>NC_082725.1:51579658-54397158 GCF_030144855.1 Hypanus sabinus | reverse complement strand
TTGATTTGAAGGAAGTGAGAGGAGCCGAAGGGGAAATTATTGAGGGTGAGGTCCAGTTCTGCCAGATGAAGGAGAGTGATAGTGGAGGGGAAAAGGTTGGGTCTGTTGTCAAGAGAAAAACAGAGAACTTTAAGGCCTTCTTGATTGGGGATGGTGTTGTATAGGGACTGGACATCCATAGTGAAAATGAGACGATCGGAATCAGGGAACTTAAGGTCATTGAAAAGATCCAAAGCATGTGAAGTGTCATGGATGTAGGTAGGAAGGGTCTGAACCCATAGGTTTCAAAGGTTTCAAATGTACATTTAATGTCAGAGAAATGTATACAATATATATCTTGAAATGCTTTTTCTTTGCAACCATCCATGAAAACAGAGGAGTCCCCCCAAAGAATGAATGACAGTTAAATGTTAGAAACCCAAAGTAGCCTCCCCCCAGCTCCTGTCCCTCCTGTGTGTAAGTAGCAGCAAGCAACAATCCCTAATAGGCAACACATATTGCTTCTTATAAAGTCCCAACATAGTCCACTTACCAAACTTGACTTGCCCCCATACCTCTGTGGAATTGTCTCCAGGGACCACTGACCTTCTGTTTGGCTTCACCAGCTGGCACGTTGGACAATTCTGGAATTGGATTGAGGGAAAATCCTGAAATCTCTCTGACATGCAGCTCACCCAGGTGGGCACAATATCCTTGAAGATCATCATCTGATACTCTTCCTTGCTTTTCCAACTCAGAGAGGCTCGGAAATTGGAAAAGATTGCGATGGCCAATGCTGAACTTAAATAGGATTAATATGGACAAAAATGTGGAGGTGACTGATTTGACTTTGATAAGATTCACATTACCGGTATTTACTTGCATCCGAAGACTGATTTCATTAAATTTCATGAATAATTCTGACAAATAAGCAATGTCATGTCTAATATTCTTGAGTTGAGTACTGAATGAAAAAATTTATCAGTTTCAAAAGGCACGTAAGAATTCCTTTTAAGAACCATCTGACCTCTGTGTGTAACAGCAAGTGTTCAGACTGTTCATCATTCCCAATACAAAACTCTCAAATTAGTCAATAACTGAGAGCATGGGACTTGATTTTACTTACCACTGTGATAACCGTATTTAACGATTTGTGCAGCCAATCACTGGGGTTTTTGCAACAAGATGTGGTCTGTGAACGACACAGTGAATGGTAAATATGTTAGCTACAGCTTTTTTTCAAGAAAGTGATAATCCCACAGTGGTGTCCAGTCACTGATGGTGGCCCAACAGCAAGAATGTTGGTGAGCAGAACGTCCTTCTCTTTAAACAATTGCTCAACAACCCAAAATATTGACTCCCCCTTTGCTGACTACGCCAAAATGTTACATTACACGAAAAAGTGCACAGAATTGCCTTGGTAAGTCAGAAAGACACAGACTCCAATTATCCACTTAGAACTGCAAAACAGAATAGCAAGCTCTGAAATACTTATGTAGATGTGTGCGGGCCCCTCACATTGCAGCACACCTCCCACTTGATCTGTGGTGTCTCAAAGCCCCCAACCGCTCGACTTCGAAATCCTCTCCATTGACATAAAATACTGCAGTAAGTGGACCAGAAGATTAACACCAGCTCAAACCACCAAACCAACCATCTCTTGTCACCACACTTCACAAGTCCCACCTCTACGTTCACACGACTTTCATGTTCTCATGGTGGTACTCGTATTGAATTCTCACAGTCATTATTAGTTTCTGCAGCCGGCCACGTATGCTCAAGGCCACAGTGGTGAAGACATTTGACATCCACAAAGATGAACCTTTTACAATACATACCGGATATATTCTGCTTGTTTAATTATCCACAGTGTTAGGGCGAATATTCAATAGGATGAACAAATTATAACAGTTGTATGTAGAACAATAAGAAATGGGTAGCAACAGGAAGCAGACATTTCTGATTTACTAAGATATTGGCTTACAGGTACTTCTCAAGATGGGAAACCTTACATAACCCAGGGACGGCCTGTATAGCTATTATTATAAAGCAGCTACATCCAGCCAGCAGTCTGCCCATCACAAGTTTCCACCACGAGCAATTAAGAAAAGATAAAAGGAACTTTTAAAAAATCAGAAAATGCTTGAATCTCTCAACAAGTAAAGTGGTATAGGTGGAGAGAGATTCAGTGTTAGCATTTCAGATTGAAGGCTCTTCATCAAACTTATAAAAACATTTTTCTGCTTTTATTATTGCAGCTAGGGAACTGATCAGTTGAACTGTTTAGTTGTTTGAGAGGCCAACACTGGCCAGATAATGGGAAAACCCCACGTTCATTAAATAGTCGACTGGGGTCAAATACATTCATGGAAATAGTATAGAGTAGAACGGTCTTGTATGCAGCATGAGGGCCTTGGTTTCTGGGTAAAACAGTGGAGCTTTTGTATTTAATTTGCTGGAATTGTTCAATATTTAAGTATAAAAGTTAAATATTGTGGCATAACCTTTGGAAATTTGTGTACTTTTCATTGACCTTCAACTTTCTTGAAAGTGTATCAGGAACTATTTAAGGCAGCAGAAATTAAAGTAAAAAAAAATGCAGCTTCTGTAAATCTTGAAACGGAACCAGTAAATGCTGGAAAATCTCAGCAGGTCAGGCAGCATTTGGGGAAAGAGAAAGAGTTAACATTTCTGGTGTGAAATCCATCAGAACCTTTACCTTAAGGTAGGATAAGCCAAATGTTGATATTTAGATTGCTTTATTTGCACACCACACAGCACAGTTATATGCAGCAATGGTTAAACTTTCTTTTTGAACACTGCAACATGTCTATGCAATGACAAAAAGGAAGAACAGTAGTGATTCACTGGAGACTTGTCATTCACTTGCCATGAACTAAGCAACTGCTAACCTATTCCTGAGCCTAACATAACTTGCCTTCGCAGCTTCCTGTTTGGAGACTTGACTGATTGCCAAGTCACAGACCTAGAAATTCAATTTAATGCTACAAATCAATCCTTTAGTGCATGAGTTTTATGCACTAAAGGATTAAATTGTAGCATAAAATCAATTGCGAAACGTGATCAGGTCCTTGTAGCGTACATAGAGCATAATGTGACTTTTCAGCATGTGCCTCTGTTCACGGTATGGTGGTTAGGTTACTGCCTGGCAACCCAAAGTCTGGTTAAAAGATCCAGTGATATGAGCTCTAATTATACCACAGCTGGGGAATTAAAATTCAATTAATTAAATTGGAATTTTAAAAGAAGTTGAATCAGTAACGGTAACCATGAATCTTCCAGGTTATTGTAAAAATTCAAATGGTTTCTAACATCCATGGGGACAGGAAATATGCCCTGTGTTGGTAGTCTGGCCTGTACTTCACTTCAGAGCTTGGCAATATGACAGACTCTTAACTGACAATGAGCAGGCACTGGTGCCTTCTAAAGGCAGCCAGTACTGTGCAGCGAACTCTCTGACCTTGCAAAGACACTCTCCTCTGCATCAAAGAAAAAAAACTAATGCTTGGACAATGTGAGAGTGAGACAAAGAAGGACTTCAGGTTAAAAGCTCCATTTTGGTAACAGTTTTCCTTGCTAACATTGAGATTTACATAGTTCCCTAACCAACTTCAAGATCTCAAGGATTCAAAGTATAATTAATATCACAGAACGTATACAACACGCAACCTGAAATTTGTCCTCTTCACAGAAGTCCATGAAACAAAGAAATTCCATTGAATGATAGAAACATTGAAGCTCTGAAGCCCCCCCACCTCCCTTAACACGTGCAGCAGCAAAAGCATTGAGCCCCCTCACCCCAACCCACATTAGCAGAAGCACCAAACCACCCCCCACTCCACCACTAAGCAAGCAGCAGCAGAAACACCAAGAAGTCCATTAAACCAACACTTCACAAGCCAGCATGTAGGTATCTCAGAAGGGCACTCTCCAGCCAGGGAGAGGGAGGTCGCTCCTGCAAGAACGAGTGCGGAGACCAGTAACTTGCTGCTCCGATGTTATAATCTTCCACGCTGCTTCTCCAAGCCCTCTGTCTTGAGGACCAACAGTCTCTCTCTCTCCATCAAGAGAGAGAAAGGGATCGCTCGAGTACAAGGGCTTTCCTCCGACAGCAGTCAGTGATTAGCAAAGCACACCACCTGCTGCCAGTCTCCCATGACACTTCAGTTTCTGAGAGAGAAACCCGAGAGGAACTGGGTCACTCTGAATGAAGTGGAGTCACCGAGGTACACCGCATGGAAACAGGCCCAATGTGTCCATGCTATCCAAGATGTCTATCCAAACAAGTCCTATTTGTCCATATCCCTCTCTAAACCTTTTATGACCATAAGATAGAGGAGCAGCATTAGGGCATTTGGCCCATCGAGTCTGCTCCACCATTTCAACAAAGCTGATCCATTATCCTCTCAGCCCCAATCTCCTACTTTCTCCCCATTTCCCTTCTGCCCCTGACCAATCAAGAATCTATTAACCTCTGCTTTAAATATATGTAAAGACTTGGCCCTCACCTCTGTATAGGGTAAGAAATTCCACAGATTCACCACTCTCTGGCTAAAGGAATTCCTTTTCATCTCCATTCTAGAAGGACAGCCCTCTATTTTGATGCTGTGTCCTTTGGTCCTAGACTCTCCCACCACAGGAAACATCTTCTTCACATTCACACGATCGAAGCCTTTCAACATGTGGTAGATTTCAATATCCATGTCCCATCCAAAATTCTTTTCAGTATTGTAACTGTGCTCACCTTTACAACAGCTTGTTCCTATACCCATCACCCTCTGTGTGAAGAAGTTGCCCATCAGGTTGCCTTTAAATCTTTCCTCTCTCACCTTAAACCGATGTTCTCCAGCTTTTGACTCCCTCCACCTGAGGAAAAGAGACATAGAGATATACAGCACTTTGAGAGTTTTCCCTGACAGATTTCTGAATTTAAGAAAATTAAGGGACAGAGGACCAGCATGGGAAGTCCTACCGATCATATTGAGTGGCAGAGCAGACACAAAGAGACCAAATGACATCTTTTTGCTTTTGTTTCTTATCTCCTGCTTCATCGTCCTCTTTCCCACCCCAAACACTTTGCACCAAGCTCTTCATTGAAACTTTCAGTGTTAATTGCTCTGTCGACGATGCCTTCAGTTCAGTCATACAGAAAACCCCCTATCCGTGTAGCATTCTTCCGTCATCTTAACCCGCTGTTTTGTACTTCCTGGCAAAGTTACTGGACCCTCAGGCTTTCACCATTGACATTCACCACCATCCCAACCCCGCCAAGTGCTTTGTCACTGCTTCAGATTCAAAGATCAACTTGATTCATGTTGTCCATTTACATGTGTTAGGAATTTGCTGTTCTGTGTTGATTGGGAGCTGAAATGCAACAAGACAAAAGTATTCAAAAATTACAAAGAATAAAAAATTATATAAAGTTAGAGTTTGAGGCATGGATATGGAATAAGATGTATTCTAGCAAGTATTTATGATGTAAGCAGCAGTATAAAAAGTGATTAAAAGTGTTTACAGTGCTGATGGGTGACTGATGGGGGAAGGGTACTAACTAGAAAGGTTGATCAAATTAACTGCTCGAGGGAAGACGTTTTTAAGATGATGTGAAGTTTTTGCTTTGATAGCCCTATCATGCTTTCTAGAAAGGAGCTTTTGGAAAAGACAGTTTGCAGATTAGTACATTACCAATTTTACCAGGGTTCACAGGATAAATGGTATACGTGGTTATAACAAATATAGTGACAAGCACAAAACAGCAGAGCAGGAAAAAGATTGCCATGTATAGAGAAATGCCAAGGTGACAATAAATAACAGAATAATAACAGAGAGAGAGAGAGAGTTCAGAATCTGACAACGTGCTAACACCAATGGGAAGAGAGTGCAAAAGAGATGATTGCTTCGGAAGTCCGGTGGCAATGATGAAGAAACTGTTCCTAAGTCTGGTCACCAGGTTTTCAAGCTCCTCTATCTACTCCCAGAAGCTAGAGAAGACAAATGGGAATGAAGGGAAGAAAAGTGGCAGCATGCTTGATGATATTATTGGACTGTACTGCCAAGATGGCGGCTTGCTCGGATGCAGCAGCCACTCCGGGTCCAATCAAAGGTATGTTTGTTTGTCCTGTATGTCTCTCTTACTGCTGGATACTGAGAATGCCATTACTGCAGGAGTATCCCACATAATTTACATTGATGTTTGTGTAGAGACAATAAAGTGCAAGTTTTGAGTTAAGATTCATGTAGTGATTTGCCTAACCTAGGTCTCATTTTGATATAGGCCAATCAGTCTCCGTTATATTATTGGTGCTCTGCAGGTGCCAGTCATAGTTGAGTTCAACCTTCAGTTCCTCTTTAAGAGTCACGATATGAAATAGTTATGCAGTAAGAAGGATAACACTCTGTGGGGATCAACAATGTCCAGGAACCCAACAGGACCAGGCACATAAACACTACTGCAATAGGAGCAGGTCAGATCCTGGGTAACTTGCAGCAAGTAACTGACCTCCTCACACCCAATGTCTCCTCACATTGCAAAGTGCAAATACTTCTCATGTTGTAAAGATGAATTCTTGATCTCCCAGTCTATGCCATCATGACCCTTGTAGTTAATTGATTCATCTGAACTGCACCTTCTCTGTAGCTGTGATAGCATATTCTGCATTCTGCTTCCTTTTACTACCTTGATGTGCTGACGTATGGTTTGATCTGCCTGGATGACAGCAAATACGTGTTTTTCACTGTATCTCAGTACACGTGACAATAATAAACTAATTAAAAAAGAAGCAGTTCCATGGCTTACCAACTTACTGGAACAGGTGGCGTTCAGGCAACGTGACCTGCAAGGATGGGTTCAGCTCCAAACGCACTAAAGACACTATCCAAGAAAAAAGTACAAGGTACATTTACAAAGTACAAATTTATTATCAAAGCACATATATGTCACCATCCAGCACTCTGAGGTTCATTTTTTGCAGGGATTCACACTAGCAACAATCTCAAACTACACACAAAGACTGACAAACAACTAATGGGCAGAAGAACATAAACTGTGCAGATACAAAATAATAAGAAGAAAGTAATGCTCTAAGTAAATAAATAACACTGAGAACATGAGTTGTAGAGTCCTTAAAATGAATCCATAGGTTGTGAAATCAGTTCAGCAGTGAAGTGAGTGAAGACAAAGCAGTTTTCTTCTTTGACAGCTCACCCACCATCGCAAACAATCGCTGTCACCATCACTAAAATGCAGCGTCTGCTGTAACTTATCTAGGTTACCTTGTGAGCACCTCCCAAACCCTTGACATCCAACATCAAGGACAAGGGCAGCAAGGGCTTAGAAAGACCACAGCATGCATATCTTCCCTCAAGTCACGCACCACCTGACATGGAAATATATTACTGTTCCTTTATTGTTGTCAGGTTTAACCTTTGAATTCCCACCTTACTGGATTGTTGGAATTTTTTTTATTTAGAAAAACTGCAGTGGTTACAGAATGCAAATCACCACTACTTTCTCAAAAATAATGACAGAGGGTTAATAAAAGCTGCCTTCCCAGAAAACACTTAGAGTCATAGAGCATTAGAACATGACAGCTCAGAAATAGGCCCTTTGGCCCATCTAGTCCTGTCAAACTGTTGTTATGCCTATCCCAATGACTCACACACCCCTCCCATCCATGTACTTATCCAAACATCTCTAAACTCTTCACTCAAGCCCACATCCACTGGTAGCTCATTCCACACTCGCACCATCCTCTGGGTGAGGAAGAAACCCCCCCTCAGGTTCCCTTAAATATTCCACCTTTCTCCTTTTCCATATGACCTCTAGCTTTAGTTTCACCCAACCTCAGTGGAAACAGCCTGTTTGCATTAACCCTACTTATACCCCTCATAATTTTGTATACTGCTATCAAATCTCCCCTCATTCTCCTACACTCCTGGGAATAAAGTCCTGACTTACTCAACCTTTTCCGATAACACGGTTCTTCAAGCCCCAGCCACACTCTTGAAAATTTTCTCTGCACTCTTTCAATCTTATTGATATCTTTCCCATTAGTAGGTGATTAGAACTGCACACAGTACTTCAAATATCGCCTCATCAACATCTTATTCAACTTCAATATAACATCCAAACCCTGGTACTCAGTTTTTATTTATAAAAGCCAATGTGCCAAAAGCTCTCTTTATGACCCTATCTACCTGTGATACCTCCTTCTGGAATTACGGGTGTGTATTCTCAGATCCTTCTGTTCCACTGCACATCTCAGTGCCCCACCGTTCATTGTGTAACCCTTATACTGGCTGGTCCTCCCAAAGTGCAACACCTCACATTTGTCTGCATTAAATTCCATCTGCCATTTTTCAGCCCATTTTTCTAGGACCTAGGACAGGTCTTTCAAAATGATAACGCCTAGGAATTTAAAGTTGCTAACTCTCTCCCTTTCTGATCCTCCAATGAGGTCTGGCTCATGGATCTCTGGTTTCCTTCTCCTGAAGTCGATAATCAGCTCCTTGGTCTTGCTGACATTGAGAGAGAGGTTGTTGTTATGGCACCACTCAGCCACATTTTCAATCTCCCTCGTATATGCTAATTCATCACCACTTTTGATTCGGCCTATGACAGTGGTGTCATCAGCGAAATTGAATATGCCGTTGGAGCTGTGCTTAGCCTCACAGTCATAAGTGTAAAGCGAGTAGAGCAGGGGGCTAACACACAGCCTTAATGTGCACCTGTACTGATAGAGATCGTGTAGGAGAGATTGTTGCCAATGTGAACTGACTGGGGTCTTCAAGTGAGGAAATCAAGGATCCAATTGCCAGATACCCTGCTGGCCTGGATTCTTTTTGTGGTTTCACCCTCCTGAAAGCTGCTTGCATGTCGGTTTCAGAACCTGAAATCACAGGATTGTCAGGGGATGTGGATTTTGTGATGGTTCCTCCATGCTTTGATCATCAAAATGAGCAGAGAAGGCATTGAGATCACCTGGAAGCAAAGACCTGCTGAATCCTATGTTGCTTGATTTAACTTCATAAGAGGTGATAGTACAGCTGTAGAGCATCCTTCATTGATTCAAGTTTGGTCCAGGATTACCACTTCACTCATGAGGTGGCTTTCTGGAGATTGTACCTGGATTTCTTGTAACTCTTTAGGTGTCTCAAGGTTCCTCAGGACTTCTGACTGGGGAAGACTCTGAATGACAGGTGGGGACACACTTGTCTACAAATGTTTTAATAAAGTCTGTTGCAACCATGGTATATTCATTTAAATCCACAGATGAGTCCACTGACTCAAAATAATTCCATAGCCTCTCCTCTGCCTTCCTCAACCACCTCTTTGTTGCCATAATCTCTGGTGCTTTGATCTTCAGCCTCTGCCTCTATGCAGTTAGGAAAAGGACAGCCAAGTGATCTTATTTTACTGAAATGCAGTCAGGGCATGGAACCATAAGCATTCCTTACAGTGGTCTAGTGTGTTGGGATCCCTGGTGCAATAGGTTATATGTTAATGTTAATTGGGCAGGGTTCTCTTCAAACAAGCCTGGTTGAAGTCCCCAACTATGGTTTGAAATCTGTTGGGCTGGACTGTTTTCTGTTTGGAGACGGCATCATGCAGTATTGCAAACGTTTAATCATAGTTAGCCTCTGATGATATGTGAACTGAGGTCAGGGTCATGGCTGAAATCTCCCGAGGTAAATGCAATGGATGGCATTTGATCATTTGGTGTTCAAGATCGGGAGAACATGACCTTGACAAAACTGCCACATTCAAAGACCACCAACGGTTAATCATGAAACAAAAACATCCCCTCCCACCACACACACACACATACACACACACACACACACACACACACACACACACACACACACACACACACACACACACACACACACACACACACACACACACACACACACACACACACACACACCCCAACCCCCGAACAGGAACAGTTATTAGCTATCAACCATCAGGCTCTTGATGGGATATGGCTTAGTCCATCATGGATAAAGCCCTCCCAACCATTGGGCACATCTACACAAAACGCTGTTGCAGGAAAGCAGCACTCATCACCCAGGACAGCCTGTCCTTTTTGTACAGGTCGTACCTCCCCCAGAAAATGCCCCAATAATGCAGGAACCCGAAGCTCTACCCCGTACACCAGTACATCAGCCATGCATTAATATGCCCGTTCATGCTATTCTTGTGCTTATTAGCATGTGGCACAGGCAGCAATCCTGAGATTACTACCCTGGAGGTCCTGCTTTTCAGCTTCCTACCCAACTCTCTGAATTCTCTCTTCAGGTCCACCTCCCTTTTTCTACCTATGTTACTTGTACCAACGTATACCAAGAGCTTTGGCTGTTCACCCTCTCATTCAAAATACTCTGCACCCGATCCACGCCATCCCGTACCCTGGCACCTGGGAGGCAACACACCATGCGGGTATCTCTATCAGGCTGACAGAACCTCCTGTCTGTTCCCCTCACTATGGAATCAATAGAATAAAAGAAAATAGAAGCACAGAAACCCTGTGACTACAGTGTTTCTCATCTTCTCTCCCTTCTGCACCATGGTACCAGGCTCAGTGCCAGAGACCTGATCACCATGGTCATCCTCTGTCAGGTCACTGCCCTCAGCAGTATCCAAAATGAGATAACGATCACTGATGGGGATGGCCAGAGGGGTGCTCTCTACTATCTGAGCTCTTCCCTTTCCTTCCCTGACAGTCACCCACTTGTCTACCTCCTGCAGCCTCAGGATGACTAACTCCTTGTAGCTCCTATCTATCCCCTGTTCATTTTCCCTAATAAGCCGTCGTCATCAAGCCACAGCTCCAGATCCCTAACATGGTCTCTCAGAAGCTGCATCTTCGTGCAGATGTGTCCATCTGGGAGATTGGAAGATTCCCAGGATTCCCACACCTGACACCCAGAACAAGTTACTAACCCGACAGACATGCTCTCTATTCCTCCAAAACAAAAATGCAAGGGAAAAATGAAGTCCACTTACCTTGCTGAAGCCCGAATGAACCAAAGTCCTACCAGTCTGCCTCAGACCACTCCACTGGGCAGTGTCTCCCTTTTATACCTGAACCTACCCTGCTCTCCAACTCACGATCGGTGAAGCTTTCCCTTTTTAACTTCGCTCCCGGACCTGTGCTCTGCCTCCTCTCTTGGAGCTTTCTAACTCATGATTGGTGTTCCATTTATAGCCACATGCTGAACCATGCTCCACCTTACCTACAATACTTGCTCAGCCTTTCAATTCCTGCCTTTGCATTCCTGTCCTTGCTAGCAATTGCAGGGAACGGAGGGACATGGACTTATGTAGGCAGAAGGGACTAGTTTTGTTGACTTTTAATTGCTAGTTTAATTAGTTCAGCATAACATATTGGACTCAAGGGCTTGTTCCTGTGGTGTAATGTTCTATGATCCTGTAAAATGAAAAAAAAAATTGGCAATTCCAGTGCACAAGCCCTCACCAGACTCATAGTTGAAAATCAGAGATAAATGCACTACAGAAATTGGTGCAGAATCTTTATTTTAGAACAACATTTTCAGGATAACTTACTTTCTGGGCTGCTGTTCCTGTGTTGAATCTCATTCTCTTCATAACTGAAATGAACTGATGTTGTCCTCTACAATAGATACACAAATTGGCTCTCAGTTTTTAAGAACAGCTGATGCCTTGATGTTAGAATTTCATAGGGAAGTCTCCAGTTGATATCCAACAAGGCCTCACATTAGAGATGATTAATAAAAAGGATGGCTGAAATTAATTTAGTTTAGTAAAGAAATGTTTAAAAATCGGAGATGTCGAATGGAAGCAATAGCTGGAGACTCTTATTGGTATATTATAAATACTAATGTTTCCCCAGAGATCTGATCAGCAATCAAGGCTTTGACTTGTTTTTATCGTTAAATAATTGAAGGCTTTGTATCTAATTTTATTAATAGCATCAAATTAAGTGTCACAATAACTAGTTTGGAGGGGAACATAATGTTGCTGAGGAGTGGTCATAGATTAACTGAACTGGAGGTTCTGTGGGAGAAGTTTAAAGTGAGGCTGTGCAGAATCCTTCATTATACACCTGAGGGAGATCACAGATCTGTTTTTCACAATGGCAGCAAGCTCAAAACTGTGGAGTAATAGGGAAGGTCTGATAGTCCATATTCAGAACTCACCAAAGCAGAATTGGCAGGTAAAAAAAAAGTAATTTAAAAGTTCACTTCAGTGTTGCCCTTGTTTGGAATTTTAAAAAATCAAATTGCTACTTTACTAGATCTGGTCTGGATTGTAGTGTCCAGTGTCAAGCACCACACATGGAAAGGGAACATACCCCTGAATGACAATGGCATATTAAACTGTGAATAAAGTATCACTTTCCTATGAACACCAAATACTTAACTAACAGGGTGAAGAAATAAACAGAGCAGCCTACACCTACATCCACCGGTGGAGGTATACAAAGGGACTAGTAAACCAGCAAATCAATCCTTTGAGGTGACATTCAAAAATTCTTCTTCCTTCTTAGGAGAGATGAAGTCTGCAACTCCAAACGTTTAGCAAGGGAAAAATCAATAGGAATTATTGTCAGGGTTAGGGATAAGTAATACATCAGCCAAAAATTAACTGTATAGGGGAAGATGAGTGGAAGCAGAATTCCAAGGTGACTTAACCATTTTAATTACAACTCATGTGTCACACTTTAATTTGAAATTATAGCATTTAAAATTAACTTTTGCTTCTTTAACACTTTCTGTCGCAAAATTGATCAAAATCAGTTTGGAAAGGTGACAAATAAAGAAAGCACTATGAAAATGCAATTTAGGTACAAATCTAAACTATGTCTCCAGTCTTGTGGCACTATTTGGATCCAAGGTCTTCTGATCCCTTAGATTAGGAAAGGCTAAGGGGCTAGTCCCAATCTTCATAGTAGATGATAGCATTGCTGAGGGCTGCCTAATGCCTGACAGAAATATCACATCCTCTAATTGTAGGCTCCTTAATGAGATAAAATTAATATTTTTCTGAAAAGAAATTAGCTGAAGAAATATTTTTGTCATCAAAATCCATCAGCCGCAAAATGATTATAAAGGTTCTCCTGTGAGTCAGAAACAGACCACAAAAAGAACTTGCAAAAACAACTACAGAATTAGAATCACTTCTATTATTATTGACTTTAAAGGCGTGAAATTTGTTGTTTTGTTTTGCAGCGGAACTATGCAAAGACATAAAAATCCATAAATTACAATAATAAATACTGCAATAAAAACAATAGTGACATTGTATTCATGGGTTCATGGATCATTCAGAAATCAGATAACAGAAATTGTTCCTGAATTGTTGAGTGTGGGTCTTCAGGCTCCTGAACTCATTCAAGGTTGAAAGTAAATCCAGCTCTCATGTCACATCTGAAAGCATTTTCTGTTAATCCTTAACTCTGAATGTTGGAATGTAGGATTGGATAAGTTAAGGGAAAGATCTTTTCTTAATTTACATGAAGGCTCAGCAATAAAACTTGCCTCTAGACATAAGCGATTTAGTTCATATTTTTCTGGTTCACGAAATCAAGTGTGGTAGAGCACAGATGGGATGAAAGGCTTTATTTACAAGACTAGAGAAAAGTGCTCTTTTTGCTGCAATGAAAACTGTGGGAAGCAAGGTTCAAAGTCGAGGGTATCGCTAAATATCCATTAGAAAATTCATTTCTGTTGGTCAATGAGTCAGCAAACATTCTTTACTAACAGACTGTGACTTGAGGAAACTCAGTAGATCTAGTAGCTTCTGACTTACTTCCATTTGAGATGGCTGATGTGAACATTGTGGAAAGGACATACTATTTACATAGTACAGGGTACCATAACTAATTTGGCTGCTCCCTCTGCTCCTCACTGGACTATTGTGTACTCCTGTCCACTGCCCTGAGTTGCTGCAACACCATCTAAAAATGTTCCTTTTCCATTTTGAGGGGCCTCAGATTCTCAAGAATCAATGGAGATGTCTCTAGGAACATCTTTGAATCTTTTCCTCTGTCCTCCTCATCAGCTCTCCTCACTGGAAAGGAGGAAGCCATTCAGACCATAATATCTGTGTCAGTCCTATCAAAAGCTCTGCAATTAGTTCCCTGCTTCACCCATAGCACTGTTATTTTTTTTCCTCTTTGAGTTTCTTTTTCTCATTTTCTTTTGGAAATCACTGTTAAGTCTGTCTCCAAGCAGCATAAGTTTAACGTCATCATCCAAACAAGGAATGGATGAGTTTGTTCACAGGGGAGAATGGGCCCGATCGAACAAGGAATGGATGAGTTTGTTCACAGGGGAGAATGGGCCCGATCGAACAAGGAATGGATGAGTTTGTTCACAGGGGAGAATGGGCCAGATCGAACAAGGAATGGATGAGTTTGTTCACAGGGGAGAATGGGCCAGATCGAACAAGGAATGGATGAGTTTGTTCACAGGGGAGAATGGGCCAGATCGAACAAGGAATGGATGAGTTTGTTCACAGGGGAGAATGGGCCCGATCGAACAAGGAATGGATGAGTTTGTTCACAGGGGAGAATGGGCCAGATCGAACAAGGAATGGATGAGTTTGTTCACAGGGGAGAATGGGCCAGATCGAACAAGGAATGGATGAGTTTGTTCACAGGGGAGAATGGGCCCGATCGAACAAGGAATGGATGAGTTTGTTCACAGGGGAGAATGGGCCCGATCGAACAAGGAATGGATGAGTTTGTTCACAGGGGAGAATGGGCCCGATCGAACTGGGGTTGGTTCAGCTCTGACACTTGTTGACCAGGCGCTCCTTGCCCATGGACACTCCCAGCTTGGATGTCAAGGCCTTGCCTTGCTGGTCCAAAATGTCTTCAACTCTCCCATCATGGCATGAGTAGCAGAATGGACTTGAGGTTTTATTGAAGACTTACAAAAATGAATTAAAAAATTTATTTTAAAAATAAAAAAATTGAAATTCACCAATAACACACACAAAACAACGGAGGAACTCAGCAGGTCAGGCAACATCTACGCAAATAAATAAACAGTTGACATTTTGGGCTGAGACGCTTCTTCAGGTCTGAGAAGGAAGATGCCAGAATAAAAAGGTGGGGGAGAGGAAGGAGGATAGCTAGAAGGTGATGGGTGAAACCACGTGGGTGAGAAAGATAAAGGGCTGGAGAAGAAGGAATCTAATTGGATAGGAGAGTGGACCAAAGGAGAAATGGGAGGATGATGGGACCCAGGGGGAGGTAATAGGCAGATGAGAAGAGTTAAGAGAGCAGAGTGAGAATAGAAGAAGAGTGGAGGGAGAGAGAAAACTTTTTGCCAGACTGAGAAATCGATATTCATGCCACCATGTCGGAGGCATCCCAGATGGAATATAAGGCACTGCTCCTCCACCCTAGGGTGGCCTTATTGTGGCACAAGAAGAGGCCATGGACCAACGGATCAGAGCAGAAATGGGAATTATAATTAAAATGTTTGGCCACTGGAAAGTTCTGCTTTTGCTGGATAGAGGAGAGGAGCTCAGTGAAACGATCCCTCAATTTATGGTAGATCTCACCATATAGAGGAGGCTGAATCAGGAGCCCATGGCTACCCCTCGAGTCTGGAGAAGGTGGGAAGAGCTGAAGGAGAAATTGTTGAGGATGAGGACCTGTTCTGCTAGATGGAGGAGGGTGGTGATGGAGGGGAACTGGTTGGTTCTTTTATTGAGAAAGAAACAGAGAGCTTTAAAGCCTTCTTGATGGGGGATAGAAATGTATAGGGACTGGACATCCATGGTGAAAATGAGCTGGTCAGGGCCATGGAATTGAAAGTTACTGAGGAAGTTGAGAGAATGAGATGTGTCACAGATATAGGTGGTAAGGGACTGAACCAAGGGGGATAGAATAGAACTGAGGTGTGAGGATACGAGTATGAATTCACCAATAAGTTAAAATAAATTATTATAAATGTGAAACAGCAGACAATTTTTAAAAATAGCAAGTTATCTTCTCCTTATTTGTCCACAGTGCATCTGTATGGGTTCGTATGTCCTGCACCGACATAATTTTGGGGATCTCATTAGGAATGAACTCCATAAGACACCACAGGAAGGCATATGTAAACTGGTGTATTGTCTTCATTTCTAGTCACCCCATTATAAGAAGGACATGAAGGTGATGGAGAGGGTTACCATGGTGCTGCCTGAATTAGAGGCTACGTGCTCCAAGCAGAGCTTGGACAAACTAGCATTGTTTTCTCTGGAGCAGTGGAGGCAGTAGGGGAGACCTGAGAGAAGACTGGGAAATAATGAGAAGCATAGAGAGACAACTGGTACCTTTTCCCCAGTTTGAAATGTCTAATACTGGAATGTATGCATTTAGGGTGAGAAGGGAAAAATTCAAAGGAGATGTGGAGGGCTGATTTATTTGTTTTTTTGGTGGGTGCCTGGAATGCCCTGCCAGATTTAGTGGTGAAATTAGATACGACATGGCATTTAAGAGGTTCCTAGTTAGGCACACTAATAGAATGGAGGGACCTGGACCGCGTACAATTAGAAGGGAATTGAAATCATTAGCTTAATGAGGTACTTCACTGTGGGCTGCATGGTCTGTCAAATATTCCTGAGCAAGTTCAGGACTTCTGTGTTTGACCAAAGAGTTTTCAACATTGCTGGGTTTACCAACAAATTATAAGCCAATCTCTAACTGGAAGATTAATGGATACATAATCAATATAGTTCTAGTGTTCATTACTTGCTCTCTACAATGACCATAATATCTAATCTACGTTAACGATAAAGGAATGCGTGTAAATAATTCTAAATAAGTAGATTAAAATATCCAATGAGTGGGACCTGCAGGTGGATCTTTCGCACCTTCTTTTTCTATGGAACTTCAGGATTCAAATGCAGTGCCAGCCCTTTAAATAATTATAGTTTGCTTTCATGTTTCACAGAAGTCTCGACAATTTAACCTCTACTATAAAATCCATTGCCTGTTGGTAGTTGCTGTGATTTGTTTAAAAGCTACTTGTAAAGCTCTTTCTGCTACTCCACTTGGTCTTCACACTGAACAAACCAACCAGCATGTGACCCCCAATTAATATCACAGCACAGACAGCAGCCATCTCAGAAGTAAATGCCCTCGCACAACAGGCCATTCCATGGTCTCAAGGTATGGTTTTATTAAAAATATCTTAAATTAGTCAACATGTCTGCATGGTATAAATAAGATACCCAACAGGACCTGGTAGTTCATATTCGAATAAAACCACAGTGAGTCAGACTAGATTGCTTGACTACCATCAGCGGTTTAGTTTTTGGTAAACCACTGACTCCCATCATTTATTCTCTAAGCAATCTCTATTTTCAATTACTTTCAATGCAAAAAAGATTTAATGCAATCTCTTAGCATGCTAAGCAACATAAAACTGCACAGATTTTCTGGATTATTTAGTACAATTTAGCTATTTGAATGTTATATATCTCATTGCATTCATCCATTTGATTTCAGTTGCTGAGAAATTTGTACTCGGATTGAATTTCAAACCTTTTAAATGGCTAAATTTATCAATGCATGAAGGATAATGGAGTAATTACCACATTAAATAGAGTGATATTTGTTATGACTGATAGCTTACGTCTGAAATTAGCTTTAAAGTTTTCAGTGAATGGGTGTGTGGAAGAAATGACAATGTGCCTCAAATGATAGGTGTTCCCTCAGTACCTAATTTTCTAAAGAATATAAATCTAGAGACACTTACATATTAATTCATTCTTTTGATCCTTCCAATAAAAAGTTCCATAGATCTGATATGCTATTGCTTCAAACTCTTTCTTAAACTTGTGTGGGTTTCAAATTACAAGTGATTTAGAATGCACTTTACTTCGCAAATCAAAAGAGGCATGCAGTGTGATTTAAAGCTGGAATTTAGAATGGCAGTGGAGCAGTTAAATTCTTGGACTATTACAAGAGATCATGAATTCAAATCTGACAAGTTTGCAAAATTGAATTCAATAAATCTGGGAATCTGGAACTTGGCAACAAAATAAAAAGCTGAAATACGCGTTACAGATGCTTGATCTCCAAAACAGAAAATGCTGTGAACATTCAGGAATTTCAGGCAACATCAGTGGAGAGAAGAAGTAAGTTAACATTTCCTAAGCAAATTCTGTTCAAGGTCTCGATGAAGGGTCAGCTCCTGAAAGATTAACTGACCCACTCTCTCTTTGGGTGTTGCTCTACCTGCTAAGAGCTGACTGAGATGCTGAGACGTGGTGGACTGTTAGAACAAGATGTCCCTGATTAACTGTGGTGATGCTCATCAGGCCTGGCCTCCATGTGGCTTCAATGCATGTTGCAAACTACTTTCATAACGCCTGCCAAGACAATAAATTATTTCAAGAAGGGAACCCACCATATTTAAGAGGCTACAAAAGATAGCAAATTTGATGCAATTATGATAAGAAACAGATTTACAAACACAAGAAACTCATACACACTCCATTCCTGGTAAGAGCATTTCTGGCTTGGACGTACAAGTGCCTATAAAAAGGTATTCACCCCTGCCCCCTCCCGGAAATTTCCATGTTTTATTGTTTTACAACATCAATCGCAGTGAATTTAACTTGGCTTTTTTGACATTGATCAACAGAAAAGACTCTTTCATGTCAAAGTGATAACAGATCTCTACAAAGTGATCAAAATTAGCTACAAATATAAAACACAAAATAATTGATTGCATATGTATTCACCCCCTTTAATATGACCCACCAAATCATCAGTGATGCAGCCAATTGGTTTTAGAAGTCACATAATTAGTTAATTGGAGATCTGTTTCTGGAGACCTGAGGCAGTCAAGGTGTTTCAATTGATTGTAGTAAAAATACAGCTGTATCAGGAAGGTCCAATTACTAGTGAGTCCGTATCCTGGCAAAAACTACACCGTGAAGACCAAAGAACACTCCAATCAACTCTGCAAAAAGTTTATTGGAAAGCACAAGTCAGGAGATGGATACAAGAAAATTTCCAGGTCACTGAATATCCCTTGGAGTACAGTTAAGTCAATCAACAAGAAATGGAAAGAATATGGCACAACTGTAAGTCTGTCTAGAGCAGGCTGACCTCAAAACTGAGAGACTGTGCAAGAAGGGGACAAGTGAGGGAGGCCACCAAGAGACCCAGGAATACTCTGGAGGAGTTACAAGCTTCAGTGGCTGAGATGGGAGAGACTGCACATACAACAACTGTTGCCCAGGTGCTTCACAAGTTGCAGCTTTATGAGAGACTGGCAAAGTGAAAGCCACAGTTGAAAAAAAACACATGAAATCTCGGCTAGAGTTTGCCAGAAGGCATGTGGGAGGCTCTGAAGTCAGCTGGAAGAAGGTTCTATGATCTGATGAAACCAAAATTGAGCCTTTTGCCCATCAGACTAGACGCTATGTTTGGCGTAAGCCAAGCACCGCATATCGTCAATAACACACCATCCCTACCATGAAGCACAGTGGTGGCTGCATCATGATGATAGAGGGTAAAATGAATAGATCAATACAGGGAAATCCTGGAGGAAAACCTGATGCAATCTGCAAGAGAACTGCCGCTTGTGAAAAGATGCATTTTCCAGCAAGACAATAACCCCAAGCATAAAGTCAAAGCTACACAGGAAAGGCTTAAAAACAATAAAGTTAATGTCCTGGAGTGGCCAAGTCAGAGTCCAGACCTCAATCCAATTGAGAATTTGTGGCTGGACTTGAAAAGGACTGTTCACTCATGATCCCCATGCAATCAGACAGGATTTGAGCAGTTTTGTAAAGAAGAATGGGGAAAAATTGCAGAGTCCAGAAGTGTAAAGCTGATAAAGTCCTATCCACTCAGACTCAAGGCTGTGAATGCTGCCAAAGGTGCATCTACTAAATACTGACCTGAACGGGGTGAATAATATGCAATCAATTATTTTGTGCTTTTTATTTGTAATTAATTTAGTTAATCACTTTCTAGAGATCTGTTTTCCCTTTGAAACAAAAGAGCCCTTTTCTGTTGATCAGTATCAAAAAAAGCTAAATTAAATTCACTGTGATTCACTGTTGTAAAACAATACAACATGTAAGCTTCCAAGGGGGCGTGGTGAATGCTTTTTATAGGCACTGCATGTGAATGTGGAGCTCCCAGAATCTACCACCATTTCCATAGCTTGATCTGTTAAATGATGTGGCCTTGTTTTTGCATTCTGCACCAAAGGGTCCTTGTAGGTTCTGGACTGGTGTCTTTATCAAGAAAATAAGATTTGGGTTCAGCCAGAGTTAGCAAAAAGGGAGAAGACTATATGTCTTGTTAATTGACCTCCAGTAAGTGGGATAGTTAAATGAACTGCTAAATGTTGATCAACACACATGATTCTGGAGGAACCCAACAGGGCAGGCAACATCTGTGAAAGGAAACGGACAGTCAATGTTTTGGGTTGATTCCCTTTGCCTGAACTCTAGACGAAGGGTCTTGAACTGACATGTTGACTGACGATTTCCCTCCTTATATGTGCTTGACCCATTGAGTTCCTCCAGCTTATGTTGTTCTATATTCTAATATCTGCAGTTGGTTGTGTCCGTCTGAATGTAGATAGTCCCACAGTTATTGCTATTTCTATAAATAGTCCCATAATCGTTACATTGCCTTACTCCTTGGATTAAATCACAAGCTATATGTGACTGGTGCTGGAAATCTGAAATAAAAACAGAATGCTGGAATACTCAGTGGGTCAGGCAGCCTCTGCAAAGAAAGAAGCAGAGCTGATGACCCTTAATCCATTCAATCTAGTTAATGTCTGATAACAACTTCACTTCTCCCCAGTGTAATGACTCCAAGTGTGACTTTGTAGATCATGTGGGAATACCTGGAACAAGATCCCTAATAACTAGCAAGAACATAGAACAAAATATTAATGAAATGACTTACTTTCAGCATAACACATAATCACATGTGGCATTATTTATAAGTTCTTCATAAATGTCCTGAATGCTATTGGCAAGTATTATGATGATTACCATGATGATGTTTCATATTTAAAAAGAGTTAATTATAATAGTAACTTGCCAAAGCCAGAAATAATTGGAAGATTTAGGTCTCTTTTTCCAAATCTTTCAATAACTATTTCTATCTAACCACGTTTCTCTCCTTCCATGGGTTTTATCGTTGCATTGGCTAGCACTGGAGATTCTTTGTCATTGATGCTAATTCCTGCAGGATGAGAGGGGAAGATCAGAAACTTTCATCCATAGCTTCCAGCAGAATTTTGATTTCGAAGCTCCAGCAGCATCACTGGGGTGGTGTGGTAGGAGAAAACAGCATGAACTGTTAAAGTATCAATGTGATGTGAGCTGGCAGAATGTTGATGTAGTAATTGATAATTAGTTTATTATTGCCATGCATACTGAGATACAGTGAAAAGCTTTGCTTGCAAGCTGTCCAGGCAGATAATTCCAAACATAAATATTCTTAGGTAGATAAAAGAAAAACAATATCAGATGCAGAATTATCGGGCCCCGCAGCTTTATTAAATACCCGCAAGATATTAAATATCTGTACCTGTTTCCTTTTGTGAGAGTATTGACTGTCACTAAGGTAGAGATTCCATCTGATGAAAGGTCTTTTCCTGAAATCTCCACTCTTTATTTTCCTCCCCAGACGTTGCCCGAAACGCAGACAGTTGTGAACACAGCCGTGTCTATCACAAAAAAACCATCCTCCCCTCCGTTTACTCTACCTACGCTTTGCGCTGCCTCAGGAAAGCAAGCAGCATGATCAAGAGCCCCTCCCAACCCAGGTATTCCTCCTTCTCCCTTCCCATTGGCCTGAGAGCATATGTCATCAGATTTAAAGACAGCTTCAACCCCACTGTTATAAGGCTATTCACAAACGAGAAAATCTGCAGATGCTGGAAATCCGAGAAACACACACAAAATGCTGGAGGAACTCAGCAAGCCAGGCAGCATCTATGGAAGAATGTACAATCAATGTTTCGGGTCAAAATCCTTCGTCAGGACTATGATGCCAAAGGGTTTCAGCCCGAAACATTGACTGTACTTTTTTCTGTAGATGCTGCCTGGCCTGCTGAGTTCCTCCAGCATTTTGTGTGTGTTATAAGGCTCTTGAATAAATCACTTGTATGATGAAGATCTCAATCTGTCACATCATAACCCTTTCATCTTACTTGACTACCTGCACTGCACTTTCTCTGTAACTGTAGCAGTTAATGGAGGTTCTAACAGAGACCTTCAACACCTCTATGGAATAGTACACTGTCCCTGCAGGCTTCAAGGCAGCTACCATCATCCCGGTGCCCAAGAGGGTGATGGTAACCTGCCTCAACGACTACTGTCCAGTGACACTGACCCAACAATAATGAAGTGCTTTGAGTGGCTGGTTATGGATCACATTAAATCCCATTTTCCTGATATATTGGACCCTTACCAGTTTGCTTATCACTCAAATTGGTAAACTATAGCCCCTGCACTCCAATCCATCCTGTTGTACATGGAAAATAGTGCCTCATATTGCAGAATGCTGTTTATTGACTTCAGCTCAGTGTTTAATACGATCATCCCTCAGACAATGGTGGGTCTCAACACCTCTCTCTGTAACTGAGTCCTGGACTTCTTGACAGAAAAGCCACAGTCAGTCCACAATGGCAGAAACATCTCTAGCTTCATCGGCTTGAACACTGGTGCTCCCCAGAGCGGCATGCCATTCACTCCCCACTGCCATTCACACCGCTGACACAGGGCTGCGCTGCTAGATTCAGTTCAAGCTGAATCCTCAAGTTTGCTGATGACATGACAACAATGAGACGCTGTACTGAGAGGAGGCAGACTGACTGGTAGAATGGCGTGAGCACAACAACTTGAGTCTCAACGTTGCCAAGACCAAAAAGATGATGGTAGACTTTTGGAAGGTGCAGGCTGACCACTGCTCACTCCACACATGTACGTGGCTGCTCTGTGGAGCACTCTCCCTGATGATCTCTCTTGGTTCCTCTTTGGTCAAGAAAGTGCAGCAGCATCTGTACTTCCTGATGAGATTGATGTGAGTGATGCTCCCTCCCACTCTCCATTCAAAAGAAGTTTTACAGGAGTACCATCGAGAATCCTGACCAGCTGCATCATCGTCTGGTATGGGGATCGAAAGACATCTTACTGTACGTCCCTACAAATGATCGCAAAGACTGCTGAGAAGATCACTGGGGCCTCTCTTCCACCCAACAGAAATATTCATCAGGTGTGTTGCATAGACAGGGCCCTTAGCATTGTCCATGATCCCTCTCAACCATCCAACAATCTCTTTGACCCCCTACCTTCAGGCAGGAGATATAGGACAAGAACTGTTAGAATGGCAAAGACTTCCCCTAAACTGTAAGACTAATGAAGTCCTAGCCACCACCCAGGTCTCAACACTAGCAGTGTTATAATGTTTACTTTTTAACGTGTCATAAATGCATCTTATTATTTGTTAATTTATTCATGGTAATGTAATTTTATGTGTTATGTCTTTGAGTTACATGTACAGTGTTGTGCACCTTGATCCTGAGGAACGTTGTTTCGTTTGGCGGTATACATGTGTACGGATGATAATAAACTTGAACTTGAATGGTGTGGCTCATAACCCTCAGAGCACATTCTACAGCCATTCCCACTGAACCACTCCCTGTAACACAGCTGACGTGGTCCAGTTTTAAGTATCCATTTCCATAGGGCCTACTCCCTCATAAATCAGTTGTTGTTTCAAATTGAGATTTCCTATCCTGCTTTACTTGTCGTTAAAACTGCAATGCCAAAACCATTGCAGTGTGATTTGCAGTGTTACTGGATATGAAGTATCTCAAAGCAAACACAGATATTACAGACTCTCAGTCTATACAAACACTGTTGATAAAATAATGCTTGTGGGCAAAAGGAAAGTACTTATTAAAAACAGCTCCCAATTTCAGACTTCTGACTGCTTTATTCCAATAAGTTATGACTGTTGTCCCACAAGGAGAAAGTAAGACTAGTTTTGCAATGAGCTAAGTAAAGACACGAGTAATTATTTTAAATACACATTGCCTGTGAGTGGTGCTACGTGCAGGGAGAGAATAGTGGAAAATTGTGACAGACATTTTCCTGAGACGATTTCTTCAATAAACTGTGCATTTACAATGTTAACTATCTGGTATTTTCTTCACAAGGCTGCTGCAGAACATTGCAAGCAACCTCTCTGGAAACCTAGCTAACCAGTTAAGTTACAGTAGAGAGATAATATTTCGCCTAAAATCCAATATATTCCTGTTTTTCTGCTCCAATTCCAGCCAAGCAAGTCTACATCCCACCTCTTCTGTAACCTCTCTGCCTATAATCTCCTTCTCTGGTCTAGCATTGCCCAATGTGAAATTGAAGAACAACACCTCAACTTCCATCTGGGCACCTTATAGTCCTTGGGACCCATTATCAGCAGTTTCAGGTTATCTCCATTTCTTTGCTGAATATTTGAATTTCAGTTTGTTTTTCTTCTCTTTTGTCTCTAATTGCGGGTTTCTAAAGTACTGGGTATCTAGTCAACTTTGTTCTACACCCTATCGCAGCATAGTTGTCTCCCTTTCCCAATTCTGATGAAATGCCATCAACCTGAATTGCTATCTGCTTCTTTCTCCTGACTTTCTGGCATTTTCTATTGTTGTGTTAGATTTCCAGCATCTGCACCAGTTGCAGCCATGCTTGGTACATGCACTCCTAACATATCAACCCTGTTCCAAGGCTCTGCTCTTCATTGCTAACTTGAGAGAAGAGAAAAGCAACAGTAGATGAGTCAGCGTATTCAGATCAGCAGAGGAAGGTTAATCGCCCTATATTAACTCATATCTGTTTGCAATTGATTTGAGGGTCCATGTTGTGTCTGTGCACAATGACATATATATTAAATAAAAGCACAGAACATGGGAGATGGCCTTAACTAGTGTATTCACATTGCAGCGAGAGAGAGAAAACAATGCACATGTGTAGACAACAGATCAATACATAGTGCTGGGGGTGGGGGGAGGTGGTCATTGCTCTAAAAGAAATAGAACATTACACTTCCTCTCCCTTTAGATTAATGCAACATAAAACCGTATGTGTATAAAACACTCGCTTTGTGAAGTTTCCCTTTCATAAACCCATATTCCAAATAAACATGTTTTCACAATAACAGTCCTGACAACTTCACAGTGCTAAAGGTTCAGTCATTTGGGTGGTGCTCTGTTTCTTTCAGGATATTGCCTCTGGACCTGTGGAGTGACATTAGGTTTGGCAGGTGTCTTGTCAACGATAATGTTCTCGTTGAGCCTCTGGACCTAAGGAGTGGCATCAGGTTTAGCAGGAGTCTTGTCAACTATAATGTCCTGAGTTTCCAAAGTCATGTTGCTGTCAGTAACATCATCACTGAGAGGTAAGTCCGGTGACTGTAATGTGTCCGTTGTTTTTGATGCAGTTGATTCAGGTGTGTTCTTTGGTTGAGCATTCAGTATCTGGTCCACATGACGTCTCCGTGTCTGATCACCAGCATCCACTGTGTACATCAGTGGTCCAGTTCTTGTAGCTATCCTCCCGGGTGTCAACTTATCTTTTCAGTAATCATGTGCTAGGACTTCTCGAAGCTCGAAGCTTCTTGCTGCTTCACTTGACAACTGGCTGAACTGTTTATTCTGAACTTCCCTCTACAGATCTAGTTTCAAGAGGTCTCTGTGAGATCTCAGATTCCTGTTCATGAACAGCATTGCAGGTGTTTGATTTTGTTGTTGCATGAACAGAGTTCCGATCCCCAAAAAGCAAGATATCCACCTTGAGCTGTAGAGAAACGTCCTCCTTGTCCATCGCTTTAATGGACTTCTTGAAGGTTTGGATAAACCTTTCAGCTAACCCATTCATTGCTGGGTGGCGGGGAGCTGACTTGAAATGTCTGATGCTATTTTTCTTCATGAACAGTTGGAATTCATCTGGCATGTACTGGGGTCTGTTGTCATTCACAATTTGTTCTGGTAAGCCAAGTCTGGTGAAGCTAGTCCTCAGAGTGGAGAAAGCCTTTGCTGAGGTGGTTGATATAACCTTCAGCTGCTTCGAATGAGCATCCACAGTAATCAGAAACAGAGGCCCAGGAAGTCAATATGTACTCTTTGCCATGGTGATGATGGCCATTCCCATGGGCATAACAGTGACTGTGGGGGTATATTTTGAACTTTTTGGCATCTTGAACAGCTTTTGGCCAAGTCTTCGATCTGCTTATCTATTTCCAGCCACCACATATAGTTCCGGGCAAGACCATCTTGACTCCACCCAGGCATCCTTCATGCAGATTTTCTAACACTTTGGTGCGCAGTTTAGAGGGAACCACAACACGAGATTCACACATCAGCATTTTTTTGAATACCAACAGTTGGTCTCGTCTCACTGAGAACTCTGGAAACATGAGGTTACTATTAGCTGGCCATCCTTGCATGGTGATTTTATAGACTTTTGGCAATGCCAGGTCAATCTTCGTTTCCCTTTGTATTTTGGAATTTGTTACTAACAATTGGTCCACCATTGCAGTGTGGAACTGTTCTACTGGGTCACAGTATGAAGACTTTTCTTCTTCAGTTGCCAACAGTGGAAGATGTGATAAGCCATCAGTGTTGCTGTGTTGTTTAGTGCCCTTGAACTCTATGTCATAAGAGTGGTTTCCTAGGAATGATGCCCAATGATGTAATCGGGTAGCAGACGTCACTGGAGTTCCCTTCCTGGGATTGAAAATGGACACAAGGGACTTGTAGTCTAACACTAGCATAAACTTTCAGTCAATCTGTACATAGTTGTGTTCTGCGTTCATCAGTGATCTCAAAGCAAACACAATTGGGCGTTCAGATCCATCTTCATAAATTGTGACAAAATGGCACCAGTGCCATAAGGGGGTGCATCGCACGCCAGTCTGACTGGCAACAATGGTTCATAATGGGTGAGCACTTCATCGGATGTTATTAGTCTCAATTTCCTTGAATGCTTTTTTAACATTTTTCTGACTTTCCCACTTTGCTCCTGTCTGTAACAATGCATTCAATGGATTGAGCACTGTAGCAATGTTTGGGAGAAACCAGTGATAGTAGTTTACAAGGTCCAAGTATGGCCAGAATGGTGACACATTTTCCAGTTCGGGTGCCTGTAGCACTGTTTCAGATTTATCTTGTGACTTATGTAAGCAATGTTTATCAATGACATGTCTACAATATGAGATTTCATTCTTGAAAAATCCACATTTCTCTCTCTGTGAGTAGACAATACTCAGTAAACCTGGTAAGCACTTTAACAAGGTTCCGCAGTCATCATTCTTGCCAGTCACAAAGATGTCATCAAGGTAACATTGTGTTCCTGGGATATCTTGGAGCACTTAGTCCATTCCTCTTTGCCAAATTGCTGGAGCTGATGTGACGCCAAAGACGAGCTGATTACACTGGAACAGACCGTTGTGAGTGTTGATTGTGAAGAACTTCCTGCTTGACTCCTCAATCTGCAGATATGCTTGTGACAAGTCAATCTTTGTAAACCTCTCCCCATCTGCCAAAGATGCAAAAATGCCTTCTATTTGTGGCAGGGGATACTGCACAATAGACAGCACCAGGTTGATGCTCACCTTGAAATCCCCACATAAGCAGGTGGCTCTGGCCTTCCCCTTCTTGATCACTGAGACAATGGGCGTGGCCCTATCACTCCACTCAGCCTTGGAGAGAATTCCAGATGCCTCCAAGCTCTGCAGTTCAGCATCCACTTTAGGACATAGTCTGTAAGGCACTGGGCACACTTTATGGAACCTTGGTGTTGCTCTTTTATCCAGTTCAATTCTGGCCTTCGTGCCTTTCAGTTTACCAATCCCCTTCTCAAACATCTTCTCATTCACATTAAGCAGCTGAGCCAGTCTCTGGTTAGTGCTATTATTTTGGTTGCCTGTTGAGAGCTTTAATTGAGTGCCAGTATAATCGGATTTTTCTCAACCATACACATCCAAAAAGTGCTGGCCCTCCACTTTTCAGTACACAAAGTTCTAATTGTTGTGTTTGGCCTCCATTTGTCACATTCACTTTCAGTTTGCCTTTGGGAAACACTTTTTTGCCTGTGTAAGTCTTTAGCATCACTTAAGTCTTCTCTAATGGTATCTTAGAAAACAGTCTGTTGTACTCCTGACAAAGGGTCTTGGCCCGAAACATCGACAGAGCTTCTCCCTATAGATGCTGCCTGGCCTGCTGTGTTCCACCAGTATTTTGTGTGTGTTGTATTATTTTGACTGGTTTGTTTTGTAAAATCTGACCTTTCAGCTATTACCAGTGGTTTAAGGCTCAATTGATTTTGTAAAATTGTAACAGTTTCATCGAATGCCTTGCTTGTTGGCTTTTCAAGGTTTACTAAGTTGCATAAGAGACTGTACGTCATTGAGCCCATTAAGCTAAGAAGTGTAGGGACTGCGTTTTGCTCCTCCAAATTCATGTTACAATACAGTTCAACCCCTCGATATATGACTCCAACCTTCATTAGCGCTATCAAATTCATCAACTTTCCCAACTGCAGCCTTTGCCAAGTCATTTTCACTTTAAATGCAGTGTGACTTTCACTGTTACTCATGGGTCCTTTGGCATTCTTGTGCTGATTAATTCTCACTGTTTCCTCCCATAACTGTCAGAATCAGAATCAGAATCAAAATCAGGTTTATTATCACCGGCATGTGACGTGAAATTTATTAACTTAGCAGTACCAGTTCAATGCGATACATAATCTAGTAGAGAGAAAAAAAAGAAAAAATGATAATAAAGAAACAAGTAAATCAATTATGTATATTGAATAGATTAACAAGTGCAAAAACAGAAATACTGTATATTTAAAAAAGTTCAATGTCCATTTAGGAATTGGATGGCAGAGGGGAAGAAGCTGTTCCTGAATCGCTGAGTGTGTGTCTTCAGGCTTCTGTACCTCCTACCTGATGGTAACAGTGAGAAAAGGACATGCTCTGTGTGCTGGAGGTCCTTAATAATGGACACTGCCTTTCTGAGACATTGCTCCCTGAAGATGTCCTGGGTACTTTGTAGGCTAGTGCCCAAGATGGAGCTGACTAGATTTACAACCTTCCGCAGCTTCTTTTGGTCCTGTGCAGTAGCCCCTCCCTACCAGACAGTGATGCAGCTTGTCAGAATGGTCCCCAAGGTACATCTATAGAAGATTTTGAGTGTAATTGTGACATGCCAAATTTCTTTAAACTCCTAATAAAGTATAGCTGCTGTCTTGCCTTCTTTATAACTACATCTAACCTGGGACCAGGTTAGATCCTCAGAGATCTTGACACCCAGGAACTTGAAGCCGCTCACTCCCTCCACTTCTGATCTGTCTATGAGGATTGGTATATGCTCCTTCATTTTACCCTTCCTGAAGTCCGCAGTCAGCTCTTTTGTCTTACTGACATTAAATGCCATGTTGTTGCTGTGGCACCATTCCACTAGTTGGCATATCTCACTCCTGTATGCTCTCTCATCATCACCTGAGATTCTACCAACAATGGTTGTATTGTCAGCAAACTTATAGATGGCATCTGAGTTATGCCTAGCCACATAGTCATGTGTATATACAGAGTAGAGCAGTGGGATAAGCACACACCCCTGAGGTGCACTAGTGTTGATTGTCAGCGAGGAGGTAATGTTATCACCAATCCACACAGATTGTGGTCTTCTGGTTAGGAAGTCAAGGGTCCAATTGTAGAGGGAGGTACAGAGGCCCAGGTTCTGCAACTTCTCAATCAGGATTGTGGAAATGATGGTATTAAATGCTGAGCTATAGTCGATGAACAGCATTCTGATGTGAGTGTTTGTGTTGTCCAGGTGGTCTAAAGCAAGAGTGGAGAGCCATTGAGGTTGCATCTGCCATTGACTTATTGTGGTGATAGGTAAATTGCAATGGGTCCAGGTCCTTTCTAAGGCAGGAGTTCAATCTAGTCATGACCAACCTCTCAAAGCATTTCATCACTGTCGATGTGAGTGCTACCAGGCGATAGTTATTAAGGCAGCCCACATTATTCTTCTTAGGCACTAATATAATTTTTGCCTTTTTGAAGCAAGTGGAAACTTTCACCCATAACAGTGAGAAGTTGAAAATGTCCTTGAATACCCCCGCTAGTTGGTTGGCACAGGTTTTCAGAGCCTTACCTGGTACTCCATCGGGACCTTCTGCCTTGTGAGGGTTCACTCTCTTTAAAGACAGCCTAACGTCGGCCTCTGAGACAGAAATTACAGGATCATCAGGTGCAGCAGGAATCTTCACAGCTGCAGTTGTGTTCTCCCTTTCAAAGCAGGCATAGAAGGCATTGAGTTAATCTGGTAGTGAAGCATCGCTGCCATTCATGCTATTAAGTTTTGCTTTGTAGGAGGTAATGTCTTGCAGACCCTGCTGGAGTTGCCAGGCATTTGATGTCACTTCCAACCTCACTCGAAATTGTCCCTTCGCCCTTGAAATAGCATTCCGCAAATCATACCTGGTTTTCTGGTACAGGCCTGGGTCACCAGACTTGAATGTAACAGATCTAGCCTTCGGCAGACAATGTAACTCCTGGTTCATCCATGGCTTTTGGTTTGGCAATGTGCAGTAAGACTTTGTGGGCACACACTCATCCACACAGGTTTTAATGAAGTCAGTAACAACTGCAGCATACTCATCCAGGTTTGAAGATGAATCCCTGAATACAGTCCAGTCCACCCATTCAAAGCAGTCCTGTAGGCACTCCTGTGCTTCCTTTGTCCAAACCTTCTTGGTCCTCACTGCTGGTGCTATAGTCTTCAGTCTCTGATATGACTGTCCATGATATTTCCTGACATTGAGGTTTATACTTGTCGCCAATTTGCTGTGTTTGTGTACAACTATATATATAAATAAAAGCATGCATGCAGGAGATGGCTTTAACTGGTGTATTCACATTACAGTGACAGAAAGGGAGAGAGAACAATGTGCATGTGTAGACAATAGTGCATGCACAGGTAACGATCAATACGTAGTGCTACGGAGGAATTGTTGCTCTGAAAGAAGTAGGTCCATACAGTACAGTCCGTATACAGAATGAACTGCCAGAGAAACTCGTTGAGGCAGGTACAATAATGACATTTAGATATACATGTGAAGAAGAAAGCTTTAAGAGGATAGGAGTCAAACGTGGGCAATTGGGACTAGCTTAGGTGGCTAGTCAGCTTTGTGAGTATGAAGGGCCTGGTTACATACTGCATTATTTCTGGCCTACTAGCTTAGCTTAAACACAGAATTGTACAGCTGAGGGCCACAGAAGGTTGTGTGTCATACAGTATCTGTAAGCCATGAATGGTGAAACTGGAGGTTGGCTGGAGTCAATGGATGCCCATGACCTTGTATATGGAACTACCAGCATTATGTACCTAGGAGCTTTGAGATAGCCTTGTTCCTACCTTTGATCTATTTAAAATAGTTCTCAGCCAAAATCCTGTTGATTTATTGCAACCTCTTTATGACTGTCACCAGCAACAATTATGGAATAAAGGGAAAAGTAATGGAATGATTCAAATCAACATCCAAGAAGGCATATATTGGCTCAGAAGAGAGTCACTAAGCTAATTCATGTAATGAGAGAATTGTTCTGCCATGAGCAGCTAAAAATAATTAACTTTATGTTCTTTTGAGTTCAGCAAAATGAGGCATGATCTTATTAAATCATATTAAAATCCCAAGAGTAGATGTTGAGATGTTTTCACTCGTGGGAGAATCTCAACTGAGGGGTCATGGTTAGGACAGGATGTACATTTAAAACAGAGGTGTCTAGGAACAACTTCTCAGAGGTTGATGAATCCCTGGAATTTTCTGCCCCGAAGGTTAGAGATGCCAGACCATTAGGAATATTTAGAGTGGCGTATCTATTTCAAAGATCAGGGAATTGACAGCTGTGGGGAACTGGTACAGAAGTGGAGATGGGGGCAGCAGCTGGCCAGTCATGATCATATTGAATAGCGGGTCATTAGCGGGTCATATTGAATAGCGTCAGTGCGGGCAGTGGAGCGGGAGTAAGGAGTGCTCGAGGCCGACAGACGACTGGAGATCGGAGGATCGGAGGATCAGCCGTTGTAGGTAGGCCGAGACCCTCGGACCTACCTGGAGAGTACCTGAGGAGGAAGGTAAAACTGCGCAGGCGTGGGTGACGTCAGCAGCGAGCGCGGGGTTTAAAAAGAGGTCCAATTCAGGAGCGGGCAGCATCGGTGCAGGCAGCGGAGTGCGTGGGAACAGAGTGCTGGGCTTTGGCTCGGTGGGCTTCGGTGCAAGGGGACTTCGGTGAGAGGAAATCGGTGAGCCTGAGTACGTGCTTGCTGAGGTAAAATGGTAAGGTCATAAGGTACTTTTTTCATTTATTCTGACTAATCTGGGATCAGGTGATGGGAGAGACAGTTCGAGCAGTGGTGTGCTCCGTATGCAGTATGTGGGAGGTCAGGGTCAACACAGTTGTCCCTGATGACCACACCTGCAATAGGTGCATCCAGCTGCAGCTCCTATCAGACTGAGTTAGGGAGTTGGAGCAGGAGCTGGATGAACTACGGATCATTCCGGAGGCAGAGGCTGAGATAGATAAGAGTTATCGGGAGGTAGTCACACCGAAAAGTCAGGAGGTAGGCAAATGGGTGACAGTCAAGAGAGGCAGGGGGAGCAGACAGAGAGAGCAGAGCACCCCTGTGGCCGTTCCCATCAACAATAAGTATACCGTTTTGGATACTGTTGGTGGGGATGACCTACCAGGAACAAGCTGCAGTGGTCCCGTCTCTGGCACTGAGGTTGGACCCTCGACTAGGAAGGGGAGGAGGGAAGAGAAGAGAGAGGTAGTGATAGGGGATTCTATAGACAGGAGATTTTGTGGGGAAGATCGGGAGTCTCGGATGGTATGTTGCTTCCCTGGTGCCAGGGTCCGAGACATCTTAGATCGGGTGCAGGTTATTCTCGAGAGGGAGGGCAAGAATCCAGATGTTGTGGTCCATGTAGGGGCCAACGACGTGGGTAGGATGAGTGAGGGGGTCCTGCGTAAGTGAGTTGAGAGACTTAGGTGCGAAGCTGAAGAGCAGGGCCTCCAGGGTAACAATCTCAGGATTGCTACCTATGCCACGTGCGAGGGAGGCAAGGAACAGAAAGATTATACAGATTAATACGTGGCTGATAGGATGGTGCAGGAGGGAGGGCTTCAGGTTTTTAGATAATTGGGCTTTGTTCCAGGGAAGGTGGGATCTGTTCCGAAGGGACGGTTTACACCTGAACTGGAGCAGTACTAACATTCTTGCAGGGAAATTTGCTAGTGCTTCTTGGGGGGGGGGGGGGGGGGCGGGGATCCAGAATGAGAGAGAGGATAGCGAGATGAAGAATAAAGGATAGGTGGGGACTACACGGTTCCGGAATATTAAGTGTGTAGTAGAGAAAGGTGAGGTGGAACAAGTGATAAGGAGGACACATGTACAGAGGGATGGTCTGACGGAACATGGAGTTAAATGTGCAGAAAGAATAAGTAAATTTAGGAAGGACAACAAAATTCTAGGGGCGTATAGCCCGATGGGAGTTCGGGGAACTGGGTTAAGCACAATAAGCAGAGATTCAAACAGAGAGAGGAGAAATGGGCCAAAAATTCTATATCTGAATGCACGAAGTGTCAGAAATAAGGTGGATGAGCTTGAAGCTCAGGTGCGAATGGGTAACTATGATGTTGTTGGGATAATGGAGACATGGCTGCAGGGAGATCAGACCTGGGAAATGAATGTACAAGGGTATACGTGCTATCGTAGGGACAGAAATGTGGGCAGAGGGGGTGGGGTGGCCCTGTTGGTGAGGAATGAGATTCAGTCCTTTGCAAGGGGGGACATAGGATCAGGAGAAGTGGAGTCTGTGTGGATAGAATTGAGGAACAGTAAGGGCAAAGGGACCCTAATGGGTGTTGTCTATAGGCTACCAAACAGTAGCATGGAAATTGAGTGCAAGTTGAATAGGGAGTTAACATTGGCATGTGGCAAAGGTAATGTCTCAGTAGTTATGGGGTATTTCAACATGCAGGTGAACTGGGAGAATCAGGTTGGTGCTGGACCCCAGGATAGGGAGTTTGTAAAGTGCCTAAGGGATGCATTCTTGGAACAGCTTGTATGAGAGCTGACCAGGGACAAGGCTATTCTGGATTTAGTGTTATGTAATGAACAGGATTTGATAAGGGATCTTGAAGTAAAGGAGCCATTAGGAGGTAGTGACCATAATATGATAAGTTTTTATCTGCAATTTGAGAAGGATACGGGCAGCTCGGAGGTGTCAGTGTTGCAGATGAACAGAGGAAACTATGCAGCCATGAGGGAGGAGCCGGCCAAAGTTAACTGGACGGATATCCTAGCAGAAAAGACAGTGGAACAACAATGGCAGGTATTCTTGGGAATAATGCACAAGGTGCAAAATCAGTTCGTCCCCCGGAGAAGGAAGGATTCAAAGAGGGGAAAGGGGCCACAGTGGTTGACAAAGGAAGTCAGAGATTGCATAGCATTAAAAAAAAGGAAGTATTACAGAGCTAAGGTGAGTGGGAGGACAGATGATTGGGAAATTTTTAAGGAACAACAGAACTTAACTAAAAAGACAATACGGGGAGAAAAAATGAGGTACGAACGCAAGCTAGCCAGGAATATAAAGGAGGATAGCAAAAGCTTATTTAGGTATGTGAAGAGAAAGAAGATAGTTAAGAACAATGTTGGGCCCTTGAAGAATTAATTGGGTGAAATTGTTATGGGAAACAGAGAAATGGCAGAAGAATTTATTAAGTACTTTAGATCTGTCTTCACTAGGGAAGACACAAGCAATCTCCCAGATGTATGGATAGCCCATAGGGCATAGGGTAACAGAGGAATTGAAACAGATTGACATTAGGAAGGAAATGGTGATGAGTAGACTGATGGGACTGAAGGCTGACAAATCCCCAGGTCCAGATGGTCTGCACCCTAGGGTACTAAAGGAGGTGGCCCTGGAAATTGTGGATGAATTGGTAATCATTTTCCAATGTTCCTTAGATTCAGGATCAGTTCCTGAGGATTGGAGAATGGCTAATGTCATCCCACTTTTTAAGAAAGGAGGGAGGGAGAAAACAGGGAACTATCGACCTGTCAGCCTAACATCAGTAGTGGGGAAGATGCTAGAGTCCATTATTAAAGATGAAATAGTGGCATATATAGATAGCAGTTTGATTGGGCTGAGCCAGCATGGATTTACCAAGGGCAAATCATGCTTGACTAATCTGTTGGAGTTTTTCGAGGATGTAACCAGGAAGTTAGACAAGGGAGATCCAGTGGATGTAGTGTACCTTGATTTTCAGAAGGCATTTGATAAGGTCCCACATAGGAGATTTGTGGGTAAAATCAAAGCTCATGGCATTCGGGGGAAGACATTGACATGGATAGAAAACTGGTTGGCGGATAGAAAGCAAAGGGTAGCGGTGAATGGGTGTTTCTCGGTATGGCAGGTGGTGACTAGTGGGGTGCCACAGGGCTCGGTATTGGGACCACAGCTGTTTACGATTTACGTCAACGATTTAGATGAAGGCATTGAGAATAACATCAGCAAGTTTGCTGATGATACTAAGCTGGGTGGCAGTGTGACATGTAATGAGGATGTTAGGAGAATTCAGGGTGACTTGGATAGGCTGGGTGAGTGGGCAGATACTTGGCAGATGATGTTTAATGTGAATAAGTGTGAGGTTATCCACTTTGGGAGTAAGAACAGGAAGGCAGATTATTATCTGAATGGTGTAGAGTTGGGTAAGGAAGAAATACAAAGAGATCTAGGAGTCCTTGTTCATCAGTCACTGAGCAAGTGCAGCAGGCAGTGAAGAAGGCTAATGGAATGTTGGCCTTTATTACAAAGGGAATTGGGTACAAGAGCAAGGAAATCCTTTTGCATTTGTACAGTGCCCTGGTGAGACCACACCTGGAATATAGTGTACAGTTTTGGTCTCCAGGGTTAAGGAAGGACATCCTGGCTGTAGAGGAAGTGCAGCGTAGATTCACAAGGTTAATTCCTGGGATGTCAGGACTGTCTTACGCAGAGAGGTTAGAGAGACTGGGCTTGTACATGCTGGAATTAAGGAGATTGAGAGGGGATCTGATTGCAACATATAAGATTATTAAGGGATTGGACAAGATAGAGATAGAAATATGTTCCAGATGCTGGGAGAGTCCAGTACCAGAGGGCATGGTTTGAGAATAAGGGGTAGGGCATTTAAGACAGAATTAAGGAAAAACTTCTTCTCCCAGAGAGTTGTGGAGGTGTGGAATGCACTGCCTCGGAAGGCAGTGGAGGCCAATTCTCTGGATGCTTTCAAGAAGGAGCTAGATAGGTATCTTATGGATAGGGGAATCAAGGGATATGGGGACAAGGCAGGAACACGGTATTGATAGTATATGATCAGCCATGATCTCAAAATGGCGTTGCAGGCTCGACAGGCCTACTTCTGCACTTATTGTTTATTGTCTATTGTCATTCTTGCCGGGCCCAATAAAAAAGGAAAGGTAGTCACTATTGATGCACCATCAATAACTCACTCTGAGATGTAAGGCGAGATATCGGCTTTTATTGACTGGAAGAAGGAACCAGCAGTGAGTGACCATCATACTACATCCTGGAGACTGAGGCCGAGCATCAGGCCTCGATCGCCTTTATACAGGGGCCTGTGGGAGGAACCACAGGAGCAGTCAGCAGGGGGCGTGTCCAGACAGGCACACATAGTTCACCATATTCACCTCCCCCTTTGTTTAAAAGAGTCCCCATGTGGCTAAGTTTCTTACAGGTCAAGTCTATCAGGTGGTCGAATCTGTAGCTGCGATCTACGTAGCACCGGCTGTGATTGCACAGGAGACGGAGGTTGTGCCGGTTCCAGCTCACGCATGTGCGAGGCACCTGGTATATATGCGTACGAAACGCCCGGTACATAAGTGTCGTGAGGAGTCTGTGTAGGGCCTGGTGAGCACGGGGTCACCTCAGGTACAGGGTTCATAGTTACCGGAGAGTGTTCAGGGTAGTGGTCTGCTGCACCTGCGGGCGCCAGGTCGTGGACGGAGACTGTGTCCTCCCGCCCATCAGGTAAGACCACGTAGGCATACTGGGGGTTCGCATGTAGTTCATCACAACTACATCATATTCAATCTCTGGAAATATTTGGCCAGGGCTAAGTACAACAGTTAAGTGTACAGCCATTGCCTGCAACTCCTCTGAGTGACTGTGAACGGAGGTGAGTTTTGTAAAAGTGGTGAATAGAACTATTTTGGTCTTGCCAAGAAAGAGAAAGCATTTGAAATGGATTTGTAACTAAACTGACAAATGGTGCACTGGGGTTGTGGAAACACAGCTACTGTTAATTATATAAGGCATCATTTCAACCAAAATGACCTGATATGTTTGAGTGGAAATTGTGTTGCCTTTATGGCATTTGTTTAGTTTATAATATTCGTTTGTTAGCATTTTCTAGTTAAAGTTAAGATTGTTTAAAGTAAATTCGTTGTCTGTGATATATCGCGGCATGCGATGACGTCACATCCGGTTTTGCCGCGTCTTGTGGGAAAATACCGGTTTGGAGAAACGGGAAGGAGGGGGCTCACATGTGCAGGTTCAGCGTAAGAAAGTTTTCTTTCTACGCACTAGAAACATCAGTGAAGCAACGCCTTTTCACCATACGTTAAAGTGGAAGAGTGAACAGTAAACGGTTAATCTTACTGCGATCCTGTTTTCATTGACTACGGTTTACCTCGGTGTTTAGTTCAGAGTTCTCTTACACCTGAGCGAGAACACTACAGTGAAAAGGCGGCATTATCAGGTGTTTCAAGTGCTGCAATGACAACTCGATCCAGCATCAAGTCGTTGCCATCCAGCGACAGGGACAGTAGGGCATCATCAAGTAAGGCTACCCATGCAAGAGCTAAGGCAGAAGCCACCAAGGTGCGAGCGTTCTACGCCGAACAAGAAGCAAAATTGAAAATGGAAGCGGCTGCCAGAGAAACCGAAAACCAGTTGGAAAGGGTAAGGATCGAGATCTCGTCACTTCAGGACTATACCAGTTTGACGATAAACCTGAAAATTACCGTGCATGGTACTCTACATTCACCAACACCAACCTGCTCAGAGCAACCCAAGAGTTGGATCTTATGGCGAAATGGCTGGGAAAAGAATCATGCGAACAGGTGAGATGCATATGTTCAGTGTACATCAACAACCCCAAGCTAGCCTTACGCAAAGCATGGGAGAGACTTCGGGAGGGCTATGTGGCCCCCAAAATTATTGAAGCAGCACTATACCGACGTCTGGAAATTTTTCCTGAGGTGTCAGCCAAGGACCACACTAAGTTAAGAGAGCTCAGAGATTTACTCATGGAGATTCAAGGCGCCAAAGAAGATGGCTACTCAACTGGTCTATTATACCTAGATACTTCATACGGGATGAGACCAATCGTGGACAAACTTCCATTTGGGCTGCAGGAAAGGTGGGTGTCCGTTGGCGCAGAGTACAAGGAAGAGAACAATGGTCGATTTCCTCCCTTCGAGTATTTCACTAAGTTTGTGTGCAAGGAAGTGAAGAAGCGAAACGATCCTAGCCTCATGGGTCCAGAAAGCAGTACAATTTACACCAAGCCAGATAAATCCACTTCCAATAATTTCAACATTAATAAACCTGTCTCAGTGCTTAAGACTGAAGCCTTTACAACTAACAACGACCCTAGCAAGAATTGTCCATTGCATAACAAACCCCACCCCCTCAAAAAATGCAGAACGTTTAGGGAAAAACCCCTTGAAGGAGAAAAGAATATGTTTTAAATGCTGTTCCTCTACCTCTCAGTTTGCTAGAGAGTGTATGATCGCCGTGAAGTGCCCGGAATGTAATAGCACTAACCATGATGGGGCCATGCATCCCGGCCCGTTACCGCAAACCGACAAAGCTCCTTCACCCTCACAACAGGACGGTGGGGAGGGAGAGGCTCACTCCAGGACAACCGTTGTCAGCTCGAGCTGTACAGAAGTTTGCTGTCAAGCTCAGTCAAGCCGTTCTTGTTCAAAGATCTGCCTCACTAAGGTGTACCCTTAGGGAGCCAAAGACAAGGCCATCAAAGCCTATGTAATTCTGGACGATCAGAGCAATCGCTCACTAGTCAGTCCAGAGATCTTTGACTTGTTCAACATTGAGAGTAATCAGTTCCCATGCTACCTTAGAACTTGCTCAGGCAGCGTGGAAACTCATGGAAGGAAGGCAGAAGGCTTCCAGCTCGTGTCCCTGGTTGGTAAAGTCGTCATCTGTCTCCCTCCACTCTTAGAATGCAATGAAATTTTGAATAACCACACTGAGATCCCGACGCCAAGTGTGGTGCTACACCAGCCACATCTCCACCACATCGTCAAGCACATCCCAGAACTGGATCCAAAAGCAGAAATACTCCTGCTGTTCTCCAGGTGCACAAGGTTAGGCAGCAGATCAATGGACCACATGATGCCCCCTTAGCCTGGATCTGGGCTGGGTGGTGATAGGAGCGGTGTGCCTTGGCAATGTACACAAACCGACAGTTAGCACACTAAAGACCAATTTACTAGAGAGTGTCCGCCATTCAATTTTTCAACCCCGCACAGGTTTCATGTGTATCAGGGAAGCACGACAAGGCTTTAACAAATGTAAAGTAACCGACAAGACGCTGGGTCAGTCAGTCTTCGCTCAAACTGAGCATGATAATAAACTTGCTCCATCAGCTCAAGACGCCATTTTCTTAAAAATAATGGACACCAAGGTCTTCAGAGACGAAGCAAATAATTGGGTCGCCCTACTACCTTTCAGAGAACCACGCCAGTGCTTGCCAAACAACAAAGAGCAGGCAGTCAAATGGTTCACGCCCTTGCAAAAAACCCTGAAAAGGAAACCTGAGATGCAGCAACGCACCCGATTGACCCACGAGGTACTGTGCACACTAATGGCAGAGGTCACAGCCATTATAAATGCATGACCACTCCTACCTGTGTCTTCTGACCCGGAAAACCCCTTCATACTCTCGCCATCAATGCTCCTTACGCAGAAGGCAGGAGCTCCCCCTCCACCAGGGGACTTCTCTGATAAGGATTTGTACACAAAGCAATGGAGACCAGTTCAGGCTCTGGCAAATCGGTTCTGGTCTCATTGGAGACAGGAATATCTAACTTTGTTGCAACACAGACAAAAGTGGACAGAACCCTGCAGGAATCTTCAAGTTGGAGATGTAGTCCTGGTCAGGGACAAGCAAATCGCCCGCAACAGCTGGCCAATGGCCAGAATCACTGCCACGTTCCCTAGTAGGGATGGACATGTCAGGAAGGTTGAGTTGAAAACTACAGACCAAGGTGATGTGAAAATTTACCAAAGGCCAGTTACAGAAGTCATTCTACTTCTACCTAAGGACCGATTTAGAGACTGAAGTTTTGTATTATGTTCATTGTGACCCTACGAAGGTCAAGTGGGGAGTGTGTTGCCTTTATGTCATTTGTTTAGTTTATAATATTTTCGTTTTAGTAATTCGTTTGTTAGCATTTTCTAGTTAAAATTAAGATTGTTTAAAGTAAATCCGTTGTCTGTGATATATCGCGGCATGCGATGACGTCACACCCGGTTTCGCCGCGTCTTGTGGGAAAATACCGGTTTGGAGAAACGGGAAGGAGGGGGCTCACATGTGCAGGATCAGCGCAAGAAAAGTTTTCTTTCTACGCACTATAAATATTAGTGAAGCAACGCCTTTTCACCATACGTTAATGTGGAAGAGGGAACAGTAAACGGTTAATCTTACTGTGATCCTGTTTTCCTTGACTACGGTTTACCTCGGTGTTTAGTTCTGAGTTCTCTTGCAGCTGAGCAAGAACACTACAGAAGTTGTAGTAAATATATTCCATCCAGGCTTACTCTGGGGTTGAGCAGTTCTGGAGGAAGCTGAACCAAGTGTCTGCGGGCAGAATATCGGTGAGTAATTTTGTCTGGGCGGCAGGTGCAGCCTGTTAAATTGGCAATAGTAATCAAACATAAAAACTACAGACGCTGGAAATCTGGAGTAAAAAATGTTGGAAATGTTCAGTAGGCCAGGCAACATTTATAAAGAGGGAATCAGAGTTAATGGTTGGTAAGAGTTGGACTAATGGTGATGTCAGGGAGTTGTAGAATTGTACACCATAGAAATGAGCCTTCCAGCCTGTCACACCCAGGCTAACTATTTCACCCATCCATTCTACTCTATTAGCTCACACTAGGACTGTCTCCTTCTTGCCTATTTAATTATCTGTCTAAAAGCCTCTTGATTGTATCTGATTCAATCACTTTCTTTGGCAACATGTTCCTGAAATCAGTGTATAAAACCTCTCCCTGAGAAACCCTTTAAAATTCTTTTCTTTAATCTTAAACTTATAGAACCACAGAACATTACAGAACAGAAACAAGCCTTTTGGCCCTTCTTGGTTGTGCCGAACCATCTTCTGCCTAGTCCCACTGACCTGCACCTGGCCCATATCCCTCCATATACCTCTCATCCATGTACCTGTCCAAGTTTTTCTTAAATGTTAAAAGTGAACCAGCATTTACCACTTCATCTGGCAGCTCATTCCACACTCCCACCACTCTCTGTGTGAAGAAGCCCCCCCCCAATGTTCCTTTTAAACTTTTACCCCTTCACCCTTAACCCATGATCTCTGTTTTTTTCCTCCCCTGGCCTCAGTGGAAAAAGCCTGCTTGCATTCACTCTATCTATACCCATTATAATTTTATACACCTCTATCAAATCATCCCTCATCCCTACGCTCCAGGGAATAAAGTCCTAACCTATTCAAACTTTCTCAGTAACTCAGTTTCTTAAGTCCTGGCATCATCCTTGTAAACCTCTGCACTCTTTCAACCTTATTAATATCCTTCCTGTGATTAGGTGACCAAAACTGCTCACAATACTCCAAATTCGGTCTCACCAATATCTTAGTACAACCTCACCATAACATTCCAACTCTTATACTCAATACTTTTACTTATGTTTTCTTGTTCTTGATACCCCTACCATGCGAAGGTGATTTTGACTCACTTCCCTATTTATCTCAATCTTACTGTATATAAGTCTATCAGATTTGATACAGGACCAAGAACTGGTGATCGAGTCAACCAATTGTAGCCAAAGGTGTTAGCCTCAGTAATAATGAAACTCAACAAAAGAAAGCAATCAGAGACAAATCTACATGAGCACACTTGGAGTCATAGAGTAAGGTAACATAGACACTGGACCTTTGGCCTAACTCATCCATGCTGACTACAGTCGCCACCAAACTAATCCCATTTGCCTGTGTTTGACCTATATCATGATAACCCTCTCCTTTTCAGAGATACCCTTGTCCATTCATCCCTCCCCCAGAAGAGTGTCACCTGCTCATTTCCTTCCTCCCTCACCTCCATTCAGGGACCCAAACAGCCCTTCCAGGTGAGACAACACTTCACCTGTGAATCTTCTGGGGTTGTCTATTGTTTCTGGCATTCCCGATGCAGCCTCCTCTACACTGGTGAGACCCAACATAAATTGGGGTCTGTAAAAAGTTGGAATTCCTCATGGATAACCACTTTAGTTCCTATCTCTTTCCCATTCCGACATGTCGTTCCATGGCCTCCTCTTCTGCCACAATAAGACCACATTCATATTCCATCTAGGTATCCTCCATTTAACCTGATGGCATGACAATCAATTTCTCCAACTTCCAGTAGTATTTACCCCCTCTTCTTCAATTCTCTACTCTGGCTTCTTCCCTCTTCTCCTCACCTGCCTGTCACCTTCCCCTGGTGTCCCTCCTCCTTTCCTTTCTCTCATGGCCCACTCTCCGTCCTATCAGATTCCTTCTCCAGCCGTTTACCTTTCCATCCTATGACTTTCCAGCATCTTACTTTATTCCCCCTCCCCGTACACCTGGAGGATATACCTATATACCTATATATATATACCTATCACCTTCTAGCTTGTCTTCCTTTGCTTCCCCAGCTTCTTCTGACATCTTCCCCCTTCCTTTGCAGCCCTGCTGAAAGGTTTTGGCCTGAAACACCAACTGTTTATTCATTTCCATTGATGCTGCCAGACCTGTTGAGTTCCCCCAGCATTTTGTGTGTTAAGTAATTTATGTTAACTTATGTTTCTCATACAAACGTTTGTACTTTTTTAAATGTACAGTACTACTACAGAAACAGCTAACTTTCATGGCCTTTTGTACCCCATGTCCTCTTGGATATGGCAATGGGGCCTGCTCCAATTGGCTTCATATCATTGGTGAAGTGGGGGAGAGGGAGAGCAGGAGGGGAGGACGATCCAGATTTCTTGCTCCTGAGCATCAGCCAAGGAATGATTGGAAAAAACTTGTCAGAAAGATAAATCACTTCGGGTCAAACATTTGGATTCAGTTATATGAAGCGTAAATAAGGAAATTCTATTGGCATATCAAAGCATTCATAAGAATGTGGCGAGATTCTAACATATGTATGCCCATCATATCTCTTCCTTCTCCTCTTACCTTAAACAAAAAGGACAAAAGAACTTGCTTTTGTTTAAAAAAGATCACCTCCGCATTAACTTTCAAATGCTGTTGTTTTTATTATGCAGGGTGCTGCAGATCAAACAGATAATCAACATTCAGACACTCAATAATCCATGCAGCACTATGACTGTCATCTCTTGAGCGTGCACTAACCACAAGTTGTGACCTCAAATAGATCTTGCTATTAAGCTTCTTAGAAGCAAGATATATATCTGTTTATCACCACGAAAATGGGCCTCAACCTGTTAGGTCAAAAATATTGGCTATTTTTGTTTGGAGTACCAACTCCCTTTCATCTTCCAGCAGTTTATTTGATGGGTCTTTCTGGGTTACAAGCAACAAGAATATACATTGGGTGGGCCTTAGATTTACAAATAGCTCTTGATTTAATATGTTTGGTGCTATTCTTAAACTTCCAGGCACATTTAAAGTTTAATTCATGTCAAACTCTGGGTGCTTAACAACTATAATTTTTTTCAGAAGGAAGAATGCTCCGAATGTGGAGCCTTGTGAGGTTTAGCTTTTGCTGTGGCTCACTTAGTAGCATCACCGCCTCTGGAGATAAACCCTATTTCAGCAATCCAAATGCAAAGAAACCTGAATGAGCACACAAATGCAATCCCAAGAGAGTACAAGGCATTGAACTAAGGCTCAAATGGAGGGAAAGCATTGCGACAGGGAAAAGTAATGAAGTTAGCATGGCTGTTCTAAGCAAGTGTTAAGCAGCAAACGTTAAAAATTTTCACTCTGCTATTTTCCATGTGAATTGGCTGCTAAACGCATATCATATCAACCCACCACATCATTATTAATAATATGCATTAAAATGTCCAGAAATGTGGAAGTCCTTATACTTAAGTCGAGTTTTTGGCATCTATGCTATTTCCATGGTTATAGCTTGCTTGATCAGGGTGTGCAATGAGGTTTCTGGTCAAGCCCAAAGTCAGGAAATTCCTTTGAGCAGTGTCTAAACTGGGCAAAGGCAGGAAGTGGGCCGGGGGCTTTTTGCGTCAATGTTCCCACTTACTTACAATAGTCAGATGTTCTCGTGCCTTTTACACCAAGACACACTGCAGCCACCTAGAAGGAGATGTATTTAAAGAAGGTGGTGCCACAATGGGAAAGGTTAAAAAAAGTTGAAGTCATTATCATATGCAGACGCAAGCACAGGTGTAATGAAAAGCTTGCTTGGAGTAGTGTCAAAACCGCATAGCGACAGAGACAACATTCACAAAAAAAAACATATTAAGCACAATATTTACAAGAAAGAACACAATTAGAATAAAATAATATGAAGTTGTGCAAAGTGGTCATAGCTTTTCCATGTAATTTATTGAGATACTGCACGGATTAGGCCTCTCTTGCCCTTTGAGCCTCACCACTCAACAATACCCCATATAATCTTTGCCCAATCATGGGACAATTACAATGACCAATTAACCATCAACTAGTACATCTTTGGACCATGGGAGGAAACGGAAGCACCTGGAGGAAAGCCACATGGTCATGTGGAGAATATACAAACTCCTTTCAGGCAGCAGCGAGGATTGTCGTCTTCACTGCAAAGTGTTGTGCTAACCACTACTCTACTCTGGTGGCCTATTAAGGTGGTGATTAGGGCTGAGCAGGTTGTTCAAGAACCAAATAATTTAAGAGAAGTAATGGGGGAGTATGATGGGGAGGCTGAAGAAATTTCCCTCCTGCCAAATTACCAGTGCTTCTTTGAGCCACAACATGGCTATAAAACCATAAGGTTTATGGGCCATGGGAAATAGAGAGTTCCACTCTCTGGAACAGTGGAATGAGACAGATTGTGCTGACCAGAATGGAGTTTCTCAGAGAGACTGTGAGGTACAAAACTTGACCTTGGAGCTTCTATAGTTCAGTGTACAGAAGTGCAGGACTCAGATGTCAACACTTTTTACTGAGTGCTAGAGGGTTTGATGCAGTCAGAACCAGGTGAGGGAACAGGGTAGGGGAAAGATGTGGAGATAAGTGGATTGGCTTGCCGCTATAAGCTCCCTATGTATAGGTGACAGTGTCTGGGGAAGTTGATACAAATGTTGGATCTGTGTAAGTAAGTGTTCGACGATTGGTGCAACTTGGAAGGCAGAAGGAGCTGCTTCCAATCTGTATTCGTCTATGAATCTGTGAGTAACAGTAATGCAGCCACCAAACATCTTATTAAAATACAATTGAATGAGTTCAGTGCCCGGTTACTCTGTCAGCTTGTAGTTCATCACCCTCATCTCCCAGCAGCAGAACGTCTGTCTTCACCTCACCACCTATCTCTACTCTGGCAAACTGGAAGAATTCTCCCGGGCACTATGAGCACACTTGGAGAAAGTCTCTTAGCTGATTAAACACAAACAAAGCTTGACTCTTTCCCTCTTCACCTCCTCCTTCCAAGTTCCAGCGCTTCATCAATACATTCAGCAACAAGTGGGGGATGAATTTATGAGGCTTGATAACTTCAAGGTGCAATTATAAGTCAGCTGGGTTCAAATGGATCTGTTCCAAGAAATAAAAACGGAGTTTCTGTTTTCATATTTGGCTGAGATACTGTACTCACGGCAACAAATACTTAAACAGGCTCCTTCCTCCTCAGCACAAGGTTGAATCCCAACAGATACTTTGCTGAGGAATTGTCCCGGGACAATGGCTTCCAGCTGATTTAAGAGGTTGGATCAGAATGACATAATCTAAAACATAAGGAGATCATTGTGGTTCCCTGTTGTTTTCCATTACATCCATCCAGTCAATGCACACAACTGCTCTCCAGAATACAGTTCACTTAAAAACTACAACAGAAATATTTTCTGCACTGTTTAACCAAAACAGCCAGACACCCAGAAGAGAGTGAGAATGACATGCAAGCAAAAATATCCAGGGGACTTCATATCTTTCAAAGTATCTCCATAAAATGGCCCTTACTGCTCCCTTGTTAATTAGCAATGAGATGCAAGCTGCTCTGTAATGAATATCAAAAGAGAAGAAAGCCTTGAATTTATATAGAACACTTTACAACTCAGGATGTCCTAAAGTGCTTTACAGTCAATGAGGTACTTTTTATAATGTGGCCACTGTCTTAATGCAGGAAATAGTTTTGCATTAATTTTCTCTGAGAAACAATACAGCAGCTTTTAGGTGGTAATCTCATTCAAACTTCATTGTTATTGTTTTCCACTTCTCTAGATATTTGCATGTGACCTGAAGAGTGTCAAGGGACACATTCTGAAATTAGATTTGTTTAGAAGAGAGCCTCACACAATAGGAAAAAAGCAGATGTAACAACTGTGCATTGAGACCAGCTGGTCTGATTACCAGCCCCCACAGTTACTCACTTATTAACCTTCACGATTAGAAGAAGAGATGGTCACATGATGTGCACGGTAGCCTCAGCACCCGTTGTTGACTATTGAGTGTCAATGTCTTATCTTTTTCCAGCAATGGTTATGCTTCGATATTCCCAGATTCCAGAGAAACTGCTCAGGGATCTGGCACCTGATGCGGGATTTCAACCCAAAACATTGACGGTATCTTTCCTCCCACAGATGCTGCTCAGTTCACTGAGTTCCCCTAGCCAGGTTATGTGAAAGCTAAAGGAACACCACCTCCTGTTTGCCTGGGCAGGCTCCATCCTACTGACATGAACATCACATTTTCAAACTTCTGGTAATCGTTCTGTGCCTTTTTCTCTATCTTTTCCTTCATATTCAGCTGTAGAGACATTTAAGCCATTCACTGCTGCAGCTCTGGTGAACTGGCCTGGATAGGGTCCATGGCACTTGGACATTGGTGTACAGTCAAGATCAGTGGTGTTGAACTAGGACCGAGTTGGTGGACTTGCTGCAGAAGTGGAGGGATTTGCTGACCTTTTGGATTAAACATGGGAGAATGCACAAGGTCACACATTATTTTTTCCAACAATATACCTCATTCATAATAAAGATTTCTTTCTCTGCATTCACTGAAATGCCTGTACAATACATTCTCTAACAAAACATTAAGGACATTTATGCATCTTCTTCCATCATCGCACCATGAAGCATTTTGGAGGCTGACAGACAGAGCCCAACCCCTCAGTGTTCACTCTGTGGAACCTTTGTATCACTGCTCTAAGCTGCAGTGCGTCTCTCAGCACATTCCCCTGTACCCTGGAATGTGTCACTCAGCAGCTCTCACATACAGACATCTCCTTACATTACCAGCAAGTTCTGGACAGACCAAAGTACATCTTTCACCAAGCTGATGATCTTAAAGTAATGGTTGATGTATACCTTGGTATGCGCCCCTGGGAACAGTGCATAGATTATAGAGTCCTCTGTTACACAGTGGCTTGGGATGAACCTCTACCATCATCTCATTGGCATTGCAACCATATTGAGGGCAGTGTGAAGTCCCAGCTATGCAGACAGGACCTGACACTGATGACAACTCCCCCTCTCAATCAACTGAACACTTGCACTTAGTTCTGGAAAAAAGTTCACTTTTTCTTCGGCAGTTTAACGGGGGCACGACTGCGCAAGCGCGTGTAAGTCGGACCGTGAGGCAGCAGGAGTATTTAAAGAGAACAGTAGACGGAGCGGGCGATGGAGTAGAGAGGGACAGAGTAGGAATGCTTTGTCTCCAGAGGTTTCGGCGAGCAGAGGCGGAGGACGAGCTTCACTCCAAGTGAGGTAAGGCCGGGTAAGTTCCTTTCAAAGGAGGAAGTTTCAAAAGTTGAGGCAAGTATTGGGTAGGTCATGGCAGCTGAGATCGGCCCTGTGGTTTGTTCATCCTGCAGCATGTGGGAAATCAGGGATACTTGCAGTGATCCTGACGATTATGTGTGCGGGAAGTGTGTCCAGCTGCAGCTTCTGGCAGACCGCATTGAGCGTCTGGAGCTGCGATTGGATTCATACTGGAGCATCCGCGATGCTGAGAAAGTCGTGAATAGCACGTTCAGTGAGTTGGCCACACCGCAGGTAAAGGCTACACAGGCAGAAAGGGAATGGATGGCCACTAGACAGCATAGCAGTAGGCAGGTAGTGCAGGAGTCCCCTGAGGTCATTTCCCTCCTAAACAGATATACTGTTTTGGATACTGTTGGGGGAGATGTCTCATCAGGGGAAGGCAGTAGCAGCCGAGTTCATTGCACCATGGTAATGGCTCTGCGGCACAGGAGGGAAGGAAAAGGAGTGGGAGAGCTATAGTGATAGGGGATTCGATTGTAAGGGGACTAGATAGGCATTTCTGCAGCCCAAACGAGACTCCAGGATGATATGTTGCCTCCCTGGTGCAAGGGTCAAGGATGTCTCTGAGTGGCTGCAGGACATTCTGGAATGGGAGGGTGGTCGTGGTGCACATAGGTACCATATAAACGGGATGAGGTCCTACAAGGTGAATTTAGGGAGTCAGGAGATAAACTAAAAAGTAGGACCACAAAGGTAATAATCTCTGGATTACCACCAGTGTCATGTGCTAGTCAGAGTAGAAATAGGAGGATATTTCAGATGAATACGTGGCTTGAAAAATGGTGCAAAGGGGAGGGATTCAAATTTCTGGGGCATTGGAACCAGTTCTGGGGGAGGTGGGACCGGTATAAACAGGACGGTCTGCACCTGGGCTGGACTGGAACCAATGTCCTAGGGGGAGCGTTTGCTACTGCTGTTCAGGAGGATTTAAACTAATGTGGCAGGGGGATGGGAACAAGTGCAGAGAGACAGAGCGGTGTAAAATGAGGGTAGAAGCAAAAAGTAGTAAGGTGAAAAGTAAAAGTGGCAGGCAGGCAAATCCAGGGCAAAAATCAAAAAGAGCCACTTTTCAACATAATTGTATAAGGGCTAAGAGTGTTGTAAAAACAAGCCTGAAGGCTTTGTGTGTCAATGCAAGGAGCATTTGTAACAAGGTGGATGAATTGAATGTGCAGATAGTTATTAATGAATCACAGAGACATGACTCCAGGGTGACCAAGGATGGGAGCTCAACATCCAGGGATATTCAATATTCAGGAGGGATAGACAGGAAAGAAAAAACCTCTTCCTCAGCACCCTTACCAATTTGGTTCACCCAATCTATATGTAAATTGAAGTCACCCATTGGAATGTATGCGGGATGGTTTTCTGAACCAACATGTCGAGGAACCAACTAGAGAGCAGGCCATTCTAGATTGGATATTGAGCAATGAGGAAGGGTTAGTTAGCAATCTTGTCGTGCAAGGCCCCTTGGGTAAGAGTGACCATAATATGGTGGAATTCTTCATTAAGATGGAGGGTGACATAGTTAATTCAGAAACAAAGGTTCTGAACTTAAAGAAGGGTAACTTTGAAGGTATGAGACATAAATTAGCTAAGATAGACTGGCAAATGATACCTAAAGGGTTGACGGTGGATATGCAAAGGCAAGCATTTAAAGATCGCATGGATGAACTACGACAATTGTTCATCCCAATTTGGCAAAAGAATAAACCAGGGAAGGTAGTGCATCCGTGGCTGAAGAGGGAAATTAGGGATAGTATCAAGTCCAAAGAAGAAACATATAAATTAGCAAAAAAAAGCGGCACACCTGAGGACTGGGAGAAATTCAGAGACCAGCAGAGGAGGACAAAGGGCTTAATTAGGAAAGGGAAAAAAGATTATGAGAGAAAGCTGGCTGGGAACAAAAACTGACTGTAAAAGCTTTTATCGATATGTGAAAAGAAAAAGATTGGTCAAGACAAATATAGGTCCCTTACAGTCAGAGACAGGTGAATTGATCATAGGGAACAAAGACATGGCAGACCAATTGAATAACTACTTTGGTTCTGTCTTCACTAAGGAGGACATAAATAATCTTCTGGAAATAGTAAGGGACCGAGGGTCTAGTGAGATGGAGGAACTGAGGGAAATAAATGTCAGTAGGGAAGTGGTGTTAGGTAAATTGAAGGGATTAAAGGCAGATAAATCCCCAGGGCCAGATGGTCTGCATCCCAGAGTGTTTAAGGAAGTAGCCCAAGAAATAGTGGATGCATTAGTGATAATTTATCAAAACTCCTTAGATTCTGGATTAGTTCCTGAGGATTGGAGGGTGGCTAATGTAACCCCACTTTTTAAAAAAGGAGGGAGAGAAAACCTGGGGAATTATAGACCGGTGAGTCTGACATAGGTGGTAGGGAAAATGCTAGAGTCGGTTATAAAAGATGTGATAACAGCACATTTGGAAAGAGGTGAAATCATTGGACAAAGTCAGCATGGATTTGTGAAAGGAAAATCATGTCTGACGAATCTTATAGAATTTTTTGAAGATGTAACTAGTAGAGTGGATAGTGGAGAGCCAGTGGATGTGGTATATTTAGATTTTCAAAAGGCTTTTGACAAGGTCCCACACAGGAGATTAGTGTGCAAACTTGAAGCACACGGTATTGGGGGTATGGTATTGATGTGGATAGAGAATTGGTTGGCAAACAGAAAGCAAAGAGTGGGAGTAAACGGGACCTTTTCAGAATGGCAGGCAGTGACTGGTGGAGTACCACAAGGCTCAGAGCTGGGACCCCAGTTGTTTACATTATATATTAATGATTTAGACGAGGGAATTAAATGCATCATCTCCAAGTTTGCGGATGACATGAAGCTGGGCGGCGGTGTTAGCTGTGAGGAGGATGCAAAGAGGATGCAGGGTGACTTGGATAGGTTCGGTGAGTGGGCATATTCATGGCAGATGCAATTTAATGTGGATAAATGTGAGGTTATCCACTTTGGTTGCAAGAACAGGAAAACAGATTTTTATCTGAATGGTGGCCGATTAGGAAAAGGGGAGGTGCAACGAGACCTGGGTGTCATTGTACACCAGTCATTGGAGGTGGGCATGCAGGTACAGCAGGCAGTGAAAAAGGCAAATGGTACGTTGGCATTCATAGCAAAAAGATTTGAGTACAGGAGCAGGGAGGTTCTACTGCAGTTGTACAAGGCCTTGGTGAGACCGCACCTAGAGTATTGAGTGCAGTTTTGGTCCCCTAATCTGAGGAAAGACATTCTTGCCATAGAGGGAGTACAAAGAAGGTTCACCAGATTGATTCCTGGGATGGCAGGACTTTCATATGAAGAAAGAATGGATCGACTAGGCTTATATTCACTAGAATTTAGAAGATTGAGGGGAGATCTTATTGAAACGTATAAAATTCTAAAGGGATTGGACAGGCTAGATGCAAGAAGATTGTTTCCAATGTTGAGGAAATCCAGAACGAGGGGTCACAGTTTAAGGATAAAGGGGAAGCCTTTTAGGACCGAGATGAGGAAAAACTTTTTCACACAGAGAGTGGTGAATCTGTGGAATTCTCTGCCACAGGAAACAGTTGAGGCCGGTTCATTGGCTATATTTAAGAGGAAGTTAGATATGGCCCTTGTGGCTAAAGGGATCAGGGGGTATGGAGACAAAGCAGGCACAGGATTCTGAGTTGGATGATCAGCCATGATCATACTGAATGGTGGTGTAGGCTTGAAGGGCCGAATGGCCTACTCCTGCATCCATTTTCTATGTTTCTATGGTGTTTAAATAAGAAGCTGGTAGGCGATAGGTGGAAGCAGAAGGAGTCTGACAGCAAACTGTAGAAGAAAGAGAAAAAGAAGTGGCACCAGAGGATGGTGATGGGCGGGTGAGGAGAAGGGCTAAGAAGGGATATTAATATGCAGCAGCCTCTCCGGACTCTGGATTGGGGATTGCCAAACGTTATGTGGATTTTCTGGTGTAGTCTGTTTTGTCATGTGCTTTTGTGATATCATTCTGGAGGAACGTTGTCTCATTTTTAAACTGCATTGCATTTGTGGTTTCTAAATGACAATAAACTGAACCTGAATCTGAATCTGAAGGGAGGTAGAATGGGGAGTAGAAAAGAAGAGAAGACATGAAGGGAGAAAAATTACTGAGATTCGAGAAACTGATGTTCAAGGTTTCAGGGCATTTAGACAGGCACATGAACAACAGGGAATGGAGGGATATAGGCCATGGAGAGGCATGTAGGATTAGTTTTTGGCGACAAAGGCCTATTCCTGTGCTGTACTACTCTATGTTCTATGCAAGTTAAATTCAATATGTTTATATTGAAGGAAAAGAAAAAAAACACTTTATAGAAATCAGCAACTTATTTGAGAGCTGATTTAATGTGTTCAATAATACAAAGCTCTTTATCAACGTTATCTTTTGACTTGCAATTACTCTGATATGTTAGTAAAAACACAACATGCTAGGGGATGATGGATGGATTCAGATAAGGTTCTGCTCAGCCTCACTCATGGGTAGCAATCTGACCCCTATTCTTTATATCAAAAACACCCTTCCTGTACCACTCTTTAAATGGGCAACTGATTGGCCTTCCCTTGCCAGGTGAACAACCCTTGGCTTTTGTCCAGTGTAAGGCCCATTATGTCACATACATCTGAAGATGGCGTGAGATAGAACTTCACTGCCCAGAGCCCTCATAGAGCCACAGAACATTACAGCACAGAAACAGGCCCTTCAGCCCTTGGCTGTGCCGAACCATCTTTCTGCCTAGTCCCACTGACCTGCACCTGGCCCATATCCCTCCAAACCCCTCTCTTCCATGTACCTATCCAAGTTTTTCTTAAATGTTAAAAGTGAACCAGCATTTACCACTTCATCTGGCAGCTCATTCAACTCATTCCACACTCCCACTACTCTCTGTGTGAAGAAGCCCCCCCCCACTAATGTTCCCTTTAAACTTTCCCCCCTTCACCCTTAACCCATGTCCTCCGGTTTTTTCTCCCCTAGCCTCAGTGGAAAAAGCCTGCTTGCATTCACTCTATACCCATCATGATTTTATATACCTCTATCAAATCTCCCCTCATTCTTCTACGCTCCAGGGAATAAAGTCCTAACCTATTCAACCTTTCTCTGTAACTCAGTTTCTCAAGTCCTGGTAACATCCTTGTAAACCTTCCCTGCACTCTTTCAACCTTATTAATATCCTTCCTGTAATTAGGTGACCAAAACTGCTCACAATATTCCAAATTCGGTCTCACCAATTTCTTATACAACCTCACCATTACATTCTAATTCTTATACTCAATACTTTTATTTTATAAAGGCCAATGTACCAAAAGCTCTCTTTTAGGGGATTATGTATCTGTATTCCCAGATCCCTCTGTTCTGCTGCACTCCTTAGTGTCCTACCATTTACCTTGTATGTTCTACCTTGGTTTGACCTTCCAAAGTTCAATTCCTCACACTCGTCTGTTTTAAACTCCATCTGCCATTTGTCAGCCCATTTTTCCAGCTGGTCCAAATCCCTCTGCAAGCTTTGAAAACCTTCCTCACTGTCCAGTACACCTCCAATCTTTGTATCATCAGCAAATTTGCTGATCTAATTTACTACATTATCATCCAGATCATTGATATAGATGACAAATAACAATGGACCCAGCACTGATCCCTGTGGCACACCACTAGTCATAGGCCTCCACTCAGAGTAGCAATCCTCCACTACCACTCTCTGGCTTCTCCCATTGAGCCAATGTCTAATCCAATTTACAACATCACCAAGTATACCTAGCGAATGAATCTTCCTAACTAACCTCCCACATGGGACCTTGTCAAAGGCCTTACTGAAGACCATGTAGACAACATCGACTGCCTTCCATTCATCCACTTTCCTGATAACCTCCTCGAAAAACTCTAATAGATTGGTTAAACATGACCTACCTCATACAAAGCCATGTTGACTCTCCCTAATAAGTCCCTGTCTATCCAAATACTTGTAGATCCTATCTGTTAGTACTCCTTCCAATAATTCACCTACTACTGACGTCAAAATTACTGGCCTATAATTCCCCGGATTACTTTTAGAGCCTTTTTTAAACAACAGAACAACATGAGCTATCCTCCAATACTCCGGCACCTCACCCGTAGATACCGACATTTAAAATATATCTGCCAGAGCCCCTGCAATTTCAAGACTAGTCTCCTTCAAGGTCCAAGGGAATACCCTGTCAGGTCCTGGGGATTTATCTACTCTGATTTGCCTCAAGATAGCAAGCACCTCCTCCTCTTCGATCTGTATAGGTTCCATGACCTCTCTACTTGTTTGCCTTATTTCCATAGACTCCATGCCAGTTTCCTTGGTAAATACAGATGCAAAAAACCCATTTAAAATCTCCCCCATTTCTTTTGGTTCCATACATAGCCGACCACTCTGATTTTCAAGAGGACCAATTTTATCCCTTACTATCCTTTTGCTCTTAACATATCTGTAGAAGCTCTTAGGATTATCCTTCACCCTGACTGCCTAAGCAACCTCATGTCTTCTTTTAGCCCTCCTGATTTCTTTCTTAAGTATTTTCTTGCATTTTTTATACTCCTCAAGCACCTTATTTACTCTCTGTTGCCTATATACGTTATACATCTCTCTCTTCTTCTTTATCAGAGTTCCAATATCCGATTGAACCAAGGTTCTTTATTCTTATTCACTTGGCCTTTAATCCTGACAGGAACATATAAACCCTGAACTCTCAAAATTTCTCCTTTGAAAGCCTCCCACTTACCAATCACATCCTTGCCAGAGAACAACCTGTCCCAATCCACACTTTTTAGATCCTTTCTCATTTCTTCAAATTTGGCCTTTTTCCAGTTTAGAACCTCAACCCGAGGTACCAGATCTATCTTTATCCATGATCAAGTTGAAACTAATGGTGTTATGATCACTGGAACCAAAGTGTTCCCCTACACACACTTCCGTCACCTCTCCTAACTTGTTTCCTAATAGGAAATCTAATATTGCATCCTCTCTAGTTGGTACCTCTATATATTGATTTAGAAAACTTTCCTGAACACATTTTACAAACTCTAACCTGTCTAGACCTTTAACAGTATGAGAGTCCCAATCAATACGTGAAAAATTAAAATCCCCTACTATCACAATGTTTCCTGCAGTTGTCTGCTATCTCTCTGCAGATTTGCTCCTCCAATTTTCACTGACTATTGGGTGGTCTACAACACAACCCCATTAATATGGTCATACCTTTCCTGTTTTTCAGCTCCGCCCATATGGCCTTGGTAGACAAGCCCTCTAATCTGTGCTGCCTGAGCACTGCTGTAACATTTTCCTTGACTAGCAATGCCACCCGCCTCCCCCACACCCCTTCATCCCTCTGCCTCTATCACGTCTGAAACATCGGAACCCTGGAACATTGAGGCGCCAGTCCTGCCCCTCCTGTAGCTAAGTTTCACTAATGGCTACAATATCATAATTCCATGTGTCAATCCATGCCCTCAGCTCATCAGCCTTCCCCACAATACTCCTCTCATTGAAATAGACACACCTCAGAAGATTATTACCACCATACACAACCCTTCTATTTGTGACTTTGCATGAAACGTTAACATCTGCTATTTTCACCCCCGTTCCATATCTGCTCTGGCACTCTGGTTCCCATCCCCCTGAAAATCTTGTTTAAACCCTCCCCAATAGCATTAACAAACCTCCCTGCAAGGATATTGGTCCCCCTGTAGTTCAGGTGTAACCCGTCTCTCTTACAGGTCCCACCTGCCCCAGAAGAGGTCCCAATGACCCTGAAATCTGAAACCCTGCCCCCTACACCAGTTCCTCAGCCACGTGTTCATCCTCCAGAGCAACCTACTCTTACCCTCACTGGCACGTGGCTCAGGTGGCAATCCTGAGATTACTACCCTCAAGGTCCTGCTTTTTAACTTCCTACCAAGCTCTCTATAGTCAGTATTCAGGACCTCCTCACTCTTTCTTCCTACGTCATTGCAACCAATGTGTACAATAGTATCCAAATTGGTATACTTGTTGTTGAGGGGAATGGCCACAGGGGAGCCCTGCTCTGCCTGCCCTTTCCCCTTCCCTCGCCTGATGGTAACCCAAATACCTGTGCGGTGCTCCTTTGGCGTAAGTGCCTCCCTGTAGCTACTATCTATAAACTCCTCATTCTCCCAAATGATCCAGAGATCATCCAGCTCCAGCTCCAGTTCCCTAATGCGGTTTGTTAGGAGCTGCAGCTGGATGCACTTCTTGCAGGTGTCGTTGTCAGGGACACCAGAGGTCTCCCTGACTTCCCACATCCTGCAAGAGGAGCATTCCAACATCCTGCCTGGCATTCTCTCTACTCTAAACAAACAGAAACCTAGCAGAGCCTACCCTCGCCTCTGCCTGTTCGTGCCGAAGCCTGTTGAGCCAAAGCCATCCCACTCTGCTCCCTCTCACTCCACTGCCCGCTCTTAATGCTGCCCGCTGTATATGGTGGTCGCCTTTTTAAACCTTTGGCGCTCTACTGGCTGATGTCACGCGCCTGCAGAGTCCAGCCTCTTTTCCCTGAGCAGTGTAAAAAAAGTCTTCTCTCTGAGGTTCCTCACTTCTTCACTCTCAGCCTCTTGCTCCGATTTTAAAAAGGCCCTGACCCCATACAACTCACCTTGACCCCTTCTCATCTGGCCGTGCTTTAATACATCTTTCACAGTGCCTGAGAAGTTCAGACAGTGCGGCTGTAGAATGCTAAAGTAAAATATCTTCTTTAGCATCTCCAAGCTCCCCTTTCCCCACCCTCTTCCTACTGATAAAATTGGAAATGCTTTGGAGTGCCAGAGTGAATGTTTCATCTTTGATTGCAGAACTCCTCAATAAAAGTTCTGATCAAACTTCAAAGAGCACAAACAAAAATTAAACCACCCTCCCAGTATTATACCTTCACAGGACCCATCTCTTACCAATCAAAAATGCTCAGAGGGTTTGAGCAAAACACACAAAGTGATGGAGAAGTTCAGCAAGTCAGGCAGTAGCTGTGGAGGGGAATAACAGAAATAAAATTTTAGATCCTCCTTTTATCCTGATTCCCAAAAGAGATTTACTGGATTTATTTTAATTTCATCAGCAAGCTGAGGTTAACTGTCAACATGCACAAGTAAAGTGAGATACAGGTACAATGCAGAACTTGCAGACACTATACAGAACAGTTACCCTTGAATTGCCCAAGAGAGTGAAACAGAGATACTGTGCAACACATTGGTACAAAAAAGAAGCAATCAGAGACAGTTTAAAGGCAGTGCAGGAGGTGGTCTGTAGTGTTCCATTGCTGAGGTAGTGATTACGGCTATGCAGGAACCTGAAGCTTGTTGGGAAGGAGGTATTCCTGAACCTGGTGGTGTGGAACTACAAGCTTCTCTGTCTGCTGTCCAATAATAGCAAGGGGAAGAGGGCATGGTAATGATGGTGGGGATCTTTGATGATTCAAATTAAACACAACTCACCTCTGAGAACTCAAGAAAATTCCACAATTACATTTGACAGCAATTTACAATTTAATCTTCTGTGAATGATGTGCTCGTCATAATGTTCTCATTCTCACTTCTTTCAGCAGAATTCGGAATGAGTGAAGTCTCTGATGTCAGGATACCTAAGGAACAGGTTACCTGTGCACCCCTTCATTTCAAGAAAGAGGCATCACAGACGACGAATAGAAATGACTCCAGATAGAAAATAGGTAATACAATTTTTACTCTTATGTGTAGTTGCACTGTGTAGCAAGTTTAATGAAAGTTATGTGACAACATTCCCCAATGATATACTGGGGGAGCTTTTTAATCTAGAGTATTAATCTAGACAAATAGAACACTCATTATTATGGAACCTGGGTGACTTGCATCTCTGTGTACCTTTAATATAACAAAATACTGTAGATCCCTATTGCTTCCTAAAGTAAACAGTTATGAGTTATGTAGAGGGAAGTGAAGGTGAGCAATGAAAGGCATTTGTGCAGACAAGAGAAATTCCTCCATCTCTGCTGTATCTGGTCTCAGGATGAGGCTTTTCGTTCTAGAACTAAGGAGATGTCCTCTTTCTTCAAAGAAAGGGGCTTCCCTTCCTCCACCATCAATGCTGCCCTCAACCACATCTCTTCTATTTCACAAACGTCTGGCCTCATCTCATCCTCCCGCCACCCTACCAGGGATAGGGTTCCTCTTGTCCTCAGCTAACACTGCACCAGTCTCTGCATCCAGCACATAATTCACCAGAACTTCCACCACCTCCAACGGGATCCCACCACCAAGCACATCTTTCCCTCCCCCCACTTTCTGCTTTCCGCAGGGATCCCCTATGTGACTCCCTTGTCCGTTTGTCCCTCCCCACTGATCTCCCTCCTGGCATTTATCCTTGCAAGTTCTACACCTCCTCCCTCACTACCATTCAGGGCTCCAAACAGTTCTTCCAGGTGAGGTGACACTTCACCTGTGAGTCGGTTGGGGTCACATACTGTGTTCGGTGCTCCCCGTGTGGCCTCCTGTATATCAGTGAGACCCGACATAGATTGGGAGACGGCTTCGTCGAGCACCTACGCTCTGTCCACCAGGAAATGCGGGATCTCCCAGTGGCCACACATTTCAATTCTGCTTCCCATTCCCATTCTGAGATGTCAGTCCATGGCTTCCTCAAAACATCAGGTTTGGAGGGACCACTTGATGGCATGAACACTGATCTCTCAAACTTCCGGTAATGCCCCTCCCCCCCCCATAATTCCCCATCCCCTTTTTCCTCTCTCACTTTATCTCCTTGCTTGCACTCTCTGGTACTCCTCCCCCTTTTCTTTCTTCCATGGTGCTTTGTCCTCTCCAAATAGATTCCCCCTTCTCCAGCCCTGCTTCTCTTCCACCAATCAACATCCCAGCAACTTACTTCACCCCTCCCCTCCCAGTTTCACCTGTCACCTTGTGTTTCTTCCTCCACCCCCCCCCCCCAACCTTCTACCTCTAACTCCCCATCTTTTTTTTCTCCAGTCCTGCCAAAAGTCTCAGCCAGAAGTGTTGACGGCTTGCTCTTTTCCATAGATGCTGCCTGGCCTGCTGAGTTCCTCCAGCATTTTGTGTGCGTTGCTAGCATTTGTACAGAGGTGAGTTTGTAAAGGTACTTAGAGGTGAGAGAGAGCGGGTTAGGCGAGGGGTTCCACTGAGTGGGACAAGGGTACTGGAAGGAACTGGCATCAACTGTATCAGGTGGAAAAACACGAGAACAAAGAGTGTCTATGGCAGAAGTAGAGAATTTGAAGGATTATGAGGAGAGGGAGATTATGGAATTGTGTTCTAAAGACCCTGGGACATGAACTCAGCATCCACTGATATCCACACAGGAGTCCCAGTGGCTTAGGGAAGGGATGTCTTTAACATTGGGCAGGTATGACGACTGTAAAGAGGTTCACAGCTTCCTGTCAATAACTTTCCAGGGGTTTTACCAAACACCTTCCTAACTCAGGAAAATTTCAGTGTTCCTCTTGAGCAAAGACCAATTTTAGATCAATATTGTATCTTCCAGAGTCAGGTTTCTTATGTGAGAACTGACATAGTGAACAGGAGTATAGAGCGGTCACTGCTACCAACAGAGTGAAATCCAGATTTAACACCAAGCCACTCATCCAACCAGCGGTCACTGGAGAGGGAGGGAAGAGCACTGCCTCAGCTATGTGCATTCTTCTCCAGGAAGCCCTGGAGTCAACTCTCAGTTTTACAACAGGACAATCACTGACTGTCAAGGTGACCCCAGAGCTCAGATTTAATGACTCCAAGATCATTCCTGGCAAACACTTGAGAATAATCATTTCATTTTGATGGACCAAATCGACGACTGATGTTTAGTTATCGGGCCAGGCTCATCCCTCTTTCGTGTTCCTTTTCAACTGCACACTATATCCATTCTTTATTGCTGTTATATTCTGCAAAATTACAAAGAAAATATTAGCACAAGCTACATGTCAAAGGCAGCCTATGTAAGCAGTGAGCAATTTCCCATGGTACCTCTGGCGGTTTGTCTGTGCTGTCTAATCCTATCCTATTATTTCTTCTTAGTGATTCCCTGTAGAAGGTGTAAGCATACCAGCTGGCAGCTGGATGAATTGAACCTATACCTTATAGGACAGATAGCTTCTTGCACGTCTGAGCCCAAAGCCCTGTAGTAACCTGTGAGAGTACTTGTCACATACTCCCAACGCTAATATCAGTGAGCATCCTGCTGGAGATGTCACTGTTTTCAGCATCACAACAGACTGCATTCAACCATCCACATCTGCATGAATCTGGCTAACAGATTCCTGTATAATAGAATAATAATTCTTGTAAGTAGGTGGTAATCAAAGTTCAAAGTACATTTATTATCGAAGTATGCATACATTATACAACCTTGAGATTTGTCTCCTCACAGGCAGCCACATAACAAGACAGCCAAATGAACCCATTTAAAAAAAGACTGGCAAACACCCAACTGTGCAGAGAGAGAGGACAAACAAATCACGCAAGCAAAAAAAGTAAGCAAGTAGAATTTGGAACTATAGTGAGTCCTCAGACATGAAGACTGGGGCAGCCAGAGCAGGCCCACAGCCTCAGCCTCAGTTCGGCACATAGCAGAGTAAACATCACAGGACCCGGCTTCGTCTCACACCCACGTGCTTTGACCCTTGACACAGCCTTGCCTTTACTTGCCTCTGCTTGCCTCTCCATTGTTTGCGGTGATCGTATATTATAATTTTTTTTACAGAAACGTGTTATTAATAAAGTATTTAGTTGTATTTCTTGTTTTGTTAGCCACCAATAAGTTGTCACTTGCCTTCAGTGGCACCATCACATTGATTTTATCCCAAGCCTACTCTGAGGTATTTTTTGGAAAAACTGCCTCATCATTGGCAAACTTTCTCACATTCCTGACACTTTGGATACACACTTTGAGTGAATGCCCATTAATATATTGCCTGAAACCCATAACATCCACAATAGCACAGAGGTAAAATTTATCTTTCCTAAAAAGCTAGTTTAAGCACATCCGTAATAGAGACAATAGCTAGTCTGATTTCTATTTAATGTATCTCTGTATTCATCAACCAGTGACTTATCAAATGAAGCATTATGCTCCTTATTCTCAAACCAAAAATATTAGAAATTTCCAAACAGATGATCACTCCTTCCAAAATATTTTTGAAAGCTAGAATTCACTCAAATAATGCACAGAACTATACAGAAACACTATTGCCACAACATCAATCTAACAGGAGGTTGAATGAAAGCAAGAAAAGGCTTCTGTTTACAAACAAGAGGGAATCTGCATGTGCTGAAAATCCAAGCAACGCACACAGAGTGCAGGCTTGTTCTGGCAGATGGTCTCCCAGTCTCCCAATCTACGTCGGGTCTTACTGATATTCAGGAAGCCACACTGGGAGCACCGGACACAGTATATGATCCCAACAGACTCACAGCTGAAGTGGTACCTCACCTGGAGGGACTGTTTAAGGGCCTGAATGATAGTGAGGGAGGAGGTTTAGGGGCAGGTGTAGCACTTCTACTTGCAAGGATAAGTGTCAGGAGGGATATCAGTGAGGAGGGACGAATGGACAAGGGCGTCGCATAGAGAGCGATCCCTGCGGAAAGCTCAGAAAGTTAGGGTGGAGGGAGGAAAGATGTGCTTGGTGTTCGGATGTGCTCCGTTTACAAAGCTGTGTCTCTCTGAGCTGTGTCAAAATGACTTTTGAAGTACAGTCCACTGCCCGTTTGTACAATGGGAAGATCCCATGCAGAAAAGGAGAAATTGTTAACTACTTCACTAGTTGAAGTGTGGCTCTTTGTGATTGTTTTCTTTTCTGAGACTCTCTGCGTGTTTCTGGCTGCTAGAAGGAGACTGTGTTATGGATGATAGGGCTTCTGCAATGGGTTTAGATCAAGAATTGTAAGATTTTCTCTCAGCAACAGAATTAAAGGGAAAGCTGTCGACTGGCACATTGAAGGATACAGGGGTAAGTGCTAACACAAAGGCTCGGAGGGGAAGGACCGCACTGTACTGCAGGGACGGTGAATCTCTTTCAGAGTGTGTGCAAATTGGAGATAATCTTCTAAAAAAATCTCTCACATGTCTTCTGAGCAGAGATTATCATTGGTTAATGTATTAGCAACACTAAGTAGGAACTTTAACGAAAAAAGATGAGTCCTGTTGCTTAATTATGTGTATTCATTGTTTTACTATCAATAAACAGAGACAGATTGAAATAAATTATTCATTTAAGAAAACTTGTTAAAATTATTGATACTAATCTTTTAAAATGACAATTGAAAAATAAAGCAACATACACAAATGCTGGAGGAACTCAATAGGTCAGGCAGCATCTGTGGAAGTAAATAGTCAACATTTCTTCTTCATGACTGAGAAGGAAGGGGAAAGATGCCAGAATAAAAAGGTGGGAGGAGGGGAAAGAGGCTGGCTGGAAGGTGGGTGGGAGACATCAAAGGCTGGAGAAGAAGGAATCTGGTAGGAGAGGAGAATGGGCCATAGGAGAAAGGGAAGGAAGAGGGGCCCATGGGGGGTGAAGGAATAGGCAGGTGAGAAGAGGTAAAAGATCAGAGTAAATATTCATGTGGGGGCGCTAAACTACATACAGTATTTCCTGTTATTATCACTGAATATCCAGTGCTCACTCACAAGCAACAGAAGGAAAAATGTAAGCAGAGCAAAGCCAATGGCAACTGGCCCAACCATTTACTATCCAAATACTAACATGTACACCAGGTGTGTGAGGATTTCAAATCATCTAAAATCATGTGTTTCTGCAATGTCTAGCTGGCACCAAGCCAGCATGAGACATTGCCTATGAAAACATCTCACTGTTTTTGGGTTGTAAAAAATCATTTGCTACTACATTTTGCAGTAAGGAGAACTATTATATGTGGGGCTTAAAAAATTGAGGGGCAGCATTGCAAGCCCTATGCCAGAAGTGTTTTTTTGCACGACATAGGTTCCTGCCCTGGGACAAAGATAATCTTTGGCTCTCAGTCTTATAATCTTCAATCAGGTCTCCCTTCAGCAAGTGCTGTTCCAGAGGTAATAACCCGTGTTTGTGCAGCCCCTGCTCATAGCACATGTCCTCTAATCCAGCAGCTTGGTAAACTCCTTCTGCACCCTCTCCAAACCCTCCACATCATTCCTGTAATGAGGTGGTCAGAAATGAATGCATTACACCAGACTAGAGCTTTATAAAGCTGCAACATAACTTCCCAGCTTTTATGAGGCCATGTCTAATAAGATTAAATTATATATAAAAAGGATATTCAGTTATGAGGTTGCATGTCAATGCCAGGTTATATTGCCCTTGAGAACAAGTGCAAATACATAGCAATAGACCTTCTCTCTACGTAGATGTAGTGAGAAGAGGGAGGCCAAGGGCTGAGACTAGAGCTGCTTGAATGAAAGTGGCCAAGTCTGGTGGGAATTTACTGGTACCTGTCATGTGATAGTATCCAGCAACTCTCGCTTTTAGTGTGATAGCCAGTCTTGAGACAGAAAGTACCTCCAGAATATTAGACCACTGAAATATTCCTTATCCCCAGCTGCAACTTAAATTTGTGCTAAATTGAGTCAACTATTTTTATCATGTTGTTGTAGACAATTAAAATTGAGCACTTTATTCATTGGACTGACTTCTGAGCTATGACTTTAATTACATCTTGTACAGTTGTTAAAAAATGTCCATTTATTATCGTTCTCAAGTGCAAACTTTGAACAGGCAACAGTAATTACCTATTTGATTTTATACTATTCAGTGATTGAAGTTTAAGATAATCACCAACAGAAGAGTAATGAGAGGGTTAGATTTATTTGACGCAATGTAGAGATGGTGGTAGAATGCTCTATCAGAATCAATAGTGCAAGCCAAGAAACAAAACCTCTTAAAAGAGATTTAAATTTTTTTTATTTTTAGTGATACAGCGTGGAGTAGGCACCTTACGGCCCTTCGAACAACATTGCCCCAGCAACCCCCACCAAACCTGATTAACCCTAACAATTTATGATGACCAATTAACCAGCCTGGTATGTCTTTGGACTGTGGGAGGAAACGTGATCACCAGGAGAAAATCCATCCACTCCACGGAGAGGATTTACAGAGCCTTTGCTGTGTTAGTGTTTGAAAACTTACATTTCTGAACAGTCTGGAAGGAAAATAGAGACTCAGTTGTCTCCTTCAGAAAGCCATCATATACCTAATAAGTACTACACCCCCCCCCACTTCCTCTGCTTCCATGCGCCCATCTTTTCTTATCCAATTATCATCTTCCTTACTTATTAGATTCCACTAATGGTAACCGTTTGTATTCCTACTGATTACCTTCACTTTCATTGTCCCCTTCTCCCACCAGACTCAATCTACCTTTTGTTTGTCTGCTTCCACCTGTCATCTGTCTGCCTCTTTCCCAAATCCATCCCTACTTGGTTCCATCTGCCTGTCATCCTTCAATTCACCTCTGTCCAGCGTTCATCTCCTGATCGCTGTTGCACCACTCACCCTCTTCTTTATACCTTCTCCACTCTTTATCCTGGAACATTGCCATTTTCCTCCTCCCCGACAGATGTTCTTCAACCCTTACAATCTTACAGGAATTACAGGAATTAAGACTGACATGGGTTTACGACCCAAAGCGTTAACAATCCATTCCTTTGGCTCACTGAGTTCCTCCAGCATGTTGACTTCTGCTCCAAAAACCTTTAACCTCAGTGAGCTGTCAAAGGTCGTCTGGGCATTCCAAGGGCAAGGCCTCAGACCTTCTTGGAGAATGGAGCTCATTCCGCCTCATGGCCTACTATGAATTGTGGAGGATCAGCTTGAATGGCTGGCTGTATCTGAAACAGGTAGATGGGCATTATACCTAGTGAATCTGGGCACCAGGCTAGATTCAGGACAAGCCAGCCTGGTGAGTCCCTCGTGGGACTGTGTATCAGAAGAAAATTCTTCTTACTCTCATTGCTAAATTCTGGGCTTTTTCTTCTGTTCCAAGCCAGCTGCAGATGTTACCCAAAATGTCAGCATTAGGATTGATCAGATCCTTTTCTCATTTTCAGATTCATTTTATTTATAACATGTACATTGAACCATATCATGAAATGTGTCATTTGTGTAAAAAACCAACACAACCTAAGCAAACACAAGGAAATATGCAGATGCTGGAAATTCAAACAACACACACAAATGCTGGTGGAATGCAGCAGGCCAGGCAGTATCTATAGGGAGAAGCACTGTCGACGTTTTGGGTCTCCGTCCTGACGAAGGGTCTCGGCCCGAAACGTCGACAGTGCTTCTCCTTATAGATGCTGGGAGCTGCTATAAGGGAGGGAGCTTTGGAGTTCTAACGTTTAACTGTCATTCATTCTTTAGGACACTCCTCTGTTTTTGTGGAGGTCTGCGAAGAAAAAGAATTTCATAATGTATATTGTATACATTTCTCTGACATTAAATGCACCTATTGAACTCAGGAGAGGCCATCTCTGGCCTCCAGTGGACGTCCGGATTCATGGACAATAGGTTTCAATTTCCCAAAGTCCCTCAGGTACAACTGTAGTGGCTGGAAAACATAACTCACTAAAGTAAAGCACAAGCATACTGAATCTTATTCTGATGTACCAAATCTACAATGATTCCCTGGCTTTGTACTGCAAGATAAGGAGCCTTTATCTTTGTCCCATGTATAACAATTGGAAAAAGATCTTAAATGGAACTTTAAAAAAAGATATTTGAATGATGAAAACTTTAGCTTCCATCTGAAGCAAAGAGACCTTTTCAACATAAAAGGGAGCAAATAATCCTCTTGATGGAACACAACATTGGTTTATGAAGAACCAGCACTGATTTTGGCCTCTTGTCTGTGACCCAATTTCTCCCCACTGCTGGTTGCCATGTCTTCTGTCTCCTTGACACCAAACTCCTAGAGGGACTGCACACTGAAAGTGAAAGCTTTAAATAGGTGAGCTAAGTCTTGTGTTAAAATTACAGTGCAATGCCATCAAGGTGCATTAAGTACACTTCGCACTTATTTTGAGTAGCCAAGTCTACCTTGTGATGACATAATGATATGTTTCAGAATGATTCCTGGCTATTTTTCTTACTTTCATCACTCCAAGCATCAAATTCTAACAAGGTCAACTCTTTGTGGAACTATGGCTAATACCACCTATATCACTCAGTTTTGGATATTCACTTATCTATGTACGAACAGTTTAGTGCAGTACAGTGGCACAGGGATGATTGTAATGGTGATTGTAAGTAGTCCCACTCCAGTATTGAAATGCAAGATGAGTAAAGACACATTACCCACCTGTTTCAGGTGGGTCCAAAAATATTATCCCTTCAGGACTGTTTCTGAGAACCTCCTGTCTGGAGGCTTCACCCTTATGCAGAGCAGCAGAGACAATTTAGCAGTGAATGATAGCTTTAATAACGAACTGCCAAATAACAAGCCACGAGGGCCCACAAAACAAGGGGAATAGATACTTAACTCACCGAGGTAACAAGGTAACGGAAGGCTAGGAGAAACTGGTTGAGACTGCTGGTTTGTTGAGGGAATTTGGGCTGTGAATGAGAACTGGGTTAAATAGGCTGCTGGTGATGAGTTGGAAATGAATGGCAGGTTAGCTGTGTAGAGACTGGGAGGTGCTAGCCTGTGTAGGCCCGACAGGATCCTTCCCTCTTATGGCGGGTGGCCCATAGTGATCTGGACGGGTCGTTGATGAGCGATGCAACCAAGATGAAACTTGATGGCACCCAACACCTGTCCTCCAGGTCATACCCTTCCCAGTCGACCAGGTACTACACACCCTGTCCAAGACGATGTGAATCTATCTACTGGCAAACCTTTTACACTGGGCCACCTTCCACCATCTTAGGTTCTGGAGGTGCAGGGTTAGGTGGGTTGAGTAGTCCATGGACAACTGGCTTGAGGCAGGACATGCGGAAGGTAAGTGTGATCCTGAAGGACAGTGGTAGTTGGAGGCGGTAAGTGATTGAATTGAAGTGATGGGTAACCTTGAAGGGATCAATGAGCCAGGCTGAGAACTTACAGAGTCAGACCTCAAGTGGACATCCAGACACTGTCCCCAGGCCGGAGTAGTCTTGCTGTGCACTGACAGCAGTTACCCTGGCAGTAGTAAGTGCCATTGCTGCTGGGATGGCCCTCCATGCCCTCCTCCAAGTTTTCTGGGCCCAGGTGGATGGGACTTCCACTGTTGGCTCCTCCGCGGGGAACAACTGGGATTGCTAACCATGAAGCACTTCAAGGTCAAGGAGGTGTGAGATTGTGGGACAGCTCGGCCCAGGAAAGATACGTCTTCCACGTGGCAGGGTTAGAGGCGACGGAACATCACAGAAACCTCTCCACTTGCTGATTGGCTCTTTCAGGCCATTCATTGGTCGGTGGATGCAGATAGTCTCTGAGGTACAGCGGAGGGAACAGCAAGGCACATTGAGGGTATGAACTGATGTACATTTGCTCTCATGGTGGGCCACCAGAACAGGCATCCATAGTCATTTGTGTGCCAGGTTGGCTAGAGAGGGGTGAGGAGTGCCAGGTGTGTCATCTGGAACAGGCTCATGATGAAGGGCCTGGCAAATTTGGTTCTGAAGGCACCATGTGAATGCGGCGAGAATCTGGGAGGGTGGAATGATGATGGGCTGAGGGCCAATCTCCATTTTAGCTGGGTCCAACTGTTGTGACAGGGTGTCTGCTTTAATGTTCTTGATGCTGGGTTGGTAGGAAATGGTGAACCTGAATTGTTTGAAGAAGCGGGCCCAGCAAGCTTCATGTGGGGTGAGTTGGTCTTTTGAATGGATATGAGGCCCTGGTGATCAGTCCACATTTGAAAGGACGTGGTGTTTTCCATCAGCCAATGTTCCCATTCCTCCAAGACCCATCTGATGTTGAGTAACTCAGTGTCTTCTACTCCATAAGTATGCTGTGTAGGGCTGAACTTATGTGACAAGAAGGGTGTATCTTCCTGTCTGGTCCTGGCACTCATGTGAGATGCCTCCATCTCTACTACAGATGGTCTGGAGGGTTTTGGATGATGGAGAACAGGAGCAGTGGTGAAGAGTCTCTTGAGCTCCTCAAAAGCAGAAGAGAGGGCATACAAGGAAGCCTGAGCTAGTGGGAAGATAGAGGATTGGGAAGCTTTTAAAACCTTGTGGAAAGAAACTAAGAAACTAAGGTTATGAGGAAGGAAAGGATGATTTATGAAAGGAAATTGGTGACTAATATCAAAGAAGATACTAAAAACTTTTTTAAGTACATAAAGGGTAAAAGAAAGTTGAGGGTAGATATAGGACCAATAGAAAATGACACTGGAGATATTGTAATGAGAGACACAGAGATGGCAGAGGAACTGAATGTGTATTTTGTATCATTCTTCACAGTGGAAGATATCTGCAGTATACCGGACATTCAAGAATGTCAGGGAAGTGAAGTTTGTGCAGTGAAAATTACAACTGAGAAGGTGCTCAGGAAGCGTAATGGTCTGAGGGTGGATAAATCTCCTGGACCTGATGGAATGCACCCTCGGGTTCTGAAGGATGTAACTGGAGAGATTGTGGAGGCATTAACGATGCTCTTTCAAGAATCGATAGATTCTAGCATTGTACCGGGTGACTGAAAAATTGCAAATGTTACTTCGCTATTTAATAAGGGTGGGAGGCAGCAGAAAGGAAACTATAGACCTGTTAGCCTGACATCAGTTGTTGGGAGGTTGTTCGAATCAATTGTTAGGGATGAGACTATGGAGTACCTGGAGGCAAATGACAAGATGGGCCAAAGCCAGCATGGTTTCCTGAAAGGGAAATACTGCCTGACTAACCTGCAGCAATTTTTTGAGGAAATTACAAGCAGGGTAGACAAAGGAGATGCAGTAGACATGGTGTATTTGGATTTTCAGGAGGCCTTTGACAAAGTGCCGCACATGAGGCTGCTTAGCAGGATAAGAGCTCATGGAATTACAGGGGAGTTACTAGCATGGGTGGAGCATTGGCTGATTGGCAGACAACAGATAGTGGGAATAAAGGGATCCTATTCTGGCTGGCTGCCAGTTACCACTGGAGTTCCACAGGGGTCTGTGTTGGGACCGCTGATTTTTACAATGTATGTCAATGATTTGGAGTATGGGATTAATGGATTTGTGGCTAAATTTGCCAATGATACAAAGATATGTGGAGCAGCTGGTAGTGTTGAGGAAACAGAGCCTGCAGAGAGACTTAGATAGTTTAGGGGAATGGGCAGGTACATGGCAAATGAAATACAATGTTGGAAAGTGTATGATTATGCACTTAGGTGAAGAAATAAATGGGTAGACTATTATTTAGATGGGGAGAGAATTCAAAATGCAGAGATGCAAAGGGACTTGGGAATCCTTGTGCAGGGTACCTTAAAGTTTAACCTCCAGGTTGAGTCGGTGGTAAAGAAGGCGAATGCAATGTTGGCATTTATTTCTAGAGGTATAGAATATAAGAGAAGGGATGTGATGTTAAGGCTCTATAAGGCACTCGTGAGACCACACTTGGAGTATTGAGTGCAGTTTTTGGCTCCTTATTTTAGAAAGGATATACTGACATTGGAGAGGGTTCAGAGAAAATTCATGAGAGTGATTCTAGGAATAAAAGGGTTACTGTATGAGGAACGTCTGGCAGCTCTTGGGCTGTATTCCCTGGAGTTCAGGGAATGAGGGGGATCTCACAGAAACATTCCGAACGTTAAGAGGCCTGAACAAATTAGATATGGCAAAGTTATTTCCCGTGGTAGTGGAGTCTAGGACAAGAGGCACGACTTCCTCTTTGAAGGACATCCATTTAGAACAGAGATGCAGAGAAATTACTCTGAGGGTGGTAAATCTGTGGAATTTGTTGCCACGAGTGGCTGTGGGGGCCAAGCCATTTAAGGCAGAGATAGATGGGTTCTTGATTAGCCAAGGCATCACAGGGTATGGGGAGAAGGCAGGGAATGGGGATGACTGGAAGAGTTGGATCAGCCCATGATTGAATGGTGGAGCAGACTCGATGGGCTGAATGGCCTACTTCTGCTCCTATATCTTATGATCTTATAGTCTAAAAGTGTGGTCTGTAGCAGCAGACTGGGCTATCTGTGAGGTAGGTAACTTGGTGTAGGTGATAGGAACAGCAATTTGGCTATAATGTCTGATGAACCAGGGGTGAAGTTGGAGAAGCCCAAGAAGTGCTTTAGCGGTTTGAGGGAGCATTGTTAGGGCTATCCAATGACAATGTACACTCTTTCTATGCCCATGCCTATGCCTTGGAGTGAAAGGACGTAACTCAGGAAGGAAATGAGTGAAGTGTGGAACTGTGATTTCTCTAATTTGCAGTACAGTTGCTTTTCTAGGAGGTGCTCAAGGACTGAATGGACATGACAGACATGGACTTGAGGGGTTGTTGGGGAAGCTGAGGATGCCGTCAAGGTATATGAACACTTATCTGTGCAGCATGTCTGGTAGGACCTCATTGATGAAGACTTGGTGAACGGCTGGGCCATTGGAAAGTGATAAGGGCATCACAAAGAATTCATAGTGGGCAGTAGGTGTTAAAAACATCGTCTTCCACTCACCCCCCCAGTTGAGGATCAGGTTGTAAGTGCTCCGTAGATCTCATTTGGAGAAGATTTGGGCCCTGCAGAATGCTTTAAAAGCACTACCCATCAAAGGGAGAGGGTTGCAGGTCTTAATGGTGATTTTGTTGGGTCTGCAAGTAGTCGATGCAGTGACAGAGACACCCATCTTTTTTTGTGACAGAGAAGAATCCTGCACCGCCTGGGGACTGGGATGGTCAAATGAAGCAGTGCTGTAGCACATCAGCAATGCAGTCAGTTTGTCTAGGGTCTTCGGAGGGGAGGGTGAGAACAGATGACCTTGGAGGGCTGGTGCCCAAGAGGAAGCCGATTGTGCACTCATGCTCTGTGAGGCCGCAGGGTGCTGGCTTCATTTCTACTGAAGGCAGTGGCTGGGTTTGATGAGGTCGAGTGTTTCCTCTGTCTCCACAGATTTGAGGGGTGATAGGCAGGTGGGTTTCCAACTCAGCAGTGAACTGGATGAGCAGGCAAAGTGAGGGCCATGAGTGGAGAGCCAGGGGTAAGCCAAGATGAAAGGAGTATTGAATGAACTGATCAGGAGGAATTGGATGGACTCATGGTAAAGGGAAAGGTAAAGCAGTGGATGTTGTCTATATGGACTTCAGTAAGGCCTTTGACAAGGTTCCGCACAGAAGGTTAGTTAGGAAGGTTCAATCGTTAGGTATTAATATTGTAGTAAAATGGATTCAACAGTGGCTGGATGGGAGATGCCAGAGAGTAGTGGTGGATAACTGTTTGTCAGGTTGGAGGCCGGTGACTAGTGGTGTGCCTCAGGGATCTCTGCTGGGTCCAATGTTGTTTGTCATATACATTAATGATCTAGATGATGGGGTGGTAAATTGAATTAGTAAGTATGCAGATGACACTAAGGTAGGAGGCGTTGTGGATAATGAAGTAGGTTTTCAAAGTTAGCAGAGAGATTTAGGCCAGTTAGAAGAGTGGGCTGAGCGATGGCAGATTGAGTTTAATGCTGATAAATATGAGGTGCTATATTTTGGTAGGAATAGTCCAAATAGGACATTGAAGAATGCAGTAGAACAGAGTGATCTAGGAATAATGGTGCACAGTTCCCTGAAGGTGGAATCTCATGTGGATATGGTGGTGAAGAAAGCTTTTGGTATGTTGGCCTTTATAAATCAGAGCATTGAGTATAGGAGCTGGGATGTAATGTTAAAATTGTACAAGGCATTGGTAAGGCCAAATTTGGAGTATAGTGTGCAGTTCTGGTCACTGAATTATAAGAAAGATATCAACAAAATAGAGAGAGTACAGCGAAGATTTACTAGAATGTTACCTGGGTTTCAGCACTTAAGTTATAGGGAAAGGCTGAACAAGTTAGGTCTTTATTCTTTGGAGTGTAGAAGGTTGAGGGGGGACTTGATAGAGGTATTTAAAATTATGAGGCAGATAGATAGAGTTGACATGGATAGGCTTTTTCATTTGAGAGTAGGGGAGATTCAAACAAGAGGACATGAGTTGAGAGTTAGGGGGCAAAAGTTTAAGGGTAACATGAGGGGGAAGTTCTTTACTCAGAGAGTGGTAGCTGTGTGGAACGAGCTTCCAGTAGAAGTGGTAGAGGCAGGTTCGATATTGTCATTTAAAGTAAAATTGGATCGGTATATGGACAGGACAGAAATGGAGGGTTATGGGCTGAGTGTGGGCCAGTGGTACTAGGTAAGATTAAGCGTTCTGCATGGACTAGAAGGGCTGAGATGGCCTGATTCCGTGCTGTGATTGTTATATGGTTTATATATGGTGCTCTCTTGTGCTCACGTGGATAGATCATGTATGAACTCTGACAGTCCCAAACCCCAAGGGACATCCATCAATGGCCATGATGCAGAAGGGGTGATACATAGGTTCAGTAGGGGTTCAAACTACACATATAGAGTCCAGTCTACCAGATATCCACCAGACTGTTGTACTGATATTTTCCTGATTAGAGCCACTGTGGAGTGGAGGAGGAATGAGAGAGTGAGTTCGACTTTGGTGCTGGAATGAGAAGCCAGTCAGGTGTGTGTGTGTGTGTGTGTGTGTGTGTGTGTGTGTGGTTAATGGAACTCTCTGTAACTACCTGGGTTCTGGGGGCATTGGTGATGAGGGTCCTGCCACCTGATATGGTTCTAACTGATGATCTGATGGGTTGTTCCAGAAGACGTTTATCTATATGGAGGGCCAGAGTGATGAGGCTTTTGAGGTCGGTGGGCATCTCCTGGGTAAAGAGTCCACCTTTCAAATGCCCTGATGGCCAGAATGGTCATGGGCCAGCTGCGCTTCCACATCGAGTCACACCCCGCCGAGTGGGTCCTGAACTCCATGGTGTAATCCAGCACCAAGACCGAGCCTTGAAGCAGGTGAAGTAGCCAGTCTGGTGCCCCTCCTCTTCCATTTCCCAGATGATCAAAAACTCAGCGTAACTCAGCAGCAAAACCTGGGGGTTTTATTGTCGCAGTTAGCAGCAGCGCAGGTCAGAGCTTGCCCAGTCAGGAAAGAAATGACAAAGGGAACATATAGAGAAGGCTAGAGCTTGAAGTGTAAGGTGCACTGGGACACGAAGTTGCACCATCAGGCTAGGGTTCTGTTGAAGCTTTCAGGCACTGGAATCTCTGCTCTGAGGGCAGAGGTTGACTGGTGTGGGGTTGCTCTATCGAGATGGAGAGTTGGTTGAGAGTGGTGAGCAGATGCACAATGGTTTCCTGCTGCTTCTGCATCATGTGCTCATGTCATCTGACGAGTTCCTTTAGGCGAGCAAACTCTGCTGAGTCAATTGTTGGTTCGCTCATCCTGTCAGGAAATGTAGAGGAAGTTTGACCAAAATGCAGAGCAGTGGAGACAATTTAGCAGTGAGCAATAACTTTAATAATAAACTGCAAAATAACATGACAAGAGGGGACACAAAACAACAGAGAACAGATTCTTAACTCAACAAGGCAACAAGGTAACTGAAGGCTGGAAGCAACTGGTTGAGGCTGTCTGTTTCATTGAACAAGGGCCGTGCATGAGAGTTGGGTTTAAATAGGCTGCAGGTGATGACTTGGAGTAATTCCTGTTAGCAGGGTGGTGACCTGAGGGAGCCTACCTGTGAAAGTTTAGCATTTCATTACTCAGAAATTGTGATAAAATCCCTTTTGAAACCAGGTTTGAATGGAGAAGAAATGTTGAAAGTGTGCAGAATGATAGTCTGTGATGTACAGATGCCCCACGAGAAAACATCCTATCAGGATACATTACAGCTTGGTATGGCAACCCCTCTACTTTAGGTCACAAGAGCTTTGAATTCCACTGACTATCATAAAAACCAACTACATTGATTCTGTCTACACTTCCTGCTCCCTTGAGAGAGCAGCCAACGTAATCGAAGACCCCTCCCACCCCAGTCATTTTCTTTTCTCTCTTCTCCCATTGAGCAGAAGATGTAAATGCTTAAAATCATGAACCACTAGACTCAAGGAGAGCTTCTATTCTGCTGTTAACTGACCACAGTGATATACTGTGGGCTATTTACCATGCTTCTAATTATACCCCTTTTGAATTACTCTCACTGCAATCTGCAACATGTAATTTCCCTTTAAGTGATGCTCTTTTAAATCAACATAATGATCGATGGATTTCACGATGTTATGAAGGGCTTGGTGGACTTAACTCTCAAGTAAGCAGGTATGTCATTTTTAAGTGGACGACGGTTTATCACCATGGCCGGAAGCCAGGCAGGAAAGGTGGAATCTGAGATGAAATACAAAGGGATGAGGCCCACTCTACACAGCATATTGTTAGCAAATACTCAATCTCTGGAGAACAGAATCTGAGGACCTAAGAGCAAGATCGCTGTTTGAACATAACTTACTCCCAGCACGCCAGATACAGTGATTGGACTTCAAGGCTTCTTGATTCATAGAATGGACTGAACAGTCTGACTTCTAACACCTGCACATCCCTGACCCTAACTCTAATCTCACCTCAAGCTCCTCTCTCCATGGAAAAAGCATTCCATTGAACCTAAAAAAAAAGCTGAATCTGAGCCTCAGCCTCGACAGTGATAGCAGTATGGTGCCATCTTGACGTGCGCTCAGGGTCCACTTAGCTGTCTATCTGCATTGTACTTTTACTGTAAGTGCAACAGCAAATTCTGCATTCTGCTTTTCATTGTACCATTTCCATGTCATGATTTTATGTCTTTTAATTTCTTTTAATTTTATCTCATTACTTGTAACAATAATAAACTAATACCATTCCCAACAGAGTGAGGTTGTAAAGTGCTGTAGAGCAGCTTGACAAGAAAGCAGCTTGACTGTTGATTATAAACAGCGTGCTAGAGGGTTAGTAGAATGAAGAGAAGCTGACTCTTCTGTGTGTAAACAAGGGCTGTTGTTTCAGGTTGAAAATCTCTTTGGAAGCAACTATTGGGCTTTCAATTCCTGTTGATTTTATTTAGTGGAGATATGGATTGGAAAAATGGTTCTGATACTCTCAGAAACCCTGCTGGAATTCAGCGATCAATATTCCCATTTGGGTTTGTGGTGAACTACATATACCTGTCTGGACACGCCCCCCCCCCCCCCCCCCGCTGACTGCTCCTGTGGCTCCTCCTACTGACCGTGGCTCCTCCCACTGACCCTGGTATAAAGGCGATTGGAGACACAGCCCCGGTCAGTCTCCAGGATGCAGTCTGGTGGTCAATTGCTGCTTGTTCTTTCTTCCAGCCAATTAAAGCCTATATCTCGCCTCACATCTCCTAGAGTTATTGATGGTGCATCAGGGTTCTCAGGAATCCTGTAAAGTGCACAATAGTTTTTGCTCTACTTGGAGTCAAGCCTTTAATATCCATGCAGCATAATTTCCAGAATCTGGAGGCCTGAGCTGCTATAATGATGTCGGCAAACTTCATGGCTCACTTAACATTTCCTCTAACTGCCCTTGTCCCCTTCAAACAATAGAAACACATGCACTCAGATTCCTCTGCTCCTGCACGCCATTTACAGTTGTACAATTCAATCTGCACTGTCTGGAAACTGGATGGCATAGGGATATTTTATCTTCAGTGTTAGGTGATTGAACATAGATTTAACTGAGGGCAAACTATTTTCAATTGTGAAATCTCCTTTCATGAGTCCCCCTTGTGAATTGGAGACTGTGTCACTGTGGTTGTCCTGGATGCACCTGTCAAAGGCCACTCTTAGGACAATGTGGTCTTAATCCGGAGCATCAACCTGTTGCTCACCATTTCTTACCATGCCAAGCTCATTCCTAATCTATCCTGACAACTTACTCTCAGCTGCTTGATGGTCACACTGGTCTGCCTTCAAAAGTACTCTTCCCTCAACACACAACTCACGTGGGCTAACCAATTGCTCAAGGTTAATGGCTCAGACAACAAAGTGGCTATGGGAGAGGAATACTGGACAATCTCTGTAACACATAGCTGGTCCCGAGTGATGGTGTCAGTCCTGGTCACAACTGAATTTAAGTCCACAATGAGACATTGCTCTATTCCGTTAATGTATTTCTAGCTGCATCAGAATTTCAAAGCAGCAAACCTACCTTGAAAAGAAACTTCTATGTATCTGTTTATGTTAAATTTGATGCCAGATATCTGGCCAAATTTCCAATCAGTCACTGCCATCCTTATTGTTTAGCAGAACTCGCTTATCAGAGATACTGCCTGTCCCACTGAGTTCCTCCAGCAGTTTGTGTTCTGTTGTGGATTCCGGCATCTGTAGTCTCTTGTATCTCCTTACTCACCAATGCCTGTAGCTTTTATAATTATTCTCTATGCATACATATCAAAATCAGTGGTACATGTTCTGGTCCCAGAACTGAGCCTGAGGACTATCACACTCGTCCATCCTCCATTCTGAAAAGTGATCTTTTATGGAGTCATGGCATCAGAGAATGCTACAGCACAGAAACAGCCTACCTAATCCATGCAGACCTATTAATTAATGTGTACCTAGACCATAGCCCTATAGACCATAGACCATAGTCCTTGCATTCATTTCCCTGAAATGTTGAACATCCTCTGGCAGCTCGTTCCACATTCTTACCACCCCCTAGTGAAGCTTAAACATTTCACCTTTCATTGTTAGGCCATAACTTCTAGTTCTAGTCTCACCCAAACTCGATGGAAGATACTTGCTTACATTTCCCCTAAATATAGTCCTCATAATTTTGTCTACCATTATCAAATTTCTCCTCTTTTCTTCCTACACTCTAGACAATAACGTCTTGACCTATACAACCTTTCCCTGTAACTCAGGTCCTCAAGTCCTGGAAACATCCTTGTTACCTTTCTCTGCTCTCTTTCAATCTAATTGACATCTTTCTTCTAAGTAGGTGACCATGAGGCTCCAAATTAGGCCTCACCTGTGTCTTATATAATTTAAACATTACATCCCAGCTCCTGTACTCAATACTTTGATTTATGAAGGCTATTGTACCAAAAACTTTCTTTATGAACCTGTTCAGTTCTATTCTGCCTACTGATCTTAAGACAATTTTCTCATCTATCCTGTGAATGGCCTGTATTTTTCACAATAGGCTTCAGTTTAATTGAGCTTTAAAATGCAGTACTTTATCACACACTTTCTGAAAATCTATATAGGAACATCTATAGGGTTCCTCTCTTTGGCTTTCTCTATTACTTCTTCCAATCATTCAGTGGGGTTATAAAACATTATTTGCCTCATCAAATTCTTCAAACGTGTGGTAATTTCTTTCCCTGACTATTTGTTTCTAACCATCACTGAGGTTAAGTTGATCAGTCTGTAGTTGTCTGGCATGTTTACAAATCCCGGCCTTTGGAACAAGGCCGCAGGGCTGTCATACTGACATTTTGCAGCACTAATGACATCCATTAATATGGCATCCAGCAAACTCCCTAATTTTTTTTGGATATCCCCTATGATAGCTTCTGAAGAGCTTTCCTTCAATTGATCAGACTTTATCTACACAGACGCATTTAATATTGGGAGTGACATCTCAAATGATAAATTGAGCTTGAAAGTTTAAGAGACTACTAGACAGGTATATGGAGGAATTTAAGGTGGGGTGTTATATGGGAGGCAGGGTTTGAGGGTCGGCACAACATTGTGGGCCGAAGTGCCTGTAATGTGCTGTCCTATTCTATGTCTATGTCCTATGTAACCGTGGATTCCACAGAGCTTGTGTTTCTTTGAGAAGATTGCGAAGTGATTTTATTGTGGCGTAGTAAAGGTTAGATGGATATATTGATTTTAATAGAAATATTTTTTATGTTCTTTAATTGAGATTCTGTGTGGAACAGGCCCTTTCAGCACTTCAGGCCAAGCAGCCCAGAAATCCTCCGGTTTAACGCTAGGCCAATCATGGGACAGTTTACAATGACCAATTAACCTATCAACTGGTATGACTTTGGATTGCGGGAGGAGACTGGAGTACCTGGAAGAAACCCATGTGATCATGGGGAAAACGTACAAACACCTTGCAGCTAGCGGTGGGAATTTAATACGTGTCGCCTGTCCTGTAAAGTACTGTGCTAACCACTCTGCTGCCCTAGTCAGGGGCATGAATGAGAGGACTACTTCCTAAAACTTAAGTTTGGCTAGGTTAAGAATAAAAATCGTAAGACATTTTATCAATAAATAAGGAGCTGACATCAGGTACAGTGGAGGCTTTGAGGAATAAAATCAGCATTTTATTAGATAAGATGTCAGGGGTAAGTATTTTACTCAGAGAGTGGTGAGTGTGTGGAATGGGCTGAAGGCAATGGTGGTGGAGGTGGATACGATAGGGTCTTTTAAGAGTCTATTAAATAGGTACATGGAGCCTAGTAAAATAGAGGGCTGTAGGTAAGCCTAGTAATTTCTAAGGTAGGGACGTGTTCGGCACAACTTTGTGGGCAGAAGGGCCTGTATTGTGCTGTAGGTTTTCTATGTTTCTAAGAACATCTTGAGATATAGAGCTAAATTGAGTGTGGTGAACATTCAAAGGAAGCTAGTCTTCAGGAGCTGAATGGCCTGCTCCTTATATTCCCAGGACGGGCAATGTCTCATGAAGTTTGGTTTAGCACAGCAGCACTCAGTTTATACTGGAACTATACGTTAAGAAAGCTGATCTTAAAGATTATGTGAAATCATAAAAGAGATCCAGTGAAACTCATTTTGGAATTCTAAAAGAATAAATACAGATCAATTTATTCTTCTTTGGTTTTCTTTTGAATTGCAATGCACATTTAAGCAGATACTTGGAGGGAATTGCTGTTAGGTTGCCAGACCTGTTCACAGAAGGTTGCTTTAATTTTTCTGCGGCAGGTGGATTGACACATAAAAGGCTCAAGCCTGCTTTAAATGGAATATAACAGAGGAATGCTAGGCATTTGTTAATCATGGCAAAGCCCCTTTCTCAAATTGTATCTTTTAAGAACATTTCTCTCATCACAGGTGGAAATATCCAGAACAATTCTTTCCCCTCTCTATAGCAATTTGTGGGCAGTTTCACAACACTCACAGTTATGCCTTGAGCAATTGATTTCGAAGCGTCCTGCTGATGTGCTATAAAGTGCAAGGGCAGAGTGTTAAGAGGCTCAGAAGCCGATCAATGCCCTGGAGACAGAGTTACCTTACATGGTGCAGCTTTACTATTCTGACGATGACACCTGACAGAGCGAGTGTGGACTTTTTGCCCAGCAGGACTGCGTCTATTTTTGTGCCGGCAATTTCTGGCCTAAAGCGCCAAACAGCAGAACAAATTTACAAAACAGACTGGTTTTGTTGAGGGTTTTATTATTTCCCTCTGCCAAGCAAGCTAAGCAAACTGGTTGCTCATGGGATGTCCTTCTAAAACTCTAAGGTTTCCAGCACAATTGGCTTCTAGGGAGGGGAGTGGTAAGTTTGGGTAAGAGAAAACTTGCTCTAACCCCAATTGTTATATAACTAATGCTCCAGACTTTCTGCAGAGGAGATGAGGCTGAGGCATTTGATTATAAGGTAGGAACAGCAGTTATGGAACTCCTATGGTCCACAAGCTTATGTGCTCTCAATTTAAAATGTTCCTTTCTGTATAGAGATATGAGTGCATCCTTCAAAATTAATGCTGCAGGCTGAAACTTTGTTAGTTTCATTGTAAATTTCATTGCATCGAGCAGGCATGGTACTGCAGAGTACAGTAATCACTAATTAGCCTGTCGGTCATGTCAAGGTCAAGAATGGCATCATGCAAATTCGATTCAATAAAGTCCAGATGAAGAAAATATTAACTGTTGTCAAACTATTGAGGAAATTTATCACTCTCAAGAGAAGTTCTGAGATGTAAGTACCGTCACCTTTAGAATTTGTCTCAAGATTATAGGAAAAATTAGAAAATTCTTATTCCCAACAGAGATGAAAGTGAGTAAAAATTTAACTTTTCTGAAGATCTCGTAAGGCATAAAGATAGGTTATTTTAACCTTTTTTGTAAGATGATCTTTTGTGTATTATTAAATTAGCCTAATTTATAGTACCGAGGCCTATTTAAATCTGAATTAAAAGATTACTTTCCTTGAAAAGGATTTGTCCCATGTTATTATATCAGCTTGGTTGAGTTGGTAGCACTTGCCTGTCTGAGTCAGAAACTGAGCGTCTAGTAATCTGTGTCTGGAACTCATTCATCGACTGTCAGCGCTGTCCTGTATTGGCAGAAGTTGCTTTTTTTCCAGTGAAAATCTAAGCAGAGGACCTCTCTGAATGTTAAAGGTCCATGGACCTTCCTGCTGTCAGTCAAGCAAAGTTATGGTGCTTATTTGTGAGTTCTGGCCATGAGGCATTCTACCAAATGGTTTTGGCAGTTTGCTCAGGAAACCATCCCACAGGATCCATCAAGAAAACTCTTCTTTTGAGCAGGTTCAGATTGAGAGTCTGTCTTCCATGAGCCCCATTTAAGTGAAAAGCTTGCACCTGCCCCAGATGGCAGCATGTGAGGCAACCCCATGACATCTGGCTGCAAGGAATTAATTTGTCTATTATTGTCATGCTTACTGAGATTCAGTGAAAAATTGCATGCTATCTGCTGAGATCATTTCAAAACAGAATTAAGCCGAAGTGGTAGAAAAGAAAAAGAAATAACAGACTGCAGAATATAGTGTAAATACTTTGGAAGATGTGTAGCTTGGGTGGTTGATGGCTGAGTTGATTCGTTCTCTGATCTTGGCAATTTGCTTGCAAATGTTTCGTAACATGCAAGGAGACAAGGTCAGTTGATAGTCTGCTGTTGATAGTGGTGTCCCCCCACCCCCCCCCGCATGCTTGGCTTTTATATACTTTCCAATCAGCTTATTGGACGTCTTTTTGAAAACTCAGTTGTTATGTGGGGAGGAAGTCTCATCGCTGATTGGCTATGTGGCGAACTTCGTGCGCTGTGGTTGGAATTTTACCCGCATCGGCCCATAAATAGGATCGAGGTTTACTTGTTGGTTTACAGAATTGTTCGTGGAAAACCACACCTCCAGGAATTCTCTTACAGCAAATATTACATATTGTGAGGAGCACAAATTTGACTGGGCGTCAGTGACAGTCATGGCACAAGTGAACATGTGACATGCAAGAGAATTCCTAGAAGTGTGGTTTTCTGTGAACATTTCTGATCTTGGAGCAGCTTTAAATGTCAGCAGAATATGTGCGTAAAGGGCCTGAGCCGGTCTGTAGTGTTCTATGGTCTCCATGGGACTGTGTGGGATTCTTCTGTTTGCTCCACTGTTAATTGTACCCTGGTGTGTCTGTGAGTGGTAGAATCTGGGGGTATTGATGGGAATGTAGAGAGGATTACTTGGGGTTAGTGTTCAATTGCTATAACTGGGTGCTTGATGGTCATCAGGGACTTGGGGGCTGAAGATCCTGTTTCTGTTTTCTTTGACCTGTTGACTATATGTCATGAAAGAGTTAACGGGGAACTTCTCTCCTCTGCGCTCAACAGTACGGGTGGGCGAGAGCATTCCCCAGTAATCCAGCACTACAAATTACAGAACCCATCTAATGTTCACTCCAGTGCATCAATGGGACGGAAGAGCAGCAGGTTCCATGATGAAAGAGCGATCTCCTGTTCCAGATGAAAACTAATACCAGTGCATTTAGAGGAAAGCTGATTTTCATTTCAGATTGTTTCTTGTTTTGTGCTTAAGTCCAGAAACATCAACTACTTATTCCTTTCCACAGACCTGCTGAGTTTCTCCAGCATTTTCTGTGTATTAGTCTAGAAGTCTGATCTTCAAATCAATTTCCAGGGGTGAAAATGCCTGAGAGATGTATGTCCGCTTGATTTGCTTTCTGTTATACTGGAAAAACTCTTCCTTCATTCTCCATAGTGCATGGTATCACATTCCAGGGCAGTTTACATAAACCCAAAATATGATAATACCAATATGTGATGATACAATGCCAGGAGTGACACGAGAGTGTAATTACGGTACAATAGTAATTTTTATGACACATGGGAATATATCATGTGATGATATTGACCTTGCTGATTGCAAAGTTCTGCACTCAAACAAAGAGTTTAAGTACTATCAGATATAAATAGCCACGAGTACTCCCACTAAAGGGAGATTATACTGCAACTACCCAATTTTCAAAGACTAGTTTACTTCCCTCTTTATTCTCCACGGTGAGTTTAGCTGCCAATAGCCACTATTTGAGTGCTGGGTCCCCTCTCCCTACCAAGGAGAAGATACTTCCAGCTAACAAAGTAGTTTAAAATACAGTGATAGATGTTTAAATTCACACACGTTCTTAAAACACATTTAAAACTCACAGAGGATTTCTATCTTAAACATTTCCCAACTACAGACCATTTCTAAAATAAAAACAAATCATTTCCAAAGGACAGAACACAAACCATCTTGAAACACAAATGATTAAAGATTTCTAAAACACAGGTACAATTCCTATAAACTAGAAAGTAACCCATTGTCTTATACCCTACACTTGTGCAATAATAAAACAGGTGCAGTGATTCTTTACATACAGAGCATCTTCAAAATAAAAAAGACTATTTGTAAAGCTGCTGTACTGAGAGTGATTTTTTAACTTCAGCTGCTTTCCATCTACATTTTATGAACTGAAGACTCCAATGGTAAATTTTGTCAAAGACTTGTTTCCCCATTTTAAAACTTGTAGTTGAAGTCTATCTGAAATATATATGAATTTGTAAAGACACCAATAATTCTGAACTAATTTTCCCTGTAAGGTATTGTTCACACCACAGCACAAACTATTCACGACTATTTGATTAAGGGCAAATAAGAAATCTGGGTAGGTACAAAAGTCTATAGGACTAAAATCTCCAAAAAGCTTATCAGCTTCAGTCAACCGGGAGAGAAACATTTTCGTTTAATCTTAGCATCTACTTCAGTGCATCTTTCCATCTTATCTTCCTGTGCAAAAACCCGGATCAAGGGCTTTGCTGAACCAGTTAGAACATAACCCAGAAATGCAGAAAGTTGTCATGTTACCTTGATACTTAACAATGGAGTGCAATAGTGGTTATAATTAGAGCGAGACTGTCTGTCATAGTAGCTATGTTCACCTACTTGTTGGCCACAAAAGGAAACAGCAGTAAGATATCTGTCTAATGGAGAAATCGTCATTCAGAAAAATATCAGGGCTTTTCATGACATTCTAGTGCAACAATTTCAATGTCATGCTCCCATGAGTGGGATCATTCAATGGCATAACAGTGCCTATGCTTTTCTTCAAGTGAAAAAGGATCCATGTCTAGGAATTCCTCTATTAGTTTACCTTCAATATCTGGGCTTGAAACTTTTAACTTTGTTAGGATGTTACACACTTCATGTGTACCTATGTTCATTTAATCTGCAGTTCAGTCATAGCGAATGTCTAAGTGTATGGAGCAATCACTTTGCCAGGAGCAAGGATTGAGAGATCCAATATATTAGTTGACATATGACCAAGAGATAAGGGAGATTTGGAGATAGTTTAATTAGAATTATCATTACTCGCAGATCCCTTTAAATAATATTATCTGAGTCATTAAGTTTTAGGGGTGTCCAGATCAGATGAGACTATTCTGTATTTCTGTAGTAAATGAGACTTTTTCTGTGAAAAAGTAAATGGTAAGTAAGGCAGCACTGAAGAATATTATCATAAGTACAAATATTAAAAGTGAAATACAGCAAAAACATTTCTTCCCGGAATTTGAGTTGACCTTAAAACAACACATTTTGGATGTATTATCCCTGGACAATGTATATATCAGATCTTCCTCAACTGAATATGAACTTCTCATTGGTTTTGAGATCTAAGCCCCACCTTCCTGTCAGGGTGTAGGATTTCCGTGATCAGTACTTATATCGGTCTAATATAAGGGTTCTACCCTTTCTGGTGGGGAAGGGTGATATAAATCTTGCAAGAAAAGTTTTGATGTTGTCTATGGAGACAGTTCTATTTACAGTTTGTTTCCACTCCTGGCCTCAATTCCCACAATCCTATCGTTGATAACCTGGATACAGAGACAAGGAGGTTTCCATCTAGGATAAAAAGTAGGGTTGGAATTATTTTTATGTATTTGTTTTCCTTGGACTCAATGCCCTTTTCGTGGTCTCCAAGCTGTCTTATCAGGTTATTTTGCTTTTTTTCTTGAATTCCCACAAATCTTTCAATTCTCAGAGAATAGTTTTATTGGGGATAGGTGATAAGAGGCTATACTTGGCTGGAAATTGTACATGAAGAAAGAAGGTATAAAATTCCTATCTACACCCATTTTTGCAACTGACATTTTCTTTACTGTACATGAACAGTCACACTGCAGGGACAAGTGTTGCCTTCTTTGTTTCTAGAGTAGATCAGTTTTGCTAGGCCTTGCATAATCTCTCAATCCCTTCACTCCCCCATGCTTGATGCTGCTGGAATGGAGTGTTGTCCTCCACTTGTGTGCCTGTTCGTTCACGCGTGGCTTGAAAGCCTTTACCATTGAAGAAAGACCCTCGGGCAACATGACTGCAGGTGGGGTGCCAGCACAATGGAGACTACAGAGACTAAGGGACTATGGAGATTTGGAATGCTGTGGTGGTTGCAGTCTCGCTACAAGAAGTCATGGAGACTAACCCCATATATCCCGTACAAAGACCAATTATCACAAAAATATAATTATCCGATTTCTGATAAAGCAGGTTGCCTTGGGATGTCAGAAATAGTTCTATATAATTTGGAAGTTTGGTTGATCACTGAGCTTGGCAAAATGTTTGCAGATGTTTCGGCTCCAATTGAGAAGCCACCGTCAGTGCGCAGTTGAGGGAGTTGCCTCCTCAGAATGCTGTTTTATGTACTCCTCCAGGGTCCGAATGGTTATTGATTAGACATCGTGATCAGGTTGGCTGGTTCTAAACTGAATAGTTTAGCAGAGGGAGATTCTGATTGGCTAGCTTTGAGGGAGGTCTGTTGGAAGTGTCCAGATCCTAAGATTATTGGTGACTCATTAATTGTTGATATCGTTGCTTCTCCTTTCTCTGTAAGGTTCATATACCAGATCTATGTTGAATTGTTTGTTGATGGGTCCTTCTACAGACAACCACATTTTGAGAAATTCTCATTCTTTTCTTGTTCTTGCTTGAATCAAGTCTCTGGCTGATGTCCATTTAAAAAGGTGTCCTTTTTTGTCTTTGTGAGCTGGTGGGTCGTACCTTCTGCTTGCAAGCTGATGCTCGTGTAGCTGGTCAATAGTTTTCTTCCTCATTGACCAATGTAGTACTTGACGCAGTCACTACTCTGGATTTTGTAGATAACATTTGTTCTGTCAGTCACATTTTGTTGTGCTTTGAGTTTTGATAGGTTCCTCCTCAAAGTCGCAGTCAGGTTGTGAGCAAGTGTGATGTTGTGTTGCTGAAACAGTCTTGCTGACGTTTTGGAGATATTCTTTATGTAATTGGTTTATTTGTCACTCTATATAATCAATTTGCCACAGCTGCATTGATGTAGTTGGTTTTGTTTGTCTTACAGGATATGGTCGTGTGACTGCTAGACATTCTTTATTATTTGCCACAAGTCACTTACAATCATTCAACATGTAAGGCCATCAGTATAACATGGCTACTTGTGAATGAGTGGCTTGTACGACACCATGATTATATCCGAATCCTTGGTCAGCTTCTCGAATCAGCGCTTCCCATTTGTGGACAGGAGGTTACTTGCTTTTTATCTTATTTAGGACTGCATACCCAAATCTTACCTTCACTATCAGCTTCATGTTTGTATTGTGTTGGAAATCCTTTGGAACTGGGTTTGGTAGTATCTCGTAGAATTCTAAACATCATCCTAGTTATTTTTATTTGTTACTTAGTTACTACTAAAACCCTGGCCTCCCTTACTGTAGTAATGACAGCTTATTGAACTGGTTTATTACTTGTCTATTGGCTAGTTTATTACCATAGCTGTGTTAGAGGCCAGCAGTATGTCTCAGGGTAAGTAACACCCATACTAATGATCCAGTCAATGATAATTCATAAATACTCTTCCAGGTGGATAAATGTAGAAGCAATGCACACGATGTGTTGGAAGAACTCAGCAGGTCAGGTAGCATCCATGGAAATGAATGAACAGTTGACGTTTCGATCTGAGGTCCTTCTTTAGGACTGAGAAGAAAGGCAAGATGCTGCCCGATGAGGCCAAGTTGCTAGCATGGATGGAAAGCTGCAAGGAGCTGGGATTACTCTCCCGGAAGTCTAGTGCAGATGCCACTACACCACTGGATTATAACTCAAAACACATAGGAATGTAATCCCACTTCAAGGAGTTGCCTTGTAAAAGTATTTGCCATTCCCCATATCTAATTATGGTAGCTCTCCATTCATATGTTGGTAACTTGCTATCATTTTCAAAAACTCTGTCTGTATAATAATTGCTTTGTCTCCTTGCAATAAGCATATAGAATTCCATAGTGAGAGATTGTTCTAAAATAATAAATTTCTATTCATTATGGGTGAAATTATATGAGGCATAGTGTATGTGGCTTTTTCCTCATTAGCACTTTTTGGAGAAACACAAATTCACAGTACAAGAGATTTTGTTTGGTCTGTTGATAAAAGATTCATTTGCTTGCTAAACTGCATTCATCATTTTCTCTAGTGCCTCATCATCTTCTGGGGTAAAAGCAAAAAGGTTTTCTGATTTATATCTGTCATATAATGATTTTGACAATTGAGCATAGTCAGGTATGAAAGCTCTAGCACAATTCAATAAGCCTAGGGTTGATTGAAAGGTTTTTAGGGTCTTTTTGTCTAAGTTCAGGGGTCAAACCATGTCCATATTTGGGAATTTTCCTAATTCTAAACTCTGTATGACAGAGTTTAGATTTTTTAAATGTTAATTACATAGCCTCTGTTTGTCACTTTCAAGAAGTGGCTGTGACCAGAAGCCATTGGCCAGCTCCATGAAAGTTTATACATTTAGGAGTCAAGCCTTGCAGCATTTGTTATAATGTCTAGGGCAGGTTTGAATTTTACCCAGACTATGAGCTTTTGCACTTGAGAAGGTGAGAGTAGGTATACCTGTGTGCTGAGAAGAGAAGAGTTGTTGCTGAAATTCTCCTGTGCAGATTTTATTACATTAATGTTGGTCTTCCCTTCTTTACGTATTGTTTTCCCCGAGCTTCAGGGGAGGGAGTGGATGTTTTGGGATGGGCTCTGTCCCTGTGTTCACTTAGAGAGTGAAAGGTGAGGCAGTTCTCGAGGCATGTGCTCAGTTTCATACTCTTCTCCAGAATATCGATGGGGCCTCTGAATGTCCTCTCTGTCCCAAAAGGGGAATCTTGGTCTAAGACTCTCTTCTGCAAAGAAAGGTGCTGGAGCTAAAGTTTGTGGCTTTTACCTAGTATCTAAACATTGAGATAGTGGGTGAATATCTTTTCCTAAGGCAGGCCATCTCCAGGGAACTTCACTGCTATGTTGATAACACTTTTCCTGCTGAGGGGCTGCTGTGGGAGAATGCTGTGAAAGACATTGACCCGTGGAATGAGGCTGGCTTGATGACTGTGTTATTAAGCACATTGAAGCCTTATTCCCGGCTACATAGGACCCTTTCCAGTTTGCTTATCACTCAAATCAATCCACACAGGATGCAATAGTCTCTGCCCTCCACTCTGTCCCACCCCACCTGGAAAATGGGGTCTCATATGCCAGGTTGCTGTTCATAGACTTCAGTTCGGTGTTCAACACCATCATACCCCAAAATCTGATGGGGAAACTGTCCTCACTGAGTCTCAACACCTCCCTCTGCAACTGGATCCTGGACTTGATAACAGTAAGGCCACAGTCAGTCTGTGTGGGCAGCAACGTCTGTAGTCTCATTATGCTGAGCACTGGTGCCCCCTCCCCCCAAGGCTGTGTCACAGGATTTAGCTCAAACTGTGTCATCAAGTTTGTGGATAACACAACAGTGGTTGGCCTTATCAAGAACAATGATGAGAGAGAGTATCGAGAGGAAGTGGAGTGGCTGGAGGATTGGTCTGAGAAGAAGAACCCAAGCCTGAACATGGAAAAGACAAGGGAAATTATTGTGGACCATCTGCCCTTTGTAGAGAGAGTTAAGTATACCAAGTTCCTGGGAGACCACATCACAGATGACCTCACTTGGTCCCTTAATATCACCTCCCTGAACAAGAAGGCACAGCAGCCCCTCCACTTCATAAGAAGATTGAGGCAAGCAAGGCTTCCACACCTTCATGTTAACTGCATTTTACAGGAGCATCTGAGAGCATCCTGACAAGTTGCATCTCCACCTGGTGTGGGAGCAGCCGAGCATCAGATCAGAAGTCCCTACAAAGGACTGTGACACCAGCTGAGATGGTCATAGGGGTCTCCCTACCATCCAGTGGGGACATTTATCAGGGGTGCTACATACACAGGGCCCTTAGTATTATTAGTGTAAAGGGGGTTTCTTCTTTTTTTTCTTTGTTACTTTGTTGGGAAATGGTTTCTTTGTTTTGTTAAAAGCAGGAATGTGTCTTTGTTGCGAGAGAGTGCTGGGAGACTTGTATTCCTTTGTAAACCAAATGGGGATTAATGTTCTTTCTTCTGAGTCTGTAAGCTTTTGTTGACGGGCTTTTGGGCAGATCAGCACGAGGGGGTTGAGAGAGAGGATGCAATGCTGTAAGCTGGGCGAGGAACGGACCCCAAGCGGGGGTCCGAGGCCAGGAGGTACTCCGAGGAGGGGGGATGAAGCTAGATGTGCTTGGTTGACCACTCGGAGGGTCCTGAGCTGTGAGTCGAGGAGTTTGGAGGGGATCGAATGGTGGCCAGAAGACTTCAGTAATTGAGCTCCAACGGTTGTGCACAAAGTGGTTTGGACTTTGATAAGTTTGGCGGCTTTTCTTTATTTTTTCTCTTCATATATACTGTATCGTTATTAATCACTTAGTTATAGTAACCTTTATAAATTGTACTCATTTAATCGCTTATGGTGTACTGTCTGTTTTTGGGCGAGGCGGGGACATCACACAGTATCCACACCAGCTGATTACTCAGTTTGGCGGGGCTGAAGGCTGCTCCCCCTGGACGAGAACGAGTCGAGTGAGCCTGAGGCGACCCAGGGGGTTACATTGAGGATCTCACCCATCCATCCAGCATCCTCTTTGACTTTCTACCATCAGGCAGAAGACTACGATGCATAAAAACAAGAACAGTCAGGATGAGAAACAGTTTCTTCCCTCAGGCCAGTGGGCTTCTGAACTCCCTGTCACATCGCATTCCAAGTGTCTTGTTAATCTGTTCTGCATCTTACAATATTTAATTTATGCACTTTAATTTGTTTATTTATGCATAATTCATCTGTAGATTTTATCCTTACCCTCATAAGTTATTGTGTGTTAATGTTATGTGTGCATTATGTATACTACTGTGCTTTACACCTTTTTTCAGAGATATATAATTAAACGACAATAAGCTTGACTTGGCTTATCCCTACATGCTCTTTAGAGGGAAAAGGGGAGGATCCTAAGCCAACACATTGTTGTCCTTATGCAGAAAGGCTATCACCATGCGGGTGAGTAGGATCCCTTCAACAGCCTGAAATCGTTCATGTATCAGGTGTTTATCCCACACATGATGCGAGGGTTTTCACTCAGATAAAGGGTTAACATTATAGAATGATCTATGTCCCAATGTGCCCTTGCCATGCGTTCTCCAATCTTATAAACTGTTATTAAGTCCTGGCTTTCCATTATTTTACTCAATGCAGTACTATATATGTGATATGGATTTCAACACTCGTGTGCAGCCGGTACCAAAGCTATGGGAAATAAAATTAATAAGAGTTGCTGAATATGTTGGGGAGTATAACTGGCCCAGAAGTCCTCTAACTTCCTGGTGTTCTGAAGTAGCTACTTCAGATTTCCTTCTGCATCAGCTGGAGGTGTGTGCGTAGTACCTGCAAATTCTGAATAGTCAAAGTTCCAAAAACTTGATGGAAAGTTTCTATTGCAGCAGCTCCTCGTACAGGAACCTGACCCTGTATTCTTCTTTTATTGGCAAAAGTCAATCCTTTTAGTAACTCTAGTGCATGTTCTCAAGCATCTATTCTCCAGGCTTCATTAACACCTTCACACACAAAATGCTGGTAGAACACAGCAGGCCAGGCAGCATCTATAGGGAGAAGCGCTGTCAACGTTTCGGGCCAAGACCCTTCGTCAGGACCTGGTCATTCTGCTCTATGTTCTATTCCTTCATCATTCCAATCTCTGACTTGAACAATAAGATATTCATCATGTTCAGTTTGAGGAGCAGTCAGGGACCCACCTTTCTGCTATATTATTTACACACTCATAATATCAACCAGCAGTTCTCTGTGCAGCTGCTGTAAGTCAGGACGTGGACCTTCTTATTGCACCAAGTGGGGTGCTGTAGCACTTGTCAAGAGCTCTCTGAGTTGGACTACAGCTGAATTATAATTCTTACTAAAGTAATATTTTTAGTATAATGTGAACACATGGGGTGCCAACTTTGATGGTCATTGGGTTTGCTGATCATGAAGTTCTAATCTCAAACAAAGACCTTAAGCCCTATCAGATATAAATAGTGACAGTACTCGTGGCTAAAAAGAGATGAAACTGTAACTATCCAATCTTCAAATACTAGTTTACTTCCCTGTTTATTCTCCATCGTGAGCTTAGCTGCCAACAGCCACTATTCAAGTAGTGGGTCGCCTCTCCCTATCAAGGAGAAGATACTTCCAGCTAACAAAGCAGTTTAAAACATAGATCTTTTATTCACAGTCATTTACATCCACACAACATTCTTAAAACACATTTAAAACTCATGGATGTTTTCTATCTTAATCATCTCTCAATTGAAAACCATTTGTTAAAAACAAACCATTTCCAAAGCACAAACTATTAAGAATTTCCAAAACACAGGAACAATTCCTATAAACTGAAAAGACATTCCAACAAGTTGCAGACAAATAAGTTGTCTGTCATGGAAACCAAATCTGGAGGAATGGATTCTAGTTCTTCCATGGTTGTTGATGTTGCTTACCCCATTCCTAATAAGCTTTAACTATTCTCTACATTTACACACTTTTTCTCACACTTGAATGACTTCACCTGCATGTGATCTTTCTTCCGTTATCCTTTTAATATAAATGATTTAAAAGGATCTTTTGGAGACACAGATCTTAGCTAACTACCATTAACGTTATAAAACTAATTTCTGAGTACATAAAAGTCTTCTAACTTTAAACATATCAGCTAATGATCTTGTAAAATGGTATTATTCATGTGGTTCTCCAAACTACTTTGAACTAAGCAACTAAGAGTCAGCTTGACTGGCTGAAACAACCCAAATTAAACAACCCATTGTCTTATATTCTGCAATAATAAACCAGGTGAAATGACTCTTTACAGACAGATGTCAAAATAAAAGTACCTATTTGCAAAGCTGTTCTATGGAGAGTGCTTTTTCACTTCAAGCTGATTACTGCTTGCCATTTACGTTTTAAGATCTTATGACCAGAAGTTAAACAAACTGTTGGAAAAATACCAACAACTATTTTTTGATCTTACAAGTGGAAGTTGTTATCCAGAAAGCAAGCTTAGCCTACATGAGATAGAGGAGAATATTTATCACAATCAGAATCAGGTTTAATATCGTGGAGGAGTGTCATAAAATGTTGTTTTGCAGCAGCAGTACAGTACAATAGATAAAATATACTATAAATTATAGTAAGAAATACTGTGTATTAAAAAATAGGCAAGTAGTGCAAAAAGTGAGCAAACATTGTGAGGTAGTGTTCATGGGTTCATTGTCCATTATAATAGCAAATACAGAAAGTTTGATCTTAGGATGGGTTGGTACCATGACTGAACTCTCTGATCTAATTACCACACCTACTAACTCTGCTTTCTCTTGGAATGGCAGCTGTGTCTAATACTGAATGAGATCAGCGGGTAATCTCACTTCCCCACACACTCTCTGTCAGTTTCATCTGAGCTCTGCTCTTGGCTCTGAAAGAGATAGACTGGTGTATAAAAATATTCTAGCCATTCATCACCAGTCATATTCTGACTACACAAGAAGATCATGCATTTTACAATGTGACAGCTCTTGCAACAGCATAACTTACCATCACTCAGACTGTAAGTTCACCTGATAAACAACTGTTTTGGTGAGATGCCGGCTGAGGCCATAAATATCTGCTGGCTGGGAAGAAAACAATTTGGTAGAAGTTAAAAATATTTCTATTTTGCCATTGCAGACAAGTTGTGGGGAAGAAATTGGATCACACTTGAAAATGTGTTTTTGGATCCCAGGGTATGATTAACACAAGCTTGGTTGGAGCATTGCCAGACTGCAAACACTCCCACCTCATTAAGATGAGTTAAGCGCCCAATCAGTGCTAACTGCATTGCTTGTGATCTTTTTGCACATCTATGGTGTCTAAATTTGTGAGTGGCCAGAACCAGCTATACTATAGTCATTACTGGGAGAATTGATGTTGGGTCTGTGGCCAGCAGCAGTGCTGAAACAGCTTTAGATGATAACACAGGTCATCCCCAGGTTTACATAGGGTTCCTGCAAAATGTGACCCGAATCTGCTCTGCAATGGTCTCCAGCCCAGCAGCAGCCTTTCAATCCTCTCCATCAGTCTCCCAAATACTCACTTTTGATTGTCTAAATTTGTTCATCAAGAACTAATTAGGGACAGTTGGCACGGTTTTGTGAGGTTCATCAGGATACTTCCAGGATTAGAGCATATCAGCAGTGGGAAATTGGACGAACTTGTATTGTTTTGTCTGGAGCATCAGAGGCTGAGGGTAGACTCAATAGTAGTTTATTTAATCATGAGAGGCCTTGATAGGACAGTTAGCTAGAACCTATTTCCCAAGGTAGAAATGTCAAATGCTGGAGGGCATAGCTTTAAGATGAAAGGGGTGAAGTTTAATGGAGACCTGAGAGGCAGGATTTTCAATCAGAAAGTGGTGGGTGCCTGCAATGCTATACCAGAGGAGGTGATGGGTGTAGGTACGATAGTGGTGAAGATTTTAGACAGGCAATGAACATAGGGAAGTGTAGCACCATGGTTTATTTGTGGGCAGGAGGGATTAGTTTAATTTGTCATTGTGTTCATAATACCATAAGACGTACTGTAGGGACAGAATTAAGCCATTCAGCCCATCTAATCTACTCCACCATTAAGTCATGGCTGATTTACTTTTCTTTTCATCTCTTTCCTTCTTTCTTTCTTCATAGGTACAACCCAGAAACAGGCCCTTCTGGCCCAATGAGCCTGTACTGTCCATTTACACCCATGTGACCAATGAACCTACTAACACACCTGTCTTTGAAATGTAGGAGGAAACAATAGCACTCGGAAAAATCCCAAGCAATAATGGAATATACAAACTCCATGAAGACAGCAGCAGGAATTGAACCCAGGTCACTGACGTGGTAATAGCTTTATGCTAACCACTCTGCTACCCGAGTTGCCCTTCCTCACCTATCAACCTCCGCTTTAAATATACCCAGTGACATGGCCTCCACAGCCGTCTGGGGCAATGAATTCCATAGATCAACCACTAGCTGGCCAGAGAAACTCCCCCTCATTTCTTTCCTAAATGGATGTCCATGTATTCTGAGGTTGTGCCCTCTGGTCCATGACTTTCCTATTATTGGAAATATCCTCGTCACGTCCACTCTATCTAGGCCTTTCAAAGAACATTATGGGCCGAAGGGGCTGTTTCTATGCAATTATGTTTTATGTGTGCATGGCTGTACATAGGTCATGCTTCTGTAGGCTGAAGTGCGCCTCATCTCATGGCTTAATTCCCTTCATCTGATTTACATAAAGCTCCTAGTGTGAACCTTTCACTTTCTCTTTTTCACTTCTACTTTTCTTTCAGAAAGATGAGAACTCGTTCCTTGCAGTGAAGCCTGATGAAGGCACTTGACCCATCAGCCTGCCATTCACACCTTGCAGCCATCTGCTGTAGAGACCAGGTACGAAGGAAGGCTTTCTATGTGATGCACGGGGGAGGGGGGGGCAGGGTGAAGGGGAAGCCCACAGCTGGGCAAGGCTGCATGTGTGCCCAACTGCAGTGGCCTCAGGTGAGGGTTTCACTGGGTCAAAATGCACAAAGAATGATAGCTGCATTGGCAAGCAGCTCTTATCCTCTGTGAATTGTCAACGGATAGGGCAGATTTCAGCTCAACTATATGTTGGGCTCCATAAGGAGTTGGAGTGCATTCTATCCAGTGTGAAAGTGGTGGCCAGCCATCCCCTGTAGGTGCAACCATCACAGAATCAGTTTCACAATCCGATTTGTTATCAACGACTTAGATGTGGTGAAATTTGTTGTTTTGAGGCAGAAGTGTAGTGCCAAGGCAAAAAATTGTATAAATTACAAAATTAAGTAAACAGTTCAATATAAAGGAATAACACAATAGTGTCTGTGGGTTCATGACCATTTAGAAATCCGATGGCAGAGGGAACAAGCTGTTCCTGATTCATTGAGTGTGGGTCTCTCGGCCCCTGTACCACCTCCCTGGTGGTAGAAATGAGAAGGGGGAATGTCCCAGATGGTGGGGGTCTTTCATGATGGATGTCACCTATTTGCCTCACTCCCTCTTGAAGACATCCTCAGTGAGGAGCGCTGTGCCCATAATGGACCTGGCTGAGTCTCAAACTTTCTGCAACTTCTTGCTGTCCTGTGTACTGGGGGCTCCATACTAGGCTCTGATGCAATCAGTCAGAATCCTATTCACTGTACATCGGTTCAAATTTATAAAAGTCTTTGGTGACATATCAAATCTCCTGAAACTCTTAATAAGCTGCTGGCATGCCTTTTTTGTGATTGCATTGATAAAGGAAGAGCAGTGGATGTAGCGTATATGGATTTCAGCAAGGCATTTGATAAGGTACCCCATGCAAGGCTTATTGAGAAAGTAAGGAGGTATGGGATCCAAGGGGACATTGCTTTGTGGATCCAGAACTGGCTTGTCTACAGAAGGCAAAGAGTGGTTGTAGACAGGTCATATTCTGCATGGTGGTCATGCCTCAGGGTCTGTTCTGGGACCCTTACTCTTTGTGATTTTCATAAATGACCTGGATGAGGAAGTGGAGGGATGGGTTAGTAAGTTTGCTGATGACATAAAAGTTGAGGATGTTATGGATAGTGTGGAGGGCTGTCAGAGGTTACAGCGGGACATTGATAGGAAAACTGGGCTGAGAAGTGGCAGGATGGAGTTCAATGTGGATAAGTGTGAAGTGGTTCATTTTGGTAGGTCAAGTATGATGGCAGAATTTAGTATTAATGGTAAGACTCTTGGTAGTGTGGAGGATCAGAGGGATCTTGGGGTCCGAGTCCATAGGACGCTCAAAGCTGTGGTGCAGGTTGACTCTGTGGTTAAGAAGGTGTATGGTGTATTGGCCTTCATCAATTGTGGAATTGAATTTAGGAGCTGAAAGGTAATGTTGTAGCTATATAGGACCTTGATCAGATCCCACTTGGAGTACTGTGCTCAGTTCTGGTCGCCTCACTACAGGAAGGATGTGGAAGCCATAGAAAGGGAGCAGAGGAGATTTACAAGGATGTTGCCTGGATTGGGGAGCATGACTTATGAGAATAGGCTGAGTGAACTCGGCCTTTTCTCCTTGGAGCAAAGTTGGATGAGAGGTGGCCTGATAGAGGTGTATAAGATGATTAGAGGCGTTGATCATGTGGATAGTCAGGGGCTTTTTCCCAGGGCTGAAATGGTTGCCACAAAAGGACACAGGTTTAAGGTGCTGTGGAGTAGGTACAGAGGAGATGTCAGGGTAAGTTCATTACTCAGAGAGTGCTGAGTGCGTGGAATGGGCTGCCGGCAATGGTGGTGGATGCAGATACGATGGGGTCTTTTAAGAGGCTTTTAGATAGGTACATGGAGCTTAGTAAAATAGAGGGCTATAGGTGAGCCTAGTAATTTCTAAGGTAGGGACATGTTCGGCACAACTTTCTGGGCTGAAGGGCCTGTATTGTGCTGTAGGTTTTCTATGTTTCTATGAATATGGCCCAGGGTAGATCCTCTGAAATGTTGATGCACAGGAACTTGAAGCTGCTCACCATTCCACCACTAACTCCTCAGTGATGATTGGTATGCATCTCCTGACTTCCCCTTCCTGAAGTTTACATTCAATTCCATGGTCTTGTTTGATGTTGAATGTGAGGTTGTTGTTGTGAAACCACTCACCTAGCCGATCTATCTTACTCCTGTACGCCTCCTCGTTCCTAGCTGAGGTTCTCAAATTTCCACCATTAGAAGCCTTCCAAGGTCTGTAAGGTCACCAGAGCTGTGGATGTCAGCTTTAAGCAAACTTGCAGCTGGCTGCAGAAGTTGAGCACCCCGTCCCTGTGGAAGCTGGCTGTGCTTCTTTGCCGTGATAATTGACAGATGCTGAATGTCAATCGGATATCCCGTGGTTCTGCATTCTAGGCCCTGAGCTGCTGGAGGTTGTCCTGCACGGTGCTGCAGAGGCTCCTCCTCTAGAAATGAGCAACTTGGCCGCAGTCTCCCAGGCGGGCAAAGCTTCAGCAGTACAGTCAAGGGTGATTAACTGATGTTTGTATATCTTTAAATGTGTAAACATGGTCTGGAATGAAGAGTTAGTTTGACCTCATTTTCATTAATTGCTTTCAAGCAACAGTAACGTGTGTGGGATGTGGGTGTCCAGCGGGGGCTCTAAACTTCCCTCAGTAATCTGTCCATCATTATTATTCTGCATCTATGAATTTATTTGTATAACACACCTCCCAAACATTCAAAATTAAAATCCTATGCATTCCCTTGTGAAGTGGCACTGAGTTAACCGTAGAGGTGTCTGGTAGAACGAGAAGCTTTCTCTTTATGGGGTGTAGATGTCCCTGCTGTCACATACTGAATAATCACCTTTGGATTCAAGATGGTGCTGCTTTTGGTAATTGCCACAGTGTTGCAGAATTAGAATCAGGTTTGTTATCACTGACATATGTCATGGAATTTGCTGTTTTGTGGCAGCATCACTGTGAAATACATAGAATATTATTATAAATTACAGTAAGAAACACAAAACAAACACTGCAAAATGTAAGGTAGTGTTCATGGTTTCATGGTCTGTTCAGAAACCTGATGGCAGAATAGAAGAACAGTGTGTCTTCAGGCTCCTGAATGACAGCAATGAGAAAAGGGCAGGTCCTGGATGATGAGGGTCCTTCATGAAGTATACCATCTTTTTGAGGCATCTCCTATTGAAGATGTCCTTGCTGCTGGGGAGGCCGGTGTCTCTGATGGAGCTGGCTAAGTTTACAACCCTCTGTGGTTTTATCCGATCCTGTGCAGTGGCCCCTCCATACAAGATGGTGATGCAACCAGCTAAAATGCCCTCCAAAGTATATCTGTAGAGATTTGCTATTCTTTCTAGTGATGTACCAAATCTCTTCAAACTTCTAATGAATTGTAGCCACTGGCTATAATCTTCTTCATAATTGCATTAATATGTTGGGCCCAGGATTGATCTCAAAGATGTTGACACCTAAGAACTTGAAATTGTTTACTCTTTCCACAGCTGACCCTTCAATGAGGATTGATGTGTGCTCTCCTGACTTCTAAAGACTTCCTGAAATCCACAATCGGTTTCTTGGTCTTACTGACTGTGAGTGTAAAGTTGTTGCAACACCACTCGACCAGCTGACCTACCTCACTCCTGCATGCCTCCTCATCACCGTTATTGTGAAGGAACTCCCACTCTGCACTCAGGGAGAGACCTCTGGGGTTTTGAGGTGAGATCAGAAGAGAAACATTGAAGAATTCCCAAGTCAGGATGCAAACCTGTTGATGAGCTGCAGTTGCTGCTCTCATCTTTGTCAGTGGCAACAGCTCTGGTGTCACAGGTTCAATTCTGAACTCTGGCTCTGTCTCTATGGAGCCTGCATGCTTTGCCTGTGATGTGGGTTTCCTGTGTGGGCGTCAGTTTCCTCCTACTTCCCAAATACAAGTGGAGTAGGTAGGTTAACTGGCCACTATTAATTTTGTCTTGTGTCTAGTTGAGTGATAAAACTTGGGGGGACCTGGTGGAAATGTTGGGAAGAATAAAATAGGATTAGTGCAGGATCAGAATAAGTGGGTGCTTGACCTGACAGGGCAGAGGACCTGCTTTGTGTGCTCTATGACTTTGTGTTTGGAAGAAGGCTTGGTGCCTTGTAACTGAATGGCGGCATGGTAGCGTAGTGGTTAGCGCAATCGCTTTACAGCGCCAGTGCTAACAGATCAGGGTTCGATTCCTGCTGCTGTCTGTAAGGAGCTCATACATTCTCCCTGTGACTGCATGGGCTTCCTCTGGGTACTCATTACAGTAAGGATGTGCGGTTCGGATTAGAGACTTGTGGCCATGCTATGTTGGCACCGGAAGCATGGCAAGACCTTCAGGCCTCCCCAACACCTTGCAAACGAATATGATCCATTTCACTGTACATGTGACAAGTTAAACTTAAACTTAAAAAAACTTAAAAAACTTTAAAAAAACTTAAAAAACTTAACCTAAAAAAAAGTACATGGTACCATTGATATGTGGAGGGTGGAAATGTTTAAGCTGTTGGATGTTTGTCAACTTGTCTGCTCCCACATTTCCCACCTCTGTGAGTGACACAGACACAGCGACACTCTATAGCACTACCAATCTGCTACTCAACATGAGACCCACTGAAGCTGCACCTCACAGAACAGGCTAGCGCCCACGGCACAGCTAGAACTGCCACTATGCAACCCAAAACTTCACAGCCTCTGTATATCAAAAATAATTGCAGCTATTAAACAAGAGTGCTGCTAATCATCCTTTGATCTTTTGCCGACATAAGAAGTGGAGATTTCCTATCTTGTATGCCACAAAATAGTTTCAATCTGCTTGAAGTTGCAATATTGTTTTGTTATGTTATTGGCTTAAAAATGTTTGCAATTATGTAAAATCCCTGTAATCTCCTGATCTGGGGCACAAACAGTATATGCTCAAAATGCTCTTTGTACAGCTTCAAAGGTAAAGTGAATGAGTCTTGTTGGGTACTACACATTATTTACTGTAACTTGGAGAAGCTGGTGGGAAAATTAGATCAAACTCCTTCAGGCTGGAAGCAAGCACCTTATTTCAGATGATTTTGTGTAAGTTGTGTGGTGAACTATGTGCCTGTCGGGACACGCCCCTGCTGACTGCTCCTGTGGCTCCTCCCACAGGCCCCTGTATAAAGGCGATCTGAGGCCTGACGCTCGGCCTCAGTCTCCAGGACATTGTATGATAGACACTCACTCCTGGTTCCTTCTTCCAGTCAATAAAAGCCGATATCTCGCCTACGTCTCAGTGTGAGTTATTGATGGTGCATCAAGTTGGAAGAAAATAGTATTTTTAAAAGCTTTAATCTATAAGAGGATGGTGCTGGTATTTTGCTCACTGGTAACTTCCCAGCAAAGATACATCCTCTCTGAAACACTGTAGTCTGTGTCCATTATAAATACGGTCAGGAGTGCCAAGATTTTAACCCAACGACGAGGAAGTGATGATGATATGAATCAGAAACAAAACCAGAATCGGATTTATTATCACTGACATAAATGATGTGAAATTAGTTGTTTCTGCAGCAGCAATACTGTGCAAACATATAAAATTGTATAAATTAAAATAAATAAATAGAGCAAAGGAAAAGGGTTGCTCATGGGTTCGTGGACTGTTCAGAAATCTGATGTGAAGAGAAGATGCTATTCCTGATCTGATGTGTGTGTCTTTAGGTTTCTGTACCTCCTTCCCTATGTGGCACTTCCAGAACATTGGTATTTAGAACTTCCTTGTTGGTGGTGGTTATGGATGTTATAAAGGACTGCTGAAAAGGTGCAAGGGCTCTTGTTCATTGGCCACAGTGGCCACTGAGTTGTCATAGGAAAAGTGAAGCTACATACCTGATTGTGTTTCTGTCTAGTGTGTCAGCAGGACCTACTGTTATGAACCCTGTAACTGGGTTACTTACCAGCAAAGATAGAGGCGTCCGTTGGAGTACTATTTTTAACAGTATTTATTAATAAAAATACACAAAAATAATATCAATGCAAATATACAGATAATATACATCGTCAATACTAAACCTAAAAGTGTGGGTATAATAATAATCAATAAGAAATAAGCTCTATTTTTGTCTAGGGGATAATGAATTGTCCGATGGAAATATAAAGTTCGCTGCAGTTCACACAGGCTGCCGTCGTTTGTTTGTTGCTGTGTTGCAATTGTTGGGGAGAGACAGAGAAAGAGAAAAACTTGCCGACTTCCCTTTATGATTTAGATCCGTCGGTGTCTTGTTGTTGTGGCCGTTCAAGGGTGACCTCTCCTTTAGCTAAACCGTTCTTCCGTGATGAGTCCGCCACCCAGGCAAGGGAGGACACACACGAGCTCTCACCGGCTTCACTATAAAACGCTGTCACTGGATTTCTAGTGTTTCTCCTGGTGTGTCTGAGGGGTGTTTCCCCAGACCCAACTTTTACCCTCACTCATGGGGTCTCAGATGTCAATCAGGTTGGGATGATGCAATCCCTCAACCAGACCACTCTGGTTGCCCCCTGAGGGGTTTCAATGAACAGTACAGTACTCAATACACAATTCTGTCTCCAAGAGACAATGGCAGTAGTCAGTGGTTCTGTTCCACTTATGTCAGGAGACATTCCACCTTGTTGTGTATTCTGTGTCTCTCTCTCTCTCTCATTATTGACATGATGTGTATCTCTCTCATTTCCTGGGTCTCAGATCCGAAATAATAGTGATCTTGCGATTCTCAAAAAGGAGGTACTTTGTACCCTTCGGCTCCTCAGAGTTGCTCCACATTCGTAACACTACGCTGTTGATCTTTCAACTTGCTGCAACTCCCTCTGCTCTGATCATTGTGAAACCAATTACTAACTCATTATACAAACAGCAATTGATATCACCTGGATCCAACTGCTCTGTCAATGCTGCATCTTTAAAAGCAGAATCCCTGATGTCTGAGCCATCAGACACTTCAGGTCTGAATTGGTGGGTCTGACTGCTTTGGCAATCATTGATTTCTGGTTCAGCTACTATGTGTTTCTGCTCAGAGAACGTATCATCTCTCTAATTCCCTTGTGAAGAATATGACCAGCTTGGTTGAGATGGAAGGGTGGAGCAGTGGTGTTACAGAAAGTATTGATCTCGTACTAATCCATTACCAGGTTCAGTCCTAAACAACACACACAAAATGCTGCTGGAATGCAGCAGGCCAGGCAGCGTCTATAGGAAGGAGCACAGTTGACATTTCAGGCCGAGACCCTTTGTCAGGACTAACTGAAAGAAAAGATAGTAATAGATTTGAAAGTAGGAGGGGGAGGGTGAAATCTGAAACAATAGGAGGGGAAGGGGTGAAGCTAAGAGCTGGGAAGGTGATTGGCAAAAGGAATACAGAGCTGGCCTTTGGTCATACTAGCCTGAAAACATCTGATCTCAGGCCTGTTTAGTTCTTGGGTGGGAGACCGTCTGAGAATACCGGGTGTTGTAGGCTTTCTATAATTCCTTCAATCCTAATCTTGGGCTTCAATGGTGTTGAGTTAGCGTATTCTCTTTGTAATATGTTGTTTGGCTTTGGAACACCTCAGCTGATTGGCTAGAAATTTACCAGACTTATCCCCATGAATGTTCTTGCTTTCGAGAACTTGGCATTCGACAGGTTGAGTAGACAGAAGATTAAATTTAGTTTGGAGTTCAACACGCTTCTTGTATAGTTCAGGGTTCTTAGTTTGGGCATATATTTGATCCGATTCTTTAATCTGGTTAATGAGGTCTAATTGATCTGCACAGGATCTTCTGTTGAGATTTGCTGTGTAAGAGATTAATTGACCTCACAGATATGCTTTCATGGCATCCCAGACAATCTGGGATGACACTTCAGGTGATGTATTAGTGTTAAAATAAAAGGTTATCTGATCCTTAATACATTTTTAAAAATCATCATCGGATAATAAAGTTGAATCAAACTGCCAGTGTTTATTCCTTTGAGGGAGACCAGGAAAGTTTAAAGAGAGAGTAATTGGGGCATGGTCAGAAATCAGTATACTCTGATAGTCACAAGAGTAGGCCAATGGAATAAGTTGGTTATCGAGTAAGAAATAGTCAATTCTAGTGAAGGTATGGTGAACATGTGAAAAAAAGAATAATCTCTCTCAGTAGGATGAAGGAAATGCCAAAAATCAGAGATACCAAAATTAGAGAGAAACGATTGGATAGCTAAGGCAGATTTAGTAGGTGGTCTAGTAACAGAGGATGATCGATCCAGATTGGGATCTAACCAACAGTTGAAGTCACCACCCAGTATAAGAGAGTATGAGTTTAAGTCTGGTAGTGAGGAAAAAAAACGTTCAAAAAAGTTAACATCATCAAAGTTGGGGGCATACAGGTTTGCTAGTACAACTTTAGTGTTATATAGTTTACCAGAAACAATAATAAAACGGCCATTTGTATCAGATATTTTATTATGGAGTTCAAAAGGAATATTTGAGTTAATAAGAATGGAGACTCCCCTAGCTTTAGCGGCAAAGGATGAATGAAAATGCTGACCCGCCCACTTTGACAGAAGCCGGGAGTTATCAAAACAACGAATATGAGTTTCTTGAAGGAAAGCAATATCAGCTTTGAGTTGTTGGATATGTGAGAATACCTTCCTCCTTTTAACAGGGTGATTCAATCCCTTTACATTCCAGCTCACGAATTTAAGTGCACTAGCCATTATCAATTACTAATGCATAAAAGGCAGCAGGCATATAAAAAGTCAAGCAATACAATAGCAGTCTGGGAGCAGAGATGTAAACATAGATTCGTGAAATCAAAACATAAACATGTCCTGAGCAATAAAGACAAACAATAAATACAGTGAGTGATGTTGGAACTGGAAAATCCACCCCACCCACACAACCCAAAACTAGACGGCTACCAAAAAAAAGCAGCTAGCTCTACCAAAAAAATTAACCCAAATATAACTTCCAGATCTGTGTCATTAACAGCAGTTCCATATAAATACTATAGCAAATAGTAACTAGTTTATGCACTAGAAAACATAACTACAAATTGGAACATCTTCTGCAGAAATATAAAACTTAATACAGAGAAAATCGGAAGAAAACCAAAACTAACCTACCCGCGAAACATTATGGAAGAATAAAGTAAGAGAAAGGGGAAAAAAAAGGGGGGAAGGGGAAAATTATAGATTCAAGAAGAGTACTTATCAACCATTTACAGAGAGGAAAAGAAAATCAAAGATTAAAAAAAAAGGTGAAAAAAAATAATAAATTAAAAAAAAAATAATCAGCAGTTAAACTGTGAACCAACAAACAGGGAGGCCTTTACTAAAGACTTCAAACCTCCAAAACAAGTTAGAGTCAATTGTAGAACTCTATAGATAAAGTTATACAAGAATAAAATAGATTACACAAGTACTATTTAAACGTCCATAGGGAAACATGAAGCACAGAATGTCTATTTAAAAAAGACACACCAAATCCAGGGAGAGATTGTCAACAGCCCTTAGAGTTTCAATAAATAAGGTCTGAGTGATTCAAGTAAAGTCTGAGTCCAGAAAAAGTAATTTTACAATGAGAAGTACTTATCCACCATTTTAGGAGGTCCGATCGGGTTCTGAAGATGGCTGGATAGCCGGAAGACTTGCAACAAATGCCTCAGCCTCCTTCACTGACTTAAACCACTTATATTTTCCAGTATTAAGCGTGATTCGTAAATCGGCAGGAGTGCAAAGAGACGGTTTAAAACCACGATCAAAAAGCATTTTCATTACGCCTTTAAACTCAGCGCGCATCTTTAAGGTCTGGGGTGCAAAATCTTCCACAAAGCGAATGATTGTATTTTGGAAAGTAAAAGTACCTCTGTACTCTGTACTGCCTCCATAATCAGACGGTGTTTTACCTGGTATTGATGAAAGCACAAAATTACCGGTCGCGGGTGGGAGCCCAGAATTCTGGGGGGAACGTAGACCCTGTGTGCCCTTTCGAGCTCAGGCAGGTTCGGAAGCAAATCTTTCCCGAATATCTCACAGAGAAACTCGGCGAAAAACTTCACGGTTGATCCCTGGTCGGTGGCCTCTGGCAACCCAAGAATTCGAAGGTTACAACATCTGCTCTGATTTTTGAGATCCACCATTTTGGAAAGGAGTTTGCTACATTTCCCCTCTAGGTTGGAACAGAGAGTCTCCAAGTATCGAACACGACTTTCTAAATCTTCAGAAGTCGAATCGATGCGAGATAAGTGTTCAGCATGTTCGTCCACTCTATCGTTGATCCGATCTAGTTTGGCTTCCAGCTGTTTGAAAGCGGTTCTAAATTCCTTTAAAATATCATCTCGGTGTTGTTCCAGCGCAGCGAGGGTCTCAGCCGACAGAGCTGGAACTTCCTTTCTCCCGGATTTAGAACTCTTGCTGGACATTGTAAGGTAGATGTGTTCACAGGCAAGTAAAAGAAACCAAATAAAGTTCCTAACTACGGTTTAAAAAATGGAGACATTTAGTGCAAAGATAGTGAAAATAACGGAACAAAAGTTTGGAACAGCTAAGCAATCGCCATCTGACCGGAAGTCCGTTAGTGTATTCTCACTGAGACCATGTGGTTTCGGCCAAGTGCTCTGGTTTTTTCCCATTCCCAAAAATGTCCTTGCTGCTTGGGTACCTAGCCAGTTCCAATTAGTGTAGAAGCAGAGGGAGTTAATGGGCATGTCTGAGAGTGTGGGTTACAGCAAAAGATTGCCCTTAGAGCTATCAGGGTCTTGATAACCAAGTGACCTTTTTGTATGTCATTAGGAAATATGACAAATTTGGTTCCTTCAGGTTGTCATAGCAGGGGTGATAATGGGGACAAGCTCCCACAACCTATTAAATGTTCCCAATGGTGTGCTCCCCAAATAGCCTCTGACAACCGTCCAGCTCCTGGCCTTCGAGTGTGGCTTACCTACTAAGCCTACCGGAACCGGTGTTCCTGCCAGGAGAAAAGATAAAGATGTGTTACTGGTGCCTTAAACCCAGTCACTTTGGACAGATAGGGCTTGTTAGATGTGGTAGGCAGCTCATCAAGGAGAAGGAAGCTCTGATCTCAATCTTCCACTGCCTTGTGGCTATACCCACTCATGGGGAAGGCTTCGGGAGTAAACCCCGAGGGAAATATCTGGAGCTGGAGTCCCTAAGGCAGGCCTACATTGAGTTCAACGTTGACTGGCAACTCCTGCGATGCTGCCCGTACCAAACTGTATCGATCTCTGCCGTTCCTTTGGGTTCATTAGATGATTGGAGAGGGGGAGCTTGTTACGTGGGTAACAGCTTGCTCTCCATATTGTACTGCCCAGTCTTGCGTATCTAGACAGCTAAGGCAGAATATCCATGGATGACCCGAACCTACAGAGATCTCAACCAGCTCAGCCAAGGAAATATGAGAGAAATACAATTTCTGTTTCATAACTTTGCTCGAAAGCTTTACGTTGTATATCGCAGAAGACCTTTCAGGCCACCTTGTCCAGCATTGTTTCTGATTTCATTCTGCCCAAACTTCCATAAGCGCTGCCACATTCTACCACTCACACATACACTTGGGGCAATTAACCTACCAAACTGCATGTCTTTGTAACATGGGAGGAGACCAGGGACAATGTGCAAACTCCACAAAGACAGAATCAATCTAGCTACACCACTGTGCTTCCATCATGTGGACTGGAAGCTGAAGGACTGGTATTGTAAAGGCTTCGCAGTTTTTCTCCACTATGAGGAGAATGCATGAAGGTTCATGGTTTTCACTTTTCTTGATCAACTCTGCAGCTGCAGGATATACACAGATTGTAATCAGTTTCCTTATAGACACATTGAGTAGCGTAGAATGGAAACAGAACTCTTGGCCCAGATTGTCCACACTGACCATGGTCATCGTCATGGAAACAGAACTCTCGGCCCAGATTGTCCACACTGACCATGGTCATGGAAACAGGATTCTTGGCCCAGATTGTCCACACTGACCATGGTCATCGTCATGGAAACAGAACTCTCGGCCCAGATTGTCCACACTGACCATGGTCATGGAAACAGGATTCTTGGCCCAGATTGTCCACACTGACCATGGTCATGGAAACAGGATTCTTGGCCCAGATTGTCCACACTGACCATGGTCATGGAAACAGGATTCTTGGCCCAGATTGTCCATGCTGACTATGGTCATGGTCATGGCCACGGAAACAGAACTCTCAGCCCAGATTGTCCATGCTGACCATGATCTTCACCATGCTAGTCTCATTTGCATGTGTTTGGCTCAGTTCCCTCTAAACACCTACTACCCTATACATATCATAATGTCTTTTGAATGTTTTTATTGTAACTGCCTCAAGCACATGCTCTGGTGACTCACTTCATATACGCACAACAGCTTGAAGAAGATGCATATCATGTTCCTTCTAAAACTCCACCTTCCACCTTAAACGTATGCTGTCTAATATTTCGTCCCCCTCTCCTGGGGAAAAGACTGTATGTTGCTCTTCGTGATTGGAACATAACCCTGTGAACCTGGTCTACCTAAGGATGAGACGACTCTCACAGCCCATTGGAGGATTTATGTCAGATAATCCAGGAGTTGTTGCAGTTTTCCTGCTACTGTCCAGTCTCTGAAAGAGTACCCTGTGTTCAAAGTAAACTTATCAAAGTACATATATGTCACCATATACAAAACAGAGGTTCATTTTCTTGTGGGCATTCACAGTAAATACCAAGAAACAAAATAAATATCGAGAACATGAGATGAAGAGTTCTTAGGTTGTGGGAACAGTTCCGTATTGGGGTGAGTGAAGTTGAGTGCAGTTCTCCCCTCTATTCAGGAGCTTGATAGTGGAAGGGTAATAACTGTTCCTTAACATGATGGTGTGGGTCCTGAGGCTCCTGTACCTCCTTCCTGATACCAGCAGTGTGAGGAGAGCATGTTCAAGATGTTGGGTATTCCTGATGATGGACTCTGCTTTCCTGCCACAGGGCTCATTGGTAGGAGGACTTTATCCATGGTGGACTGGGCTACATCCACTACTTTTTGTTGTTTTTTTCCATTCAAGGGCATTAGTGTTTCCATATCGGGCCTTGATGCTACTGATCAATATTGCACATCTATAGAAGTTTGTCAGAGTTTTAGATGACATGCTGAATCTTCAAAGACTTCTAAGAAAGTAAAGATACTGCTGAGCTTTCTTCGTAATGGCATTTTCATTCTGGACCCAGGACAGGCTCTCTGAAATGATAACAGCAAGGAATTTAAAGTTGTTGACCATCTCCACCTCTGATCCCTGATAAGAACGGGTTCATGGACCTCCAGCTTCCTCCTTCTGCAGTCAATAATTAACTTCTTGAGTGCAACAGTTCAGTTATGGTGCAAGTTAAATTATATGAAGTTATTGATGGATTGAGCTCTCAAAAGAATTGAAAGTGATCATGACTAACAAAATGATTTTTGGAAGGTCAGGTAAGCTCTTCTTTCTGTCCTTGAACTTTTAAGGTCACTACGGATTTTGCTGGTTGAAGTGGCCCAGTTGAAGATATTGCTCTGGTCTCATGCTTCTGATGAAAATAGGATCTGCAAGGCTCCAAGCCAAGCCAAGCCTTGCTCCTTACATCCTCTGCAGCCCTTGCATGCAGAACAGGGGTGCTCTTCTTCCTCTTCCTGGCTGGTAAGACATTTTATCCAATTTCCTTTAGGAGGACATCTGATAATGTTTCCAGTTAATAGAGTTTTGATATCAGTTCTCTGCCTGAAATGTAACAGAAAAAGAAATAAAGTGGATTCCAGTTAACTGGGTCATTGGTTAATCAGGCAGCCATTTATTTGGGACATCTATTAAAGAACAAAAACTAAACTGAGAAAATATTTGGGACTTTATACTGCTTAATTGGGGTAGGAGACTGTCATTGAACAGGTTCTAACTAGCATCAATTGCATGCATTTGCCTGGCCATTAGACATTACACTGTGCTTAGAGAGATCAGTTTCTAAATAGCATCAGTTGTGTGTGTTTGTGTTCAAAAAGCAGTGATTTTTTGTTACTGATAGTTGGTGAGAAATAAGCAGTAAGACAATTCAGAACTGTTTGTTCACCTTGGTTTCAAGCATTCAGGTTTGAAGATGCCAGGCAGCAAGGAGTGAAAATGAAACTATTTCACTACATCAACAAGTTAATCATCTTGAATGTGACAATGAAAATAAAAATTTGGAGGATGCTATTGTTGAATGCATTGTATGAAGGCAGTTGATTATCTTCACTGATTTAGTTCATTTACAATCAATCAAAAGAACATAGCAGATGAATACCTCTGTCGATAATTATTACGAATTATTACACCATTTTATAGTACTATAGGTGTGTTTTTGGTGTTCTAATTTGTTTTTGTATTTCATTTAAATACATAAATTGTTTCTCAGTTTAATGATAGTTTATTAAAAAAACTTTTTACCTATTTCCATGAAACTTTGGCTAAATGGGAAGCTGTTTAATTGGGCCAAAAAGTATTGGTTGCAATGTGTCCCAATTAACTGGAATCCACTGTACTTCCATTTAAACAGTACTTTTCAAAACCCAGACATGATTCAAATTCTTAAGATCCAATGAAGTGCTTTTTAAGTGTAGCCTTTGTAGCATTTGTACAGGAGACATGGCAACTAATCTAGTAACAATAGGATGCTAGAGATGTGTGATAATAACAAGGTTATCTGCCTTTTTGTTTAGTGCTCCTTCTGACTAAGCTGAGAGTTGCCCTCCCAATATCTCTTTGTGGCTTGGTTTGTTCAGTTACACTGCTCTAAAGCACCTTGGAAGATTTTAGCACAATGAAGATCTATATAAAGCAAGTTACTGGTAGGTTGCCAGAGGTAGGTCCCCAGTCTTCTCTGGGAAAGGCCTGCATAGAGTGGATGTGGAGAGGTCGTTTCCCTTAGGAGCAGAGTCTAGAATCTGAGAGCACTATCTGTCTTTAGAAATGAAATGAGGAAGAATTCACTTTGCCAGAGAGAGGTAAACCTGTGGACATGACGGCTATGGAGTCCAAGTAATTGGATGTATATGAAGCAGAGGGTAATTAAAGGGTTAAGGGTTATGGGGAGAAGGCAGGAATATGGGGTTGAAAAGAAATCAGCCATGATTAAATAGCATGGAAGTTCTATTGGCCAAAGGCCTAATTCTGGTCCCATATCTTATGGTCTTAAAATACCATAGCATATTTTAGCATTTTTCAACCAGGAGAGTACCAGACTCCTATGTTCACATCTCATCTGAAAGATGGCACCCTCAAAAATATTTGTCAATGCAGTGCAAGGTTTTATCATCAAGTGTTGGGAGCAGAGCTCCAGTGAGTCACAGCTAGCAATCAGAATGCAGATGGAAACCGTGGCACTTGTCATGAAGGGCAGGTGTGATTTGAGCTTTCTACAGCAACACTGTCTTCAATATGAAGCCATATCAGAATTTGAAATCTAGGCTCATATTTTTTATATTACAGAGCCCAGGACTTGTATACATTCAAGGCAGGTATGAATTTCCTGATGTGATGTCTGCCTCAACCTTCACATCCCTTGGCTTTTGCCTTGTTTCCATGATTGACAGGACTTTTTGTCAAACCATTGTTAATGCGTCCGTGATTGCAAGGTAAATACCCAAGATCAGATGGAATTGTTTTGTGAGCTCAGCTTTGATATTTGTATTGGGTGCCTCCTATGCATATTAATTTTTGATATTTGCTGTTGGAGGAGTCAGCCATTACCACTCTAGAGGATATCTTATGTAAATAAAGAACAACATGTGATATGGTATGTACCATTTAGTACTGTAGAAGTGATAAAGGCACATCAGCACTGCTGGTGGCTAAACGTATTTATCCATAGCAATAGCTCTGGAAGTAGTGGGGATTGTGTGCTGAGTCAGGTAGTTCACCCATTGAAAGGATTTGAAATGGGGCAAAACTGATCTGAGTATATCTCTGATTAGCTTTGACCTCCTCACTACTGGACCAAGGCTTGCTCATGCAGTAGCTGGTGTAGAATCGTCAGCTCAGGTTAAAAGAAACCATGAGGTCACAAAACTGGTGTCTTCTACTCAGAACTGGAATGGAAGCTAGATCCCAAAGTATCTACTAAAGAGGGATAGAAAGAGGGAAGGAATGAGAGAAGGATGAAGAAAGAAAGATGAAAGGGGGCAGAATGTCATAAGGTAGGCATTGGGAATGGACCCAAATGCAAGACACAGACATTGAAGTACTAGGGAAAGGGCTAGGTGTGTCAAGAAAGCAAGGGGAAGAAGCGACGCTGGACAAGAGACACAGACCCTGGACGAGACTAGGATACAGGGCCTGGGCTAGAACTAGACTAGGAAAGCAGGACCTGGACAAGGAACTAGGAACTTGGAACTGGGGACTTGGAACCTAGACAAGGCCTTTGAGCCAGAGACTGGACAGGAACCCAGAACCTGGGTCTTGACTCAAGCTCGGTCTCTGGATCCAGGCGAGGACAAGACGTGGCAAGGCAACAGGACTGGTCGTGGGGACAGGACGCAGGACTCCTGGGCTGGATGAGAACATGAAGCTCAGACTTGGACTTGGGAGACAGGAACGCAGAACACAGAGCCAAGACCCCTCCTTGGGAACAGGACATAGGGCCGGGATTCATATACAGAACGCTGAACACAACAAGACTGCTCCCAACTCTAGGTAGCAGCAAACAGCCAGACCTACCCAGCAAAGGCGTGGACACAAAGAGACAGTTCCAAACAATGTAAGACAGTTCCTTAACTGGACACAGCAAGGCTCCGGTCTTGCTCCAGCAGTAGAACTTGATGGTGAGAATAGGTGAGGACACAGGCAAGGCTCCAGACACAGGTTACAGGGCAAGACTCCAGCCAAGGGCTACAGAAAGAAGGGGAAGGGAAGGGAACAGTCCAGCCTCAGGGTAACAGTAAAGATGGCCTGTCTTACCCAACAGAGGCAAGGGTAGGATACTGACAAGATAAATCAGCCCCCACAATTGAACCCAGGGCCACTTATATGCCCAGCCCCAAGACAAGAATCAGGTGCCTATGATTAAGCCCAAATGAAACAAGGGACAGCCAGAAGACCTGGAGTCCGGAGTCCATGGACCGGACTGTGAACCGGAACGCAGACTTCACGGACCAAACCATGACACAGAAAAAGATAGGGACACCGGCCTTTAATTTTAAGGAATCTATTCTTGATTATTTCTTCTATGGCTATACTTTAGAAGAGTCACAGTAACTATATGGCATCCATATTTAAGTTTGAGATGTGGGTGAAGTTGGCAATGCAATACTTACTGCCCCGGCAGATTTTCATTCCCGGTAGGATGACAAGAATAAGAATGCAGGATACTGAGGAGCAGAGCTCAAATGAAACTTGCAGTAGGAGAAAAATAGAAGAGTTTTATGATGTGAAGAGATTTTGCACTCCAAGAGCAAGGTATGATGAGAAACAGATTGTTCAGAGTGACCTGCAGTTTCCATCTGTCTTCTTCCTTTTTTATCTTCTGAATTCAAGGTCAGGAGTCTGGGAGAAGGCACACATGTCAGCAATGTTTTCTCTGTTGTTGTGGACTGCTTTTCTTGTTCAACATGAATTCCACAGTCAGAAATCCTCAGTTCTCATGATGTAAAAAAATACAGATCATTGAGTGGCTTATTTCAGGTTCTCTAAGGAACCAGTCATAGCCCATCAGGGATTTCTGGCGAAATTGAACATGTCCAGGCAAGATTCTGTGGTATAATGGGACTTGTAAAGCCCTCAGGCATTAACTAGAAGCTTTTGAAATGGAACAAGATGTTAATAAGGTAGACACTCACAGTTAGTAATTCAATAAAACTGCATATACTGGAAATCTTTTTATTTTAAATGAGTTTGATGAAGGCAAGCCAGTAGATAAAATGACCATACGACATAGAATCAAATTCAGCCCATTGAGTTTGCTCCACCATCTGATTATGGCTGATCTATTTCCCCTCTCAATCCCATTCTCCTGCCTTTTCCCCATAACCATTGGTACCTTATTAATCAAGAACCTATCAACCTGCACTTTAAATATATCCATAATATGGTTTCCACAGCTGACAATGGCAATGAATTCCACAGATTCACCACCCTCTGTCTAAAGGAATTCCTCCTCATTGCTGTTCTAAAGAGACTTCTGTTCCTTCTATTTTGAGGTTGTGCCTTCTGGTCCCAGACACTCCTGCTACTGGAAACATCTTCTCCACTTCAACTTTATTTTGGTCTTTTAATACTTGGTAGGTTTCAGTAAGATTTCACTCCCCCCACCCCATTCTTGTAAACTCCGGTGACTACGGGCCCAGAGGCATCAAATTCTCCTCATATGTTATACTTGTCTTTCACAAGGTCATTCTCGTAAATTTCCTTTGGCCCGTCTCCAATTCCAGCTCATTCTTTCTTAGATTTGGGGCCCAAAGCTGCTCACAATATCCAAAGTGTGGGCTGACCAATGCCTAATAAAGCCTGAACATTATACCTTTTCTTTTATACTCTGGTCTTATCAAAATGAATGCTAACATTGCATTTGTCTTCCTCACCACCGACTCATTCTGCAGTTATTCTTCCTGAACTAGAATTCCCAACTCCCTTTGCACCTCCAATTTCTAAATTTGCTCCCCAGCTTGAAGATAGTCTCTGCCTTTATTCCTTCTATCAAAGGACATGACCATGAACTTCCCTACGTTATATTGCATCTGCCACTTCTTTGCCCATTCTCCTAATCTGTCAAGTTCTTCCGTAGACTCCCTGCTTCATCAATGCTACTTGTCCCCCCACCTATCAACAAACGTGTCCTAAAAGCCACAAATTTTATCACCCAGATCAAAAATACATAATACAAAAAGGAAATCATTCTGACGTTGGCCTACTTTATCTTGTGTCTCCAAGTGCTCTGAAACATCATCATTAACAATGGACTCTAGCATCCTGCCAACCACTGAAGTCGGGCTACTTGGCCTATAATTTCCTGTCTTTTGCCTCCCTCCCTTCAGTGCAGTGACATTTGCAACTTTCTAGTCCTCTGGAACCATTCCAGTATCTAGTGATTCTTGAAAGGTCACTACTAATGACTCCACAATCTCTTCAGCCACCTCTTTGGTGTTGTCTATGTGTAAGGTCCCGCATGGCAGGCTGGTCCAGATATTTAATACACAAGGGATCTGAGCTGCTTTATGAAATGGAACCACAACTGGCTGTGTGAAAGGAGGCAGAGTGTAGTGGCAGATGGGTGCTTTACTGACAGGAAATCTGTACTGTAGGGATTGGTACTAAGCCCTTTGTTGGTTGTAATATACACAGAATGATTTGGATGAAAATGTTGGGATTATGATTACCGTGTTTGCAGATGACACAAAGTGGTGGGGTTATAGAAAACAAAGAATATTGTTTAATGACACTGTGGGACATAGGTGAGTTGGAAAGTTGATTAGGGCAGAGGCAGATGGATGTTAGTTCAGGTAATCCCCTTTAGAACATAAAACATACAGTATCTGCCTTTTGGCCCATAATGGCCTGCAGCCTATATTAAACTATTCCACAATCAATCTAACCCTTCCCTCCTACACGGTCATAACCCTCCATTTTTCTTGCATCCATGTCCCTATTGTAACAGCCTTTGCTATCACCCCCCCAGAGGTGCATTCCAGGCACTCTCCCTCTCAATCTTATACACCCTGTCTCAAATTGCTTCAAGTTTGCATCAAAGAAAAAAGCCCTAGCTTACTCAACTGTTCCACATAAGACATTTTCTCTAATCCAGCCAACAAACTGATAAATTTCCACTGAACCCTTTCTAAAGCAAACAAGCCCTTCCCATAATGTTGCAAGCAGAACTCCAAGTGCAGTCTGAGCTGAGTTTTATAGAGCTCTAACATAACATTATGGCTCCTGAACTCAATCTGGACCAATGAAGGTCAAGCATATACCTTATAAACCACACTATTATCTTGTGTAGCAACTTTGAGGGATTAATGGGACCCTAAGGTCCCCTCTGTTCCTCTACACTGCTAAGAATGCTGCCATTGACCTTGCACTCAAGTTTGATCTTCCAAAGTTCACACTTTTCCAGATTGAACTGCATCTGCCACTTCTGCCCCCCATCTAACTCTATATCCTGTCTATATCTTGTTGTAACTTGCGACAGTCTTCTACACTATATACACCACCACCAAACTTTTTGTTACCTGCAAACTTACTAACACTCCCTTTCACTTCCTCATTCAAGTCATTTACTAAAAGTATGAAGAACAGGGATCCCAGAACATATTCCTTTGGAATGCCACTAGTCACCAGCCTCCAGGCAGAATATGCTCCATCTACTACCACACCCTTCTGTGGGCAAGCCAACTCTGAATCCATACTGCTACGTTTCCATAGATCCCATGCCTCATGACTTCCTGAATGAGGAACCTTGTCAAATACCTTACTAAGATCTATATACACCACACCTACTGCTCTACCTTCAGTTTATTTTGTCACCTTCTTACAACTTAGTTAGGCTTGTGAGACACAACCTGCCCCTCTCAAAACCATGCTGATGGCTATCCCTAATAAAAAAATGCTCTCCATCACTGTTTGTTCACCAGTGATGTGAGACTAGCTGGTCCATAATTCCCAGGATTATTCATATTATTCTTCTTAAACAACAGAACATTTGTCATCTTCCAATTCTCTGGTACTACATCTATGGCCAGGCAGTATGCAAAGATCATCGTCAACGGCTGAACAATGTCTTCTTTCACTTCCCATAGTAACCAGGTGTGTATCCCTTTCATCCCTGGAGTTCTATCTATTCTAAATTTTTTCTTAAGCTCCAACACTATCTCTTTCTTAAGCTCAACATGCTCCAGCACATTAGCCTGGTCTACACTGCTCACATTCATTAAGATCCCTCTCCCTAGTGAACTCTGGAACAAAGTACTTATTAAGGACCTCCTCACCGCCATCACCTCCAGGATCTCCCCCTATATCCCTGAGTCTTTACAACTTTGCTCTGGTCATCCTCCTGTACTGTCAGTGTAGCTCATCTTGGGGTTTTCCTTAATCCTACTTGCGAAGGTCTTCTCATGTCCCTCTCTTGCTCTGCTATGTACCTTCTTAAGCTCTTTTATAGTTACCTTATAAATCTCAAGAGCCCTGTCTGATTTTTTCCTTCCTAAACCTTAAGTACATTTCCTTCTTTCTCTTAACTGAATGTTCCACCTCTTGTCAACCATAATTAATTTAACCTACATCCTACTTACCTTTTCACAGTGGGAGAAACATATCCAGAACCCCATGCAAGTGGTCCCTAAACAGTTACCACATTTCTGCTGTGCATTTGCCTGAGAACATCTGTTCCCAGTTTGTGCTCCAAAGCTCCTGCCTGCTACTGTCCTAATTAGCTCTCCACGAATTAAATAATAATGATAGGAATATATTGTCCACTCCTATCCTTGTCCATGATCACTGTTTTGAAATACTTACCCACTGAGAGGTCTGTCACCTAGTATTGGATCCAGTATAGCTTCTCCACTAGTTGGTCTGTCCACATGTTCCCAGGACTCCTTCAAGGACACACCTAACAAACTCTGTTGCATCTAAACCTATTGAACTAAGGAAGTGACATTCAATTCAGAAAGTTGATGTCACCTAGGATACCAACACTTTTACTTTTGAACCTGTACTGTAAAGAAGGAAGTTCAGCTGGCTTACCTACAAGGTCTAATATTGACTAGTCCACTGTCAACAAGTTAAACATGGTAATAACAAACACAACAATAAATACAGTGACAAGTCCAAAACAATAGAAGTGGTGTAATGACAATAACAAAATAACCAAGAGAAGTAGAAGTAAGGGTCTAAGAATGTGGTAGCACTGCTGGGAAGGGAGTATGAAATAGCTGATTGATAGCACTGGGGAAGAAACTGTTCCTGTATGTGGTCATTCAACCTTCCATATATTCCCCTAAAATGTAGAAGGGAGAAAATGGAATAGCCAGGATGGTAGACATCCTTGATGATACTATTATTTTTCCAGACACAGCCAGGTGCATAATGTTAAGAGCTTGCAGCTTTTGTGTTTGTAAGGAACTCTGCATCCTTGATCATACTGTAGATTTCTGTTGTAAACTTATTGGAAGCTAAAGACTATTTTTTACATTTTTTTTAATCCTCACCTGATCCCAGATCCCAGATGGTTGTGCATCTTGTTGAAGAGGCAAAGAACTCCATAACACAGTCTGAAAACTCCTTGACTTCTTCCTGAGCAACTGACTTCTCCAAGCTACTCACCTTTAAAACTTCTTTAATTATAGGCTTGTTCATGGGGGTGGATATTACAGACAAGGCCTGACTTTTATTTCCTCCCCCATCTGCTTCTGAATTGAGGAGGCAAGTTGAGGTAAGCACATTTAAAAGGGTTTGGATCAGAATTAGCCCAGTGTGAATCAGGTTTGCTGATTCCAGCTGCTGCAGAAAATTTATGACATTAAACAAATTTTAGGAAGTAATTTGGAAAATGTGTTCCTTGGGTGGTAGATGGTTGGGTTGAGATGTTCTCTGAGCTTCGCAATTTACTTGCAAGCATTTCTCACTGTATGAGGAGACATCATTGGTGCGCTGTTAATTGTCAGACCATAAGATATAGGAGCAGGAGTAGGCCATTTGGCCCAGCAAGTATGCTCTACCATTCAGTCACAGGCTGATCCAATTCTTCCAGTCACCCCCACTCCCCTGCCTCCTCCCCATACCCTTTGATGCCCTGGCTAATCAAGAACCTATCTATCTCTGCCTTAAATACATCCAATGACTTGGCCTCCACAGCCACTCGTGGCAACAAGTTCCACAGATTTACCACCCTCTGCCTAAAGTAATTTCTCTGCACCTCTGTTCTAAATGGACATCCTTTAATCCTGAACTTGTGCCCTCTTGATCTAGACTCCTCTACCATGGGAAATAACTTTGCCTTATCTAATCTGTTCAGGCCTTTTAACATTCAGAATGTTTCAATGAGATCCCCCCTCATTCTCCTGAACTCCAGGGTATACAGCCCAAGAGCTGCCAGATATTCCTCATACAGTAACCCTTACATTCCTGGAATCAATCTCATGAGTCTTTTCTCAACCCTCTCCAATTTCAGTATATCCTTACTAAATTAAGGAGCCCAAAACTGCACTCGATACTCCAAGTGTGGTCTCACGAGTGCCTTATAGAGCCTTAACATCACATCCCTTCTCTTATATTCTATACCTATATAAATGAATGCCAATATTGCATCTGCCTTCTTTACCACCGACTCAACCTGGAGGCTAACCTTTAGGGTATCCTGAATAATGACTCCCAAGTCCCTTTGCATCTCTGCATTTTGAATTCTCTCCCTATTTAAATAATCATCTGGCCATTTATTTCTTCCACCAAAATGCATGACCATACACTTTCCAACATTGTATTTCATTTGCTGCTTCTTTGCCCATTTCCCTAAACTATCTAAGTCTCTCTGTAGGGTCTCTGTTTCCTCAACACTACCCACTTCTCCACTTATCTTTGTATCTTTAGCAAATTTAGCCACAAATCCATTAATACTGTAGTCCAAATCATTGACATACATTGTGAAAAGCTGTGGTCCCAACACTGACCCCTGTGGAACTCTGCTGGGAACAGGCAGCCAGCCAGAATAGGATTCCTTTATTCCCTCTCTCTGTTTTCTGCTGATCAGCCAATGCTCCACTCATGCTAGTAACTTCCTTGTAATTCCATGGGATCTTATCTTGCTAAGCAGCCTCATGTGTGGCTCCTTGTCAAAGGCCTTCTGAAATCCACGTACAGCATGCCTATTGCATCTCCTTTGTCTACCCTTCTTGTAATTTACTCAAAAAATTGCAGCAGGTTAGTCAGGAAGGATTTTCCTTTCAGGAAGCCATGCTGGCTTTGGCATGTTCTTGTCATGTTCCTCCAGGTACTCTGTAATCTCATCCTTAACAATTGATTCCAACAACTTCCCTACCATTGATGTCAGACTAACAGGTTTATAATTTCCTTTCTGCTGCTTCCCACCCTTCTTAAATAGCGGAGTAACATTTGCAATTTTCCAGTCATCCAGTACAGTGCCAGAATCTATCGATTCTTGAAAGATCATCATTAATGCCTCCGCAATCTCTCCAGCTACTTCTTTCAGAACCCGAGGGTGCATTCCATCAGGTCCAGGAGATTTATCCACCCTCAGACCATTAAGCTTCCTGAGCACCTTCTCAGTTGTAATTTTCACTGCTCATGCTTCACTTACCTGACACTCTTAAATGTCTGGTATACTACAGATGTCTTCCACTGTGAAGACTGATGCAAAATACACATCCCATCTCTGCCCATCTCTGCATCTCTCATTACAATATCTACCAGAATTATTTTCTATTGGTCCTATATTTACATTCAACTTTCTTTTACCCTTCATATACTTAAAAAACGCTTTTAGTATCTTCTTTGTTATTAGTCACCAGCTTCCTTTCATAATTTATCTTTTCCTTCCCAATGACCTTAGTTTCCTTCTGCAAATTTTTAATAGCTTCCCAATTCTCTATCTTCCCACTAGCTTTGAATTCCTTGTATGCCCTCTCTTTTGCTTTTACTTTGGCTCTGACTCCACTTGTCAGCCATGATTGTGTCCTTCTTCCATTCGAAAATTTCTTATTTGGAATATATCTGTCTTGCATTTCCCTCATTTTTCGCAGAAACTCCAGCCATTGCTTCTCTGCTGTGCTTCCTGCTAGTGCTCCTTTCCAGTCAACTTTGGCCCCTGTCATGCCATTGTAATTACCTTTACTCCACTGAAAGCTTCTCCTTCTCAAATTTCAAAGTGCACTCGATCATATTGTGATTGCTGTTCCCTAAAGGTTCCTTAACCTTAAACTGTCTTATCACCTCCGGATCATTGCATATCACCCAACCCAGCACAGCCAATCCCTAGTGGGCTCAACAACAAGCTGTTCTAAAAAGCCATCCCTTAGATATACTACATATTCTCTCTCCTAAGGTCCGGTACTGGCCTGGTTTTCCCAATCCAATTAATGTTAAAATCCCCAATGATTATCATGACATTGCCCTTCTGACACGCCTTTTCTATCTGGTGCTGTAATTTGTAATCCACATTCTGGCTGCTGTTTGGAGGCCGTTAGGGTCATTTTACCCTTGCCATTTCTTAACTCAACCCATAGAGACTCTATACCTCCTGATCCTATGTCATCTCTTTCCAATGATTTAATATTATTTCTTATTTACAGGGCCACACCACCCCCTTTGCATACTAACATATCTTTCTGATACACCATATATCCTTGGATGTTCAGCTCCCAATGGCAGCCATCCTTTAGCCAAGTTTCAGAGATGGCCACAACGTCATACTTGCCAATCTGTAGCTGAATTTCAAGATCGTTCATTTTATTTCTTATGCTACATGCATTCAGATATAACACTTGTAGTCCAGTACTTGTTGCTTTCTGTTTTAACTGTCCTGTAACTCATCCCACTGGCTGTGATTATGGTTCATCTCCTGCCTGTTCTTTCTATCACCTCTGTTGCGTGCTATCTTTGATTTATTTCTGTTTCCCCCTTCCTCAGCCCTATTACTCCAGTTCCCACTCCCTGACAAATTAGTTTAAACCCTCCCTAACAGCTCTATTAAACCTGCCTGCTAGGATATTGGACCCCTATGGGTTCAGGTGTAACCCACCCTATTTGTACAGGTTGTACCTCCTCCAGAAGAGGCCCCAATAATCCAGGAATCTGATGCCCTGCCACTTCACCTGTCTCTCAGCCATGCATTAATATGCCTGATCATGCTATTCTTGCGCTCGTCTACACTTGGTACAGGCAGCAATCCTGAGATTACTACCCTGGAGGTCCTGCTTTTCAGCTTCCTACCCAACTCTCTGAATTCTCTCTTCAGAACCTCCTCCCTTTTTCTACCTATGTCATTGATACCAAAGTGTAACAAAACTTCTGGCTGTTCACTCTCTCCCTTCAGAGTACTCTGCACCTGATCCGAGACATCCTGTACCCTGGCACCTGGGAGGCCATGCAGGTATCTCTATTAGGCTGACAGAACCTCCTGTCTGTTCCCCTCACTGTGGAATCTCCTATGAATACCACATTCCTCACCTCTTTCTCTACCATGGAACCAGGCTCGATGCCAGATACCCGATTGCCGTGTTCATCCTCTGTCAGGTCACCTGTTGTGGGTAAAGGCAGAGCATTTGGAGGACACACCACCATTACCAGCACACTGATGATGTCTCCTCAAGTGATGACAAAACATTTGCAAGTGAAGTGCCAAGATCGGAGAACAACTCAGCCCAACTAAATGAGTTTTAATTATCTGGAACAAGATGCCAGTGGAGGTGGTGGGGATATGAGTAGTAACAGCATTTAATATTCATATAGAATGAGCAGAGTGTAGACAGGTATGGAATGAATACAGGTAAACGGGATTAGTATAGACATGATAGCTGACATAGAGGCAATGGCCTAAAGAGTCTGTTTTATGCTGTACAACTCTGTGACTGTTCAAAATCCCTATTAATGTCTCTAGATCTTAATCTCTGATTTCTTCAGTAAACCTCCTGCAGCAGAGGCTAACATCAAAGCAAGCTGCACTGGCCATTTATGTCTTCTGTGTCACAGTGAGTTATTAACTCACTTCCCTGCCGTCGTCTTTCAGTACCAAACTGCAATTCTTTTTAGTGTTGTTGGGTCAATGTATTTTGTGCTCTCCAATCAAGTGTGCTATAAGCCATTGCTCTCTGCATTCACTCCCCATGAGTCTGCATCCCATGTACATTGGATGGTGGACTCCTGCTGCAAAGGCTGGCATATTACTGTACTGTGAGCTTTATACGTTTAAATGATCCTTTCTTTCTCCGCCTTCCTCTTTTCTGTTCTTTTTCATTAACTCACTGTCGACTTTCTCTCTCTCTTTCTCTCTCTTTTGCTTTCTTCCTTTCTCTTTCTTCCTTCCTTTCTTCTATTAATTAATTGGGACACACAACTCAATACAAGAGAGAACAACTTTGCCAAGTTGTTATTTTAAGGAAGCAGCGAGAATGCCCTGTGCATTAATAATACTTAGCTCCAGAATTGTCTTCAGAGTCATTTAAATCCAGTCAAAACTTCTGGTTTTCTTTACAGCAGCCAGGCCTTGCTTTAGTTCTGGTATGTCATGTTTGAACTATCTGGATCACTCTATTAAAATATGTTCTACTAAGCTGTTCAGAACACAGTGTTTACGTTATTGGCCTGTTACTTTATGTGCTCATATTAAATGTGGAGTGAAGGCTTTACTGAAAATATGTATTACAATATAACCTTTGAAGGAAAAGTTCAGTAACATGCTTATTTCCACGTTTGTCACCCTAAAATTCTCCGTCTTTCTCCTTAATGTTATTCCCACTGGATCTGGTCAGAGACCAGCTGGTAAATGAAAACCTCAGCATTCTGCAAGGAACAATTGCCCTCCCACCACCAGGTGGCATTCACCACCCCAGCATTACTGTCACCTCAAATATTACTGCAGGTGTGAAAATAAACACTATTTAATCAGCAGAGTGCTTTCAATTTATTATAGAATGTGCTGACCTACAAATACTTAATTAGGAACCAACATATCTTATTAGTTTATTAAATTTGTCACAATCCTTTTTGATTTAAAGGAACACTCTTTAATTGAAAAACACATTATCATTCCACTTTATTCATTTGAGAGTTAAGTGGGTAATTTTTGTAAGGCAGGATTTATTGCAGAAATATTTTTACACCTGAATAATTTGCTTGTCTGCTAGTCCACGAAGAGTGAACCATGTAATTTGGACTAATTTCTCGGGTAGACAAAACAACAGAGACTGCAGCATATTCTGAGGAGAAAAGCAAATATTTCATGGTTTTTTTTGCAAGTGCCAACCTCTAAATAATTAAACACAATTTAATTTCAGAGTATTAGTATGGGTTTTAACCGTGTGATTAGTTCATAGTCACAAAACTATTGTATCTTATAAGCCATAGACTTAAAACTGTAAGAATACCTTGGAGAAGCTGTAATGAAATATCCTACTATTCTATAGTAGAAGAACTAAGTCTTGTTGGATGAAACTGCATTACAGAAGCTTTGTTAAGACATTATAAGACTGATTTTCAGACCCATGATCCATTTAGAGTGCTCAACCTAGGGGGTCAAAGTTTATAGAATATATCTGAAATCCCCAGGTTTCCTTGGCTGCATAAGTCCAGGGAAAACATACTCCAGTCCCGCCAAACTTGTAAGGTTGAACGGCTCTGCCACCCCAAACCCCAGTTTGTGTGGATGCTGTATAATTTGCTACCCTGTTACAAATTAGTGCCACAAAATAACAGACAGCACACTGCAAACAATTAAAGGAATTATATTTATGAATTTTAACTTAACTGAAGGGTTAGTTAAAAAAAAAGAAAAGGGACCATTTTAATTTAACAGTCAAATGTGCACAAGTTGGAGCTCACCTTGAACTTCTCTGTCACTCACTCACTGGGCTCTCGGTCTGCGTACACACACCACCTTCTGAACGTCGCCTGCAATTCATCTTGAACAAACAGGTCTCCCACAGGGTCGTATCCTATGACAGGTTCTCCCCAGCGTCTTCTCTTTCCATCTCCCAATGAATAAAAAAATACCTGAAGCCCAGCCTTAGTGTCCCTCACCAAAAAGACCTCCCACTAATTGGATGGCACATTCCATATTATCCCTCATCTTCAACAGTAACCTGAACAGGCTGAAAGCAGAACAGACTGCTCTTACAGAGCAGTAAAGATGTGAACTTGGGCAGCACATATTATATTTACAAAGTTTAAATTTCTATGATGTAAGAAAACACACCATTTTGTAGTTTTGTAGTAAGCAAACTTTCTAGTCACACAGTACATATCCTCAGGGTTTTTGATAGATTTTTCAACCACAGGTTTGCACTGGAGATGTGGGTTATTGTCCACAGGAGAAAGTGACCAGGTTCTTCAGCCTGTCACTATGGGAGCCAGTGAGTTGAAGACAGTGCAAGACATAAGGTGGAACTTGGAACAAGAAATAAATCAATGTCAAAGCAAGAATGAACATTTTGCTCAGAAAATCACAGGCATTGACTATTTCTCTGGCAAAATATAGCAGTTTGAAGTTAATAATGTAGATATGTGCCTGGGTGGAAGGTATGGAGATCCTGAGATGCCCAGTCATCAAGATCCCCCTCTTGGCCTCACCAGTGTAGTCCAAAGGAAAGCTTATGAAGCAATACTTTTGGCACCAGCCTGGCTGCAGGAGCTGCCGGAAGGATGTTCAATGATGTCCAGCCACCTTAGGGCCTCCACTCTGGACTTGCTGTCTGGGTTTACTCCTGTAGCCTTCATCTCTCCTGAGGCTGTCCACAAGGCAGTGCGGCTATTTACCCATAGCTGGGGATCTGGCTCATGAGAACTAGGGCGTGTCCACACACCGGTGGGCCTTCGTGCTATGTGTGCAGGGTTCAGACCTCCTACCCGTCCTCTGTAGTTCAGCCTGGGTCCGTAAGGAGTACAGCTTCTGTGTGTGGCCAGTGAAGAGGCACTATGTGAGGCTTGCTGTTGGAGAGGCTACGTACTGGCAGGGAAAGGCTTACACATTCGGCTCTCCTTTTTGCAAGACTGCTAGCCAGTGGTGAAAGCTGAAAGTGAGAGTGACAAGTGCTACCCACACCAGCTTAACTGGTTCTCAAAATTCAAAAGAGTTCAAAAAACTATTAAAATTAAACATACTTTTAAAATATTGATGTACTTACTTTAATATTTAAACTCTAAAACTCTGGAAAATATTTTAAAACAATTAAGTACAATTAAGTTCAATAATTCATTCAAAAATATTATCTAAAGTTTATCCCTCTCCCTTGCAGCTGTTTCCCTCCATTGAACTGAATATGGTAGTTGAACCTGCAACAGAGGCAACTAGTGAAAGGAATGCTCAGTATAACTGCTGCAAAGCTGCAACAAGTTCAGTGTTTTTCCAGTGGGGTCCCAACAGCAAACCTGTGTTGGACACAGCTGGAGTAACATCGGTAATGACCTGTCAATAGATTCAGCACTTCCACTTACAATCACACTTATGCTGGAGTCCCGAGATTCCTGAGAGTGAGCATACAGCAGAAAGTTACAGGCATTTTTCATGAAAATCTATGCCATAATATTTTATGTACAATAAACTGAGCAGTGCATCTGTTGTGTCTGGCATGAATGCAATGTCTAGATCTTTTTTGTCCAATCTATGGAGTGATTTTCAGCTAAGTCCCTCTGATTGTATCGCTGGACAAAAGTAGAGATTCCGGTTTGTTGTCAGTTTTGCAAGTGGTTGTTTGAAGGAGAGAAACCCAGATACCAGGAGCTGGTAGACAAGTGCCAGAGGCAGGGGTGGAAGGCACGAGGTGAGCCCTTGGAGGTGGGATGTAGAGGTTTTGCTGGCCGCTCACTGTGCAGAATCTACTCTTTCCTTTGCATTATGGCAGCTGCAAAGAAAAGAGCCAATAGGACCGTCACAGAGGCTGCTGAGTGAGCCTCCAGATGGCTTTGGATTGCGAGGTGCGACCTTTGGACCAATGCAGCTGGGACGCAAGCCAGGTCCAGACCAACCCTGGCTGTGTCGCTTGGGCAAGAGTGTCTGATGTTGAAAGACCCAACACGCCCAATGACCCCAGGTCACATCACTGATGATGTGTCCCAGCGCATCCTAAAATGTATCTCAGCATCGGAGCACATTAAAGAAGACCAGACTGTCTGCACTGAAACCCTGAGCAAACCAAACCAAAAGAAAGCAAACCCCAGGTATTGCCTGGACCCAAATTCACATTATTAATGGTATTTACTTTTGCAGGCTTTGTTTTGTGCTAAGGCCAGCTTTAAGCTTTCTATACTAATTGCTGTTGTACAGAGCATTTTGGTTTATTTCCTGATGAATACCCAGAAGTGTTTTACATTGGACTTGAGTGCTAACTGGCATTCACTGGCATCTGAAGCTGCAAACTTCCACAGAATTGGTGAATAGTATGAGCTGTTGACCAACTGGCTTGCAGGTAGTTCATTTAAGTGAGGGGCAGGTGGGGTTAACTTCTTACTGTGAAGAAACACACAGCTGTTACTCTATTGGACTGAATCAGTGGTACAGTACCCAGGTAATCTGTCTCTCTGTTCCCAACACCCCTATTTGCTCTCTCCAGGATTGTAAAATGCTCATATTTACTGCACATGGCTTCCCTGTCATGAGGAAAGAAGATTAATTTAAGAGGCTCCTGGGTTGCCTCACATCCTCCATCCATTATTCCTTTGCCCTTATTGTAGAATGCTTTAAATTCCCTAAAGCACCATCATCACGGTAGTTGCTGATCTACATGGACCAAATTCATAATATTGATGAAGTTTACCATGGCAGGCTTTCTTTTGGCTAAGTGTTGGCTTCCTTGTATTAATCATTGTTGCTCTGAACATTTGTTTCATTTTCAATGGAAACCCCAAATGTTGACTCAAATTCTCAGTGGCATTTATGACTGCTGCAGTTAAATTAATTGTAGATTAATTCACCTACAATCTACACAATGTGGATGAATTCAATGCATCAGGCAATATGATGACCTAGGGACTAAGGTGGTCTTGGTGACATTGTCGACATTTAAAAATTTCAGTCTTTGCTTTCAAGTCCCAAATGGGCTTTATCCTGTGCTATCTCTGTAACCTTTTTCATCTCTAGAACATTTTGTCCAGCTGCAACACCTTGTCCATCTTCTTTTTCCTTGGTCTTACCATTAACACCTGAGCATTCAGCCATCAAGGGTTTAAGCTCTAGAATTCCCAACCCCCAGCCATTTCCGTGGGCCACCAAAACTATTTTGTCCAGTGGCCTGCCTTTGCACCCTTTTCATAATCATTTATACATAAGATGGACAGAAACCTTTTAACTCATCAATCCTATGCCAGTCCTCAAGTTATTCCCATCAGTCCTATTGCCTCTATCAACCTATTCCCTCTTACATATTCATTAACTCTCCACAGTTTCTCCTGCCACTACCTCAGTCTCACAGTCAGCATATGGAACTAATTGCCTGAAAGAAGCTAGTGATATATTAACCAGAGGACTTTAATCAATAAGCATGCCACTCTGACATTCCCAGCAGACACTTCTGCCAACTTTTCTCTATTGGTGACAAGGTTCAAAAGGAGTACAAGCTGATTTAATCCAAGGTTCTGTCAGTTTCATATTCCTTCTGAGGAGATAAAATTCTTGAGGAAAAATGCTTTTACAGGAAAATGTAAACCCAAGTTTGAATACTGATAATCTCCTCTTTGCTGACAAGTAACACTGGTGCACCTCAAAGGATGTGTACTTAGCCCACTGCTCTACTCTCTCTGCACCCATGACTGTGTGGATAGGCACAGCTCAAAAGTCATCTATGAATCTGCCGATGACACAACTACTATTGGCAGAATTTCAGATGGTGACAAGGAGGTGTACAGGAGTGAGATAGATCAGCTTGAGTGGTGCTGTGTCAACGTCAGGACACAGAAGCTGGTGACATAGAGAACTTCATCTATCACTACAAGCAGGAATTCTCATGGAGACACTCTCAGTAATGGCTCTCAAACCCTGAAATACATCATATTTTTATATCCTTAAGATTAAAGGTAACAGTGGGTGATTAAATACAATTCAATAGTTTCAATGAGATTGTTTAATTCAATACTTTGGGTTGACAAATGGTTCCTTTGAGGAACATATTTACAGTGGAAGCACATTGTAATTCATAAGACTCCTTTGAAGGTTCAAATGACTTTGCTAGGAGAAACCAATTAACACAAATATTCTAAAATATTCTGAAGAGAGAGAGAGAGCCAGACACTCAACTATTGATAGAGTTAAGTGATAATATCAGTCCTGTCTGCAGACTTCCTTGAGCTTGTTCAGAATGGTGCAAATTACTTAAACTCATTACTCACACACAGGATAGATATAGGCCAATTACAGCAACCCCCTTGTCTTAACATGAGGCTGATGCATATGCAAGCACCTCATGGTCACCATTTTGCAAACTATATCTCTTACAGAAAGTATTGATTATTTGCAAGGATATGTTTTTAATTTCAATTTACTGCTTGCAATTTACAATTTGCAATGAGAACTGAAGACCAATTCTTGCTTGAATTAATGTTTGCTATATTCACATAACTCCAGAACACTCCCTAACAATCTGGTTGAGTGGTATCAGTGTACTCAACACAGTAAGACCAAAAAATGATTGTGAAATTCATATGTATGTATTGCAATGTCAGGTAGCAGGGTTTAGATTCGTCTCCACCAAAGGAGGAGTAAGGCACTCTTCTCCTCTACTAGCCTGCAGGTCACCCTAAGGCAAGACGCAGCACCTGCTTAGCCCTTAATCTGGGTCTTATGAAGCCATGGGAACTGTGGTGAATGGGCATATGAGCAGCTGGTGCATATCATAAGTCCTGGTTATGCAATCACTGACACCAGGTAGGCAATCTCTGAAGAGTATTGATAAGGGCTGGGTCACCCATCTTGTGAAGACACTGGCCAGAAGAAGGCAATGGCAACCACTTCTGTACAAAAATTTGCCAAGAACAATCATGGTCGTGGAAAGACCCTGATTGCCCACATCGTATAACACAGCACATAATGAAGGAACGAAATGCAATGTACTGCAGCCACATATTTCACAACATAAACCACATTAAACCTGATTTTGATGGTAAAACTCAGTGTAACTGGGCTGTCATGAGTGTGAGGTTCACTGGCTTTCTTTTTCACTTTGATCCTTGGCGGGTTTTTCCACTTAAAAGCCTGGGACGCAATTGTTCAGCTCCGGGACCCGGTAGAAGTAGAACATACGGGATGAAAGACATGTTCGCTCTTAATGAGGAGCTGCTTCTTGCAAAGGCAGCAGTTGAATGATTTTTGTGCTTTCTGATGAAAGGCAGTCCAGCACTCAGCTAACAATGCACCAGGATCTGATCCATGCTCTGTAATATCCTCATACAAGGACAGAAAGTACTGGCCTAGCTAGGTACAATTAATGTCTGAACTTGGGGGTGGGGGGGGGGGGGATCCATTGATATGAACTAGGCACAGATAAATAATTAAGGGAAAACTACCTACCTCATGGCTATAGCACTGTCAGCATCCTTTGGATGACTTACCATTTCAATCCCCACAGTCAAATGTCATTTACATGAGACTATAAAACAAAGTTCAGAGTAAAATTTGTTATCAGAGTACATACGTTTTACCGCATACTGCCCTGATGTTCTTTTCCTGCGGGCATACTTAGCAAATCTATAGAGCAGTAACTGTAAACATCAGGAACTATAAACAGCAAACAAACTGTGTAAATGTAGATATAAATAAATAGCAATAAATAACGAGCATTAAATAACAATATTACAGAGTGCCTAAATGAGTGTAGCTATCCCCTTTTGTCCAAGAGCCTGATGGTTGAGGGGTAGTAACTGTTCTCGATCCTAATGGTGTGAGTCCTGAGGCACCTGTACCTCTACCTGATGGCAGCACTGAGAAAAGAGCATAGCCTGGGAGGTGAGGATCTTTGATGGTGGATGCTGCTTTTCTATGGCAACATTTCATGCAGTTGTGCTCAATGGTTGGGAAGGTTTTACCTGTGACGTACTGGGGCAAATCCACTACCTTTTCACAAACAGGAGAAAATCTGCAGATGCTGAAAATCTGAGCAACACACACAAAACGCTGGAGAAACTCAGCAGGCCGGGCAGCATCTATGGAAAAAGTACAGTCGATGTTTCAGGCTGAAGCCCTTTAGCAGGACTGGAGATAAAAAAGCTGAGGAGTAGATTTGAAAGGTGGGGCCTTCTCTGAAACTTCTGTCACCTCCAGCTGGATCCCACCACCAAACACATCTTTCCCTCCCTCCCTGTGGAAAGCAATCGCTCCCTACACGACTCTCTTATCCATTCGTACCTCCTCACTGATCTTCCTCATGGTACTTATCCTTGTAAGCGGAACAAATACTTCACCTGCCCCTACAACTCCTTCCTCAATACCATTCAGGGCCCCAAACAGTCTTTCCAGGTGAGGTGACACTTCACCTGTGTTTGGTGCTCCTGGTATGGTCTCTTGTATATCGGTGAGACATGACGTAGATTGGGAGACTGCTTTGCCGAGCATCTACGCTCCACCTGCCAGACAAAGCGGGATCTCCCAACGGCCACCCATTTTAATTCCACTTCCCATTCCCATTCCGATACGACCATCCATGGCCTCCTCTACAGTCGGAATAAGGCGACACTTAGGTTGGAGTAACTACACCTTAGGTTGGAGGAACACTTGGGTAGCCTCCAACCTGATGGTATGCACATTAATTTCTCAAACTTATTACAGTAATGACTCCACCCCTCCCCTCACCATTTCCCATTCCCATGGCCCTCTCTCATGTTATGACCTTGCCCACCCATTGTCTCCCTCTGGTGCTCCTCCACCTTCTTCTTTCTTCCATGGCCATCTGTCTCTTTCACCAATCAACTTCCCAGCTCTTTGCTTCATTCCTTCCCCTCCAAGTTCCACCTTTCGCTTGGTGTTTCTCCCTCCCTCCCCCCCCCCACCTTTTAGATCTATTCCTCAGCCTTTTTACTCCAGTCCTGCCAAAGGGTTTCAGCCCAAAACGTCTACAGTATTTCTGTCCATAGATGCTGCCTGGCATGCTGAGTTCCTCCAGCATTTTGTCTGTGTTCCACTATCTTTTGTAGGATTTTCTGCTTAAAGTCATTGTTGTTTCCAAACCAGGCCATAGCTCAATGTGAAAGATCTTGCACTGTTTCCAGTGTGGCAGTGAGGACGAATACTCAGACCTTCAATGTCAGGTATGATAAACACTAACATACATTCTTGCATTGGCCCAAGGCTGCCTTCTGCAGGTGCTGACCACACTCAGGCACCCTCCTCTTGATCACCTAATATTGTCTGATGCAAAAAACTTCAGGAAGGAAGTGTTAGTATCCTGTTTTTGGATTGGTGCTCCTGGCACACAGCATCATCTGCCAGGAACCAATATGGATAGAGTTTACTGGTGAACATGGAGGTTACCAGGGAGTGAGTGAGTGAGTATGTGTGTGTCTGAACGTGTGTGTGAGCTTGTATGTGTATGTGTGAGTGTGTGCACATGTGTGAGTGTGAGTGTGCACGTGTGTAAGTGAGGTTGTGAGTGTGCTTGTGAGTGTGAAGGTGTGTGAGTGTGGGAGTGTGAGAGTGTGCATGCAAGAGTGTGTGTGCGAGGGTGTGAGTGTGAGTGCATGTACAGATTCTGGTGAATGTGAGTGTAGAGGTCATGAGGGGTGTGAGTTCAGGAATCACAGACTGTGAGTGTAGGGATCATTGGTGAATGAGCACAGCACAGGAAATGGCCCATTAGCCCATAATATCTAATTTTATTTATTTTTAATTTTGTGATAAAGCTTAGAGTAGGCCCTTCTTTTGCCAAACTAATTAAGCTAATTTCTGGAATTTCAGAAGGCCTTTGACAAGGTGACACACATGAGGCTGCTTCACAAGCATGGTATTACTGGGAAGATCCTAGCGTGGATAAAGCTGACTGGCAGGAGGCAAAGAGTGGGTGGCAAGATGACTAGTGGTGTTCCACAGGGGTCTGTGTTGGGTTCGATTCATTTTACATTATGTCAATGATTTGGATGACATAATTAATGGCTTTCTTGCAAAGTTCGCAAGTGATTTGAAGATAGGTGGAGGGGTAGGTAGTTTTTAGGAAGAGGAGAGGCTACAGAAGGATTTGAACAGATTAAGATTATGGGGAAAGGAATTGCAGATGGAATACAGTGTCAGAAGTGTATGGTCATGCACTTTGGTAGAAGAAATGGAGCAAAAATACAAAAACCTGAGGCGCGTAGTGACTTGGGAGTCCTTGTGCAGGATTCCTAAAGGATTGGATGGCTCATCATATGAAGAGTGTTTGATGGTTCTGGGCCTGTACTCACTGGAATTCAGAAGAATGAGTGGTGACCTCATTGAAACCTACTGAATGGTGAAAGGTCTTGATAGAGTGGATGAAGAGAGGATATTTCCTAATTGTGGGAGAGTTTAAGACCAGAGGACACAGCCTCGGAATAGAGGGGCATCCTTTTAGATCAGAGATGAGGGAGGTTCCGGTGACGTCATCGTCCAGAAAGACAGCTTAAGTCAAGAGCTCCTCTGGAAAAACGCATATTTTCCCCGTTAATCCATCAAATATGAGATCTTTCGAAAATATCTGAATTGGTAAGGGGGGCAAGAATGGGGAAAAAGAATGGAGACAAAAGAAGCACCACTGCGGAGCGTCTGGAAGAGAGAGGTACAACGCACGGCTCTCCTACATGTGCGTGCGGAGGCGAAGCTGACACTGGGCCTCATTCAGGCGAAGCGGCAAACATGATAAGGATTTTGGAAGAGATAAGGGAATGCCAAAAAGATATAAAACAACAACTCAATGATATAAAGTCAGAGCTTGCCAACGTCAATCAGAAAATAGCGGTGGCGGAGATGCGAATTGAGGAGGTTGAAGATCGCGTACCAAACCTGGAACAGATACTAAGTAAGACGATAAAAATATTATTATCAACAGGAAAGTAAATTGCTTGACCAGGAGGGAAGATCGCGATGGAAAAATATCAGGATTTATTAATATTCCCAAAGGAGCGGAGGGGTTGTCGATGATGGAGTTTGCAGAAAAATAGATGTGGGAAGCACTGGAGAATCCCCTGACTGTGGAGATTGAAATTCAGAGGACGCATCGTGCGCTCATCCTGAGGCCTTCTGGAGACAGGGAACATAAGCCGCGCTCAATAGTACTTAGATTCCTTCAATTCAAAAGCAAGGTGGAGATTCTACAAAGGGCCTGGGAAAAGACAAGAATGCTTTGGAAAGGGAAGTTAATATACTTTGATCAAGATTACCCCCCAGTGGTCCGACAGAAACAAAAGGAATATTCTGAAGCAAAATGAATATTAAAGCAAGAAAAAATTAAATTCCAAACCTTGTACCCTGCTAAACTGAGGGTGTTTTACGAAGAAGGCGTACAGCTATATCAGACGGTGGAAGAGGCGACTGCAGACGTGAACAACAGAGGATTGCCCGTTGACGTGGTCAGACCGAGGGAAAGCTTAGCTGAGCTGTTATCCCGATCTTCCTGGGAAATAGTAAGAGAACCGAGAAAGCAGAGAACAGGAGGAAGACGAGAGAAGGATATTAGGAAGAGACTGTGAGTTCTCTGAAGACAGCCCTCACCTCTTCCAGAAGAGCTATAAGGTTTGGCTAACTTTAAAAGTGCTGATAAACCAAACGGAAGCAAAAATAGACAGTGATATACCTATCTTGAGAAATATGTATCATAATGTGGATTTTATATTACTAAGTTTTTTTAAATTAATTTATTCACTCCTTTCCCCCCACCTAAATCAGAATACATACATGGGAGGAATACACAGGGAAATAATTTCTGTGTAATGGACATACATTTTTTTACCTACTTTTATAGGCGCTGCAGCGGGGGCCCTCAAATCACAGGTAGGAGGGGCTAGACATTTCTTCTAGCTCAACCCAGGGTCATCTCAAGACACCAGCCTTGGAACCACACCTTCATTACCTTTTTTTTATTATTTGTGTTTCTTGGCTCTTATTTGTTCAGGGAGTAGATCGATTAAGTTATGTTCTACAAATTTCAATGATATAGTAACATGGCTAAGAACAAAGTAAAATTAATTTCTTTTAATGTCAATGGGCTGTTAAATCCAATCAAACACGGTAAAAATTCTATCAAAAATGAAAAAAAGAACAAGCTCATGTAATATCTCTACAGGAAACTCACAAGTGATAATGAGCATGGAAAATTAAAGAGAATGGGCTTCATTAATTTGTTTTTTCTCTCATATAAATCAGGACATAGAAGAGGAGTTGCTATTCTCATCTCAAGCAAGCTAAATTTTGAAAAAGTATTCAAAATGGGAGATAAGGAGGGCAATAATATTCTGGTAAGGGGGGAATACAGAAGGAAATTTAGTTACTCTATTAAATATATATGCACCCCCAAGAAATGATTCTTCCAGAAAATTACTAATATTATGGTAATGGAAACAGAAGGTCTCTTGATTTGTGGGGGAGACTTAAATTCGTAATTACAACCAAAGTTAGACTCTTCCAATTGAAAAACTTATGAAACAAAGTCCTTACATAAGAAAGTTAACACTCTTTTTGAGGATGTTGGTTTAATTGATGTTTGGAGGGATCTTTCACCCGACAGAAGGGATTACACTCATTATTCTGCCCCCCCCCATTCCGTATATACAAGAATAGACTATTTCATAACATTTGGAAAATAATCACCTGTAGAATTGGGACAATAGATGTAAGTGACCATGCACCTCTATATTTATCTGTTGATTTTGACCTACAACTAAAGAATACTATGTGGAAACTAAATTCAAGTCTACTCAATGATCTGTACTTAAAGGAACAAATTAAAAAAGAAATTGGTCTTTACTTAGAATTCAATGATAATGGGGCGGTTTCACCTCCCATTCTATGAGGAATCTTCATATAAGAAAAAAAAAGGAATAAAACATTAGAGGAATTACAAAATAAGCTGAAGGAATTAGAAAAAAAAACACAAATTGAGTTTGGCACAGGATACACCAGAGGAAATTAAAAAAATTAGGAATGAAATTAATAGTCTGGCTACACAAGAAATTAGAAAAAATGTAATGTTTCTGAAACAGAGAGACACTATGAAAGTGGATCTAAATCTATGAAAATACTGGCGTGGAGACTGAGAAAAAAGATAGCAGAAAATACAATTCATAGAATTAGGGATCCAAGAACATAAGTGATAAAAAAAATAAGCTAAGTGAAATTCAAGAAACGTTTGAACTGTTTTACAAAAATCTATATTCCAAAGTTCCAGGGGGAAGCATAACCGAGTTTGACACCTTCCTGAATTCTTTAGAGTTACCCACTTTAAGCAAAGAACAAAATAAAACGATGACTGCTGACATAACTGAAGCTGAACTAAAAACTGCAATTAGTAGGCTTAAATTAAGCAAGTCACCAGGATCAGATGGGTATACAGCAGAGTGGTACAAAGAATTTAGAAATGAGTTAATTCCTGTTTTATTCCCCACTCTGAACTGGGCTCTAAGAAAGGCACAAATGCCACCCAGCTGGAAGGTGGCCTTAATCTCAGCAAGGAAAGGAAGGCAAGGATAAAATGGAATGCGGGTCATTTAGACTAATATCCGTTCTTAATGTAGATTATAGATTATTTACCTCCATCATGGCCAAATAATTAGAAGAGTTTCTACCCTCACTGATACATAATGGTCAGATAGGTTTTATACAACAACGCCAAACACAAGACACTTCACATTATGGATCACATAAAAATGAAATTGAAATAATAGTGATAAGTGTGGATGCTGAAAAGGCATTTGATTCAGTTAACTGAAATTTTCTTTACAGAGTTTTACATAGATTTGGTCTACATGACACAATTATTAAAACTATACAGGCACCATATGACAATCCTAGTGCTAGGATTAAAATCAATGGATATTTATCTAATAGTTTTACCCTAGAAAGGGGCACGAGACAGGGTTGTGCATGGTCACCGCTGCTCTTCGCATTATATCTGGAACCATTAGCTCAATACATCAGACAAAAAGAAGATATCAGGGGAATTACTATTAAATGGACAGAGCAGAAATTGACCTGTTATGTGGATGACATTTTGATCTATCTAAGGTAACCAACGCACTCTTTACCTAAATTGATGCAATCCTTTGAACAATATGGCCAATTATCAGGATACAAGATCAACATAGATAAAACCCAACTATTTTCATATAACTATAGCCCACCAAGAGAAATTGAAAGTAAATATCTTTGGGCATGGCAAACAGAGTCTGTCAAATACTTGGGCAACATTATGCCAAAAAATTATCAGAATGCAATTATCAGCCTATACCGTCGGCCCTCCTTATCCGCGGGTTCTGCATGCGCGAATTCAACCAACCATGAATTGAGAAAACCTGGAAGTGCTCTTCCAGCACTTGTTGTTTGAGCACGTACAGACTTTTTTCTTGTCATTATTCTGTAAACAATGCAGTATATCAACTATTTACATAGCATTTACATTGTATTAGGTATTATAAGTAATCTAGAGATGATTCAAAGTATACTGGAGGATGTGCATAGCTTATCCTGGATCGGGATTGAAAAAAACTGTAAGCTCTATGTACGTACGTCAGAACAGGTACATCTGGTATTATTTAGCGTCAGTTAGTCAAACGTTTGTCTTAATATATAATATATATTTTACCTTTCTATGCATATAAAACACTTAAGAAACGTATTTATTTCAATAATTAAACTCTGTGCTGCTCAGTAATAATTGTAGCTTTCATCGGGGCAGGGTCTTTCTCAATTTATCCTTTAAAATTGTTCCGAATGTTGACCGACTGTAGCCTAACTCTTTTCCAATGACCGATGGTGTTTCACCTCTTTCCGATTGCTTTATTATTTCCACTTTATTTTCAATCGTGATCATGATTATCTTCATGAACAGAAACACTGTGGATTCAGAGCTCCTCCAGGTCCTAAAGACCACCGCATAGAAACAGGTTAAGTAAGGTCTGGGGTTCTGCTGGGTCCTAAAGACCAACGCACTGGAGAGAGGTTAAATAAGGGACTTGAGCATCCGCGTTTTTGGTATCCACGAGGGATCCCGGAACCAATCCCTCGTGGATAAGGAGGGCAGACTGTATATAAAAAAATTAAGGAAGGTATAACAAGATGGAACCTAATTCCTTTTCTTGGTCTCAGTTCAAGGATTGAATCTATTAAAATAAATATACTGCCCAGACTACTATATCTCTTTCAGACCCTACCAATAGAGATTATCCAAAATCAATTTAATGAATGGAACAAGATGCTATCAAGATATATATGGCAAGGTAAAAGGCCTAGAGTTTGTCTCAAAACTTTGCAGTTAGCCAAGGAAAAGGGGGGATGGGGCCTACCTTCTCTTTGAGATTATTATTTTGCAGCACAGTTGAGAGCTGTGATATGATGGTGTAACCCATCATATGACACTCAATGGAAAAAGGAGAGGATACTTCCCATCCCCATTCAGGCAATTTTGGCTGATAACAACCTACCAAGTTACATAAATACTATTGATAACCCATGGGTGAAATGGATTCTTAAAATATGGGAAACTATTATAAAAGAATATAAACTAGAGAAAGACATTGCAATTCTTAAATGGTGTGCATATGACTCAGATCTTATGCTGAATAAACTGGATGCTAGATTTAAGGACTGGACAGTTAAAGGAATAACAGCTATTTGCAATATAATGAAAGAAGGAACGCTGTTCAGTTTTGAAATGCTCAAAGAGAAACGCTTATTAGAAAAACAAGACTTTTATCAGTATTTACAGGTGCAACGGTATGTTAATAGGAGGGTTAAAAATGTAACCAATGCAAGTACATGTCTGATAGGGCTATTTAGAAAAGCAAATAAATCAGACAATGGTAATAGAATCATTGCAAGCGAGTATAAGGGTTCGTCAAATCTTAAAACACATTCAACTTCATACATTAAAACAAAATGATAGGAGGGATAATAATATCTGAGGAAGAATGGACAATAATATGGAAGTGTACCAGTTCACAGAAATGGAGGGAGCATGGATAGAAAAACTTGATAAGATATTTTATTACACCCTCTTAGAAATCCCACTATGATAGTAACATCCCTGTTTGCTGGAGAAGTTGTGGAAACCAAAATGTAAACCATCATCATATTTTCTGGGAATGCCCTGTTATCAAAAACTATTCGAGGGGGATACACAATGCCCTACAAGACATCTTTAAATGTGAAATACCCTTGGAGAGTAAGACCATATATTTTGGATAGATACCTCAAGAATGGTTGAAAAGAGATAAATATTTAATGAATATACTGCTGTTGGCTGGTAAAAAGGCCCTTACCAGGAAATGGTTATCACAGGAGAGCCCAACTTTAAATACATGGATGGAAATTACAATGGACATTTACAAAATGGAGAAGATAACAGCATCTGTTAATCATAAATTGCAACAATTGAATTCATATTGATAAAAATGGTTTAACTACATAACACCTCATAGGCCTGATTTTATTCTCACAAGTCAATGAATATGTTGTAAAAAAAAGATCACTTCCTATTTTGTAGGTAGTTTTCTTATTTCGATTGTTCTTTCTCTCCTCTCTTGTCTATGAGTGTATACCTCAGATAATTATTATGTGGAGATTTGTGACAAATATGATTACATAATATATATATATACAGTATCTGAAATACATCTTATGGAAATGATTGTTTGATGATAAACTTCAATAAAAAATAAATTACAAAAAAAAGAATGGAGATGAAGAGGAATTTCTTTAGCCAGAGAGTGGTGAATCTGTGGAATTCTTTGCCACAGGCAGCTGTGGAGCCTAAGTCTTTATGTTTAAAGGTTGATAGATTCTTGATTGGTCAGGGCATGAGGGGATATGAGGAGAAGGCCAGATTTAGGTCTGAGGGGAAATTTGCATCTGCCATGATGAAATAGCAGAGCAGATTTGAAAGGCTAAATGGCCTAATTTTGCTCCAATACCTTATGGCCTAATGGTGCTTAATTAAACTAATTCCTTCACTCTGCACATACTCCCGATCCCTCCATTCTCTGTACATTTGTTTCCCTTCCTAAGAGACATTTAAATCCCTCTATTGTATTTGCCTCCAGTTCCACCCCTGGCAAGTAGTTTCAGGCACCCAACACTCTAGGTGTAAAAAACCTACCCACCATCTCCTTTAAACTTTATCCATTTCACCATGAATGAATGCTCTCTAATATTGGATCTTTGGACTCTTGGAGAAAGACATTGGCTGCCTACTCTATCCATTCCTCATAATTTTATAAACTTCTCTCAGGTCTTCCCTCAGCCTCCGCTGCTCTAAAGGAAAAAAACTCTGTTAATCCAACCTGTCCTCATAGCACATGCTCTGTAATCCTGGTAAACCTCAACTGCACCCTCTCCACAGCCTCCACATTGCTCACATAACAGGGTAACACAAGATGCAGAGGTGACCAGAGTGTGAGGCTGCAGAGTGTGAGGGTCATTGAAGACAGATAGTTCAGAGGTCATCAAGGACTGCCTGGTTTTCCACAATTAAGGAGTGAGGTACAGTGAATTCTGCACCCCTCTAGCTTCATTGAGATATGCTTGTATTTGAGATATAGGGATTTGGTAGAGAGTGGAGTGTACTTGTCCTTCTATCTGTCATGGAGATAAGCCAATTTAGTTGGATTTATCCAGATGCTCATTTGGTTTATTACTTTATACTAAATCTACTGAAGGAAGGGGTTAATTTCAGTTGACCAGAAAGTCACAGACCTGCTCAGTACTTCACTGAACTGACCAATCTGTGTGAACAAATGTGCCTGTGGAATTTGCTTTGAAGCCATTACTGCACTAAAGGTCATGACAATCATTGACTTTATTGCACATAAGTAATTTGCATAAGTTATGTCACATAGTTAGTATACAGTATAGTTATTCATTGGCTCCACTTCAACGCAAATAACTACATGGATATCCAATAAATGGGCAATTCAGTGGGTGACTCCTAGTTCCTGTTACTTGATGTTGGGTTAATATTAGCATCCTATAAATACTTACTAATACAGAGATTGATCAATTTGAAAATTACTATTGTTTAATTTGTTGGAACTGTACAGAAGCCTTTTGATTTGCTGCTACTTCCCTTTTGTTGCTCTCATTAGCTAATCTTTATGACCCAGATTCTAGCCAGCCATATATGAGCCCAGTTTAGGACTTGTTTAGATCTATATTAAGGCTATCCAAATCAAAAATCTGGAGATGATGTTAGTGGAGAAAAAGTAATAAGTCACTATGAAAACTGACCAAAGAGTTTCTTTAACCCCTAAGCTGCCAGGGAAACAGATGTGTGCTGGAATTTTGCTGTTGTCCACTCATCTGGAGGCAGTTCCACACCAGATCACTTTGCGGGTGGGATCCTTCACACATATGAACACCCAGACCAGTTTTCTGCTCCCTTGTGTCACAGAAGGTGCTACAAGCTTCTGAGGTCTAGAGCAAGCTCTGGGTAAAATCCACACAGACCAGTAAATACCTATTTACATTAAACCTACATTCATCCCATGTTATTCCCCCCACTCTGCAATCATCTCCCTTCAGATGCTATCACTCATCTACAAGGCCAATTTATAATGGCCAACCATCCTACTAAGCTGCATGGATGTGGGAGGGAACTGGAGCATCTGGAACTAACCCAAACAGTTAAAAGGAGAGTGTGCAAATCCTACACAGAGAGCATCTGAGGTTAGAGTTGAAATCAGGTCAGTGGAGCTGTGAAGCAGGAGTTCTAGCAGGTGAATGGGTGTAAAGGCCATGAAGAGTATGTGAGTCAAGGTCACAGGGAGTGTGAGTGCAAAGGTCATTAGTGAACATGGGTGTGAATTCCTCAAGGTTTATGGAAGAAGAAATAATTGAGGTACGGAAGGTTAGAATGATTAGAAAGATTAGCTTCACTTGTTACATATATGTTGAAAACATCAAAACATACAGTGAAATGTGTCACTTGCATCGATGATCAACACAGTCCAAGGATTGTGCTGGAGACAGCCCACAATTGTTGCCACATTTCTGGAACCAATTGTTGCCTCCTGTTAGGGCATATTCTGGATTTAGGGTATATAGCAAATATTAATTTTAACAGTAACCAGTCTTCAGATTTGAATGTGGACTGTCGATTGAGTTTAAAACAAGCTCAGAACAATGGTCTTCCTGGAGCTGCAGACTGGGTTTGAGTGTAAACCTGGAAACACGATCGCCTGAGATGTCTGCATATGCATGAATGCAGCTAGAGAGGCAGTGGGTGTCTGAAGTGCTGGAAGTGTTTGAAAGTTATATGTAATTCAAATAAACCATTGTAGATACATTGTAATTATAGAATTGTCCTGTTGTTACCTTTGATCTTTAGCATACAAAAATGTCATGTAATATTGGGTCAGCCAGGCCTCTTCTTCCAAGAGTGTCTCCACTATGATGCCTGCTTGTTCTGCTGGATAAAGGCTTCTATATCACCAGTTTTAGTTCCTCTCTGGTGACTTTGTTCACAGACAAAACCCCTTCACCTCACTCATACATCTTTGGAACATGAGAGGAAACTGGACCACCTGGTGGAGACCCATGTCTCCAGGAAAAAGCACAAACTCTTCCAGAGAGTGGTGGGATACTCTTGGAAGAAGAGGCATCCTGACTCAATATTACATCACACTTGATGTTGCCTGGATTGGAGAACATGCCTTATGAAAATAGGTTGAGTGAACTCGGCTTTTTCTTCTTGGAGCAACAGAGGATGAGGGGTGACCTGATAGAGGTATACAAGATGATGAGAGACGATGATCGTGTGGATAGTCAGAGGCTTTTTCCCAGGGCTGAAATGGTTAGCACGAGAGGACATCGTTTTAAGGTGCTTGGAAGTAGGTACAGAGGAGATGTCAGGGGTAAGTTTTCACAGAGAGTGGTGAGTGTGTGAAATGGGCTACTGGTGGTGGAGGTGGAAGTGATAGGGTCTTTTAAGAGGCTTCTGGATGGATACGTGGAGCTTAAAAAAATAGAGGGCTTTGGGTAAGCCTAGGTAGTTTTAAGGTAAGGACCTGTTCGGTACAGCTTTGTGGGCTGAAGGGCCTGTATTCTGCTGTAGGTTTTCTATGTTTCTCTTTTATACGTTAATGAACAAAGGTAAGAACAGGCCGATTTCTATAGTTACAAAGCATTCATGTTGCTTCCTTTGAGTTGCACATAATTTCAGACACTTAGATCTTCACACCAACACACCCAAAATGAGTGTTAATCACCTCTACCTCTGAACTGCATTCATGCAGATGCAGACATCTCAGGTGAATGGGTGTTCTGGTTTGCACGCCAGACCCCAGTCTGCAACTCCTGGAAGACCATTGTTCTAAGTTCCATTTTAAATTCAATCTATAGTCCACATTCAGATCTGAAGACTGGTTGCTGTTGAAATTAATATTTACAATATTGCATAACTCCAGAATATGTCCTCACACCTTGCACTAACCACTGTGTTAAAATGCCACCCTGAATGAGCTGTAGAGACCACTAGGTCCTGGACAGTTTTCCACCAGTACTGAGGTAGAGGAGTACAGTGAATTCCACATCCTCTGAGTGCACTTGGTTTCATTGTGCGTCCCCATCTGTTTGCTGGTGGTGCTCATTGACAATGTTTAAATCATTACCCCCATTAAATTGCATTTAGTTGACATTAACCAGTTGTGATTTTTTAAAATGATTATGCACACAAGAAGCTCAGAAATAAAGAACTGATGAAGAAATCATCATAGCAATGCTTTTGTTGGGTTGATTCAGAAATGGGATTGACTTCTGTTAAAGTTGCTCCAGGTAAGGGACTGTGGACGCTGCTCTACTTGAAGGCCAATCACAATGGCCAAGATCTCCTGTGTTTGTGGGAGCATTCATTATTTGCATTTAGCTTTATTCTGGGAGCCACAGGATATTTGTGTCGTTGGTGTAAAAGGCTTCAGGCAGAGATAATTATTGGTTGGTGACCAGCAGTTTAAAGAGTAGAGGAATTTCTCTAATTTGGTATGGCAGCTTGACAGCAAAGGCAGATCATTTTTGTGAGATTGCCATCCTGTTTTAGCAATTTCCTAGATTTATTGAAGTGCAATAGCTGTCTTTTTTTCATCTGAGTGTATTGGTGGATGAGTGTGCGGAAGTCATCAGAATAAATGTAAGCAGACGTAATTGAGAAGCGGGCTGCAGAGATCACTGAGTCCTGCATGGTTTTCTACCAATAACGTTACTAGGTAAAGAACTCGAAATCCCCTAAATTTACCTCAATTCATGAGGGGTCTGCATCTGTTTATAGACCCCATTCTTTGAATTTCATAATCCCTCCAAATCATGCACCCACACTTCTTACTTACCCCTCCAAGTCATGTGCCAACAATTCAGAATTCCCTCACAAACCAGGCGCCATCCCATTTGGATGTTTAGTTGAAAGTAGGCTGAATGGTTGTATCATGGTCTGGTACAGTAATTTGAATGCTCAGTGACTGAAAAAGCTGCAGAGTGTAGTGGACTCAGCCCAATGCATCACGTGCACATCTAGTATTGACATGAGGCACTGCCTCAGGGATCAAAATATGATGCCTAACATCCAGGCCATGCCATCTTCTTGAAGCTACCATTGGGCAGGAGGTATAGAAGCCTGAAGTCGCACACTACCAGGTTCAAGAACAGCTCCTTCCTTTTCACCGTTTGGTTCCTGATCCAACCTACATAACTCTAGTGCTACCTCAGCAATTCTATCTTACAATGATAAAAAAACACAAGAAGGTCTACAGATGCTGGAAATCTAAAGCAACACACTCAAAGTGGTGGAGGAACTCAGCAGGTCAGGCAGCGTCTATGGAAATGAATAAACCAGCAACATTTCATGCAGAGACCCTTCTCCAGAACTGGAAAGGAATGGGGAAGACATCAGAATTAAAAAGGTGGGGGGAGGAGGAGGAGGCTAGCTGGAAGGTGATAGGTGAAGCCAGGTGGGTGAGAAAGATCAATGGCTAGAGAAGAAGAAATCTGATAGGAAAGGAGAGGAGAGTGGACCATAGGAGAAAGAGAACAAGGAGGGGACCCAGGGGGAAGTGATAGGCAGATGAGAAGAGGCAAAAGGCCAAAGTGGGGAAGGGAGGAAGAAGAGAGGGGTAACTATTTTTTTTACCAGATGAAGAAATCGATATGTATGCCTTTGGGTTGGAGGCTACCTAGACAGACTATAAAGTGTTGCTCCTCCACCCTGAGGGTGGCCTCATCTTGGCTCAAGAACAAACCATAGGCCGGCATGTTGGAATGAGAATGGGAGTTAGAATTAAAATGTTTGTTCTCTGGGAAGTTCTAGTAAGATACTAGTTGTGTTCTTTTTATTAATATTTATGTTGTTAATTTATGTTTTCTTTTGAATGCTGTGTATCTGGTGCTATATGCTTATAATGCTACTGCAAGCAAGTTGTTTTTATTGCACTTGTGGATACATGTACCATATGACAATAATCTCAACTTTGACCTTGACTTTGCTTGGTCAAATAGTGGAACATTTTGCTAAAGCAGCAAACTGGGCATACCTGCAACTGCAGGGACACCGGGAAGATTGTAACGAAGGGTCTGCCAGTAACTTCTCAAGAAGAACTATGGATCGATATCAAACCATGGCATTGCCATTAATGCTTGTTTGACATAAATAAAAAACAGAATACGTTGCATGCACAGCTAGCTCATGTTCAATAGACTAGCATGAATGTGATGGTGATGAGGTAAAAGTGTTGTGATTCTATTTTGCAGAGATCTCCTGTTTTGTATAGTGATGCATGTTGAATGATACCCTGTGGCTGAAGGCACAGCTCCTTTCTCATGACAGAAGAGTTTTGATTTGTGTTTGTCTGTCAAAGCCCCACAGCATCTTTCACAAGAGTTGCTGTACCTCCCATACCCCATTGGTTATGGCTTTACGTATCCTTAGTCCTGCTCACCAAATCTATTCAAAGTTGTAAACTTTATGTTAGCCACCCTCTGTTGATGGTCACTTCATCCTAAAAAGATACCCATACATTTGGTTATATGGTTATGTGTTAAATAATATCACATCCAGGTAAGATCACAGACCATAAGACAAAGGAGCAGAAGTCGGCCATGCGGCCCATTGAGTCTGCTCCGCCATTTCAACATGAACCCTACTGAAAACCCTACTCTTCAATAAACCCTACTGAATAGTAATTATAGGCTTCCAGTTTGATACAAGACAGTGCTGAATTAACAGCTTGAATCTGAGATGATAGCAACAGCCCTACTGTTGACCTTGCTGTGTTTGGGTGAATGTCAACGTGTTCTGTTGTGTTGATTCCCAATGCTATTCATGTGAAGATATGGTGAAATTCTGAACTAATTAAGGTAGGTAATAGAACTAAAGTATCATCTGAACGTTGGAGCAGATTCAAGGAGCTGAGAGGTTTGCTCCCTGTCCTATATTTCCACGTGTGAACCTGGATGAGGTCAGCAAATGACTTGACAGTGATATTGTCAGTCGAAAGCCTGCCAATATTCAGCAAGTGAACTGTCTGAGTTCCCTTAAGTGGTCCCAGATTTGGTTTCAGATGAAGTTATTGCCATTTACTCTAGGGTGAAATGAAATTCCTTGCTCTGATAACTCTCCAGAGAAGCTGAACTTCAGCAAGTGTAACACCAACCTCAAATTTCAACATTTTGCAGGTCAGTACTTTTGGCTTCTCGGTGGGCTGTGTGGACAGAGAAGTCCCAAACTGTAATACTCAACATGCTGTCTACCAGAGACCTTAAGAAGTGATATCACAGGGCAGAGGCAAGGTTATTTATTTCTGATAATTACTGAAGCTTATCTCCTTCTCCTATTATAACAATGGTACAAAAGAAGCATAATGCAGCACAAAAATAAATCTCCTAGATGATTTGACACAAAAGTTTTCTATTCTGTGCCCTAAAAAGAAAATGGGTTCTTAGATGCTGAAGTGTCTCTTCAGTTGCCTCTAATGTAGTTGATAATGGTAAGACCATATTCATCGAGGTACTTCCATGTTTCTCCCCCCATCTTGTAACAAAGTCAGCACATTAAGCCATGTGGGATAATGGACATGATTGGCTGTCAAATTTTCTTGTGCCCAATTTTCTTCAGAGAATTGAAGGTGTGCAATAACAATTCCTTGTCATTTTGATGGTCTATTTTTAGATCTTTGCTAAGTCACCATTTCTAAAGGTTGAAGAGGAAGGAACAGTGCTCTAGGGTAATGTGCTTTTCCACCGGCCATTAGAAGGAATACAAGTGCTGAGTCATGTCAGGCCATGAGGGAATACATTCTATCCAGCCTTCCCTCATTCAGGATCCTATCCGGACTGTCCTCGTTCAGGATTGTATCCAGCCTGTCCTCGTTCAGGATTGTATCCGACCTGTCCTCGTTCAGGATCGTATCCGGCTTGCCCTTGTTCAGGAGCCTCTTGGAATAGGTTTATTATTATTCCATGTACTGAGATATAGTGAAAACAGCTTTGCAATCTATCTAATTCAGATAATTTCAAAACACAAGTACATTGAGGTAGTACAAGTGAAAACAATAACAGAATGTGAATATACTTTAGTAATACTGTTACAGTGAGGTAGACTGTGAATGTCATGAGCTATTTGGCCTCTGCAGTTTGCCATAGAATGTTGAGCGCTCGGCTTCTTGAGCACCTGTATTTACTAATTGTTATCTTGACAAGAGCCGTTAAGCCCTTGTGCTCAATCTTGTCAAATTGATTGTGACTGGCACATGTTTCCTGCATTCTATGATTATTTAAACAGAACTCTTGTTTGGTGTTTAAGTGGGGTTATGTGTTGGAGGGAATGAGTTATCTTGAATGTTGCTCAGTTGCTCTCCTGAGGCTCTGTTGGTATTCCTATGTTTAATCTCTTGTTTCCATCTCCTCATGGGGAATTTGTTGCTCTCTGCTTTTGGGTCGAGTCCAAGGCCACTCCTTCGTACTTGGTTTCAACCCTGTCCTCTGAGATCACATGGTGACAGAGAGATCAAGGATTCATCGTTAACATATAAGAGTCTTACAACTTATAGATAGAAGCTGTCCTGTTATGATCTCCCCACGTTCTCCAACTATGGAAGTGAATGAATAGTCGATGTTTCGGGCCGAGACCCTTCACCAGGACTGGAAAGGAAGGGGGAAGAAGCCAGAATAAAAAGATGGGGGGAGGGGAAGGAGGCCAAGCTAGAAGGTGATAGATGGGTATAGAGTAGGATGAAATAATAATCTTGGAGGTGATAATTAGAAAATGCAAAGGGCTGGAGAAGAAGGAATTTGATAGGAGAAGAGAGTGGACCATGGGAGAAAAGGAAGGAGGAGATGCAATAGAGGGGGATGATAGGGAGGTGAGGAGATGATGGAAGAGCCAGAGTGGGAATTAGAAGAAGGAGGTATGGGGAGGGGGGAAGATTCCCAGAAAGAGAAACTGATGTTCATACCATCAGGTTGGAGGCTACATAGATGAAATATGAGGTGTTGCTCTTCCAACCTGAGAGTGGCCTCATTGTGATAAAAGCTTGAAGTCACAAAATTTACGTGCTCATCTGGGATACCTTTGTGACCCACTGTGTGGCCACAGGATCTCAGAGTATCAGAGAATATGGCAGAGAGCTGAACTAGCAGATATAAAAGTGAGCTGTGTGTGTGCATTAAGTAAGGCAATTGCTATCAGACAGACAGACAGACAGACATACTTTATTGATCCTGAGGGAAATTGGGTTTCGTTACAGTCACACCAAACAAGAATAGTGTGGAAATATAGCAATATAAAACCATAAATAATTAAATAATAATCAGTAAATTATGCCAAGTGGAAATAAGTCCAGGACCGGCCTATTGGCTCAGGGTGTCTGACACTCCGAGGGAGGAGTTGTAAAATTTGATGGCCACAGGCAGGAATGACTTCCTATGACGCTTAGTGTTGCATCTCGGTGGAATGAGTCTCTGGCTGAATGTACTCAAGACGGACAGCAAACACAGAGCAGACTGCAGCTCACAGGGACAGAACACGGGGTAATGTGTATGAATCATGTCAGAGGGTTGCAAGGACAGTCAAGAAGCTGGCTGCAGAAGTAGCAGCAATTAAAGATGGAGGAGCAGAAAGGGAATGAGCGTGCAGAGAGTAACAGAACACAGGACAACAGAAACTGAAGAGAAGAAAATATTTAGCAAGATGATATGGAGATATGAGGGATCATTGTAATGAGGTTAAAGTGTTGAGAGACAGAGCAGCTAATCAGAGAGAGCCTGAAGCAGAGAAGGTAGTCCTCCCACAAATGGGGACCAAGTCATGGAAAGGCACACACACAATGCTGGAGGAACACACACAATACCAGGCAGCATCCATGGAAAAGAGTACTGGCAACGTTTCGGGTCAAGACCATTCATCAGCCCAATAAGTGAACTGTTTACTCTTTTCCAAGGATGCTGTCTGGCCTGCTGAGTTCCTCCACTGTTTCAAGTGAGATGCTTCGGATTTCCATCATCTGCTGATTTTCTTGTGTTAAGGATTTGCTCCCAGGTGGATGGGACCACAGGTGACACCTGTGTTTGTGTGCAGAGCCTGTGGAAACATTGGACTCGGGTTATGACTCCCCCTCACAGACAGGGATCAAGTCTACACAATAACATGTCATTACAGCGATGAACACTCGCTTGTGGTTGAAAGGTTGGGGATGTGATTGCAGAAGACACAGTGAGCGTGGGTCAGCAAGCCATTAATAGCTTGTTAAAGAATACTGGCACTGTACTTTGTAATGAAGGCTGGTTCTGGGTGGTAGATGATTAGTTTTATAGATCAGAATAGAAAGGTACTGGGAAAACAGATGGAAAGGGATCTGAGTTACGGGAGACATTACGTTCTACAGCCTTGATGGCATGGCAGACCGAGGAAAAGAAGAAATTGCACACAACGTTGGAAGGAAGCTACTCCAGCCTTATTAGGGGAGTAAACACAAATGAACTGGGCCAGCAATCGAAGGGATAATTGAGAAGGGGGGCCACCAGGGTGAGGTCCTTGCAGTCACTCAAATAGAGACTCCAGATTGATCAATGTAGATTGATGAAAAGGACTGTGAGACTTGTTAGATGATTCTGGCGATTTTTTGACATGTCATGGCATGCTGTATGAGTTGTTGGCTGTGAAGCTGAAACAGAAGTTACCTTGCTGTTGCCTCTGTGCACAGAGTAACTACTAACAACCAGTGCTGAGTTTTAGCTATCAGAGAATGAAGGGGGATATGCCAGGAGGGAAGGAGGCTACAAAGACATGAATGATAAAGCTGTTGAAATTGAGAAGACAAAAGTATCCAAGTAGAATATGATAACATTTTTTGGCATGCTTTATTGCCATCTCTGCTCAATTAGAGATGATAGATAGTGTAGATGTAGGTACACTTAGCAACATAACAGGTTAGTAATTGGGAAGAGATCTAAAGAGAAGGGCATTTTCACTGCCCTCCTTAAAGTTTGTCCTTCCTGGGATTTCTGTTCAGGGGCCAAGGGGAGAGTATATTAGGGAGCTTTCTGGAGTAATGTCGACGTAGCAGGTAATCAAGCAAGAATCAATATTCAGTTTTTATAACAAATTGCAAGCAGTAAATTGAAGGTAAATTAACCCATAGACTTTAAAAGATTTGGTATGCAAAATAGTGACCATGAGTTGGTTGCGTATGCAATAACCAAATGTTAAGACAATGGGGGTGGGGGGGGGGTCTGTTAATTGCCCTGAAGCAATCAAGGCAATGAGTTTAAGCAATTTGTAAATGAGTTCAAGGAAGTTTGCAATTAACAAAGGTATTTGAACATTCAGAGATGTCTCCCACTGTAGATAAGGCATTTCAAAGGAAGCATTGTCAAGTATTGAAATAAATGATGTCATTGTCACTATTGAAACTAAAATGAATCTCCTATTGATTTTAAGGGTAGAAATTGTGATGTACTTTTGAAATTGTGAGTCTGTACCAGGGGTGTTTCCATGAGAATGCCAGTAGGTATATTGGCAAATGCAAGCAAATGGATGACTTGGGCCAAAGGGCCTGTTTCCATGAGGTGTTACTCTATGAAGCTGGTGGAGTGTGGTCAGGTGCCCATAGGTCAGTCATTGTCAGCACCAGGCTATTTAGCACAAAGTCAAAGTAGAAATCGCAGTCCAGTAATGCAGAGGAGTTAGTGGGGGTGGGGGGGGGGCATTGTGTGATGATGTGATGGACTCTATGGGCTTCCTCAGTTCCTCCTGCTTCTGCCTTCCTGCCTCTAGATCTGTGTATTGCTGTCAACCCAGAGCTCTCAAGACAACATTCCCTCAATGTCTTCAGAACCAAGTAGCTGGGCATTAACTTCAGGAAGAGGTTGGAGTACACATCACATCCTAAATCCTGCCCCACCAACCGAAGTGTACTCACTCAGCTGAGAACTGGGACTAGATCTTTCTCCTGCTGCAGAGTCTCAACCCCAAAACATCAGCTGTCCCTCTGCCTCCACAGATGCTGCTCAACCCACTGAGTTCTTCCAGCCATTACACTCTTGCGCTAGATTTCAGCATCTGTGGTCTCTTGTGTCACTAGATCTTTGTTAGCTGGGATTCTCCTGAACGAAACGCACAGGTGGTCCCTTCACTTAGGCCCAGGGAGTCTCAAGGCAGATTGGCTATAATAATAATAATACACCTAATAATATGTCAGTTTCTCACTTGCTTCATTGAAATCCTGCTGTCTATCCTTGTCTCTCTTTACCCTGCACACTGTAATAACCCACTCATCTAATCCTAATCTCCATACCCTTCAATACCTCAGTCAGAGTAATCTGTTCCTTCTATTCCTCCCTCTACCCTGTCTTGTTATGACTCACCTACCCTATTTTTCTGTATCTTTTGCAACCCATTTGGTCTAGAGTTATTCTTCCTGTACTCTTTAGTATTCCAGCCAGTCATAGAACTTTGAAAAGCACTGCACAGGAAAAGGCACTTAACTCCATGATGTCTGCACTGATCATGATGCTGAATTAAATGAAATCCCTTCTGCTTGTACATGATCCGTATCTGTCCGTCTAACAGCCACCTGACAGCCTGTTCCAAACAGCTTGAACTCTTTCTGTGTGAAGAAACTTGTCCTGTACATCTTCTTTAAACTTTCCCCCCTTTCACCTTAAATGCATGTCCTCCAGTACTTGACATTTCTACATTGGGAGAAAGATTTTGACAGTTGCTACTATGCAATCATAATTTTATAAATTTTTATCAGGTCTCCTCTTGGCCTGCATCTCCAGAGACAACAGCTCAAGTTTGTCCACCTCTTCTTTTAGCATATACCCTCTCATCCAAGCAGCATCCTGGTAAATGTCTCCAAAGCCACCACATCCTTCCCATAATGGGATGAGCTTATTGCACAAATACTCCGTGCAACCTCACCACTTCTATATAGCGACAATAATCTGAGCCTAGCAGGTACCCCTCTCCATACTATAAGAGGTGGTTCTTCATGCCAAACATTTTAATTCAGACTCCCATTCCCATTCCAGCATGTTTATCCATGGCCTTCTCTTGTGCCAAGCTGAGGCCACCCTCAGGGTGGAGGAGCAACACCTTATATTCTGTCTGGGTAGCTTTCAACCTGATGGCATGAACATTGGTTTCTCCAGCTTCTGGTAATTGTTTCCCTCCCCTCCTCTATTGCCCACTCTGGCCTTTTACCTTTTCTTACCTGCCTATCACTTCCCCCGCATCCCCTCCTCCTTCCCTTTCTCCTGTGGCCCACTCTCCTCTCCTATCAGGTTTCTTCTTCTCTAGCCCTTGACCTTTCCCACCCACCTGGCTTCACCTATCACGTTCCAGCCTTCCTCTTTCCCCTCCCCCACCTTTTTATTCTGGTGTCTTCCCCCTTGCTTGTCAGTCCTGAAGAAGGGTCTTGGCCCGAAATGTTGACTGTCTATTCATTTCCATAGATGCTGCCTGACCTGCAGAGTTCCTTCGGCATTTTGTGTCTGTTGCTTTGGATCTCCAGCATCTGCAGACTTCCTCACGTTTATGTTTTGTTGTTTTTTGGTACCCCACTCTTCCAGTCCCACTACCGGGCCTTCACTCCAGGCTCTAGTACCACATTCTTCAGCACCGCCTTCTGATATTCCCTGATATCACTCCATCTCCCCATTCCCATTCCCCACTGTCTAGATTCCCACTTTGGTCCCTATTTCCTTCTGGTCCCTGTTCCCATTCTTGCTCTGTCTAGTTTCCCACTCATCCTGATGTCTCTACTACCCTCTCTTCCACTGCTTCTTCCTCCATGTCCTCGCTCTCTCTGGTGCCATCTCTGGATTAGGCCATTGAGCTCTTCGACCCTTATCAACCATTGAATGAAAGTATGCTTAATCATGTAACTCCTTACCACATTCCTGCCCTCTGCCGAACCTCACTCTGTCTCTTCTTTCTTGAAATGCATCTGCTGTAAATATTTTCATCAGGACTCTACAAAATATCTCAATCCTAAATTGTGGCCCGTTTCTAAATCCCCCACATGCAGCCTGCCAAGCCTTGCCAGAATTTTATGTGCTTCAATGAGATTTCCCATTCTTTTAAATTTTTCAGATTATAAATCTCAGCAGCCTAAATCTCTCTTCATCTGACGTGTCCACCTTCCCAGGAATCTGTTTGGTGAAATTTTGCTGCACACAAACCATGGCAAGTAGTTTTCCCTGGGGATATCCCATCTGTTTTACTCCAGATGTGGACCCATTAAATCCTGTGTCACTGATTCCGCCATCTCCTGGGCTCCACTACCCCACCCCCATGCAACTTCTAGAACCCCAGTGTCCACAGTGCCACTTCAGGGGTTCTATCCCCAGACACATCCTCACAATTTTATACAGATGCACCATAGAAAGCATCGTATCCAAATGCATTAGAGCTTGGTATGGTAACTGCTCTGCCTGAGACCTCAAGAAAATTTCGAGAGTTGTGAACATACAAAACCCAACCTTCTTGCCAATGACTCCGTCTACACTTCCCACTGCCTTGTGGAAGCAGTCGACATAACCTATGACCTCTCCCACACCAGTCATTCTTTCTTTTCCCTCTCCCGTCAGACAAAAGGTACAAAGACCTGATAACAGGCTCAGGGACAGCTACTACCCTTCTGTAATAAGAGTCCTGAATGGATCTCTTTTACAAGAAAGATAAGCCTTTGATCTCTCAATCTACCTTTCCCTTTATTTGTCTACCTGCGCTGTACTTTCTTTTGGAATACTATATTCTGCAATCAGTTACTGTTTTCCATTTCTACCACTTCGATGTGCTTATGCTTGGCATGATCTATCTGTACGGCATGCAAAGAAAATCTTCTATCTGTATCTCACTACATGTAACAGTAGTAAACCAGTTACCAATAATCTCCCACACTCTGGTGCCACCACCCATTCCCCCAGTGCCAACCCTACGACTCCTCCAGAGAACCACTGGAATTGAGGGTCTGCCAGGCTCAGGGATTAGCTTTTGTTGGTAGAGACTGCCCCAAACAGTTAGGAATGGATAGTTGCCCTGTTGCAGAAGTCAAGTGAGGACAGCATTATGTTTGGTGAAATGTTCTCAGCAGTCAAGTGGCTGGTGACTGCCCATTGTGCAGATGAATGGAAGGGGAATAGTGAGTTGATTGATGCAGTAAATGGTAGACTTGCGCATCAGCGTGAGTCACTGCCTCTAGGCAAAGCAAACCGGTCTGGAAGGGAGTAAACGAAGCAGACTTTGGGGATAGGAATCTTTGCTATCAAGTATGCACATGATACTCTCAGCAGAAGCAAACACAAGGCTTTCAGTGATGACCTCATTTTATGTGGACTTTTACATGGCACGGGGAAAAGATTAACACCAGGATACAAGCCCCACAAGGGATACTAGCTCTTCAGAGCTGCTCTAAATCTTCAGGAGTTAAAAGTCTAATCTCACAGGATGCATTCACTGCAAAATCAGAGAGATATTAAAACACTATTTTTTACCCTACAAAGAAATCTTAGAGCACATTTGTTTACCAGTTGTAAAAAGATGGAAAACGGGTCAGACAGATAATAAATAGACTATTCACTTTACAATTGGCTAAGAAGGCAGGACCCTGTGAGCTGCATCTCAACTCCAGCCAGGCAGAACCCTGTTTACACTGCCTGGCTCCTGCCTGGCTGGAGTTAAAGATGGGACCATGTGTATACAAGAATACACTCATTACGTCTTTCAACAGATAGAAATGCTATTAAGAGAGCAGGGAGGGGAGAGTGCATTTAAAGTGAGGTAAGTAAAGTTTAACTAGCGCCCAGGGCTATGTGAGCATTTTGGGCTTGATGTCACTCATCCCATGTTCACTCTGCAGTGAGGCTGGATTCTGACATTGGATTTATGTTGCCAGTTTAGTATTGCTTTCCACTGACAGTGGACCTGCGGCATAATAGAGTGGAAGTTGTGCTATTAGTGTTGATGTGTATACCATAGTGGCAGAACAGTGCAGGCCAGTTAAAACGGCACTTGCACTTGAACATTAAGCCATAGGCTCAGTTAATCAAATCATGCTGTCATAGAAGTTCAGTAGAAGATGGACAAAATGTAAGGCACATAAGGCATATAAACAGTTCAAATCGAATAGAGGCCTTTGTAACACAACGTACGTTGGGAGAAAGAATCGCAAACTCATTCACTCCATGAGTTCTGTCATTGCAATCAACCAAGCTGAGATAATGGTGATCGTCTTGCCAAATCGGGAGGAGCTGTCAGGCTGAGATTGTAGAGTGTGTCTTTGCAATTTGTCATGCAGTGAAGAGAATATGTCCACTCTGCCCCTTGATGGATCGAATCCACATTGTGACAGCGGCAGGAGCTCTTTAACCTCTGAGAGGAGGTGGCTGAGGAAAATTCTTGCAACAATTTTCCCTGTGGCAGGCAACAGTTAGAGCTCTCTGCAATTACTGCAGTTGGACATGTCTCCTTTTTTGATCCTGGCAATGATTACAGTGGATCTGAGATCTCCCATCATGCTCAGCTCTTTCCACGCGGGAGGGAGATGTGGTCATGAATTTGAACAGAAGAATTTCTCCGATAAGTCTTAAAACCTGACCAAGGATTTTCCTAATCTACCTGCATATTGAAATCACTCGTGACTATCATAAGATTACACTTTTTACATGCCTTTGCCATTTTCTGTTGTAATTTGTACCCCACATCCTGGCTATATATGACTTCAATCAGTTATTTTTTTTAACCCTTGCAGTTTCTTAACTCTACCCAAAAAGATCCTACATCTGCTGATCCTATGTCACTTTCTTCTAAGGAGTTGATTTCATTTTCTTACTAACAAACCGTACTTTGCCTACCTGCCTATCCTTTCGATATGATGTACAGGCAGTCTCTGGGTTACGAATGAGATCTGTTCCTGAGTCTGTCTTTAAGTTGGATTTGTATGTAAGTCGGAACAAGTACATCTGGTACTATTTAGCGTCAGTTAGTCAAACGTTTGTCGTAGTATGTATTTTACCTTTCTGTGCATATAAAACACTTAAGAAACGTATGTATTCCAATAATTAAACCACTGCATTGTTTAGTAATCATTGTAGCTTTCATTGGGGCCTTTCACATGCTCCATTATTCTCACTTTATCTGTTATCCTTTAAAATTGTTCTGATCGGTGACTGACTGTAGCCTAATGCTTTTCCAATGACTGATGGCGTTTCACCTCTTTCCAAACGCTTTATTATTTCCACTTTATTTTCAATCGTGATCGCTTCCTGTCAACGGAACAGAAACACTGCGGGCAGCGGGTCCCAAGCTCCACTGGCTCTCAAGCTCTGCCAGGTCCTAAGGACCACCGCCCTGAATTCCCCGGGTCCTGAAGTCCACCACACTGAGACTGGTTAAATGGGACAACTGGGGGTTGTGCTGGGTTTGGGTATTTGATCCTCCACAATACTCTGCATGGGAATTTAAACTAGAGGTGGCAGTTTTTTTTTACGAGGTCGAGCTGCGAGCTCGACATCGACCTGGCACAGATGGAGAGCACGCTCGGAAGTGGTCTGTCACTGGATCGAACTCGGGAACGTCCATACTCGAGCCTGGCGCTGATCTCACTGCGCTACCAGCTGACCGGAAAAGGGAGGGTGAATCTTGCTAAGAAAAATTTAAGCCAAATAAAAAGTTACACACACAACACAGTGTCAACGGCAACAACTTAAAATGGCGGACAGTGTCGCAATCCGATTTAAAATGGTGGATGGCGTTCTCCTTCCTCGGTTTGTAAGTACAAGTTGTTTGTAAGTCGGACGTTTGTAACTCGGGGACTACTTGCATATCCTTGGTGTTAAGGTCCCAGCTGTGATCTTCTTTCTGCCATGACTCAGTGATGTCCACAATATCATATCTGCTGATTTCTCACTGCTCTACAAGATCATCTACCTTATTGCATGTACTGGATGCATTCACATGTAACACTTTCAGTCCTGTATTCACTACCCTTTTCAATTTTGTCTCCATGTTGCCAGAAGTTAAATTTTCATCCTTTTCTAAACTGCCGGCTTTACTCTTTATTCTGGGAACTCCCCTAACCTGCTTCATTTTTATTTTACGCAAGCATGAGGAAATCTGCAGATGCTGGAAATTCAAGCAACACACACAAAATGCTGGTGGAACGCAGCAGGCCAGGCAGCATCTATAGAGAGAAGTACAGTCGACGTTTCAGGCCGAGACCCTTTGGCCTGAAATGTCGACAGTGCTTCTCCTTATAGATGCTGCCTGGTCTGCTGCGTTCCACCAGCATTTTGTATGTGTTGCTTCATTTTTATTTTGTCCACTTTTCCAGGCTGTTGAACCTACCCAACGACTACTTAGTTTAATGCTCAATGCACAACTCTAGCTATGCAATTTGCTGGGACCTTGATCCCAGTATGGTCCAGGTGGAGCCTATCCCATCGGATCAGTTCCCTCCTTCCCCAATACCGGTGACAATGTCCCATGAATTCAAACCCACTTCTCCCATACTAATCTTTGAGCTGCACATCAAACTCTCTGATCTTATTAACTCTGTGACAATTTGACATGACTCAGGTAACAGTCCAGAGATTATTATGTTTTTGGTTCTGCACGTTAATTTAGTTAAGCTCTAGCTGCTCAAATTCCCTGAGCAGAACCTCTTTCTTTGTTGCTCCAATGTCATTGTACCCATGTGGACCACTTCAACTGTATCCTTCCCCTCCCACTTCGAATTTCTCTGCAGGTCAAATGGGATGCCCCAAGCCCAGGCACCAGGAAGGCGATACAGCCTTTTGGACTTCCAAGCACTGTGACAGATTTGTATCTTTTCCTCTGACTATACAATCCCCAATTACAACTGTTCTTCTTTTCTCTCCCCCTTCTTGAATGGCACCCTGACCCACAATGCCACGATTAAATTACTCATCCTTCCTACAGCCCACACACTCCTCCTCACAAGGAGCAACAATCTCAAACCTGCTGGGTGACCTCAAGAACTCAGGTTCCTCCAGCACTACCTGTTTCACTCACAGCCACACCCTCTTGTTCCTGACCACAGACTGAATTTGAAGTAGTTACTCTGATGGGTGTGACTGCCTCCTGAAAAACAGTGTCCAGGTAGTTCTCGCCCATCTCTGATGCGTTGTGGTGTTTGAAGAGCAGATTCCAGGTCTTTAACTTTGAGCTTGAGTTCCTCGAGCAGTCAATGCTTACTGGAAGTGTAGTTGCCATGGGGTCCACCAGCTCCCGCATTATGCAGCTACAACATATCACTTGATTCTGTATCCTTATCTTGTTTTTGATTGCAATTTGGTATCATTTTAGTTAACTACTGTATTAATAAAAATCTTACCTATTCATACCTGATACTCACCTGTGCCTCCTTGCCAAATCCTCCAAAATTACCTTTTTATTATTTATTTATTGAGATACAATGCAGAGCAGGCTCTCCAGCCCTTCGAGCATTGTTGCCCCGCAAACCTTGATTTAATCCTAGCCTAATCACAGGACAATTGACAATGATCAATTAACCTACCCAACTGGTACGTCTTTGGAATGTGGGAGCAAGCCAGAACACCTGAAGGAAACCCACACAGTCATGGGGAGAACATACAAACTCCTTACAGGCAGTGGTGGGAATTGAACCCGGAGTGCTGGTACTGTAAAGTGTTCTGCTAGCTACTATCCTACCATGCTTCCAAGACCCCACAGCTTCTGCCTCCTGTTGCCGATGCCCCTTGAGTCAAGCCTCATTTTCCCACTCTAATTCTGCCTACTCCAACAATGGCGACTCCACTGAAACCTCACTGCTCTTGATGGCCAAATTGAAACTTACGTGCAGTGAGACTTGCTCACTTCAATGGTCCTCTTCTTTCTCACACAGACCTCACTCTTGCTACTCTACAGTGAAACCTTGCCTCCTTCATGCTTCTGAAACATGGATAGCTATCAGTAGACACCTCAATGCATTGAGGAATATTATTAAAGCTGCTTCTGCAAAATCCTCCCGATCCTCTCTCTCACAGGGGACCCCTCTCTCTGGCTGACAATGCTAGTACTGAGGCTCTCCTCAGGATCATCTAGAGCCAATGGCTGGGCCAGGTATCTGTGTGCTTAACATCTAACGTCCAAACCAAGGTCTCTACTCCAAAGCCCTGTCAATCCAGGACTGAGAAAACACATCAATGACATCCTCACAGAATCTTTAGCAGAAGGTAACATCCTCGTTGTCCCTGGCCCAACCATTCTGCCTGGCAGAGGGCAACTGGGAAAGCTCTGATTATATCAGGGCTTTCTAGCAGAAGCAGAAAAAGGCCATGCTCAAACAACTCACCCCACTCGGCCCATTAGGCTCCACCTGTCCCTCCTTTGGTAGGGTCCCATATAGGAGTTATCAGCCTCCTCTGAAATGTAGAAGCAAATCATCTCGAAGGGACTCGATAAGAGGGAGTGTGCAGTGCTATGGCCAGGACCTACACTGAATCTCGCACAGAACTGAGTTCTGATCAGAGACAAATGAAAGATTCACCCTCAGAGGCAACAGAGGGAAGAAGCTGTTCCTTTGTATTGGAAGGTTGAATGATGGGGATTGAATGGGAAGCACCAGCCTTGAGTAAATGAGGGCCAATTTACAGAGGGCAATGTAAGAGGGATTGAGAAAGAAAAGGACTACAAATAACTGCCCCACATCTTCAGAACAGCGCCTGCTGATGTATCACACATTCAGGTCACCTGTGAGGTAGCACTTCGTCACATAATGTGGGATAACACTGATCAACAAGGCTGGGACAGTGGAGATCCTGCAGCTATTAGAGATGCAGTCAGATGTTACAATGGATGAAAGCTAGATGAGTTCATTGGGCTCCTACCTCATTACGTGGCTGTGGAATTGCCGCCCACATCTCCCACTTCAGTGCTGACAGAGCTTGGGGATGAAGTGGGATGTAATGGAGCATGGCTCTCACACTTCATTGCCTCGGCTTTAGTGCTGAGCAAAGCGAGATTTCTCTTCTCAGAATATTAAGTAACACATGGAAGAAAGCTGAACTTTGTGAAGTGCGTTAGTCACGGAGTACTTTCAATTAGTATTGTGTAACACCTGGAAACTACATTACATGGTTGAGACTATGAGAGTTTTCACATTTGAATTCCTTTTCTGGTGTGAAATAGCAGTTATAGGGACTGAGCAAATACAGTTAAGTCTGTTCCAAGCCAAACATTGCTTATGTAAACAGAACCCTATCAAACACTAAGTCCTTACAAAATTTATATGCTCTGCTCTTCAAGAAACTGAAGGAATTTGGGCCCAGCTTATAGATTTACAGCTTATCGTACAGTTGCTTCCATTGTGAAGAGTCAGTGATAGACAGGAGTAATATAGCTTGTAGCTCCTGCTCTCTTACCTACGCTCAGTGAAATGCACATTGAGATTAAATATTTTTATGGTAACAACAGCCCCAGCAGTAGGAATATAGTATCTGCACGGAGCCAGAGCTCCAAAGTGCTACATAAGTGAACACTAAACGTGTAAGTGAAGTATTGTCTAGACACAGAGAACGAGGTGGAAAAAAAAGGAACATGGTGGTGCTCACGTTAAACCCCCAATTTTTGTTTGTGATGGTTTTCCATTGCCATTCACCTGTACGGTGAACGAAGCAGTGTTGTCCATGCCAGTTCCACTCATGGGTCTCTGCTCATCCCAACCTTTCCTCTTATCGGGTCCAGGGGAAGGGGTGAAGTGATGTAACTGAATTTGGTGGAGGGGGAATTCAGAGCAGGGAATAGGGGGAGGAGAGAAAAAAGATGGAGGCTACCAGGAGAAAGGCGAGTGGAGAGTGGGGAAATGGGGCCAGAGGACAAAAACAGCAGAGAATCACAGCTGAACCTCAGACTGATTCCATCAATTACAATGAAGTTGTAATAAACACCAATTCTAAGATCCCTTTATAATCAACAATGGTTCAAAAACTCACTGATGTTCCATGCTTGATGTTGTAAGTGCAATGTATTGATATTACTGTTAAATATAGTGGTAATTTAATCTGCTGCTTAAATTACGCGACTTTGGCTTGCTGAGGGGATCAGGCCTACAGTCCTTAGTGTCACCTGATGCTGGTGGTCAAGGGTGGGGACATCGTAAGCAGTGTGCAAGGAAGTGGAAGTGTGGCACGTGCCAGGCAAAAAGCAAACCCTAGCCGGCTGGCTCTCCCGTCCATTCTGCTCTCCTATGTCTGCTCCCTGGACAATAACTTGGACTGCATCCGACTCCAACAAACACTCGGTGGGAGTACAGAGTCTGCTCTGCATATATTTTCACAGAAACGTGGCTCACCGATGGAATCCCGGACGCTGCCATTCAGCTGGACGGACTCGCCTTGTTTGGAGTGGACAGGGACACAGCTCTCTCCGGTAAGACTCGCGGTAGTGGCTTGTGTGTGTTTACATCAATACAGAATGGTGCATAAACTCTGTGCTGGTTTCCAGACACTGCTCATCGCTAGTGGAGTTTGTGGCTGTTAGATGTAGACCATTTTATTTGCCACGGGAGTTCACCGCTGTCCTCATAGTCAGTGTCTACATTCCCCCCCAGCGCTAATGCTAAGGAGGCACTCTGTGAACTGTACAGGGCTATTAGGGAACTGCAGAACACACACCTTGATGGACTGTTTATTGTCCCTGGAGATTTTAACCACACAAACCTTAAGTCAGTGCTCTCCAAATTCCATCAGTATGTGGACTTTGCAACGAGGGGGGAGAACGCATTGGACCTGGTTTATACAAACATTCCCGACGCGTACCGAGCAGAGCCCCGCCCCCACCTCGGTTACTCAGACCACATCTCTGTTATGCTAATCCCAGCATACAGACCACACGTCAGGCGCTCCAGACCAGTTCAGAAGCAGGTGAAAACCTGGCCAGCAGGAGCCATCTCTGCTCTTCAAGACTGCTTTGAGCACACTGACTGGCACGTGTTCAGGGAGGCTGCAACCGATGGCGACTCTACCAACTGAGAGGAATACACAGCATCAGTGACCAGCTACATCAGCAAGTGCATCGATGATGTCTCTGTGTCCAAGACCATCACTACACACTCTAACCAGAAGCCATGGATGACCGCGGAGGTGCGTGTGCTGCTGAGGTCCCGCGACTCCGCCTTCAGAGCAGGCGACAAGGCAGCCCTAATAACAGCAAGGGTCAAACTGTCCCAGGCCATCAGAGAGACAAAGCATGCAAACGCCCGGTGAATCCACAGTCACTTCCAGGACAGCAGTGACATGTGGCACATGTGGAAGGGCATTCAGGAAATCACCAACTACAGGACAACATCACCTGACTGTGCGGGTAATGCCTCCCTCCCAGATGTGTTGAATAACTTCTACGCCCACTTTGAGGCGGAAAAAGACATAGCGGTGTGGAAGTCCACCCCTCCTCCAAATATCTAGGTGCTGTGTCTCACCGTCGCCGATGTGAAGAGAACTCTGTCAGGGTCAACCCATGGAAGGCTGCTGGACCAGACAATATTTCTGGTAGAGTGCTCAGAAGATGTGCAGACCTGCTAGCAGATGTTCTCATTGACACCTTCAACATCTCCCTGAGCAGCGCCATCATCCCAACTTGCTTCAAGGCCTCCATCATCGTCCCTGTGCCGAAGAAGTCTTCAGTGTCCTGCCTCAGTGACTACACACATTGATGCACTCACATCCATCTTCATGAAGTGTTTCAAGAGGGTCGTCATGAGGCACATTAAGACCCTGCTGCACCCCCCCCCCCACTGGACCGCCTGCAGTTTGCATACTGTCCTAACCGTTCAACAGACGACGCTATTACCATCACCCTCCACCTGGTCCTAACCCACCTGGACAAAAAAGACACATACGTTCAGATGCTGTTCATAGACTTCAGTTCAGCATTCAACACAATCATTCCTCAGCACCTGATTGAAAAGCTGAGTCTACTGGGCCTGAACACCTCCCTCTGCAACTGGATACTGGATTTCCTGACTGGGAGACCTCAGTCAGTCTGGATTGGGAGCAGCATCTCCAACACCATCACACTGAGCACGGGGGCCCCCCAGGGTTGTGTGCTCAGTCCACTGCTGTTCACTCTGGTGACCCACAATTGTGCTGCAACACACAGCTCGAACCACATCATAAAGTTCGCTGATGACACGACCATGGCGGGTCTCATCAGCAAGAACGATGAGTCAGCATACAGAGAGGAGGTGCAGTGGTTAACGGACTGGTACAGAGCCAACAACCTGTCTCTTAATGTGAACAAAACGAAAGAGATGGTTGTTGACTTCAGGAGGGCACGGAGCGACCACTCCCCGTTGAACATTGATGGCTCCTCGGTAGAGATCATAAAGAGCACCAAATTTCTTGGTGTTCACCTGACGGAGAATCTCACCTGGTCCCTTAACACCAACTCCATAGCAAAGAAAGCCCAGCAACGTCTCTACTTTTTGCGAAGGCTGAGGAAAGTCCATTTCCCACCCCCCCCCCCCCCCATCCTCAACACATTCTACAGGGGTTGTATTGAGAGCATCCTGAGCAGCTGCATCACTGCCTGGTTTGGAAATTGCACCATCTCGGATCACAAGACCCTGCAGCGGATAGTGAGGTCAGCTGAGAAGATCATCGGGGTCTTTCTTCCCGCCATTACGGACATTTACACTACACGCTGCACCCGCAAAGCAAACAGCATTATGAAGGACCCCATGCACCCCTCATACAAACCCTTCTCCCTCCTGCCGTCTGGGAAAAGGCACCGAAGCATTCGGGCTCTCACGACCAGACTGTGCAACAGTTTCTTCCCCCAAGCCATCAGACTCCTCAATACCCAGAGTCTGAACTGACACCAACTTACTGCCCTCTACTGTGCCTATTGTCCTGTTTATTGTAATGCCTGCACTGTTTTGTGCACTTTATGCAGTCCTGGGTAGGTCTGTAGTCTAATGTAATTTTTTTTTCTGTGTTATTTTTACATAGTTCGGTGCAGTTTTTGTACTGTTTCATGTAGCACCATGGTCCTGAAAAACGTTGTCTCGTTTTTACTGTGTACTGTACCAGCAGTTATGGTCGAAATGACAATAAAAAGTGACTTGACTTGACTAGGTCCTATGGCGACGGGCTAGCTATGAAGTGGCAGGTGTGGATACACTGACAGCTGTAGCTGCAACCCTGCTCACTGGTGACTCAGGCCATAGGGTCGTTACCACTGACCTGCCGCAGCAGTGGCTTTTGGCAGCCATCTGAGTGACTGAACAGCTCTTTCTGGGACGGCACTGCTCACCTCCGTGGTCTGAGGGAGAGGCTAGAAAAACATTTCTGCTCTAAACTTTGTCTGCTCTATTCTTTCCCTGACCAGTTTGGCGGGGGCCCTATCACAGTGGTCAAAATACATCAAAGAGAAAATTAAGGACTACTCATCTCACCATGGTACAGGAATTGTGCACACACCATTGGACAGAGTTGGTGCTGACAGACCTCAGAGGAGAACTGCTCTAACAGAGAGAAGATTAGCTTGATATTGCAGCCCTGAGTCAGGCCTGGCTTACAGGAGAGGGTGAACTTTGTGAAAGGGGCACAGTACACACATTCTTTTGGAGTGGAAGTGGAAAACATTCCCAACGCAAGGCTGAGATTGGATTTGCAATGAGGCCGAGGATCACTGGCCTGCTTGCTGGACATACAAAGGACATGAATGACTGGCTCATGACCATGAAACTCCCCGTCTTGTGGTCGGAAGCGTGACACCATCGTCAGTGTTTACACCCAACCATGACCAACCCAGACGATGTCAAGAACAAATTCTATGAAGAACTGTGCTCAGTTATTGCCACTGACAAGCTGATCATCCTTGGTGACTCAATACAAGAGTAGGCTCTGACAACACCTCCTGGGATGGGGTCATTGGGAAATATGGCGTTGGCCGCTGTAACAGCAATGATCTTCCCCTACTCCAGACATGTGCCGAACGTGAATTGTTGATCAACAACACAGTTGTCTGACTTCCCGCCTACAACAGAACTTGGTGGGAGCATTCCCGCTCTAACCCTAACCACCTGATTGACTACGTCGCCATCAGGAAGAGAGACCGGCAGGTTATAAGAGTGACAAAGTCTATGTGTGGTGCTGAAGGCTGGACAGGCCACTGTCTCATCATTTCTAAACTGAACATCCCTATCCAGCCCAAGAGACCTCCACAAGGGAAGAAAGCCCGAAGATGACTGAACGTACTAAACTGAAAAGCAGCAACTTAAAGCAGTCTTTGTTGACACTCGGGAAGACTGCTTAAATCCGTCCCTCTCGACAAACAGAATGTGTAAACCGCTTGGTCAACCCTTCGAGAGCTGATCTATAACACTGCTACAGAGATTCTGGGACCTACTACCGGAAAGCACAAGGACTGGTTTGATGTAAACTCTGTCGACAACAAACAACTGCTAGGTGAGAAACATTGTCTCCACAAAGTTTTCCTCAGTGACTCCAAGCCCATCTCAAAGAAGGATGCGTTCAATAACATACAAAGGACCGTGCAACATAACTGCACCAAATGCAGGATCTCTGGCTGAGCAATAAAGCTGATGAGATCGAGGCATATGCAGATAGGAATGATTTAAAGAACTTCTGCGCTGCACTAAAGAAGCCTATGGCTCCACATCATCAGGATCATTCTTTCTCCTTAGTGCTAGTCAGAACACGCTGATCACGAAAAAAGAGAAGATTCTTCATTGGTGAGCTGAGCACTTCAACAGCGTTCTGAATCGTCCTTAGACTATAAATGATGAAGCCATCGATTGTTTGCCCCAAGTACCTGTCAATGAAGCACCGGATATGCCACTGACCTTAGCTGAGACCCAGAATGTGATACATCAGCTCTCTTGTAGCAAAGTGCCTGGATCAGACATAATACCAGCTGAGGCCTACAGGGAGGTGGTGCAGTGCTAACAGAAAAGCTCCATCAGCCCTTCCAACTCACGTGGCAGTAAGAGACAATTCCACAGGAACTTAAAGATGCATCCCTCATCCACCAGTAAAAGCAAAGGAGAAATCCTGTGATATTGCTGCTGTCTTTCACAGACAAGAACTTTGCCTGGCTTCATCTCAACAGCCTCTCATCACATCACGACCAGCGATTTCTACCAGAGAGCCATTCTGGATTCTGGAAAGAGTGCAGGACTATTGATATGGTGTTTGCTGCCAGAGAAATGTCAGGACCTGCTGATCTGTTCTCCTGCTAAGTTGATCTGGCCAAGGCTTTTGACACTTAGCAAAGAGGGTCTGTGGAAGATCATGGTGAAGAATGGATTCCCAAGGAAATTCCTCACCAATGTGCAGCAACTCCTTGATGGCATGCAGGCTGGAATTCAGGACAATGGTGAGACATCCGAGCCCTTCCTCATCTCAAATGGGGTCAAGCAGGGATACTTCTTGTGCCAAACCTATTCAGTCTGGTGTTTTCTGCCATTTGACTGATGCCATCAGAGACAGTTACGTAGGCATCAGCATCAGGTTCCACACTGATGGGAAACTGTTCAATCTCAGGAGACTCCAAGCTAAAACTAAGGTTACGACAGACATAATCAGAGACTGACTCTTTGCTGTTGATTGTGCCCTCAATGCTGGTTCAAAAGATGATATACAGTAGTGTGTCAACAAGCTTTCTGATGCAAATTTGGACTTACCATCAACACCAGGAAGTAATGCATCAGCCAGTTCCTGGAATATCATACTTCGAACCAAACATCACAATCAATGGTCATATACTCAGCCCAGTGAACAGGTTCATATATCTTGGCAGCACACCATCCCAGACCACCGTCATTTTATGATGAAGCAAATGTCAGGATCAGCAAACAAGCGTAGGCTTCGCTGGACTTAGACTGACATCTGCGACAGAAGAGGCATTAAGTCTACAGATGAAGCTGAAGGCTTATAGGGCAAAAATACTTCCCACTCTGCTTTACATCTGTGGAACATGGACAGTGCACCAATGGCATGTTGAGAAATGGAACTACGTGCATTCAGATTGCCTCAGAAAGTTCCTCAATATTAAGTGGCAAAACAGAATCCACTGAGGTACCTACCAAGATGGGCCTGTTCAGTATCAACACCATCCTGATGCAGTTCCAGTTACACTGGGTAGGCCATATAGGCCAGAATATTGGCTGCTTTATGGCAGACTACAGAAGGAAAGCGTTCTCTAGAAGGCCAAAGGAAATGCGATGAAGATACCCTGAAAACTAAAGCCTTTGGCATCAACCCACAACATGGGAGTATATTGCCCAGGACTGGGTTGAGTGGCGATACTCTCACCATAAGGGTGCAGTGACACATGAGGCAGAAAGGACAATCGCAGCAGAGAGATGTCAGCTGGCCAGGAAAGAAATCCTATGTGGCTGCCATCTTTTGTCCACTCTGCCAAAGAACTTCTCAATTGTGGATTGGCCTCTCCAGCCATCTGCATATCCACAGACCAGTCCAGTTCCTACAAATCACAGATGGCTAGAGTAGTTCTCATTGTTGCATGATGGACAAATGACATAGTAGTAATCCCTTAATCTGTTAATGTACACCTGCACTGCACAAGTTATGGCCAAGCATCCTTTTGATTACCAATTTTAAGTCCTGACTTTCCCTGGTATCTGGCTTGGACTTGGGTTGTGTGTGAACACAGAAGTGGGAGCCTCACTCAAAGTTGGCCTGCACTTTGGACAGGCTGGTGAATCGAATCTAGAAAACGCACAATGATGCAGTCCCTGTCTAGGACCTCTCAGAGGAGACATCAGACTGAACTCAGTTCTCCTGCAGCATTTCGAAGCATTCCTTAAGCTTAAGCTCAACAGCACTGCGGTTTCACACAATTAGCACAAAATAAACTTTTGATCTGCTGCCTATGCTGGAGAAAGTCAGCAGCTCAGGCAGCATCCATGGAAATGAATAGACAGTCGACATTTCAGGCCGAGATCTTTCTTCAGGACTGAAAAGGAAGGGGGAAGATGTCAAATTAAAAAAGTAGGAGAAGGAGGCTAATTGGAAGATGATAGGTGAAACCAGCTGAGTGGGGATGATCAAGGGTTGGAGAGAAGGAATCGGATAGGAGAGGAGAGTGGACTATAGGAGAAAGGGAAGGAGGAGGGGACCCAGGGGAAGTAATAAGTCAGTGAGAAGAGGTAAAATGAGAGAGTTGGGAGTAGATGGTGTTGGAGGTTTGTTTGCTGGGAGGAGAAATCAATATTTATGCCAACAAGTTATAGGATACCCAGCGGAATATAAGGTGTTGCTCCTCCACTCTGAGGGTGGCCTCATCTTGGCACAAGAGGAATGGGAAGGAGAATCTGAATTAAGATGTTTGGCCACTGAGAATTTCCACTTGTGGCTGATGGAGCTGAGGTGCTTAACAAAGCAGTCCCCCAATTTATGATGGGTCTCACCAGTATAGAGGAGACTACATCAAAGGTACTGGACACAATAGATGACCCCAGCAGATTCACAGGTGAAGTGTTGCCTCACCTGGAAGGACAGCCTGGGGCCTGAATGGAAGTGAGGCAGGAGGTGTGTGGGCAGGTGTAGCACTTAGGCCAATTGCAGAGATAAGTATCGGGAGGGAGGGTAGTGGGGAGAGATGAATGGACAAGGGATACTAACAATAATGTCTTTTGGATGAAATATTAAATTTAATTTTGTCACTGGTGAATGCTAATGATACTACTTCAGACAGAGAGTTTTTACAGGTACCTTGGCTTAACATATTCTGCACAGCAAATTCCCAAAGGAATGTTGCTTTTATATAATCAAGAGCTCAGAGGCATGTCAAACTAATTCATTGTGGTGTTACAGCCCCTGGTCACTTTAAGGATACAGATGTCATAGATCTACCCCAGGTTACAAATGCCAACCTATGTACACATGAACGAGCATTTGGGAGACCAGCAGGATGTATTTCACGGCTGCTGTGGAGCTGTAGGCATTTTCTGTTGTGGGAGAACTCAGTTCTTGGCTGCATTTCTGACTTGCCATCTGTCCTGGTTTCAGACAGTTCACAGGAACCAAACCCTACTCCATCCTGAGGAGGACTTGTATCCAGTCTTTGAATGGCCAGTCCTCACAGGTTTCCTCTGGAATGGCCAGATCTTGAATGAATTCCCAGTCCACCAACTTTGAGCATTTTAGCCACTTCTTATACAGTTGAACAACAAGCAGTTACGAACAAGCAAACTGACCTATATCAGATGCTATTCATTGATTGCTCATCTTTTGACACCATAAAACTGAAAAAAGCTCACCTCTAACTCCTGGACCTTGGCCTTGGGGCCCCTGTCTGCAAATAGCTTCTGGTGTTCCTGACTGGTTGGCCTCAGTCAGTTAGAATTGGTTATAACATTTCATACACCTCGTCCCTCAGTGTTGGTGCTCCACAGGAATGTGTGCTCACTTCCCTGCTCTACTCTGTGTAATGCCAACTTAGTTGACAATAACTATTATAGGCCAGATTGCAATCATAGATGGAGTACAGGAAAGATAGGGAAAATGCATGCAAGGCAGTACAATGTTAAGGGCAAGACCCTTAACAGTGTTGCTGAGCAGAGAGATCTTGGGGTCCACATTCATAGCTCCTTGAAAGTGGCTACACAGGTCGATAGGGCAGTTAAGAAAGCTTATGAAATGCTTGCTTTTATTAGTCACAGCATTGAGTTCAAAAGTCAAGAGGTTTTGTTGCAACTTTATAGACTCTAGTTAGGCCACATCTGGAATATTGCATCCAGTTCTGGCTGCCCACTATAGGAAGGATGTTGAGGCTTTGGAGAGGGTGCAGAAGAGGTTTACCAGGACATTGACTGGCTTTATCATGAGAGGCTGGATTGTTTTCCCTGGAGAGGCGGAGGCTGAGGGGAGAACTGTTAGAGGTTTATAAGATTATGAGAAGCATAGACAGAGGGGCCAGAGAGTATCTGTTTCCCAGGGCTGAAATGTCTAATACCAGAGGGCATACATCGAAGCTGAGAGGGAGTAGGTTCAAAGGGGATGTGAGGGGTAAGATTTTTACTCAGAGAGTGGGGGGTACCTGCTATGGTGGTAGAGGCAAATACATTAGAGGCTTTTAAGAGATGCTTAGATAGGCACATGGATGTGAGGAAGATGGAGGGATGTGGACATTGTGTGGGTAGCAGGGATTAGATTTTGTTTTTTTTATTTACTGCTTTCTTGGTTCAGCACATCATTGTGGGCCTTAGGGCTTGTTCCTATGTTGTCCTGTTCTACGTCTGTCTAATCATCTGTGATGGTGTTGGAACAACAACTATTTCTTAATATCAGCAAGAAGGAAGCAGTGTGGGGTTTGAGGGCAAGTTCTCATCCATAGAGCTGCTATAGAGATAGTTGACAGCTTCAAGTTCTTTGGCATTCATGTGACCAGCAACCTCACCTGGTCCCTTCACACTGATACAGTGATCAAGAAAGCTTCTCAGCATATTTATTTTCTTTGGCATCTGAGAAGGGAAAAGGCGAGAAGCAGGGAGAGCAGAAGGGATAAGTTCATGATAGTGTGAAAATCAGAAGAAGCTGAAAGGTAGACTGCTGTATGGTGCCAGCTGGAAGAGGGTGGTAGAGGATAGTCAATTGTAGACGGTGTGTCCATAGAGGTGTAATTTAGTGGAGGTAAATAAAATGTGAAACAGCAGAGGAGAGAGAAAAAAAAGAGATTTAAATGCTGGAACAGCTGCACATCCCAAACTGTTAAATCCATTGTTGATTCTCGAAGGCTGTAGAGCACCCAGTCGGAAGATGAGGTGGTGTTCATTCAGCCCAGGGTGAGTTTTGGCTGGAACAGAAGCTGATGGCAAAGAGGCGAGAATGGGAGGGACAGTTAGACAGTGGAGGTTACCCTTGTGGATGAAACAGTGTTCAGAAAAGCAGTCACCCAACTTTTATTTAGTCTTCCCAATGCTGTATATTGCGGACATCCAATGTAGTACACAAGTAACTTGGTGCTTCATCTGGATTGAGTTTGTGGGTGTATTTTGGACTGTGGGTGTAGAGTGGGAGGAGGTTGCATGGAAAAGAGTGTGGGACTGGGCATTGGTAGATACACAAAAGCAGACTGGAGTGTTCTGGTGAAGCCTCCTCCACCATTCAATATCTTCATGTCTGATCTGCCCCAGGCCTTATTTCCTCCCCTGTGCCAGTTCCCCACAATTCCCTGATCTTTCAGCAATTTGTCTACTTTCTCTTTAAAGATTCCAATTATTCTGACCTCTGCAACCCTTTTGAGGCACAGAATTCCAGAGACACACCACACTCTTTGAGAAAGTTTCTATGCATCTTAATTTTAAAGGATCACTCCCTTACCTTGAAACTAAATCCTACATCCAGCTTGTGGAAACACTTCTATGTCCCAAAGAGCATAAATTTCAATAAGATCACTTTTCATTCTTCTAAACTCCAAAGAATGTAGATCTAATTTCTTTTGCTATTTTTTTTGGATAATCCTTTCCCAGAATTTAACTGGTGATTCTCTTTTGAAATGTCTATCTTTTCTTAAATAAGGAGAGCAAAACTGGACACAGTGCCCTATAATCATTGGTTCCTGTACAGTTGTAATAATGCTTACCATTTCTAAACTCCAACCCTCTCGTAATGAAGACCAAATTGTCATTTGGCTTTAGAGCCTGGTGAGAGAAGTGTAGAGATTGGTTGTAAAGGTGATGAAATGTGAGCTTTGGAGAGAGCAAAAAGCAGCATTGATTTGTCAGAAGAAGAGGTGAGAAGGTCCTGGAAAGAATAAAGATAATAAAGATGTGATTCATTTTCCACTGATACAACCTCACTGGCTGAGTATCCATAGATCAGAGTGTCCTCTGTCATGCAGCTGAACCATGACACGGGCCCTTTTGTCTTTCTCCACACCTTCTTTGCAAACTCACAGTCTGCAAAGACGTGACTTCCTGTCTCTTTCCCACTACAGACAATGTTCTAGGCACGCAGGAAGTATATGAGTGGAAGGACCTCTCTCACACTTTCCTTTTTATTTCATTATTTCAGCATCTGTAGTGCTTTCTTCTAGCAAAACCTATCTGCCTTCTGACCTTTCATAAGTTCTATCTTTCACAGATGAAATAAAGATCAAATAAAGGACCCAGCATCTTGCTTGTTGTTCGAGATTCTAGCAGCTGCGGTACCTTGTCACTTTATGCCCAGGGTGGAGAAGTCCACAAAAAGTAGTGGATACAGCCCTGTCCATCACTGCCAAAGTCCTCCCCACCATTGAGCACATATACAAAGGAGCATCCATCATCTAGGCCATGTTCTCTTCTCGCTACAGCCACTGGGCAAGAGCGACAGGAGTCTCGAGTCCCACACCACCAGGATCAGCTACTGCTAATACCTTTCAACCATCAGACTCCTGAACCAGTGCGGATAACTTCACTGGCTTCAGCTGAACTGACCTAGAGACTCACAGTCAGGGACTCTACAGCTCAAGCGCTCAGTATCATTTATTTATTTCTTCAATTATTTGGATGACCTGTCTTCTTTTGAACACTGGTTGTTTGTCAGTCTTTGTTTATGGATATATTTTCAAAGATTCTATTGTATTTCTTTTTTTCCTGTAAATGCCTGCAAGAAAATGAATCTCAAAGTGAGATATATGTACTTTGATAATAAAATATACTTTGAACTCTGACTTCAGCTGTCTGGTTGGTAGATTTTAAAGATCTCATGATGCTGTTCTGAGGGACTTTAAATTCACCTTCTTTGTTAAAAGTGTGTGGTAGTAACTTCCAAGCCATCTCTGGGTACTGAATGGTTTCCAGTTTTACAGACATCTGTAAGCCGATTCTATCCATACATGCAGGACAGGAGGGTGGAAGCTTGTACCAGGAGAAAGCTTTTGAAAGCTTCTGTCTCTGGTGTTGCAAAGGATGGGTCTGACCTCATGGCCGCTCAACATCCTAGTCAGTTCTACCTGTACTTTGTGGAAAAGTTCTTCCAGGCCAACACCTTTGACCACAAGGCCATCAGGCAGTGGTCAGCACAGGATGTCTTGCAGTCACCGCAGGAGAAGGACTCGATGGACACAGTGGGGTGGTTTCCTGAGCAGATTGTTCAGACCAAATGGCGGAATGCCTCATTGCCAGGGCTCACCAACAGACAACAACAAGACCTTGCTTAGCTGGCAGTGAGAGAGGTCCTTCCACTCATATACTTCCTGCGTGCCTAGAACATTGTCTGTAGTGGGAAAGAGACAGGAAGTCACGTCTTTGCAGACTGTGAGTTTGCAAAGAAGGTGTGGAGAAAGACAAAAGGGCCCGTGTCATGGTTCAGCTGCATGACAGAGGACACTCTGATCTCTGGAGATGTCAGAGGTAATTTTTTACACAGTGAGTGGTGGGTGTGTGGAATGCACTGCCATCAACAGCGGTAGAGGCGGATACAATAGGGTCTTTTAAGAGACTCTTAGGTAGGCATATGGAGCTTAGAAAAATAGAGGGCCATGCAGTAGGGAAATTCTAGGCAGGTTCTTGAGAAGGTTACATGGTCGACACAACATTGTGGGCCGAAGGGCCTGTAATGTGCTGTAGAGTTCTATGATTCTATAATTTCTATGGGCTGTTGCCAGGGACACACAGAGACAAACATTAAGTGTTGCTGGCAGATCATCAATTCAGTGAAAGATATTCTTTGTTTGGCCTGAAACTTGCTGGTCCACCAGCACATTGAGATGTCCGTGGAAGGATGCTTCTGGCTGGCTCATTGGTGCAGCCACTGCAAGGGCTGGGCGGGGAAGGACCACGATGTAGGGATTTTCTGCTACTGGAGAGGTTTGGGCCCTCAATTATTTATTATAAAACCCCAGAGTGCCAGGACAATATGAAAAGTATTGACTATGTATGCAAAGATTGGAAAAGCATGGAATGGTTTATCCTTGTAAATGATTTTTTATTGTGAGTAAAGTTTAATTTGTTAAAAAATAAATTGATAAATATACAAATATTACTTGATATTCAAACCATTGTAAAGAGTGGTGTCAAAAGCATTATTAAGAAAGGATAATTACTGGAAGTGAAGAGAGAGGGGAGACTATAACTCTGCAGTTTGTACATATGTTGGGCTTTTGAATTTAATATTATTATGAAAGTTTGAAGGGGTGTCCATAAATCGGGTGTATGAAATGAGGGAAGGCATATGGATAATCTTCTGAAGGAGCCAGATTTTAGGAACTCAACTCAATTGCACCACATTGAACAGAAGATGAATTTCTGGCCTCGGGACTTCTCTGCTGTATCCTGACCTAGTGTTATCTCTGTCAGTAAAAACACAGCATTTCTGGCCATTACTTAATTAGAGAAAAACCAGCACTTCTGTCAGTGAATTATTCCCCAATTTTGTACCAATTTATCAGTCACTCTTTAATCTTCAAGTCAAGCTCAAAGTCGACTCTTTTTCCCTCACTCACCACGTGTGCTTTTATATAACATCTTGTTGGCAATATTATTAAATGAGGTTCGAGTAGCTTGATAGATTCCAGGATTATAATCTGAAAGAGGAAGCTGTTAACCATTGTGCCTGGTCCTTCAGCAGAAAGGGGGGAATTTTAAGTGGAAATATTGCTGTTTGTAAAGACTGTACATGGGTTAGTTAGAAAAATAAAGGGAAATCAGGAAATGACAAAGGGCAGTAACCGGGGCAGAAATTGAGAACAATAAATGGAATTGATCATAATGGAGAGACGTGTGTCGACAAATAAACCAGAAAATGCTCTCATTCTACCATACCTTGCATCAGCATACAGAACAGATGAGGCTAACTCGGCCTTTAACCTAAATAGGGGATTACAAGAAGCTAATAGACTAACAACACATTTAACACAAAGCTCTGCTGTTTAAAAATTCGAAATATAATTCAATTACCACAACAAAAAGAAATCTGTCAGATTGTGATAAAGGACCTTTCAGCCTACAACAAACATATCATTTTTAGTGTTGTAGAAACGGGAAAGGATTATGTACTTCAAAACCTTCGCAAACTCAGTGAGATATTGGGGTATAAGTTTCTCTGTAATGAGAGCATCTGTGCCTTTGCTGCAGGAAGACAAGATCCAGTTAAACATTAAGGAGATACAAGTGACACGTAAATTTTGCAGAGTTTTTCACCTGACTGAAATCGAATGAGTCCTGGTCTGCAAGTGGGAGAGAGAATGGCAGAATAGTGAGTAATAGCAGGATTCGATTAGCAAGACCCCAGGGGTCTGTCTGGAAGTTTCAGCTTTTCATTACGGATCAGATTTTGTGAGAGCAAGGTATTTTGCAGTTTATACTGTTGGATTTATACATGTAATTTCGATATTTTTGCCATAAAATTGCGGTTAACAGCAGTGAAATGGAGACAATACGACATCTGATGAATATGAACAGGCCATGTAAGCCTTGTGCGACTATATTTCTGTTCCTCGCTCTCAACTTGCACTAATGTTATGTTTATTTTGTCTTGTAAGCTAGCTCCATCACGCTGAGCTCCGGCGCCCCCCCAGGGCTGCGTTCTCAACCCGTTGCTGTTCACACTGCTGATGCGTGACGGCTCTGGTCGATCCAGTTCAGACTGAATCATCAAGTGCGCTGATGACACAACAGTGGTAGGCCTCATCAACAATGAGGGAGTAGCTTATCAACACTTGGAATGTTCATAGGCCAGTGACTCTCAGGAGTCTAAGTTTCTAAGTTGAAAGTTGAAAGTAAATTTATTATCAGAGCACATTTGTATATGTCACTGTATACAACCCTGAGGTTCATTTGCTTGTGGGCAATCATGGTAAACGCAAGAAACACAATGAAAGGCCGCACCCAACAAGACAGACAACAGCCAATAGGCAAAACAAAAACAAACTGCGCAAACAAGCTTGTTGCTGTGGCTCCACTCAGCTGGGTTTTTAGTCTCCTTCCTATAAGCTGATTCGTCACTGCCTTTGATTCCACTAACAATAGTGGTGTCTTCAACAAACTTAAATCTGGCATTGAAGATGTGCTTAGCCTCACAGTCATAAGTGTAAAGAGAGTAGAGCAGGGGCTTAAGCACACAGCCTTATGGTACACCTGAGCTGATGTAGATTGTGGAGGTGATGTTGTTGCTAAACTGAATTGACTGTGGTCTGCAAGTGAGAAAATCGAGGATCTAGATGCACAGGGAAGCATTGAAGCCTAGGATTTGAAGCCTATTGATTAGTTTTGAAGGGGTGATAGATTTTATCAAGGAGTCTTTGAGAACATCTTCTTGTACGAGCTGGTTTAAGATGGCGATACTGAAGATGGGTGACAACTTACTGATGGTTCATAAAGCAAGAACACAAATAAATACTTTATTAATAACACACACAAAATGTTGGTGGAACACAGCAGGCCAGGCAGCATCTATAGGGAGAAGCACTGTTGATGTTTCGGACCAAGACCCTTCGTCAGGACTGCTGCATTCCACCAGCATTTTGTGTGTTGCTTGAACTTCCAGCATCTGCAGATTTCCTCATGTTATTAATAACACTCTTTCTATGGAAATTTGTGGTGAACGATCACTGCAAACAATGAAGAGATGAGCAAAGGCAAGGCTGACTCGAGGGTTGAGGCATGCAGGTGCAATGCAAAGATGGAGCGAGGTCAAGGCATGTTTGAGGAGAAGTGGTTGAAACATGGTTGAGGTAGAGTCGGGGCATGCGTAGCAGAGTAAAGACAGAATGGAGGAGATCTGTAGCTAGCCCACCTAAATTAAGAATGAGGTTTGATCAATGTGAGAACCAGGCCAATTTGGAAAGGTTGAGTGTGGGGCGGAACATGGAGGCAGGATCCAGGTTACAGCATATCAGTGCAACATGGTCAGGGTCCTAGTGCGAGGATGACCTGATGTTTGGATGGGTTGAAAAAGTAGCATGGCAGGACCAGAAGAGAGAATTGGGCTGGTTCTGCTCACTGCTCCACGATGTTTACTTTGCTTTTCGTGGTGCTGATGCTGAGGCTGAGGCCTGCTCCAGGCTTCATGTCTGTCAGCTCTGCGACAATTTGGTCCACGGTGTGATGAACTGATGGTGAGGCTGAGGCCTGCTCCAGGCTTCATGTCTGTCAGCTCTGTGACAATTTGGTCCACGGTGTGATGAACTGGTGGTGAGGCTGAGGCCTGCTCCAGGCTTCATGTCTGTCAGCTCTGCGACAATTTGGTCCACGGTGTGATGAACTGGTGGTGAGGCTGAGGCCTGCTCCAGGCTTCATGTCTGTCAGCTCTGCGACAATTTGGTCAACGGTGTGATGAACTGATGGTGAGGCTGAGGCCTGCTCCAGGCTTCATGTCTGTCAGCTCTGTGACAATTTGGTCCACGGTGTGATGAACTGGTGGTGAGGCTGAGGCCTGCTCCAGGCTTCATGTCTGTCAGCTCTGCGACAATTTGGTCCACGGTGTGATGAACTGGTGGTGAGGCTGAGGCCTGCTCCGGCTGCTTATGGGCTTCATGTCTACGGACGCACTTTCATCTGAATGCTGTTGCTTGCTTTTATTGTTTCTGTGATTTGTGTTTTTTCTCTTTCTCTGCACTTTGGGTGTTTGTTAGTCTTTTTTTAATGGCTTCTTTTGGGTTTCTTGTTTTGGAGCTGTCTTCAAGGAGACAAATCTCAAGGTTGAATAATTTAAACATACTTTGATAATAAATGTACCTTGAACTTTGAATAAAGGATTAGTATCGTAAGTCTGGTGTTGGGCATGAGAATGATGCAGCTTGCTCAGTCTAGTCACTCGAGGGCCTCATTGTTGGGGATGTTGGCTTGCAGGTGGATACAGGTCAAAGGCAGAACTTAGGAGGGCTAACGGCGACTCCTTTGCTTGCATCTTTGGAAACAGCTCTATTTCTATCTTTAATATCTCTATTTTCGCCTTTCAGGGTTCTTTTAAAGATCTTGACCTGGAGTTGCACGCTGACTACGGTTCTTTGTGGGAATGGGACCAGCTCTCATGGTTTCACAACTGGCTGTTGTTCGGTATGCCAAGGGCTCGGCCTAAGAGAACCTTTGGAGAACCTCTCACTTTTGGAGAACCGAGTTTTCGTGGCTCTGGAGATGGGGGGAGTGGGATTGGAGGTCGGTGCCTCTGCAGGAGATCGGTGTGTTGTTGGAGACGGCTGTGTGCCCAGAGACCCGAGATCTTTGGGCACAGAGTTCAGAAAAAGCGACGCGACGGACTTTTAACATCGTAAACCAACGAGTTATTTGTTATATCTCCCCTCTCGCTCGGAAATGGAGAGGGAGAGAGATTCTATTAGGGAGAGAGAGCCTGTGGTATGTCGAATTCTGGGTGAACATGTAGTCTTTGGAGATCTGCAAATCCGTGACTTTGCTGTTGCCTTGCTCACGCTTGAGTGCTCAGTGGCGGGTACCGATGCTTTTTTATTGCCAGTGGGGGAGGGGGGATTGTTGCTTGCTGCCACTTCCATGCAGGAGGGAGGGGAGCTGGGGAGGACTTTGGGGTTCTAACATTTAACTGACAGCCATTCTTTGGGGGAACGCCTCTGTTGTCAGATTTAGATTCAGTTTATTGTCATTTATAAACCACAAATACAATGCAGTTAAAAAATGAGACAATGTTCTCTGGAATGATATCACAAAAAAACACAAAACAGACCACACAAGAAAAACCACATTTCGTTTGGTAATCCCCAGTCCAGAGTCCGGAAGGGCTGCTGTGTATCGATATCGCGCTACCGTCTTAGCACGTTCCCCAGAAAGGAACTACAAACCCATCAGACAAACCTAAAGCTACAAGGCCTACACAAAACCATATAGTTATATATAGTTATAGTTAACATATAGTTTCAACAGTGCAGACAATACCATAGTTGATAAGAGACTAAGTGACAAAGACCACATAATTATAACACATAGTTTCAACAGTGCAAAGCAATACCGTAATCTGATAAAGAGCAGTCCATGCCACGGTTTAAAAGTGCAGATGGATGCGAAGAAAAAACGTTTCAGGATGTACGTTGTATACATTTCTCTAACATTAAATGTACATTTGAAACCTTTGAGATGTCAGTTCAGTTTCTTTTTAGTAAATGGGCTGAAAAATGGTGGATGGAATTTAATGCAGACAAATTTGAGGAGTTGCACTTTGGGAGGGCAAAGCAGGGTAGGAGTTACACAGTGAACAGTGGGGCACCGAGGAGTGTGGTAGAACAGAGGGATCTGGAAATAATTTCTTGCAAGTGTTGTCACAGATAGATAGGGTCATAAAGAGAGATACTGGCACATTGGTCTTCATCAGTCAAAGTACTAAGTACAGGAATTGGGATGTTATGTTGAAGTTGTATAAGACATTGTTGTGGCCTAATTTGGAATATTGTGTTAATTCTGGTCACCTACCGAGAGGAAAGATATCAATAAGATTGAAAAAGCACAGAGAAAATTTACAAGGATGTTGCCAGGACTTGAGGACCTGAGTTGTAGGGAAAGGTTGAATAGGTTAGGACTTTACTCCCTGGAGCAGAGCAGAATGAGGGGAGGTTTGTAAGACGTATGCAAAATTAAGAGACGTATAGACGGGGTAAATGCATGCAGATTTTTTTCTGCTGAGTTTGGGTGGGACTAGAACTAGAGATCACGAGTTAAGGGTGAAAAGTGAAATATTTAAGGGGAACATCTTCATTCAGATGATGGTGAAATGTGGAACGAGCAGTCAGTGGAAATGGTGAATGTGGGTTTGGTGTAAACATTTAAGACAATTTTGCATAAGTACTATGGTCCGCGTATAGGTTGATCGGACTAGCAGAATAATAGTTGGCATGGGCTGTGCTGTAGTTCTCTATGACTCTATTTGAAGGTTTTTGTGGATACTATGTTGGTAGTATTTTTCCTGTATGTCTGAGTGTCTGCTCTAGGTAGTCCAGGTCTCAGATGCATACAGGAAGGCAAGGATCACTCTTGCCTGGTAGACCATGAGTCATGCTCATGAGCTGATGCAAAGAAGAGCAGTAGCCTTACTTTCAACATCCACAAAGATAGGCTCTGCATCCTGATGTGCGGTTTTAACCCAAAATGTTGATAGTTCCTCTCTCCCGACAGATGTTGCTGGGCCCATGGAGTTCCTCCAGCAGATTGTTTATTGCTTTAAAGGTCCCACTATACAACAATGCCAACTGGCAAAAAGAAAGTTCATGATGAGATCTTAGAAAATATGGAAGACGTCTTGAGAGCATCCTCTTAATGAAGGTAGACACCATTGTCTCAGTGCACCAGCACAACCTTTGGGCAAATGAATGTTGGAAGATCAAGACCTCAGGCCTGGTGAAGGAATAATTTCTAAATCAGGCATAAGCGTTGAATAGAAGAAGTTGTTTAAGGGGTTGAATGGTCTACTCTTGTTCCTGTTTTTGTTTTTTATATCTTTTTGAGGGAGTTGCTGGCAAGTTTATCAATGGAATCCTGTGAAGCATCCACCCACTTTTAGATGTGACTGTGCTGTCATGCGACGGAGTGTTTCCTTTCAGAAATCCACGAGGACTTCCTGTTAGCAATTCTTTAGGCCTGGACAGTACCTAAGAGGTAAAAGGATTAGTGCAAAGGCAGCCATGAAAAGGGTGCAGGGTTTAACTCAAAATGGAAAGTGGAACAGGCTTCAAAAGTAAGAAAATGTCAAACTAAAGGAGGAGGTTATCAGAACTCATTAAATATTTAGACCTCAGCTCCACTCTTCAATTACAAGAAAGATTGGCTGCGGTCCAAATGCATTAGGTTGGAAGGATAAAAGGCTACAAATGTCTATTTATTTTGGTATAATCACAGGAGGTATTAATCCATAATTTTTTCCAGAAACACCCCTAGCACGAAAACTATTTAATTCCGTATGAAATCCAGCCATTCATTTTGATCAGCTTTGAGTATCTGCCAAACTTTTTGTCCATTTGTATGTACAGCTGGATTTACTTTCCATTGTCCTATTCCTTGCTTTCAGATGTGTATGATAGAGCTGAAAGAATCTTTGAAAACATAAGATTTACATGCCTGTCATCCTGGTTATGATGTGGCGGGACAGAACTGTTTCAGTTGAATGTCACATCAGGGGAGAACGGGGTGGGGAGTGGACAAATACTGTAGATACCATGGGACTCCTTGAAGAATTGTTCTTCCCCGGTCACTAGCAAATAGCTATCCCTCGAACAACATCACTGAAGCTGATTTGCTGCTCATTACTGCATAGATGTTTGTGCAGATTTGTTTTCAATATTGGCTTTGTACAAAGGTGAGTTAGCCCGTAAGATATACACTCAGTGGCCAGTTTATTAGGTACCTCCAGAACGTACTGAATCTACGTTCATGGTTCTTCCACTGCTGTAGCCCATCCGCCCTCAAGGTTTGACATGCTGTGTGTTCAGAGATGCTCTTCTGCACACTACTGTTAATATGTGGTTACTTGAGTTACTGTTGTCTTCCTGTCAGCTTGAACCAGTCTGGTCACTCTCTGACCTCTCTCATTAACAAAGCATTTTCATCCACAGTACTGCCACTCACTGGATGTTTCTTTTTTGTTTTTTACACCCGTCTCTGTAAATTATAGAGATTGGTGCTTGTGAAAATCTCAGGAGATCAACAGTGTCTGGAATACTCAAACCATGCTGTCTGGCACCAACAATTATTCCACAATTAAAGTCACTTAGATCATATTCCATTCCCCATTCTGTTGTTTGTTCTGAATAACAACTGAACCTCTTGACCACACCTACATGCTTTTATGCATTGAGTTGCTGCGACATTAGGGGTGTACAGGCATACCTAATAAATTGGCCATGGTGTGTAAAGATAGGAGAATTAGGCAATTCAACTCATCAAGTCTGCTCTATTATTGAATCTTTGTTGGTATTTTTCAACCCAATTTCTCTTGTCTTCTCCCTATAATCTTTATACAGTCGGCCCTCCTTGTCCTTGAGTTCTGCATGTGCGAATTCAACCAACCACGAATCGAGAAAACCCAGAAGTGCTCTTCCGGCACTTGTTGTTCGATCCTTCGATGGAACAAAGCATCCACGTCACCCGAGGGATAACAAATTGCCTGCAACCACTGCAATATTTGTTTGATGATAGACAATAGACAATAAACAATAGGTGCAAAAGTAGACCATTCGGCCCTTCGAGCCTGCACCACATTTTGAGATCGTGGCTGATCATCTATCAATACCCGGTTCCTGCCTTATCCCCATATCCCTTGATTCCCCTATCCATAAGCTACCTATCTAGCTCCTTCTTGAAAGCATCCAGAGAATTGGTCTCCACTGCCTTCCGAGGCAGTGCATTCCACACTCCCACAACTCTCTGGGAGAAGAAGTATTTCCTTAACTCTGTCCTAAATGACCTACCCCTTATTCTCAAACCATGCCCTCTGGTACTGGACTCTCCCAGCACCTGGAACATATTTCCTGCCTCTATCTTCTCCAATCCCTTAATAATCTTATATGTTGCAATCAGATCCCCTCTCAATCTCCTTAATTCCAGTGTGTACAAGCCCAGTCTCTCTAACCTCTCTGCGTAAGACAGTCCAGACATCCCAGGAATTAACCTCGTGAATCTACGCTGCACTTCCTCTACAGCCAGGATGTCCTTCCTTAACCCTGGAGACCAAAACTGTACACAATACTCCAGGTGTGGTCTCACCAGGGCTCTGTACAAATGCAAGCGGATTTCCTTGCTCTTGTACTCAATTCCCTTTGTAATAAAGGCCAACATTCCATTAGCTTTCTTCACTGCCTGCTGCACCTGCTCATTCACCTTCAGTGACTAATGAACAAGGACTCCTAGATCTCTTTGTATTTCTCCCTTACCTAACTTTACACTGTTCAGATAATAATTTGCCTTCCTGTTCTTACTCTTACGCCCACTCACCCAGCCTATCCAAGTCACCCTGAATTCTCCTAACATCCTCATCACATGTCACACTGCCACCCAGCTTAGTATCATCAGCACACTTGCTGATGTTATACTCAATGTCATCATCTAAATCATTGACGTAAATCGTAAACAGCTGTGGTCCCAATACCGAGCCCTGTGGCACCCCACTAGTCACCACCTGCCATTTCGAGAAACCCTGCTACCCTTTGCTTTCTATCTGCCAACCAGTTTTCTATCCATGTCAATGTCTTCCCCCCAATGCCATGAGCTTTGATTTTACCCACCAATCTCCTATGTGGGACCTTATCAAATGCCTTCTGAAAATCGAGGTACACTACATCCACTGGATCTCCCCCGTCTAACTTCCTGGTTACATCCTCAAAAAACTCCAATAGATTAGTCAAGCATGATTTGCCCTTGGTAAATCCATGCTGGCTCGGCCCAATCCTATCACTGCTATCTAGATGTGCCACTATTTCATCTTTAATAATGGACTCTAGCATCTTCCCCACTACTGATGTTAGGTTGACAGGTCGATAGTTCTCTGTTTTCTCCCTCTCTCCTTTCTTAAAAAGTGGGATAACATTAGCCATTCTCCAATCCTCAGGAACTGATCCTGAATCTAAGGAACATTGGAAAATGATTACCAATGCATCCGCAATTTCCAGGGCCACCTCCTTTAGTACCCTAGGATGCAGACTATCTGGACCTGGGGATTTGTCAGCCTTCAGTCCCATCAGTCTACTCATCACCGTTTCCTTCTGAATGTCAATCTGTTTCATTTCCTCTGTTAACCTATGTCCTTGGCCCATCCATACATCTGGGATGTAAAGAAAACGAAGGGACAGCTTCCAATAACAATGTTTCTAACTAAAGCATCTGCAATTCTGAAGTCTCGACGTTCAATGTTTGAAGATCCTCAGCCCTCAACCTCCACAGTTCCTGACTTTAGTATTACTGAGCCTCCTCCAAAGTGTCCTTATTCCCTAAACAATACAGTGTAACAACTACGGTACAGGTGTTACAAGTTTTACTCATTTGATCATTGTTCATCTCGCGTCTCATTCATTCACAGCTTGTGTTGTGAGCGAGAGGAACATGTACAGTTTTTTTTGTCAATATTCCCTAAACATTACAGTATAACAACTATTTACATAGCATTTACATTGTATTAGGTATTATAAGTAATCTAGAAATGATTTAAAGTTTACGGGTGGATGTGCGAGGGTTATATGCAAATACTACGTCATTTTATATAAGGGACTTGAGCATCCTCATTTTTGGTATCCACAGGGGGTCCCGGAACCAATCCCTCAGGGATAAGAAGGGCCGACTGTAACTCCTTTAGCAATCAAGAATCTACCTATCTATGCCTTAAATACACCTAATGATTTGGCTTCCACCATTCTCCATGGCAATGAATTCCTCAGGTTTATACAGCAGATTTCATTTTATTAAAGGAACATCCATTTATTCTGAAGTTGTGCTTTTAAGTCTAGACTCACCCTCTATATGACCACTCTTTTTAGGCATTTCGATATTTGGTAGGTTTCAAAGAGGTCCCACCTTATCTTTCTGAACTCCATTGAGTACAGGCCTAAAGCTCTCAAATGGTCCTCATATCTTTAGTCTTTCATTCCTGGTGTCATTCCTGTGAATCGCATCTGGATCCATTCCAGAGCTAACTCATCTTTCCTTAAATACAGGGCTCAAATTTTCTCACAATATTACAAATAAAACCTTCCCAACACCTTACAAATCCTCAGTAGTATGTCCTTGCAATTATGTTCTAGTTCTCTCAGAATGAATGCCAACTTTGCATTTGCTGTGCTTATGACAAATTCCGTTGGATTGCCTTGACAAACTGCTGTGAAACCTTGGAAGTCTCTCCTAACACCAGCATCCAAAGCCATTGAGTCAGGTGCCTTGGCGGCAGGATGAGCCCAAGTGCCTGCACTGAGCTTCTGTTGTAAAAATGTGATGTTGCCTGGTTTCTGCTTGTGCAGAAATAGAAGCTGAGATGTTGGCCAACTGACACAACAGTAAGACCTGGTAGGCATGTGTGGAAGTGAAGATCAGTGGAAATCTCTCTGTAAGGACTTGGGAATGGTTGTAGTTTCACTCTTTAGTGTCCCTTGTGGCTGCTTCCAAGTTTTCAAGATGGCACCGAGCAGTGTGAAGGCCGTGGTTCAGATTGAACTGCTTTTTCAGTTGGTTTTACGTTCGTAAGGATGGTTTTGGGGCCAAGGGCCAGTTTAGAGTTTGGGGGGTGCAGAGAATGAGAATTCACGATGGAGCCTAAGCCTCTGCTTCACATTTGAAGGGTGCCAGGAGGTGTAGGTGTAAGGTGTAAGGGGCTGAAGAAGAAGGAATCTGATAAGATCCAACCTGACGGCATGAACATTGATTTCTCTAACTTCAGGTGATTTTTCCCTCCCTTTCTAGTCCTGATGAAGGTTCTCAGCCTGAAACATTGACTCTTTATTCCTCTCCATAGATGCTGCCTGACCTGCTGTGTCCCTCCAGCATTTGTTGCCCTGGGTTTCCAGCATCTGCAGAATCTCTTGTGTTTAATTTATGTTTTTCTTGTGAATGTTGCGATTCTGATGCTATGTGCCCAGGATGCTGCTCTGGATGGCATGGTAGTTTAGTGGTTAGCGTGACGCTTTATAGTACCAGCAACCCAGATTCAATTACAGCCACTGTCTGTACGAGTTTGTCCGCTCTCACTGTGACTGAGTTAGTTTTCTTCAGGTGCTCCAGTTTCCTCCCACGTTCCAAAGGTGTGCCGGTTGCTGGGTGAATTGCTCATTGTAAATTGTCCTATGATTAGGCTAGGGTAATTTGGTGGGAGGCAAGACTTGAAAGGCCTATTTTGTTGTGTATATCAATAAATTTTTAAAAAGTAAGTTTTTCACTTGTACAAGTGGCAATCAGCTCAACTTTGTCTTTGACGCTGACTGCCAACAAGAGGTAAAGCAGATACAGTGTTTGTGAAGCCTGTTGGCCTTGCAGAGGCAACACATTAAAATCAGCCTGGATGCTTTCTGAGTTCAACAATTGCCACATCAGCACCTCTGCGGGGAAGATAATTTCAAGAGCCACCTATGAGAGCACTGGAATGGTTGAAGCTGAGTGTATTGGAGGGCTGATCCTGTACTTTGAACTTTAAACTTCAAAGTTCAAAGTGCATTTATTATCAAAGTATATATACATTGAGATTTGTCTCCTTACAGGCAGCCACAAAAGAAGGAAACCTCAAAGGAAGCAATTAAGAAAAAACAAGACCAGCAAACACCCAATGTGGAAAGAGAGGGAAAAGCAAATCATGCAATCAGTAAGAGTCAGAACCGAAGTTATGAAAGACACGAAGCCAGGCATCACAGCAGCTGGAGCAGGCCCCAGCCTCAGTTCATTGCTAAGCCGAGTAAATGGTGTGAAACCACAGACAGGAAGCCAGGCATCACTGCAGATGGAGTCTCAGGTCAGCGTGGAGCTGAGTAAACGTCATGGAACAGCAAGCAGAACCGAGCCGAACTGGGCAAAACTGGCCCTTGCCTCACCTCCGGTTCTGACACCCTGAACTTTTTAATCTAGCCCGGTGCTTAAATCATCCAAACGTCAGTTCATTCCTTGCTCTCAGTCTGCTCCGAGGCCTGAACCCCGCCACCATGATTCGGCCCCTACCTAACCTTTCTAATTTGGCCTGATGCTTAGATTGATCGGACATCAGGACTTTCCTCACTCTCGAGATCGTCGTGGCTCCGCATTGGCTCAGCCTCGACCCTGCCTCCGCCTTCGTTTGCCTCGGCCGGGCCTTCCTTGTGCCTACACATCTGCCATTGCTTTCCTTTGCTTTCCTCTGCCACTTCTCTCCTGTGCCTCTGCCACTGCCTGTCTCTCCATTGCTAGCATTGAGAATTATTTTAACAAAGTGTTATTAATAAGGTATTTAGTAGTTGTCTTTGCTTTGTTTTTATTTGCCACCAGTAAGTAGTCGCTGGGAATCACCAGTTTCGGGATGACGTGTATGAGTGCATCACCTGAAAATGTGAAACCGGAGGGCAAAGAAAACCTGGCAACTGCAGAGAAAGCAGTGTGGGAGTAGGAAGTGATGTCTGCTGGAAAGATAGGATTGGGCTGAGGGAAGGTTATCCCACCTGCAGGAAGAGTAGAGGAGGAGGATGGTATGGATGGAGAGGAATCAGAATCAGAATCAGCTTTATTATCAGTGTCTTATATGATGTGACATTTCTTATTTTGAAGCAGTAGTACAGCTCAAAGTCATAAAAATCTATACATTACAAAATAAACATACCGTGAAAACAAGTGATTCATCAGAAACTGAATCGTTGTGAATGGGTCTTCAGGCTCCTAGAGTCATTGAACACTACAGCAGTGAACCAGGCCCTTTGGCCCAACTGGTTTGTGCCGAACCATTTATCTGCCTAGTTCCATCAACCTGCACCTGGACCATAGCCCTGCATACTGCTCTCATCCATGAAACTATCCAAATTCCTCTTAAATATTGAAACTGACCCCAAATCTACCACTTGTGCTGGCAGCTCATTCCACCCTCTCACCACCCTCTGCATGAAGAACTTCCCCCTCACGTTCTCCTTAAATATTTCACCTTTCACCCTTAACCCATGACCTCTGCTGTAGTCTCACCCAACCCCTGTGGAAAAAGCCTGGTTGCGTTTACCCTATTTATACACTTCATGAAATTGTGTACAGTTGGCCCTCCTTATCCGCGAATTCAACCAACCACGAATTGCGAAAACCCGGAAATGCTCTTCCAGCACTTGTTCCAGCATGTAACAGACTTCTTTTTCTTGTCATTATTCCCTAAACAATGCAGTATAACAACCATTTTACATCGCATTTACATTGTGTTAGGTATTATAAGTAATTTAGAGATGATTTAAAGTATACGGGATGATGTGCGTGGGTTATCGTGGATCGGGATCGAAAAAAATCGGAAGTTCTCTTAGTAAGTAAGTCGGAACAGGTACATCTGGTATTATTTAGCGTCAGTTAGTCAAACGTTTGTCTTCGTATATAGTATATATTTTACCTTTCTATGCGTATAAAACACTTAAGAACAAATGTTTCAGCGCCGGGCTCGGGAAGTTCCCGAGTTTGATCCAGTGACAAACCACTTCCGAGTGCGCTCTCCACTTGATTGGGTTGATGTGGAGGATCAAAAACCCAAAACCTCAAAACCCAATAATTAAACCGCTGCGTTGCTTAGTAATAATTGTAGCTTTCATCGGGGCAGGGCCTTCCTCACTTTATCCTTTAAAATCGTGCCGATCCTTGACCGACATAGCCTAATGCTTTTCCACTGACCGATGACGTTTCACCTAATTCCGATCGCTTTATTACTTCCACTTTATTTTCAATCATGATCGTGATTATTTTCATGAGCAGAAACCCTGCGGATTCAGAACTCTGGCGCCGGGTCCTAATGTCCACCGCACTGAGACAGGTGAAATAAGACCTGGGGTTCCGCTGGGTCCTAAGGTCCTAAGGTCCACCAGCATTGAGACAGGCTGAGTAAGGGACTTGAGCATCCGTGAATTTTGGTATCCGCGAGGGGTCCTCACGGATAAGGAGGGTTGACTGTCTATCTCTAACAGATCTCCCCTTAATCTTTTACGTTCTGGGGAATAAATTCTTATCTTATTCAGGCTTTTCCTATAACTCAGATCCTCTGGTCCCAGCAACATCTTTGTAAATTCTCTGCACTCTTTTAATACTATTCACATTGTTCCCATAGGTAGGTGACCAAAACTCCACATAACACTCCAAATAAGGCCTCACCAATGACTTACATAATTTCAACATAACATCCCAACTCCTGTATTCAGTACTTTGATTTTTGAGGGCCAATGTACCAAACACTTTCTTTATGACTCTATCTACCTGTGACATCGCTTTCAAGGAGTTATGGATCTGTGTTCCCAGTTCCCTGTATTCTACCGCACTCCTCAGTGCCCTATCACTCTTTCTGTAAGATTTGGTTGATCGTCCCAAAGTGCAACACCTCACACATGTCTGCATTAGATTCCAGTTGCCATTTTTCAGCCCAGTTATAGCTGGTCCAGATCCTGCTGCAAGCTTTGATAGTCTTCCTCACTATCCACTAAACCCCCAATCTTGGTGTCAATCACAAATTTGCTGAACCATATTATCAACCAAATCATTGATGTAGATAGAAACAACATCAAACCCAGCAATGATTCCTGTTGCAAACCACTAGTGACAGGCCTCCAGCCTCTGGTTTCTTCTGCGAAGCAAATGTCTCATCTTGAATGTCAAGCGACTGAACCTTCCTGACTAACCTCCCGTGTGGCACCATTTCAAAGGCCTTGCCATAGTCCATATAGACAACATCCACTGCCTTACCTCCATTAATTGTCCTGGTAACTTCCTTTAAAAACTCTATAAGATTGGTTAGATACAACTTACCACACACAAAGTCATATTGACCATCCATAATCAGTTCCTGTCTATCCAAATACTCATGTATCTGGTCCCTTGGAATACCTTCAAATAACTTACCCACCATTGGTGTCTGGCTCACTGGCCTATAATTTCCTGGTTTATTCTTAGAACCTTTCTTAAACAATAGAACAACATCAGCTATCGTCTAGCACATCACCACTGGTGAAAGACACATTAAATATCTCTACTATGGCCTCTACAATTTCTGCCCAGTGTGTCTGGGGGAACACCTTGTCAGGTCCTTGGGATTTATCCACCCCAATTTGCCTCATGACAGCAAACCCTTCTATCTCCGTAATCTGCACAGGGTCCATGACCTCTCTGCTTCATTTCTTTCCATATATAGACTCTGTCGCTATCTCCCAAGTAAATACAGATGTAAAACATCTATTTAAGATACCCCCTCCCATCTCTTTTGGTTCCATGCATAGATTACCACTCTGATCTTCCAGACGACCAATTTTGTCCCTTGCTATTCTATTACTCTTAATGTATCAGTAGAAACACTTAGGATTCTCCTTCACATTGTCTGCTAGAGCAACCTTATGTCTTCTTTTAGTCCTGCTGATTTCCTTCTTAAGTGTTCTTTTGCATTTCCTATGCTCCTCAAGTACCTCATTTGCTCCTTCTTACCTATAGCTGCTATGCACCTCCTTCTTTTTCTTAACCGTGACTTCAATATCTCCTGAAAATCAAAGTTCCATGAACCTGTTATCCTTGCCTTTTATTCTGACAGGAAAACATATAATATCTGTCCCCTCATGATTTCAGTTTTGAAGACCTTGCGTTTACCAATTTCACCTTTGCCAGCAAACACCCTATTCCAATCCACACTTGCCAGATCCTTTCTGATAGCACCAAAATTGGCACTTCTCCAACTTAGAGTCTCAACCTGAGGACCAGACCCATCCTTTTCCATAATTACCTTGAAACCAAAAGGCATTATCATCACCAGATGCAAAATGCTTCCTTATACAAACTTCTGTCACATTCCCTATGTGGAAATCTAGTTTCACACTCTCTCTAGTTGGGACTTCCATGTACTGATTAAGGAAAACTTTCCAGAACATATTTGACAAACTCTTTCCCATCTAGCCCTTTTACATTATGGGACCCTTGGTCAATAAGTGGAAAGTTAAAATTACTTATTTTTACAAAGTTATGTTTCTTGAAACATTCTGTGATCTCTCCACCAATTTGCTCCTCTAAATCCCATGGACTGGAGTGGTCTATAATATTGTCCCATCAATGTGTTCATACCTTTCTTATTCTTCATTTCTATCCACAAAGCCACACTAGATGAGCTCTTCAGTCTGTCCTGACTAACACTGCAGTGACATTTTCCCTGACTAGTAATGCCACCCCTCACCCTTTAATCCCTCCCACTCTATCACGGCTAAAACAACCAAACCCTGGAACATAGAGCTGCTAGTCCTGCCCCTCCTGCAACTAAGTCTTTCTAATGGCTACGATGCATAATTCAAAGTTCAAATTTCAAAGTAAATTTATTTTCAAAGTACATACATATCACCATACACAATCCTGAGATTCGTTTTCTTGTGGGCAGGCTTAATAAATCTATAGTAGAACAATAACCATAATAGAATTAAAGAAGGACCGCATCAACTTCAGTGTTAAAGCAGCGTGCAAATACAGAAAAAAAGAAATAATACTCATAAATAATTTAATAAGCAATAAATACTGAGAACATGAGATGAAGAGCCTTTGAAAGTGAGTCCATAGGTTGTGGAACATTTCAACAACGTGGTAAGTGAAGATGAGTGAAGCTATCCCCTTTGGTTCAAGAACCTGATGGTTGAGGGGTAATACGTCTTCCTGAACCTGGTTGTGTGAGTCATAAGGCTCCTGCACCTCCTTCCTGATGGCAGCAGTGGGAAGAGAGCAGGAGTCATGATGGCATTTTCCTATCCGAGTGGATGGGCTTCAGTTGAAGATCCTGACCTGGAGTTACACCTGTGACCTGCTCACAAGGGCTCACAGCTGGCTGCTTTTCGATATCCCAAGACACAGCCTAGAAGAAGAGCATGCCTTTGGTGTTCAGAGGTTTCACAGCCCTGTGGATGGGCTGACTCTAAACTGAACCATTTCAGGAGAGAATGGGACATCGGGAACAGCAGACGCTGTTGGAGTCTTGGTGCTCAGCAAGTTGTGCTCTCTCCCTCTCCCTCTCTCTTACTGTCTCTCCCTCTCTCTCTCTCTCTCCCTCTCTCTTACACTCCCTCTTACTCTCCCTCTCTCTCACTCTCCCTCTCTCTTACTCCCTGTCTCACTCTCTCTCTCCCTCTCCCTCTCTCTTACTCTCTCTCCCTCTCTCTCTCCCTCTCTCTTACACTCCCTCTTACTCTCCCTCACTCTCTCTCTCCCTCTCTCTTACTCTCTCTCCCTCTCTCTTACACTCCCTCTCTCTCCCTCTCTCTTTCTCTCTCACTCTCCCTCTCTCTTACTCTCCGTCTCACTCTCTCTCTCCCTCTCCCTCTCTCTTACTCTCTCTCTCCCTCTCTCTCCTTCTCTCTTACTCTCCCTCTCTCTCACTCCCTCTCCCTCTCTCTTACACTCCCTCTCTTACTCTCCCTCTCTCTTTCTCTCTCACTCTCCCTCTCTCTTACTCTCCCTGTTTCACTCTCTCTCTCCCTCCCTCTCTCTCTTACTCTCCCTCTCTCTCTCCCTCTCTCTTACTCCCTCTCTCTTACTCTCCCTGTCTCACTCTCTCTCTCCCTCTCTCTTACTCTCCCTCTCTCACTCCCTCTCCCTCTCTCTTACTCTCCCTCCGTCTCACTCTCCCTCTCTCTCTCTCTTACTCTCCCTCTCTCTCCCTCTCCTACTTTCTCTCTCTCATTCTCTCTCTCTCTCTTACTCTCCCTCTGTCTCACTCTCTCTCTTTCTCTCTCTCTCCCTCTCTCTCACTCTCTCTCCCTCTCTCTCCCTCTCTCTCCCTCTCTCTCTCTCTCTCTCTCTCTCTCTCTCTCTCTCTCTCTCTCTCTCTCTCTCTCTCTCTCTCTCTCTCTCTCTCTGTTTCTCATTGGAGGCTGAGAGATTGTTGCCGTTTCTCAAGACACAGAACTGGGGGTGGGGAAGCAGCGTGACAGACTTTTAGCACTGTAAATCAGCGAGTTGTTTTGTTATATCTTCCCCCTCACTGTGAAAGGGGGACATCACTTTTTCCCTTATTAGGGAGAGAGAGGGAGCCTGTGGTATGTTGAGTTACACGGTGAACGATTAGTTTTTGTTGTACTGCAGATGGGTCTTTCTTGAGGGGCTTTGCAATGGCATGCTTGGTGGGTGGAGGGTGTTGATTTTTTTTGTGGAAGCGGGTGAGGATGGGGTGGGGGGGTCGCTGCTTTGCTGCTGCTTGTGCAGGGAGGGGCAGTGGGAGGGCTTTGGAGTTCTAACGTTTAACTGTCATTCATTCTGTGGGGCACTCCTCTGTTTTCGTGGATGTCAGTGAAGAACAAGAATTTCAGGATGTATATTGTATACATTCTCTGATACTGAATGGAACTAGTGCACTAATGGCTTGAGTGGTGGGGCCCCTGAAGATGACTGCTGATTTCCTGCAACAATGCTCCGTGTAGATGTGCTCAGTGGTGGGGAGGACTTTACCTGTGATGGACTGGCTGCATCCACTACTTTTTGTAGGATTTTCTATTCAAGGGCATTGCTGATCCATGTCTTAAACTCATCTGCTCTTCCGACAACACTCCTTGCAGCAAAGTATATACAGCTCAGAACATTTGTCCTTCCTTGCTCAACATTTTGATTCCTGACCTTGTATGAGGGCTTAACAACATTTTTCTCCATAACTACTCCACCTTCTGTTCTGGCACTTTGTTCTTATCCCCCTACAACTCTAGTTTAACCCCCAGCCCCTGCCCCCCCCCACTTGTGAAACACTAGCAAACCTCCCTGCTATGATATTAGTCCCCCTCTAGTCCAGGTGCAAACAGCCTTTTCTGTACAGGTTCCACCTTCTCTGGGAGAGAGCCCAATGGACCAAAAATCTGAAGTTCTCCCTCCTGCACCAACTCCTAAACCATGTGTGGAATGAGCTTCCTGTAGAAGCAGTAGAGGCCAGTTCAGTTGTGTCATTTAAGGTAAAATTGGGTAGGTATATGGACAGGAAAGGAGTGGAGGGTTATGTGCTCAGTGCGGGTAGGTGGGACTAGGTGAGATTAAGAGTTCGGCACGGACTAGGAAGGCCGAGATGGCCTGTTTCCGTGCTGTGATTGTTATATAGTTATATGGTTATATGGTTATATGTGTTCAACTGTATGATTTTCTTACTTCTGGTCTCACTATTATATGGGATGGGTAGCAATCCTAATATCATAACCCTGGAGTCCTGTCCTTTAACATAGTACCTAACTCCTTGAACTCTTTTTGCAGGACCTCATTACCCATCCTACCCAGGTACTTGGTTCCAACATGGACTACTGTTGTGTCTGTACAAATACATATCAGATAAATGGCAGGATACTTGGTAGTGTGGAGGAGCAGAGGGATGTGGGGGTACATGTCCACTGATCCCTAAAAGTTGCCTCACAGGTAGATAGGGTAGTTAAGAAAGCTTATGAGGTGTTAGCTTTCATAAGTCGAAGGACAGAGTTTAAGAGTTGTGAGGTAATGTTGCAGCTCTATAAAATTCTGGTTAGGCCACACTTGGAGTACTATGTCCAGTTCTGGTTGCCTCACTATAGGAAGGATGTGAAAGCATTGGAAAGGGTACAGAGGAGATTTACCAGGATGCTGCCTGGTTTAAAGAGTATGCATTATGATCAGAGATTAAGGGAGCAAGGGCTTTACTCTTTGGAGAGAAGGAGGATGAGAGGAGACATGATAGAGGTATACAAGATATTAAGAGGAATAGATAGTGGACAGCCAGTGCCTCTTCCCCAGGGCACCACTGCTCAGTACAAGAGGACATGTCTTTAAGGTAAGGGGTGGGAAGTTCAAGAGGGATATTAGAGGAAGGTTTTTCACTCAGAGAGTGTTTGGTATGTGGAATGCACTGCCTGAGTCAGTGGTGGAGGCAGATACACTAGTGAAATTTAAGAGACTACCAGACAGGTATATGGAGGAATTTAGGGTGGGGGGATACACGGGAGGCCAGGTTTAAGGGTTGGCACAACATTGTGGGCCGAAGGGCCTGTACTGTGCTATAATATTCTATGTTCTATAAATAAGGGCATGCCATTGGAGGAGAAGTTAACGGGTGTATTCACTTTGCAGAGAGAGCAACAAGTCAATGCACATGTGTAAGTTATCAGTCAATAATTACTGCTAAGGAATAGAACAAAAAGAAATAGATCCATACATTACACTTCCTCCCTCTTTACATTAATGTAACATAAAGCTGTGTATATAACAAAACTTTCAATTTCCCTTTAACAGACCATGACAAATAGCATGCTTTCACAATAAAAGTGTTCTCTTGATTTTTGTCTTTTTAATTAACAGTCCATAACTAACTTCACTACACGGAAGATCCATTCTTTTGGGTGATGCTCTGTTCCTTTCAGGATAGTGCCTTTGGACCTGTGGATTGGCGTCAGGTTTAGCTGGCGTCTTGTCAAAGACAGCTTTCTCTGTTGTAGGTGTCACGTTGCTTTTGGTGACATGATCATCACGGAGATCTAAGTCCGGTGTTTGTAACATGTCCGTCTTGTTGGATGCAGTCGACTCAGGTGTGTTCTTTGGTTGAGCATCCAGTATCTGGTCCACATGATGTCTCCAGGTCTGATCTCCAACATCCACCGTGTACATCAGTGGTCCAGTTCTTGTAGATATTCTACCAGATATCCACTGGTCTTCTCGGTAATCACACACTAGGACTTCCTGTCCAATCTCGAAGCTCCTTGCTGCTTCACTTGGCAACTGACTGAACTGTTTATTCTGCACTTCCCTCTGTAGATCTGATTTCAGGAGGTCTATGCGAAATCCCGGAATTGTGCTCATGAACAGCATTGTAGGTGTTTGATTTGTTGCATGAACAGAGTTCCAATACACCAAAAGGAAGTTGTGTTGTGTTGTAGAGCTTGTGCTGTAGAGAAATGTTTTCTTTGTCCATCAATTTAGTGGACTTCTTGAAAGTTTGAATAAACCTTTCAGCTAACTCATTCATTACCGGGTGGTAAGGAGATGACTTGAAAGATCTGATGCCATTTTTCTTCATGAATAATCTGAACTGTTCTGATGTGTATTGTGGCTCATTGTCACTCCCAACTTGTTCTGGTGAGCCATTTCTGGAGAAGATAGTCCTCAGAATGGAATAAGTTTTCGCTGAGGTGGTTGACTTCATTGGTATGACTTCAGGCCACTTTGAATAAGGACCCACAGCAATCAGGTGCATGGAGTTCATGAATGGCCCAGCAAAGTCAGGACATAGCCATTGCCATGGTGATGACGGCCACTCCCATGAGTGTAATGGTGCTGTGGGGGTGCACTTTGAATTTTGCAGCATCCTGAATGGTGTTTGGTCAAGTCTTCAATCTGTCTATCTATTCCTGGCTTCCACAGCACGAAGTAGCTCCGGGTGAGACTCTTCATCTTGACTATACCCGGGTGTCCTTCATGCAGATTCTCTAAACTTTGGTGAGCAGTTTAGAGAGAACCATACATCAGCATTCTTTGACATACTGACAGATGGTATGTCAGAAAACGCTGAGAACTCTGGAAACATAGAATTACCATGCGGGGTGATGTCATAGACTCCTAACAATGCTGGGGCATTCCTTGTTTCTCTTTGTATTTCAGAATTGTTATTGACAACTGGTCCACCAATGCTGTGTAGAACGTTTCTGCTGGATCACATTATGAAGACTTTTCTTCTTCAGTTATCAATAGTGGAAGGTGTGACAAGCCATCAGCATTGTTGTGATGTTTGGTACCTGATGCGCCATCAATAACTCACTCTGAGACGTAAGGCGAGATATCGGCTTTTATTGACTGAAGAAGGAACAAGCAGTGAGTGACCATCATATTACATCCTGGAGAATGAGGCAGAGGATTAGACCTGAATCGCCTTTATACAGGGGCCTGTGGGAGGAGCCACAGGAGCAGTCAGCAGGGGGCGTGTCCAGACAGGCACATAGTTCACCACATTCACCCCCCCTTTGTTTGAAAGAGTCCCCATGTGGCGAAGTTTCTTACAGGTCAAGTCTATCAGGTGGTCGAATCTGTCGCTGCGATCTACGTAGCATCGACTGTGATTGCACCGATGCCAGCAACATTGGAGATTGCACAGGAGACGGAGGTTGTGCTGGTTCCAGCTCATGCATGTGCGAGGCACCACGTATATATGTGTCATGAGGAGTCCATGTAGGGCCTGGTGAGCGCGGTGTCACCTCGGGTACAGGGTTCATAGTTACTGGAGAGTGTTCAGGGTAGTGGTCTGCTGCACCTGCGGGCGCCAGGTCGCGGATGGAGACAGTGTCCTCCCGCCCATCAGGTAAGACCACGTAAGCATACTGGGGGTTCGCATGCAGAAGGTGAACCCTCTCAACCAGCGGGGAGTATTTATTGCTCCTCACATGTTTCCGGAGCAGCACTGGCCCCGGGGACATCAGCCAAACTGGTAGAGCGGTCCCAGTGACAGACTTCCTGGGAAAAGAGAATAGGAGTTCATGGGGGGGGGGTGGGGCCACCATCCGACCACCTGGACCCTCCAAGGGCTTGTGTTTGGCTCAATGATCCCCTCCCTGAGCAGCCACTGCACCTCTGACTGAATGAAGGCCCTGTCCCCCGCACTGTACCTCCCGCTTTTAGTCGCCACCGGTTTACAGTCGGGATCAGGTTGGCGAACAGCAGCGGGGGAGGGACCTTGAGAGTGGAGAGACTGCAAGTGGTGTCGGTAGCACAGCTGTCGTGTTGGATGGGATGTGTGTGTCGCTGTGTGTGTGTGGTCAGTAGTGATGAAGGCCCACAGAACTGAGGATTCTGGACAGTAAGCGGTGGGAGGGGCCCGTCATACACCATTGTCACACTTTCGAGATGGCTCTGGAGGTCCAGCCCCAATAGCACAGGTGCGCACAGATTAGGCATGACCAGTAGTGCAAAGTTCCAATATTCTGTGCCTTGCACCAACAAAGTCGCTACACAACCCGTCTGGATGTCTATGGAATGCGACCCAGAAACCAAATGGATCGTCTGACTAACTGGCCGTGTCACGAGTCTGCAGTGTTGCACTGTGTCCGGGTGAATGAAGCTCTTAGTTCTGCCCGTGTCAAACAGGCATCTAGTCCTGTGCCCCTCCACCAGGATGTCCATCATTGACCTTGCAAGCTGGTGTGGGGCGCTTTGGTCGAGGGTCACAGTGGCCAGAATTGAATCGCCATCGGGGTACCCGGTAAGCATCGGAGGGTCGGGGGCGGGGCATGCTGACACCGACAAAGATGGCCGCCCACATCCGGGCATGCAAGATGGCGGCCCCCACGTCTCACCCGCAGCGCTGCACGCCGCTCGCAGTTTAGACTTACAGACCTTGGCGAAATGGCCCCGCTTTCCGCAGCTGGAGCAGGTCACTTCTCGCGCTGGACAGCGTTTTCGAGAGTGTTTTTTTATGGCCACAGAAATAACAAAGCACAGGCTTCTGACGGGCTGCCGCTGTGGTCGGGTTCGGGGAGCTCGTGGAATCGCGACTGGCAGCGGCGAATTCGCTCGCGGGAGCCGGCGGTGGTGGGGTCTGAGGCGTCCACGGAACCGGCAGGGAATCGTGCGACTGGACAGCGTCGGCGTAGTGCAGCGCAGCTTCCAGAGCGTTGGCCGTCTCGATCGCCGAGCGTAAGGTAAGGTCGGCATTTTCCAGCAGTTGCTGGCGCATGTACACTGACCTCAGTCCCGTCACAAAGGCGTCTCGCACTAGCAGCTCCGCATGTTGTTCTGCCCTGAGTGTCTTGCAGTCACAAGCTCGGACGAGTGTCTGTAGTGCTCGGAGAAACTCGGCGCTCGATTCTCCAGGCCGCTGTTGCCGGGTAGCTAAACGATGTCTTGCGTAGACGGTGTTCACCGGCCGCAGGTACTGTCTTTTGAGGGCGTCCAGTGCCCCTTCGTAGGTTGGCAGGTCCTGGATAAGGGAATAAACTTTTGGGGTGACCCTCAAGAGGAGAATTCTGTACATAATGGCAGGGTCAGTCGCACGAAGCTCCGCCAAGTATGATTGGAAGCATGCGAGTCAGTGTTCAAAAGCGAGAGCTGCTTCAGGGTCTTGAGGGTCCAAATCCAACCTTTCCGGACGTAAAACGGTTTCCATGTTTTAAAACTTTCAGTCAATAAAATTGATGCACCATCAATAACTCACTCTGAGACGTAAGGCGAGATATCGGCTTTTATTGACTGAAGAAGGAACCAGCAGTGAGTGACCATCATATTACATCCTGGAGAATGAGGCAGAGGATTAGACCTGAATCGCCTTTATACAGGGGCCTGTGGGAGGAGCCACAGGAGCAGTCAGAAGGGGACGTGTCCAGACAGGCACATAGTTCACCACAGTACCCTTGAATTTTATGTCACAAGAGTTGGCTCCTAGGTAAAATGCCCAATGTTGTAATCAGGTAGCAGACATCACTGGGATTCCCTTCCTGGAAATGCAAATGGACACAAGGGGCCGGCAATCTGTCACTAGAGTAAACCTTTGTCTATAGAGATAGTGCTGGAACTTCTTTATTCCCCATACTAGACTAAGGGCCTCGCAGTTGATCTGTGCGTAGTTGCACTTGTCAGTGATTTAGAAGCAAATGCAATTGGATATTCAGATCCATCTTTCATAGTGTGCGACAAAATGGCACCAATGCTACAAGGGGACCCATTGCATGACAATCTGATGGGCAGTGATGGGTCATAATGGGTGAGCAGTTCATTGGATGTTATTAGTCTCTTTGTTTCCTTGAATGCTTTTTCACATCTTTCTGACCATTTCCACTTTGCTCCAACCTCTAACAGTGCATTCAATGGATGCAGCACTATAGCAATGTTTGGGAGAAAACATTGGTAGTAGTTTACACGGCCCAATTGTGACCTGAGTTGACACATTTTCCGGTTTGGGTGCTTGCAGCACTGCTTCAATCTTCTTTTGTGATTTATGTAAACCCTACTTGTCAATGACACGTCCACAATATGAGATTTCATTCTTGAAAAACTCACATTTCTCTCTCTTTGTGTGCAGACCATAATCACTCAGCCTTCTAAGCACTTTACTAAAGATTTGGAAATGTCCTTCATCATTCTTGCCCATTACGATGATGTCATCAAGGTAGCATTGTGATCCTGGGATATCTTGGAGCACTTAGTCCATTGCTCTTTGCCAAATTGCTGGAGCTGATGCGATGCCAAAGACGAGTCAATTATATTGGTACCGTCCCTTGTGAGTGTTGATTTTGAGGAACATCCTGCTGGACTCCTCAATCTCCAGTTGCAGATAGGCTTGTGACAAGTCAACTTTTGGAAACCTCTCCCTGCCTGCCAAAGATGGTGAAATATCTTCTATTCATGACAGGGGATTCTGCACAGTATGCTCACTTTTAAGTCCTCACATATGTGTACAGCTCCTGCTTTCCCTTTCTTGATCACTGGGACAATGAGTGTGGCCCAATCACTCCACTCTACCAGTGTATAAGGTACTGGAGGTGCCTTGTGGAATCTTGGTGTTGTTGCTTCATCCAATTCAATTCTGGCCTTCATGCCTTTGAGTTTACCAATACCTTTCTCAGGCACCTTCTCATTAGCATTAAGCAGCTGTTACAGTCTGTGGTTAGTGCTACTGTTTGGCCTGCAGTTGCCTGTTGATGACACATTGAGAGCTTTGATTGTGTGCCAGTCTAGTTGGACTTTTCTCAAACATTCACATCTAAAAAGTGCTGGTCCTCCACTTTTCAACACATAAAGTTCTAACTGCTATGTTCTGTCTCTGTACATCACATTTACTTTCAGCTTGCCTTTGGGAGACACTTTTTTGCCTATTATTGTCCTTAGCATCACTGAGGCCTTTTCTAAAGGTAGCTTAGAAAACAGTCTGTTGTAGTCAGCCTCTGAAATAATAGACAAAGATGACCCTGTATCGATTCTCAGTTTTACACTGGATACATCTGTTGTGATCCGTATGATTTTGTAATCTGCTTCAGTAATGCTATACAGTTCTAGGAATGACAGCTCACCCTTGTCAGACTCTGTGCTGTCTGATTCAGTTTCAGGTTCAGTCACTTTATGATTTTGTTTAGTTTTGTGTTTGAAACTTTTCATTGTGTGTAGTTTTGCATTTTGGTTGTGTTTTTTTGTCTGACTTGTACACTTTTTCTCTATAGTGGCCTTGTCTGTGACACTTCCTGTAAACTTTTTCTTTGAATCAACAGTTATTTGCATTATGGGAGGATACGCTACATCAATAACATTTTTAGCTTTTTGCACCATTCAAGGACAACTTGGGCATTTCACATTCTAAACTCATTTTCTGTAGTTCTGCTGCAACCTTTGCTGCAATCTCTAATGATATTGCAATGGTCAATGCCAATGCCTGTTCTAAGTTTAACCATAGAACCATCGAACCATAGAACACTACAGCACAGTACAGGCCCTTCAGCCCTCCATGTTGTGCCGACCCATATAATCCTTATAAAAAAAAGTACTAAACCCACACTACCCCATAACCCTCCATTTTTCTTTCATCCACGTGTCTGTCCAAGAGGCTCTTAAATACCCCTAATGTTTTAGACTCCACCACCATCCCTGGCAAGTCATTCCAGGCACTCACAATCCTTTATGTAAAAAACTTACCCCTGATGTCTCCCCTAAACTTCCCTCCCTTAATTTTGTACATATACCCTCTGGCGTTTGCTATTGGTGCCCTGGGAAACAGGTACTGACTATCCATCCTGTCTATGCCTCTCATCATCTTGTAGACCTCTATCAAGTCCCCTCTCATTCTTCTATGTTCCAAAGAGAAAAATCCCAGCTCTGCTAACCTTGCTTCATATGACCTGTTCTCCAAACCAGGCAACATCCTAGTAAATCTCCTCTACACCCTCTCCATAGCTTCCACATCCTTCCGATAATGAGGTGACCAGAATTGAACACAATACTCTAAGTGCAGTCTAACCGGAGATTTGTAGAGTTGCAACATGACCTCTCTACTCTTGAATTCAATCTCCCTGTTAATGAAGCCTAGCATCCCATAGGCCTTCTTAACTACCCTATCAACCTGTGCAGTGACCTTGAGGGATGTATGGATTTGAACCCCAAGGTCCCTTTGTTCATCCACACTCTTAAGTAACTGACCATTAACCCTGTACTCAGTCTTCTGGTTTGTCCTTCCAAAATGCATCACCTCAAACTTATCCAGATTGAACTCCATCTGCCATTTTTCTGCCCAACTCTGCAGCCTGCCTATATCCTCTTGTAACCTTCGACAACCTACAGCTCCATCCACAACTCCTCCAATCTTTGTGTCATCCGCAAACTTACACACCCATCCTCCCGCCTCTACATCCAGGTCATTTATAAAAATCACAAATAGCAGGGGTCCCAGGAGAGATCCCTGCGGCACTCCACTAGTCACTGACCTCCAGGCAGAATAGTTTCCTTCCACAACTACCCTCTGCTTTCTTCCTTTGAGCCAATTTTTTATCCAAACAGCCAAGGTTCCACTTATCCCATGCCTCATGACTTTCTGGATGAGTCTCTCATGAGGGACTTTGTCAAACGCTTTGCTAAAGTCCATGTAGACCACATCCACTGTCCCACCCTCATCTATTTCTTTTGTTACCTCTTCAAAAAACTCAATCAGGCTCATGAGGCATGATCTTCCCTTCACAAAGCCATGTTGACTATCCATGAGTAGAGTGAATTTCTCCAAATGCTCGTAGATCCTATCCTTAAGAATCCTTTCCAGTAGCTTGCAGACCACTGACATAAGACTCAGCGGTCTATAGTTCCCAGGTTTCTCCCTATTACTTTTTTTAAACAAGGGAACTACATTCACCATTCTTCAGTCCTCTGGCACTTCCCCTGCAGCCAAAGTGAATTCAAAGATCATAGCTAATGCTCCTGCGATCTCTTCTCTAAATTCCCACAAACCTTGGGATGTATCACATCCGGCCCTGGGGATTAATCAACCTTAATGTTTTTAAGAAGATCCAGCACTTCTTCTTCCTTAATCTCCACATTGTCCAGCACACAGGCATGCTCTACTTTGACCTCATCCTGATAAGGATCCTTTTCACTTCTGAATACAGAAGCAAAGTACTCATTTAGGACCTTCCCAACCTACTCCGCTTCCGGGCACATGTTGCCCTCTTTATCCTTTCGCAATCCCACCTTCGTTCTCGTCATCCTCCTATTCTTCACATACGCATAGAACACCTTGGGGTTCTCCTTAATCCTACATGCCAAGGCCTTTTCATGCCCCCTTCGAGCTCTCCTAAGTCCTTTCTTTAGCTCCTTCCTGGCTATCCTATATTTCTCATAAGCCCCTCCTACTTCCTGCTTCTTTTTTCCTTTTTTTTGTAATTTTTTAAATTGAAGTTCATCATCAACCAAACATTTCCATAAGACGTATTTCAGACATTGACATATATATCATATAATCATATATATCTCACAAATCTCCACAAAGTATTTATCTGAGGTACACACTTAGAGAAAAGGGTGGAAAGAAAAAACAAGCAAAAGGAAAGAACAAGTAGGAAGTGATTTTTTTTTTAACAGATTCATTGAGTTGTGAGAATAAAATTAGACCTATGAGGCATTATGTAGTTAAACCATTTTTCCCAGTATGAATCAAATTGTTCCAGCTTGTGATTAACAGATGCTGTTATCTTCTCCATTTTGTATATGTCCATTGTAATTTCCATCCATTCATTTTAAGTTGGGCTCTCCTGTGATAACCATTTCCTAGTAAGAGTCTTTTTACCAGCCACCAACAGTATATTCATTAAATGTTTATCTCTTTTCAACCATTCTTAAGGTATATATCCAAAATATATGGTCTTACTCTCTAAAGGTATTTCATATTTAAAGATGTCTTGTAGGGCATTGTGTATCCCCCTCCAATAGTTTTTAATAACAGGGCAGTCCCAAAAAAATGTTAATGATTTGCATTTTGATTTCCACAATTTCTCCAGCAAACAGGGAGGTTACTATCATAATGGGATTTCTGAGAGGGTGTAATAAAATACCTTATCAAGTTTTTCCATCCAAACTCCCTCCATTTCTGTGAACTGGTACACTTCCATTGATACCTCCATATTTTGTCCATTCCTCCTCAGATATAATTATCCCTCCTTCCTTCTCCCATTTTGTTTTAATGTATGAAATCGAATGTGTTTTAAGATTTGACAACACCTTATACATGCTTGAAATGATTCTACTACCATTATCTGAATTATATGCTTTTCTAAAGAGCTCTATCAAGCATGCACTTGCCTTGGTTACATTTTTAAGTGTCTTATTGTCGTATCTGTAAATACTGATAGAAATCTTGTTTTTCTAATAAGTGTTTCTCTTTAAGCATTTCAAAACTGAACAGTGTTCCTTCTTATGTTGCAAAGAACTGTTATTCCTTTAGCTGTCCAGTTCTTAAATCTAGCATCCAATTTACTTGGTGTATAATCCGAGTCATATACACATCATTTAAGAATTGCAATATCTCCCTCTAGATTATATTCTTTTATAGTAGTTTAAATTAACCAAATCAAATGCTTTTTCTGCTTCCATGCTTATCACTTTTGCTTCAATTTAATTTTTTTGTATAAGATCCATTATGTGAAATGTCCTTTGTATATTGTCTTGAGTCTGGCGTTGTTGTATAAAACTGTCTGATTATTATGTATCAGTATGGGTAGAGACTCCTCTAATCATTTGGCCATGATGGAGGTAAATAATCTATAATCTTCATTAAGAACGGATATTAGTCTAAATGACCCGCATTCCATTTTATCCTTGCCTTTTTTCGGTATAGCTGAGATTATCGCTTCCTTCCAACTGGGTGGCATTTCGGCCTTTTTTAGAGCCCAGTTCAGTGTGGGGAGTAAAACAGGAATTAACTCATTTTTAAATTCTTTGTACCACTCTGCTGTATACCCATCTGATCCTGGTGACTTGCTTAATTTAAGCCTACTAATTGTAGCTTTTAATTCAACTTCAGTTATGTCAGCAGTCATCGTTCTATTTTGTTCTTCGCTTAAAGTGGGTAACTAGAGAATTCAAGAAGGTGCTTCCCCCTGGAACTTTGGAATATAGAGTTTTGTAAAACACTTCAAAAGCTTCTTGAATTTCACTTAGCTTATTTTTTTATTGTTTTTGTTCTTGGGTCCCTAATTCTATGAATTGTATTTTCTACTATCTTTTTTTTTCAGTTTCCACACTAGTATTTTCATAGACTTCGATCCACTTTCATAATGTCTCTGTTTCAGAAACATTGTTTTCCCTGATTTCTTGCGTAGCCAAACTATTTATTTAATTCCTAATTCTTTTAATTTCCCCTAATGTTTCCTGTGCCAAATTCAATTTGTGTTTTTTCTCTAGCTCCTTCAGCCTATTTTGTAATTCCTCTAATGTTTTATTCCTTATTTTTTTCTTATATGAAGATATCGCTATAATTTTCCCTCTTAAGACCACCTTCAGAGTATCCCATAAAATGGGAGGTGAAACCTCTCCATTATCATTAAATTCTAAGTAGAGACCAATTTATTTTTTAATTTGTTCCTTAAAGTACGGATTATTGAATAGACTTGAATTTAGTTTTCAAATAGTATTCTTTGGTTGTAGGTCAAAATCAACAGATAAATATATAGGTGCATGGTCACTTACATCTATTGTCCCAATTCCACAGGTGTTTATTTTGTCTTTGTCTTTTCCAAATGTTATGAAATAGTCTATTCTTGTTTATACAGAATGGGGAGCAGAATAATGAATGTAATCCCTTCAGTCAGGGAAAAGGTCCCTTCATATATCAATTAAACCAACATCCTCAGAAAGACTTTCTTGTGTAAAGATTTTGTTACATAGGTTTTTCTATAGGAAGAATCTAAGTTTGGTTGTAATTGTAAATTTAAGTCTTCCCCACATATCAGGAGACCTTCTGTTTCAGGAACCATAATATCAGTAATTTTCTGAAGAAACCAATATCACTTCCCGGGGGTACGTATATATTCAATAGAGTAACAGAATTTCTGTCTATATTCCCCCTTACCAGAATATAACGGCCCTCTTTATCTCCCATTTCGAATACTTTTTCAAAATTTAGCCTACTTGAGATAAGAACAGCAACTCCTCTCCTATGTCCTGATTTATATGAGGAGAAAAACAGATTAGTGAAGCCTATTCTCTATAGTTTTTTATGCTTATTATCACTTAAATGATTTTCCTGTAAATATACTACATGGGCTTGTTCTTTTTTCATTTTGGATAAAATTCTCTTACGTTTGATTGGATTTAATAGCTCATTGCATTAAAAGAAATGAATTTTACCTTGTCCTTAGCCATCTGTATTCATTTGTCAATGTATCATTGAAATTAGAATAAAACTTAATCGATCTACTCCCTGAACAAATAAAAACCAAGAAACGCAAATAATAACAAAAATGGCAACAAATGTGTGATTTCAAAGCTGAGGTCTCTAGTAAATGACCCTGCGTTGAGCTAGAGGAAATGTCTAGCTGTGGGGAATAACCCCTCCTCCTTGTGAGTTGAGGGCCCCCATTGCAGTATTCATAAAAGTCAGTGACCAAATCCATTACACAGAAAAGATTTCCCTGTGTACTCCTCCTATATATATATATATATATATATATATACACACACACACACACACACACATATTACATACATACACATATATGCACACATATATATATTCTCATTTTGGTGGGGAAAAAGGAGTAAGTGAGCGAATAAAGAATAACAACTAAGTAATATAAAATCCACATTATAATAAGTATTTTTTTCAAGATAGGTATATCACTGTGTACTTTTGCTTCCGTTTAGCTTCTCAACATTTTTAAAGTTATACTTCCTGCTTCTTATATCTAGCATATGCTTCCCTTTTCCTCTTGATGAGTTGCCTCAAATATTTCGTCAGCCACGGTTCCCTTTTCCTACCACTTTTCCTTGCCTCAGTGGGACAAACCTATCCTGAACCCAGCTCAACTGGTCCCTAAACTTCTCCCACATTACTTCTGTGCTTTTCCCTTTGAACATCTGTTTCCAATTTATTTTCGCTTGTTCCTGCCTCATCCCCTCAAAGTTAGACCTTCCCAAGTTAAGCCCTTTACCATTTCATCTAATTTTATCCCTTTCCATAGCTATGCTGAAGCTAAGGGAGTTGTGGTCACTCTCACCAAAATGCTCCCCCACCAAGAGGTCTGTCACCTGACCAGGTTCATTACCCAGAACTAGATCCAGTATAGCCTCTCCTCTCATCAGCCGGTCTCTTTTTGACAGTAGCCTCTCTTGAGTACTTTGACTATGCTGAAATGCATCAGGAAGTCCATCTCTAAAGTCACAGTATTGGGAAAGTTTTCGTGGCTCTGCAATGTATTCAGAAATACTTTCATCCTTTGAGTGGTTCCTTTTGTGAAAGCTAAATCGCTCAGCTATTACTAGTGATTTTGGCCTCAAGAGATCTTGCAAAATTGCAACAATTTCATGGAAAGTCTTGCTTGCTGGCTTTTCAGGAGTTACTAAACTGTACGTTCTAGCTAATCTAAGAAGTGTGGAGACTTCCTTTTCTCCTCATCCACATTATTAGCATTACAATACAGTTCAACCCTCTTGATATACAATTCCCAGTCCTCATTAGCATGATCAAATTCAGCAATTTTCCTAAGGCCATTGTCACGTTATTTTTATTGTAGTTTTGCTAGTTTTGTGTCTCTCACTGTTACTCAAACACCCTTTTATAGCATCCATGACCACTTTCTCCATCTGTGTACTGGTTCAGTTCACTCTTTTCTGTCGCTGTCTCTCTTCCTTCGTTGGAATTCTATCATCTCATAGCTATTGGTGCAATTGGTGATAGCTGTTGACATTCAGGTTTGTGCTTGTCATCAATTTGTTGTATCTGAACAACTACATGTCAATTAAATAAAGGCACACCTTTGGAGGAGAAGTTAACTGGTATATTAACTTTGCAGAAAGAGCAACAAATTAATGCGCATGCATAAGTTATCAGTCAATAATTAGTGCTTTGTGGAGTCAATGTGCTAAGAGAAATCAATCTGTATATTACAACTATGACCTCTGGCTGCTCACACTCTCACGTGAGAATGCTATGGACTCGATCCGAGATGTCCCTGAACCTGGCACCCGGGAGGTAACAATCATCTGGGAATTTCATTCTCTTTCACAGAACCCCCTTTTTGTTCCCCTAAACAAGGAATCTCTATCACTAGAGCTCCCCACTTCTCTCCTCTTCCCTTTTGAGCCACAGATCCAGACTCCGTGCCAGAGGCCTGCTTGCTGCGGCTTATCCCCGGTGGGTCGCCCTCCCTCACAGTAGTATCCAAAGCGGTATACTTATTATTGAGGAGATCAGTCACAGGGGTGCTTTGCACTGGTTGCCTATTCCCCTTCCCTCTCCTGATAGACACCCACGCATCTGCCTCCTGCAGCTTAGGGATGGCCTTTTCCTTTTACCTCTTATCTATCGCCTCCTTATTCTTCACATGAGCTGAAGGTCATCGAGCAGTTGCTCCAGTTCCATTACACAGTCTCTAATGATCTACAGTTCAGGGCACTTTGTGCAGATGTAGTTGTCAGGGATACTGAAGATCTTTCAAAGGTCTCACATCTCACACAGGGAACATACTTCTAGCTACAGACCCATTCTCATCACACTAGCTATGTACTAACAGACAAAAAAAAACTTACTGGAAACTAACCTAGAGCCTGTGTCTGTACTTGTCGAAGCTTGTTGATCCAAAGCTGGGTCACTTTATCACTGCCCCGCTCCAACAATGGCCGCCCCGCTTACTCCTCATTTCTTTCTATTGGCCTAAACAATGACTCATTCTGATGAGACTTGCAGTTTTCAAATGCTCGTGCCCTCTCTCACTCACTGTGCTTCCTCTCTGATGGCAGTAACAAGAAGAAGACATGACTCAGATGGTGTGTGTCCTTAGTGGTGGATGCTGCATTCCTGAGGCAGTACCTTTTGAAGGCTGTGCCCATGATGGAACTGGCTGAGTCTCCAACTCTCTGCAGCTTGTTGCGAACATTTGCATCAGAGTTTCCATTCCAGGTTGTGATGCCAGTGTGAGAGTGTTCTACATTATACATCTAGAGAAATTTCTCAGAGTTTATGGTGACATACCAAGAGCCAAAGCCCTATCACTCAGTTGAATAAGAGGTAGGCAGTGTGATAGGGCTTTGGCTCAACAGGCTTAGGAAGTAATGGGATGAGGCGAGGTAGATTTAACCGTGTTAATTGCGGAAAGGGAGTAGTATGTGTGTGAGGCCAGTTTCCTGTACTCGGTGTCAAATGTGGGAGGTCCTGGAGTCTCCCAGCCTCCTGGATAGCCATATCTGCACCTGTTGTGTCGAGCTACAGCTTCTAAGGGTCCGAGTTAGGGAACTGGAGATGCAGCTCGATGACCTTCGCCTGGACAGGGAGATCAAGGAGGTGATAGAAAGGAGTTATAGCCAGGTGGTCACACTGGGGCCATGGGAGACAGACAAGTGGGTCACAGTCAGGAGAGGGAAGGGGAAGATTCAGGTATTAGAGAGTACCCCTGTGGCTGTAACCCTTGACAATAAGTACTCCTGTTTGAGTACTGGTGGGGGTGGGGGGGAACAGCCTACTGGGGGGAAGTGACAGTGGCTGTGTCTCTGGCACAGAGTCCGGCCCTATGGCTCAAAAGGGTAGGGAAAGGAAGCGGAAGGCAGTAGTGATAGGAGACTCCATATTTACGGGGTCAGACAAGCAATTTTGTGGACGCAGGAAAGAAACTCCCAGGTGCCAGTGTCCGGGATGTTTCAGATTGCCTCCAAGATATCCTGCAATGGGAGGGACAACAGCCAGAAGTCGTGGTACGTATTAGTACCAATGACACAGGTAGGTAAAGGGAAGAGGTCATGAGAAAGACTACAGGGAGTTAGGAAGAAAGTTGAGAAGCAAGACCGCAAAGGTAGTAATCTCGGGATTACTGCCTGTGCCGTGCGACAATGAGTATAGGAATAGAATGAGGTGGAGGATAAATGCATGGCTGAGGGATTGGAGCAGGCGGCAGGGATTCAGATTTCTGGATCATTGGGACCTCTTTTGGGGCGGGTGTGACCTGTGCAAAAAGGATGGGTTGTACTTAAATCCCAGGGAGACCAATATTCTGGCGGGGAGGTTTGCTAAGGCTACTGGGCAGAGTTTAAACTAGAATTGTTGGGGGTTGGGAACTGAACTGAAGAGACTGGGGAAGAGGAGGTTGGCTCACAAATAGAGAAAGTTTGTAGATGGCGCGAGAGGGAGGATAGGCAGGTGATAGAGAAGGGATGCACTCAGACTGAAGGTTTGCGATGTGTCTATTTTAATGCAAGGAGTGTTGTGAACAAAGCGGGTGAGCTTAGAGCCTGGATCAGTACTTGGAGATCAGTAATGTGGTGGCCATTACAGAGACTTGGATGACTCAGGGACTGGAATGGTTACTTCAAGTGCCAGGTCTTAGATGTTTCAGAAAGGACAGGGAGGGAAGCAAAAGAGATGGGGGCGTGGTACTGTTGATCAGAGATAGTGTCACGGCTGCAGAAAAGGTGGACGTCATGGAGGGATGGTCTATGGAGTCTCTGTGGGTGGAGGTTAGGAACAGGAAGGGGCCAATAACTTTACTGGGTGTTTTTTATAGGCCGCCCAATAGAAACAGGGATATCGAGGAGCAGATAGGGAAACAGATCCTGAAAAGGTGTAATAATAACAGAGTTGTCGTGATGGTAGATTTTAATTTCCCAAATATCAATTGGCATCTCCCTAGAGCAAGGGGATTAGATGGGGTAGAGTTTGTTAGGTGTGTTCAGGAAGGTTTCTTGACACAATATGTAGAGAAGCCGACAAGACGAGAGGCCGTATTGATTTGGTATTTGGAAATGAACCTGGTTAGGTGTCATATCTCTTAGTGGGAGAGCATTTTGGGGATACTGATCATAATTCTATCTCCTTTGCAATAGCATTGGAGCGAGATAGGAATAGACAAGTTAGAAAAGTGTTCAACTGGAGTAAGGGGAATTATGAGGCTATTAGGCAGGAAATTAGAAGCTTAAATTGGAAACTGATGTTCTCAGGGAAAAGTACGGAAGAAATGTGGCAAATATTCAGGGGATATTTATGTGGAGTTCTGTGTAGGTGCATTCCAATGAGACTGGGAAGTTATGGTCGGGTACAGGAACCGTGGTGTACAAAGGCTGTAATAAATCTACTCAAGAAGAAAAGAAAAGCTTGCAGAAGGTTCAGAAAGCTAGGTAATGTTAGAGATCTAGAAGATTATAAGGCTAACAGGAAGGAGCTTAAGAAGGAAATTAGGAGACCCAGATGGGGCCACGAGAAGGCCTTGGCAGGCAGGATTAAGGAAAACCCCAACGCATTCTACAAGTATGTAAAGAGCAAGAAGATAAGATGTGAAAGAATAGGATGTCTCAAGTGTGAAATAGCAGAGGTACTTAATGAATACTTTACTTCAATATTCATTATGGAAAAGGATCTTGGTGATGGTAGTGATGACTTGCAGTGGACTGGAAAGCTTGAGCATGTAGATATTAAGAAAGAGGATGTGCTGGAGCTTTTGGAAAGCATCAGGTTGGATAAGTTGCCAGGACCGGATGAGATGTACCCTAGGCCACTGTGGAAGGAGAGGGAGGAGATTGCTGAGCCTCTGGTGATGATCTTTGCATCATCATTGGGGCAAGAGAGGTTCTGGAGGATTGGAGGGTTGTGGGTGTTGTTCCTTTATTCAAGAAAGGGAGTAGAGATAACCCAGGAAATTATAGACCAGTGAGTCTTAGCTCAGTTGTTGGTAAGTTCATGGAGAAGATCCTGAGAGGCGGGATCTATGAACATTTGGAGAGGCATAATATGATTAAGAATAGTCAGCATGGCTTTGTCAAGGGCAGGTCCTGCCTTACAAGCCTGATTGAATTTTTTGAGGATGTGACTAAACACATTGATGACTGCTCTGCTGGGTGAGAAGCTGACAGTGATGCAGGTGGATGCGTTTCTGGTGTCATGGATTATTGATTACCTGACTGGCAGACCACAGTACGTGCGCTTGCAACACTGTGTCAGACAGAGTGGTCAGCAGCACTGGGGCTCCACAGGGGACTGTCCTGTCTCCCTTTCTCTTCACCATCTACACCTTGGACTTCAACTACCGCACAGAGTCTTGCCATCTTCAGAAGTTTTCTGATGACTCTGCCATAGTTGGATGCATCAGCAAGGGAGATGAGGCTGAGTACAGGGCTACGGTGGAAAACTTTGTCACATGGTACAAGCAGAATCATCTGCAGCTTAATGTGAAAAAGACTAAGGAGCTGGTGGTGGACCTGAGGAGGGCTAAGACACAGGTGACCCCTGTTTCCATTCAGGGGATCAGTGTGGACATAGTGGAGGATTACAAATTGACAATAAACTGGACAGGTTAAACAACACTGAGGCTGTCTACAAGAAGGGTCAGAGCCGTCTCTATTTCCTGAGGAGACTGAGGTCCTTTAACATCTGCCAGACGATGCTGAGGATTTTCTATGTGGCTGTGGTGGCCAGTGCTATCATGTTTGCTGTTGTGTGCTGGGGCAGCAGGCCGAGGGTAGCAGACACCAACCGAATCAACAAACTCATTCGTAAGGCCACTGATGTTGTGGAGGTGGAACTGGACTCTCTGACGGTGGTGTCTGAAAAGAGGATGCTGTCCAAGTTGCATGCCATCTTGGACAATGTCTCCCATCCACTCCATAATGTACTGGTTAGGCACAGGAGTACATTCAGCCAGAGTCTCATTCCACCGAGATGTAACACTGAGCATCATAGGAAGTAATTCCTACCTGTGGCCATCAAACTTTACAACTCCTCCCTCGGAATGTCAGACACCCTGAGCCAATAGGCTGGTCTTGGACTTATTTCCACTTGGCATGATTAACTTATTATTATTTAATTATTTGTGGTTTTATATTGCTATATTTCTTCACTACTCTTAGTTGGTGTGGCTGTAACAAAACCCGATTTCCCTCAGGATCAGTAAAGTATGTCTGTCTGTCTGAAGGGCAGTAGATGTAGTGTATATGGATTTCAGCAAAGAATTTGATAAGGTACCCCGTGCAAGGCTTATTGAGAAAATAAGGTGGCATGGGATCCAAGGGGACATTGCTTTGTGGATCCAGAACTGGCTTGCCCAATGAAGAAAAGAGTGGTTATAGATGGGTCGTATTCTGCATAGAGGTCGGTGACTAGTCATGTGTGTCAGTGATCTCTTCTGGGACCCTTACTCTCTGTGATTTTTATAAATGGCCTGGATGAGGAAGTGGAGGGATGGGTTAGTAAGTTTGTTGATAACACAAGGGTTGGACGTGTTGTGGACAGTGTGGAGGGCTGTCAGAGGTTACAGCGGGACATTGATAGAATGCAAAACTGGGCTGAGAAGTGGCAGATGGAGTTCAACCCGGATAAGTGTGAAGTAGTTCATTTTGGTAGGTCAAATATGGCAGAATATTGTATTAATGGTAAGACTCTTGGCAGTGTGGAGGATCAGAGGGATTTGAGGTCTGAGTCCATAGGACACTCAAAGTAGCTGCGCAGGTTGACACTGTGGTTAAGAAGGCATACGGTGTATTGGCCTTCATCAATCGTGGAATTGAATTTAGGAGCCGAGAGGTAATGTTGCAACTATATAGGAACCTGCTCAGACCCCACTTGGAGTACTGTGCTCAGATCTGGTCGCCTCACTCCAGGAAGGATGTGGAAGCCATAGTAAGGGTGCAGAGGAGATTTACAAGGATGTTGTCTGGATTGGGGAGCATGCCTTATGAAAACAGGTTGAGTGAACTCAGCCTTTTCTCCTTGGAGCAACGGAGGGTGAGTGGTGACCTGATAGAGGTGTATAAGATGATGAGAGGCATTGATCATGTGGATAGTCAGAGACTTTTTCCCAGGGCTGAAACGGTTGCCACAAGAGGACACAGGTTTAAGGTGCTGTGGAGTAGGTACAGAGGAGATGTTGGGGTAAGTTTTTTACTCAGAGAGTGGTGAGTGCGTGGAATGGGCTGCCAGCGACGGTGGTGGAGGCGGATATGATAGGGTCTTTTAAGAGACTTTTGGATAGGAACACGGAGCTTAGTAAAATAGAGGGTTGTAGGTAAGACTAGTAATTTCTAAGGTAGGGACGTGTTCGGCACAACTTTGTGGGCAGAAGGGCCTGCATTGTGCTGTAGGTTTTCTATGTTTCTATACCAAATCTCCTCAAACTTCTAATGAAGTACAGCTGTTGGTGTGCCTTCTTTGTGATTGCATCAATATGTTAGGCCCAGGAGATGTTGATGGCCAGGATCTTGAAACTGCTCCTTATTTCCTCCATTGACCCCTCAATGAGGACTGGTGTGTGTTCCCCTGACATCCCTCCCCAAAGTCTACAATCAGTTCCTTGGTCTTGCTGATATCAAAAGTGACACCACTGAACCTGCTGATTTGCCTCACTCCAATAAGCCTCCTCATTGCCATCAGTGATCAGTCCTCCTCCCGAAGAATGGAGAGAGGGAAAGGTAATTTCACCTTCAGAAGAGAGGTGTAGGAGTGAGCTCCATCTTTTGGTGCAACTGACCAGCACAGATTGCAACAGGCCAAATATAGTGTCAAGTGCAAAAAAGAGTGGAGAGTGGTAGAAATAACTACAAAAGCAGAGAATAAACTCTGACCACATTCTTGCTGTTTTTGGCATTCTTAGGTCTAAATTTAAACAGCTGTTACAATGATGTAATGTTTCTTGTACAGTTCCGCATACAATCAAGCCAAGCTAAATGAGTTCCAGAGCACAACACACTGCTATCAAGTGATAATTATGTGCAGGCAGAGGGTTTATCCTCCTGGCCATGTGAACTCTGTTTTTTCCCCGGTTCCCCTTGTGTGCGTGGAGCAGCAGATGACTGAAATGCAATTGTAGCCCTGATTACAGGGCAGGAGTTCAACCTTCAGCAACATTGCTCTCTGGGCAACAGTTGGATCTGAAGACTTTTCCTTGATGATAGGCTACATTTATATGGCAGGTTCAAAATCTTTGAGTGATTTCACAGAGGTGTGGTCAGGTTAGGTATGGCAGACATACAGCTACTAACAGAGCAGATGAAGAGCCTGGCCATGGTGATGGTTAAAGGCTGCAATCCGTCCTGCGAGATGTGTCCCTTAGATATTGTGTTTGGAACTCTAGCGTTGCAAATCTGAAAAAGGATTGATGTAAAGCCATGAGGCCATAAGACCACAGGACATAGGAGCAGAGTGAGGCCACTTGGTCCATCGAGTCTGCTCCACCATTTAATCATGTCTGCCCCACTCCCCAGCCTTCTCCCCGTACCCTTTGATGCTGTGGCCAATCAAGACCCTATCTATCTCCACCACAGCTGCCTCTGGTATCAAATTCCACTAATTCACCACCCTCTGTCTGAAGAAATTTCTTTGTATCTCTGTTTTAAATGGACAACCCTTTATCCTGAGGCTGTGTCCTCTTGTCCTAGACTTCCCCACCATAGGAAACATCCTTTCCATATCTACTCTGTCTAAACCTTTCAGTATTCGAAAGGTTGCAATGAGATTGACCCTTATCGTTCTAGATTCCAGCAAGTACAGGCACAGAGCCATCAAACGTTCCTCATATGATAACCCTTTCATTCCCAGATTCATCCTTGTGAACCTCCTCTGAATTATCTCCAATGCCAGCACATCTTTTCTTAGATAAGTGGTCCTATTTTCACTCTCATCTCTCTTTTATATTTTTATATACTTGAGAAAGCCTTTTCTATCCACCTCGATATTGTTTGCTAGCTTGCTTTCATATTTCATCTTTTCCCTCCTAATGATTCTTTTAGTTGCTTTCTGGAGGTTTGTAAAAGCTTCCCAATCCTCGATCTTCATGCTAATTTTTGCTTTGTTGTATGCAAAAACAACAACTTTTGCTTTTACATTAACTTTGACTTCCCATGTCAGCCACAGTTGTACTACTTTGCCATTTGAGTATTTCTTTGATTTTGGAATACGTCTATCCTACATCTTCCTCATTTTTCCCAGAAACTCACTCATATTATGATCACTGTCTCCTAAGGGTTCCTTTACCTGAAACTCTCTAATCACCTTTGGTTCATTACATAACATCCAGTCCAGTATTGTAGATCCCCTAAGAGGCTCAATAACAAACCGTTCTAAAAATCCATTTTGTAGGCATTTAACAAATTCACTCTCTAGAGATCCACTACCAACCTGATTTTCCCAATTTACCTGCATGTTAAAATCTCCCAAGATTATCATAACATCATCCTTTTGACTTGCTTTTTCTATTTCCCATTGTAATCTGTGGTTCACATCCCAGTTACCGTTGGGAGGCCTGTATATTATTGCCATCAGGGTCCTTTTACCCTTGCTATTTCTTAACTCCATCCTCAAGGATTCAACCTAAAAGCTCCAAAGGTAAAAAGATAAAAAAACACAAAATGCTGGCAGAACTCAGCAGGCCAGACAGCATCTATGGGAGGAGGTAGTGACGACGTTTCAGGCTGAAACCCTTCATCAGGAGTGTAAGATGAGTGTAAAGGTAAAAAGATGTTGCAAATGAGATCGGCACAAAATAACAATATAGTAATTCCCAGATTACTTTGGTGCACTTTTGTAAACCTGTAAAGACAAGACCAACTGTCTAAATGATACTGGTCTTATTTTTCCCATCTTGTATCATTTATGCATAATTTATATTCTGTGTTGTCTGAACCTACGTGTTTGTGATACTGCTGCAAGCCTTTCATTGTACCTTTACCTCATTGTACTCGTGAGCATAACAATAAACTTGATATCCTGTCGCTTGTCATGCAGTTCCTGCTTTCCATAGTTTTTAATCAGTTCTTTCCTCCCTCTTCACTTGCTTTGAATTTTAAAAGATAATCTTTTCTGAATTCTCCCTGTTCCAATGCAAGGTCAATGGCCTCAAATGTAGAAATATTCTGCTTTCTATGCTGATGGTGAACAGTTCCAATGGATTATTTCAGATTTCCATCTTCCTCAGCGTTGCGGTTTGTTTTGACCGCTGTCAGAAGTTACTCTGGGAGGGACTAACAAAAGCAAAGATGTGTGACAGCAGCAATTGCGTGACAGGCATTCTGATAAAAGAGTGGTTATCATCTAGACAGTTATTCTCATAATTGATAGGTGTAGAACAATGTGCCAAATAATCTGAGAATTGCTATATTCTTATCAGCTGCCGAGTTTTTCCACCTTCATTGAAAGCACCTGTGGCTGCTGGTAACTGAGAATTTTCTGAGAATCACCACTGTCATTAAAGTCTGTGGATGAGAAGCAATATATTAGCAACATATAATTGGTTTAGTATTGTCACGTGTACTGCGATTCAGTGAAAAGCTTTTGGTTTTGAGCCATCCAGACGGATCACTCCATGCAGAAGGTACATTGAAGTAGTAAAAAGGACGGCAGAATGCAGAATAGAGTGTGAAGTTACAAAGAAAGTGCAGTGCAAGTGTTGAGGTCCAAAGTTAGGAGTTTGAGGAGATTTGGTCTGACACCAAAGACAGATGGACCGTGTAGAGCGTTCTCACTGGCTGCTTCACAGTCTGGTATGGGGGAGGTGGGGGTGGCGGGTGTGCCACTGAACAGAGAGTTGTAAACTTAGTCAACTTACCTCCATAGTATCCAGGACATCTTCAAGGAGCAATGCTTCAAAAAGGCGGCATCCAGCATTACGATCCTCCATCGCCCAGGACGTGCCCTGTTCTCATTGCTACCATCATGAAGGAGATACAGAAGCCCAAAGGCACACACTCAATGATTCAGGAAGAATTTCTTCCCCTCTGCCATCCAATTCCTAAATAGACATCAGAATAGAGGGGTGGAGCTTTGGAGATGATGGCCCTAACACCGTCTCCTTTGCTTGCATCCTTGGAAACAGCTCTATTTCTATCATTAATATCTCTGCTTTTCCCTGTCAGGGTTTTTTTGAAGATGCTGACCTAAAGTTACACACTGACTTTGGTTCTTTGCAGGAATGGAACCCACTTATGGGGTCTCATGACTGGCTGCTATTTGATGTACCACAGACGCAGCCTAGAAGACTAGCACGTCGCCAGGGTTACAGGATTTCTTGGCTCTGGAGGTGGGCAGGCTCATGTCGGTGCCTCCACAGGAAATCAGTGTGTTGTGGAAGATGGAAGATCAAAAGCAGCAAGCTGGCTGCTGGCTGTGTGCCTGGAGACCTGAGATCTTTGGACACAGAGCTCAGAAAAAGCAATGCAACGGACTTTTAACATTGTAAATCAGTGATTTGTTTGTTACGTCTCCCCTCTTACTGTGAAACGGGGACACCTTTTTTCCCTTTATTGGGGAGAGAGAGAGCCTGTGGTATGTCGAATTACCAGGTGAATGAGTAGTCTTTGGGCTACTGCAAGACTATATCTTTATTGGTGCTTTGCAGCACGCTTGAGTGCTCGATGGGGGAGGGGGGTGGTGCCAATGCTTTTATCACTGGTGGGCATGGGGGAATCGCTGCTTTGCTGCTGATTATGCATGGGAGGGGGCAGACGGGCTCTTTGGGTTTCTAACATTTAACTGTCATTCATTCTTTGGGGCACTCCTCTGTTTTCATGGATGGTTGTGAAGAAAAAGCATTTCAGGATGTATATTGTATGCATTTCTCTGACATTAAATGTACCTTTGAAACCCATGAACACTACCTCACTATTTTTATTTCTTTAACTACTTATTTAACTACTTAATATATATAATCCTACTGTAATTCACAGTTTTTTTTGTATTATTATGTATTACATTGTACTGCTGCCACAAAGGCAACAAATTTCATGACATATGCTGGTGATATGAAACCTGATTCTGATTCAAAGTCAGTTCTATTATCAGAGTATGTACTGTATAAGAGCATGGTGCTGTTTTCTGGCGGCAGTGCTCCCTTGTTGATGTGCTCAGTGATGAAGAGGGCTTTCCCAGTGATGCACTAAGCTGAATCCTCTACTTTCTGTAGGTTTCTCCATTCTTGGGCATTAGTGCTTCCATACCAGACCATCTTGATTGAGGTGGAATCAGGTGGATTGGGAGATCAAGAGATGATCTTTATTGTATAACAGGTCCGTTCCAGAGGGTTATAAGAGAGGGTTGAAGCTCATTGAACTGTCCAATGACAGAATAGATTAAAATGTATAAAAACATCAGTGACATGTGCAAGGCATGTTTTTTACACAGAGAGTGGTCAGTGCCTGAATGCACTGCCCGGGTGGTGATATGACAGTGCCCTTTAAGAGACTTTTAGATAGGTGCATGAGTGTGTGGTGGATGGGGAGATTTGATACACAGGCAGAAAATGTAGTTTAATTTGTCACTGGGTTTGGCATGAAAATAAAGTGTCCAAAATCCTGCTCCCGGGCTGGACTGTGTGTATGTTACAAATACTTTCAACTAGCTGGTCTCCATCCTACCATATCACTATGTTACTGCTTATACTGAGGACAGGTGAGTCCTGGGTTGGATGTCCTTCTCACTTAAGGAAGCTGAAATAAAATGTCTCCCATAGCCTCTCCTTTTCAGGTGTAGTGATCACCGCAGGACCCCTGCTTGGTTTGCCACACAGAGGTCACTCGCTTATAGCCTCTCCTACACTACTATGTACATAGCAACGCTTTTATGTGGCGTCCCTGTTCTTACTGAGTCTATGTCATGGCGTGACCGAGTGTCCAACGGTATAACCTGGTGGGCAGCCAGCCTAGGAGAAGGAAAAAACTTTCATTCCAAACCTGGGTAGATGGGACTCATTAGCCTTGCCAGGCAGTCCGTCTAGGCAAAGAAAAACTCCAATACTCAACCTACAGCCTTGCGGTTGCCACAGTCATCACAGCTCACAGTGCCATTGTGGAACGTCCCCCAGCCTAAAGAGTGGAACTGGTCCACACACAGAGGGATGCAGTTCCTCCAAAGCACCAGATGCCGACTCTTTTCAGCTAAACCACAGTGTCATCCAGAATCTGCTCTGATAAATTAAATCATCCTGCCCTGAACAACTTTTAGCTTTCTCATCAAGTAAAAAAGAAAAGAAAGGCTGTATTCATGTAAGATTAAACCAAATTCAAATCTAGTCGATATATTTATGCACAGCCTGAATCTCTGATTGAGGAGGGTTGAGGAGCTCCACCCAGGAACATCTACAACCATCTGGAACAAACGTTGGGGCCCCATATCACTCTCTCTGTGACATGACCATTACTGGGAGGGGTCTGTGGAAGGCATTTACAAGTCACTAACTGTGTCTTTGCCAAGGGCAATAATATGCCCAGTAATGATGGTCTGGCATCTTATGGGTTCAGATTCCCACCATCCAGGACACGCCTAACCCTCGCTGGAGCTACTGAAGACTGAGGGCCCTCACCACCAGGTTCAGGAAAAGCTACTTTCCTGCAGTCATCGGGCATTGAATCAACCCGAACAACCTCAATCTTACCTTAGGAATGGAACACCATGGACTACTCTTGCAATACATGGACTTGTCTTTGTGGGTTTTTTTGGCACAACTCTCTTGATTTGCTCTGCCTTTATTTTTTCTTCACTCTCCTGTATAATTTAGTTATCAATTATGTTCAGTGTCGTTGCAACCTACATGTCTGTGACGATGCTGCAAGCAAGTTTCTCAATGTACCTGTACCTCCTCGCCTTTGCGCATTGACAATTAACACCTGACTACAAGGAATACATACATGCAGCATTTTAATTAAGCCCAGATCACCCTGGATTATTCATCAACCGCAAGGAATTTCCACTCCTTCAACGTGCAGCTGGTGTGTAACCACAGAGAGATATTTTTACGGTGTGTGTGCAAGCTTCCTTGTCAGCTGCCAAGGTGATTTTATCCTGCTGTGGCTCACCTCCCTGATCCCTTTGCACTTCAAGCAGACATACTGGAAGCTGCTTGGGATCAAGGGATTCTCATGTAAACTGTGAGCAAAGGCAGCTCTCAGAATCCTCAGGGGGTAAAAGGACCGTGGTGTGACCACCAGAGGTGTCACAGAACCAATCACCGGTGTGAAGAAGATAGACTGCTATACACCCAGGGAGGCTTCTAGAGCAGTCCACCGTGAGCCTACTCTATACTACGCTGGGCAGCACTCGAGATTTGGAACTGCAGGATGAAAAAAAGCACAGAGGTAACTGAGGTTGCGAGATTTAACTAGAAGAGTGGGGGAGAAGAGTGGGGGAGAGGAGTAGGAGATGGAGCATAGTGTGCGTGGCAGTTGTTGCTGGAAATACCTTTGCTATTGTGAGACTTACAATGGTCCCACCAGTACATCCATTTAGCAGCCACATGTAAAAGCTCTCCCTGTCCACATCATTCTCTGTGGTCACAACACAAAGTGGTCTTCAAATGGACTTTGCCTGATTTCATTCCATTCCTTCCCATTCAATAGCACATAGGGTCAGAATGTAGAATATAATGTATGTGTTACAGAGAAAATGCAGTTGAAGTAATTAAAATTTAACAGAGTGTAATATTATAATCAATGTCATGAATGGATCAGCTGAGGGTAGCCTTTGCAAAGTGTTGCCGTGGTCTGGCACCATCTTGTCCTTGAAGATGGAACGGATGGAAGGAAGTGACGAGCTGTGGTGGACTGGGTTGTGTTTATAGCTCTCTGAGGGTTCATTCAGTCAAGTATGAATACCTAAGCTGTGGAGTGAACACCCTTTGGAAAATTAAGCACATTAATTGGAAGATTCAAGGAAAGAAAGTTATGTCATTTTGCGCTCAGTCATATTTAAGTCACTGTTGACATCAGTGAAAATCAGTGAGTATTGCTTCTATGCGGCAATCTGATAATGAATTCTGTCATGAGGCACCGGGAGGTCTTCTGTCTCCATGTTTCCAATGACAAGGCAAGATGACACTCCATTAATTTACAGTGTCTTTTCCACTGCATGTGTTAACCATGAAATGCTTGGAGAATCACCAGAGTTTTCTGTGTCTCTCCCTTCCATCTTATGACATATGTTGCTAGGAATAAAAGAGACCTCTAATTGAAAAGAACGTTGAATTGAATGAATGGATGGAGAGCAGTTATCGAGGCTGATCTTTTGAGCCTGCTTTGCCATTTATCAAGACATGGACTCAGCTCCACCTACCTTCCTTTTCCCAGTAATCCTTAATTCCCCTGGTATACAGCAATCTATCTAACTGTGTCTTAAATATATTTAATGCAATAGCCTCACTTGGCAGAGAATTCCACAGGTTCACTAGTCTATAGGAAAAGCAGATTCTCCTCACTTCCATTCTAAATCTGTTCCCCAGAATCTTGGACCCCTAGTTCTCGTGTCCCTTATCAGTGGAAACAACTTTATTATCTATCCCTTTCATAACGTTGTGTGTTTCTGTAAGATACACCCTCCGTCTTTGCATTCCAGTGAGTCTTTCATTCTGCTATCAGCTCATAAGCAACAAAATTATGCAGTTTTATACATAACATACCACACTTTCTTTACAACTGCACTCCTCTAATTGCAGGAACTAACTTGGACATTAGTTATTGTTTCATATACTGTATCTTCCCCTAAGCCTTGGCCCGACTGAAGATCATCCTCTGGCACATTCACTGGGTCAAGATGTTCCCTGCGTAAGTGGGACAGGCAAACTATTCCAACACTATCAGCTCAGCTTGCTCTCACACAGGCTGCTTGAATGCAGACTCTAGGACAGTCCTGCCTATTGTGAACCTTACTAGTGTCTCCTCCCCTCAGGTCGAGAGCAGTAGTACTGAAATGATCATCGTCAATAAATCTGGTTGCTTTTAACATCTCTTACAGTTCAGGGTAACAACTGGGCATCTTCCTGAAAAAGGGAAGGATGCTGACGCACTGGAAAGATTTGTAAATCCGTGTTCCATGTTATTGCTTCTCTCCACCCTCACTATTAATTATCACCATAACGTGGCAAAATATCACAAAGTGACACATAGGCCTTATTTCTAGTGGTGACGAGACAGCCTACAGAGAGGTTAACATCCTGATACAGTGGTGCCAAGCGTACAACCTCTCTCTCAATGTCCAAAAAACAAAAGAGCTGATTGTGGATTACAGGAGGAATGGAGACAGTGACACTGCAGTTGAGAGGGTGAATAGTTTCAAGTTCCTCGGTACGTGCATCATCGGAGATCTCACCTGGACTGTACACACCGGCTGTGTGGCAAAAAAAGCACAACAGCGTCTCTTCCACCTCAGATGACTGAAGAAGTTCAGCATGAACCCCAAATCCTCATGACCTTCTGCAGGGGCACCATTGAGAGCATCTGACTGGCTCTATCACCTCCTGTTATGGGAACGGCACCAACCTTGATCGCTGGGCACTGCAGAGAGTGGTACGGACAGCCCAGTGCACCTGTGGATGTGAACATCCCTCCATTGAGGACATTTACAGCAGCAGGTGTGTAAAGAAGGCCTGGAAGATCATCAAGGACACCAGTTACCCCAGCCACAAACTGTTTTAGTTGCTTCAGTCTGGTAAACAGTATTGCAACATAAAAGCCAGGACCAATAGGCTATGAAGCAGTTTCTTTTTACAAGCCATTCAACTTCTAAATTCACATGCCTGTATATTGCGACAGAGTCGTAACGTAAAGATTTTTACTCCCTTATGTTGTGGGACGGATGTAAGATTTAAATAAATTCAAATTCATAGGACAGTAGGCAAACAGAATGTGACAATCACAAAGATGGCAAAACAAGACTGGACATCCTGAAACCTGTAACAAATAACTGGGAGTCAAGGGAGAACCAGAGAACAGGGCTCAAGCATCTGAAGCACTGGCAAAGGACTGTAAAATAGAAATGGTCAAGCGGCAGGACTGGGAGGAGAACAGAGCTCTTGGAAGTTGAAGTGCAGGAGATCGGATGAGGCACTTTGTTTCCAAACTATGAGTTGATGTGACTGAGGGCCAAGGATGAAAGGGGGTGGGTGTGAGCTGGGGAAGGAGCTGCAGACGTTTGGTTGAGCTGTAAAGGTAGATTGAGAGGTGTGAACCTGCAAATTATATTGACATGAGGAATAAAATGTTTTACCAGTGTGCGAAGGGGGAGTGAAGCATTGGGATAATATGTACCTCCTGGCCACTTTATTCAGGATTCAAGACTCAATATTGTTTAATGCCATTTCCAATACATTAGTATATAAAATAAATGTTAGTCCAGATCTAATACAGCATAAAAACACAATAAGATAAAGAACACAATAATAGAACAAACACAATAAATATAAACATATAACTTTTGTACACATAGATTGATTGTAAGTCCGTAACATGACATTAGGCATAGAAGTGTCTGTACATAAGGTGACTCTGACAGGAAGTGATAAAGTAGTGGTTGTGGGGGCTGTGGAGGGTTGGGTTAGTGGGTGTAAGGCTGATTCAGCCTTACAGCTTGGAGAAAGTAACCATTATGAAGTCTCCTCCCTAATGGGAATGGAACAGTCAGTCCTTGAGAGGGTAGGATCCTTCATGATGTTACTGGTCCTTTTCTGACACCTTTCTGAATATATACCCTTGAAAGCAGGTGGGCACGTTGGGCAGTTGGGCAGTTTTGACTACCCGTTGTAGAGACTTCCAGTCCATTGCTGTGCATTCTCCAAACCATGTTGTGATGCAGCATTTTAGGATGCTCTCTACTACACATCTGTCGAATACAGATGTGCACAATCCAGCTCTCTTCCGCTCCCACAGGAAGTTGAGGTGTTATGTGAGATGGGCACTTCCAGGAGTTTGAAACTTTTCACAGTTTGAAACTTTTACATTGTGCCGCCAATGTAAAGAGGGGGTTGAGTGGTGTGAATTGCCCTGAGGTCTATAATCATCTTTTTTTTGTTGACATTGTGGAAGAGGTTATTTGCCTGGCATCAGACCTCAAGCTCTTCCTCCTCCTCTCTGTAATTGTTGGCGATGAGTCCCATCACTCTCATGAACTTGACAATATGATTATGACGTGATTATTAGGTACCTCTTGTACCTAACAAAGTGGCTCTGAGTGTGTGTTCATGGTCTTCTGTTGCTGTAGCCCATCCACTTCAAGGTTCAATATGTTGTGCATTCGGAAATGCTCTTCTGCACGCATCTGTTGTAGCCCATGGTTATCTGAGTTACTGTTGCCTTCATGACAGTTTGAACCACTGGCCATTTCCTCAGATCTCCCTCATTAATGAGGCGTTTTTGCCCCCAGAACTGCTGCTCACTGGATGTTTTTCGTTTTTTGCACCATTCTCTGTAAACTCTTGAAACCATTGTGTGTGAAAGTCCCAGGAGACTGGCATTTTCTGGGATACTCAAACCACCCCATCTGGCACCAACAATCATTCCATAGACAAAGTCACTTAGATCACATTTCCTCCCCATTCTGATGTTTGGACCGAACAGCACAGCCTTTTAACCATGTCTGCTTGCTTTCATGCATTGAGTTGCTGCACATGATTGTTTAACATTAACGAGCAGGGGTAGAAGTGTACCTAATAAAGTGGCTACTGAGTGTAGGTATCAGGATTTATTAGTGTACACATTTAGTAGTGAATGTATTAGTGTACGTAGCTTCCCTGAAATGCTTAGATCATTGGATTTTTTCCAGTGTTATATCCTTCGAGGTCTTCATACTTTGCAACAACACTTGCAAGAGGTGACACTGAAATGTGCTTTGGAGTTCTGCTTTAATATGGCAAGAAGTGTTCCTCTCTCATTCCATCTCCAACCTTGTCAACTTTGGGAGATCTTTTAGACAGTGGAATTGATATTGTCTCCTGTGGTTCATTGACACATGCTATGCTGCTAATAGACTGGGAGTCTCAGGAAAGCTATGGTTTGACCCAATACAGAGGTTTGACTTGAAACCTCGACAGCTCCTTTCCTTCTCACAGATGTTCAGCCTGCCGAGAGTTATACTGTCTTTCTGGTTTCTGGTCACTCCTTATTTTGTTGCTATTGTAACCCTCTTACAAACTTGGCTCACCAGCTAGCTCTGCTACAGCCATGGGACCCAGGGGAGAGAAGGCTACCTTTCAAAACGATATACATCTAGGGTCTGTATGATTTGCGGTTCAACTAAATTGGAACATCATGATGTTCCGATTAAAGAAATCTCAATGTGAGTGAATGCTGTCCATGCAGAATTGTCAGTTGGCCAGCAATAACAGATGGTACTCTTCATAAAATGATAAAAAGTACAGTATATTTACAAATTTCAGCTTTATCAAATAGTTAATAGGAAAAAGGAAAGAAAAGGGCCCAGCACACTTAAACCAGTCAACTGTTGGAGCTCACACTGGAGACGTTTTTTTACCCACATTCTGGAACCACAGTCTGCATGAAAGCACACACCACTTTCTGAACTTCTGTCCAAGTCCAACTCGAACAAATTGGATCTCTTTCAGGATCATTGACCCTTCCTCCTTGGAGCCATTCATCTCCACAAAGCACTTTGTGCAACGGGGACTCTCCTTCCAATGGTATTCTTCAGCATCTTCCCTTCTGTCTCACTCCGCAGGTCCCGCCAAAAGCCTCCAAGCCGGATTACTGTCCTTCAGAAAACTCTTCCCTACAGTCCTGATTGGCTGACTGACTCATATTCCTAAATTGGACAATGTGTCCTTGCCATATCCAAAACCAAAACACACTTACCAGCATGGCACGCGGCTTTTTCAGAAAACTGATAATATAAATTACCTCACAGCATAGCAGTAGAAATCTTAACCAGGGCGTTACACTATTTTGTACGACATTGATCGGGGTGGCTTATGGATAACGAATGACATGGCATTAGATTGAACTGAACTAAGCTGAATTGAATATGCCTGGACTCTAATGATTTTGTGGGCTGATGTTTTATATTCTGTGTTTTCACTTGTATTTTGAATTGTATTGTACTGTATTTATTTATTTCTTACATCAAGGGGGTAAAAATCTTTATGTTGCATCTCCGTCACAATGTACAATCAATAAAGAGGGGACATATGGGAGGATATTGCCCAAACACTAAGATTGTATACATGATCATTTTGTATACATGTATATACAGTCAGATACACAATCAGATCAATGTACAGTCAGATATACAATCAGATCAATGTACAGTCAGATACAATCAGATCAATGTACAGTCAGATGTACAATCAGATCAATGTACAGAGATACACAATCAGATCAATGTACAGTCAGATGTACAATCAGATCAGTGTGTATTGATAAATCTGATGGCCTGGTGAAAGAAGCTGTCCTGGAGCCTGTTGGTCCTGGCCTTAATGCCATGGTACCACTTGTCAGATGGTGGCAGCTGAAACAGTTTGTGGTTGTGGTGGCAGGAGTCCCTGATAATCCTCCGGGCCCTTTTTACACAGTTGCTGCTTTAAATGTCCTGAATAGAGGAAATCTCACATCCACAAATTGCTGGCCTGAGCACACCATTCTCTGCAGTGCCCTGCAATTGAGGGTTTGTTTTGCAGTTTGCGTGATATATTTTTGTGCATTGGTGGGGGTGAGGGTGGTGGCTGATGTTATTCTTTGAATGTGTTTCATGGTTTTCTTTGTTTCGTGGCTGTCTGTAGGGAAGGTGATTCTCAGGGTTGTATACAGTACTGCTTGTATACTTTGATAATAAATGTACTTAGAACCTTTGAATCTTGAAAACTGTCCTTCTGGTTCAGGTACTCATTCAAAATTTAAGTCAAGTCAGTTTCAATATTTTTCCCCCTTCCCTTTTTTTCTCTCTGCCACACTTTACATCTATTGCTCTTTCTTGCCCAGGAGTGGAGGATTGCTGAGCCCTTTCTCAACTCGAACACTGGCTCCTTTGATCTTCTCCAGTCTGCACGTGCATTTCTCATCCCGTCATAAGGGACCTTGAATTTGGGGAAAGTTACAATTCTCAAGGCAGGTATTCAGCTCATCTGAACTGGCCGGTGCTGGTGACACAAGATACTGGTATCAGGAGCAAAAACAAAAAGCTGGAGGAACTGAGTAGGTTGAGTGGCATCAGTGGAGGCAGATAGTCAATATGGCTGCAAGGAGGTTTTTCATTGTGCCTGTACTTCACCCTACTTGTGTTTGTAACAATAAACTGGCTTGGCTTGATGTTTCAGATCATGATTGAGGATTGGAATGAAGAGTGGTGTCAGTATAAATAGGAGAGAGGGAAAGGATGAGACAGGAGCTGGTAGGTGAGAAGTGGAACCGAGTGAGGTGATGTTGGGTGGGGGGTGATAGGCATTTGGAGCCAAATAGAGGGAAGGGATAATAAATTTACCTTGAACTTTGAGGGTTATAAGAGGCTGGAAGGTGATAAATAGAAGCAGAAAAGAGAGCAATGATGGGCAAATGGAAACAGATGAGAGAGGAGAATCCAATAGAAAAGAAATTCAGGTGGATGGGTGTGAGGGTGATAGCCTAGAATGGGAACAGTGATCCATTTTTTCCCTTTAACTCAATTACATTTTCCTTCTTTTAACAGGATAAAATGTCCTAAGTCACCTTTTAGTGAGGAAAAAGAACAGGGGAACACGAAGGAACGTGGCTCTCCTTGTCAGAAACCATGTCAGAAAAGTGAAAAGATTGTAGGGATAAAATGTAGGGTCATCATGATGTGGAAAGGAAAGACCAAGGCCACCAAGGGTCCTTAGTTGCCCAGCGACAATACAGAACAGAGCTGACAATAATCTGAGAAAGCAGCAACTGCCAGTAGCCTATCCTTCAACCATCCCCTTCAGGCTGAGCTGTTACAATAAAAATAACAAGCAGGAAACCACAGGAGGTAAATCTCCAGATTAAACCATGAACTGATTGATGGTTTTTTGTTCAGCAAGGATATCAGAAGTTGGCTGTACTGTGGAACAAGCTCATGGAATGGAATGGGATTTCAGCAAGGGTGTGGGGAAAGAAACAGAACCCTAAAGGGTGTGTTGTTTTGGAAAATCAGGAAAGGGTGTGCACAGAGGAGAAGCCAGTGCTGGCAAAGAAGTGCAAGGAAAGAGGGTTAGCAAGGAAGTGCCAGCAGTATAAGAAATGACAGATTGTCTCACTGTGTCATGTCAGATTTAATAGCAGGGAAAGGAGAGCAAAGTGGGTGAAGGGCAGATGGCACCTCTGAGGCACACAGGCTGTGTTACGCTGACCACAGTCGTTCCTATACCTGGAGTAAAGATAGGCCAAACCTTTGGACCTTGTGCAGAATATATTCTTCAAATACATTTCTTTGTAATTATGTAAAGTCTTAAGTGCTTAGTGCACAGCCCCAGGGGACACATCAAATCAAAGGATATTTAAACATAGGACAGGAAGTGATTTTCAGAATGTTCTCTTCCTATTAAAAACTGCTGTGTTCCCTTGCCCCTCTTCCTGTATTTCTAAACAGGAAAATAAGGAAATTTTTGTTTCCTTAAGGAAAGCACTGTTTTAATTGGTGTCTTTTTTGTTAGTCCCAGTTCAGTGGCATTACCTTTTAAAGGGGTATAACCTTCCTCTGCATATACTTTTCAGTAAATATCTCAGCTTGGTCACACAGATCAGTAGAGTCCTTTGTTTGTGAGGAGTTGGCTAATCCCAGCTGGCTGTAATGAAATAAAATGAGTTCTCTGTAGCTTTTAATATTTCTCCTGATCTAGCAGTTACTCCCAATACTATAATCCTTCCTTCAACTATAGAAGAATATATTTTTCTGGAGTACAAGTATATCTGGAATATATTTTATTATTTATTAATTTATTTGTGGTTTTATTACTTCATGTGTTATGTGCTTGAGTTTCATGTCCTGTGCCGTGCACCTTGGTGCAGAGGAACTTTGATTGTTTGGCAGTATCCATGCATACAGTTGAACAACAATAAACTTGAACTTGACCTGTCGCTCTACATTTGTTGACTTCCATTAAATGTCAGCAGTCTTTTTACTAGATAGGGATCATATTGACTTTGGTGCTGTCTGTGTTGAGTTTGCATGTTCTCTCTGTGACTGTGTGATTTACCTTTGGGTTCTTCCAACATCCCAGATGTGGCCAGTTTAAATGCCTTGAACATGTAGGTGAGTAGTATAATCTGAGGAGAGTTGACTGGAAGGTGGGGAGAATAAAATGGGGGCTTGAAGGTCATTGCACATGTGATGGGCTGAAGGGCCAGATTCTGTGCTGAATGACTGTGAATCTGATAAAACTGTAGAATATACATTATTCTAGCGCTGTGTTATTCTTTCTTCACGATCTTATTGCTTTATTGTTTTCCAAGAGATGACTTCTTCCCAGTATGTACCTGACCATCGGAGGAGAACGCTTGTAGAAATGATGGGGAGAAGGACACTGCAGTTTTAATGAAGGAAAGTAACACAGCTTGCAAAAATGAACATCAATTGCCAATTACTCTTCATCCCTGCTGACTTCTGTCCCTCTGCAGACTGAAGTGCTCAACCCCTAATTAGAATGTTTTAATTGGGTCCTTAGAATAATTAGATCAAGTTGTGGGTAAGAACTAGTTGCTTACAGAAGCCTTGGCAATAGTGTAAAATACCCAAGATCTCAGGAGTAATTTTCAGACTAAATCAGGAAAGTCTAATAAGATTGTAGCCTCTTCATTGATACCTTTTTGAATTAGACTTCGTACCCTGGAGAAATGTGTTAATATGGGCTGTGACCTATTTAATCCATGGACTCCATGAACTTTCCAAAGACAGAAAGCCAGAAGTGAGTTCAGGAAACATTCTTTCACTTATTTATCCTTTTTTTGTTGCTGTGACTTATGATTTAAATGAGAGAACTTATTTAAATTCTGTTTCAGGATATAGGAAAAAAATCCTATGTTTCTGGGAGTGTGAATTCTGGCTTTCACCATACCTCCAGTGGAGAAGCCTGCCTTCTTAATTCACTGGTCTTCAGGTAATTAGCTCATTCTTGCCAGAAGTGATGGTACTGGTATGTAACAACAGGGCAAGTCTGGATGATGTGTGACTTTGAGAGGAACATAGAGATGGTAGTGTTGTCATACATCTACTGCTTGGTGTAGGGCATGCTATTGGAGGTTGAAAAGGGGCTGCCCTTGTCTTTCATAATTACAGTACATTGCATCCTGGAGAGACTTCGTAGGGTGGGCACGTCATACAATGGTACAAGAAATAGGTGTGAAAGTTGATGATTAACCTGCCAATCAAGAAGATTTACCAGGATATTGCCCGAATTAGAGGATATGTGGTGTATGGAGAGATTGGACAAACTAGGGCTGTTTTCTCTGGAATGCTGGAGGCTGAGAGGAGCCCTGATAAAAGTTTATAAAGTTATGAGAGGTTTATAGGGTAGTCCCTACTTGGGGCAATGCAATAGTGGACTTCCTCATAGGGAACAAGTAAACACAAAGTACACTCCAGATGCTGTGGTCAAATCAAGACGAACAAACAAGCTGGATGAACTCAGTAGGTCGGGCAGCATCCGTTGAAAGGAGCAGTCGACGTTTCGGGCCGAAACCCTTCGTCAGTATCTCTTAGGGAACAAGGCTGGCAATTAATGGAAGTGCGAGTCAGGGAGCGCTTTGGCTGTAGTGACCATAATTCTATTAGTTTTAGGATAGTGATGGAAAACGCTAGGACAATCTCACAGGTTAGAGCCCTACACCTGAACAGGGCTAATTTTCTGATTCAGATTTATTTATTTATCACATGTATATCGAATCATATTGTGAAATGCGTCATTTGCGTCAACAACCAACACAACATAAGGATGCTCTGGGCAAGTGTTGCCACATATTTTGGTGCCAATGTAGCACACCCGAGATGTTCAGCAGAACAACACAACAACAGGAAAACAGAAACAAAACAATCCCCCTTTATGAAGGATCTAGTCGAGGTCAAATGGATCAGCCTATTTGAAGGGACTGGAATGAATAGCAAGTGGGAAGCTTTATAAAAGTGTGACATCAAGAGTGCAGGATTACCACGTTCAGTAAGAGTGAAGAATAAACCTGATAAGTTTAGGTAACCTTGGTTGACATGGGATATTAAAACTCTGGTCAAGAAAAAGAAGGACTCATACAATGGGTTTAGGATGTTAGGCCCAAGCAAATCTGTTGATGACTATAAAAAGATTAAGGTTACTTTTTACAAGGGAAATCATGAGGACAAAGACAGGTAATGAGATGGATCAGACAGATAAAGCTAAGGAAAATCCCAAGTCGTTCTACAGGTTCATTTTGAATAAGAGGGTGCTAAGGGAGACAGTATGTTTCTTTAGGGATCAGCAGCTTACATCTCAAGCCACAGGAGATAAGCGGGATTTTTAAAGAATATTTCTCCTTGTTTACTGGGATTAGAATCATAGTTGCTCAAGATAAGGAAAGCTAGTGGAGATGTTTTGTAGGACATTCATGTGACTTGGGAGGAGATAGTTATAGTCTTACAGTGCAGTGAGATGGATGAATCCTCAGGGCCTGACCAAGTGTGTCTTTTTGGGAGGCTAGAGAAGAAGTTGTGAAGGCCCTTATGGAGCTACATGGGGCAGCAATACTGTAGTCATCATGGAAGAGAGGAACAAGACCAGCAGCTTAATGCTCTAGGATATGGGTACTTTAGGTGGGATAGAAGCAGAGAAAAGAGAGAAGGGAGTGTTGCATTTTTTTGATTAAGGGGACAGTAGTCAGGGATGGAATTACTGAAGAATTATCCAGTGAGACTTTGTGGGGAGGACTGAGGAATAAAAAGGGGCTGATCACAATGTTCAGATTATACTGTAGGTCCCCAAATAGTCAACAGGAATTGGAAAACAAATATGCTAGGAGATCGTGCAAAGTTGCAAGAATAATAGTAGAGGATTTTACCTTTCTTAACATGGTCTGGGATGGCCATACTGTTGAGAGCTTAGATGGGATGCTTCCTTGGGCAATATATAGAGGATCCTACTGTTGGGTAACAAGGTATGACAAGTGACTGGGTGACAGTGGGGGTGCATTTTGGGACCAGCGACTATTTATTTGAAATTAGTTATGGAAAGGGACTGAACTGGGCCCTCAGGTTTAGGTTCTAAACAGGGGCATTGTTACTTGTGACAGTTTAAGACAGATGCTTACAGAGGTTGATTGGAATAGGTTGTTTGAGGGCAAAGGGATCACAGACAGGTATGTGCAAGGTTTTTAGAGGTGAGATAGTGAGAGCTCAATATCTGCCTGTTCTTTTGTTGTTAGAGTGAAGGACAAGGCTGGTTGCAGTAGGGAACTCTGGATGACATTGGATATTGAGACTCTGACCAAGAGGGGCATGGGCAAGGGACAAGCAGCTGGGATCCAGCGATTCCTGCAGGAGTTTGAGGGATACAGAGTGTATTCGAGAAGGAAACCAGGATGGTATAAAGGAGGCATGAGATAACTTTGGCAAAGAAGATGAAGGAAATTCCAAGGCTTTCTAAATATATTAAAGGAAAAAATGAGTAACTAAAGAGAGAATAGGGCTCTTCAAAGACCAAGGGGGACATTTGTGTGGGGCCTCAGGAAATGGGCAAGGTCCTATATCAATATTTCTCCTCTGTTTTTTACCATGGAGAAAGACATGAAAGCTTTGGAACAGGAAAAGTAAACAAGGTGGTCTTGAGGATCTTTTGCATTAGAGCAGAAGTAATGGTGTGTGTCTTAAAAGGTATGAAGGTAGACAAATCTCCAGGGCCTGGCCAGATTTAACCAAGAACTCTATGGAAGGCTAGCTAAGAAACTGTGGAGACCCTGGCTGACTTATTTGCGTCATCATTAGCCGTAGGTAAGGTGCCAGTGGACTGGGCAGCGGGGTGTTGATGGTTAGTGAATTTTGTGCCTTCATTTAAGAAGGGAGGCAAAGAAAAACTTGGGAACTAGAGGCCAGCAAGTCTAATATCTCTGGTAGGTAAGTTACTGGATAAGATACACATACATCTGCAAAGTCTGGGGTTGATTAGAAGTGGCTGGCTTGGCTCCATGCATGTGAGATTAAGTCTGATGAACTTGATTGAGTTTTTTGAAGTAACCAAGAAAGTTGTTGAGGGTAGGTCAGTTGATGTGGTTTATAAGGACTTCGGTAAGACCTTTGATAAAGTTCCACTTGGTAAGCTGGTCTGGAAGTTTAGATCACATGGAATCCAGGTAGAGCTGGCCAATTGGATACATGATTGCCTTGATGGTAGAAAGCAGGAGATGATGGTGGAAGGTCTTTTCTCAGCCTGGAGAATCTTTGACAAATGGTGTGTCTCAGGGGTCAGTGCTGGGCCTATTGTTATTTCCAATCCATATCAACAATTTGAATGTGCAAAGCGTTATTAGCTATTTGCAGATGATACTAAAACAGGTGGTATTGTGACATGATGGCCTCTGTAAGTCAGGACATTGAGTAAAGGTGAGAGGTCATGGTGCAGTTTTGCAAAAATCTGATAAGGCCACACTTAAGAGTATTCTGTTCAGTTTTGGTTTCCCTTGTAGAGACAAATGTTATTAAACTGGAAAGTCTGCGGAAAAGATGTACAAAGATCCTGCTTGGAATTGAGGGACTGATTTACAGAGAGAAGTTAGACAGGCTAGGAGTGCGTAGGAGGTGGAGGTGTATAAAGTCATGATATGCTCTCAGTCTTTATTCCCAGAGTGGTGATATGAAGAACTAGAACGCTTAAGTTTAAAGTGAGAGGGGAAAGATTTAAGAGGAACATGAGGAGCAGTTTTTTTTCAAGGTGATATCCATGTGGAACATGCTGCCATGATGGGGCAGGGCTTAGAGGGATATGCTGGAATGCAAGAAATTGAGACCTGCTGAATGGACACTGTGGTCAGAATGGACTCAATGGGCCAAAGGGCTTGTATCTGTCTTGTATTGCTCCATGACTCTTTGAAATGGCTGGTATCTTTCCCAGCGTCAAAATGTTTAATGCCAGAGGGAGAGAGATTTTACAGGAGATGTGCAGGACAAGTTTATTTACAAAGAGTGGTAGGTGTCTGGAATATACCTCTGAGAGGGTGCAGATATTAAAAAGGTTTTTAAAAGGCTCTTAGGCATAAGAGATAGAATAATTATGGGCATCATTCAGATAGAAAGGATAGGTTTAATTCGTGTTAATAGCTTAATCAGTTTGGTACAATATCATGGGCTGAAGGGCCTAATCCTCTGTTGCTCCATGTTCTATAAGGCTGGCTAGGCATCATGGTTATGAAATTTATGTGCTAACCTCTGGTATGCATTTCTTTTCATTTGCTATTGTAAACATAAATAGTACTCATTGTGTGCATATTGATAGTTCTGTTTACAAAGAGGCTTCAAATTTCAAAGTAAATTTTATTATCAAAGTATATGTAACCATATACAACCCTGAGATTCATTTTTCTGCAGACATATTCAGCAAATCTAAAGTATAGTACAGTCAGTGAAAGATCAACCAGAATGCAGAAGACAACAACCTGTGCAAATGCAAATATAATTAAACAATAACAAGAACATGAGATGAAGGTGAGACCGTTGGTTGTGGGAATATCTTAATGGATGGACAAGTGAGTGCAGTTATCCCCTTGCTTCAAGAGCCTAATGGTTGAGGGGTGGTATCTTTTCTTGAACCTGGTGATGTGAATCCTGAGGTACATGTACCTTCTAGCTGATGGCAGCAGCGAGAAAAGAGCATGTCTGGGTAGTGGGGATCTCTGATGATGGATGCAGCTTTCCTATGACAGTACTTCATGTAGATGTGCTGAATGGTTGGGAAGGTTTTATCCATGATGCACTGGGCTCCACCACCCTTTATAGGATTTTCTGTTCAAAGGTATTGGTCCTTCCATACCAGGCTATGATGGAGCCAGTCAATGTATTCTCCACTACACATCTATAGAAGTTTGTCAAAGTTTTAGATATCATGCCAAATCTCCGCAGACTCTTAAGGAAGTAGAGGAGCTGCTATGCTTTCTTTGCAATTGCACTTACATGCTGGTCCAGGCCAGGTCCTCTGAAATAGTAACATGCAGGAGTTTAAAGTTGCTAACCCTCTCCACCTCTGATGAGGACTGGCTTATGGACCTCTTTCTTCCCTCTCCTGAAGTCTACAATCAGTTCTTTGGTCTTGCTGATATTGAGTGAGAGGTTGTTGTTATGACATCATTCAGCCAAATTTTCACTCTCCCTCCTGTATGCTGATTTATCACTGCCTTTGATTTGGCCAGCAACAGTGGTGTCATCAGCAAACTTGAATATAGTATTGGAGTTGTGCTTAGCCACACAGTCATAGGTGTAAAGTGAGTAGAGCAGGGGGCTAAGCACACAGACTTGTGGTGCTTCTATGCTGATGGAGATCATGGGGGAGAAGTTGTTACCAATCTGAACTGACTGGGGTCTGCAAATGAGGAAATCCAGGGATAGTAACCTGTGGACTGCTGCCATTCCCTATCAGAGTGTCTCAGTGGGCTCCTCATAATGATAACGAATTTCCATGAGCAAAGACTCATTTACTTCTGTCACACCCTTGTGTTGGCATATACCAGAGAGCTTTCTAGTGAGTTTACCTGACATAACAGAGTAGCCTATGTTCTGTGAGGGTCAGAATAAACCTTTTAGTTACACCAAAGACTGGTGCAAGTAACTCTATTGTTCTTCATGAACAACTATACAGTCAGCTCTCCTTATCCACGGGTTCCGCATGCGCGGATTCAACCAACCGCGGATCGGGAAAACACAGAAGTTCTCTCTCCAAACTTGTTGTTTGAGCACGTACAGACTATTTTTTCTTATCATTATTCCCTAAACAATACAGTATAACAACTATTTACATAGCATTTACATTGTATTAAGCGTTATAAGTAATCTAGAGATGATTTAAAAGTACAGGCAGCCCCTGGGTTATGAACAAGTCCTGTTTCCGAGTCCATCGTTAAGTCGGATTTGAAGTTGGAACAGGTTCATCTGGTATTATTTAGCATCAGTTAGTCAAACGTTTGTCTTAGTATATAGTATATATTTTAGCTTTCTATGCATATAAGACACTTAAGAAATGAATGTATTTCAATAATTAAACCACTGTGTTGCTTAGTAATAATTGCAGGTTTCATCGGGGCTGGGCCTTTCATATGCTCCATTAAAATTGTTCCGATCATTGACCGACTGTAGCCTAACACTTTTCCAATAACCGATGGCATTTCACCTCTTTCTGATTGCTTTAATACTTCCACCTTATTTTCAATCGCGATCGTGATTATTTTCGTCAACAGAAACACCGTGGATTCAGAGCTGCGCTGGGTCCTAAAGACCACTACACTGAGACAGGTTAAATAAGGGACTTGAGCGTCCGTGTATTTTGCATCCGCGGGGGGGGGGGGGGGGGCGGGTGGGTTCCCGGAACCAATCCCCCGCAGATAAAGAGGGCCGACTGTGTACTGAAAACTGGTCCGTATAAAATACACTATGTACTTTGGCACTAGTTGGGCAGTCTGCTTTACTAATTAGTTTATTAACAGACAATCATGCTTTGTTCAATAACTCTTTAAGTTTCCATCTTACTTCTCCTGCTCAATGTTTTGAGATAGTGCGAGTCATCATCTTTAACAAACTCCTTGCAATTGGCTGCATTTGGTTTGATCAACTGAGGAGTCCAGAAAGGAATTTTCCAGATTTTTATTTCTCCCTTTAGAGCTTTCATTGACTTGTTTTCCCCTTTTTGGAGAGAAGGGCTGGCGGTGTTTGGCTGGTGTGTGCAGAGGGGTTATGGATGATGCAGCAAGTTTCCAATCATTAGACTCGTGAGCTTCAATTTGGCGGAAGAGGATTCAATTATAATATTCAAAAAGAAATGGAATAAATACTCAAAGGTGAAAAATGTTTAAAGTAGGAGTCGGATTAATTCTTTCAAAGAGCCAGGAGAATGCAGGTGTGCTGAATGGTTTTCTTCCCTATTGCATCCTTCTATATGCAAATGAATGATGATCCTTCCATGTTGAGTTAATTGAATATTGCTCTTGCTGACTGTGTTTGCAATGCCTCGGTTCTGATCATAACTCACTAGTCATCTTCGAGGTAATGCAACCAGACAGTGGCAATGGTAGCTATAGATTGTAGATACGGTACCTTCAGTAAGGATTGACAAATGATTATCATGAAAATAGTGAAGAGGAGTTATACATAAAATCTACTGAAGAGTGGATATAATCCGGAAATTTATTCTGTGGGCTGCTTTAAGAAACAGATTTCACAGAAGAATAAAATAGAGACTTGCAATTCAAAGAATGTAATAGATATTTGCATTTGGATACTCTTATCTCAGGGTGTCGGGAGATACAGTGTAAGTAAACTATATTCAGCTTGAAATGTCACTGCCCTGGATTTGTTAGGGAAATGTCCTCAACAACTTGCTGATTCTGTTTATATATAAACATTTAATCCAAGCACAACCTTTCATCTCATTTGACTGCAATGGAACCGAACAGCCAGGCTTCACTGGAAGATGTGTGGGAAAGGCACCAGCCACTTGCTGCCTCTCTCAGTAAACTCTGCCAGCCGGCTCTCCACTCTCCTCCAAGTTTGGCTGCTTTCTCTTTAGTCACCATGCCTTTATCTCTAGAACCCTGACAACCCCCCACTTTCTGAACAGAAACTGGACTGTAGGTGCGATGTTAAATTTGCAAATGGAGAGAAGGTCTGCGGTCTTGGGCACAGAGATGCTGTTTGGATAGAATTGCTGTAAGCTCTCTGTTTAGGCTCTCTGTTTGACTGTTGAGAAGCTGAGTGAATGATGGACCTGTTTGCATCTTGGAGCTATTCTATGTGGTCCCTGCCTACGCTGGATGCAGAATGTTCGTCTTGCTGTACCTTGGGTCTTTCAATTGGGCAGTAGTGTCCCACTGTCCGCTAAGTGGTAATGCCACCTCTTTGCCCTTAACACACTTCAAAATGAGGAAAAACCTGGCAGAGAATGGTCTTTGAATCCCTTGAATGTTGTATGATTGGAGTTAAAAATACAGAACTTAAGTAAAATATTTTTAATTACCTGCTCTTTCACCTGTTATTTGCAAGACTGGAATGATTTGAATGATTTGCCAAAGAAATCAATCAGTCTCAAGCCCTCATTCAAGATTTGAGTGGGTATACAGTGTTGCAATATCCCACTAAAAGTAAATCACACCTTTTGGATTCTACCTGGAGCATAGGGAGCAAGCATTGTGATGGATGCATCCATTCTGTCATTCAATAAGTCATGTTTTGCCAGAACAATCAACTAATTCCTTTTCTCTTCACATTTCTCTATCTTTCCTCATCTTCAGCTGCTTATCAAAGATTCCCTCAAAGGATAGAGCACATCCTTTTTTCTAACCCACACAAAATGCTGGAGGACCTTAGCAAGTCAGGTAGTATCTAAGGAGGGGAATAAACTGTTGATATTTTGGACTGAGACCCTTAATCAGAACTGGAAAGTAAGGGGACAAGAGCCAGAATAAGAAGGTAGGGGGAAGAAAAGGAGTACAAACTGGCAGCAGATAGGTGAGATCAGGTGAGGAGGAAGGTGGGTATGAAGTAAGAAGCTGGAATGGGATAGGTGGAAGAGTTAAGTGGCGGAAGAAGACAGAATCTAATAGAGGACAGCAAACCATGGAAGAAAGGAAAAGTGGAAGGGAATCAAAGGGCGGTGATGGGCAAGTAAGGAAAAGAGAAGTTGTAAGAAGGTAACCAGAATAAGGAATGGAAAGAGAGAGAATGAGGGATGGAGAAATTTCAAAAAGCTAGAGATCAATGTTTGTGTCACCAGGTTGGAGGCTATCCAGATGGAATTATGAAGTGTTGCACCTCCAACTCGAGGTTGGCCTTATCACAGCAGTAAAGGAGGCCATGGACAGGTATGCCAGAATGGGAATGGGAGGTCAAATTGAAATGGGTAGCCACCAGGAGATCATGCCTTTTGTGGCAGACAGATCAAAGGTGCTCGACCTTCTTCCCTGCTTGCTGTAGTGAAGTACAAAGTTCCTGGGAGGCTCTGAAAGAGGCCCCAGGGAAGCCTGTTTGTAGGTAGGTTACTATTTGTTTCTCAGCTTCTTAAAAACAAGCGGCAATTGTTATTAGTTTATTATTGTTGTATGTAATGAGATAGAAAGATATTTACCTGCCACCCTAACAGATCATGGCATAAATAATCATAATATGGCAGTAAAAAGAAAACAAAATGGTGAATACAATATTACAGAAAAATGCAATGTATGTAGATAAAATGCAAGGGCGATGCTGAGGTAGATAGGGCAATTAAGAATTAATCTTCAGCATATGAATTTAAAAACAGTGGGATAGAAGCTTGGATCATGCTCCAGAGCCTTGGTATCCTCTGCCTGACAGGAGAGAGGAGAGGAGAGGAGAGGAGAGGATGACCAGGGTGGAAGGGGTTCCTGATTATTGTATGTTGGCTGCTTTCCTGAGGCAGCAGGAAGGGTAGATGGAATCAGTGAAGCAGGGTTGGTTTGTATGATGGACTAGGCTCCATTCACAACTCTGCAATGTCTTGGGCAGAGCAGCTGCTTTATCAAGCTGTGTTGCAGACACAGAGGTGATATTAGTTTGAAACAGTAGGTAGGTTTAGACGTGTGCTTGTGTGGAACTGGGAAATATGGTTTGAGTTCTGATTCGCGATTCAATAAGCCTGTTGGAAGCATGCACCTGGGATCAGCTCAGGACCAGCCACAGTGTGAGGCCCACACAATGGAAAAGGACTTGATACGCTTTGATAAAGTTCACGCATCAAGAATGGGGATTTGTGTGATCATAGCTTGACCATGAATTCATATTTCATTAAAGGGGCCAGTAATGACAGACACCATATGAGGAAAATAAACACCAGAGATTTTGGGGGGAAATATTCTGGACCTTTAAATTTATTTTTCTATGGAACTTCGTGATCATTTAGCATTAACAGTTTAATACTGCTGCTGAATACTGTTGCCTTTATATCACATTACCTTTATGTCACCTGTAGTTTAAACAATGCTGATCACCACTTGTGCTGTCTCCAGTGTAGCAAAGCAGCACAAGGAGCTTCACATTAACAAGAGCTGGTACTATGTCACATGAGGAGATAGCAGGGCCAAAGGGAAGGATTTTGTGGGCCATCTGAAAAAGAGAAAAGAGACAAAGCCAGTAAGAGTCTAGGAGTGAATTCTAGATCATAAATCCTTGGCATCTGAAGATGTGGGCACCAATGGAACGAAAAAGTAGTCAGAATTGGAGGCAGAAATCTAGTCCTGCTGAAGGGTCTCAGCCCGAAACCTTGACTGTACTTTTCTCCCCACAGTTACTGCCTGACCTGCTGAGTTCCTCCAGCATTTAGTGTGTTTTGCTTGGATTTTCATCATCTACAGATTTTCTCATGTTTGTTGAAGAATTGGAGGAGTCTAGATAACTTAATTGGTTATGGGCTAGAGGAGATGACAAAGTGAAGAAAGGGTGAGACCTTAGAGATATTTGTAAATGAAGATGAGATATTTCACATTGAAGCATTACTTTACCAGCAACCAATAACATAAAGTTACTCTTCTGATTTTCTTCTCCATAAAAACTACTTCCATGAACTTATTCAGTACCATCTGCCACTTGCATCTCACTAATGCTGTGGCAAAGCATCTAAGTTTGTGCACAATGATAGCAGAGTGACTATCAAAATTACTTTTCTACTTTTCTTTACTTTTCTTTCTTTCTTTAATTACTTTCTACAGTTTGACCAGTGTGTGTGTGTGTAGAGGGGGACACAAAGTTTCAGAGTAAGTATCAGCAAGAGGAAGAACTCCCATTGCTACCTAATGAGGTTTAAACATGCTTGGATGATAATTTCACTATTTCCCTTCTCTTTTGGGAGAAAATTCTAAAAGGAACAATAGGGTGTGAGAATTATTCATTAGTTTTAATATCATTCAAGCAAAATGCCAGGAAATTAGACTTTCTTTATAAAGTCGCCTCAGAAGAAATATCCTGTCAACGTATTTACAGAAGTGCTTGTAATTCCAGTAGTTTAGGCTTGTGAGTGAGTGCAGCTTTTTTTTAATAGATTTTACAGAACACAGGTAGAAGTGTATGTTTTATAATTATTGTCTAGTTCAGTCGTTATAAGTTGCTATACAGCTTTAGCCTTGGGGCAAAACGTCAGACAGTAAAAAAGACTTAATAGCAATGGGAAGGACAAGAGCAATCTTACAAATATTTGTCATAATAAAACCATAGGGAACCGTAGATGGGAATACATACATTGTGTAGAAGCATGCAGTTAGGTGGAGTTTACAGTAAGGAGTTTCAAAGTTATGAAGAGTTTATTTAGGATGAAAGGGAGAAGTTCTTTGCCCTGAAAAAAATCAGTGTTAAGGGTGTTGCCACTTGAACAAAGTCACTGAAGAGTGGTAGGTATGAAGCAGCCTCTTTATTTGACAAAATGAGACACAACAGGCATCATATTGAGACACCTTTCCGAGGAGGAGGCCTGCTCAACCCAACGCTACATAATATTTTTTGTGCTGAAGTTCAAAGGACAATTCCATATTTACAATGCATCCACAATGCTTCCTTTGAACTACACACAAACGTCATACCTCACACTTCACAACCTCATCACAGACATCTAAATGAATTTTAATCAACATTGTCTTTCCATTAACTGTGGTTCACAGTTCCTAGGAACCCTTTGTTCAGAGCTGCATTTTAAATTTATTGTACATTCTATATTCAGATTTGAAGATTCGTGGCTGAAGTTAGTTGCTGAAATTATTTGCTATATGTGCTCACCCCTCAAAATGCCCTAACACAATGGTTACCATAGTCACCAAGATTAGGGACAGCTTTTTACTTAATTTTAGTCACAATGAATACTTGACATAAAGACCCACAACAATTTCAGGGCAATAAGTGACCTACATTTAAGGAGAGAAATATATAGAGCAACAATAATGTGGCTGATGCCCTTATATAGAATTGCTTGAAAGCTTAGTAAAATTACATGATAACAAGGTATTTGTATGAAACCTTTTGAAATTGCTTATTACCCCAAAGTTTGCAAACCAAATTTGATACTGAAGCACGTGAGGGGGAAGATTGTCGTGACTGATTCTTTTGATTCCTACTGATCTTTCATTCTACATTCAAACAATATTTAACCCAAATGGATTTTGTTGTATTCAAGCCTAATCCATTGTCAAGGTATATAAACTTAAAGTGCTTTGTAACAGAAGGGTTATTATTTGGTGGAATGAGTGGATTTTGGCAAGACGCTGAATGAGAGAAACTTTACTGAGATGTGGAGAGACCTGGCTATGGAAGGACGTGAAAACCAGGATGCCATTGCTGGACTGGGAGCTGGTGTAGGTAATCAAATATAAGTTTCTCCATGAATGGGACAAGATTCAGATTTATTCATCATACTTATCGAAGCATTAGCAACCAGCACAACCAATGGATGTACTGGAGGCAGCCTGCACATGTCACCACATATTTTGGCATCAATACAGCATGCCCACAATGCTCAACAGAACAGCAGAAACAACAATAACTGAACAAATTAAAAAAAAAATCAGCAAAATAGGCCCCTTCCTCACCTTCCATCTACTCACACACAGATAGGCATCCAATCCCAGGTAAGCTGCTTCAAGACCTTTGACCTCCAGTCCTTGTCCCTGACTCTCAGACTCATAGACATAAGGCCTTCAACCTCAAGCCCCTGGACTGGGCTTGTAGACATTGAACCCCTGATTTCTCAACACATTTCAACTTATGATGGGTTTTCACCCCAGGGATTGCCAAACACGGAACTTTGATCTTGGGATTTGAATGGACCTCTGACATTGGAACTAGCCAATACGGGGGTTCACCACCTTCATGCCTCCTGCCCACATGGACCTCCAACCCCAGCACTTGCTGACCTGGGAAGGGGGTGGGGTTCCTCCTCTTGCCCTCAGGACCTGTGGATTACGGGGATCACTGGACTTCATCCTCAGTGTGAGATCCTAGTTAGGAACCATTTCACAGGTTGGAAATATGCAATTAACACAAATGCTGAGCCTACTCAAGAGGAACGGAGGAGGGAGAAATGTTTTGGCTTAATGAGTTTTTTTTGTCAGAATTAGGAAGGGTTTAAAATGTGAGTATCAAATGGATAGCCAGGGACTTTTTCCCAGGATGGAAATGGTAATGTGAAGGGGATAATTTTAAGCTGATTGAAGGAGGGTTCAAAAGGGGATGTCAGAATTAAGTGTTTTTTTATATACAAAAAGTGGTGGTGAAAGGAACCAGCATTGGTGGTAGAGGCAGACAGATCAGTGGTATTTAAGAAACTCTTAGATGAATGATAGAAAAATGGGAGACTATGTAGGAGGGAACGATTAGATTGATCTTAGAGTAGGTTAAATATTTGGTAAAACATCACAGACTGAAGAACATCACAACCTTGTTGTTCTCTGTTCGATATGTAAAATGACAGAGAAAGGGGAAGGGTGAAGAGAAAAAAGGAATGGAAATACAGGATGGAGAGGATGAGTGGCACAAAGATTGGTACCAACTGAAAAGGTGAAGGCTCCTTAATCACAGAACAGATGTTTAATTTTTTCTGATTCTGGTAAGAAGTCATTGAACTGCAGTATTGATTTCAGCACTTCCTACATGATTTCAGGTCCAAAGAGGGTGCATCGGAATGGTTAAATCTTCAGTCCAAAAAAGTGTCTTCACAGCAGATGAAGTGGATAAGTAGAAGGGTGATGGTAATGAGATTTATGCAGGTGGTCTTTGGATTGAAGTAGAATTGGTCAGCAAGTTTGAAAATACTTTGGTTCAGTCTAAAATATCATTGGGCTTTGAAACAGTTGCTTTGCCCATTGCACAACAGCGCTGCTTTCACTTCAGATGGCTGAGGAAGCTCGGCATGAGTCCTCCAGTCCTAAAGACTTTCTACAGGGGCGCAATTGAGAGCATCCTGACTGGTAAAGGAACTGTACTTCCCTCAATCGCAGGACTCTGCAGAGAATGCAGCCCAGCGTATCTGTGGATGTGAACTTCCCACTCTTTATGTTTACAGAGACAGGTGCGTAAAAAGGATCACTGGGGACCTGAGTCACCCCAACCAATAACTGTTCCGGTTTCTACCATCCGGGAAACGGTACCGCAGCATTAAAGCCAGGACCAACAGGCTCCGGGACAGCTTCTTCCACCAGACTGATTAACTCACGCTGACACAATTGTATTTCTAAGCTATATTGACTGTCCTGTTGTATATACTATTTATTACAAATTACTATAATTTGCACATTGCACATTCAGACGGAAATGGAATGTAAAGATCTTTACACCTCATGTATGTGAAGGAAATAAAAAATAAAGTCAATTTAATTCAATTGAATCTATGCTGATCATTGAATAGCCATCTTCCTTAATTCTATGTTTTTTGAATTCTCTCCACATTCTCCTCAACTCCCCCCTCACAACCCACCCCCCAACAGAATCTATACTCATCTACACAACAGTGACCATTTACAGCTGTCAATTAACCACCAAGCCACATGTCTTTCGGATGTGGGAAGAGACTGGATTACCTGAGGGAGATGCTCTCTCCATAGCAACAACACTGAGGGTAAGGGTTGAACTTAGATCGCCATTACCATGAAGCAGCAGCTCTACTATTCCACCTCCTTGAATAGTGAATGGAAAGTGAGGAAGGAAATGAAGTGTCAGTACCTTCAGTTGAACTGTCTTTTTGTGTGTTTCCCCCTAGCTGTCAGTCTGTGGTGTTGTATCACCATGTGCTCTTGTTTGTTTTAATGCCCCATGTGCTTCTGTCCCCGTTCCAGCTCTACTTCGGCCCCTGTATCACTGAGTACTCCGCCTCTCACCCGCTTCTCATTATTACCTGTGTTGCTGCCACCTGTGTCTCATTGTGCTCATCTGCCTCTCTGTTTATTTCTCAGTCCTGTGTTTTCACCTGTTTGTTGCCAGATTGTGCCAGTGAGTTTTCCTGATCCTTTCCAGCATTTGTATCTGAACTCTGTCTGAATATTGACTCTGCCTGATTCCTGATTCTGGTTTTTGGATTTCTCTGGAACTTTTGATCTCTACCTGAACTTTGATGCTGACTTTGTTGCCTCTCTGGATTTGCTACTCAATTGATATCACAGTATTCACAGTACTTGGTCTGCGATTGGGTCCCTGCTCCAGCACCCTGACAGTACAATCTGGCCAGAATGGATCCAGCAGACTCCGGTCGTCTGAGAGCTGCCCTGGAACAACAGGGAGTGATGCTGGGGAGACACCAGAACCAGCTGGAGTCTGTGTTTAGGGCGGTGGAGTTGCTTTCTGCCATTGTAGCCAATCTTGTGGCCCAGGCTCGGTCACTCCAGCAGTCCAAGAGCGCTCATCAACATTCTGTGACTGCATCTTCCACCCCACCATCTGCATCCTCACATGCTCCTCCCATCCAAGAGCCCTGTCTGCCTCCTTCAGAAAAGTACTCAGGTGAGCCTGGTACCTGCTGCTCTTTTCTTTCCCGGTACACCCTCATTTTTGAATTTCAACCAACAACATTTCTGACTGATCGAGGCAAGGTAGCCGACATCATCACCTAACTGTCTGGTCGGGCCAGAGAATGGGGAACAGCTGTCTGGAAGGCTGGCTCACCTTCCTGCCTCAGTTTTCAGTTATTTTCTGAGGAGATGAGAAAGGTGTTTAATTGCTCCAAACATGGGAGAAAGGCTGCCTGTAAAATGCTGCCGATGCACCAGGGGTGCAGATCTGTGTCAGATTACACCAGAGAGTTCCGGACCCTAGCGGCTGGAACTCGGAGGCACAATACACCACCTTCCTGAACGGCCTCTCTGAAGGTCACCCAGACCTTCCTGCCACCTTTGAAGCCCTGGTGGATTTGGCCATCCGTATTGATGTTCACCTTCAGCAGCGCTACAGAGGGAGTGGTTCCGGAGAGCCCCTGGGGGCATTGGGTGAGTTCCAAGCCCCTCATCAGTCTATGTTGCCCTGCTGTTTGCCCCCATCTACAATTCCCATTCCAGAGCCTGAAGCTATGAAGGTTGACTGTATCTGTCTGACGCCAACTGAAAGACAAAGGAGAATCAGCACCCGCTCCTGTCTGTACTGTGGCCAAGCAGACCACTTCATCTCCACCTACCCAGTAAAAGCCATCACTCACCAGTAGGACGAGGAGTACGGGTGAGCGTGACCCCTGTCTGGCCCTCCTTAACACCACTCACTCTCATACCTGCTTCTCCGGAGTGGGGCGTCTAACAGCGAGTGGTCTCTGTCTTGGTTGATTCTGGTGTGGATGGAAGTTTTATCGATTCTGGCTTGGCTGCCCAGTGGGGATTACCCACATCTGCTCTCCTCTCCGTTAGTGGCCAACGCCTTGAACAGTCAGAGACAGGCTAACATCACCCCTGTTACGGCCCTGGTGAGTATCAGTTTATCTGGCAACCATCATGAACAGTTAACCCTTTGTAATTGACTCTCCTCAAGCTCCCATTGTCCTGGGCCATCGCTGGTTAGCTAAACACAACCCCCACATTGACTGACTCAGTCGCAAGATTGCAGGCTGGAGCCCATTCTGTCACTCTCACCGCCTCTGCAATGCTCAGATCCCCTCCTGAGGAATTTCCGGACCTTAATGCCATCTCTCCTGAATACACAGACCTCAAGGATGTGTTTAGCAAGTCCCGGGCCACTTCCCTGCTGCCTCATTGTCCATATGATTGCGCCATTAGCCTCTTGCCTGGTACATCTCCCCCAGGGGGCCACCTGTATTCCCTGCCCGTACCTGAAATGGAAGCCATGAGTAAGTACATTCAAGTGACCCAGGCTGCAGGCATCATCCAGTTGGCTTCCTCCCCCGCTGGTGATATTTCTTTTCTTTGTTGAAAAGAAGGTCGGCTCCTTGCATCCGTGCATTGATTACCGGGGACTGAATGAAGTCACTGTTAAGAACCGTTATTCTCTTCCACCCATGACCTCGGCATTTGAACTACTACAAGGAGCCTCAGTTTTCACCAAGCTTGACCTCCATAATGCCGACCATCTTGTCCACATCCGCGAAGGGGACGAGTGGAAGACGGCCTTCAACACCACCTCAGACCATTACGAGTATCTGGTCATGCCATTCGGTCTCACCAATGCCCCCACCGTCTTCCAAGCCCCGGGAAATGACGTTCTCAGAGACATGCTGAACTATTTTTTTTGTGTATCTCGACGACATTTGGAATTTTTTCTAAGGCCCTTGCCGAACACACAGGTCGCGTCTGCAGATTTCGCCAGTGCCTTTTGGAGAGCCAGCTCTTTGTGAAGGCTGAGAAATGTGCGTTTCATTGCAATGCAGTCTCCTTCCTGGGGTTTGTAATTTCAGCGGTTCCATTCAGATGGGCCAACAGAAGGTCGAATGGCCCCAACCTTTGACTCGTTCGGGAGTTGCAACGCTTCTTGGGCTTCGCTAACATCTATCGCCGCTTCATTGGAAATTACAGTCACTGGCTGCACCACTCACTGCACTTAACTCATCGGCTGTCAGATTCTCCGGGACCCCTGCTGCTGAAAAAGCATTCTCTGATCTGAGGCAATGTTTCACCACTGCCCCCATCCTGATTCAACCCACACTGACTGGCAGTTCATTGTGGAGGTGGATGCGTCTGACGTTGGTTTAGGAGCTGTTCTCTCTCAGCGCTCGGCCAGGGATAAGTAGGTACACCCCTGTGCCACCTTCTCTCACCGCCTCACTCCCATGGAGCGGAATTGCAATATTGGAAACCGGGAGCTGATGGCTGTGAAGCTAGCTCTGGAGGAGTGGAGGCATTGGCAGAGGGAGCAAAGGTGCCACTGTTAGTCTGGACTGATCACAAGGGTCTGGAATATATCCGTATGGCCAAGTGTCTCAACTCCTGTCAGGCTCACTGGTCCCTATTTTCCTCAAGATTCAATTTTACTCTTCCCTCCCACCCCAGTTCCAAGAATGGAAAACCTGATGTCCTCTCCCGAAGATTTCCTTCCTCTCAAACCCCTGAGGTCCCCAATGTCATCCTCCCTGCTCACTGTCTCGTGGGTGCAGCACAATGGGGCATTGAAACCTCAACAGAGTGAGGCAGCCCTTAGTCAATACCCCACTAACCATGTTTATGTTCCCAGCTCTGTCCACTCACAGGTACTGCAGTGGGGTCATTCTTCCCGGTTATCCTGTCACCATGGAACCAAGTGTACTCAGGCCTTCATCAGTCAGTGGTTCTGGTGGCCCTCCATGGGAGATGACATCCAAAACTTTGTCTCGGCCTGCTCGGTCTGTGCTCCAGGCAAGAACTCTAACCGGTCACCTGCTGGTCTGTTACAACCCCTGTCTATCCCCAAGAGACCCTGGTCCCACATTGCCCTGGATTTTGTCACTGGTCTTCCCCCATCAGATGGTAACACCACCATTCTCACAGTAGTTGATTATTTCTCCAAGTCTGTACACTTCATTCCTTTACCTAGACTCCCCTCTGCCAAAGAGACAGCCAAATTACTAGTACTGCATGTTCTTAAATTACATGGTTTACCTGTAGATGTTGTGTCAGACAGGGGCTCTCAATTCACATCCAACTTCTGGAGGGCATTCTGTAATCTCCTGGGTGCCTCCATGAGTCTGTCTTCAGGATTCCACCCACAGACCAACGGCCAGACTGAGCGGGCCAACCAACAGCTAGAGACAGTATTGCGGTGTCTGGTCTCCCAGAACCCCTCCGCGTGGAGTCAGCTGCTACCCTGGGCCGAGTACACCATAAACTCTCATCCGTTTTCATCCACCGGTCTGTGCCCCTTTGAGTGCTGCCTTGGTTACCAGCCTCCACTGTTTCCTACCCAGGAGGAGGAGGTTGGCATTCCATCTGCGGAGGCAATCATCCGCCGATGTCAGCGGACGCGGAGACGTACCCGCTCTGCCCTTCTCCGTCCTCTGCTAGGATCAAGCATCAAGCTGACCACCATCACTCCAAGGCCCCACGTTACCGCCAGAGACAGTGTGTATGGCTTTCAGCCCGAAACCTGCCCCTCAAGGTGGATTCTCGCAAACTCGCCCTCCGTTTCATCTGCCCCTTTCCCATTGCTAAGATCATCAGTCCTGCTGCCGTCCGTCTCAAGCTCCCCTCCACTCTCTGCCGCATTCATCCCATCTTCCATGTGTCCCGCATCAAGCCTTTCATGAAGCACCCCCTGTGTCCTGTCCCCAATTCCCCCCCCCCACCACAGCTCATCGATGGGTCAGAGGTCTTAACGGTGCGTCGATTGCTGGACATTCATTGTCATGGTCTCCAGTAGCTTGTGGACTGGGAGGGCTACAGTCCTGAGAAGAGGTGCTGGTTCCCCACCCGTAACATCCTGGACCCCTTTCTCCTCAGGGACTTTCATCACCAGCATCCAGCTCTACCTGTCGTGACGCCAGGAGGCGTCCATGGCGTGGGGGGGGGGGGGGGGTTGTACTGTCAGTACCTCCAGTTGAACTCTGTCTTTTTGTGTGTGTTTCCCCCTAGCTGTCAGTCTGTGGTTTTGTATTGTCATGTGCTCCTGTCCCCGTTCCTGCTCTACTCCGGCCCCTGTATCACTGAGTACTCCGCCTCTCACCTGTTTCTCATTATTACCTGTGTCTCATTGTGCTCCACCTATCATCTGTCTCTCTGTTTATTGCTCAATCCTGTGTTTTCACCTGTTTGTTGCCAGATTGTGCCAGTGAGTTGTCCTGAGCCTTTCCAGCATTCATATCTGTACCCTGTCCCTCTGAATATTGACTCTGCCCAAATCCAGATTCTGGTTTTTGGATTTCTCTGGCACTTTTGATCTCTACCTGAACTTTGACGCTGACTTTGTTGCTCCGTTGCATTTGCTACTTGAGAAATGCGCACAGTACTTGATCTGCAACTGGGTCTTTGCTTCAGCGTCTTGACATGAAGATAATTACTTTGTTCTTAATACATATTAAGAGGACACTTATGCTTGTCAAGTTTACAAGCAGAGGCAGTGTGCAGTGAGACTGCTAGCAAAGTCAGGCTGATGATGGGGCAAAATTGCAGTCAACAGGATGAGCTGCCACGTAAAACGGGGACAAAATCAAGAAAGGGCGATGAATGCAGGACTGAAGGTGTTATACTTGAATGTGTGCAGTGCACGGAATAAGGTAGATGAATTTGTAGCACACTTACAGATTTGCGTGTATGATGTTGGGAGCAACACTGAGCTATAGCTGAAAGAAGATTATAGCTGGGGGAGGATACACATTTTATCAAAAGGATAGGTAGGTAGGCAGAGGGGCTGGGGTGAATTTGTTGGTGAAAAAAGAAATCAAATAATTAGAAAGAAATGACATGGGATAGGAAAGTTGTGGGTCAAGCTAACAAACTGCAAAGGTAAGAAGATCCTGATGGGAGTAGGTGACAGATATCTACGGTATCTGGTTCTCTTGGCATGGCCTCCTGTATATTGGTGACATCTGACGGAGATTGGGAGACCACTTCGTCGAGCACCTATACTCCGTCCGCCAGAAAAAACAGGATCTCCCGCTGGATACCCATTCCAATTCTACTTCCCATTCCCAATCCATGTTGTCCTCTACTGTTGTGATGAGGCCACACTTGGGTTGGCAGAACAATACCTTGTATTCTGTCTGGGTAGCCTCCAACCTGATGGCATAAACATTGATTTCTTGAACTTCTGGAAATTGCCCCCCCCCCCACCTTCACCATTCCCCATTCCCTTTTTGCTCTCTCACCTTATCTCCTTACCTGCCCATCACCTCCCTTTGCTCCTCCCCCTTCCCTTACTTCCACGGTCTTCTACCCTCTCCTATCAGATAACCACTTTATCTCTTCTACCTATCAGCCTCCCAGCTCTTTACTTCACCCTCACCCCTCTCCCAGTTTCACTTGTCACCTACACCTAGTACTTCCTCCTCCCCTCTCTTACCCCCCCCCCACCTTCTTGCTCTAACTCCTCATCTTTTTTGTCAGTCCTGCTAAAGGGTCTTGGCCAGAAATGTGGACTGTTTACTCTTTTGCATAGTTGCTGCCTGGCCTGCTGAGCTCCTCCAGCATTTTGTGTGTAATATGATAGAATTCACCCTGCAATTTGAGATGGAGGAGCTGAAGTCGGATATATCAGTATTACAGTAGAGTGAAGAGAATTACAGAGATATAAGAGAGGAAGGAGCTAAAATTAATTGGAAGAGAACACTAGTAGGGATGATGGCAGAGCAACAATGGCTGGAATTTCTAGAAGCAATTCAGAAGGCACAAGTTAGTTACATCCCAACAAATTAGTATTTTAAAGGCAGGATGATGCAATCATGGCTGATAAGAGAAGTCAAGGATGACGTAAAAGCAAAGGAGGGTATATAATAAACCCAAAATTAGTGGGAAGTTAGTAGATTGTGTAGCTTTTAAAAAGCAACAGAAGGAAATTAAAGTCATAAAGAAGGTAAAGATGGAATACAAAGGTAGCTAGCCAATAATATTGAAGAGGATTCCAGAAGTTTCTTCAGATATATAGTGTAAAAGGGAGGTGAGAGTGGAAAATGACTGCTGGAAAATGATGCTGGAAAATAGTATTGGGGAAAAGGAGATGGCAGATGAACTGAGTAAGTATTTTGCATCAGTCTTCACAGTGGAAGACAAGAGCAGCATGCCAGAGGTATACCGTGTTTTCTGGAGGTATTGACTCTGAAAGAAGTCTTGGACAGAAGGTAGGGAGACCCCAATAACCTTCTCTGCTCCCCTAACTACCCTCTGCAAGGCTGGAGTACCAGGTTGTGATGCAAAAGGTCAGCACACTCTCAACCACGCCTCTGTAGAATGTAGTTAAGATGTTAGTGGGGAGTGATGCGTGTTTACGCTTCCTCAAAAAGTGCAATCTCTGCTGGGCTCGTTTCACAATCCTAGTGGTGTTCCTGGACCAGGGTGAGATTGTCTGAGATCTGCACCCCAAGGAACATGATGTTTTCCACTCTCTCCACTGTGGAGCGGCTGATGCTGAGGGGTGTGTGCTCAGGCTGAGACCAGGAGAGAAAAAATGGGAATGAAGAGAGACACACAAATTGCTGGTGGAATACAGCAGGCCAGGCAGCATCTAAAGGGAGAAGCACTGTCGACTTTTCGGGCTGAGACCCTTCGTCAGGACTGAATAAAGAGAGTCTTTTCTGGTTGGCTGCTGGCAACTAGTGGTGTTTCACAACAGTGGTCTTGTTGGGACTGATTCTTTTTACGTTATAAGTCAATGATTTGGATGAAGGAATTGATGTCTTTGTGGCCAAGTTTTTGGATGACATGAAGATAGGTGGAGGCACAGGTAGTGTTGAGAAAAGCAGAGAGGCTACAGAAGGACTTAGACAAATTAAGAGAATGGGCAAAGAAGTGCCAGATGGAATAGTGTTGGGAAGTGTATGGTCATGAACTTTGTATAAATAAAAGTGTAGACTATTTTCTCCTCGTGCTGGGGCTATACGACGTTGAGGCGCGTCCCCTGGGTGGTGGATGGGGGATCCCTTGTGTGAGGGGTTCCATAATATGGAAGAAGGTGCCGCGAATCAACATAGCCTAGGAGAAAGAACTCCAATTCCCAACCCGGGTAGATAGGACTCGTTAGCCTTGGATGGCAGCCTATCTAGGAGAGGGTAAACTCTGATTTCAAACCTGGGCAGGTGGAGCTTGTTAGCATGGAAATGCCATCGCCTAGGGGAAGGTGACCCCGACAGAAAACCGCCGGTCCTCCAGGTTGGGGGTTGTGCAATGGGCTAACAACCCGTTCATGTAAAACAAGCAATTGTTAGAGAAACCGTCAACAGATTGTCAATCACTAACCCAGATCTCGGGAAAAGCAGGGCCCCATTCAGGAGGCTGATGACGCTTCAACCAAACCCATCAGGAAACTGCAGGGCTGACAACCCTCCTTCACCCGAGGAAAACCATAATGGAGGTTCCAAAGCTGATCTCACAGAAGAAATCTATCCTAATCGGAACATGGAATGTGAGATCGCTTTGGGAGACAGGTAGGTGCGCATAGGCAGTGAAGGAAATGAACCGATACCACCTCACACTCCTGGGCATGTGCGAAGCAAGGTGGAATACTTTTGGTGAGACCAAACTGCAGACGGGAGAAACTGCTTTATTCTGGCAAAGAAAAGGAGGAAGACCCGCATGAGGCTGGTGTGGCCCTGATGTTGTCCAAAGAAGCAGCCAGAACTTTGATAGAATGGGAACCAGTGTCCGACCGTATCATCACAGCCAGGTTCGAGTCCAGATTCCAGAAGGTGTCCATTATCCTGAGCTATGCCCCAACTAACAATGCACAGGAAGAAGAAAAAGATCTCTTCTACACCCAGCTTCAAGCAGTAGTTGGAAAGGTACCTAAGCAAGATATGTTGATCATCATGGGAGATCTGAATGCCAAAGTAGGCAGTGGTAACACTGGCAGGGAGAGAGAGATGGGCCAGAATGGTTTGGGGAATATGAATGAAAATGGAGAACTCCTTACCGACTTCTGTGCCTTCAATGAACTGACCATTGGAGGTACCCTGTTTCCCCACTGATGCTGCCACAAGATAACCTGGATCTTGCCTGACCATCAAACAGAGAACCAGATTGATCATGTCATAGTCCACCAGCACTGGAGAAGTTCATTGCAAGATGTGAGAGCCAAAAGAGGAGCTGATATTGGATCTGATCACCACTTGGTTGTTGCAAAGCTGAAGCTGAAGATGTCAGCCAAGAAGAAGCAACAGAACACCCAAATAAAGTTTGACGTTAGAAAATTACAGATGAAAGAGAACAAGAAAGATTTCCACATCGCCTTGCAAAACTGCTTTGGGGCTCTTCAAATAGAGGAACAAGATGAGAGAACAGCGGAGCACACCTGGATTACCTTCAAGCAGGCCACTGTAGGAGCCTGCGAAGAAGTACTGGGAAGACCACCAGTCAACAGTAAACCTTGGATCAGGGACGAGACATGGCAGAAGGTGGAGGAGAGGAAAAAGCTCAAACAGGAGTTGAATCAGGCCAGAACCCGGCAACAGAAACAAATCGCCGCCAACAGGTACAGCGTGATGGCCAAGGAGGTGAAGAAACAGCTCAGAAAGGACAAGAAGTCATACCTCAATGAAATAGCTGAGCAAGCAGAAACAGTGGCCAGTAAAGGGGACCTCAAGGCACTCTACATGACAACTAAACTTTTGAGAGGGAAGAAAAGCAATTTCAACAGACTTGTTAGAGACAAGACAAGCCATCTGCTCACTTCGGTTGAAGATCAGCTGGCGAGACGGAAGGAAAGCTTCCAGGAAGTATTGAATAGACGACCACCACAGAACCCACCTGACCTGGAGCCTGAAGACCCACTCAACATCAATATAGGTGAGATCACCAAGCAAGAAATTTTGAAAAGCCCTGAAAAGCCTGAAGAACGGCAAGGCTGCTGGAGAAGACAACATTCCTGCAGAAGCATTGAAAGAGGGTGGAGAGGTTATGGTGGACTATTTGCATATACTGCTGAATTTGATATGGAGAATAGGAGAGATCCCATCAGATTGCAAGAAGGGCCTCGTTGTGAAGCTGCCAAAACTTGGAGATCTTTCACTGTGTGGCAAGTGGAGGGTGATCACCTTGTCCATTCCTAGCAAAGTTCTCACCAGGGTCACCTTGGAGTGGATGAAAGATGCCATTGACCAGAGACTTAGAGATGAGCAGGTAGGGTTCAGGAAAGAGAGATCATGCATTGACCAGATAGCTACACTTAGAGTCATGGTGGAGCAGACAATAGAATGGCAAACTCCACTATATGTGTGTTTTATTGATTTTGAGAAGGCATTTGACAGCATGGACAGAAAGTCAATGTGGAGCATCTTACAACACTATGGTGTACCGGAAGAGATGGTGAATATAATCAAGCAGCTTTATGATGGCTTCTCATGCATGGTCATCCATGATGGGAGACTGTCCGAAGAGTTCCTGGTCACTACTGGAGTCAGACTGGGATGCCTGCTATCGCCTCTACTTTTTCTTGTGGTACTTGACTGGGCTACAAGAACAGCCAATGCTGGCTCAGAGAGAGGTATCCAGTGGACGTTTACAGGGAAATTGGAAGATCTGGCATTTGCAGATGATCTCGCTCTTCTCTCACACCGGCTTCAAGATATGCAGAAGAAAGTAAATTCCTTGGGAGAGACCTCACAGCGAGTAGGCCTTAAGATCAGTCAGGAGAAGACCAAAGTTCTACGCATTAATAACAAACAAGAGGAACCATTACGGATTGAAGGACAAATAGTTGAAGATGTAGACAAATTCACCTACCTTGGAAGCAAAATCAGTAAATCAGGAGGTACAGATGAGGACATCAGAGCAAGGATCGGAAAAGCCCAACATGCCTTCACAACCCTGCGACCTGTTTGGAGATCTACGGCCACCTCTGTCAAAACTAAGCTCTGTATATTCAGCTCCAATGTGAAAGCCATCCTGCTATATGGATCCGGAACATGGAGAATCACTAACACCAGCTGCAACAAGATCCAGACCTTTCTCAACAAATGCCTCCGGCAGATCCTCCGCCTCAAGTGGTATGACAGAGTGTCAAACCTAGACCTATGGAAGAGAGCAAACAAAGAGCCCATTGTATTCCAGATAAGGAGGAGGAAGTGGAGATGGGTCGGTCACACCTTGAGGAAGAGCCAGTCGAATGTCACTCAATAATCACTCGAATGGAATCCACAAGGGAAGAGAAGGTTGCCCAAAGCAAACCTGGAGGCGTAGGCTTTTGGATGAACTGAAAGCCGCCGGCCAAACTTGGGAGACTGCAAAAACATCTGCTAGAGATCACAGAAAGTGGAGGACTTTTGTTGAGGCCCTATGCCCCATAAGGAGAGAAAAGGATTAAAGAAGACTATTTTCTAAACGGAGAGAAAGTTCAAAAATCTGAGTAGCAAAGGGACTTGGGAGACTTCATGCAGGATTCTTGAAGGATTAACTTGCAGGTTGAGTTGGTGGTGAGGAACGCAAATGCAATGCTAGCATTAATTTCAAAAGGATTAGAATATAAAAGTAAGGATATAATGTTAAGGCTCTATAAGAGGCTGGGGAGGCCTCATTTGGAATATTGTGAGCAGCTTTTGGTCCCATTTAAGAAAGGATGAGCTTATTTTGGAGTGGATTCAAGAGATTCACAAAAGTAATTCTGGGATTGAAAGGCTTGTCATGAGGATCATTTGTTGGCTCTGTGCCTGTACCCACTGGAATTCAGAAAAATGAGGGGTATCTCATTGAAGCCTATTGAATATTGAAAGGTCTTGATAGTAGATTCGGGGAGTATTTCCTATGGTGGAGGAGGACACAGTCTCAGAATAGAGGGGTGCCCTTTAGAATGGAGATGTGGAGGAATTTCTTTAGCCAGAGAGTGATGAATCTGTGGAATTCATTGCCACAGGTGGCTGTGGAGGCCAAGTCATTGGGTATATTTAAGGCAGAGGATGATAGATTCTCGATTAGTCAAGGCATGGAGGGATAGAGGAAGAAAGCAGGAGATTTGGGCAGAGAGGGAAATGGATCAGCCATGATGAAATGACAGAGCAGACTAGATGGGCCAAAAGGCCTAATTCTGCTCTTAAGTAAGACCATAAGATACAGGAGCAGAACTAGGCTATTCAGCCCATCGAATCTGCTCCACCATTCAATCATGGGCTGATCCAATTCTTCCAGTCATCCCTACTCCTCTGCTTTCACCCCATACCCTTTGATGCCCTGGCTAATCAAGAACCTATCTATCTCTGCCTTAAATACACCCAGTGACTTGGCCTCCACAGCTGCCCGTGGCAACAAATTCCACAGACTTGCCACCCTCTGACTAAAGTAATTTCTACGTATTTCAGTTCTAAAAGGACGTCCTTCAATCCTGAAGTCGTACCCTCTGTCCTAGAATCACCTACCATAGAAATTACCTTTGCCATATCTAATCTGTTCAGGCCTTTTAACATTTGGAATGTTTCTGAGATTTCCCTCCCCCACCTCATACTCCTGAACTCCAAGGAATACAGCCCAAGAGCTGCCAGACATTCCTGATACGGTAACCCTGTCATTCCTGGGATCATTCTCGTGAATCTTCTCTGAACCCTGTCCAATGTCAGTATATCCTTTTTAAAATGAGGAGCACACAATACTCCAAGTGTGGTCTCAGTAGTGCCTTATAGAGCCTTAACGTCACATCCCTGCTCTTATATTCTATACCTCTAGAAATGAATGCCAACATTGCATTCGCCTTCTTCACCACTGACTCAGCCTGAAGGTTAACCTTTAGGGTATCTTGCACAAGGACTCCAAAGTCCCTTTGCATCTCTGCATTTTGAATTCTCTCCCCATCTAAATAATAGTCTTCCCATTTATTTCTTCTGCCAAAGTGCATGACCATCCACTTTCCAACATTGTATTTCATTTGCCTCTTCATTGCCCCTTCTCCTGAACTATCTAGGTCTCTCTGCAGGCTCTGTTTCCTCAACACTACCTGCTCCTCCACCTATCTTTGTATCATCGGCAAATTTAGCCACAAATCCATTAATACCATTGTCCAAATCATTGACATACTTCGTAAAAAGCAACGACGGTTCAATACTGACCCCTGTGGAACTCCACTGGTAACTGGTAGCCAGCCACAATAGGATCCCTTTATTCCCACTCTCTGTTTTCTGCCAACCAGCCAATGCTCCACTCATGCTGGTAACCTCTCTGTAATTCCATGGGCTCTTATCTTGCTAAGCAGCCTCATATCCAACACCTTGTCAAAGGCCTTCTGAAAATCTAAGTACACCATCTCTACCTCATCTCCTTTGTCTACCTTGCTTGCAATTTCCTCAAAGATTTGCAGTAAGTTTGTTAGGCAGGATTTCCCTTTCAAGAAACCGTGCTGGCTTTGTCCTATTTTATCAAGTGCCTCTGTAATCTCACCCCTAACAATTGATTCCAGCAACTTCCCAGCCACTGATGTCAGGCTAACTGGTCTATAGTTTCCTTACTGCTGCTTCCCACCCTTCTTAGATAGTGGAGTAACATTGACAATTTTCCAGTCATCTGGTACAATGCCAGAATCTTATCAATTTTTGAAAGATCATTGTTAATGCCTCTGCAGTCTCTCCAGCTACTTCCTTCAGAACCCGAGGGTGCATTCCATCAGGTCCAGGAGATTTATCCACCATCAGACCATTAAGCTTCCTGAGCACCTTCTCAGTTGTAATTTTCATTGCACAAACTTCACTTCCCTGACACTCTTCAATGTCTGGTATACTGCAGATGTTTTCCACTATGAAGACTGATGCAAAATATGAATTCAGTTCCTCTGCCATCTCTGCATCTCTCATTTAAATATCTCCAGCGTCATTTTGTATTAGTTCTATATCTACCCATGACTTTCTTTTACCTCTTATATACTTAAAAAAAAGCTTTTAGTATCTTCTTTGATATTAGTTGCCTGCTTCCTCTCATGATTCATCTTTTCTTTCCAAATGACGATCTTACTTTCCTTTAAGTTTTTAGAAGCTTCCCAATCCTCCATCTTCCCACTAGCTCTGGCTTCCTTGTATGCCCTCTCTTTTGCTTTTACTTGGGCTTTGACTTCACTTGGCAGCCAAGGTAGTGTCCTTCTTCCCTTTGAAAATTTCTTCTTACTTGGAATATATCTGACTTGCACTTCCCTCTTTTTTTTTTGCAGAAACCCCAGCCATTGCTCTCTGCTGACTTTCCTGTAAATATCCCTTTCCAGTCAACTTTGGCCAGTTCCCACCTCATGCCATTTTAATTTCCTTTATTCCACTAAACTACCGACACATTGAACTTTATTTTTTCCCTTTCAGATTTCAATGTGAACTCAGAGATATTGTGATCACTATTCCCTAAGGGTTCCTTAACCTTAAGCTCTCTTATCACGTCTGGATCATTGCACAGCACACAATCCAGCACAGCCGATCCCCTAGTGGGCTCAACAACAAGCTGTTCTAAAAAGTCATCCCTTAGACGTTCTACAAATTCTCTCTCTTGAGGTCCAGTATTAGCCTGTTTTTGCCAATCCACTTCATGTTAAAATCCCCAATGATTATTATGACATTCCCTTTCTGACACACCTTTACTATCTTCTACTGTAATTTGTAATCCACATTCCGGCTGCTGTTTGGAGGCCTGTATACAACTGCCATTATGGTCCTTTTACATTTGCCATTTCTTCAGTCAGCCCATAGAGATTCTGCACCTCCCGATCCTATGTCATCCCTTTCCAATGATTTAATATTATTTCTTGTGCACAGGGCCAAACCACCCCTCTGCCTACTAACCTATCTTTCTGATAGACCATATATCTTTGGACTTTCAACTCCCAATGGCAGCCATCCTTTAGCCATGTTTCAGAGATGGCCACAATGTCATATTTGCCAATCTGTAGCTGAATTTCAAGATTGTCCATTTTATTCCTTGTGCTGCATGCATTCATATACAATACTCTCAGTCCAGTATTTGTTGCTTTCTGTTTTAACTGCACCAAGCCTCTATTGCCCTGTAACTCATGCCACTGGCTTTGATTAAGCCTCATCTCCTGATGTTCTTTCTATAATCTCTGTTGCACGCTATCTTTGATTTATTTCTGTTTTCCCCTTCCTCATCCCTATCACTCCAGTTCCCATTCCCCCCCCCCGTCAAATTAGTTTAAACCCTGCCTAACAGCCCTATTAAATGTGACCACTGGATATGGGACCCCTTTGGGTTCAGGTATAACCTGTCCTTTTTGAACAGGTCATACTGATGCACCATCAATAACTCACACTGAGACGTAAGGCGAGATATCGGCTTTTATTGACTGGAAGAAGGAACCAGGAGTGAGTGTCTATCATACAATGTCCTGGAGACTGAGGCCGATCTTCAGGCCGCAGGTCTCCTTTATACAGGGGCCTGTGGGAGGAGCCACAGGAGCAGTCAGCAGGGGGCGTGTCCCGACAGGCACATAGTTCACCACACATACCTACCCCAGAAGAGGCCCCAATGATCCAGGAATCTGAATCCCTACACCAGTCACGCAGCCACATATTAATACGCTTGATTATGCTATTCTTGCACTCGCTAGCACGTGGCACGGGCAGCAATCCTGAGAATAGTATCCTAGAGGTCCTGCTTTTCAGCTTCCTACCCACCTTCCTGAATTCTCTCTCAGGAGCTCCTCCCTTTTTCTACATATGTCATTGGTACCAACGTGTACCAAACTTCCATCAGCTCACCCTCTCCCTTCAGAATACTCTGCACCTGATCTGAGACATCCTGTATTGTGGTACCTGGGAGGCAACACACCATGCAGGTATCTCTATTAGGCTGACAGAACCTCCTGTCTGTTCCCCTCACTGTGGAATCTCCTATGAATACCACATTCCTCTTCTCCTTCTTTCCCTTCTGCACCATGGAACCAGGCTCAGTGCCAGAGATCTGATTGCCTTGGTCGTTCTCTGTCAGGTCACCCCCCCCCCCCCCCCGCCCAACCGCATCCAAAATGAGATGATGATTACTGAGGGGGATGGCCACAGGGTGCTCTCCACTATCTGAGCTCTTTCACTTGTTTCCCTGATCATCACCCTCTTAGCTAACTCCCTGTAGCTGCACTCTATCTCCTGTTCACTTTCCCTAATAAGCTGTAGGTCATCGAGCCACAGCTCCAGATTCCTAACATGGTCTCTCAGGAGCTGCATCTCGGTGCACCTGGTGCAGGTATGGCCATTTGGGAGACTGGAAGATTTCCAGGGTTCCCACATTTGACACCCAGAGCAAAATGCTAATACTACCAACATAATCACTATTCCTCAAAAATGCAAAGAAAAATCAAGAACTAAGTTCACTTACCTGGCCCAAGCCCGCATTCACTGAAGCCTGAAAGAGCAAAAGCTTGTCGCTTCCACTGTCGCCACTGGTCTTCTCCTGACAATGGCAGTTCCACTTATCCCTTCTATACTTTTATTTAGTTTGTCGAGCTCAGTTGCTGTTGCTGATAGGCCCTGCACAATGGACTAACGCCTGCGAAGCTCTCGTTTTAAATCACTGACTCTGATCTGCAAGAAGCACTCCTTCGTCGAGCTCAGTTGCTGCTGCTGATAGGCCCCACACAATGGTCTTATGGTCTTAGGTACTGGTAGATGAATGGGAATCTTAAGGGATGAGAGAGGAGGGAGTTTAATAGAGTACAGTAACTTCATTTTAAGTGAGCAGCAGAGATTGTTTTCAACTAGTGTTACTTGGGGACAGTAAATATATGAGGTACAGGAAAGACCAAAGATACAGTAGATCCACAGGGACTGCGAGATTTAGTGTTTAACCAGTTCATATCCTGTTTTGCCTGTGATGAAGGTGTTGTGGTTCAGTTAATTTGCATCACAGCTCCTCTTGCATAAGTTTCTCAACAGTAACATGTTCTTCCAATGTGGTGAACTATGTGCCTGTCTGGACACGCCCCCTGCTGACTGCTCCTGTGGCTCCTCCCACAGGCCCCTGTATAAAGGCGATCTGAGGCCTGACGCTCGGCCTCAGTCTCCAGGACATAGTATGATGGACACTCACTCCTGGTTCCTTCTTCCAGTCAATAAAAGCCGATATCTCGCCTTACGTCTCAGTGTGAGTTATTGATGGTGCATCATCCAAACATGACCAGATGGCACATGAGGATTTTGTCCTTAAAGTTGCATTGAACTGGTTATAACAGTGTAGGAGGCTACACATCCTTCCAAGTGGAAGACAGATGGAGATTTAAACAAAGCTTAGAGTTATCCGTGTGAACTGAACCCAGACATTCTATGTAAGGGTTATCCAATCAGTGCTTGGTTTTTCTAGCTTAGAATAGACCACACTGTGAATATGGAATGCAGTACAATAGATTGCAAATGAATCATAACAGTACTGGGAAAACTGTTTGGGTCCTTGAATGGTGGAAAGGGAAGTGATGAAAGGATAGTTTTTCGCCCTCATGATTGAAAAGGAAAATTTCTTGAGCAAGTTAGTGGTTGGTAGAGATGGAAATCCCTTGGGAGTGTTGAGAGGAGAGGAGAGAGGACATTGTGTCTGGTGGTGGAATCTTGTTAAAGACTGCAGAAAATGCATAGAAGTTCCATTGTACATGGAGACTGAAGGGTTGGTAAGTGAGAATCAGGGAACTTGATAAGCAGGTAACTGAAGGCTAATGGAAAGCTAGCTTTTCTTTGAAGCAGGTTGGTGCTGGAGTATAAGAGGAGAATCTAACCACTATAGTAGAAAATAATAGTGAGACCACATCTAAAGTACTGTGCAAACACGAGGAAATCTGCAGAATCTGCAAGTTCAGACAACACACACAGAATGCTGGTGGAACACAGCAGGCCAGGCAGCATCTATAAGGAGAAGCACTGCTGACGTTTCGGACCGAGATCCTGATGAAACAGTGTACTCGTGTTCTTATTCTTTATGACCTTGCATTTTATAAACACGATGCAAACTCAGTGGCCACTTCATTAGGTCTTCTGTTGCTAGAACCCATCCACTTCCAGGATTGTCATGTTGTGCATCCTGTGATGTTATTCTGCACACCACTGATTTAAAACGTGGCTAGTTACTATTGTCTTCCTGTCAGCTTGAACCAGTCCGGCTATTTTCCTCTGACCTCTGTCATTAACAAACTATTTTCATCTACTGAACTGATGCCCACTGGATGTTTTTTTTTGTTTTTTGCACTATTCTGTAAACTCTAGAGACTGTTGTGTGTGAAAACCTTAGGCGATCAGCAGTTGCTGAGATACTCAAACCACCCTATCTGGCACCACCGATCATTCCACGGTCAAAGTCCGTTAGTTCACATTTCTTCCCCATTCAGTTGATGTTCAGACCAAACATCAGAATCTCTTGATACTATCCGCATGCTTTTATGCATTGAACTACAACAGTGGATTTGCTGATTCGATATTTACATTAATATGCAGGTATACCAAATAAGGTGGCCACTGCATGTGTCTTGCCCACTTTCCATATTGATGGATGGATTCCTGTGAAAAGCTTAGTTGGAGGTGTCAAGTCCTGGAACACAAGCTGATGTTCCCACATCTCCCAAACAGTCCTTCATATTATGGACTAGGACTTGGCTTGGTTGAAGACAATTTATAATTGGTGAATTGCAGGAGAAAGCCAATTTGTATCATTTATTCATCCTGTCTAAGCAAACATCCTCTTTAGAACTCTCCTGCTGGGTCCTGCCTTTAGATAGATAGTTTATTGATCCCAAAGGAAATTAGTGTCACAACTAGCATTACTCGTGCACAGATTTACAAATATTAGAAGCTAAGTAAGAAATAAAAAAGAAGTTACCTCAAACAGTCTAACAGGAGGGGGCCATCACTTCCCCGGTGATAGGTTGACTCATTATAGAGCCTAATGGCCAAGGGTAAGAATGACCTCATTTTGCATTATTTAAAGCAGCGCAGTTGTCTTATTACTAAAAGTGCTCCTCTTTTCAGGCAAGATGGCACCTAGAGGGTGAGAAACATTGTCCAGAATTGCTGGGATTTTCTGTAGGGTCTTTTGTTCTACCACAGCCTCCAGTTTGACTCCTATAACAGAACCAGCCTTTCCAATCAGTTTATTGAGCCTGTTGGCATCACCCGTGTTGATGCCATTGCCCCCGCACACCACCGCATAGAAGATCGTACTGGCGACAACAGACTGGTAGAACATGTGAAGGAGAGGCCTGCATACTCCAAAGCACCTCAGTCTCCTCAGGAAATTAAGGCAACTCTGGCCCTTTTTGTACACAGCTTCTGGGTTGGTGCTCCACTCAAGTCTCTCATCCAAGTGCACCCCTAGGTACTTGCAGGTTCTCACCACATCCACGTCCTCTCCATTAATAATAACATGGAGCAGTGCAGTTTTAGTCTTCCTAAAGCCCATCACCATCTCCTTTGTTTTACTGATGCTGAGCTGCAGATGATTCAGCTTGCACCATTTGACATAGTCCTCCACCAGATCCCGTATTCATCCTCCTGTTCTCCCTTTATACACCCAACTATTGCTGAGTCATCAGAGAATTTCTGCAGATGACATGACTCATTGTTGTATCTAAAGTCCAAGGTACACAAGGTAAACAGGAAGGGAGCCAATACAGTTCCCTATGGTGCCCCAGTGCTGTTTATATTCATGTCTGACACACAGATCTGAAGCCTCACAAACTGTGGTCTGCCAGTCAGGTAGTGCATTATCCAGGATACAACGGAGGTACCGATCTGCATTGAATGGAGCTTTTCCTCAGCAATGAGGGCTGTATGGTATTTGATGCACCATCAATAACTCTCAGAGACGTGAGGTGAGATATAGGCTTTTATTGGCTGGAAGAAAGAACCAGCAGCAATTGACCACCCCACTACATCCTGGAGACTGAGGCCGGGGCTGTGTCTCCAATCACTTTTATACCAGGGTCTGTGGAGCCACAGGAGCAGTCAGCAGGGGGGGGGGGGAGAGGGCGTGTCCAGACAGGTATATGTAGTTCACCACAGTATTGAAGGCACGAATGAGGATAGGGATCCCATGACCTGCTGACATTCAGGAAGCTTTAATTCCTTAATTGGTTGAGGGATTTCTCATGCCATTTCCACACCAGCCTTGTGGGTCAGAGATCTTGTCACACCCTAGGATCCATTACATTTCCTCTGGACTTGCATCCTTACACTTAAGTTGCATGGGGTTAATCTACTGTTTTTCCATGTTGACTAAAAGGTATTGGAATCAGTTGTAAAAATGGATTAAATGCTGTAGACACAATGCCTCTAATCATTTGTATTTTTGCTGGAGAGTAAGGTTCTGCAATAAATGACCTTGTTATTATGAGCAGTGCCATTGACTGCAAATATTATGAAGACGTTGCTTCATCACCTGACCTTTCTGATGTTTGCACTTGAGTACTGAGTGCATCTGGTTACCTGATAGTGAAATTCCACATAATTAAACCTGATTCTGTCTCATCTGATTGCAATAAGTTTACACAATTAAATTCTATATCATCTGCAAGGCACACCATGAGTCAGATGGTATCTTCTCCACATGCCTCGGGTGCAGTAGTTCCAGAAGCCTATTGCTATCCAGGAGTAAACAGTCATTTGATACGAATCACTTCCTCCACAATAAAGAGTGGTGTCTGTATGTACATTTTACAACACACAATGTTGGAAAGACTCAAGCCATTCACCATCATCTCTCAAGGTCATTAAATGCAAATGTACTAGCCTGTCAATAAATATGAAACAACATTTGCAGGGAAATCCTTAACTTTTCCCCCTCCTTGACCTACTGATATTAAGACCAATGGTAACTGAGAACAGCTGATTTGGTAGAAGCATTATATTTGAAAAAAATTTTTAAATTTCAAGTTTTAAAAAGTCTCCCTGTTTTAAAATTTTGGTCATTGTCATGGTTTGATAAAACTCAACAGTTCATTTCAGTGTTGGTATTATTTGTAAGTGTACTGAGATAATGCAGAAGTCAAGTCTTTTATTTGACTTTGTTTGTCTTTGTATATATGCCAGCAAGGTCATAGATGTTGTTCACCCTATGACACTGAGAAAGATGTCCTGGATTTTCCACAGTGAACATCATAATCATTTTTCAGATTAATCACATTGATCAGACAGTGTAAGGGTTATGGAGTCTTAGTTCTGAAAAACAGATGTTAAGCCACTAGGGTTTTTCTTCAAGCTGTCAGCTACAGAGTTAGTGTCAGATATCTTCAGAATCCTGCAAAATCACTGAGGCCAACATCTCCTGAACTGAGACCTTAATTACACTCCATTTGTACACCCAACATTAAACATCCAAGGCAGACCTAGTTCTGTGATTGGAAGAGGTTAACAGGTGAATTGAGAAAGAATGGTGCTCAAAGTCCCCTTTTTCAAAAATAAAAGGTGTACATTCATACTCACTCCTGGAGTCTCTGCCCAGTGATTCCTCAAAGTGGAGAAGGAGCATTAGGAGTGTTATTGAGAACCTCTGGTTCATGCATTGGGAGAAAAGAGAAGACCAAAGTAAATGGTGGAAGGAGTACACCATCTTGGAAAGAACGTACCCCTATCCAGCTAAGCATCTCTTTATGGTACAGTTATCAGGAAGAATGACCTCTGTTACAGGCTGCACATCTTTTCGAATGCAATTGGCCCCATCTGTCAACTTGGAACACTCCGAACCAGAGTGGAACAAGTCATCCTCAGTTCTGAGGGATTGCTATCTCGGTTGTTTACATTGTCGCTTTGACCGTTGTTTCGCTTCCATTCCGTGTGCAAATTTTTAGAAAGAACTTGCATTTATCTAGTAGATTTGATGAATGTAATTTGCCTCAGAAGTGTTTGAACCCAAAGAATTGCTTTTAGAACTGTTATCATGCCAAGTCTCCCTTGAAGCGTAATCACTTGTTGATTGCAGTCAACTTTTGCAGAACAAGGACCTTGAACTATAAACAAATAAACAATAGGCAAACAATCTGTTTTTTGATTGCGTTGATAGTGGGATAAATGTTAGCTTGGAAATGCATGTGTCAAAACAAATGTTATCAATTTGTGCTCCTGGCTGTGCAAATAATAGAAATTCCAGCAAAATAATATAATGAGAAACAGAGAACAGATCTGATGCTTGGCTCTCTGGAATTGCTGAAGTATGTTTGAATCGGACATGGCTTTATCTTGCTAGTTAAAATTTAGCCCATTTTGACTTGAAAGTGCTAAAGGGAATTAGCATCAAGCACCAGAGACAAGGGCTCTCTTAACTTAGGTTCATGAATTGGCTGTTTCATGTGGTGGGGTGAACATTGTAAAACTGCCTCAGAGTGCACAATTCCAAAGGAACATGCCCAATGCTTTTAAGAAGTCCTTATTTTTGGGCTCCCCCTTCTGTGGCTCAACCCCGAATACAGTTACTACTTGGGATCTCTACCAGCCAGTGGCGTAGAGGCATCAGCACAGGACTTTTGAGGCAAATGGTCCCAGGTTTCAATCTGGCCGGTTCCCTTCACGCTTTCCATCCGTGTTGGGTTAAACGTCAAGCTAGTACCCTGGCCTTGTAAAAAACAGACAAATACTAAAGAAACAGCAAAATTGCTGCCCAATGCTCCACAAGGTGCAGAAAGAAACAACATGGGATCAGACCAAATATGCAAACTTTGAACGCAGTGAAGCTATCGTATTGGCAGATGCGTACATCCTCTTGATGTTCAAGTGTGTTCATATAATAGAGGTCAATGGATGGTGATAAGAAGTTAAAACCCTGACCAGCTCCTCCCTACCTAGTCTAGAATAGTTTATTGTATCTGCTAATATTTCTGTCTAAACCAGCGTTTCCCAAACTTTTTTATGTCATGGAGCCTTAACATTAACAGAGGGATCCATGAACCCCAGGTTGGGATCCCCTGGTCTAAACCAATATATTGGCTAATTATACTGTTGCTATCTTGGGTAACATTCTGGATAATTAAATAATCTCTCCTCTGATCCTGGACGATGCTACTGTTCTATGTTAACATCCTTACATACTAGCTGTGACCAGCTGCTCACAATTTACAGCAGACTTTGGAATGATTCAGGGGGTCTGCAGAGGGGAATGGACAGTTGTTGAATTGGGTCAAGAAACTTCATGTGTATCAACAGATGCTGCTTGATTTGCTGAGTTTCTCTAATTTTTTTTTGCTCTAGATTCTGGTACCTGTAGCCTCTTGGCATCTCTAAACTTTGCAATGACGTGCTCAACTTTTATTAGTAGCCGAGCCTCAATGTACATTTTTTTATCCAGACAATTGTGTTTATTACTACCAATTGATGATTTGTCTGAAAGGGTGCAAAAATTAAGAAGAGGGATAACTTAAAATGTAGAAGTACTTACATCAGGAATCTTCCATACTCATCACATATTAAAAAATGTTGGAAAGCTCTTGTTCTCACCTCTAGGTTTAGCTGTCAGAGAGCTGGAGAGAAGCTGAAATCTCAAACAAAAACAGAAAAAGTTTGAAAAACTCAGCAAGCTGGACAATATCTGTCGAAAGAGGAAATTGATCAACATTTTGGATCTGTCACCCTTTGTCACATTTTGTTGAAATGAGAAAAAAACAGTGGCATGCTTAAATAAAAAGGTTAACTGCTTCTTTAAAGGTAGTTTTCTGAAAATTGCTCCTCGTGTGGAGCTAAACCTGGGATGTACATTGGGATATAATGTAGATTGTACCCCATGCATAGTTATCTCTGCAGTGGACATCTACCTTGGATACATTTGCTGTGCCATTGCCAAGCTATCTGAACCATGCCGAGGGAACACTTTTGTACTTTGTCCAAACCAGCTCTGGTAAAATGGTTCTTCTCACAGGGGTGGGGAGGGGGTAACTCTCTGGAATTCTCTACCCCAGAAGGTTGTTGATGTTAGATCCCTGGGGGCATTTAAGGAGGAAGTGAATGTTTTTTGAAAGATCAGGGAATTGAGGGCAATGGGGGATTGACACATAAGAAGAGTTGAGTCCTGGGACAGCTTGGTTAAGAACATATTGAATGGTGGGTCAGGCTTGAAGGGAAAAATGCTACCGATCTTGTGTTCTATGTAGTCACTCCATGATCTAGCCTTGGACACAGGTGAGGAATAAAAAGTGCATTGTTCTGCTCTGAACATGTTCAATGAGATCTGTAGACAAGTCTGGGTAATGATTGAATATCTCATAGCCTAACAACATTCTCTCCTGATGTACAACAAGGCAACTTGTGCACAATAATTGTCACCAAAAACTTTGACAATCATCTATAGATACACAGTGGAGAGTATCCTAACTGGCTGCTTTGCAGGCCAGTATGGAAACGCCATGTCCAGGAACAGGAAAGGCTACAGAAAGTGTTAGATACAGCCTGGTCAATCAGAGGTGCAGGCCTCCCCACCATCGAATACCTTTACAAGGAGCACAGCCACAAGAAATCAGATTCCATCATCAAGGCCCCCCACCATCCAGGTCATGCCCTCTCTTCATTATTACCATCAGATGGGTAGTACAGAAGCTTTAGGTCCTACACCACCAGGTTCAGGAACAGCTATTATCCTACAACCATTAGGCTCTTGAAACAGCATGGATTACTTAATTTAGCACTACTCTGTACTGATTCTACGATCTAAAAACTCAATTTCAATTACTCCTTACAACTTGTTCTTAGTATTATTTCTATTTGCACAATTTGTCTTTTGCACATTGATGTTCTTTATATATAGTTTTTAAAATAAAATTCTATCATATTTTCTTCCTGCAAGTGCTTGTAAGGTAACGTTTATGTACTTTGATAATAAATTTTCTTTGAACTTGAATCTGGAATTGTGAAGAAACCACAACTCTCTGTTCTAGAGCAACTCAGATCAGACATCAGACTAATAAACATCTTACTTGCCTAGATCAGTGTCAAAACAATAAGCACTTGTACTTATACTCGGAAAGAAAAATAAATATTAGAAAGTGCCCAAGAGTTTGGTCAAAGAGGAAGATTCATAAGGGTGTTTTAAAGGAAGAGAAAGAAGCAGAGCGACTTAAGGAAGGAATTCTAGATATTGAGATCCAGATAGCTGAAGGCACTGCTACCAATAGTGGAGTGTAACTAGCTGGAGTGAACAGGAGATCACAGAAATCACTGTATTTATGCAGTACCAGTTAAAACACAACCTTCAATACAAATCCACACTCACCATCCAGCTTAAAGTTAGTTGAAAATGCAGTCTTTGTGTACGGCAATTCTATTGGGCTTTGACTCTTTCATTAGAAAAAAGCTATCTCCACTTCCAGAGAAACCAAAGTAAAAGTGTAATGGCCCTATGGGTAACTTTGCAATTCCTAATGGGAATAACAGTTTATCATTTGAATGTTCACTTGAAAAAAATTTGTTAACCAGGCAAAACTAAAGTGGTTTTTTGGGTCATGCAATCAAAGCAAGATATGGATCTCAATGAACAGGTGTTTCCACAGTGCTTGTGAAAACTTGTTTTAGGCTGTTATCACTGAGCACCATCTGTCACCATGCTGATATTATAATTGCAGTATAAGTAATACGCTGTTATTGTGTTTCCACTATTGCAGAAAACTCCAAATAAACGCTGGCGTCACCAACAATACCCACATCCCATCAAGAAATCATGAAACATAAACAAAATGCAACCACCTTATATTCTTGGCACGAGGAGTTCTGCCAGGAATTGATCTGCAGGTGGTTTGTTCTGATTAAATCATGGAAGATCTATGAGGCAGAGGGGAGGGCATTCGGCCCATTCTGTGTGCATTGTCTGGGAAATAGTTGCCCCAACTAAATCTCACTCCTGGGCTCTGGTCTGCAGGTCACTTGTTAACAGACATTGTTTAAATCAGAGTTCTCTGTCCCTATCACTGCTTCAGCCCAGACGTTCCAGACCCTTCCCTCACTGTTCAAACAACTTCCACATCTCCACGCTAATCCTTCTATCGATGACTTTAATACTTGCTCTTCTGATTTGTGATCTTGTGCCAAGGACAATGGATCCCTCCTACCAGCTTTATCTAATTTCATGCTAATCCTCCCTCACGCACTCTCTTACTACTGTTCCAAGCAAAACAGCATCAAATTATCAAAAATTTTCCCAGTGGCTATAACTTAGCAGACATGACAACATCTTGATAGATCCCTTCAGCACCCTCTCCAGAGCACTACATTTTTCTGTGAAGTAGAAACCAGAATTGCATGCAGTGCTAAGGGTGTTGTTTATAGTTAACAGCATAACCTCGCTGCCCTTATATTTCATGTCTTGTGTAGAATCTGTCTTGCTGCCTTTAAAGACGTGTAGATTCATTCCTCTGTTGCTCCACACTACTCAATAGCCTTAGAAGAACATAAAATATAGGAGCAGAATTAGAATCACTTGGCCCATCGAGCCTGTTCCACCATTCAGTCATGGCTGATTATTTTTTCAACCCTTTCTCCCTGTAATCCCTAACACCCCTAAACAAGAACGTACTAATATCTGCCTTAAATATACCAGATAACTTGTCTTCTACGGTCCTCAGTGGCAACAAATTTCACGGATTCACCACCATTTGACTGTAGGAATTTCTGTTCATATCTGTTTTAAAAGGATGGCATTTTATTCTAAGGTTGTGCCCTTAGATCTTATACTCTCCCACTGTTAGAAACATCCTGTCCAGGATCACCTCATCCAGGCTTTTCAGTAATCATTATTTGCTGATTTATTTTGTGTTCTCTTGCCTTGTTGCATCTCCAATAATTATTCTGGTTTCATTTTTAATTTTAGCTCACCACCGAACTCCCAGGCTACTATGTTGAAAAACCTTGCAGTTGCTTTCTATCCGCTTTTCTTTAGTTTCTGTTGAGTAAAGCTGATCTTCTCCCAATACTGGGCTGAGATTTCCACCTGAACCATCAAAGCACCATGAAGAGTCCCTGTTGACAATGCTGAAGAGCACTGTTAACTGTCATTCGGGCAAACGCGTACCACAGTATCATGAAGGATAAGTGATTTGGTGGTGCTACCACAGAGGGAATTCTTCTCCTGCTTTTTATTATCCTGCTGATATAAGAATTGAATAGATGTTTGTGCAAAAGAGAATGGTGATCTCTTGACCTTAAAACTACTTCATCATGGTCGCTGCACCTTACTGCCTTCCTGGACTTTCTCTGTATCTGTAACACAATATTCTTCATTCTTGTATTGACTTTCCCCTTGTACTACCTCAAAGTACTTATCTTTTAAAATTATCAGTATGGACGGCTTGCAAAGCTGAAAGTTTTTTCTGTGTTCCTCGGCACCTGTGACAATAATATAAATACCACCTTCTGCCTAGTGCCATTCCTTTAGGAACAAATTATGATAGAGGTGCAAATGTTCCTTGGCGGGTTGACTAATACTCATATTCCCATTCACACAGGAAGCTTGTGATGTCCCAACTTGCCAAAGCAAGATGGAAGGGTTTTGATGCTGATGGTTAATCAGTTGGGATCATAACTTTCCTCACTCAGAATACTTATGCCCTGATGTCGCTGTTATTGAAGTTTACATGGAAATGGACTTTGTGGACCAGAGAATCTATGCTGAGCATCAAACATCCATTTGTGCTGATACCTACACTAATCACACTTTGTTCTCATTGTCCTACCCAGGTCTTATCACTCATACACTGGGGATAATTAACTTGCCAATCTAAATGTCTTTGGGATGTGGGGGAACCTGGATCACCCAGAGCAAACCTGTACAGAGCAATTTCCATGCAGACCACAGAGGAGGTTGGGATCAAACTAAGCTCACTAGAACTACCATCTGCTCTACTTAACGCCTGTTTAGTTACAGAATCAGAATCAGGTTAATATCACCAGCGTATGCCGATGTATATCGGCATATTTATGATATATGTCAATGATTTGGATTCTGTTTGATTAATGGATTTGTGGCTAAATTTGTCGATGATATAAAGATAGGTGGAGGAGTGGGTAGCGTTGAGCAAACAGACAGCCTGCAGAGAGACTTAGATAGTGTATCCAGAGATACGTGATAGACGCACTGCCACCTGGCTGGTCAGAGGACACACCATAAGCCAATCAACATTTGGTCCCTCTCAACTAATCAATGCACACCTAAATTATTGGTCACCTTAATTGGATTATCCCGCCCAATCCCGTGCTATAAAAGGTGAGACATGTGCCTGGCTTGGTCTCTCTTACAGACCACCTCATTGAAGGTGTGCATTGACTTATGTTTGGGAAGGTTTATCGTTTGTCCTGGTAAGGGAGCCGCAGCTATCCAAGGTCAAGGGGGATAGCTGTTGTAGTGCTTTTCCCTTGTTCTTTGTATGTGTAACTGTACCCTGTCCCCACACCGCTTTCTGTGTATTGTACAGCCTTCCCCACATGTGTTAACCCTAAACGTTTTTTTGTTAGAATATTGTAGTTGCTTGTGTTGACCCGACTTCCCCTTGTAAATAAATTCCTTATTATTAAAATTGTGTGTGTCCAGGCCTCTACTGTTGAGACTCAAAGAACCAGTTATTTTCCATCACAACAGATAGTTTAGGGGAATGGGCAAAGAAATGGCAAATGAAATACAATGTTGGAAAGTGTATGGTTGTTCCACAAAACTGATACCCAATAAGAATAACCGTGATGGGTGGATGCTGCAACTATTCGGTTTCACTTGAACAAGTGGACCCAGACTCGGTAGTTCCTCCGAGACGCACGTTATTGTTAATACAGAGAAGAAAACAGAGAGTTGTGAGAAATGCTTTATATTGTACACTACCTACACCACTAACAGGTAGGGCTAACTTAAGCAACCCCTATTAGTCTACACCGCTGAGTATACTTAGCAATGTCTGCGTGGTCCCTGAAGCAGGCAATCAACCGTGGACTGGCTAGGGTGGATGTCCTTGGCGCCAGTTCAGCTGCTCGGCCAGAAGGTGGGACCCAGGTGAGTGGTCTGCTCAAAAAAGAACTTTCCCACTTCCCAGCCCAGCTGGAAGGGGCTAGGCATCCAATTCGACACTTACACGACCCTAACTTGGGCCAATCTACGTCCTGGCCACATATTAAGCCAGCATACATCCTCCATACCTGAAAGAACCACAGTCAGGAGACCTGTAACAACTGGCCTTTGTCCCCTCAGGGACAATTCATCCTATTAATCTGACAACCAAACAATGTAAAAAAAAGATTCTTTAGAGACAAGGTGATTAATTACTTTTACACAAATCAGCACTTTTAGCTTGCTGTCAGGCATGTTATCCGGTAGACCAGAATCACATATTGTTCTCCCCTTATCTAGTATCAAGGGTCAATCTGCCCACAACATAACAGGCCCACAAATTCCTAATTGCTAACCATTTCCCTGCCTTGCCAATTTTCATACCCACACACCTACCCATACACCATACACTTACCTATACAATGGTCATGCACTTTGATGGAAGAAATTAAACTTGCAGACTATTACTTAGATGAGGAGAGAATTCAAAATGCAGAGATGGAAAGGGACTTGGGAGTCCTTGTTCAGGATACTCTAAAGATTAACCTCCAGGTTCAGTCGGTGGTGAAGAAGGCGAATGCAATGTTGGCATTCATTTCTAGAGGTATAGAATATAAGAGTAGGGATGTGATGTTGAGGCTCTATAAGGCACTCATGATACCATATTTGGAGTATTGTGTGCAGTTTTGGGCTCCTTATTTTAGAAAGGATATACTGACATTGGAGAGGGTTCAGAGAAGATTCATGAGAATGATTCCAGGAATGAAAGGGTTACCGTAAGGGAACATCTGGCAGCTCTTGGGCTGTATTCCCTGGAGTTCAGGAGAATGAGGCGGGATCTCATAGAAACATTCCAAATGTTAAAAGGCCTGAACAGATTAGATATGGCAAGGTTATTTCCCATGGTAGGGGAGTCTAGGATAAGTGGGCACAAATTCAGGATTGAAGGATGTCCATTTAGAACAGAGATGCAGAGAAATTACTTTAGTCAGAGGGTGGTAAATCTGTGGAATTTGTTGCCACGAGCGGCTGTGGAGGCCAAGTCATTGGGTGCATTAAAGGCAGAGATAGATAGGTTCTTGATTAGCCAGGGCATCAAAGGGTATGGGGTGAAGGCAGGGGAGTGGGGATGACTGGAAGAATTGGATCAGCCCATGATTGAATGGTGAAGCAGATTCAATGGACCAAGTGGCTTACTTCTGTACCTATATCTTATGGTCTTATGTTGTGAAATTTGATGTCTTTGTGGTAATGGACTGCATTAGCAGCCTTACCAAAAGTTTATGGATTGCCTGTTCTCTCACTGGGGGCCAGCGACTTCAATTCTTGGTGTTATCATTTCAGAAGATCTGTCTTGGGCTCAGTACCTAAGTGCCATTACAAAGAAAGCATGGGAGCTCCTTTACTTTCTTAGAAGTTTGCAAAGAATCGGCATTTCATCTAAATTGTGACTAACTACTATAGATGTGTGATGGTGAGAATATTGACTGGCTGCATCATAGCCTGGTATGGAAACACCAATGTCCTTGAAGGGAAAGTTCCACAAAAAATAGTGGATACCACTCATCCCATGATGGGTAAATTCCTCCCCAGCTTTGAGCATTTACATTACATATTTACAATGTTAACAAATCCCAATGAGCAGAACCCCTTTGGACATTCAATACAGATGTTTGTTTCAAAACCCTCTAGCTGCTCAAATTATTCCCCTTTTGTTGCGGTATTGAAGGATGGCTCCATGAATATAAAACTAACCAGAAGATTAAATGTCAAAAAAGATCTGTCCTGAAAGTTAAATTGCAGACTTTATTGATGTGCTAAGAGCAGGAATATTCATCTATTGTCTTTCCCTATGTAGTTTTAATGGTACAGAATGCCATTAAGTATAATTTGCATGTTAAACTGTGTACAGGTGTTATTTCCTGAAGTTGATTCTCATTTTAGTTAGTCCATAATTTCATGACTTTAGAGTGATCCCTAAAAGTCATCAATGTTAATCCCTCTTCCCTGGAGATCCTGTAGTAGCAGTTCTGAGCATGAGCTCCACAAAATGGCGGGTTTCCAGATTAACCTGAAACTCTAGGCTGTCTGCCCATAATTAAACCATCTGTTCATCGCAGCATTGAGTATGAAGATGGTATCACATCAATAGGTCAAAAGGATCAATAGGTACATTTAATGTCAGAGAAATGTCTTCTTCTTTGTAAACGTCCATGAAAACAGAGGATTGCCCCAAAGAATGAACAACAGTTAAATGTTAGAACCCCAAACCCCCCCCACTCCTCCCACCCACACACAAGCAGCAGCAAGGCAACAACCCCCCCACACCACCAGCAAAAAATCATCAGCATCCCCCACTGAGCACTCAAGTGTGCAGCAAAGCATCAATAAAGACACTGATTTGCAATACCCCAAAGACTACTTGTTCACCCAGTAATTCAACATACCACAGGCTCTCCCCCTAATAAGGGAAAAAGAGGAGTCGCCATTTCACAGTGAGAAGGGAGACATAACAAATAACTCGCTGATTTATGGTGTGAAAAGTCTGTTACGTCACTTCTGCCGAGCTCTGTGCCCAAAGAATTTGTGTCTCTAGGCACCCAGCCAGCTGCCAGCTTGATGTTTTCGATCTTCCGTGTACTCCCACAATGCACCAGGCATTGGCACCAGCCTCGAACCCACTCACCTCCAGAGCCACGAAAACCCTGCACCCTGAAGGCGTGCTAGTCTTCTAGACTACGTCCTTGGCATATCGAAAAGCAGCTGGTCGTGAAGTTCCGAGAGCGGGACCCATTTCTGCAAAGAACCAAAGTCAGCATGTAACTCCAGGTCAGGGTCTTTAAAAGAACCTGAAAAGGAAAGAGATATCAAAGGTCCCAAGATGCAGGCAAAAGAGTCTCCATTAGGGGCCATTGTCCCCCTAAGCTCCGTCCATTCTATTCACAAGCACATTCATTTACTAAACAACTCATTGCTGACACGGGAGTTTCTAATGTTCCTATTGCCCAGAATCACCTTTGTAACCACTGGTCAGGATAGAAAACCCAGCACTATCAAACATGAAGATGTGGGTTCCACCAGGTATTTGGTGCTGTGAGGGAACCAGAAAAGCTGACTTTTTTTTTTGCATACCATTGGTTTGGTTTTCTCATAAACGGGGTTGCAGGCTGACACCTGGAGCTTTGGCGAACAAGGAGTGATGCCCTTTTGTAGCCACTGGACGCCAGTCCCATAAACGTTGTTGGCATCAGACGTCTGTGTGTCCGCTGGCCACAGACAAATGGGGAATCCTCCTACTAACCCCAAGATATCCCGGAGTCAGATTCCAATAGTTGACCAGCCAAAGAGCCAGCAAGTTCCCAGGCAAATTTGTTGATTGATAATCTCCTGTAATTTGGTACTAGATTTATTCCGTGCACTGTGAGGATCACTAATGTGGTTATCCATTTCTCTGACTGCTTCACTGGTAGGATTCCTGACACACAATCTCAAGGAGGGCATCATATGGCATGTCTGAAGCAAAGGGAAAGTCTCATAACATCACAGCTAATATTTCACATTTCAACTAGCACCATTAATAGATTGTCCAATCATTCATCTCATTGATCATTGTGGGACCTGCCATGTGTAAATTAGCAGCCGGCTTGCCTTCATTACCACAGTAACTGTACTTCAAGTATAATTTCCTTGTAAAAACTGCTTTGCTGTTTCCGGAGGACATAAATGATTGTTAAACATAATTAGAACCTCATTTGGACCACACTTAGAATGCTGTATACATTTTTGGCTTCCATATTACAAAATATGACATGGAAGCAGTGCAGAAAATACACCAAATGCCATAAAACATTAAACCAGAACAGAGATGGGAAAACAGTGCTGGCTCTAACTATCAGGACACAATTAAACAACTGCGGTTCTTTCCTTGGCAAAAAGAGATGACCTAATGGAGGTCTTCAAAATCAAGTAGAGGGTAAAATGAGAAAAAGTTTCCTCATGTGGGCATTTCAAAGCAAGAGGTCAATAGTACAAGAATGTTTCTAATGAATTCAGCATGTGCTCATGAAGAGCTTCTTTACAGTGAGAGAGCATGTGTGTGTGCCGGACAGCAGTTTGTATTTAGTGTAGCTAAATGATCATGTGTGGTAGAAAGGGATGGAAGGGTGTGCAGATAAGATGGAGATATTAGGTTGGAGGTTGCTCTCGTTAGGCTGAGTGACTTTTCCGTGCTGTTAATTGTAATCTCTTTCTTTGGTAGTTTTCTGGTGACTGACTGGAATACTTGTTTATAAATAGAGGTGAGAAAATATCCTGATTTATCTGTCAAAATCCTGATGGATGTTCATGTACATGCCAAGTTTTTCCGTGACTGGTTCACAATGAAGTCTACAAGATCCTAGGGGGCCATAACAGGGTAGATCTTATGATGTCCCTTTAATCAAAATGCTGGAGAGTCTCAAATAAGGGGACATTGTTTCAAGATAAGAAACTTATCATTTATGTTGAAATTTCTTTTCTAAGAGTATGGTAGGTCTGGAATTCTCTGCCCCAGAACACTGTAGGGACTAGTTCATCAGAAGCATTGAAAATGAAGGTAGAAATACAGTTGAGAGTTTGAGGGACTGGTACAGAAGAGAAGTGGAGGCCATTATGGCTTGAGGGCCTGGTGGCTTATTCCTGCTCCTATTTCCTTGTGATTGCCTGGGAGAGCAGTGGTGCCATTATGTGTAAGATGCCCAAAGCATCTCTGCTTTGTATCAGATTTACTTTGCATAACAACCATTTGGGCAGCAATTCCTCCCAAATGCTGGTGGCATTCAAAGATGGGTAATTCTCGAGCAATGGAATTACTTCCACATGGTTTCTTGGAATTTGATCCTGATGGGAGGTGCATCCATCTTACAACGAAAATACCTGACATACCCAAAGGATCCTGAATAATTTCCCTCTAAATAAGAACAACTTAAAATGCCTTTAATGTAGAAGAATAGCTCAGTTATTCACAGGGGTCACAATAGAAGAAGCAAGTAAAGATTTTCTTGAATGGCAAAGATTCAAGAAGATTTCAGAAGACTGAGAGGTTTAAAAAAGCAGGATAATGATTTATGGCAGAGAGTTCAGAGGGTAAAGACTGGGAAGTTAAAATGCTCTGTACATAATGATTAGATAAAACACAACAAGGAAATATACTGCAGGATAAATTATGCAACACGAATGGTAAGCTGAGCCTGTACCTTTTGATGGTTGGAATTTCAGTGATGTTATAATTGTCTCAGGTTTACTTTTATATTCATAGGATATTAAATTCTCTGAAGTTGTGCTCCAGGAAATTCCATTATCCCCTGGAGCTTTGATATAGATATTAAGAACAGGTTTGTGCTGTAATCGAGCATGCATTTTGACATGGTTTTCCTTCCACTTCTGCCCCATGTTTTAAAAATACTTAGTCATTTCTTGGGAGCTGGGCTGAGCCAGCACTGATCTCCCATCTCTAACTGCCTCGCCAAGGTGGTGGTGAGCTGCTGCCGCCATTGTGGTGAGGGTTCTTCCACAATGATGTCCAGCGGGGAGTTCCAAAATGCAGACCCAGCAGTATATGTCCAGGTCAGGATGGCATGTGAATGTCAAAGAAAGGTGGTCAGACTCTCTTGTTGAAATTAATCAAATGTCTGACACAGCTATTGGAGCAACTTATTGCCTTCCCTCACTTTGCTATGTTGAGGATAGTCTGAGTAGATGACAATTGGCAGTTGAATTTGCCCTATGTTTTGTGAATGGGATGTTTTACGCTGTTGGGTGGATGTCAGTGTTGCAGTCTTACATGGACAGTTTGGCTAAAGGTGTAGTGAGTTCTAGAGGGCAGGTCTTCAGTACTACAGCCAAGATGATGCTATCAATAAACTACCGACAGATATTGGTGTCTCTCATCTGGAGTACTTGCTTCCTTCAAGCATTGTTCGACATGGAACACAGACTCATCAGCTAAGGACAGCAGATGCTTTCTTACCCATTTTGACAGGATATCATGTGACTTCCTGGGAACGAGAGTCACTGCCGGGGATTCCACCTCTTTCCTACTTGAACAACAATGTTCAGCCATGATTTGTCCTGTCATTGTGCGGTGAGAGGCCAAGGCAAGGATGGTAAGGACCCAAGTGCTGGAGAATCTGAGACTGGACTTGAGACATGGTTTCAACACTGAGATGAGAACGGGGCTATTGACTGGATGCCAGACGATAATCTGAAAGAGACAATAATCCAAAATGCAATCATAGATAGAATTAAGTTGAGCTGACAATAGAGCACCAAATGTAAGTTCAGGTGCTTTTTAAATACTAAATTGTTGGCACCAAAACATGACAGCCAATGAGTGGAGCAGGCCTGAACCTTTAAAGGGGTTGCATCAGCTATCCATACTCCAGAGAAATGGAGCATCTAAATCCCTGGTGCAGCCGGCTGCGTACTTTAACACACTGAGGCAGGATGCGCACAGGGACTGTGATGGCCAAGTATGTTGGCTGGAAGGGTGATTCTTTGGAGATGACTGTGTCACTGCTGTGACTAGTTTGGAAACCAAGCCCTGGCATTTGTGAGGAAGAGTTTGAAAAGGCCAGTTGGACTGCGAGTGATTTTGCCATTCCCAAATTGGCTACCAGGGCCAATGCCAGGTTGCTTGTCCACCCTTATTTTTTTATCCATTTTTACATTGCTCACCGGACAACTTAATCAACCATAAGTTTTAACCTGCAATTTGAGAAGGATAAGGGCAGATCAGAGGTGTCAGTGTTGCAGTTGAACTGGGGAGACTATGGAGCCATGAGGGAGGAGTTGGCCAAAGTTAACTGGATGGATATCCTAGCAGAAAAGACAGTGGAACAGCAATGACAGGTATTCTTGGGAATAATGCACAAGGTGCAATATCAGTTCATCCCCCAGAGAAGGAAGGATTCAAAGGGGGGAAAGGGCCACAGTGATTGACAAAGGAAGTCATAGATTGCATAGCATTAAAAAAAAGGAAGTATGACAGAGCTAAGGTGAGTGGGAGGACAGATGATTGCGAAATTTTTAAGGAACAACAGAACTTAATTAAAAAGGCAATACGGGGAGAAAAAATGAGGTACGAACGCAAGCTAGCCAGGAATATAAAGGAGGATAGCAAAAGCTTTTTTATGTATGAGAAGAGAAAGAAGATAGTTCAGAACAATGTTGGGCCCTTGAAGAATGAATTGGATGAAATTGTTATGGGAAACAGAGAAATGGCAGAAGAATTTAATAAGTACTTTAGATCTGTCTTCACTAGGGAAGACACAAGTAATCTCCCAGATGTATGGATGGGCCAAGGACACAAGGGTAACAGAGGAAATAAAACAGATTGACATTAGGAAGGAAACGGTGATGAGTAGACTGATGGGACTGAAGGCTGACAAGTCCCCAGGTCCAGATGGTCTGCATCCTAGGATAGTAAAGGAGGTGGTTCTGGAAATTGCGGATGCATTGGTAATTATTTTCCAATGTTCCTTAGATTCAGGATCAGTTCCTGAGAGTTGGAGAATGGCTAATGTTATCCCACTTTTAAGAAAGGAGTGAGGGAGAAAACAGAGAACTATCGTCCCGTCAACCTAACGTCAGTAGTGGGGAAGATGCTAGAGTCCATTATTAAAGATGAAATAGTGGCATATATAGATAGCAGTGATAGGATTGGGCCGAGCCAGCATGGATTTACCAAGGGCAAATCATGCTTGACTAATCTATTGGAGTTTTTTGAGGATGTAACCAGGAAGTTAGACAAGGGAGATCCAGTGGATGTAGTGTATCTTGATTTTCAGAAGGCATTTGATAAGGTTCCACATAGGAGATTGGTGGGTAAAATCAGAGCTCATGGCATTGGGGGGAAGATATTGACATGGATAGAAAACTGGTTGGCAGATAGAAAGCAAAGGGTAATGGTGAAGTGGTGTTTCTCGGAATGGCAGGTGGTGACTAGTGGGGTGCCACAGGGCTCGGTATTGGGACCACAGCTCTTTACGATTTACATCAACGATTTAGATGAAGGCATTGAGAATAACATCAGCAAGTTTGCTGATGATACTAAACTGGGTGGCAGTGTGACATGTGATGAGGATGTTAGGAGAATTGAGGGTGAATTGGATAGGCTGAGTGAGTGGGCAGATACTTGGCAGATGACGTTTAATGTGAATAAGTGTGAGGTTATCCACTTCGGGAGTAAGAACAGGAAGGCAGATTATTATCTGAACGGTGTAGAGTTAGGTAAGGAAGAAATACAAAGAGATCTAGGAGTCCTTGTTCATTAGTCACTGAAGGTGAATGAGCAGGTGCAGCAGGCAGTGAAGAAGGCTAGTGGAATGTTGGCCTTTATTACAAAGGGAATTGAGTACAAGAGCAAGGAAATCCGCTTGCATTTGTACAGGGCCCTGGTGAGACCACACCTGGAGTATTGTGTATAGTTTTGGTCTCCAGGGTTAAGGAAGGACATCCTGGCTGTAAAGGAAGTGCAGCGTAGATTCACAAGGTTAATTCCTGGGATGTCAGGACTGTCTTACGCAGAGAGGTTAGAGAGACTGGGCTTGTACATGCTGGAATTAAGGAGATTGAGAGGGGATCTGATTGCAACATATAAGGTTATTAAGGGATTGGAGAAGATAGAGGCAGAAAATATGTTCCAGATGCTGGGAGAGTCCAGTACCAGAGGGCATGGTTTGAGACATTTAGGACAGAGTTAAGGAAAAACTTCTTCTCCCAGAGAGTTGTGGGGGTCTGGAATGCGCTGCATCGGAAGGCAGTGGAGGCCAATTCTCTGGATGCTTTCAAGAAGGAGCTAGATAGGTATCTTATGGATAGGGGAATCAAGGGATATGGGGACAAGGCAGAAACCGGGTATTGAGAGTAGATGATCAGCCATGATCTCAGAATGGCTGTGCAGGCTTGAAGGGCCGAATGGTCTACTTCTGCACCTATTGTCTATTGTCTATAATGGTGTGATTGATTGTACCCGTTCCAGAATCCTAAATTTAAGCCGACCTCAGGTCTTATAGGAGTCTATTAGTGGCCTCTCTTTAGGAAGATTACACTATATCAAAATGTAATGCAAAAACTAAATTGCTTAGCTATTTTAGTCTTTTCTGAAGGAATTTAGCTATCAATAATAACTATTTTGAGCAGTGGTCCCCCTTCCCAACAAGGAGGAGACGGTTCCAGATAATGAAACATTAAACAGTTATTTTATTTTAAATGGAGCTCATTTATTCCTAATGAAGATTATGCACATGATGGCCACTTTATTAGGTACTCCTGTCCTCCTGCTCGTTAATACAAATATCTAATCAGCCAATGATGTGATGGCAATGCAATTTATAAAAAGATACAGACATGGTCGGCAGGTTCTGTTGTTGCACAGGCTGAACTTCAGTACGGGGAAGAAGTGTAATTTAAGTGACTTTTACTATGGAATGATTGTTGAGGCCAGATGGAGTGGTTTGAGTATCTCAGGAACTGCTGATCTGTTGGGATTCTCACGTGTAACAGTCTCTAGAGTTTACAGAGAAAGCTGTGAAAACAAAAGAACATCCAGTGCATGGCAGTTCTGTGGGTGAAAATGCCTTGTTAATGGGAGGGATCAGTGCAGAATGGCCAGACAGGAAGGCAACAGATAACCACACATGACATGCAGAAGGGCAGCTCTGAATGTACAACATGTCGAACATTGAAGTGGATGGCCTGCAGCAGCAGAAGGCCAGGAACAAACACCAAGTGGCCACTTTATTAGCTACTGGAGTTTGCTAAGAAAGTGGCCACTGTGTAAGGTTCTAAAAAGGATTTCCAGCCACAAGTACAGTTCCTACAAACTGCAAAACCGTGCCAATGAATTGCTGATGAACATGTCACCCATGTGGCCGTTTGCAGAAAGAATGCTCTGGGAAATGAGCCTTCTCAGGCTGAGGCTGTGTATGGGGCTCTATCTCAATCTCTGCAACTCCTCCCCACCCTTACTGTCTTCTAGTATTTATATATTTTCTTGGGTCATCTAGTGATGACCTTATTTGCATTTTCATAACTGGTCTCTGTATGTCCCTCTGCAACTGGATCCTTGACTTCCTCATCGAGAGACCACATTCAGTGATAGGAAATAATCCTCAATGACAATCAGCACTGCAAGGATGCGTCTTTAGACCACTGCTCTACTCTCTCTACACCCATGACTGTGTGGCTCAGAACAGCTCAAATTCCCTCCATAAATTTGCCAACAACACAGTTATAGTTGGCAAAATATCAGATGGTATTGAGGAGATGGACAAGAGTGAGATAGATCAATTGATGGAGTGGTGTCACTACAACAGCTTTACACTCATTGTCAGTAAGACCACGGAATTGGTTGTGGACTTCAGGAAGGGGAAGTCGAGGAAACTCACACCAGTCCTCATTGAGGGATCAGCAGTTGAATGGGTGATCAGTTTCAAGTTCCTAGGTGTTAACATCTCTGAAGATCTATCGTGGGCCCAACAATTGATGCAGTTACAAATAATGTGTGTCAGCGACTATATTTCATTAGGAGTTTGAGGAGATTTGATATGCCACCAAAGACTTGCAAATTTCTACAGATGTAATGTGGAGAGCATTCTAACTGGCTGCATCACTGTCTGGTATGGAGGGGCACTGTGCAGGATCAGGAAGAAACTGCAGAATGTTGTAAACTCAGCCATCTTCATCATGGGCACTAGACTCCCCAGCATCGAGGATATCTTCATAAGGCAATACATTTAAAAGGGAGCATCCACCTTTAAGTACCTCCATCACCCAGGAGATACCCTCTTCTCATTGCTACCACCAGGGAGTTGGTACAGGAGCCTAAGATGTACACTCAATGTTTTAAGAGCAGTTTCTTTCCCAACGTCATCAGATTTCTGAAAGCACAGTGAACCTATGTACCTCACCATTTCGTCTCTATCGTGCTCTCTTTTCGTACTATTAATTTAATTTAATTTAAAAAATGTAATGGATTTCTTATTGTAATTTATAGTTGTTTATTATGAATTGCAAGGTACTGCTGCTGCAAAGCAACATATTTCACAACATAAGCCAATGACATTAAACCTGATTCTGATCCTGATCCTGACTCATCTCATCAGGTCAGATGGTCGGAGCCTCAGGTTAATAGACAATGTTGTTTCTTCTGATTAGTTTGCAGTCTCAGTTACGTCAACAATAGGCTTCCTAAACCTGGACAATATTGGTTCTCAATGGATGGGTAAAGAATACTGGTTAAACATAAATAATAAACATCTTGAAGCTGAGACAGTTTCTTCAGCTGTGCTAAAAGCTGAATTTAGCAAAGAAACTCCTGACTCTGGATAATGAATATCTATCACAGTGGTTTGTGTCCTGGAGTCGCACATAGTCCATGTAAGGTTGACTTCCTTACAGAGCCAGAGTGAACCCACTGAATCTATGTAATAATCCAGTTGTTAGGACATCATAACTAAGGTCCGATCTGATTTTTATTTGAATCCATTAATTCCATGTTAGGACCAGAAGTTGAATGCCTCCATTACTGTGATGGGATTTGACCTTAGCTCTCTGAACTGTTGGTGTAGGCCTGTAGATTGCTACTGATAACTTAGCAATTGTGCCTTCACCATGTTTCCAGAAAGAAGCTCAAAGTACAAGTCTGGAAGTTGGATAGAATAGGACAATGTTACAGTATGTGTACTGCCTTCATAAAGTGAGAGCTTCACAAGACAGAGCACAACCTCTATTGTTCCGCCTATCACCTCTCACATTCAGTTGCTATCATCCCCTCCCCCACCTGACTCCATGTGCCAATCAACCCCTCCTCTCCTGCATCCACCAATTGCTTGTCAGCTCTTGGCCCAACCCTCCCCTTTGCCTCTTCATAAGGTTCATTGCAGTGTATGGTCTCATCTGGAAATGTTGAATGTCCATTTCATTCTGCAGATGTTGCTTAACATATCAAGTTCTCCAGTTTCTCATTTATTTTGCTGCAGAATATGAACAGTCAGAATTATCACAGTTCTGATTTCTTCCTCCACACAGAATCACACGCTTCTGGTTTTTTCCCCCACATTACCTTGAGTCTGAGGTTCTTAGGAAGATTTCATAAATGGTTAAAAAAGATAAAGAAAAAATGAATTTACATAGCCTGTTCCATACTCTCAAGATCAACCTAGATGCTGTAGAGTTAGGTTGGTCTGAAGTGTAATGTAGGGAACCTAGCAGGCTATACTCCAGAAAGCCTGATATGTCTATGTTGACATCCCTATTTGATACAGTAAAATCCCATAAACCATTATGACTTAAATGACTAAGTAACCTCATTGGGGACCCTCAGCGAGCAACATAATATAGACAAGATATTGCTTCCACATTGGCTGAAATTTACTTCAGGCAAGGATGTTGGACAATTCAGCAGCAGTTCTTTAACAATACTGAGAGGGGAAGATTGCCTCTGTTTACTGCCTTGCCTGAGAAATAGAACTTCCAACAGCCTAACACTCCAGTGTAATACCATTCTGATGTCCCAGTTTAGATGAATGGCTTAATGCTTCTAAAAAGAGACACGAACCTTTCAAATGTAGTGCTCAGAAGTCTCCTGCCAAGCCATTTCCTTGGTGTTTGTGCCAGTCTTCTGTTGGAGCTGAGATGGAAAACCAGGAGGATGTAGCCACTGATGAAATTTCAACCATTGTCAATAAAAAAAAGACTATGTACCATAAAACTTGGAGATTAGTTATCAAAACATAGAAAACCTACAGCACAAAATGGCCCTTTGGCCCACAAGGTTGTGCTGAACATGTCTCTACCCTAGAAATTACTAGGCTTACCTATAGTCCTCTATAGAAACACAGAAAACCTACAGCACAATCTTTTGTCATATTGGATTTCTTGATGCATGTGCAGGTGATGAGGTTTCCTGATGCAGGCTGTTTTCAAGGAAGATGACTCCTTGAAACATGAAGGTCACCTAGATGGTGTCTGACTTTATTTTTACTGACTCCCAGCCTGTGCTTTGTGGTTGGCGGCTGACTGGTGCAGCTAGTAGAGCTGCTTCCTCAGGCTTCGGTGATTCAATCCTGGCCTTCGTTGCCCTCTCTGTGTCAAATCTCCCAATGACTGCATGGGCTTCCCCTGCTGCACCCGTTTCCTTGCAAATCTATTGACCCCATGTATGTGAACATTGGCATTTAATGAGAACATGACCAGGATAAAATGAGGTTATTGTAAATTGCTTCTTAGTTATAGGCATGGACTCAAAGTAAATTTATTATCAAAATACATATTTATCACCATATATAATCCTGAGATTCATTTTCTTGTGGCTGTTCACGGCAAATATAAGAAACACAAATCAATCAATGCTAGATTGTACACACCTGGACAGACAAACAACCAAAGTGCAAAAGACAACAACTGCAAATACAAAAAGAAAGAAAGAAAGAAATAATAATAAACAACCTTGAGGGGATTTCTGTCCTCCATTGTGCACATCCCCAGGTGGCAAATTGGGGAAAGCACTGTAGATATGCAGGGCAGGAGTGAAATAAAACAGTACCCATGGACTAAAACAGAAACAAATCCAGGCATGACTGGTCAGCGTCTGTTCTCCATGTTAGAAGTGGCTGAAACCAAAATCTGGCTGTAGAGATAAAAATCAGTACCATTTCACCTTAGAACTGGAGAGATGCCTACAGAATAGATTGATATGGCCACTGCCTGGGGTCTCCAGGGCATGCCTGGAGCTAGCACTGGGCATGACAGTTAGCAGTCTGTGAGTGGTGCTCTGCTGATTAGGCGGGCAGGCACAGGGAAACCTGAAAAAGATACAGCCAACATTCAAGGTAACCCACCTACACCACAGGCTCCGTCTGCTGCAGGTGTTTCTCAGGGGAGCGGTCCACTGACAAATGAGACCACTCAAGCAAGTAAGAGAAGAAAGACACACAAGAAATGGCCATTAGAAGCAAACACAAACATATGATGGCATACAGGGACAAACTTCATCCACAGCTTATCCCTCCATGCAAGTAAATGCACTATGAATAGCAGATTAACGTTGATTGATAATAAAAATAACTTAATTCCCATAGACATGTTAAACCAAATAAAACATGAAGTTGCACAAGAGCTAGAAAGAAACCAACCTAAAGACTTCAACAATGCAATGCAAGAAAATAAAGAAGATGCAACCGACGAAAGCACTGGTGAAGATGCAATTACTTCAAATGCTCCACAACCTGATGTCACGGTTCCAGTTGGCCATTCCCCTTTAACACTTCTTTCTCCCTGATCATGCCCCAATTTCAGTCAATTGCTGCTAGTTACCCAATTACCATACACCTGGCTTTCATCAGAGACTGGGAAATAAATACGATGGCAACTCTATCCCAGGTTGCCAGTTTGTTGGTTCACTCTTGAGTTATACTTTGTTCCCTGTTCCAATTAGAACTGGTAGTTCTAAGTTCCACTCTAGTTTCTAAAGAGTCCTTGTGAATCCCATCTCCTTGTCAAGATCCTCTGGTTTCCTGCTCTACGTTCAGGTCTACACCAGCCTCTCCAACTGAGTTGATGTGCCAGTGTCCTGCACTTGGGTTCTCCTCCGTCACTCTCGTGTAACACCTGATGGTAACAGCAATAACACGGACGCAGGGCGTCAGCAGAATGCTGAAGATGAAGCTGAGCATATACAGACAAAATTATCCTAATATTTAACACCACACTAACAGAATATATGGGCATTAGCCCAACAAAATAAAACCACTACATACCAAGACAAAATATGTCATCAATATTTGCAAAAATTGTTAATGCACTCAACAATATCATATTATCACAATACTTAGGAAAACTTGTAACATTTGAAGAACTACACACAATAACATAATGTGCAGCAATAACAGTAGTGTAGTGCAATGGCTCAAAAATAGAGACCCTCATTAATAGAAACCCAAAACTGAATAATGAAATGAAGACACCAAATGGCAGACAAGATTAAGAAACAAAATAGAAACTTTAAATGCAGAAATAGCCCACTTAATCGAGTATAAAATGGATAACCTGAGCAAGAAAGTTAAGTGAAAAGCTAAGGAAATACTAAGGAAATATAAAGTCTGTTACAAGAATCTGCCCCTGCAATAATGATCAGGGAGACACAGAGAGATCTGTACTTACTGATAAGTACCTTTATTGTATCGACAGTGGAACACATGAACTTACACAACCAATACCTATATGCCCACCAGTTATGTTTTCCTGACCTTCCATGAACAGTCAAAGAACAGTAAAGATACTACAAGTTAAAAAAGAGTTTCTGCTGCTGACCACGTATTTTTTGTAGCCCTGTTTCAAAGCTCCACGTGTCTGAGGGGGACCTCACATCTGTGACATTTATTCTTCTACAGAGTTACTGCTGCCATCACACTTGAAGCATCTGCTTTTATACTAACTTCTTACCAATTCAAATATTGCATTCCAGTGTCAGTGGCTGTAGGTCATCTATCTGACCTTTAACACTGTTTTATTGGCTCTGCTCCATGTCAGCATCCATTTATTACCCTCTCCCTGGCAAGTGACAATAAGTAATGTTCTCAATCAGCAACAAGCTTGATTCACGCAGAACAGATACAGTCAAAAACATGCATGTTATATCCAACTAAAGAACATTTCATAAATAACTTCTTATTTTGAAATTATCTCTAGTCCAGAGGATTACCTGGAGCATCATTGCATCTTCTTTAAAACACAGAAAGCCACGCAACTTCATCTCGCAAAATGAAGTGTCTTCATAAAACAGTAGCCTCCATCTCCTCCCTCATGGCCAGAACAAAGGCAATTGGTCGGCTTCCACTGTCCTTGATTCATTTGATTCACTGATATCCAGACTGTATCTCTTTCTGGCCAGCAGGTTCATACAAGATATGATCAACCTAACAAAAACATTGTACAATTTATAAATACACCAAAACAAAAGCTTGGTGCATACAAAGCCAGACTAAATAGAAACATGAAATGTGCCAGATGAAGAAAACTGAATTATCAGTTCAGAAACAATGAGGAAGATTTACAGGACATTGAAACTAAATTTGATGTCACTAACCCTAGCACAAAATTACCAACAAACACAGTGATAATGAACTTTTGGCCGAATAGATGGTCAAACAGAGTGATGTACAATCAAGAGTGATTACAGCTATATAGGACCCTGGTCAGGCCCCACTTGGAGTACTGTGATCAGTTCTGGTCACTTCATGGACATGGAAGCTATAGAAAGAGTGCAGAGGAGATTTACAAGGATGTTGCCTGGATTGGGGAGCATGCCTTACAAGAATAGGTTGAATGAACTTGGCCTTTTTTCTTTGGAGTGATGGAGGATGAGAGGTGATCTAATAGAGGTGTATAAGATGATGAGAGGCATTGATGGTGTGGATAGTCAGAGGCTTTTTTCCCAGGGCTGAAATGGCTATCATAAGAGGGCACAGTTTTAAGGTATTTGGAAGTAGGTACAGAGGAGATGTCAGGAGTAAGTTTTTTATGCAGAGAGTGGTGAGTGTGTGGAATGGGCTGCCAGTGACGGTGATGGAGGCAAATACGATAGGTCTTTTAAGAGACTCCTGGATGGGTACTTGGGGCTTAGAAAAATAGAGGGCTATAGGTAACCCTAGGTAATTTCTGAAGTAAGTACATGTTTGGCACAGCATTGTGGGCTGAAGGGCCTGTATTGTGCTGTAGTTTTTCTATGTTTCTATGTTGCGGAGAAGCAAGCTGGAATGATGAAAAAAATGAATGCACTCACATAATTGAAGAAATGCAAACACCTGAAGTTATAATGGATATGCTAAAAGCAGTCATAAAAAATATCCACAACTGGAAAAGTACCGGCAGTGATAATACTAATAATTTTGGTATAAAATTTATTTTTTTCATCCATACATATCAATAATTTTCTTAAAAATCCTGAAGAAGTGCCCGAATTTTCACCTTATTACTCGTTTACAAACTATATATAAAATTGTAACGTACATCTCACAACTAATCACCACCCACTTAGATAACTAGAATAGACTTACGGAGGAGCAGAAAGGATTTCTTCCACATCTGATGAAGCATTGGGGTACTATAATCACTATATCTATTAATAACCAAAAAAGAACAACCATCGTTATCAAAATAAACGGAGGCATTTTTCAGGGTGACTCATTAAGCCCACTATGGTTTTGTCTAGCTTTAAACCTGCTCTCTAATTTACTGAATTGGATGAAAATTGGGTATCAAATCAGAAACAACCAATCAAATTATACGTTGACACACCTTCTATACATGGATGATTTGAAGTTATATGCTTCTTCAACAGTAAGCTAAAGCAACTATTTCAGATAGTTTTTTTGAACTATTTTTGAAAGATATAAACATGAACTTTGGACTAGCTAAATGCAGAACATTAAACATCAAGAAAGGTGCAATAGACCTAACAGAATTTTAAACAGAGCAGCAGGATACACTACAACTGATGGTTGAATATGAAATATATATAGTTCGTATCTGGGATATCAACAATTAAAAAAAAGATCATGGATTAATAAAGGGAAAACTTTCATTAGAAATTACTTCAAGGTTAAGAAAATCTGCCAAACAGAGCTCAGTAGTAAAAATATAACAAAGGTAATAAACACTTTTGCTATATCTGTATTAACATATTCTTTTAACACAAAAAAGGATTAAAAATGCAAAATAGAAGACCAAAAAATTCAAGATGATGAATGCAGAAAATGCGAAGAGAAACCAGAAACAATTCAACACAATACAGGATCCTGCAGCAGTTTAATTCAATCTGATTACTTATACAGACCAAATCATGTGACAAACAATATTCACCAACATTTTGCTTTAAAATACAAACTCATAAAAGAATCTATAGCTTACTATAAATACAAGCCTGCTCTAGTTTTAGAGTCAAGAGTCCCACAAATTGCCTGATCCGTTATTACAGACAGGACGGTACATAGTGTTACGTACCCCGTAACTGGGTCACTTACCAGCAAAGATAGAGAGGTCCGTTGAATTCTGATGGTACTATTTTTAACAGTATTTATTGATAAGAATACACAAAAATAATATCAATGCAAACATACAGATAATATGCGTCATCAATACTAAATCTAAAAGCGCGGGTATAATAATAATCGATAAGGAATAGCTCTATTGTTGTCTAGGGGATAATGTATTGTCCGAAGGAAATATAAAAGTCACTTTAGTTCATTCAAGCTGCAGCTTTTTGGTTGGAGAGAAAGACGGGTTAAAACTTGCCCATTCCTTTTATGATGTCAATCCTTCAAGAGTCATTGGGAGTTGATTTCCCCATTGTTAGCTAAAGACCGTTCTTCCGTGGTAAAGGCACACCGATTCCGGGGCAAATGGAAATGGATGCACGTGGCCTTCCCACCCGCTTTTGCTACTACGAGATCGCTAGCGTGTCTTCTGGTGCGTCTGAGGGGTTGTTCCCACAGACCCTCTTTTATCCTGACTGACAGGGTCTCAGATGTCAATCAGGTTGGGATGATGCAATCCCTCCACCAACCTCCCCCTCGGTTCATTGCCTGGGGCTTCGATGCATCGTACAGGATTCAATACACAATTCTGTCTCCAAGAGACAATAGCCGGTATCAATGGTTCCGCCTTTCGGAGGCCAGGACACATTCCAACTCTTTGTGGATTCTGCATGTCTTTCTCTCACTTCCTGGGTCTCCTGAACTGACTCAATAGTGATCTTGCGATTCTCAAAAAGGAGGGGGCTACCCCACACCCTTCGGCCCCTCAGAGCTGTGGGGCTGTGGGGCCCCTCAGAGCTGTGTAACAATAGTAACCATCCAGATATAACAATAACAAACAAGCAAGAACAACTTACTTAATAAATATAGACATTCCAAACACACTTTACATACAGAAATCAATGTGGAAAACACCAAAAATATGCTGAATTAAAGGAGAAATTGAAAGACTATGGAACATGAACAGGGTATATATTGTCCCAATAGTAATATCTATAACTGTTATCATCCCCAAGTCACTTCACAATAGCAGGCCTACACAGCAATATTTATATAAAACTCCAGAAAGCCACAATACTAACCAACATCAGAATAGTCCGAAAGCTCCCAGCAATTGAGAAATGAGTGTGCTTGGCTATGCCTATACCTCAGGTTTTATCAGCTTGAGCTGAGAAAAAAATAAAAATATAATAATAATAATAATAATAATAATAATAATAATAATAATGATAATAATAATAATAATAATAAATAAAAAGCTAAAAAATATTGAGAACATGAGATGAAGTATCCTTGAAAGTGGGGAAGTGAGTGAAGCTGAGTGAAGTGAAGCTATCCACTGTGGTTTCCATATCAGGCTGTGATACAACCAGTCAATATACTCTACACCACATATAAATGGAAGTTTTAGATGACACACTGAATCTTTGCAAACTTCCAAGAAAGTTGAGGTGCTGCCATGTTTTATTTGTAATGCACTTATGTGCTGGGCCCACATCAGATCCTCTGAAATGGCAACATTGAGAAATTTAAAGTTGCTGACCCTCTCTGTCTCTGATTCCCCCTCTCCCCAGCCTCTGACTGGCTCATAGGTCACTGGTTTTCTCCTCCTGAAGTCAATAATCAGTTCCTTGGTCTTGCTGATATTGAATGAGAGGTCATTGTGGCACCACTCAGCCAGATTTCAATCTCCCTGCTATATGACTGCAGATTTATCACCACCTTTGACTCAGCTAACGACAGAGGTGTCATCAGCAAACTTAACTATTTCATGGGAGCTGTGCTTCGCCTCACAGTCATAAGCATAAAGCAAGTAGAGCAGAAGGCTAAGCACACAGCCTTGTGGTGCATCTGTGATGGTGGAGATTGTGCAGCAGATAATGTTGCCAAGGTGCTATGACTGGGATCTGCAAGTGAGGAAATCAAGGATTCAGTTGCACAAGGAGATACTGAAGCCTATGTTTTGAAACTTATCGATTAGTTTTTTGTGGGGATGATAGTATTGAATGCCAAGTGTAGTCAATGAAGAGCATCCTGGTGTATGCATCTCTGCTGTCTAAATGTTCCAGGTTTGAGTGAAGAGCCAATGAAATAGCATCTGCTGTAGACCTATTCCAACAGTAGGCAAATTGGAACAAATCTAAGTTGCTCCTTGGGCTGGAGTTGATATGTTTCACAGTAGATGTAAGTGCTACTGGATGATAGTAATTGAGGCAGGTTACCAGTTCTTCTTAGGCACCAGTATAATTAGAGCCTGCCTGAAGCAGGTGGGTATCTCAGACTGCAGAAGTGTCTGATTAAAGATATCAGTGAACACTCCAGCCAGTTGATCAGCCCACAGCTTTAGTACTCAGCTAGGCACCCCATCTGGGCTGGATGCTTTCTGTGGGTTCACTCTTCTGATAGATGCTTTCATGTTGGCCTCAGGGCTTGAAATCAGAGGGTCATGGGAGGCTGTGGGAGTTCGAGAGGGTGCCTCCATATTCTAAAGGTCAAAGTGAGCATAAATGGCAATGAGCTTATCTGTGAGGGAAGTGTTGTTGTCACCTACTACATGTCACTTAGTTTCACTTTGTAGGAGGTGATAACATTTAAGCCCTGTCACAGCTTTTGAGTATCCTTCAGTGATTCAAGTTTGGTCCAGAATTGCTATGTTACACGTGAGGTGACTTTCTAGAGGTTGTACCAGGATCTCTTGTATTTAATTTAGTCACCAGACCTGAATGCCACTTATCTGGCCCTCAGCAGATTGTAGATCTCATAGTTCAATAATGATTTTGAGAGGGTATGCTAATCTACAACTGTTTTATAATGTTCTTGACATCCGTGGTGTATTTGTTCATATCCTCTGAGTCCTTGAACACGGCCCAGTCTACCAGTTTGAAGCAATCCCACAGTTGCTCCCCTGCTTCCTGTGATCTTTCGTTATGTCAAGATCCTTGCTCTTCAGCTTCTGCTGTATGCAGGTAGGAGGATGACAGCCAGGTGATCAGATTTCCTGAAATGCAGTCTAGGCATGCCTAATCATGATCGAGTGTGCAATGGTTGAGTGTGTAGGGGCCCCTGGTGCTGCAGGTGATATGTTGATGATAATTGGGTAGAAGTCTGACTGAAGTCCCTGACAATAAGTCAAAATGTGTTGGGTTAGGCTGTTTCTTGTTTGCTGATGGCAGTACTCAGTACCTTGACTGCCTGCTTAACGTCAGTCTTTGACAGGATGTTAACTTTGGTTAGGATCACGGAGGAGAATTCTCTTGGTAAGTGGAATGGTCAGCACTTAATCATTAGATATTCAAGACTGGGGGAAAAGACTGCGACAAGACCTCTACATCCAAGCCCCACAATGAATTTATGATGAAACACCGATCCCCACCTTTTGCCTTCTAATCAACAGTAGGGTCCATTCAATGTATCAAGAAGCCCAATGTATTACCAATGTATCCGGTGTGTCCAGAGTGATCCATGACTCCAGGAAACAGAGGATGTAGCAATCCCTCATTTTCTTCTGATAGGCCAATCTTGCCCTCAGGTCAGCCATCTTGATCTCCAGCAACTGTACATTTGCTTATAAGATGCTGGGTAGTGGAAGTTTCATACCATGGCATTTTAGTCCGAGTTGGAGACCTCCCCTCTCTTTCAGCCATGGAGTTGTATCTTCGTCTGCTTAAAGATGCCGTACCTGCATGCCTGAGAGTTAAGTCCACCAAGTTCTTCGAAGATCATGAAATTGTGAGTGTGTTAGGACAGTTCAAAAGTATGTTGCTTAGAGGCAGTAGATTGAAGTGAGACTAGTTCAGAAGTATATTTAGAAGTTCTGTAAACTATCCGCAACACGTCGCTGTGTCTCACCCAGCACCATCTTCCTTCAGTGGGATGAAGAAACTGCTTCCAAATTCCACGGCTTGTTGACAAGTGAGCCTCTCTGTGTACTGCAAAACCTTCCCAACAAAGACTGCAGTCAGAAGAAGCTGGCTCTTCACTTTCTTTTTAAGGGCACTAAGTAATAAAGTTCAAACATTGGGCTGTGATGCCCAAGAAGGAATAAGAGACAACTAATTCATGCCTTGAAACTCTTGACTTCAGATTGGCATAATGATTTGCATTGAATTAGAGACCATGGGGAATCTTATGGACTCGACCCTGGAGAATAATCAGCCAGTACTGAATTAAGCACTTCTACAACTTGGCAGTCCAACTCTCTGACTATTGATCTAATTGCACTATTTCACAGTTACCAACGGGTAGTGTAATTCTTTTCTAGTGAACTGCTTGTCGTCTGGGAATTATTATTCCATGAATAGAGGCTGTCTGTGAAATGCTGGTCCATTTACATGCTAAAAATACTGAGGTACTGCCATTGAAACACGGGGTCACCATGGGCAACAGAATCATTGTGCGTATATTGATATTGTGGGAGTGTTAATTGAAGGTCCAAAACATCAGCAACTGAGGTTGCTTGGAAACGACCCTGGTGATTCGGGCTTCTACCTATATAAAACATTATCTGAAAACTTCATCCCTCTGATACTGCCAGTGGTATCAGGCCAAATGAGGGAGAGTACGAGCAGCTGTTGTGTGCACTAAACACCTGTTGGCTACGCAGATAAGATTAGGTCGAGATGAAAGAACAAGGTGATTTTGTTTAAATCCTTTTAATTGGAAAGCAGGTGGCTTTGTAAAAAGTTTGCACTTAGCAGCTGAGAGCATTTTGAATGTAACAATAAGGTTCTCAAGGTTTTATTTCAATCCTTGCCATTTCTTCATAATTTCCCAATCATAACAAATGTTGCACAGACTCATTGACATTTGCAGAACTGAGGTAGAACATTTGGCCCATGTTTTAATACTGATTTATTATAGCAAACAGGTCTTCCAAAATGTACATGGGATCAAGCAGCTAAACTAAATTCATTACTTTTAACAGAACTTCAATCTTGTATGTTCAGTGATTAGAGTTTTGAGAATTTTGACAATTTTAGGAAGGCAAATGTACTTCAAGTTGCAGAGAGGGATATGTGGAAATAATGGAGGGACTGTCTGTAATCAGGTGCAGAGTAACCTTAAATTAAAAGTTACCAGCCTTTGGAACAAAGTGATAGATGAAATTATTTGGGAAAAAATGTAATCAATATGTCTAGGTGTTTTATCTGAAATTGTTACATTACTACTGTGAAACTCAGTTAATCCAATGTGCTCAGGACTTCAGTGGTACTGGGCTGTTAGATTTTCCAGAGTATTGGATGCCATTCTCAATCAATTAATACTCCAGTATTATGAATTCATGTTTTTCCCTAGAAGGTGTAGCACAGTAATGTAATTTTCCAGCTGATTGGTAAAACTTTGACACACTCCTTTAGATGTGTGGTGGAGATTATACTGACTGGCTGTAACATGGCCTGGTATGAAAACACCAATGCCCTTGAACAGAAAATCCTACATAAAGTAGTGAATATGGCCCAGTCCGTCACAAATAAAGCCCTCCCAACCATTGAGCACATCTACATGGGGCATTGTCTCAGGAAAACAGCATCCTTCATCCGGAAACCCCACAACCCAGATCATGCTCTCTTCTCACTGCTGCCATCAGGAAGAAGGTACAAGAGCCTCAGGGTTCACATCACTAAGCTCAGGAACAGTTACTACCCCTCAACCATCAGGCTTTGAACCAAGGGGCATTTGAACCATTGAATCTTTGTACTTCACTCAGCTTCACTTGCCCCATCATTGAAACGTTCTGACAACCAATGGACTAATTTTCAAGGAATCTTCAGCTCATGTTCTCGATATTTATTGATTATTTATTTATTTATTTATTATTATTAATTCTTCTTTTTGTATTTTACATAATTTGTTGTCTTCTGTACTCTGGTTGAATGCTGTAGTTGGGCAGTCTTTCATTGATTCAAAAACTCAAAGTATGCAACGTGGAGAGTTGTTGTCCCCACAGACAGCCATGAAACAAAAAAGAACCATGAAACAAACCCGTTCAAAGAAAAACATCAAACTCCCCCTCCCCCATGCATAAAATATTAGCAGATCATGCAGATGGCAACAAAAAATGAGCAAAAACAGAACAGAAAACACAAAATCAAAGACGTATTTCAGTTCAGCTCAGCGTTCATTATCTACAGGCCATCCTGATTCAAAAAATCACCCAGAAATAGAGGAAAAATGGAGCAACCAGAAAATAGAACCTGAATTAGACTCCAACCTACAAACCACGCCAACTAAACCATGCTCTGTCACCATCCTCCAACAGCATCGAGGAAGAGAGAGAGAGAGAGATCATTTGAGTGGAAGGACATTTTCTTGGAGCACTGAGCAAGAGGGAGAGAGAGAGAGACTGCCAGATACGAGTGAGAGGCTGGTGGATGGCGTTGACCACTTGCTTGCCTCCTCACCCTCCTCAATGATTTTAATCTTCCTCGACACTTTAAACTGCTCCAACAGTACCAGAACCACACTCATACAAAAAAGACATATAATTATGGTTATTATGACTAGATTTATTCAGAAAACCCACAAGAAAATGAATATTGTGGTTGAATATGGTGACATAAATGTACTTTGATAATAAAATGTTCTTTGAACTTTGAACTTTGTACTTTGAAGTATGGGAACTGTGGACTTGGTGAGTTTAAAAGGAATAAACAATAGACAATAGGTGCAGGAGTAGGCCATTTGGCCCTTCGAGCCAGCACCGCCATTCAATGTGATCATGGCTGATCATCAACAATCAGTACCCCGTTCCTGCCTTCTCCCCATATCCCTTGACTCCGCTATTTTTAAGAGCTCTATCTAACCCTTTCTTGAAAGCATCCAGAGAATTGGCCTCCACTGCCTTCTGAGGCAGAGCATTCCACAGATCCACAACTCTCTGGGTGAAACAGTTTTTCCTCAACTCCAATCTAAATGGCCTACCCCTTATTCTTAAACTGTGGCCTCTGGTTCTGGACTCCCCCAACATCAGGAACATGTTTGCTGCCTCTAGCGTGTCCAACCCCTTAATAATCTTATATGTTTCAATCAGATCCCCTCTTATCCTTCTAAATTCCAGTATATACAAGCCCAGTCACTCCAATCTTTCAACATATGACTGTCCCGCCATCCCGAGAATTACCTTTGTGAACCTACGCTGCACTCCCTCGGTAGCAAGAATGTCCTTCCTCAAATTTGGAGACCAAAACTGAACACAATACTCCAGGTGTGGTCTCACCAGGGTTCTGTACAACAGCAGAAGGACCTCTTTGCTCCTATACTCAACTCTCCTTGTTATAAAGGCCAACAGGCCATTAGCTTTCTTCACTGCCTACTGTACCTGCATGCTTACTTTCAGTGACTGATGTACAAGAACACCTAGATCTCATTGTACTTCTCCTTTTCCTAACTTGACACCATTCAGATAGTAATCTGTCTTCCTGTTCTTGCCACCAAAGTGGATAATCTCATATTTATCCACATTAAACTGCATCTGCCATGCATCTGCCCACTCACCCAACCTGTCCAAGTCACCCTGCATTCTCCTAACATCCTCCTCATATTTCACACTACCACCCAGCTTTGTGCCATCTGCAAATTTGCTAATGTTATTTTTAATCCCTTCATCTAAATCATTAATGTATATTATAAATAGCTGCAGTCCCAGCACCGAGCCTTGCGGTACCCCGCTAGTCACTGCCTGCCATTCTGAAAAGGTCCTGTTTATTCCCACTCTTTGTCTCCTGTCTGCCAACCAATTTTCTATCCATGTCAGTACCCTACACCCAATACCATGTGCTTTAATTTTTCCCACTAATCTCCTATGTCGGACCTTATCAAAGGCTTTCTGAAAGTCCAGATGCACTACATCCACTGGCTCTCCCTTGTCCATTTTCATAGTTATGTCCTCAAAAAATTCCAGAAGATTAGTCAAGCATGATGTCCCCTTCGTAAATCCATGCTGACTCGGACTGATCCTGTTACTGCTATCCAAATGTGCCGCTATTTCATCTTTTATAATTGACTCCAGCATCTTCCCCACCACTTATGTCAGGCTAACTAGTCTATAATTCCCTGTTTTCTCTCTCCCTCTTTTCTTAAAAAGTGGGATAACGTTAGCTACTCTCCAATCCTCAGGAACTGATCCTGAATCTATAGAACATTGGAAAATGATTACCAATGTGTCCACGGTTTCCAGAGCCACCTCCTTAAGTACCTTGGGAGGCAGACCATCAGGCCCTGGGGATTTATCAGCCTTCAGTCCCATCAGTCTATCCAACACCATTTTCTGCCTAATGTGAATTTCCTTCAGTTCCTCCGTTACCCTAGGTCCTCTGGCCACTATTACATCTGGGAGATCGTCTGTGTCTTCCCTAGTGATGACAGATTCAAAGTACCTATTCAACTCATCTGCCATTTCCTTGTTCCCCATAATAAATTCACCCATTTCTGCCTTCAAGGGCCCAACTTTGGTCTTAACTAATTTTTTCCTCTTCACATACCTAAAGAAGCTTTTACTATCCTCCTTTATATTCTTGGCTAGCTTACCTTCGTACCTCATCTTTTCTCCCCGTATTGCCTTTTTAGTTATCTTCTGTTGCTCTTTAAAAGTTTCCCAATTCTCCAGCTTCCTGATCATCTCTGCTATGCTATACTTCTTCTCTTTCATTTTTAAACTGTCCTTGATTTCCCTTGTTAGCCACGGTTGCCACCTACTCCCCTTAGAACCTTTCTTTCTCTTTGGAATGAACTGATCCTGCACCTTCTGTATTATTCTCAGAAATACCTGCCATTGTTGTTCCACTGTCATCTCTGTTAGGGTATCCTTCCACTCAACTTTGGCTAGTTCTTCCCTCATAGCTCCATAGTCCCCTTTGTTCAATTGTAATACTGACACTTCTGAATTTTCCTTCTCCCTCTCAAACTGTAGATTAAAACTTATCATATTATGTTCATTACCTCCTAATGGCTCCTTTACCTTGAGTTCCCTTATCAAATCCGGTTCATTACACAACACTAGATCCAGAATTGCCTTCTCCCTGATAGGCTCCAGTACAAGCTGCTCTAAGAATGCATCTAAGAATGCCAGAACCAAGGACCTGAAGTGTTTGAGAGAACACAGGAAGTGATCCAGTTGCTGAACAATTGGAATTTCCAACCAAGCAGATAGCATTGTTTCACTTTATATTATATTAAGCCCTGAGGGTTGTAATGTGCCTGGTGAAAAATGAGATGCTGTTTTTCAAACTTAAGGCGAACATTTTTGGAACAATAGGAAAAAATATAAAAAAAAGAAAAAAATCAATAATAGGGAGAGTTAATCACTCTGATGGGATTGTGCTATAGAAGCCCCCACCGATTGCCAATAAAACAGATTAAGGTTGTTATCACGGTGGAACTTCAACTTCCCTAATATAAACTGGGACCTTCAGAGTGCAAGTTTAGATGGAGTAGAATTTGTTGGGTGCATCATTCAGAGTTTCTTCAATCAATATGTAGATTGCCCAACAAGAGGAGGGGCTGTACTGAGCTTGCTGTTGGGTAATGAGCCTGACCAGGTGACTGGTGAAAAGTTAGGGAATAGTGACCAGAATTCCTTAAGTTTTAAGAGAGCTATGGACCTTGTGGAGTAGTATTAAACTGGAGCAGGGTAAATTATGTTATTAAACTGGAATAAAGGAGAATTAATTAGGAACAGCTGTATTTGAAAAAATCCACACATGCACAGAGTACAGGACAGGTTCTATATGATCCAGTCAGAAGGAAGGATATGGTTTGATTGTATATATGTACAGTCTGATGACAATAAACTTGAACTTGAATTTGGATGGCAAGGTAAGAGAACCTTGGATGTCAAGGGAGATGATGAATTTAGTCAAGAAGAAAAAGGAAAACTATAAAAAGATAAGGAGCCATAAACAAGAGATAATCTGCAGATGCTGGAAATCTGAGCAACAAACACAAAATGCTGAAGGAACTCAGCAGGCCAGCAGCATCTATGGAAAAAAGTACAGTTGACATTTTGGGCTGAAATCCTAGGAAGCTAGAATGAAACAGGACCCTTGAGGATTATAAAGATGCTGAAAAAGAACTCAAGAAGGGATTATGAAAGCCAGTAGTGTTGTACTTTGTAACTTCAAAACATTAAACTAATTCAAAGAAAGACATGGGAGTTTGAAATGTGGGTCTAACTTTGTGTTTACTTTAAATGAGATGAGCGTGTATCACGTGGTAACTTGATGAGGTATGCAATTCACATAATTATATGTATAACTGTAATGAATTATTTAAATAAATAAGAACGCTTAATCAAACCATATATTTAAAAGGTTACTCAAACATTCTTTAAATGCTAAATACACAATACTCATTCCTGCTTAGCTATAAACCCCAACACAACTGTGAATGCATCTCAACTATATTCACAGTATGCTATATAATGCAACTACAATGCAGATATACACAGTAGTCAATTTTTAAATTGGCCTAAAGATCAAAGCTTTCAGACCTAAAGATTTAATTACTGTGGAGGCTTTCTTTCTCTTGTGGGATAATGTTTTTCCTGATGAGGAGGATCACTCTGCCAGGCAGGTGAGACTTGTGGCTGTGATACAATCTCAGTTTCTGGAGCCTCCTCCATGGTGGTTGTAGGAGTTGACTCTATCTGCAGGATGTGGTGCTGACAGCTCTGGATACCATTCTTCTCCTTACTTCTCTCTGGATCTACTGCAAATCCTTCCTTTTTCTTTCTTATATTCTTTCTCTCTTTCACATCTTTCTCTTTCTTGTTCACATTCTTTTTCTCGATCCTTTCCCTCCTTTTTCTTCTAGTTTGTGCATCTTGACCTTGGGAAGGTCCATTTAGTTCACTGGAGTATTCTCTTATTAAACTTTCAATTGCTTACTTTACGATCTGATCTCTCCTCTTGGTTTCTTCATCCATAATATCACCTGATGAATCCTTTGTTTTCATATTTCCACTGACTCCTTTCTTTTTAGCTTTCTGTTCATTCAGCTGGGCTTTAGACATTTAATGCACTTTTACTGGCAGCATTTTGTCTCCCATTTAAAAGTCGTGGAATAACTTTAATGCACACAGAGTAGATTTATTCTTTATTCTCACAAAAGCCGAATGCTTGCAACTTTCTTGAACATACCTGAATTTTCTTCCAGCTTAAAACCAAGCCACATTTCATAAGTGACTTTGTGATTAACATATCAGAAGCTTTCTCAGATATGTTGTCTATAAAAACTGCTCTGATATTGTTTACAGCTTTCATGGTGTTGTAGTTTTTCCAAAATTGCCTGATAGATTGTTTGCCTTGACCTTTTCATTCCTCTACAAGTTGCTTGAATGTGCAATGAAGATAGCAGGTTTTAAAATTCGATATTCCTCCTTGATCCATTGGTTGGAGTATTGAAGTGGTTGGTGTTGGGTGGAAGGCAAACCACTTCTACAGGAATGCAGGTCCAAACCATGTCAAGATTCTCAGGGTGGCCTGGGCATTATCAAGCACCAACAATGCTTTAGGTTCAAGGTCATGCTCCTCACAACACTGCTGGACAAAAATGTGAAACAAACCAATTTTGGAAAATATCAATCATCACCCAGGCTTTCTTGTTTGATTTCCAAATCACTAGTAGACTTGACTTTAAAATACCTTTCATTGCTTGTGGTGTTTCAGAGTGATGCACAATCAAAGGCTTTAACTTAAAGTCACCTTTAGCATTGCCTCCTAGCAAGAGAGTCAACTGGTCAGTCGCTGCCTTGAACCCAGATGCATGTTTCTCTTCTTGGGAGATGAAAGTACAAGAAGCCATTCTTTTCTGAAATAGGCCTGTTTCATCTACTTTGAAGATGAGCCCGGGAGGACAATTGTCCTTTTTGATTATGGCCTTTGATGTTGCAGAAAAATCCTGGGCTGCCTTGCTGTCTGCACTAGCCACTTCTCCAGAGGTACATATGCTATGGAGGTTTAAATCTATCACACCAACCTCTGCTGGCTGTGAATGTTACTGACGTATCTTCTTCTTGAATATGATTGAAGATGCTTCTTGCCTTTTCCATTAATATCAGCTGGCTTAGGGGTACATTTCATTGTGTTTGGTCATCCACCCATATACTTAGTCTACTTTCCATGTTTTCAAACAAATGGCTCTTTGAATGAGTCACCTTCATTAATGCTAACTTTGAAGTCATCGTTGCAGAACCTTTTATCTTGTCTGCATCCTTTATAATTGTTTTGATCGTCAGATCATAACCAGTTTCAAAGAGGCACCCATATCATCCTGACGCTCACCAGCTGTATCATTTGCAGTTTCACATCCATGCTAATGCTTTTCCTAGACATTTTAGATGTAGAACTTTCACTGGAAATTGCAGGCTGTATTCCAGACATCATGGAGAAAAAAATGGAATAAATTGCCAAGGGAAGCAGAGCATGGGCTAATATGTGATTGGCTGTGAGTGGCTCAAAGTGTACATAAAGCGCTCTCATTGGCTGATTGAATGTTTACTGTAATGGTGGCCACTCTTGAGAAGTTTTATGTATAGTTTAGAATGAATTTTTGTTATTTAAAAAAATTCAGTAAAGAATTGAATAACTGTGCTGTAATGAATCAGGGTAGTGTTATGATCATCAGCAAAGCTCATTTCTGCTGATTTGATTGGAGCAGTTAAACTTTGAAGAAAACTGTATGCCTTTAAACCCAATTCACTCAGCAAAATTAATATTTGTTCTCATTGGCTATTTCATTTTCTTCAAAATATTGTTGAATTGGCTCAGTATACATATTCCAGTTAACTTTTGTGTAATCAAATGTGTAAATTTTCTCATGTTGCCAGTCATTTCTGCTTTTTTATGATTATTATCACCTGGTGGTCACTTTATGAACTTATGAATTCTTCCATTTTCTGACTATTTTTTCAATACTTGATTGTGTCTTCCCTTTTGAAGAACATGTATTTTACTGCTTTGTTTTTAACTCAAAGTCTCTGCATGTGCTGGGCTTTTAAAGAATATTTGACCATTCATTGTTGCATTTTTTTATTTCACTGTGCTTCAACAGGTCGATGGCCATTTTGGGTTTGTTTTTAAAACACCTCATATAACCCATAGTGAATTATGTAAACAGCAAAGAATGCTTAATCAAACCATATATTTACAATATTACTCAAATATTACTGGAATATTAAATACACAACAGCTGGGGCATTGCCCAATATCTTTGCATCCTCTATTGCCACAAGTGAGGTCCTAGAGGACAGGCAAGTCACTAATGTTATTCTATCATTTATAGATGAGTGAGTTTCACATCAGTGGTAACAAAGTCGCTGGAGTGACTTCTTAGGGATAGGATTTAAATGAACATTTGCGAAACCATGGCCTAAATAGGGAGAGCCAGCACAGCTTTGTGCAGGGCAGGTCATGTCTTTCTAACCTGACTGAGTTTTTTGACGAGGTGACAAAAGTGAAAATAAAGCTGTGGATGTTGTCTACATGGACTTTAGTAAGATATTTGACAAGGTTCTTCATGGGAGGCTCATCTAGAAGATTAAAATTCATGGGATCCATGGTGAATTGGCTATTTGGATACAGAACTGGCTTGGCCATAGAAGACAGAGGGGAGTGGTCGAGCTGGAAGTCTGTAATTAGTGGTTTTCCACAATGATCTGTACTGGGAGCTCTTGTTGTTTGTGGTGTATATAGATGATGTGGATGAAATTGTAGAAGGTGGGCTGGTAAGTTTGTAGATGATATGGAGATTGGTGGTGCTTTGGATAGCGTAGAAGACTGGCAAAGGATACAATTGGATATACATCAGTTGTAGATATGTGTGGAGAAATGGCAGATGAAATTTAATCCGGCCTACTGCGAAGTGTTGAGCCTTGGTTGATCAAATCTAAAGAGACTGTATGCTGTTTAGGGCAAGACCCTTAACGGTGTTGATGAGCAGAGGGATCTTGGTGTCCAAGTTCACATCTCTCTTGAAGTAGGTTAACAGGTTGATAGGGTAGTTAAGAAGGCATATGGCATGTTTGCATTTATTAGTTGAGGTATTGAGTTCAAAGGTCAGGAAGTTAGATTGCCGCTTTATAAAACTCTGGTTAGGCTGCAATTGGAGTATTGTGTACAGTTCAGTGGCTCCACTATAGGAATGATGTTGAGGCTTTGGAAAAGGTACAGAAGAGATTTACCAGGATATTGCCTGGATTAGAGGGTATATGCTACAATGAGAAGCTGTACAAACTTGGGTTGTTTTCTCTGGAGTGCACGAGTCTGAGGGAAGATCAGATCGAAGGTTATAAGATTATGAGAGGCATAGATAGAATTGAATTGAACTGAAATGCATTGAATTGACTTTATTTCCTACATCCTTCACATACACGAGGAGTAAAAATCTCCATCTAAATGTGCAATGTGTGATTTTTAGTAATTTGTAATAAATAGTATGTACAACAGAACAGTCAATATAGCATAGAAATACAGTTGTATCAGTGTGAATTAATCAGTCTGATGGCCTGGTGGAAAAAGCTGTCCTGGAGCTTGTTGATCCTGGCTTTTATGCTGCGGTACCACTTCCCAGATGGTAGAAGCTGGAATAGATTGTGGTTGGGGTGACTCGGGTCCCCAGTGATCCTTCAGGCCCTTTTATGTACCTGTCTCTGTAAATGTCCTGAATAGTGGGTTCATATCTCCAGATGTGTTGGGCTGTCCGAACCACTCTCTGCAGAGTCCTACAATTGAGGGAATTACAGTTCCTATACCAGGCAGTGATGCAGCCAGTCAGGATGCTCTCAATTGTGCCCCTGTAAAAAGTCCTTAGGATTTGGGGACTCATGTCAAAGTTCTTCAACTGTCTGAGGTGAACGAGGTGCTGTTGTGCTTTTTTCACCACACAGCTGGTATGTACAGACCACGTGAGATGTGGATGCTGAGGAACTTAAAGCTGTTCACCCTCTCAACCCCAGATCCAGTGATCTCAATAAGGGTTAACTAGACTCCATTCCTCCTGTTGTCCACAACCAGCTCCTTTGTTTTTGCAACACTGAGGGAGAGATTGGTGTCTTGACGCCACCGTGTCAAGGTGATGACTTCTTCTCTGTAGGCTGCCTCATTATTATTTGAGATAAGGCCAATCAATGTTGTATCATCAGCAGATTGGAGCTGTGGGTGGCGATACAGTCATGGGTATACAAACAGTAAAGCAGGGGGCTTAGGACACAGCCCTGAGGAGCATTTGTGTTGAGGGTCATAGGGGCAGAGATGAGGGAACCCACACTAATCACCTGCTGGCAATCTGACAGGAAGTCCAGGATCCAGCTGTACAAGGCAGGGTGAAGGCCCAGGTCTCTGAGCTTCTTGCCAAGTCTGGAGGGAATTATGGTGTTGAATGCTGAACTATAGTCCAAGAACAGCATTCTCACATAAGCGTCCCTCTTCTCCAGATGTGTGACGATGGTGTGTAGATCTGTGGCTGTTGCATCATCTGTCGACCGGTTGTGTCGGTAGGCAAATTGTAGGGGGTCCAATGTGCTGCAGGTGTAGTCCTTGACCAGCCTCTCAAAGCATTTGCTTGTTATTGAGCTGAGTGTGACAGGACGCCAGTCGTTCAGATACGTTACCTTGGGCTTTTTGGGTACAGGAACAATGGTGGGTGTTTTGAAGCAGGAAGGCATTCTGCACCAGGAGAGGGAGAGATAAAAAATATCTGTAAACACTCCTGCCAGTTGTGCTGTGCACATCCTGAGTACCCACCCTGGGATGCCGTCCGGTCCCGCAGACTTGCGACTGTCCACTTGGACAAACCTACGTACTTCAGCTTCAGAGATGACCAAGGTGCAGGTTGCTTTGGTGGCTCTCCTTGGGGACATTAAACCGAGTGCAATTTAGCACATCTGGGAGAGAGGCAGCGATGTTGGCAGCACCACTGCGCTCAGCTTTGAAGTCTGCGATGGTGTGCAAGACCCTGCCATAAGCTGTGTGTGTTGTTGGTGGAGAGTTGTGTCTGAATCTTGTCCCTGTATTGTTGTTTTGCTGCCTTGATGACTTTGTGTAGATCATAGCTGCATTTTGTGAGTTCCTGTTGGTTACCAGCAACATAAGCTCTGGGCCGCGCAATTAGTGACACAACCCAATTTCCCTTGGGATCAATAAAGTATGTCTGTCTGTCTGTCTGTCTGTCTGTGCCACTCGCATGGAACTGTTGATCAAAGGTTTCTGGTTTGCATAGACCCTAACCTATTTTTTTTGGGGGGGGGGAAACATCCTCAGTGCATTTCCAGATGAAGCTTATGATCCCATCTGTGAACTCGGAGACATTCTCATCAGGAAAGACATTCTAGTTAACATCACCAAAGCAGTCCTGTGGCATGGAGGACCAATTGATCGGACCAATAATAGACTGGTTTAACTGTGGCTGCTTCTTGTTTCAGTTCCTGCCCGTACATCAGCAAGATGGAGGAGTGATCCGACTTCCCAAATGATGGGCGGAGGTGCACTTCGTAAGTGCTGGGCAAGGGAGAAAGACAGACAATATCTTTTTCCAAGTGTTGAAATGTGTAATATCAGAAAGTATACATTTAAGATGAGAGGGGGTAATTTCAAAGGAGATGTGAGGGATAAGTTTTTTACACAGAGAGTGGTGTGTGCCTGGCTGAGGTGGAGGTGGAGGCAGAAACATTAGGGACATTTCGGTAGGTACATGACTGTGAGGAGAATGGAAGAATATGGACATTGGGTAGGCAGAAGGGATTAGATGGCTATTTGATCATTAATTTATTTGGTTTGGCACAACATTTTGGGCCATAGGGCCTGTTCCTATGCTGTACTGTTCTATATTCTGTGTTCTGTACACCTGCACTTGAGGGGGTCCAAAGTAGGAGACCAAAGATAATGGGTGTAGTGGATGTGGGACAGAGAACTAACGTGACAAGCAACTTAAACTCAGTCATCCGTGTGGACTGAGTTATTTATTCGCGGACGGAGGGCGGATCACAGGGAAGCTGCCCAGCCGCAGTCGTAGTGAGGACAAGGCCTCAATCTGCAGTGTTGCCTGGGCACAGCTGCCCAGGAGAGAACACTGGAGTCAATGAAGGCCGAGTGGCATGCCAACCAAGCTGCAGTCAATGCTGCCTCCAGCATTTGCTCAGCAGAAGACAAACCTCATCGTGTTCGATTGCAGATTAATACAACATTCAGGGACTTGGACTGTATATTTCCATGTGACTATACTTTACTGATATCTTATATCCTCTTTCTATCTTATATGTACTATTTCTGCCTTGCGCTGTGTGTAACTGCTGGTACTGCGTTTTGCACCTTGACCCAAGAGCAACAAATTGAATCTCTTCCAACTCCTAATGAAATATATTCGCTGTCTCACTCTCTGCATAGCTCCTTCAATGTGTTGGGACCAGGTTAGATCCTCAGAGATCTTGACACCCAGGAACTTGAAATTGCTCACTCTCTCTGCTTCTGATCCCTCTATGAGGATTGGTATATGTTCATTCGTCTTTCCCTTCCTGAAGTCCACAATCTTTTGTCTCACTGATGTTGGGTGAAAGCTTGTGGCTGTGACACTACTCACTGGTTGGCATATCTCACTCCTGTACATCCTCTCATCTTCATCTGAGATTCTACCAACAATGGTTGTATCATCAGCATGATTTGTGAAGATAGAAGAGTGGACCAAAGAGCTGCAAGGGAACATTCCATTTTGTGTATTTAAATAGGAGGGGAGCAAAAATATGAGTCTGATAGTTGCAGTGATGGGAGGAACCTGGTCTTTCTGCTTGGGTGGAGATGAGTTGAAAGCAGAAGTGCAGGAAATCAAGGAGACATGCTTGAAAGCCCTGTCAACTGCAGAAGAGGGAAAGCCTCAAGAAAAAAAAGAAACTTCTTAAAGGCTCAAGTATGGAACATCTCCACAAAGCAGATTAAGTAGAGATAGAGAAAATTGGATGGAATCCTTGCAGGCAGTAGGTTGGGAGGAATCCAGGCAACTTTTTTGAGAAGTTCCTGGAATAGGTGAAGATGAGAAAGCCATGGCAGTCAGTGGGATTGTAATAGGTGTTGGTCATTCCATCTTATGAGATGGAGCTGGTGATGCCAAGAAAGGGGATAGAAGAGACAGAAATAGACCATGTGCATGTGAGAGCAGGATGGGAACTGGGAGCAAAGGTGATGAGACATCAGATTGTATGTGAACGGCAAGCAGAATTATCCCTGATGTTCTGGTCAACATTCAGACCCAACCAATAGAACATTATCTTGAAAATGCAAACACGAGGAAATCTGCAGACGCCGGAAATTCAAACAACACACACAAAATGCTGGTGGAACACAGCAGACCAGGCAGCATCTATAGGGAGAAGCGCTGCCGATGTTTCAGGCCGAGACCCTTTGTCAGGACTAACTGAAAGAAAAGATAGTAAGAGATTTGAAAGTAGGAGGGGGAGGGGGAAATCCGAAATGAAAGGAGAAGACAGGAGTGGGAGGGGTGAAACTAAGAGCAGGAAAGGTGATTGGCAAAAGGGATACAAAGCTGGAGAAGGGAAAGGATCATGGGACGGGAGGCCTAGGGAGAAAGAAAGGGAGCACCAGAGGAAGATGGAGAACAGGCAAAGAGTGAACACATACAAACAAGCTGGATGAACCCAGCAGGTTGAAACAGATGCTGTCTGACCTGCTGAGTTCATCCAGCTTATTTCTACGTGTTGATTTGACCACTGCATCTGCAGTGTACTTTGTGTAGGCAAAGAGTGATTGTGAAAGGGGCAGAGAGAGAAAAAAAAGGAGGGGGAAATAAATAAGTAAATAAGGGATTGGGTAAGAAGAAGAGGAGGGGTATTAACAGAAGTTAGAGAAATCAATGTTCATGCCATCAGGTTGGAGGCTACCCAGACGGAATATAAGGTCTGACACCTCCCTCCCCTTTCTTGATTTTTCTGTCTCCATCTTGGGAGACAGCTTATCTACTGATATCTACTATAAGCCTATGGACTCTCACAGCTACCTGGACTATTCCTCTTCCCACCCTGTCTCTTGCAAAAATGCTATCCCCTTCTTGCAATTCCTTCATCTCCGCTGCATCTGCTCTCAGGATGAGGCTTTTCATTCCAGGACGAAGGAGATTGTTGTAATGTGAGTATTATTAAAAGTAAGTTAATACTAATCGGGAAGCTGTTGGTAGCAAGTGACGTGATCCGTGGTTGGTGGGGTTTTATTTCTGCTCTTTTTACTCCTGGTATGCATTGTATCTAGTTCCTCCACCCATGCCACACGAGGTACCTGGAAGCCTCTGTATTGTAAATATCATTTGCCATCCCAGATAAAGATGTTCTTTTGGCCATCAAGTTGTTGAGTGGTCTTTTTGTAAAGTAGAAGTTACCACATATTTTTGGCGACGAGGTAAACTGGTTTTGTGGATGGGTCGGCCCCGTTTTTGATCAGGAGCTGTGAGCGGGCGAGGAGCCTTGCGTTCGGACGGCTACGTTCGGAAATATCGATGTGTTCTATGAGCGAATTGAGGAGTGGCTGGAGTATGAGGAAAGGTTGGGCCACTTCTTCTGTGCTAATGGAATTACTGAGGAGGCTAAGAAACGCTCTATTCTCCTGAGTGTTTGTGGGGCAAAGACGTACAAGCTGATACGGAACTTAGCTACACTGTGGTGTGGTAAACTATGTATACCTGTCTGGGCACGCCCCTCTGCCGACTGCTCCTGTGGCTCCTCCCACAGACCCCTGTATAAAGGTGATTGGGGCACTGCACCTCCCTCAGTCTTTGAGATGTAGTGCTCCCTTTTTGCTGTTAATAAAAGCCAATTGTTCTCTTCCAGTCTCCAAGAGTAATTGATGGTACATCAATTTTATTAACAGAAATTTTAAAACATGGAGAGCATTTTACAACCTGACCGATTGGATCTCAACCCTCAATCCCAGGAGGCCGGCAATGCTTTCGAACTCTGGCTAGCATGCTTCGAATCGTACCTGGAGGAGATTCATGTGACCGAGCCTGCCATGATGCACAGAGTTCTCCTCTCCAGGGTCAGTCCAAGAGTCTAATCCATGATCAGGGACCAAACGGACTACTAGGGCACGATGGACGCCCTCAAAAGACAATACCTGTGGCCGGTGAACACCGTCTATGCAAGACATCACTTAGCCACACGGCGGCAGCGGGCCGGAGAGTCGAGCGCTGAGTTTGTCCAGGCCCTACAGACACTCGTGCAGGCCTGCGACTGCAGGGGACTGACGGCGGAACAGCATGCAGAGCTCCTGGTATGAAACGTCTTCGTTACGGGGATCAGGTCAATGTACATGCACCAGTGGCTGCTGGACCACGCCGATCTTACCTTACATTTGGCGATTGAGCTGGCCGACACGCTGGAGGCCACTCTGCACAACGCTGACGCTCTCCAGGCACATGATCTCCTGCTGGCCTCGTGGACGCCGCAGACCCCGCAACCCGCTGGTGAATCGACCTCAACTTCTGCCAGTCGCAAGTCCATGAAGTGTTACTTCTGCGGACTCGAGAAGCACCCCCGAAAATGCTGCCCGGCCTGAGAAGCTACCTGCTCCAGCTACGGAAAGAAGGGCCATTTCGCCAAGGTCCGTTAGACCAAACTGCAAGCGGGATCGAGCAGCGCTGCGTGTGAAGCCTGGGGGTCGCCATCTTGCCTGCCTGCCGCATGCGAGGCATGGGGGCGGCCATCTTTGTCGGCACCACCTTGTCCCACCTCCAACCCACGGGTGCTTACCGGGCACCAAGACAGCGATTCAACCCTGGCCTCCGTGACCCCCGACCAAAGCGCCCAACACCAGCTCGCAAGGTCAATGATGGACATCCTCCTAGCTGCCTGTTTGACACGGGCAGCACTGAGAGTTTTATTGACCCAGACACGGTGCAACACTGCGGACTCGTGACACGGCCGGTAAGCCAGAGGGTCACCATGGCTTCTGGGTCGCATACAATAGGCATCCGGGGGGGGGGGGGGGTTGTGTAGTGACACTAGTGGTGCAGGGTACAGAGTATCGGAGCTTTGTCTTACTGGTCATGCCCCAGTTGTATGCCCCTGTGCTATTGGGGCTCGACTTCCAGAGCCACCTGAAAAGTGTGACAATGGAGTATGACGGGCCCCTCCCACCAATCACTGTCAGAAATCCTCAGTTCTGTGGGAATTCATCACATACCCCGCTACTGACCACACACACACCGACCCTCACATCCCACCCAGCACCATGCCGACAGCTGCGCTACTGAAACCATTTACAGCCTCTCCACCCTCAAAGTCCCTCCCCCACCGCTGTTCGCCAACCTGACCCCCGATTGTAAATCTGTGGCAACTAAAAACAGGAGGTACAATGCGGGGGACAGGGCCTTCATTAAGTCGGAGGTGCAGCGGCTGCTCAGGGAGGGGATCATTGAGCCAAGCACAAGTCCTTGGAGGGCCCAGGTGGTTGTTGTTCAGAATGGACAGAAAAATAGGATGGTCGTGGACTATAGCCAGACCATCAATAGGTTCACGCAGCTTGACGCGTACCCCCTACCCCGCATTGCGGATATGGTCAATCAGATGGCTCAGTACAATGTGTACTCGACCATAGACCTAAAATCCGCTTACCATCAGCTCCCCATCTTCCCAGAGGACCGCCTCTACACTGCCTTCGAGGCAGGCGGCAGGCTCTATCACTTCCTGCGCGTCCCCTTCGGTGTCACGAATGGTGTCTCTGTCTTCCAGAGGGAAATGGACCGGATGGTAGACCAGTGCCAACTGAAGGCCATGTTCCCATATCTGGATAACATCACCATCTGTGGTCACAACTGGCAGGATCACGATGCCAACCTCCAACAATTTTTCCAAGCGGCCAAAGCTCTTAACCTTACCTATAACAGGGACAAGTGTGTGTTCAGAACCACCCAACTTGCTATCCTTGGGTATGTCATGGAGAATGGGGTCATTGGCCCTGTTAGAACTCCCTCTTCCCACCACCCTCAGAGCCCTCAAATGGTGCCTGGGCTTCTTTTCCTATTACGTCCAATGGGTCCCTCACTACGCAGACAAGGCCCGCCCCCTGATCAAGTCCACTGCATTTCCCCTCTCAGCCGAGGCCCGCGTGGCCTTCAGCCGCATTAAAGGGGACATTGCCAAAGCAATGATACATGCGGTGGACGAGACCATTCCCTTCCAAGTAGAGAGTGATGCCTCCGACTTTGCGCTGGCTGCTACCCTCAATCAGGCAGGCAGGCCAGTAGCATTCTTCTCTCGTACCCTTCAAGGCCCTGAAATTCAGCACTCCGCGGTGGAGAAAGAAGCCCAGGCCATAGTGGAAGCTATTAGGTACTGGAGGCACTATCTCGCCGGCAAAAGGTTCACCTTGCTGACCGACCAGCGCTCAGTTGCGTTCGTGTTTAGCAACCAACAGTGGGACAAAATCAAAAATGATAAAATTTTGAGGTGGAGAATCGAATTCTCCACCTACAACTATGACATCCTGTACCGGCCTGGAAGGCTCAATGAGCCCCCTGATGCCCTATCCTGGGGAACATGTGCTAGCGTGCAGCTCAACCGGCTATACGCCCTCCATGCAGATCTTTGCCACCCGGGGGTCACCCAGCTTTTCCATTTTGTGATGCTACTGCATCAGTCATTAGTGAAGAGACCTACAGGAGGACCTGGGGATCCAACCTGCCTCCCATCAGACCATCTAAGCTCCAACTCAGGACCTATATGGGGCAGCCCATACCTCATTTAGGGGTGTTATATGTGGATATTTCAGCCAGGGGCCAGAAGGCTGAAGACAGGCTGGTGATAGCTAAGGGCAGTGGGCCCTGTCTTTTGGGCTGCAATTGGTTTTGCAAAATCCGGTTCAAATGGCATGAAATTAAGTATGCACACATAACAGAGGACATTCTGTGGTGGTATAGTGACGTTTTCAGGGATGAGCTGGGCACACTGAAGGGTGTGACCGTGAAACTCCATGTCGACCCTGAGGCCACACCACGTTTTTTTAGGCCCAGTTTGGTGCCCTGTGCCATGAAAGGCAAAGTTGAGGCGGAGCTGGTACGTTTACAGGGGCTGGGCATCATTGAGCCCGTCCAGTTTTCAAGGTGGGCGGCTCCTATTGTTCCAGTTTTGAAAGCAGATAAAACGGTGAGGATATGTGGGGACTACAAGCTTACGGTGAATCAGGTCTCTAAGCTGGAGGAGTACCCATTGCCATGGGTGGATGACCTGTTAGCGACCCTGTCAGGGGGTAAGCTGTTCACAAAGCTGGACATGAGCCCGCCTGCCAACAGCTGCTGCTTGACGAGGATTCAAAGGAGTAGTTACCATCAATACGCACAAGGGATTATTCAAATACAATCGCCTGGTGTTTGGAGTGGCGTCTAGCCCTGCCATTTTCCGAAGGACAATGGACTCTTTGCTGCAGGGGATTCCGCGTGTAGCAGTGTATCTTGATGATATTTTGATCACAGGAGCCACAGAGGAGGAGCATCTGGCTAACTTAGAACAGGTGCTGAAGAGACTCTCAGATGCAGGGCTGCGGGTTTTGGGTTCCTGGCTCCGAGTGTGACCTACCTGGGACTCAAGATTACAGCTGAGGGGCTCTGCCCGGTGGAGGACAAAGTGAGAGCTATCAAGGAGGCCCCAAGCCCCAGGAGTGTCACTGAACTCAGATCATTTTGGGCATGGTGAATTATTATGGCAAGTTTCTTCCGGACCTCTCAAAGGTTTTGGCCCCACTGTATAAGCTGCTTCACAATAACACTAAGTGGTGGTGGGGTGAAGAGCAGGAGGAAGCTTGCAAGAAAGTGAAAGAACTCCTGTACTCAGCGAAGTTACTCGTTCACTATGACCCAGACAAGGAGATCACCCTTTCATGAGACACCCCACCCTATAGAGTCGGGGCAGTTCTCTCACATGTGATGGAGGACCGTTCAGAGAAGCCTATTGGTTTGCTTCACATACCCTGACAACTGCTGAGAAGGGATATTCACAGCTAGACAAAGAAGGTCTGGCCATTGTTTTTGCGGTCAAACATTTTCATCAGTACCTCTATGGACGTGTATTCACAATTTATACAGACCATAAACCACTGATGAGCCTTTTTAGGAAGACCAGATGCATCCCACCGCTAGCCTCAGCCAGGATACAGCGCTGGGTTCTCACATTATCAGCCTACCAGTATACTGTCATGTACAGAGCAGGTAGGGATAATGCAAACACCAATGTGCTGAGTCGACTCCCTTTACCTGAGATGCCTATTACTACATATGTGCCTCCAGAGACTGTGGTTTCATTGGAGAGGCTGTTAGAGACACAGATCAAGCAATGGACAGAGAGGGACCCAGTCCTGTCTCAAGTCAAGACTTTTCTTTTACAAGGTTGGCCCAGAGTCGTGGAAGGAGAGGAATTAAGACATGCCAAACACAAGACCAAACTGAGTCTGCAGGATGGCTGCACTTTCTGGGGGGGGGGGGGCGAGGGTCATCGTGCCTCCCCCTGGCCGTTCACAGATTGTGGAGGAAATTCATGAGACTCATCCAGGGGTGTTTCGAATGAAAAGCCTTGCAAGATCCTATGTCTGGTGGCCAAGAATGGATCAGGATCTGGAGAACAAGGTAAAATCCTGCACACAATGTCAGAACAATCAGAACACGCCACCACCAGCTCCTTTGCACCCATGGGAGTGGCCGGTCTGCCCCTGGTCTAGGCACATTTGGACTTTGCTGGCCCCATTATGGGACAGATGTTTCTTGTAATGGTAGATACGCATTCCAAATGGATCGAAGCTCACATCATGAGCAACAACACAGCCCCCTCAGCCATTGACAAACTCAGGCAAGTGTGCAGTCCACGGGTTGCACGACACTCTGGTCACTGATAATGGCCTGACGTTCACCAGTGAGCTGTTCGGTGAGTTCATGGGGCAGAATGGCATTTGGCACATTCGGACGGCTCCTTTCCACCCAGCTTCAGATGGTTTGGCTGAGCGGGTTGTTCAGACAGTGAAGGAAGGCCTGATGCGGATGACAGTGGACTCTCTTAGTACCCGCCTTTCACGTTTCCTGTTTAAATACCACCTCACGCCATAGACTACGACTGCACGCACTCCAGCAGAGATGCTGATGGGGCGTAGGCCTAAGTCAAGATTGGACCTGCTGTGCCCGGACATGAAGGCAAAAGTGGAGAGAAAGCAGGAAAAGCAGAAGGAGGGACATGATCAACATGCGCGAGAGAGACAGTTAAAACCAGATGACAAAGTCTATGTGAAAAACAATCAGCAATGGCTACCTGGGGTTATTCTTGAGCAGAGTGGTCCAGTCTCCTATGTTATTAAGTTGACTGACGGACATGTTTTCCGCAGACTTCAGGACCATGTGTGCCTGCGTCATGATTCCAGCTCAGAGGTAGACAGTTCCATGGAGTTTCCAATGGTGAGACAGACTACTGGGGAAACATATACACCAGTGACTTTGCTAGAGGGAGAGACACTGGCAGAGGGGGCAGAGTTCCCTGAAGAGGATGGACATTCTCACAAGGACACACAGACCCCTCTCGTGTCCCCAACACTAGATCCACCCAAAACATCCTCACCAGTGGTCACCGGGGGTAGTGCGTAGATCGCAGCACCCTCACAAACCTCCTGACAGACTGAATCTTTGATTGGATAGTTTCTTTTGTTGTTAGATTGAATGTTGAATTTGCCACGTTTTTTAGGTGTTTTTGTATTGGTAACCTGTTGCTAATGATACCACTGTTTTTATTTCCCAGTTCTTCTATATTTGGGGAATGTTGGATTTTAAAGAGGAAGAAGTTTTGTAATGTGAGTATTATTAAAAGTAAGTTAATACTAATCAGGAAGCTGGTGGTAGCAAGAGGTGGGATCCGGGGTTGGTGGGGTTTTATTTCCGCTCTTTTTACTCCTGGTATGCATTGTGTATAGTTCCTCCACCCATGCCGCACGAGGTACCTGGAAGCCTCTGTATTGTAAATATCATTTGCCGTCCCAGATAAAGATGCTCTTTTGGCCATCAAATTGTCGAGTGGTCTTTTTGTAAAGTAGAAGTTACCACAGAGATGTCTTCCTTTTTTAAAGGGGCTTCCCTTCCTCCACCATCAACTCTGCTCTCAAACGCATCTCTCCCATTTCACGCACATTTGCTCTCACCTCATCCGCCCGCCACCCCACTTGGGATAGGGTTCCCTTTGTCCTCACCTACCACCCCACCAGCCTCCAGGTCCAACGTATACTTCTCCGTAACTTCCACAACCTCCAACGGGATCCCACTACAAAGCACATCTTTCCCTCACCCCCTTTTTCTACCTTCCGCAGGGATCGCTCCCTACGCGACTCTCTTGTCCATTCGTTCCCCCCCCCCCATCCCTTCCCACCAATCTCCCTCCTGGCACTTATCCTTGTAAACGGAACAAGTGCTACACCTGCCCTTACACTTCCTCCTTCACCACCATTCAGGGCCCCAGACAGTCCTTCCAGGCGAGGCGACACTTCACCTGTGAGTTGGCTGGTGTGGTGTACTGCATCCGGTGCTCCCGGTGTGGCCTTTTATATATTGGTGAGACCCGACGCAGACCGGGAGACTGTTTCGCTGAACACCTACACTCGGTCTGTTAGAAAAAGCAGGATCTCCCAGTGGCCACACATTTTAATTCCACGTCCCATTCCCATTCTGATATGTCTATCCATGGCCTCCTCTATTGTCAAAATGAATCCAAACTCAAGTTGGAGGAACAACACCTTATATTCAGTCTGGGTAGCCTCCATCCTAATGGCATGAACATTGATTTCTCTAACTTCTGTTAATGCCCCTCCTCCCCTTCTTACCCCATCCCTTATTCATTTATGTATTTATTTAATTCCCCCCTCCTTTTTTCTCTCTCTCTGCCCCTCTCACAATCACTCTTCACCTGTTCTCCATCTCCCTTTGGTGCTCCCCTCCCCCTTTCTTTCTCCCTAGGCCTCCCATCCCACGATACTTTCCCTTTTCCAGCTCTGTATCCCTTTTGCCAATTAACTTTCCAGCTCTTAGCCTCATCCCTCCCCCTCCTGTCTTCTCCTATCATTTTGGATTTCCCCCTCCCCCTCCTACTTTCAAATCTCTTACTATGTTTTCTTTCAGTTAGTCCTGTCGAAGGGTCTCGGCCCGAAACATCGACTGTACTTCTTCCTATAGATGCTGCCTGGCCTGCTACGTTCCAAGAACATTATCTTGCCAGATTGCTGTTTATGGCAGCTGGCTGTCCACAGATTAGCAGCTGTGCTTCCATTAGCAGGTACATTTCAGAGGTATTTGATTGGCTGTAAAGTGCTTTTCAATATTTTGTAGAGTGTGGAACGTACTCTACAAATGCAACTCTTTGTTTTTAAATGTGTTATGACAGCATATGTAAGGCATGCTTTGTGGCATTCTTAATAAATTCTCTGGACTTCTTAAGTGAACTTTTTTAACCACATTTCAAATAAACAGCAAGTGGTTTGTTCGACAAGAATAGCACCATGCCATTTTTGACCATTATTTTATTTTCAATTGGTACTGAAAATGCACTCATAGGAATAAACTATGAGTGAACTGTAAGTTCCTGCAATTTTATTGATTTAAAATTAAAACATTATTTCTCCCACTTTATTTCATGCTGACAACTAAAGCTGTTTCTCTCTACACTCTTTATGTTGCAAAAGATGGTTAATCTCTGTAAAATATTAACACTTTCAAAATAAGAACTACCATTAATTGAATCTGTTTTCATAAACAGGCATACTGCTTCTCTGAAATGTATCATTTCACTAATCTGTTGTGACATTTATCAATCTAGTGATAATCCTCAGCAGTTAGGGCGAGTCCTTAGTAGTTCGCTCTGTAGCCAGGCAACCGTCACAGTCAGTGCTGTTCCCAGAGGGAAGCAGGAACTGGTGGAGGGAAACAAAAATGTTTATTAGCATATGATGTGCCAATTAACATAATAAATAAATAAAGAGAAAATGCAGCTAAACTTCGCAGAAATGAATGGACACAAGTAAAAGCGACATCCTGTTGATTTTTTGTGGGTGATCTTTGATCTGGATGTGTCACTAGTCATTTTTATCGGAGGTAGTAATGAAAGGCGGTAATTTGACAAGGCTCCTTTTGCTCTCGTGAATCTGATTTGAAGATGTCCGAAGATTTTTTTCTATGTAGAATGAGAATATAGCCTCACTCGATAGGCAGTGTGCTGATTATCCTTAAAAGAAACGGTAGACCTGGTCCCATGTATATGCTCTTAAATTCATTTAATCTCCCTTTTTTATTATTAGACAGGGAGCTGACACCAGCCCTGGGCAGAATACTATTATTATATTTCACACAAGGGACTAATAAACACCTAAGCTTGTCCCATTGAAATGACGGTGGAAATCTGGAATGATGGCTGGTGTCCAAGGAAGGAAACTCACAACAATGTTGGGCCAGCGAAGGAAACTGGGGAAAAGGAATGATTTAAAAGTGAGGTATTGCAAAAAAGAAAGGTACAGTATGAATTAGTTAATGTGAAGAAAGAAAACAAGTTTATTATCATATTCACAGGTGTGATGGGATGAAAGTACAATGAAGAACTTGCTTGCAGTTACCCTGCAGGTATGTAGATTCAGTCAGCACACAGAACATAAATTCTACAAGACAGTGAGGAATAAAAAAGACTTTTTGTTCTACTGTCTTGTTTTGCACAATCAGAAACCACGTCCAGGGTAGGGAGTAATAATTTGTGGGGATGTCAAACAAATGGGGAAAGAAATAGCGGCTCTTCAGGCTATGGCATTGAGTTTGACTCTGAGCAGAGCAAGTGCCTGGTTGGTTGAAGAAGATGTTGTCCACTGGTGAGGAAGTCGATGAAGGGTGGCTAACTCAAACAGCTGGATCTCAGTTTAATTTTTCACAAGATGGAGCAGGAATTGCAAGGGAAGACAGAGCTGGAGATTCAAGGGAAGTGTCAGTAGCATAACATAGTTTCACTTCTTGAGTCCCACTTTACAGTGGAAATTAACTCATGACTCTAGCCCCGACTACCAGTCCCCACTGCTGTTTACTGTTTCAGTTAAACAGAAGAGCTTCCTTTGATCTTTACACCATCTCGCTCTGCTGCCTTACAACTGCCTTTTTCCTGTGGTGATTATATCTGCTGCAGGTGAGCCTCTTCATCACCGCTCGCTCTGGGTCACCAGCCGGCCCTTCAATACCATTGTCTGTTTCTTAAATGTTTTGGGCTTTTCTTTCCATTTTGACAGAAAATGCCACACCACAGATGGTTTTAACCCGACCAGCTCAGGTGTGTCTGAACCCAACTCCAGACCAAATAATTGTGTCATTATTTCCATCACTGACCTGATGTGACCCAGAGGCATTTGCAGAAAGGCATGGCTGTGTGTGTTTCCAGAGAACACAATCAGTAGTAATAGGAAGCAATTCATCCTTGCTCGTCTGCTGGGCCTGCGAGGGTTGACCAGTTCTCTCAGAAAATTCTGCAATTCAGAAGGATGAGAGGAGATCCTATAGAAACATATAAAATTATGAAAGGGATAGATAGGCAGGAAAGTTGTTTCCACTGGTAGGTGAGACTAGAACTAGGGGACATAGCCTCAAGGTTCGGGGGAGTAAATATAGGATGGAGATGAGGAAGAATTGATTTTCTCAAAGAGTGGTGAATCTGTGGAATTCTCTGCCCAATGAAGCACTGGAGGCTACCTCAGTAAATATATTTAAGACAAGGTTGGATAGTAGGGAACTTGAGGGTTATGGGGAAAAGGCAGGTAAGTGGAGATGAACCCATGGCCAACCATGATCTTATTGAACGGCAGAGCAGTCTTGACGGGCCAGAAGGCTGACTCCTGCTCCTATTTCTTATGTTCTTATGTTCTAAAAGACAGCCAGCTGGTCTGCATCCTGCCCTGACTGAACCTCAATATCCATCAGAATACGCACTGTGCACACCTGGACCCTAATGTTTATCAGAACACACATCCCACCCTGAATAAACCCAGATGTTTTACCACAATATCAGGTCCAGCTTGGAGTAACTGAACCCCAATACACACTCCACACCAAATGAACCACAATGGATATCAGAGTATCAACCTGCCTGAACCACAGACTACTGCATGCTGCTGTGCAGGGGCTGAGCTGTTACTTTGGTAGGTGTCATTGCCTGGTTTAGTAAAGATGATCACAATGTGACCTTGGACCTCATGGTCCTTTTTAGTCATAGAAATCAGAGCTCAACTTGAAACCCATTCCCTGTTCTATTTCTATAAAGATCGGTAAACTGCAGTAATTTCCTTGGACATCCCAACATTTCTTAATATCAATGAAATACTTCACCTCAGGAGAGATCATTTATTAAAGTGCTATGGAAAAAGGTAATATACATGGTAGGTTTACTTCTCATGGACAAGGGTATTTTTCACACTTTTTCACTCGTGAATCAACCTCAGTAAATGAAGTGGCTATTTCAGGAGTATGCACCCATATTGATATTCATTTTTCAAAACCATCTATTCTGGAGTGACACAAAGTTCATTCAAAACAGAGATTGATTTCTAGATTTTAATGGAAACAAAGCATGTAGGGATAGAACTAAAGTGTGAGATCAACTTTTCCCCTGTTCTATGCAGTCCCTCAAGGTTGGGAAAGACTCCAGTTTTGTGGAGTTTAACGTAGCTGGTCAGGCCAATATACAGACTAATCACTGACTCGAGAAATGGAAAGTCAGGACACCACATGTCAGTTCTTATTGGTAAGTCAGAGGTGGAGAAAGTTAGCAGCTTCAGGTCCCTAGGCATTAACAAATCAGATGTCTTGTCCCAGCACGAAGGTGCAATCACAAGCAAGGTGCACCGGTGCCCCTACTTTCTTAAAAGCTTATGTACTTCCATAGATATATTGTTGAAAGTTACATCATGGCCTGGTATGGTAACTCTAAAGCAAGAAATGCAGAAAACTGCAGACAATAGTGCCCATTGAAGTTGGAGGAAGTGGGCAGGTGCACCTATGTTGGAGTGTGTGTGTGTGTGTGTGTGTGTGTGTGTGGTGTCCATTTACATTTGCTCATGTGTGGGTGTATATTTCTGTGTGTGTGCATGCATGTGTGTGATATGTCTGCTGATGAGAATCTACCTGTATTGACTTCACAAATATATATTCTGCATTAAAAAATGAGAGATAGCGATTTTTAGTCATTTAGACAGGCACTTGAACAAATAGATAATGGAGGAATTTAGACAATGGGCAGGCAGATGGGATTATTTTAATTCAGCATTATGGTCAGCACAAACATCACGGGCCTGTTCGTGTGCTGTTACTGTTCTATGTTCAACATGCTGAATAAATATCCAACTCCCTTTCTCCTAATTCATTTTCTCTACTACAATTGTCAAGTGATGCATTGGTATGAATATATCTTTCCATCTACTGAGATGGGAACGCTTGTCCACTTGTTGTGTTAACTTGGGGAAAGAGGATTAGCTTGAGAAGTGAGGTGCAGTGATAAATCAGAAGTGAGCACAAATTTACACTGAAACTCTGCATTGGATTGATACGGAAATAATACAACCATGAACTTGGAGTTTAAGCATCAAATTCGTACAGCTGGAAAGATTATTCATAAATGATAAGTATGATCACCAAATGTGCAAGTAGAGAGTTAACTTTGATCTCCCCTTGGTAGCAGCTAAAATGTGGAGCACAGAATAACAGTTTGAAAGGCAAAATGGTGTTAGGCTGGAAAGACAGAGAAAGAGAGAGAGAGACTTATTAATCAAATTTTATTTCTTATTGTTCAAATTTCTCTATTACCCCAATAATTCAATCTCTTATAACCTTGAATATGTGTACAGTGCCTCCTTTGGTTATTGAATAAACACTTCTGGCTGCAGAATCAGAAAAGAACAGGACGGATTTTAAAAATATTTTTTGTTATGCATTTAGCATAGTTGCCAGGATTCAGCACAATGTTCTGCAAGCACCACAGGACGTGTCCACAGGTGGGAGAGAGTTTAGGGTACACGGACAGAAGAACAAAACCCATGGCCAACATATTGTCCGCATATTGCTTTCCCATGTGTTGGAGGGCTGAAATATTAACCAATCTCTTGGGTAAAAGTAGCTACTCTGTTAAATAAGGTATGGTTTCCAAAACAGTAGGAGAGTAAGGGTGAGGCTTGCTGGATCTTGCTGTGTGCCCGAAGAAAAAGAACATGACTTTCAACAGGCTTGATAACAAAATGGTAACTCTAGCTCAGCAGAATATCACCTTAACTGTATCAGTGAAGTTAGCCCACAAACTGGCTGATAAAACTGAAACCTAACAAACCATTTTAGCAGATAAATTGGTTAAAGCACATTAGGAAGATTTAGCAAAGCTGAGGTGTCCAGATCTGGGTCCTGTCAAAGTAAGAGTGTTGATGCTTAGGATTTGTTCTAGTAGCACAATGCATTACAGTACAGGTGACCCGGCTTCAATTCCAGCTGGTGCCTGTAAGGAATTTGTACGTTCTCCCTGTGACCATGTAGGTTTCCGCTGGATGGTCCGGTTTCCTCACACAGTCCGGTTGGTAGGTTAATTGGTATTTATTAATTGACCCATGAATAGTCTCGGATGAAATTGAGCGATTGCTTGGGGGTGTGGCTCGAAGGGCCAGAAAGGCCTATTCTTCACTGAATCTCAATAAATAAAATAAAATGGTACTCTGTAATAGACCTGGTCAAAGCATTCCTTTCTATTCCACATCATCAGTATCAAAGTTCAAAATAAATTTTATTAGCACAGTACAAATATGTCACCATATACAATCCTGAGATTCATTTTCTTGGGGCATACTCAATAAATCCACAATAGAATAATAACCATAATAGAATCAGTAAAGGACCACACCAACTTGGGCATCTCTAGAAAGAGCTCTATTTCCATCTTTAATATATTTATTTTTCCCTTTCAGGGTTCTTTGAAGACCCTGACCTGGAGTTACACATTGACTTCGGTTCTTTGTGGGAGTGGGACTTGTTCTCGGGGTTTCGAGACTGGCTGTTGTTCCACACGCCAAAGTCTCAGCCTGAGAGTCCGGTTCAAATCCAGAAGCCTAAGATCTTGGGGCTCTGGAGACGGGCGGATTGAGGGTCGGTGTCATGGCAGGAGACCTGTGTTTTGCTGGGGGAGTCAGGGTATCTGCTGTGTGCCTGGAGACCTGGGATCTTTGCGATCTTCAGGCACAGAGCCTGAAAAAAGCAACATATCGGACTTTCAACATCATAAACCAGCGAGTTGTTTTGTTATGTCTCCCTGCTCACAGGGAAAATGGAGGCACCATTTTCTCCTTTATTAGGGAGAGAGAGAATCTGTGGTATGTTGAATGCCAGGCCTTTGGGGTAACTGCAAGTCTGTGTCTTTGCTATCGCCTTGCTCATACTTGGCGACAGTAGCGGTGCTTGCTTTTTTTGCCGGTGGGGGGAGGGGGGAACTGTTGCTCACTGCCGCTTACATGCGGGAGGGGGAAAGCTGGGGGGGGGGGTCTTTGGGGTTCTTACAAAACATCTGTCGTTCATTCTTTGGGGCACTTTTCTGTTTCCGTGGATGTTTGCAAAGAAAAGCATTTCAGGAAGTATATTGTATACATTTCTCTGACATTAAATTGTACCTTTGAACCTTTGAGAATATAGCAACTGGAGATGGTAACACCTACTGGGAAAGACCATTTGGTGTGTCTAACAAATATCAAAAGGGAGAATGATCTGAAAATGTTAAAACATGGTAATAACAGATGCTTTGATCTGTTCCAGGTGGAATGAGAATGCTTAGTTTTATAGACACTTATCATTACTGGATTAGGCAATTTTACATTTCATTTCAGCCAGATTCTAACCACATCCTTAAGGCTATTGAGGCCAGTGTTATATTCGCACCCCTTCTATTTGTGACTATCTGCCAAAAGAGCAGAACACAGAGCTTACAGCTTTCGATGATGACTGCACTTCAAAAGCACCTCACTGGCAGAGAACTGTTGTGAGACATCCTGAGGGTTGTGCAAGAGCTATATTAATGCAAGTTCATTTTTCCTTTTACTGCCTGCAGTAATTTGGAAATAAACAGCTTTATGGTGATGGTTCATGCTTCATGGTTGATCCTATCACGAAATATAGCTGCCCTCTCCACTCCACTTTCCACAGGATTTGATCCCTCCATGATTCCTTGTCTATTCATCCCTCCCCGCCTATCCCACTCCCAGTACTTATCACTGCAAGCAGCTACACTTGCCCTCACTCCTCCCTCCATTCAGGGCTCCAAACAGTCCTTCCAGGTGAGGCAATACTTCACTTGTGACTCGTTCCTCCAGCTTGTTGTACATGTTACTTGTGAATCTGCTGGGGACATTCATGTCTCTGGTGGCTTCCTCTGCATTGGTGAGACCCAATGTAAATTGGGGGACTGCTTCATCAAGCACCTCTGCTCCTTCCACCCTAAATATGATTTCCCGGTGGCCAAATATTTCAATTCCAATTCCCATTCCTGTTCTGACATGGCCTTATCTTGGCACAAGATGGATTTCTCCTTCAGGTGATCAAATTCCATCGTCCCCTTCTATTCCACACTCTGACCTTTCAATTCTTCACACATACCTATTACTTCCCCTGGGTCTCCTCCTCCTTCCTTTTCTCCTATGGTCCACTCTCCTCTCCTATCAGATTCTTTCTTCTCCAGCCCTTGACCTTTCCTACCCACCAGGCTTCACCTATCACCTTCCAGCTAGCCTATTTCCCTCCCCCCCACCCTTTTAATTCAAGCATCTGTCCCCTTCTTTTCTAGTCCTGGAGTAAGGTCTTGACCCGAAATATCGACTGTTTACTCTTTTCCAGACCAGCTGAATTCCCTCAGCATTCTGCGTGTGTTTCTTTGGATTTCCAGCATCAGGAAACTTTCTTGTGTTTGTGATTTTTATGGTTGATAGATATTTTGCTTTGGTTTTATTAAGAGGATTGGATAGCTGAATGTGACATTGGATGATAAGATGAGCTAAGAGATAAATACATTTACAGCAAGAAAGGAGGTGTTAGAGTAACCATACTCAGAATAAAAACCTGGATCCAGATGGATTATATCCATGCACATTCAATGAACTTAATGGAGAGACTTTCTTACACTGTCCTTCTGGATCACGGATGACTTGCTTCAGTTCTCTAGACTTTGGTCCACAGTGTGGACCAGTGACACAGACTGTGGACAATTCTGTGGTCACCCTGAGGGCAAAGGGAGACCTCCAGAGCCTTCTACAGAAGATGCAGGAGGTACTTCGACTGGGCAGGCAAATGGGTTATTTGTGAGATGGTTCTATGCATAATGCTTTTCAGTGCTCCACCACTTTGAATAGCTGTGGGCCAGGAACTCCAGTTGTTAATAGGACATTCTGTATATTGCATTTTATTTTCAAGAAGATTTTTGGAACCTTTCCCTTTGTTCATCTGGTGGTCTCTTCCCATGACAGAGTTCAGAATTACACAGCTATCTTGGAATCTGGAGCAGGGCATGCAGCCTTGATCTTGCAGATGTTGATGGTAAGGCCCACTCTCATACTAGAGTGAATACACCAGCAATGTCTAAATGTGAGCATGCAGAAGCATCATCTCGGTTCTGCAGCTGCACTACTGCGATTGGCATGCCCTTGGTTCTGAAGGTTAGTCACTGTAGGTTGAATGGGTATCATTAATTCTGTAGATTAGTTTTGCTCTGGTGAGTAATTTCCAGGAAGTGAAATGCAATCGTAGGTTAGGGGTTGACCATGGATGTTGCACCCTATGATCAGTGGATGTGAAAACCAGTACGCAAGCCGGGGCAGTACAATATGGAGAGCAAGCAGTTGGCTCCTTTTCTCCACGCAGCTGATGAACCCGAAGGAACGGCAGAGACCAGTACAGCTTGGCACCAGCGACATCGCAGGGGTGGTTAGTCAGCAATGAACTCAATGTAGGACTGCATTAGGGGCTCCAGCTCTGGATTTTTCCTCAGGGTTTACTCCTGAAGCCTTCCTCGTGTGGGTATAGCTGCAAGGTGGTAGAGATTTGAGTCTTCCTTATCATAGATGTGCTCCCGACCATGAACCCTACCTGCCCGAAGCGACAGGTTTTAAGGCAGGAGTAACTCACCTTTACTTCTCCTGTCAGTAGACACGGTTCTGCCAGGATTAGTAGCTCTTCTTCTTCTTCTGGCTCTCCATCTCCTGGGATGATGATGGTTCCTCAGAAAGGAACAGCGTGTGCGTGAATGGATTTTAGGTGAGTAGGGGTTTGCACAGGTCCAGACCCACCCTCTCGACATTCCCTCCCAGATCCAACGGCCTGGTGGGGTCTTGGCTTAGTAGCTAAGCCACACATGAAGACCAGAAGTTGGACTTGTTTGTCGAAAGTTATTTGAGCTGTAATAAGCCATTGGAACCATTTAATAGGCAGTGGGAGCTTAACCCCACTACACTCCACTCTCCCCCCACCCCACCCCACTGGTTATGACATCCTTAAGGAGCCTTATTGCAACATTAACAGATTAAAGCTTGACATTGATCTTCACCGTTGAGCATGTGTTAGTTAAGATCATGGCTTACCTGCTATTTTGAAGTAACAGTGAGATGGAAAGGCACTTCTGTAGGCAGCTGAATGTGAGAAGAATGTTCCACAGCCCTCCAAATGATCAAAACTTTACAAGACTGAAGATGTCACTGTGCAGAGTTGATGCTGCTTCCTGCATCTCTTTTGGATTTGTCACACTGAATCTCATCTCCACCTTACATCTTGATGGACAGAATCCATTCTGTGATTCTGGAAGCACAGGCTAGTGAGAAGAGGCAGGTAAGGACTCCCTTGTGACAGACAGCAAGGAATTCCCTTCCTAGTTATCACAGTCAAATTTGTCTCATTCATTGAACATAGTCAGATCATCGTGTTTCTGAAAAGGAACATCCCCCTCTTCCGAAATGTGGGTAATCAGGTTGTAGATTTGTGACTGAAGTCCTTTTCTGCCAAGTTTCAGAAATTCCGTAGGGATACTCTCTGCTCCCAAAGCCTTGAAATTTAGTTAAGACTCTCTTACCATTTCATTGTCACCCAAGGAGGAGTGGTTTGGCTAGGTTGCTGTGGAGGACAGAGTTTGTGTGCTTGAGAAGATCTTTGAAGCATTCCCTTCAGTGACTGATGACTGATCAGCATTCTTGGTCCACAGTAAAGTAGGTCCTGAATTGTTTTTGTCCTGATGGTGCTAAGAACCTGTGGAGATTGAGTTTCCTACATTTTCTCCGTCTACTATCTGTTCTTTAGGGCACAGGCTTTCTGCTCAACCTTGGGCTTCAGATGACTAGAAAGCTGTGTGTTTCAGAGATGGTGAAGCTTCTATTCCCTGACTTCTAAAAATAAGAAGGGGACAGAATGTGACTGTGGAATTATGGAAGAGAGAATAGAAGAACATTTAGACTTGAAAAGTACAAAGTTGAATGTTCAGGCAGGATTCAGAGACGGCCAGTTTGCAGGACCAGCTTTATTAAATAATTTAAAGAGATAACTGTGTAAGCAGACAATACTAATGCAATGGATATGACACATCTATATCTTCAAAAAGCTTTCATTTAAGGTGTTCTGTAATAGACAAGCAATTAAGTTCACAGAAAGTGGGGGCAGGAGCAGATAATTGTTACCTGATTACAGTGAGTGAGTGGGAGAAGGGGGGAAATGGTACTCCACAGAGATCAGTGCCGGAAACACTGCCGTTGGTATCAAACTTGCCAACGGTGCTGAAGTAGTGGAGAAAATGGGGAAGGGGCAGAGGAGACAGGAACAAGCTACAAGAGGACAATAAATCAGCTGGAAGAATGGGAAAACAATCAACAGGTGAGGTTCAATGCTAATAGGAGCAGACATGAAACACTACTTCTGCTTCTCTCTCTGCAGATGCTACCCGATCAGCAATTCCTATTTATGTTTGAAGTTTTGCTGGATTGACACTGAACATTGTAAAGTTCTGGTCTCCATTTGTTAAAGTACATGGAGGCCCTGGATTTGCTACCAGAACTGTGAGGATATATTGTTCAGGAAAGAATGAGCCGACTGGAAGAAAAGAAGGTTGGTGATCTTAAAATGATTCCACTTACAGGGAAAAAGCCCTGAAAGGGATTTTAAAAAATGGAAATGTTGAAAATATTCAATAGGTCAGGCTTAGTCCATGGGAAGAGAAACACAGTCAATATTCCAGTTAGAAAACCCTCTTACAGTTCAGCTGCAAGGAAAGGCAGGGAGGGGGATAGCTTATTCCTATAGTCAGGACATGTTAAAATGAAGGTGATCATGGAGATAAGCTGTAAACAATGTTATCTAGTCAGTCAGCGGATAGGAACAATTAAAGGGTGGAATTGTAGACAAAAGATGCAGGGGGACAAGTGAGCATGTCAGGGTGCGCACGCCCTTCACTCCCAGAGAAATGAAACAAACAAGCTGAGCTAAAATCACCAATGGACAAATGATACCAACCCAGAAATCATTTTACCTGAAGTTGCAGATTGGGTCTGGTTCTTGTTACTCCTTTTTCTGTTACGATTTTGGGTGACTTTGAATCGGGACAGTCTGCAGATAATAAACACTGAGCTGAACTGAATATGGACTCTTGTTTTTGTGTTTTATATTCTATGCTTTTGCTCGTTTGTTTTTTGTTGCTGTTTGTACAATTTGATTTTTGCATGTTGATGCTTTTCTTTTTTTTTAATAATTTTTATTGCATTTTTAAATGATTACAAAGTATGAAAAAACAATGTATATAACCCATACCCCCTCCCCTTAACCCCTCCCCCCTAACTGCCCCATAGAGAAAAAAAAAGAAAGAAAGAAAGAAAGAAAGAAAGAAAGAAAGAAAGAAAGAAAGAATGCCTGGTGGTTGGAAGATCTCCACATGCTCCATGGAGTTCGTAATAATTTTAATATGTATATTTATTTCTTTCCCCTAATAACCAATTGTTTCATCTTAAAAGCATCTATATATTTAATCCTGTCTTTTGTAAATAAGGGCTCCAAATTTTCAAAAATGTTTCATATTTATCTCTTAAATTATAAGTAATTTTTTCTAATGGAATACAACCATAGATTTTCTTTAAACAGGTTCCATGGTTTTTCGTGGCTGTCTGTGGGGAAGACGAATCTCAGGGTTGTATATTGCATACATACTTTGATAATAAATGGGCTTTGAGTCCTACAATGTACTCAGAGAAGATAAGGAGTTGTTTCTCCAGCTTGTGTTGGGCTTCAGTAGATCAGTGCAGGAGCCACTGACTGACAGGGCAGAGTGGGAGGGGCATGGAAAATCACATTGGAAAGCAGTAGGAAACTCATGCCCAATGAAAGTGGCTTAGCCAAACAACGTAAATGTATGAATGAAATGCCTAAAGAGATACATGAGGGAGAAAGAAAAAGAGGCCTGCTTGAAAGAGAAGATTTGAGTGGGCCACAAACACTAGCAAGGAAATAATGGGCCAAGTACAGATTTCTTCTTCTGTGTCATCTATGCAACAGAATGTGTGGGGAAGAAAATATATCTGTGAGAGGAGAGTAAAAGAAGTGGAAGCCAGATGATTCCAGAAAAGTGAAATGTATTCAGGGGGAGGGAACAAGACCAGGAAATGTATATTAAAAGATAGGATACGTGTAGTGGTTAGCACAATGCTTTACAGTACAAGTGGCCCGGGTTCAATTACCGTCACTGCCTGGAAGGAGTTTATATGCTCTCCATGTGACCATGTGGGTTTCTTCTGGGTGTTCCGATTCCCCCCTACAGTCCAAAGATGTACTGGTTGGTAGGTTAATTGATCATTGTAAATTATCCCATGATTAAGCTACGGTTAAATTGGGGGATTGCTGGGCAGTGTGGCTTATGGGCCGGAAGGTCCTATTGGGCGCTGTATCTCAATACACAAACACAGAAATGCCATTGTAGCTGCTGCAGCTGTCTCCTGTGATGCATTCACTGTGAAAGGATTATATGGAGTGCATGTTCAGAAATTACAGCAGGGTGATAGCTGAGGTGGAAAAGAAGTCACACGGGATAATTTTATTGCTCAAGGCTGACAATGTCAGAATATTACAGCAAGGCCATTACACTAGAATTGTAGGAAATACTTGATAGCCCCCAGAGCTAGAATAATATCTGCATTTCTCCTGGTTATATTGCAGGAAGGATGCAATTACAAGAGAAAGGGAGATTTATTGCTATCACAGGAGATTTTTTTAGTTGAGGGCGGATTGGTTAAAGTTGGGGAGTTAAAAGCAGTGGTGTCTGGGGGAGTTTTAATTGAGTGGTATAAATTGTGAGGGCAAGTGTGGAGAGGAGGGACCTGTTTTTCTTAGCATGGACTTAAAGTCATGATTACAGGGGGATTGAGTAAAACTGGAACACTTTGCTCAAGAGGCTAACAGAGCAAGAACCTAAGCTCACTTAAAAAGTGCTTGGATGAACTCCTAATGGGGGCCACAGAACAGGAACTGAGAAATGGATGTGGGATGGATAGCCATTATTAATTTCCAGTATGTATGCTGAGTGGCCTGAATAATGACCAGCCTTTGGGGATGATAATGCCTACCATTTTCAGAAGGACTTCCAAAGTGTTCAGATGCACCTTGGTTAGCAAGGACAAATTTGGCTGAATGGTCTGGTTCTGTGCTTTATAACTCCATGGTTCTATAATACTACATAGTGCTTCCAAGAGCAAGGCTCAGAGACTGTAAATTAGATTCACAACTCATGACTTGATAATCTTGACACATGCTTAATTATCTGAATTTGCTGATGGAGAAATGGGATCTGTTCTCTACTCTAAGCTACCAGGAAGCTCTGTGAAACAACTCTAGTGGTTGCAATTACTTGCTACAAGGTCAATTACTTTCATTCCTAGTACAACAAACAATGAGCAACATCCTTGCTAGGTATAGCAGGTAGTTGCAATCATGGTTAACATCAATCTGTCCCTCTTCATTCTCCAGATGAAAGATGAAAGAGTGTAACTGCAAGAAGATTACCTCAGCAATCCCTTTGTCAGCTTTGGGAGATGGTAAGTTCAAGAAATCGTAGATGCTGAACATGCAATCAGTGGGGTAGACAAAAACAAGCAGGAACTAGAGTCAGGGAGATACAGCAAAGAAATTGGCCCTTTGGCCTACTGTGTGACAAGCTCTGATTTTTGCATTAATCCCACTCAAGGTTGTACCCATGGTCTCCATTCAGAGAATACTACTCACTCACACACATGGGGCAATTTACAGTATCCAGTTGACCTACCAAATACTAAAACTAGTTGAAAAGTTGGAGCTGGTGTGCTTCACTGGGGGCGACGTGGCATGACGTCCAGGCTGTTGTCAGTGCAGCTCTCCAGTATTCGCTCAACAGAAGACAAGCTGTGTTGTGGTAATCAGAATTCTGCAGCAATCATGCTTGGGTCTGGACCTTCCCCCCCACCCCTACCCTGCGTGGCTGTATTTTACTGATATCTTTATGTGCTTGCTGACTTGTGTGTGCTTTGTGCTGTGTGTGACTGTTGGTACTGTGTTTTGTACTTTGGCTCTGGAGTAACGCTGTCTCTTTTGGCTGTATTCATGGGTATTCACGTATGGTTGAGTAAAAATTAAACTTGAATTGAATATTGAATTCTGAAAAACACCAGATAGATTTATTGCTGTTAGTTTAATATTATTGTCGCTTGTACCGCTGGACGGTGGAAAGCTTTTGTTTCTCATACCATCCATACAGATAATTTCATCACATCAATGCATGATGTTAATAAACTTAAGAGTATGATGAGAATCCATCAAATTTACAGGGAGTAAGTTAAGCAGAGATGTATTTCTACCAACATAGGTCAAAAAAGGTGTCTACACTTTCACAACATAACAATGACCTGATGGAGCTTCCTCCATTAGGGATATTTTGGGTTGCTGCCATGCCATAGTTATAACAAGCTGTTAAAACTCAGTTAGCTGTAGCTGGTTGGTAAATCAATCTTAATTGTGAAATCCTGATTACTTCTGTTAAGTTGTGACTGTGTTTAACTGATAAATTTTTTAAAAAATTCTCAATAGTTATATTATGTAATTTGAAGATTTTTTCATGCCACTAAATATGTTCTAAGGGACTTTAAAGAAAAGAGCTTCCCTGGAAGTGAATGGAGAACAGATGTTATTTTGGAATATATTCTATGAAATAACAAGAGGAAGCAGCATTCACTGCAGGCTGAACCTTTACTTCAGCCTTTTGAAATATCCTGTCGGCTTCTGGGTTATCCTCAGGAGAAAGCACTCAAGATCATCTAGTTACAATCAATTACTCTGGATATACATGTTGTATTTCAGCACCAATTGGAACTCTTGGGATTTCACTGGAAAGAAAGAGGATTAAAAATATGGAATACAATGAACTTCTGACCTCACCACAGATAAACTTTTCCTGAGCTGATTTAATTTCTCCTGGTATTCACTGCTTACTTTTTACATCTAAATGATGCATTTGGAAATCGATATCTGGTCTTGATTAGACCAAGGTGGAGCTATTTATCAAAGATCCTATAATATTTTTTAAAAATGCAGGTTGTTATTACTCCCCAGTCAACAATGGAATAGCCATAAGAGTGATAAACTTTGGTCAGGTACATGGACTGAATTATAGGTTCCTTCTAAAAGCATTGTGAAAGAGGCCCTATCTCCTGATTTGCAAATGCACAGCCTTATCGCCGACCATTCTTCAAATGATTTAGTTCTAACTTCTGTTACGATATTTAAAATTGCATTATCTATTTTCCTACAGAAGGTTGAACTTAAGACTTGCTGCAATAACACCATGAATAATCAGCCAGTTGAAAAGTAATCCTGACTAAAGGCTGAATCAGACGGTGCAGTGGGCACCCTTTTGTAAGCAACAATGTATCTGTCTAGATTACTGGTGCAAACAGAAGGAGGTGGGAAGAGTTCTTTACAATTTCTGCCTCCTCTAATGATGCTGAGCTGGAAAAGTGGGCCTGTAGTGTTGGTGTGCTGAGTAATAACAAGAGGGGGTGTGTGTTGAGATGATTTTTTTTGGGTTTGCCAGGCAATTTAAACAAATGAGTAATGGTAGTTACCCCTGTGACGCTGCTGCAAGCAAGTTTTTCTTTTTATCTGTGCACCTGACAATAAACTCACCTTGACCTTGAGTTGATTCCATAGATATTATTCTAAAACCATGGTGAAGTTTCAGCAATCTAATACAGCTATATATGGAGGAAAGTTTGGATCAAGTGTATCTCTCCCAGCTGTTGGAGAAGCCCATTCTTTCCTGTTTGTGCTAGAGTTCTGATAATGTTTGGATTGGCCATGGGTCAGGAGGTCCCTTTTCAAGTGCAGAAGGCTTCAAATACTATGGTCAGAGTGCCCAATAAGGGTTGTGGGTTATCATTTACTGGTAAGGCTAAGGGGCTTGAAAACATTGTGTTCCACTAATGGTGTTGTAAACCTCTTACCAATAGATTCAGCCCTCCTTATTCCCTATTTTCCTCCCTGCAGCTTAAAGCTTGTTATATTTCTATTCTGATACAACAAAACCAATCTGGAACATTAACTCAGTTTCTCCTCCTGCATGTGCTGCCTGAACTATGATATATTCTTTAGTAAGTTGATTTATTATTGCCAAAGTACAGTGAAAAAATTTAATGTTGCCTGCCAGCAATACTGATTATTTCATCACTTCAGAACATTGAGGTAATTAATATAAAGGGAAACCTCCAAGGGGACAACAACCTTATTGTGGTTTGGAGGCTTGTGTGCCTCAGTGGTCTGGAGACCGAAGTTGGTTGGAGTCAGGGCTTTGTGCTTTGGCTCTTGGTAGGGTCACCCTTGCCAAACAGGTCAAAGGGTAGAGGCCAGACTAAGAGTGGTCCACTGGTCCTCCAGGTTCAGGAGTTCAGCTCAGGGCCAACAACCCTCACTGGTAAAACAAAACTATTACAGAAACAGCAAAGAAGAATCCTTCTACACCTGAGTGCAATGGTTTTCCTGAGTCTCCTCCTGGGACTTGCATGACTGACAGTGGTGAAAACCGAGGGAGCTACTGACACAATGAAGGAAGCCTTGAAAACCGACAGAGATGGAGGACCTTCATTGCTGCCTAAACACCAGTGGCGTAATGGGCAGTAATTTGTAATAGTAAGGAAAAAGCAATAATAGATGTAGAAAATAATGTTACAGTTACAGAGACAGGTAGACAATAATGTGCAATGCCATGATGAGGTAGACTGTAAGGTCAGGGATCCATCTTTTCATACAAGAGGTCCATTCAGTGCTCTAATAACAGTAGAATAGCAGCTATTTGTAAGCATAGTGGTGCATGATTTCAGGCTTTTATATCTTCTGCCCAGTGGAAGAGGGGAGAAGAGAGAATATCGGAGGTGGGTGGAGTCTTTGATTATGTTGGCTGCTTTACCAAGGCAGCAAAAAGTGTAGAATGAGTCCATGAAGGGGAGGTGACTTTTCGTGATGAACTGAACTCATGCAAACCAATTTCTCCTCCATTCATTCTGTCTTTGCATCTTCTTTGCTTTTATAATCTGTCTGCTGTGGACCTTAATTAAACTAATAATGCATATTGTAAATGTGCTTTAAACTGTAAAAAGTAAGCAAGTTAGTGTCCAAGCATAATATTCGGTACTTTGTCTGCAAATTTTCACTACGTTCTAAGCCACTGTGCTCAAGTCAGTCTTTTTGTCTAAAATGCGCAGCATAATGGTGCAGTGGTTAGTGTCACTGCCTCAAAACAACTGGGACCTGGGCTAGATCCTGATGCCAGGCGATAGCTGTGTGTAGTTGACACATTCTCCATATTCACCGTCTCTCTGTATTCACCCTGGTTTCTTCCCATATGTCAATGACCTCTGGTAATTGCCCCTGCGTGTCGATAATTGGCAAAGGAATTAAAGGAGTGCAAGAGAATAAGTTGTAGAGGTATGGGGATATGCCAAGGATGCCAAGGATATTTAAATGCACGTAGTTTTAGGAATAAAATTGATGAGTTGACGGTACAAATAATCACGTATGGTTATGATATTGTGGCAATTACGGAAACATGGCTGCAGGGTGACCAGGACTGGGAATTAAACATACAAGGGTATTCGACAATTAGGAGAGACAGGCAAGAAGGAAAAGGAGGTGGGGTGGCTATGTTAATAAAGCAAGAAATCACTGCAATAAAGCGAAATGATATTGGCTCAAAGGATCAGGATAACGAAACAATTTGGGTAGAAATAAGAAATAGTAAAGGGAAAAAAGCAGTGGTGCGAGTAGTCTATAGGCCTCCAAACAGCTGTAACTCAGTTGTTCGGAGCATAAATCAGGAAGTAATTGGGGCTTGTAATAAGGGAACAGCTATAATTATGGAGGATTTTAACTTTCATATTGACTGGACTAATCAAGTCGGACACAGCAGCTTTGAAGAAGAGTTTATTGAGTGTATCTGGGATGAGTTCCTTGAACAATACGTTACTGAGCCGACAAGGGGGCAAGCAGTCTTAGATCTGGTCCTGTGTAATGAGACAGGACTAATAAAAAATGTCCTAGTAAAGGATCCCCTTGGAATGAGTGACCTTAACATGGTCGAATTCCATATTCATATAACCATATAACAATCACAGCACGGAAACAGGCCATCTCGGCCCTCCTAGTCAGTGCCAAACTCTTAATCTCACCTAGTCCCACCTACCCGTACTCAGCCCATAACCCTCCACTCCTTTCCTGTCCATATACCTATCGAATTTTACCTTAAATGACACAACTGAACTGGCCTCTACTACTTCTACAGGAAGCTCATTCCACACAGCTATCACTCTCTGAGTAAACAAATACCCCCTCGTGTTTCCCTTAAACTTTTGCCCCCTAACTCTCAAATCATGTCCTCTCGTTTGAATCTCCCCTACTCTCAATGGAAACAGCCTATTCACGTCAACTCTATCTATCCCTCTCAAAATTTTAAATACCTCGATCAAATCCCCCCTCAACCTTCTACACTCTAATGAATAGAGACCTAACTTGTTCAACCTTTCTCTGTAACTTAAGTGCTGAAACCCAGGTAACATCCTAGTAAATCGTCTCTGCACTCTCTCTAATTTATTGATATCTTTCCTATAATTCAGTGACTAGAACTGTACACGATATTCTAAATTTGGTCTTACCAATGCCTTGTACAATTTCAACATTACATCCCAACTTCTGTACTCAATGCTCTGATTTATAAAGGACAGTGTTCCAAAAGCCTTCTTTACCACCCTATCTACATGAGATTCCACCTTCAGGGAACTATGCATTGTTATTCCTAGATCTCTCTGGCCCACTGCATTCCTCAATGCCCTACCATTTACCTTGTATGTTCTATTTGGATTATTCCTGCCAAAATGTAAAACCTCACACTTCTCAGCATTAAACTCCATCTGCCAACGTTCAGCCCATTCTTCTAACCGGCATAAATCTCCCTGCAAGTTTTGAAAACCTACCTCATTATCCACAACACCTCCTACCTTAGTATCATCGGCATACTTACTAATCCAATGTACCACCCCATCATCCAGATCATTTATGTATATTACAAACAACATTGGGCCCAAAACAGATCCCTGAGGCACCCCGCTAGTCACCGGCCTCCATACCAATAAACAATTATCCACCACTACTCTCTGGCATCTCCCATCTAGCCACTGTTGAATCCATTTTATTACTCCAGCATTAATACCTAACCTTCCATGTGGAACTTTGTCCAAGGCTTTGCTGAAGTCCATATAGACTACATCCACTGCCTTACCCTCATCACCATTCCTCGTAACTTCTTCAAAAAATTCAATAAGGTTTGTCAAGCATGACCTTCCACGCACAAATCCATGCTGGCTACTCTTAATCAGATCCTGTCTATCCAGATAATTATAAATACTATCTCTAAGAATACCTTCCATTAATTTACCCACCACTGATGTCAAACTGACAGGTCTATAATTGCTAGGCTTACTTCTAGAACCCTTTTTAAACAATGGAACCACATGAGCAATACGCCAATCCTCCGGCACAATCCCTGTTTCTAATGACATCTGAAAGATCTCCGTCAGAGCTCCTGCTATCTCTACACAAACTTCCTCAAAGTCCTGGGGAATATCCTGTCAGGACCTGGAGATTTATCCACTTTTAAATTTCTAAATTAGAGGATGAGAGGGTTGGATTTCAAACAAACATACTGAGCTTAAATAAAGGAGACTATGATGGTATGAGAGCGGATTGGGAAAATAGATTAAAGGGTAGATCGGTACTTGATCAGTGGTGTATATTTAAGGAGTTATTTTACAACTATCAAGAAAAATATATTCCACTGAAAAAAAGGGTGTAAAAGAAAAAATAGTTAACCATGGCTAAGTAAAGAAATAAAGCAAAGTATACGACTAAAAAGAAAGTTATATAAGGAAGCTAAATCTAGTGGGAAGATTGAAGATCGAGAAGCTTTTAAAGATCAGCAGCAAATAACAAAAAGATTGATTAAGAAGGGGAAGATAGATTATGAAAGTAAATTGGCGAAAAACATAAAAGCAGATAGTAAGAGTTTTTATAGTTACATAAAAAGAAAAAGGGTGGCTAAAGTAAATGTTGGTCCCCGAGAAGATGAGACCGGGAAATTAGTGGTAGGGGACATGGAGATGGCGGAAACGCTGAACAAGTATTTTGTATCAGTTTTTACAGTAGAGGACACTCAAAATATCCCAACACTGGATAAACAGGGGGCTCTAGGGGGAGAGAAGCTAACTATGATTCAAATCACCAAGGAAATGGTACTTGATAAATTACTGGGACTGAAGGTGGATAAATCCCCTGGACCGGATGGCTTGCATCCTAGGGTCTTAAGGGAAGTGGCAGTCGGGATTGTGGATGCATTAGTGATAATTTTTCAAAACTCGCTGGACTCGGCAATGGTCCCGGCAGTTTGGAAAAATGCTAATGTAACTTCTTTATTTAAAAAGGGCAATAGACAGAAGGCTGGGAATTATAGGCCAGTTAGCCTAACATCTGTGGTTGGCAAAATGTTGGAATCGATAATTAAGGAAACAGTAACAGGGCATTTGGATAAACATAGCTTAATAGGACAAAGTCAGCATGGCTTTATAAAAGGAAAGTCATGTTTGACAAATTTGTTGGAGTTCTTTGAGGACATAACATATAGGGTAGATAAAGGGGAACCAGTGGATGTGGTGTATTTGGACTTCCAAAAGGCATTTGACAAGGTGCCACACCAGAGATTATTACTTAAAGTAAAAAATCATGGGATTGGTGATAATATTCTGGCATGGGTGGAGGATTGGCTTTCTAGCAGAAAACAGAGAGTTGGGATAAATGGTTTATTCTCAGACTGGCAGTTGGTGACTAGTGGTGTTCCACAGGGGTCGGTGTTGGGACCCCAACTCTTTACAATCTATATTAACGATTTGGAGAAAGGGACTAAGTGCAACGTATCGAAGTTTGCTGATGACACAAAGATGGAAGGGAGCGTAATGAGTGCGGAGGACATTGAAACCCTGCAGGGCTAAGTGATTGGGTTGACATTTGGCAGATGGAATATAATACTGACAAGTGTGAGGTCTTGCACTTTGGCAGGAAAAATAATAGAGCAAGTTATTAACTAAATGGAGAGAAACTGGAAAGTGCCTCTGTGCAAAGGGATCTGGGGGTCCTGGTGCAGGAAACACAAACAGTTAGTATGCAAGTACTGCAGGTGGTCAAGAAGGCCAATGGAATACTGGCTTTTATTGCTAGGGGGATGGAGTATAAGAACAGGGAGGTCTTACTGCAGTTGTACCGGGTATTGGTGAGACCACACTTGGAGTACTGCATGCAGTTCTGGTGTCCATATTTAAGAAAGGACATACTGGCTCTCGAGGCAGTGCAGAGAAGGTTCACTAGGTTAATTCCGGGGATGGGTGGGTTGATGTATGATGAGAGGTTGAGTAGATTGGGACTCTACTCATTGGAGTTCCTAAAAATGAGAGGCGATCTTATTGAAACATATAAGATTGTGAAGGGGCTTGATCGGGTGGATGCGAGGAGAATGTTCCCAATGATGGGTGAAACTAGGACTAGGGGGCATAATCTTAAAATTAGGGGATGCCGTTCCAGGACTGAGATAAGGAGAAATTTCTTCACTCAGAGGGTAGTGGGGCTGTGGAATTTACTGCCTCAGAGAGCTGTGGAAGCTACTACACTCAATAAATTCAAAACAAAGATAGACATTTTCCTGGATAAAAATGGCATTAGGGGATACGGTGAGCGAGCAGGTAAGTGGACATGAGGCTAGGTTTAGATCAGCCATGTGATCTCCTGGACCAGTTTTCGATAGCCTGGATGGGTCAGAGAGGAATTTTCCAGATTTTTTCTCCTCAATTGGCAAATCTGTATTTTTCCCCCGGGTGATCGCATGGGTTTAGGCGGGATGAATAATAAAATAAAATGGGCGGCATGGTGCCCTGTTGGCTGGCACTGTTGCCTTGTGGGATTCAGTGAAAACTAGAGTTAAGATTGGATCAGCCATGATCTTGTCGAATGGCGGAGCAGGCTTGAGGGGCCGATTGGCCTACTCCTGCTCCTATCTCTTATGTTCTTATGCAGCTGATGGGATTATTTCCCTGAGAGCCAGGATGGGGCCAAATGGCCTCCTTCTGTGCCATAGTTGACAAGCATAAATAAATCCCTTCAGGTTTGCAACCAATCAAGATTCTTCCTGTTCTAGTTTTTAGTAGAATTTTAATTTCCTCTTCCCCACTATTAGCAATCATGTCTATGTCCTTTAGCTATGAAATTCACTTTCTAAAAGACTCCCTTTATGCACCCTCCCTTTCTAAAGTGCACTCCTTAAAGTTTACATAGAACATAGAGCATAAAACATAGACACAACACTGTGTCAACCTTTTAACCTACTCCAAAATCAATTTAACCCTTCCCTTCCACATAGCCCTCCATTCTTCTTTCATCCACGAGTCTATCTAAAAGTCTGTTATATGTCCATAATGTGTCTGCGTCTACCACAGCCTTGGCAGTGTGTTTTGTGCACTTAGTACTCTGTGTAAAAAAACTACCTCTGACATCCCCCTTACCTCTATTTCTGACTTATTATTCACTTCTCACAATGTCTGTTTGTGAGACATGTTATTTTTCTGCCTGATAATGTTTCTGTGAAGCATTGTGGAACATTTTGGCATGTTGGGAGCTGTTCTTGTCAAGGATTTCACACTGATTGCAATCGTTGGTTTGATCTGCTCTCTCCTGATATGAACTGCAAACAACAATGTTGAAAATACAAAAGCCAAAGAAACGAATGAGGGGCAAAGAATCACCAAGTTTGTAAGAGGAAATGAACACATGTATAGGTCAATAGTATGTTTTCATTGATGTGAATATTGTTCCAAATGCTGAAGTAACAAGAATGTGCTCTTTCATGTGGTGGTAATAGATTGTAAAAATGACATCCACACACAAAGGGCTGCTTCCTGAAGCCTCAAAGTGCAACAGGGTGGCAGGAAACATTATGTGACCTTCGTAACTTGCCCTATTAATTGATATGGTGCATGTGATTAGCTTTAACTCACAGAGCTCCTGAGGCTGTTGACCTTTATCCACATCTTCTTTCAGCCAGTCTGGGTGTTGGAGACTGCATTTAACCTGACATGTCCAACAAGCAGTCATCACATCCCTTTTGACAAGAGTGTGCCTTGGGATGCCAAATGAAAGCTGCCTTCCTTTGTTGCACTTCCTCCAACAGGATCTTTAGATGTTCACCCCAAAAGTGGAGCTAATTGCTTTTCCCCTGAAGCCACTTTTCCAATACTTAAAGATAATTAATCTGAATTTAAAAATAGCAACCTTTAAGAAATGGACTGTGCATAATTTCCTGTTAACTGCTGAGAATGAAGTGCAGTGAACAGGCCTAATATATGCCATGAGTTTAACATGGTATGTACAAAGCATGGTTTGCACATCTGCAGGTGACCTCAGGGCATTCCAGATTCCCTTACAGTGTAAGTGAAGTTTGTATTCACTGTAGAGAACACTGCAGTCAGTTTACACACCACACTTCCACTAAATGCAATGTGGAATATTAATGTGCAATTGAATTGTCTCTGTATAGTTACTAAGAGTGTGTCATTCACTTTGATGAGCTAAATGCTTCTGTCTAGTAATAGCTTTCAGTGCATTACCTGAGATTAGCAACAAGGGGCTTTAGTACTACGGGCAATTTTGAACTGTTCTCAAATGAATTGGGACATGATCAATAAAAACAAGACTGAGTTAGGTCAAAATCTGAGCTGGAATAAGCCAAGCCGTATGTGAGCCCATTCTAAGCTAAGCACTGATTGGAATGTAACTGCTGCCAATAACAGTGACAAAAACCTCTTTTTTGTCTAGGATCCAAGAAAATTCTCTTCACAATGAAGCCTCCACCTCCCATCACCTGTTTCTGTCAAGGAGGGCAGAGAACCTTTGCACGATTATGTCCTCTCGTTCTTTCTTAGAACAATTTAAAATTAATAACTTGTTTTCTCAGCATAGCTCAATATTTTTCTCTGATTTATAACCATATAACCATATAACAATTATAGCACTGAAACAGGCCATCTCGGCCCTTCTAGTCCGTGTTGAATGCTTACTCTCACCTAATCCCACTGACCCGCACTCAGCCCATAACCCTCCATTCCTTTCCTGTCCATATACCTATCTAATTTTGCTTTAAATGACAATACTGAACCTGCCACTACCACTTTTACTGGAAGCTCATTCCACACAGCTACCAATCTCTGAGTAAAGAAATTTCCCCTCATGTTACCCTTAAACTTTTGCCCCCTAAGTCTCAACTCATGTCCTCTTGTTTGAATCTCCCCTACTCTCAATGGAAAAAGCCTATCCACGTCAACTCTATCTATCCCCCTTATAATTTTAAATACCTCTATCAAGTCCCCCCTCAACCTTCTACGCTCCAAAGAATAAAGACCTAACTTGTTCAATCTTTCCCTGTAACTTAGATGCTGAAACCCAGGTAACATACTAGTAAATCTTCTCTATACTCTCTCTATTTTATTGACATCTTTCCTGTAATTTGATGACCAGAACTGTACACAATATTCCAAATTCAGCCTTACCAATGCCTTGTACAATTTTAACATTACATCCCAACTCCTGTACTCAATGCTCTGATTTATAAAGGCCAACATACCAAAAGCTTTCTTCACCACCCTATTCACATGAGATTCCACCTTCAGGGAACTATGCACCATTATTCCTAGATCACTCTGTTCTACTGCATTCTTCAATGCCCTACCATTTACCATGTATGTCCTATTTGGATTATTCCTACCAAAATGTGGCACCTCGCATTTATCAGCATTAAACTCCATCTGCCATCGCTCAGCCCACTCTTCTAACTGGCCTAAATGGTCATCTTTTTTCCTTTGCAATGTACTGAGATCTTTCCTTACACACTCCCTGTGGAAATTTATTCTGTTTTTCAACATAATATTGCTTAACAAGTTACTCTTAGATCTTATCTTATTTTCCTCTTAAATAAATTATTTCCACAGACTCTTCACAGTTGTTCTTCACAACTAAAAAAATGTCTCTTAAATCCTCTCTACTTTCTCTGATCAAGGTTCTGGTATTGGAGGTCTGTTAGATGATAATTAGCCCCAGTAATTATGCAGGTGAATGATAAGATCTGGGGAGACACCAAAGGGAATGTAGAAAGAATTAAAAATGATGGAATTGATGTAAATGGGTGCTTGAAGGCCAGTATGAATTCAGTGAGCCAAAATGTCTGCTGTTATTTGACTCTATAACAACGGTTCTGAACCTGGTAACACATATGAAATGCCAGTGGCAGGCCAGGCAGCATTTATAGGAAGAAGTACGGTCGACGTTTCGGGCCGAGACCCTTCATCAGGACTAACTGAAAGAAGAGATAGTAAGAGATTTGAAAGTAGGAGGGGGAGGGGGAAATCCAAAATGACAGGAGAAGACCGGAGGGGGGTGGGATGAAGCTAAGAGCTAGAAAGGTGATTGGCGAAAGTGATACAGAGCTGGAGAAGGGAAAGGATCATGGGACGGGAGGCCTCGGGAGAAAGAAAAGGGGAGGGGAGCACCAGAGGGAGATGGAGAACTGGCAAAGAGTGATTGTGAGAGGGACAGAGAGAGAAGAGAAGAAAAAAAGGGGGGAAATAATAAACAAACAAATAAATAGGGGATGGGGTAAAAAGGGGAGGGGGGCATTAATGGAAGCTAGAGAAATCAATGTTCATGCCATTCGGTTGGAGGCTACCCAGACAGAATATAAGGTGTTGCTCCTTCAACCCGAGTGTGGCTTCATCTTGACAGTAGAAGAGGCCATGGATAGACATAACAGAATGGGAATGGGACTAAACTCCATTAATGTAACCCTTCCCCTTCTTACCCCATCCCTTATTTATCTATTTATCATTTCTCCCCTTTTCTTCTTTTTCTCTTACTCTTTTTCTCTCTCTGCCTCTCTCAGAATCACTCCTTGCCTGCTCTCCATCTCCCTCTGCTGCTCCCCTCCCCCTTTCTTTCTCCCTATACCTCTGACATCCCCCTTGTACTTATTCCAAGCACCATAAAACTATGCCCACTCGTGTTAGCCATTTCAGCCCTGGGAAAAAGCCTCTGGCTATTCACATGATCAATGCCTCTCATCATCTTATACACCTCTATCAGGTCCCCTCTCATCCTCCATCACTTCAAGGAGAAAAGGCCAAGTTCACTCAACCTATTCTCATAAGGCATGCTCCCCAATCCAGGCAACATTCTTGTAAATCTCCTCTGCACTCTCTCTATAGTATCCACATCCTTCCTATAGTGAGGTGACTAGAACTGAACACAGTACTCCAAGTGGAATCTAACTAAGGTCTTATATAGCTGTAACATTACCTCACGGTTCTTGAACTCAATGCATGGTTGATGAAGGCCAACACACCACATGCCTTCATAACAACACTATCAACCTACACAGCAGCTTTGAGTGCCCATTGGACACGGACACCAAGATGTCGCTGATCCTCCACAAGGCCAGGAGTCTTACCATTAATACAACATTCTGCCATCATATTTGACCTACCAAAATGAATCACTTCACACTTATCTGGTTTGAACTCCATCTGCCACTTCTGAGCCCAGTTCTGCATCCAATCAATATCCCGCTATAACCTCTGAAAATCCTCCAGACTATCCACAACACTCCCAACTTATGTCATCAGCAAACTTACTAACCCACCCTTCTACTTCCTCATCCAGCTAATTTATAAAAATTACAAAGAGGACGGGTCCCAGAACAGATCCCTGCAGAACACCACTGGTCACAGTCCTCCATGCAGAATACAAACCCTCTACAACCCTTTGCCATCTGTGGGTAAGCCAATTCTGGATCCACAAAGCAAAGTCTCCTTGGATCCCTTGCCTCATTATTTTCTGAATGAGCCTTGCAAGGGGAACCTTATCAAATGCCTTATGATCAAATGTCATGATATATGCAATTCACTTACTTTACATTATTTACATTATTATTATTATTTTTACATTATTTAAGTGGACAAGAATGCTTAATCAAACAATATATTTACAATATTACTCAAATACTACTGAATTATTAAATACACAAAAGTTTTTAGCTGGGCATTGTGCTGATAAATAAAGCCTTTAAATAAAATTGACAAAGTGCTGGATGCTGAGTAAAAGATCAGAAGCGGAATCGGGCACATCACTGGCATATGTCCTGAAATTTGTCAACTTAGCAGCAGCAGTACAATGCAATACAGTACATGATAATATAAAAAAATTAAAAATAAGTAAATCAATTACTATATATTTCACCCATCGAGTCTGCTCCAATGTTTCATCATGGCTGATCCAATTTTCCTCTCAGTCTCAAGTCTCCTGCCTTCTCCCCGTATCCCTTCATGCCCTCAGATTCACCACTTTCTGGCTAAAACTGTGTGGAGAACCATTGAGATTGTGTCTGCCATTGACCTATTGTGGCAATAGGCAAATTGCAATGGGTCCAGGTCCTTGCTGAGGCAGGAGTTCAGTCTAGTCATGACCAACCTCTCCAAGCATTTCATCACTGTTGATGTGAGTGCTACCGCACAATAGTCATTAAGGCAGCTCACATTAGACACTGGTATAATTCTTCTACCAAAGTGCATAACCATAACATCTGGACACTATGTTCCATCTGCCACTTCTTTGGCTATTCTCCTAATCTGTTTAAGTTTCTCTATAGCCTCTCTACTTCCTCAGAACTACCTGACCCTCCACTTACCTTCAGATCATCCACAAGATTTGAAACAAATTCATCAATTCCATCAGCCAAATCATTGACATGTAATGTAAAAAGATTCAATCCCAACACAAACGCCTGCGGAACACCAATAGTCACCAGCAGCCAACCAGAAAAGGTTCCCTTTATTCCCACTCTTTGCCTCCTGCCAGTCAGCCACTGCTTTGTTCATGCTAGAATCTTTCCTGTTATACCATGGGCTCATAGCCTGGTAAGCAGCCTCATGTGTGGCACCTTGTCAAGGCCACACGACACATTGCCTGTGTTTGCAAACCAACTACCTCAGCTTCAGCACTATCACTCTGGTTCCCACCCTCCCTGTCAAATTAGTATAAACCCATCCCAACAACTCTAGCCGACCTGCCTACAGGGATATTGGACCCCCTCGGGTTCTGGTGTAACCCATCCCTTTTGTACAGGTCATACGTTCCCCAGAAAAATTACAAGCAGAATTACAAGCTCAAGAGTGGTATGCTCTGAGTGAAGTGACTCTGGGAGTTAGCACAAAGGCATACTTCTGCTTGTAATTCTACTGTTCCTACTGATCCCAGAGTCACTTCACTCAGAGCATACTACTCTTGAGCAGTGTGAGGAACACATTTCTAAAGGTGAACATTGTGCTGCCAAGCACTCCATTTAGAACCTTAGCCTGAACTAAAACCTGAGCACCGTACCAAAATGTAATGCCTCTTTTCTATTGAAATTATGCAGTTTGAATTAACATGGACAAGCAACATGGTTAGCATGAACAAATTGGGCTGAGGTGCCTGTTTTTTTGTACTGTACAACTTCATGAGTCTCTAAACATCTTACTCCTTAACTAAAAACTATGTCATAAACATGAGAGAGTGCGCAGATGCTGGTAATCCAAAGTGCTGGAGGAACTCAGCAGGTCAGGCAGCATCTGTGGAAATGAATAAACAGTTGACATTTCTGACCGAGACCCTTCTTCAGAACTGAGGAGGAAGAGGGAAGTCACCAGAATAAGAAGGTGGGGGGAGGGGAAGGAGGCTAGCTGGAAGATGATAGGTGAAGCCAGGTGGGTGGGAAAGGTCAAGGGATGGAGAAGAACCTGACAGGAGAGGAGAGTGGACAAAAGGAGAAAGGGAAGGGGGAGGGGACCCAGGGGAAGTGATAGGCAGGTGAGAAGAGGTAAAAGTCAGTGGGAATAGAGTTGGAGCAGGGACATTTTGTACCAGAAGGGGAAATTGATATTCATGCTAACAGGTTGGAGGCTACCTAGGCAGAATATAAGGTTTTTTCCCTCAACCCTGAGGATGGCCTTATCTTAGCACAATCTACATTGGGTCCCATCGATATACAGGAGGCCATACAGGGAACACCAGACACAGCATATGACCCTAACTGACTCTTGCTATCTCTTCTTTCAGTTAGTCCTGACGAAAGATCTCGGCCCAAAACGTTGACTGTACTTCTTCCTATAGATGCTGCCTGGTCTGCTGCATTCCACCAGCATTTTGTGTGCGTCACAGGTGAAGTGTCACCTCACCTGGAAGGACTGTGTGGGGCCTTGACTGGTGGTGAGGGAGGAGGTGGAGGAGCAGGTGTAGCACTTGTCCTGCTTGCAAGGATAAGTGCCGGGAGGGAGATCAGTGAGGAGGGACAAATAGACAACGGAGTCACGTAGGGATCAATTCCTGGAGAAAGCAGAAAGTGGAGGGCAGGGGAAAGATGTGCTTGATTGGAGACCACTTCGCTGAGCACCTATGCTCTGCCCACCAGAAAAAGCAGGATCTCACAGTGGCCACCCATTTTAATTCCACTTCCCATTTCCATTCCAAAATGTCTATCCATAGCCTCTTCTACTGTCGCGGTAAGGCCATACTTGGGTTGGAGGAACAACATCTTATTTTCCATCTGATGTCAGAGGTAAGTTTCTCACAGAGTGATGCGTGTGTGAAATGCACTGCCAGTGATGGTGGTAGAGGTGGATACAAAAGGGTCTTTTAAGGGATTCCTAGATAGGTAAATGAAGTTTATAAAAATACAGGGCTATGCACTAGGGAAATCCTAGGCAGTTTCTAGAGTAGGATACATGGTTGGCCCAATAATGTGGGCTGAAGGGCCTGTAATGTGCTGATGATTTCCATGACACTACCATGTCATATGTGTGTGCCTCGCTTACAGAAAAAGCTGTTAGACTCGCATTTCAGACTTTCTGACTGTTCCTTTAGATTAGGTTTTATGTTTGGGAATTAAAAAACATAACCCTGGTGACAAGGAAGTTTTAAATGGACCCAGGATGATTACCTACAGTATATGTTGAAGTGCTGTGAGAGCCTCAAGTTAAAGAAGTGCAGAAAGATGTTTGAGTTTAAAAAAAACATGCCGCAGATTTTTTTCTTTGGAGCAACACATTTTCATCACAAAAGGAAAAATGATCAAGTTAAAAGTAAAGCAGAAAACAGAAGAACTCACAAGTTCATAAACAATGAGTACTGGGTGATAATAATCATGTAGTCAGCAGAAATGGCTGACTACATGGAAACAATTATTAGATTGCGAGGTATTTAAAATCAAATGAAATTGCTGATGAGAAACAAATGCCAATTTTCCTGAGTGCATTGGATTTAAAGGCATTCAGTTTGCTTAGAAATTTGAATGCTCCAACCAAACCAGCTGAAATGAGCTTTGCTGAGATCATGAAAATAATGCAGGAACATTTATAATCAAAACCATTGTTGATCGATGAATGCTTTAGGTTTCATACGGAAAATCAAAAGGAAGGGGCATCCATTTTATGATCTGTGGTAGAACTAAAGAGATTGAGCAGTGTCAGTTCAATAATGGGCTTAATGATGTACTGAGAGATCATTTAGTTTTGTGATATCTTACAAGAAAGCATTTAAAATGGCCCCTAACTGAAGCACACTTTACATTTAAAAGAGCAGTTGAAATAGCTGTATCAATAGAAACTGCAGCTAGAGATTGAGTTGTAGTCAGGAATGAAAGTGAGCATGAACAAAGTTGCAAAGACTAAACAGAAGCTGGCCTGGCCAAACAAATTGTGTAACCATTGCTTCAGGGGCACCAGACCAATGCAGATTTAAAGGTGAAACTTGGAGAAAATCCAACAAAGTAGGACACATACAAAGACCATGATGGGCAGATAAAAATAAATGGACTACACAGGGAAGAGAAAAACCTAAATATTCAAGTTGCAATTTCAAATAGAGCATTATCTGCATGCTGTTGAAGAAAAAACTGATAATGATGAGAATGACACCTTGAGATTTACAATGTGAAAACAACCAATAGACAGGATACATTGCTTGCACCAGAAGTGAATGGCAAATTAATTAAAATGGAATTGGTCACTGTCTCAACTGTTTCAGTCATTCTACAAAATGAGCTTGAATGGCATTTCAAAGATGCTGAACTGAAGCTTGTAACTATTTAACTCAAAACTTATCCTTGGGAAATGACATTCACAACAGTGAAATACAACAACCAACAAGCCACATTGGGCTTCTATGTGGAAAAAACTGAGAGGCCCACCATTATGGGGATATGATTGGCTGAGACAACTACAAATTGATTGGTGATCCATCCACCATTTGCATGCCCCAACCCCAGCAATAAAGCCAACTGAAAGTAAATTAAGAAAGGTACTGGATGATGCCACAGCAGTGTTAAAGGATGGCATTGGAAAACTCAAAACATTTTAAGGGTAAAATAATGTTAAATGAAAACACCTCACCAAAGTTTTGCAAAGCCTGTCTGGTTCTTCATACCATCTTGATAAAGTAATTTGTGAGCTAGATCACATGGAGGATGGAAGGAATCCTTTTCAAGCTTGAGGGGAGCCCTTGGACAACACCAACAGTCCCAGTAGCCAAGGAGAATGCGTCTGTCAGGGTCTGTGGTAGTTTTAAGGTAACCATCAACGTAATACTGAAAATAGATCAAAACTCTCTGCCCAGGATAGAAGATACCTTTGCAAACTGTTCTAGAGCGAAATGCTTCAGCAAGGTGGACTTACCTACAGATGGAGATGGAAAAAGAGTCCAAAATGTTCCTCACCATGAACACTCACAAAGGGCTTTATCGCTATAATAGAGGAAAGTGTATGGACCAGGTCTGCAAGGCTGTCCAGGTACTCAGTGTTACCTGGATGACATAATCATTACCGGCAAGGATGACAGGGAACCACTCAAGATCTCAAGACAGTGTTAAAAAGATTAAAAGATTATGGGCTCTGACCATGGCACAGCAGGTATGAATTCTTTAAACCAATCATCATTTAGATAAACCAATCATGCAGGATTTCACGAGTGTGCTGAGAAAATTCAGGCAATGATGGATGCCCCCAGGCCAAAGGACATGTCATAGTTGCAGTCTGTTTTTGAATTTGTCAGTTACTGTAACAGGTTCCTGCAAAACGTGGCTACTGTGCTCCACATCTTGAACTCATTACTACAGATGGGGAAGAAATGGTTAAAATGGCACCAGTGAACAATGGTTCCTCGGGTGATATCTTTCAGATAGCAAATCTTTTAAATTATTTCACTTTTTCTACACCTGCTGCTTGTTCTTTTTCTATTGCTTGTGTTATAAAACTGTTGGTGCCTGTGATGTACAGATCAGATCTTGACCGAAGGACCTCGGGCTATGCTATGTCCAGAGATCTGCCCTGTGGAGATCAGATTTGAGAATCTGAAAAGGACTGAGAACACAAGCTGACCCGTGGGGGAGAAAACAAAGATGGGACTTGGGATCATGAGCAACTCCATCACAAAGCATCAAGGAAGACTGAAGATTCGAGGTGAAGGTGTTCGGACCTGGTCAGCGAGAACCCTTGACAGAAGCTGCCAGGGTGTTTGGATCTGGTTGACGATCGCTCCTGATAGGGGCCAGAGGGTCAGCGATCGCTCCCAAAGGGGTCGGCATTCAGATGAGGAAGGAATATTCAATGTTCTGAAATTTATGTGATTGGGCTGTGCAGTACATAATATTAGACTCCAGTTTTTCAACATTTTCTTTCTTGCGGCCGATTGGTGGGTGTGTAATCAGTAAGTACTGTGTGTGTGCTGTTCTTTTTTGTGAGTGAGGGGTTGGTTGCTGTTCTTTTTCTGCAGGGAGGGGTGGGGGATTTTGGGATCTATGAGTTTTGTTTCTTTTACTTTACTGTAGGTATTTCATGCATGGCTGTCTGGAGAAGACAAACATCAGGGTTGTATTGTACATGCATACTTTGACACTAAAATTAACTGTGAAGCAATGGATAAAGCAGTGTGAGATGGGTTTCCAAAAGGCAATGGAAGTAGTGATATCAGACACTGAACTCACACATTATGCTGATCCAACTAACAGCAGAAGCTCTGTTTCTTTAAGGATACAATTACAAGGCGGAATTGACTAAGCTTGGAAATCACAATCAGAATCAGAATCAGGTTTATTAACACCAGCATGTGTGGTGAAATTTGTTAACTTAGCAGCAACAGTTCAATACAATACATAATATAGAAGGGGAAGAATAATTAATAAACAAGTAAATCAAGTACAGTGTATGTATAATGCATTGTGGTGAACTACATTTACCTGTCTGGACACGTCCCCCCCGACTGCTCCTGTGGCTCCTCCCACTGACCATGGCTTCTCCCACTGACCCCGGTATAAAGGCGATTGGAGACACAGCCCCGGTCTCAGTCTCCAGGATGTAGTGTGGTGGTCAATTGCTGCTTGTTCTTTCTTCCAGCCAATAAAAGCCTGTATCTCGCCTCACGTCTCCGAGAGTTATTGGTGGTGCATCATGCACAGACTAAAATTTGTGCAATAACAGAAATAATATATATTTAAAAGTGAGGGAGTGTTCACAGAATGGAAAAGCATTGACCTGTTTACCTTGGGAAAAGGAAATACCTGAAAGATTTACAAAAGAGAACAATCTTCTTGATGAATTCGCCCAAGTGAAAACAAGAAGTCTCGCTATTATGGCAGAAATGATCTAAAGGCAAACCAGACTGTCTCAGGTCTATATGGCCACCCAATATAGTTGGAATGTGCAGCAGAAACTTCAGGTTCCCCATTTTTATCAGCACCGGGTTGAATTTGCCCTAAATGGACATTGCCTTAGGTGGGAATTGAGGGTTGCTGTACCATCCAAACTGAGAGCTGAAGTGTTGGAGGAGCTAAATGGCAGTCATCATGGTCAGAATGAGAAGCGTTGGCTCGAAGCTTTATCTGGTGGCCTAATTGATCAGCAGATCGAGCAGCTTGCCATGCACGTTGCGGGATGCTGACGTATACAGGAGATGCCAAGAGTGCATCTCTCCATCCCTGGGTATGGCTTGTGTTGCAATGGCAGAGGGTTCATGTGAATTTTGTAGGACCATTCATAGGCACAAAGTGTCCCGAAGTGTTCCCAATAGCCTCACACACTGCTGATGTGTTGAGAAGCCTCTTTGCAAGGACTGGAAATGAACTCCTGAAAATGAATGGAATATGACATATTACATCTGCACAGTACCAGCCAGCTGCGAATGGCTTGGCGGAATGTTTTGTTCTGCATCTAAAGAATGCACAGCAGTAACTCTGAAGCAGAAGCTCACCAATTTCCTCCTTGTATATCGCAACGCAGCACCCACCACAACCATCAACCAACCAGCAATGTTGTTCCTGGGTCATCCCTGTGTTCACGCTTGGGTTTCCTCAAACCCAATCTCAGAAGAAGTGTGCAGGGCAAACAGCTGGGGCAAATTGAGAGCTCCACAAACATGGAGGCTTGATGTTTCACTCCTGGACAAGCAAGCTAGGTGATGATCTACAGAGGTGATCAAAAGTGGGTACTCAGAAAGATTTGAGGACAGAACTGCACCACTCTCCTACACAGTGAAGATCGGGCCTGCTCTCATCTGGAGACAACACATCGATCAGTTGAGGAGAGCAGAGTCAATTGTTAGAGAAGAAAGATAGCTAGAGCTGTCAGAACCATTTCCTGCAGTCCCAGAGTCCAAGCAGAGTGATCCCTCTTGTCAGGAAACACGTTATCACACAAGAGTAAGAAAGCCTCTGCAGTGATTAAATTTTTATGCTTGAATGGGATAATTAAAAAATTTACTATGCTATGGATATCTGTATTGTAGTTGTATGATGTAGTACAATGTGTGTATAGTTGAGATGCATTCGATATTGAGTTGGAGTTTATAGCCAGGCAGGGAGGAATGTAGTGTGTTTAATGTTTCAGTGGTATTGAGTAATATTGTAATTATATTGTTTGATTAAGCATTCTTGTTTGTTTAAATAATTCATTATGGGTTATGTGTAAAAGCACGAGAATTGCATACATCATGATGGTACAATGTCATTCTTGTGTGCTTTGCTTAATAAAAGCTAAGTTAGACTTGCATTGCAGACTCTCTGTCTTTTCCTTTAAATTAAGTTTTATGTGGTGGAGTTACAAAACATAACAAAGACCATTACTGCACTATTACTCTGTTAAGCTCTAAGAGGAAAAGTTGTTGCTTTCTTTCTTTTGCTTGGAGTTTAACCAGCGCGTATTATGTCCATCTGCTTGCGATTAATTAGGAAATGAAGAAAAGGAATTTGAAAAGCCAGGAAAGACGTGGCCAGGGCTGGAAGTTTAGTGCCCTTACACGGAAGTTTGATTATGTCTCAGAATAATGAGGAACAATGGGCGGGACTATAATTACACTGCAGCCTCTAATCCCCAAAGGAACAAGGAGTCTCGGCTATGAGGTTATCCGTCCTTGGCTCCACACAAACAAGGCAGACAGGATTCATGGCATTACATCACCAGAAACAGACTGCTCGCCAAGACGACTGTGCTGAAGGCTTTTTACCAGACACATCCAAGTATTGCAGCTGACTCCGAATTTTAATACATTCCTTTTGAGAAGTACAACCAGCTTCAAATAATTTGCATACATTTATCTGAGAAAAGCACTTAAGACGCTGTGGGGTTTTAAAATGTTTTATTCTCAGTAATAGTACAGATTATCCCTAAAGAATTTGTTCCTTTTAAGTATTGGACGTTAAAGCTTTTTAAAATAGTCAACATCTCTTGCCATTTAACATCTGCAAAAGTAATTTTTGAGGATGTTTTGCAAAGCAACTTTTTTTAGACAAATGCATAGAACTTTCAGTGTAGGGCAAATGACAACAAACAAAAGTCTGAGTCCTTTTTGATTGGGGTACAAGAAATGTGCTTATTCAGTCCTTAAGAGGATTAGAGCACTTTGAATCCAACAGTAAATAATAAGCAACCTGCAACAGATTAACATCTGCAACATTTTACTGCGTATTGTGTGTCTGAAGGGAAGGCCTGTGGACTTCAATCAGGCTTCTGGTTTTGAAGAACTATAATGCAGAGGTTCGGCCCAAATTGGTGGATGAAGTGCTGAAGAAATGTGGGAATATCCCAAACCAAATGCCACCTTCATTGAAACCTTGAATTATTATCATCCTCTGTAAGCTTGTCTACTTTCTAAAAGCCACAGGACAGCTTCCTTCACACACACACTCAGATAAACACGCACAAAACTCAGCCCTTTAATGGGGTCGGGTGGGGGTGTGGTAGGGGGAGTCTCAAGAAGTCAGTTAAAGAATTGTACAACAACTGGAAATTACCAGCACTTCATTGACCAAATTGAGATATAAAAGATTGCAGATGCTGGAATTTGGAGCAAAAATGCGATGCTGGGGGAACTCAGCAGGCCAGGCAGCATCTGTGGAGGGAAATGGACATTTCAACTGTGTTTTGTTGCTAAGGTGTGCACACTCTTGTTAAAGCTGCCAGCACTTTACGGTTATCTGGGAACCTGCAAGCATTGAAATCTGCAAGACACTGTTGTGATCTAGCGCAGGGGAAAATAATTGTTGGGAAACTAAACAAAATTGTGACAATGTGCAGTTTTTAAAAATTAAAGGTACCCCAACTTGTATTAATTATGTTTGAACAGACCAAGGCTGCTTAGCTGAGAAAAGCACGAATTTCACACTAGAGTCAGGCATTGTCTGCGGTGAGGCCTGAGAGGTTCTCTGCTGTAGAGGACTGGCAGGCTCCTCTGGCACTGATGGTGGAGGGGGTATGGAGAGTATGAAATGGTGGGGTGTGTAATGTCTTACTATAGGATTTTGTGAATAAAACATATGAGGGTCTTTTTATGTGGTTAACTTTCATTTACTTCCAATACAAACAAAGTGAAAACAGCCACCTTACACTGATGTTGTTACGTCAGGCACAGTCTCTTAAAATGAACTTGAGTTTCTTCCTCCTTCCCTTTCTTCTCTGGTCCACTCTCCTCTCATATCAGATCCCGTCCTCTCTACTACTTAACCTTTCTTACTCACCTACCCTTTAGCTACCTTCCTTCCACTTCTCCCACCATTTTATTCTGACATCTTCCTCCTTCATTTCCATTCCTGATGAAGAGTCTGCCTGAAACATCGACTGTTAATCCGTTTTCATAGAAGCTGCCTGACCTGCTGAATTTCTCCACTACTCTGTGTGTGTAACTCAATGGCAGTGTTTGCGAATTATGTAAAACTGTTCTTACTATGACCAGTTTGTGTCACCTGTCACCTATTACATGACCCTACACAATCCACCCCAGCCCCGAATTCACCAAAACCAGCATTGTGAGTCTGTCTGGGGACATACAAGCTGCCCAGCGTGGATCCTGTGAGCCTCGGTTGGAGTAACTGTAGGTGTTCCTGGCTCATCCATGGCTCTGCCGACACACACATGGCCATGTCGTGATGCAGGAGGTATGACAGTGGAACCACCCAGGTCTTGGTGGGCCAGTTTAAGGTGATCTACAGAAGTACATTCAGGTTTACCCTTCCTATCTACAATAAAATTCTTCCGTCCAAAATGAGGAAAGGACCATCATTAGGGAGCTGGGGGGGTGGGGTGGGGGGGCACGTGGATGCAGACAAAAATGAACAAGATAAAGTATGGGTCAAACTGGAACCCAAGTGTGCTAAAGCATGATGGGAGGTAGGAATAGGGGTGAATGAATTGAATTTACTGAGGAGGGCGGAATGCTGCTAAGATGCTGACGAGACGGCCGTAGCATCAGGAATGAAATCACCCATAGTGACTGCCCCATACACCTGCTCAACTGCAGAGGGCTATGAATCTTCTATTCTGAGCCCCAGCAGCACCTGTGGGATATGATGGTGTCAACATTTGTCCATCAGAGAGGCCCTCAGAGCGGCCTTTAAGGAACAGTAAAACTGCTCACACAGGTAATTGGACTGTGAGTAATATGCCGTGGTGTGATGCAATTTTATGCCGAGGTTCTGGCCCATTGTGGCCTAGAAGTCTGACGTGAATTGACGACCACAGTCAGAAGGAATATCAGACAGGGTGTTTTTAAATTCTGGTTCTCTTGAAATGAATGCTAACATTACATTTGCCTTCCTCACCAGAGAATCAACCTGCAAGTTCACCTTTAGGGAATCCTGCATGAGGGCTCCCAACAACACACACAAAATGCTGGTGGAACACAGCAGGGTGAAGGGTCTCGGCCCAAAACGTCGACAGTGCTTCTCCTTATAGATGCTGCCTGGCCTGCTGTGTTCCACCAGCATTTTGTGTGTGTTGTTGTTTGAATTTCCAGCACCTGCAGGTTTCCTCATCAGGGCTCCCAAGTCCCTTTGCATTTCTGGTTTCTGAATTTGCTCCTCATTCAGAAAATATTCTGTGTTTTTATTCATTCTACCAAAGTGCATGGCCATGCACTTCCATACTCTGTTTTCCATCTGCCGCTTTGCACATTCTCCTAGTCTCTCCATGTCCTTCTGCAGCCTTCCTGCTTTCTAAACACAACCTGCCCCTCCATCTATCTTTGTATTATTTGCAAACTTGGCTACAAAGCCATCAATTCCATCATGCAGATCATTGACATATAATGTGAAAAAAGCGGTCCTAACACGGATCCCTGTGGAACACCACTAGTTACCAGCAGCCAACCAGATAAGGTCCCCTTTATTCCCACTCATTGCCTCCTGCCAGTCTGCCAGTCACCCAATCTTTTATCCATACTAGTATCTTGTTAATGGCCTTCTGCAAATCCAGGTGAACAATATTAACTGACTCTCCTCTGCCTATCCTGCCAGTTATTTCCTCAAATAATTTCAGCAGATTTGTCAGGCAAAATCTGCTGAAATTCTGACATTCAGCATGACATCTAAAACTTTGACAAACTTCTGTAGATATCTAGTGGAGAGTGGCTGCATCACAGACTGTTATGGAAACACCAAAGCCTTTGAATGGAAAGTCCTACAAAAAGTAGTGGATACAGTCCAGTGCATCACGGGTAAAGCCCTCCCAACCAAAGAGCACATCTATATGAAATGGTGTAGCTGGAAAGCAGCATCCATTATCAGGGACCCCTCGCCACACAGAAAGAAAGTACAGGAGCCTCAGCACTCATAGAAACAGTTACTACCCCTCAACCATCAGGCTCTTGAACCAAAGGAAATAACTTAAATCAACTTCATTTGCCTCATCATTGAAATGTTCCCTCAACTAAAGGATTCACTTTCAAGTACTCTTCAGCTCATGTTCTCAATATTTATTTCTATCTTTCTGTTTGTATTTGCAAAGTTTATCATCTTCTATACTTCTGTTGAACACCCACGTTGGGCAGTCTTTCATCAATTCCATTATGGTTATTATTCTATAGATTTATTGAGTATGCCCACAAGAAAATGAGCTTCAGGGTTTTATATGATAATATATATGTACTTTGATAATAAATATACTTCGATCTTTGAACCATTCCAGAATCTAGTGATCCTCGAAAGATCACTACTAATTCCTCCACAATCTCTTCAGCTACCTCTTTTGGAATTCTGGGACGTGTTTTATCTGGTCTGGGTGAATTATTTCAGCCACACTTTATTTGCATGGTGGCAAGTCTGCAGGTGCCACAGTGGCCTCATCAGGCATCTTAGAACCAACAGAACTGGAGTGAAAATTGCCTCGGAGGATTTGCCCAGGAAGAAGATTTCACTGACCTTTAAAATTTGTTGACATTCTCTGGGGATAGCCATTTAATTACTTTTATAACAGTAACAGACCGAATCTCTCTTAAGGTTTCTCCACCCACTAAGGCCAAGCAATGAGCTGGTGTCACACTAAGCAATACCAGGAGGTCCTGGTTTGATGTGCAGTCTGATCTCAGCTATTTGGCAGGCAATTGATCAGCCACAACTGGCATTAGGATTGGAAAGAATAGTGCACATAATTGTCGATTATAGGCTGTTTGTTGTATTTTCATTCTATAAGTTTTCTTTAGATACTGCAAAACTTTGGAACAGGAACTGGATATTTAGTCCTTTAGTGTACTTCGCTATTCCATTGGATGATAACTTGTCTGTTTCAGAGGTACAAACTCTGTCAATAACAGACTCTCTGTATCCCCTGACATAATTCTAGTCATTATATTTCAGCTTACTAGACACACAAAATGACCAGCTGATTACTTCTGCAGGTGGGAGAGTTAAGACCATTGGCGAGTGGCTTGGCCCATACCCATAAGCCGCTAATCGGATTTTACTGAGATTAAAACAGATAGAATAGAAGCAGCAGACTTTAATGTTTTCCTTAGACACCCACACTCAACCAAGAGATACAGTATCTCCTAAGCAATTCCTCAGTGGGAAGCTGAGCCTCAAAGGACAATCTCTGATAAGTGTTAGATGGTGATTCACTTCCACTGAGTCTCATCCCAGGCCCCAGTCCCTTTGATGCTTCACACTGACTCAAGAGGAACTAAAATCAAGACAATGTAGGTGTTGGAAATCTGACACAAAAAGAGAAAATGCTGGATACACTTGGCATGTCAGGCAGCATTGTGTTGGAATATTCTCTCCCCACAGTTGCTGTCTGTTTCCAGTATTACCAGAATTTTCTGTGTCTTTTCTTTGTCTTAGTTATGAAACAAAAACAGGAGTCCATCATTAGCAATGGAAAGACATCATATTCTCTAATTGGTGGGAAAATTTGTTGAATGCTATTATATTTATGATATTAGGATATTAAAACAGCGTATTGTTTGTGTGGTAGAGGAGGGTTCATGCCTTGTCACAATTTTACCACATAACCTAAAATAAATTTGAACTTATAAAATATCTTTCATAATTTCAGAATACCTTGGAATGCTTTGCAACTAATGCAGCAGTTTTTGTAATATATTTACTACTGATAAACAGGAAATGCAAGCTTATATGAAGTACAGCAAGCTTGCATAGATACAAATAAAATTACAAGGAATTATGTGACTTTTGATGTCTTATGACCCTTGATTTTCATTTGGTTTCAATACAGCATTCTTTTTAATTTTCTAAGCACTTTCTGAGTAACTTACAGATGATCTGCTCGGTGGTATATGGGAAAGAGTATGTGCAGTCAAAACTGGATGCTTGTCTTGCAGACAACTAATTTCACTGGCTATCATTGTCAGTTCATATCAGCAAACCCCATGAATTCTACTTTTTAAAGAGGACTGAAACATCCTATTTCCTCAATTTATAAATAAGGAAGAAAAAGAATATTTCATGCTTCTGTGCAGCTCTTTTTCATAATGTAGATTTGGTAAATAATGTGTTGCAGATGTTGAAATATCAAAGGTTTGAGCTCCCTCCTCCCACCAGCATGTTCTATTACAATCCTTATTTCTGGCATGTGTTAAATTTGCATAACACCACAAGCTCACCCTCCTAAACTCCAAACCAGTCCACATTAACAAGGGGAAGAATTACTTAATTAGAGGTTAGTTCAGGGCTGTGACTATCAGCGCTTCAAAAATGCTTTCTCTTGTTCACTTAGGGTTAAGTCGTGGCTATAAATCATCTTTCAGCTGGTCTTAATACCAGCGCAATATAACGAAACACATGTTGCTTCATCTAACAGACACATCCTGGCCATGAAGGAATACAGGCTGATGAATGTAGCCTGCTGTTGCTGCCAAGCAACTGAGAGAACTGCGGAAATAAGAGCTAATCTTACCAAGCAGTAGTCAAATTAAGTTTGTAGTTTGTCTTTTTCTCTGGTGCATTGAAAGCAGCTGCTTACTGTGATGGTTTTGAGCTCCTTGGCTTATGAAAAGTGGGGGCAGGGCACAGTGTGTTATAATGAGCTGAACCCCAATCATCCATTGTGAAAGTTGTTCATAAGAAAATTCAGTGGAGTTAGTGAATGATAGACTTACTTCATGGAATATAATCAAGCAAGTATTGGAAATGTTTTCATCTACTTGATTTTCCTACTGATTTATAAAAGCTCACAGTACTTGCCCGTTCACTGCTTCTTGACTGGACTTCTCAACATCACACCTTTGTCTCTATACAAGTGACTGTATGTACCCATTAAGTACACCCTTCAGACATCTCAGTGCACGGCAACATCAGTTTCAAGATCATTGTTATCATAGGCATACACACACTGGGAAAGAAGGCCACAAAAATTAGATCAAAATCGGAATCAGAATCAGGTTTAATATCACTGGCATGTGTCATGAAACTTGTTAACTTTGCAGCAGCTGTACAGTGCAATACATGGTAATAGAGAGAGAGAAAAGAAAACTGAATTGTAGTTAGGATATCTATCTATCTATATGAAATAGTTAAACTAAGTAAATAGTCCAAAAATAGAAATAATAGTGAGGTAGTGTTCATGGGTTCAATGTCCATTCAGAAATCAGATGGTAGAGGGGAAGAGCTGTTGCTGAATTGTTGATTGTGTGCCTCAGGCTTCTGTATTTCCTTCCTGATGGTAGCAATGAGAAGAGGACATGTCCAGGGTGGTGTGTGTCCTTAATGATGGACACCGCCTTTCTGAGGCACTTTGCATCTTAGCATCAGTAGCAACAGTTCACATAAACTTAAATTAACATGAATTATACATAACTGGTGTTTACAAAATAAACATAGCAGCACTAATGCTAGATTGAGAGAAAGGGAGAATTAAATATAGTCTGAAGTGGTATTAAGGTTTTTCAGGTTGACCTGATGGCAATGAGGAAGAACCTTTTGTTGAACCTCATGTTCTTGTACCTCCTGTTTGGTAGCAGCATTGATAAGTAGGTATAGCTTGGATAATAAATTTCCTTTATGATGAATGCCATCTTCCTGAGCCACACCTTACTGTAGATGTCCTCAATAGCAAGTGGAGCTGTACCCATTATAGAACTGCCTTTAGGCTCTTGTTACCATTTGCTTTAGCCTCTCGTGTTCCTGTCATTGAAGATGCAGTTGATATTGTACCATTGGATGCATTAGGCAATTTACCCCCAATAGGTTCTACAAATAACCACCAATAACAAAACAATGTAGGTGCTAGAAATCTGGAATAAGAACAGAATATACTGGAAAATGCTGGAAAAGTTACATCTGTGGGTGGAGAAATAGTTAATGTTTCAGGTCCATGACTGTTTGCAAGAACTAGGAAATAGAGAAAACAAGTTTTCAGAAGGAGGGGTAAGAGGGGATAATGGGTAGAACAAAAGGATATCACTGATGGAGTGTGTTGTGTATTTAATATTTCAGTAATACTGTAAATATATTGTTGATTAAGCATTCTTTTTTTGTTTAAATAATTCACTTAGTACATAAAAGTAAGTGAAAGGCTTATGGCATTACGCCACCACATCATATGTGCGTATGCATGCATATCTTGCTAAAAAAAAAAGGTAAAAAGAAAAAAATGTATACAGTTACTCCTGGCACTGTCTTTTTCCTTCAAGTAGTTTTATATTTTGGAGTTCCAAAACATAACAGTGGCAATGAAGAAGTTTCAAACAAATCTGAGATGAATACTTACCTGTTGAAGTGCAGTGAGACGTTTGTGCTTTTAGTAAGTGCAGCAGATGCTTCTGTGGGAAGGCACAGAAAAAAGGTCAGAAAATGAATGAATTTCAAGGGTTCATAATCAGTGAGTATTGGGCGATAATAATCATAAACCAAAAAAAAAAAAACAGAATTAGCTGGCTACATCGGACAAATAGATGTATTTGATCGCACAAGGGATAACTGGATATTGTATACTGAGCAAATTGAGCAGCATTTTAAAGCAAATGGAATAGTGTATGAGAAAGGAGTTCCAGGTTTGCTGAGTATACCAGGTGGAAGAGCGCAAAGTTTGCTTAAATGTTTGACTGCTCCAACCAACCAGCTGAAATGAGCTTTGCTGATATAGTGAAAGTAATGCAGAAATATTTAGAACCAAATTTATTGTAGATTATAGAATGCTTTAGGTTTCATAAGAGGTATCTAAAGGAAGTCAAGTCATATCCAACTTCATTGAAGACATTATCTGAGCTTTGCCAATTCAGTGATGGGGTTAATGATACACTGAGAGATTGTTTAGCATGTGCAATTTTACAAGAAAACATTCAAAAATGGCTCCTAACTAAAGTATGACTTACATTTAAAAGAGCAGTTGCATTTGCTGTGTCAATGGAAACAACGGACAGTGACACAAGTTGCCATCAGGAATGAAAGTGGGAATGAACAAGTTGCAATGTCTAAGCAGGAACCAGCCTGATGAACAAATTGTGTTACTGTAGTGGCAGGGACTCACATACACCAGACCAATGCAGATTTAAAAGAGAAACTTATAGCAAATGCAACAAAGTAGGACACATACAAAGAGCATGTTGGACAGACAAAATAAATGGACTTCACGGAGAAGAGAAAAAGATAAAATGTCAAGTTGCAGTTTTAGAAAGAACACTAATCTGCATGCAGTTGATGAAAAATCAGATAATAATGAGAGTGACACAAGATGGCATAGCCTTAAGATTTACAACATGAAAACTAACAATAGACAAGCAATAGAGCTTACACAAATGGAATTGGACACTGGCTCAGCAGTTTCAGTCATTCCACAAAATTAATTTGAACAACATTTCAAGGATATTGACTGAAGCCTGCAGATATCCAACTAAAAACCTATACTGGAGAAAAGGTAACTTCTGTGGGAATGACATTTGTAACAGTGAAATTCAACACCCAACAAGCCACATTGGGCTTGCAGGTGGTAAATATAGCTTGATTGGAAATTCAACTACCATTTGTATGCAACATCCCCTGCAAAAGAGTCAACTGAAAGCAAATTAAGAAAGGCACTGGATAATGCCACAGAAGAGTACAAGGGTGGTATTGGAAAACCCAAACACATCAAGGGTAAAATAGCATTAAGTGAAAATGCCACACCCAAGTTTTACAAAGCCCACCCCATTCCTTCTACCATCTGCGATGAAGTGGCCAGTAAGATAGATCACATGGAGGCTAAAGGAATTCTTTCCAAGTTTGAGTGCATCCCATGGGCAAGACCAATGGTCCCAGTAGTCAAGGAAAATGGATCTGTCAGGATTTAAAGGTCACTCTCAACTCAATATTGAAAGTAGATCAATACCCTCTGCCCAGGTTAGAGGATATCTTTGAAAATATTTCTGGAGGAACACACTTCAGCAAAGTGGACTTACTGAAGCCTACCTACAAATGGAGACAGAAGAAAAGTCCAAAGTGTTTCTCACCATAAACATTCACAAGGAGCTTTATTGCTATAATAAGCTTATTTTTGGAGTAACATCTGCACCTGCATCTGACAGAAAGAAAAGGTGACGTCAGATACTGTACTCACACATTATGATGCACATTGTCCAGTAAGGCTTGTCTGTGACACCTTATGATGTACTGTAGGTGCAGTAATGTCACACGTTCTGAGTGATGGAAGTGAATGCACCAAAGCCTTTCATCATGTTCCCTTACTGCTCCAGAGAAAGCTTATGCACAGATTAACAGAGAGGCCTTGAGCCTGGTTAGGGGTGTAAAATTCTTTAACCAGTGCTTGTACGAGAGAGCGTTTACCCTTGTTGCTGATCATCAACTACTGGGGTCCATTTTCAATCCGCAGAAGGTTGTTCCACTCACAGCAGCAACACGAATGCAGAGATGAGCTCTATTTCTTCGAATTCACAATTACAAGACTGAATTCAAGAAGACAAATAATCATGGAAATGCTTTGGACTGTCCCTTTTACTCTTCAAAAAGGAAATAGCTGAAAAATCTACAAAAGAGGACGCTCCTCTTGACGTATCTCACTAATGCCAATTGGAAGTCTCCCATTTAATGCAGAGTTCAAGTCAAGTCAAGTCAAGTCAACTTTATTGACATTTTGACCATAACTGCTGGTACAGTACATAGTAAAAATGAGACAACGTTTTTCAGGACCATTGTGTTACATGACACAGTACAAAAACTAGACTGAATGACGTAATAAAAAAAACACAGAGAAAGCTACACTAGACTACAGACCTACACTGGACTGCATAAAGTGCATAAGGAAACTAGAAAAGACCCCATACTGTCTCAGGTCTAAGTGGTCACACAAAATGTTAGAGCTTCTAGCTAAGCAGTGTAGGGAGGAATGTTGTGTGTTTAATATTTCAGTATTATTTAAGTAATGGGGCTGTTGGCCCTGTCCAGCAGAGCAGATTATACCAGTATTAAAATAAAAACTTGGCTAAAATGAGGACATCTTCACAAGGCGATGGTTTAAGTATCAGCATCCATTGTTAAGGACCCAAACCACCCAGGACATACTGTCTTCTCATTATTACCATCAGGGTTTAGGTACAGGATCTTGAATATTGATCCTCAATATTTTAGGTATACCTATTTCCTCCCTGCCAAAATTCTGAATAGTCCATGAACCCACGGACACTACCTCACTATTTTTGCCATAAAACAACAATCTTCACAACACATATGAGCAATAGTAAACATGATTCTAATGGCTTGCAGAAATTGCTGGTTCTGAGGCAAACGTGAAGCAAGAGTTTGATAATGGGTCCAGAATGCTGCAGAACGGCCTGATGGAAGATGAAGTATTGCTCTTCCAATTTCAGTTGAGTCTTATTGTAATAGTGCAGAAAACTAGAGATAGGTGGAGGAGCAGGATGGAGAACTAAAGAGGCAGAGAATCCATAGATGGAGAAGCACACTGTAAGCGCCAGAGTGGAAGAAGTTGAAATGAATGCCCGCTTCATCTGGAAAGACTGTTTGGCTGTCTAAATGGTGGGGATGGAAGTGGTCAAAAGATGGGTGTTGCATCTCCTGTGGTTTTCTGGGGTGATAGGAAGAGAAAATCAGGCAAGTTACAGACAGTGACCCCTTCAAATACTGAATGAGAAGAGCAGTGGAGCATGTTGCCATGGCAGAATCCAGTTGGAAATTACAAAGAATGATACATTGAATGCAAATTCTGTTGGGGTGGAACGTAAGAACTGGTGAGGTGGTTCTGTTCTCGCTCTACCTAGGAGACACAGGAGTGAGGGCAGGAGTGTGGGGAACAGGTAAGTTGTAGTGCAGGGCTCTGTCTATTGTGTGGTGGAGAAGATGTGGCTCAGGAAGAAGGAAGACATTTTGGGGTGGAATACCTCATTATTGGAGCAAATGAGAAGGAGATGTAGGAACTGGGATAAGAATTATTGGATGCAGTTTTGGTCACTTAATTACAGGAAGGATATTAATAAGGTTGAATGAGTGCAGAGAAGGTTTACAAGGATGTTGCCGGGACTTGAGAAACTGAGCTACAGAGAAAGGTTGAATAGGTTATGACTTTATTCCCTGGAGCATAGGAGAATGAGGAGTGATTTGATAGAGGTGTATAAAATTATGATGGGTATAGAGAGAGTGAATGCAAGCAGGCTTTTTCCACTGAGGCCAGGGGAGAAAAAAAACAGAGGTCATGGGTTAAGGGTGAAGGGGGAAAAGTTTAAAGGGAACATGGGGGTGCTTCTTCACGCAGAGAGTGGTGGGAGTGTGGAATGAGCTGCCAGATGAAGTGGAGAATGTGGGCTCACTTTTGACATTTAAGAAAAACTTGGACAGGGATATGGATGAGAGGGGTTTGGAGGGATATGGGCCAGGTGCAGCTCAGTGGGACTAGGCAGAAAAATGGTTTGGCACAGCCAAGAAGGGCCAGAAGGCCTGTTTCTGTGCTGTAATGTTCTATGGTTGGAAGAAATAGTGTCCTTGTACAACATCTACTTTCTTCATAGCAAGGACTTGTAAGCAACAATGTGAAAATTATTAAATTTGCCTATATTTTCTAATGCTGGCTGAAGATTTAACATTAGGTGATCTATTCAGGTAATGTTCTCAGCTCTTTTTCAAGGTAACATCATGTGGTGTTGAATCACACTTGGGGGATCTAATCTTACAACATTCCATTGGCATGTCAGCCCTGCATTTGTCCTCAAGTTTCTTAAGTGGGATTTGAATATTCAACTTCCTGATGCTGACTTGAAAGTGTTTCCGACAGATGACACAACTTGAGAAGGTGTCCAAGCAGATTCTCAACCACAGATCATTATTCAGTGTGAGGATGTGGATGGACATAACTTAGGCAGATAAAATGACTGCTCTACACATGGAAGCCTCGTGTTGGTGGACTTAGACTGTAACCAGACGGAGATGGAAGAAAATTGAGACAAGGGAGACTGCTGCCTTCCACTTCTCTTACTTCCCAATCTCAGAATATCAGAAAGTATTACAGGTGACCATTGAGAAGCAGGCTCCTACAATAATAGCATTACATTACTATTTTTAATACACCCATAAATACTGGCAGCATGATTTCCTACAAAATGTCAATTTCTCAGTCTCTAAATTGAATTGAATTCATTTGAGTTTATTTAACTCTTACATCCGTCCCACAACTTGACGGAGTAAAAATCTTTGTGTTATGACGCCGTCGTAATGCACAGACATGTGAATTTGTAAATCTAATGGCTTGTAGAAAGAAGCTGTCCCGTAGTCTGTTGGTCCTGGCTTCAATCCTGAGGTACTGTTTGCCAGATGGAAGCAGCTGAAACAGTTTACAGTGGGGTGACCGGAGTCCCTGATGATCTTCCAGGCCTTTTTTTATGCACCTGCTGCTCTAAATGTCCTCAGTGAGGGAAGTTCACATCCACAGATGCACAAGGCTGTCCGTACCACTCTCTGCGGTGCCCAGTGATCAAGGTTAGTGCAGTTCCTGTACCAGGTGGTGATACAGCCAGTCAGTATGTTCTCAATGGTGCCCTGTAGAAGGTCTTAAGGATTTGGGGGCTCATGCTGAACTTCTTCAGTCACATGAGGTGGAAGAGATGCGAAAGTGTTTTTTTGCCACACAGCTGGTGTACACACAATAAGGTTTGTAAAGCAGTTCTGCCAGATGATCATATTCTGTGGTTGGTGTACAAAGTCTTTATTCTGGTGTCTTCCCCCTCCCTTTCCAGTCCTGAAGAAGGGTCTGAAAGGGTCACATATGAAGAAAGGTCGACTGCTTGTTCATTTCTATAGATGCTGCCTGACCTGCTGAGCTCCTCCAGCATTTTGTGTGTGTTGCTCTGGACTTCCAGCATCTGCAGGATTTCTCATGTAAATAATATGTATTAGGTTATGTCTTATTTTTATGAAAATGTGATAATGCTGAAGCCTTTCACATTGTGTAAGATAAACTGCATTCACAAGTGTAATTTTATATTTCTAGCATTATAATTATGCCTTCAGTGAAATGGGCTTTCCAGTAGCATTTTTCCATTACATGTTTTCCATTACAGAAGAGAAAATATCTGTAAGGATGACACATCCATGACAACAGATGTACTTAAACAGCTTTACTCCATCCACCTGAAAGAAAACTGCGATTCCCCTGTGTCTTTGGTATCCCAAGACATACTGAGACCATTTTAAAGCTTGAGCTCCCCCTTGCTCCAGTGCGGTGCAGAGCACAATTTAGGTTGCTGGCTCTGTGACGAAATCCCATTTCATTCATGTGGTGTAATTGGAAGAAAGCCACCAGACTTTTAATGTTAGGGGTACTTTACCTAACAGCCAACAGATAACGACAATAACATGGTCAATGGTCCTGGTGAAAACGAAGCTCCAGTCTAGTTTACTGACTGCAACAATCCACATCAAATAATTGACAAATTGCAGGCTTGATCACTTACGCAAACACGAGGAAATCTGCAGATGCTGGAAATTCAAGCAACACATACAAAATGATGGTGGAATGCAGCAGGCCAGGCCAGGCCAGGGAGAAGTACAGCTGACATTTTGGGTCAAGACCCTGTGCCAGGACTAACAGAAAAAAGAGATAGCAAGAGATTTGAAAGTGGGAGGGGGAGGGGAAGATCTGAAATGATAGGAGAAGACAGGAGAGGGAGGGATGAAGCTAAGAGCTGGGAAGTTGATTGACAAAGGGATACACGGCTGGAGAGAGGGAGTATCATAGGACGGAAGGCCTTGGAAGAAAGAAAGGGGGAGGGAAGCACCAGAGAAAGATGGAGAACAGGCAAGGAGTTATTGTGAGAGGGAAAGAGAGAGAGGAAAAAATATATAAAATAATAAATAAATAAATAAATAAATAAACAAGCAAACAAATAAATAAATAGGGATGGGGTAAGAAGGGGAGGCCATGGATTGACATATCAGAATGGGAATGGGACTTGGAATTAAAATGTTTGGCCACTGGGAGATCCTGCTTCCTCAAGGAAGCAGAAAGTTGGGGGAAGGAAAAGATGCCATCTCCAATGGGATCCTACCACAAAGCACATCTTTCCCTCCCCCCAACTTTCTGCTTTCTGCAGGGATCACTCCCTACATGATTGCTTTGTCCTTTTGTCCCCCCCATCCCTTCCCACTGATCTCCCTTCTGGCACTTACCCTTGTAAGTGGAACAAGTGCTACACCTGCCCTTACACTTCCTCCCTTACTACCATTCAGGGCCCCAGACAGTCCTTCCAGGTGAGGCGACACTTCACCTGTGAGTTGGCTGGTGTGGTATACTGCGTCCGATGCTCCCGGTGTGGCCTTTTATATATTGGTGAGACCCGACGCAGACTGGGAGACCATTTTGCTGAACACCTACACTCGGTCTGCCAGAGAAAGCAGGATCTCCCAGTGGCCACACATTTTAATTCCACGTCCCATTCCCATTCTGATATGTCTATCCATGGCCTCCTCTACTGTCAAGATGAAGCCACACTCAGGTTGGAGGAACAACACCTTATATACCGTCTGGGTAGCATCCAACCTGATGGCATGAACATTGATTGCTCTAACTTCCGTTAATGCCCCTCCCCTTCTTACCCCATCCTTATTTATTTATGCATCTATTTATCTATCTATCTATTTTTGTTTTTATATGTATATATATTTTTCTCTCTCTCTCTCTCTCGTTCCCTTCACAATAACTCCTTACTTGTTCTCTATCTTCCTCTGGTGCTCCGCTCCCCATTTCTTTCTTCCAAGGCCTTCTGTTCTATGATAATCCCCTTTCTCCAGCCTTGTCTCCCTTTTGCAAATCAACTTCCCAGCTCTTAGCTTCATCCCTCCCCCTCCTGTCTTCCCCTATCACTTTGGGTCTCCCCCTCTGGTCTTCCCCTATCACTTTGGGTCTCCCCCTTCCCCTCCCACTTTCAAATCTCTTACTATCTCTTTTTTCAGTTAGTCCTGACAAAGGGTTTTGACCCGAAACGTCGACTGTACTTCTTCCTATAGATGCTGCCTGGCCTGCTGCATTCCACTGGCATTTTGTGTGTGTTGCTCGTTCACTTACCTCACTTTACAATGAGAATGGCTTTAAGCAACTGTATAGAGCTGACCTAATTGTACCTCTCACTGTAGCTAGAGGCAAAATAGAAAACTGATTCAGTACTTCAGAGGATTCTACAAACTCTTTTTATTGGTAATCATATGAAACCTAAGCCAAATATCTGTCTAATTCTTCAATTAAATTGCACAATGTGAACATATTCAAAACTTCCAGAGTTAGTCCAGTGTCAATGTTGAAATAAAAAATAATGACACATTTTGACCAAGGATAATATTGTGGGCTTTCAAAATAAAAATAGAATTCTAGAATTATCAGCCCTTTAGAAAAACTTTGGTGTTTCCTCAATTATTATCAGAACCTTCGTTTTGCAGTGAGCAGTCCCAGGAAAAGCATCATGGGTTTTATTTTATAAACTATGTGTTTATGCTTCAATTTCTTTTGACAGTTAGTTAAAATAGATACTGGTAATGGTCCATTGGAGGGGGAAAATGCCCAGATATTCATCTACCTAAAGTTGGCAACCCTAATGTCCACTGAGTGTATTTTCTTTCCTGTGGCAGTCTTACACATTCTCCCTTCTCAGAGAAAGTAATCATATGAAGAAATGTATTGTAGTGAAAATTCATTCTGATTAGATAGCATAAAAGTTGCCTGTGCACAGAGTTGTCTCTTGATTTGTTGAAATTCATGTCTTTTCTAAAAGGTCTCATTCCCACTGGATTGTCTGTCATGTTTTCTAAGTGTTTTTTCCTCACAGACAGAGCATGGATATAGTATTGGGCTGATACAGTCACCAGGATTTTCACACACTTGCCTGCATAAGGAGTACTAGAATCGAAAACCTGCCTCAACTTGGCTCTTTCCCTCTTCCTCGCTTAAGGACATTGATTAAGCCAAGTAGGTAAAATATATTTGTCTTGGAATTCCTGAGGCACGGGGTGTGTGTGATAGATATTTTCTGGCCAGAAGCCACACACACTAGTGCAACTTTTACTGTGAGGCATAGAAGTTTCAGGCATAAACATGCTTGGAAATCTTCTGTCCATTCTATCTGCTTAGCCTTCTCATTATATGAAGACTGGTTGAGGAAATTGGGTTGGCTTAACATGCCATAACTGCTTTCGGTGCCAGGAAAGCAACCTGTCCAGCAACTTGTAATACAAGCTTGAGTGTAGAAGTCCGACTCTCCCTGCCAAATCAGTGGACTACCTATTGCTGAGTGAGTGAACCCAGCTGGGCCACAGGTCATTGAGGGGTCAGAGGGAACAGCATGTGTATTGCTGTGTCGTGGTGGGGGGTGGTGTACTGTGGGGAGGACATGCTAAAGATCTCCCTTCTTTTGAGGACATCAACACAAGGTGATGACTCAGGAAGACAGCATCCATCATTAAGGACCCTCACCATGAGAGGTCTGTCCTCTGCCATATCAGGAGGTATTAGAGACTGAAGCTGTACACTTTGAGGTTTAACAACAGCATCTTCTCAAAGGCTAACAGGTTCTTGAACCAACCTGAAAATCCCAATTCTACGTCAAAGTGTATTTCCTTTCTCTTGAACTAATTGCATTTTGTCTGTTTTGTTTGATTTAAGCCTCACATATTTCATGATTTTCATTTTGTATTGTGCTGCAAAAATCCAATTATCATGTCACATATTCCCTGGGTGTGTACGTATGCTCTTGACAATGAATCTGAACTTGGATTTAGGGCGCCAGTGAATGGAACAGAACAGGTGAAGAGATTTTAAAGAACCAAGTGGTTTCAGGGCAAGTTGCATCATGGGCTGGTGTTGGTGGGTAACAAGTCTTTGGCTGGTGGTGGTGGGTGAGGGCTGGGTGGTTGAGAGAGTCAGGACTGGTTGAACACATAATCAGACCTCAAAAGAGGTTGGCCATAGGGCAGGTGGTGTGAGCTAATACCAAGGAGAATGTTTGAATAGGGTTTACTGAAAGCGGATTTATTCCAAGGATTTCAGCAGCCTGGTTATAGTCAGAGTCAAGCAGCACGGAAATAGGCTCTTCAGCCCACCAGGTCTGTGCTGACCATCATCCACCCATGGATACTAATCCTGTGTTATTCTCTCCACGTTCCTGTCAGATTCTACCACTCACCTGCACACTAGGATCAACTTACAGTGGCCAAATAACCTATTACATCTTTGGGATGTGGGAGGAAACTTATGGGGTCATATGTCAAATGCACAGACTCTACAAAAATAGCACCTAAGGGCAGGATTGGACACAGGTCACTGGAGTTGTGAGGCAGTGAAGTTCACACCCACCACACCCTCCCCTTCCTCTGACCTTAACTACGATAGACTTCAACTGTAAGTTAAGGCAAGGTTCTGGTTAAAATTAATTTGTGCTGGGATGTCTGGTCCTCAATACTTGGGATTATGAGGTAGCAATGGGGGAGTTGGAAAACATTGTGATTTAATGTCAAGTTTAAGGTTTAATGAGTGAGCCCAATTCTTCAGTGATAGGTGGCTGTGTTAGTAATTCACACATCTGGAGCTGTGTGCTTGAGGTTCCAATATATTTTCAAAAGGGGCAAAGTTATCTTCCTAAATAACATTTACACACTTTGATGAGTGAGATTCAGGAATCTGATCTTCACACCCATTTAATGACCAAACTAAAGCTTCAGAGACACAAGCGACTGTGGATACTGGAATCTGGAGCAAAAAGCAATCTGACTTGAGGAGTTCAGTGGGACAAGCGGCATCTTTGTTGGTGGGGTATCTGGAAGGAATTGTTAACATTGCTGATGTAGAGTTATTGTGAGGATACTTCCTTCAACAAAAATTACCAAAAAAACATCAACACCTTTAAGACAAGAAGTTCTACAGATGCTGGAAATCTTAATCAACACACACATAATGAGAGACGAGTTCAGCAGGTCAAACATCATCTATGGATGGGACTAAACTGTGGGCTGCTTAGGCTGAGACTCTTCATCAGGACAGGAAAGGAAGGGGGTGAAAAGCAGAACAAGAAGGTGGGGGAGGAAGAAGAGTATAGAATTCAGAATGAGGGGTGACCTCAATGAATCCTAGCAAATGGTGAAAGGCCTTGACAGAGTGGACGTTGAGAGGATGTCTCCTGTGGTGGGAGAGTCCAAGACCAGAAGACACAGCCTCAGAATGGAGGGTCGTCCTTTTAGAACGGAGATGAGGAGGGATTTCTTTATCCAGAGAATGGTGAGTCTGTGGAATTCTTTGCCACAGACAGCTGAGGAGGCCAAGAGTTTATGTATATTTAAAGCAGAGGTTGATAAATTCTTCATTGGTCAGGACATGAAGGGATACGGAGAGACAGCAGGAGATTGGAGCTGAGAGGAAAATTGGATCATTCACGATGAAATGGCAGAGCAGACTCGATGGGCCAAATGGCCTAATTATGCTCCTATATCTTATGGTTTTATAAGCTGGCAGGTAGTAGGTGAAACCAGGTGAGGGCGAAGGTGGCTGGGTGAGAGAAAGTGGATGAAGTAAGAAGCTGGGAGGTGATAAGTGGAAGAGGTAAAGGACTGAACACCATTAATCTTATTTGCTGTTTGTTGGAGCTTACTGTGAACAAATTGGAAGTGACAATTGTGCTTCAAAGGTAATGAAATGCCTGTAAAATACTTGTGTCAGCAGAGGCTCTGAAAAGGGTTGCTTGGATGCATGTTCTAAATTACGTAACATGCACCCTAACAGATGAAACCCAGTTCCTCCAGAATCAACCGACTGCAACTACACCAGCTCTTTACTGACATTCAAAGGGGTTTAAATTGCCACAGCATGCAGATCCCTCCTAAAAAGCTGATGATTAACTTATTACCAGATGTGGCAAGCATGAAAAGAAAAACAGGAGGATGAGCATGTATGAAAGGTCAGAGTAAATCTGGAATCTATTACATCGCTGCATGGGCTTAGAGTCCTGCAGGAGATCATAGCTTCAGTTAATCACCACAAATAATGGCATTCCTGGTGGCAATAGATATCTCCTTCAACACAAACAAAATAGGAATGCCTTGTCCAACTATAAATTAATAGAGAAAGATATGCAATAAAAGCAGAGGATGTTTGAAATAGTTGCTTCTATTCATTCATCCAGCTGTTTAGATTGAATCAATGCATCTTCTGTATTGACATTATGTGCTTTTCTTTTCAGAAGACAGTATCCTACGTAGAAAAAGAGGGCAAACAAATTAATATTTTTTAAAAGGCAGCACATCTTTTGTCTTTAACAATTGTCCCCTACCCCATTTGCAAACTGTTATAAAATGAATGTGAAAAGGGAGATTTTTTTCAGTAAAGTGTAAAAACATTTATTACGTTGTCTTGCAGACCATTCACAAGTTTAATAAATACAATTTAGGAATGGCAAGTGTGATAATTTATTTTGAAAATGAGTATTTCACAGTTCTTTAAAATAGAGACAGAAGGATTGTTGTTTGCCTGTCTGAGGCAGGAATACAAGTGTATGTCATTTTCTTGCAAGCTACATTTATCAGATTGATTGATTGTTTAACAAAAGAAACCAAGCATTCATGATTCAGCTGGGTCTAACTCCTAGAGTTTGTAACATTCAAAGAAACTTAAATATCTAACTGAAAAGGTGCTTTACACAGATCATTACAGCCAGTGATTTGAAGTCATTTGCCATTTTGGTAAATTTTTCACAGACTTGATCTTCATTGATTGTTGGAAGCCAAGAAGGTTCAACAGAGTCAGAACATTTTGTTGCTGGAGCAGATCTCTATTAACACCAAATGGCTAATTTTCCAAATGCTCGCTCCCAGTGTGGAACCTTGCCTGCCACGCATGGGGAACTGCATTGTGCTCTGTACTCTTTTCCTTGTATTAAATTTAATATATGGAAAATCCTGTGGAGCACAGATGAAGTTTCCTGAAATGAATTGTTGGATACTGAAGATCTGCCTCCAGTTCATGTGGTGATGAATGACTTCCTGCTTGGAAAGGTCAGGAGATGGGAGTGAGACAAATGTTATACAGTAAACCTCGCTACCACTGCAGTGTGAGGATTTTTGCTGTTCAGTTGATTAGAGCTAGAATTCATTGTGAAAGAATTTTGTATCTTTTGGGTACCCATGAAATTTGAGCATCTTGAAAAACCACAGAAACAGATGTTTAATTCTGGATATTCTCTCCACAACTGATCAGAAAAGATAAAGGTTCTAGATTAGGAACACCAATCTTCAAAGATTGAAGTACATTTATTATCAAAGAACGTATGCAGTGTACAACCCTGAGATTCGTCTCCCCACAGACAGCCACGAAGCAAAGCAATCCATGGAACCCGTTCAAAAAAAATCAATTCTCCCCCCTTGCAAAAGAAAACAAATTGTGCAAATGGCAGCAAAAAATTCTTTGAGCTTAGTTTCCTGATACGTGGTGCAGTTGTGCAAAGCTCTAACCTAAGAGTGCCAAGTTGTAACAGTATGAGACCCACCCATTTGACTTTCTGAAAAAAGCAAGTTCATCACATTTCACAACCGCATGACACAGTGAGGCAGCTTACGGTTAATGAAGTGCTTCTGAAGTGTCATCAACCTGTTTGTGTTGGAAAGAGAGCAGGCAGTTTGCAAGGTCACTCAAACAATGATCATAAATCCTTCCTGAGTGATAAAGCTTGAGAGATAATTGTAGCTCGAGGAGCTCTTCAAAATGATGCCACTGGAAATGACACCCAAAGTCTCTATTTAACAGTTCGCCTGAAAAATGGCATCAGCAAAACCGTAGAGTTCTCTTTTTACAACAAAAGTGTTAACTTAGGTCTTGTGGTTAAGATGGCTGAGAGATTGGAACCATATGTTCACTTCTAGAGACAATCTGAAGATTGCAGATAGAGTCATGGAGCATGGAAACAGAAATTCAGCCCAACTGGGCCATGCTGACTAAATTGTCCTTTTTGCCTACATTTGACCCATATCCCTTTAACCCTTTCCTATCCTTGTACTTGTCCAAGTGACTTTTAAAGGTTGTTAGTGTGCCTGTCTCAACCTCTTTCCCTGGCAGCTCAGTTCATATACAGACGAATGCTTGGGGGAAAAGTTGCCCCTCTGCCTCCCATTAAATCTCACCTTTCTCACCTTAAACATATGCCTTCTAGTTCTTGATTCTGCAACCATGGGGAAAATATCTACGTTCAAATTATTCTATGTTCCTTGTCATTTTATATATTTCTATAATATCACACCTATTTCTCCTATGCCTTAAATGAACTCCCTGCCAGCTCAACACCTCTCCATAACTCAGCCCTTAGATCCTGGCAACATCCTTGTAAATCTTTTCCAAACTCTTTCCAGCTAAATGGCATCTTCCTCTGGCAGGGTAACCAAAACTGAACACAATATTCCAAATGCCTTGTGCAGCTCAACATAATTTCTATATTTAATGCCCTAGCATAATAAAGGCCAGCAGGCCAGAAATCTTTTTCACCTTCCTGTCAACCTGTGACAGATACCACTTTCAATGAACCATGAATCTGTACCCACCTTTTATGTAAAACTCTTAATGGTCCTAGGTGCTGGGATGCTGGAAATCTGAAATATAGACAGAAATTGCAGGAAACATTCCACAGGTCAGGCAGCATCTGTAGAAAGGAAACAGAGTTCAAACTTTAGTACCTGAAATGTTAATTATTTCTCTTTCCATCTGAGCATTTCCAGCATCTTCTGTTTTTGCTAATTTTTATTCTTTGCGTGGGTTCTTTCTATTCCTTTTGAGCAGTGACTTTCCAAAAATGAGTTTTGTGCAGGCTCTATTTCAATGTTTGCTGGATGCTTGTGCTGTCTGTCTGCAGGAATTCAAATGAATTACCGATTGGAGGAGTTGGTCTTAAGGGTAAACACGGTACAAGCATCCTAACCACATTTTTGCAGGTGATTGTTTTGGGGCCTATGGCATTGTTTACCCTCCTAGCTCTCCAGACAGTATACTCCTGACTTCCAGTGTGTCCCATTAGTCCCCTCCTTATTTCCTCATATATTCTTCCTCAGATATGCCATCTACTCCTTTTTGATCCTTTCTGTCCCTTACCTATGTTAGAGCATATTCTGGAGTTAGGGTGTATAGCAAATATTAAGTTCAACAGCAGCCATTCTTCAGATTTGAATGTGGGTTGCAGATGGAATTTAAAACACAGCTCAGAACAGTGGGTTTCCTGGAGTTGCTGGTTGGGGTCAATGGCTAACAAACGCATATGCATGTGTGCGTCCTAGAGTCAGTGGGAATCACCATTCATTTTGGGTGTCTGAGCATGGGTGTGAAGAAGGAGGTGTTTGGAAACTATATGTAATTCAAAGGAAGCATTGTAGATTCAGTGTTACTATAGAATTGTCCTGCTGTTACCTTTAATCTTTAGCATATCAAAATGTCATGTAACATTGGGTCAGGCAGGCCTCTTCTTCCAAGAATGTCTCATTATCATGCTCATTTCTGCTGAATGAAATATTTCTATATCCACTAGCTTCAGCGTCTCTCTGGTGAGTTTGCTACAACCTACACGACAGAGTATTTTTCTGTGGCTGGTTAACCTACCAGCACTTTGAGATATGGATGGAAACCAGAGAAGTTTTGAGTGAAGCTGAGCAATCAGGGGGAAAATGACTGTGGAGCCCACACAGATTTTCCCCAAGGTCAGGATCAAACTCAGCTTGCTAAGCTGGGAGGCAGCAATATTAACCTGTTTAATCCATGTGTTCAATCACAGTGAAAGGATGCCTTGAAGGCTGACCATAATGCTGACTTTGTGAATGGCTGTGCTTTCAAATCATAAGTCTTTTTCTTCTATCCAATCACCAACCATAGAATTTCACTGGTGAACACAATACTCTTGGTCTACTTGGTAATTGACTATTCCTAGCTTGCTGTTCAGAAGAACTTTTTTATTAATATATATTTCAATTCTAATGGTCTGTAAAACAAAAGCCAAAGTCAAGTTTGTTGTCATATGCACATGCACATTGATACATAGGTGTAATGAAAACCTTCCTTGCAGCAGTAGCACAGGCACATAGCATTAGAGACACAACATTCACAGGAAAAAATTAGTTAAACATAAATTATACATAATTTTTACAAAAATAGAAAATAATTAGAACAAAATAAAAACAAAGTCCTTTGTAGTTCAAAGTTTTCAAATTGCTACTATTAGGATTGTACAGGTTGGTTCAAAAACTGGAAGGTTGAAGAGAAGTAAATGTTCTTGAACCTGGGACTTCAGGCTTTGTACCTTTGTGTATGGTGCACCTAGAGATATGTATCTGGGATGGTAGCTCTGAGAAAATGGTGAAACTGGGTGGTGGGGTCTTTGATGATAGGCGTGGTCTTCCTGATGCATTACCTCACGTAGATACCTCTGATGGTGGGGAGGGGTATACTTGTGACATACTGGGCTGAGCCCACTACTCTCTGTGACTTTCTACATTCTGGAGCATTTCAGTTGGTGTAGCAGACCATGATACAACCAGTCTTTGAATGTCAGATATGGCTAAATAAACATCAAATATTCATGTACAGTTTACACTGGCTGCAGATCATCTACCATAATGTGCTGTCCAAGGCTGTCACTCACACCAGGCTTCAGGAAATTGGAAGTTCTGGCCAGGACTTCTATCTACTGTATACCTGGTAAGTGTGCACATGGGAGGCTGCAGGTGGTGATCCCAAGCTGGGGTTTGTCTGCACAAGTAGAGTACCAAACTTCAGGATGTGAGAAGGTAATCCCCAGAGTGAGTTAGGTGATTTATGTTGGTTTGCAATATGCAACAACATCAGATTGTTCATTACTACACTTTGCTTTGTTTTGGAATTTGCATATTATTAAATTGACGGCAGAAAGTTAAGATCCATTATTAATTGTACTAGTACCCTTCCCACCTTTTAATAGGCTTCAATGTGAAAAGGAGGCTGCTTAAACCGTGCATTTTATTCCTGCTTGTGGTAAATTTATCATGCAACACATAAAAATCAACACATAGTTTCAAAGAAAGTCAAAGAGGTTTCAATTTAAGTTTCACTTGGTCTTTTTTCTCTCCCTTAATCCAATTTTCCCTTTCCTTGCTTCTATCTACACTGATTCTAATTTTCTCCCATATTCGATCATGCCTTTGTTTCTTTCTCAACCCTTAAATCTCATATTTTGTGCAGACAAGCTCTCATTTCTGTTGTTTTCAAGGCTCCCAGATGACCTGCTGCCCATGCTAACTCATTATCAGCTAGCAATTCCTGCAGGTTGCTGTACAAATTATACTTGGGCTTAACTGTGCAGGAAATAGTCTAACTAATGTCACATGTTCCCCTCTCCAGCAAGATTTGGCCTGTGTGTAATGGAGGCATTAGATTTACCTGCATCACAGCTGCAACACTGTGATCTGAGACTCTCTGACCAGTGCTCCCTCCAAATGTGACTCCCTATTGGGAATGCACTTGTCCAAAGCTAGCCCTATAAGCAGTTATGACACTAAACACATCGTTACAAAGTACCACTATTAATTTAAAGGCCAATTTTGTGTACGTACATTCATAGTGTAATGGAAGTGTCATCTGGAAAATGAATGCATATTCTAACTGGAATCATCAGATATCATGCTAACTGTGATACTCTGTGGCTATTATCACAATTTAGCTGTGCAGCTTGCTGGGTGGTAGAAGGTTTTTGGTCTTGTTCAACGCTTGGCTCTCGCAATATATGGGAGCTTTGACCAATTACTGCTCTAAACATTGGCTGCTGTTTCATGAGATGGCAGACTGGATGTCAGACACGTTGGTCGGCCATCTCAAAAATATCCCTCTCGTTTCAGTAGAAACCTGCAAGGCCTTAAGTTCAGTCAGATAGTGAGGAGTTAACAGATTGCTGTGAAGATACACAGAGGACAAGGCCCCATGTGACATATAGTCATGGAGTCACTACAGCAGGGATAAAGGCCCTTCGACCAACAGAGTCCTTTAACCATTAGCACAAATCCTGTTTAGTGTTCACCACATTCCTAACAACTTTCCCTGGATTCTGCACTCAATGTACACAATGGGAATAACTCACAATGGCCGATTAACTGACCAACCTGCTCATGGGATTTTCACCTGGAAGAATTTCATGCATTTGTAGAGAGAATCTGCAAATCCCACACAGGTGGAATTGGAGATCAGAAATGAAGCTGGATCTCTGGATTTGTATGGCAGTAGCTCTACCAGCTGCACCACAGTGCCTTCTACTAAAACTCAGCCAACTGAAGGACTTTGCCCATCCGAAAGCAGCTGGATGTGCAATTCCATATTCAGGTTGAAGTTAAGTAGGTTGCAAGCAAACCTGGGATCAATTTTTACTTGGTCAGGGAATTGCACCTTGGATGTTACTTCCAAATGTTTCCACGAAGAAAACTCTGGACTCCAAGTGATTTTACTAAACTGAAAATTGTAAAAAAACATGCCGCTCAAAGTGAAGATAAGCCTTCCATTATGGTGTCTCTACTTTGAGGTAAAGGAAGCACACCACAGAAATTTGGATGCAGAGATTAACAAACCTGAATAATGTAATGCACTTGATTTTCTCTCCAGGCTTTTTAATTATGTCTATGTCTATATATGGCAATTGTACCATTCACCTATACATTAATATCAGGCAGAAGTAATAAGCAAGCAGTTCCTGTATAGGACCACACTTGAAGGGACAGGGTAGATCTGATAATTAAGAACAAGGACAATTACATCCAGCATATGATCCTCTTAACTTTCATACAATGACTCATCACAAAAGTCATGGTAGTCCGGTCAAGCTGGCCCTGAGCTATGATGTGTGTCAATATCATAGCTCAAACTTATTTCAATTTTAGGTTTGTGGTGATAGTTTTGGGTACTGCGCAGGATGTTAGGGGTCAGTTTAGGGTTTAGGGACAGGGATAAGGGAGAGTTAGGGGAAAGTTCAGGGTTTAGTGACAGCAATGAGAGAGAGAGTTAAGGGTCAGTTCAGGGTTTAGGAACAGGGTTGAGGGAGAGTTAAGGGTCAGTTCAGGGTTTAGGTACAGGGATGAGGGAGAGTTAAGGGTCAATTCAGGGTTTAGGGACAGGGATGAAGGAGAGTTAAGGGTCAGTTCAGGGTTTAGGGACAGGGATGAGGGAGAGTTAAGGGATGAGGAAGAGTTAAGGGTCAATTCAGGGTTTAGGGACAGGGATGAGGGAGAGTTAAGGGTCAGTTCAGGGATGAGGAAGAGTTAAGGGTCAGTTCAGGGTTTAGGGACAGGGATGAGGGAGAGTTAAGGGTCAGTTCAGGGTTTAGGGATGGGGATGAGGGAGAGTTAAGGGTCAGTTCAGGGATGAGGAAGAGTTAAGGGTCAGTTCAGGGTTTAGGGACAGGGATGAGGGAGAGTTAAGGGTCAATTCAGGGTTTAGGGACAGGGATGAGGGAGAGTTAAGGGTCAATTCAGGGTTTAGGGACATGGATGAGGGAGAGTTAAGGGTCAGTTCAGGGTTTAGGGACAGGGATGAGGGAGAGTTAAGGGTCAGTTCAGGGATGAGGGAGAGTTAAGGGTCAGTTCAGGGTTTAGGGACAGGGATGAGGGAGAGTTAAGGGTCAGTTCAGGGATGAGGGAGAGTTAAGGGTCAGTTCAGGGATGAGGGAGAGTTAAGGGTCAGTTCAAGGTTTAGGGACAGGGATGAGGGAGAGTTAAGGGTCAGTTCAGGGATGAGGGAGAGTTAAGGGTCAGTTCAGGGATGAGGGAGAGTTAAGGGTCAGTTCAGGGTTTAGGGACAGGGATGAGGGAGAGTTAGGGGTCAGTTCAGGGATGAGGAAGAGTTAAGGGTCAGTTCAGGGTTTAGGGACAGGGATGAGGGAGAGTTAAGGGTCAGTTCAAGATTTAGGGACAGGGATGAGGGAGAGTTAAGGGATGAGGAAGAGTTAAGGGTCAATTCAGGGTTTAGGGACAGGGATGAGGGAGAGTTAAGGGTCAATTCAGGGTTTAGGGACAGGGATGAGGGAGAGTTAAGGGTCAGTTCAGGGATGAGGAAGAGTTAAGGGTCAGTTCAGGGTTTAGGGACAGGGATGAGGGAGAGTTAAGGTTCAGTTCAGGGATGAGGAAGAGTTAAGGGTCAGTTCAGGGTTTAGGGACAGGGATGAGGGAGAGTTAAGGGTCAGTTCAGGGATGAGGGAGAGTTAAGGGTCAGTTCAGGGTTTAGGGACAGGGATGAGGGAGAGTTAAGGGTCAATTCAGGGTTTAGGGACAGGGATGAGGGAGAGATAAGGGTCAGTTCAGGGATGAGGGAGAGTTAAGGGTCAGTTCAGGGTTTAGGGACAGGGATGAGGGAGAGCTAAGGGTCAGTTCAGGGATGAGGGAGAGTTAAGGGTCAGTTCAGGGTTTAGGGACAGGGACGAGGGAGAGTTAAGGGATGAGGAAGAGTTAAGGGTCAATTCAGGGTTTAGGGACAGGGATGAGGGAGAGTTAAGGGTCAGTTCAGGGATAAGGAAGAGTTAAGGGTCAGTTCAGGGTTTAGGGACAGGGATGAGGGAGAGTTAAGGGTCAATTCAGGGTTTAGGGACAGGGATGAGGGAGAGTTAAGGGTCAGTTCAGGGATGAGGAAGAGTTAAGGGTCAGTTCAGGGTTTAGGGACAGGGATGAGGGAGAGTTAAGGGTCAATTCAGGGTTTAGGGACAGGGATGAGGGAGAGATAAGGGTCAGTTCAGGGATGAGGGAGAGTTAAGGGTCAGTTCAGGGTTTAGGGACAGGGATGAGGGAGAGCTAAGGGTCAGTTCAGGGATGAGGGAGAGTTAAGGGTCAGTTCAGGGTTTAGGGACAGGGATGAGGGAGAGTTAAGGGTCAGTTCAGGGATGAGGGAGAGTTAAGGGTCAGTTCAGGGTTTAGGGACAGGGATGAGGGAGAGTTAAGGGTCAGTTCAGGGATGAGGGAGAGTTAAGGGTCAGTTCAGGGCTTAGGGACAGGGATGAGGGAGAGTTAAGGGTCAGTTCAGGGTTTAGGGACAGGGATGAGGGGGAGCTAGGGGAAAGTTCAGAGTTTAGTGACAGGGATGGGGGACAGTTAAGGGTCAATTCAGGGTTTAGCGACAGAGATGAGGGAGAGTTAGGGGAAAGTTCAGGGTTTAGGGACAGGGATGAGGGGGAGCTAGGGGAAAGTTCAGAGTTTAGTGACAGGGATGGGGGACAGTTAAGGGTCAGTTCAGGGTTTAGCGACAGAGATGAGGGAGAGTTAGGGGAAAGTTCAGGGTTTAGGCACAGAGATGAGGGAGAGTTAGGGGACAGTTCAGGGTTTAGGGACAGGGATGAGGGAGAGTTAAGGGTCATTTCAGGGTTTAGGTACAGGGATGAAGAGTTAGGGGAACGTTCAGGGTTTAGAGACAGGGATGAGGGAGAGTTAAGCGTCTGTTCAGGGTTTAGGGTCAGAGATGAGGGAGAGTTAGGGGTCGGGACAGCAATTGAAGATCAGGAGCAGAAACCGGTGTACAAAATCATATAACTTTATTCAGTGCATTATGACCTCTTAAAACAGTCTTACATGTTCTCCTCCAACTGCTTCCAGTCTGTAGAATGGGAAAATAGCAGAATAAAAATTAAAGCCAAGCAACTGCTATACTTGCAGAGCCGTAAGATAATATCCCTGTGCCGTGTAATATTCCTGTTCACTGTTAGATAAAGTATTGCCTTAAGAGATTCTGTCAGCAGCACTGATATTTCTCTCGGGCAAAATCTTATAAAATTCCACTTCTAGAAGTAAAATTTGAATCAGTAATGAGCACTGGATCTGCTTTGTGTGTGTCAGGCTCCAAGGCTCCATTTTGTGAAGCAGAAAGTGCATTGTACAGTGACTGGAGGTCAGAGAAGCTTCAAGGATAATTGATCCTTTCTGGGATCGAGCTAATGATACGCAGAAAAGAGCACTAAAGTGTGTGCTGATTAGAAGCTTATTAAACACTTAACTGTTTCTTGAATGGTTTAGATGCTGGCAGAGAAACTGTGAGAAAACTAGTAACGGATGAAAACTATTTATTCTGGGAACAAATGATCATTGAATGAGAAAGGTTTTGACATCAAGTGAAATAAAGATCAGGAGTGAGCAGTTGGTTTGCACTCTTACATGCAATCAAAATTAGCTTTGGTTTCTTCTGCTATTTCTTTGGCTCTCTGCACTCTGCATGGGGCCAGTTTACACAGGAATATAGGTCTCAGAATTGACTCCGTAATTGCTGCATCCTAATCACTGATGCAGCAAGCCTCATCACTGAGCTTATTACCACTTAGTGAGAGCCTACTGCTTGTGATGGAGAGTGAAAACCAAAATAAGGTTAAAATTTTAAAAAAATTAAAAACTGCAATGGTCTGCAGGTCAGCAATCCCCAACCTTTGGAATTTGCAGATGATGTTGAAAATAATGTGAATTGTTGTGTGGAGGCAGCAGTTAGTGCCATTGCATCAGAACTCATGGGTCTTGGGTTCAATCCGGACTTTTGTTACTGTTTCTGCAGTGATCACACGAGCTCTCTGTTGCTGGTGGATTTCCTTTTGGCTTCACAGATCCATTAGATTTGTGCAGCACGTCTATGCTTTCCCATCCACACAAATCCCATTTGCCCCCATTAGGCCCATATCCTTCAATGCCTGTCTAAATATATCTTAAATATGGTGATTGTCACTATATAGTGATTTCCACAGACTTTATAAAGTCTCGTGAACTAGTGTCCCCACAAAATCATTCAGTCTTCCCTAACCAGAAGCCCTGGATCTGCAATCTTCTGACGGCTAGATCAGTGGTGTTCAGGTCTGGTGACCAACTAAAAGACAGGAGATCTGGCTAAGACCTCTGGAAATGCATTTCACATGTGAAGTGGCAATTCTGGACCAAACTTAAATCACAGAAGGATGCTCAATAGCTGCACCAGGTCTTGAATGCCATCACCTCCAAGCGACGTATGTGACAACAGAGCTTCACTCCCATTTGAGCTGAATTAATTTTATGCTCACTAAGCCTGACAAAACATGGAGGCATCTTACAAGCTGCCACAACCTTTAATGATCCTCTGATTTCAGTCTCTGAGGCCGACATGAGAGGGTGAACCTAGGGAAAGCATCTGGCTCAGAAGGGGTACCTGGCTGAGTACTGAAGACCTGTGCTAATCAACTGGCTGCAAGGTTCACTGATGACTTTAACTTGTCTCTCCAGAAATCTGAGGTATCCAGCTGCATCTAGCAGGCTTCAATTACACTAGCACCAAAGAAGAATGTGGTAACCTGCCTCAATGACTCTCATCCAGTAGCATTTACCTTTACTGTGCTAAAGTACTTTGAGAGGTTGGTGATGAAACATATCAGCTCCTGCCTGAGGAGCTACTGGGATCTGCTCCAGTTTTCCTACTGTCACAACAGGTCAACAACTGAAGCCACTTCAATGGATCTTCACTCAACCCAGCAACATCTGGACAGTGAAAATGCATATATCGGGATGCTCTTCATTGACTCTGCATTCAATATTATCATCCCCTTAAACCCTATCAATGAGCTCCATGGCCTCAATACCTCCTGGTGAAAATGGATTCTCAATATTCTCACTTGCAGACCCCAGTCAGTTTGGATTGGCAACGACTCCACAATCTCCTTCAGCACAGGTGGACCATGAGGCTAAGTGCTTAATATTCCTGCTCTACTCACTTTATACTTATGAGTATAAGGCTAAGTACAGCTCCAATGCCATATTTGAGTTTGCTGATGACACCACTGTTGCTGGCCAAATCAGAGGTGGTGATGAATCAGCATGTAGGAGGGAGATCGAAAATCTGGTTGAACAGAGTCACAACAACAACCTTTGAGTCAATGTCAGCAAAACCAAAGAGCTGGTCATTAACCACAGGAGAAGGAAACTGGAAGTCCATTAGCCAGTCCTTATCAGAGAATCAGTGGTGGAGAAGATCAGCAACTTTAACTTCCTCAGTGTGATCAGTTCAGAGGACCTGTCCTGGGTCCAACACTCAAGTGCATTACGAAGAAGGCATGGCAGTGCCTCTACTTTCTTAGAAGTTTACAATGATTCAGCATGCCATCTAAAACTTTGATCAACTTGTATAGATGCACAATGGAGCAGTACTGACTGGTTACATCACGGCCTGGTCCTGAAACACTAATGCCATTGAATGGAAAATCCCACAAATGCAGCCCAGTCCTTCATAGATGAAACCCTCACCACCATTGAGTATATTTGCAAGGAGCGCTATTGCAGGAAAGCAGCATTCATCATCAAAGCCCCCCACCATCCAAGCCATGCTCTCTTCTTACCGCTGCTATCAGGAAGGTGGTACAAGAACCTGAGGTCCCAAACAACCAGGTTCAAGAGCTGTTATTATCCTTCAACCATTAGGTTCATGAACCAGAGTGGATAACTTCACTCAGCTTCGCTTGCCCCATCACTGAACCATTCCCACAACTTATGGATTCGTTTTCAAGGACGCTGCAACTCATGCTCACAATATTATTTATTTATTGCTAACCAGTTTTTTTTAATATTTGCACAATTTGTTGTCTTTTGTACATCGGCTGTCTGTCTTTGTTGTGTGCAGTTTTTCACTGATTCTATTTCATTACTTTGTATTTACTATAAATGCCTGCAAGAAAATGAATCTCAGGAAAGCGTATATGTACTTTGATAATATATTTACTTTGTACTTTGAACTTTTACATCCCAAATACCTGTCTGCTGGTAGGCTAATTGTTTGTTTTAAATTGCCTCTCAGTGTAGGTTAGTGGCAAAGGTAATCAAAAGAAACTAAATCAATGTATGTCAGACAGAATAAACTGCAGGTGTAGAGGGAAATAAGGATAGAGAAGATGAGCCCAGGCATGATTTTTCCCTAGGAGCTGGTGTAGACTAAATAGGCTGAATTGCCTCCATAATGTTACAAGTGTAAGATAAATTTCCAATGACATCAAAATATTTCCAAATCAATTATTTCCAAATTATCGGGGAGTATTAGAAGCCCCACTCTGTGGTAAACCATTAAATAAAACTATTCACAATATAATCCCAAAATATTCACTTTTAAATGAATTGTTCCCATTAATCATCTACTTCCTTGTCACCCTGTGCGGAGTGAGAGACAGTGAAGCAGATCGATAGTTCACAGACTTTAGTGCGAACAATGTTAAAGGGAAAGGAAAACAATAAACTCTAGGCCAAACAGGGCCGTTGACTAAAACATTCAAATGGAAAATGAAGCCTACACTGCGGCTAAAAAGAACAACTAAGAGTAAAATGACGACTGCTAGTCTCCAGAGTCAGCTGACTCGACAGTCCAATTTCTTAGGCAATGCAGAAAGCGAAACGTAATGATGTCCTGAGTTCAAGTCTAGACAAACACTACAACAGAATGAATGTAGATAAATACTACCACAATGAAATAACAATTGGCTGACACGTGCGCATTCACGAGCGGAATTGCCGAATCTGATGTGCTGCCGAATCTGTGGTTGTGACATACCTGTCCATAAATCTTACTTTCTAACTGCAGCCTTGGTTGCTATATGGTGATGGTGATGGGGGGCGGTGGTGGTATGGTGGTAGTGAGCTCACATCATTCGATGGATTTTAAGGACAGACAGATATGAGCAGCCCTCTGGTCCCCAATTCATCCTAAAGTCAGTATCTTCCTGGTATAAAAATTCATCATAACTGAGCTTTGCTTCCCTCCTATTCTAGGTCCCTTTAGTGAGGTGAATGCAAATTCCACTTATTTGCTTGTTCTCTTCGTCATACACTCTGCTATTTGACTAAATTTTGCATCATATGCCATGGGGAAATTTGAGACCTTAGCATTGCTTTGATCTTGTGGTGTGAAGGACACTCATTCTATTTCTGGTGTTCCCAAAAATTATGCTTTCACTTTAAGGGATATTTATCTTGTTATTTCATGCTCATTATTTATTGCTATGTATTACAGCACAGGAATATATATGGCCCTCGGCTCACAATATCTGTGCTAACCATGATGCCAATTGAAGCTAGTACCATCCGCCGGCATATGGTTACATCCCTCCATTTCCTGCCCCTTCATGTGCCCGTGGAAACGCCTTTTAAACATTGCTATTGTATATATTTCCACTACTTCCCTTGGCCATGTTTTCAGTCACCTACCATTCTCTGTACTAGAAAAAACTTGCCTCATAAATCTCCTTTAAACTTTTCTTTCTACCTTGATTAAAAGACTATCTACCCCATCTATTTCATGAACTTCTATCTGGTCATCACTTAGCCTTCTATGATGCAGAGAAAAAGGAGCAGAACACTGTAAACACTTCAAACCATTTTTTATAATGCTGTTTACATTGTAAATATGTATTAATTTCTATGGACATTTTATTCCATATCTGTAATTCTAACTTTATTTTTATCTAATTGTTTATTCTGTATAATTGTTGAATGTTGCCATTCTTTGTTGCATGTAGTGCCAATTCACCACAGCAATTTCCTCATACTTGTGAATATATATGGTGAATAAGGCTGATACTTGATTGTTAATCCTTAAAACAATTTAGATCTATACAGCCCTTCCTTATAGCTAATACTCTTGAACGACAGTAAGCAGTTCACCACACCCAGAGACTAAACCCTCTGAGAATATGCCAAACAGTAGACCATTTAGTGGGGAGCTTTAACAATACAAGTATATCCCTACTGTCTTTTCTGAGAGTTCCTGCTGAATCTTGAACGGTAAATTCTCTGGTAGGAAGACCTTGTGACCTTTCTGTTAGATAACCCTGACACACTGATCATATCTGACACTGCCTAGCGTCCTGGAACAAATAGCTAGCTGTCTGGCCAAACCATTCCAGAAATCCTTGCTTTATCATGTTTAAAATCCTAGAGAAGTCAAAGAGGAATAGGTTTCAGAAAAGAGATTGGATGGAATGGCTATTCAGTACTGTTGCCAGACTGGTGTTGACGTATTGTAGTGAATTCTATCTCCAGGACCTGGTCAGAAATCCAAGCAATATTACAGAGCTCAAAGCCATGCCAACTTTGCATCTGAGAATGCCACAAACAATCATAGACTCCAAAAATAACTTAGACTAATAAAAGGAATGATCTACAAGATTAAAAGCAGCTGGAAAAGAATAGCATATGGATCTGTTTCAAGGGCTGAGAAATGCATCTGACATATGCTGAGTCTGACATTTTACTTACAGTGTTCCAACTTAAATGGGCTGGAGTGGGAGAGTTACAGAGAGGATGTTTCATGTCACAGTGAGACAGCCAGATACTTAACCAAGTGATGAGATAAACATTAGAATGAGTTGCTTCACAGCCACTAATGCTTCATTGCATAGCACATGTATAGGGAGGCCGGCTGATACATTGGAACAGGCTGATCTTATTAACACATCGTCCTTTATAATGCAGTCTTAATGCAGGGTTTTGACCCAAAAGGTTGACAACTCATTTCCCCCCAACAGATGCAGCTTTACTCAATGACTTCCTCCAACAGATTGCTTGTTTATCTAGTTTCCAGCATCTGCAATCTCTTGTGTCACCCTTCAATGTATTGCTCAGGAGCCTGTCCCCAATGCTGTATCACTGTAGAAACTAAATGTTACCATAATATTACCTGGAGGCAGACTCCTACCCACTAATCTTGTGCTGTGGCACATCTCTCCCCATTAGCACTTTTCATAGTGAAAGATCAAGATCCCTTTGTGTTTCAGTCTATTGCCATAATGAGACAGATCAAGGTCCATCAATACTTCATCTTAGTGTTATTTAGTGATAAATCCGATCAAGGCAGTATGAATTCAAATGTCTTCATTTTGTTACGGTACAGTCCGGAATCATTGCGTAATGTTAATAGCATATCCAACCATGAACTTAAATTGAAACATACACTATATACAGTCGGCCCTCCTTATGCGCAGGGGATTGGTTTGGGGACCCCCTGCAGATACCAAAAAACGCGGATGCTTAAGTCCTTTATTTAACCTGTCTCAATGCGGTGGATCTTAGGAGCCAGTGGAACCCCAGACCTTATTTAACCTGTCTCAGTGCGGTGGTCATTAGGACCCGGCACAGCTATGAATCTGCAGTGTTCCTGTTCACGAAAATAATCACGATTGCGATTGAAAATAAAGTGGATGTAATAAAGCAATTGGAAAGAGGTGAAACGCCATCGGTCATTGGAAAAGTGTTAGGCTACAGTCGGTCAATGATCGGAACAATTTTAATGGAGCATGTCCTGATGAAAGCTACAATTATTACTAAGCAATGCAGTGGTGTAATTATTGAAATACGTATGTTTCTTAAGTGTTTTATATGCGTAGAAAGGTAAAATATATACTATATACTAAGACAAACGTTTGACTAATTGACGCTAAATAATACCGGATGTACCTGTTCCGACTTTAAAACCGTTTTAAAGACGGACTCAGGAACGGAACTCCTTCATAACCAGGGGACTGCCTGTACTTTTAAATCATCTCTAGATTACTTATAATACCTAATACAATGTAAATGCTATTTAAATAGTTGGTATACTGTATTGTTTCGGGAACAATAACAAGAAAAAAATGTTCAAACAACGAGTGCTGGAGAGAGAACTTTTGGGTTTTCCTGATCTGCGGTTGGTTGAATCCGCACAAGTGGAACCCGCGGATCAGGAGGCCTGACTGTATATTGATTGGGAGTATGGCTCCATATATTTGATATCATGGTGTGAAAGTTGTAACGACTTTGGCGGCTACGTTAGGTCCCATGAATTAGTGTTATCACTGTGAGTGCTGGCTTCTCTTCCAAATTCAACTGCAAACCATGAGCGCAAATCCTTATTGTTCCTTGTGCTATTGAGCAAATGGAATAACATAGTGACATGTGAGTTGTGCATGCATTTGGGGATGAAGATTCTTCTGCAATGCTGGTTTGATGTAACTCTGCCTAGCACCATGTAACAATACATCCTCATTGATTGGTCCAGCAGGCTTTGGAAGCTGCATCACTTATCTTGTTTCTACTTATCATGTTCTGATAGAAAATCCAATGGCCAGAAGGAAGATTTGAATAGTGAGTCAATGTTCAGAGAGTGCTATGGCTGAGTGGAGCCACTTGAAAGTCAGGAGAGCTCACACCAGTCCTCATTGAGAGGTCAGTCGTGGAAAGGGTGGGGAGTTTCAAGTTCCTGGGTATCAAAATCTTTGAGGATTTGTTAGCCTTATGGGAAATAAACTGACATTGATGAAGAATTAGTCTATAAACTGTAAACAGAAAGTGGCCATTTTTGGATTGGGATGAACATAAATCAGTACTGTGGTTTCACCTATTTGCAGTCTCTATCAATGACTTGGAAATCCAGATCAAGTGTAGTATATTTGTTTGCTAATAATAGTAAGCTGGACTGAGCAATGAGAAAGGTGCAAAGAGACTTTAGGGGATATGATGGGTTAGATGAATGGACAAGGCCATGTCAGATGAAATGTAACATGGAACTGCTTTTAAGTGAAACCACGGATGAGCATGCTGGACTTGAGCATTTTCTTCAACATATTCTTCAGCCAATGCCACTGAGGTATATTGCTTGGTCATTGTAACATTGATTGTGCGAGAAATATTTGTTGTCTCATTTCTTACATCATAGCAGTGAATGCTGAAACAATTAATTGTCTCTCAAACACCATGAAGTTATGAAAAGCTATGAATAAATGCAAGTACTTTCTTTATTGTATGAATATTGTAGTTTATGTGCTGTTAACTGACAGCATTGTGAAATGGATTTGAATAGAATTAATACTGAATGCTTCTGCTGGATTTCATTTCCCAGAATCACACTGATTAATTGTCTCATTGGGGATTGTGCAGATGAATGCAGGAAGAAGTGTTCAAACGCCATTCCTTGATCACTGTTTCATGTCCTGATGTTGTATTTGATCCCAAAGTGAGTTTCCAACTAGTTGCCTATTCTATCTACAGGATTGTCCTCTCCCATATCTAACATTGTCGAGGTTCAGCAATACCTCAGCTGAGACCTCATCTCTTTTAATTGCAGATGACCACCTCATCACTCTCCTACACTCAGCTACCTGGATCTAATATTTCACTAAGTTCCATCCAGCTTGCTAATCCGCAGTGGCTAATAATTTGAAAATCTCTCAGTTTAAATATCCTTACTTTTGTTTTCGTTCCTTGGCCTCACACCTCCTTATCTCTTAAAATCAAAAATAAACAACAGAAGCTGGAAGTCTGTAAATAAAAACTGAAAATGCTGGAACACTCCGCAGGTTAGGCAGCATCAGTGGAACGAGAGACAGTTAATGTTTCAGGACAAAGATATTTTGACAGATCTCTAACCTGAAACTTTAAACCTACTTCTTTATCCAACCTGCTGAATTTTCCAGCAGTTTTGTTTTGGCTCCAGATCTGTAACCTTCTTTGTTCTTACAAAACTCCTGAGTTTTTTTGCACTCCTTCAATTCTGGCAGCTTTGCATACCTGATTTTAATTTCTCCACTTTTGCCTTACACTCAGCCTTGATCTTAAGCTCCATAATGTTATTACCTATGTATTTGATACTCCTCAAAAACAATCACTTTTGTTAAATGGTTGGCCATCTGTCCTGAACATTTTTTCTGTGCCTTGTGATTAAAAGCAGGTTGATTGACTCTGCTCCTAACAACCTTGAAGTGGTAGGAACAGGGTCAATCAGGTTGTTTTAAATCAGAAGCCAGACATTTTTCTGTGATGTTTTTCTTGTCATCCATCTTATTTGTGTTGTTGACCATCAGGTACCCAGAATCAAAATCAGGTTTATTATCATCGGCATCTGTCGTGAAATTTGTTAACCTAGCAGCAGCAGTTCAATGCAATACATAATATAGAAGAAGAAAAAAAAATAATAATAATAAAAAATAAATAAACAAATAAATAAATAAATAAATTGATTACAGTAAACGTATATTGAATAGATTAAAAATCATACAAAAAACCAGAAATAATACATATTAAAAAACTGAGGCAGTGTCCAAGGGTTCAATGTCAGTTTAGGAAACAAATGGCAGAGGGAAAGAAGCTGTTCCTGAATCGCTGAGTGTGTGCCTTCAGGCTTCTGTATCTCTTACTTGATGGTAACAGTGAGAAAAGGGCATGCCCTGGGTGCTGGAGGTCCTTAATAACGGACTCTGTCTTTCTGAGACACTGCTCCTTGAAGATGTCCTGGTATTTTGTAAGCTAGTACTGTACCCAAGATGGAACTGATGATATTTACAACCCTCTGCAGCTTCTTTCAGTCCTGTGCAGCAGCGCCCCACCCCCATACAAGACAGTGATGCAGCCTGTCAGAATGCTCTCCATGGCACACCTATAGAAGTTTTTGACTGTATCTGTTGACATACCAAATCTCTTCATACGCCGAATAAAGTATAGCTGCTGTCTTGTCTTCTTTATAACTGCATCGATACGTTGGGACCAGGTTAGATCCTCAGAAATCTTGACAGCCAGGAACTTGAAACTGCCCACTCTCTCCACTTCTGATCCCTCTGTGAGGATTGGTATGTGTTCCTTCGTCTTACCCTTCCTGAAGTCCACAATCAGCTCTTTCATCTTACTGATGTTGAGTGCCAAGTTGTTGCTGCGGCACCACTCCACCAGTTGGCATATCTCAGTCCTGTACGCCCTCTCATCACCACCTGAGATTCTACCAACAATGGTTGTATCATCAGCAAATTTATAGATGGTATTTGAGCTGTGCCTAGCCACACAGTCTTGGGATATAGAGAGTAGAGCAGTGGGCTAAGCACACACACCTGGGGTGCACCAGTGTTGATCAGCAGTGAAAAGGGGATGTTAACACCAATCTGCACAGATTGTGGTCTTTCAATTAGGAAGTCGAGGATCCAATTGTAGAGGGAAGTACAGAAGCTCAGGTTCTGTAACTTCTCAATCAGGATTGTGGGAATGATGGTATTAAATGCTGAGCTATAGTTGATGAACAGCATCCTGACATAGGTGTCTGTGTTGTTCAGGTAGTCTAAAGTTGTGTGATAAAACCCGATTTTATACTCCTCACATTCCCCTGAACTCACCAAGATCTTTAGGCCCTCAAGGCCCATAGTTCCCTAAAGGTGGCCGTACAAGTTGATAAGGTGGTAACAAAGGCATAATGCAGGCTTGCCTTGATTAGTTGACACATTGAGTCCGAGAGCCAGGAAGTTACATTACAGCTTCATGAATCTCTGGCTAGGCCACATCTGAAGTACCGCATTCAATTGTGGTTGCCTGGGCAGATGTGGATGGTTTAGAGAGGATGGGAAAGAGGATTACAAGGATGCTGCCTGCATTAGAGTGTATATGCCAAAAGACTGGACAAATTAGGGCAATTTTCTCTGCAGCAGTGAACACTTGAGAGTCCTGAGAGGAGCTGGTACGATTATGAAAGACAAAGAAAGACTAGATAGCCAGTATCTTTTTTGCCAGGGTCAAAATGTCTCAAACTCAAGGGTGTGCATTTAAAGCAAGAAGGGAAATTTCAAGAGAGACGTGCAGCAGGTTGGACAGCAGGTATTCAGCATATTGAGCAGGTTGGACAGCTTTTTTACGGAGCGTGGTGGGTGCCTGGAATGCGCTGCCAGGGTGGTAGTGCTGGAGCAGATATGATAGAAGCCTTTCAGAGGCACATGAATATGCAGAGAATGGAGGGATATGGACCATGTGCAGGCAGAAGAGATAAGCTAATTATGTGTTATTAGTCCAGTGCAACATAGTGCCAATCGGCAGTCGGAGGAAACCAGAAGAAACTCGCACGGTCACAGGGAGAGTGGGCAGACTCGAAAGAGATGAGATTGGAGGTCAGGATTGAGCCTAGGTGACTGGAGCTGTGAGGCAGAACCTGGACCAGCTGTGCTGCTGTGCGACATATTCCACTGAGCCACCTATTGGCAGACTTTCACAAGGGAAACATTCTTGTGGTATTCTAAGAAGTTATTCTTGTATAGCATAGGGCACTACTCTCTGACACTCATTGGTAATTTCAAAACCCAATATTACAGCAAGACTTTGCATACTTTGGTGTTTTCATGCCTAATTTTACATGCACTGAAACTATTTTGGTCTAACTTGTAATCAGCCACATTTAAGATGATTTGAGGTAGCTACTTTTTTGGTAACTATGGGAACTTTTAAACAGCTATTAGTTGGCTTTTGTAGGGTTTCTCTTTGGCAAGTATTTTCTCCTCCATGGTTTTGAATAAACCTTTGTACATGGGTCAGGTAATCTACTTATTTTCTCATTAAGCAACTTTCATCAACACTCAGACAGAAGTAGGTATTAGATTCTCACAAAAGGTGGAATTGTTCAATGGTAATGAGCCTGGCCAGGTGGTGAGCTGTGAGGGAATAATGACCACAACTCCTTATCTTTCCAGATAGCTATAGATATGTATAGGTAGGGTCCTTGCAGGCAAGTTTTAAATTGGAGTAGATAGAATTACGAGGATACTAGGCAGGAGCTAAGAAGAGTTAATTGGGAACATCTATTTTCTGGCAAGTCCACATCAGACATGTGGACGGTGTTTAATGATCAGTTGCACAGAGTACAGGAAAAGTATGTTCCTCTTAGAAGGAAGGACAGGAATGGAAAGATAAGAGAACCTTGGATGTCCAGAGAGGTGATGAATTTAGTCAAGCAAAAAAAGGAAAAATATGTAAAGCTTCAGAAGCTGATGAAATTCTTTGAGAGGTCGGTCATGGTTAGAATCAACACCTGTCTCAGGAAGGACCTGGACCCACTGTAGTTTACCAAATGTTGCATAGGTCTACAACAGATGTGATCTCAATGGCTCTCCACTTGGCCTTGGATCACCTAGACTTTGCAAATACCTATATCAGGATGCTGTTTATTGACTATAGTTCAGCATTTATTCCTAGTCCTGATTGAAAAGCAATAGAACCCAGACTTCTGTACCTCCTTCTGCAACTAGATCCTCACCTTCCTAACTGAAAGAATACAGTCTGTGAGGAGTGGACGTGACATCTCCACTTTGCTGACAATTAACACTGGCACACTGCAGGGATGCATGCTTAGCGCATTGCTCTACTCTCTCTACACCCATGACTGTGTGGCTGGGCATAGCTCAAATGCCATCTGTAAATCTGCTGATGATACAACCATTGATGGCAGAATTTTGGATAGTGACAAAAGGGTGCACAGGAGTGAGATATACCAGTTAGTTGAGTGGTATTGCAGCCACAACCTTGCATTCAATATCAGCAAGATCAATGAGCTGATTGCGGGCTTCAGGAAGGTTAGACATGGAAACACAAACAAATCCTCAAAGAGGGATGGGTGGAGTGGCTGGCATGTCCTCTGAGCAGAGATAGTGCTGCACAAATAGTGACTCCCATAAACCTATTGCTCATCCTGGCATCTATGACAAAATTATACAAAAGACAGTGGGGATTTAGGGGAGGTGACCTGATAGAGGTGTACAAGATAACGAGAGGCATTGCTCGTGTGGATAGTCAGAAGCTTTTTCCTAAGGCTGAAATGGCTAGCATGAGAAGGCATAGTTTTAAGGTGCTTGGAATTAGGTACAGAGGAGATGTCAGGGGTAAGTTTTTTACGCAGAGAGTGGTGAGTGTGTGGAATGGGCTGCCAGCGGCGGTGGTGGAGGCGGACACGATAGGGTCTTTTAAGAGACTCCTGGATGGATACATGGAGCTTAGAAAAAATAGAGGGTTATGGGTAAGCTTGGGTAGTTCTAAAGTAAGGGATCAGAAGTGGAGAGAGTGAGCAATTTCAAGTTTTTGGGTGTAACCTGGATGCAACATATTGATGCAGCTGTCAAGAAGGCAAGACAGTTTCAAGACATTTCATTAGGAGTTTGAAGAGATCAACTAAAACACTCAAAAACTTCTACAAATGTACCATGGAGAGCATTCTGACTGGCTGCATCATCGCCTGGTATGGGGAGGGGGGAGTGTGGAGGGGCTACTGCACAAAATCGAAGTAAGTTGCAGAAACTTGTAAAATTACTCAGCTCTGTCGCGGGTACTAGCCTCCATACATCCAAGACATCTTCAAGGAGCAGTGTCTCAGAAAGATTGCATCCATTATTAAGGATCCCTATCACCCAGGACGTGCCCCCTTCTCACTGTTACTATCGGGAAGGAGGTACAGAAGCCTGAAGGCACACACTCAGAGATTCAGGAGCAACTCTGCCATATGATTTCTAAATGGACATTGAATCCATGAACACTGCCTCACTACTTTTTTTATCTCTTTTTTTTGCACTATTTTAATTTAACTATTTAATAGGTGTACAGTACATATACTTACTGTAATTCACTTTTCTTTGCTCTATATTTATTTATCATGTATGCTATTGTCCTGCTGCCACATATATCGGTGATGTTAAACCTGACTCTGATTAAATGAAGCACATGAGGAGTATAAAGAAGTCTGAAAAGAACTAAAGAAGGGAAGCAAGAGAAAATCTGCAGAAGCTGGAAATCCGAGCAACACACACAAAATGCTGGAGGGACTCAGCAGGCCGGGCAGCAACTATGGAAAAACGTATTGCTGACATTTTGGGTTGAAACCCTTTGGCAGGACTGGAGAAAAAAAGCTGTGGAGTAGATTTGAAAGGTGGGGAGAGGGGAGGGAGGAACACCAAGTGATAGGTGAAACTTGGAGGGGAAGGGATGAAGCTAGGAAGTTGAATGGTGAAAAAGACAGAGGGCTATGGAAGAAAGAAAAGTGAGGGTGGTGGGGTGAGGGTGGTGAGGAGCACCAGAAGAAGGCAATGGACGGGCAGGGAGATAACATGAGAGAGGGACAAGGGAAAGGACAAGAGAGTCGCATAGGGAACGATCCCTGCAGAAAGCAGAACGTGGGGGAGGGGAAAGATGTGTTTGATGTTGGGATTCTGTTGGAGGTGACGGAAGTTTTGGAGAATTATGTGCTGGACACAGAGGCTGGTGGGGTGGTAGGTGAGGACAAGAGGAACACTATCCTTGGTAGGGTGGCAGGAGGATGGGGACACACGTGAACTGTGGTTGAGGGCAGAGTTGATAGTGGAGGATGGGAAGCCCTTTCTTTGAAAAGGAGGCCATCTCTTTCGTTGTAGAATGAAAAGCCTCATCCTGAGAGCAGGTGCAGCGGAGATGAAGAAATTGAGATAAGGGCTGGTGTGTTTACAAGTAGCAGAGTGGGACTAGGTATAGTCTGGAAAGCTGTGAGAGTTCATTCCGCACTCTCATGACCTTCTGTGTGAAGATGTTTTCCCTCGTGTTCCTCTTAAACTTCTCACCTTTCACCCCTAACCCATGACCTCTGGTTGTAGTCCCATCCAACCTCAGTGGAAGAAGCCTGCTTGCTTTTACCCTATCTGTACCCCTCATAATTTTGTATACCTTTATCAGATCTCTCTCAATCTTCTACATTCTAAAGAATACAATCCTAACCTATTCAATCTTTCCTTATAACTCAGGTCCTCTAGACCTGGCAAAATCCTTGCAGATTTTCCCTGTGCTCTTTCCTGTAGGTGGCTGACCAAAGCTGCACACAATTCTCCAAATTCGGCCTCACCTATGTCTTATAAAACTTTAACATAATATCTAATCTTCTGTACTCAATACATTGATTTATGAAGGCCAATGTGCCAAAAGCTTTCTTTATGACCCAATCTACCTGTGACACCACTTTCAATAAATTATGTACCAGTACTCCATGACCCCTTTGTTCTACAGTGTACCTGTACCTTGTTCTACCCTGTCCTTCACAGTGTAAGACCTACCCTGGTTGATCCCACTGAAGTACAAAACCTCGCACTTGTCTGCATTAAATTCTGTCTGTATTTTCCAGCTGATGCAAATCCCTCTGCAAGTCATGATAGCCTTCCTCACTGTCTACTACATCCCCAATCTGTTATTATCCACAAATTTTCTGATCCAGTTAACCACATTATCATCCAGATCATTGATATAGATGACAAACACAAAGGAACCAGCACCAACCCTTTGGCACACCGCTATTCACAGACCTTCAGTCAGAGAGACAACCCTCTACTACCTCTCTCTGGCTTCTCCCACCTAGCCAATGTCTAATCAAATTTACTACCTTATCCTGAATGCCAAGTGACTAAACATTCTTGACCAGCCTCCCACGCCACCTTGTCAAATGCCCTATTAAAGTCTATCTAGCCAACATTCACCGCCTTGCCTTCATCCACTTTCCTGGTAACTTTCTCGAAAAACTCTATAAGTTTGGTTAGACATGATCTACCATGCATGAAGCCATGGTGACTATCTTTAATCAGTCCGTGTGGGTCCAAATACTAATATATCGGGTCCCTTAGAATACCTTCCAATAACATTCCCACAACTGATGTCAGACTCACTGGCCTATAATTTCCTGGTTTCTATTTAAAAATTTTTTTTTAAACAGCGGAATAATGTTGGCTATCCGCCAATCCTCTGGTACCCCTGCTGTCGCTTTTCTGCACTTGCCTCCCGTAGGGTCCAAGGGAATACCTTGTCAGGCCCTCAGGGTAGCAAACACTTCCTCCTCTATAATCTGTGCAGTGTCATGAAGTTGATGCCATTTTGCTTCACTTCTATAGACACTGTATACATCTCCCGAGTAAATTCATTTAAGATCTCCTCATCTTCTTTGGCTCCACACATGGATTACCATTCTGGTCTTCCAGAGGGTCAATTTTATCTCTAGCAATTCTTTTGCTCTTAATGTACCTGTAGGATTGCTTGGGATTCTCCTTCACCTTGTCTGCTAGAGCAACTTCATGCCTCATTTTAGCCTTCCTGATTTGTCTTGCATTTCTCATACTCCGTAAGCACCTCATTTGTTCCTACCTGCCTATACATGCAAGGCACCTCCTTTTTTCTCAATATTTTTCTCAATATTCCTTGAAAACCAAGGTTTTCCACACTCATTTTCTTTACCTTTTATACTGACAGGCACCTACAAACTTTATACTCTCAAAATATTGTTTTTGAGGCCTTTCTCTTTACAAGTACACCTTTTCCAATAAACAACCTGTTCCAATTCACACTAGACAGATCATCAAAATTGGCCTTCCTCAAAGGTAGAATTCAACCTGTGGACCACACTTATCTCTTAGCATATTTACTTTGAAACTAATGGCATTGTGGTCACTGGATGCAAAGTATTCCCCTGCACAAACTCTGTCACCTGTCCTGTCTCATTTGCTGAAATATTGCATGTGCTCTCATTGGGACTGCTATGTACTGATGAAGGAAATTTTCTTGGACACATTTGACCAACTCTGTCCCATCCAGTCCTTTTACAGTAGGGGATTCCCAGTCAGTATGTGGAAAGTCAAAATCACCTACTATAACAGCCTTATGTTTCTCGCAACACTCTGATCTCTTTACCTATTTGTTCCCCTAAATCTCTTGGACTGTTGGGTGGTCTGTAAAACATCACTATTAACGTGGTCATACTTTTCTTGTATTTCAGTCCCACCCATAATGCCTCAATAGACAAGTTCTCCGGTCAGTTCTGACTGAGCTCTGCCATGACATTTTCCTTGACTAGTATCAACACCCCTCCTCCTTTAATCCCTGCACTCTGTTGCATCTAAAACAATGGGACCCTGGAACATTGAGCTGGCAGTCCTGCCCCTCCTGCAACGTCTCACTAATGGTCATAATTCCAGATGTTGATTCATGCTCTTAGCTCATCTGTCTTTCCTACAATGCTTCTTACATTGAAATATATACAGCTCAGGACACTAGTTGCACCATGCTCGATCTTTTGATTCCTGACTTTGTCTGAGGTCTGACCAACATCAGCCTCCACAACCTCTCCACTAACTGTTCTGGCATTCTGGTTTCCATACCCCTGCAATTTAGCTGAAACACCACCATGGAGTATTAACTAACCTTCCCACTAGGAAATTAGTTCCCCTCCAGTTCAGGTACAAACCATCCCTTCTGTATGGGTCCAACCTTCCCTGGACTAGAGCTCAATGATGCAAAAATCTTTTGCCCTCCCTCCTATACCAATTCCTTAGCCTCTTATTAAACTGTATAATCTTCCTAGTTCTGGCTTCAGTAGCACGTGGCACGGGTGACAATCCTAAGATCACAACCCTGGAGGTCCTGCCCTTTAACTTAGCACTTAACTCCCTATGCAGAATCTCATCACTCATCCTACCCATGTCATTGCTACCTACATGGACCACAACCTCTGGCGGTTCACCCTCCCACCCAGGAGGCAACACATCACCCGGGAATCCTGTTCTCATTCACAGAACCTCCTGCTGTTCCCCTAATTAATGAATCCCTTATCACCATAGCATGCTTCTGTTAGGTTAACCCTGCCCCCACCCCCAACAGTATCCAGTATAACAGTATGTTTTTGAGGGGGAGTGGCCATAGGGGTATTCTGCACTGGCTCCTTAACCCCTTTTCCCTTCCTAATTGTCACCCAGTTTACTGTGTCCTGCACCTAGGGTAAAACTACCTCTCTATATGTCCTATCTATCATACCTTCAGCCTCCTGAAAGATCCAGACTTCATCCGGTTCCAGCTCGAATTCCTTAAACACATATACAACAACATTTGCTGGTGTATATGACAATAAACACCACTTGACTCAACTTAAGACATAATTTGCCCTAATTTATACCCAGCACATTCTTCTCATTCAGATCCCTACCAACAGAGCAGTCTCATCAGGCCTACTCTCCCATATTCCCTGACACATACCTATCAACCACCGCCCACCTCCCCCATCCCATTTCTTTTACTTCCCTATAAATTAAGTGTAGTTTATAGTGGCTAATTAACCTACCATCTGTGTGTTTCAGGGTTGTCGGAGGAAAGCAGAGCACCCAGAGAAACCCACAGAGTCACTGGAAGAACATGGACAGTTAGGATTGAACTCAGCTGCCTGGAGTTGGGAAGTGTTGCCTCATTCTTTACTTATTTACTGAGATGCAGCACAGAATGTGTGTGTGTGTGTGTGTGTGTGTGTGTGTGTGTGTGTGTGTGTGTGTGTGTGTGTGTGTGTGTGTGTGTGTGTGTGCGCGCGCGTGCACACATCCTTAACTCCTGGTGGAGTCGTTGGGACACTGCCATGACAAGCTTTTTGCATCTATCTTCTTGGTGATTGCTCATCATACAGCATGTCTTGGGCATCTGAAACCTGTGTAGCTGGCTGGATTCGAACGTTCGCTCCAAAGTCTGGCGCTGATGCCACTACGCCACCAGATCAGAATAGGCTCATAACTCTTTGTCCCTTCATTTTTAATCGATATGGAACTGCTTCAGCTACAATTCTGATATGCTGAACATTAGAAACTAAGTTTAAAATATGATCTGTGGTCACACAGAGTTTCCTGCCGAAAAAACTATAGAATATATTTATAACTTACTTCTTTTGAAAGTACTCCATTCATTTAACTTTAACACCAATTTAGTAAGGTTAAACTTTGGTCATAATAGATAATGATAATTTAGTTTTATGATTACTAAAGATCTTGTCTTTGCTCACCAATTTTCCACAAAACAACCATTGAACTGTAATCCATCAGGTGGATGAACTTTTTTTTGCAATTGCTATTAATATTATCATTTAGCCTCCACTAGTTTCTCTTGTGTGCTTACCCTGGAATTTGATCATTTTGTTTAAGACCTGAAAATACAGTGCCTATTCAAAGTATTCACACCCCCCACTCTGCACTTGGAAGTTTTTATGTTTTATGACATTCAATCACAATGGATTGAATTTGGCCATTTTGACACTATTCAACAGAAAAAGACTCTTTTGTTTCAAAGCAAAAACATATCTCTACAAAATGATCTATATTAATTACAAATATAAAACACAAAATAATTGATTGCATAAGTATTCAACTTGCCTCCCCTCTGTAATGTGACACACCAAATCATCACTGGTGCAGCCAATTGATTTTAGAAGTCACATAATTAGTTAAATCGAGATCACCGTGTGCAGTTAAGGTGTTTTAATTGATTGTAGTAAAAATACACCTGTATCTGGAAGGTCCAACTGCTGGCGAGTCAGTATCCTGGCAAAAACTACACCATGAAGACAAAAGCAAACACGAGGAAATCTGCAGATGCTGGAAATTCAAGCAACACACACCAAATGCTGATGGAACGCAGCAGGCCAGGCAGCATCTATAGGGAGAAGTACAGTCGACGTTTCAGGCCGAGACCCTTTGTCAGGACTAACTGAAAGAAAAGATAGTAAGAGATTTGAAAGTGGGAGGGGGAGGGGAAAATCTGAAATGATAGGAGAATACAGGAGGGGGTGGGGTGAAGCTAAGAGCTGGGAAGATGATTGGCAAAAGGGATACAGAGCTGGAGAAGGGGGAGTATCATGGGACAGGAGGCCTAGGGAGAAAGAAAGGGGGAGGGGAGCACCAGAGGGAGATGGAGAACAAGCAAGGAGTGACTGTGAGAAGGGCAGAGAGAGAAAAAAAAGGAGAGAAAAAGAGGGGGGAGGAATAATAAATACATAAATAGACAGACAGACAGAGAAATAAACAAATAAATAAATAAATAGATAAGGGATGTGGTAAGAAGGGGAGGAAGGACATTAACGGAAGTTAGAGAAGTCAATGTTCATGCCATCAGGTTGGAGGCTACCCAGCCGGTATATAGGGTGTTGTTCCTCCAACCTGAGTGTGGCTTCATCTTGATAGTAGAGGAGGCCATGGATAGACATATCAGAATGGGAATGGGCAACGTGGAATTAAAATGTGCGGCCACTGGGAAATCCTGCTTTCTCTGGCGGACCGAGTGTAGGTGTTCAGTGAAACGGTCTCCCAGTCTGCGTCTGGTCTCACCAATATATAAAAGGCCACACTGGGAGCACCGGACACAGTATACCACACCAGCCGACTCACAGGTAAAGTGTCGCCTCAGTTGGAAGGACTGTCTAGGGCCCTGAATGGTGGTGAGGGAGGAAGTGTAAGGGTAGCACTTATTTCGCTTACAAGGATAAGTGCCAGGAGGGAGATCAATGGGAAGGGATGGGGGCGGGGGGATGAATGGACAAAAGGGAGTTGCGTAGGGAGCAATCCCTGTGGAAAGCGGAAAGGGAGGAGGGAAAGATAGACAATAGACCAACAATAGGTGCAGAAGTAGACCATTCGGCCCTTCAAGCCTGCACAGCCATTCTGAGATCATGGCTGATCATCTACTCTCAATACCCGGTTTCTGCCTTGTCCCCATATCCCTTGATTCCCCTATCCATAAGATACCTATCTAGCTCCTTCTTGAAAGCATCCAGAGAATTGGCCTCCACTGCCTTCCGAGGCAGCGCATTCCAGACCCCCACAACTCTCTGGGAGAAGAAGTTTTTCCTTAACTCTGTCCTAAATGACCTACCCCTTATTCTCAAACCATGCCCTCTAGTACTGGATTCTCCCAGCATCTGGAACATATTTTCTGCCTCTATCTTCTCCAATCCCTTAATAATCTTATATGTTGCAATCAGATCCCCTCTCAATCTCCTTAATTCCAGCGTGTACAAGCCCAGTCTCTCTAACCTCTCTGCGTAAGACAGTCCGGACATCCCAGGAATTAACCTTGTGAATCTACGCTGCACTTCCTCTACAGCCAGGATGTCCTTCCTTAACCCTGGATACCAAAACTGTACACAATACTCCAGGTGTGGTCTCACCAGGGCCCTGTACAAATGCAAAAGAATTTCCTTGCTCTTGTACTCAATTCCCTTTGTAATGAAGGCCAACATTCCATTAGCCTTCTTCACTGCCTGCTGCACTTGCTCATTCACCTTCAGTGACTGATGAACAAGTACTCCTAGATCTCTTTGTATTTCTCCCTTACCTAACTTTACACCGTTCAGATAATAATCTGCCTTCCTGTTCTTACTCCCAAAGTGGATAACCTCACACTTATTCACATTAAACGTCATCTGCCAAGTATCTGCCCACTCACTCAGCCTATCCAATTCACCCTGAATTCTCCTAACATCCTCATCACATGTCACACTGCCACCCAGCTTAGTATCATCAGCAGACTTGCTGATGTTATTCTCAATGCCTTCATCTAAATCGTTGATGTAAATTGTAAACAGCTGTGGTCCCAAAACCGAGCCCTGTGGCACCCCACTAGTCACCACCTGCCATTCCGAGAAACACCCATTCACCGTTACCCTTTGCTTTCTATCTGCCAACCAGTTTTCTATCCATGTCAATATCTTCCCCCCAATGCCATGAGCTCTGAATTTACCCACCAATCTCCTATGTGGAACCTTATCAAATGCCTTCTGAAAATCGAGGTACACTACATCCACTGGATCTCCCTTGTCTAACTTCCTGGTTACATCCTCGAAAAACTCCAATAGATTAGTCAAGCATGATTTGCCCTTGGTAAATCTATGCTGGCTTGGCCCAATCCTATCACTGCTATCTATATATGCCACTATCTCATCTTTAATAATGGACTCTAGCATCTTCCCAACTACTGATGTTAGGCTGACAGGACGATAGTTCTCTGTTTTCTCCCTCCCTCCTTTCTTAAAAAGTGGGATAACATTAGCCATTCTCCAATCCTCAGGAACTGATCCTGAATCTAAGGAACATTGGAAAGTGATTACCAATGCATCCGCAGTTTCCGGGGCCACCTCTTTTAGTATCCTAGGATGCAGACCATCTGGACCTGGGGATTTGTCAGCCTTCAGTCCCATCAGTCTACTCATCACCATTTCCTTCCTGATGTCAATCTGTTTCATTTCCTCTGTTACCCTATGTCCTTGGCCCATCCATACATCTTCCTTAGTGAAGACAGATCTAAAGTACTTAATAAATTCTTCTGCCATTTCTCTGTTTCCCATAACAATTTCACCCAATCCATTCTTCAAGGACCCAACGTTGTTCTTAACTATCTTCTTTCTCTTCACATACCTAAAGAAAGCATTTGCTATCCTCCTTTAAATTCCTGGCTAGCTTGCGTTCGTACCTCATTTTTTCTCCCCTTATTGCCTTTTTAGTTAAGTTCTGTTGTTCCTTAAAAATTTCCCAATCATCTGTCCTCCCACTCACCTTAACTCTGTCATACTTCCTTTTTTTTAATGCTATGCAATCTCTGACTTCCTTTGTCAACCACTGAGGCCCCTTTCCCCCCTTTGAATCCTTCCTTCTCCGGGGGATGAACTGATTTTGCACCTTGTGCATTATTCCCAAGAATACCTGCTATTGCTGTTCCACTGTCTTTTCTGCTAGGATATCTGTCCAGTAAACTTTGGTCAGCTCTTTCCTCATAGCTCCCTGTTCAACTGCAACACTGACACCTCCGATCTGCCCTTATCCTTCTCAAATTGCAGATAAAAACTTATCATATTATGGTCACTACCTCCTAATGGCTCCTTTACTTCAAGATGGCTTATCAAATCCTGTTCATTACACAACACTAAATCCAGAATAGCTTTGTCCCTGGTCAGCTCTGGTACAAGCTGTTCCAAGAATGCATCCCGCAGACACTCTACAAAATCCCTATCCTGGGGTCCAGCATCAACCTGATTCTCCCAATTCACCTGCATGTTGAAATCCCCCATAACTACTGCGACATTACCTTTGCCACATGACAATGTTAATTCCCTATTCAACTTGCACGCAATATCCATGCTACTGCCTATAGACAACACCCATTAGGGTCTTTTTGCCCTTACTGTTCCTCAGTTCTATCCACACAGACTCTACTTCTCCTGATCCTATGTCCCCCCTTGCAAAGGACTGAATCTCATTCCTCACCAGTGTGGGCAGAGGGCCACCCCACCCCCTCTGCCCACATTTCTGTCCCTACGATAGCACATATACCCTTATACATTCATTTCCCAGGTCTGATCTCCCTGCAGCCATGTCTCCGTTATCCCAACAACATCATAGTTACCCATTCGCACCTGAGCTTCAAGCTCATTGGCCTTATTTCTGACAATTCGTGCATTCAGATATAGAATTTTTAGCCCATTTCTCCTCTCTCTGTTTAAATTGCTGCTTATTGTGCTTAACCCAGCTCCCCCAACTCCCATCAGGCTATACACCCCTTGAATTTTGTTGTCCTTCCAAAATTTACTTGTTCTTTCTGCACATTTAACTCCATGTTCCGTCAGACCATCCCTCTGTACATGTGTCCTCCTTATCACTTGTTCCGCCCTACCTTTCTCTACTGCACACTTAATATTCCGGAACCGTATAGTCTCCACCTATCCTTTATTCTTCATCTCGCTATCCTCTCTCGCATTCTGGATCCCTGCCCCCTGCAAATTTAGTTTAAACCCCGCCCCCCGAGAAGAACTAGCGAACTTTCCTGCAAGAATGTTAGTACTGCTCCAGTTCAGGTGTAAACTGTCCCGTCAGAACAGATCCCACCTTCCCTGAAACAAAGCCCAATTATCTAAAAACCTGAAGCCCTCCCTCCTGCACCATCCTCTCAGCCACGTATTAATCTGTATAATCCTTCTGTTCCTCGCATGTGGCACAGGTAGCAATCCTGAGATTGTTACCCTGGAGGTCCTGCCCTTCAGCTTCGCACCTAACTCTCTGAACTCCCTATGCAGGACCCCCTCACTCATCCTACCCATGTCGTTGGTCCCTACATGGACCACAACATCTGGGTTCTTGCCCTCCCTCTTGAGAATAACCTGCACCCGATCTGAGATGTCCTGGACCCCGGCACCAGGGAGGCAACATACCATCCAAGACTCCCGATCTTCCCCACAAAATCTTCTATCCACCCCCCTGACTATAGAATCCCCTATCACTACCTCTCTCTTCTCTTCCCTCCTCCCCTTCCTAGTCGAGGGTCCAACCTCAGTGCCAGAGACAGGACCACTGCAGCTTGTTCCTGGTAGGTCATCCCCACCAACAGTATCCAAAACGGTATACTTATTGTTGAAGGGAATGGCCACAGGGGTTCTCTGCTCTCTCTGTCTGCTCCCCCTGCCTCTCTTGACTGTCACCCATTTGCCTACCTCCTGTCCTTTCGGTGTGACTACCTCCCGATAACTCTTATCTATCTCTGCCTCTGCCTCCCGAATGATCCGTAGTTCATCCAGCTCCTGCTCCAATTCCCTAACTCAGTCTGATAGGAGCTGCAGCTGGATGCACCTATTGCAGGTGTGGTCATCAGGGACAACTGTGTTGACCCTGACCTCCCACATACTGCATACGGAGCACACCACTGCTCTAACTGTCTCCCCCATCACCTGATCCCAGATTAGTCAGAATAAATGAAAAAAGAACCTAATGACCTTCCCTTTTTTTACCTCAGCAAGCACGTGCTCAGGCTCACCGATTTCCTCTCACCGAAGTATCCTTGCACCGAAGCCCACCGAGCCAAAGCCCAGCACTCTGCTCCCACACACTCCGCTGCCCTCACCAATGCTGCCCGCTCCTGAAAGTGGGCCTCTTTTTAAACCCTGCACTCGCTGCTGACGTCACCTGCGCCTGCGCAGCTTTACCTTCCTCCTCAGGTACTGTCCAGGTAGGTCCGACGGTCTCGGCCTACCTACAACGGCTGATCCTCCGATCCTCCGATCTCCAGTCATCTGTCAACCTTGAGCACTCCTTACTCCCACTCTGCTGCCCGCACCGACAAGACGTGCTTGGTAGTGGGGTCCCATTGGAGGTGGCGGAAGTTACGGAGAATTATACATTGGACCTGGAGGCTGGTGGGGTGGTAGGTGAGGACAAGGGTAACCCTATCCCGAGTGGGGTGGCAGGAGGATGGAGTGAGAGCAGATGTGCGTGAAATACGAAAGAACACTCCAAGCTACTCTGCGAAAAGGTTATGAAAAACATGTCAGGAGATGGATACAAGAAATTTTCCAAGTCACTGAATATCTCTTGGAGTACAGTTAAGTCAGTCATCAAGAAATGGAAAGGATATGTCACAGCTGTAAACCTGCCTAGACCAGGCTGTCCTCAAAAGCCGAATGATCGTGCAAGAAAGGGGACTAGTGAGGGAGGCCACCAAGAGACCCAGGAATACTCTGGAGGAGTTACAAGCTTCAATGGCTGAGATGGGAAAGACTGCACATATAACAACTGTTGCCCAGGTGCTTCACCAGTTGCAGCTTTATGAGAGAGCGGCAAGGAGAAAGCCACTGATAAAAAATCTCACGTAAAATCTTGGCTAGAGTTTGCCAGAAGGCATGTTGGAGACTCTGAAGTCAGCTGGAAGAAGGTTCTAAGGTCTAATGAAACCAAACTTGAGCTTTTTGGCCATCGGACTAAACACTATATTTGACATAAGCTGAACCCCACACATCATCAATCACACCATCCCTCCTGTGAAGTTTGATGGTGTCTGCATCATGCTGTGGGGATGCTTCAGTGCAGCAGGCCCTGGAAGGCTTGTGAAGGTGCAGGGTAAAATAAATGCAGTAAAATACAGGGAAATCCTGGAGAAAAACCTGATACAGTCTGCAATAGAGCTGCCACTTGGGAGAAAGATCTGTTTTCCAGCAAGACAATGACCCCAAGCAGAAAGCCAAAGTCACACAGGGATGGCTTAAAAACAACAAAGTCAATGACCTGGAGTGGCAAAGTCAGAATCCAGACTTCAATTCAATTGAGAATTTGTGTCTGGACTTGAAAAGGGCTGTTCATTTTCAATCTGACAGAGCTTGAGCAGTTTTGTAAAGAATGAGGAAAAATTGCAGAGTCCAGATGTGCAAAGCTGATAGAGACCATGCACACAGACTCAAGGCTGTAATTGCTGCCAAAGGTGCATCTACTAAATGGTGACTTGAAGAGGGTGAATACTTATGCAAACAATTATTTTGTTTTATATTTGTAATGAATTTAGATCACTTTGTAGAGATCAATTTTCACTTTGACAAGAAAGAGTCCTTTTCTGTTGATCAGAGTAAAAAAAAGCCAAATTAAGTCCACTGTGATTGAATGTTGTAAAATTTGAAAACTTCTAAGGAGGTGAATACTTTTTATCAGCACTGTATATTTTATACAATTCTTTTAGAAGGAGACTAGTGCAGCAGCAGCGACCCTTCTAGTCTTCCTCTTAGTTGAAGATGTGGCTCATCCTACCTTCGTATTGGTGTATACAAGTGTGTGAGTCAGTAGCAGGATTAGGTCAATATACTCAAGCCTGCTGCGTCAGTAATGTCACCGCCAATCTGACTGGAACTCACCCCAACCTTCTGTAACCTGTTAGCTGCTTGATTGTCACTTCCCCCAGGGTACCTCTTCCTTCCCTTTCTCCTTTGGTCCACTCTCCTCTCATACCAGATTTCATCTTCTCCTGCCTTTGACCTTTTCCACCCACCTGGCTTCACCTATTATCTTCCAACTAGCTTCCTTCCCCTCCTCCCCCACAACTTTTAATCCTGGCGTCTTCCCCCTTCCTTCTCAGTCTTGAAGAAAGGCCCCAAACGTCGATTGATTATTCATTTCCAGAGATGCTGCCTGACCTGCTGACTTCCTCCAGCGTTTTGTGTGTGTTGCTTTGGATTTCCAGCATCTGCAGACTTTCTCATGTTCGATGAATCTATCTACCTCTTTTTTAACTATTTTCAAAGTCCTTGCTTGTACTGCCCTTCGATCGAACTTCCAAAGATGACACTCAGATAAAAAGTTTTTGCCTCATTTCTCCCTTCTAAAAGGGAAACTCCTTATTTTTAACCTTAGAATTCTTCCACAAGAGGAAATATCCTCACCACATCTATCTATAAAGGCCCTTCAGGAATTTATAGATTTCAGTTGAGTCAAGTTTCACTCTTCTAGAAAGTAGATATTGGATCAAGATTGAAGTACTTTTGTGAATAGTGTTCACATTCTTTCCACATCTCCCTGAACACTCTGCATGATCACTAATCACTGAGGCTGGTAAATGAGATCAGCCAGAGGAGTTCTTGATCCTTAGCAAGCGCATAGGTTTCTGAGCTGGATGACTCTTTCCATGGATCTGCATTGCCACAGCTTTCCTATGTTCTGCTTTCACTAACAATGAATTATCAAATGTTCAACGTCGTGAACCTCTGTTCTTGGCTCCTTGCCTTTCCATTGACACCTCCCTGACTCACAATCTCACCCAAACTCGTGCCACAAACCTCCCACTGCTGCCTGACTCAGTCAGATGTAGCTCAGTGGCACCACGCTTGCCTCTGAGTCAGAGGCTCTAGTTTCACACCCACTTGCAGAGAAGTGCATGTAAATTAGTCCTGACCCTGATGAGTGAGCTGCACTCTCAGAGTTGCGGATGACACAAACCAATGGCCATCTGCTCTGCCAGGTGAATATAAAAGATCTTGAGGTACTTCTTAATAAAGTACACCAAAATTCTCTGAATTGACCCTTAAGCACCAATCATTGACTCAATTCATTAAAACAGGCTGTTTATCTCATTTCTGTTTGTTGAACCTGCTTTTGTGCAAGTTGACTGCTAACAGTTACAATAGTCACTGAACTTCACTAAGACACAGTTTGAAATGTCCTAAGACATTAAAGGTTCTCTGTAAAAATAAATTCTTTCAAAGGCTGCAAGTCTGTGTTTTTGACTATTCCTTGGACAGGCACAGTAACTCACCAGAACCAACTTTTCAGTTATACATTTTAGTTCAAGCATTGAAAAAATCTGCAGTTGACACCTAAGCAGATCATGTAAGCCTTCCTCTAATGACTTTGTCATGGATTTTATAAATGAATTCCAAAGGATCACGGGAGACAAGACCTCCATGGGTTTAGGGTCAGTGGAAGACAATGACCCTGAGGGTTCAGGGTCAGTGGGAGAGACAGTGGTGGTGGAAGTTTCAAATGGACTAAGAACATAACATGTCAATTCCACAATGTAGTTTGTGTGTCAAAGCTGGAGTTGTGACTGTGAATGAGTCACGCAGAGCCACAGGTCTTTATTCAACATGAGCAGACATTCAGAGTAGATGGATGGAGGAATCTCCAGGGAAAATCTCTTGGAAGAATCTTGCTGAAGTTTATGACCATCAAATTCCACACAAAGGTAGTACCAAGTGATTAACTACTAGAGTTCCATAGATTTGCATACTTATTATGGGAATACACCTTAAATGACAAGATTATCAAAATCCTTTATGATACACACAAAATGCTGGAGGAACACAGCAGGTCAGGCAGCATTTATGAAAAGAGTAAACAGTTGACGTTACAGGCCGAGACCCTTCAGCAGGACTGGAAAGAAAGAGGAGAAGTTAGAACAAGAGGTGGAGGGGGGGAAGGGGAGGAACAAGTACAAGATGGTAGGTGATTGGTGAAACTGGGGGGCGGGGTGAGATAAAAATCTGGGAGGTTGATTGGTGAAGGAGATAAAGGGCTGAAGAAGGGAGTCTCTGATAGAAGAGAACAGAAGATCATGCAAGCAAGGGAAAGGAGAGGAGCACCAGAGGGAGGTGATGGACAGGTAAGGAGATAAGATGAGAGAGGGAAACAGGAATGTGGAATGGTAAAGATAGGGGTGGGGCAATTACCAGAAGTCCAAGAAATCGACATTCGTGCCATCAGATTGGTAGCTACCCAGACAGAATGTAAGGTGTTGCTCCTCCAACCTTAGTGTGATCTTATAGTGGCAGTAGTGGAGTTCAAGGACTGATATGTCGGAATGGGAATGGGAAGTAGAATTGAAATGGAGATCCCACTTTCTCTAGCAGATGGAGTGAAGGTGCTCGATGAAGTGGTCTCTCAGTCTACGTTGGGTCTCACTGATAAATAGGAGGCCACACCAGGAGCACTGGATACTGTAGATGACCACAACAGACTCACAGGTGAAGTGTTGCCTCACCAGAAAGGGCCCTGGATGGGAGAGAGGGAGGAGGTGTAGGGGCAGATGGGGCACTTGTTCCACTTGCAAGGATTTGTGTCAGAAGGGAGATCAGTGGGGAAGGATGAATTGACAAGGAAGTCATGTAGGGAGCGATCCCAGTAGAAAGTGGATGGGGGGTGGGTGATAGGGAGGGAAAGATGCACTTGGTGGTGGGATCCTGTTGGAGATGGTGGAAGTTATGGAGAATTATGTGCTGGAGCCGGAGGCTGGTGGGTGGTAGGTGAGGACAAGAAGAACCCTATCACTGGTGGGGTGGCAGGAAGATGGGGGGAGGGCAGGTGTGCATGAAATGGAAGAGGGCAGTATTGATGGTGGAGGAAGGGAAGCCCCTTTCTTTGAACAAGAAGGACATCTCCTTAGTTCTGGAATGAAAAGCCTCATCCTGACAGCAGATGCAGCAATGATGGAGAAACTGAGAGAAGGGGATGGCGTTTTTTTACAGTGACAGAGTGGGAAGTGGTATAGTCCAGTTAGCTGTGAGAGACAGTGGGTTTATAAAAGATATCAGTAGATAGACAGTCTCCAGAGATGGAGACAGAGAGGTCGAGAAAGGGTAGAGATATGTCATAAATGGACCAACTAAATTTGAGGGCAGGGTGGAAGTTGGAGGCAAAGTTGATGAAATCGACAACCTCAGCATGGGTGCAGGAAACAACACCAATGTAGTCATCAATGTAGTGAAGGAAGAGTTGTGGAGTGATGCTGGTGTAGGCTTGGTACATGGACTGTTCCACATAGCAGATGAAAAGGCAAGCTTAGCTGGGACCTATGCGAGTGCCCATGGTTACACCTTTGGTTTGAAAGAAGTGGGAAAAGCTGAGGGATAAATTATTGAGTTTGAGACCAGTTCCAAAAGACAGAGGAGCGTGGTAGTGGAGGGAAACTGGTTGGGTCTGGTGTCCAGAAAGAAGTGAAGAGCTTTAAGGCCCACCTAATGGGGGGAACGGAGGCCTATAGAGACTGGACATCCATAGTGAAAATGAGACAAGTGGGGACAGGGAAATTAAAGTAATTGAAAAGATCGATAGCGTGTGAAGTGTTATGATGTAGGTAGGAAGAGACTGAACCAGGAGGGATAAAACAGATTTGAGGTATTCAGATTCAGATTCAGTTTCAGTTTATTGTCATTTAGAAACCACAAATGCAATGCAGTTAAAAAATGAGACAATGTTCCTTCAGAATGATATCACAAAAGCGCATGACAAAACAGACTACACCAGAAAATCCACATAACGTTTGGCAATCCCCAATCCAGAGTCCGGAGAGGCTGCTGTGTATTAATATCGCGCTACCATCTTAGCGCGTTTCCCGGAAAGGAGCTCCAAATCCACCAGACAAAACAAGACCAAAAACTAAAGCTACAAGACCTGCACAAAACCACATAGTTACAACAACAGTGCAAACAATAGCATAATTGATAAAAAAACGGACCATGGGCAGAGTAAAAATAGTCCAAAGATGTTAAAGGACTATAAGTTCAAAAGAAATCACCACACAGTTTCCACAAGTCCCCAGGGTCCCGACAGACTCACCATCCCATGCCAGCAGCAGTAGGGAATACCCCACGGCACCGCCCGACTCAGCCTCGCAGACGCAGCAGACAATGAAAGCTCCGTTGAAACCAGCCTCGCAGATACAGCACACACTGAAAGCAACCTGACCGCAGCGGACTCCGAGTCCGTTGAACCTCCGAGCCAACGACGATCTCCTCCGGCATAGCTTCTCCGAGCACCATCCTCTGCCGAGCATATTAAGACGGCCCCGCCAATGGCCATTGGCAACGTGACCCCGAGGACTGGAGGCCTGTTCTTCCCAGCAGAGTCCAGGACCTCACAGCAGCAGCAGCAATGAAGAAGGTCTTCCTGGAGATTTCCCGATGTTCCTCCGTGCTCCCACATCCCATTTTCAATCGACTATGATTGCGCATGGCACCCCACTTCACAAATAACAGATAATCAGCTCCAGAGTGGCCGCCGCCATCTTGGAAATCAATTTATACAGATATAAGTTTGGTGGGGCAGGAACAAGCAGAAACATGGGTCTCCCTGGACAAGCAGATTTATGGGTCTTGGGTAGGAGGTGCAGTGTAATGGAACTATGAGGTTGGTGGCAGTGGATGGGAGGTCCCCTCAGTTGGTAAAGTTGGTGATGGTGCAATAGGACTTGGCCTAGTGCTCCTCAATGGGGTCTTGTTCGAAGGGTAAGTAAGAGGAGGTTTATAAGCATTGTTGCTTGGTCTCAGCAAGGTAAAAGAGTGATTTCCCTGGAGCTAAGGATGTTGAGGGGTGACTTTATAGAAGTTTATAAAATTCAGAGCTGCATAAATTGGTAGATAATCCCAGACTTTTTCCCTGGGCAGGGAAGTCTAAAACTAGAGGGTGTAGGTTTAAGATGAGGAGGAGGAAGTTTAAGGTGGCCCCTTGATTTCCCCACAAGAGGAAATATCCTCTTCAAATTTATATATAAAGGACATTCAGGATTTTATATATATATCAGTCAAATCTTGTCTCACTCTTCTAGCATGTAGGTGGAGGGTATATAGAGTAAGCCAGAGGAGGTGGTAGAAGAGGGAATTTATTTATTTATCTGTATATCAATCTATCTATCCATCTATTCGAGCCACAACACCAACAACCCACCTATTGAACCCCAGCCTAATCATGGGACAGTTTACAATAACCAATTAACCTACTAACCAGTACGTCTTTGGTCTGTAGGAGAAAACTGGAGGACACCCATGCATTCACAGGAAAGACATACAAACTCCTTACAGATAGTGTCAGAATTGAACTTTGAACTCCGACACCCTGACTTGTAACAGTGTTGCGCTAACTGCGATGCTACAATGGCAGCCCACGTTGTATTTGAATTACAGCATTTAGAAAATATCTGGACAGGTACATGGATAGGAAAGCTTTTGAGGGATATGGGTGAAATTAAGGCAAATCAATTAGTGTAGATAGGCATCTTGATTGGGACAGGCAGGTTGGGTCCAAAAGGAATTCTGCCCATGTCTGGCTGCTTCTCCCTAAATGCCAGCCCAAGTTAAAAGAAGCATTTTTCACACAGTAGGACCAGAGTGAAATCAAATAATCTTCAAAACTGAGTGATTGCCTTAGCTGAAGAAGGATATTGTCTATCAGAGTCAGAATCAGGTTATATATATATAAAACATTTAAATTAATAAGCTTTTTAAGTATATAAAGGGTAAAAGAGAGTTGAGGGTAGATATAGGACCAATAGAAAATGACACTGGAGATATTGTAATGAGAGACACAGAGATGGCAGAGGAACTGAATATGTATTTTGCATCAGTCTTTTCACTGGAAGACATCTGGGGTATACTGGTCATTGAAGAGTGTCAGGGAAGTGAGGTACGTGCAGTGAAAATTACAACTGAGAAGGTGCTCAGGAAGCTTAATGGTCTGAGGGTGGATAAATCTCCTGGACCTGATGGAATGCACCCTCGGATTCTGAAGGAGGTAGCTGGAGAGATTGCGGAGGCATTAACAATGATCTTTCAAGAATCGATAGATTCTGGCATTGTACCAGATGACTGGAAAATTGCATATATTACTCCGCTACTTGAGAAGAATGGGAGGCAGCAGAAAGGAAACTATAGACCTGTTAGCCTGACATCAGTGGTTGGGAAGTTGTTGGAATCGATTGTTAGGGATGAGGTTATGGAATACTTGGAGGCACATGACAAGATAGGGCAAAGCCAGCATGGTTTCCTGAAAGGAAGGTCCTGCCTGACTAAGCTGCTGTAATTTTTTGAGGAAATTACAAGCAGCATAGACAAAGGAGATGCAAAAGACATGCTGTACTTGGATTTACAGAAAGCCTTTGACAATGTGCCACACATGAGGCTGTTTAGCAAGAGAAGAGCCCGTGGAATTATAGAGGAGTTACTAGCATGGGTGATAGCATTGGTTAATCGGTAGAAAACAGAGAGTGGGAATAAAGGGATCCTATTCTGGCTGTTGCTGGTTACCAGAGGGGTTGCACAGGGGTCCGTGTTGGGACCACTGCTGTTTACGATATATGTCAATGATTTGGACTATGGGATTAATGGGTCTGTGGCTAAATTTGCCACTGATATAAAGATAGGTGGAGGAGTGGGTAGTATTAAGGAAATAGAGAGCCTGCAGAGAGGCTTAGATACTTTAGGGGAATGGGCAAAGAAGTGGCAAATGAAATACAATGTTGGAAAGTGTATGGTCATGCACTTTGGTGGAAGAAATAAACGGGCAGACTATTATTTAGATGGGGAGAGAATTCAAAATGCAGAGATGCAAAGGGACTTGGGAGTCCTTGTGCAGGATACCCTAAAGGTTAACCTCCAGGTTGAGTCAGTGGTGAAGAAGGCAAATGCAATGTTGGCATTCATTTCTAGAGGTATAGAATATAAGAGCAGGGATGTGATGTTGAGGCTAAATAAGGCACTAGTGAGACCACACGGAGTATTGTGTGCAGTTTTGGCTCCTTATTTTAGAAAGGATGTACTGATATTGGAGATGGCTCTGAGAAGATTCACGAGATTGATTCCAGGAATGAAAGGGTTACCATATGAGGAATGTCTGGCAGCTCTTGGGCTGTATTCCCTGTTCAGGAGAATGAGGGGGAGTGGGATCTCATAGAAACAGTCCAAATGTTAAAAGGTCTGAAACGGATTAGATTTGGCAAAGTTATTTCCCATGGTAGGGGAGTCTAGGACAAGAGGGCACAACTTCAGGATTTAAGGATGTCAATTTAGAACAGAGATGTGGAGAAATTACTTTAGTCAGAGGGTGGTTAGTCTATGGAATTTGTTGCCACGAGCAGCTGCGGAGGCCAAGTCATTTGGTGTATTTAAGGTAGAGGTATATAGGTTCTTGATTAGCCAGGGCATCAAAGGTCATGGGGTGAAAGCAGGGGAATGGGGATGACTGGAAGAATTGGATCAGCCCATGATTGAATGGCAGAGCAGACTCGATGGGCAGAATGGTCTATTTCTGCTCCTATATCTTATGGTTTTATAATTGTTTAGAGACTCTTTCAAGCTGCCCTGGCAAAAGTACCTCGGAATGATGAGCCTGCTTCACTTTGGCCTCAGAAGGAATGTACACCACGACCAAAACGATTGCTGAAATCTCCCGCAGCAGGTAAGATGGCTGACACTTGATGGTGTAATGTTGCAGGTCTGGTGAACAGGACTGGGACAGCTACATGAGGTATTCCACGTGTGGTGAACAGGACTGGGTTTGTACACCACGAGGGATTGATCATAGAGCAACCACCCCCACCCCACCCCTGCCCTTGGCTTTAAATGGCTCAACAATCCCATCTTAGCTACTTCATTACTAATATATTTTAGTTTGCATGTCCAACTTAACTTAAATGCTTGAGAGCACGAGAGTCTGCACAAATGATCACTCTGCGATGAACCTAAGACCTCCATTTCACAACAAACTTTTCTATATATATTATGACCAGGTGCAAATGAATGAATGGTCTAGTCTCACTTCTCGTTCTATGTTCCTTCATGGTTAACCAGGAGATGCAGATCAGTGGGTGAAGATGACATGGTGTGAGTTTAGGATAATGGAGTGATGAGCTTCAAACAATGAATCCCAGCTTAATTAGATACTGTAAATTACCCCACTGCAGTTGAGTGGTAAAAAACAGAGTTAATTGCCGTATGTTTCAGTCTCAAATACTGGAAAAGAGTCACTGATGCAAGCTGGCAACAAGGGAATTTTATTCATTTAAAAGTCATGGTGCCAGGGAGTATATTTCAGTGGCTCAGTGGTAGAGAGATGGGGGAATGGGATTGATAAGATTATACTGAGGGTCGGTAGAGACACAGTAGACTAAATGACCCCCATCAATGTCACAAGAAAGTATAACAATAATGAGAAACTTCTGTGGATAAACACTCAGTAGATACTTTATTAAGTAGTTCCTGTACCTAGGGAAGTGTCTAGAGTGTATGTTCACGATCTTCTGGTGTGATGTGTTGTGCATTCAGACATGCTCTTCTGCACACTAATGTTGTAACATGTGAGTATTTGAATTACTGTTGCCTTCCTGTCAGCTTGAACCAGTCTGGCCATTTTCCTCCAACCTCTCTCATTAACAAGGTGCTTTCACCCACAGAACTGCCACTCACTGGATTTTTTTTTGCTCTGTAAACCTGGAGACTGTTGTGTGCGAAAATCTCAGGAGAGCAGCAGTTTCTGAGATACTCAAACTACTCTGTCTGCAATATTCCAGGATCGAAGTCGCTTAGATCACATTTCTTCTCCCGTCTGAAATTTGGTCTGAACAACAACTGAACCTCTTTAACATGCTTGCATGTTTTTATGCACGGAGTTGCTGCCACATGGTTGGGAGATGAGATATTTGCATTAATGATCAGGTATACAGGTGTACCTAAGTAATCTCTGAGGGTTGTAAAGTGTTTTGATAATTACTTACATTTGGTTTGCTACATGCTCTGTAGGTTCACACATACGAGGTAACCAGCAGCAAAATACACACACTGTGCAGACATAGTTAGAATTTGGTTTTGTACTTGTATCGTGAACACCACTAAGCCTTCAAAGTTTAAAGTATATTGATTATCCAAGTATATATACATTATACAACCTTGAGATTTGTCTCCTTTCAGGTAGTCACACAAAAAAAGAAACCCAAAATAACCCATTAAATAAGAGGATCGACGAACACCCAACGTGTAGAGAGAAAATAAACAAATTGTGCACGTAATGAACGTAGGCAGTTAGTATTTAGATTGAAAGTGAGTCCTCAGACATGAAGCCTGAAGTGGGTCCAAGGCCTCAGCCGTAGTTCAGCACATGGTGGAATAAACGTCACAGAGCAACAAGCTGAACTGGCCCAACCCTTGCCTCTGGTCCTGACACGCTGCCTTTTCAATCTGACCCAGTGTTAAAATCGTCCAAACCTGGGCCAGTCACTTCGATATGCTTTGGGGCTGGACCCCATTGCCACATTTTGGCCCTTACCTGACCTTTGAAAGTGGGTCTGGCACTTAGACCGATCACTCTTGGTATAGGCGGACGGGACTTGAATCTTCCTTTCCTCCATTCTGACCTTGCTCCTCAATCCCACCTTGTTTCAACCCTTGACTCAGCCTCACCTTCGCTTGCGTCTTCATTGTTGCCTTGATCACTTACTGTAGTGTTATTTTTTACCGAAAAGTGTTACTAATAAAGTATTTTGTTGTGTTCCTTGTTTTGATAACCAACAGTAAGTAGTTGCTCCCCTTCAGCAGTGCCCTTTTAAACTGGAAGTGACTTCACTCCTACACCCATTACTTTATGTTCACTTAACATGTTTGGGATAGAAGGCTGTCCAGTGTGTGTTTCCACACTTATGTCCTGAGGGGGAGGCTGGGTAGTAAATGGATAAATTTGGAAATTGACCTCTTAGACATTACATTTTCTAGGATTTTGAAGGTGTGGTAGAGACAAAAGTTAACGCAAATCGCTAAGGCAGCACCTTCCAGACCCACGTCCACTACCATCTAGAAGGATGAGAACAGCAGGTACCACTTGGAAATCCCCTTCCAAATCACTCACCATCCTGACTTGGAAATATATCACCATTCGTTCATTGTCGCTGTGTCAAATCATGGAATTCCCTCCCTAACAGCACTGTGGGTGTACCTACACCTCAGGGAATGCAGTGGTTCAAGAAGGCAGCTCATCACCACCTTCTCAAGGGCAACTAGGGATGGGCAATAAATGCTGGCTTAGATGGCAATGCCCACATCCCGTAAATAAATGAATAAATTTTAAAAATCTTTAAGTGTTGAATTGATTCCTTGAGAATTTCTTTCTGTAAAATACACTGCCATTTTATAAGCCAACAAACAAAATGTAGGACCTAACGACCGAAGCAATAAATGAATAAACCACAAGTCCTGCAGATAATTGCCGGCTGTCCGTTGAAGAACTAGGGCACACCCTTGGTAAGCTTTAATAAACACAAGTAGTCCTGCCCAGTAAATTAGAGCTGCTAATGACAGCAGCACATGTGTTGAAGGAAATGAGCTGGTTTAACAGAGATAAGACAGTGCTTGTATTTATAGCCATGTGGGGGGGGGGGGGGGGGGGGGAGGAACTGGATGGATGCCTCGTGTAGGATGAGAGCTGGTGCTGGATCTGGGTTATGGTGCTCCAGCACGAAAAACCACAGGTCTTGATCGCAGCTGCCGTGTCTCAATGCTGGCCATTCACAGACAGCTGTGGTGTACTGGCCTGTCAATTGCGGTCCACAGCCTTTCACAGTGTCATTGTTTTAATGCAGGTCTTTGCAGCATTAACTGATCAAAGCTGTGCATGAGGTCTGTATATGGGTCAGTCTGTTCTGCTAAATTACAGCTTGCACTGGGGAGATTGGCGTTAGAAATATCTTGCCAGATTTAAAAAAAAACTTTTGACAAGGTCATATGAAAGTTGTACATGTTACAACTACAAGGCTTGTTAAATGGTTGTTAAAAACTTTATCATATCTCTTCATTCCCTCTTCAGGTTTTCCTTTCCTGCTATGGAAATGATCTCATCAAGTAGCTAACTGAAATCCACAGAGTGGTTTGTATGCATTATAGATTTTCAGTTTACAATCATGTTAATAGTTGCAGATCTGAGGGAACTTCTTTTATGCCAATATTGAAGAAGTTAAACCTTTGAAATATTATATTTATACCAATTAATAAGAACATAAAAAATAGGAGGAATAGGCCAAACCTGCCCTGCCATTCAATAAGATCATGGCTGATTTGTACGTAAACTCAGCTCCATTTACCTGCCTTTTCCCCATAACCCTTAATTCCCTTACTATGTAAATATCTATCTAACTGCATCTTAAATATACTTAGTGAAGAAGCGTCAACTGCTTCCCTGGGTAGAGAATTCCACAGATTCACCACTCTCTGGGAAAAACAGTTTCTCCTCATCTCAGTCCCAAATCTTTTCCCCTGAATCTTGAGGCAATGTCCCCTAGTTCTAGTCTCACCCTCCAATGGAAACAACTTTCCTACTTCTATCTTTTCTATCCCTTTCAAAATTTTGTATGTTTCTATAAGATCCCCCCTCATTCTCCTGAATTCCAGAGAGTGTAGTCGCAGGTGACTCAATCTCTCCTCATAGGTTAACCCCTTCATCCCTGGAATCAACCTGGTGAACCTCCTCTGCACTGCCTCCAGATAGTATATCCTTCCTGAATTCATTGGTTCCAAAGGTGCTGTTCCAAACAAAATCACTAATGCATTATTGCAATATGTGTTGTTAGAGCGATTTTTGGGTTTAACACATTTACATTTAGAAAAAAAACTCTCAGCCACCAATCTTCAAATTTTAATGTAAATTGTAGATTTAATTTAAATGAATAGTAGGTTCCTAAAAGCTGTGAATCATGGACTGGACAATGTTGATTAAAATTAATTTAGATGTCTGTGGTGTGGGTGCAAATCGAGAGGTGTGAAGTACGTGTGTAGTTCAAAGAAGTCAGTATTGATATATTGTAAATATGGAATTGTCCTTTGATGTTTGGCACATAAAATACTTTGGGTCAGGCAAACCTTTTGACTGAAAGTGTGTCCTTATTATGCTTGCTGTGTCTTGCTTCATCGAATAAAGAATCTGCTTCTTAGCTGCCAGTACTTTTCTCCAGTTACTTCATTCACTTGTGTATTAATGTAATACATATTAGTATGATTCTTTCACAGTAGGCTTTCATAGTTGTTCAGAGAACAGTCTGGTTATTTGTGCTGTTAATTGGGGATTTTCTTTTGCAGTTGTTTCTATATTGTTTGCTTTCCTTTCTAACATTCTGGAAAACACAGGCCGTTCCTCTGACCTGGGTAGCAAACAGTTCTGTTTTTACAGATGTCTATAAGATGGTCTTGTCCATAAATCAAAAAATAGACAAAACTCATTTGACTTGGTAACTATACTTCCACAGTTTGTAATGAATGGCATTAAAAGCAGATTTGAACAATAAAATGAATTACTGAAAATGAAGAGGGGGAGAGGGAAGGGGAGAGGGAAAGGGGAGAAGGAAGAGGAGAATGAGAGAGGGGGAAGAATAACTTTTGTTTTTACATACCATAAGACCTGAACAATTGTAAAAGATTATTATGTTTAAACAGAGACCTGACCACTGGGACCCATACTTCTTCAAGAATTCTGGGACACTTTCACAGCATTTTCTTTTGAGATGACATTGGCTGATGAGCAGGCTGCCAGTCCCTGAAGAACTTCACAAAGTTCTGTGGTGATATGGGGTCCATGATGTTCAGCATTTCAGGGATCTGATAAACCATTGAGCTTACAAATGATACTTCATGAGCAGGTGCTTCCTAAGAAGTCTATCTCCCAAAAAACATTGCTCCCCATTTCTGAGCTTATGATGAAAGGAGGGTGAAAACCAAAAAGAAAATGATTCTGGAAATCTAAAATAAAAACAGAAAACACTAGAAGCACACAGCAGTTATGAAAAGAGAAAAGTGAGTTATCACATACATTAAAGGGCAGCCACCTCACCACACCCATTGAATTCAGCTGTTTTGTTACTAGTTGCATCAAAGCTGAGTGATTCTGGTAAAGGCCAAACTCAGCACAGCTAACCAGGTTATTGGTGAGTAAATGTCACTTAAAAATACTGACAATGACAAAGGATCTAGTCCCTTCCCAGCGTATATGACGAATAAATTGTCCTTGGGCTTCGAGCCTCATACAGGTATTGATTTTGATGAAAAACTCTGCCATCTTCTTCAGGATGATGCCTGGGCAAGCTTAGTCATAAACCAGCAGTAGCAGAATACTGCATTGGCAATGACCAAAGCATTGAACTCGACAGCACAAAAGAACTGTGGCTTTTGGTGAAAAAAGCCATTGAAATAAAATTTTAACAAAGACAAAGGTCTTTCTCCAAGTAGGAACTAGAATTCAATTGTAAACAAGGCGGGAGAGCAGAAACCTGATTGGATGAGGAGGTAACCAATCAGGAAAGGACGGAATACAAGGGTATAAATACCAGTGAACTAGACTTGCCCAGGCATCATCCCTGAAGAAGAGGGTAAGGGTTTGTCATTGAAACCTGTACCCGGTTTGAAGTTTGAGGAGAGTATACTGACAATGACATCAATCAGAAAACTGCAAGTGCTAATGAGCTTTGTTCAGTTTTTATTGAATAATTCTTAAAGTGGTGGTGACCAATAGTGTGACACTTTATCAGGTACAGGAGTGGAACACAGTACTAATGTAGCCCATCTACTTCAAGGTTCAATGTGTTGTGCATTCAGAAATACTCTGCTGCACGCCACATTTGTAACCTGTGGTTATTTGGGTTACTAGCAGCTTCCTGTCAGCTTGAACTAATCTAGTCATTCACCTCTGTCCTCTCTCATTAACAAGACATTTTGGCAAACAGAACTGCAGGCCACTGGATGTTATCTTGTTGCTTTTCGTATCATTCTCTGTAAACGGAAAACATTGTGCATGAAAATCCCAAGAGATTAGCAGTTTCTGAGATACACAAACCTCCCCATCTGGCACCAACAATCATTCCACGGTCAATGTCACTTAGATCATATTTCTTCTGCATTCTGATGTTTAGTCTGAACACCAGCTGAACCTCTTGACCACATCTGCATGCTTTTATGCATTGAGTTGCTGCTACATGAATGGCTGATTAGATATTTGCATTAATGAACTGGTGTACACTGGTATCTAATAAAATGGCCTCTAAGTTTATCTCGTTGTTACAATGGGTTTAAGTACTGTCCTGGGTCAACTGTTCACTAACTTCAAGTAAATTATCTCCCTCTGTCCTTTTTCACTCTTCTGATTTGCCCAGCTCCTTCAATGTCCATCCTAGCCTCCATCACCCCGTGTCTTTCACCATCCTCCCCGCTCAACCAACTTGATCTGCCATCATTCTCACTCTGCTTCCATTGGGTTGTCCCCCCACTCACCTCCCCACTGTTCCCATCTGCCCACCTCACCTCCGTTACTGGATTCCATGGTCTACCTTCCTTTGATACGAGATTCCACCTTTTGTCACCTTCCAACCGCAGTCACATTTTCCACTCTACCATCCTCCATTTGCTTGTCATCTCTCGTCATGTGAATCCACCTATCACTCAACAGCTCTTGCTCCATCTCTTTCTCTTAACTCTTTATACTGGCTATTGCCCCTCTGTCTATTAGATGAAGGATATTGGCCCAAATTGTCAACTGTCCATTTCCCCCATGAGTGGCAATGGTCTTATTGCTTTTAGGAATACAATAGAACAGTACTGACAGCATTGACTATGAATGGAAGAATAAAAAGACATTGCATGGTTTATATTTGTTAATATTTTTATGAATAAAGTTTATTTTGAGAACAATAGACTTCCCACCACAGATGCTGCCTGATCCATTGAATTCCTCCAAATTGTTTGTTTATTGTTGTATATTCCAGCATCTTAGATTTCTTGTATTTTGACTTTTCTTTATGGTTATGGTTTGTTAACTGAAATGGAAAGCTTGCTCTTCTTAATGCAGGTAATAAGACACCAGGTTTTGACGTGACAAGCACATTGGTTCTTATATTGCAGGATATCATATTGACTTTCTGATGCTATTTCCTACATTCTTTAAGGCTGAATTCTAGCGTCACCCTTGTGAATTCATTATGAACTTCCTTTATTATGGTTAAATGGATTGCTTGGGTTTTCCTGAGTAGCAGCTCTTGTACATCATTTGACTTTAGAAGTTACTGGAGGCCAGATTAGGCAGAACTGGGCTTATAAACTGCAAGCTGAGGCTTGAGATGAAGGGGAGGCTTGTATCTGCAATCCAGGAATAAGATTATGGGAAGTTTCAGGCTGGCTATTTTGCCACCTAAAACATCAAACAGTCATAATCTAATTATCCATATCTGACTGTTTTGTAGCTCCTGAGAATCACCCTTCACAGCAAAGTCATAAAAAGAAGGATATCTGGATTTCTTTTGTCCTCTGAAACTTTCAGAATATTGATGTGAATGTCTCAACAAACATTCCAAGCTGGCCTTGTCACTTAGGTATGCTTCCATTGATAAACACACAATTCAATGGAATAATTTGTCCACATCCAAAATATTGAAGACATTGTATCTTGTTGCTGACTTTGTATCTAAAAGTATAAAACTTTGATGTACTTGGAGTGTTGGAAGATTCTTCCATTATGACCGTCCTGAATGTCTGTTCCTCACGATTAAAGACCTGTTATTTCTACAGCTCTGGACCCTCTTTCAACCATGACGAGCTCCAGGAAAAGTTAGAGTGTAGAATAACATTACATCATAAACAAAGCTGTGAAAGGCAGCTGTCAAACATGGCGATACACTACAGACTTTTAACAGGGAATGGACATCATTGCTTGCAGCTGTCAAACTGAACATGGAATATTATTTTTTTTAACCTTTAGGCTTCTCTAGAGATTCATACAGCACCATTCAGTATGGAATATAATACCATAGGTGAGGCCCCTGCCTTTTTCTGCACAATGAGGTAAATCTTCACATTATTTCATCTTGCCAGAGACAGTTAGTTTAGGTTACAGGCTTCCCCACAATGCAGGATGTGGTGTAGCCACTGCTGCGACGTAGAAATGTGGCAGCTAATTTATACATATCAAATTCTTGCAGACACTGATAAAACAAAGACCAGATAGTCCATTTAAATTAGTTCAGTTAGTTAAGCAGGGTGAGACCTTATTGGTTAGGATGCTCGGGAGAACTACTTTGCTCTTCTTTATCTCTTTCTGTAGGTATAGCCTGGTCTGTTGGGCAGGTCTCTCAGACCTGGTATCAGTAACAGATAACAAAGATAATGATGCACAATCTGCTTCTAAAATTAACCCATTTGGTCTCACCATCTCTGTGAGGTATTTCCTTTGCTCTACCCACATGTCCCCTACCTTCTCTGCAATTGAAAACCAACTTTGGTTAATTGAAAATTCCGTCTTCCAGTTCTGATGAAGCTCAATATTGAAGTCAAGTTCAGCTTACTGTCATAAACACAATGCACATTTGCAATGAAAATCTTACTTGCAGCAACATCACAGGCAAGTAACACAGATACACAACATTCACAAGAAAAACATAATTTTTACAAAAAAACCCACAATAGGAACAAAAAAAAGGTCTATTGTAGTGCACTATGGTCTAAGTGTTGCTACACTGAGGCAGAGAATAGGATCAGATGGTTGAAGGGAGGTAACTGTTCTTGACATTGGTGGTGTGAAACTTCAGGCTTTTGTACCTCCTGCCTGATGGTAGCTGATGGAAGATGACATGGCCTGGATAGTAAAGACCTTTGATGACAGGTGATGCCTTCTTGAAGCAAGATGGTGGGGAGTTAAGGGCCTGTGATGTATTGGGCTGTGTCCATTACACTCTGAGGCTCCTTAGGTTCCTGTGGATTTTAATGTCACACCAGTCCATAATGCAACTAGTAAGAATACTTACAACAGTACATCTATGTACTGACAGACAGTACCTGTCTCTGAATGTGAACAAAACAAAAGAGATGGTTGTTGACTTCAGGAGGGCACGGAGCGGCCACTCCCCGCTGAACATCGACGGCTCTTCGGTAGAAATCGTTAAGAGCACCAGATTTCTTGGTGTTCGCCTGGCAGAGAATCTCACCTGGTCCCTCAACACCAGCTCCATAGCAAAGAAAGCCCAGTAGCGTCTCTACTTTCTGTGAAGGCTGAGGAAAGTCCATCTCTCACCCCCATCCTCATCACATTCTACAGGGGTTGTATTGAGAGCATCCTGAGCAGCTGCATCACTGCCTGGTTTGGAAACTGCACCATCTTGGATTTCAAGACCCTGCAGCGGATAGTGAGGTCATCTGAGAAGATCATCGGGGTCTCTCTTCCTGCCATCACGGACATTTACACTACACGCTGCATCCACAAAGGAAACAGCATTATGAAGGACCCCGCGCACCCCCATACAATCTCTTCTCCCTCCTGCCGTCTGGGAAAAGGCTCTGAAGCATTTGGGCTCTCACGACCAGACTGTGCAACAGTTTCTTCTGCCAAGCTATCAGACTCCTCAATATCCGAAGCCTGGACTGACACCTTGCCCTATTGTCCTGTTTATTATTTATTGTAATGCCTGCACTGTTCTTGTGCACTTTATGCAGTCCTGTGCAGGTCTGTAGTCTAGTGTAGCTTTCTCTGTGTTGTTTTTTTTTATTGCGTAGTTCAGTCTAGTTTTTTGTACTGTGTCATGTAAACCATGGTCCCGAAAAATGTTGTCTCATTTTTACTAAGCACTGTACCAGCAGTTATGGTCAAAATGACAATAAAAGTTGACTTGACTTGACTATGGGAGTTTGTTAGAAAGTTTAGTGACATGCTGAACCTCCTTAACCTTCTAAGAAAGTAAAAACACTTCCTTGTGGTCAGATCTGCTCAGTGCTTCAAGGATTTATTTTGTATTAGAGTATACATTGTTTTAAAATCTCTTCCAATAACATAGGCGTTCCTCAGCAATGTATGAAAACATTCAATTTGATTTTATGTTTAACTCTCCAGAGTGCAACATCGGTTAGTTGTTTGTAATCTGACCCTATTAGATTTAAATCAAGATAAATATGAAAACAAAGCAAATCCTTTGGAAACTAGTTTAGCAAACAAACCATGCAGAATCCTGGAGGAGCTCAGCAGGTCAAGCAGCATCCATAGAAAAGAGTAAATAGTCGACGCTTGGGGTCGAGACCCTTCATCAGGACTGAGAGGGAAGGGAGAAAAAGGCGGGAGAGGGGAGGAGGTTAGCTGTAAGGTGATGGGTGAAGCCAGGTGGGTGGGAAAGGTCAAGGGCTGGAGAAGAAGGAATCTGACAGGAGCAGAGAGTGGGCTGTAAGAAAAAGGGATGGAGGAGAGGACCCGGGGGGAAGTAATAGGCAGGTGCGAAGGTGAGAGTGGGGGTGGGGGTGGGGGAGCGAGGAACCAGAAGGAGAAACTGATATTCATGCCATCAGATTGGCAGGTACCCAGATGGAATATGAAGTGCTGTTCCTCCACTTTGAAGGTGGCCTCATCTTGGCTCAGAAGCAAATGGTTAACCAGCCAACATGTTAACAATCAGTTCTTTTTAGTGGGTGAGCAAAATTTAACACCTGCTCAAGTGCTTCATGTTGACAACCTCCTCCCAATTCAATGAAATAAGGAAGATTTAGAGTGGTCTGCCACTTTAAGAAAACAAGTTGTGACCTCGTGTGAACTCGAGAAGCAGAAACATTCACGTTAAGAGATGTGGGAGTAGAATTCCCTATGCGCACTGAAGTTCTGGTAAAACTTGATTAATAAAAGATCAGTCCAGCCGAATCTTTATATATCCTGTGTATTCACTCACAGGATTGCCAAACATCTCAGAGCCTTTGACTGTGATGTGAATAATTCCCGCATTAAGGACGGTGGTGTATCATGTGCCAGATAAACAGTCAAAATAGTTAGGTTGTTTTATGATCTTCCACACCAACCTCCTCTTACCCTTTGATTCCCATCTCTGTTGGAACTTCCTGGTCTGGTTTCTCTGCAAGTGCAGTCCCACTCTTTTGGAACTCCTTCCCTGTGCCCCCCTCTCTCTCTCTCTCTCTCTCTCCACCAAGTCAGAATACATCTGTTTTGATCTCTGCTAGTTCTCTACCAAGAACAAACTAGTTTTACCCATTTGTCTTTAGCAGGACTGCTTTGGGGAACTGGCACATTATTAACCACTTAATGCCAGGTAGGTAGCAGATGGTGGCGGGCCAGCAGTTCATTTAATTGTTTTACTTATAACAGGCTTTGTGGATCCTTTGCTGCTCGCTTTCCTGCCTGGCACAGTTGGATTGACCACACCAACATTATTACTGCTGCAGTCTAGAAGGACAAGTAGAGACCAGGTCACATTATGTTGAAATTACTACAAGAATGGGACAATTATGCCTTCACCTGCTCCATTTCTTCTCTGCTTTCAGTATGGCCCTTCCCTCGTCATGTACATAAGGCAGATTCCTCTTAAATGTATCTACGTGAATTACCTAAACAATGTGTGGCAAACACAAGGAAATCTGCAGATGCTGGAAATTCAAACACCGCACACAGAATTTTGGTAGAACACAGCAGGTCAGGCAGCATCTATAGGAAGAAGCACTATCAATGTTTTGGGCCGAGACCTTTCATCAGGACTAACTGAAAGAAAAGATAGTAAGAGATTTGAAAGTGGGAGGGGAGGGGGAAATGCGAAATGATAGGAGAAGACTGGAGGGGGTGGGGTGAAGCTAAGAGCTGGAAAGATGATTGGCAAAAAGGATACAGAGCTGGAGAAAGGAAAGGATCATGGGGCGGGAGGCCTAGGGAGAAAGAAAGGGGGAAGGAAGCACCAGAGGGAGATGGAGAACAGGCAGAGTGATGGGCAGAGAGAGAAAAAAAAGGGAGGGGAGAAAAATAAATAAATCAGAGAAAAATAAATAAATCAGGTTGGAGGCTACCCAGCCGGTATATAAGGTGTTGTTCCTCCAACCTGAGAGTGGCTTCATCTTGACAGTAGAGGAGGCCATGGATAGACATATCATTCTGCAAGATTCTCCAAAGTTTTGGATTGGATTTTGCAGTGACTGACCTACATTCTGGGCTCTGAAATCACCATGAGTGGAATAGCCTTCCATGCATTCTCCTCCCGACATTCATATATTTATTATTGATTTTAAATTTGCAGTTATTTGAACATGAAGATATTATTTCCCTAATGAGAGACAGCATTAAAGTTAACAAATTAAAATTGCACTAACAGAGAAACAAGTGAGCGTGGAAGAACATTATTTAAACAGAGAATTTTTAGAGCTCTGAATCTTTGGCTGCAGGCAATGGGTGGAGCATAGGAAAGAAGAACCTATAAAGGAAGATTTTATTTACCCTTGAACAAGACAATAATGGACCTTGGGGAATAAGACAGATCATAACATCCATTCAAGTTGCTCCATCAAAAAGCAGGATTAAGCTTGAAAAAAATTCTTTCACCAGATGAGGATGTTGCAAAACCTGTTTTCATGCCCATCCCTAATCCCCTTTCTTGAACCTTTACAGCATTTCTGGAGAACATACTTCCATGGTGATGTTGGGCAGGAAGTTCTAGGATTTTTAGAAAAAAACAACAATGAAGAACCAACAATCCATTTCCAGATCAGGATAATGTGTTACATGGCAGTGTTTCTGTCACCCTGTTGGTGGAGTTTGCAGATCGGGGAGGTGCTACTAAATTGTGAGACTTCTTGTAAATAGTATGCAATGCAGTCACTCTTCTTTGGTGGTGGAAAGAATGAATATACAGAGCAATTGGTGGGTTAGTTATAAGGACTGCTTTTCCATAGAAAACATCAGGTTTCTTGAGAATTGCTGGAGCTCTGTTCACCCAGGCAGGTGGAGGGTATTCCATCACAGCAATGATAGACGTTGAAAGAACTTGGAGGTGAATGTCGGACATTCAGCCTTGACCTGCACTTACATCCATATTGTTTGTATGGATGGTCGAGCAGTGTTGGATCTGGGTTAATGATGGGGTCCTCACGAGTAGGCTGATAATGAATTCAGATGACTCTGCTGTTTTTTGCATATGTTGGGCTCTATTATAATTCCAGAAATGTCTTTCAAATAACAGATAACACCGGTAATTGTATAGGGTAGTCTAGTCCATGACGTAACCAATGGTAGATTACAACTGTGCTGCTGCTGGTTGGTAAGGAGCCTCAGAGAGTAGTGGACACAGCCCAATACATCACAGGACCTTAACTCCCCACCATCTTGCTTCAAGAAGGAAACTCCTGTCATCAAATGAGCATTGTACATGGGTTCACTGTCCATTTAGAAATCTGATGGCAGAGAGGAAGAAACTGTTTCTAAACTATTGAGTGTGTGTCTTCAAGGCTCCAGTACCTTCTCTGTGATAGCAGCATTGAGAAGAGGGAATGTCCTGGGTGTTGGGTGTCCTTAATGACGAATGCTGCCTTTTCAAGGGATCGCCTTTTGAAGATGTCCTTGATGCTGGGGAGGCTAGTGCCCATGATGGTTCTGGCTGAGTTGCAACTTTCTGCAGCTTTTCCAACCTGTGCAGTGATCCCTCCACACTAGATGGAGACACAACCAGTTAGAATGCTCTCTACTGTACATCTGCAGAAATTTGCAAGAGTCATTGGTCATATAACCAGTTTCCTCAAACTACTAATGAAATATAACCACTGTTATGCCTTCTTTGTAATTTTATCAATATGTTGGGCCCAGTTATTAGGGCCTATTTGGAGTTATACAATATAGTAAATATTAATTTTAACAGCAACCAATTTTCATATCTGAATGTGGACTGTAGATTGAATTTAAAATGCAACTTAGAACAATGGTCTTCCTGGAGCTGCGGACTGGGGTTGAGGGCAAACACCCATTCATCTGAGATGTCTACATCTGCATGAATGCAGTTCAGAGATAGAGGTGATTGACGCTCAATTTGGGTGTGTTTGTGTGAAGACCTAGATACTTGAAAATATGTACAACCGAAAGGAAGCATTATGAATGCTTTGTAACTATAGCAATTGTCCTGTTGTTACCTTTGTTCATTAACACATAAAATGTGATGTAATATTGGGTCAGGAGGCCTCTTCTTCAAAGAGTGTCTCCTGCTTGTTTTGCTGAATAAAGACTTCTATATCCACCTGCTTCAATGTCTCTCCAGTGACTTTGTTCATAGTCACAACGATGGGGGGCTCTTCCATGGTCAAAGATAGATATTTGGAGATATTGACACCCAAGAACTTGAAACTGCTCTCCCTTTCCAAAGCTGATCCCTGAATAAGGACTGGTGTGTGTTCCCTTAACTTCCCCTTCCTGAAGTCCACAATCAATTGCTTGGTCTTCCTGATGATAAGTGCAAAGTTGTTGTTGTGACACCACTCATCTAGCTGATCTATCTCAGTGCTGTACACCTCCTTATCACCACCTGAAATTTTACCAAAAATAATTATACCATCTGCAAATCTGCATTTGAGCTGTGCCTAGCTATACAGTCATGGGGGTAGAGAGAGCAAGGTAGTGGGCTAAGGACACATCCCTGAGGTGCACCAGTGTTAATTGTCAGTGAGGAAGAGATATTATTTCTGATTTGCACAGACGTTTGAGATCCTTGCTTGTTTACACAGTTTTCAAAATAACACTGTGAACAGAATTATTTATGACCAATTATGTGCAAATTTACAGTGCATAATTGTGTGGGTGGGGCATGTGGGGTCTCTTTGGTGAGAGTTGTGACATTGTTAGGATATATTCTAGAGTTACAGTTTGTGAATATAGCAGATATTCATTCAACCTAGAACCAGTCTTCAGTTCTTAATGCAGATTGTGAACTGCAAGCAGTAAATTTAAGTTAAAGCACGCCTTTGCAAATAAACAATACTTTCTGTTGTAGATATGGTTTTCAAAATGGTGACTATGAGACATTTGCTTATGTATTAGTCAAACATTAAAACAATGGGGTTGTATTAATTGGTCTGCATGAATCTAAGCAACTGTGAGTTTTAAAAACGCAAACACGAGGAAATCTGCAGATGCTGGAAATTCAAGCAACACACACAAAATGCTGGTGGAACACAGCAGGCCAGGCAGCATCTATAGGAAGAAGCACAGTCAATGTTTTGGGCCAAGACCCTTTGTCAGGACTAACTGAAAGAAAAGATAGTAAGAGATTTGAAAGTGGGAGGGGGAGGGGGAAATCTGAAATGATAGGAGAAGACCGGAGGGGGTGGGGTGAAGCTAAGAGCTGGAAAGGTGATTGGCAAAAGTGATACAGAGCAGGAGAAGGGAAAGGATCATGGGATAGGAGGCCGAGGGAGAAAGAAAGGGGGAGGGGAGCACCAGAGGGAGATGGAGAGCAGGCAAGGGGTGATTGTGAGAGGGGCAGAGAGAGAAAAAAGAGAGAAAAAAGGGGGAAAATGATAAAAAAAAATAAAAATAAAAAAAAAGACACAGACTTGCAGCTACCCCAAAAACTTCACGTTTCACCTGGTATTTGACATATTGCAGGTTCTCTCTCTCCCTAATATGGGAGAGAGAGGTGTCTCCATTTCCATACTAGCATTTGCAGCACTGGTGGCTCCAATGAAAGCTTTAGTCAAAGGAGTGAGGCTTTATCTGAAGGGAATGTTTTGTTTCTTATGGCAGGTGTTTTTCTCTTCACACTTCTAGCTCATGGCCGCATCGATCGACAGCAGCAATGCCATCTCAGAGTTTGGTGAGAGGGCGTGGTTGGACCAGGTGGAGGACATGCTGGTTTGGGACACCACAGGGGCAAGCTGGGATGTATCAGGCACCCCATTGGTGTAGTGTTTGTGATGTTTTGGCATGTCGACTTCTGAGTCTATTTGCCGCTGTACAGTTTTTTTTCTGGTAGCAGTAGTAAAGCCTAGGGGGAGATCTCTGCCAGGGGATATGTTGGTGCGTCAGTATTGGCACCATTCAATGTGTTCATCACAGGAGTCAAGGTTTTTCAAGTTGTAGAAAGGATTTTGGGATTTGAATCAGGAAGCTGGAGAAGCATTTTCAATGAGTTTACGAACTGGAATGTTGTTTGGCATATTCTGGATACGCTTGTAGAATTTTGCTGAAGCTGCTCTTCTATGGATCTCTGGGGCTGCTATTCTGCTCATTGTTGGAGCCATTGGACAGGTGTGGATTTTAGGGTTCCTGAGATTATTCTTATAGAAGTATGGAGCTGTGTATTGATCATGTTTGTGTGCAGCATAGAAACATAGTGCTAGGTTAGATGTTTGTAGTAGCATCAACACATTGACATCATGGGGAGGTTTGCGAGCTTTAAGGACTCCAATAGGCGATGCCAGCTCAGGGCCACCCATATTGGAATGGCTGTGAACGAGATGCCAGACAACCCTGACTGCCAAAAGAACAGACTTGCATCTGCTCACCCGCACCCCCGGCCACATTTCATCATGAATCAAGCCAACTTTTCAATCTGAAGGAAGTAAAGTGGGGGTCAGTAGAAGAGAAGGCCTTCACAAATATTAAGAAAGCTCTAGTTTCTGTGCCTACTTTAGGAACGCTAGACACAAGTTTGCCCTTTCACCTTGACTGCCGCAATAAGGGAGGATATCACAACGCAGTAGCAGGGAACTATGGTGAAACAAATACGGCAGTCACACACTATTCAACAAAAGAGACTCCTGTTGTAGACGGACTTCCCCAGAGTGTCACAGCCTTGGACCGTGCAGGTTTGTAAGCCTGTAGTAATGGTGGGGCAGCTCATTTTACACTCTCCACACACCATGACAGGGCTTCTGGACACAGGGAGGTTGAGGGCAGTCACAGACAGTCCGAGAGCAGACAATTTAGTAACAATGGTGAGTGAACCCTGCAAGCACCATCCTACCAGAGGGTGAGGCATGAGGCTCCAATGGAAACAGAGCCGGAGGAAGACACTGGTGTAAATGAAACACGGCTGGAGATTTTTATAGGTGATGCACCATCAATAACTCTCCGAGACGTGAGATGAGATATAGGCTTTTATTGGCTGGAAGAAAGAACAAGCAGCAATTGACCACCACACTACATCCTGGAGACTGAGGGCAGGGCTCAGGCTCCAATCGCCTTCGTACCGGGGTCCGTGGGAGGAGCCACAGTCAGTGGGAGGAGCCACAGGAGCAGTCAGCGGGGGTGGGGGGGGGAGGCGTGTCCAGACAGGTATATGTAGTTCACCACGATAGGTGGGTCCCAGATAGGAAGCCACAGACTGGATGGGCCTTAGTGACAGTGACGGGAGAGGAATTAGCCGCAGGAGCTCTGCAGGGAGGGTGCTCGGCTCAGGTGACAGAGTGAGTGGCTTTAACAGAAGCACCACACTACAGCAGGGGGAGGAGAGTGAGCACAAACAGTGGTATGCTTCTGGGACGGAGCACGATTGCCTGAGAGCAGTGGTACAGAAGGTTTCCATAACCTCTTCATGCTCAGATATTCAGCATGGGCACCTAATGTGGGAACTGATAGAAGCAGAGAAGTTGCTTGCAGAGCTAGCAGTGGTTAAAGTAAAGACTCACCAGAGAGTGGAAAGTAAAGAGCAGGAAGGGAATGAGCGGGCAGACCTCAGGGCAAAGAGAGCAGCAGAACTTGCCAGCATGGAAAGAAAACACCAAAGTCAATCCAGCAAAAGTACATGGGGATGTGGAGGCAGAGGAGGAGAAAAGGAGGGACCAGATGTCATGGGGAAGGTGTAGCTGAAGCCCCTGCATGTATTAGGCAGATACTATTAAAGTTATATCACGAAGGGATGTATCAGCAAAGGGTCAGGACACTCCAGCAGTCTTGGTGGAGGCCAGAGATGGACAGGGACATTGACAGATTTTGTTGGACATGTGTCATTTACGCCCAATGAATAAAAGTGCAGCTACCAAACCAGCCAAGGCCAAGGGGGCTCCAAGTCCAATTGAAGTTTATGGGGGCTCTGAAAAAGAGCATGGGGAAAGCAACTGTTTGTTGATCATGGATCACTCCAGCTGGTAGATCAAGGCTTTCCCAATGAGAGATTATACCACCAGCACAGCAGCACAGATTTTAGTTCAGGAAATCCTCCCCAGGTGGGGAGCTCCTGCCCGAGAGGACTCGGATCAGGGAGCACATTTCGCAGGGTGAAAATGAAAGTGAGACTCTCAGTACTTTCTCCTTCAGCTCCTCCTTCTTCCTCCAAACTAAAGCTGTAGCTGTTGATTAGACAATCAAGATTTGAATAGCTCAGACTCAGCAGAAAGCAGCTGATTGGGCAATCAAGGTCAGATGACCAAGCAGTTTGAAAAGCTCAAACAAATAAATAGAGGGGTAGCTCAAGCGGAGTGGCCTGTGGAAAGCAGCCAGTGAGTGTGTGGGCCAGTGAAGGAGTGGAGATTTGAGGCTTTGACAGGAAGAGGCGGAGGATGAGTTCGTTCCCAGTTAGTTTTTACAATGCCTCCTGTGATGGTGATGTGCCTCTCCTGTGAGATGTGGCAGTCTTGGGGGAACTCCCCTCTCCCACAGAGTCACATCTGCCAGAAGTGCATGCGGCTGGGCGATCTGGAAGACCGTGTGAGGAATCTGGAGCAGCAACTAGATGACCTTCGACTCATGAGGGAAAATGAGGCAGTCATAGATGTGAGCTACAGGGAGGTAGTCACACCTAGGCTGCTGGAAGCAGGTTGTTGGGTGACAGTCTGAGGGGGGGGGGAAGCGAAGGAGAGTAGACAGGTAGCGCAGAGCACCCCTGTAGCCATTCCCCTGAATAATAAGTTTACTGTCCTGGATGCTGCTGGTGAGGATGACCGACCAGGTGTGAGCCACGGTGGCAGGGCCTCTGGCACTGAGTCTGACCCTGTGGTGCAGAAGGATGGGATGGAGAAGAGGAGAGCTGTCGTCATTGGAGACTCTATAGTCAGGGGAGCAAACAGGAGATTTTGTGGACGTGAGAAGGAAACCCGTATGATTTGTTGCCTCCCGGGTGCCAGGGTCCAGGATGTCTCTGACTGGGTGCATGACATCCTGGTACGAGAGGGAAAGCAACCAGAAGTCGTGATACATGTTGGGACCAGCAACATAGGCAGGAAGAGGGATGAGGTCCTGAAGTGTGAGTTTCGGGAACTAGGCAGAAGGCTGAAGAACAGGACCTCAAGTGTGGCGTTCTCAGGATTGCTGCCAGTGCTACGTGATAGTGATGGTAAGAATTGGAGGAGATGGCAGTTGAATGCGTGGCTGAGGAATTGGTGCAGGGGGCAGGGTTTTAGATTTTTGAATCATTGGGATCTCTTCTGGGGAAGGTGGGACCTGTACAGATTGGATGGGTTGCACCTGAACTCGAGGGGGAGCAATATCCTTGCAGGTTTGTTTGTTAGCATGGTTTGGGAGGGTTTAAACTAATTTGCAAGGGGGATGGGACCCAGAGTGATAGAGCAGTGAAAGAAGTGCATGGAGTAAAGCCAGATCTAACATATAGAGAGGCTTTGAGGAAAGAGCAGCAGAATAAAGGGTATAAAGGCAGTAAGGTAGAAGGGCTAAAGTGTGTGTACTTCAATGCCGGAAGCATCAGGAACATAGGTGATGAACTGAGAGCTTGGATACATATATGGAATTATGATGTACTAGCCTTGGCTGACACCAGGGCAGGAATGGATTCTCAATATTCCTGGATTTCAGTGCTTTAAAAGGGATACAGAGGGGGGAAAAGGGGAGGAGGGGTGGCATTACTGGTCAGGGATACTATTACAGCTACAGAAAGGGTGGGTAATGTAGCAGGATCTTCTTTTGAGTCAGTATGGGTGGAAGTCAGGAACAGGAAGGGAGCAGTTACTCTACTGGGGGTATTCTATAGGCCCCCTGGTAGCAGCAGAGATAACAAGGAGCAGATTGGGAGGCTGATTTTGGAAAGGTGCAAAAATAACAGGGTTGTTATCATGGGTGACTTTAACTTCCCTAATATTGATTGGCACTTGATTAGTTCCAATGGTTTAGATGGGGCAGAGTTTGTTAAGTGTGTCCAGGATGGATTCTTGTCACAGTATGTTGACAGGCCAACTAGGGGGAATGCCATACTAGATCTAGTATTAGGTAACGAACCGGGTCAGGTCACAGATCTGTCAGCGGGTGAGCATCTAGGGGACAGTGATCACCGCTCCCTGGCCTTTAGCATTATCATGGAAAAGGATAGAATCAGAGAGGACAGGAAATTTTTTAATTGGGGAAGGGCAAATTATAAGGTTATAAGGTTAGAACTTGTGGGTGTGAATTGGGATGATGTTTTTGCAGGGAAATGTACTATGGAATGTGGTCGATGTTTAAGGATCTCTTGCAGGATGTTAGGGATAAATTTGTCCCGGTGAGGAAGATAAAGAATGGTAGGGTGAAGGAACCATGGGTGGCAAGTGAGGTGGAGAATCTAGTCAGGTGGAAGAAGGCAGCATACATGAGGTTTAGGAAGCAAGGATCAGATGGGTCTATTGAGGAATATAAGGTAGCAAGAAAGGAGCTTAAGAAGGGGCTGAAAAGAGCAAGAAGGAGGCATGAGAAGGCCTTGGCGATTAGGGTAAAGGAAAACCCCAAGGCATTCTTCAATTATGTGAAGAACAAAAGGATGACAGGAGTGAAGATAAGACCCATTAGAGACAAAGGTGGGAAGATGTGCCTGGAGGCTGTGGAAGTGAGCAAGGTCCTCAATGAATACTTCTCTTCGGTATTCAATAATGAGAGGGAACTTGATGATGGTGAAGACAATATGAGTGAGGTTGATGTTCTGGAGCATGTTGATATTAAGGGAGAGGAGGTGTTGGAGTTGTTAAAATGCATTAGGACGGATAAGTCTCCGGGGCCTGACAGAATATTCCCCAGGCTGCTCCAGAACATGCCCCAGATTGCTGAGCCTCTGGCTAGGATCTTTATGTCCTGGTTGTCCACGGGAATGGTACCGGAGGATTGGAGGGAGGCAAATGTTGTCCCCTTGTTCAAAAAAGGTAGTAGGGATAGTCTGGGTAATTATAGACCAGTGAGCCTTACGTCTGCAGTGGGAAAGTTGTTGGAAAAGATTCTTAGAGATAGGATCTATGGGTATTTAGAGAATCATGGTCTGATCAGGGACAGTCAGCATGACTTTGAAGGGCAGATTGTGTCTAACAAAGCCTGATAGAGTTCTTTGAGGAGGTGACCAGGCATATAGATGAGGGTAGTGCAGTGGATGTGATCTACATTGATTTTAGTAAGGAATTTGACAAGGTTCCACATAGTAGGCTTATTCACAAAGTCAGAAGGCATGGGATCCAGGGAAGTTTGGCAAGGTAGATTCAGAATTGGCTTGCCTGCAGAAGGCAGAGGGTCATGGTGGAGGGAGTACATTCAGATTGGAGGGTTGTGACTAGTGGTGTCTCACAAGTATCTGTTCTGGGACCTCTACTTTTTGTGATTTTTATTAACGACCTGGATGTGGGAGTAGAAGGGTGGGTTGGCAAGTTTGCAGATGACACAAAGGTTGGTGGTGTTGTAGATAGTGTAGAGGATTGTCAAAGATTGCAGAGAGACATTGATAGGATGCAGAAGTGGGCTGAGCAGTGGCAGATGGAGTTCAATCCAAAGAAGTGTGAGGTGGTACACTTTGGAAGGACAAACTCCAAGGCAGAGTACAAAGTAAATGGCAGGATACTTGGTAGTGCGGAGGAGCAGAGGGATCTGGGGGTACATGTCCACAGATCCCTGAAAGTTGCCTCACAGGGTGATAGGGTAGTTGAGAAAGCTAATGGGGTGTTAGCTTTCATAAGTCGTGGGACAGAGTTTAAGGGACACGATGTAATGATGCAGCTCTATAAAACTCTAGTTAGGCCACACTTGGAGTACTGTGTCCAGTTCTGGTCGCCTCACTATAGGAAGGATGTGGAAACATTGGAAAGGGTACCGAGGAGATTTACCAGGATGCTGCCTGGTTTTGAGAGTATGGATTATGATCAGAGATTAAGGGAGCTCGGGCTTTACTCTTTGGAGAGAAGGAGGATGAGAGGAGACATGATAGAGGTATACAAGATATTAAGAGGGATAGACAGAGTGGACAGCCAGCGCCTCTTCTCCAGGGCCCCACTGCTCAGTACAAGAGGACATGTCTTTAAGGTAAGGGGAGGGAAGTTCAAGGGGGATATTAGAGGAAGGCTTTTCACTCAGAGTGGTTGGTGCGTGGAATGTACTGCCTGAGTCAGTGGTGGAGGCGGATACACTAGTGAAGTTTAAGAGACTACTAGACAGGTATGTGGAGGAATTTAAGGTGGGGGTTATATGGGAGGCAGGGTTTGAGGATCGGCACAACAGTGTGGGTTGAAGGGCCTGAAATGTGCTGTACTATTCTATGTTCTATGGACATTCATATGGGTCCCAGCTATGCCTACTTTTTGGTTGGCTGCACAGAACAACCTATGTTCCAAGCCTACACAGGTATCACTCCCTAACTTTTCCTATGCTAAATCAACGACTGCATTGGGGCTGCTTCCTGTGCCCATACTGAGCTTGTCAACTTCAACAACTTTGCCTCCAACTTCCACCTGCCTCTCAAATTTACGCAGTCCATTTCCGACAGCTCCTGCCCCTTTCTTGATCTCCCTGTCTCTACCTATGGAGACAGTTTATCTACTGATACCTTTTACAAGCCCACTGATTCTCACAGCTGCTTGGCCTATACTTCTTTCCACCCTGTCATTTGTTAAAATGCCATCCCCTTCTCTCAGTTCCTCCATCTTCATCACATCTGCTCTCAGGATGAGGCTTTCCATTCTAGAACGAATGAGATGTCCTCCTTCTTCAAACAGAAGTTTTCTTCCACCATCTTTGACACTGCCCTCGCCCACATCTTTTCCGTTTAGCGCATGTCTGCCTTCACCCCATCCACCCACCACCGCACCAGAGTTAAGGTTTCTCATCCTTACCTACCATGTCTGTAGCCTCCGTATTCAGCACATAATTCTCCATAACCTCTGCCATCTCCAATGGGATCCCACCACCAAGCACATCTCCCCCCCCTCACTTTCTGCTTTCTGCAGGGATCACTCCCTACATGACTCCCTTATCCATTCATCCCCCTCCACTGATCTCGCTCCTAGTACTTAACCTTGCAAGCGGAGCAAGTGCCATGCCTGCCCCTATACTTCCTCCCTCTCTACTATCCAGGACCCCAAATAGTACTTCCAGGTGAGGTAACACTTCACCTGTCAGTCTTTTGGGGTCGTCTGACTCTCTGGTGTTGCCTCCTGTAGATTGGGAGACCACTTTGAGCACCTACGTTCCATCCACCAGAGAAAAAAAGGGTCTCCCGATAACCACCCACTTCAATTCTACTTCCCATTGCCATTCGAAATGTCAGTCCATGACCTCCTCTACTGCCGTGATGAGGCCACACTCAGGTTGGAGAAACAATGCCTTATATTCCGTCTGGGTAGCTTCCAACCTGATGGCATGAACATTGATTTCTCTAACCTTTGGTAATTGTCCACCCCCTTCACCACTCCCCTTCCCATCTCTCTCTCACCTGCCGATCAACTCCCTGTGGTGTTCCTCCCCCTTCCCTTTCTTCCATGCCCGCCTGTCCTCTCCTATCAGATTCCCCGCTTAAAGTTACCAGCTTAAAGTATTGGAAGACCGAGTAAAACTCCAGCAACTCAAGCCAGTCCTCCCACAGCTGGGAGACCAAGTCACGGTAAGAGAACTGCCTGAAAAGGTAGCATTAGCTCTCTGCTGGTGCTTCTGGCAAATGACACCTGTGTTTGTGTACAGACCCAGTGAGTCAGCCAGTAAAAACATTGAACTCAGGTTAAACAGTATGATTCACCTTCTTGTTGCCCTCACAGACAGAACATGGTGTCAAGTCCACCATTAACAGTGTCATTGCAGTGAACCTAAGTGATGAACGTCAGCCTGCATCATCACCTTTGATCACACCCGATAGAAGGAGACCCCAAAGATGAAAGAACAGAAACACAAATGCAGACATGAGAGAAGGAGACAGGGAGAGGGGGGGGAGAGGGAGGGGGAGGGAGAGAGGGGGGAAGAGGGAGAGGGGAGGGGGAGGGGGAGGGAGAGAGGGAGAGAATGTCAGTGAACTGTGAATAATGTTTAATGTAAAAAGGTAAGTATACTTTTGTAGTTCTGGGAGGTAGACAATTAATCATATAGATCAGAATAGAAAGATATTGGGAAAATAGATGGGAAGGGATCTGAGTAATGGCAAACTGAGGAAGAGAAGAATTACCTACAACATCTGAAGGCAACCATCCCAGTCTGTAGGGGGAGTGAATACAAATGTGTAGGGCCCTTTCAGTGGTTGGGCCAGCGATCAAAAGGACAGTCCGAGAGAGGGGGCCACTGAGGTGAGCCATTCAAATAAAGACCACCCCAAACCCTCCTGTAAAATAGTCAATGGGACTGACAGACTGAATATTCTAATAATCTTCTGTCATGGCATGGAATGGAAACTGCATTGTAAAGACTAAAATCAAGAAGACAAATGTGTCCAAGAGGAGGATGTGATCACATTTCTGGAATGTTTTATTGTCATCTATGCTCAGTCCTGTAGACAGTCAATTAGAAATGAAAGTCTGTGCGGATGTAGGTACATCAGGACATAGTAGGTTATTAATTGGGGAAGGGATCCGAAGTGAAAGGCATTTTAACCGCCCTACTTAATTAGTTATCTTTGAAGTATGGCATTCCCGAGTCAGATTTCTGTCTAGGGGCCAAGAAGAGGGTAGGTATTCGGATGCATTCTATACCTAAGTGAATATAGCAGATATTAATTTAAACAAGAACCAGTCTTCAGTTCTTAATGAAAATTATAAATTCCAGGCAGTAAATTGAAGTTAAAAGCACACCTTTGCAAATAAAAAAAAACTCTCTGTAAGAGATATGGTTTGCAAAATGGTGACCATGAGACATTTGCATATGCATCAGCCAGATATGAAGGCAATGGGGTTGTGTTAATTGGCCTAGGTGAATCTAGGCCGCTCTGAGGTTTGTCTGGCTCTCTGCCATCAGATGTTCTCAGAATATCTAAGCTAATTATTTTCTCCCAACAAAGATGTTTGAATTTTCAGAGGCATCTTCCACTGTAAATATGTTCCTCAAAGGAACCATTTATCAACTCAAAGTATTGAAGCAAACAATATCATTGTAACTATTGAAACTGTATGGAATCACCTACTGCTAAATCTATCCATACTATCCTTTAGCCTTAACAGTCACATGCTCACAGATGCTGATTGCAATGATTCAACAGTAAGGATTGCCTTCCTTAGGCACAACTCCGGTTAACTTTGATCTTAAGGATATAAAAATGAGATGTATCTTTATGTTTGTGAGCCTCTACTGAGAGTGTCTCCAAAATGATGCCTGCTTGTTACACTGAATAAAGACCTTTTTCCCATCAGATTTAATGTCTCTCTGGTGACTTCGATCACACTCACAACATCAGCAATTTTTATTGGTTATCTTTTCACTTGAGGCAAACATTTCTACAATTGGACAGCTCCCTACCATCAAAGGCATCTACAAACTACAATTCCTTAAGAATCTGTCATCCATCATTAAGAACCCTCAACATCCAGGACATGCCTTCTTCTCATTGCTACCATGAGTTGGCAAGCATAGACATTCAGTCAACATTTTATGAACAGCTTCTTTCACTCAGCTATCAGATTTCTGAATGGGCCTTGAACCTGTGAACACTACCTCACTATTCTGTTCTCTTTTTGCACTACTTAACTTTTTAAAAAAAAATTCTTCTAACTTATGGTAACTTTTTCTATGTATCACTGCTTCAAACAACAAATTTCACGAAATATGTCAGTGATAATAAACCTGATTCTGATTCTGACCGGATAAAGGAAAATCACCTATGGAAAATTACAGGCACAAACCTATTTCATATCCAACTAAACTGTATGCGCAATGAAGAAATAACATCCCCTCAATGCTTAGTGAGAATCGTGTATGTATTCAAATACTAAATGTCTCAGTGATTGAGATGTGTGAGATAGATATTGATCTACAAGCTTTAAGAACTAACCCACTTGGCAAGAATTCTCTGATTTGTAAACAAGGTTTCCTCACATGATGGAAGGTTTAAAGTCAACTACGAGTTGACATTACTGGTGTACAGCAGTCATAAGCAATATGCAACCTTTTCATGCATCATGTTAGGTTCTGCTGTGGATTAAATTTGCTGTGTAAGTTTATTTCTTCATCTGGCAATAAATAGTAGCACTGGAGTAGGCCCTCCTGGCCCTTCGATTCACACTGCTCCCCATTAACCTTAACCTAATCATGGAGCAATTTCCAATGACCAAATAACCTATCCAGCACATACTTAGACTGAGGGACCAGATGAAATTGGAGTACCTGTGCATTCCACATGGAGGATATACAGAGACTCCTTACAGAATGGCTTCGGAATTGAACTCCATAATGCCCGAAACTGTAATAACATCGCGTAATTCACTACACTAATGTGGTGCTCCAGGTTTTTAGGAAAGAGGCAACATGCGATAAGGGATTTTGCATGGCAAACGTTTGACTGCAACAGACCCATCAGAAACAAAGATGCGAGCCCAAGCAAGTTCATTTGGAAGGTTAGAATGTGAGAAAACAACATGGTTAAAATCCACTTCCCAGAAAAGAATTACTTATTCACCAAGAGAGTAACACAGCACAGAAGAAAGGTGACAACCTTATTTTAATCAAGATTTGTACCTTAATTATTACTTCAATTAAGAGCTTACTACTGGGAAAATGATGCCTAATGCCTGATTAATTATTGGGGAAGACGGAAAATTGCAGCACTAATGGTACAATTACTTTTACTGTCAAAGTAATAATCCATCTTTGAGCACCAAACACATGGGGGCCAGACCTTCCATCAACGGCAAACTCTTGCATTCAGTAGAAGCTTACCCTCAGAGCTTGATCATTCTTGAAGATAGCTGCAACCACAGACTCCACCTGAGGCGTCTACCATGGGCAAGGCTCCATACATTACAAGGTGTTTCTGCACAATGGCGTTAGGGACTACCTTCTTGATTGTCTTGACAACCGCTGAAGTCCAATCCTCAGATCACCACCTGTCATTTATGAATGGTTATATTCATAAAAGTTCAAGAACAATCAATGATTATTAAACATTTTAAAAACTATTTTAAGTAATTTAAAAATTATTATTTTAAAAATGCACAAGAACAGAAAAATGCATTAAAATAAACCCGGTTGAATGCAATCCTTGTCATCATTTATAAAGTCATTATAGCATAGAAACAGGCCTTTTGGCACAGTAACTATGCTCCAACTATCATGCATCCGTTTAAGCTGATCCCATTCAATCTCCATCTGATTTCTGAATGGACGTTGAACACAGAAAACTACCTCACTACTTTCACTACTTTTTTATTCCAGTTTTATGTACCATTATTTAACTTAAATATATATATATTTACTGTAATTCACAGTTTTTACTCTGTTACCATGTATTACTATGTACTACTGCAGCAAAGTTAACAAATTTCATAACATATGCCAGTGATATTAAACCTGATTCTGATTCCACACACTTTCCTAAACTCCCCCAGATTTTACTACTCACCCACCCCAGTGTCAACCGAAGTAGCTAATTGACATCCAAACTGCATGTCTTTGGGAAGTAGGAGTTAACAGGAACACCCAGATGAAACCCTCCGGTCACAGAGAGAACATGCAAGCTTCACACTGTCACAACTACAGATTTGTCAGCGCAGTAGATACGGCAATTGTGCTTGTGAATTTGCAAGTGTCAGCTAGTCATTATTTAATCATGATAGTATTTAACTCCATACTTGTCATCGTAGTGCTTGTTGAGACTTGGGCAGAGCACAGCAATGCTTCGCTGCCTGTTTGCATTTGGCCTTGCCTGAGAAAATGGACTGTCCAGTCAACTGACTCTGAAGGCTAATAGTATTTGTTTAATGTTTAAAAGTTCTTTTCAGCTGCAGAGTAGGCTTCATTTTCCATTTAAGGGTTTTAGTTAATGGCCCTATTTGGCCTGGTGTTTATTGTTTTATTTTCTCTTTTCGCATTAAAGTTTGTGAACCATTGACCTGTTTCAGAGTCTCTCACTCCGCACTTGGGCCATATCCGAACCTGGTAACACACACAGTCAGCACCACAGGTCAGAATCGAAGCTGGAGCTTTGAGGCAGAAGCTCCTCTTGCTGCATCACTCTGCCTTCCACCTCTGTAGAGGTTTTATTTCTATTGAAATTAATGACCCCCAACTGAACTTCATTGGAACAGGCTTGAAACTGTCGATTTCTCCCCACAGATTCTGCCTGAATTACTCCAGCATCTTGTTTGTGCTACAGATCCCCAAGATCTGCAGTCTCTTGTGTCTCAGTGGATAATCTTTGCCAGGCTACATGCTGAGAAAATGTGGAGGAGTGCAGAGGTCAAGGTGCCCCAGAATCACAAGGAGTAGGACCTTGGCCTGTGGCTGAATTACAGATATCCTCCCAGTTAAGCAGATACAAGCAAACAGTTCTGAGCTGAATATTTCAGCAGAAGACTTACCCAATAAAACATCCCTGGAGGCAAAAAAATCCATCTAATTTTCTTATTGCAAATAACACATTTATGATTGTGAACATAACACAGAACATTACAAATATACATGCTGTAAGTGAAAAGCTGTTGCAATACTTATATTTATATCACATACAAAGTTTCATTTAAAATGTTATTTGCTTAATATTCTTTAGTTTATAATAGATACCTCCCACATAATAACCATATGATGGTTTTTAATGGCAACACAGTAGGTGTTATTTTACATGAAACTGCCGGGAGGCCTCTGCACTGAGATGAGTTGGTGATATGTGCCTGTCTCCCTCTTGTGCTCTCTGACTGCAGCTCCCTGCTGGATGTGCTGGTAATTTAGAATGAATTGCCTTCTCCTTTCTGGCAGAAACAGTCAAGACAGACAATATTGTTCCTGTCTTAACTCCAGTTGGACCCACTATAAGTCAAATGAAAGATAAGCTAATTTTTGTCAGATTGTGTTTTTATATCTTCATGGAAACCAAAATCTCTTATCCAATTATTTTGTGGTGGGGGATACTTGTCAAGATCCATAATAGTCATTTCCTGCCTCCGAATTTCATGTCAAGATGTCTGCTTTTCAATGACCTCCTTCAATAGTTTCACTGAGAGAGCTCTGGAAAAAGGCATTAAACTCAGGCCCTGTTTAACCTCCCCAGAAGACAGTACATTTAAAGAAGGAGACTTCTCAATGATCTGGCCAATATTTATTCCTCATCCACCTTCATTAAACGTAGATAAAATGCTTAGTTTGATACTGTTGTTTGTTGGACTTTACTGTGTAAGAACTGGTCACTGCTAATTACTCTGCTACAAATATACCTCAGCTGTTTCCAGAAGACCTTGGATTTTGAAAGATGCTACATACATGTAAATTTTTCTTCCTCTATTACTTAAGGAAGTGGAGGCCTTCCTGAAGGATTACTTTTGGATAAAGGAAAAGATTCAAGGATGTGGTCCAAGCTTCCTTGAAATAGTTCAATGCTTCAACTGACTCCTGACCATGACTGCTCAAATGGAGATAGATCACTCAGGAATCTCAAGTCCATACAGAGGCTCCGGGTAAGTGGGAAAGCCTCCAGGAGGACATCTGATCCTATCAGGTGTCCATTTTGGCTTTTTCAGCTACTTCAATACTCACCAAGCCAGTCTGGAAGCAAGCCATCCTTGATCTTAAGGGATTGCTTCAGAAGAAGAAAAATGCTTTTGGATTTGTGAACATCTTCCATTCTTTCCATCCCCATACTCTCCTATCCCTAATGCACTTCCCACAACCTACCCAGCTGGAATCAGGATTGCAACATCCCACACACTGAAAGGACAGGCATTTGTCAGCATGGGAGTCTTCAGCATTAACCTGGTCAGTACTACTTCCACCAAAAGCTATTTACAGCCAGTGAAGTAATTCACCCAAATGGTTAAACTTACTGAAAAGAAGCTGAAAGATTGCTGGTGGTGGAGTGCGTCATTGCGCAGTCGTGCTGTGGCACAAGGTGGTGAGACACATGGCCACGTCTGTGATTTACCTCACACTGAGTTCTCAGACTCTGCTGGACCATCTGGGCATGGCACTAAGTATAGACACAACTGTTCAGCAGATGGAAGGTGGGAAATTCAGGGTTAAGCTGGGGAGAAGCAAACCCAAGAGCACTCTCTCACCTCTCCTATCAGCTGTTGACATCGAGACAGTGTTTTGGAAAAGATACCTGCCTGTCAGGCCTTAGATTATTTTAATACATTCTAAAATTGAAGTTAAAGAATGAAGTATATTTCCTTTTATATTCAGCTTTTCAGGATTTTGTGACATTGCAAGGTCATTTACAACTAGTGCAATATTTCTGGTGTGGTTATTGTTTTAACGCAAAGAACCCACGCATAGCAAGCTCTTAGAATCAGCAACAAATCTTTTTCCAATGCTATTACATAGAATTTATTACGGAGAATCCAACCAGAGAGCCCAACTCATTCTTGCTGTTATTTATGGAACACCCGTGTTTACTTGAGCAACTTCTATATCTGATTGTAATTTACACCATCTCGTTTTGGACTCCTTACATGTCCAAACATTTTCTTTCATTTATGCAGTAAAATCACTTCAAAATGTTTTAAAGAAAGTCACTGATCAGCCTTATCTTTAAAGAGAAGGGGACCCCAGCTTGTGGCAATAGTACCTTAGCAACATTGAACATTGATCTACATGTAGAATGCTTGGGTTAAAACCTTTTTGCACCCAGAACGATGTTAAGTGTATACAAGGGTCTATTGCTACAAATTTCCGTAGTGCAGAGGACCCAATGTACAACCTGCACAATTAACATATGCAAAGCCTTTGACTGTCAGTTTAGTGGTGTCCAATGCAGAGTGGGTGGAATAAAAGAAGCAGGCCATTAGTGTGGGTCAAAGGTAGAGGTTCATGTTAGTGTGCTTCATGCTGTTAGTGGGGAGAAGTCTGCCTTAGTAATCAAAGTCCGTCATGGAAGTTAGGAATCATGAGTAATGGAATGGGAGATCATTGATGGAGTAGACAATAGACAATAGACAGTAGTGCAGGAGTAGGCCATTTGGCCCTTCTAGCCAGCACTGCCATTCACTGTGATCATGGCTGATCATACACAATCAGTACCCCGTTCCTGCCCTCTCCCCATATCCCTTGACTCCGCTATCTATAAGAGCTCTATCTAACTCTCTCTTGAATGCATCCAGAGACTTGGCCTCCACCGGCTTCTGGGGTAGAGCATTCCACATACCTACCACTCTCTGGGTGAAAAAGTTTTTCTGCATCTCTGTTCTAAATGGCCTACCCCTTGTTCTTAAACTGTGGCCTCTAGTTCTGGACTCACCCATCAATGGGAACATGCTTCCTGCCTCCAGTGTGTCCAATCCCTTAATAATCTTAAATGTTTCAATCAGATCCCCTCTCATCCTTCTAAATTCCGGTGTATACAAGCCCAGTCGCTCCAATCTTTCAACATATGACAGTCCTGCCATTCCGGGAATTAACCTTGTGAACCTACGCTGCACTCCCTCAATAGCAAGAATGTCCTTCCTCAAATTTGGAGACCAAAACTGCACACAATACTCCAGGTGTGGTCTCACCAGGGCCCTGTACAGCTGCAGAAGGACCTCTTTACTCCTATACTCAATTCAGTTGCTGTTCATGATTGGTATGTGAATGGCAGGTGGATTTTTTTGTTTATTTATAGATACGACATGTTAACGGTCCCTCCTTACCCAGCGAAACCACACCGCTCAGTTACACCATGTGACCAATTGACCAACACAAGAAAATCTGCAGATGCTGGAAATTCAAAGCTACACACACAAAATGCTGGAGGAACTGAATGGGCCAGGCAGCATCTTTGGAAAAGAGTAAACAGTCAGCTTTTGGGTCCAAGACCCTTCTTCATGACGCACCCATACTTTGGAATATAAAATCTTGAGCGCATAGACAGGGAGAATGCGCACAGTCTTTTCCCTAGGACTGGGAAATCAAGAACTCAAGGTCACAGGTTTAGGATGGGAGTCAGGGGGAGATCTAATAGGAATCTCAGGAGCAACTTTTTTTCACCTAGAAGGTGGCCAGAGCTTGAAAGGAGCTGCCAGTGGGAGTATTTGAGGCAGATGCATGATCAACATTTAAAAGGAACTTGGACAGGTGCATGGATAAGAAAGCTTAGAGCAATATGGGCCAAACATGGGCAAATGGGAATAGCTTAGATGGGAATCTTGGTTGGATGACAGGCCAGATTCTATGCTGAATGACTATGGCAGTACAGCTGGAGGTATGAACTTGAACTTGGATTTGGGGATGCCTGCTATAAACAGGATCCCAGTACTATACTCTGGGAGCTAGGACAATCATAGAGCCAGGATCTGCTTAGACGATACCGCTTTAATTCTAATCCCAGCAAGCCTCTCACTTGTCTGAATGAATAGTGAGAGAGTTCCATATAACTTGACACTGCCTTCAAAGGTCACAGACATGGAGCTGGTAGGAAATCTGCGGACTGCAGGACAGATACAGCAAGTGCAATGTGTCAGTTTCTCAATAAAATTCCATTGCATCACTCTCATAAACATTGCACTGTAACTCAGACAGCTTCCTGCTTTAGAGGTGCCCCCTATGTTCTACCAGTTAATTAGCAGTTGAATCATTTGCAGTCTGTCTCTAGGAGGCAAGCTGAAAAGCTATATTTTAAGTTGCATGCAACTGATTGCTGGTCCCCAGCTTTGTACATAACCCTAGTCACATACACTGTGTGTGAAAATAATCTTTGTGGTCCCCGTGATGGTACATCATGTTGTGTGCAGCTATTCTAGAGCTGCTTTAAAAAGTACAGGAAACACAGGAGATTCAGAACTGTTGTGAACTCTTTATCAAAGACTAACAACTAGATAGTGTTCATGTTTATACCACATTTCTCATAACCTCAATTCATTTACATATTTATATATCAATATATCACATTTTGTTCACCCTTTGATTTGACTGTCAGTTTTAGAACTCTCACTTTCTGTTTTCGGTTTTAGTCTTCTCACATTATGCTGTTGCTTGAGTACTTCTCTTCATCTCTTTATGAATCATAATTGTGCTTTGGTTTCAGTAACTGTGCCTCCACTCTCTTCTCCAAGTTAACCATGGTAGACTCACGTGCATTCAGCTCTGCGATACAATAATATCTCTTCTGTGGGGGAGCCCCACGGTATTTTATGATATGTGAATAGGAAATTAGCTGAACCATGTTCCAACCTTGTACTTCATTAACTTTGGAAGACATGTTTCTTGAAGCTTCCTCAAGCAGGAGCACAGTTCTTTCCACTGCACCATTGGAGGCTGGTATCCTGGGGGATCAATTGTGTTGGATCACACCCTTCCCTCACGAAGAATTCAAACAGCCTGAACTGGCTTCACATAAACCAAAAACTGTGAACTGTCATCACAGCTCCTTGACTGAATGTTCTGCTCCCCCACTGTTTCACAAGTCCAACAAGTCCTGTTTACAATGAGCATCAACAGGCTAGAAAACCAACACCAAAACCATGAGACTTTGATAGCCTCGTTCTGCATTCTTGAAGGAATGTGCGTTTATTAAGTATTTTACAACACCTAATGAATATACAAAAGGGAACATACTTACACTCACAATACCAGCCAGCTGTGAGTATAATCTGTTTTCTCAACACAATCACTGGACAACAAAGATTTTGCCTCCTGAATACTTTTGGCTGTTTCTTATGGAATTTTTGCTGCTGATCATGAAAATCACCTCAAAATTTCCCTATCACATACCTTTTACTAAAATCGCCTATATTCGTTATTTCAATTCAATTAAAATGTAAGCTGAGAAGTTTTCTATCATGTCCAGGCATACTTGGGCATGCTTGGGCATACTTGGGCAAACTTGGGCATGCTTGGGCATACTTGGGCATGCTTGGGCAGGGCAGATACTGTATGGCAGGACAGGTTTTTAGAAAGGCTATAAAAGCATCACGGACATACCGTTTTACGCATTGTGCTTACATGTATGTAGTGTTCTCGCTCAGGTGTAAGAGAACTCTGAACTAAACACCGAGGTTAACTGTAGTAAATGAAAACAGGATCGCAGTAAGATTAACCATTTACTGTTCACTCTTCCACATTAACGTATGGTGAAAACTGTTGATAAAACAATACAAAATGTATACAGTATTTGTTTCCTTCTTGATATCACATTTACATCGTAAATACTTGCAAAAGTAAAACTACAACTACATTACATTAAAGTGCAGCATACAGTCAGAATCTACCTACGCCATTGATTGCTTTAAATACACTTCAACGTAAACTATCCGCAACTCTTTAACTAACAAAAGCATAAACCTTATCAACCGTCATTACTTTTAACAGAATCAGCGTTAACATTTTTAATTCAACACATCGATTATCTCATGAACTTACGGCGTTGCTTCACTGATGTTTCTAGTGCGTAGAAAGAAAACTTTTCTTGCACTGATCCTGCACATGTGAGCCCCCTCCTTCCCGTTTCTCCAAACCTGTATTTTCCCACAAGATGCGGCAAAACTGGGTGTGACGTCATCGCATGCCGCGATATATCACAGACAACGAATTTACTTTAAACAATCTTAACTTTAACTAGAAAATGCTAACAAATGAATTACTAAAGTGAAAATATTATAAACTAAACAAATGCCATAAAAGAAACACAATGTATATTAGTTTGTAATCACATTGATGTGTATGCTCTATGTGCATTGCACATTGTGTGTACTCAATATAATAAAGTAATCATATTTTCAGGAGTCAAAATGCTGTGTTCCGCCTGCATTTTGTGTGTGTTGTTTGAATTTCCAGCATCTGCAGATTTCCTCGTGTTTGATATTTTCAGGAGTATTTGCGAAATGTCTCACCAACAGCCACGATAATTTCTGTTATATTTGTGGCGAGTATACACTTAAATCTCAAAGATGGAGCATGACTCCTCTTATTAAGAAAACCTATCAGCTCTACTTTAGTGTAAAATTGGTGACCAAGACACAGCCTGGGTTCTTCACGTTTGTTGTGCAATATGCACTGTTCAGCTTGGAGATTGGCTAGAGGAGGCAGACGTGGATGCCATGATGCACGAGTCAGGACTGGAAAACGACACTCATACTGATACAGATTTTGAACTCTTTTTGTCAAATAAGCCTCAGCTGCTAACTCAATCTGAGTTAAATGACCTGGTCAGAGGCTTGGGTTTGTCAAAGGCAAAAGTAGAATTACTGGGTTCAAGACTGCAAGGATGGAATCTGCTGTCACCAGGCACAAGAAAATCCATGAAGGATTACAATATCTGAGATAGATGTTTCCCAGAACAAATGATGCCAAGATTAAGGAAGGCATTTTTGTTGGTCTGCAAATCAAACAAGTCACCAATGGCAGGCAATTTGAAGAATGTCCAATGGGACCACAGAAAATCACATAGAAAGCATTCAAAGATGTTGTTGAAAATTTTCTTGGCAACTACAGAGCACCAAACTACATACAGCTGGTTGGCAACATGCTTCAGGCATACAAAAGCATAAAGTGCAACATGTCACTAAAGATTAATTTTCTGCATTCCCACTTAGACTTCTTCCCTGAAAATCTTGGCGCTGCCAGTGACAAGCATGATGAAAGGTTTTACCAGGACATTGTTGTCATAGAGAAATGTTATCAGGGCAATTGATATCCATCAATGCTAGCTGATTATTGTTGGGTCCTAAGCGAGAAGCCTCAGACACTGATTACAAATGAAAATCATCATCAAAAAAATTTTAGCTTAGTAGAACCATTGCAAAACATCAGAACTGTTAATCAATTAAATGCATTATAGACAATAAAAGTTAATTTCTTGATATTCCAAATTCCTATGTGATTCAAGTAGTCTGAAATTATATTTTGGTTCAGCTTCAAGCTTTTTGAAATGCTGCTCCATTCCAAAGGTGTAAGCACAATTGCTATATGTAGTAGAAATCTTGACCTAAACTTAGATTAGAAATCTAAACCACATTGATAAAAGATCTGACTCCTTCACATTTATTTCTTACTTTCTCAATGGTTTCAGCTTAGTCTTCGATAGATTATAAACTACTAGTGCTCCCCGTTAATCCAAGGTAATTGACTTCTGATCGGATGGAAGCACGTGGCTCCTCCCCTCAACTGCTGTATCATTCTGTTACATAAGCTTCTGTTGATTCTGTTGAATCTTTGTCCATTGTCAATTAGAAATTATCAGTGACAATTTAGATCCATAAGTGAGGCTTTAGGCCTACTCCAGGCTACTCCAGGTTTTGGATCTGAGGACTCAGTTTGTTTCAGAATGTTGCTGTTCACATGATTTATATTTTTTTTCATTTCTCTTGTACAGGTGTTGGTCTTTTAATTTTCATTCTCTTTAATTGGGTTATTTTGGATTTCTTCCTTTGTGGCTGCCTGTATGCAAATAAATCTTGAGGTTGTATAATTTATACATTCTTTGATAATAAATGTTCTTTGAGTCTTTGAAATGTAACCCCTCTGTTTAAAATAAGGAGGGAGAGAGAAAAACAAGGAAATAAAGAACAATATAATAATGCCGGTGTCTATTGTAAAGAATGTGACTACAGGTCACTTGGAAAATAGCAACAGGATCAGACAAATTCAATATAGAAATATGGAAATCATATTTGATGGATCTATTAGAGTTTTTCAAGGATGTGATCTGTCAACTAGAGAAAGAAGTCACAATGGAAGTTGACATAGCTCCTCCCTAAGGTCAATGGGAAAACGTCAAATTTCTTTAGCTTACTGTGGAAGCAGAAGATTTGGTGTGTTTACTTGGCCAATGTGGTTGGACTACGACAAGCTATTTTTTATCTATCTATCTATTTATTTATTTATTTATTTATTTAATTTTCTCTGAGATACAGTGTGGACCAGGCACTTCCGGTTCAATGAGCTGCGTGCCCAGCAACTCACCTATTTAACCCTAGTCTAATCACAGGGTAAATTACAATGACCAATTAAGAGATGTTATTCCTAATCCACACAGATTATCTTCTGGTTAGGAAGATGAAGATCCAAATGCAGAGGGAGGTACAGAGGAATAGGTTCTGTAGCTTTCAGGACTATAGGAATAATTAAACACTTGAGCTATAGTCAATTAACAGCTTCCTGACATATTGTCCAGGTAATCTAAAGCTGTGTGAAAAGCCATTGAGATTGCATCTGCCATAGAAATACTGTGTGATAGGCAAATTGCAGTGGGTCCAGGTCCTTGATAAGGCAGGAATTGATTCTAGCCATGATCAACATCTCAAAGCATTTCAACATCGTAGATGTGAGTGTTACTGGATGATAGTCGTTAAGTCAGCTTACACTACTGTTCTTCGACACTGGTATAATTATTGCCCTTTTGAATCAGGTGGGAACTTCTGACCATAGCAGTGAGAGACTGAAAATGTCTTTGAATACGGCTTCTTGTTGGTTGGCACAGGTTTCCAGAGCCTTACCAGGTACTCCATTGGACCCTTCTGTCTTAAGAGATTTTATCCTCCTGAAGGACAGCCTGATATCAGCCTCCAACAGGTGCAGCAGGGATCCTCACAACTGTTGATATATTCTCCCTTTCGAAGTGGGCATCAAAGGTGCTGTTCAATAAGTGGTACACACTGCAACCAGAGTTTGTAAGAGAGAACCAGACAAGTAGGCTGCTTTGACATGGAGGTGGAGGTGCAGGCGAGGCATGGTTGGGGCAGGTGGAGGCTGAGTTAGGGTCAAAACTGTCAAGGTCGAATTGGCAAGGTCAGGTAAGGGCCGAATCGTGGCAGCAGGGTCCAGGCCCCAGAGTAGTCCGAGATGGAGTAACGACCCCATGTTTGGACAAATTAAGCACGAGGCTAGATTGAAAAGGTCAGGGTGTTGGGACTGGAGGTAAGGTGAGGGCTGGTTCAGCCCGCTGCTCTGTGTCATTTACTTAACTCTAAGATGAACTGCAGTGATGTCTGGCTCCATATCTGTGGTCTCCCAGTGTTTACCTGGCTTTGTGAAGAACTGTGACTGTTGCCTGCCCTGGCTGCAGTGATGTCAGGCTTCATGTCTTTTGTATAACTCCAGTTCTGAATGCTATTTGCTTACTTTTGTTATTTGTTTGTTTTCTCTGTGCATTGAGTGTTGGATGGTCTTTTAAATGGGTTCTTTTGATGTTTCTTTGCTTTATGGCTATCTGTAAGGAGACGAATCTCAAGGTTGTATAATGTATACATACTTTGATAATAAATGTACTTTGAGCTTAGAACATTGAAGCTACACTGATCCAGATGAGAGGAGAGGATTCCATCCCATCCCTGACTTATAACTTGAAGAAGGGAGCAAAGCTGTGGTGTCACAATATGTTAATCATTATCTGCATGACATGCAACTTCTGACCTGCTCTTGATTGTTATGGAGTGCACTGTTAGAGTTCATGTTCTCTGTTGAGCATACCTGCTCAGGCTATTGATGGTGAGGGATTTCTGGCCGATGATGCCATTGAAAGTTAAAGAAATTATAGAGTTATACAAGACAGAAACAGCCCCAGCTCATCCATGCTGACCAATGAGCCTTCCTAACATTTTTCCATTTGTCTGCATTTGGCCCTTATCCATCAACCAGGGGTTCCCAATCTGGGGTCCATGAACCCTTGTTTTATAGTATCAGTCCATAGCATAAAAAAGGTAGGGAACCCCTTTCCTATCCATGAACCTGTCCAAATGCCTCTTTAGCATTGTAACTATACCCATCTCTATCACTTACACGGGCAACTTGCTCCATATACCCATCACTCTTTGTGTGAAAAACCTATAACTTAGGTCTTCAAACCTTTCCCCTCACAGTTTAAAGTGATGCCCTGTAGTTTTAGATTTTCTTACCCTGGGAAAATGACTGTGACCATCCACCTTATCCAAGTCCTTTCTGATTCTATAACCTTCCATAAGGTCTTCCCCCATCCTCAGGGAAAACAGTCCCAGCCTATCCAGTCTCTCCTTATAAGCCCTCCAGCCTCGGCAATATCTTTGTGAATCTTTCTGCACCCTCTCTAACGTCACAGAGCGATTACATAATCTTTTGCAGCTGGACTTGCCTTGTATCTGTGAGTGTCTAACTTTACTTTTTGCTTATCAGGCTAGTCCTGAGGGTTGTCTATGTCAAACTGCGTGTGGGTATGTACTACTCAGGACCTTCACTCACAGTCTCTGTTCCCAACCTTCCAGCCAGAAATGTGCTCCCAGCACTGCTCTTTCCTTTAACTTCCTTGTGCTCTGCCTTCTCTCTTCACTTGCTCCCCAGGTGTGGGCAAATGATCTCCTTACATAATAACTGGGCTGTGGAGGATACAAAGATAATTAAGTTGAAAATTTCCTCTGTGCAAGACACCTCCCAAATGGGCCAACTACATCTGGGTATTATTTCTGCTACTACAGTGTGCTGGTTACATTCATATTAACTGCATGGAATTACCTGGATTGTTGTGGGCCCATTTAGAGTTCATGGGAATTAAATCAGTGTTGAAGACATAACATGTCTGCTTCACAGACTTTCTGCTGGGGGTAAACAGTGCCCTTGCTCTCATTCTTAACAGGCAGCACCAGTCACAATACAACTAACCAGGAGCGAAACCCAAGTTCTGGATGCATTGTGTAGGAAGAACAGGCACGGTCTCTGAGCCGACAATTTTACTGGAGCAGAGAGTTCTATTATTCAGGTTGGTTAAAAGCTTGGCTGATGAGTGACCTAATAGAGGACACCAGGATTAACATGGATAAGTTGTTTGCACTCACTCAATGAAGAGACGGGAGATACAGGAGGTTGATCAGAAAATTTAGGGATTTGGAAAGGTGGAATGTTGCCATGGTCTGGGCAGAGCAGAGGGTCAGAGAAATTGGTGTTAGGGTCATGACCTGTTAGATGTTTGAGAATTTAGTGAAATTGGGCTTGAGCTATTGAGAAATGAAGCTAGCAGTGCGGGTGTTTGGTGCGGTGGTGGATGGGGACTTCCAAAGTGAAGTAATGGAACTCAACTGAGTGAGGTCTCAACCTAAAATGATCATTAAATCTCCTGCTCTAAAAGAAAATCCTTGATGACTGGTGCTCTTTGAAGCAATAATCAAGGAGCATGCTAAATTATTGTTTATTGGTTTGTTATTGTTGCATCTGCTGAAATATGATAAGCTTTCATTTCCATGTCAGCCAGATAAAGCATCCCATGCATAAGTACGTTGGGGCAGAAGGAAAACAGATTGCAGTGTACAGGGTTGTTGTTGCAGAGAAACTTCGGAGCAGGTAGACAAATAAAGTGCAAGGGGCCAAAACTGGGAACCCAAGTGTTCATCTTTCAGCATTGAGTGGCATCATTTAATGGACATCCACCACACAAACACTGGTAGATATGTGAGGATGGTTTGTGTCCAGAAGTGTTTAGTAGAATTTACAGACCGAATTGAGTTAATACTGATATAGTAACAATTGCTTTGTACCCTTGAAGAAATCTTCTCTCAGGCATGTCAGTCTGGAATAAACGGCACAGCATGTCCAATTCATCTGTTTCATTGATTTTGGATGAGGAATAAATACTGGTCAAAGCACCAAGGACAAAGTCTTGGCATTAATTTTTTTTAAATTACAGCCATGGAATCTTATTTATCTAGAAGAAGACAGACAGGGCCTCAGCTTGGCATCTTGACTGAAAAATAATGCTCCACTACTGCAGCAGTATTTCAGGACAAGGGGAAAGTCCTCATTTGGTATACCAAAAATTGCAGTAATAAAATGAGGTTGTAAATCAATATTCCAAATTGAGGAAATGGTAGCAAATATGTCCTTCCAATAGTTATGTAAAGTAGGACATGACCAAAACATGTGGGTCAGTGAGGCCACATCTGAATGACATCTGTCACATTGAGGGTTAATATGAGAATAAAACCGAGCAAGCTTATCTTTAGACATATGAGCTCTATGTACGACCTTAAATTGTATTAAAGCATGTTTAGCACATATAGAAGAAGAATTAACCATTTGTAAAATTTTTTCCCATTTTTCTGTTGATATATTATATTGAAGTTCTTTTTCCCACTCTTGTTTAATTCTACCTGATATTTCTGGTTGTATCTTCATAATCCTATTATAAATAAGAGCCACTAATCCTTTCTGACAAGGATTCAGGGTAAAAATCATGTCTAAAAAATCTGTCAAAGTTGAATTGGGAAAGGATGGTAAAACTTTATATAAAAAAATTCTAATTTGTAAATATCTGAAAAAATTAGATTTAGGTAAATTAAATTTGTTGGAAAGTTGGTCAAAAGACATCAAACTACCTTCAAAAAAGAGATCACGAAAACATTTTATACCTTTCCTTTTCCATATGCTAAAAGCTTGATCTGTCAAAGAAGGTTTAGAAAGAAAAAAAGAAAAAACCTTTTAAAAAAGATTTAAAAAAGACAAATGATCGCCTTTGTAACATTAATGGCCAGAAGGTCTATATTACAAAAATGGAAAGAAGTAAATCCTCCTACCACATTTCAGTGGTTTTCTCAAACTATCTCTTGTCTGAGTTTAGAAAAAATTAGAAGTACTATTTTCGATTCATCAATTAAATTTGAAGAAACTTGGGGACCGTTCATTCGACACTTTCATATGAATTAATTTGGCCTCTTCCAGACCTTCTCTTTTTATTCTTGTTCTGGTATGGAGTTCTGGAGTTTTTGACACTATCATACTCATATAAACTGGTATTATTGCCCATGTTAGTTCAGGTTTATTTTTTTTTAATATACATTTTTTCGTGCATTTTTACATTTTTTTTTCTTTTGATGACTATTTTTACACTTTTTCATGTTCAATCAAAATAGGTTTGATTGTTTATTGTAAGTTTTTTTTGGCTGATATTTAATAAGATATTGTTATCCTATTATAAATTTAACTTCAAATCTAGTGCACTTATAACCTATTTATATTATGTTATGTTTTTCTTTATATATGAAATTCAATAAAAAGATTGAAAAAGAAAGAAAGTATTTCAGGACAAAAGCATCAGTATAATTGTTAGTGTGTAAATACAAAATCAGACTCGGAATAGATGTAGCTATCAGCTGTGATACAGCTAAGATTATTTTGTTCATTTCAACACTCCTTCATGGTCTCTTGGAAGCTGTCTCAGACAACTTTTGCTGTATCTTCTTTTATTCATGCTGTTGTTTTTTTTGCTAAATACAACCTGTGAGATCCAGCAGATGTTTTCCAAGCATTGGAAGTTAATCTCTGAGACTGGATTACTGTTGCTTCAGGGTATTGATTTTTGTCAAGGTAAAATTGATTGCTTTATATCTGTTCACTTAGCATTTGCAGCTGCATTCGCAAGTACTCTGCACTGACTGGTATGAAGCTTTTAATTGTCTACAGGCCCTCTACAAAGTTGTGGGTCTGCCACATACCATGATATTGTAGCGGTGTGCTACACGCAGCGTTAAAATTATGACACGGAGTCGGTAACTGCAGTCGAAGGAAAAAAACTTTATTCGAAAACTTCAGCCTCACTTTTAAGCCTCTGTCAACTGGCCCCCCATGGCGCAGAGGCTCCAAAGCTCTGTGCTCGCAAACCCCCGTAGGCTATCTAATTGTGAGTCGGTTCGGATACGCTAGGAAATGGGTCGCCACATAACCCCCCCCCCCCAGAACCGGCGATACACCCCCAATGTCCACAGTCTGGGCCAGAACCTGCTTGGGAGGTCGGCCTCTGCGCCGAGGCGCCGGAAACTCGGCCGGTTGTGCCAGGTCCACATGGGCCGGCTTGAGGCGGTCCACCGTGAAAACCTCCTCCTTCCCCCCAACGTCCAGCACGAACGTGGACCCGTTGTTCCGGAGCACCATAAACGGCCCCTCGTATGGCCGCTGCAGCGGTGGCCGATGCCCGCCCCTTCGTACAAACACAAACTTACAGTTCTGTAGGTCTTTGGGTACGCAGGTCAGGTGCCGCCCATGCTGTGAAGTGGGTATGGGGGCCAGGTTACCGAGCTTCTCGCGAAGTCTGCCCAGGACTGCTGCGGGTTCTTCCTCTTGCCCCCTTGGGGCAAGTATACCAACTCGGCCGACGAGGCGTGCAGGTCGTCCTTGGGCGCTGTGCGGATGCCGAGTAGGACCCAGGGAAGCTCGTTCACCCAGTTGGCTCCTCGCAGGCGGGCCATGAGGGCCGACTTCAGATGACGGTGGAAACGCTCCACTAGCCCGTTCGACTGTGGGTGGTAGGCAGTTGTGTGGTGCAGCTGAGTCCCCAAAAGGCTGGCCATAGCTGACCACAGGCTGGAGGTGAACTGGGCGCCTCTGTCGGAGGTAATGTGGGCCGATACACCAAAGCGAGATATCCAGGTGGCGATCAGGGCTTGGGCGCAAGATTCGGAGGTGGTGTCGGTGAGCGGGACCGCCTCTGGCCATCTTGTGAACCTGTCCACGATAGTCAGGAGGTAACGCGCTCTGCGCGACACTGGCAGGGGGCCCACGATATCCACATGAATGTGGTCGAAACGCCGGTGGGCGGGATGGAACTGCTGCGGTGGGGCTTTGGTGTGCCGCTGCACCTTGGCCGTCTGGCAGTGCATGCACGTTCTGGCCCATTCACTGACCTGTTTGTGGAGTCCGTGCCAAACGAACCTGCTGGAAACCATCCGGACAGTTGTCCGGATGGAGGGATGCGCCAAGTTATGAATGGAGTCGAAAACGCGGCGCCGCCATGCTGTCGGGACGACTGGACGGGGCTGTCCGGTGGCGACGTCACAGAGTAGGGTCCTCTCACCCGGGCCCACGGGGAGGTCCTGGAGCTGCAGACCGGAGACTGCGGTCCTGTAACTCGGAATCTCCTCATCCGCCTGCTGTGCCTCTGCCAGCGCCTCAAAGTCTACCCCTTGGGAAAGGGCATGAACGGTAGGGCGAGAGAGCGCATCCGCCACGACATTGTCCTTACCCGAGACGTGCCGGACATCCGTCGTGTATTCAGAGATGTAGGACAGGTGGCGTTGCTGGCGGGATGACCAGGGGTCGGATGCTTTCGTAAACGCAAAGGTAAGCGGTTTGTGGTCCGTGAACGCGGTGAAGGGCCGACCTTCTAGGAAGTACCTGAAATGCCGGATTGCCAGGTAGAGCGCCAACAGTTCCCGGTCAAAAGCACTGTACTTAAGCTCGGGTGGCCGCAGGTGTTTGCTGAAAAACGCCAGGGGTTGCCAGCGACCTGCGATGAGCTGCTCCAGCACCCCACCGACTGCCGTGTTGGATGCGTCCACTGTGAGGGCGGTAGGGGTGTCCATTCTGGGATGTACTTGCATTGCGGCGTCCGCCAAAGCTTCCTTCGTTTGAACGAAAGCGGCGGCGGACTCCTCGTCCCAGGTAATGTCCTTGCTCGGACCCGACATCAGGGCGAACAGGGGGCGCATGATCCGGGCAGCTGAAGGGAGGAAGCGGCAGTAGAAATTGACCATACCTACGAATTCCTGAAGGCCTTTGATCGTGGTGGGTCGGGGGAAGTGGCTATCTGCATCTACCTTAGAGGGCAGAGGGGTTGCCCCGTCTTTAGTAATTCTGTGGCCCAGGAAGTCAATGGTATCGAGTCCGAACTGGCATTTGGCAGGGTTGATTGTAAGACCGTACTCACTCAGTCGGGCGCAGAGTTGACGGAGGTGGGACAGATGCTCCTGACGACTGCCGCTGGCTATGAGGATGTCATCCAAATAGATGAACGCGAAGTCCAGGTCCCGTCCCACCGCGTCCATTAACCGCTGGAACGTCTGTGCGGCATTCTTCAGGCTGAACGGCATGCGGAGGAACTCGAAAAGGCCGAATGGGGTGATGAGAGCCGTTTTGGGGACGTCGTCAGGATGCATCGGGATTTGATGGTATCCCCGGACGAGATCTACCTTGGAGAAGATCCGTGCGCCGTGCAGGTTTGCCGCAAGTCCTGAATGTGCGGCACAGGGTAGCAGTCCGGTGTGGTAGCCTCGTTCAGCCTGCGGTAGTCGCCGCACGGTCTCCAGCCCCCCGTCGCTTTGGGCACCATGTGCAGGGGGGAAGCCCATGGGCTGTCGGACCGCCGGATGATCCCCAATTCCTCCATCCTCTGGAACTCCTCCTTCGCCAGTCGGAGCTTGTCCGGGGGAAGCCGCCGAGCACGGGCATGGAGGGGTGGTCCCTGGGTCGGGATGTGGTGCTGTACGCCGTGCCTGGGCATGGCTGCTGTGAACTGCGGTGCCAGAACCGATGGGAACTCCGCCAGGACCCTGGTGAAGTCGTTGTCGGACAGCGTGATGGAGCCGAGGTGAGGGGCCGGCAACTGGGCTGCACCCAGGGAGAACGTCTGAAAGGTCTCGGCATGTACCAGTCTCTTCCTGGGCAGGTCGACCAGCAGGCTGTGAGCCCACAAAAAATCCGCACCCAGAAGCGGTTGGGCTATGGCGGCCAGTGTGAAGTCCCACGTGAACTGGCTGGAGCCGAACTTTAGCTGCACCTGGCGGGTGCCATAGGTCCTTACGGTGCTGCCATTCACGGCCGTCAGGGGGGGACCCGGTGCCCTGCTGCGGGTGTCGTAACTCGTCGGAGGTAAAACGCTGATCTCAGCCCCAGTATCGACCAAAAACCGGCGTCCCGACCTTCTATCCCACACATACAGGAGGCTATCCCGATGGCCGTAGCCATCAGCGGCGGCTGGCCCTGGCGTTTCCCGGGAACTTGCAGGGCGGGCGACAACGGCGGGCTTCTGCACCCCACCGCTGGTGGTAGAAGCACCAGTGTTCATTGGGCCGGGGGTTAGCGGGCTCTGCGGCCGGGCCTGGACTGGTTTGCTGCCGGGAGCGGGGCTGGGAGATCCGTGCGATGGACGCCCCACTCACCTTTTTGGCGTTCCACAGCAAGTCCGCCCGGGCTGCCACCTTCCGGGGGTCACTGAAATCCGCGTCGGACAGCAGCAGGCGGATGTCCTCGGGCAGCTGCTCCAGGAATGCCTGCTCAAACATGAGGCAGGGTGTGTGTCCGTCGGCAAGAGACAACATCTCATTCATTAAAGCTGAAGGAGGTCTGTCGCCCAAGCCATCCAGGTGCAGTAAACGGGCAGCCCGCTTGCGCCGTGAGAGTCCGAAAGTCCTGAGGAGCAGGGCTTTGAATTCCGTGTACTTGCCGTCTGCCGGGGGCGACTGTACGAACTCCGCGACCTGGGCCGCTGTGTCCTGGTCGAGGGAGCTCACCATGTAGTAGTAGCAGGTGTCTTCTGAGGTGATCTGGCGAACGTGGAATTGGGCTTCGGCTTGCTGGAACCATAGGTCCGGGCGCTGTGTCCAGAAACCTGGCAGTTTCAACGAAACCGCATGAACAGAGGCGGCGTCGGTCATTTCTGGTCCAAAAATCGTTTGGACCGTCGGGGTCACCAATTGTAGCGGTGTGCTACACGCAGCGCTAAAATTACAACACGGAGTCGGTAACTGCAGTCGAAGGAAAAAAACTTTATTCGAAAACTTCAGCCTCACTTTTAAGCCTCTGTCAACCGGCCCCCCATGGCGCAGAGGCTCCAAAGCTCTGTGCTCGCAAACCCCCGTAGGCTATCTAATTGTGAGTCGGTTCGGATACGCCAGGAAATGGGTCGCCACAATATCTGCTTTTCATATGCTGCAGACCTAGCTAATTGCAATTAAGAAATGGCACAATAAGATGGAATCTTGACCTCACAATATACTTTGTCATAGCCCTGCACCTTAGTATCTGCCTGCGGTGCTCTTTTTCTTCAACTGTAACACCATATCCTGCATTCCGTTATTGCTTTTCCTTTGTGCTAACCCAGTGTTCCAATGTGTTGAAATTATTTGTATGGATGGCATGCAAAACAAAATTTTTCATTGTGTCTTGATACATATGTGTATCAAAGGTGTAATTATTAAGTGGGGGGCCTTCAAAAGTGAAATTTTCAGAGTACAAAGCTATGTATCTGTCAGAATAAAAGGTAAAGGTAATGGGTTAGGGAAGCTTGAATTTCAAGAAATATTGAAGTCCCGGATATAAAAAATGTGTATAGCAGAATAGGCAGGAGGAATAAATGAAGCACCAAGCAGGCTTCATTTGGTGCCCAAGAACAGCTTGATAACCTGCCTCAAAGACTATCGCCCAGTGGCACTTACATCCACAGCGATGAAATGTTTTGAGAGGCTGGTGATGAAACATACCAGCTCCTGTTTGAGTGGTGACTTCGATCTGCTCCAATTTGCCTATCCGATCAACAGGTCCTCAACAGATGCCATCTCATTGGGTCTTCACACAATCATGGAATATCTGTCCAGTGAAGATGCATACATCAGGATGCTCTTTATCAATTACAGCTCAGCATTTAATACCATCATCTCCTCAAAACTAATCAGTAAACTCCAAGATACAGGCCTCAATACCCCCTTGTGCAATTGGATCCTGGATTTCTTCATTTGTAGACCCCAGTCAGTTTAGTTTGGCAAAAACATCTCAATTACAATCTCTGTCAGCACAGGTGCACCACAGGGATGTGTGATTAGCCCTCTGATCTACATGCTTTACACTTGACTCTTTGGCTAAGCACAGCTCCACCAGCATATACAAGTAGGCTGATGACACCACTAATGTGGGCTGCATTAAAGGTGGTGATGAATCAACATACAGGAGAGAGTTTGAAAGCTTGGCTGAGTGGTGTAACAGCAACAACCTCTCACTCAATGTCAGCACGACCAAGGAATTGATTGTAGACCTCAGGAGAGGGAAACCAGAGGTTCATGAGCCAATACTCATTGGAGTATCGGGGCGGAGGGGGTCTGCAACTTTAAATTCCTGGGCGTCACTATCTCAGACCCATCATATCAATGCAATTACAAAGAAAACGGAACAGTGCCTCTACTTCCTTAGGTGTCTGCAGAGATTCAGCATGATATCAAAAACCTTGGCAAACTTCTGTAGGTGTGTGGTGGGAAGTGTATTGACTGGCTGCATTACATCCCTGTGGTGCACCTGTGCTGATGGTGTACGGGAACACCGATGCCTTTGAGTGGAAACTCCTACAAAAGGTAATGGATTTGGCCCAGTACATCATGGGTAAAGCCCTCCCAGCCATCGAGCACATCTACATGAAACGTTGTAGGAAAGCAGCATCCATCATCAAAGATCCTCACCACCCAGGCCATGCTCTTTTCTCAGTGCAGCCGTCAGGTAGAAGGTACAGGTGCCTCAGGGCTCACACCACCAGGTTCAAGAACAGTTACTACCCCTCAACCATCAGGCTCTTGAACAAAAGTGGATAACTACACTCATCTATTGTGATGTTCCCACAACCAATGATCTCACTTTAAGGACTCTTTATCTTGTTATTTCATGCTCTCATTTATTGCTATTTCTTCATATTCACATCTGCACAGTTATTTGTCTTCTATGCTCTTGCTCTTTCATTAATCCTGCTTACAGTTACTATTCTCTAGATCTGCTGAGTATGCCCGCAGGAAAATGAATCTCAGGGTTGTATGTGGTGACATGTATGCACTCTGATAATAACTTTTACTTTGTTACTTTGAACTTTGAACTTCAAACTTCAAAATGCAAGAGAACACTTAAGAAAGAAATCAGGAGGCCTAAATGAAGGCATGAGGCCCTAGCAGACAAGGTGAAGAAAAATTCTATGGGATTCGACAGATACATTAAGAGCAAAAGGATTGCAAGATACAAAATTGGTCCCCTGGAAGGTCAGAATGGTGCATAGAGCCAAAAAGATATGGGAGAGATCCTGAATGGACTTTTTGATATGTATTTACTCAGGAAATGGACAGAGAGTCTATAGAAGTGGGGCAAAGAGGCAGTGAGGTCATGGACCCTACACAGATTACAGAGGAAGAGGTGTTTGCTCTCTTGAGGCAAATCAGCGTGCATAAATCCAAGGTATTCCCTTGGACCCAGTGGGAGGCAAGGGCAGAAAATACTGGTGACCTAGCTGAGATATTTGATCATCCATAGCGACAGGTGAGGTACCAGGGGATTGGAGGGTAGCTAATGCTGTTAAAGAAAGGGTCTAAAAATAAACCAGGAAATTCCAGGCCGGTGAGCCTGACCTCAGTAGTGGGAAAGTTATTGAAAGGTGTTTGGATAAACATGGACTGATCACAATAGTCAGCATGGCTTTGCATGTAGTAGGTCATGTCTAACCAATCTTATAGAGGTTTTTGAGAACATTACTAGGGAAATTGATGATGGCAGGGCAGTGACTGTTGTCTACATGGTCTTTTGCAAGGTATTTGACAAGGTGCCGCTTAGGAGGTTGGTCAAGAAGTTTCAGTCAGATTCAGACTCAGATTCAGTTTATTGTCATTTAGAAACCACAAATGCAATGCAGTTAAAAAATGAGACAATGTTCCCCCAGAATGTTATCACAAAAACATATGACAAGACAGACTACACCAGAAAATCCACATAACATTTGGCAATCCCCAATCCAGAGTCCGGAGAGGCTGCTGAGTATTAATATCGCACTACCATCTTAGCGCGTTTCCCAGAAAGGAGCTCCAAATCCACCAGACAAAACAAGACCAAAAACTAAAGCTACAAGACCTGCACAAAACCACATAGTTACAACATATAGTTACAACAGTGCAAACAATAGCATAATTGATAAAAAAAAACAGACCATGGGCACAATAAAAATAGTCCAAAGATGTTAAAAGTTCGAAAGAAACCACCACACAGTTTCCAGAAGTCCTCAGGATTCCGACAGTCTCGCCAATCCACGCCGGCAGCAGAAGGGAATATCCCCTCTACGGACTTCCACTGTGCCGCCGGACCCAGCCTCACAGACGCAGCACACAGTGAAAGCGACCTGATTGCAGCGGACTCCGAGTCCATCGAACCTCCGAGCCTCCGACCATCCCCTCGGGCACAGCCTCTCAGAATACCATCCTCTGCCGAGCCTATTAAGACATCCCAGCCAATAGCCACCGGCAACGTGACCCCGAGGACAGGGGGCCTGTTCTTCCCAACAGAGACCCGGACCTCACAGCAGCAGCAGCTCCAGAAGGTCTTCCTGGAGATTTCCCGATATTCCTCCATGCTCCCACGTCCGTTTTTCATCTGATTATGATTGCGCATGGCACCCTGCTTCACAGTCACTTGACATTCAAGATGATTAGATATTGGCTTTGTGGGAAAAGCCAGTGTTAGTAGATGGTTGCCTCTCTGACTAAAAGCCTGTGACTAGTGGAGTTCCACAGGGATCAGTACTGGGTCCTTTGGTGTTTGTCATCTATATGAACAATCTAGATGATACGGTGGTAAATAGGATTAACAAATTTTTGGGTGACACCAAGATTTGGGGATGTAGTGAACAGCAAGAAAGACTTTCAGTGGGATCAGAACCAGCTGGAAAATAGAGTGAAAATGGCAGATAGAATTTACTGCAGACAGGTGTGAGGTGCTGCACTTCAGTAGGACTAACCAGGGTAGGTTTCACACAATGAATAGTAGGGCACTGAGGAGTGTAGTAAAACAAAGGGATCAGGAGTACAGGTCCATAATTCATTGAAGGTAGTGGCACAAGCATGTAGGGTCATAAAGAAAGCTGGCCTTCATAAATCAAAGTCTGGAGTACAGGCGATGTGCTATTATGTTTAAATTGTATAAGACATTGATGAGGCCTAATTAGGTATATTGATCACCTTTACGTTGATCACCACATACAGCTTTGGTCACCTAGCTACAGGAAGGATTTAAGTAAGGCTGAAAATATATAGAGAGAATTTACATTGATGTTGCCAGGACTGGAGGACCCAAGTAAGAAGGGAAGATTGAATAGGTTAGGACTGTACATTCCTACAGTCTTCTTAGGAATGTAGAAGACTGAGGGGAGATTTGATAGAGGTATATAAAATTATGGTAGTGTAAATGCAAGCAGACTTTTTCCTCTGAAATTGTGTGGGATTACAACTCGAAGTCATGGGTTCAGAGTGAAAGTTGAAAAGAGAAGCATGAGTGGAAATGTCTTCACTCAGATGGCTGTGAGAGTGTGGAATGAGCTGCCAGTGCAAGTGATGCATGTGAGTTCAATTTCAATGCTAAGAGAAGTTTGGATAGGTACATGGGTGGGAGGGGTATGGAGGGTTATGGTCTGGGTGCAGGTCAATGGGATTAGGCATTTTAAATAGTTTGGCATGGTCTAGAAGGGCCCCTTTCTATGCTGTTCCCTTCTATGACTCTATGTGATAATTATTAACTAATCTGCTACTTGTAAAAATTGTGTATAATTTACCTTTATGTTTTTTTCTTGTAAATTCTGCTTATCTAGTGCCAGGTGCTTGTGATGTTCCTGCAAATAAATGTTTAGGTGCCTGTGTATGCAGGAACTTGTCCATATGACAATAAACTCAACTTTGACTTTGGCCTGGAATGTTGAATGTTTATTTTCCTGAACCGATGCTGCTTGACCCATGAAGTCCTGCTGAAGGGTCTTGGCCTGAAATATTGACTCTTTATTCCTCTCCATAGATGCTGCCTGATCTCCTGAGTTCCTCCAGCACTTTGTGTGAGTTGCTCTTGCAGATTGTTTGTTGCAACAGATCCACATACTAGAAGTCCAGGAGTGGCAAAATGGGAATAAAAACACGCTAAATCAGATATACTGTATATAGAACTGATCCACATTTCAGAAGCCACCAACCATGTACCTTCTATCAACCAACAGTAGCACTATTGGAATTCACCATAACATGGGGAATGTTGTGACATGGACAAAATCATTGGAGAGACATTGAAGCTAGTGGATATAGAAGTCCTTCATTCAACAAAAATGAGCAACAGTTAACATATTGAGACATTCTTGGAAGGAGAAGCCTCCTGACCCATTATTACATGACATTTTTATACACTAAAGATCAAAGGTAACAATAAGACAAGTCTATAGTTACACTGTATCTACAATGCTTCCTTTGAGTTACATATAGTTTTCACACACCACCTTCTTCACCCCCACGTTCCAGACACCCAAAAAGAATGTTAATCACCACTTACTCTAGGTTGCATTCATGCACATGCAGCATCTGAGATCTAATCGTTCTGAGCTGCATTTTAAATCTAATCTGCAATCCACATTCAAATCTGAAAATTGGTTGTGGGTGAAATTAATATTTGCTGAAGACTCTAACTCCAGAATATGCCCTAACAGTGATCTGTTTCTTTGAGGAGTGTAAAAGAAACAGCAATAGCAGCAAAGATGCTTAAAAGTGTCTATCTGGGAAAGTTGTAACACAGGACCATACACTTCATTGCAATAAACAGTCCCACAAACACTGGATCGCAGTAAAGCTATGCAATCCTGTTGATCCTATACAAAAGGTAGTGGACTATTAGACAGCTTTCACAAAGAGAAGGCTCCATAAATATCCTTACTGCAATTTTATTTTATTGGAGCCTCTCCTTCTTGTAAGAGCTCTGCACTTGAGTGCAGTGGGCACAAAAAACTAGGCTGAAGATTTTATGGTCATCTTCACCTTGAAGCAAAATATCCAGGATTCTCCATTAATGTACTGAAGGAGCTTTTCAATGTTGAGGTATTGTATTTCAAATCAGATGATAAAAGAAGACTCCATTGGTGCAGTAATTGTTCATTTGATACAGTAAGCACTATTTTGAAGAGGAGCAGGGAGATTCACCCAATTCTCCAGGCTTCTATATATTTATCTATCATATTGATTTAATCTACTCATAAAAAGAAACCCGATTATATGATTTTTATTGAGTTACCATTTGTGAGACTGGGTTGTGTGGAAATTGACAGCCATATTTCCTATATTATCACAGTACCTACACTGCAGATTGTAATTATATATTATATACTAATTGTTCTTTAGATTCATGGATACATGGAACATGAAAACAGAACCTGCAGCTGAGTCTGTGTTGTCCATCTAGTGCTCATTTACACTAATCCCATTCTGTTGTCCCCACATTCCCATCAATTTCACCCAGATTTTCTCACTCACTAGGGACAATTTACAGTGGTCAATTAACCTAGCAATCCACCATCTTAAAGATATCTGGGATGCGGAGCACTCGGGGAATCTGAGGACCAATCTGTGTGGTCACAGGATTTGCCATACTGGCAACACCTGACATTAGGATTGAAAGCGAGTGGCTAGAACTGTGAGCCAGCAGCTCTACTAGTTGTAACGTTGTGGCCCTGTGCTATTGCAGGTGAGTACTAAACTCCTTCAAACTCCTTGTCACTATTGATAGGAGTTTTGTATCATGGCAAATGAGGATAGGCAAATGCAAGATTACAACCTTGCTGTGAACTGCGGCAAAGTCTAAATATAACCCTCTAACCTTGTCCTTCAATTTCTTGTGCTGCCAGATGATGGTCCTCAGTTCTGCTCAGTATTTCCTCCTGCGATCACTCCTCAAAGTGATTGTCTGGATTTTCTTGGTTGTATGTACTTATACTGGTGTGAGGAATGATGTTTCTTGCAATGTTCTGTCCAAGACAAAGCATTATGTTTAACTGCTGCCAGTAAAACAACCCTTTAAGCAGTGCTACCAGTGTGCATTTTTCATTAAGTGAAGAGGGCGAAAGGGTTTTAAGGGGAATTCTCGCCCTTTAGGTTTTTCCTCATTTGGCCAACTTTTAACCATAGATGTCCCTATGGAACACTTTGGACATTTCAGCATGTAATCCACATGACTGTTACTGTACAAGAGTGAGTGAGAAGGAATAGACAAATAAGCTAGGAAGCAAGGAACTCAGTGAGATAGTGAGTGATAGTATATGCAAGGGAGGGAGAAAGATTGAGAGAATCAGTGAATGAGCCCTAGAGTATCAAGATGTATAGAGAATGGAAACTAAAGAATCAGCAGTTCCAAACTTTCTTTTTTAAGTGTTTTTAGTGGAAACACAAACATATTTAATTTTTTGAAGGTTGACAGGCCTTGAAATTTGGGATATTTACACATGCAATTCTATTGCAATCCTGGTGTAATCTAATCAAACCCCCAGAAAAGGGTTGGTCAGTATTCATAAACACAAGAGATGCTGCAGATGTTGGAAATCCAGAGCAACACACACAACATGCTGGAGGAATAGGGTGGCCCAATAGCGCAGTGGTTAGCACAATGCTTTACAGTGCAGGAGATGTGGATTCAATTCCTGCCACTGCCTGTGAGGAGTTTGAATGCTCCCCCTGTGGGTTTCCTCTGGGTACTCTGCCTTCCTTCCACAGTCCAAGGATGCACCAGTTGGTAGGTTAATTGGTCATTGCACATTGTCCAGTCATTAGGCTCAGATAAAATCCAAGGATTGCTGGGTAGCGAGGCTTGAAGAGAAAGAAGGGCCTATTCCGTGCTGTATCTCAATCAATAAGTAAATAAGATCAGCAGATCAGGCAGCAGCTATGGAAATGAATGAACAGTCAACATTGTGGGCCAAGATCCTTCATCAGGACTGGAAAAGAAGAGGGAAGATACCAGAATAAGAAGGTGGAGAGAGGGGAAGGAGGACAAGCTAGAAGGTGATAGGTGAAGCTAGGTGGGTGGGGAAGTGGGATGAACTAAGAAGCTGGGAGGTGATAGGTGGAAAAGGGAAAGGACAGGAGAAGAAGGAACCTGATAGGAGAGTAGAGAGGCCCGTGGGAGACCATGGGACAATTGGAGTATACCACAGTAGTGTAGCAGTTAGTGTGATGCTATTCCAGCTCGGGGCATCTCTGTATGTCCTCCCCATGGAATGCATGGGTTTTAAATGGATGCTCCGGTTTCCTCCTCCAGTCCAAAGACATATTGGGTAGGTTAATTGGTCATCACACGGGGCTAAATTGGGGTTGCTAGGGCAGTACAGTTCAAAGGGCTGGAAGGGCCTACTCCTCAGTGTATCACTAAATAAATAAAAAGAAAGGAGGAGGGGCACCAGGGGGAGATGATAGGCAGAAGAGGCAACAGGCCAGAGTGGAGAATTGAAGAAGAGGGAAGGGATAGGAAACAAAATTACTGGAAGTTGGAGAAATTGATATTCATGCCATTAGATTGGAGGCTTCCTGCACTGAATATGAGATGTTGCTCCTTCATCCTGAGAGTGGCCTCATCTTGGCAGAAGAGGAGGGAATGAACTGACATGCCAGAATGGGATGGGGATAGGAATTAAAATGGTTGGTCATCGGGAAATACTCTTTTTGTGGATGGAGCAGAGGTGGTCAACAAAGAATTCAGATTTAGAGTGCATTGGCTGACATCCTGCATCCTGTCATATAACCATATAATAATTACAGTACGGAAACAGGCCATCTTGGCCCTTCTAGTCCGTGCTGAACACTTACTCTCACCTAGTCCCACCTACCTGCACTCAGCCCATAACCCTCCATTCCTTTCCTGTCCATATACTGATCCAATTTTACTTTAAATGACAATACTGAACCTGCCTCTACCACTTCTACTGGAAGCTCATTCCACACAGCTGCCATTCTCTGAGCAAACAGAGAGTTTACTCTCAGTTTATATACAGTAATGGAATAAATGAAGGACACTGAGCATCTCCATTCTGCATGGAGATACATTTTCTGGGGTATATTTTTAAGACACTGACTGCTGATTGTAGTTTGCAATCATGATATCTGACCTGATGTAATTTGATGATTGAGGGTCGTGCAGCTGTCTGAATGTTTTGGATGCTGAAATCCATGTGAAAAAATTATTTTTTAATTTTTAGATTTATTTTTTGATCTAGCGCAGTAATAGACTTTTCCAGCTCAATGAGCCCATGCAGCCCAATTACACCCATGTGATCAAATAACCTACAATCCTGTAAGTCTTTGGACTGTGGGAGGAAACGAGAATATACAAACTCCTTACAAACAGTGGCAGAATTGACCCCAGGTTGCTGTTGTAATAGCTCTGTGATAACCTCTACGCTACCATGCCATTCCAAAAATTTAAGTGGGACAGGCTTGTATATCTTCTTTGTAATTTTACCATGGGGAAATTTTTGGGAGCTTTGGATTTCCTAAAATATATTTCCTAAAATATATTGTGCATCCGCTTCCTTGTGGATTTGCTGGCCTTCCTAAGGATGTCACCCAAACTTAGTCACTCTGACACTAGTCTCCAGCAGGAAAGGCACTCTGGAGAGTAGAAAACTATAGAAGCTGCTTCAAGTGAATGAATACTTTTATTCCAGTTGCAACAGTTTTGGGATCAGTAACAAATTATTAATATTCACAGGTTGAGCCTACAATATTTCACATAACCTTGCTCTGAGGAGTGTGTGATGGCCTGAGGCTCTCTTTTATATTAATCAGCATTAGTACATCTGCCCAAATAGTACCGTCAGCAAAAGAATACATCAGTTGTTGTACAATGTAAATAAATTGTATTAACATTATGGTAAATTATGGCACACTTCTACAAACATTGATGTTAATGATAATTAGACCAATGTTCATTTCTTTTGATAGACAGTTCCTGGGACTGAGTTTATTTTCACAATAAAACAGCAGTAGAGTGACAGCAAGCTTTTGAAGCAGCTTCCAGATTTGAAACATAGAATGGAGTCCACTTTTACAAAAGCATTGCAAATGCAGTCATGTACTTCCACAACAGCTTACACATTCCCCGTTCCTCCCCCTTCAATGGTTTCCATATCATCCTACATTTCCTTCCCAAATTCTTTAATCAATGACAATTTCTTCTGCAGAAATTCACTATGACCTTTTCCCATTGACTCAGGGCAGATTTTGTTGTGCAGATCAATGCAGATATTTAATTCAATTACTTCAAAATAATTGATTTTGAAACAGGCAATTATTCTTTCCGGTCTGTGTGTATATAAAAAAAGCTACCATTGCATTATTCTTGTTTCTTGTTTGACAAAAGCATTCAATTCTGATCCTTGAGTTGACTAAGCGTGACATCATTTGCAGTGTTTTATGTGTTCATTAACATTACAAATCAGGGCATTTGTTTTCAACCAGTAGAGTGCTCCAGTTGCAGGTCAGTGGTGCACTTTCAAAGCTTTGAGTGTTCATTAACCTCATTTTCAATCTATATATACATATAGTTAAAACAGGTCAGGTTCTCATTTAGTCAAAAAAATCAGCTTCACTCTTCTATCCTGTGACTTCAAGGGATGTTTCTAGAGACAAATGAAATTTACTTAAACTTCTGCCAACAGATTAAAGTAACCCTGACCTGCCAGCATGTATAATGAAGAATCACTTTCAATAAAGTTAAGAATGCTAACTGGTAATACAGAGTTCATTTCTCTTTGATCTTTTGGTTTCATGACGTTCTATCTGAGAACAAAGTTCAACATCTTTAAGTCATTGCTTTCAGGTAGTCTTGAGAAAGGGCAAAGAAGACCAATGCTTGCACAGCAATGTAAGTAGTTATGACCAGGTCTGGACTGCTGTGAGTCATGTCTGCACTGTTGTGCTGAAAATCTGCAGTAAGTTTCCAAATGTCACTTATGCAATTTGGCAGAAAATTTTTACACGAATTTAATTGATTATTGGATTTTGTAATGCTGCAAAAAGTATGTGTTTCAATGAAGTCTGATGCAATGCTACCATTCTACTTCCTCCTCCTCCAACCCTCTTCACATCCTTTGGATGTTTGGTTCATCCATCAACTAAGTATGAAGTTCAGAATCTTCGACAATATTGGAACCTCTTACTCGACCTCTTACTTTGACACCCCATCTGAGATAAAAAATAATTCTGTGTTTAGCCTTTCAAGCCTGCAAAGAACTTTCTATGTCTCAATTCCTCTAAACCCTGGACAATATTGGCTAGTTTTGTTAATTTCTTCTCATTGGACAATACATTTGTCACAGGAACTAATCTGGTGAACTTTATAAATTCAGTGGATTCTGGCTACATCAGGATCAGTACATTTTGGCCCAATTAAGCAGCTGCCCAAATTAGCCAAAGTTTCATGAAAATAGTTAAAAAGGTACAAAAAAGTCAAACTGAACAACAAATGATGTATTTAAGTGTAATACAGTACAAATTAGAACATACCAATTCTACTATAAAACTGTGCATAATGTCCTAATAGTTATCAATGGAGGAATTCATCCAGAGTGCGTCCATGTTCTTTTAATTGACTGTAAGTGAATAAAGTCAGCACAGACACATAAGAACAGAAAATAGTCTGCCTTCGTGCAATGCTTTCAATGATTGCAACCCCCAGATCTTCATTTTCATTGTAACAGACAAGATGATTGGCGATACCTTCAAATTCTTCATAGTTCCTAATTGCTGAAGTAGTGAAATTGTTTCAGTTTCACCTCCGGCCGTTTCTGGCACCTCTAAACTTGAATGCTTGAAACTGCAGTGAGAAAAACAGTTCTGTATTGTCTTACCGCTTATTTCTCACCAGCTATCAGTGAAAAAAGTCACTGCTTTTTGAACACAAGGGCACGCAAGCACGTACATGTACATGCTTTTAAAAATCTGTTTGCTCTAAGCACAATGTAGCATATAACAACCACACAAGTGCACGAGACTGAAGTTAATTGGAAACTGTTCAGCAAGTCTCCTGTCCCAATTAAGTGGCATAATGCCTGTAACTCTAAAACATAAAACTAATAGGAAGGAAAACACAGAGTCTAACTTTTGTTTTTACTTTAATCGAGGCACATACATATCAAGTGGTGGCGGCATGACGTATGCAATTCACGTATTTTTACATATAATCCATAATGAATTATTTAAACAAATAAAGAATGCTTGCTCAAACAATATATTTACAATATTACAGAAATATTAAATACACAACACACCATCCTACTTAGCTATAAACTCCAACTCGATAGAGAATGCATCTGATCTATATATACACAGTATACTGTATAATACAACTACTATATAGACACCCACAGCAAGGTAAATTTTCGGGCCTGAAGATTTAATTGCAGGGGAAGATTTCTTACTCTTGTGGGATAGTGTCTATCCTGACAAGGAGGATCACTCAGCTTGGCAGGTGAGATTTGTGGCTGTTGACGCACCATCAATAACTCTCGGAGACGGGAGGTGAACGATAGGCTTTTATTAGCAGCAAAACGGAGCATGGCATCTCAGAGACTGAGGGGGGAACAGTGCCCCAATCGCCTTTATACAGGGGTCTGTGGGAGGAGCCACAGAAGCAGTCAGCAGAGGGGCGTGTCCAGACAGGTCTACACATAGTTTACCACATTCACCCCCCACTTTGTTTTAAAAGAGTCCCCACGGGCCGAAGTTTCTTACAAGTATATTTACAGGTTAAGTCTATCAGGTTGAGTCTGTCGCTGTGATCTATGTAGCACTGGTGGTGATTGCACCGGAGACGGTGGTTGTGCTGGCTCCGGCCTGACTTGAGGTGCTAGCCCTTTAGGCGTCAGTAACCCCTCATGTGAGTGCTTGGCGCCCAGTATGGGAGTGTTGGGAGGAGTCGGTGTAGGGCTTGGCGTGCGTGGTGTCTCATGGCCATAAACATCAGTGGGTACGGGGTCCATAGTCACCATGGAGCGTTCAGGGTAGGGGTCTCGTTCGGGGTAGGGGTCTGGTGCTCTTGCGGGCACCAGGTCGCAGACGGAGACTGTGTCCTCCCGCCCATCAGGTAAGACCACATAGGCATACTGGGGGTTCGCATGTAGAAGGTGAACCCTCTCGACCAGCAGGGAGTATTTATTGCTCCTCACATGTTTCCGGAGCAGCACTGGCCCTGGGGATGTCAGCCAAGCCGGTTGGGTGGTCCCAGTGGCAGACTTCCTGGGAAAAGAAAAGAGTCACTCATGAGGCCATGGACGTACATAACAGGGAGCGGATGGAGTGGAGTGCCTCGGGAAGGACCTCCTGCCAGCGAGAGACCAGCAATCCCTTTGACCTAAGGGCTAGGAGTGTGGCCTTCCACACAGTGGCATTCTCCCTCTCCACCTGTCCATTCCCCCGGGGATTATAGCTCATGGTAGCAATACCCCTACAGCAGGTACTGGCGCAGCTCATCACTCATAAACGAGGACCCTCTATCACTGTGGATATAGCAGGGACATCCAGACAGAGTGAAGAGCTTGCACGGGGCTTTTATGATGGATGTGGCAGTGGTGTCGGGGCAGGGGGTGGCAAAGGAGAACCACCAGTACTTGTTGATAATGTTGAGAAAGTAGACATTGGGGTCGGTGGAGGGAAGGGGGCCCTTAAAGTCAACACTCAGTCACTCAAAGGGGCGGGTGGCCTTGATAAGTTGTACCTTTTCAGGACAGTAGAAGTGCGGTTTGCACTCAGCGCAGACTTGACAGTCCCTGGTCATTGTCCTGATGTCCTCAAGGGAGTAAAGCAGGTTCCAGGCTTTCACGAAATGGTAAATTCGGGTGACCCCCGGGTGGCAAAGATCTGCATGGAGGGCGTATAGCTGGTCGAGCTGCACGCTGGCACACGCTCCCCGGGATAGGGCATCAGGGGGCTCATTGAGCCTTCCATGCCGGTACAGGATATCATAGTTGTAGGTGGAGAGTTCTATTCTCCACTGCAAAATTTTATCATTTTTGATTTTGCCCCGCTGTTGGTTGCTGAACATGAACCAACTGAGCGCTGGTCGGTCAGCAAGGTGAACCTTTTGCCGGCGAGATAGTGCCTCCAGTACCTAATAGCTTTCACTATGGCCCGGGCTTCTTTCTCCACCGCGGAGTGCTGAATTTCAGGGCCCTGAAGGGTACGGGAGAAGAATGCTACCAGCCTTCCTGCCTGCCTGATTGAGGGTAGCAGCCAGCGCGGTCGGAGGCGTCACTCTCTACTTGGAAGGGAATGGTCTCGTCCATTGCTTTGGCAATGTCCCCTTTAATGCAGCTGAAGGCCGCGCGGGCCTCGGCTGAGAGGGGAAATGCAGTGGACTTGATCAGGGGGCGGGCCTTGTCTGCGTAGTGAGGGACCCATTGGGCGTAATAGGAAAAGAAGCCCAGGCACCGTTTGAGGGCTCTGAGGGTGGTGGGAAGAGGGAGTTCCAACAGGGGGCGCATACGTTCGAGGACAGGGCCAATGACCCCGTTCTCCACGACATACCCAAGGATAGCAAGTCGGGTGGTAATGAACACACACTTGTCCCTGTTATAGGTAAGGTTAAGAGCTTTGGCCACTTGGAAAAATTGTTGGAGTTTGGCATCGTGATCCTGACAGTCGTGACCACAGATGGTTATGTTATCCAGATATGGGAACGTGGCCTTCAGTTGGCACTGGTCCACCATCCGGTCCATTTCCCTCTGGAAGACAGAGACACCATTTGTGACACCGAAGGGGACGCGCAGGAAGTGATAGAGCCTGCCGCCCGCCTCGAAGGCGGTGTAGGGGCGGTCCTCTCGGCGGATGGGGAGCTGATGGTAAGCAGATTTCAGGTCTATGTTCGAGTATACCTTGTACTGAGCTATCTGGTTGACCATATCCGCGATGCGGGGTAGGGGGTACGCGTCAAGCTGCGTAAACCTATTGATGGTCTGGCTATAGTCCACGACCATCCTATTTTTCTGCCCGGTCTAAACAACAACCACCTGGGCCCTCCAAGGACTTGTGCTTGGCTCAATGATCCCCTCCCTGAGCAGCCGCTGCACTTCTGACTGAATGAAGGCCCTGTCCCCCGCGCTGTACCTCCTGCTTTTAGTTGCCACAGGTTTACAGTCGGGGGTCAGGTTGGCGAACAGCAGTGGGGGAAGGATCTTGATGGTGGAGAGGCTGCAAGTGGTTTCAGTAGCACAGCTGTCGGCATGGTGTTGGGTGGGATGTGCGAGTCGGTGTGTGTGTGTGGTCAGTAGCAGGGTATGTGAAGAAGTCCCACAGAACTGAGGATTTCTGACAGTGATTGGTGGGAGGGGCCCGTCATACTCCATTGTCACAATTTTCAGGTGGCTCTGGAAGTCGAGACCCAATAGCACAGGGGCACACAGTTGAGGCATGACCAGTAGTGCAAAGTCCAGATATTCTGTGCCCTGCACCATCAGTGTCGCTACACAACTCCCCCCCCCCCCCCCGGATGTCTGTGGAATGCGGCCCAGAAGCCACGGTGACCTTCTGGCTTACCGGCTGTGTCATGAGTCAGCAGTGTTGCACTGTGTCCGGGTGAATAAAACTCTCAGTGCTGCCCGTGTTAAACAGGCAGCTAGTCCTGTGCTCCTCCACCAGTATGTCCATCGTTGACCTTGCGAGCTGGTGTTGAGCGCTTTGGTCGGGGGTCACGGAGGCCAGAGTTGAATTGCCGTCTTGGTGCCCGGTAAGCACCCATAGGTCAGAGGCGGGGCGAGTTGGTGCTGACAAAGATGGCCGCCCCTATGCCTCGCATGCGGCAGACAGGCAAGATGGTGGTGACCAAGATGGCCGCTCCCATGCCTCGCACGTGGCGGGCAGGCAAGATGGTGGCGACCAAGATGGTGACCCCCATACCTCGCATGCGGTGCTGCTCAACCCCGCTCCCGGTTTGGACTTACAGGCCTTAGCGAAGTGGCCCTTCTTTCTGCAGCTGAAGCAGGTAGCTTCTTGGGCTGGGCAGCGTTTTCAGGGATGCTTTTTGAGTCTGCAGAAGTAACACTGCGCGGACTTGTGACTGGCAGCAGCCATGGTCGACTCACTGGCGGGTTGCGGGGACTTCACAGACTTGTGACTGGCAGCAGCCGAGGTCGATTTGCCAGCACTGACCTTATCCCCGTAACGAAGGCATCTCTTACTAGCAGCTCCGCATGCTGTTCCGCCGTCAGTCCCCTGCAGTCGCAGGCCCGCATGAGTGTCTGTAGGGCCTGGACAAACTCCGGCCCGCTGCCGCCGTGTGGCTAAGCGATGTCTTGCGTAGATGGTGTTCACTGGCTGCCAGTATTGTCGTTTGAGGGCATCCATTGCACCCTGGTAGTCCGTTTGGACTCTGATCAAGGAGTAGACCCTTGCACTGACTCTGGAGAGGAGAACTCTGCGCATCGTGGCAGGGTCGGTCACATGAATCTCCTCCAGGTACGATTCGAAGCATGCTAGCCAGAGTTCGAAAGCATTGCCGGCTTCCTGGGATTGAGGGTCGAGATCCAATCGGTCAGGTTGTAAAATGCTCTCCATGTTTTAAAATTGCTGCTAATAAAATTGATGCACCATCAATAACTCTTGGAGATGGGAGGCGAACGATAGGCTTTTATTAGCAGCAAAAGGGAACACTCAGAGACTGAAGGAGGAGCAGTGCCTCCAATCACCTTTATACAGGAGTGTGAGGGAGGAGCCACAGGAGCAGTCAGCAGAGGGGCATGTCCAGACAGGTATACATAGTTTACCACAGCTGTGAAACAATCTCAGGTTCTCAGGCCTCCTCCTTTAAACCCGATGCACTCAGCAAAATTGGCACGTTTCTGATTGGTTATTTCATTTGCGTTAAAACACTGCTCAATTAGCTATACATTCCAGAATGTCTTGTGCAACTGAATGTGTCTATATTTCCATTGTAGCCAACATTCATTGTTCTTTTCTTTATTTATGATTATTATTACCTGGTAATCACTGTTTGTGAACCATTAATTCTTCCGTTTTTTGCCTTTTTAAAAACTTGAATGTGTCTTTCCTTTCGAAGAACTGGGCTGTGCTATTTTCTTTACTTGGCCATTTCTCACTGCACCCTCGAACATCTCACTGTGCTTCACCAGGTAGGTAGTCATTTTGGGTTCGTTTATACTTCCTCAAAGCCACTGTTATGTTTTCTAACCCCAAAACATAAAACTAACTGGATGGCAAACACAGAGTCCAAAGTGTGTGTCTAACTTCGCTTTTGCTTTAAGTGTGGTGCGCAAATATCTTGTGGTGGTGTCATGACAGATGAAATTCATGTATTTTTACATATAACCAGTAATGAATTATTTAAGCAAACAAAGAATGTTTACTCCAGTATTACTGAAATATGAACATAATGCCATGGTTCATATGTTTACTGTTATGCTGTATGTATTTCATTTAGCAGTTCTGTAAGAGCAGTCTGTTTGGTTTATTGTTGAAGATAAGGAATGTGTGCCATCCAATGAGGATGATAGAATTAGGGGGAGGTTTTCGTGGTGAGGGACACTAAGGTTGGTCTTGGGGTTTTTTTTGTGGTTCAGCGGAAGATGAGGAGTGAAGACGCTGGGGAGAACAGGCTGTAGGATATGACCTGGTGGGAGACTCGTTTGTTTGAGATGGATTGCGAGTGACGTTCAGAAGGTGGTGTGTGCTTTCATGTTGACCGAGGGCACAGCGCATGAGTGACAGAGAAGTTCAAGATGAGCTCCAACTTGTGAACATTTGACTGTTTAATTAAAATGGGCCCTTTTCATTTTGGTTTTCTTTACTAACCCTTCAGTTAAGATTCATAAATATAATTCCTTTAATCATATGTAGTGTACTGTGTGTAGTTTTGTGGCACTGAATTGTAACAAGGTAGCAAATTACACAGCATCCACACAAACCGGGGTTTGGGGTGGGAGAGCCGCCTCAATTTCACGGGTTTGGCGGGACCGGAGACTGTTTTCCCTAAACTTACGCAGCCAAGGAAACCGGAGGGGGGGGGGGGTTCATGTGGTATTCAACAGTGCCCAAAATAAGCAAAGGTAATTTTCTATATCAGTATTTATTCTTGAAGTGCTGTCTCAAATACTGTAAGCAGCTGCCCTGATTAAGTGAATTAAGGGGAATCCACTGTAATGTATATCTTTCTTAGGCAGGGTTAGATAGGTAGAGAGGTGGTATGGATGCCAATTTCAGCAGTGCCTTATTGAAGAATATGCATTGAAATTCTCCGGCATATAAAGGACACCATAGCATCTGCCTTCTGGTTTGCTGGTGATAATTACACATTAATTTTTAGTAGTGCACGTACAAAGAGCTCCAGATGCCTCTGAATGGAAGCAACTTGAAATCTCTTACCAGTTAAAAAAACCTGTAGAAATAGAGTCATACAGAGATACCACACAGATGCAGACCCTTCAATCCTTTGAGTCCAAACTGACAACCAAACATCCAGTTTAACACTAATCCTCCCCCAATCCATTTTTCAATCTCCGGATTTGCATCAATTCTCCTAAATTCTAATGGTTATTCTGACACTGGGGTAGTTAACAGTGGACAAATGATATAGCAACACTCACACACCTATTTGGGATGTGGGGAAAAGCAAAGCTCCAGGGTCACAGGGAGATCATCAAAACTGTACACAGACAGCACCTGAACTTAGGATTGAACTCGGTTGCTGAAGCTGTGAAACAGTGGCTCTAACACTGTGTTACTCGTATTTTCTGTTACATACTTTTCCTATCGACGTGGATGACCTCACACCTTTTATAGTATATTTCACCTGCTGCATCTTCACCAATTCACTTAGTCTTTCTGCAGCCTTCTCACAAATCACAGCTGCCAGATTTTTTTTCCCATTAATACTTAATTGATCTGCAAAGGGAAGATCTTTGGCTAAGTATCTGTGCCCGGACTGTTCTTTCCCTGGATGTTAAGATCATATTGACAATTAACTTGTGAACCATTCTGGTAACACACACTCAGGGTTTTGGCCTGAAACGTCGACTGTATTTTTTTCCATAGACGCTGCTTGGCTTGCTGAGATCCTCCAGCATTTTGTGTGTGATGCTTGAATTTCCAGCATCTGCAGGTTCTCTCTTGTTTGCGAACCATTCTGGTGCTTACCACTGCATCAGAGAAATTACCCAGACACTTTAGTTTCTGATGGCTAAATTATTTCCCCTACTTTGATTTCAGGGAGGAAAGGTAGCTTTCTCATGTGTTGAGTTTTCCAGCAACGCTGGCTTTCTTTGAATGCAGATGGCCATTAATTGCACCCATAGAGGATTGCATTAATAATAATCCAAATCTTTTCTTTAATAGGAAAGTTTTCTACTTCCCCAGTATGCAACTGGTTGTGAATATTCTCATGATGAATCCTGTGATTCTGGGAACTTACATTATTCTTTCATCCTCTTGGTAAGCTGGTTCAGAGGGACGGGTTCTTGTGCAAAAGGGGTGCCTCATGTTTCCTAGCTCCTCCCACCCAATTTGCATTCCTACCAGTATATATGGGTAGAATGACATTCACGAATGTACCAGAGTCGTCGTAGAGAACGCAGTATCAGACATTTGAAGGACGTGTTTAAGCAACATTTTGGCTGCACGTAAACGGGCAGAAAATTGAGGTGGACCATGTTCAGGCAGTTGTCCAGTTTAAATTGGTATCATAGTTAGCACAGGCACTGTGGGATGAAGGGTTTGATCCTGTGGTACACTGTCCTGTGTAACAACATACTGCTGATCTTGTACTGTTTGCCCAGAAGACTTCATCCAGATAGGACAATGGGACACATTGCAATAAACATTTATTTCATCTACACGTCTATTTCACTCTGTGTTGAGCCAGGTAAGAGGTAAAACAACAAAAAAAGTACTTATGTTAATTAAAACAGCTGGAAATTGAATAACACTTGTAAAGGCATGTTAAAGGGATGCAGTTCAGATGCTATGACAAATTTTTGCAGTAGTCTGCAAACCACAGTGGAAAACAAGTTTTAAATTAAGGGCAGCTATGAGAAAAATAATAAATGATGTGTAGATGTATTATAGTTATTGTCACATGTGCAGTGCTTTCATTTCCATGCCATCCAGACAGCTCATTCCACACCTAAGGACACCAAGGTAATACAAAGGATAAAGTGAACCAGTTACAGAGTAAGTATGGCGAAGGTAACAAATAAAGTACAAGGGTACAAGGGCCATGTTCAGATACAGTGGGAGATCAAGTGTTCATCTTAGCAGATATGAGGTCTGTTCAAGAGTCTGATTACAGTGGATAGAAACTGTCCTTGAATGTTGCATAACAGAGGATCAGCTCTAGCAAAATAGGCTGAACCTTTTGTCACACGTGCGCTCAGATGTTTGTATCTTTTGCATGATGGCAAAAACATAAAAAAATTAACAGAAGTATGTAAGTAGCACTTTCTCATGTTAACACCATCTTAATTTAGAAATAAAATCACAACTAGTTATTCAGATGGAATCCAGTATCAATGCATCATTTTTCTCCAGAGTCAGCACACTCAAACACACCATGGAGCTAAAGACTAAACTTGCCTACAAGATCAATAGATTTACAAATAAAACTTTGCTGCATTTTATCTGAAGATCATTATTTCTTATTAAAAATAATGAGACTAGAAATTGGATCATGTGGCATCTAATCTTCAGATATTAATCATAGAAATATTTATTTTACTCAGCATGTACAATGCACAAACTGACTGCAAATTGGATGAGGGGGTCATCTGGTTCATGTTAGGGGAATCTGATCTTTTCCCAGCTTCAGGGGTGCACTAAGTGACATCATTATTTATGTAATAAACACTTCTAATGTGCATCCAGATAAATCTGAACTCAAAACACTGTATTGCAACAGTTTCAGAAGAGTATATTGAACTAGTTGGATACTTTTCTGGTTATGTAACAAGTACGCTGATAACATGAAGAACTGATCAGTGGTCTTCAGGACTCATTCAGATACTTTCAGGGTAGTTTGAAATTTACAGGGAAGCTTTCTCCAGGATTTAGCTACTGAGACATTCATTCAGTTGATGCCTCAGTATTAACACCACTGACAGCACACCATTATTGGGAGAGTCAGTATGGCCATAACTGGTCATTCAGTTTTGTTCAAGGACTGTGCCTGCAGGCAATAAAGAGGACCATCAACAGAGAGTCTTCGGAGATGCCACATTATAAAAGAAACTCTCTGAAATATATGTTTGAATATGCAAGCATTCCACAGTTGTTTTTACTGAGATACACAACATTCTGCAAGATTTTGTATCACATCATGAAGAGGGAGCTGTGTGGGACAAGTTTTCACACGGATATTGATGGGTGTCTTGCTGCCTGGGGTGGCGGTGGACACAGATACAGTGGAGGCATTGAGGGATATGGATCACATGCAGGCAGAAGAGATTGGATATCTTAGTTTAAGTCGGTCAGCACAGCATTGAGGGCCGAAGGGCCTGTTCCTGCAGCTGTACTATTTTACTGCCTGTTCCTCCATTCATGTATCTGTGGAGGTCAAGGTGATTCAAAGGCTCAATCTCATCTCCACAGAATTTTTCCCAATGGCTGCAGCAAATCTTTGTCAAGTCTCCCAGTTTGCCAGTCACCCACACATTGCACTTACACAGAGAATGTCTTATTTGTTTTAATTTCACTCAGGGCCTGCTGATATCCAATGCACTTTTCACTGTCTATCTGCGGCATGGTAGAGTAATGGTTAGCACGATGCTTTACAGTACCAGCAACCCAGGTTCAGTTCCCGTTGTTGTCTGTGAGGAGTTTGTATGTTCTCCCTGTGACCAGGTGGGTTTCCTCTGGGTGCTCTGGTTTCCTCCCACAGTCCAAAGACTGTGGGTTGATTGGTCATTGCAAATTGTCCCACGATTAGGCTAGGGTTTGATGAAGATGATGAGGAGCCAGAAGGGCCTATTTCATGCTATCTCAACAAACAAACAAATAAATAAATAAGTAGCTGAGGTGTGTGTTTATAAGGGTTGACACCCCTTTCTTTGAGCAAATCACCTGGAAATTAAATAACTTCTTTGACCAATTTGGGTCTTTTTTTGATGTAGACTTGTTTGACACCAATTTAAGCAGCAAATATTTTCATGTACCAGAAGTCTGCACAATCCAATTTCTGATGGGGACCATTTCACTGCAAAGCTTTCAGTTGGTTAATGATGAGTTATAACAATACAGATCAACGGAGGAGAGTAGTCGGTGTTGGAACACTGGGCTTACCAGAGTCTGAGAGAGTTCCAGCGAGGATGGATTACAAGAGCTCCCATCAGTTTGAGAGTTTCAGCCTCCTCTACTCAAGATCACTTCCTTTTTCCTTCAAAAAGGGCTATCTGACTCCAGCTGTTTTATATATTTTGATACCAGGATTAATTCAATAACTCAGAGGGTCTGTCTATTGACTATTTTGTCTAAGAAATGACTGTAACAAGTAAACTGTGCAAAGAAGATCCCAACTCTCACCTGAGCAAACTTTATTGCAGAAGTATATCTAATTTTTATTTTTCATAAGTCTTAGAACCATAGAACCATAGAACATTACAACACAGAAACAGGCCTTTTGGCCTTTCTTGGCTGTGCTGAACTATTTTTCTGCCTAGTCCCACTGACCTGCACCTGGGCCATATCCCTCCAAACCCTTCTCATCCATATACCTGTCCAAGTTTTTCTTAAATGTCAAAAGGTCTACTTTGGAGAAGATCCGTGCACCGTGCAGGTTTGCTGCAAAGTCCTGAATGTGCGGCACAGGGTAGCGGTCTGGTGTGGTAGCCTCGTTCAGCCTGTGGTAGTCGCCGCACGGTCTCCAGCCCCCTGTCGCTTTGGGCACCATGTGCAGTGGGGAGGCCCATGGGCTGTCGGACCGCCGGATGATCCCCAATTCCTCCATCCTCTTGAACTCCTCCTTTGCCAGTCGGAGCTTGTCCAGGGGAAGCCGCCGAGCACGGGCGTGGAGGGGTGGTCCCTGGGTCAGGATGTGGTGCTCCTCACCCCTGCCTCAGGGGTTAGCGGGCTCTGCGGTCAGGCCTGAACTGGTTTGCTGCTGGGATCGTGGCCTGGTGATCTGTGCGATGGACACTCACCTTCTTGGCGTTCCACAGCAAGTCCGCCCGGGCTGCCACCTTCCGGGGACCACTGAAATCTGCGTCGGACAGCAGCAGGCGTATGTCCTCGGGCATCTGCTCTAGGAATGCCTGCTCAAACATGAGGCAGGGTGTGTGTCCGTCGGCCAGAGACAACACCTCATTCATTAAAGCCGATGGAGGTCTGTCTCCCAAGCCATCCAGGTGCAGTAAACGGGCAGCTTGCTCGCACCGTGAGAGTCCGAAAGTCCTTAGGAGCAGGGCTTTGAATTCCGTGTGCTTGCATTCACCACTTCATCTGGCAGCTCATTCCACACTCCCACCACTCTCTGCGTGAAAAAGCCCCCCCAATGTTCCCTTTAAACTTTTCCCCCTTCACCCTTAACCCATGACCTCTGTTTTTTTTCTTCTCTGGCCTCAGTGGAAATAGCCTGCTTGCATTCACTCTATCTATACCCATCATAATTTTATATACCTCTATCAAATCACTCCTCATTCTTGTATGCTCCAGGGAATAAAGTAATAACCTATTCAACCTTTCTCTGTAACTCAGTTTCTCAAGTCCCAGTGTTAGAAACCCCGTAACTGGGTATATTACCAGCAAAGATAGGAGTATCCATTGGAGTCTGGTGATACTATATTTAACAGTATTTATTAGTAAAAATAAACAAAAATAATATCAATGCAAATATACAGATAATATACGTCATCAATACTAAACCTAAAAGTGCAGGTATAATAATAATTAATAAGAAATAAGCTCTATCGTTGTCTAGGGGATAATGAATTGTCCGATGGAAATATAAAGTTCAGTTCAGTTCATACAGGCTGCAGTAGTTGTTGTTCACAGTGTTGCAATTGTTGGAGAGAGAGAGAGAGAGCAGTAACAGCTATTGACTTGCCGACTTTCCTTTTACGATCTGGATCTTTCGATTCATTGTTGTTGTGGCCATTCACGTATGACCCCTCCGTGTCCTTTAGCTAGACCGTTCTTCCGTGGCGGACTTGTCACCCAGGCAAGTGTGGACACACACACAAGCCCCCACCAGTCTCATAGCGTCTCTCCTGGTGCGTCTGAGGGGTGTTACCCCAGACCTCACTTTTATCCCCACTCACGGGGTCTCAGGTGTCAATCAGGTTGGGATGATGCAACCTATCAAACCAGACCACTCTGGTTGCCCCCGAGGAGTTTCAATGAATAGAACAGTACTCAATACACAATCCTTCTCCAAGAGACAATAGCAGTAATCAGTGGTTCAGTTCCGCTTTTGTTAGGAGGAGACATTCCACTTTTGTGTATCTCTGCGTTGTCTCTCTCTCATTTCCTGGGTATCAGACCGGAAATAGTAGCGATTTTGCGATTCTCAAAAGGGGAGGGGGGGCGACTTTGCACCTTTCTGCCCATCAGAGTTGATCCTCATTCGTAACACCGGCAACATCCTTGTAAACCTTCTCTGCACTCTTTCAACCTTTTTAATATCCTTCTTGTAATTAGGTGACCAAAACTGCACATAATACTCCAAATTCGGTCTCACCAATGTCTTATACAACTTCACCATTACATTCCAACTCTTATACTCAATACTTTGATTTATAAAGGCCAATGTACCAAAAGCCTTCTTTACAACCCTATCTACTTGTGAAGCCACTTTTAGGGAATTATGTATCTGTACTCCCAGATCCCTCTGTTCTACTGCACTCCTCAGTGTTCTACCATTTACCTTGTATGTTCCACCCTGGTTTGACCTTCCGAAGTGCAACACCTCACACTTGTCTGCATTAAACTCCATCTGCCGTTTTTCAGCCCATTCCTCCAACTGGTCCAAAATCCTCTGCTAGCTTTGAAAACCTTCCTCACTGTCCACTATGCCTCCAATCTTTGTATCATCAGCAAATTTGCTGATCCAATTTGCCACATTATCATCCAGATCATTGATATAGATGACAAATAACAATGGACCCAGCACTGATCCTTGTGGCACACCACTAGTCCCAGGCCTCCACTCAGAAGCAATCCTCCACTACCACTCTCTGGCTTCTTCCATTGAGCCAATGTCTAATCCAATTTACTACCTCTCCATGTATACCTAGCGACTGAATCTTCCTAACTAACCTCCCATGTGGGACCTTGTCAAAGGCCTTGTTTTTTTAATACACAGGTGTTAAGATTGCTTGTGCAACTTGAAGCTCCCCTACAATTTAATTCCCAATAAATAGTTTACGTTAAGTGAAAGAATTTCTTGTGACAGTAACCTACATTTGCATAGCACATGAAAGACCCCACATATGTCATAGGGATCAGAAACAACTGCTTGAAAGAGAAACTAGTGTTAGTGGCCAGATGTTAACAACTGCTGAAGGAAGGAGAGGCAGGTGGAGAAGCAGAATTAGGGAAGAGTATTCCAGATGTTAGGGCCTAAACTAGTTGCCAATAAGAGGCAGAGAGCATTGAAGCTGGGAATGGAGGTGCACTGATATCTCGGAGGTTCGTTGGGATTAAATAAGTTCCCAATAAGTCCTTATCCCAATAATTTAACATTTAAAAAACTGAGGTGATTGCTAGTCAGCATTTGAAAGTGCTGTAACTTTGGTGAAGATGGCAATAGAGGGAGATACTCTCACAGCACTTACAAAGTATTCTGATGTGCACTTAATTGCCAAGGCACTAAAGACTATGGACCAAGGACAGATAAATGGGATTACTTAGGATAAGGACTCCATGGACATGGTTGGAGAAAGGTCTGTATAATATTGTAACTCAAAGTTAGCAAACTAAATATTAATGCCCTGGAAATCGTTCACATCTAACAATACTAAAGGTTGTTCTATGCTTTTGGTGGTAGAAAGGCTACACCCTCTCACCCCCCACAGAAATCTTCCCTTGTGCCATTCAGAACTAATAGAGGTGGAATTGTGAGTTGCAGATCACTTGGGATGTGGACGGTGTGTATGTAACTGAAAGATGCCCAAGGTTTCTCAAGAGGATTGGATCATCATCCAGAATGAGCGGTGAGCCAGTTGGACATTGTAATCAAGTGTTGGGTCAAGGCATCATGGGAAAGGCTGATGGGAATAGTATCAGAAATGTAATTGGTTGTTGGGAGTGGTAAGTTGGGACACAGTTTGATTCATGTCTTGGTTGCCCAAGGAAAGCCCACACAAAGAGGTAGAGAGGTCAGTGAGGGATTAAGGTGGCCATTCCTGAGGGAGATCTATAAGTTAGGTTCACTGACCACAGCCATTGACGTGAACAAGGTGTCCCCTCAACGTCTCAGTGAAGCTGGCCATGTCTTCCTGCAAATGCACCTGTGACTCACTTCCTCTGTGATTGCTGATAGTGGTCCAGGACAGGAAGAGAACATTCAGTCTGGTGTGGAAGTGCATGGAGATCTCAGACATTTGTTAAGGCTAGATGAGCTTACAGAGACAGTGAAGAGAAGGAGCTTAGACCATTACAATGAACATGAGATGATTGTTAGTTGGCATCTGAAAGTGATGTAGCTTTGACAAGGATGGTGATAGAGACTGATATCCTTGCAAAGTTTAAGAAGTATCCAGATTAGCATTTGAGTTACCAAGGTATATACAGATCAATCATTTTATGTACTGTAATTCTATCTGATTTCTAAATGAACACTGAACTCTACCTCATTACTTTTTTATTTCTCTTGTTTTTTTGCACTACTTCTTCTAACTTAACTATTTAATAGACATATACATACTTACTGTAATTCAGTTTTTTTCCTCCAAATTTATCATGAATTGCATTGTACTGCTGCTGTAAAGTTATCAAATTTCATGACATATACCGGTGATATTAAACCTGATCCTGGTTCAGTATTTTTATACAGCATATTCATTCAAGAGAAGTGGGCTTCGCAGGCCCAGCCAACATTTAATTGCCCAACCCTAATTACTCTTCAGAAGGTGGTAGTGAGCTGTCTTCTTTAACCACTACTGTCCTTGAGGTGGTGAGTGTATACTCACAATACTGTTAGGGAAGGTTCCTGGATTCTGACCCAGTGATCGTGAAGGAACAGGGATATACAGTTGGCCCTCCTTATCCACATGCGCAAATTCAACCAACAGCAAATCGCGAAAACCCGGAAGTGCTCCCCAGTACTTGTTCAAGCATTTACAGACTTTTTTTCTTGTCATTATTCCCTAAACAATACAATATAACAACTATTTTACATAGCATTTACATTGTGTTAGGTATTATAAGTAATCTAGAGATGATTCAAAGTATATGGGAGGATGTGCGTGGGTTATCGTGGATTGGGATAAAAAAAAAATCATAAGTTCTCTTACTAAGTAAGTTGGAACAGGTACATCCGGTATTATTTAGCGTCAGTTAGTCAAACATTTGCCTTAGTATATAGTATATATTTCTATGCATATAAAACACTTAAGAACGTATGTTTCGGTGCTGAGCTCGGGAACGGAAGTTCTCGGGACTCGGGGCAGATTGTCCCCAAGCACTCTCTCCACCGTGCTGGGTTGATGTGGAGGATTAAAATCCCAAAACCCCAAAACCCAATAATTAAACCCCTGCGTTGCTTAGTAATAATTGTAGCTTTCATCGGGGCAGGGCCTTTCACACTTTATCCTTTAAAATTGTTCTGATCGTTAACCGACCTAGCCTAACGCTTTTCCAATGACAGATGGCGTTTCCCCTCTTTCCGATCGCTTTATTATTTCCACTTTATTTTCAATCGTGTTCGTGATTATTTTCGTGAACAGAAACACTGCGGATTCAGAGCTGCACCAGGTCCTAAGGTCCACCGCACTGAGACAGGTTAAATAAGGGCTGGGGTTCCGCTGGGTCCTAAGGTCCTCCGCATTGAGACAGGCTGAATAAGGGACTTGAGCATCCGTGAATTTTGGTATCCACGAGGGGTCCCGGAACCAATCTCCCGCAGATAAGGAGGGCCAACTGTATTTCAAAATCAGGATGATTCGTGGCTTGGAAGGCAACTTCTAGGTGGTGGTGTTCCCAAGACTTTTGTTGGCCTTATCCTCCCAGCTGATGAGGTTGCAGGTTTGTTAGGTGGCCTGCTATGTTGTGTGGTGCCAAACTTCTTGAGTATTGCCCAAGTTTAATTTGGCTGAGCAAGGAAAAAATATTCCATCACACTCCTGACTTGAGCCTTGTAGACAGTGGACAGGATTTGGAGAGTTGGAAGCTGAGTAACATGCTACAGGACCTTTAGCCTCTGATCTGCTCTTCATAGTTCAATGTACATTTGTTATCAAAGTATGTATACATTATACAACCTTGAGATTTGCCTCCTAACAGGCAGCATGAAGCAAAGAAACCCAAAAGAACCCATAGAAAAAGAAGACTAATGCCCACTGTGCAGACAGCGAAAAAAGCAAATAATAATCTCAGGCAAATAGCGTTCTGAACTGAGGTCCACAAAGAGAGTCCAAAACCCATAGTTCAGCGCAGAGCAGAACAAATGGTGCAGAACAGTGAGCTGTGATGGCCTGTCCCCAGCCATGGGCCCCTACACCCTGACCTCTCCAATCTGGCCTAGCACCTAAATTGACAACCAAACATTGGGTTCAATCTCCTGTAGCTGTATTTTGTGTATGGCTACTCCTGTTCAGTTTCTGGTCAGTAAGACCATAAGACACAGGCACAGAAGTAGGCCATTTGGCTCATTGCATCTGCTTCGTCATTCCATCATTGCCATTTTAATATTCCTCTCAACCCCATTCCCCTGCCTTCTTTTAACCTTTGATGCCCTGACTAGTCAAGAACCTATCAACCTCCATTTTAAATATGCCCAAAGACCTGACCTCCACAGTCATCTGTGGTAATGAATTCCACAGATTCACCTCTGGCTAAATAAATTCCTCCTCATCTCTGTTCTAAATGGATGCCCCTCTATTCTGAGGCTATGCCTTCTGATACCAGACTCCTCTATAGGAAACCTTCTCTCCATATCCACTCCATCTAGGCCTTTCATTGTTCTATAAGTTTCAATGAGATTACCCCCCTCCCATTCTTCGAAATTCCAGTGAATACAGACCCAGAGCTATTAAATAATGTTCACACATTAACCCTTTCATTCCCGGAATCATTCTTGTGAGCTTTCTTTGGACTCTCTCCTATGCCAACATATCTTTTAGATAAGGGTTGACCGTGATTTGGTGTTGTGTAATTAATCAGGATATTGACTGTGAGGGAACTCAGCAATGGCAATGTCAGGAGGTGAAGGGTGGATTTTCCCCTGTTGGATTTCATCATTTCCCAGCACTGCTGTGGCACAAATGTTACTTGTCACTTATCACCCACCATTCCAGGTCTTGCTGTATTTGGTTGTGAGTAGATTCGTTACCTGAAGAGTTTGAAATGGCGTCATATTAACTGCAGACCACTTGTTCTGTATCTGCTAATAACTTTGCACAGCCTAATTTTACCAAGCTTAGTCGAGTGAGGACTCCCAGACTTCCAGTGCCCTTTGAGTGGAGGAACGGCTGTTTGATTGAGCCTCTCACAAATGCTGAATGTTAATACACTTCTTCTGGGAATGCCCACCAGTATTGTCTCTCCTCCTGCTCTCTCAGTTTCTCTAATCAAAAGAAATTAATCTGCTCCTCAAAACCACAATATCTTAAGAGCAAACCTCATTTGTAAAAGACTGGAGATTTTTCATGATTCTTAAAGATGCAATTGAATTGAATTGCTCACCAAAGACACCGCAAATTTCTACAGATGTACCGTGAAGAGCATTCTAACTGGCTGCATCACCGTCCAGTATGGGGGTGGTGAGGGTGGGGGGAACTACTGCACAGGATTGAAATAAGCTGCAGCGATTTGTAAACAATCAGCTCCATCATGGGCATTAGACTCCGTAGTATCCAGGACATTTTCAAGGAGCAATGCCTCAAAAAGGAGGCATCCACCATTAAGGACCCCCATCACACAGGTCAAGCCTTGTTCTCATTGTTACCATCAGGAAGGAGGTACAGAAGCCTGAAGGCACACACTCAATGATTCAGAAACAGGTCCTTCCTCTCTGCCATCCGATTCCTGAATGAACATTGAACCCGTGAACACTACCTCACTACTTTTTTATTTTTATTTTTGCACTACTTATTGAATTTAAATATTATATATACCATACACTTAATGTAATTTACATTTTCCTGTTATTATGTATTGCATTGTATTGATGCTGCAAAGACAAGAAATTTCACAGCATATGCCTATGATATTAAACCTGATTCTTTAGAGCTCAAATTATTATTTAGTGCTTAAACAAAAATACCTATTTTTATTTACAAGGCAAATTAAACACCGCAAACCTTGGAAAGGTTATAATATCTGAGAAGTTTCAAAACAAGTGTTATTAAGCTTTATAAAAGGATGTCAGGGACTGTACAAAATACTTGATTAAACTGCAAAATGTAAGGCGTATTTTAAGGAGAGGTAAGGTGATGGTTTAGTGAGTAAATTTTAGACCTTAAGTCTCAATGGCTGAAAATATATCATTAGGGGAGAAAATAAATCTGAGGATCATCAGGAAGTTGGAATTGGTCCTGAGCACACTTATCTTGGTAGGTTGCTGGGCTGGAGGGGATTGCATCAAAAATGACGGAGGCGCCAGAGATGGATTTGGAAAAATAACCATTAAAACTGAGGCACAACTTAACCCAACAATAAATTATGAATGAATTAGTTGCCCTAAAGCTCAAGAATTGGAGACAAAGAACTGTTTGTTTCCTAAGCAATGTTAAATATGAAAGCTGTTATCCTTAACCTACAGAGCCCTTGTAAATTTAGGATTAAATATACTATATTGCCCTATTCAGAAATTCCAATGGTTGGATCAAGCTTCATAGTACAAAATTTGAAATGTGTGGTTTGTAAAAAAAATTACATCCTCCAGCATATTTGTTAATCCATCTGTTAACTAGTGAAATTTTACTAGGGAGTGGATGTGTAGAAGTTAGGCCCGATGGAAGGCAAGAAGTAATTATTTAGTAGTTTTTGTATATTTGATCTGCAAATGACGAGCTGCTAGTGGCAAAAGGATTCAGTTTCTCCTATTACCTTACAATTATGAGACTGCAAAAAGATTTTAACTGGCATTAGTGATCCATATTCCTGAAAGAATGCCAGAATCTCAAAATGTAACATCTGCAAAAATGCTTTACTCCGAGGCTTTGAAATTCAACCTTTTTCAGAGGATCTGGTTCAAATAATCTCCACATGATAATTCTGTCAGAGTGACCAACAGGGGTGCTAAGGAACTGAGAAAATGATTTTGTAAAATGCCTTTGCGTTGGCTTTTGTGGTTGAACCCAGAATTGATTAGGAAGCTGAAGGTAAAGGCAATGATTATAATAGAATAGAATTCATCCTGCAGTTTGAAAGAGAGAAGCTAAAATTGGATGTATCAGTATTTTAGTTGAGTACAGCTAACTACAGAAGCTTGAGGGAGGATATGGCTGAAGTTTATTGAAAGGGAACATTAGCAGAGATGATGGTAGAGCAGCAATGGCTGGAGTTTCTGGGAATAATTTGGAAGATGCAGGATTGGTATATCCCAAAGAAGAAGCATTCAATAGGGAGATAGAAGAAACCTCAAGGCTGACAAAGGAAGTCAAAGACAGTATTAAAGCAAAAGAGAGGGCTTTCAATTAATCAAAAAGTACTGAGAAGCTAGAGGATTGGAAAGCTTTTAAAAGCCAACAGAAAACAACTAAAAAGCAATGAGGAGAGAAAAGATGAAATATAAAGGAAAGTTAGCCAATAATATAAAAGAGGATACCAAAAGTTTTTTCAAATATATTGTATAAAAGATGAGAGGCAAGAATGGACATCAGACCACTAGTAAATGACATTGGAGAGGTAGTAATAAGGAACAATGAAATGGCAGAGAAACTGATTAAGTATTTTGTGTCAGTCTTCACTGTCAGGGGCTGGAAGCAAGTGTAGTCACTATTACAAAGGAGAACTGCTTGAGAAGCTGAAAGGTCTAAAGGTAGATATGTCACCTGGCCCAGATGGACTACACATCAGGGCTCTGAAAGATCTAACTAAATAGAATATGGAGGTATTAGTAGTGATCTTTCAATATTCACCAGATTCTAGAATGGTTCTGAGGGACTAGAAAACTGAAACGTTACTCTGTTCTTTAAGAAGGGAGGAAGGCAGAAAGGGAATTTTAGCCTGACTTCTGTGGTTGGCAAGATGCTAGGTAGAATCCACATTTAAGGATGAGGTTAAGGTGGCATATCATAAAATTGGCTAAAGTCAGACTCGCTTCCATGAGGGAAAATCTTGCCTGATAAACATGCTGGAATTTTTTAAGGAAATAACAGGCAGGATAGACAAAGGATATTGTTTACTTGGATTTTCAAAAGGCCTTTGACAAGGTGCCATATGTGAGGTTGCTACACAAGATAAAAGCCCATGTCATTACAGAAAAGAAACTAGCATGGACTGACTGGACGAAGGCAAAATGTGGGAATAAAGGGGGCCTTTCCTGGTTGGCTGCCTGAGACTAGTGGTGTTCCAAAGGAATCAGTATTGGTACCATTTCTTTACATAACCACTTCTGTTAATAGTGTTACGTACCCCGTAACTGGGTCACTTACCAGCAAAGATAGAGAGGTCCGTTGAAGTCTGATGGTACTATTTTTACCAGTGTTTATTGATAAAAATACACAAAAATAATATCATTGCAAACATACAGATAATATACGTCTTCAATACTAAATCTAAAAGCACGGGTATAATAATACTCAATAAGAAATAGCGCTATCGTTGTCTAGGGGATAACGTATTGTCCGAAGGAAATATAAAAGTCACTTTAGTTCATTCAAGCTGCAGCTTTTTGGTTGGAGAGAAAGACGGGTTAAAACTTGCCCATTCCTTTTATGATGTCAATCCTTCGAGAGTCATTGGGAGTTGATCTCCCCGTTGTTTGCTAAAAACCGTTCTTCCGTGGTAAAGGACCACCGATTCTGGGGCAAATAGAAACGGATGCACGTGGCCTTCCCACCGGCTTTCACTATTACGGGATCGCTAGCGTTTCTTCTGGTGCGTCTGAGGGGCTGTTCCCACAGACCCTCTTTTATCCTGACTCACAGAGTCTCAGATGTCAATCAGGTTGGGATGATGCAATCCCTCCACCAACCTCCCCCTCGGTTCATTGCCTGGGGCTTTGATGCATCCGGATTCAATACACAAGTCCATCTCCAAGAGACAATAGCCAGTATCAATGGCTCCGCCTTTCAGAGGCCAGGGCACATTCCAACTCTTTGTGGATTCTGCATGTCTTTCTCTCATTTCCTGGGTCTCCTGAACTGACTCAATAGTGATCTTGCGATTCTCAAAAAGGAGGGGGCTACCCCGCACCCTTCGGCCCCTCAGAGCTGTGGAACATTCGTAACAATAGGAACATAGAAAACCTACAGCACAATACAATAATATAAATACAATAATAATCTGGATGACATAATAATAAACACAATTCAATAATAATCTGGATGACATAATTTATGGCTTTATGACCTAGTTTGCAGATGATATATACAAAGATTGATGGAAGTGCAATGGAGTTGAGGAAGCAAAGAGTCTATAGAAGGACCTGGACAGATTAGCAGAATTGGCAAAGATATGGCAGATGGAATACAATGTTAGGGAAGTGTACGGTCATACAATTTGGTAAAAGGTATAGAGGTGTAGATTATTCTCTCAGTGGGGAGCAAATGCAAATATTGGAAGTGCAAAAGGACAGGAGTCCTTGTGGAGGATTCTCTGAATTTTAATCTGCAGGTTGAGTTGGTATTAAGTATGGAAAACACAATATTAGCTTTCATTTTGAGAGGACTAGAATAGAATATAAAAACAAAGATATATTGCAGAGGTTTTATAAGGCATTGGTGAGTATTGTTAGAAGGTTTGGGTTTCATATATTAAGAAAAAATGATGCGCTGGGACTGAAGAGCACCCAGCGGAGGTTTCCAACAATGATCCTGGGAATGGAACAGTCAACCTTTGAGTGGCCCTGGGCCTGTACTTGCTGGAGTTTAGAAGGATGATGGGGAATCTCATTGAAACCTACTGAATATGCATAGGTAGTGTGGATCTGAAGAGGCTATTTCCAATAGTAGAAGAGCCTAGGACCAGAGGGCACAGCCTCAGAACAGATATGAGGAGGAATTTCTTTAGCCAGAGGCTGGTGAATCTGAGGAGTTCATTGCTACAGGTGGCTGTGAAGGCCAAGACATTAGGGATATTTAAATCTTGATTAGTAAAGGCGTCAAAGGGGAGAAGGCAGGAGAATGGGGTTGAGAGGGAAAATAAATCAGCCATGATTGAGTGGTGGAGCAGCCTTGATGGGCAGATTGGCCTAATTCTACTCCTTTGTCTTATGGTTTTATGGAGAAAATGTTACATCTGTCCAATATTTTGTGAACGAGGTTGATGGGGTTCAATGACGATCTTAGTATCTAAACTCCTCCAGATATTCAGTTGCTAATGTATTGGAGTATTGTCAACAGTTTGGGCCCCGTATCTCAGAAGGGATGTGTTGTCATTGGAGAGAGTCCAGAGGAGGTTCACGAGGATGATTCTGGGAATTAAGAGCAGTGTTTGGCAGATTTTGGCTTGTACTCACTGGAAGTTAGAAGAACGTGTAGGAATCTTACTGAAACCTTCTGAATATTGAAAGGGCTAGATAGGGTGGATTTTGAAAGGATGTCCCCTATGGTGGGGGTATCCAGAACGAAAGGGCACAGACTCAAAATTAAAGGGCAGCCTTTTAGAACAGAGATAAGGAGGGAATTTTTTTAGCCAGAGAGTAGTGATTCTGTGAATGCTCCGACACAGACTGCAGTGAAAGCCAAGTCTGTGCGTCTATTTAACGTGGAAGTTGATCTTTTCCTGATTGGTCAGGGCATCAAAGGATATGACGAGAAGGCAGGTGTATGGGGTTGAGCGGGATCTGGGATCAGCTATGATGGAATGGCCTGATTCTGATACTATGTCTGTTGGTCTTCTACAATGTATCCTCTAAACCTTCATTTTCATTGTAACATTCAAGATGACTATTGATACTTTCAAATTTTTTGTAGTTCGTAACTTGTTAAAGTAGTGAAATTGTTTGATTTTCACTCATGGCTGTTTCTGGCATCTTCAAGCCTGAATGAAACCTCAGTGAGCCAAACAGTTTGGAATTGCCTTATTGCTTATTTCTCACCAGTTATCAGTGACAAATCACTGCTTTTTGAACACAAATGCATGCAACTGATGCTCTTTAAAAACTGTTCGCTCTGAGTGGTGTAGTCTCTAATGGCTACAAAAGGCTCTTGCCCCAGTCAAGTGGCATAATGTTCAAAATAAAGGAAGGGAATCCTGGCTATTTTGTTGAGTAGCTTTTGTTCTTTAACAATTGACCAATTGTCCCAAGTAAGTGGCTTCCCCAATTCACCAATGGTCCAATGAACTGAAATCCATAATACATATGCATACTGTATGTACATACATATAGATATAGATATACAGATATACAACTGCACACACATGCACACACACACACACACACACACACACACACATATATATATATAGTATATGGTATATATTTCTTATAGTCATCATCTATAGTATTTTTATGTCTTCCTCTCTACTGCTGTCACAATACAACAATTTTCACGACACATGTCAGTGATAATAAAACTGACTCTGATTCTGAAGAGATCCATTCAATAGCTGTATAACAATAATTGCATTTTGTGGGACTGAGTGCTCTTAATCCATATGCAGTACATACAATGATCATACACCCACACAGCCACTACCAATTTCACAGTCCCTTCACCCATAGGGCCAGTCTTTCTTCCACTATTGCTAGATCCACAGTACTGCTGCCTTCCTCTGATTCCGATCTGTCTAATTCACGCTCCCATGGTCTCTCCACTGACCCAAAACCCACCAGACCTCACTCAGAAGGGATCAAGCTTTTCACTCTGCTGTCTACCAGACTGTCTGTCCAGAACTGGTGATGTATGCATGAATTTCTCTCTCCAGTGTCTTGTTTTAGACTTCTGAGAACAAATGGCCATCTGTTTCCATGCCGTAAACAAGCATTTCTCATCCTGGTCAGCAAATAAATCAGCTCCTTGAGCTCTCAAATTTTTTATTAGCTTTTGGTAGCTATTCTTAGCTATTCCCTGCAGTTGTAAATAGACATTGCTCAATGTACTTGAAGTTTTAAGTGAACTGCAGACACTGAAAATCTGAAGTAAATTCAGAAAATACTGGAAGCATTCAACAGGTCAGACAAGGAAGAGAAACAGCAGTAACATTTCAGAACCCTTTGTCACAACACATTGACCTAAAACATTACCTCTGCCTGACCTGCCCAATGCTTCCAGCATTTTCAGTTTTTGTTTGGTCCAATACCAAATCTGGTGTAAACTACAACATCTAGAAATAAATATTCCTTGCTAAGTGTTTTGCTCAGTGCATCAGGATGTATGTTTTTGCATGATCAAAAAATAAGTCGCTGCTGTTATGCAGTTCTTCTGGGAGAATAGTTCAGACTTCCTTGGTTCATCTCTTTCTTCTTTACTAACATAAATACAACACTGACAGCTCACCAGTCTGCTGAAAATACACACAGAACATACAGCATCTTCAATGAATCTACGTGGTACGTTATCACCACCATTCTCTGGGCTTGCACAGCTTTGCTTTTTTATTTCCTATGTTACTTTAGTTGGTACTTTATTATGATGAAACTTTGTGTTCCCCATGAAACTTCATTTGATGTAGCTGATATTTCCCACACTACTCATATTTTCATATGTAAAGGGGGTTTCTTCTTTTTTCTTTGTTACTGTTGGGAAAGGGTTTCTTTTTCTTAACTAGCAGGAATGCTAATTTACTGATACCGAGAATGGTATTCCTTTGTAAACCAAATGGGGATTAATGTTCTTTCTCCTGAGTCTGTAAGCTTTTGTTGACGGGCTTTTGGGCAGATCGGCGCGAGGGGGTCGAGAGAGAGGACGCAATGCTCTAAGCTGGGCGAGGATCGGACCCCAAAGGGGGGTCCGAGGCCGGGAGATTCTCCGAGGGGGTGGGGGATGAAGCTAGATGTGCTTGGTTGACCACTCGGAGGGTCCTGAGCTGTTTGGAGAGTCCGAGGAGTTCGGAGGGTCCTGAGCTGCGAGTCAAGGAGTTCGGAGGGGATCGAATAGTGGCCAGAAGACTTCAGTAATTGAGCTCCAACGGCTGTGCACGAAGTGGTTTGGACTTTGATAAGTTTGGCGCCTTTTCTTTAATTTTCTCTTCATATATACTGTATCGTTATTAATCACTTAGTTATAGTAACCTTTATAAATTGTACTCATTTAATCGCATATGGTGTACTGTCTGTTTTTGGGTGAGGCGGGGACATCACACAGCATCCACACCAGCTGATTACCCAGTTTGGCGGGGCCGAAGGCTGCTCCCCCTAGACGGAACGAGCTGAGCGAGCCTGAGGCGACCCAGGGGGTTACACATATAACATAGAAGGAGGCCATTTGGCCCATCAAGTCTGTGGAGTTTCAGAGCAATCCTATTGATCCCATTCTCCCACTTCAATTTAGTTTATATTTAATTTAGAGATCCAGCATAACAAACCTGTGCTGTCCAGTTACACCCATGTGACCAGCTAACCTACCGACCCATATGTCTTTGGAGTGCAGTAGGAAGTGTGAGCACCAGGTGCAAACACACATGGTAACTGGGAGAATCCACAACCTTCTTACAGACAGTGGTGGGAATCGAACCTGTGTCCCTTTTTCTGTAATAGCATTAAGTTAACCACTACACTACTGTGCTGTCCACTTATTTCCCCGCAACATATTCTTTCTTTTCCCTTGTTCACTAACTCCCTCTGCTTTCTCTGAAAATAGCTGTAATGTAATTGTCAGTTAACAACTGCCTGCATCTCCCTGGGATCTGGCACGCAACTGGAAGACACGGGGGAAGTCCATGTAGTCCACGTTACATTCTCCAAGATCAAATTTACTCAGATAAATTGTGTTAGGGATCATTTTATGGTGGAATTGAAATTGGGTAGGTAACTTTTCACGTAGCGGCTGGCTAGAATCTTAACCACACTGCCTGATAGGGTGTAGGAAGCAAAGACTCTTAGAACATTTAATTCCCCACTTGGAGACACCAGTCAGTTTGGACTGGCAACAACATCTCCTCCACGATCTCCATCAGCACAGGTACACCACAAGGCTGTGTGCTTAGCCTGTCTACACACTAATGACTGTGGCTAAGCACAGCTCCAGTGCCAGATTCAAACGTCTTGATGACACCACTGGCGTAGGCTGAATCGAAGGTGGTGATGATCAGCATGTAGGAGGGAGATTGAAAATCTAGCTGAGTGGTGCCACAACAACAACCACCTATTCAATGTCAGTAAGACCAAGGAGCTGATTACTAACTTCAGGAAGGTGTAAAAGAGGTACCTGAGCCTGTTCTCATTGGAGGATCAGAGATGGAGCGGGTCAGCAAATTTAAATTCCTTGGTGTTATTATTTCCGAGGACCTGTCCTGGGTTCAGCATGTAAGTGCAGTTACAAAGAAATCACAGCAGCACCTCTACTTCCTGAGGAGTTTATGAAGATTTGGCATGATATCTGAAACTTTGTCAATCTTCTATAGATGTGTAAGACAAGACAATAAGATATAGGAGCAGAATTAGGCTATTTGGCCATTGAATCTGCTCCACCATTTCATTATGGCTGATCCACTTTTGCTTTCAGCTCCAATCTCCTGCCTTCTCTCCATATCCCTTCATGCCCTGACCAGTTAAGAACCTATCAACCTCTGCCTTAAATATACATAAAGACTTGGCCTCCACAGCTGCCTGTGGCAAAGAATTCCACAGATTCACCACTCTCTGGCTAAAGAAATTCCTCCTCATCTCCATCATAAAAGAATGCCTCTCTATTCTGAGGCTGGTCGCTGGTCTCTGGTCTTAGACTCTCCCAAGATAGGAAACATCCTCCCCACATCCACTCTGTCAAGGCCTTTCACCATTCGATAGGTTTCAATGGGGTCATCCCCTCATTCTTCTGAATTCCAGTAGAAAAAGGCCCAGAGCCATCAAATCTCTTCATATGTCAAGCCATTCAATTCTGGAATCATTTTCATGAACCTCCTTTAAACCCTCTCCAGTTTCAGTACATCCTTTCTAAGATAAGGGCCCAAAATTGCTCACAATGTTACAAGTGAGGCTTCACCTGTGCCTTATTAAGTTTCAACATTAAATGTTTGCTTTTATATTCTAGTCCTCTTGAAAGGAATGCTAGTATTACATTTGTCGGCCTCACTACAAACTCAATCTGCAATCTCCCAAGTCCTCTTGTGCCTCAGTTTTTTTGTATTTTCTCTCCACTTAGAAAATAGTTAACCCTTTCATTTCTTCTACCAATGTGCAGGAACATACACTTCCAGACATTGCATTCCATCTGTTATATCTTTGCCATCATTCCGTCCTTCTGTAGCCTCTCTGCTTCCTCAAAATTACCCGTCCCCCCCACTTATCTTCATATTATCTGTAAACATTGCAACAAAACCATCAATTCCACCACTGAAATCATTGATATAAAACATAAAAAGAATTGGTCCCAACACAAATCCCTGTGGAACACCACTAGTCACCGACAGCCAACCAGAAAAGGCGTCCTTTATTCCAGCGTCTTGCCTTCTGCCAATCAGAGTCTGCTTTATCCATGCTGTAATCTTTCCTGTTATACCACGGGCTCATAGCTTGTGTAGTGGAGTTTGTATTGAGTGGCTGCAACGTAGCCTGGCATGGAAACACCACTGCCCTTGAATGGAAAATCTTACAAAAAGTAATGATTATGGCCTCGTCAATCACTGATAAAGTCCTCCCAACCATTGAGTACATCTACACAATGCGTTATCACAGGAAGGCAGCATTCATCATCAGGGAACTCCATCACCTGATGGAGGGCATGTTTCTGAGCTGGTAACTTTGTGATTATGTTAGTCTAGTTCCTGTGATAATCCACATGAGTGTGTCCAATGTTTCTCCATGGTCAGAAATGTACCTAATAATGCGAGTCATCATGTGATGCATACTTTAACCCTCTGCAGCATGAATGGACACCCCCAGCACTAGGAAATGGCCATTGTCAAGCAATCACCAGTAAATCATGGACCAAAATACTGCATTCTTACTTTAAGCATCTTTTAGAAGGCCAATGCACTGACTCTGGATGCTTTCCAATGCAGCTCCACAATGACCTAGAAACCACTCATATACAATATGCTTAAGGGAGTTGGACCAGTATTGCTGGGCTAGCCTCTTCACCCTGAGTGGGGGATTTCTGGCCGCAGCTCTCCAAACTCCCTTCACCCCTGTACATGGTATCCTAGACTTGAGTCCCACAGGTGCTCAGTCTGCTCAAGCAACCGCTAACAGCTTTTTATAAATTGGAACTAGTGAGAAAATAATTCAATCCTTGGTCCAGTGATCACACAAGAATGAGGCTGGATGGGACAGGTGACTCCAGAGGAGCATCTTACCCTTTGGAAAGGTGCAGAAACACACTGTTGTAAAGGCCCTTTCCTTGATAATTTATTCTCGGTCTGGTAAAATGTCCACCAAGGGGATTGTGACTATAAGGGCTGAAAGTCTTTCTATGCGCTGTGTGTAAAATGGTAGACACTGCGTAATTGTGATACCGCTGGTGCTGGGACACTATAGGTCACAATGCAACGTGACTTTGAGGTTTAATCAGTTTCATTGTTTTGTTTTGATGGAAAGATGGGAACCCAATTTAGCACTAGCTCCACAAACAATGTTCTTTGTACCACACCATAATAGATATTCAAACGAACTTCTATGTAATTTTGTGATAATAAGTTCCTTATTTAAATCCTATACGAATAATGTCACTCCTTCTGAACTTTATTGATTATATCAGTAATAATCTCCTTGAACAATATGAGGTATTGCAGTCTCTGTTGTTTACTTTCTGGCTGCTCTGAAGACCCTGAGATCAGAATCAGAATCAGGTTTATTATCACCGGCATGTGACGTGAGATTTGTTAACTTAGCAGCAGCAGCTCAATGCAGTACATAATCTAACAGAGAAAAAAATAATGAACAAGTAAATCAATTATGTATATTGAATAGATCTTTAAAAAATATGCAAAAACAGGAATACTGTATATTAAAAAAAGTGAGGTCGTGTCCATTTAGGAATCAGATGGCAGAGGGGAAGAAGCTACACAGTTATAGGAACCAGTAATCCACTCATAGCCTGTTCACCAGCCTTTTCATTATTTCTTCCATAACCATATCTCTCTAAATAGTTTTCCATCTCGTACTTGTTTATCCTCTACACTGATTCCTCTTTGGAACCGAGACAGGGCATTGATTCAATATTGTGGTCATTTCTACATCCTCAGTAAACAGAAAATCCTTTAATTATTTTAAATAGTTCCCGACTTTCTTTATCAACAGTATTTTTCTCTTTTCTGATATTATTTTTTATGGTTCTTGCTAGTCTTTCTTTAATTTCTCCGTTTGGCTCTTCTGAACTTAGTGAAATACTGTTCTTTCACTTTATTTATTTGACACTTTTAGCCCTTGATGAGCCAAACGCATTATTATTAAATCTAATTCAAACTTCTTTGTTCAGTCTTGGAAGGGACCTGTTTACCTTTCAAAAGCCAGTGTTGAAATAATGCAGAACCTGAGTTTTGAAATGTTTTGCCTTAAACTGCTTGATTGCTTTCGGTTAACCAACTCACTATTTGCTTGACTCATGAAAATCTGCTAATAATGGACTATAGTTAAGGATATAGTACCATAAGTAAATACACAGTATAATAATTTTCCTTCCAAATATTAAGACTGCCTTAAGTCAGTATATCTTTTTAATGTTTTACTGTGTGTTCTGAAAAGAATTTGCTACATACAACAAATATTCATGTTTGAGTGTATTTTCATGAGCCTAAAGTAATGACCTGGATCTGGTTTGTGTGACAAATGAACACAACAGAATACCATGCATCAAAAAAACACGCACTTGCAAAATCACGTCACAACATCACAAAGCGCTACAATGCCAAAGCACCACTTTTGACATGTGGTCACTATTACAATAATTAGGTGATAAGATCTTTGTATAATATTGCACAGAGGGTACCTATTCAGCTGATTGTGTCATTATGGCTCTTTTGAAGATCATTCTAGATAAGTCAATTCCCCTGCTTATTTTTCTTATTCTTGTGTCTATTTTCTGTAGGCTTCCCCCCACCCCCCCAAGTTCCCCTTTAAAAGCTCCTGTTGAATCATGTTGAATCTGTCAGGCATTCCAACAGCTTGATGCAAATGAATTCATTCCTGTTGCCTCTGCATCTTATGCCAATCATCTTAAGTCTGAGCTGTCATTCTCTGAAAATCATATCTTCTGTCTAAAGCTTTTGTCATGTGAACACTTCTTAACAAATCTCCTCTTTGTTATCTCTGCACCTCAGTGATTACTCAGAAATGGTCTACTCCATCTGCACACTTCTAAGCCCTTGGCTGTGCAACCATTCAGCAAACCTGACTCTCCCCAAAACCTTCACATCCTTCCAAAAGTGAAGAGCCCAGAAATGCATTAAGCACACCAGCTGAGCCCAAACTGCTCTGTCCTCTAGCTTTAGCAGAAAATGCTAAATAAGGATGCAATGTTGAGGCTTCACAAGGCACTGGGGAGGCCTCACTTGCAGTATTGTGAGCAGTCTTAGGTCTCTTATCTAAGAAAGGATGTGCTAACGTTGGAGAGGATTCAAAGGAGAGTCAGAAATTTTTTTCCGGGATTGAAAGGCTTATCGTATGAGGAGCATTTGATGGTTTGGACCTATACTCACTGGAATTCAGAACAATGAGGGGAATCTCCTTGAACTATATTGAATGGAATGGATGTGGCGGGGATGTTTCCTATGGTGGGGGAGTCTAAGAGGACACAGCTCAGAATGGAGATGAAGAAGAATTTCTTTACCCAAGGAGTGGTGAATCTGTGGAGTTCATTGCCCCAAGTTACTTCCCCCAAGCGGTAAGGCTGATCAGCATCTCCAGCCACTATCCCACCACTTCACCACAACCTTATCACTTCCTGTTTGCCATCTTATATATGGACTCTCCTGTGCCTAGCATCCCTTTATGGGCATGCAACACCGGACAACAAAGATTTTGCTTCCTGAATACCTTTAGGTGTATCTTATGAATTCTGGGCCACTGATTATGAAAATCACCATGAAATTTTCCTATCACACACCATCTTTTGAAATCACTTACGTTTATTATTTCAATTCATAATTCAAGTCAATTAAAATGTTTCCAACAATGTAAGCTGTAAAATTTCCTATCTTGACCAGGCATGCTTAGGCGATGCGGCTGCTGCATGGCAGGACAGGTTTTAATAATAATTATTGGGTTCAGGACTGTAAGGATGGAATTTGCTATCACCAGGCACAAAAAAATTCTATGAAGGATTTTGATATTTAAGCCAGAAGCTTCCGGTTTTCCGGTGATGTCATTGTCGAGAATGGCAGCTTAAGTCACTAGCTCCTCCGGAAAAATGCGTATTAAGCCCCGTTAACCCGTCAAATATAATATTTTTCAAAAAATATTTGAACTGAAAAGAAGGGCAAGAATGGGGAGAAGAAATGGAAATAAAAAAAGCGACACTGCAGAGCCTGCGTCCGAGAGGAGTGCAGCAAGCGGCTCTCTGATCCTACCGTGTGCTGGCAAGGCGGCTGCAGGGCCTCGTTCAGACAAAGCGGCAAATGTCTTCGAAATCCTGAAAGAAATAATGGAGTTCCAGAAACATATAAAACAGCAACTCCGTGATATTAAGTCAGAGCTCACCAGCGTCAATCAAAAAATAGTGGTGGCAGGGACTTGAATTGAGAAGGTGGACGATTGCGTTCAAAACGTGGAACGGATGCTGAGTAAGACAATAAAAATATTACATCAGCAAAAGGTAAACTACTTGACCTGGAGGGAAGATCACGGCAGAAAAATATTAGAATCTACGACATTCCCAAAGGAATGTCTATGACGGAGTTTGTTGGCAAGTTGCTGCGGGATGCACTGGATTTTCCCTCGGCTTTGGAGCTGTAAGTCGAAAGAGTCCATCGTGCGCTCGTCCCAAAACCTACCCGGGATAGAAAGCCACGGTCAATAATAATTAAGTTCCTTCGGTACAGCACCAAGATGGAGATTCTACGAAGGGCCTGGGGTAAGAAGAGAGTGTTTTTCGATGATGAATTAATATATTTCGACCAAGATTACCCCACCCCCCACTGGTCCTGCAGAAACGCAAAGAATACTCTGAAGTAAAGCGAGTACTAAAGTAAAAAAAAAAGATTAGATTTCAAACTCCGTACCCTGCTAAACTTTGATTGTTTTATGACAACGGGACGCGGTTGTACCAGACAGAGGAAGAGGTGACTACAGACAAGAAGGCCAGAGGGTTGCCCGTCAGCGTGACCAAAATGAGGGAAAGCCTGGCTGAGGAATTATCCCGCTCCGCTTGGGAAATAGTGTGAGAATCGAGAAAGCAGGAGACGAGAGGAGGCCGAGAGAAATATATCAGGAAGAGACCGGGAGTTTCCCAAAGACAGTCCGCACCCCCTTCAGAAGAGCCATAAGGTTTGGCTAACTTTAAAAATGTTGAGAAGCTAAACGGAAGCAAAAGTTTATGGTGATATACCTATCTCAAGAAATACTTATTATAATGTGGATTTTATATTACTTAGTTGTTATTCTTTATTCGCTCACTTATTCCTTTTCCCCACCAAAATTGAATATATATATGTGTGCATATATGTGTATGTATGTAATATATGTGTGTGTGTGTGTGTGTGATCTTTTCCATGTAATGGATTTGTTCACTGACTTTTATGAATACTGCAGTGGGGGTCCTCAACTCACAAGTAGGAGGAGTTATCCCCCACAGCTAGACATTTCCTCTAGCTCAATGCAGGGTCATTTACTAGAGACCTCAGCCTTGGAATCACACATTTGTTGCCAATTTTGTTATTATTTGCGTTTCTTGGTTCTTATTTGTTCAGGGAGTGGATCAATTAAGTTTTATTCTAATTTCAATGATACATTGACAGATAAATACAGATGGCTAAGGACAAGGTAAAATACATTTCTTTTAATGTAAATGGGCTATTAAATACAATCAAACATAAGAGAATTTTATCCAAAATGAAAAAAGAACAAGCCCATGTAGTATATTTACAAGAAACTCATTTAAGTAATAATGAACATAAAAAACTAAAGAGAATAGGCTTCACTAATCTGTTTCTCTCCTCATATAAATCAGGACATAGGAGAGGAGTTGCTATTCTTATCTCAAGTAAGCTAAATTTTGAAAAAGTATTCGAAATGGGAGATAAAGAGGGCAGATATATTCTGGTAAGGGGGAAATACAGACTGAAATTCAGTTACTCTATTGAATATATACGCATCCCCAGGAAGAGATATTGGTTTCTTTCAGAAAATTACTGATATTATGGTAATGGAAACAGAAGGTCTCCTAATATGTGGGGGAGACTTAAATTTACAATTACAACTAAACTTAGACTCTTCCAATAGAAAAACCTATGAAACAAAATCTTTACATAAGAAAGTTAATACACTTTTTGAGGATGTTGGTTTAATTGATACATGGAGGGACTTTTTTCCCCAACAGAAGGGATTACACTCATTATTCTGCTCCTCATTCTGTATATACAAGAATAGACTATTTCATAACATTTGGAAAAGACAAAGACAAAATAAACACCTGTGGAATTGGGACAATAGATGTAAGTGACCATGCACCTATATATTTATCTGTTGATTTTGACCTACAACCAAAGAATACTATTTGGAAACTAATTTCAAGTCTACTCAATGATCCATTCTTTAAGGAACAAATTAAAAAAGAAATTGGTCTCTACTTAGAATTTAATGATAATGGAGAGGTTTCACCTCCCATTTTATGGGATACTCTGAAGGCAGTCTTAAGAGAGAAAATTATAGCGATATCTTTATATAAGAAAAAAATAAGGAATAAAAGATTAGAGGAATTACAAAATAGGCTGAAGGAACTAGAGAAAAAAACTCAAATTGAATTTAGCACAGGATGCATTAGGGGAAATTAAAAGAACTAGGAATGAAATAAATAGTTTGGCTACGCCAGAAATAAGGAAAAACTTGATGTTTCTGAAACAGAGACATTACGAAGGTGGATGGAAATCTATGAAAATACTGGCATGGAAACTGAAAAAAAAGATAGCAGAAAATACAATTCATAGAATTAGGGACCCAAGAATGAAAACGATAAAAAATAAGCTAAGTGAAATCAAAGAAGCTTTTGAAGTGTTTTACAAAACTCTATATTCCAAAGTTCCAGGGGGAATAACCCAAATTGACACCTTCTTGAATTCTTTAGAGTTACCCACTTTAAGCGAAGAACAAAATAGAACGATGACTGCTGATATAACTGAAGTTGAATTAAAAGCTGCAATTAATAGGCTTAAATTAAGCAAGTCACCAGGAGCTGATGGGTATACGGCAGAATGGTACAAAGAATTTAAAAATGAGTTAATTCCTGTTTTACTCCCCACACTGAACTGGGCTCTAAAAAAGGCACAAATGCCACCCAGTTGGAAGGAAGCGATAATCTCAGCTATACCGAAAGAAGGCAAGGATAAAATGGAATGCGGGTCATTTAGACCAATATCTGTTCTTAATGTAGATTATAGATTATTTACCTCCATTATGGCCAAACGATTAGAGGAGTTTCTACTCATACTGATACGTAATGATCAGACAGGTTTTATACAACAATGCCAGACACAAGACAATATATGAAGGACACTTCACATTATGGATCATATACAAAAAAAATCAAAGCAATAGTGATAAGCGTGGACGCTGAAAAAGCATCTGATTCCGTTAATTGGAATTTTCTTTACAAAGTTTTACATAGATTTGGTTTCCAAGACACAATTATTAAAACTATACAGACACTATGTGACAATCCTACTGCTCGGATTAAAATCAATGGATATTTATCAAATAGTCTTACCCTAGAAAAGGGCATGAGACAGGGTTGTGCTTGGTCACGCTACTCTCCGTGTTATATCTGGAAACATTAGCTCAATACATCAGACAAAATGAAGATATCAGGGGAATTACTATTAAAGAGACAGAGCATAAATTGGCTTGTTATGCAGATGATATTTTGATCTATCTCGGGCAACCAACATACTCTTTACTTAAATTGATGCAATCCTTTGAGAAATATGGTCAATTATCAGGATACAAGATCAACATAGATAAAACCCAATTACTTTCATATTACTAACCCATCAAAAGAAATTGAAAGCCGATACCCCTGGGCATGGCACATAGAGTCTTTCAAATATTTGGGCATCATTATGTCAAAAGATTTGGTAAAATTATCAGAATGCAATTAGCCTTTATATAAAAAAATTAAGGAAGATGTGGCAAGATGGAACCTGATTCCTTTTTTCAGTCTCAGTTTAGGATTGATTCTATTAAAATGAATATACTGCCCAGACTGTTATATCTCTTTCAGACCCTACCAATAGAGATTAATCAAAATCAATTCAATGAATGGAACAAGATGCTATCAAGGTATATTTGGCAGGGTAAAAGGCCTAGTGTTCGTCTCAAAACTTTGCAATTAGCAAAGGAAAAGGGGGGATGGGGCTTGCCTTCTCTTAGAGATTATTATTTTGCAGCACGGTCGAGAGCTGTGATATGTTGGTGCAACTCATCATATGACGCTCAATGGAAAAACATTGAGGAGTGGGTACTTCCCATCCCCATACAAGAAATTTTGGCTGATAACAACCTGCAAAGGTACATAAATACTATTGATAACCCATGGGTGAAATTGACTCTTAAGATATGGAAAACTACTATAAAAGAATATAATCTAGAGGGAGATATTGCAATTCTTAAATGGTGTGCGTATGACTTGGATTTTACACCAAATAAATTGGATGCTAGATTTAAGGACTGGACAGTTAAAGGAATAACAGTTCTTTGCAACTTAATGAAAGAAGTAACACTGTTCAGTTTTGAAATGCTTAAAGAGAAACACTTATTAGAAAAACAAGATGACTATCGGTACTTACAGGTGCGAAAATATGTTAAAAAGACGCTTAAAAATGTAACCAAGGCAAGTACATGCTTGATAGAGCTCTTTAGAAAAGCATATAATTCAGATAATGGTAGTAGAATCATTTCAAGCATGTATAAGGGGTTGTCAAATCTTAAAACACATTTGACATCATTAAAACAAAATGGGAGAAGGAAGGAGGAATAATTATATCTGAGGAAGAATGGACAACAATATGGAGGTATCAATGGAAGTGTACCAGAAATGGAAGGAGTTTGGATGGAAAAACTTGATAAGATATTTTATTACACCTTCTCAGAAATCCCATTATGATAGTAACCTCCCTGTTTACTGGAGAAATTGTGGAAATCAAAATGCAAATCATTATCATATTTTTTGGGACTGCCCTGTTATCAAAAACTATTGGAGGGGGGATACACAATGCCTTACAAGACATCTTTAAATGTGAAATACCCTTGGAGAGTAAGACCATATATTTTAGATATATACTTCAAGAATGGTTGAAAAGAGATAAATATTTAATGAATATACTGTTGGACGCTGGTAAAAAGACTCTTACTAGGAAATGGTTATCACAGTAGAGCCCAACTTTAAATACATGGATGGAAATTACAATGGACATTTACAAAATGGAGAAGGTAACAGCATCTGTTAATCATAAGTTGGAACAATTTGATTCATACTGGGAAAAATGGTTTAACTACATAATGCCTCATAGGCCTGATTTTATTCTCACAAATCAATGAATCTGTTGTAAAAGAAAAGATCACTCCCTACTTGTATATAGTTTTTTCCTTTTGCTTGTTTTTCTTTCCACTCTTTTCTCTAAGTGTATACCTCAGATAAATACTTTGTGGAGATTTGTGATATATATGATTATATGATATATATGTACAATGTCTGAAATACATCTTATGGAAATGTTTGTTTGATGATGAACTTCAATAAAAAAAATAAATTACAAAAAAAAAGACAGAAGCTTCCCAGAATAACTGATGCTAAGAAAGCACTTTTGTTGGTCCACAAATCAAACAGGTTATCGATGATAGGCAATTTGAAGGATTTCTAGTGGGACCGGAGAAAATCACATGGAAGGCATTCAAGGAAGTTGTTGAAATTTTTCTTGGCATCTACAGAGCACCAAACTACATGCAGCTGGTTGACAACATGCTTCAAGCATATAAAACCATGAAATTCAACATGTCACTAAAAATTAATTTTCTGCATTCCCATTTAGACTTCTTCCCTGCAAATCTTGGTGCTGTTAGTGATGAGCATGGTGAAAGGTTTCACCAGGACATTGTGGTCATGGAGAAAAGATACCAGGGCAACTGGAATCCATCAATGCTGGCGAATTATTGTTGGACACTTAAGCGAGAAGCTTCAGACACTGAGTACAAATGAAAATCATTTAACAAAATATTTTTAACTTAGTTGAACTCTCGCAAAGCGTCAACACCATTATGCAATTAAACATATTATAATCAATAAAAGTTTATTTGTTTTTTCTCCAAATTCCTACATGATAGAAGTAGTCTGAAATTATATTTGTGTTCATCTTCAAGCAGCCTATCATAAACAAAAAAAAATTCTGAGGAAGCAACACTTTTGAAAAAACTTGTTGTCCAGTGCATCAGTCTGTGTTATAAAATATATTATGTATTTCTGTATAATTGTGATTTGTTTATTATTGTGTTATTTATCTTATTGTGCTTTTAATGCTGCATTAAATCCAAGATAACAATTATTTCATTTTCCTTTACACTTATGTGCTGGAAATGACATTAAACAATTTTGAATCTTTTTGGTCTGTTCCTATTTCTTCACCTTGCTTCCAATATTTGTGACTTCTATGGATTTCTCTTAAATTACGTTATTACTGGATGCCAAACTTAGCTGAGCCCTTGGTACTAATCTGTGGGATTTACTCCTGTTCAGTCCAAAAAGTAGCTAATATTTACCACACTGGGGTCTAAAATAGGGCACAATGACAACAGTAACCACAGAATTACACGGCTCCTCATCTAAATAACAGCCATAACACGGTGGGTGGTAAATGTTAAAAGATGCTTGCAGTACCCACTTGCAAAGATGAATGTGGGCTGCAGGAGGGGGTCAGATTTTAGGGAGGATATCTGTATGGGAAGTGCAGACACCAAAGTTATTGCTGAAAATAAGGAGTGGATAAGGACTTCTTCCAAAAGACCTCCCTTCCTCTACTTCTTTCTTTCCTTCTTCCTCTCATTTCCTCCACTATCCCTTTCCTCCTCTTACAATTTTCTCATCACTCTCCTCCCTCTTTTGCCTTCTCCCTTTCCATTCTCCTTCCTGCCTACCTTCCCCCTTTCCTTCCCTTTTCCATACCTCACCTCTACTTCCTCCACCTCTTCACAACCCTCCTCTCAAAATCAGAATTAGGTTTAATATCACCAGCGTATGTCATGAATTTGTTCTCTTTGCAGCAGCAGTACAATGAAATAATAATAATAGAAAAATGTGAATTGCAGTAAATATATACACAGTCTCACACATACACACACATATATATATATATACATAAAATAGTTAAATTATATAAATGGTGCAAAAATAAACATAAAAAAGTAGTGAGTTCGTGTTCATGGGTTCAAAGTCCATTCAGAAATAGGATGGCAGGGGGAAAGAATCTGCTCCTGAACCATTGTGTGTCTTCAGGCCACTGTATCTCCTTCCTGATGGTAGCAATGAGAACAGGGCATGTACTGGGTGATGAACGTGCTTAATAATGGAGGCCATCTTTTTGAGGCAACACTACTTGAAGATGTTCTGGATACTACAGAGGCTAGTGCTTATGATTGAGCTGACTAAGTTTATAACTCTCTGCAGTGTATTTCAATCCTGTTCAGTGGCCCCTCCATACCAGATGGAGATGCAGCCAGTTAGAATGCTCACCACGATACATCTGTAGAAATTTGCAAGTGTCTTTGGTGAGAAAGGCTTTTTCCCTGGGCCACAAGAGGACACAGGTATAAGGTGCTGGGGAGTAGGTACAGAGGAGATGTCAGGGGTAAGTTTTTTACACAGAGAGTGGTGAGTGCATGGAATGGGCTGCCGGCAATGGTGATGGAGGTGGATACGATAGGGTCTTTTAAGAGACTTTTGAATAGGTACATGGAGCTTAGAAAAATAGAGGGGTATAGGTAAGCCTAGTAATTTCTAAGGTGGGGACATGTTTGATACAACTTTGTGGGCTAAAGGGTCTGTATTGTACTGTAGGTTTTCTATGTTTCTATGACATACCAAATCTCTCCCACCAGTTTGCACTGCCTGCTCTGTCGTCATAAACAGAAGCAATAGGGCTGCAGATATACTGAGGTACAGTCATAATTTGTCTTGTATACTATTCAAACAGATCAAATCATTACACTGTGAAGTACAAGATCAAACAATAATAGAAAACAGAATAAAGTGCAACAGATACAGAGGAAGTGCAGTGCAGTAAACAATAAGATGCAAGATCATAATGAGGTAGATCTTTAGGTCAAGATTCCACCTATCTAACTAAGGAACTAACAATAGTCTTATTAAGGTTAGGAGCTGTCCTTGAGTCTGATAGTCTGTGCTTTCTGGATTTTGGATCTTTGGGAGAGGGAGAAGAAAGAATGTCCAGGATGCAGTGCCTAGACTTCAAAATGGAGTATTGGATGCAGTATTATTTTAATTTCTTTGGATTTTGAGGAGTACAATATATGGTATATGAAAGCCTTCATACATTTATTGCCAGTGGCAACAATTTGCAAAGATTACATGCTTCTGCATGACATATAAATACTTTAACAGCAGAAATCATTGATTCAGTGTTGATTATATTGTATTATTTTGATGCAAGCATGCATCAACCTTGGGCTTAAATATACAGTATAATCTACGTTCTCGTTGAGGTTTTGTTCAAAGGGTCCAGCAGTGTATGTTTTTCTCTATAGGAAAAATTATCATGCAAGCCTCTGAGGTTGAATCTCCAAACCACAAGGAATAGCTTTCAGAACCTCGAGAAAGATCTGAGTGGTAATAGACTGGGCTGTGGGAAGGAGGCCTACTGATTTTCATACCATGCTTTGTGTCTGGTCATGTCACTGTTCTCATAAGCATATCCAGATTACATAGAAGCATGGATATTTTCCATGGATTCAGGGATGCTCTTCTGGGATGATTTAATTTGTGCGATGGTACAAAACATGTAATGATGAACCACTCCTGCCTTTTGCTTCCATCCACTTTCAACCAAGTCAAAATGAATCTCAGGGAGTGCTGTCTGAATATGAGGTGCTGGCTTTTTTGAATTTGAGTAACTACCAACTCTGCCTTCAACACCCACTTTGTCGTTTTTTAGTTCAAACATGTATTTTGTTGATAATAAATAGAATAAATATAATTAGAATGCCCTCAAAATATAACTTACAATGTGTCGATACCTATCATGTTTCCAACTTTATGTCCTCATCAAGAGGTGGTTACATCAGACCCAACCCCTCGGTGTCCAGTGGGCGCTGAGCCCTGGACTTCACCACAGGGGCTTTGCAGTGAGCTTCAGTCCATCCTTCAGCAAGTTCTCCTGCATTTTGGTATGTGCAGGCAGTAACGTTCCCCTAACAGACATCTCCCTACTCTACTAGAAAGACTAGAAAGCTTCACGCAGACCAGACTACATCTTTCACTTTGAGCGCTGAGATCTAGACATCTGTAATCCTTACTGAAACGGGTCGACAGTTCACTGACTTTAATGAGAACTGCTGTGAAATTTAAAGGAAAATGAAAACAATAACTGGCAGGCCAACAGGGCCGTTAACTAAAACCCCCAAACTGAAAGTTAATGCCAACACTACGGCTGGAAGCAATAACTAATACTCTCCTTTTCAGCTTCAGTTGAAATGGTAGCCCTCTTTCCTAGACAAGGACAAGAGTAAGACGGAAGCGTGAAATGTTGCTGTGCTTTTGGTTAACTCTTGACAAGACTAGAACAAAAAGAAGGAAGTCAAATTCCACCATAATGAACATTGTAAAGAGTACAATTGTTGATTCTGTTGCGCAGTCCACCTGCATGGGTGTATAGACTCCGCAGCAGAGTCTGTAGCTGTGACCGGCCCAGGTGACTACCATGGTCGAGATGTAGGGTATGTACACCACCAGGTACAGCAATACTGAGAGCATTATGCCCTAGTTGACTTGCCTGTCATTGAGTGGGAGTGATGTCGTCATGTTTCCAGTTTCCATTGGACATCCTCTCCTACCAATTCTTCTCACACATGCTACTCTCTAAAAAGCCAGATTCGTAGCATCTTCAAATATTCAGAGCTGATGGTGAAGTGAACCGAGGATCAGTTGAGTGAGTGACCAAAGAACATTGCTTCACTCCTGCGTTAATTGACTCTGTTCCTGCCGCCATTTCAGATTAGTCACAGGTGCTGATCAATCTGTGGACTGACTGAGGGTCTGAACAGAAGATGGTAATAGACAATAGACAATAGATGCAGAAGAAGACCATTTGGCCCCTCGAGTCTGCACCACCATTCTGAGATCATGGCTGATCATTCACTATCAATACCCAGTCCCTGCCTTGTCCCCATATCCCTTGATTCCCCTATCCATCAGATATCTATCTAGCTCCTTCTTGAAAGCATCCAGAGAATTGGCCTCCACCGTCTTCCGAGGCAGTGCATTCCACACCTCCACAACTCTCTGGGAGAAGAAGCTCTTCCTCAACTCTGTTTTAAATAACTGACCTCTTATTTTCAATCCATGCCCTCTGGTACTGGACTCTCCCAACATCTGGAACATATTTCCTGCCTCAATCCTATCAAATCCTTTAATTATCTTAAACGTTTCAATCAGATCCCCTCTCAATCTCCTCAATTCCAGTGTGTACAAACCCAATCTCTCCAATCTCTCTGCGTAAGACAGCCCTGCCATCCCAGGAATCAACCTAGTGAATCTATGCTGAACTTCCTCAATTGCCAGAATGTCCTTCCTTAAACCTGGAGACCAAAACTGTACACAATATTCCAGGTGTGGTCTCACCAGGGCCCTGTACAAATGCAAAAGGACATCCTTGCTCTTGTACTCAATTCCCCTTGTAATAAAGGCCAACATTCCATTTTCCCTCTTCACTGCCTGTTGCACTTGCTCATTCACCTTCATTGACTGATGAACTAGGACTCCTAGGTCTCTTTGCATTTCTTCCTTACCTAACTCTACACTGTTCAGCCAATACTCTGCCCTCTTGTTCCTGCTTCCAAAGTGGATAACTTCACATTTATTCACATTGAATGACATCTGCCAAGTATCTGCCCACTCACCCAGCCTATCCAAGTCTCCCTGTATTCTGTATTCTCCCTGTATTCCCTGTATCTGTCCTCTTCACATGTCACACTGCCACCCAGTTTAGTATCATCAGCAAACTTGCTGATATAGTTTTCAATGCCCTCATCTAAATCGTAAAGAGCTGTGGTCCCAATACAGAGCCCTGTGGTACCCCACTAGTAACCTCCAGCCAGTCCGAGAAACACCCATTCACTGCTACCCTTTGCTTTCTATCTGCCAACCAGTTTTCTATCCATGTTGAAACCCTGCCCCCAATGCCATGAGCTCTGATTTTACTCACCAATCTCCTAAGTGGCACCTTATCGAATGCCTTCTGAAAATCTAGGTACACAACATCCACTGGCTTACCCTCGTCTAACATCCTTGTTACACCCTCAAAAAACTCCAACAGATTAGTCAAGCATGATTTGCCCTTGGTAAATCCATGCTGGCTCGGCCTAATTCTATTACTGCCATCAAGATGTGCCACTATTTCGTCCTTAATAATGGACTCAAGCATCTTCCCCACGACTGACGTTAGGCTAACAGGGCGATAGTTCTCCATTTTCTCCTTCCCTCCCTTCTTGAAAAGTGGGATAACATTAGCCACTCTCCAATCTTCAGGAACTGATCCTGAATCTAAGGAACATTGGAAAATGATTACCAATGCATCCGCAATTTCCTGAGCCACCTCTTTTAGAACCCTCGGATGCAGATCATCTGGACCCGGGGAATTATTAGCCTTCAGTCACCTATGTACAGGGAGACTTTGACCTGAATGATCCGATTGCATGGCGTTACCCTTATACCCATGTTAAGATATTTCAGATGAATATATAGCTTGAAAAATGGTGCAAGGGGGAAGGATTCAAATTTCTGGGGCATTGGAACCAGTTCTGGGGGAGGTGGGACCAGTACAAACAGGACCGTCTGCACCTGGGCTGGACTAGAACCAATATCCTAGGGGGAGTGTTTCCTACTGCTGTTCAGGAGGATTTAAACTAATGTGGCAGGGGGATGGGAACAAGTGCAGAGAGACAGAGGGGTGTAAAATGAGGGTACTGTGGCGACCCACTTTCTGCGCAGGCAAACCGGCTCACAAATAGCCCGCAAGCGGGGAGAGACTTTGGTAATGCAACTTTAACGTTCTCCTTCGCGTGTCACGAACGCCGAATTTAACGTCGAGATAAACCAGTTAATAAGAACCAGATCGCAGTAAGATTAACCATTTACTGTTCACTCTTCACATTAACATATGGTGAAAACTGTTGATAAAACAATACAAGATTGATACAGTATTTGTTCCTTCCTTAATATCACATTTCAAGTGTAAATACTTGCAAAGGTGACTATAACTACATTACACTAAGGTGCAGTATACAGGGAGAGTTTACCTGCTCCATTGACTACTTTAAATACACTTCCATGCAAACTATCAGCGACTCTTTAACTAACGAAAGCATAAACATTATCTACCGTCGTTACTTCTAACAGGATCGGCATTAACATCTTAGTTCAATATATCGATTATCTATTAACTTACAGCGTTGCTCTCACTGTGATTTCTCATGCCTGCAAAACAACTTCTGCTCAGGTGAGCCTCGTGGTAAGCCCCCACCCTCGCGCTAATTTCAAACCGGTATTTTCCCACAAGACGCGGCGAAACCGGATGTGACGTCATCGCATGCCGATATATTTTACATGCAATGAATATACTTTAAACACTTCTAATTCTAACTAGAAAATACTATTGAATGAATTACTAAGCGAAAATATTATAAACTAAATAACTGTCGTAAAGACAGCACACTCCCCGCTTGACCTTCGTAAGGTCATAATGAACAGAGTACAAACTTAGTCTCTTAATCAGTCATTGGGTAGAAGTAGAATAACTTCTGTAACTGGCCTTTGGTAAATTTTCACATCGCCTTGGTCGGTAGTCTTCAATTCGATCTTCCTAACATGTCCATCCTCGCTAGGGAATGTAGCAGTGATTCTGGCCGTTGGCCAGCTGTTGCGGGTGGCTTGCTTGTCCCTGAGCAGGACTAAGTCTCCAACTTGAAGATTCCTGTGGGGTTCTGTCCACTTTTGTCTCTGTTGCAACAAAGGTAGACATTTTTGTCTCCAGCGAGGCCAGAACTGATTTGCCAGAGCCTGGACTTGTCTCCATTGCTTTGTGTACAAATCCTTGTCTGAAAAGTCTCCTGGTGGAGGAGGTGCTCCTGCCTTCTGCGTAAGGAGCGTTGATGGCGAAAGTATAAAGGGGTTTTCTGGGTCAGAAGACACAGGTAGGAGTGATTGTGCATTTATAATGGCTGTGACCTCTGCCATTAGGGTGCACAGTACCTCGTGGGCCAATCGGGTGCGTTGCTGCATCTCAGGTTTCCTTTTCCGGGTTTTCCGTAAGGATGTGAACCGTTTGACTGCCTGCTCTTTGTTATCTGGTGAGCGCTGGCGTGGTTCTCTGAAAGGCAATGGGGCAACCCCATTATTTGCTTCATCTCTGAAGACCTTGGTGTCTTTGGGTTTTAAAGAAATGGTATCTTGAGCTGATTGTGCAAGTTTGTTTCCGTGCTCGGTTTGAACGAAAACTGACTGACCTAGCGTCTCGTCGGTTACTTTACGCTTGGTAATGTCTTGTTGTGCTTCTTCAGGGTACACCTCAGTGAGGCAGATCTCGGAACAAGAACGGCTTGACTGAGTTTGACTGCAAACTTCTGTACAGTTCGAGCTGACAATTGTTGTCCTGGAGTGAACCTCTCCCTCCCCGCCGTCCTGTTGTGGGGGTGAAGGAGCGTTGTCGGTTCTTTCATTCTTGACTTCATCACAGAGCCGTGAGGGTAAATTTCCTTCCTTGTATGGATGTGATGCAATCGTGACTTTCTGAGGTTCCTCGTAGCTGGGGAAGTTATCGAATACGTATGGAGAGGGGAGACGAGCCTGCCTGTCTATTTGATATTGTACATAGTCGCTTGTGCGTTCCAGTCTGGTCCTTTCTAAAGTAGATCTTGCTTCGGTCAGATCACGCGACCCTTCAGCTTCTTCTATGTACTTTGCTTCCGCCATGGCAGCTTCTTCTTCTCTTTCTAGCTGCAGCACTTGCAACTCTGTCGATATTTTTGCCATTTCCAACTGGGTTTCGGCTTCTCGGGCGGCCGCTTTCCTTTGTCTGGCGGCCTTTTCTTTCTGGATTTCGGCTTCTCTGATGGCCCTGGCAGCCTTTTCTTTCTGGATTTCGGCTTCTCTGATGGCCTGTTCTTTCTGGATTTTGGCTTCTCTGATGGCCTGTTCTTTTTGGATTTTGGCTTCTCTGATGGCCCTTTCGGCTTCTCTGGCAGCCTTTTCTTTCTGGATTTCGGCTTCTCGGGTAGCCTGATTCATTTTCAAAACTGCTTCTTGTCTGGCGTAACGCAGTCGCACCTTGGCGGCTTCTGCCTTGGCTCTTGCCTGGGTGGACTTACTTGATGTTGGTTTACCGCCCTTGTCGCTGGGCGGCGTCGACTTGATGCTGGATCGAGCTGACATTGCAGCACTTGAAACACCTGATAATGCCGCTTTTTCACTGTAACGTTCTCCTTCGCGTGTACTAATAACGCCAAATTCAACGTCGAGATAAACCAGTTAATAAGAACCAGATCTCAGTAAGATTAACCATTTACTGTTCACTCTTCACATTAACATATGGTGAAAAAGCATTGCTCTCACTGTGATTTCTCATGCCTGCAAAACAACTTCTGCTCAGGTGAGCCTCGTGGTAAGCCCCCACCCTCGCGTTAATTTCAAACCGGTATTTTCCCACAAGACGCGGCGAAACCGGATGTGACGTCATCGCATGCCGATATATTTTACATGCAATGAATATACTTTAAACACTTCTAATTCTAACTAGAAAATACTATTGAATGAATTACTAAGCAAAAATATTATAAACTAAATAACTGTCGTAAAGACAGCACAGCAACTCTGAAGTCATTTCCGCCCAAAGAGGGCGGGAAATAGGGATTAAAAACCAGCGCCACGAAGTTTGAATAAACTAGTCTCGAAACGACTTACCGACTGTTTGTCGTTGTTTCTAGCTCTGTTACATCGCTACATTGGTAACCCTGACGGTCCAAACGGGACTTGGACCAAAGATGACCGACTCTTCATCTGTTCACGCAGTTTCGCTAAAATGCCGACTTTCTGGACGCTGCGACCACGCGTGTAGTTTAGCCAAGCAGAAGCCCAGTTCCAGATTCGGCAGATATCCTCTGATTCCACGCGTTACTACCACATGGTGAGCGCCCTTGACCAGGAGACGGCCGCCCAGGTTGCGGATTTCATTCAGTCGCCCCCGGAAGAAGGCAAATATGAAGCATTCAAAGCGCTGCTCATTGGGACCTTTGGCCTCTCACAGCATGAGGGAGGTGCCCACCTGCTTCACCTGGACGGTTTGGGAGACAGACTGCCATCAGCATTGATGAACGAGATGCTGGCCCTGGCTGACGGACACAAGCCCTGCCTCATGTTTGAGCAAGCGTTCCTAGAGCAACTGCCCGAGGACATACATCTGCTGCTGGCCGACGCAGATTTCAGCGACCCCCGGAAGGTGGCGGCCCGGGCAGACGTGCTGTGGAAAGCCAAGAGGGAGAGTGGGGCATCTATCGGTCAGATTACCAGGCCACACGCCCAACAGCAGACCAGACCAGGCCCAGCAAGGGGGCACACACAACTCAGAGGCAGGAGTGAGGAGGCCAGTGAACAGTAGTGTTTCTACCACCAGCGGTGGGGCACAGAAGCCCGCCCTGCAAGGGCCAGCTGTCGCTAATGACTATGGTGGCTGCCCACCAGGACAGCCTCTTGTACGTCTGGGACAAACAGTCGGGACGCCGCTTCTTGGTCAACACTGGAGTGGAAATCAGCGTCTTGCCCCCGACGGGGTGTGACACCCGTAACAGGAAGCCAGGACCCACCCTGACGGCCACAAATGGACCTATGGCACCCGCACAGTGCAGCTGCAGTTTGGCGCCAGCTGGTTCATGTAGGATTTCACACTGGCCGCCGTGGCCCAACCACTCCTGGGGGGGCGGACTTCTTGCGAGCTCACAACCTGCTGGTCGACTTGCAAGGGAAAAGACTGGTACATGCCAAGAATTTCCAGACGTTCCCCCTGGGTGAAGCCAAGTTGCTGGCCCCACACCTGGACTCCATCACACTGTCGGACAACGAATTCACCAGAATCCTGGTGGACTTTCCATCGATTCTGACACTGCAGTTCACATGCCCAGACATGGGGTTCAGCACCACATCTCGACCAAGGGACCACCCCTCCACGCCCGCGTATGAAGGCTCCCCCGGAAAAGCTCCGCCTGGCGAAGGAAGAATTCAAGAGGTTGGAGGAATTGGGGATCGTATGGATGTCCAACAGCCCATGGGCCTTCCCCTGCACATGGTGCCCAAAGCAGCTGGGGGTTGGAGACCATGTGGTGACTACCGCAGACTGAATGAGGCTACCACTCCGGACCGCTACCCCAAAACAGCACTCATCACCCCGTTCGGCCTGTTTGAGTTCCTCTGAATGCCATTCGGCCTGAAGAATGTCGCACAGACGTTCCAGCGGCTAATGGACGCGGTGGGACGCGACCTGGACTTTGCGTTCATCTATTTGGACAACATCCTCATAGCCAGCAGTTGCCGTCAGGAGCATCTGTCCCACCTCCGCCAGTTCTACTCCTGCCTGAGTGATTTCAGCCTCACGAGCAACCCGGCCAAATGCCAGTTTGGTCTCGACACCATCGACTTCCTGGGCCACAGGATTACCAAAGACGGGGCAACACCTCTGCCCGCCAAAGTAGACGCAATCTGCCACTTTGACCTGGAGCTGTTGGCACTGTATCTGGCAATCTGGCATTTCAGGTACTTCTTAGAAGGCAGGCCGTTCACTGTGTTCACGGACCACAAACCATTGACCTTCATGTTCACGAAGGTGTCCGATCCCTGGTCGGCTCACCAGCAGCGAAATCTGTCCTACATCTCCGAGTACACGTCGGACATCCAGCATTACATGGGAAAGGACAGCGTCATGGTGGACGCACTCTCCAGACCAGCTATTCAGGCCCTGTCCCTGGGGGTGGACTATGCAGCACTGGCGGAGGCGCAGCAGGCAGATGACGAGATGCCCAGCCACAGGACCGCATTCTCAGGTTTGCAGCTGCAAGACTTTCTTGTAGGCCCAGGTGAGAGGACCCTCTTGTGCGACGTGGCTACCGGCCAACCTCGCCCCATCGTCCCGGCAGCCTGGCGGCAGCGAGTTTTCAACTCCATACATGGTTTGGCGCACCCATCTATCAGGACAACCATCTGGCTGGTCTCCAGCAAGTTCGCGTAGCACGGACTTTGCAAACAGGTCAGTGAATGGGCCAGAACGTGCACGCAGTGCCCCAAGGTGCAGCGGCACACTAAAGCCCTGCCGCAGCAGTTCGAACCCACCCACCGGAGGTTCGACCACATTCATGTGGATATCGTGGGGCTCCTACCAGTGTCCCGAGGAGCGCGGTACCTCCTAACTATGGTAGACCGGTTCACGAGACACCGGTCCCGCTGACTGACACATCTGCCGATTCCTGTGCCCGAGCTCTGATTGCAACCTGGGTAGCACACTTCGGGGTACCGGCCCACATTACCTCTGACAGAGGCGCCCAGTTCACCTCCAGCCTGTGATCGGCTGTGGCCAGCCTTTTGGGAACCCAGCTACACCACACTACTGCCTACCACCCACAGTCGAACGGACTAGTGGAACACTTCCACCGTCACTTGAAGTCGGCTCTCATGGCCCGCCTGAGAGGACCTAACTGGGTGAATGAGCTTCCCTGGGTCCTGCTTGGACTTCGCACAGCACCCAAAGAGGTTCTGCACGCCTCGTCAGCCAAGTTGGTGTATGGCGCACCCCTGGCCGTCCCGGGAGAGTTCATACCAACCCCAAGGGGGCAAGAGGAAGAACCCGCAGCAGTCCTGGACAGGCTATGCGAAAGGCTCGGCAACCTGGCTCCTGTACCAACTTCACAGCACGGACAGACCCCAACCTACATACCCAAAGACCTGCAGAACTGTAAGTTTGTATGAAGGGACGGACACCGGGCGCTGCTACAGCGGCTGTACAAGGGGCCGTTCAGGGTGATCAGGAACAACGGGTCCACGTACGTTCTGGACATTGGGGGGAAAGAGGAGGTTTTCACAGTGGACCAACTCAAACCAGTCCATGTGGAATTGGCGCAGCCGGTCGAGGTTCAGGCACCGCCATGCAGATGCAGACGGCCAAACAGAGACTGACCCAGACTGTGGACATTGGGGGGTATATCGCTGGTTCTGGGGTGGGTGGAGGAGGGGTTATGTGGTGACCCACTTTCTGCGCAGGCGAACCGGCTCACAAATAGCCTGCGCACTGGGAGAGACTTTGGTAATGCACCTCTGACGTCATTTCCGCCTGAAGAGGGCGGGCGCTAGGGATTAAATGCCAGCGCCGTGAAGTTTGAATAAACTAGTCTCGAGACGACTTACCAACTGCGTGTCGTTGTTTCTAGCTCTGTATGTAGTACATTGCTACAGTAGAAGCAAAAAGTAGTAAGGTGAAAAGTAAAAGTGGCAGGCAGGCAAAAATCAAAAAGAGCCACTTTTCAAAATAATTGTATAAGGGCTAGGAGTGTTGTAAAAACAAGCCTGAAGGCTTTGCGTGTCAATGCAAGGAGCATTCGTAACAAGGTGGATGAATTGAATGTGCAAATAGTTATTAATGAATATGATATAGTTGGGATCACAGAGACATGGCTCCAGGGTGACCAAGGATGGGAGCTCAACATCCAGGGATATTCAATATTCAGGAGGGATAGACAGGAAAGAAAAGGAGGTGGGGTAGCATTGCTGGTTAGAGAGGAAATTAACGCAATAGAAAGGAAGGACATTAGTCTGTAGGATGTGGAATCGATATGGGTAGAGCTGCATAACACTAAGGGGCAGAAAATGCTGGTGGGAGTTGTGTACAGGCCACCTAACAGTAGTAGTGAGGTTGGGGATGGCAATAAACAGGAAATTAGAAATGCGTGCAATAAAGGAACAGCAGTTATAATGGGTGACTTCAATCTACATATAGATTGGGTGAACCAAAATGGTAAGGAAGAGGATTTCTTGAAATGTATGTGGGATAGTTTTCTGAACCAACATGTCAAGGAACCAACTAGAGAGCAGGCCATTCTAGACTGACTATTGAGCAATGAGGAAGGGTTAGTTAGCAATCTTGTTGTGCAAGGCCCCTTGGGTAAGAGTGACCATAATATGGTGGGCTATAAGATGGAGAGTGACATAGTTAATTCAGAAACAAAGGTTCTGAACTTAAAGAAGGGTAACTTTGAAGGTATGAGACATGAATTAGCTAAGATAGACTGGCAAATGATACTTAAAAGGTTGACGGTGGATATGCAATGGCAAGCGTTTACAGATTGCATGGATGATCTAGAACTATTGTTCATCCCAGTTTGGCAAAAGAATAAACCAGGGAAGGTAGTGCACCCGTGGCTGACAAGGGAAATTAGGGATAGTATCAAGTCCAAAGAAGAATCATACAAATTAGCCAGAAAAAGCGGCACACCTGAGGACTGGGAGAAATTCAGAGTCCAGCAGAGGAGGACAAAGGGCTTAATTAGGAAAGGGAAAAAAGATTATGAGAGAAAGCTGGCAGGGAACATAAAAACTGACTGTAAAAGCTTTTATAGATATGTGAAAAGAAAAAGATAAGACAAATGCAGGTACCTTACAGTCAGAAACAGATGAATTGATCATGGTGAACAAGGACATGGCAGACCAATTGAATAACTACTTTGGTTCTGTCTTCACTAAGGAGGACATAAATAATCTTCTGGAAATAGTAAGGGACCGAGGGTCCAGTGAGATGGAGGAACTGAGGGAAACACACGTTAGTAGGGAAGTGGTGTTAGGTAAATTGAAGGGATTAAAGGCAGATAAATCCCCAGGGCCAGATGGTCTGCACCCCAGAGTGCTTAAGGAAGTAGCCCAAGAAACAGTGGATGCATGAGTGATAATTTTTCAAAACTCTTTAGATTCTGGATTAGTTCCTGAGGATTGGAGGGTGGCTAATGTAACCCCACTTTTTAAAAAAGGAGGGAGAGAGAAACTGGGGAATTATAGACCAGTTAGCCTGACATCGGTGGTGGGGAAAATGCTAGAGTTGGTTATCAAAGATGTGATAACAGCACATTTGGAAAGAGGTGAAATCATCGGACAAAGTCAGCATGGACTTGTGAAAGGAAAATCATGTCTGATGAATCTTATAGAATTTTTTGAAGATGTAACTAGTAGAGTGGATAGGGGAGAGCCAGTGGATGTGGTATATTTAGATTTTCAAAAGGCTTTTGACAAGGTTCCACACAGGAGATTAGTGTGCAAACTTAAAGCACACGGTATTGGGGGTATGGTATTGATGTGGATAGAGAATTGGTTGGCAGACAGGAAGCAAAGAGTGGGAATAAACGGGACCTTTTCAGAATGGCAGGCAGTGACTAGTGGGGTACCGCAAGGCTCAGTGTTGGGACCCCAGTTGTTTACAATATATGTTAATGATTTAGACGAGGGAATTAAATGCAGCATCTCCAGGTTTGTGGATGACACGAAGCTGGGTGGCAGTGTTAGCTGTGAGGAGGATGCGAAGAGGATGCAGGGTGACTTGGATAGGTTAGGTGAGTGGGCAAATTCATGGCAGATGCAATTTGCTGTAGATAAATATGAGGTCATTCACTTTGGTGGCAAGAACAGGAAAAAAGATTATTATCTGAATAGTGGCTGATTAGGAAAAGGGGAGGTGCAACGAGACCTGGGTGTCATTGTACACCAGTCATTGAAAGTGGGCATGTAGGTATAGCAGGCAGTGAAAAAGGCAAAATGGTATGTTGGCATTCATAGCAAGAGGATTCAAGTACAGGAGCAGGGAGGTTCTACTGTAGTTGTACAAGGCTTTGGTGAGACCGCACCTAGAGTATTGTGTGCAGTTTTGGTCCCCTAATCTGAGGAAAGACGTTCTTGCCATAGAGGGAGTACAAAGAAGGTTCACCAGATTGATTCTTGGGATGGCAGGACTTTCATATGAAGAAAGACTGGATTGACTAGGCTTGTACTAGCTGGAATTTAGAAGATTGAGGGGGGGATCTTATTGAAATGTATAAAATTGTAAAGGGATTGGACAGGCTAGATGCAGGAAGATTGTTCCCGATGTTGGGGAAGTCCAGAACAAAGAGTCACAGTTTAAGGATAAAGGGGAAGCCTTTTAGGACTGAGATGAGGAAAAACTTCTTCACACAGAGAGTGGTGAATCTTTTGAATTCTCTGCCACAGGAAACAGTTGAGGCCAGTTCATTGGCTATATTTAAGAGGGAGTTAGATATGGCCTTTGTGGCTAAAGGGATCTGGGGTATGGAGAGAAAGAAGGTACAGGGTTCTGAGTTGGATGATCAGCCATGATCATACTGAATGGTGGTGCAGGCTCGAAGGGCCGAATGGCCTACTCCTGTACCTATTTTCTATGTTTCTATGTTCTCATGACTACTCAGACTCAGTCACCTCAATCACAGTCACTATAGCATCAAGCACATCTTGAAAAGGTGATGCTTCAAAAAGGTGGCAGTCCTCATTAAGGACCCCTATCACCCTGTTCTCCTTGCTACCATCAGAAAGGAGGCGTGGGAGCCTGAAGGCACACACTTAGGAACAACTTTCTCCCCTCTTCCATCAAACTTCTGAACAGGATTTTAACCAACCCATGAATACCACCTCACTACTTTTGCAATACTTACTTGATTTAATTTATATTTATAGTATAGATTTTTATAATTTATAGTTTTTTTATGTATTACACTCTACTGCTGCTGCAAAACTTCATGACAAATGTTGGTGATATTTAACTTGATTTTGAATCTGATTCTTTCTGATGGATTTTCATGGATTTTAGAACATGCCTGATGCAACACACAAAAAAGTCAGAGCAAGGAGTGCTCATTAATTAGCCCCAGCAGAAGGCTTTTGCATTTGTCACAAGGAGACACAGTCAACCACCTCTTTGACTTCATTGATGGTGAAGTTGCCTTCCCGCATCATAACACCCAGGCCAGAGGCCTAGCGATTATTGTGCGCATCCCTTCCCCTCCAACCACGTGAATTGCCTGATGGGACCATCATCACCGTCACTGCCAGTGATAGCTGAGGTGTGGTAAGCTACATTCCTCCTGCAGTACAGTCCTGAGAGACATCCTGCTGGAGGCAAAGTGTGCTGTCGCATTATATCCTCAAACTCAAAGTCAAAGTCAAAGTTGAGTGTGTTGTCATATGCACAAGTACATATAGATAGCAGCATCACAAGCATAAACAGCATTCGTTAGAAAAACTTGAATTAAATACAAATTAAACAATTTTTGTGAGGAAGAAACCAATCGGAATTTAAAGAAGTCTATTTTATGGCTAAGTCAAAATTAGAATCAGGTTTATTATCAACGGCATGTTAATTTAGCAGAAGCAGTTCAATGCAATACATAATCTAGTTGAGAAAAAATAATAAATAAAATAAAAATTACAATAATAAATAAATAAATTACGGTATACGTATATTGAATAGAATAAAATACGTGCAAAAACAGAAATACTGTATATTTTTAAAAAGTGAAGTTGTGTCCAAAGATTCAATGTCCTTTGATCAAAGTTCAGAGCAAATTTATTATCAAAATACATATATATCATCATATGCAACCCTGAATCAATGAAAACACGGCAGACAACCAGCGTGGAAAAGATAAAGAGCTGTGCAAGTACAAAAAGAAAGAGAAAATAAACAAACAAACAAATAGATATATAAATAGGTGATAATTATCAAGATCATGAGATGGAGAGTTCTTGAAAGTGAGTCCATAGTTTGTGGGAACAGTTCAATGATGGGGCGAGTGAAGTTATCCCCTCTTGTTCAGAAGCTTGATAGATGAGGTTTAATAACTATTCCTAAACCTGGTGGTATGAGTCCTGATGCTCCTGCACCTTCTTCCTGATGGCAGCAATGATAAGAGATGATGATGGATGGTGTCTTCCTGAGATAATGCTCCATGCAGATGTGCTCAATGATGGGGAGGACTTTGCCTGTGATGGACTGGTCTGTATTTACGACATTTTGCAGGATTCTCCATTCAAGGGCATTGGTGTTTCCATACCAGGCTGTGATGCAACCAGTCTATATATTCTTTGCCACACATCTATAGAAGTCAAGGTTATAGATGTCATGCCAAATCTTTGCAAACTCCTAAGGAAGTAGGGGCACCAGCAGGCTTTCTTCATAATTGCACTTACATACTGGCATAGGAGAGGTCTACTGAAGTGTTAACAGTGAGGAATTTACACAGTGGTCACAGTGTTGATAACTGTAGTGATTAGTGTAGCTCTCCTTGATCCTGGTGATGTGGGACTTCAGGTTTCTGTACTTTCTATCCAATGGTTGCTATAGATTTGAGGTCTACACCAGATGCTCTAGCAAGGTTCCAGCAATGATTCAGAAGGCTAATGCCTACTAAATAGGTGAGGTAAATACATAGAGAAATTTGAAAAACTGCTGGTGTCTTCATCATAGAAGATCATAGGATACTTTGACAGAGTCCTTTAAGATTATGTGAGCTTGGCACAGAACGGTCAAATCCCTCAGAATTTATTTTGGGTTTTGAAGAACAAAGGATGAAGGCACTTTACCCACCTGTTGCACTTCTCTTCCATGGAGTTAAACACAAAAGAATTGGGCAGGTGGGGCATCACTGTGGCCCAGCCAGTACAGCTGCTGACTCACAGCCATGTTGTGCAGTGTATGAGTTTAGATGTTCTTCCTGTGGTTGCATGTGTTTCCCACAGGTCCTCCCGATGATGCCTGAGTTGGTATGCTAACTGGCCACCGGAAATTGCATTTAGTGTGTCAGCCAGAGGTTGAATCTAGGTGGGTTGATGGGAATATGGAGAAAAACAATTGGATTAGTGTAGGATTGGTGTAAATAGACTCTATATAATTGGCAGGGATACAGTAGGCAGAAGGGCCTAATTCAACATACTAGATGTTGGAGGATCTAAATTGTTTAGGCAGCATTTGTAGGGAGAAATTGGCAGCTGACAAATTAGGTTCAATGTGTCTATGCTGAATGACCTCTAAGAATTGATATTTCTCACCTTATATTATAACCTAAATTCAAAGTCACTGTTTTCAATGACTGAGTAATCTAAAGTAAGGATTAAATGGAAGAAACTAATTAAAGGAAGTATGCAAAACTTCTCAACTGCAGCTTTGAGGCTGAAGAAACCCAGGAGTTAGAGATTGACAACTTTATTTACTCCAAATAGAACATGAAATGGCAATCCCAGATGTTATTAGCTAAGGATTTGCAAGGCTTTACTAACTATTGTTGGTATGTGTGCTAAGAAAGTTTTTATAAACATTGGCAGAATGTTATTTATATATGATTATAAAGGTCATATGGCAATATTATGAGATCCATTGGCAAACTCTGATGAGAAGTCAGTCTTGTCTTTGGTTCTTGAAGTGATTAATTTTGCAATTAACTTTTTGCACTTTACAGAACATTTTCATGGAGGTCTTTCTTTGGCCTCTATGTGCTGCCTAGCAGTGCAACAACTCACAGAGCCTTTGTAGTTTTAATTATTGATTGGCTGTCCTGATTTCCATGATGATTGACAGGCCTTCATAATCAGTTGAAGTAAATCAAAGATAGGGTTGACATTAATCTTCAGTAAGTGTGCCAAAATTATCCTTCTTTTGCTTTCTTCCTTGTGATGATGTTATGTCTTCTGAAATAATCAGCATTTTCTGCTTGGAAACACAAGAGATTGCAGCCACTGGAATCTGAAGCAACAAACACTCTGCTGGAGTAATATCAGGCCAAGCAGCATCTGTGGGAGGAGAGGTATTGTTGGCATTTCAAGTCAAAACTTGATGCAGGGTTTCAACCTGAAACCCTGCATCACAGAAGTTGATGGACCTGTTGAGTTTTTCTAGCAGATTGCTTATTGTTTAACCACTTCAGATAATAGCATGTTCCTCTTAATTGGGTAGACATTGACCTTGAGATAACTACTGTATTTATTGATAGCTACATTTTAATTGCACTCTCACACCTGTACTCATTCAGAGGTTTAAACATCTGTCTTGTCTGTTTAGTCTCATCTCAACCTGCAAAAAAAAGTGAAAAAGCCCCAGACTGTTCTGTTATTCATGATAGAGTTTGTATTCCCTGATACTTTTGCTTTGACTTATAGTTGGCACAATTTTGCTGTCCAGGACTCCTTGTTGATAACACGACACATATGCTCACAGTTTGGAGTCTGATCTGCAGTGCCACTAAATGAGATTGGTTTAACATCAGTACTGACTTACTGGGGCTCGTGGAGATGCCTAATGCAATGTTTTGAGTTTCTGAATCAATGGGATTTGGTTCTTCTGCAATTTGTTGAGTTAGTAAAGTGTACAGGATCTTGGCTGGACATCAAGGCTTCTGCTGTTAAGTAAAGTCACTGCCAGACATGGATTTTACAATGGGACTGCAGCATGACAGAGAATGAAAATGGATGCATGGGATAAGATGCTCTGCTACATGAGGGAGGGGCAGAGGGGAAGAAAAGACTAAGGATGTGACACTCCTTGTGCGCATTGCCAGGAGATTTTCATGAGGCACCTATGATTCAGAAAAAATGTTCTTCAAAAATAAGCAGCAGGTTCTGGTTAAAACTTGCTGCAATTAAAGCAATACTGCAATATAACTAGTAAAGCTGCTGCCTCATTGCTGCACTGACGAGGATTCAATCGTCACTTCCAATGCTCCCTGTGCATGGTCTCACTGTGACTGCTCCTACTTTCTCCTACATTGCAAAGACACTTTGTAGATGCACAGTGGAGCATATTGACTGGTTGCATCTTGGCCTGGTATGGAAACAGCATTGCAGCCTAGTCCATCATAGGTAAAGCCTTCCCACCAAGGAGATTGTCTATAAGAAGAACCGTCGCAGGAAGGCAGCATCCATCATCAAGGAACTCCACCATCCAGGTCATGCTGCCATCAGGAAGGAGGTACAGGAGTCTTAGGTCCCACATCACCAGGTTCAGGAACAGTCATTACCCTTCGACCATCAGGCTTCTGAAGCAGAGTGGATAACTTCACTCACCCAACACTGAACTGATTCCACAACCTATGGACTTACTTTCAAGGACTCTACAACTCATGTTCTCAATATTATCTATCGATTTATTTATTTATTCATTTATTATTTTTGTTTTACTGTTTGCATTTGCATAATTTGTTGTCTTTTGCGCATTGTTTGTTTGTCCATCTATTTTTCTGTGTATTTTTTTGTTGATACTACTGTGTTTCAGAATCAGGGTTATTATCACTGGCACGTGGCATGAAATTTGTTAACTTAGCAGCAGCAGTTCAATGCAATACATAATCTAGCAAAGAGAGAGAAATAACAAATAAAATAAAATATAATAAATAAACAAGTAAATCAACGATGTATTTTGAATAGATTTTTAAAAAAATTTGCAAAAACAGGAATACTGTATACAGGGTATTAAAAAAGTGAGGTAGTGTCCAAAGCTTCAATGTTTCATTTAGGAATCGGATGGCAGAGGGGAAGAAGCTGTTCCTGAATCGCAGAGTGTGTGCCTTCAGGCTTCTGTACCTCCTACCTGTTGGTAACAGTGAGAAAAGGGCATGTCCTGGGTGCTGGAGATCCTTAATAATGGACAGTACCTTTCTGAGACACCGCTCCCTGGGTACTTCGTAGGCTAGTCCCCAAGATGGAGCTGACTAGATTTACAACCTTCTGCAGCTTCTTTTGGTCCTGTGCAGAAGCCCCTCCATACCAGACAGTGATGCATCAATATGTTGGGACCAGTTTAGATCCTCAGAGATGTTGACACCAGGAGCTTGAAGCTGCTCACTCTCTCCACTTCTGATCCCTCTGTGAGGATTGGTATGTGTTCCTTTGTCTTAGCCTTGCTGAAGTCCACAATCAGCTCTTTCGTCTTACTGATGTTGAGTGCTAAGTTGTTGCTGTGACACCATTCCACTAGTTGGCATATATCACTCCTTACACTCTCTTGTAACCACCTGAGATTCTACCAATAATGGTTGTATTGTCAACAAATTTGTAAATGGTATTTGAGCTATGCCTAGCCATGCAGTCATGTGTATACAGAGAGCAGAGCAGTGGGCTAAGCACACACCCCTGAGGTGCACCAGTGTTGCACAGATTGTGGCCTTCCGGTTAGGAAGCCGAGGATCCAATTGCAGAGGGAGGTACAGAGACCCAGGTTCTGCAACTTCTCAATCAGGATTGTGGGAATGATGGTATTAAATGCTGAGCTATAGTCGATGAACAGCATCCTGACGTAGGTGTTTGTGTTGTCCAGGTGGTCTAAAGCCGTGTGAAGAGCCATTGAGATTGCGTCTGTTGTTGATAGACAAATTGCAATGGGTTCAGGTCCTTGCTGAGGCAGGAGTTCAGTCTAGTCATAACCAACCTCTCAAAGCATTTCATCACCATCGATGTGAGTGTTACAGGGTGATTGTCATTAAGGCAGCCCACATTATTCTTCTTTGGCACTGTGAATGCTTACCAGAAAATGAATCTCAGGGAGGTATATGGTGACATATGTGTACTTTAATAATAAATTTACCTTGAACTCTGGGTTCTTAAACTTGTTGGCCTCCTATATTCTGTATGCCATGGCCAACTGGAGCTCCCAGTTGCTAATTCACTTCCCCACTCTCACACCAACATATCTGTCCCAGGTGCCCTTCACTGTCAGGATGAGGCTAGTGCAAACTGACGGAACAACACCTCATGCTCCACCTGGGTAGAATACAACCTGATGGTGTGCATACTGAATTGTCCAATATCCAGTAAACTGCTTCCCTTCTGCATTGGAGCTCAGGGTCAAATACAGATCATTGGATCTATGAGGCAGCATCTCTACCAGTTGATGCCACTGTGTGCCCACTATCAGCATTCAGCAAATTCCTGCATATAGTCTTTTCTTTTGATTCTTTGCTTGGTAAATTTCTCTATTAGTTTTCAAAAAGTAGAAGGGCTTGTACTTTATAATTATTATCAAGTAGGAATCATAGTTTATTAATGAACAGTTTCGACCACACAGTACTCCTCACAGACCTGCAGGGAAAATGGTCTCCAGCAAGATGCACCCATAAGCAGTGCATGAATTATATGACTCTAATGCTCAATTGATTTAGACCTTGAGGCCTAAGGCTACGTCCACACTACGCCGGATAAATCTGTAACCCAAGCTTTTTATTTTTGTTTTTACCCTCCGTCCACACTAAAATGGTGGTTTTGTCCTCCGAAACCGGAGATTTTCAGAAACACTCTCCAGGGTGTGTAATTTTGAAAATGCCACTTGGCTGGAGCAGTGTGGACGGGGTAACTGGAGAAATCTAAAAACGCTGCCATGTCATTTCATTGCTTTCTTGAATGCAACTTAACAATTTCAGAACAGACGGCAATGAGGCTAAAGCCAGAAGAGTTAGAAATGTATTCAGCAAATACTTTGACCCATAACTTCCTGAATAAATAAGTATACTCACGTTGCCCTGTTTTCTGTCCTTGCTCGTATAAAGGTGGTTTACCTATTTATACAAGTACTTCTCTGACAATAGATGTGTAATAGCCTAATGTAACATTGTATGGAAATACAAGATAACACTGATGCAGACATGTTTTATACATTTAACAAGGTGCTTTATTAATGCCAACAGAGTTCGTCAGTTTTTCAATGTTCATCGTCAGCTGGGTCATGCTGTCTGTCGGTTGCCTCCTTAGGTTCCAGTATTTGTTTTTATTTACTTTTCAGTCCTCCTGCATGACAGCCAACAGCTGTCCATCGTTTTAAGTTTTTCTAGTCTGTAACTGCACAAACACACACTTTCACTGCGAGATTCGACACCAAACATGTCGCTTGTTTTCGGTAGATATGTCCTGCGCATGCGCAGTAGGAGGAGATACGCCGAAATATCTGTTTTAATGTTGACAGAGATATTTTTAAAAACACATAGTGTGGACGTCTATCATTTTTATGTGAAACTGGCGTTTTCAAAACTATCTGGTCTAGAGTGGACGTAGCCTTACTTCCAAGCTGCCTACTGTCCAGATGTAGCTCAAGTTCATGGCAAAGTCATCAACTTGAAAGAGAAATGAAGAGGAATTTGAATTTCACAATCTCCTTCATCCTGAAGTACTTTACAGCTAATTAGACACCGCTGAATTACAGTGAGTGTTGTAGTGGAGAGAAATGCAGCAGCCAATGTAGTGCACAGAAAGACTCCACAACAATACAATACTAGATAGAACAGGAATTCATCTGCATTCAGTGGCATGAAGTGTGCTACAGTGGTGATCACGTTTCTGAAGTTTGATTCCATCGACCACTGTATAAAGCATGTCATATCGTAGATCCTGAATAGTCACAAAAATGTGGCTCTGCACAATCCAGCTTCCAGGAACATAAATAAATATAACAATGGGGAAATATATTATGAAGACAGCATTTCGGTAAGTGGCTGGGTCCCATGTGGAAAATCTGCCTGCTGAGTAGACATTGAGGGGCTAAAAATCTTATCATTGTGGCACTCTAATTGGGTGTGATGTGTAGTGGGACAATCTGTTTTGTGCAGCTGTGACCAATGAAACAAAGGCAGGGAAAATAATCAAACACACGCTGCTAGTGTATGCGCCAGCCCTGTTAATAATAGAATTAGTCACTCTTGCTTTAATAATGACTAAAAAATAGCTCAATTGATCCATAAAGGATCAGTCTGCAGGAGGCACCGTCAAGTATCACGTACATTTCCTGTCATATGCACTGCCAGGATTAGTGAAATGAAAGATGAAACAACCATTCAGACAGAGGTTAACACAGGAGAGCAGGCAACGCTGATAATTGTATGAGTATTTGACCATAATTGCCACTGCAGCTTATTTGTCCTGACTTGGTTAATGTCTAAGTGTGACTTAGAGCAAGTTAAATAAATGATTCCATCTGATCTCGTAACACTGCTGATAAAGTAGAAATTAATGCAATGATTTTTGAATTATCTGTTACAACGTGAAGTGTTTTGAAGGCACGGTGCTGTGTTAACTACACTCTGTGCCTCTTCCCTTGAATAAGTTTGTCTTTGTTGAAGCAGTTAACTTTATTCATTGCTCATAGCAATAGAATGAAGAAAGAATTTTGATTTTATTAGCAGTTTGCCCCTCAGAATACTTCTAAGTGCAATCTTGCTGATATCCAGTTCTGTTATTTATTTATATACAGCACTGAGTATTTCCCTTCAATGCTCATTTATGATTTTTAATATTTGTACATCTACAGTGGCTCCAAATGCCAAATTCTGTAATTAGCAAATGAGCAAGAAATATCCCAACATGTACTCTAGAACTACCTCTGACAAGATGAAGGATAGGCCCTTCTGACCCTTCGACCCATGCCACCCAGCAACCTAGTATCATGCCCTGGTTAAGATTTTTAATACGAATGCTGTAGGGTATTTTATTTAATAGCTTTCTGTCCAATTAATGTCTTCTGCTGTTACTGTTAGTGCTTTAGGTAATGATAAGGAGCTGTGATGTTCAGCTTAGGAATGTTGGGTTAGCCAGTCAGGATGGTGGAATTGGGAGAAGGTTCCAGAGAGAAAGAGCTGGGTGGAGAGAATTTTGTGATGGACATTGGTGGGGGTCGTGGTCTTTTGCCGGGAGATGGAGAGAAAATACGAATGGGAGAAATGGCTTTAGGATTTGATCCAACTGGAATGCATGATTCAATGGAGTTCAAGATGGAAAGTTCTACCGGTGATCAGTGATGAGAAGTCGATGCCATGAGTAATGGATACACCTAGCTTTTGGAAGATACGAGCATCAACACTGTGCACATTTAGACTGTTTTAATTATAATGGGCTCATTTATTTTTTTCTTTTCTTTTTCTTCTTTAATAACTGTTTGATTAAACTAACATTAGTAAATACACCTTCTTTATGTAAAGAACTCTATGCAGAGTTATTTCTTGTCAATGGATAATTGCATGTGGGCAGTATTTACATAGTATTCATTCAGATCAGGGTTGGTGGGACCCAAGCCATATTTACCATAGACATGTGGATTTCGAGAAAGGTGGCTTTCTCACTACTGCGTCCAGTGGCTGGTAGCAGAGTGGCTAATAAGCCAAGTTTCTATAGAAACCTGGTGAAATGGGGTGGGGTGGGGTAACTTCACTAGCTTAATCACAGGACAATTTACAATGGCCAATTAATCTAGCAATGGATACGTCTTTGGACTGTGGGAGGAAACCAGAGCACCCAGAGGAAACCCATGTGGTCACAGGGAAAACATACAAACACCTTACAGGCAGTGACAGGCAGTCTCCTTACAGACATGTCACATAACGATTGGAGTAACTATTTTGCTCAGATCAGGTCACAACAAGAGGTAATGTGATGATTGCTGAGCACTATATTTTCATGGAGGAGTAATATTGGTCATTGCACTGGAAGCAGCCTGTTTTGATTCTTTAAAACAGTACCAAAGATTTGCTTCCATCTGGAGGTAAGGTCGGAGAAAGAGAGTGGGGAGTATAGGAAGGGAAAGGATATAGCTGAGGAAAGAAGAATGGTGGGGGAGGGGAAGGAAGTGGCTTTTATGTTGTGATACAGAGAGGGGAATTGGAGGAGGGAAAGGAGTAGGGAGGAAGGGGATGGAATAAAGGAAAGAGGTGGGACAGTGGAGGGGTGGATTTGAAGTACGGTGGGTGACATCCACCCAGAAAACAGTGGCCTGAAAATTAATTGGTGCCCATAAGGCTCCAGGAAGCAAGTGTTGATGTTGGTCTTCTGCTGGAAAGTTTAGTCATCTGCTGAGGGACCAAGTGTTTGGGCATTATTCTGTGTGCTTTATGTACTTAGGGAATGAGGAGAGCAAGAACAGGAACTGAGCCAGGTCTGGCAAGATGCTAGGGGGAAGGTCGGAGGGAGGTGAGATCTAGCTATTGGATTAGTCTAGGGTTTGGGAGGAGGGACTGTGTAGGGACTTAGGGGGAGACCATGTAAGAAACGATACTAAAGGGACCTCTCTGTATGAGACCCCCAGTGCCAGGCTTGACCCGCTCAGGGAGGGCAGAGAAATGGCCACTGTGAGAGGTTGCCATAAGGGCCCAAATGTCAGGAGCAGAAGAGAACCAGGTGGGAAACCTCTCCTGCGACACTCTGCACACACATACTTCATGTGTCTCCAGGAAATCACAGTTTACACTTAGCAGGGCCCAGCTGCATTGTCATTGTCACACACTTTATCCCTTGAATACAACCGAATTTTTGCTCATTTGTGCTGTTCGTTTATTTTCACAGTAACATAGTAACATTTTTCTGTCTTGCACTTTTTTGTTCCCACAAAGCAATAAATCTCAAGACATATATCAGTGATTAGAAACCTGATTCTGATTCTAATTATGTTCCATTTGAAAAAGACAGCATCTATCCTGCTGTCATCAGACACTTGAACGAACTTCCTTTCTGCTAAAGATCAATTCTTGGTCTCTCAATCTAGCTCATCATGGCCCTTGTACTTTGTATGCACTTCCTCTGTAGCTGCTTTCAGTTTCCTTTTTCCTACCTTGATGTGCTAATGTATGGCACGGTTTGCTCAGACGGCATGCAATCAAAAACCTTTCACTGTAACTTGGTATATGTGACAATAACAAACTAATCCTGAACTGGTTCCAATTCCAAAATGTTATCCATGTGTTTTGTGCTATATTAAACTTTGTAAAATATGGATGGAAGTCTGAATAGCTCCACGTGACACCTTAACTCTTCTGAGCTCGCAGCATGTAAGGTATCTGTACAAGTTAAACACTGTAGGATTGTTAATGTTGAGTGTTTGCTAATAGTGACTGGATTCTTTCCCGACCTCAGGCACCAGTCGCATGAGGATGTCTGCCGATGAATGCAAGAGTTATTTGAATGAAAGAAACCATGCTGAGTTAGTGGCATGAGATCAAAAGACCAAAGAGCCTGTCTGTCTCCATGTATCTCTCAGAGTGACAACAAGTGAAGACTAAGAATCACGAGCTCTGAAATCTTTGTAACTTACTCTGTAACATTTTGTGTGTGTAGTTTATTTGTGCTCTTTACTCAATGATAATTAGGCTTACATTACATTGCCATGATTGTACGCTTACTACCACACCTCCTGAACAGTCGAACTGTTTGCATCTTTTGGGTCTGATCAAACTGGCCCATTACACCATGCAAGTAGTGCTGCCAAAAACATCACCATGTGTCACCAGTAGTATGGCATACCTTTATAGAAACACAGGAAAATGGAAAATAGGAACAGTTCATAGTCTTTCAGTCTTTCAAGCCTGTTTCATCATCCTCTCCGTGCCATAATCCTGTCCTCTTACAATACCCCCTTGATGATTTTTATGTATAGAAATCAATTCACCTCCTTCAATATAATCATCAACTTGGCCCTCACTGCATCTGTGATAGGGAAATCCAGAGATTCCTCACCCTCAGCCCACAATATCTGTGTCCCACTATATCAATTCTGCCTTCAATTGGTCTATATCTCTCCATTTCCAGCAGAAAGATTGTAGAGTTCTTGAAAGTGAAGGTTGAAAGGTTAACTCATTTTGGTCCTGGTGGTGTGGGATCTAAGGCTCCTGTACCTTCTTTCCGGTGGCGACAGTGTGAAGAGAATATGCCCTGGTAACTCTTATCCACATTTCTCGTTTAATAACATCTTTCCTATAACAGGGTGATCACAGCATCAGCAGTTCCTTGTATTTCCAGACCTTTCCTTGCCAGGCACCCAGTATTGTTTAATCAGTACAGAGCAGAGTTGAATTATGGACCTGCCGGCGAGTCACCATTATTGTGGGTGGTCTTTGACCGGCTTCTGGTTCTTTTGTCCCTGCTGCTTTAACAGGCATGTTGAGTTAATACGATTAACCTGTTTTGAAGGATGCTGAGAGAAAAAGGAATCGATCCCAACAGAATTCCACTTCTGCTGTTCCAGTTATTGTTCACAGCGTTTGAAGTGTAAAGTGCTCCACAGGTGGTGTGACTTTGACCTCAACCTGAAGCTTGCCCGAAATTTCTTATTTGAGGATTCAGACACTGTGAAAGACAGGGGTACAGGTTTGCTTGAATGTCTGCCAGAATTTTCTAATAACTGAACCATGAGTGAGCTTCTAATTTGGAACAGGTGAGTTCTAACAGTGAAAGAGATTGAGGGTTGAAGGCAGGAACAGAGCCAGGGAAGGGTTTAAATAGAAGTATGATTAACAATGTGTAAAGGAAACTGAACTGGCTGAGCTGGGTGGTAGGCTGCACATGCTCTAACGTGGTTAGTACAGTTTTCTTGATCTATGCAGCTGCCTGTGATCAATATGGACACTGCGAGGGGCAGAGACTACCCTGTCATTAGCACTGCTGTTAATAATGTAATGTTGCTTTTGAGTTTCCAAGCCCTATCTGATTTTTCCGAAAAATAAATGAAGCACAGCCTCAGGCTGTGGGAGCCAGAAGAATATCTCTGTCAGAATCTGTCCTCAGTTGTCCCCTGCACAACGATCCCCGACCATGGCTAATCTGCATATTAATGGAGTCATGTTCATTTACTTCATAGGCAAGAAATTGACCGTGCTTGTACTTGGTGATTGGTTCCAGTTGTAATTATGGACACAAGGCTGCTCTGTGGGACTGGTGAAGTGATTTGGGAGTTCCGGATTATTCAGTTGCTGACGGGTATGGGTCAAGGTGATTTCCTGCTGCGTGTCAGTTTCTTTTTACATTGCTTTCAGTATAGAGAACAGACATTACAGTGCAATGCATCTCAGTGCTTACCAGTGACTTTTTCTTATAAGCACAAGGTATTGTCTAAATGAAGTCCTTCATAAAATCTGTATGCCTTGTACTCAGCGAGCTGCTCACTTACATTGTAATTGACAACTTTGTATTCTTTATCATAAACTGGACTTTTGATTTCACCACTTCATCTAAACTACTAAATCCATTGTCCCACATCCAATACAAGATGAACAAAGATACCATACAACTAAATATTGGGCTTTTGTATCTTGTGATTGCTTTATTATTGTCACATGTACCAAGGTACCTTTATAGAGACACAGGTTTTGTCTGCGTGCCACCCAGACAGGTCATTACATATGTAAGTACATCGAGGAAGGACAAAGACAAACAAACCAGAATGTGGAGATAATGTTACAGTTACAGGGCAAATGCAGTGCCTTTAGATCCGAGGTTCCTAACTATTTTTATGCCATGGACCCCCTACCATTAACCCAGAGGCCCATGGACCCCAGCTTGGGAACCTCTGCAAAAGCCATGATAAAACATAAAACATGATGAGGTAGACTGAAAGATCCGGAGTTCATTGTCTGCAACTGATGCACCATCAATAACTCACTCTGAGACATAAGGCGAGATATCAGCTTTTATTGACTGGAAGAAGGAACCAGGAGTGAGTGACCACCATACTACATCCTGGAGACTGAGAGGCCGGGCTCGGGCCTTGATCGCCTTTATACAGGGGTCTGTGGGAGGAGCCACAGGAGCAGTCAGCAGGGGGCGTGTCCAGACAGGCACACGTAGTTCACCACAGCAACCTGTGCCATGAATTTGGTTATCTGGACACCGGGGCTATTTCTTTCTCTGGTGTCTGTCTGAAACTGCTTACTTACATCCTCATTTCTTACTTGATCCCAAAGTCAGCGTCAACCCACATACAAAGAGAGAGCATCTATTTCCACCTCTAGAACATTGTCACTCACCAGGCCTGTACTGGGCATCTGGCAGTTTTGACAAATGGCAGAGGGGTGGTGTCCTTATGGATCGGTGGGACAGGCTTGGTGAAAAATAAATTAATTAGCACTCCATCTGCTCCTTGTTTTAATTTATTTGTATCTGCTCCAGTTTGTGGTATTTATGGCATTCTTGGGTTGCTAGATATAATCTTTTCACAACCCCCATGAGGCCTAGTGCATCTTAAATGCCAAGCCTGACTTTTGGTCTCAGTATGTCACTGATTACATTGTCCCACCCCAAATCATCTGCTGCTGAAGTCCACATCTATTTCCTTTTCCTCTCCAGACTTTAGGCATTCCTCTCATAGAAAAGGCCATTCCCTCATCTATGAACAACCCTAACCACTCCACTCCCTGTATCCAGACAAACAAATCACTCTCAATCATCTACCCAATTTTAATTGATTACAGGAAGTCATTGAGCCACAGACTTTGCAGCATGGAAACAGGCCTTTGGCCTAACTCATCCATGCTGACTAAGATGTCTACCTGACCTAGTCCCACTTGTCTGTGGCCTTTATTTCTCAAAACCTTTCCAATTCATGTAGCTGTAGATTATTTGTGGTAATCCAAACTATTCACCAAGAAAATGTTCCTGTGACATCCTTGCATTATTTGATAAAGTTTTAAATTTTGGTCACCTGGTTCTTGATCTATTGACAAATGGGAATGGCTTCCCTCCAGTGGCCCTTTCTAGATGATCATGATCTCATTTTGGTCACAGCTTTAGCACTGGGGCATATCTGCAGATGGTGAATGGATGAGATCACACCTCCTCTCAACTTCCTTTATTCCAAGGAGAGCATGACCTTCTCCCATATAACTTTACAGCTGAAAACCCACCTTCATCCCTTGGACCAATGTGGCGAATCTTTCCTGCCATTAAGACACACCTAAGTTCAGAGAACAGGACTGGAAGCAATACTCCAAATGCATCTTACACATCACTTCTTAACAGTTCAAAAGTAATTGTGAAAGCAAAAGTGAAGATGCTGGAAACCTGAGATAGAAAAAGGAAAAATACTGTAAGTACTCAGCCAGTCAGACAGTGTTTGTGGAAAGAAAAACAGGCAAAGCTTCATCATCTCTGGTTCATATTTCTAAGATCAGCCTTTCCAGATCCTCCTGCGATTGATGATTATCCCCCTCATTGTGCCATCTGCAAAGGTGGAAGTTCACTCTGCACATACATGCCTAAACCATTAATATATGTAAAAAAAGGCAGTGTTCACAGAACTGACCCCTTTTTACTGTATACCCTTTATCTGTGATGAGACCCAGGTAAGGATGACTAGGGCCCAAGTGCTGGAGTATTCGAGACTAGAATTGAGACATAATAAGAGACTGAAATGGGTCAGGGTTCTAAACTAGACGCTAGACAAAAATCCAAAATTGAGCTGACAATTCAGCATTGAACCTCAGTTCAAGGGCTCTTTAAATATTAAATCCTTTTGCCAATTAGCAGGGTTCCCTGAATCTTTAAGTGGCCTGCACCAGCTACCCATATGCAGGAGAGTTAGAGCGTCTGAACCATAGAAGTTGATGTGATATGAGCAACGTGCTCCTCCATGGACTTCGAGAAAATTAGGATTTCATCCAAATATGTGAAGGCGTACGTATGGAGAGTATCTCAGAGAGCATTGTTTTTAAAGGCCTGGAAAACCGCTGGCACATTCTCAAGGCTGAAGGCATGATCAAGAACTCGTAGTGCCCTGTCAGTGCATTGAATGGCGTTTTCCACTTGTCACCCTCTTTTGTGCAAAATAGATTGCACTCTGCAAGTCTAGCTTTGAGAATAGGTTTGTCCCTTGGAGAATCTCAAGGGCTGTGTTCATGGTTGGAAGAAGGTAATGAATCTTGACTGTTAAGTGATTCAGCCCGCTATAATCAATATCTGCTGCAGGTTCCCATCCTTTTTCTGTATGAAGAAGCATCTACCACCGGCTGGCGACATGGAGGGCTGAATGAATCCTAAGGCAAGAGCCCCCTTTATATACTCCTCCATAGTGCTTCTCTCCAGCCTTGAGGGCACATATAATTGACCCCTGTGGAGGACAAGTTCCAGGCAGTAGATCTATTGCAAAGTTGTGGGGTTGTAGAGTGGAAGAGTTGAGGCCTTTTCCTTGCTGAAGACCTCTTCCAAGTTATTGTAGTCGGAAGGGATTTCTATCAACTTGGGTGCTGCAATTATCCCTGAGTCTTCCTCCAAGGATGACTCTTGAGTCTCCTTAGTAAGTTAATGTGGCAGTCCCCAGAGTCACCTCCATAGGTTCACAGAAGCCTTTAGTGAAAAGAAATGCCAAATCAGAATCCTAATCCTCAGAAATGGTGCTACTGGTCCTTGTGCTCCTGGTACCAGGCTCCAAAGGTCTACATTTTGGAGCCTTCCTCTTGGATGGGACCTGGTGACAGGAGCCTTTTGGCTTAGCTGCTAGAGATCCATACTGCTTGGGGATCTCCTTGGCTTGTTCCTGAACTAGAGATCGTCTTTCTAGTTCAGGAGCAACTCCGACTGGACAGGGTCAGGACTCGCACAGGCCTGTTGGTTGGAGCTGGCTTGTCTGCCCTTGAAGGCAGGACTGGGTTTCCTGAAGGTTCCAGGTTACCCAGGTGTATGCAGACAGCCATGCCTGTCACGTGACAGCACTGCCCCCACCTGGTTGGAAGGCACACCACCTGCCAGTCAACATTTCACCCCTCCCAACTAATCAATGCAAACTTAACCATTGACCACCTTAATTGGATTAACCCATCTAGCACCAAGTCGTTGGCCCCCCAGTGAATCACCTAGGCTGGACCCTCCAGCCCTCTGAGCTATAAAAGGTGCTACAAGTGCTTGGCTTGCTCTTTTTTGCCATCCTTGAGGGACCACCCTGCTTCACTCCAGGCTGAAGACTGTAATACAGTGCTGGAGACACGTGGTGATCTGTGCATTGAATAGGGTTGTGGGGGCGTTTATTGTTGTCCCTGTAGCCTGCCCATAGACAAGGGGTGGTGGATATCATAGTTACTTTTCCCTTGCTTGTATGTGTACCTGTACTCTGTCCCCACACCGTTTTCCTGTGCATTGTACAGCCGACCTGACTTTTCCCACGCTCGTCTATTCTAAGCACGTTTTTGCGAATATTGTAGCCGCTTGTGTTGCTCCCAAGATCTTCTCCCCTTGTAAATAAACTCCTTATTATTAAAACTGTGTGTCCAGAGCTCTTGCCCTTGAGACCCAAAGAATCTGTCTCATTTCCACCACAACACCAGAACACAAGTCTGTCCCTCATTGGCTGCTGGTCTTGGAAGTGCCTGGGGGTTGAACACCTAGCCAAAAAACATACCATCTTGCAGCAACTGGACCATGCAATGATCCTGCCTTCCAGTTCCAGCTCAGGGAAGGGTTCTGCTGGGACAGCCAAGGGTGCCATCGATCAGGGGTATGTGAGGAGACTCAGTTAATATAGAAACGAATGTCCTCCACATGATCCTCTATCGTCATCAGCAAAACCAATGTTTGCTGCCGGATATGTCCAGATCAAGTGGACAGCGGTCCAGGACAGTTGTGAGCATGGGCTGGCTCAACTCCTGCAGCAGTATGTTGAACCAATGGGTGATCCCCAATTCCAGGACTGGCTGCCCTAGAGTCCAAAAAATCAGTCACCTCTTATTAGTGCTTACCCGAGAAGATCTTCTCCTTCAGTGTGACACCAACGTTGGGAATAGTGGCTGCTATCATCATAGACCTCTTGGCTCCAGATGGTCTTAACAGTTCTCCCAATGGCTGCAGATTCTGACCTTCAGCCTGCAGGCGTCCTGCTTCCCCGGAGTAGTAGCAGCAACCTCAACTCCAATACCAGAACCTGAAATGAAGGCAGCGTTCCAAACTGAACACGAGACGAGAATCCAAAGCTGAGCTGACGATTGAGCTCTGGACCTAAGGTCAGGTACACCTTAAGTATTAAATGCTGGCACCAAAACATAGCACGGCAACCTGAATCTTTAAAGGGGCCACGCCAGCTATCCATATTCCAGAGAGTTAGAGCATCTAAACCCAGGAAGCTGGCATGGTTGTGTGCCTGTCATAACATTTATCAAACATTAGTTTAAGGTTAGTCAAGTATAACTTGCCATTAATTGTATTATATTGACTTTCCTTATCAATTGAAATTCAGAGTCAAAGTTAAACTTATTGTCCTATTTACAAGTAATGGTTGTACAGATGCAATGAAAAACCTACTTACAGTAACATTACATGTACATAGCACAACGTAATTAGCATTTACAAGCAGAACATAAATTAAGCACAATTTTTTTAAGAAAAACAACTAGAACAGAAATAAAACTAAGTTCATTATAGTGCAAAGTGGTAATAGTGTTGCAATATTGAACTGGTGATTAGTTTTGTGCAGATAGCCTCCCACCTGATGGTAGCTGTGAGAAGACGTCATTGCCAAGATGGTGGGGGTTTATGATGACAGATGACTATTGTCCAGTAGTACTTAAATCCACTGTGATGAAGTGTTTTGAAAGGTTGGTGATGAAACATACCAACTCTTGCCTGAGAAGAGACTTGGATCTGTTTCAGTTTGCCTACTGGAGCAACGGATCAACAGCAGATGTCATTTCATTGCCGCACCATCATTTCACGGATGGTATTACCTCTCAACCATTGGCCTCTTGAACCACTTAACTTAAATTCATTTGCCCCATCACTGAACTGTTCCCAAAACCTATGGACTCACTTTCAAGGACTATTTATCTTATGCTCTCGATATTTATGGTTTATTTATTATTATTGCATTTTTTTCAGCTTGAGCTGGTAAAACCTGAGGTATGGGCATAGCCAAGCACATTCATGTCTCAATTGCTAGAAACTTTTGGACTATTTCTGTGGTTTTCTGGAGATTTACATAGATATTACTGTAGGGACAATATATACCCTGTTCATGTCCATAGTCTTTCAATTTCCTCTTCTAATTCAGCATATTTCTGGGTTTTTTTCACTTAGTGATTTCTGCATGTTGTATGTGTGTTTGGAATGCCTATATCTAATAAGTAACTTGTTCTTGCTTGTTTATCCTGCAATATTTTATCTGGACAGTTATTATGGACTGTCCTATCTGTAATATAATTTGTAAGTCTGGATCAGGCTGAATTAGTGCCAATTTAGTGCTAATTTGGGAGATGGGAGAAAACCAGAGCACCTGGATGAAACCTGTGCAGGCCCAAGAAGAAAGTGAAACACCAGGCAGACAGCACCAGAGGTCAGGGTTGAACCCAGGACATTGGCACTGCAAATGTAGCAACTCTAGACATGCAGTACTGTTCTCCCTGATTATTGCTGATAAAAGGATTCCACATAACCATCTATATCAATGATTTGGATGAGAATATACAAAGCGGCCAGTGAGTGCATGGGCCAGTGAAGGAGTGGAGCTTTGAGGCTTTGACTTGAGAGGCTTCGACAGGAAGAGCGGAGGATGAGCTTGTTCCCAGTTAGTCTTTACAATGCCTCCTGAGATGGTGATGAGCCTCTCATGTGAGATGTGGCAGTCTTGGGGGAGCTCCCCTCTCCCGCAGAGTCATATCCGCCAGAAGTGCATGCGGCTGGGCGATCTGGAAGACCGTGTGAAGAATCTGGAGCAGCAGCTGGATTACCTTCGACTCATGAGGGAAAATGAGGCAGTCATAGATGAGAGCTACAGGGAGGTAGTCACACCTAGGCTGCCGGAAGCAGGTCGTTGGGTGACAGTCAGAGGGGGGAAAGCGAAGTAGAGTAGACAGGTGGTGCAGAGCACCCCTGTAGCCATTCCCCTGAATAATAAGTTTACCATCCTGGATGCTGTTGGTGAGGACGACCAACCAGGTGTGAGCCACGGTGGCAGGGCCTCCAGCACTGAATCTGACCCTGTGGTACAGAAGGATGGGACGGAGAAGAGGAGAGCTATCGTCATTGGAGACTCTATAGTCAGGGGAGCAGACAGGAGATTTTGTGGATGTGAGAAGGAAACCCGTATGGTTTATTGCCTCCCGGGTGCTAGGGTCCGGGATGTCTCTGACCGGGTGCACGACATCCTGGTACGAGAGGGAAAGCAACCAGAAGTCGTGATACATGTTGGGACCAGCAACATAGGCAGGAAGAGGGATGAGGTCCTGAAGTGTGAGTTTCGGGAACTAGGCAGAAGGCTGAAGAACAGGACCTCAAGGGTGGCGTTCTCAGGATTGCTGCCAGTGATGGTAAGAATTGGAGGAGATGGCAGTTGAATGCGTGGCTGAGGAGTTGGAGCAGGGGGCAGGGTTTTAGATTTTTGGACCATTGGGATCTCTTCTGGGGAAGGTGGGACCTGTACAGATTGGATGGGTTGCACCTGAACTGGAGGGGGAGCAATATCCTTGCAGGTAGGTTTGCTAGCATGGTTCGGGAGGGTTTAAACTAATTTGCAAGGGGGATGGGACCCGGAGTGATAGAGCAGTGAAAGAAGTGCATGAAGTAAAGCCAGATCTAACATATAGAGAGGCTTTGAGGAAAGAGAAGCAGAATAAAGGGTGTAAAGGTAGTAAGGTAGAAGGGTTAAAGTGTGTGTGCTTCAATGCCAGAAGCATCAGGAACAAAGATGATGAACTGAGAGCTTGGATACATACATGGAATTATGATGTAGTGGCCATTACAGAGACTTGGCTGGTACCAGGGCAGGAATGGATTCTCAATATTCCTGGATTTCAGTGCTTTAAAAAGGATAGAGAGGGGGGAAAATGGGAGGAGGGGTGGCATTACTGGTCAGGGATACTATTTCAGCTACAGAAAGGGTGGGTAATGTAGCAGGATCCTCTTTTGAGTCTGTATGGGTGGAAGTCAGGAACAGGAAGGGAGCAGTTACTCTACTGGGGGTATTCTATAGGCTCCCTGGTGGCAGCAGAGATACCGAGGAGCAGATTGGGAGGCTGATTTTGGGAAGGTGCAAAAATAACAGGGTTGTTATCATGGGTGACCTTAACTTCCCTGATATTGATTGGTACTTGATTAGTTCCAAGAGTTTAGATGGGGCAGAGTTTGTTAAGTTTGTCACAGTATGTTGACAGGCCGACTAGGGGGAATGCCATACTAGATCTAGTATTAGGTAACGAACCGGGTCAGGTCACAGATCTGTCAGCGGGTGAGCATCTGGGGGACAGTGATCACCGCTCCCTGGCCTTTAGCATTATCATGGAAAAGGATAGAATCAGAGAGGACAGGAATTTTTTTAATTGGGGAAGGGCAAATTATGAGGCTATAAGGCTAGAATTTGTGGGTGTGAATTGGGATGATGTTTTTGCAGGGAAATGTACTATGGACATGTGGCCGATGTTTAAGGATCTCTTGCAGGATGTTAGGGATAAATGTCCGGGTGAGGAAGATAAAGAATGGTAGGGTGAAGGAACCATGGGTGGCAAGTGAGGTGGAAAATCTAGTCAGGTGGAAGAAGGCAGTATACATGAGGTTTAGGAAGCAAGGATCAGATGGGTCTATTGAGGAATATAGGGTAGCAAGAAAGGAGCTTAAGAAGGGGCTGAAAAGAGCAAGAAGGGGGCATGAGAAGGCCTTGGTGAGTATGGTAAAGGAAAACCCCAAGGCATTCTTCAATTATGTGAAGAACAAAAGGATGACAGGAGTGAAGATAAGACCCATTAGAGACAAAGGTGGGAAGATGTGCCTGGAGGTTGTGGAAGTGAGCAAGGTCCTCAATGAATACTTCTCTTCGGTATTCAATAATGAGAGGGAACTTGATGACGGTGAAGACAATATGAGTGAGGTTGATGTTCTGGAGCATGTTGATATTAAGGGAGAGGAGGTGTTGGAGTTGTTAAAATACATTAGGACGGATAAGTCCCCGGGACCTGACAGAATATTCCCCAGGCTGCTCCACGAGGCGAGGGAAGAGATTGCTGAGCCTCTGGCTAGGATCTTTATGTCCTGGTTGTCCACGGGAATGGTACCGGAGGATTGGAGGGAGGCAAATGTTGTCCCCTTGTTCAAAAAAGGTAGTAGGGACAGTCTGGGTAATTATAGACCGGTGAGCCTTACGTCTGCAGTGGAAAAGATTCTTAGAGATAGGATCTATGGGTATTTAGAGAATCATGGTCTGATCAGGGACAGTCAGCATGACTTTGAAGGGCAGATTGTGTCTAACAAGCCTGATAGAGTTCTTTGAGGAGGTGACCAGGCATATAGATGAGGGTAGTGCAGTGGATGTGATCTACATTGATTTTAGTAAGGAATTTGACAAGGTTCCACATAGTAGGCTTATTCATAAAGTCAGAAGGCATGGGATCCAGGGAAGCTTGGCAAGGTATATTCAGAATTGGCTTGCCTGCAGAAGGCAGAGGGTCGTGGTGGAAGGAGTACATTCAGATTGGAGTGTTGTGACTAGTGGTGTCCCACAAGTACCTTTTCAGGGACCTCTATTTTTTGTGATTTTTATTAACAACCTGGATGTGGGGGTAGAAGGGTGGGTTGGCAAGTTTGCAGATGACACAAAGGTTGGTGGTGTTGTAGATAGTGTAGAGGATTGTCAAAGATTGCAGAGAGACATTGATAGGATGCAGAAGTGGGCTGAGAAGTGGCAGATGGAGTTCAACCAGGAGAAGTATGAGGTGGTGCACTTTGGAAGGACAAACTGCAAGGCAGAGTACAAAGCAAATGGCAGGATACTTGGTAGTGTGGAGGAGCAGAGGGATCTGGGGATACATGTCCACAGATCCCTGAAAGTTGCCTCACAGGTAATAGGGTAGTTAAGAAAGCTTATGGAGTGTTAGCTTTCATAAGTCGAAGGACAGAGTTTAAGAGTTGTGAGGTAATGATGCAACTCTATAAAACTCTGGTTAGGCAACACTTGGAGTACTGTGTCCAGTTCTGGTCACCTCAGTATAGAAAGGATGTGGAAGCATTGGAAAGGGTACAGAAGAGATTTACCAGGATGTTGCCTGTTTTAGATTGTATGGATTATGATCAAAGATTAAGGGAGCTAGGGCTTTACTCTTTAGAGAGAAGGAGGATGAGGGGAGACATGATAGAGGTATACAAGATATTAAGAGGAATAGACAGAGTGGACAGCCACCGCCTATTTCCCAGGGCAACACTGCTCAACACAAGAGGACATGGCTTTAAGGTAAGTGGTGGGACTTTCAAGGGGAGTTAGAGGAAGGTTTTTTACTCAGAGTGGTTGGTGCGTGGAATGCACTGCCTGAGTCAGTGGTGGAGGCAGATACACTAGTGAAATTTAAGAGACTACTAGACAGGTATATGGAGGAATTTAAGGTGGGGGGTGGTTATATGGGAGGCAGGGTTTGAGGATCGGCACAACACTGTGGGCCGAAAGGCCTGTACTGTGCTGTACTATTCTATGTTCTATGTATGGTTAGTAAGTTTGCAGATGACACTAGAATAGGTGGTGTCATTGACAGTGAAGATATTTATCAGGATTTACAGAAGAATCTTGGTCAGCTGGGTAAACGGAGTTTAATCTGCTTGTGTGAAGTATTGCATTTTGGAAGACAAAAGAGGATAGGACTTTCACAGTGAACGGTAGGTCCCTGTGGAATGTTGTAGCACATTCTAGAAGTACAAGTAAATGGTTCTCTGAAAGAGATGTTGCAGATAGACAGAGTGGTGAAGAAGGCTTTTGGCACACCGGCCAAATCTTTGAACTTCGTCAAAGTTCAAAGTAAATTCTATTCCCAAAATACATACATATTACCATATACAACCCGAGATTCATTTTCCTGCACGTATACTCAGCAAAACAATAGAATAGTAAGTGTAACAGGATCAATGAAAGATCAACCAGAGTGCAGAAGACAACAAACTGTGCAAATGCAAATATAAGTAAATATCAATAAATAATGAGAACATGAGCTAATGAGATGAAAAGTCCTTAAAGAGTGATCATTTGTTCTTGATCCTGGTGGTGTGAGTCCTGAGGCAGCATGGCCTGGGTGGTGGGGATCCCTGATAATCGATGCTGCTTTCCTACACTAATACATTGAGTTTAGAAGTTGGGATGTTATGTTGTAGTTGTAAAGATATTGGGGAGGGTGCATTTGGAATATCAGTTTTGGTCACCCTACAACAGGAAAGATGGCTTTAAGCTGTAAAGATTGCAGAGGAGATTTACAAGGATGTTTCTGCACTCAAGGGACTGATTTACTCACAAAGTTCAGCAGGTTGGGACTTCTTACTTGGAGCGTAAGAGAATGAGGGATGATCTCATAGTGGGAGATGAAATCATGGGGGGCATCAATAAGGTCAATGCCCACAGATGTTTTCTTTCAACTCTCTGGGGAAGCACATGTGCAACACTATTACAGCGTTCGATTCCTGGGTTCAGTTGCCCCACTGTCCGTAACAAGTCTGTACATTCCCCCAGTGAGTATTTGGGCTTACTCTGGGTGCTTCAGTTTTCTCCCACAACCTAAGCACATATGGATTAGTCGGTTAATTGGTGACATGGGTGTAATTGGGTAGCACAAGTGTGTTGAATTTTATTCATTATATTACCATGAATAAAATGAAAGAGTGGTCACTGTTTTTTCCAAAAATTCGAGAATCAAGAACAGTAGAGCATATAGGAGAAGGGGGAGATTTAATAGGAACCTGAGGGGCAACCATGGGGTGGCATGTATATGGAATGAGCTGCCAGAGGAAGTGGTTGAGGCAGATACATTAAAAACATTAAGAGACACTTGGACAGGAATATGCGAGGGATATGGGCCAAATGCAGGTAAGTGGGACTGGCTTATACAGGAATCTCAGTCAGTTTGGACTGGTTGGGCTGAACAGCCTATTTCCACGTTGTATAATTCTACGATTCCATGATCCTACGACCTCATTAGTCACCCACAGAAACTGCTTAGAAGCAAGTCATTCACAATTGAAGGATCTACCAAACAAAAATGTAAATTGTTGTTACGTTGTTTCTCACTGGAGATATTATTCTGAAAATTCCACTCCTTAATATTACCTCTTTACAGTATTAGACAACTGGCAGTCTAACTTTCCAGGAGAGAAAAGTGAACATGACAATTTATTCTGTGTGTGTTTCTGAAATTTCTAGTTTCTGCAGATTTTCTCTTGTTTGTGATGACAACTTCTTTATTTATTTAGTGATAACATGTGGAATAGGCCCTCAGGCCCCTTCAAACCACGCTGCTTCAGCAACCCCTCCCCTCACCCCAACTTCTCAATTATTCCTGCTCCCAGAGGTGATCTTTCAGACTTTGAACTTAACCCTCCCAAGATCTGCCTGTTCTGCTTCTCACTCCTCTCTGTTAACTATCTTGTCTGATCACAGTCCCAATGCCCCCTCCCCAAATGCTGGACTCTGAGGCCCACCGTCTCCTAGGTTACACACCAATTGGGATCAAGAAGTGCCTAAGCTCAAACTTGGTTCATGCCAACCAGGTGGCACATGGTTGATGCTGTATTGCCCACAGGAAATTAGCCAAACAGGGCATTGCGCCTCACCCCCGTGGCATTCTGGCACACCTGTTGGGTGCACTTGGTAGTTGGGGTATAATGCTCTGCTGATCATTGAATGGGAGCATAAAGATTCATCAGAAATCCATCAACTTGTCTCCACACCTTCAGATGTTCACTTTGAATGAATTGCTCTGCTTTTTAATAGAGCTGAGCACTTTACAGAAAATCTATCATTCCTTTGCAGAAAACATTGAGAAAATAGATCAGATGCCAGAAACAGCTCCAACAAATGTCAGACTGGCAGTGTTACTGCAGGTTTTCAGACTTGAGTAGGGCTGTCCTGACTCTTATGACAAAGCCTTATTGCCCTGACCACATCAAAATAAACCTGTCAACAGATGAAAAGAAGTGGATGAAATAACACATCTTCTTATTAAATAAAGCTAATCTTAAACAGATTAAGAGAAACTGTATTCTGGAAGGGTATATCAATTACAAACCAGCAATGTCTGAGAGCAAAGAGACTGCAGGGACAAATTATCTGTTTTTTCCCCTCTATCTGTCACTAAAATTAATTGAAGATCAAAGGTTGCAAAGAAAGCTCATTGCTCATGTTGTTTACATTTGATGAAGTTCCTTATCAGTTCATTGGTGTCAGGGGACTCTTTCAGTTATAGTGGTTGGTTTCTTGCATGTAATCAGAGCCTTTGTTCTAATTTTCTGTTTTGCCCTGTACCAGGATAGATAGAACAAGCAGTTGTATTCTTCAAACTTCCTACCGATACATTTCTTTCAAAATGTTGTCTTAATTTTTATGTATGCATGGAAAATTCCCAGCAAAGTGATTTGGGAAGGATCTTTGACCTCTTTCCTTTCTAGAAATTATTCTTGTTTTTTTTTACCACGAATTTAACAGGCCAACAAGTCCAGCTCCATTTCAAGGCCTCCTCTTTTGGCCCCAGACGATATCTAAAGTATTTACACTTCATTAATTGCTTCGCCATAACCTTCAGCTCTCTGTCACTTCCACATTATCACTTCCCAGCTCTAGACATTATTCCCACTTTTCCCTCGCACAGGTGCTGTTAACTCCCCTTCACCTGGATCCACCTACTGCCTGCCAGCCAGCTCTTTCCCTTCCACCTTTTTATACAGGCTATCTCACCTCTATCATTGAGTCCTGATGAAAGGTCTCTACCTGAAACCACAACTGTCCAATTCCCTCCATAGATTCTACTGGTAAGCTCCTCTGATTATTTTGTGAGTTGCCCTGAATTCCAATTTCTACAGCCAGACTGAGGGCAGATGATACAGCCAGCTCTCTAAATGTGAAGTCACTGGGACAAGAGGGAAAGTGTAGGTGTATGGAGTTGAGCTACAGATCAGCCATTATAGAAACGAATACCAAAATGATTTTAAAGGTAAAATGACCTTTTCTTCTTTCTGTTACTACCTCCTCCTCTCCCATGTTTCTATCTTAATGCAGTTACTGTCCCCTGAAAGGCAGCAAGATCTAACCCAACTGCTGACAATCCTATCCTGACCACAGGCACATATTAGGTATTTATTAATTTATTGAGATACGGTGCCACACTGCCCAGTAAACCCTGATTGAGCCCCAGCCTAATCACAGGACAACTTATAATGACCAATTAACCTACCAACCAGTACATCTTTGGATTCTGGGAGGAAACCGCAGCGAGTGGAAGTAACCAACATGGTGATAAGGAGAACGTACGAACTGCTTACAGGCAGTGGCTGGAATTGATCCCGGAGTGCTCATATTATAAAGAGTGCGATCCATTACTTCAAAATAAAATACATGGGCAGCATAGAACCAAGAATTAGGTATAATTTCCAAAATAAGAAGGTATGTTCCACATGCTGATAATATGTTGATTGTGTGTAATTCATAGAATTTAATATTCTGGTGTTGTAGAACCATAGAACCATAGAACACTACAGCACAATACAGGCCCTTCCTCCCTCCATGCTGTGCCGACCCATATAATCCTTAAAAAAAAGTACTAAACCCACACTACCCATAACCCTCCATTTTTTTTTCATCCATGTGCCTGTCCAAGAGGCTCTTAAATACCCCTAATGTTTTAGCCTGCACTACCATCTCCGGCAAGTCATTCCAGGCACTCACAACCCTCTGTGTAAAAAGCTTACTCCTGATGTCTCCCCTAAACTTCCCTCCCCTAATTTTGTACATATGCCCTCTGGTGTTTGCTATTGGTGCCCTGGGAAACAGGTACTGACTATCCACCCTATCTATGCCTCTCATAATCTTGTAGACCTCTATCAAGTCCCTTCTCATTCTTCTACGCTCCAAAGTCCCAGCTCTGCTAACCTTGCTTCATATGATTTGTTCTCCAAACCAGGCAACATCCTGGTAAATCTCCTCTGCACCCTCTCCATAGCTTCCAAATACATCCTATAATGAGCTGACCAGAATTGAACACAATATTCTAAGTGCAGTCTCACCAGAGATTTGTAGAGTTGCAACATGACCTCTCTACTCTTGAACTCAATCCCCCTGTTAATGAAACCTGGCATCCCATAGGCCTTCTTAACTACCCTATCAACCTGTGCAGTGAGCTTGAGGGATGTACGGATTTGAACCCCAAGGTCCCTTTGTTCATCCACACTCTTAAGTAACTGACCATTAGTCCTGTACTCAGTCTTCTGGTTTGTCCTTCCAAAATGCATCACCTCACACTTGTCCGGATTGAACTCCATCTGCCATTTTTCTGCCCAACTCTGCAGCCTGTCTATATCCTCTTGTAACCTTCGACAACCTACAGCTCCAACCACAACTCCTCCAATCTTCGCGTCATCCGCAAACTTACTCACCCATCCTTCCGCCTCTACATCCAGGTCATTTATAAAAATCACTAATAGCAGGGGTCCCAGGACAGATCCCTACGGCACTCCACTAGTCACCGACCTCCAGGCAGAATACTTTCCTTCCACAACTACCCTCTGCTTTCTTCCTTTAAGCCAATATTTTAATCCATACAGCCAAGGTTGCACTTATCCCATGCCTCATGACTTTCTGGATGAGTCTCTCATGAGGGACCTTGTCAAATGCTTTGCTAAAGTCCATGTAGACCACACCATTGCCCTATCCTCCTCAATTTCTTTTGTTACTTCTTCAAAAAACTCAATCAGGCTCATGAGGCATGATCTTTGCTTCAGAAAGCCATGTTGACTATCCATGAGTAGACTGTACTTCTCCAAATGCTTGTAGATCCTATCCTTAAGAATCCTTTCCAGTAGTTTGCATACCATCAATGTAAGACTCACTGGTTGATTGTTCCCAGGTTTCTCCCTATTACCTTTATAAACAAGGGAACTACATTTGCCATTCTCCATTCCTCCAGCACTTCCCCTGCAGCCAGAGGATTCAAAGATCATGGCTAATGCTCCTGAGATCTCTTCTCTCAATTCCCACAACAACCTGGGGTGTATCATATCTGGCCCTGGGGATTTATCAATCTTAATGTTTTTAAGAAGATCCAGCACTTCTTCCTTAATCTCCACATTGTCCAGCACACAGGCCCGCTCTACTTCAACCTCATCCTGATCAAGATCCTTTTCACTTGTGAATACTGAAGCAAAGTATTCATTTAGGACCTCCTTCGCTTCCAGGCACATGTTGCCCTCTTTATCCTTTAGCGATCCCACCTTCGTTCTCGTCATCCTCCTATTCTTCACATACGCATAGAACGTCTTGTGGTTCTCTTTAATCCTACATGCCAAGGCCTTCTCATGCCCCCTTCGAGCTCTCCTAAGTCCTTTCTTTAGCTCCTTCCTGGCTACCCTATATTTCTCATAAGCCCCTCCTACTTCATGCTTCTTATATCTAACATATGCTTCCTTTTTCCTCTTGATGAGTTACCTCACATGTTTTGTCAGCCATGGTTCCCTTTTCCTACCATCTTTTCCTTGCTTCAGTGGGACAAACCTATCCTGAACCCAGCTCAAGTGGTCCCTAAACTTCTCCCACATTACTTCTGTGCTTTCCCCTTTGAACATCTGTTTCCAATTTACTCTTGATAGTTCCTGCCTCATCCCTTCAAAGTTAGCCCTTCCCCAGTTAAGCACTTTACCATTTTGTTTGATTTTATCCCTTTCCATAGCTATGCTGAAGCTAAGGGGGTTGTGGTCACTCTCACCAAAATGCTCCCCCACCAAGAGGTCTGTCACCTGACTAGGTTCATTACCCAGAACTAGATCCAGTATAGCCTCTCCTCTCGTCGGCTGGTCCACATACTGTGACAGGAACACTTCTTGAACACACCTGACAAATTCATCCCCATCTATCCCCCTTGCACTCAGGAGGTGCCAGTCAATATGAGGGAAGTTGAAATCTCCCATAACTATTACCCTGTATTTCCTGCACCATTCTAAAATCTGCCTGCTTATCTGCTCCTTGGTGTCCCGAGGGCTATTTGGGGGCCTATAGACTACTCCCAGCACAGTGATTGATCCCTTCCTATTTCTGACTTCCACCCAGACTGACTCCGTGGACACTCCTTCTGCAGCATTCTCCCTTTCTATAGCCGTGATACTATCCCTGACCAGCAATGCCACTCCCCCCTTTTCTACCTCCCATCCTATTCCTTTTAAAACACCTGAACCCCAGGACCTGCATCATCCAATCCTGCCCTTCCTCCAACCAAGTTTCAGTAACAGCCACAACATTGTAGTTCCACGTACTAATACATGCTCTAAGTTCATCCTTCTTGTTCCTAATACTCCTAGCATTGAAATAGACACATTTCAACCCCTTTAACTGGCTACCATTGTTTCATCCCCTGCCTGTCCTTCCTCATCAACTCAGAACTCTTAGCATCATGCTCTTGTCCTTCTACCTTAATCCCTACACTCACATTCTGATTCCCACCCCTCCCCGCCAAACTAGTTTAAATCCTCCCCAACAGCTCTATCAAACCTGCCTGCCAGGATGTTGGTCCCCCTGGGATTCAAGTGCAACTCGTCCTTTTTGTATAGGTCACACCTGCCCTAAAAGAGGTCCCAATGATCCAGAAATCTGAATCCCTGCCCCCTGCTCCATTCCCTCAGCCACGCATTTATCTTCTGCCTCATCCTATTCTCGCTGTTGCGTGGCACAGGCAGTAATCCCGAGGTTACTACCTTTTGTTGTGGTTTTTTGTGCCTCACAAATGACCAGGAGATGCAGAAGATTCTTCAAGAAGGGTTAAACTTTAATTTGCAAATCAAAGCTGAGACAGTCATTGAGCTAGTCGCTGATTGCCCACCAATCCTCGGACACTGCATTTTTTATAGCAATCTCCTGGTCCAGTTGCATTAGCATATGTAATCGATCTATAGTTGCGTATTACACGTACTACACATACATCATGTCCCTATTGTTCCTATCAATTGGTTTAATCATGTTCTAATCTACATCTCTTAGCTACCTCTCATTAACATACCATTGTCTTCTACATTTTTAAGACTTCAGTCTCCTACCAAATTGGGTACATGCATAGCAAATAATAAACTCAGAACTGAGCAATGTTCTAATCTACGTTTCTTTAGCTCTTTAGCTACCTCTCATTAACACACCATTGTCTTCTACATTCCTAAGTCTTCATTCTACTAAATTGAGTACATGCATAGCAAACTGACTAGTTACACAGCAAATGTTACAAGTTTTATACTCCATAATATTTTTATACTCCAATACTTTGAGGTCCTGCTTTTCAACTTCCTTCCTAACTCCCTGTAGTCTTCTTTCAGGACCTCTTCCCTTTTCCTACCTATGTCATCGGTACCAATATGTACCACGACCTCTGGCTGTTCTCCCTCCCACCGCAGGATATCTTGGACGCGATCAGAAACATCCCAAACCCTGGCACCTGGGAGGCAAACTACCATCCGAGTTTCTTTCCTGCGCCCACAGAATCGCCTGTCTGAACCCCTAATTATAGAGCCCCCCTATCACTACTGACTTCCTTTTCCTTTCCCTACCCTTCTGAGCCACAGGGCCAGAGTCTGTGCCAGAGACATAACCACTGTCACTTTCCACAGGTAGGCTGTCTCCCCACCCCCCAACACTACTCAAACAGGAGTACTTATTGTCAAGGGGTACAGCCACAGGGGTACCCTCTAATACCTGACTCTTCCCCTTCCCTCTCCTGACTGTGACCCATTTCTCTGTTCCCCGTGACTCCAGAGTGAGCACCTGTTGGTAACTCCTCTCTATCACCTCCTCACTCTCCCTGACCAGACGAAGGTCATCGAGCTGCAGCTCCAGTTCTCTAACACGGTCCCTTAGGAGTTGCATCTCGATGCACCGGGTGCAGATGTGGCCGTCCGGGATGCCGGGAGACTCCAGGACCTCCCACATCTGACTCCGACCACAGAAAACTGGTCTCACACGTATACTACCTCCTTTTGCAATCAACAACTGCCTCACCTTGTCCCGTTACCGCCGAAGCCTGTGGAGCCAAAGCCCTTTCACTCCACTGCCCGCTCCCAGCGCTCAGTGTATTGTAGTTAAATGGAGCTGTCAGTCTAAAGAAGAAGTCATCCAGTTTTATTGATACAGACAGGTCATATTTGTCAATTGTTAAAATAAGAAGTGATATTTTTGGCTTAAATTCAATGCTTCCAACATGCAGCAAAACAGGGAACATTGATTATGTAACAGGAGACAGCTAACAAAACCTTCCAAATGCCAAGAGCTAGTGTATTGCGGAAGATATAGTTATGTCTGGCAGAGGATGTTGCAATCTTGGCCCAGCAGGTAATAGGCTTGCCTGCATGTCAGGTTATCGGCTCAGTGATGCCTATAGAGATGCATGCATGCATCTCTATATAACAACGTTGCTGACTCACGACTGCACTGCCAGATCCACTTCAAGTTCAGTGATGATACAATTTTACTTGAGCTCATCGACAACAATGATGAGTTGGCATACAGAGAGGAGGTTGTCAAATAGTATGGAAACAACCTGAGTCTCAGTGTGGACAAGACAGAAGAGATGACAATGGACTTCAGGAAGGTGCAAGTTGACCGCTCTACATGGAAAGAGTAAAGATCACAAATTCCTTGCTGTGCACATAACGGATGATCTAACCTGGACCCACAATACCTCCTCATTAGTCAAGAAGACACACCAGCTCCTATGCTTTCTGGAGAGCTTGTGGCTTGCAAGGCTCCCTGCCCCCACTCTAACAACTTTCTACAGAAGCGCCATTGACAGTGGCTACATCACTGTGTGGTAAGGAAGCTGCAAGGCATCAGAACACAAGACCCTACAAAGGATAGTAAAAACCGCTGAGAGGATTACCAGGATCTCCCTTCCTCCTGTTTGTGACATTTACCAGGAGCGTTGTATACAAAGGACCTGAAACTTCATTGCAGATTCCTATCACCCATCCCACAATGTCTTTGATCCACTATCATCAGGGAGGGGGTCGCAGAGCATCAGGACTATGACTGCCAGTCTAGGTAACAGCTTCTTCCCTCTGGCTGTGAGACCCTGCCACAACCGAGGTCTCATCACTAGGACAATGAGGAGTTTATCTTTTACTGTTTACCTTTGCTGTGCACTTCACATGTATTTTGAATTATATTTTATTAACTTATTTGTGGTAATATTTTGTTTTACGTGCTGTGTATGATATATGCTGTGTATGCTGTGGACCAGAAAAAATCTTGTTCCGTTTGGTTGTATATTGGTACAGTCAGATAACAATAAACTTGAACTTGAATTAGTAAGCTGGTCTTTACTCTGGTGTGGTTCTATTGCATAGATAAGATATGCTTCAAGACTATCTGCTATTAATGATGGATGTAAATGATTCACGGCTTTGCACTTCCTAATGAGAATATGGGAAATAGTCCCACTGCCTTGGCCAAAATCTATCTCTTGTTACGTCTGTGGCCCCCTCCTTTTAGAGAATCGCAAGATCACTATTAAGTCAGGTCAGAAGACCCAGGAAATGAGAGAAAGACATGCAGAATCCACAAAGAGTTTGGAATGTGCCCTGGCCTCTGAAAGGCGGAACCATTGATAACGGCTATTGTCTCTTGGAGACGGAATTGTTTATTGAATACTGTACGATTCATCGAAGCCCCCAGGTAATGAACCGAGGGGGGTTGGTGGAGGGATTGCATCATCCCAACCTGATTGACATCTGAGACCCTGTGAGTCAGGACAAAAGAGGGTCTGGAGAACAGCCCCTTTAGACACACCAGAAGAAATGCTGGAACTCCTGTAACAGCGTAATAGCGAAAGCCGGTGGAAAAGCCCATGTGCGTCCTTTTCCATTTGCCTCAGAATTGGTGGGCCTTTACCACGGAAGCATGGCTTTAGCTAACCACCAAGGGGGAATCAGCCCCCAATGACTCTCAAAGGATTGACATCATAAAAGGAATGGGCAAGTTAAACCTCCGCCTTTCTCTCCAACCAAAAAGCTGCAGCTTGAATGAACTTGAGTGACTTTTATATTTCCATCGGACCATACATTATCCCCTAGACAACGACAGAGCTATTTCTTATTGAGTATTATTATATCTGTGCTTTTAGATTTAGTATTGACGACGTATATTATCTGTATGTTTGCATTGATATTATTTTTGTGTATTTTTATCAATAAATACTGTTAAAAGTAGTACCAACAGACTTCAACGGACCTCTCTATCTTTGCTGGTAAGTGACCCAGTTACGGGGTACTTAACGCTCTTAGCAATAACACTGAAACAGACATTCCACTTATTCATTGAAATGGTATCAGTGGAGCCATTTTTCATTCATATGTGAACGTGAATGTCACTGGCAGGGCTTGTACCATTGTCCATCCTAATTTCCCGGAGGAAAACATTGATGGGCCATTTTCTTGAGTTGTGGTGAAAGTATTTTCCAAACCCTGTTAGGTAGGGACTTTCATAGTTTGCCAAGTGACAATACAGAAATGGAAAATACTTCTATCTCAGGGTGGTATGTGACTTGGAGAAGGAATTGCAAATATTTGCTGCCAGGGTTTGGGAGTTGTTGTTAAATATAGTTTGATGATTTGCCATCGGGTGTCTTTAGATGGTTCACATTGTAGCCATGCAATACCAGCGATGGAGTCAGAATATTTAGGAAGACAGATACAGTACCAACCAATCAGGCTGCGTTGTTCTGGTTGGTGATGAGCTGCTGAGTATTATCAGACCTGCACTCATCCAAGTAAGTGGGAGTTTTCTATCACACTCCAGAATTTAGAGAGTCAAGGTGAGAGAGAATTTTCTGTAAAATATTTAGGAATTACTTTAACTCCCTAAAGCATGTAGAGTTATGGAATCAACATCCTGGGAGAGAATGATCACCATATTTTAGGTTCAATATGCATCTTGGTTCTGGTATGAATGAGATGTGTCTTAAAATTAGATGTGCCTAGTTTCCAACTGTTTTCCCAATTAATGACCTATTTTTTGAAAATACTATCCTTTTAAAAAAATTAGTTAAAATTGGTTGTAGCAAATGGTGTTTTAGTTACATTTTATGAGCAAGGAATACAAATCTCTCGTATTTGCTGAGATGAAGTGCAATCTATGAAACATCCTACAAAATCCATGTGTTCCCGGAAGCCCGTTAAATACACCAGACAGAGTGATGATGCAACACTATCCTCGACACAAGCAGGAATGACAGGGATTTTTAAAATATTGCTTAATATATGAGGGTCACATGAACACTTATAGAACAAAATTGCTCCACATGTTATCTCTTCTTATAAAAGACAAAAGGTATAATCTTCTAAATCCATATGCTTGGTGTTTTTGTAAATATTTTATTTAAATATTGTGCTACTTGGTGGAGACCATGTTCATATGGGGTGAGACAGATACTCTTTTTATAAAGTATTTACTCTGAAGATTCCTGGCCACTTGGCTTAGTAAACTGGTAAATCACTTTGATTGTCATAAGTCGGGTGTTGAATCAGGACCCAACTGCAGGACACAAACACTGGAGTCCCGGAAACAGGACGAGACAGAACCCAAGGACGGGACGGGATGCAGTCTAGGCAAGGGAAGCAGGACCAGGACGAGGGACTGGGAACAAGGAGCCTGGGGTGGACTCCGAGCCCGAGACTGGACAAGGACCCAGAACCTGGGTCTTGCCTTGGGCTCGGACCCCCAAACCCAGGCGAGGACATGACAAAGCTTGGCTAGGGACTTGGGTCGAGGCTGCAGGCTGCAGGCTTGAAGCTTGGGGAAGTCGGAGGCTGGAGCTAGGGACAGACTGGGAACTGTACATCAACATGGAGCTGGGACTTATCCTCCAACAAGCCAGGACTCATCTTAACAGGACACTGACATGAGACGGGACAGTACACAGACATAGACCCAGGTCTTATCCTCCGACAAGCTGGGACTCATCTATAACTCCACACCAAGGTGGGGCAGGACCATCCATCGGATAACGACAGAATGGCCTGACCTACCCGACAGAGGCAAAGACAAGACAAGACAGATTCCCCCCGCAGGGCAATAGCAGAACAGCCTGAATAACCCCACAGAGGCAAGGACAAGGCAAGACAGATCCCCCCACAGGGTAACAGCAGAATGGCCTGACTTACCCCACAGGGGCACGAGGACAGGAAGAGACAAACACCAAGGAACGACAGACCATCAGCAGGCACCTCTGCATTGGGGTAGCTCCGAGTAGCCATTACAGCCAGCAGCCTTGGCTGGCTACAGAAGCAACCAGATCCCTACCTGGCTCAGAGTGGCTGATGGCTACCCAGCTGGCCCAGGAAACAGCTGAATCCATACCACAATGGCCACTCTGACTACTACCAGCAAGGCTCCCAGAAGCCATGGTTCTCCAACACAGCCCCAAGGATGGCATGTCCATTCTAGCCTTCCACCAGCCATCTGTGCCATGAGTGTCTGAACAAGCCGATGCTGATGCCATCCCCGTCCCCACTCTTGCCACCCCCCCAACCACACTCAATACCAGGGCCACTTATATTCCCAGTTCCAATATGAGCCTCAGGTGTTTCTAGTTAAGTCCAACCACAGCAAGAAACCGCCGGAAAACTTGGAGTCCGGAGTCCAGGGTCTCCGGACACATGTACCAAGGTGCAGTGTGTTGGAATGTGAACAGAGTCACACAGACACTGAAGCTAGTGAATACAGAAATGTTTTATTCAGCAAAAAAGAGCAACAGGCATCATCTTTGAAGAAGAAGCCTGTTCAAACCCAATATTTCATGACATTTTATATGCTAAAGATCAAAAGTACCAGCAGAACAATTCTACAGTTTCAATGTATTTACAATGCTTCCTTTGAATTACATACAGTTTTCAAACACCTCCTTCTATGCACCTGCAGTCCAGACATCTAAAATGAATGTTAATCAGCATTGTCTGGTTTGCAGTCAATTCCAGCCTGCAGCTCCAGAAATACTATTGTTCAGAACTGCATTTAAAATTTAATCTACAATCCAAATACAGTATGGAAACTGGCTGCTGTTAAAATTAGCATTTGCTATGTACCATAACTCCAGAAGATGCCCTACCACAGTGAAACACCTGTCTTGCATACCACTCATGCAGTTCAATTCATTACAGCAGTATATTGAGGTGGCACATGGTAAAACAATAACAAAATGCAGAATAAAGTGTTCCAGGTACAGAGAAAGTGCAGTGCAGATAGGCAATAAAGTACAACGTCATAATAAAGTACAGTAGATTGTAAGATCAAGAGTCCATCTTATCATACTAGGGAACTGTTCAACAATTGTATAATAGCAGAATAGAAGCTGTCCTTGAGTCTGGCAGTACTCACTTTCAGGTCTTTGTGCTGTTATGAATGTATCACAGCTCTGAGGGGCCGAAGGGGCGGGAGCAGCCCCCTCCTTCCGGAGAATCATAAGAGCACTATTAATTCAGGTCTCGGACCCAGGCAAATGAGAGACAATGTAATGGTTTTGGCCATGGCTCTTAGAGACACCTGTGCTAAGTGCATGACCCTGCTACGTGACAGCTACCACGGATATGGACACCCTCGGGCAATGTGGGGGTGGGGATTGCATCACCCTACTTTGATGGACATCTTCAACTCTGCAAGTCAAGATAAAAGGGGACTGCAGAAGGCGGTACCCCAGAGAGACGCACCAGAAGGACTCGATCGCTCAACGCTCCCGTGATAGCTGGAAGCCAGTCAAAAGCCACGTGCGCTCCGTAACTTCTCTGCCTGGGGAGCGGGTGGCTGATAATACCGGGAAGGACTTCGAACTAATAACAGGGAAACAACGCTCCCCTGATTCAACGGTGTTGTTTCGTCAAAGACCCGGGCAAGTTTTGTCGTTTCTCCTCACTCTCTCTGAAACACGTGAAACCCAGCGATTCCCCAAAACGACTGAAGCCTGCAGACTTCTGAGTGACTTTTATATTTCCAACGGACAATATATTATCCCCTAGACAACAGGCGAGATTATTTCTTAATGATGATTATTGCTATACCCGCACTTTAGATTGAGTTTGCCGATGTATATGTTCTGAATGTTTGTATTAACCTTACTTTTGTGCCCCCCTTTATGAATAAAACCGTTCGAAAATAGTGCCATCAGACTCCAACGGACCTCTCTATCTTTGCTGGTGAGTTATCCAGTTACGGGATATGTAACAGTGCCTTCTGCCTAAAGGGAGGGTGGAGAAGAGAAAATAACTGAGATGGGCAGGTGTGGTGAACTATGTGCCTGTCGGGACACGCCCCTGCTGACTGCTCCTGTGGCTCCTCCCACAGGCCCCTGTATAAAGGAGACCTGCGGCCTGAAGATCGGCCTCAGTCTCCAGGACCTTGTATGATAGACACTCACTCCTGGTTCCTTCTTCCAGTCAATAAAAGCCGATATCTCGCCTACGTCTCAGTGTGAGTTATTGATGGTGCATCAATTTTATTGACTGGAAGAAGTTTTAAAACATGGAACCCGTTTTGCGTCCGGACCGGTTGGATTTGGACCCTCAAGACCCTGACGCAGCTCTCGCTTTTGAACACTGGCTTGCATGCTTCCAATCGTACTTGGCGGAGCTTCGTGCGACTGAACCCGCCGTTATGCACAGAATCCTACTCTCGAGGGTCACCCCCAAAGTTTACTCCATTATCCGGGACCTGCCGACCTACGAAGGGGCACTGGACGCCCTCAAACGACAGTACCTGCGGCCGGTGAACACCGTCTACGCAAGACATCGCTTAGCTACCCGGCAACAGCGGCCTGGCGAATCGTGCGCTGAGTTTCTCCGAGCACTACAGACACTAGTCCGAGCTTGTGACTGCAAGACGCTCACGGCAGAACAGCATGCGGAGCTGCTGGTGCGAGACGCCTTTGTGACGGGACTGAGGTCAGTGTACATGCGCCAGCGACTGCTGGAGAACTCGGATCTTACCTTAAGCTCGGCGATAGAGAAGGCCAACGCTCTAGAAGCTGCGCGGCATAACGCCGACGCTGTCCAGTCGCGCGATTCCCCGCCGGTTTCGTGGACGCCTCAGACCCCGCCACCGCCGGCTCCCGGGAGCGAATTCGCCAACGCCGCCGCCAGTCGCCATTCCACGAGCTCCCCGACCCAGACCACGGCTGTGGCCCGTAAGAAACTCATGCCTTGTTATTTCTGTGGCCAAAAGAAACATCCTCGACAACGCTGTCCAGCGCGAGAAGCGACCTGCTCCAGCTGCGGAAAGCGGGGCCACTTCGCCAAGGTCTGTAAGTCTCAACCTCGAGCGGAGTGCAGCGCTGCGGGTGAAACGTGGGGGCCGCCATCTTGCATGCCGGGATGTGGGCGGCCATCTTTGTCGACGTCAGCACGCCCCGCCCCCGACCCTCCGATGCTGACCGGGTACCCCGACGGCGATCCAACTCTGGCCACTGTGACTCTCGACCAAAGCGCCCCACACCAGCTTGCAAGATCCATGATGGACATCCAGGTGGAGGGGCATTGGACTGGATGCCTGTTTGACACGGGCAGCACTGGGAGTTTTATTCACCCGGACACAGTGCAACGCTGCGGACTTGCAACGCGGCCGGTCAGTCGGAGGTTCCATTTGGCCTCTGGGTCGCAGTCCACAGACATCCGGGCGGGTTGTGTAGCGACTTTGGTGGTGCAAGGCACAGTATATCGGGACTTTGAACTGCTGGTCATGCCTAATCTGTGTGCACCTGTGCTATTGGGGCTGGACTTCCAGAGCCATCTCGAAAGTGTGACTATGGTATACGACGGGCCCCTCCCACCACTCACTGTCAAGAATCCTCAGTTTTGTGGGACTTCTTCACATACCCCGCTACTGACCACACACACACACGGACACACACATCCCATCCAGAACCAGGCCAACAGCTGCGCTACCGACACTTGCAGCCTCTCCACTCTCAAGATCCCTCCCCCACCGCTGTTCGCCAACCTGACCCCCGACTGTAAACCTGTGGCAACCAAAAGCAGGAGGTACAGCGCGGGGGACCGGGCCTTCATTCGGTCGGAGGTGCAGCGGCTGCTCAGGGAGGGGATCATTGAGCCGAGCACAAGCCCTTGGAGGGCCCAGGTGGTTGTTGTTCGGACTGGGCAGAAAAATAGGATGGTGGTGGACTATAGTCAAACCATCAATAGGTTTACGCAGCTTGACGCATACCCCCTACCCCGCATCGCGGATATGGTCAACCAGATTGCTCAGTATAAGGTGTACTCGACAATAGATCTGAAATCCGCTTATCACCAGCTCCCCATCTGCCCAGAGGACCGCCCCTACACCGCCTTCGAGGCGGGCGGCCGGCTCTATCACTTCCTGCGCGTCCCTTTCGGTGTCACGAATGGTGTCTCTGTCTTCCAGAGGGAAATGGACCGGATGGTGGACCAGTACCAACTGCAGGCCACATTTCCCTATCTGGATAACATCACCATCTGTGGTCATGACAGGCCAGATCACGACGCCAACCTCCAACGGTTTCTCCAAGTGGCCGCAGCTCTGAACCTTACTTATAACAGGGACAAGTGTGTTTTTGGTACCACCCGCCTTGCTATACTTGGGTATGTCGTGGAAAACGGGGTTATTGGGCCTGATCCCGAACGTATGCGCCCCCTGTTAGAGCTCCCTCTTCCCACCACTCTCAAGGCCCTCAGACGGTGCCTGGGGTTTTTTTCCTATTACGCCCAATGGGTCCCCCATTACGCAGACAAGGCTCGCCCCCTGGTCAAGTCTACCTCGTTTCCCCTCTCTGCTGAGGCCTGCGCGGCCTTCAACTGCATTAAAGCGGACATTGCCAAAGCTACGATGCATGCAGTGGACGAGACCGCTCCCTTCCAAGTGGAGTGTGATGCCTCCGATTTCGCTCTGGCTGCTACCCTTAATCAGGAAGGCAGACCAGTAGCATTCTTTTCTCGCACCCTCCAAGGCTCTGAAATTCGGCACTCCGCGGTGGAGAAAGAAGCCCAGGCCATAGTGGAGGCTGTTAGGCACTGGAGGCACTATCTTGCTGGCAAAAGATTCACTGTGCTGACCGACCAGCGCTCGGTTGCGTTCCTGTTCAGCAACCAACAGCGGGGCAAGATCAAAAATGATAAGATTTTGCGGTGGAGGATAGAACTCTCCACCTACACCTATGATATCCTGTACCGGCCTGGCAGACTCAATGAGCCCCCTGATGCCCTATCCCGGGGAACATGTGCTAGCACACAGCTCGACCAGCTGTACGCCCTTCATGCACAACTTTGCCATCCGGGGGTCACCCGATTTTACCATTTTGTGAAAACTCGGAACCTGCCGTACTCCCTGGAGGACATCAGGACGATGACCAGGGACTGCCAAATTTGTGCCGAGTGCAAACCGCACTTCTACTGTCCTGACACGGCACAACTTGTCAAGGCCACCCGCCCTTTTGAACGCCTGAGTGTTGACTTTAAGGGCCCCCTTCCCTCCACTGACCGCAATGTCTATTTTCTCAGTGTTATTGACGAGTTCTCACGGTTCCCCTTTGCCATCCCCTGCCCCGACACCACTGCTACGTCCGTCATAAAAGCCCTGCGCCAGCTCTTCACTCTGTTCGGGTATCCCTGCTATATCCACAGTGATAGAGGGTCCTCCTTTATGAGTGAAGAGCTGCGCCAGTACTTGCTAGCTAGGGGCATTGCTACCAGTCGGACCACGAGTTATAATCCCCGGGGTAATGGCCAGGTAGAGCGGGAGAATGCCACAGTGTGGAAGGCCACACTTTTAGCCCTCAAGTCCAAAGGGTTGCCGGTCTCTCGATGGCAGGAGGTCCTCCCTGAGGCACTGCACTCTATCCGCTCTCTGTTATGTACGTCCACCAATGCCACCCCTCACGAACGCCTATTCTCTTTTCCCAGGAAGTCTGTCACTGGGACCACCCTACCAGTTTGGCTGACGTCCCTGGGGCCAGTGCTGCTCCGGAAACATGTGAGGAGCAATAAATACTCCCCGCTGGTGGAGAGGGTTCACCTTCTCCATGCGAACCCCCAGTATGCTTACGTGGTCTTACCTGATGGGCGGGAGGACACGGTCTCCATCCGCGACCTGGCACCCGCTGGTGCAGCAGACCACTACCCTGAAGGCTCTCCGGTAACTGTGAACCCTGCACCAGAGGTGACACCGTACTCACCAGGCCCTACAGACTCCTCACGACACTTGTATACCGGGCGTTTCGTACGCATTTATACCAGGCGCCTCGCACATGCATGAGGGATCACCGGCGCCTAGTGGGCAAGAACACGCGCAACCCCCGTCCCCTGTGCAATCGCCAATGTTGCCGGCACCTATGCGGTCACAGCCGGTGCTACGTAGATCGCAGCGACAGATTCGACCGCCTGATCGGCTTGACTTGTAAGAACCTTCGCTACATGAGGACTTTTTCAAATGAAGGGGGGGTGAATGTGGTGAACTATGTGCCTGTCGGGACACGCCCCTGCTGACTGCTCCTGTGGCTCCTCCCACAGGCCCCTGTATAAAGGAGACCTGCGGCCTGAAGATCGGCCTCAGTCTCCAGGACCTTGTATGATAGACACTCACTCCTGGTTCCTTCTTCCAGTCAATAAAAGCCGATATCTCGCCTACGTCTCAGTGTGAGTTATTGATGGTGCATCAGCAGGTTCTTTACCGAGGCCACAAGAAGTGAAAACAGAGTCCGAGGAAGGTAGGTTTCTATGAGGTACTGAGCTGTGTCCATAAGTCTGCAGTTTCTTGCAGTCATAGACAGAGCAGTTTCCATACCAAGCCATGAGTTTCTGGATAGGGTACTTTCTATAGTGCATCAGTAAAAACTGGTGACGGACATAGATGACATCCTAAATTCTTTGAGCTTCCTAAGGAAGTAGAGGTGTGATGCACCATCAATAACTCTAGGAGACTGGAAGTGAACGATAGGCTTTTATTAACAGCGAAAAAGGGACCATAACCATCTCGGAGACTGAAGGAGAAGCAGTGCCCCCAATTGCCTTTATACAGGGGTCTGTGGGAGGAGCCAGAGGAGCAGTCAGCGGAGTGGGGGTGCGCATGTCCAGACAGGTATACGTAGTTTACCACAAGGTGCTGATGAGCTTTTCAAACATGGCAACTATTTGCTTGGACCAGGACAGGCTATTGGGGACACAACTAGCAACTCGAAAGGAGGAGGAGCTTAGGATGATTAATGGCACCTAACAACGACTCCTTTGCTTGCATCTTTGGACACAGCTCTATTTCCATCTTTGATATCTCTATTTTTCCCTTTCAGGGTTCTTTTGAAGACCCTGACCTGGAGTTACACACTGACCATGGTTCTTTGTGGGAATGGGACCCACTCTCGGGGTTTCACAACTGGCCGTTATTCGGCATGCCAAGGGCTCGGCCTAAGAGCTCCGCTCACCTTCGGAGGACCGAGATCGCATGACTCTGGAGACGGGCGGATCGAAGGCAGGAGACCGGTGTGTCAAGGGAGATGGAAGATCTCTCGCTGTGTGCTCAGAGACCCAAAATCTTTGGGCATAGAGCTTGTAAAAAGCAACATAATGGACTTATAACATCACAAACCAGTGAGTTGTTTATTATCTCTTCTCTCTCGCGAGTTGTTTGTTATGTCTCCCCCTCACAGTGAAACAGGGACACCGCTTTCTCCCTCATTAGGGAGAGAGCCTGTATTATGTCGAATTCTGGGTGAACATGTAGTCTTTGGAGATCTGCAAATCCGTGACTTTGCTGTTGCCTTGCTCACGCTTGAGTGCTCAGTGGCGGGTGCCGATGCTTTTTTATTGCCAGTGGGGGAGGGGGGATTGTTACTTGCTGCTGCTTACACTCAGGAGGGAGGGGAACTGTGGGGGACTTTGGGGTTCTAACGTTCAACTGTCATTCATTCTTTGGGGGCACTCCTCTGTTTTCATGGATGGTTGCGAAGAAAAAGCATTTCAGGATGTATATTGTATGCATTTCTCTGACATTAAATGTACCTTTGAAATCTTTGAAACTCTCTACCCTATCAAACTTAGCTCAATTGACGTAAACAGAAGCATGTGCACCATTTTCCTGACATTAATAACTAGCTCTTTTGTTTTGTTAGCATTGATGGAAAGGTTTTGGTCATGAGATTATGCCACTAGATTTCTGTCTCTTTCCTATATGGTGATGTCATCTGCAAACTTGCAGGTAGAGGTCGAACAGTGTTTGGCCACATAGTTGTGAGAGTGTGGGAGGCTGAGGATGCAGGCTTGTGGGCATCAGTTTGAGAATAATAATGACCAAGATGTTGTTGCCTGTAGTTATTGACTGCAGTCTGTTGGTTAGAAAGTCAGGAGCCAGTTACAGAGGAAGGTGTTGACTTCCGGGGTGCAAAGCTTGGTGATGACTTTGCTTGGAATTACAGTATTGAAGGTGGAGCTGCAGTCAATAAACTATAGTCTAACATCAATGTCTTTACTGTCCAGGTGCCCCAGAGATAAGGGTAGGACCAGAGAGATGTCATCCACCTTAGACCTCTTTTGGCATTGGTGATTTGCAGTGGATCAAAGTTGTCTGAGAGGCTGGAGTTAATGTGATCAGCCTCTCAAAGCAGGTGGTAGTCATTAAGGTACACTACTTCTTTCTCTTAGGTACTGTGATGATGGTGGTCTTCTTAAAGCAGGTGGGGCCCTCAGATTGAATCAGTATAAGGTTTAAGTGTTTGCAAATGCCCCTATCAGCTGACCTGTGTGGAATGTCAGGACACAATCAGGGACACCATCCTAGCCAGATTCTTTCCGTGAGTTTACTTTCCAGAAGACTGCTCTTTCTTCTGCAATGGTGACTGTGCGTTCAGGTACACTGGACACTGTTGCAGTGGGTTGTATTATTCTACTCCCCTTCTGGCCAAAACACGCATAGTGTCATGGTCCCAACTGAATGGTAACCCCAAAGTATGCCTAGGATACCAGGTACAATGCTGTTTGGCCTTCGAGTTACAGCCATCCAAGTTCCCATCGAAACACAGTAAGGTAGCCTTCATCATCTGGGTCTTTACTGGAAGATCCCTTGTCTGGCTCACCGTACTCTGGGAGAAGGATTCACCTAAAAATGCCAGTGAAGACTTCTTTTCAGAGACTTTGAGGAGGCTGTTGTAACATCCCACTGGAGGACATTGGCTGTGTAAAGCTCCTCAACTTGTGCCAGCGGAATCAGTCTGTGACCGATTATTCCATAAAATTTCGTACCTTGGCCACAGAGAAGGGTTGGAAAATGGAACCACTAACCATTGTGTTCCATAGAGGATTGAGTGACTAGCTAACGGATGCCTTTGTGATTGAGACCTGCTGGAAGATCTAGAGAGTCTTATGGTCCTGGCCATTTGAATCGATAACCAATTAATAGAAAAGAGAAGGGATAGATGAAGGGGATTAATCCAAAGATACTAACCCCCCCCCCCCCAACTATTCTCCATCCTCTCCTATTCCCTGAGCTAGGGCCCCTCTTTGACCAATACCGATCCCTGCCTCTGATATGCCAGACCAGGTTCTCCTGAGCCAAAGAGAGAGAAGAAGGAGGGAGAAGTGCTGAATTTACTGTGGGGAGGCAGACATTATTGGATCTCTTGTTCCAAGCTGTGAGATAAATTCCAAGGCTATCCAGTGTAGGGAGGGCTGGGACAGTTGCTAGCCTTACTCCTGGTTCAGCTTCCTCTGGAGTGGTTTCATGGGAAGACCAAAAACAGTCCCTGGATCATCTCATTTCATTTGCTCCCCAGAAATACCATTCATTCTAGGTCACCCAGGCTGAAATTCAACAACCCAAGAGTCAGTTGGACTATTGGTGTCATTCTGGGCTGGTCAAACCAGTGTAAAAAGAAATGACTCCAAAAGGGGCCTAACACACCTTCCAAGTTACTTCCCAAAATATTTCCAGAGTTTACTTCCGAGACCACCTTTGAGACGACTTCCAACATATATCCCAAATTACCTGTTGACACCTAATTCCAGTGTGTCCAATTTGCCTTGAGAACCTCCAGCATATTCAGACCTGAGGGAGGTTCAGCAAGTAAAAGGCCACCACTCTACCACATCACCAGGACTACGACTGTACCATCAATCTGCTACTGGGCACCTGCTCTCCTCTAGTCTCTACCGGCCCCAGAGACAAAAGCAATGCAGGACTACATCCAAGAGGCTCTGGCATCTGGGCTTATTCAACTGTCCACATTTTTGATTGGGCTGGTTTTCTCTTTGTCATCAAGAAGGGTGGTAAACTAAAGGCCCACATAAGATCACTGTTAAATACCAGTACCCTCTCCCTCTCATGAACACAACCTCTGAGATTCTCCAGGGAGCTACAGTATTTACCAATTTGGACCTGGGGAGCTCCTATAACTTAATCCACATTTGTGGGGCAGTTGAATGGAGAACAGTATTCAACACACCTGTGGGCCAATACGGATACCAGGTCGTGCATTTTAGGTTGGCAAACACTCCTATGGTACTTCATCAGTGGCATTCTCTGGGAGATGCTATACCACTTTGTCTTTGTCTACCTAGATGATATTTTCGCCTGGTCCAACTCAAGAACACGTCCAGCACTTCTGGTACGTTCGACAGGGGCATCTTGAGAATCAGCTGTCCATCAAGCTCGAGAAGGGCAACTTCATGTATCTGCAGTTTCCTTCCTTGGGCTTGTTTTACCTAATTGCAACTGACAATAATACCCAAGCTATCCAGGATTGGCTGCAACTTACCTCATTGGACCAAGTCCTCCAAGAAATCTATTGGGCCCTTCTGTTGGATCTGAGAGGTCGAGGCAACTTTTGTAGAATTAAAACAAAGGTTCACGTCAACACTTTTTCCTAATTCCACCATACCCAGACTTACTCTTCATGGTGGAGGTCACATGTCAGACCTGGGAGAAGGGGCAATATTGTGTCAATGACTTGCCTCAGACCACTAACTGCATCCCTGTGCCTTCTATTCAAGATATCTTTCTCCCATGGAGGCAAACTATAACATCGGGAATTGATAGCTGTTAAACTGGCACTAGAGGAGCGGAGGCACTAGTTTTGGGTGTCTGAACATCTGTTTGTGGTACAGACCGACCACAAAAACCTAGCCTACGACCGGGATGTGAAGAAGTGAAATTCCAGGTTCAACATCCAGGATCAAAACCCAGGCACCCTCTCATGACAGTTTGAAACACCAAGAGAATCGTTCAACTACAATTCCCAGTACTAGCGGGGCAGCACCCATCTGCTGGAATTTAGACTTGATAGTGAGCTCAGTCCAAGAACAACACAGGGCAGATCCAGTTAATGGTCATCCTGGATGTAGCTGTGTTCCTGAACCTATTTGTTCACAGGTGCTCAACTGGGGACAGCTTTAAAACTGGCTAGGTTTCTGGGGTAGCTCGCACCATAGAGTTCATCAAGAGACATTACTGGTGGGCAGACATGACTAAAGATGTATAGGAAAATGCCATAGTGTGTGATGCCTGTGCATGAAATAAAGAACCCCAAGCACAGCCTCAAGGTCTGCTTCAGCTCTCCCCATTCCTATTCGCCTTTCGTCCCACATTGCTATGGACTTTGTCACTGGTCTTCTGGCATCTCGGGGTAATACAGTAATCATGGTGGTCATAGACTGATTCTTCAAGGCCTGCCATTTTGTACCCTTCCCAAACTTCCATCAGCTTCAGAGACCGCCAAGCTTATGTTACAGGACTCACAGTTTCCTCTAGGATATCATCTCCAGTTGTGCTCCCAGTTTGCCTCTAGGTTTTGGAAGGCCTTTCCTGAGCTCATTGGGTCTTGACCAGTCTGTCATCTGGGTTGCATCCACGGACCGATGAGCTAACGGAGAGGGTCAACCAGGACCCTCAGATGTCTAGTCTTGTGGAACCACCTGCAGTGACGACCTGATCTGGGTGGAGCTTGCGCACAATGCACTTCAGTATTCAACTATCATGATGTCCCCATTTTGAATGCCAATTTGGGTATCATCTTCCACTGTTCCCAGAACAAGAAGTGGAGGTAGGGGTTCCGTGAGTGGACCAACTGGTCCAGAGATTCAAAGGTCCAAAGACGTTGTTGGCCAATTTGCAATGACAAGAAGATCAGGCCAACTACCAGAGAAGACAGGGATCAGCATTTCTTCCTGGTCAGTGGCACTGGCTCCCAACTGGAGATCACCCCATGCAGGTTGAATCCAGAAAACTGGCCACTCATTACACTGGATTGTTCAAAATCCTGTGATGCGTCAACCCAGTTACCTATTGTCTCTAACTCCTGAGCACAATGCAGATTCACTTCAGATTCCATATACCCTGCTTCAAGTTCCTGAATGCTCTTCCCTTGGCTCCAATTCCCATACCTCCTCTACCTCCCAGAGTTGCAAAAGGACAACCCGCCTACACAGTCTGACAACTTCTGGACACTCACATTTTATGAGGTAAAAGGCAATACCTCAAGGATCGGGAAGGATATGGTGCAGAGAAAAAAGAGCTGAATTCCTCCACAGAACTACTTGGACCCTGATTTGACTAGAGGACTTTCACCAGCACCATCCTGTTGCCCTGGGCTGTCAGGAGCCAGCCAAAGGAGGGGTGGGGCTCTGTCATGGCCCCGACTGAACAGCAGCAGGTATCCAAGTTCAAGCACTTCGGTTCCCCAGAGTATGGTTAGCTGCTGCTGTTCCTTTAAGACTCAGACTGACAGTTATAGCCTGCCATATTTCTTTATGGAAAGTCTGTACTTACATAAAGACGTTGCACTGAGCACTCATTGCTCAATCGTAAGAGTTGAATTTCTAGTATTGCTCTTTGTGGTTTTGTTTCTGTTGTCTTGTTTATTTTGAGCCTGAGTCCGAGTCCAAGTCTATTTTAGGCCATACTCTGCACTTGGTCTCCCCACCTCTCTCGTTACAGCATAAATGCATTAAGCTCATTAGGAGGGATACGCTGTTGTTGGTGATGCTGCCCAACTTTGTTTTGTAGCTTTTTATAGCATTTAAACCCTGCCACAACTAATGGCTGGTCTTGGTACTGCCTCTTGGCATCCCTAATAGCTTTATGGAGGTCATATCACAATTCTTGTAAAGATTGGCATCATCTGATTTAAAAACTACATCCTAGACTTCAGTAGAAAGTGGATCTTCAGGTTCATCCATGGTATCCAGTTTGGGAGGACCTAGATTGTCCTCTTTGGTACACGGTCCTCAACACTCTTGCTGATAAAGTCCATGCTGGTAGTAAAATACTCATTTAGTCTAAGTGACCATGCGCCAGTCCATTGACAGAGTAAATTTGTCATGAAGTTCATCTATTTCCTCAGAACAACTCTCTATGACTTTCTGTACTGGATCCTCTGCTTAAGCTGACCACAGCCTGGTGGTATGACAGAAGTGTGGATGGGGGGTGGCTTAATAAGGGGGTGAGAGTAAGCGTACGGCAGTGACAGTAAGCATTCGGCACGGACTAGAAGGGCTGAGATGGCCTGTTTCTGTGCTGTAATTGTTATATGGTTACATGGTTAATAAGCATCTTGGTGGTTAAGCAGAAATGATCAAGGGGGTCTGAACTCCTGGAGTGATAGGAGACAGAAGGTGCACTGGTAATATTTTCATAAAACATTTTCGAAGTTGCACTGGTTGAAGTCACCAACAACAATGAAGAGGGTCTCAGGGTATCCTGTTTCAAAGCTGTTGACAACAGAGTATATTTCATTGAGTGCAGGCTTCATGTTCACCTGGGAGTGAGCATATAGACTGCCATTGGGAAAGATGAATATAATCGCACTGGCAGGTAGTATGGTCGGCACTTCACTGTTAGACATTCCAACCTGGATGAGCATGGAATGTCCAGGCACCATGAGAAGTTGATTTGGAACCAAATGCATCCTCCTCTGGCTTTGCCCAAGGATTCCGTACAGTCCATTAGTGAATTGAGAAGCTGTCAGGTTGTATGATGCAATCAGGTGAAGCAGATGCAAGTCGCATTTCTGTGAGACATAGCCCACAACAGTCTCTCAGTTCTCTTTGTTAGGCCAGTCTTGCTCTTAGCTTATCACAGTTTTAGTGCTTACCTCAACTTTCTCTATCAAAGTTGTGAGCTATGGTGAGTTTTTAATTTTAACTGTATTTTACAGGAGCTCCATTGAGGGCATCCTGACAAGTTGCATCTCTGTCTGGTATGGGAGCAGTCGAACATCAGACCTGAAATCCCTACAAAAGACTGTGAGAACAGCTGAGAGGATCATAGGAGTCTCCCTATCATCTATTGGGGACAGGGGCACTGCATATGCAGGGCTCTTAGTATTATAAAGGATCCCACCCATCCATCCAGCATCCCCTTTGACTTTCTATCATCAAACAGGAGACTACAATGCATAAAAGCAAGAACTGTCAGGATAAGAAACAGTTTAAACCCCCAAGCCATCAGGCTTCTGAATGCCCGGCTGCATCATATTCGAAGAGTAACTGGTTAATCTGTTCCGTACCTTATGATATTTAATATTAATGTACCTTAGTTAGTTATTTTTGTGTGATTCATCTGTAAATTTTAACCTTGCCTTCATAAATTATCATGTGTTATGAGTTTTACACCCTGGTTTGAAGAAACACTGTCTGATTTCTATATACATTATATACATATATGTAGTTAAATAACAATAAGCCTCACTTGTCACTTGTGGTTGTTTGAGTTTGTAATGACTGCTCTAGAAGCAGGTTTAATTTGTTGCACTTACCAACCTGCTAACCATCAGTATCCAAGTTCTTTCCATTAGTTTACAAATGTCTGTGCAAACAGTTTGCATACATGGTCTCTGTCTATTCCAATATCCAGCTGTCAGTTGCTGCAATATGTATTTCATCACCCTCTGCCTATGATATCAGTAGCAATAGAAAGTAGAACTGCAATACTTCCATTTCTAATGTTACAAATGTGCCACAACTCTGAGGGGCCAAAGGGTACAAAGTCGCCCCCTCCTTTTTGAGAATCGCAAGATCGCTATTCATTTGGGTCTGGGACCCAGAAAATGAGAGAGAATCCACAAGGTTTGGAATGTGTCCTAGCCTCAGTGAAACAAAGCCACTGATAACAGCCATTGTCTCTTGGAGAAGGAATTGTGTATTGAGTACTGTACTATTCATTGAAGCCCCTCAGGGGACAACCAGAGTGGTCTGGTTGAGGGATTTCATCATCCCAACCTGATTGACATTTGAGACCCTGTGAGTAAGGATAAAAGAGGGTCTGGAGAACAACCCCTTTAGACGCACCAGGAGAAACGCTAGGAATCCCTTAACAGTGTTTAATAGCGACAGCTGGTGGGCGGCTCATGTGCGTCCTCCCTTGCCTGGGTTGGCAGCCTCACCACAGAAGAACAGTTTAGCTAAAGGAGAGGCCACAAGTGAACGGCCACACCAACGAGACTCCGACGGATCGAAATCATAAAAGGAATTGGCAAGTTTTTCTCCAAATCTGTCTCTCTCTCTCCAACCATTGCAAACCCAGCGGTCCCCAAAGGCTGCAGCCTGCATGAACTGAGTGAACTTTATATTTCCATCGGACAATACATTATCCTCTAGACAACGATAGAGCGTATTTCTTATTGATTATTATTATACCCGCACTTTTAGATTTAGTATTGACAACGTATATTATCTGTATATTTGCATTGATATTATTTTTGTGTCTTTTTACTAATAAATACTGTTAAAAATAGTATCATCAGACTTCAACGGACCTCTCCATCTTTGCTGGTAAGTGGCCCAGTTATGGGGTTCGTAGCACTAAAAATAATTGTGTTGATACGGTCACGTAGCAGTTAATGTAACACTATTACAGCGCCAGTGACCTGGGTCCGATTCCCGTCATGGTCTTTTAGGGGTTTGCAGGTTCTCCCTTTGGCTGAGTGGGTTCCCTCTGGGTGCCCCAGTTTCTTCCCAAATTCCAAAGATGTACTGTTCAGCAGGTACATGGATCACATGGCTTTAATTGGATGGTGCAGGCTCATGGACCAGAAGTGCCTCTCACAGCTTGAAAACTTGTACAGATGTACTGTGAAGAGCATTCTGACAGGTTGCATCACTCCCTGGTGGGGGCTACTGAACAGGATTGAAGAAGCTACAGTGAGTTGTAAAATCAGTCAACTCCACCCAGGGCATGTCCCCTTTTCATTGTTACCATGAGGCAGGAGATACAGAAGCCTGAAGGCACACACTCAGCGATTCAGGAACAGCTTCGTCCCCTCTGCCATCCAATTTCTAAATGGACATTGAACCTGTGAAAACTAGCTCACTTTTTTATTTTTTGTATATTATTTGTTTTTGCACTATTTAAATTTAACTATTTAATATACTGTACATAGATACTTACTGTAATTGATTTACTTAATTTTTTCTGTGTACTCATGTATTGCATTGTACTGCTGCTGCTAACAAATTTCACGGCACATGTCAGTATGCTGATTCTGATTCAAGAAAATGGTCCACCTGTTACCTCCTGTACCTAATAAAGTGGCCACTGAGTGTTTAAAGTTTGTGATGGAGTCCAAGGTATAGTGCATGTGTGCAAGCTGAATAACTTCTTGTGAGTCTGTGGAAAGAATTTTTGAGGAAGTGTATGAAGTGCTGGCAAGACTATACATAGCATATTTAGCAGAATTAATTTGGGGTGATTTTCCAGCAATGCATCTTTTCCAATCCTTTAGGGAAAAAAAACTGCCAGAAGTACTCATCCAGTCAAGCAGGATCTGTGGAGTCACTGGGGTGGTTGGCATTCTGCACCAAGACCTTGTATCAAGACTCAGAATGCAGAGAGAAGATTAAAATTGAGAGGGACATGTGAGAAAGGGAGTCAGGTCGGAGACAGGTGAAACCAGATGAGGAGGAGATGATGGGCAGATGAACCCAGGTAAGGGAGGGGAGAGGAGGGCTGTGGAGTGTTAAGACAGAAGCTGGAGAGCGACAGGTGGAGCCAGCAATGGGATCTGGGCAGATGGAACCAGGTAGGGGAAGACATAGGAAAGATGAACGAAGGGAGAAGAAACCCAGGTAGGGTTTTGTGGGTGATGGGTAGGTGGAACCTGATGGGGGAGGGTGATGGGTCTAGTAAAGAGGGAGGAGGAACTTGAAAAGCAAAACCATGTGGAAGGGGTCAATCCTGGGGAAAGTGGTGGGAATAAGAATCACAGGGGGAGTGAGATACCAGAAACTGGAAAATTCAATGTTCATACGATGGGCTGTGGGCTACAATATAGAACATAGAACAGTACAGCACAGTAAGGGTCCTTTGCTTTATGATGTTGTGGTGACCTATACAAAATTTCTCCATGTTTACAGGCTACTCAAACAGAATCAGAGGTGTGTTCTATCCAGTCCTGTCATTTCTACACTTTGAACTATTGTAGTTTACTGCTCAGATACTATACATGGAAAACGCTCAGTATACAGTAAGACTCTGTTAATCTATCAAGCTGCAACTTTGTTGATACTGGACAAGTCAATTTTCTAGACCATGGCATGTTATTTTATTAATGTGGCTCCCACAGACTTTTAATTCACTTATCTGAAGAATAAACTTCTGAGTAAACACTGCAAGTTTAACAGGAGCCTGGTAAACAGAATGAAGTACATTACAAGGATTCTGGGAACTGGGGCCCATACGAGTTTAAAGACAGCACAGGAACCAGGCCCAAAAGAGTGAAAGGGCTGCACAGTTTCCTGTGTTCTCTCTCCACTTGTCAGGCCTCAGTTTCCACACTGGTGCACATAAGGGATGTGTAAGAACAGGGGCCCTGGGTGGCAGATTAGCAGAGATCAGGAGTAACATCATCCGCTGAGGCATTTGGTGAAGCACTGGGATTTTTAATGAGTCAAATGGCAGACTACCGGAGGTTTACTGTATACATTGAAAAGTACGGGTGCTTGTACTTAGCATGGGGGACCACTCTACTCTTCTTCTCCTTGAGTGGTTCAAAGTTTGAAAGAGCTGCCATTGACCGGTAATCCAGATCCTGCTGGACTGGTGCCCCCATCTCAAAGGATCAACCTCTCCAGACCCTGTCCTGTCCAGAATAAGCTGAAGTGGAACAGAAAAGCCTTCTGGTTGGTATCAGAGCCCAGCCCCAATCCTAGAATGCTCCTGAAAGCTCTACCCTCTTCTGGTTCTATTGACTTTAAAGCCTGTGCAATCATTTTCACAATTCTAAACTGATATTCAAAGACATCTAAAGCCATTAATTTTGAAGTAAGCAATTATAAAAACTAAATTTCAGTGAATAAATAAAGTTACATAGCAACATCAATAAATGGCTTAAGCATGAAACTACATAAAAATAATAAAAATACTAATACCTAATCCAAAAGGCTAGAATCCCCATTGGAGCTAAAGAGATCTTGGATTCTGTGTTAGGTCCAGTGTAAAGATTGGACACGCCTGTCTCTCCACCCAGAGTCCAGCAATAGAGTGTTCGGGTGTATTTAGACTTCTGCTGAAGGTAGAGGACTTCAATGCAGAAACACTGGTGATCCTGCTTGGAACCACTGTGACAGTCAAAGAGATCAGACACTGTCATGTCCTTGGTGAAAACACTTGGCTGGTATCATAGGTTACAATTTACAGGTTAGGCCTTGGTGCAGTAGAGGTTACTAAAGGCCACTGCTGATGCTTGCCCTCACTTCAAATCTGCTCTCTATCAGGAGTGAATGTTGTAACTGGTTCACTATAAATAACAGATTATTTCAGGTTATTGGTGCTGTGGATGATGCTAGACAAAGTTGTTTTTCATTCTATTCAGTATAGTAGAAAAACAGCTGAGAAATAGGCCCTTTGACTCATCAAATAAACCAACCATCACTCATATACACTAATCCACCATTAATCCTTTTTTAAATTCTTCCCAAGTACCCATTAACTCCCACATCAGACTCTAGCACTAGAGGCAATTTGAGGTGGACAATTAACCAAACAACCATTATGATTCTGGGATGTGGGAAGAAACTGGAGCACCAAGAGGAAACTAGCACAATTAGAATCAGAATCAGGTTTAACATCATTGCCAAATGTTATGAAACATGTCATTATGCAGCAGCAAAACATTGCAATACATAATAATAATAAAAACTGTGAAATTATATATATCATTAAATAAGTAGTACAGAAAAGTAGTCAGGAAGTGCTCATGGATTCAATATCCATTCAGAAATCGGATGGCAGTAGGGAAGAAGCTGTTTCTGAATCATTGAGTGTGTGCCTTCAGACTCCTGACCTAATCCCTGATGGTAGCAATGAGAAGAGGTCATGTCCAGGGTGATGGGGTCTTTAATGATGGATGCCACCTTTTCGAGGTATCATTCCTTGAAGATTTCCACGATGCTAGCATACCAAATCTCCTCAAGCTCCTAATGATATACAATGCTGTCATACCTTCTTTGTATATGTTGGGCCCAGGATAGACCTTCAGAGCTGTTGACACCCAGGAACTTGAAACTGCTCACTCTTTACACTTCTGATCCCTCCTGAGGGCTGGTGTGTGCTCGCTCATCTTACCCTTTCTGAAGTCTACAATAACAGTTCTTTGGTCTTACTGATGTTGAGTGCAAGGTTGTTGTTGCGACGCCTCTCAACCAGCTGATCTATCTCACCCCTGTGCACCTCCTCGTCACCATGTGAATTCTACCAACCATCAGCAAATTTATAGATGGCATTTGAGCTATGCCTAGTCACATAGTCATGGGTACAGAGAAATTAGAGCAGTGGGTTAAGCACACATCCTTGAGGTGCCCCAGTGTTGATTGTCAGTGAGGTGGAGATGTTATTTCCAGTCCACATGAATCATGGTCTTCCGGTGAGGACATCAAGAATCCAGTTGCAGAAGGAGGTAGGAGCCCAGGTTTGGAGCTAGGTCAGATTGGAGCTGTAGGAATAATTGTATTAAACGCTGAGCTGCGATCAATAAACAGCAACCTGGCATAAGTATTCGTATTGTCTAAAGCTGCATGAAGAGCCAATGGGATCTTCATGAGTTCTCAAAGCGAAAACTGCAAACTCCATACAGTACAAGGTCAGGATTGAACCTGGGTCTCTGGTGTTCTACCAGCTAAGTCACTGTGCTGCCTCCAAGCTAGATGCAGCACAAAAGGTTGATGACTTTTTAAATTCCTTGGTGTCTCTTTTTTCTGCTTTATGATGTTTTTATGAGACTTTTGCCTTCAGGCTGATGGTGGGTGTACTGGAAGACTGATGGCATGGTTAGTGGTTAGAGGTATTGATGGAGATAGAGGGGAGAACTTGTGAGCTCCATCTTGCTTTAACTGCTGAAAACAGGTGCAGTTCTTCGTTGATATCCAGTGAACTAAATTTCTACTACCCAACTGTATAATAAATGCAAATTCCTCCACAAGGCATTGGCGCCTTGTGTGGATAGGGAAAGCAATCACTTATCATAGTGAATAAACACATCAGCTGTTAATGAGCAGGACTGCTGGAATAATGTCAAATCAGCTGCACAATGTGAAGTGTAAAAAAGTATTAACTGTATTAAATCAATTAAAAGACAGAAAGGACATCAATAAAAACAAATAATAATTTAACTTTTTACACAGTCTATAATAATAAGTACATTACATATAAACTTCTACATAGGTTAATTTTCAGTGTTAGTTAGCGTGTTCCTTTTTGGACTAAACTGAGAATTACCTAAACTAATACTGTCAAGGCCTAATATCTCGATGGGGGAGGTTGGGGTTATGTTGTAGTCTAGTGAACTGACTGCTACCTTACTGAAGCTATCCTCGGACATCTCCTCTCCTCCTATTTGCTCCTTGAACAGGACCCCAATAAAGAGCATTAGGCAATTGTCTCCTGCACCATCACCAACCTCATTACTCTCGAGATCTCTGACACCATTCCTATGGTTCCCTTACTCTACCTTCAGCCCAAGATCCACAAGCCTGACTGTCTGTATAGGCCCACTCTTTCTGACTGTTCCTGTCCCACTGACCTCGCATCTGTATACCTCAACTTAATTTTGTCCTTGGTTCAGTTTCTTCTGAACCCCATTCATGACACTTCAGACACTCAATCGCTTTAAGTTCCCTGGCCCTGATCACCTCTTTTTCACTATAAGTGTCCATAGACTTCTATCCTCCACCAGGAAGTCCTTAAAACTATCCACTTCTTTCTAATAAACAGACTTAACAAGCTCCCCTTCACCACCACCCTCCTCTGGCTGTCAGAATTGACTCTCACTGTCAATAATTTATCTTTCACCTCCTCCCACTTTACCTATATCCAAGGTGTAACCAAAGGCATGTGCCTGGAGCAAGGGTTCTGAACCTGGGGTCCACGGACCCCTTGCATAATGGTATTGGTCCATGGCATGAAAAAGGTTGGGAACCCTCTGAGTTTCAGAGGCTGAGGGGACACTGGAAAGCCGTTTATAAAATAATAAGAGACAAAGATAGGGTAGAGTGTCAGAATCTTGTTCCCAGGGTAGAAGTGTAGACAGAGAACATACATTTAATGTGAAATGGGGACAGTTTAAAGGAGATGTAAGTGCAAGCTATGTTTTTTTTCCACTGTGAGTTTTGGGTGCTTGGATTGGATAGCTAAACATAACGGTGGAAATAGATAAGACAGTGACTATTCTTAGACTCTTCGGTAGACACTTGAAGATTCAGAGAACTGTGGGATATGGATCACAAAATATTCAGATTCCGCTTTATTTATTTATTTGTCACGTGTGTACCTCTAAGTATACAGTGAAATGAGGCATTTGTGTTAACAACCAACACAACTTAAGGATGTGCTGGGAGCAACTCACTAGTGCACCACACATTCTGGGGGCAATGCAACATGGCCATAATGCTCAGCAGAACAACATAGAACACAACAAGCAAGCTTCTGGGCCTCCATCCTACAGTGGGCTTATGGACTCGCAGACAACGGACCTCCATCTTCTCCACTGCACTCTCAGACTCGTAGATCCAGGGCTTCAGCCATTAAGCTTTGACTTCCAGACTTCCAATTGTCCTCTACGCTTCAATCTTCGCTATCAGCCCCCCCGATCTGCTACTGATGGGATCGTGAACTCTCGGCCCTCGACTCCGTATTCGCCAACTTGCGTACCTAGGCATCACTACCCCCATGACTCCTCCTCCCACAGGCCTGGAGGGACTCAATGTCCTGGTGGGCCACCAGCCCTCATCCTTGCTGCTTCTCAGCTATAGCACTTTCCAGTATGACATCCACGGAGGTGCTTCAGCACACATCTACAACGCTAGCCTCTGAGTGTGGAGTGGAGGCCTACACTCCAGATTTCTTTTGTCACCCTGTCCATGTTACTGGCCATCAAACAAGGAGCACGGAGTTGAGGACTAGAGTCCAGCCTGACCTCTAATTCCCTCACTTCCCTGTTCCTAAGCCCTAATCTGACCTCTAACTTGCCCATAATCCCTGTTTGTAAACCCTAACTTGACTGCTAACTCCCTTCTCTGTCCCAAAAGCATCCCTACTAACTTAAAAAACAATTATGTCTGAACCATGACCTCAATGGAGGCTGTAGCTTGGCACTATCTTGACTGAAAAGATTTCATTTAATTTGGCATCATGTTCAGTGCAGACATTGTGGGGTGAAAGTCCTTTTTGTACTATTTTACAATATGTTCAAATTTCATCTGACTAAGGAACAACTGGTGCAAAATTGTGACTTGGATTATGTGATGTTGAGCCACTTGTGGGTTACAAGCAGCAACGTGAAATTTACTCTGCAGCCAAACTCAGACTAGAAGTTGAAAACTGGTTCATCTCACACAATTTCCTTTTTGGTGAAATAGTACAAAGCCCGAGACTCCTGCCAACATTGGTAATAGACTAATAAAGTGTGAGCTAGCTCTCAATGTGCCTTCAGCCATTCTCCTGGTCTTTCATGGGCAAGTCATTCTTTGAATGATTCCCTGTGGACCAGACCAGTTTTAATTGCTCACAGCTGTCGATGTCTGAAATTCAGGTGTTTTTATGCTGTTGTTGCTGATTTTTTCAAAGTCACTTAGCAATTGAGTGTATGGTTATTGCCTTTGTAAAACAAAATCTAATTCCTATCTGCAAATATTGAATATTCCTTACTAAGACCCATTGAGCAAATTCACAGGATATACCTTGTTATACTGCTTAGGAAAACAAAAGGGGCAGTGTGCTTTTCAAAGAAAGGAAGCAAAACGGCTGCACTTCCGGACAACTGATGTTTCTTTATCTTAATGCCAAGTTGACCATGAAAGTGAAAGCTAAGCAGGAAATGACCCAGGGTGACAGTGGTTGAGTTCCAACTGCATTCAGGCCTAATCAGGTGTGTCCTGTTCTTTTCTCTTGCAGCATCTGTCTATCATGGATGACGTACCATACGCAATTCCAAGATCATTAGGGTTTGAAAGGCATTATTTGTCTTTACGGTCCACAGGAATTGCCACCTATCATTTAACTTGGAGGGAATTCTGGTGATTTTTGTCACTTTGAAGCATCCACATGTGCAGACCCCAGCAACGTCCTCTGAAGAAGTGAATATATGAAGAAATGTTGCATTCACTATGGGCTTTGCAGAACTCTTCTCCTTCTGGATTTTTTCAAACACAAATGATTGTTATGAGGTTGAGGAACACTGTAATTCAAAGGATTCAAAGTCCATTTATTAGTAAAATATGTATGCAGTATACAACCCTGTTCATCTTCCCCAAAGACAGCCACCAAACAAAGAAAATCATGGAACCCTTTCAAAGATAAACATCAAACCCTCCCCCCATAAGCAATAACAAACAAATCACACAAACAGCAACAAAAGAAATGACTGAAAAGCACAGAATACAAAACACAAAATTGAAAGAGTCCAGTTCAGCTCAGTGTTCGTTATCTGCAGGCTGCCAAAAATAACAAAAAAAAAGGAGCAACCAGAAATCATAAGAAAAGGAGGAGTTATTGATAATGACTGATGACTGTATGTCTATTGTTGAGTGACTATCAGACTGCCCCTTAAGAACATAGTACATAGAACATTACTGCACAGTACAAGTCCTTTGGCCCATGACTCTCTCTTGCTTCTGGTCGTTGCCTAGAACTTCTGTGTGGATAACTGTTAATTGCCAGTTGCCACTCCACACCTGAAGGTTACACAGACTTCATTGCCTGTGTTTCTGAGCTGCTTTGTGAACTCAGGAATACAAATTGGAAGGGAGCAGGTCAAGCAGGCTGGTGTGCAGCCATCAGTGAGTATTCCCACTAATTACCCCACCTCGCAAGGATGCCTTTGAAGAAGCAGCTGAGATTGTCCAGGCCCTGAGAAACTCTAGCAGCAGTGTCCCTCGGATGAGCTAATTGATCTCCAGTGACCATATCTACTTTTCACTGGCTTTACTTGGATTCTTTGATGGCATTCTTGATCAATGATGCCTTGGTTCCAAGGGGCTGTGTTCTCCTCTGCCCCCAGACTCAGTTCATCCTCTGCTGAAACTCTCATTCATGTCAATTCTGCACTTGAACTATTCTAGTGTCTTTCTGGTTGCCCCCCCCCCCCCCCCCATCCTAAACTTCAGGTCTCCAAATCTCTGCCATCCAAGTCTTAATCCTCATTACCCTGTTCAACAATCATCCTGTGCTTTACAACTTACACTGGTTCCTGGTGAAGCAAGTCCCTCGTGGCCCTGCTCGCCAATACTATGACCTCTACTGATGTTGTGCTCTATTGATTATGCCACCTTGAATTTAACTGTTCTAACCGTGGAATCATCTGCTAAGATCCTAATCTCTGGACTTCCTGACTAAAACCTTTATGGTTCGTACTCCCTTCTTACAGGATTTATCTGATCAAAGCTGCCAGAAGACGTTACTGCAGCTGTATGCTTTGTAATGACAGAAACAATTTGACTCCCCGCCAACATCAATGACAGTTGTCGAAACCTGAGGGACAATAAAGGGAAAACACTTTTCCCTTGTATTACTTCTCTGTCCTTCTTTGGTATGGATGGCAGGCAAACCAAAGTTCTTTACTGTACTTCAGTGTATGTGACAATAATAAATCAATTACAGACAACAGTGCCTATGCCTTAGGCCCTTGATGCTATTAAATGTGCCTACACATTTCTGTTCCAGAGTGTAAGGAAATAGGAGCAACACTAGGCTACTAGGACTTTCAAGCCTGTTCCATTATTCAATAGGTACATTGATTGTCAGAGAAACGTATACAATTCTTTTTCTTCGCAACCATCAATGAAAACAGAGGAGTGCCCCAAAGAATGAACGACACTTAAATGTTAGAACCCCAAACCCCCCCCCACTCCTCCCACCCACACATAAGCAGCAGCAAGGCAACAACCCCCCCAGCACCAGCAAAAAATCATCAGCATCCCCCACTGAACACTCAAGCGTGCAGCAAAGCATCAATAAAGACACAGACTTGCAGTACCCCAAAGACTACTCATTCATCCAGTATTTGACATACCACAGACTCTCTCTCTCTCTCTCTCTCCCTCTCCCTAATAAGGGAAAAGTATGTGTCCCCCTCTCACAGCGAGAGGGGAGACATAACAAAGCAACTCGCTGATTGATGGTGTTTAAAAGTCTGTTGCGTCACTTTTTCTGAGCTCTGTGCCACTGGGCACACTGCCAAGTCCACTGCTTCCAATCTTCCTTGTTCTCCCGTGATGCATCAGTCATCAGCGGTGGTACCAGCCTTGAATCCACCCGCCTCCAGAGCCATGAAAAATCCAACACCCTGAAGGCGTGCTCGTCTTCAAGGCCATTGAAAAGTGGCTGGTCATGAGGCCCTGAGAGCAGGTCCCATTCCTGCAAAGAACTTAAGTCAGAATGTAACTCCAAAAGAACCTTGGAAGAGAGGAAAAGATATATTAAAGATAGAAATAAAGCTGTTTCCGAAGATGCAAGCAAAGGAGTCGCTGCTTAGCACTATCGTCACTCAGCTCCGCCTTTGATCAGTATGCTAGGTCATTGAAAACATTTATTCAATTTGATCATGGCTTATCTATGCTGGCTTCATCTCCTCTTCTGTGCCAGATCCCCATAAACCCCCAGTTCTCTGTTTTTTGATAAACTTACCTAACTCCTTCTTAAATATTTCCAATGACCTAGCATCTGCAACCCACCAAAGTAGAACCGAGATGAGGAAAAACTTCTTCACACAGAGAGTGGTGAATCTGTGGAATTCTCTGCCACAGGAAACAGTTGAGGCCGGTTCACTGGCTATATTTAAGAGGAAAGATATGGCCCTTGTGGCTAAAGGGATCGGGGGTATGGAGAGAAAGTAGGTACAGGGTTCTGAGTTGGATGATCAGCCATGATCATACTGAATGGCAGTGCAGGCTCGAAGGGCCAAATGGCCTACTCCTGCACCTATTTTCTATGTTTCTATGTTACAATTGCCAAGATCCTTTTCCGTAGTGAATACTTAAGCAAAGTATTCATAAATTACCCCTGCTATCTCCTCCAGTTCTACTGCCACAGTTGATTGGTCCTATTCTCTCACGTTTTATCCTCTTGCTCTTCACATACTTGTAGAATGCCTTGGGGTTTTTCTTAATCCTGTCTGCTAAGGCTTTCTCATAGCCCCTTCTGGCTCTCCTGATTTCTTTCTTAAGCTCCTTCCTGCTAGCCTTATAATCTAGATCTCTATCATTACCTAGTTTTGTGAACCTTTCATAAGCTTTTCTTTTTTTCTTGACTAGATTTACAACTGTCTTTATACACCACGGTTCCTGGATCCTACCATCCTTTTCCTGTCTCATTGGAATGTGCCTTTGCAGAACCCCATGCAAATAGCCCCTGAGCGTTTGCCACATTTCTTCTGTACATTTCCCTGAGAACATGTTTCCAATTTATGCTTCCAAGTTCCTGCCTGATAGCCTCATATTTCCCCTTATTCTAATTAAACATTTCCCTAACTTGTCTGTTCCTATCCCTCTCCAATGCTATGGTAAAGGAAATAGAACTGTGATCACTATCTCCAAAATGCTCTCCCACTGGGAGACCTGACACCTGACCAGGTTTATTTCCCAATACCAGATCAAGTACACCCTCTCCTCTTGTAGGCTTATCTACATTGTGTCAAGAAACCATCCTGAACACACCTAACAAACTCCACCCCATCTAAGCACCTCATTCTAGAGATGCCAATCGATACTTGGGAAATTAATATCTCCCACCACAATAACCCTGTTATTATTACTCCTTTCCAGAATCTGTCTCCCTATCTGCTCCTCGATGTTCCTGTTATTATTGGGTGGTCTATAAAAACACACAGTATTGTTGACCCCTTCCTGTTCCTAGCTTCCACCCAGAGAGACTCCGTAGACAACCCCTCCATAACTTCCTCTTTTTCTGCAGCCATGACATCATCTCTGATCAACCGTGCCACACCCCACCTCTTTTGCTCCCCTCCCCGTCCTTTCTGAAATATCTAAAGCTTGGCACTCTAAAGTAGCCATTCCTGCCCCTGAGCCATCCAAGTCACTGTAATGGCCACATCGTAGCTCCAAGTACTGATCCATGATTCTAAGCTCATCTGCTTTGTTCATTAAAATAGACACATCTCAAACCATTGGTCTGAACGCATCCCTTCTCTATCACCTGCCTATCCTTCCTCTCGCACTCTCCAAGCTTTCTCTATTTGTGAGCCAACCGCCCCTTCCTCCATCACTTCAGTTCAGTTCCCACCCTCCAGCAATTCTAGTTTAAACTCTCCCCAAAAGCCTTTGCGAACCTCCCCACCAGGATATTGGTTCCCCTGGGAGTCAAGTGCAACCTGTCCTTTTTGTACAGGTCCCACCTGCCTCAAAAGAGATCCCATTGATCCAGAAATCTGAATCCCTGCCTCTTGCTCCAATCTCTCAGCCACGCATTTATCCTCCACCTCATTCTATTCCTATACTTTTCATTCCAGTGCACAATGAAAAGGCCATTCAATGTTCATCAATTGATATAATTCCTGACAAACACTCCCAGTGAAATGTGTTCTCCAGTCAGAGTCAATGTGACATGGCAATCCGTGTGCGTGTGTGAGTGTGAGTGTGAGTGTGTGTGTGTGTGTGTGTGTGTAATATCCTGTAATATCTAAGGTCCTTTCAGTAATCAGGAAAGTGGCACGAAACTTTTTGCTTCACAATCCTATTATTAAGCATCAATAGAACAAAGAGAAAATGGAAATGGACAGTAACAAGAGCAGAAGCTAGTAGCAGAAGACTTAAGGACAAAGTGACTAAGTGTGACAAAAGACCTAGGCAAGGTTGGTTAGGACCCGAGTGCTGGAGTATCGGAGATGAGAATCGAGGCATGGTACAAGATTGCAGTGAAGTCGTGGTCTAAGCTAGATGAGAATCTAAAGCTAAGCTGATGGTTGAACGCCGAACCTCAGCTCATGTTCTCTTTAAATATTAAATGCTGGCGCCTAAACATGGTGACCAATCAGTAGGGCAGTCTTTAAAGGGGCCATGCCAGCCATTTATTTTCCAGAGAGTTAGAGCATCTAAAACCCAGAAGCTGGTGAGGTTGAGTGTGTGTCCTAACAGTAAGAGGGTCCTGCCTTGAGGTCAACTGTTTTTATAACCACAGATAAGGATATTCAAATTTGTAGGTAAGAGTAAACCACAGAGAGAGAACTTGTTCAAATAATGCAGCACCAAAAGAAGCTTCCAGAATCATACATATGTAACCACAAGGAGATATATTAAGTAGCTACATATACACACTGTAACTTGTATATAAGAACTACTTAAAATGAAAGCAGGCAATTTATTGTTAAAATGCTAAGAATATAACAATTGCAGTCTAATCTAAGAATTAAACAGTAGGATCCAATATAACTCCTACCACTGCTTGTAAGGAATTTCTCGCTGAGACCGCATAGGCTTCCTCCAGGTGCTCCAGTTTCTTCCCTCAGTCCAAAGACGTACCGGTTGGTAGGTTAATTGATTATTGTAAATTGTCTTGTGATTAGGCTAGGACTAAATCAAGGGACTGCTGGGCAGCATGGCTCGAAGTGCTGTAGGGGCCTATTCCGTGCAGTATCTCAATAAATGCATAATTCCAGTAGCCACACTTGTTTACGTCATCCTGCAGTCCCAAACAATTGGCCGTGCCTTGGAAATAATATGAGCACAGAGATAACAAAAACAGACAATACAGCTGGGCTATTGTGAAACACCTGCTGCCTTTCCTTAACTCCACTGAAAACACCAACATCAACCACTACATCAACTACGTATCACAAAAACAATCAGTGAATGAAAACACATCAAACAAGGCAGGAAGCACTTTAAAGATACACACTACTACCACTGAAATATTACATCTGGAATGTTTTAAAGCCACACAATATTGCTTTAAACAGTCTGTGTCCTGTAATGTCTTATTGGTTTCAGGCCTGTTCTTTTATAAAGCTCTTAGCTATCCTTCTGAAATCTTCAAAATGCTTCACTTGTAGTGAACTTTCTGCTGATCATCTAGATGACATTCAGCTGTTTTTGCTTCAGCGTGAATACTTCCTAATATTCAGATCAAAGCACAAAATAGATGAAAAATGTACAAAATGAACAGATTAAAGAACCATGAAAACTAACAAAGTAGAAATAAAATAGACTAAAACTATGATGAAAGGAGGATGGGATAATTGGCAATTCAATTGAGGCAGAGCTCATTTCCCTGAGTTACTGTAATACAGATTATGGCTAATCAAAGAGTCCTTCCTTATACAACTCTGCTAATGATTATCAGAGAAGCTAATAATTAATAAATAGGGAGAGTCATGTGACAGGTGCTGACTCACTGGCAAGCCAGCTTCAACCCCAAAAACTTTCCATGAGACTGCATCATGATGGCAAAAAGATTTGCCCTAATCAGATGGAAATTCTGTTGTTACTTGTGAAGAATATTTATTGACAACGCTGTGCCAGGCAATCTGTTGCAAGTATATGATTTACAACAGTCTTTAGCACCAAGTTAATTTAGTCCATAATCAGAATCTGTTCAAACAGAGGCAACATAATCCGCAGTAACTTCTCTCAATAACAGTATGGTTGAAGTGAGTGGAAGGTAGCCATGTGAAAAATATGTAGATGAAATCAACCTCAATCTCCTTTTAGTGAGTGGCCATTAAGCTTGAATGGCAAGGAAATTACCAAATCATTTCTACTTTGGTTTGCTGTTGTATTGCCACTATGATCAAAGCATTTAAATTTTTGGAACGTGACATAATATTCAAATTCAGCTCCAATGCCAGAACGCTGTGAGTGAAATGGGAACCTAATACAAGATCTTTAATGAAAACAGAAAACGATGAGAACACTTAGCAGCTCAGACAGCATCTGAGGCAACAAAAACAGAGATAATGTTCCATGCTGAATACCGCTGATTAAAACTTCAACTCTGTTTCCCTTTCCACAAGTGCTGCATGAATGCTTCCAACATCTTTTGTTTTGAATTTAGACTTCCAATATTGGAATTTTTGACTCACAAGGTGGATAAAAATGACTGTTCTGACCATTCTGCCCATTCGCCTGCTTCATTGCAGCACTACGGGGAAACACCTATTTGTGTCAGGAAGTGTAGAGGAGGCTTGACCCAAAAGCAGAGTAGCGGAGACAATTTAGTGGTGAATGATAACTTCAATAATAATCTGTAAAATAATAATCTATGAGGGGCCACAAAATAAGAGAGAACAGGTACTAAACATCACAGGCAACGTGCTAACAGAAGGCAAGCAGTAACTGGTCAAAGCTGGCTGGTTTGATGAGTGATTAAGGGCAGTGGATGAGAGGTGGGTTTAAGTAGCCTGCAGATGATAAGTTGGAAACAACGGGCAGGTGATTCCATTTACTGGGAGGTGCCCATCTGCATTGCCCTGACAGGACCTCACCCCCATGACGGCTACACCCAATGGCCAGGGAAATCCAGATGGGATCAGTGGACAACTCAATGAGTGACGGATCCAAGATAAAACTGGATGGCATCCAAGACCTCTCCTCCAAGCACTACCCTTTCCAGTTGACCAGACAATGCCCACTCTGCTCACGACACTGTGAATCCATCAACCGGAGTACCGTGTGCCCTGGACTACCTTCCACCATCCTTGGTTTCAGGGGTGCAGACCAGGTTTGAAGCAGCACATGTGGAAGGTAGGTGTGATCCTGAGGAATGGTGGCAGCTGGAGATGGCAAGAGGCTGAATTGATGCACTGGGTGACCAATGAACCAGGGTGAAAGCTTCTGGGAATCAGTGTGCTAAGACAGATCTTTGGTGGACAGCCAGATATGGTCATTAGGCCAGAGTCTGGCTGGGCACCGCTGATGGTTAGCTTGGTGGCATAAAGTGTGGTTGGCAGCTAGGATGGCTCTCTGTGCCCTCTTCCAAGCATTTCAGCAGTGGTGGGTGAACCAGGGCCCTGTGGACAGGACCTTCACTGTTGGCTCCACTGTAGGGAACAATGAGGTTTAGGAGCCATGAAGCACTTCAAAGAGTGACATACTGTAGCAGAGGAGGTACATAAATTGTGGGACAGTTCAACCCAGAACAGATACTTCTTCCATATGGTAGGTTTAAGAGCGGCAAAGCATTGTAGCAACTTCTCCATTTGCTGATTGGCTCTTTCTGACTGTCCACTGGCCTGCAAATGCGAATTAGTCACTGAGGCACAGAGGAGGGGACAGAAGGCACACCAGAATTGTGGGCCCCAGTCTGACAAAATATCCTGAGGGAAGCCATGGAGGTGAACTACATATTAGAGAACCAGGTCTGCCATCTCAACGTCTGCTAGAAGTTTGGGGAGGGCAGTGAAGTGGTTGGCCTCGGAGAACCGGTCCACCACTGTCATGATCACAGTGGCTCATTGGAAAGTGACAAACCCCTGATGAAGTCCATGGTGTCAAGGGACTGGTAGGGGCTGCAGGAGCCCAGAGGGCCACAGGTTGGAGGAATTTTACTGAGCACATTAAGGGCAGTCAGCAACAAACTGATGTACATCTGTTACCATTTTGGGCTTCCAGAACCGACTTCACAGAAAATCCAGAGTCCATCACGCCCCAAGATGGCCAGAGGGGGATGAGGAGTGGAGCCCCTGGAATGCCTCAGAGTGCACGGCCTACAATGTGAACATGCGGTTGTCAGATATATTGGCCAGAGCAGATCTGTGTTGTAGGGCCTGGCGGATCTGGTTCTCAAAATCCCAGATGGTTGAGTGAGAATCTGGGAGGGTGGAATGATGGGCTGAGGTTCAACCTCCATTTCAGCTGATTGAAGAGTGGTGAAAAGCCCTTAGTGTTCTAGAAGCTGAGTTGGTAAGAGATGGTGAAGTTGAATTGCTTGAAGATGAGGGCCCAGTGAGCCTGATCAGGGTTGAGTTGATGGGTACAGTCCTGCTGGTCAGTTCAGATCAGGAAGGGCTCAGTGTTTCCTATCAGATAATGCCTCCATTCCTCCAAGACCCATTTCAAGGCAAGTAGTTCTGTCTCCAACTGCAGAATAACATTGTGTTGAGTTGAACTTGCATGAGAAGAAGGTAAAAGGTTGCGTCTTCCTGTTCGGTCCTCGCTGGGAGAGGATGGCCCCGGTGCCCAGGCCACCTGTACCACAAAAGGTCCCGAGGGGTTTGGATGGCAGAGAATGGGAGCAGTGCTGTAGCAGTTGGAGCTCCTGAAAAGTGTGGCCTGTGGCAGCAGACCAGCTTATCTATGAGGTAGGTGACTTGGTTAGAGGGCTGGCGATTTGGTTGTAGTTTCAGATGAAATGGCAGTAGAAGCCCAAGAAGCACTGTAGCTGTTTGAGGGAGTGCCAACGGGTTATTTAATGAAGGTACACACTTTCTCTGGGTCCATCATTATGCCTTGGGGTGAATGGTTTACCAGGTAGAAGGTCCCTGTCTCTACCTGTGGTGACGCTTCCAAGACACAGAGGGCAAATGATATTTTGGTGGTTGGCTGCCCCGCAGCAGGTGCTCAAGTCACCGTCTTAAGGGCATTAAGGAAGCTCTCTATAACCATATGGGTTCTGAGGGTGTGTTGATGAGGGTCCTGCAGCCTGTAATGTTTCTGGGAGTGGAACTGGCGATATGGAGGATCGTTCCATACAATGCTTTTGAGGTTGGTGAGCACCTCCCAAGTAGACGCCCATTTTTGCTCCGAGTCATGGACCAGCCCTGTTTCAACATTCCAGTTGCACTACCCTGCGAATTCCACCGTGTGATCCAGTACAAAGCATGAGCCTTGACACAGGTGAAGTATGCAGTCCATTGCCTTGATCTCACTTCCCAGATGGTCATAAACCCGATACATCTCAGTGGAGAGGTCCTAGTATCTGTTGCATCTGCAGGTCTTATTGTCCCAGACAGCAGCAGCCCAGGTCAGAGTTCACTAGTCAAGAGAGAGATGACAAATCTTTGCCCAGTCTGTAAAAATAAAGAGATGGCTGAAGCTCAAAGTGCAAGGTACGTTTGGGCAGGAAGTTGCAGCATCAAGTTGGGGATCCGTCAAACCACATGGACACTGAAATCCAGGGCTCTGGTGGAGGAAGCTGGCTGGTGTGGGGTTGCTCTATCGAGATGGAGAGTTGGTTGAGAGTGGTGAGCAGATGCTCAATGGTTTCCTGCTGCTTCTGCATCATGTGCTCATGTCATCTGACGAGTTCCTTTAGGCGAGCAAAGTCTGCTGAGTCAATTGTTGGTTCACTCATCCTGTCAGGAAATGTAGAGGAGCCTTAACCCTAGTGCAGAACAGCTGAGACAATTTAACAGGGAGCAATAAATTTAGTAATAAACTGCAAAATAATAAGCCACAAGGGGCCATGAAACAAGAGAACAAGTACTAAACATCACAGGCAACAAGGTAACTGAAGGCTAGCAACAACTGACTGGTTTGATGAATTAACAAGGATTAAATAGGTTGCAGGTGATGAGTTGGAAACGAATGGCAGGTGTCACCTGTTAGTAGGATGGATATCGGCAAGTGCCTGCCTGTGCTGACCTGTCACTTTGCTTACCTCCAAAACATCACCTTCGTCAAGGCACATTCATTCTCAGACTTAACATTTTGTAAGGGAAAAGCAATACACTTCACATTTCTGAGACCCCAGGTGTGTATTGTCACAGCACTAAGACACTTGCCTTTAAGATGGCCCATGTTTGAATGAACATTGATGGTTAGTGATGGTCCTGCATCAAATTAAGTATAAGTCACAAGCAATATGATGTTTGAATTATATTGGACTCACACCAATTGGGAAAAGCCCACAAATCTGTTAGTAGTAAGAAAAATCTCTGGAAACCTTCCTCTCAGTGACACTGTTCTTTTTCCAGGAACAACACATGAGTAGAAAGGTAAAAATATAAGCCCAGAATAAATACTTGGAGAGGTCTTCCGGCCTCTGATGAATTCAGTATTTAACTTCTCAGAAATATTTTGCTTAGTATATTGATAGTTTCATAAACATGGTTACAGTTGTAGTAATTATATCTTTATTTTATTTCTTTATGACATTTTATTTATACAGGATTGAGAACTGTTTAATTGGTGATGCCAATCCACTTTCCAGTTCCTGGAATGGCTGCCAACATCCATTCGGGTACATGCAAAGTAAATATTTACTCTGTGGCTATAGATGGGGTGGATTGCAAAGTCTGTTTAGTAGGCTCAATTCTCAAAAACAATAATCATCTTTCTTGTACATGCCAGTTTTAATAAATAGATTGCATGTTTCTGCAGAGAGAGGTTCTAATGTACAATTTGTGTTGAGAATTTTGAAATGGCTCTGATTAAACTCAATTGAAGAACACTATTCTGTTCAGTTGATGGTTTGAGGTTCTGTTGTAACAGTGACAGAAACAAACCATTATGGGAACTTTTCACTAATTGAAGTGTTTTAAAAAAAAATCTATTTCAAATCAACTTGTTTAAAATCCACTACCATCACAATAGGTTGTTGTAAACGATTATGGGGTAATTAAACATAACAAAACCTGAAGGTTCATTTATGGCACATAACATAGGCAGATGCTCTATTATAGGATTGATGGCATGCTGCATTGTCACTGGTGTTCTCTTTTGGTGAGCTTTTAAACCAAGATCAGGTCAGTCACCTCACCTATTTATAAAGGCACTGGATGGCACTTTTACATCGGTGGCACGGCAGTGGACACTGGAGCCGTTTCATACTCCTGGAAGTGCACATCTCAGACAACCTCTCATGGTGCCAGAACACATTGTAACAGCCAGGAAAGCTCACCAATGCCTCTAGTTTCTGAGGAGGCTGAACTGAGCTGGACTATGTACGTCTATACTCATATCACTCTCTAGAGACATGAGTAGAGAGTAGAGGGTACTCAGTAGAGAGCTGCATCACTGCATAGAACAGAATCTGCACTGTGGCAGTCACGTAGACTCTACAACATGTAATCAAAACTGGCCAATGCATCATCAGCACCAGCATACCCGCCATCAGGGACATATACATACATATGGAAAGGTGCTAGAAAAGGGCCAGTAACATCATGAAGGATCCCATCCACCTGGTTCTTGGACTGTTTGCCCCACTCCCATCAGGGAAGTGGCTGCATAACACCCAAGCCAGGACCACCAGATTCTAAAACAGTTACTCTCCCCAAGCACCTCCAGCCACTAACCCACCCCTCCACATCCCCAACCATCAGTACTTTATCATTCCCTGTCAGTCACCTTATGTACAGACACTCCCTAATGGAGGTATGGCCAATCTGTATAATAAGCTATCTTAAGTATTATTATCTTTATCTATTTTTTGTATTGCATCCAATCTGGAGTAACAATTATTTTGTTCTCCTTCACACTTGTGTACTGGAAATGATATTAAACAATCTTGAATCTTAAATCTTGAAGAAGAACACAGGAGTTCATTCAACGTTTTGGCTACCATTTATACATTAACCTTTGTCACACCAATCTCACATTACTTTTTGCATAATATGGCTGCCAGCCCGTAAAGTAATTTGGAAAAAATCTAAGGTTGTGAAAAGCAACAAATAAATGTACAGTCTTTCTTCTCTTTAAACATTTAGAGTTCTGATTCCCTATTACCATCTTCTTGTTCTTCATTAAGGTAGAGAAAGAAATCTAGTAGTATTGCTTGTGCAAGGTATCTGTAAAGACCTTGAAAGAAGATGACAAATTACTTCAATATAACCGAGAACCATCTCAATCACCTTGTCCTCCACTCCCTTTCCCCAAACCCCATAATACTGGAAGACCTTGGTGTCTTGGTAGTTGCTACAAAAGTCATGCAGTCATAGAGTCTTTGAGTCATGTACCATGTAAGCAGGCCCTTTGCCCGCTGAATGTGTCAAACATCAAGCTCCCACTAACACTAAACCTCTTTCACCACACACCGGGATGATTTACAGCAGCAAATTAACCTACTAACCCGCATAACATGGGGGCGTGGGAGGAAACAGAAGCTCTTGGGGAAACTCAGGTGGTCACAGGAGAACATGCAAACTCTGCACAAGCAACACCTGAGGTCAAGGTTGAACCTGCGTCACTGGAGCTGTAGAGCAACAGCAGTTCTATTAGCTGCACCTCTGCACCATATTCCTCGCCCCTGGTTGCTCCTTAGTGTAGCAGCCGAAAGCCAGGAAAGAGGGGAACGGAAACCTCAGGTGAGCCATTCACTTTGGTCTCTAGATTATTCAGCTACTTGGGTCGTTGCCCGGGCTGAATGTGTTTGACTTGACAATGACAGTCAGCTGATGTAGTTCCACAAGTCCTCTGGCACTACTCAATAAATGGACATCAACAAATAGTAAAAAAGGTTTTGTCAATTATTATTTGCCTACCTTCTGCTAAAAGTAATCAGTTAAGTTGAACTTGTTCAGAAACTGCTAATGGATATTTTGACTGTATTTGGAATTTCTTAGGATTTCTATCATTCCAGTAAGATACAAAATCGTTACCCTCACTTTCGATTATGGGACTGTTATAGGAAATGTACCTTTTAGAAGAGACATCTGATCACTGATGTACTTTAGAGAAGAAAATCTGGTGCCTTTATCTGCCCAAATTGCATGTGACTCCAGGCTCTTAGCAATTTGGCTGACTTTCATCTGCCTTGTAAAATGCTCTAGCTGGCTGTCCAGTTCAAGGGCAATTAAGGATAGCTTTGACATAAAAGAAAAAAAGGGAACTGTCACTTTAAACGCTGAACTGTCTTTTGTGATGCTGCTTCAGCACATTTCGCTGCAGCAACATTTGGGGACGCTGGTGAGTTTTCCTTTGGCGCTGTGAATCCAGCTGTGTTCAGCACACATGAATCCTTGGAGAATCCTCTCCCAGATAAATAGATATCAACTGGGAGGACATCCCTGTTCTGACGTGAACAAAGTCACCGGAGAGACACTGAAGCGAATGGATATAGCCGAGTTTTATTCAACAAATTGAGCAGCAGGCATCATATTGAGACACTCTTGAAGGAAGTGACCTCCCAACCCAATATATTACATGACATTTTTATTTGCTAAAGATCAAAGATAACAGCCGGACAATTCTATAATTACACTGTATCTACAATGTTTCCTTTGAATTACATATAGTTTTCACGCACTTCCTTCACACTCACACTCCAGACACCCAAACTGAATGTTAATCTCCACTGACTCTAGGCTGCATTCATGCATGTGCAGAAGTCTGACGTCTAATTGTTCTCCGCAGCGTTTTAAAAATCCCATCTGTAATCCACATTCAAATCTGAAGATTAGTTGCTAGTGAAACTAATATCCGCTATATACCCTAACTCCAGAATATGCCCTAATAATCTCAAAGAGGAGGAAGTCTTACTAAACAACAACGAAAAGCTATATTTGTTTGGAGACAGAAGAGACTGTTAATGCTAAAATCTGGAGAGAAAAGCAAACTGCTGGAAGGACTCAGCAGGTCATGCAGCATCTGTGGAGGCCAAGGGCTGATTAATGTTCAGACTGTGACCCTGCTTCATGACTTCACCATTACTTGTGGTGTGTCTTTGATGAGTAAAATATGCTGAGATGCATCATGGTTCAATTGCCAACAAGAGAATAGATGCATAAGGCGTATAATGACTGCTGACTAATGACCTAAACGAAGGGGAGTGCTTTAGGAAGATTCATAAGAGAGAATGATAGAATTAGAAATATTTGATGAGGAACTTCTGAAGCTTTGGAGGCCTTACTACATGGTGGAGGGCGGAGGGGGGAAGCGGGTTGTATCAAAACCAGTGTTGAAAGTTCAACTTGGATTCCTCTTAAAAGGGAAGTGGGTAAATAATAGAGAAACATTTTTTAAATAAGTCAGTGAAAGAGAAACAGAGTGAATTGAGAATCAGAATTATAATCAGGTTTATTACCACTGTCTTACATATGATGTGTTGCTCAAGATTTCCAGCATCTGCAGAATTTTGTGTTTATGACATGAAGCTTGCTGTCTTCCAGCAGCAGCAGTTTAGTGCAACGACATGAAATTGAAATAAATTACAAAACAAACAAACAGCATAAAAAATAATGAGACAGTAATCTAGGGTTCCTAGGATGTTCAGAAATCTGATGGCAGAGAGGAGAAGCTGCTTCTGAATCATTGAGTGTTCAGGCTCTGTACCCCTTTCCTGATGGTATTAACAAGAAGAGGGCATGTTGGTGAGATGGTGAGGGTTGTTAATGATAGCTGCCTCCTTTTTGGGAGGTGTCCTTGATGGGGAAGAGGGTTGTAACACTGTAACTGACTGAATCTACAACCATCTGCAGCCCTTTGCAATCCGTTGCGTTGAAGGTTCCATACCAGGCGGTGATGCAACCAATCATAATGCTCTCCATCATACATCTGTGGACATAGAAAATCTCATTAACTACCTACCCAAGTAGAGCCGCTGGCATGGCTTCTTCATGTGCGTATGGCTCATGACAGATCTCCCAAAATGTTGATAACCTGTAGCTTGAAGCTGCTCACCTATTCCATAACTAACCCCTTGGTGAGGACTGGTGAGTGGTTTCCCAACTTCCCCTTTCTGAAGTCCGTAGTCAATTGCTTGGTCTTGCCGACGTTGTGTGCAAAGTTCTTGTTGTGGCACTACTTAATCAACATACCTCACTCCTGTATGCCCTCTCATCACCACCTGAGATTTTACTAACAACAGTGGTGTCATCTGTGAACTTCTAGATGGTGCTTCAGCTGTGCTTGGTAATACAGTCAAAAGTGTAGAGAGAGCAGAGCACTGGGCTAAGCATGCAGTTTTGAGGTGTGCCTCAAGAGCAGGAAATGTTATCACTGCTCCATACAGACTATGATTTCTTAATGAAGAAATTGAGGATCCAGTTGCAGAGGGAGGTACAGAATCAGAATCAATTTTACTATCATATGTTGTGAAGTTTGTTAACTCTATGGCAGCAGTACAATGAATGGTTTTGAATGCTGAGCTGTAATCGATAAGCATGAACCTGACGTATGTTTGATGTATGGATCTTTCAGAGAGCTGGTGTATGGAGCGGTGGACTGAATGTCCACTTTTTGATGCTGATTCTCAAGGTCAGTAGTTTACATGATCAAATTTAAGGTGAATCTCCATAGCAAAATATGCTCCTCTGTAATAGTAGAACATTGATAAGCACTTGAATGAGCAAACTGATACTTAGACTACTTTTATGCATTTACTTCAGCCCTTTCACATGGGTCTTTTAACGTAAAGCACCACATCCTGACAAATATGCAAGAGGCGGGTCTGTATATTGAATTTTAGAATAGTGAGGAAACAGGCTGCCACAATTTGCATTGTGGGCAGTGAACACATTCCTCAGCTGGAAGATTAACTCTGTGAATGGCGCATTTCACTTTGTTAGAAATTTGTTGGTCTTTCAATGTATCAAGATGTCCACAAGCAAATTCTGCTGACTGGCACATTTCAGGGTCAGAAGGATGTGCTGAAGCCACTGTGGAGGAAGATACTAGTCTCTGTTTCTGCTGTCACTGGACACTGAGAGACTGGTTGTGTGGGTCAACTGCTCAAACGTCTCATTTGTGTTATTATTTTAAAAACAACTAAAAAGTAAGATTGGTGTTTTACGGACATTCATACCGGTTTGATGACACAATTAATGCATTGACTGGATGATATTATGAGCATAAAGAAGGACATGAACTGATTGCACTGCATTCTCTGTATCTAATTTTTCAAAATAAAAACAAACTTCCCTCACTAGTCAGATGAATGGAGGATCTGCAGATGCTTCAGTGACAGAGAGTTATCTACCAGCACAGATCCTCAAAACTTCTTGTTCTTTATTTTTCTATGTTTTAGACAACAGTAAACAAGAGACTCTGGGTACCTGACTGATCCTGAAGAGCTGACAGGCTCCATCTGTACCTCCGAGAAGAATAAAACTGCCGGAAATACTGATGTAGCAGCCAGTTTGAATTTGGCTCTGTGGGACTGGGTGGGCACAGGCCCACTGGAAGTGCCCTTTTAAAAGATTCCTTTTAGAATCCCTGAGGAAGGACATCTGCAAGCAGAAAGAGGGGACAGGGAACATTCGTGATCCATATCTCAAGGTTCTGTCCAATGTCATCCCCAATCAAGCCTCTTTTGGGAGAGGTGATTGACCCAAATCACGACTGTGTAAACTTAACAGACATGTCAAGGATACCATTGCCTAAGTGTGGGACAGATGTGGACAAGGAGAAGGAGATTGACAGGATATGGCACACATAGGTTATGTACATGCTGCCCAATGTGAGCTCTAGGGAAAGAGTCAGGAAATGGATCAAACTGCTCTACACAGACATCAATAGTGCAGTCCAAAGTAAAGGGGAAATAGAGTCAGGCAAGGCTGCCCACTCTGCTCTGTATTATTTGAGTATGGCATGAAGCCCTCGGCTGAATCCATCAGGAATGTTGTGGACATAAGAGGGGAGACAATGCTTGGTAATGGGTGGGGGGTATTCAGATCAAAGCCTTCCTGCACGTGAACAGTGTCACCAAGTTTTGTTCAGACTCATGACTGATCTGCATCTGGGACCAGTTTGAACTGGTTTCAAGGCCCAGAATCAGTCACAGCAAAAGAGAGGTCATGTTCTTCTGCCACTGGCCTCAAGGATCCTCCAGTCCTTCTACTATCAGGACTGATGACCTGAAGAAGCTGGATTCTGGTCTGGAGGAGAAGGACTTGTGGCTAGAATTGGCTGGATTGGATAACCCAAGTGAACCAGAAATTGGGAATGTTGGAGAAGAGTTACTTCTCACTGGTTGGTCCTCACCACCTGACCCTTCTGTACAACGGGAATCTCATCTCCACTGCATTCGGCTCTCAAGATGATTGTAGTGTGGATGAGATGCAGAGTCCACTTCCTCATGGGCTCTATATTTTCAAAGAGGGCTGCTGTATCCTTGTTCAGGCCCACAACAGAGGATCTTGAGATCTACAGGCTGTTCCCAGAGACTCATAATAAATACAAACATCAGATGATGCTGGAAGATCATCAGCTCATGAGGCAATACAGTAGCGTAACAGTTAGCATAATGCTTTACAGCATCAGAGATTACCAATCAGGGTTCAATTCCTATTGTTGTTTCTAAGAAGTTTATGTGATTTCCCCATGACTGCATGAGTTTCCTCTGGGTTGTCTAGTTCCCTCCCACGTTCTAAAGATGTGCAGGTTAGGGTTAATAAGTTTTGGGCATGCTATGTTGGTGCTGGAAGCACAGTGACACTTGCAGACTGCCCCCAGCACGTGCTCCGACAGTATTGGTCTTCGACACAAATGATACATTTCATTGTATATTTCAAAGTTTCGATGTACTACACGTGACAAATAAAGCTAATTTTTAAACCTTTAAACTCGGAGTAAGATGCACATTGGAGTTGCCTGAAACTTGTTGGTCTTCCAGGGTAAGGACATGTCTTCGAGTAAATGCTGCCAGCTGGCACATTCCAGAGTGGAGGAGGGTATGCTGAGGGGATACACTGAAGCTCAGTGTGGAAATGACCACGGTCTAGGGTTCAGCTGCCATCGGACACACAGGGCTGGTTTCTGTGCCACAACTACTCAAGTACTTTGTGGGTGTATTGTTTAAGCAGGAAACATAAGTGTCATTGATACCTTGTAACAGAATGTATGGAACTTAAGCTATAATAAAAGTAGAGAAAGATACACACACACACACACACACACACACACACACACACACACACACACACACACACACACAGTGTATATTTATTTAAATTTTATATATAAAATATCATCATCATCATGTGCCCTGTCCTATCATGTGGGTGGTCATTGTCTTCCATCTATCTTTATTCTTTGAATTTTGAATAAGCTCTTCAAAACTTTTGCCTGTCCTTCCACTGATGGAATTCATGAATGTCATACCCAGTCAACAGTGACTTCTTCCCCCATCAATTTTTCCCATCAAGTTTCTCTTTGCTCAGTACATATCATAGAAATTCCATCTGCCATTTTCTGATTGATGATATCAGCTCCCTTCTTATTCCGGCTTTTCACACTTCCTCATTTGGTACTCTGTCCTTCCAAGATATGTTCATAGTTCTTCTCAGAAACCACATCTCTGCAGTTTTGAGTATTCCCTCATTTTGATCTGATATTGTCTAACATTCACTTCCGTATGTTGGTGTGGAATGAAGGAGGCACTGCAGCAGTGAGTTTTGTGCCCGTAGAAATTACGTTACTCTTTAGCATCTTGCTCAAACACTCAAACGTGCATATAGCAATTCCAATCCTTCTTCTAACTTCAACATCAGCCCTACAGTCAGATGTTATCATGCTCCCTAAGTAACTGAACTTCCATGTTTGTTTACTTGTTCTGTCGTCACTTTCAGTTTGCATTTCTGTATTCCTTTCTTTTTTGTGACAATCATACATTTGGTCTGCCTCTCTGCTGATGGTCAATCCTCCTTTTCCACTTTCTTTGGTAACTTTATCTAGTATTTCTTGGAGCTTCTCTTTAGAAGCATATTTATATTTATGTTGTTGTTGAATTCCCTTGAGTCATTGTCAGATTATGGTGACCCAATGCATAATCTAGTTGTCCATGGAGGTATCGTGGCAAGATACAGAAGTAGATTGCCAGGCCTTTCTTCCACGCAGATACTGCTGCTGCCAAAGTTGGGACCTGGCCAATTCGAACTCTGCTGTGAAGTTCAGTACTGATGCCTCTACATCAGTGGCCAGTCTATAGATTTATAAATATACATTTTTTTTCTGAAAATAAAACTTAGATTCCTTGCTCCAACACTATCTTCCTCGAAAGCAAAAAACTGGCCTCTTCCCAGTGGCGATAATCAAGGACATGACCACATTTGCTGTAAACAGACCAGTGAATGTGGAACTTGAGACTTAGGGCTTGCATTATATTGATTATCTTTTCTCTGATTTCCAACGTTGGTGAACAGATTAAGAAGGCAGAAATGTTTTGGGAGGTTGTTTTGTTACAAATTGGTCATCATGTTACCCACATTACAACAATAACTGTATTTCAAAAGTACTGCATTAGCTGTAATATGCCTTGGGCTGCCCTGAGGCCATGGAACATACTTTATCATTGCACAGTCTCTTTTTATCATTTCTGAGCCACTGTAGCATAGACAGCAGTTACCTTCTACTGCTTCTTCCAATCAGATGTGTCTACACTCTGTCTATACTTGCTGCCTAGGAAAAGCAGCCAGCATCATCAAAAAGCCCTCACAACCCCTTCCATTGGGCAGAAGGTATAGAAGTTTGAAGACGTACACCACCAGCCTGATGGACAGCTTCTTGAGCCTGGTGGTTATAAGATTTTTGCAAATGAACTCTTTTCCTCTTCATGGCCCTTGGACCTGATTGTCTACCTGTACTGTACTTTCTCTGGAACCGTAACACTTCAGTCTGCATTGTCCTTGCCTTCCTCCTATACCATCTCAAAGCACTGATGCTTTGAAATGAACTGTATGGATGACTTGCAGATAAAGTTTCTCGTTGTATCTCAGTGTCTACGACAATAATAAACCGATACCAATATCTGTGTGAGTCTGGATAATGAGTGTCTCTAGTTTAATCAACAGCAGCAAAAGGTAACTCTCGACTGTGTGTGACTGCATATTCTACTGCAGCCTGGCTGAATAGTTGGCAGCATAAAACTCAAATTACTACCTCAAATTAGAGGAATTCCTATGAACGGAGGTCACAAAACTGAATTTTAAAAAGTTACATGATATCTTTTGTTTATCTAGACTTTAAAAATTCAAGTTATTGATTTTGGCAAATAAGCAGTGAGGTTATCATCATTAAATTGTGGTCTCTAGTTTATGCAATTCCTTCAGCCACGTGGTCTACCAGAACTAATCTGAAATTCCTCTACAGCCCTAGGGCTATTACTCTCATTATATTGAAATGATTTGTCAGGGGACCTACTCCGAACTTGCAGCTGCCTAAGAAGAGATCAAATCCAAAAATGAGAAGTAAAGTTAGTTCAACATCCGATTACAAATTAGAGTTTTGTTAAAGGGGATGCATTAAAGTCCAATATTTACAACACATTGGGAGAGTAAATACTTTATATGAAATGATTAGAATAGAATGTACAAACCCAGACTAGAATAGAGGGTGGGAATCAGCACTAAAATGATAGTGAAGGTTTTTCCTGGCCATAAGGGACTTCAATTTCTCACTGGCGTCATCCCCATATATCATATCAGTGTCAGTCTCAAAGGTTCACTGCAGCAATGTACAATAACCTAGGGCAAAATCACTTGCCCTGTCTCCTGCCCTTACAGCAGCTGTTAAAGTATAGCTGCCTCTCAAAACCATAAGACCATAGGAGCAGAATTAGACCATTCAGCCCATCAAATCTGTTTCACTATTCCATCATGGCTGATTTATTTCTCCTAGTGCTGGGCTTGAAATGTAATACCAGTACCAGGAGTAGTGGGCTGGAGACTACATTGGAGCTTCTTCACCTTCAGCAGATGTTGTTGGTGGCAATGGCTGCATCTTTGACCTCAAAAAGGAAGAAGCATGCCTTGGAGACACCTGATCACCTCCTCTGGTGGGATAGGCCATTCCTATTTGGACCTGTTTTGGTGGGGGGAGAGGTATTGTCATTCTTTCATGGGGACCTAGTTCACTGGGCGAGGTGTCAGGTCAGGTGTATGCTGATGTCAGCACTGCATGTGTGTGTCGAAAACTTTGTTTCTCACTGCCCTTCCATTCCAATCTATGACCATTTTTGTGTTTCTAATTAATCTTATGTAAAATTATCCTGAGGAATATCATCAATTATCAACTTAACTAAACCAACCACAGATACGGTGGCCACCTGGGCAACTCAGAGATTGAGTCACAATCATCCTGATTTGGAAATACCTCCTTTCCTACATCACTTCAACAAGTGATGCACCACCTGACAGCCACAGGCACGGAGATTGAGTTTGGATGTTTTACACGGGCATAAATGCCAAACAGCAAGCAGGAGGGATTTTGACACAGAGACTTGACTCAGAGAAACGGAGTCTCATAGGTAAACCTTGAAACTGGAGTTAAACTTAGAACAAATAGTTCTAAGCGGTCGGGAAACATAGTTTACTCACAGGAAAAAAAGACCAACAAACTGGTGACTAGTGGTTGTGACGTAGAGGTTCTTCTACTGAGTCTTTGATGGAATCCAGGTGTGCCATCATTAAAGAGAATTGGAAGCAATTAGGGAAATTAATGATCAGGACCATGGCATAATCAAAGAAAATTAGGATCAAGATAGGAAATTAATGATCAGGACCATGACACATTGAATGTAAAACAGTGCAGCACAGTACAGACAATTTGGTCCATGATGTTGTATCAACCTTCTAACCTACTGCAAGATCCATCTACCTCTTTCCTCCTACATAGCTTCCATTTTTCTACCATCTATATGCCTATCTAAATGCCTCTACCACCAGCCCTGGCAGAGGATTCCATGCACCTACCACTCAGTGTAAAAAACTTACCTCTGATATACCTCTCTATACTTTCCCACCTTAACATTATGACTCCTCATATTAGTTATTTCCATCCTGGGAAAAAGTCTCTGGCTGTTCACGCAATCAGATTATCCTGTACATCTTTATCAAGTCACCTTTCATCTTCCTTCGCTCCAAAAAGAAAAGCCCAAGTTTGCTCAACTTACCCTCACAAGACATGCTCTCTAATCCAGGCAGCATCCTGTTAAATCTCCTCTGTACCCTCTCTGAAGCTTCCCCATCCTTCGTGTAATGAAGTGACCAGAACTGAACACAGTTTTCCAAGTGTGGCCAAACCAGGGTTTTATAGAGCTGCAGCATTACTATTGAACTTCATTCCCCCTACTAATAAAAACCAACATAGCATAAGCCTTCTTAACAACCCCATCAAATTGTGCTGCAACTATGAAGGACCTATGGACGTGGACCCCAAGATCCACGCTACTAAGAATCCCACCATTAACCATGCATTTTGCCTTCAAATATACACTTTTAAGAACCCTGCCATTTACTGTATATTCTGCCTTTAAATTTGACATTCAAAAAGAACAAAGGTGAATAACTTTTGCTCCAGCCTTCAATGACAGAATATCCCTGTAAATCCTCTCCACTTGCAGCACTCCCTGAATGGTTAAGTCATGCTCCAGTCCTCACAGAGCTGCCTTGGTGTTGTGTCGACAACAGCAGTGTGATCACACTGCCTACTTACAATACTGGGCATGTGGCCACTCTGTGTTAGCTTTCCCTTTGGTCCCACAGGGAAGTATAAGCACGAGGCCTTAATCCACACAGCACATGAGGAACAAAGGCCAATGGTAATGGATAAGAGACAGAATGAACTGTGTTGCTAATTTGTGGTAAGTGGGTGATCAATGAAGTGTTTGTGCAACAGTTGTTTGAATATTAATCTGTGTTTCACAGTGCTGAGGAGGCAGTGCTTGGTGGTGCTGGGGCAGATCTTTTTTTAGCTACTGAGTGCAATGTCATCAAGAATGACTGGTAGTTTGTAGTGTCTGTTTCGGTTTGGGCCATATAACATCTTCCTTATAGTTTCATGTCCCTCTCTACAGTGACCCTGGAATGGAGGTTCTGGGCAAGCCAACTTCCTCTTCTTGGGGAATTCAGGGATTTTCTTTGTTTCATCATTTCATAGATTGATTTCATCAGTTGAGCGGATAATGACATTGAGGTTTCATTGTAACTGATCAACTTCTTCACTCTGGAACCAAGGTTGCCCCTACTTCAGTTGTGAAGCAGCAGCACAGAGACAGTGAGCTGCTTCAGTTGCTAAGCTCCATATAATTGTTGATTGATTCACTGAAGTGGGTGGACAAAAAATAGTAGGGGCAAGAACAAAAGTGTAACATTGCAAAACAAAGATCCTCTATCTTTGGTCCTCTACAAAGGTAAGAGGGTAATCAGGGAGCAAACAGGATTACTGGAGGATGAAGGAGGGAATCTGGGCTTGGAGTAACAGGATGTGAGTGAGGTGCCAAGTGAGTATTCACTAAGGAGGACTTGAGGATAGTGAGTTTCATGTGAGGCTTGCTAGTGTGCCGGAGCATTTTGATCAAAAACAAGGTGCTGCTGGGTATTTTGAAGAGGATCAAGGACCTAATAGGATATATCCCAAATTATTGAAGGAGGAAAGAGAAGACATTGCAGGCACATTGATGAAGATCTTTGTACCCTCACTGGTAACAGGCATGGTCAAGATACTTTTCCTAGGTTAGAAATGTCAAATACTAAATGTCAAATACTTGCATTTAAAGAGAGAGGGAGGAAGTTTAAAGTAAATGTGCTGGGCAGGTTTTTGACATAGAGAGTGCCAAAGGCTGCCAAGAATAGTGTTGGAAGCAGATATGATAGACAATGGCATTTACGAGGATGTTAGATAGATACATGAACCACAGTGATTGATGGTATTAGAGGGATGCACAGGCAGAAAATACTTAATTTAGTTCAGTATCATGTTCGGTACAGACAACATGGTCCAATGGACCTGTTCCCGTGCTGTACCATTAAATGTACCGACTTGCCTCTTATCCCACAACAACACTGCCCAATAGTAAAAATTCACTGCAAGTCTTGGAGCATGAGGACCTGCCCCCATATCTTCAGACAGCATCATGCACTACTGCCCTTAATGCACTGTGCACCCTTTGGAGAAAAAGACTTCATAGATTCAGACCTCAAATCCCGCACAAAGCTTGTAATTTGACTAATCACCTCTACTCCCCCACAGCTTCTGAGATATTGGTATTGATTTGTTACTGCAACATGTACCAAGATTCAGAAGAAAAGCTTGTCTTGCATACTGTTTATGTAGATAGAACAGAGCAGATGTGGATTATGGACAGGAGATACTGCAATGTATTGAACAGGTGCGATCTAAACAATTCATTGTATTAGAAGCTTAATCGAGGCATCCTCTTCCAGACCGACATCCCCTGTATCAAGATCCAAATTACACTAATGTTCACTTAATTATACTCCATCAGCTACGCACATTAGTCAGGTCATGTTATTCACATACGACTCCCCAAGCTCCTGAAACAGATTCTAATCCAACATCCGTTCTGCAGATTAGTGGGTGATGGGGTGTGATACAGAGGAAAAGTTCAAGGATCTTCCCAAACCTTCTTTGGAAAGCCCTGACATTGTCACCAATGCATTAAGGATTCTTAGCTCACAAATGCTCAAAGTGGATATGACCAAACTTGCACCAGAATCCCAGCAACAACAGCAGCAGGAGTGGACCACTCCTCAAACTACCCTGTTCCAATAGATATCCCCTGTTCCAGCTGTGGCAGTGTCTGAAGGTCCCACATTGGTTTTAATCGGTCACCCTCACAGAACTGGAGTGGCAACAAATCATCTTCAACCCTGAGGGGGCCATGGAAGAAGGGGTGTGTGTGTGTGTGTGTGTGTGTGTGTGTGTGTGTGTGTGTGTGTGTGTGTGTGTGTGTGTGTGTGTGTGTGTGTGTGTGTGTGTAAGAGTTTGTGGGTCTGTGTATGTTTGTGTATTTGTCTAGGTGCAAGTGTGTGTGTATATTTGTTTTGAAAGTGCATGAATGGTTGTGTGTGTGAGAAAGAGATTGGACGTATGTGTATTTCTTTGCATGCGTGTGTGAGATTGTGTGTACAAGTGTCTGCGTGTGTGTGAGATTGTGCGTATGTGTGTGTATGAGTGTTTGTGAGAGTGGTTGAGTGCATATGTGTGTTCGTGTGTATGTGTGTGAGTGTGAGCATGGGTGACACTGTGTACATATGTGTAAGAAAGGTGTTCTTGATGGTCAATCCTACTCCGTGGAGATGTTGTCCACCTGGGGGGAAACCTTTCCAGAAGAAGGTGGAACCCATCCCTTCCTCCGTTAAAGAGCCTTTATCCAGGAGCCTCGTCTCACGCAGGGCAGCAATGTCGATGTTGTAGTGCCTCAGCTCAGAGTGATCAAGGCTGTTCTCCGGGGAGGTCTGTCAGCGATGCCATACGAGTCCAGGAGAGTCCTTACATTCCACATTGCCAGCTTTAAGTTGTATTGTTTCGTATTTCGACCGCAGTAGTGTAATAGCCCAATAGGCATGGTAACCTAGCCAGGCGAGTGATTGAATGGGCAATTTTTAGGCCACCTTTTCTAGGCCCTTCCCCAATTGGGGTGAGCAGTGTGGTCCCTAAATAGGGCTGCTCAGTCGCACAGGGCTCTGCCGAAAACAGCTGCCAGCGACCAAACACCCAGCACGGCAGTGCTCTTGTGGCCCACACTCCAGAGGATCTTCAGACTATCCTTGCTGTGGCGGTGAGAGCGTACAGCAGGATGGGGCTGACTGTCAATACCACCAGGACAGAAGTGGTTTGCCAATGGAATACCAGTGTCCCACCCACCCTACCTGCCTTCACTGTTGGCCATGAAAAGCTGTCAGTGGTGCCATCTTTCAAATACCTGGGGAGCATTCTCTCTGAGGATAGCAGCATTGGCAACGACACCCAGAGCCGCATTAAACAGGCATCAGCTGCCTTTGGGAGACTTCAGCGTAGAGTCTTTCAGAACAGGAGCCTTCGTCCCTCCACAAAGATCGCTGTATACTGATGCGCTATCAATAACTCTAGGAGACTGGAAGTAGAGTACAAAATGATAGGCTTTTATTAACAGCGATAACAGACACGACCATGTTGAAGACTGAGGGAGGAGCAGTGCCCCAATCACCATCATACAGGGGTTTGTGGGAGGAGCCACAGGAGCAGTCAGCAGGGGGGGGTGTCCAGACAGGTATACATGGTTTACCACATTCACCCCTCATTTTTTTTTAAATAAAGAGAGTCCCCACGGGGTGAAGTTCCTGACAAGTATATTTACAGGCCAAGTCTATCAGGCGGTCGAGTCCGTCGTTGCGATCTAGGTTGCACCAGTGATGGTGGTTGTGCTGGCTCCGGCCTGATTTGAGGTGCCAGCCTGTTAGGCATCAGTAACCCCTCATGCGTGTGCATGCGTATGGTACCCGATACAGGAGTGTCGTGAGGTGTCCGTGTAGGGCTTGGAGTGCACAGTGTCTCGTGGGTATATACATCAATGTGTACGGGGTTCATAGTCACCGTGGAGTGTTTAGAGTAGGGTCCTGGTGTTCCTGTGGGCGCCAGGTCGCGGACGGAGACTGTGTCCTCCTGCCCATCAGGTAAGACCACGTAGGCGTACTGGGGGTTCGCATGAAGTAGGTGAACCCTCTCGACCATCGGGGAGTATTTATTGCTCCTTGCATGTTTCCAGAGCAGGATGGACTGTCAATACCACCAGGCCCTGGGGATGTCAGCCAAGCTGGTAGGGTGGTCCCAGTGGCAGACTTCCTGGGAAAAGAGAATAGGTGCTCGTGAGGGGTGGCATTGGTGGACGTACATAACAGGGAGCGGATGGAGTGGAGTGCCTCGGGGAGGACCTCCTGCCATCGAGAGACCAGCAAACCTATTGATTTAAGGGCTAGAAATGTGGCCTTCCACACTGTGGCATTCTCCCTCTCCACCTGTCCATTTCCCCGGGGATTATAGCTCATGGTCCTACTAGTAGCAATACCCCTAGCCAGCAGGTACCGGCGTAGCTCGTCACTCATAAAGGAGGACCCTCTATCACTGTGAACATAGCAGGGATATCCGAACAGAGTGAAGAGCTGGCACAGGGCTTTTATGACGGACGTGGTAGTGGTATTGAGGCAGAGGATGACAAAGGGGAACCGCGAGTACTCGTTGATTATGTTAAGAAAGTACACATTGTGGTCGGTGGAGGGAAGGGGGCCCTTAAAGTCGTCACTCAGTCGCTCAAAGAAGCGGGTGGCCTTCATAAATTGGGCCTTTTCAGGATGGTAGAAATGTAGTTTGCACTCAGCACAGACTTGGCAGTCCCTGGTCATCGTCTTGATTTCCTCAAGGGAGTAAAGCAGGTTCCGGGCTTTCACAAAATGGTAAAGTCGGGTGACCCCCGGGTGGCAAAGATCTGCAGGGAGGGCGTATAGCCGGTCGAGCTGTGTGCTGGCACATGTTCCCCGGGATAGGGCATCAGGGGGCTCATTGAGTTTGCCAGGCCAGTACAGGATATCATAGTTGTAGGTGGAGAGTTCTATTCTCCACCTCAAAATTTTATCATTTTTGATTTTGCCCCGCTGTTGGTTGCTGAACATGAACGTAACTGAGCGCTGGTCGGTCAGCAAGGTGAACTTTTTGCCGGCGAGATAGTGCCTCCAATGCCTAATAGCTTCCACTATGGCCTGGGCTTCTTTCCCCACCGTGGAGTGCCGAATTTCAGGGCCTTGAAGGGTACAAGAAAAGAATGCTACTGGCCTGCCTGCCTGATTGAGGGTAGCAGCCAGCGCGAAATCGGAGGCGTCACTCTCTACTTGGAAGGGAATGGTCTCGTCCACCGCATGCATCATTGCTTTGGCAATGTCCCCTTTAATGCAGCTGAAGGCCACGCGGGCCTTGACAGAGAGGGGAAAAGTGGTAGACTTGACCAGGGGCAGGCCTTGTCTGCGTAATGGGGGACCCTTTGGGCGTAATAGGAAAAGAAGCCCAGACACCTTTTGAGGGCTCTGAGGGTGGTGGGAGGAGGGAGTTCCAACAGCATACGGTCGGGGTCAGGGCCAATGACCCCGTTCTCCACGACATACCCAAGGATAGCAAGTCGGGTGGTTCCAAACACGCACTTTTCCCTGTTATAGGAAAGGTTATGAGCTTTGGCTGCTTGGAAAAATTGTTGGAGGTTGGCATCGTGATCCTGCCAGTTGTGACCACAGATGGTGATGTTATCCAGATATGGGAATGTGGCCTTCAGTTGGCACTGGTCCACCATCCGGTCCATTTCCCTCTGGAAGACACCAAATGGGTCGCGCAGGAAGTGATAGAGCCTGCTGCCTGCCTCGAAGGCAGTGTAGGGGCAGTCCTCTGGGTGGATGGGGAGCTGATGGTAAGTGGATTTCAGGTCTGTGGTCGAGTACACTTTGTACTGAGCTATCTGGTTGACCATATCCGCGATGCGGGGTAGGGGGTGCGCGTCAAGCTGCGTGAACCTATTGATGTTCTGGCTGTAGTCCACGACCATCTATTTTTCTCCCCATTCCGAAGGACCCTCCAAGGACTTGTGCTTGGCTCAATGATCCCCTCCCTGAGCAGCCACTGCACCCCCGCGCTGTACCTCCTGCATTTAGTTGCCACAGGTTTACAGTCGGGGTCAGGTTGGCGAACAGCAGTGGGGGAGGGACCTTGAGGGTGGAGAGGCCGCAAGTGGTGTCCATAGCGTGGCTGTTGGCATGGTGTTGGGTGGGATGTGCGGGTCGGTGTGTGTGTGGTCAGTAGCAGGGTATGTGACAAATTCCCACAGATCTGAGGATTTCTGACAGTGATTGGTGGGAGGGGCCCGTCATATTCCATTGTCACACTTTTCAGGTGGTTCTGGAAGTTGAGATCCATTAGCACAGGTGCACATAGTTGAGGCATGACCATCACTACCACCACCTTACCACATATACATGTCCCACCTACAATAGAGCTTGTGGGTCCAGGATAGGACTGTATATTCATCAAAGATCTCATCATTAAAGGAGTGGATGGTGTCATCAGATTTTGATGGACAACCCAAGAAGAGATGTGCAAGAACATGAGTGCTTGTGAGAGGGCATGTATAAAAGTGTGCATGAATGGGTGTGTGTGAGGAAAAAATGGTTAAGGATATGTGTGTTTATGCGTGTCTGTGCATGTACTGTATGTGCCTACATCTGATTGTGTGTGTTTGTATATTAATATATGCCTGTGTGTTTGTTTGCGCTTGAGTGGTTGAGCGTATTCATGTGTGCATGTGTGTGTGTGAGTGTGTTCAGCTGTGTTTGTGCATGTACGTGTCTCTCTGTAAGAGTGTGTTTGCATGTGAGTATATTAAGTTTAGTGTATGTGTGAGAGTGTATGAGTGGTTTTATGATTGTGTGTGTGTGTTTGTGTGCACATATCTGTGTTTGAGCCTGTGGGTTTGTGACCACGTGCTCACACGTAAGAGTTTGTATGAGTTTATGCATGTACTTGCATATGTGTAAGTCCATAAAACCATTAGACATAGGAGCAGAATTAGGCCATTCAGGCTATCGAGCCTGCTCCACCATTTCATCATGGCTGATGCATTTCCCTCTCAATCCCATTCTCCTGCCTGACTAATCAAGAATCTATCAACCTCTGCCTTAAATATACCAAAGCCACCTGTGGCAAAAAAATTCCACACATTCACCATCCTCTGGCAAAAGAAATTCCTCTTCAACTCAGTTCTAAACAGACATTCCTCTATTCTGAGTCTGTGCCCTCTGGTCCTAGACTTGCCTACCATAGAAAGCAGCCTCTCCGTATCCTCTCTATATAGGCTTTTCAACATTTGATAGGTTTCAATGAGATCCCATCTCATTCTTCTAAATTCCAGTGAGTAAGGAACTGAGCCATTATTCACTCTTCATATGATAAGCCTTTCATTGCCAGAATCATTCTCGTGAACCTCCCCTGAACCCTCTCCAGCGTCAGCACATCCTTTGTTAAACAAGGGGCCCAAAGCTGCTCACAATACTTCATGTGAGGCCTCACCAGTGTCTTATAAAACCTCAGCATTACATTTTTGCTTTTATATTCTAGTTCTCTTAATACAAACACTAACATTGCATTTGCCTTGCTCACCACTGCCTGAATCTACAAATTAACCTTTAAAGAATCCTGCATGAAGAGTCCCAAGTCACTTTGCATCTGACTTTTTGAATTTTCTCTTCATTTGGAAAATAGTTTATGCTTTTATTTCTTCTACTAAGTGCATGACCATACATTTCCTGACACTGTAATCCATTTGCCACTTCTTTGCCCATTCTCCTGCTCTGTCCAAGTCATATGTAGCTTCCCTGTTTCCTAAACACTACCTGCTCCTCCATCATCAGGCAAAAACCAGGTTCCAAAACAGGCAAAATCCAGAAACACGGAGTGCAGCAAAATCAGTTGTCAGCAGTCACAATGGCAGGCTAGAACAACTCGGGACAAACTGGCAGAGAATGTGAGTCAAGGCAGGGTTTAAATGGACCGGGTAATGAGTGAAAACAGAAACAGGTGAGTACCAGTGAGGAGATGTGGGTAATTGGCGAAAGTCCAATAAGGAAAGGGCTGGGTCAAAACCCACATGGCCAGGTGAGAGAAAGCAGAAATTAAGGGCTTTTGTGGTCCAGAGCTATCAGCAGAGGCCCTTTGACCCAGTGTTCAGGCCAGATCCTTAACACCCTTTCCCTTTGTACATACCTTCCCCAGAGAGATCCCAGTGGTCCAGAAATTTGAAACCCTGCCCCCTGCACCAGTTTCTCAGGCATTCATTCACCTGCCAATTCATCCTATTTTTACCCTCATTGGCACGTGGCATGAACAGCAATCCGGAGATTACTACCTTAGAGGTCCTACTTTTCAGCTTTCTACCTAGTTCTCTAAAGTCTCTCTTCAGGACCTCCTCCTTTTTCCTGCCTATGTCATTGGTGCCAATATGCACCAAGACTTGCTTACCCTCCCGCTTTAGAATGTCGCGGACCCGTTCTGATACATCCCTGATCCTGGCACCATATCATCTAGATCTGTCTATATTATGTCCATAGAATCTCATGTCTGCTCCGCTAACTATAGAATTCCCTATAATCATTGCAATCTTCTTCTCCCTCCTTCCCTTCATCGCCACAGCACCAGACCCAGTCGCTGTGCTCTCCCTGCCTATCCTGGAGGGTTGTTCCCCTCAACAGTATCCAGAATGGAATACTGTACTTATTATTGAGGGGTCAGCCACAGGGTACTCTGTACTGGATGGCCATTTCCCTTCCCCCTCCTGGCGGTCAGACCCCACTTGGAGTACTGTGCTCAGGTTTGGTCACCTCACTACAGGAAGGATGTGGAAACCATAGAAATGGTGCAGAGGGGATTTACAAGAATGTTGCCTGGAATGTGGAGCAAGCCTTATGAGAATAGGTTGAGTGAACTCGGCCTTTTCCCCTTGGAGCGACGAAGGATGAGAGGTGACCTGATAGTGGTGTATAAGATAATGAGAGGCATTGATCATGTGGATAGTCAGAGGCTTTTCCCAGGGCTGAAATGGCTAGCATGAGAGGGCACAGTTTTAAGGTGCTTGGAAGTAGGTACAAACGAGATGTCAGGGTTAAGTTTTTACACAGAGAGTGGTGAGTGTGTGGAATGGGCTGCAGGCAACAGTGGTGGAGGATGATACAATAGGGTCTTTTAAGAGACTCTTGGACAGGTATATGGAGTTTAGTAAAATAGAGGGCTAGGGTAACACTAGGTAATTTCAAACTTAAGGACATGTTCAGCACAGTTTTGTGGGCTGAAGGGCCTGTATTGTGCTGTAGGTTTTCTATGTTTCTATGTTCCTATTTTCCTGCTTCCTCCAATTTAGAGGTGACTGCCTCCCTGTAACTCCTATTTATCATCTCCTCAGTTTCCCTCAGTTTCTCCAAAGGTCACTGAGTGGCAGCTCCTGCTCCAGTTGCTTGACTCCTTCTCTGAGGAGCTGCAGTTTGGTGCACCTGGGGCAGATGTATTTATCCAGGAGGTGGAAGATCTCCCACAATTCCCACATTTCACATAAAGGATACAAAACAGCCCCTGGAGCCATCCTCACTGCTCTAACTAACAGATGAAGAATGAATAATGAAGAAGAAGAAATTTACCAGACCTGCACCACCCAACCTTATTCTCTTCAAAGCCTTCTGAAACAAACTCTGACACTGGTCCACTCACACAATGGCCACTCTGCTTCCCTCTGCCTTATTTTTATTTGCCCTTGCTAATGAATCTGTGGAATTTGTTGCTACGAATGTCTGTGCAGGCCAAGTCATTGGTTATAATTAAGGCAGAGGTAGATAGGTTCTTGATTAGCCAGGGCATCAAAGGGTATGGGGTAAAAGCAGGGTAGTGGGGATGACTGGAGGAATTGGATCAGCCCACGACAGAATGGCGGAGCAGACCCGTTGGGTTGAATGGCCTACTTCTGCTCATATATCTTATGGTCTTATAATTACAGCTGCATCGTTGTGAAAAACTGTAAATCTGAAAAAGGTCTTTTTTGTTAGTCTCTTACTCCCCAACCTGTGTGAGGCCTTCTGCGCTGATTCAACTGCGCATGTGTGTTTATGTGCAAAGGTGCTGCATTTGGGTCTGTGTATGACTGTGTTTGTGTGTGAATCCATGCACGATTGGATGTGCTGAATGAAGGTTTGTGTGTAATTGTATATGTTTGTGGTCGGTGTACAGGTGAATGTTTGTGTGTGTATGTGTGTGTGTGTGTGTGTGTGTGTGTGTGTGTGCGTGGGTGGGTGTTTATGAAAGAAGGAGGTTGAGTGTATGAACACACCGGTGTGTTTGTGTGTGTAAGTGAGTCTTTCAGTTTGTGCGTCTGTGTGAGTACATAGCTGGATTCAATGGACTGGAAATAGATATCCCACAGGAGAACCCTTTTGGAAGTATTGCAACTGTTACTCCAGCCTTCAATGACAGAATATCCCTGTAAATCCTCTCCACTTGCAGCACTCCCTGAATGGTTAAGTCATGCTCCAGTCCTCACAGAGCTGCCTTGGTGTTGTGTCGACAACAGCAGTGTGATCACACTGCCTACTTACAATACTGGGCATGTGGCCACTCTGTGTTAGCTTTCCCTTTGGTCCCACAGGGAAGTATAAGCACAAGGCCTTAATCCACACAGCACATGAGGAACAAAGGCCAATGGTAATGGATAAGAGACAGGATGAACTGTGTTCTGAAATTGTGGTAAGTGGCTGTTCAAATAAATATTTGTGCAACAGTTGTTGGAATATTAATCTGTGGGCTGAGAGGCAGTGCTTGGTGGTGCTGGAGGCTTTTGTGCAGGATTTTGTTTTAGCTGCAGATTGAAGTTCTTGTTATTATTTCTAAAATAGTCTTTATTCATAATGCATTGTCATCAAGAGTGATTTATTGTTTGCCATGCCTGTTTTAGACTGGGCCATACTCCCATAGTTTCATGTCCCTCCCTGCAGTGACCCTGAGCAGGAGATTAAAGGCAAGCCAACTTCTTCTTCTTGGGGAATTCAGAGATTTTCTTTAATTTCAACATTTATTGATTTCATCAGTTGAGCGGAGAATGACATTGAGGTTTCATTGAATTTTATGGCTTTTTAATGTGCAATTAAAATGTAATGTGTAATGCTTCAACTGAATTAGTTGAAGGATGAAACCAACTCTTTTCATCTAGCAAAAAGCACTATGGGGAAAATCAAAACAGAAACTTCAGATGCTGCAAATCTCAAATGAAAGCAGAACAAGCTGAAAACTCAGCAGGTCATGCAGCATCTGTGGGAAGAGAAACAGAGTTAACGTTTTGTGTTGACCTGGAACATTGACTTTTCCATTTTCCACAGATGCAGCTTGACCCACTGACTGTGTCCAGTATTTTCAGTTTTTTTATTTTAAAATGCATACAAGTGCCTTGGTATAGTATTGTTCTTGAGGCATGTTGTGGGCTTTACTTGAATCTGTTCTTCTTCTGTACACCTCCCTCAGTTATATGTCTCCTGCTCCTGGTCACATAGTAGGCAAGTGGGCCTTCCCTTTACATTTCAAGGCTCCAGCATAATGACATTCAAAGTGGAGTCAAATATATATACATGTGTACAAAGAAAACGGGCACATACCATTAGAGACACAATGTTCACAAGGTAAACATCAATTAAACATTAATTACACAAACTTTTCCCAGAAGAATCACATTTGGAGCTTAAAAAAATCCCATTTACTGTAGTGCAAAGTGGTCAAATTGGTCATAGAATATAGAAATTTACAGCACATGACAGGCTTTTTGGCCCACAATGTTGTGTCAACCATATAACAGACAGACAGACAGACTTTATTGATCCCGAGGGAAATTGGGTTTTGTTACATCTGCAGCAACCAAGAATAACGAAGAAATATAGCGATATAAAACCATAAATAATTAAATAATAATAAGTTAATCATACCCAGTGGAAATAAGTCCAGGACCAGCCTATTGGCTCAGGGTGTCTGACACTCCGAGGGAGGAGTTGTAAAGTTTGATGGCCACAGGTAGGAATGACGCTCAGTGTTACATCTTGGTGGAATGAGTCTCTGGCTGAATGTACTCCTGTGCCTAACCAGTACATTATGGAGTGGATGGGAGTCATTGTCCAAGATGGCATGCAACTTGGACAGCATCCTCTTTTCAGATACCACCATCAGAGAGTCCAGTTCCACCCCCACAACATCACTGGCCTTACGAATGAGCTTGTTGATTCTGTCAGTATCTGCTACCCTCAGCCTGCCCAGAACACAACATCAAATATGATAGCACTGGCCACCACAGCCTTGTAGAACATCCTCAGCATCGTCCAGCAGATGTTAAAGGACCTTAGTCTCCCCAAGAAATAGAGACGGCTCTGACCCTTCTTGTAGACAGCCTCAGTGTTCTTTGACCAGTCCAGTTTATTGTCCATTCGTATCCCCAGGTATTTGTAATCCTCCACCATGTCCACACTGACCCCTTGGATGGAAATGGGCATCACTGGTGCCTTAGCCCTCCTCAGCTCCACCACCAGCTCCTAACCTACTCTAGAGACTGTCTAGAACTTCCCTAGCGCATAGCCCTCTATTTTTCTAAGCTCCATGTACTGATCTAAGAGGCTCTTAAAAGACCCTATTGTATCTGCTTCGATGATTGCTGCCAGCAGTGCATTCCATGCACCCACCACTTTCTGTGTCAAAAACTTCCCCCTGACATCCCCTCAGTACCTGTTTCCAACACCTTAAAACTATGCCATTTCAGCACTCGGAAAAAGCCTCTGGCTATCCAAACGATCAATGCCCCTCATCATTTTATACAGCTCTATCAGATCACTTCTCATCCTCCATCGCTCCAAGGAGAAAGGGCCAGGTACACTGATAGTACTGTTGTACTGTTGAAGTGATGAAGGTCATGCAGGAACGAATGGCTGAGGGAAATAGCTGTCCTTGAACCTGGCAGTGTGAGATTTGAGGCCTCAGTACCTCCTGCCCAATGATAGTTGCATGGCCTGGATGTTGTCTTTTTCAGGCAGGATTTCTTGTACTTACTACCCGGAGTAGGGAGGGATGTGTCTGTGATATTTTCCACAGAATCCACTGCTCTTTGCAGTTTCTTACATTTCTACACATTCATTTTGCTGTGTCAGACCATGATGCAAACAGGATACTTTCAACAATACATCTGTAAAATTTTTTTAGTGTGTTTTGTGATATATCAAACCTCCAAATCCTTCTAAGAAAGTAAAGACTCTGGTGCCCCTTCCTTGTGATCGTATGTGCTGGGTCCAGGACAAGAAATTACACCTTCCTCCTGCCCTTCTCCCGTGCCTTGCAACCATTTTGTTGTGTGCTATGCTGCAATCAAAGATGAGGAATTGGCATTTATTGCAGGGTATGTGAAGTCTGTGATCTTCTTTTCAGGTCCTCATGGCCTCTGATCATTAACGTATCAAAAACACAGGACTCCATTTTAATAAGCCATTTACAAGCCTGGCCCCAAGTGGCTCTAGTCACTCATACAGGAACAGACAAAAATAACACCTGTGCAGCCTACTTTAATGCTTTTTAAAGTCTAACAATCTAAGTCATGTATTACTCTGCTCTCTCCCTCCCTCCGCCAGCTCTAGCTTTGTCCATCCACATCCACTGACCTGCCTGACTCATTCACTCCCCAGTCAGCCACCCACCAACTACTCCTCTCCAATGATGTATCTGCCCAATTCATTTCAGGCCAAAGACCTACCTGCCTAATCCATCTCAATCAAATAGCTGCCTGATTCACCTTCATCCAATGAATTCCTCTGTGATCCACGTCCACCCAATAACCAGCTTTCCCAATCCATCCCTATCCAATGACCGACCTGCCTGATCAATTTCCAGCCAATGAACAGCCTTCCTGACCCAACTGCACCCAATGACCTGCTGTACTTGCCATCTACCATCTTTCTGGCTTCTTGGGAATTTCCAGCAGTTTCTGATTTCATTTTGGATTTCAGCACCTGTGGGTCTTTCTTGTATGCTTTTATTTACTGAAGGAATGAATTTCTTTCTGCATAAGGCAGAGTCTGTACTGTCACAGTGAGTTGTTGAAGTGGGCATTTAAAAAGTGGCTAAATGATTAATGTAGATTAACATAACTGGAGAATATACCAACCCTATATGAATATTGCATTCACACTGTTCAGTTCTGTCTTTTTCTTAAAGGGATTTAGATACAGTTACATTAAATAGTGCTGCTGCCTCACCACTGATTAGGGAGTTTTCTGGAGTTATGTGTATATAGCAGATATTAATTCAAACAAGAACCAGGCTTTAACTCTTATGGTAAATGTAAGTAAGTTCAATAAACTTGGAATTTTCAAGGAAACTTAATTTTTTTGTAAATTGCAAGCAGTAAATTGAAGTTACAAACACAGGTTGCTGCACAGACTAAGAGATCACATGTGCACCAATCTACTCTCCCGAGAGGTTTCCTACTTCATTTCTTGATCTGGGTTCTGCAGGAATAATTTCAGACTTTAGCTTCATTACATTGGTCTTAATTCCAACAGATTATGTTAGAATATGGTTAATAGAGATGGAATTTTGTAGTAACCAAGCTGTAGAAACTGAAAATAATGATTTCGTGTTGGTCTAGATGCATTCACAGCATAACATTATGATCAGGTCTATAAGGTCTGGAGGGTATCTGAGAAAGTTATTGGATCAGCGGATCTGTCTTGGAACCACCATGTACAGTTAGTGCCATCACAAAATAAACACAGTAGCACCTCTACTTTTTTTTAGAACTTTGTGCAGACACAGCATGTCATCTAAAAACTTTGACAAACTTCTATAGATGCCCAGCTGAGAGAATCCAGACTGGTCGCATCTCGGCCTGATATAGAAACGCTAAAGTCCAAGAATAGAAAGCCCAATTCATTACAGGCAAAGCCCTCCCACAAAAAAGCAGCATCTATCAAGGACCCCACCATTCAGGCTGTTGCCATTGAGAGAAGTTACGGGAGCCTTGGGTCCCATGGCACCAGATTCAGGGACAGTTATTATCTTTCACCCTTCAGACTCCTGAAACAGCATGGATAATTACTCTCATAGAACATAAAAATAGAAACCTACAGGGCCTGTAATGTGCTATAGATCTGTTCTATGTACACTCACCTCAACTCTGAAATAATTCCACAACCTATAGATTCTTTTTAAAGGATCTTACAGCTCATGTTCTCAATTATTTTGCTTTATTCATTTATTCCTCTATTTGCCTATATCTATCCACCTATCTCTTTATTTATTTATTGATTTATTCACTTGTATTTTTCCCTCAGCTCAAGCTGGTAAAATCTGAGGTATGGGCATAGCCAAGCACACTCATTTCTCAATTGTTATGGTGCGTAGACCTAATTGTTTAATGCTCTTGTGTAGTGACTTTGGGATGATACCTGTGTAGATATTACTATTCAGCCAAAGTATACCCTGTTCATGTTCCAAAGTCCAATTTCCTCTTTTAATTTAGCATATTTCTGGGTGTTTTTCCTTTATTGATTTCTGTATGCTGTGTGCATTTAGACTGGTTATATCTATTAAGTGACTTGTTCTTGCTTGTTAATGCTATAATATTTTATCTGGACAGTTATAATGGATTGTCCTAACTGTAACAACGGATTGGTCGTAATATAATTTGTAAGGTTCTGACTTTAAAGTTGGATTAGGCTTGTATTTATAGTAAGGTATGGTGTATTTTATGAGTTTTTATTTTAAAGCAAGATTTTGGTGAATGATGCTTGCCACTTAATTGTGCCAGTGTAAGTAATCAGATTGAGTTAACCCTGTAATGCGTTAAATTCTTTCTGGTTTTTATTGACATTTTCTGCATTTATCATTTTGAATTTGTTGGCCTTTTATTATGTATTTTGATAATTTTTTTTGTATTAACCACCTGGTCCTGTATTGCCACAAAGAAGCCCTCTGTTTCTGTGAAAAGGTCTCCAATTTTGAGCCAGACATTTGATGCTTTCTTGTCGACATCTAGTCTGCTCAGATCATGAGAATGCTTTTCCATTTGTTCACGTTTTCTTCTATTTCTGGATTGCTTTTTCATTTAAGTTATCCAGTCCAAAGTTCATGTTTATATCTTTCAGAAATAGTTACACTATTTGAATTAATTGTTTTAGTTTTACTGATGAAAGAACGTATAATTTCAAATCATCCATGTATTGAACGTATATTAAAGTATAATACATTTGCTATTTCTGATTTGTTGCCCAATTTTTGTCTGGTTCAGTAAATTGGAGAGCATGTTTAAAGCTAAACAAAACCATAGGGGGCTTAGAGAGTCACCCTGGAAAATGCCTCCATTTATTTTGATACTGATGGTTATTACTCTTTGGTTGTTAAGAGATAGGGTGATTATAGTACTCCAATGCTTCATCAGATGTTGAGGGAATTGCACAAGTATTGGGTGTAGTTTATATATATTAAGAACTTCTATTAGACATGAGTATGGAACAGAATCTAAAGCTTCTTAGTAGTCAATATAGCAACATGAAAGATCTCTGCTTTTCCACTGGGCTTGTAGAATCTATTATCTGTTGTTCTTTACATCCTTTCATTCCTTTACAGCATTCTTTCTGCTCTTCTGTAAGGATATTGTGGTTATCTCAGTGAGTGGTGATTAGTTGTGAGATGCATGAGTTATGAGCGGTGATTAATATATTTGTGGCCTAAGGTAGAAGGAGTCAATTTTAGAAAACCTAGCACATTTATTTTTCAACATCGTCCCTTCCTACATTTACACATTTAGTCCAGTGGTCATGGAGCATACGGATCTTGGAGCTCCAGAAAGTGTCCACGGCAGGGGTGATTGATAAGTTCGTGGCCTAAGGTAGAAGGATCCTTTTTTTGTCTTTTACTATACCTAGTGTAGTAAATGGCCGTTGTGAGTTCTTCATGCCGGATGTTGGTGTCCTGGGAGACTCAGAGTCTCCCAAGGAACTACATCTGCATGAAGTGCATCCAGCTGTAGCTCCTTAAGGACTGTTAGGGATCTGAAGCAGCAGCTGGATGACCTTTGGCTTGTATGGGAGACTGAACAGATAATTGATCAGAGTTGCATGTAAGTAGTCACCTCTAAGTTGCAGGAGGCGAGTAACTGAGTGACTTTCAGGAGAAATGGAAATGCGAATAGGCATTTAGCACATTCCCCTCAATAATAAGTATACTGTTTTTGATGTTGTGGTGGATGACCTCGCCTACAGAGGTTTTGAGCACTGAGCATGTGTTCGTGGTGCAAAAAGGAAAGGGGGAGAAGAGGAGAGCGGTAGTGATAGGGGACTCGATAGTCAGGGGAAAAGACAGGAGACACTGTGGACATTAATGGGATACCAAAATGGTATGTTACCTCCTAGGTGCCAGGGTCTGGGATGCCTCGGATCACATCCACAAAATTTTGGAGGGGGAGGGGGAGCAGCCCGATGCCTTAATACATAATGGTACCAAAGACATAGGAAGGAAAAGCAAAGAGATGCTCAAGAGAGAATTTAGAGAATTTGCAGAAAGCTGAGAAGCAGGACCTCCAGGGTAGTAATTTCTGGATTGCTACCTGTGCCATATACCAGTGAGGGTAGAAACAGAATGATTTGGTAGAAGAATGTGTGGCTGAGAAACTGGTGCAGGACTTCAGGTTCTTCGAACATTTGTATCTATTTTGGGGGAGGTATTGTGGCGACCCATTTCCTGGCACATCCGAACCGACTCACAATTAGATAGCCTACGGGGGTTTGCGAGCACAGAGCTTTGGAGCCTCTGCGCCATGGGGGGCAGGTTGAGGGAGGCTTAAAAGTGAGGCTGAAGATTTCGAATAAAGTTTTTTCCTTCGACTGCAGTTACCGACTCCGTGTCGTAATTTTAGCGCTGCGTGTAGCACACCGCTACAATTGGTGACCCCGACAGTCCAAACGATTTTTGGACCAGAAATGACCGACGCCGCCTCTGTTCATGCGGTTTCGTTGAAACTGCCGGGTTTCTGGACATAGCGCCCGAACCTATGGTTCCAGCAAGCCGAAGCCCAATTCCACGTTCGCCAGATCACCTCAGAAGACACCCGCTACTACTACGTGGTGAGCTCCCTCGACCAGGACACAGCGGCCCAGGTCGCGGAGTTCGTACAGTCGTCCCCGGCAGACGGCAAGTACACGGAATTCAAAGCCCTGCTCCTCAGGACTTTTGGACTCTCACGGCGCGAGCGGGCTGCCCGTTTACTGCACCTGGATGGCTTGGGCGACAGACCTCCATCGGCTTTAATGAATGAGATGTTGTCTCTCGCCGATGGACACACACCCTGCCTCATGTTTGAGCAGGCATTCCTGGAGTAGCTGCCCGAGGACATACGCTTCCTGCTGTCCGACGCGGATATCAGTGACCCCTGGAAGGTGGCAGCCCGGGCGGACTTGCTGTGGAATGCCAAAAAGGTGAGCGGGGCGTCCATCGCACAGATCTCCCAGCCACGCTCCCGGCAGCAAACCAGTCCAGGCCCGGCCGCAGAGCCCGCCAACCCCCGGCCCAATGAACACTGGTGCTTCTACCACCAGCGGTGGGGCGCAGAAGCCCGCCGTTGTCGCCCGCCCTGCAAGTTCCCGGGAAACGCCAGGGCCAGCCGCCGCTGATGGCTACGGCGGCTGGCCATCGGGATAGCCTCCTGTATGTGTGGGATAGAAGGTCGGGACGCCGGTTTTTGGTCGATACTGGGGCTGAGATCAGCGTTTTACCTCCGACGAGTTACGACACCCGCAGCAGGGCACCGGGTCCCCCCCTGAGCGCCGTGAATGGCAGCACAGTAACGACCTATGGCACCCGTCAGGTGCAGCTACAGTTCGGCTCCAGCCAGTTCACGTGGGACTTCACACTGGCCGCCGTAGCCCAACCGCTTCTGGATGCGGATTTTTTGCGGGCTCACAGCCTACTGGTCGACCTGCCCAGGAAGAGACTGGTACACGCCGAGACCTTTCAGACGTTCTCCCTGGGTACAGCCCAGTTGCCAGCCCCTCACCTCGGCTCCATCACGCTGTCCGACAACGACTTCACCAGGGTCCTGGCGGATTTCCCATCGGTTCTGGCACCGCAGTTCACAGCGGCCATGCCCAGGCACGGTGTACAGCACCACATCCCGACCCAGGGACCACCCCTCCACGCCCGCGCTCGGCGGCTTCCCCCGGACAAGCTCCGACTGGCAAAGGAGGAGTTCCAGAGGATGGAGGAATTGGGGATCATCCGGCGGTCCGACAGCCCATGGGCCTCCCCCCTGCACATGGTGCCCAAAGCGACGGGAGGCTGGAGACCGTGCGGCAACTACCGCAGGCTGAACGAGGCTACCACACCGGACCGCTACCCTGTGCCGCACATTCAGGACTTCGCAGCAAACCTGCACGGCGCACGGATCTTCTCCAAGGTAGACCTCGTCCGGGGATACCATCAAATCCCGATGCATCCTGACGACGTCCCCAAAAGGGCTCTCATCACCCCGTTTGGCCTTTTCGAGTTCCTCCGCATGCCGTTCGGCCTGAAGAATGCCGCACAGACGTTCCAGCGGTTAATGGACGCGGTGGGACGGGACCTGGACTTCGCGTTCATCTATTTGGATGACATCCTCATAGCCAGCGGCAGTCGTCAGGAGCATCTGTCCCACCTCCGTCAACTCTGCGCCCGACTGAGTGAGTACGGTCTTACAATCAACCCTGCCAAATGCCAGTTCGGACTCGATACCATTGACTTCCTGGGCCACAGGATTACTAAAGACGGGGCAACCCCTCTGCCCGCTAAGGTAGATGCGGTCCGCCACTTTCCCCGACCCACCACGATCAAAGGCCTTCAGGAATTCGTAGGTATGGTCAATTTCTACCGCCGCTTCCTCCCTTCAGCTGCCTGGATCATGCACCCCCTGTTCGCCCTGATGTCGGGTCCGAGCAAGGACATTACCTGGGACGAGGAGTCCGCCGCCGCTTTTGTTCAAACGAAGGAGGCTTTGGCGAATGCCGCAATGCTAGTACATCCCAGAATGGACGCCCCTACCGCCCTCACAGTGGACGCATCAAACACGGCAGTCGGTGGGGTGCTGGAGCAGCTCATCGCAGGTCGCTGGCAACCCCTGGCATTTTTCAGCAAACACCTGCGACCACCCGAGCTCAAGTACAGTGCTTTCGACCAGGAACTGTTGGCGCTCTACCTGGCAATCCGGCATTTCAGGTACTTCCTAGAAGGTCGGCCCTTCACCGCGTTCACGGACCACAAACCGCTTACCTTTGCGTTTACGAAAGCGTCCAACCCCTGGTCGTCCCGCCAGCAACGCCACCTGTCCTACATCTCTGAATACACGACGGATGTCCGGCACGTCTCGGGTAAGGACAATGTCGTGGCGGATGCGCTCTCTCGCCCTACCGTTCATGCCCTTTCCCAAGGGGTAGACTTTGAGGCGCTGGCAGAGGCGCAGCAGGCGGATGAGGAGATCCCGAGTTACAGAACCGCAGTCTCCGGTTTGCAGCTCCAGGACCTCCCCGTAGGCCCGGGTGAGAGGACCCTACTCTGTGTCGTCGCCACCGGCCAGCCCCGTCCCGTCGTCCCAGCACCTTGGCGGCAACGCATTTTCGACTCCATTCATAACTTGGTGCACCCCTCCATCAGGACAACTGTCCGGCTGGTCTCCAGCAGGTTTGTTTGGCACTGACTCCGCAAACAGGTCAGTGAATGGGCCAAAACGTGCATGCACTGCCAGACGGCCAAGGTGCAGCGGCACACCAAAGCCCCACCGCAGCAGTTCCATCCCGCCCACCGGCGTTTCGACCACATTCATGTGGATATCGTGGGCCCCCTGCCAGTGTCGTGCGGAGCGCGGCACCTCCTGACTATTGTGAACAAGATGGCCAGAGGCGGTCCCGCTCACTGACACCACCTCCGAATCTTGCGCCCGAGCCCTGATCGCCACCTGGATATCTCGCTTTGGTGTACCAGCCCACATTACCTCCGACAGAGGCGCCCAGTTCACCTCCAGCCTGTGGTCAGCTATGGCCAGCCTTTTGGGGACTCAGCTGCACCACACCACTGCCTACCACCCACAGTCGAACGGGCTAGTGGAGCGTTTCCACCGTCATCTGAAGTTGGCCCCCATGGCCCGCCTGCGAGGAGCCAACTGGGCGGACGAGCTTCCCTGGGTCCTACTCGGCATCCGCACAGCGCCCAAGGACGACCTGCACACCTCGTCGGCCGAGTTGGTATACGGCGCGCCCCTGGTCGTCCCCGGGGAGTTCCTACCAGCCCCAAGGGGGCAAGAGGAAGATCCCGCAGCAGTCCTGGGCAGACTACGCGAGAAGCTCGGTAACCTGGCCCCCATACCCACTTCACAGCACGGGCGGCACCCGACCTGCGTACCCAAAGACCTACAGAACTGTAAGTTTGTGCTTGTACGAAGGGGCGGGCATCAGCCACCGCTGCAGTGGCCATACGAGGGGCTGTTTATGGTGCTCCGGAACAACGGGTCCACGTTCGTGCTGGACGTTGGGGGGAAAGAGGAGGTTTTCACGGTGGACCGCCTCAAACCGACCCATGTGGACCTGGCGCAACCGGCCGAGTTTCCGGCACCTCGGCGCAGAGGCCGACCTCCCAAGCAGGTTCTGGCCCAGACTGTGGACAATGGGGGGTGTATCGCCGGTTCTGGGGGGGGGGGTGTTATGTGGCGACCCATTTCTTGGCACATCCGAACCGGCTCACAATGAGATAGCCTACGGGGGTTTGCGAGCACAGAGCTTTGGAGCCTCTGTACCACGGGGGGCAGGTTGAGGGAGGCTTAAAAGTGAGGCTGAGGATTTCGAATAAAGTTTTTCCTTCGACTGCAGTTACCGACTCCGTGTTGTAATTTTAGCGCTGCGTTTAGCACACCGCTACAGTATGACCTATTCACACATGATGGCTTGCACCTGAACCTGAAAGGGCCAATATTCTCATGGGCAAGTTTGTCAGAGCTGTTGGGGAAGGTTTAAACTAATTTGGCAGAGGGATGGGAATCATAGTGAAAGGATTCAGGATAGAATGGATGGTATGAAAGGAAAAATAGTGTGCAGCTGGACTATTTTGATGGTCAGGCAGATGACAGGATAAAATTGCAGCTAGCAGGTTGAGTACCAGTGCATGAGGGATGCAAAATCAAAGAGGGTAGTAAATACAGTACTCAAAGTGTTATATCCCAATGCACAGAGTATAAGAAATACAGTGGATGATCTTGTTGCACTATTACAGATTGTCAGGAATGATGCTGTGGCCATCACTGAATCGTGGCTGAAGGATGGTTGTAGTTGGGAGCTAAATGTCCAAGGTTACATGTTTTATCAGAGGGATAGGAAGGTAGGTAGAGGGAGTGTCATGGTTCTGCTGGTAAAGAATGGCATTAAATCAGTAGAAAGATGTGACATAGGATCGGAAGATGTTGAATCCTTGTAGGCTGAGGTTAAGAAAAGGACTCTGATGGCAGTTATATACAGACCTCCCAATAGTAGCTGCAATATGGACCACAGATTACATCAGGAAATAGAAAAAGGCGTATAAAAGGGCATTATTATGACAGTCATGGGAGATTTCAACGTGCAAGTTGATTGGCAAAACCAGGTTGGTACTGGATCTCATGAGAGTGAGTTTGTTGAATGCCCACAAGATGGCTTTTTAGAACAGTTTGTTGTTGAGCCTACAAGGGGATCAGTTATACTGGATTGGGTGTATGTAATGAACCAGAGGTGATTAGGGAGCTTAAGGTAAAAGAATTCCTAGGAGACTGATCACAATATGAATGCTTTCAATTTGAAATTTGATGGGGCTAAAGTAAAGTCTGACATAGCACTATTTCAGTGGAGTAAAGGAAATTACAATGGTGTGAGAGAGGACTTGGCCAAAGAAAATTGGAAGGAGCTGCTGGCAGGGATGTCAGCAGAGCTGCAATGGCTGCATTTCTGGGGGAAATGAGGAAGGTGAAAGATAAGTGTACTCCAAAAATGAAGAAATACTCAAATGGAAAAATAGTACAACAAGGCTGACAAAGGAAGTCAAGACTAATGTAAAACCATGCAACGAAGCAAAACTTAGCAGGAAGATAGAGAATTGGGAAGCTTTCAAAAACCTACAGAAAACAACTAAATGAATCATTAGGAGGGAAAATATGAAATATGAAAGTAAGCTAGCAAATAATATCAAAGTGGATAGTAAAAACTTTCTTAAGTATGTAACAAAATAAAAGTAATATATAGGACCACTAGAAAATGAGGTAGGAGAAATAATAACGGGGGACAAGGAGATGGCAGATGAACTAAATGAGTATTTTGCATCAGTCTTCACTGTGGAAGACAATAACAGTATGCCTGATGTTGTAGTGTATGAAGGAAGGGTGCAGTTATTATTACAAGAGAGAAGGTGCTCAAAAATCTGAAAGACCTAAGGATACATAAGTCACCCGGACCAGATGAATTGCACACTAGGGTTCTGAAAGAGATAGCAGTAGAGATTGTGGAGTCATTACTAATGATCTTCCAAAAATCATTGGACTCTGGCATGATGTCAGAGGCCTGGAAAATTCAAATATCACTCCACTCTTTAAGGAAGGAGGAAGGCAGCAACGATGAAATTATAGACGAGTTAGCCTGACCTCAGTGGTTGGGAAGATGTTGGAGTCAATTGTTATGGATGAGGTTAAGGAGTACATAGTGACACAGGACAAGGTAAGACAAAGTCAGCATGGTCATTCATTCTGTTAGTGTGGAGTTAAATATTAGGATAATTTTGATTATGAGCTTAGCTTCATTATCAGCATTCTGTGGAGGCTCTACATTTGTGATGCTGCTATTTTGGTCAGGGTGTGGCGCAGTTATTGGAGTAATTTCATTTTCACTAGAGTTTTGGAGAATGGCATTTCATTATTTTCTTCATTGTTGTGGTCTTTCTAGCTCTTGTGTAACTTCATGTTTTGTTTGTTTTAACATGTTTATGGGGATTATTATTATTACTATTATTATCCTTTATTTTTTTTCTCAGCTCAAGCTGGTAAAACCTGAGGTCTGGGCAGGGAAAAGCAGACGCATTTCTCAATTGCTAGGAACTATTGGACTATTCTAGTTGTTACATAGATACTGTTGTGTAGCCCAAATTTAATGCTATCGTATAGTACCTTTGGGTATACACCAATTGCAGATATTACTATTGGGGCAACGTATACCCTGTACATGTTCTAAAGTCTTTCTATTTCCTCTTTTAATTCTGCATATTTCTGGTCTTTTTCATTTATTTATTTCTGTAAGTTATGTGTATTTGGATAGCTATATCTATTAAGTAACTTGTTCTTGTGTGTTTATCCTGTACTATTATATCCAAACAGTTTTAATAGATTGCCCTATCTGTAATAACAGCTCAGTCATAATGTAACTTGTGACTCTGACTCTAAAGCTGGATCAGGCTTGTGTTTATAGTGAGGTGTGATCTCCCTTGTGAGCTTGTATTTTAAAGCAGGATTTTGGTGAATGTTGACTGTGCCTATGTGAGTAATCAGATTGAGTTAAACTACTGCAGGATCTCTTGTAATGTGTTGGATAGTTTCTGGTTTCTCTTGGTAGTTTCTACATTTATTGTTTTGAGTTTGTTGGTAATTTATTATTATGTATTTTGATGTTTTTGTTTTAACCACTTTGTCCTGTATTGGCACAAAGAACCCTTCTGTTTCTGGGATTATTATTATTATTATTATTATTATTATTATTATTATTATTATTATTATTATTATTATTAATAATTATTTGTACAGTTTGGTGTCTGCTGCACATTGATTGTTTGCTCATCTTTCTGTGTAGTTTTTCACTGATTCTATTGCATTTCTGTGTTTTACTCTGAGGGCCCACATGAAAATGAATCTCAAGGTTATAGATCAAAACAAATTTAATTATCATTCAAATCATACATTGATACAGCTGAATGAGGCAGTGTTCATCTAGGGCCAAGGTACAAAATATTCAAACATAGCGAGTAACATAATTTTAAATAACGTGCAAATAAGCATATTCACTCGAGGGGCGGAGTGAAGTGATGATAGCGCCAAACAACGACTTCTTCGCTTGCATTTTTGGAAGCAACTTTATTTCTATCTCTGATATCTCTTATTTTTACCTTTTCAAGGTTCTTTTGAAGCCCCTGACCTGGAGTTATACTCTGATTTGGGTTCTTTGCAGGATCGGGACCCGCTCTCGGGGTCTCATGACTGGCCGCTTTGTCATATTCCAAGGATGCGGCCTGGAAGACTAGCATACCTTAGGTTGCCAGATTTTCGTGGCTCTGGAGATGGGTTGATTCAAGGCCGGTGCCCCTGACTGAGGTGTTGTGGGAGAACATGGAACATGGGAGCAGTGGGTTAGCTGCCGTGGGCTGTGTGTCCAGAGACCTGGGCACAGAGCTCAAAAATATGATGCAACAGATTTCTAACATCATAAATCAGTGAGTTGTTTTTTTCTGTCTCCCCTCTCTCTGTGAAACGGGGACACCTCTTTTTCCCTTATTAGGGAGAGAGAGCGAGCCCGTGGTATGTCAAATTACCGGGTGAACAAGTTGTCTTTGGGGTACTGCAAGTCTGTGTCTTTATTGATGCTTTGCTGCATGTTTGAGTGCTTGGTGGAGGGTGCCTATACTTTTTTTCTGGTGAGGAATTTGGGGGGGGGGTGTCTTTGCCTTGCTTCTATTTGTGTGTGGGTGGGGGGGCAGTGGGAGGGCTTTAGGGTTCAAACATTTAACTGTCATTCATTCTTTAGGACACTCCTCTGTTTTTCTGGATGTTTGCGAAGAAAAAGAATTTCATGATGTATATTGTATACATTTTCTCTGACATTAAATGTACCTACTGATATATATGGTCCATGACCCTAAGCGACAATGTCCAGCAGTCGACGGTACAGTCTCCCGGCAGTGTGAAGACGCACACAATCCACCTGGCATTGCACTGTTCAAGCATGGAGGGCAGCAGTGACAGGAGAGGCCGGGTCCCAGCTGTACTTGAACGCCGTGTGTTAAATGCTTCCGTGTCTCTCACCTGCAGCAGCAGGCATGACCGAGGCTTGAGGCCTAGTTCTCACTGCAACCAAGGCTACACAGCTCCCACATCGTCTGTCCCTCCACCAGACTGTGGTGAACTACATATACCTGTCTGGACACGCCCACCCCGCTGACTGCTCCTGTGGCTCCTCCCACGAACCATGGCTCCTCCCACGGACCCCGGTATAAAGGCAATTGGGGACACTGCCCCGGCCTCAGTCTCCAGGATGCAGCATGGTGGTCAATTGCTGCTTGTTCTTTCTTCCAGCCAATAAAAGCCTTTATTTTGCCTCACGTCTCCAAGAGTTATTGATGGCGCATCAATTTTATTGGCTGGAAGTTTTAAAACATGGAAAGCATTTTATGTCCAGAAAAATTAGTCATTGATCGTCAAGACTCAGAAGCAGCTCTTGCCTTTGAACTCTGGCTTGCATGCTTCCAATCATACTTGGAACAGATTCCAGTGACTGAGCCTGCCACAATGCACAGAATACTATTATCTAGAGTAAGTCCGAAAGTATTCTCCCTTATCAGGGACCTGCCGACCTACCAAGGGGCACTTGACGCCCTCAAAGGACAGTACCTGCGGCCAGTGAACACCATCTATGCAAGACATCGCTTAGCGACGTGGCGACAGCGACCTGACGAGTCGAGGGCCGAGTTTCTCCGTGCCCTACAGACACTCGTACGAGCTTGCGACTGCAAAGGACTGATGGTGGAACAACATGCGGAGCTGCTAGTACGAGACGCCTTCGTTATGGGGATCAGGTCAGTGTACGTGCACCAACGGCTGCTGGAAAATGCCGATCTTACCTTATGCTCGGCGATCGAGATGGCCGACACGCTGGAGACTGCTCTGCACAACGCTGACGCTGTCCAGCCGCGTGATCTCCCACCGGTTCCGTGGACACTGCAGACCCCACCACCCACCGCCGCCAGTCGCGAGCCCACAAACTCCCTGAAACCGACCACAGCTGCTGCAAGTCGCAAGTTCGCGCAGTGTTACTTCTGCAGACTTGAAAAGCACCCCCGAAAATGCTGCCCGGCCCGAGAAGCAACCTGCTGCCGCTGCGGGAAGAAGGGCCATTTCACCAAGGTCTGTAAATCTGAACCACGAGCGGGGTCGGGCAGCACTGCATGTGAGGCATGGGGGCCGCCATCTTGGTCGCCGCCATCTTGCCTGCCCGCCTCGTGTGAGACATGGGGGTGACCGTCTTTGTCAGCGCCACCTCGCCCCGCCCCCAACCCACCGGTGCTTACGGGGCACCAAGACGGCGGTTCAACTCTGGCCTCCGTAAACCCCGACCAAAGCGCTCCACACCAGCTCGCAAAGTCAATGATGGACATCCTGGTGGAGGGCCACAGGACTAGCTGCCTGTTTGACACAGGCAGCACCGAGAGTTTTATTGACCCGAAACACGGCGCAATGCTGCGGACTCATGACACGGCTGGTAAGCCAGAGGGTCACCATGAGTTCTGGGTCGCATTCCACAGACATCCGGGTGGGTTGTGTAGCGACATTGGTGGTGCAGGGCACAGAATATCAGAACTTTGCGCTACTGGTCATGCCTCAACTGTGCGCGCCTGTGCTATTGGGGCTGGACTTCCAGAGCCACCTCGAAAGTGTGACTATGGCATATGACGGGCCCCTCCCACCACTCACTGTCAGGAATCCTCAGTTTTGTGGGACTTCGTCATATACCCCGCTACTGACCACACACACACACGCACACACACATCCCATCCAGAACCAGGCTGACAGCTGCGCTACTGACACCACTTGCAGTCTCTCCACCCTCAAGATCTCTTCCCCACCGATGTTCGCCAACCTGACCCCTGACTGTAAACCTGTGGCAACTAAAAGCAGGAGGTACAGCGCGGGGGACAGGGCCTTCATTCAGTCAGAGGTGTAGCGGCTGCTCAGGGAGGGGATCATTGAGACAAGCACAAGTCCTTGGAGGGCCCAGGTGGTTGTTGTTTGGACTGGGCAGAAAAATAGGATGGTCGTGGACTATAGCCAGACCATCAATAGGTTCACGCAGCTTGATGCGTACCCCCTACCCCGCAACGTGGATATGGTCAACCAGATAGCTCAGTACAAGGTGTACTCGACAATAGATCTGAAATCTGCTTATCACCAGCTCCCCATCTGCCCAGAGGACCGCCTCTACACCACCTTCGAGGCGGGCGGCAGGCTCTATCACTTCCTGCGCGTCCCTTTCGGTGTCACGAATGGTGTCTCTGTCTTCCAGAGGGAAATGGACCAGATGGAGGACCAGTACCAACTGAAGGCCACATTTCCCTATCTGGATAACATCATCATCTGTGGTCACGACTGGCCGGATCACTACACCAACCTCCAACAATTTTTCCAAGTGGCCAAAGCCCTGAACCTTACTTATAACAGGGACAAGTGTGTGTTCGGAACCACCCGACTCGCTATCCTTGGGTATGTCGTGGAGAACGGGGTCATTGGCCCTGATCCCGACCATAGAACTCCCTCTTCCCACCACTCTCAAGGCCCTCAGACGGTGCCTGGGTTTTTTTTCCTATTACGCCCAATGGGTCCCCCATTACGCATACAAGGCCTGCCCCTGGTCAAGTCTACCACTTTTCCCCTCTCTGCCGAGGCCCGCGTGGCCTTCAGCTACATTAAAGGGGACATTGCCAAAGCAACGATGCATGCGGTGGACGAGACCATTCCCTTCCAAGTAGAGAGTGACGCCTCCGATTTCGCGCTGGCTGCTACCCTCAATCAGGCAGGCAGGCCAGTAGCATTCTTTTCTCGTACCCTTCAAGGCCCCGAAATTCAGCACTCCGTGGTGGAGAAAGAAGCCCAGGCCATAGTGGAAGCTATTAGGCACTGGAGGCACTATCTCGCCAGCAAAAGTTTCACCTTGTTGACTGACCAGCGTTCAGTTGTGTTCATGTTTAGCAACCAACAGCGGGGCAAAATCAAAAATGATAAAATTTTGACGTGGAGAATAGAACTCTCCACCTACAACTATGATATCCTGTACCAGCCTGGAAGGCTCAATGAGCCCCCTGATGCTCTATCCCGGGGAGCTTGTGCCAGCGCACAGCTCGACCGGCTATACGCCCTCCAGGCAGATCTTTGCCCCCCGGGGGTCACCCGATTTTACCATTTCGTGAAAGCCCGCAACCTACCGTACTCCCTTGAGGACATCAGGACGATGACCAGGGACTGCCAAGTCTGCGCTGAGTGCAAACCGCACTTCTACCATCCCGAAATGGCGCAACTTATCAAGGCCACCCACCCCTTTGAGTGACTGAGTGTTGACTTTAAGGGCCCCCTTCCCTCCACTGACCGCAATGTCTACTTTCTCAACATTATCGACGAGTACTCGCGGTTCCCCTTTGCCATCCCCTGCCCCGACACCACTGCCACATCCGTCATAAAAGCCCTGCGCCAGCTCTTCACCCTGTTCGGATATCCCTGCTATATCCACAGTGATAGAGGGTCCTCCTTTATGAGTGATGAGCTGCGCCAGTACCTGCTGGCTAGGGGCATTGCTACTAGTCGGACCACGAGCTATAATCCCCAGGGAAATGGACAGGTGGAGAGTGAGAATGCCACAGTGTGGAAGGCCACACTTTTAGCCCTTAAGTCAAAAGGTTTGCCGGTCTCTCGATGGCAGGAGGTCCTCCCCGAGGCGCTCCACTCCATCCGCTCTCTGTTATGTACGTCCACCAATGCCACCCCTCACGAACGCCTATTCTCTTTTCCCAGGAAGTCTGTCCCTGGGACCACCCTACCGGCTTGGCTGACGTCCCCAGGGCCAGTGCTGCTCCAGAAACATGTGAGGAGCAATAAATACTCCCCGCTGGTCGAGAGGGTTCACCTTCTACATGCGAACCCCCACTATGCCTACTTGACGTTACCTGATGGGCGGGAGGACACGGTCTCCGTCCGCGACCTGGCGCCTGTGGGTGCAGCAGACCACTACCCTGAACACTCCCCGGTAACTATAAACCCTGTACCCAAGTGACACTGCGTACACCGAGCCCTACGCTGACTCCTCACGACACTCCTATACTGGGCGTCTCGCACACGCATATACCAGGTGCTTTGCACACGCATGAGGGATCACTGATGCCTAGTGGGCTGACACCTCCAGTTAGGCCGGAATCAGCACAACCACCGTCTCCGGTGCAATCACCACTGGCACCTGTGCAATCACAGCCAGTGCTACGTAGATCGCAGCGACAGATTCGACCACCTGATAGACATAACCTGTAAATATACTTGTAAGAAACTTCGCCCCATGGGGACTCTCTTTTAAAACAAAGGTGGTGGGGGTGAATGTGGTGAATACAGATACCTGTCTGGACATGCCGCCCCCCCCCCCCCTGCTGACTGCTCCTGTGGCTCCTCCCACAGACCCCGGTACAAAGGCGATTGGAGACACAGCCCTGGTCTCAGTCTCCAGGATGTAGTGTGGTGGTCAGCCAATAAAAACCTATATCTCGCCTCACGTCTCCGAGAGTTATTGATGGTGCATCACAGTCAAGGGTAACAGGCCTGTACAACTTATATTATCACTGTCCAACAGAATCTTGTGATTGCAAGTGAAATGTCCAAGACAATCTTCCAAGGTTATACCACGCCGACTTTCATGCTTCTGAGTAGTGGAGCAACACGGTCAGCAGCCTGATCAGCTCCTCTGAACCCAAACTGGCTCCTTCGACACGTAGGCAGGCTCCTCTGATAGCCCGACCAGCTCCTTCATCACCTCAGCTGGCTCCCTTTCCACCATCCCAGCCGCCTCTGCCTCCAACACCAGTCCAGACGAGTACAGGGTGACATATGCACACTTTGATAAAGAATTTCCTATTGCTTCTTCACACAGAGGGTATTTAGAATCTGTTTCACCTTGCTGCCTGAGTGGGTGGTGGGGAGAACTCTCACATTATCTAAGTGGAAGTATCTAGCAGAACCCTTGAACTTAGTTGAAAGGGATTAAAAAATGAATAGGTAATTTATGTTCAGCTTGGGTACGTAGGACAAAGAGCCTGATGACCCTATATCTCTGACAAGTTAACTGTGGAAGGCCACTTCCATCCACTTGAGAGTCTAGAACCAGGGGAATTAGCTGTTTGAGACTAACATCTTCATTAGTCATCCTACTGATTCTATAAGACAGAAGGTTGTGTATTGTTAGTTAGTGAGTATGCTCAAGGCATTCATTTCTGCATAGTATAAGAACCAAAGGTTTCAGGGATAGTGTGAGAATTATTAATTTATTTTTCTCTTGTGTTTATTCTATAATGACATAGGAGACTACTCAGCCATCAAGTTTATCCTGGCTAACAGAACAACCCTATTGCCCCAGTTATTTCACTGGAATCTATTCCTTCTCCCATGTTCAACTCCATCTGATAATTCAACCATTCACCAATATTCAGGGCAACTTGTAGCTGCCAAGTAACCAACCACCTAGCACGCCTTTTGGATGTCAAGTCAAGTCAAGTCAAACCACTTTTATTGTCATTTCGACCATAACTGCTGGTACAGTGCATAGTAAAAATGAAATAAAGTTTTTCAGGACCATGGTGTTACATGACACAGTACAAAAACTAGACTGAACGATGTAAAAAAAACACAGAGAAAGCTACACTAGACTACAGACCTACACAGGACTGTATAAAGTGCACAAAAACAGTGCAGGCATTACAATAAATAATAAACAGGACAATAGGGCCAAGGTGTCAGTCCAGGCTCTGGGTATTGAGGAGTCTGATAGCTTGGGGGAAGAAACTGTTACATAGTCTGGTCGTGAGAGCCCGGATGCTTCAGAGCCTTTTCCCAGATGGCAGGAGGGAAAAGAGATTGTATGAGGGGTGCATGGGGTCCTTCATAATGCTGTTTCCTTTGCGGATGCAGCGTGTAGTGTAACTGTCCGTGATGGCGGGAAGAGAGACGCCGATAATCTTCTCAGTTGACCTCACTATCCGCTGCAGAGTCTTGCGATCCAAGATGGTGCAGTTTCCAAACCAGGCAGTGATGCAGCTGCTCGGGGTGCTCTCAATACAACCCCTGTAGAATGTGATGAGGATGGGGAGTGGGAGATGGACTTTCCTCAGCCTTCGCAGAAAGTAGAGACGCTGCTGGGCTTTCTTTGCTATGGAGCTGGTGTTGAGGGACCAGGTGAGATTCTCTGCCAGGTGAACACCAAGAAATCTGGTGCTCTTAACGATCTCTACCGAAGAGCCGTCAATGTTCGGCGGGGAGTGGTCGCTCCGTGCCCCCCTGAAGTCAACAACCATCTCTTTTGTTTTGTTCACATTAAGAGACAGGTTGTTGGCTCTGCACTAGTCCTTTAGCCGCTGCACCTCCTCTCTGTAAGCTGACTCGTCGTTCTTGCTGATGAGAACCACCATGGTCGTGTCATCAGTGAACTTGATGATGTGGTTCGAGCTGTGCATTGCAGTACAGTCGTGGGTCAGCAGAGTGAACAGCAGTGGACTGAGCACACAGCCCTGGGGGGCCCCCGTGCTCAGTGTGATGGTGTTGGAGATGCTGCTCCCGATCCAGACTGACTGAGGTCTCCCAGTCAGGAAATCCAGTATCCAGTTGCAGAGGGAGGTGTTCAGGCCCAGTAGGCTCAGCTTTCCAATCAGTTTCTGAGGGATGATTGTGTTGAATGCTGAACTGAAGTCTTTGAACAGCATCCGAAGGTATGTGTCTATTTTGTCCAGGTGGTTAGGGCCAGGTGGAGGGTGGTGACAATGGCGTCATCTGTTGAGCGGTTAGGACGGTACACAAGCTGCAGGGGGTCCAGTGAGGGGGGCAGCCTCATATGCCTCATGACAAGCCTCTCGAAATACTTCATGATGATGGATGTAAGTGCAACGGGACGGTAGTCATTTAGGCAGGACACTGAAGACTTCTTCAGTGTGGGAGGAAGTCGGTATTCTTAGAGGAAACCTATGCATCCACAGAGAAAACATTTAAACTCCACACAGATAGCACCAGGATCAGGACTGAACTCAGATCCCTGGCATTCTGTCACTATGGTGTCTTTTCACGGCCAGATAGGAGACAAGCCTAATTTAAAATAAATGGCAGAAAAGCTTTGAAACAGCAACTCCTAATTTTTCAACTTCTATTCTTATTGTTGTGACTGTGAACGAAGCCACCGGAGAGCCACTGAAGCTGGTGGATAAAGAAGTTTCCATTCGACCTTACTGGAGACACTCTTGGAAGAAGAAGCCTGCCTGACCCAATATTACATGATATTGTTATATGCTAAAGGTCAAAGGTAACAGCAGATCAATTCTATAATCACAATGTATCTTCAATGCCTCCTTTAAATTACATATAGTTTTCCAGCCCCTCTATCTTCACACCTACACTATAGACACCCAAAATGATTGTTAATCCCCACTAACCCTTGGCTGATTCATGCTTATGCAGTCATCATAGGTCAAATGGAGTGTTTCCCTGTTTGTATTTGATCCCAGTCTATAGCTCCAAGAACACCATAGTTCTGGGTGCATTTTAAACTCAATCTACAATCCATGTTCAGGTAGAAGACTGGTCGTTGTTGAAATTAGTATTTGCTATGTACCCAAACTCCAGAATGTGCCCTAACACTTGTTATGCAAAATCTAGAGCTCTTCATTAACTCTATGCATTTTATGATCTATCAGCTCTATTCAATATTTCCATGAAGAAGGTAATAGGAACATTTTGATGATAAATATACATGGATATCTCATATTATTAACACTAGATCTGTGAGACAAACACTATTCTGTATGGTGATAGCAATTCAATCGATAAATCAGAGCATATTTAAATAACCGTTTTAATATGTTTTAAATCACAGAAATCAATGTATTATAATTATATAAATGTTCTTCCACTAAAAAGGGAAAAAGGCAAAGTGAATTTTGCACAAAGATTTTATTATTCTTGAATCAGGACTTTAGCCCAAATATTTGGCTATTTTTCCCCCAATAGATATAGCTCAACCTGCAGATTGTTTCTCTTGCACTCAGAATCAGCAATCCCTTGTGGATTGCAATCCAGAAGATGATTTTATTTCATGTGGTTTCCCAAAGGCAGACATCTCTGGACAGGGGTTGGGGAATAACTGAAGATGATTTTTATGATCAACACAATGTGTGCAGAGACCAGAAAACACCTAATATTAAATTCAAATGATGAATGTCAGAATGTGTCCAATTTACGGACTTGTGCAACTCGAGGAAATTGATCACCCAATCAGCAAAAGCTAAGACATTCAGAAAGATGTAAGTAATTGAGCACATTAACTTCTGTTTAATAGTGTGCAGTCATATATAACAGCTATTTCGTGCATGTTTTTTGACACAATGTGTAATGAATACAATGAAGTTGTTACACCATAAGTACAGGCAGTAAGTTGATGGGTGGTCACCAGAAAGAACAAATGGCAGATACTGCAGGTGTCCCCTGTGTTCACCCCTCTCAAAATGTTCTAAGATTTTAATTGCATACTGGTGTATAAGAAAGGAGCACCTACTCCCTGTTACTGATCTCCTCAAGCTGTGGGTCAGCCTTGATGAACTAAGTGGTCTTTCCCCCGTTACTTTAACCTTAAGCATCATGTTCAGAAGAGATTTATCATGTTGTACTCCGATCACAACTTTCCCTTGGAATATATTGATGGTGTCAGTGGGCAGTCCTGTAATTTTATTTCTGGAATTCATCATACACAGATCAAAAGTGTTTTTATTCAAATTATATGATAAAAGATTTATCAAAACTCAAGTCACAGCAGAGAACTGCACACTTATTTGCCATTGTAGCACCTCTATAAATCTTTCTAATACAGTGAATAAACTGATTCAGGTGCATTTTGGCCAAATTAAAATATAACATAATTGGGTAAGGAACTGCTAATTGTTTCTTAATAAAACAGTTTCAAAAAGGTTATGACGGGCCTTAGGCATGTGTTCTGCATTAATGATTAACACAATTTATAATAATTTCACAGCCTTTAAGGGCTAATTCTGTAATTATGAGCTACTATTAAGTAGTTAAGGCCAGAAATATAGTAACAACAGTCTAGTTGTAGGTCAGGTAAAAAAAATATTTTCCATGCATGACATAAATTCAGAGCAGGATTTTTCGAACTATTATACCAATAATTTCTGTTAATAGCCTGGAATTTCTATGTTCAGTGCCCATTGACCAATAGCTTCTCAGTTTATTAGTATCCCAATATAAGAGTCAGGAAGTAAATGCAAATTTGCATTTGCAAAAGAACCCAATGTTTTCATTCATTTGTTAGCCCTATTTGAAATGACTGTTTGATAGCCTCACAACTTGTTTCTATTTGACTGATGCACTTTGGTATGATTAATTTCACTGACTCAGATTCAGAGAGATCTGATGTAAGGATTTTCTAATTATTTCAATCAAAGTTTAAAGTAAATTTATTGTCAAAGTACATACAGTATATGTCACCATATACATTCATGAGATTCATACTCTTTCTGTAAATCTAAGAATCAGTGAAAGACCACACCCAACAGAGTAGACAAACAACCAAAATGCAAAAGACAAGTGGTGCAAAAACAAAAGAGAAAAAATATATACAAGCAATATATCAAGAACATGAGCTGAGGAGTCCTTGAAAGTGGTTGTAGGGCAAGTGAAGTCGAATGTCGTTATACCCACGGGTTCAAAAGCCCGACGGTTGAGGCTGTTCCTGAGCCTCCTGCTAATGGCAGCGGTGAGAAGGGAGCATGATCTGGGTGGTGGGGTTCCCCGACGATGGATGCTGCTTTCCTGTGACAGTGATCCATGAAGGTGTGCTCAATGGAGGGAAGGACATGGAAAATAAGTAACTTGTTTGAATGAAGAGATGGGAAGAACAGGAATACACACTGAAGAAACTCTTTGCTCCAACTCTCTGTCACCTCTGAGATGGTAACTAGTGAGATGGATTTTTTAAAAGTAGTAATTTTGTCCAAATTGTAGGTAGTGTGGGTGTTATCAGTATATGTCTACCTTTAGGAATTGTGCTATGACTTTTGGTGCATTTTTGCACCAAATACAAATGTTAGTGGAGAGTTGACAGCCTTTAATAAAGGGTCTCCACCTACCACAGACTCTCCATATCTCCCTCTCTCACCTTTCCAACTCTGATGAAAGATCAACAACCTGAAATGGTAACTCTGTTGCCTCTTTACAGAATTGGCCTTACTTTTGGAGTCTGCCCAGCATCTTTTTTATTTTTATTTTACCAGTTATATACACCAAAGAAACCAAAAAAGGACAATGAGGTCAAAGCACAAACAAGAGAAAATCTGAGATGCTTGCTGAACCTATGGAAAAGAGTAAAATGTCAGCTTTTCGAGTTGAAACCCTTTTGTGATTGTGGCCAAAACACTGACTGTGGTTTTTTCTCCATAGATGCTGCCTGGCCTGCTGAGTTCCGGTAATAATTTAGAATGACCACTTAGGAATGAAGCAATCACACTGGCTTTTGTTTCCATCATCTTTTCTCAGGAACCTTATCACTATTAGCCTCCCATTACCAGGATATTCTCTTTCATGGCAGGACTAAAGGGCTTGTAAACATAAGCTCAACCTGAATAATATTAGAAGTCATGCAGTCTTGGTTTCACACAAAATGCTGGAAGAACTCAGCAGATCAGGCACCATTTCAGGCTGAGACCCATCTTCGGGACTGGAGAAGACCTGATGAAGAGTCTCAGACGAAATGTTAACTATCTATTCATTTCCATAGATGCTGCCTGACCTGCTGAGTTCTTCCAGCATTTTGTGCCTGTTGCCCTGGATTTCCAGCATGTGCAGACTTTTGTGTATTTATTATTTCTTGAAGTTTGCTATTTGTAACTACATTGTCTACTCTAGCAACTCCATCCAATCTTCAGTTACTTTTAGTTAATGTTTTATACCTTCCATAAAAAAGATGATTTCTTGGCTGAGGTGACCTAGCCAGAGGTTGTGGTATCACAGTGTAGCTTGAATTAATATCTTCAGAACAGAACATTGCAAACCAAATGAATCAGAATTAATAAAAAAAACTATAACTTAAATAAGAGGTATCATCGTTTTCTATGTCATCACACTTTCCTCAACAATATAGCAATTAATTTTCAAGTTTTGTTGTATGTGCTTCAGGACAGTCCAACTACATTAAAAGAGGAGATTAATTTTCTTTATTAATATCTCTGATTGCTTTTAGTAATTGAAGGTAAAGAGTCTACTGCAGCACGATTAAAGAGAATGAAATCCCTAAACGATGTACTTCTTCACTTTAATACTCCAGGTGGCATTAATTTCAAATACGTTAATGTGAAAACCTGGCACCATGAACCCATAGAAAAGTATATCAATCAAGAATTATTTTGTGCCTGTAAAATAGAGACTTATAAGTGGCTATTAAAACAAGCAATTATCAATTTATTAAAGTACTTATAAAGAACTAATTTGGTACTATTTTGGCACCACACAAAATTTGGCACTTTGACAGTCATTAAAATTCAAGTTTCTAAGTTTTAAACAACATTAGGGCAGAATTTTCATATCGATGTGCTATCTTGTTTATTTATCAAATAATGTGATACAGGCATGCCAATTATGTTAATTAGATGAGGATTCATTGTGAATTAATTCACAAAACTATCTGGTTTGACACGTACAATAACATTAGAAATAGCGTAGTTTTTTTCTGCATACTGTTACGAAATTCCCGTAACTGGATCACTTACCAGCAAAGATAGAGAGGTCTGTTGAAGTCTGATGGTACTATTTTTAAAAGTCTTTATTTATAAAGGGGCACAAAAATAAGATTAATACAGACATTCAGATAATATACGCCGTCAATACTCAAGCTAAAAAATGTGGGTATAATAATAATCATCAATTAAGCGGTAGCTCTATCATTTGTCTAGGGGATATTGTATTGTCCGATGGAAAGATAAAAGTCACTGTTCCTTTCAAGCTGCAGCTCTTTGGGTTTAAGAGAGATGGTTTTAAACTTGCCCGGGTATTTTATGAGGCCAATCCATTGAGTCGGGGGAGTTGGTTCCCCGTTGTTAGTTCCAAGTCGTTTTCCGTGGTACCAGCCACCAGCCCCCAGGCAAGGGAACCGAACACACGTGGCTTCCTTCAAATGGCTTCCCGCTATTACGGGATCGCTAGCGTTTCTTCTGGTGCGTCTGAGGGGCTGTCCCTACAGCCCCCCCTTTTATCTTAACTCGCAGGGTAGTAGATGTCAATCAGGTTGGGGTGATGCAATCTCTCTCTCAACCAGCCCACTTTGCCCGAGGGCTTGCACGTAGCATAGTCCCCAATCCACAAACGTTGTCTCCAGGAGACAATGGCCATGTCTCTCTCTCTCATTTCCTGGGTCCTCTGACCCAACCCAATAATGCTCTTGTGATTATCACAAAGGAGGGGGCTACCCCGCACCCTTCAGCCCATCAGAGCTGTGGTGCATTCATAACAATACAAACTGAAAAGATTATCTCTACCTTTGAACAGCACGCTCATTCTCACCCCAAAGATACATGGATATCAGGTGAATGATCAACTTTGGGACCTCTATGTGCTTGGTTGGTAATTAATTGGTTTATTGTTACCCCATGTAAAAAGTAAAAAGCATTTGATCATATGCCATCTAGACAGATCCTTCTGAACATGTGTATGGCATGGTAACATAGTGGTTAGCCACAACTCTTTATGGTAAAAGTGATCCAGGTACAATTCCTGTCGCTGCCTGTAAGGAGTTTGTATGTCAGGACTGTGTGGGTTTCCTCCGAGTACTCTGGTTTCCTCTCACAATCCAAAGATGTACTGGTTGGTAGGTTAATTGGTCATTGTAAACTGTTCCATGATTAAACTAGTGTTAAATCAGTGGTTTGTTGTGTGGCGTGGCTCGAAGGGCCAGAAGGGGTCTATTCCACACTGTATTTCAATAAATAAATAAATAAATATGGACTAAACTGGAATGCACTTCAGAAGAGGTGTTGACTTATTAGTAACTTTCACAAAGTAAGTGGATACATAAAAAGGTAACATTTGAAGTGTTCCATTGAAAGGATAGTAATGGAATAGCCAGGGTAGCTCACTCAATGCTGCCCTGTGCATGTATATTCTCTAATTCTCCAATTGTCTGATTTTAGAAGGACTTTTCACTTGTGTGCAAGAATCATTTTGAATGGTTGGATATTTTCTTTAACCTTTTTTGATTCTGGAGCATGGATTTCTCCCAGTTGTTATTAACATTGGCAAGAGAAAGAGACTGACAAAGTCTACTTTGTGAGTTCTGAGCTTTTCAAAGAGACTAGTGGTTACTGGGTACAATATCCTCAACATCTTCATAAAAATCTAGAAATTAAATTTTGTGTTTCTCATTTGGCCATCCAGTATATCAGGGGTAAAGGAAAAGTCTTCATACCATCATTTTTGGCAATGCAGACATTAGAGTCTGGACGCAAGAAGATTTCAGACAACTTTGTTTACTTTGTCAATAGTGGGCTTTTGAACTATCTTTAGTTTCTATGGGATGACAGCTAATTATTTTGTATGGTTGAATATATACAATGAGGATATAAGCATCTTTTTAGTATTACAGGATCATTTGGCAGTAGTATCCTAATGTATTATACACTATCCAGCATTTCATTGGTCCCAATATTATTAGGCCTTTGAAAAATGCTGGAAGGGTTAATTGCATCTAACTGAATGAATTCTCTAGCAGTTTGTTTTTGCTCCAGATTCTAGAATCTGCAGCCTCTTATGCCTCCATTATGAGGATATCTCCCACACTAATAACTTAGAAATCTTTCCTCTATAGCAGCCTCTATGTATCACTATTTTCCTTTGCCTCACCATTAATAAGCATGTGACAAATTACTAGGTAGTTTGATGTCACCAGTACCAATTGTAGAGTCAAAGAATAATTTAATTGAATGAGATACTAACATCTTACTGGCAACAACTTTGTTATTGCTTGATAGCAAGCTGACCTGGCCACTAATGGTGAGATTGTGTGATCTAATGATGGAGTCCTAGCATTGTTCAAAGCCATGCACAATCTTCATTGCAAAGAGCAGCTTTCCATCAGCCATGCTTCAGTAATAATTGGAACAACAGGATGGACCAGACAACATCTGGGAATAAGATCATAAGATCACAAGATACAGGAGGACAATTAGGCCATCCAACAAGTTTGCTCCGCCATTCAAACATGGCTGATTTTTTTTCAGTCGTCTGCTGTCTTAAATCCATAACCATAAACCCCTTATCAATCAACAAAACAATCAATCTCTGCCTTAAAACTACCCAGTGGCTCAGCCTCTACAGTCCTCATTGGCAATGAATTCCACAAATATACCACCTTCTGACTGAAGAAACTCCTCCTCATCTCAGTTCTAAAGAGAAACCCTTTTATTCTAAGGTTCTGCCCTTGGATCCTAGACCTTCCTACCACTGGAAACTATATCCAGGCCTTTCAATGTTCAATAGGTTTCAATGAGATACTTCCTCACACGCTCCATCAAGTACATGACATCAAGTGCTCCTCATATGTATATGAATAGTTCATGTTTGTACCGGTTCTTTTTCGTCTTGATTTAATGTATATAGACTGAAATGAATTTGTTTGGTCTGATCTCTTATTCAGCAATTGTGATCAAGCATAGCTGGAGTGAAGATTTATTCTTTTAGTTTTAACTTGTGGGACATAGTTGTTGCTGGCAATGTTATTCTCAAGTTGTCTTTGAGAACAAGGAGGATGCTGACTTTTAGAGTTGAAGTGGATGTGCTGATGGGAAAATATGTAATTGAAAAGAAGAGCTGTTTTAGATATTTATTCCCTGTTCTTGATTGAACAAAGACAGTGGAGAAACTGAGACATTCTTCTAAGGAGCAATGTATGACTTGGAAGCAGTTTAATGTCTTTCTATGTAAGAGGGTGATTTTACAGTAAAGAAATTGAGTCTTACAGGCTAGTGGAGAGAGAAGGTCTAAGTATATAAGATTCTTCCTGCTTAGGGCCTACGAAAAACATACTTAACTATAAATCAAGCACTAAAGTATCTGAGGTTATGTGCTGGTCCTTGGTTAAACTATGAGGACTGATAAATATGCTTTCTGTAGGAAATATGTTAGTTTGTGTGAAAACATGAACCTGGGTGTCATACACCCACAAATCACCTATTTCTCCAAAGTTTCCTTGGGGCCAAACTTGGACTGGATCCAGTTTGATCTAATGGAATAAAAGCAATACCTGGAAATGAACTGACACAAACATTCTCCATGAAGACTGTAGACGGTGACTGAATGGAAGGCTTATTGCATGAAACTTGACCATTTTGTGAGGACGTCCAAAAAATATATATGGTTGTTTTCATTAACCTGATATATGTGGATATGAAATTATTGCCATGTGGAGAGAGGTACTTAATTGGAAAAAAAGCTAGTTTTTGATACCTAGAATACAGTTTTCAAGGAATAATTATCTGAAATGACTTTTTCTCCAATTCCATACTTTTCCAACCACATGGCAATAACCCACATCCATAATCTAATGAAAAAACGTCATATATACTATATATAAAGGTATATGAGGTTTCCTAGAGGTAAAGTTTGTTTGTGCTACGTGGGATGAGTGGGGGAGGGTTTAAACTAGAGTTGCAAAGTGGATGGGAACCAGAATGGCAGTGGTTGTGGAGAAAGATGTTGTTAAGCCTACATGAATTAAGAAGTTGTTCTTGGTGAGACTGCAATTCTGTGCTGCATATATTTCAATGCAAGGAGTATTGTAGAAGAGGTGGAGGAGCTTACAGCATGGATCAATGCACAAAATTATCATTGTAGCCATTTGTGAGACTTGGTTGCAGGAGGGCAGAACTGAGAGTTCAATGTTGCACGATTCTATTTTATACGTGACAGAATAGGAGGGATAAAAGTGGGTGGGATGGCATTACTAGTCAGAGAAAATGTCAGGGCAGTGCTCAGACAGGACAGACTGCAGAACTCATCCATATAACATATATCAATTACAGCACGGAAACAGGCCATCTCGGCCCTTCTAGTCCGTGCCGAATGCTTACTCTCATCTAGTCCCACCAACCTGCACTCAGCCAATAACCCTCCATTCCTTTCCATGGAACCATAGAACACTACAGCACAGTACAAGCCCTTCACCCTCCATGTTGTGCCGACCCATATATAATCTTTAAAAAAAGTACTAAACCCACACTACCCCATAACCCTCCATTCTTCTTTCATCAATGTGCCTGACCAAGAGGTTCTTAAATACCCTTAATGTTTTAGCCTCCACCACCATCCCTGGCAAGTCATTCCAGGCACTCACAACCCTCTGTGTAAAAAAAAACGTACCCCGATGTCTCCCCTGAACTTCCATCCCTTAATTTTGTACATATGCCCTCTGGTGTTTGCTATTGGTGCCCTGGGAAACAGGTACTGACTATCCACCCTATCTATGCCTCTCATAATCTTGTAGACCTCTATCAAGTCCCCTCTCATTCTTCTACGCACCAAAGAGAAAAGTCCCAGCTCTGCTAACCTTGCTTCATATGACTTGTTCTCCAAACCAGGCAACATTCTGGTAAATCTCCTCTGCACCCTCTCCATAGCTTCCAAATACATCCTATAATGAGTTGGCCAGAATTGAACACAATACTCTAAGTGCGGTCTCACCAGAGATTTGTAGAGTTGCAACATGACCTCTCCACTCTTGAACTCAATCCCCCTGTTAATGAAACCTGGCATCCCATAGGCCTGCTTAACTACCCTATCAACCTGTGCAGTGAGCTTGAGGGATGTATGGATTTGAACCCCAAGGTCCCTTTGTTCTTAAGTAACTGACCATTAATCCTGTACTCAGTCTTCTGGTTTGTCCTTCCAAAATGCATCACCTCACACTTGTCCGAATTGAACTCCATCTGCCATTTTTCTGCCCAATTCTGCAGCCTGTCTATATCCTCTTGTAACCTTCGACAACCTACAGCTCCATCCACAACTCCTCCAATCTTCGCGTCATCCGCAAACTTACTCACCCATCCTTCCGCCTCTACATCCAGGTCATTTATAAAAATCACAAAGAGCAGGGGTCCCAGGACAGATCCTTGTGGCACTCCACTAGTCACCAACCTTCAGGCAGAATACTTTCTTTCCACAACTACCCTCTACTTTCTTCCTTTAAGCCAATTTTTTATCCAAATAACCAAGGTTCCACTTATCCCATGCCTCATGACTTTCCAGATGGGTCTCTCATGAGGGACCTTGTCAAATGCTTTGCTAAAGTCCATGAAGACCACATCCACTGCCCTACCCTCATCAATTTCTTTTGTTACCTCTTCAAAAAACTCAATCAGGCTCGTGAGGCATGATCTTCCCAGTGAGGCTCTATGGGTGGAACTGGGGAATCAGAAAGATACGACCATGTTAGTATTATAGACCACCCAACAGTCTGCAGGATTTAGAGGCTTGCAAACTTTTGCAAGTAACGTCAGGTTGTTAGGTGATTTTAACTTTCCATACTGTAAAAGGGCCAGATGGGAAAGAGTCCATCATATGTGTTCAAAAAAGATTCCTTAATTGGTACATAAAGGTCCCAACTAGAGAGAGTGTGATACTAGATCACTTTTATAGAATGAGACAGGGCAGGTGACAGAAGTTTGTGCTGGGGAGCACTTTGCATCTAATAATCACAATACTAACAGTTTCAAGGTAATTATGGAAAAGGTTAGGTCTGGACTTCAGGTTGAAATTCTAAATTAGGGAAGGGTGAATTTTGATGGCATCAGAAAAGATCTGGCAAGTGTGGATTCCGACAAGCTGTTTTCTGCCAAAAGGTGTACTTGGTAACTGGCAGGCCTTCAATTTTGAGAGTACTGGGTTTGTATGTTTTTGCAGAATAAAAGGCTAGGATAACAGGTTTAGGGAAGCTGAATTTTTGAGAGATGTTGAGGCCCTGGTTAAGAAAATGAAGGAGGTGTAGAGCTGTAATAGGCAGGTGGGAACAAATGAGATACTTGAGGAGTATAAGAAATGCAGGAGAACACCAGTGAAGAAATTAGAAGGGCCGGACTTCCGGTAAGATGGCGATTGCTTAGCTGCTCCGAACTTTTGTTCCGTTACTGTCCCTATCTTTGCACTAAATGTCTCCATTTTTTAAACCTTAGTCGGGAACTTTTTCAGTACCTCTTACTTGCCTGTGAACACCTCTAACTTACAATGTCTAGCAAGAGCTCTAAATCCGGGAGAAAGGAAGCTCCGGCTCTCTCAGACAAGACCCTGGCTGCGCTCAGTCAGCTCCGAGATGAAATCTTAAAGGAATTCAAAACCGCTTTCAAACAGTTGGAGGACAAACTTGATCAGATCAACGACAAGGTGGGCAAACATGCCCAACACTTATCCCACATCAATTCGACTTCTGAAGATTTAGAAAGTCGTGTTCGATACTTGGAGACTCTCTGTTCCAGCTTGGAGGAAAAGTGTAACAAACTCCTTTTCAAAACGGTGGATCTCGAAAATCTTAGAATCTTAGAAACGCTGCAATCTTAGAATTCTTGGCCTGCCAGAGGCCACTGAACAGGGATCAACAGTGAAGTTTTTCGCCGAGTTTCTCTGTGAGATATTCAGGAAAGATTTGCTCCCGAACCCGCCTGAGCTCGAATGGGCACACCGGGTCCATGTTCCCGCCGGAATTCTGGGCAACCGCCCGCGACCAGTAATCTTGTGCTTCCATCAATACCAGGTAAAACACCGTCTGATCGCAGAGGCACGTCGCAGAGGTTCTTTTATTTTCCAGGATACAACCATTCGCTTTGTGGAAGATTTTGCACCCCAGACCTTAAAGATGCGCGCTGAGTTTAAAGGCACAATGAAAGTGCTTTTTGATCATGGTTTTAAACCTTCGCTTCATTCCCCTGCTGATCTACGAATCAAACTTAACACTGGGAAATACAAATGGTTTAAGTCAGCCAAGGAAGCTGAAGAATTTGTGGCAAGTCTTCCGGCTATCCAGCCATCTTCGGAACCCGATCAGACCTCCTAAAATGGTGGATAAGTACTTCTCCTAGTAAAATTACTTTTTCTGGACTCAGACTTTACTTGAATCATTCAGACATTATTCATCGAAACTCTAAGGGCTGTTGACAATCTCTCCCTGGATTTGGTGTGTGTGAAATCTATCTTTTATTGTTGTACAACTTTATCTACAGAGTTCTACAACTGACTTTAACTTGTTTTGGAGGTTTGTAGTCTTCAGTGAAGGCCTTCCTGTTTGTTGGTTCACGGTTTAATTGCCGATCTATTTTTCCTTTCCCCCCACCCCCAAAATATTTATTTATTTATTTTATTATACTTTTTTCTTTTCTTCACCTTTTTTTCTAATTTCTGAATTTTTTTCTCTCTTCTCTGTAAATGGTTGATAAATACTCGTCTTGAATTTATAATTTTCCCCTTCCTCTCCTTTTTTTTTATCCCTTTTTTTTCCTTTCTCTTACTTCTATAATTTTTTCGCTGGCAGGTTAGTTTTGGTCCTCTTCCGATTTTCTCTGTATTAAGTTTTATATTCCTGCAGAAGGTGTTCTAATCTGTAGTTATGTTTTTTAGTGCATAAACTAGTTACTATTTATTATAGTATTTATACGGAACTGCTGTTAATGACACAGATCTGGAAGTTGTATTTGGGTTAATTTTTTTGGTAGAGCTAGCTACTTGTTTTGTTTTGGGTTGTGTGGGTGGGGTGGGGTGGATTTTCTAGTTCCAACATCACTCACTGTATATATTATATCTCTTTATTGCTCAGGACATGTATATGTGTTGATTTTATGAATCTATGTTTACATTTCTGCTCCCAGACTGCTATTGTACTGCTTGACTTTTTATATGCCTTCTGCCTTTTATGCATTAGTAATCGATAATGGCTAGTGCACTTAAATTCGTGAGCTGGAATGTAAAGGGATTGAATCACCCTGTTAAAAGGAGGAAGGTATTCTCACATATCCAACAACTCAAAGCTGACATTGCTTTCCTTCAAGAAACTCATATTCGTTGCTCTGATAACTCCCGGCTTTTGTCAAAGTGGGCGGGTCAGCATTTTCATTCATCCTTTACCGCTAAAGCTAGGGGAGTCTCCATTCTTATTAACTCAAATATTCCTTTTGAACTCCATAATAAAATATCTGATATAAATGGCCATTTTATTATTGTTTCTGGTAAACTATATAACACTAAAGTTGCACTAGCAAACCTGTATGCCCCCAACTTTGATGATGTTAATTTTTTTGAACGGTTTTTTTCCTCACTACCAGACTTAAACTCATACTCTCTTATACTGGGTGGTGACTTTAATTGTTGGTTAGATCCCAATTTGGATCGATCGTCCTCTGTTACTAGACCACCTACTAAATCTGCCTTAGCTATCCAATCGTTTCTCTCTAATTATGGTATCTCTGATATATGGCGTTTCCTCCATCCTACGGAGAGAGATTATTCTTTTTTTTCACATGTTCACCATACCTTCACTAGAATTGATTATTTCTTACTCGATAACCAACTTATTCCATTTGCCCACTCTTGTGACTATCAGAGTATACTGATTTCTGACCATGCCCCAATTACTCTCTCTCTGAATTTGCCTGGTCTCCCTCAGAGGAATAAGCACTGGCGGTTTGATTCAACTTTACTATCGAATGATGATTTTTAAAAAATTATTAAGGATCAGATAACCTTTTATTTTAACACTAATACATCACCTGAAGTGCCATCCCAGATTGTCTGGGATGCCGTGAAAGCATATCTGAGCGGGCAAATAATCTCTTACACAGCAAATCTCAACAGAAGATCCCGTGCAGATCGATTAGACCTCATTAACCAGATTAAAGAATCGGATCAAATATATGCCCAAACTAAGAACCCTGAATTATACAAGAAGCGTGTTGAACTCCAAACTAAATTTAACCTTCTGTCCACTCAACCTGTCGAACGCCAACTTCTTGAAAGCAAGAGTCGCTTTTACATTCATGGGGATAAGTCTGGTAAATTCCTAGCCAATCAGCTGAGGCGTTCCAAAGCCAAACAACATATTACAAAGATCTGGAAGGAGAATGGAGACTTTACATCGGATCATTTAGAAATTAATGACGCATTTAAAAATTTTTATTCTCGGCTTTATTCCTCTGAATCTCTGAATTACAATATCTCTGTTGATCAATTTTTACAGATTCTGAATATCCCCTCACTTTCATCTGATTTCAAAGCCAAACTCAATGCGCCTATGTCATTAGAAGAAATATCTACTGCAATTTCTGCACTGTCCTCAGGGAAATCTCCTGGACCTGATGGGCTCCCTGTAGAATTTTATAAATCATTCTCTTCTCTTCTTTCTCCTCAGTTACTTTCAGTATTATCTGACTCGTTTAATTATGGCAAATTGCCACCCTCTTTCAGTGAGGCATCTATTATTCTTCTTTTAAAAAAGGGCAAAGACCCAACAGAGTGCTCCTCGTATAGGCCGATCTCTCTGCTCAATGTTGATGTAAAGATCTTAGCTAAAGTTTTGGCTCATAGATTAGAAACCGTCATTCCCTCCATTATCTCTGATGACCAAACAGGCTTTATTAAAAACCGTTTCCCTTTTTTTAACATTTGGAGTCTATTTAATATCTTATACTCACCTCCAACTGGGATTCCTGAATGTGTTATTTCCCTCGATGCAGAGAAAGCATTTGATCGTATAGAGTGGAACTACCTTTTTGCAGTTTTAGAAAAATTTGACCTTGGCCGAAGTTTCATCTCTTGGATCCAATTGCTGTACCTGTGTCCTACTGCCTCTGTTTTAACCAATTTTCAGAAATCCCAAGTATTTAATCTCAAACATGGCACCCGCCAGGGATGCCCCTTAAGTCCCTTTCTCTTTGATTTGGCTATGGAACCTCTGGCAATAGCATTTCGAAACTGCCCTGAATTGACTGGGATTTGGAGAGGGGGTGTTGAGCATAAAGTTTCTCTCTATGCTGATGACTTATTACTCTTTCTCTCAAATCCGTCTACATCCTTACCTCTAATGTTTTCACTTCTTGACCAGTTTAGCCAGATCTCTGGCTATAAACTTAATTTCTCCCAATTAATAAAGAAGCACAAGAACTAACATTTCATGATCTCCCTTTTAAAGTAGTCCATAATCAATTTACTAATCTTGGAATTACAGTCACAAGGAAGTTTAAAGATCTCTTTCGTGAAAACTTTGCCAATCTTTCATATGCTATAAAACAGAGTCTGGTACAATGGTCACCTCTATCTATGTCTTTGGTAGGTCATATTAATGTTGTTAAAATGTATGTTCTCCCCAAGTTTTTATACCTATTTCAATCTATCCCAATTTTTATTCCTAAATCTTTTTTTGATTCCTTAGACTCTATTATTTTGTCATATCTGTGGCAGAATAAGCGCTCTAGAATTAATAAAATCCATCTCCAAAGATCTAAAAAAGAGGGTGGCATGGCTTTACCTAACTTTCGTTTATATTATTGGGCAGCTAATATACATTGTGCTACCTTCTGGTCTTTCTTCCATGGCTAACCCGAATGCCCTAACTGGGTGGCGATGGAGCTGAGCTCCACTAAAGAATTATCTATCTCTGCACTTCTTGGCTCTGCACCCCCTAGTAGTCTGCCCAGATCAATAGCTAATCCTCTTGTTAGACACACTTTGCGTATATGGGCTCAGATCAGGAAATGCTATTGTTTCCAGGGGTTTTCCGTTTCCAGCCCTATTGCTCATAATCACCTTTTTTTACCTACTACATACGATTCAGCATTCCAGGTTTGGTATAGGAAGGGCATTAGACATTTTGAAGATCTTTTCATTGATAATCGCTTCGCTTCTTTTCAGCAGCTCTCTGTTAAGTTTAATCTGCCCAATGTTCATTTTTTCAGATATCTCCAAATCCGACACTTTATTGCTCCTTTAATTCCTAACTTTCCTGAAATGCCTGCGAAAAATGCTATGGACCTATTTCTTTCCATGAATCCACTAGGTAAAGGCTTAATATCAATCATCTGAGATAAACTAGCAGCCTTATGACGGGCCCCCATGGATAAAATCAAAATGGTCTGGGAGCAGGATTTAAATATCTCCTTATCTGAGGAGAGCTGGGATTCAGTTCTCAAATCGGTTAACCCAACCTCTCTTTGTGCTCGCCACTGCCTTTTACAGTTTAAGATTGTTCATAGAGCCCATTTGTCTAAATCTAAACTATCTCGATTCTACCCTAGCGTTAGTCCGCTCTGTGATAAATGCAAGAGGGGCGTGGCCTCTCTCATCCATATGAACTGGTTCTGTCCCAGCTCGGAGAAATTCTGGAAAGATGTCTTCACTACGTTATCGTGTATTCTGAATCAGCACCTAGAACCAAACCCCTTAATTGCTCTGTTTGGTTTTTGGGGCGAGACAGATTTATGTCTGGGTCCGACCAAATGCCAAATATTATCCTTTGCCTCTCTCCTGGCTAGATGCTTGATCCTCCTCAGATGGAGAGATGCTGCCCCGCCCACTCATGCTCAATGGCTTAACGACATCATGGCCTGCTTGGACCTCGCAAAAATTCATTATTCAGTTCTCAATTCGGATCTAAAGTTCCATAAGGTCTGGGGACCTTTTATCAAGTACTTTCATAACCTTCCTCTTGACTAGGGTTTTTTTTTCTTTTCGGTCCCTTGCTTTCAGCTCCTTTTTTTTTCTGGTAGAAGGCATTATTACCCTCTGTTGCTGAGTGTATTCACAGTCTGGGAGCTTGGCTGTCCTGACTTATACTCTCTATATTGTGTTGTGGTTGGTCTGGAGCTGCTGTTGTTTTCTCTTGTGTTGAGGGGCTTGGGGAGGACACTAAGCTTACTTGTCTTTAATTCAGGTGCTTCCTTTGGCTAAATTCTCTTCCTTTGTAGCATATTGTTATTGTATGCTTGATTTTGCACTGTTTTAATGTTCCTCATTGGGATTTGGGGTTTTTAATTTGTAAAATGTTTTGAAAAACTAATAAAAAAATATATATAAAAAAAAGAAATGAGAAAGGCCAAAAGAAAGAAACACGAGGAAATCTGCAGACACACACAAAATGCTGGCAGAACGCAGCAGGCCAGGCAGCATCTATAGGGAGAAGCACTGTCGACGTTTTGGACCGAGACCCTTCATCAGGACTAACCGAAAGGAAAGATAGTAAGAGATTTGAAAGTAGGGAAGGAGGGAGAAATGCGAAATGATAGGAGAAGACCGGAGGGGGTGGGATGAAGCTAAGAGCTGGAAAGGTGATTGGCAAAAGTGATACAGAGCTGGAGAAGGGAAAGGATCATGGGACGGGAGGCCTCGGGAGAAAGAAAGGAGGAGGGAGGCACTAGAGGGAGATGGAGAACAGGCAAAGAACTAAGTATGTCAGGGATAGGGTAAGAAGGGGAGGGGCATTAACGGAAGTTAGAGAAGTCAATGTTCATGCCATCAAGTTGGCAGCTATCCAGCCGGTATATAAGGTGGTGTTCCTCCAACCTGAGTTTCGATTCATTTTGACAATAGAGAAGGCCATGGATAGACATATCAGAATGGGAATGGGGCATGGAATTAAAATGTGTGGCCTCTGGGAGATCCTGCTTTTTCTGGCAGACCTATGACCTTTCCAGCTCTTAGCTTCATCCCACCCCCTCCGGTCTACTCCTATCATTTCGCATTTCCCCCGCCCCCTTCTACTTTCAAATCTCTTACTATCTTTCCTTTCAGTTAGTCCCGACGAAGGGTCTCGGCCCGAAACGTTGACAACGCTTCTCCCTATAGATGCTGCCTAGCCTGCTGTGTTCTACCAGCATTTTATGTGTGTTGTTGGCCATAAGAAGGCATGAGGTTGCTCTAGCAGACAAGGTGAAGGAGAATCCCAAGGACTTCTACAGATATATTAAGAGCAAAAAGATAGCAAGGGATAAAATTGGTCCTCTGGAAGGTCATGGTGGTAACCTATACGTGGAGCTGAAAGGAATGGGGAAGACCTTAAATGGATTTTTGTGCCTGTATTTACTCAGAAGAAGGACAACTAAGTCTAGAAATGTAAAGCAAAGCAGCATTAACTTCATGGACCCTATACAGGAGGAGCAGGTGCTGCTGCTTGAGGTAAATCAGGGTGGACAAATCCTCAGGGCCTGACAATGAGTTCACTCAGACCCTGTGGGAGACCAGTGCAGAAATTGCAGGGGCCCTAGTAGAGATATTTAAAATATCCTTAGCCACGGCTTGAAATTGGAGAATAGTTAGAAACATAGAAAAGCTACAGCTCAATACAGGCCCTTCAGTCCACAAAGTTGTGCTGAACATGTCCCTACCTTAGAAATTACTAGGCTTACCCATAGCCCTCTATTTTTCTAAGCTCCATATACTTATTCAAACGTCTCTTAAATGAATATTGTATCCGCCTCCACCACCGTTGCCGGCAGCCCATTCAACGCACTCACCACTCTCTGAGTAAAAAAAACTTACCCCTGACATCTCCTCCGTACCTACTCCCCAGCACCTTAAACCTGTGTCTTCTTGTGGCAACCATTTCAGCCCTGAGAAAAAGCCTCTGACTATCCACATGATCAATGCCTCTCATCATCTTATACACCTCTATCAGATCACCTCTCTTCCTCCATCGCTCCAAGGAGAAAAGGCCGAGTTCACTCAACCTATTCTCATGAGGCATGCTCCCCAATCCAGGCAACATCCTTGTAAATCTCATCTGCACCTTTTCTATGGTTTCCACATCCTTCCTAAAGTGAGACAACCAGAAATGAGCACAGTCCTCCAAGTGGGGTCTGGACAGGGTCCTATATAGCTGCAATATTACCTCTCGGCTCCTAAATTCAATTCCACGATTGATGAAGGCCAATACACCGTTTGCCTTCTTAACCACAGAATCAATCTGCATAGCTGCTTTGAGGGTCCTATGAACTCAGACCCCAAGATCTCTCTGATCCTCCACACTGCCAAGAGTCTTACTATTATTACTATATTCTGCATTTGACCTACCATGATGAACCACTTCACACTTATCTGGGTTGAATTCCATCTGCCACTTCTCAGCCCAGTTTTGCATCCTATCAATGTCCCGTTGTAACTTCTGACAGCCCTCCACACTATCCACAACACCTGTTAATGTTGTTCTGTTGTTTAAGAAAGGCTCTAAAGGTAAGGCAGAAAATTATTGGCCAGTGAGCCTGACATCAGTAATGGGAAAGTTCATGGAAGATATTCTTAGGGACCTGATATATATTTGGATAGAAATGGACTGATTAAGGATAGTCTTCATGGCTTCATACATGATAGGTTGTGTCTACCATTCTTAGAGTTTTTCTAGGAAGTTATCAAGAAAGTTGATGGAGACAAGGCAATGGATATTATCTACATGGACAAGCAAGGCCTTTGAAAAGGCCCTGAATGGGATGCTGGTTAAGAAGGTTTAATCATTTGGCATTCAAGGTAAGGTAGTAAATTGGATTAAACATGGAGGCTTCATGGAAAAAGACAGAAAGTAAGTGTAGATGGTGGCCTCACTGACTGGAGGTCGTGTCTAGTGGTGTGCTGGGTCTGTTGTTGTTTGTCATTTATATCAACGATTTGAATGATAATGTGGTAAACTGGATCAGCAAATTTGTGGATGACACCACGATGAGGGGTGTTGTGAATAGTGAAGAAGACTCACAAAGCTTGCAGCAGGATCTGGGCCAGCAGGAAAAATGGGCTGAAAACTGCAGATGAAATTTAACATAGGCAAGAATGAAGTGTTGCACTTTGGGAGGACCATTCAAGGTAGGGCACAGTGAGGGCACAGAGGAGTGGGGTAGAACAAAGGGATCTGGGAATACAGGTACATAATTCGTTGAAAGTGGCATCACAAGTAAACAGAGCTATAAAGAAAGCTTTTGGCATTTTGGCCTTCATTGATCAAGGTACTGAGCACAGGAGTTGTGATATTATGTTGAAGTTGTATAAGACATTGGTGAGGCCTAATTTGGAGTATTGTGTCCGGTTTTGGTCACTGACCTACAGGAAAGATGTAACTAAGAATGAAAGGGCGCAGAGGAAATTTACAAGGATGTTGCCAGGACTTGAGAACCTGAGTTATGGGGAAACGTTGACCAGGTTGACTTTATTCCCTAGAATGTCGAGGATTGAGGGGAGATTTGATAGAAGCATACAAAATTATGAGGGATATAGATAGGGTAAATTCAAGCAGGCTTTTTCCACTGAGGTTTGGTGGGAGTACAACCAGAAGTCATGGGTTAAGGGTGAAAAGTGAAATGTTTAAAGGGAACATGACCTTCACTCTGAACAAACTGCCAAAGCAAGTGGTGGATACAGGGTCAATCTCAACATTTAAGACAAGTTAATAAGTCATATTTTGGTGACAGCTTCATGGTCAGCTGCACTATAAGAAGTTGGAAGCAGATTCAACTACACATTAAGGCCCAAGGCCCATTCCAATCTGTGACAATCATTCCTTTTTACCTGCCCTGAATGCTACTGTTTTTTCCACCTGGAAACAGAGAGGCATCTGTATTACAGGTGACCTATATATTAATGGAAACTTTGCCTCATTTGCGCAGTTACAAGCAGTTCACAATATCCCTGCATCTAATTTTTTTTTAGATATTTACAAATTCGAGGTTATGTTAGGAAATATATACCTAACTTCGAAGTTTTAGATGAACATGAGTCCCTGGAGGCAATAAATAAATTTGATCTGTTACTGGTAGTGCCGTATCCTATTTTTATCAGATCCTACATAATGGAGCTCGGATGAATACTGCAGGTCTTAAACAGGCATTGGTGGATGAATTGGGTATAGAACTGACAGAGGTGGTCTGGGATGAGTGTTTCAAGAGTATACATGATTGTTCAGTCAACGTCAGACACAGACTTATACAGTTTAAAACAATACATAGACTCCATTATTCTAAAGAAAAGTTGCACAGCTTCTATCCTGATGTTTCACCAGTTTGTAATAGATGTAAATCTGAGAATAGTAACTTGTCACATTCATTCTGGTCATGTTGTAAGCTGGAAAAGTATTTTTCACTGTTTCTCTGAGGCTTTTGGGAAGTGGTGGGAACTGGACCCGCTCATAGCCATCCTTGGAGCAACAAGCTCCCTATCTTCAGCCAATAAGTATGAAAAAATAGCTGTATTGTTTGGAATGGTGATTGCTAAGAAGTCAATCCTGCAAATGTGGAAAATGGACTCTGTGCCTACGTACGATCTGCGGCTGAGAGAACTGGCAAACACTTTACATTTGGAGAGACTGAGACTATGTAATGAGGACAGAGGGGACATCTTTGAAAGGATATGGGGCCCTGTATTGGACTTTCTTACGGGGTGAAGGCTGAGGTTTTTTGGTGCGGTGCAACTCTGCTGTGTATGTTTACTTTTTGCCTTTATATTTCTTTTTTCTTTTACTGCTCAATATTTAATTTGATTTTGCTATGGTTGTGGTTTTTGTGGATGTGCCGTATTTTCTTTTACGTTAGTTTTTTTTGTTAGTTTTTCTTCCAAAAAAGGAAAAAAAATTAAGAGAAGTTTAAAAGGATTCGTGGATGGGAGGGGTTTTGGAGGATTCTGGTCTAGGTGCAGATCGATGGGATAGGCAGATTAATGGTTCAACATGGACTGGATGGGCCAAAGGGTCTGCTTCTGTGCTGTTTTGTTCTGTGACCCTCACTCAATCTCTCTCTCCCTCTACATACTTATGTATAATTTCTTTATAATGGTAGAGGTCATCCTAAAAGCTATCACACAGGATTAATATTTAAAAGCAAAAGTTGCACATACTGAAACTGTACTTTTAAGGCTCATGTCAATAGTTTCAAAATTTATAAGTAAAGGAAACTGTTGGTTGAACTTCAGTAGGCTATATCTGACAGGGGAGAGCTTCAGGGTAGTAGCATTGCCAGCCGTATTTAAAAAGCTGCTTTAATTCAGGGAAGTGTCCCAAGATACTTCATGGGGAAGTTATCAAGCAACTTTTGATACAAAGCCTCAAAGGCAGCTATTGGTGCAGTTGTGGTCCCAGTGGGTAGCAAGGGAGATGGAAACTGAGCCCAAGTTGGACAGACTGCGGGGGTTGCCAAATGTCAGACATAAATAAAGGTCCAATTTATGAAAAGTGGAAGAGAGAAGGCAATGTGGATAGGAGAGCTCAGGGAACTTTCAACTTCTACATATTTTACTTCAGACTTCACAGTTCCCATTTTCCTTTCACCATGTTGTAATTCTAATTGTATGTGCTTCAGGCCTGTTGTGGAAGCAGGCAGCAAATGTTGCTACTCAGGAAAGGAGAAATGAAGATTAAGGAAGAGCTTGCTCAGAAGGATTTCAGACAGAGATTCAAAAATTACAGGAGCACTGAAAATACACATGAAGGGACCATTTTTCTCTACAGCTGGGCATTGCTGTTGGAAAATGTGTTGAGCTGCTGGAGAAGATTCTGATTCTGTCCGACATTTCTTAATAACCAGGATAAAATGGTTTCTAACTTGGCACCTGTCCAGAATAAGTTAAAGTCTCGAGCTAGGCTCATCAGGTCAGTGCTTATGCTGCTTTCTGTGACGTGAAACAACTGAGAGTACAAGACCCCCCCCCCCCAAATAGAACGCCAGTCTATTGCGAGGTTAACCCCCAGCATTTTTCTGGGTACCCATTTTCAGTTGGGTGGATTGGAGCAATGTGTAGTTAAGTGCCTTGCTCAAGGACACAACACACTGCCTCGACCTTCAGATCGCTAGTCCAACGCCCCAACACACAACACCTATCCAGAATAACTGGCACCAAATGGATCAGGCCTCACCTCTGTATTTGTTAAGTCCAAGGGTTGAAGATGTCAGGGATGAAAGATAAAACAATTTTACTGTTCGGTAAATATTGATTAAGTAAAGCAAGAAGAAATTAAGTAATCTCTATGGGTAGGATTGCCTTTGTCTCTGGACATTTTTGCAGCAATGACCAATTTCTGGCAAGACTGTCTAAACACGTAAATCAAAGATGGTGCCTGAGATTTTTGTGGACGTAGATGGCTTATTCAAGTTCATCCATGAAACAGCTTAAATCACTTGTTTTCATGTCTTATTTATCTTTCTCAAGGTGGCTAGGGTCCTGTCGGCGTCCATGATCCACAGCTGCATCCAAACTGCTTTCTTTACAGGTGGAGGGTTTCTCGCTCTTCAGCACTCGCCAAGCAGTCTGCGCTTCAGTAGTTCCAGGAGATATCCGCCTTCAGGATATGGCCCTGTGGATGACCCAATTCCTCACCAATGTCACTGACTGAAGCAGCATGAGAGATAGAAACACTGAGACAGCGAGCATGGCTGTCAGAGACCTCTGCACTCAAGCAATCTCTTTCTCTCTCACTATCGATGGTGAGTGAGAGTCTGTTGGCTCTGATTCGGGAGACGCTGCAGAATGTGACTTCGAAACAGCAAGCTGTTGGCCTCCCCTCTCGCTGTGGCAGGAGTGATATCTGACTCTCCCTCATTGGTGAGAGAGAGGGCCTGTTGAGATGTCAGAGTGCTGGGATGGACAATAGTTTCTGATGGACCCTCGATCGTGGTCTCTGAGGGTTTGCTATTGTTTGCATGGTGGGAAGGGGGGGAACTGATGTTTTTGCTGAGGGAAGGGGGAGGGTTGATTCTGTTGCTGCTGCTTGTGTGTGGGAGAGGGAGGAGGGGCTTTGAGGCTCTAAAGTTTGAAAATTGAAAGGACTAAATAGAGTGGACATGCAGAGGATGTTTCCTGCAGTGGGGGAGTCTCAGAACAGAGGCCCAGCCTCAGAAGGACATTTAGGATAGAGATGAGGAGGGAGTTCTTTAGGTGGTGAATCTCAGAGGTACATCGAATGTCAGAGAAATGTACTCAATATCCATCCTGAAATGCTCTTTCTTTGCAACCATCCATGAAAACAGAGGAGTGCCCCAAAGAATGAACAATAGTCAATTATTAGAACCCCAAAGTCGTCGTCCCCCAGCTCCCCTCCCTCCCACACGCAAGCGCCAGCAAGCGTGGTTCCCCCTCACCCCCAGCAATAAAAAGCTTCGCCACCTATCACCAAGCAATCAAGGTTTGAGCAAAGTAACAGTAAAGACACAGACTTGCAGTTACCCCAAAGACTACATCGTTCACCCGGTATTTAACAGACCACAGGCTCTCTCTTTCCCTAATGTGGGAAAAAGAGGTATCTCCATTTCAGAGTGAGAGGGGAGACATAACAAACAACTCGCTTGCTTATGATGTTAAAAGTCCATTGCATCACTTTTTTTTAACTCTGTGCCCAAAGATCTCAGGTTGCTTGGGCACAGTCAGAGATGTCCCAGCTCCCACGCCACACTCGTCAGGAACACCGACCTTCAACCTGCCCATCTCCAGAGCCCTGAAATCCTAGGCCTCCAAATCCGAGCTGAACTCTTAGGCTGATCCCTTGGCGTGCTGAACAACGGCCAGTTGTGAAACCCCAAGAGTGGGTCCCATTCCCACAAAGAACAGAAGTCAGCGTGTAACTCCAGCTCAGGGTCTTCAAAAGAACCTTGGAAGGGAAAAACAGAGACATTAAAGATGGAAGCTATTCCCTAAGATGCAAGCAAAGGAGTCACCGTTTGGCGCCATCATCACTTTGCTCTGCCTCTGGACCTCATTGCCACAGAATACTGTGGAGGCCCAGTAATTAGGGATACTTTATGTAGAGTTGATAGGTTCTTGATTAGTAAGGGTGCCAACGGTTACGGGGAGAAGGCAGAAGAATGGGGTTGATAGGAATAATAAATCAGTCATGATGAAATGGTGGAGCAGACTCAGTGGGCTTATTGGTATGTTCTGTTCCTATGTCTTGTGGCATTCTGGTTTTATGGTGTAAAAGCTATGACAAAGTAGATTGTGTAATTATGAGCTCATTTTTATTGTACAAGAGGACAGTTCAAGAGTTTAACTGGACAGAAACTGACCTATACCTGATGATAGAAGTTTCAGGATTGTGTATCTGAGTCTGGCAGTGTGAGTTCAGCCCGCACAAATTAGAAGCAAAAACACTTTTGCTGTTAAGGGCATCCCTGTTCTTCAGAAGAGCTATCCACCATGTTTGATTAGTGCTTTAAGGTTGCAGAGGGCATGCTTTCAGTGGGCTTATTTCTCTTTTCTAACGCAGGATTAGAGAGTGTGGGGCACAGGCTGAGAGGAAGCTAGCTGGGGCTGTAATTCTCTGGTGACTCAGCTGAGAGTGAACTGTCATGATCATTTATGCTGTTGTTCAGTGTCAGGACCACATTCGAAGTTCTCTGTGGCGGAAAAGTGCTGATCAATCTGATGATGCTGCATGCCTTCAGCCGTGAATCAATATTGCTCTATATCTAATCAAGACTGGAGATCAGATCCTCGGTGTTTGTCCATGTCCGTCTCTCCCATCTTTACAAAAGCAACATGGGATAAAAAATGTTCACACCTCTGAGCAGTGATCGTCACTTTGATTCCAAAAGTAATCCGCTCAATACAAAGTGAAGGTTACGATTTAGCAGCATCTAACGCACCACCCTGGTAATCTCTTCCTCTGCTGTTTAGTTCAACAAGGCTGGAACCAGTTTCATCCATTTCAAATATGATTCGACTGAAGCAGCATGTCAGAATAATAATATCACTTGCATTCTTTCATGGTGGTGTTAATATTGATATTATATGCAAATTTAAAAACTGCCAATGCTAAAAATGTGAAACTAAGATTTAGCAGGTTAGGCAGTATTTGTGCCACATTTTGGATCTACGATCCCTGGTCAGATGATAATGTTTATAAACTAGCGATCATTCTTGTTGAACTGGCCAACCCCCTGATTCTGTTTCATCACAATATTTTTCAAAGACGATACAACAGTACTTTGATATTAGTATTGGTTTTTATATTTTGATAACCACTTTTCTGTAACATTATTATTACCTTAACTGCTGCACCAATAATGTCACCTGAACATTTCCCAACTGTGTATAATAGATCAGCAGCTAGGGACTTCTCAACAGCCTGCATCAAAAAGGCATTAATCACACTGGTGGTACCCAAGAAGAGCAGAGTGAGTTGCCTCAAAGAATATTGCCAGGTAGCACTCTTATCTACTGTGATGAAGTGGTTTGAGAAGTTGGTCATGACACAAAGTAAGTCCTGGCTGAGCAAAGAGTTGAACCCACTGCAATTTGCCAACTGCTGCAGCAGGTCTATAGCTGATGCAATCTCTCTAGCTCTCCACTTGGTATTGAACCACCTGACAACAGAAACACCTATGTCAGGCTTTTGGTTATTGATTACAGCTCAGCGTTTAACACCATCATCCCCCCTGTACTAACCAACGTATCAAAAATATGGTCCTCTGTAAGGCCCTCGGCAACTGAATCCTTGACTTCCTCTTCCTCGCGAGACCACAGTCAGTGCAGATCAAAATAACATCTCCTCTTCACTGACTATCAACACAGGCACATTTGAAGAATACATACTTGGCCCACTCATGATGGTGTGGCTAGGCACGGCTCAAACACCATCTGTAAATTCACTAATGACACAATTGTAGCGGGCAGAATCTCAATTGGTGACGAGGGGGCATACAGGAGTGAGCTAGATCAGCTAGTTGAGTGGTGTTGTTACTCGCCATCAGTAAGGAATTAATTCTGGACTTCAGGAAGGGGAGGGCAGAAAAAGACACGAAAGTCCATATCGAGAAATCGGCAGGGGAAAGAGTGAGCAGCTTCAAGTTCCTGAGTGTCATATCTCAGAGAGTCTATCGTGGGCCCAACATATTGATGCAAACATGAAGAAGGTACCCCGGCAGCTGTACTTCATTCAGAGTTTGAGGAGAATTGCTATGTTTCTGAAGACTCTAGCAAATGTCTATAGCTGTGCAGTATTACGAAGGTGCCTATGCACGGGATTGAAAGAGATGCAGAGGGTTCAGATTCAGCCAACTCCACCACAGGCATGAGCTTTCTTGCCATCGAGAACATCTTTGAAAGGTGCTGCTTCGAGAAGGCGGTGCCCATCATTAACAATTCTCATCATCCGGCTCATGCCCTCTTCTCACCATCCGGGTCATGCCCTCTTCTCACCATCCGGCTCATGCCCTCTTCTTGCCATCCAGGTCATGCCCTCTTCTCACCACTATCATCTACAGGTGCACAAAGATGCACACTCAATGTTTTAGGACCAGCTTCTTCCTGCCTGCCATCAGATTTCTGAACAATCCACGAGTTCAGGAACGCTATTACTCTTCTGTACTGCTGCCACAAGACAACAAATTTCATGATGTATATCAATAATAATAAACCTGATTCTGATTCTAATTGGCAATTCTGGCAAACAGGTAGCCTATAATGAAAAAGACATAACTCCACGGAACATTCCAAAGGACCCACTCTTGGTTGTCCTCAGGTTATTACCTGAGTACAGCACATGGCACTGAGAGTGTCTGAATCTGACAAGGGTAATACTCTGCTGCTTGCTGTGTGCATAGTCAGTGGGCCCCAGTGTCCTAAGCAGGAATGTTTAGCTCTGTGGTGAACTAGTCGACAGCTTGCCAGCAGACAGTCCTCACTTCAGCCAGCTTCTGTTGCTTTTACTCCAGGGGTGGTTAAATAGTCTAATGATGGCTTGGCAATGTTCATCCCCTGTGCTGGGCATGTTTCTTGGCACAAATCAAGTGGGCAATGAATGAAAATGCTGGATAAAAGCCACATAATGGCCACATGGCTTCTGTCAAAAGTGAGCTTGAACTGGCCTACATTTATTAGCACATTCCAGTAGGATACACCACTGGAGATAAGAGCATTCCCACCTTAATGAACATCCATTACTGCCCTCACAGTTAACATTGGCAATAATTTGGCATGTGACATGTTTGATTGGGGTATGGTGGAAGTACTCTGCTAGGTTGTTGGGTTTGGGCATCAATGTTTAAATTAAAGATGCAGGCCATGCAGATGATGGGACCTGGAGCAAAAACTATCTGCTGGTGGAACACAGCTTCTGTGGGTGGAAAGGAATTGCTGACACTTTAGCGTCAAGGCCTAGAATGAGGACTGAGATCGGAGAGGGGAGAGAGTCAACATGAAAAAGAGGGGAAGAGGGCAGAAAGCCAGTGCCAAGTAGGTGATAGGCAGAACAAGGAGAGATGAAGGATGATGGACATTTCTGCTATGGAGGAAGAACCACTTTAAAATGCGACATAAATTGTCAAACCTGTCTTCTAGTTATTCTCCACAGAGGAGGAAGATACAAAAAAAGGATAAAGGGCAAGAGAAGGTCAAGGATTGTCACTGGAAATATTTGCCAAAATCATTTAGATATACTCACAACACTGTCTGTCCACAATGTCCATCTGCCCATCATCTTTACACCTGCTCAGACCACCTATCTCCTATTGGCCCCTGTATCAAGTGCACCCCCCCCCCCCCCACTCTTTATACCTGCCATCCTACCTCCCCACTCTCAGTCCTGCTGCAGGGTCTCAGCACGACATGTCGACAGTTCTTGCCTCCTCACAGATGCTGCTTGAACCCCGGAGCTCCCCCAGAAGCTTGTTGCCTGCACAAGCATTGCCAGCATTGACCCAGTTTGAATCATTCTCACTTCAGAATCAGAAGGTTGTGGGGCACGTCACTTTTCAATGACACAAGCTGAAAGTTTCTGATCATCCATTATAAATGTGTACACACTGTATGTTCGGGGCAAGGAGCTCTAAATAGTTGAATTGAAGGGTCTGTTTCTCTAAATTAAAGAAATATATACCTTGAGCACTGCAGTTTTGTAGGGATGGTTTTGGGGGTGATGTGGGGAGATAGGGATCGAATTAGGGAGAACGACGAGTCAGGAGCTGATGTTCGCAGTCCAGATTGGAGCATTCCATGGTGGAATATCAGCGATCCCTGAGGTTGGGTTGGCAGCGACTGAGGAGACGAGATCAGCGGTATCCAGATTGGCAAGTCCCAAGTCTGAGGTCCATTAGGATGGGAGTCACTGGTGTTGGAGTCTGAGTGACTCCAGAAGTCACGGTCCGAAGGCTAAATCCATGACGATGCACTCTGGGGTCGAGGTCTGAAGGCCAAGTCTTGACTGGTGGGTCCTGGGGTTGCTAGCAGAGGTCGGCAAAGCCCAACGAGCAGAGCCGAATGCCAAGGCTCAGAGTTCAGCATGTCTGGAGGTCGAAGCCTAAAGGTTGAATCTGTGAGTTCAGAGCCAAGGATTGGAGGCCCGGAGGTGACCTGTTCTGGGGTTGGAGATTCATCTGTGTGTGTGAGGGTCTGGGTGGTTTTTGGGAGGGTGAGAAAGGGGTTTCTTTTGATGTTGTTGTCTTGTTTTGCTCTGTTTCTATTGTTAGTACTGCTTGTGGTGTTCTGCTGAACATTGGGTTGTTTATTTATTGGTTTGTTTGTTTATTTACGGATACAACGCGAACAGGTCCTTTCAGCTCAATGAACTGCAGTGTGCTGGCGCCAGAGAGTCTGGTGACACTGGAGGGCTGTCCCCAGCACACTCTTCAATATGCTGAATGTTCACACAAACGACATATTTCACTGTCTGGTTTGATGTGATCAATAATTCAGATGGGGGGGAATTAGAGTTTTTCAGACAACAAGCATATGTGGATGACATGCTGAGGAATATGAAACCTGTTTGACTTGAAGCATTGTTATGAATGTATCTAAATGTAGTTGGTGGATGTTTTCTAAGATAACTCAGTCAAAGACCTCTTGATCTTCATTCTGTTCTTCAGCTTCCTCCTCTTTAGAGCAATGGGGATCTGACCTTTTGTCTCCTTCTCCAACATGGTCCTTCCTCTGGAGTGACTGAATAGAGTCAAAGAACCATATAGTACAGGAAGAGCTCCTTCTGCCAATCTAGTCCATGCTGATTATCAATGACCCATTAATAGTAATCCTACACTAATCCTATTTTAATTTCTGCACATTCCCATCACCTTCTCCCCAGATTTTACCATTCTCCTACACATTAGGAGGCAAATTGACCTCTCAACCAGCACGTCTTTAGGACGTGTGAGGAAGCCAGAGCATCTAGAGAAAATTCACATGGTCATAGGGCAATCTGCAAACGTTCTCACAGGTGGACGAAATCTGAAGTCAGGATTGAACCTGGGTTTCTGGTGCTGTGGGATAGCAACTCTGCTAGCTGCACCACCAAGTCACCCTAAATATCTTTGCAGAACGCACCTCCTTTCCTCAAACCCCCTCGAACAATGCAAACCTAACCAATTCCATCAAATGGAATAGTCACTTAAATCCATGTCAGTCTGAAGAGTGCTGCATTGTTTTTCACACCACCCGTTTCAAATTAGGCCACGTTTGGTGAAGAGATTAAGGTGAGCAAAACTTTCACATGATTTCCAAGCTCAGCGACAGATTCAGTTCTACCTTTGCTCTTCTGCGCAAGTATAGTGGGGTGAGTATTGTAGAGGATATTCAGTAATTAAAGAGAAACCAATTGCATAGCAGTGGGACCAATCCTATCAGCATGCCGCTACTTTTAAGATGGAAACAAGATGCAAAGACAGCCTAAAATCTCAGCTTCAGCTTTACTCTCCCCCTTCCTTGCTCTTAATGTCCTTTTAATTTCACTTGTGGGGAACATAGCAATCCTAAACAAACAAGCACAATAAACCATGTTTTCAGAGAGGTCTACATACTGACAAGGCAACCACAGTCGCCTGAACCAAGTGGAAATATCCTGCTCAGCAGATATATTGCTCCTTCTGCTAATGACTGCTTGGTTATGTCTTCATTGAAGGAGGTGTTTATGGGGTTATTTTTTTGACCTTAGAAAAGTAGTTTGGGATCTTTTCCAAGATTTTAAATCTGAAGCTTGGAATAATTCTTGGCTCCAACTGTTCTCATAATGGCCTATTTCAAAGAGGCCTTGGAATTTGCAATGAAATAAGACATTTATATCTACCAAAGCCAGTCAGATATTAGAGTGCCACAGAATGTTAGCATATTAGCAGAGCATTGTTAGCTGTTTAACCAATAAGTCTGGGTGAGAGCTTGTAGGAGTTATTGCCACCAAGGTTAAATGAGGATGTAAAAAGCAACGGTTGGTCTAGAATTGCTGAAGGCACTGCACTGTATGTTTGGCTGCTGGACAGTCTTCCAGCTTTCCATTATGATAGGCAGGAGCCACTGTTACAGATGTAAATTGTGTTGGAGATTTGGACTGTCATTTTATTGGATAGCACAGTAGCACAGCAAATGCCCTGTAGTTCCTGTAGCTTCAGTGCCATAAGTGTAGAATTTACACATTCTCCCTGCCACCACATGGGTTTCCCAGAAATATGAAAGCTTGTGGGTTAAATGGACACAGCAGATTCCTCTAGCATGAAATGCAAAATGAAAAGGAAATTGGAAATGCTGAGAAAACAGGTTAGAGGGAAAATTAATGGAGGAATAGGATTGCTTCCTGGGCTGACAAGTTTAATGGACAGAATGGCCTCCTTCTCTGTAGTAGAGCAATATAGGTCAGTGCTTCCTTGATTTTTAAGCACTGAATTTGTAGAAATTGGCCTATGTGAGCTCTCGGCAGGCAAGGTTTTGTGTAGGTGGCCTGACAACAGAAATCTGAACTACTGTATGTTGTCTGGATTACCATGTAGCACTTTTACCCAGGAGTGAGGCCTAAGGCAGGAGGTCTGATAATCAATGAGCATTGATCCAAGGACCTCATTACTACACTTGGTGTGAGCTCAATAGACTGCCCGTGTGAGTAAAGGTATCAATATTAGGCTGACTGTCTCCCCAACACTGGCCCTCTAGTACGTCCTGTGAGGAGGGGCACATTCCTTCTTCCCCCGAGTCCACAGAGTAGGGATTTTTGATTCAAGAAAAATATTATCGCTTAATGTTCCCGAGACTACATACTTAAAAGAGCTGTGTTAGACACTTTCATGAGACGTCTTATGAAAAAGTCAGCTCCATATACTGAGCAATGCTTTTGCAGATTGGACATGAGGCTAACCCATTGCTAAATTGCTCACAGTTGCTGTTGTGATATGCCTGGAAAATAAGTAGATGCACACCATACAGCTGAAAACAAACAGAAACAGCAACACAAGCAAAACACATGTGCTCAGCAAACAGCTAAACAAGCCAAGGCAATTTGCAATGTCTATTGGCAAAGTTTACACAAACGAGTCCTTAGCAGAAATCAGGTCTTGCATTCAAGCTAAATTACTTACAGCAGAGGGTGTTGAGGCTTCGTGGAGGGGGAAATACTGATATTCTTCATTCTGGATAGGAACTGTTTGTAGTTGCAAACTTTGTGGTTTGGCTTTACATCCTAACTCCAACTCGTTGGCTGTCACAGAGAGACCATGGACGTCCAACTGACGGGCAAAACTTTCTCTTACAAAGCACTGTCAGGAGGCAAACAGCCAGGCCTGTGCTATGAACAGAGACAAATGATGCACATTCTCCTTCAACATCCCATTGGCCATTTCTGCATGGTGCTCATTACACCCTGTTGTTGGAATGTGGGGTGTCAAACCCTTTGTGATTCTGCTGGCTCTGATCTACCACCTATCGTCACTATGTACCCATCATTCTATAGAGCTGATCACATTAACAGCTTACAGTGTACTTCAATGGAAATGTAAAATATTTGTTTTCAAAATTATGTTTTACAACAGGCTACAACCAGTATCTTCAGTTTTGTGGTTTTCTTTTTGAAATGGTTTTAAAGTGTCATCACCCTGTGGGCTCCACCAGATCTGAGTGAAGCCCTCAGTCTGTACTTCCTATCGCACGTGAGGCCTAAGGAACTAAAGCCCCAACGCTACATGGTTTACACTGAAGCCTTTATACTGCGATCACTGGCTGATTTGAGAAAGCAAGCTGGGGTCTGAATTGGTGCAGACAACCATCATCAGTAAGGATAGGAGATTGTGGGGCAACTGGACACAGTGGGGTGGTAAATGATTGTAGAGATAAAGGTGATTTGAAGATTGGTGTGAGAATATATGGTGGGGTTAGGGATTTGATGGGGGGATTTCTCCTCAGTCCTCATTTATATTCTATTTACCTCTCCTCTAGATCAGATACATAAACCTCTCATTATGGTCTTGCAGATGGCAGCATGACTCTTATCTCCCTCAATTGCTTTGGACCCCACCTTAACAAAGACCTTCCTTTTGTTCCTTCTCTGCAAGTTAAAATATGCTTGACTCAATTCAATCTCAGTTATGATGAGAGGTCATCTAACTGACGAGTTAGCTTTGCATCTCTCTCACATATACAGCCCAACCTGTTAAATATTTCCTCAATTGCATGCTTTTATTTCAAGTTTCTAGCATAATAAATTAGTTATAATTTTTGACACAATAAGGCATTTTGTAATGAAGCTGCTGATATAAGAATGTGCAATTATATTGGATTTCTGCCCATAAAGCTTCAAACTCAAGAGGAGATTTTTAGCCCTATCCACCATTGGTACAAATAGGTACTCTCACCTGCCCTTCAAGGTCTAGACTCAGTGGCAAGGTCCAGCTGCCAATACACACTCTTTGAATGGTGTGTTCCTGTTTCCTACTAAAGAGATACATCTCAGTAATGATGTAGTTTAAACAGAAGATGCTGGAAATATAGAGTAACATACACCAAATGATGGAGAATCTCAGCAGGTCAGGCAGCATTTATGAACATAAATAAATAGTGAATGTTTCAGGCTGAGACCCTTCTTCAGGACTGGAAAGGAAGGGGAAAGACATCAGCATAAAAAGGTTGGGGTGAGAGGAAGGAGAACTATCTAGAAGGTGATAGGTGAAGCCAGCTGTATGGGAAAGGGCTGGAGAAGAAGGAATCTGATAGGAGAGGAGAGGGAACCATGGCAAAAAGGTAAGAAGCAAGGGCACCAGAGGGAGATGATAGACAGGTGAGGAGAAGAGACAAGAGGCCAGAGTTGGGGAATAGAAGAAGAGGGAAGGGAGAGAGAAAAAAATTACCGGAATAACACATTGATATTCATTCCATCAGGTTGGAGGTTACCCAGATAGAATATGAGGTGTTACTCTTCCACCCTGAGAATGACTTCATTGTAGTAAAAGAGGAGGCTGTGGCAACCTATTTCCTGGCACATCCGAACCGGCTCACAATGAGATAGCCTACGGGGGTTTGCGAGCACAGAGCTTTGGAGCCAGCAGGGAGGCTTAAAAGTGAGGCTGAGGATTTCGAATAAAGTTTTTCCTTCGACTGCAGTTACCAACTCTGTGTTGTAATTTTAGTGCTGCGTGTAGCATACCGCTACAATTGGTGACCCCGACGGTCCAAACGATTTTTGGACCAGAAATGACTGACACCGCCTCTGTTCATGCGGTTTCGTTGAAACTGCCGGGTTTCTGGACACAGCGCCCGGACCTATGGTTCCAGCAAGCCGAAGCCCAATTCCACGTTCGCCGGATCACCTCAGAAGACACCCGCTACTACTACGTGGTGAGCTCCCTCGACCAGGACACAGCGGCTCAGGTTGCGGAGTTCGTACAGTCGCCCCCGGCAGACGGCAAGTACACGGAATTCAAAGCCCTGCTCCTCAGGACTTTCGGACTCTCACGGCGCGAGCGGGCTGCCCGTTTACTGCACCTGGATGGCTTGGGCGACAGACCTCCATCAGCTTTAATGAATGAGATGTTGTCTCTCGCCGACGGACACGCACCCTGCCTCATGTTTGAGCAGGCATTCCTGGAGCAGCTGCCCGAGGACATACGCCTGCTGCTGTCCGACGCGGATTTCAGTGACCCCCGGAAGGTGGCAGCCCGGGCGGACTTGCTGTGGAACGCCAAAAAGGTGAGCGGGGCGTCCATCACACAGATCTCCCAGCCACGCTCCCAGCAGCAAACTAGTCCAGGCCCGGCCACGGAGCCCACCAACCCCCGGCCCAATGAACACTGGTGCTTCTACCACCAGCGGTGGGGCGCAGAAGCCCGCCGTTGTCGCCCGCCCTGCAAGTTCCCGGGAAACGCCAGGGCCAGCCGCCGCTAATGGCTACGGCCATCGGGATAGCCTCCTGTATGTGTGGGATAGAAGGTCGGGACGCCGGTTTTTGGTCGATACTGGGGCTGAGATCAGCGTTTTACCTCCGACGAGTTACGACACCCGCAGCAGGGCACCGGGTCCCCCCCTGAGGGCCTTGAATGGCAGCACAGTAAGGACCTATGGCACCCGTCAGGTGCAGCTACAGTTCGGCTCCAGCCAGTTCACGTGGGACTTCACACTGGCCGCCGTAGCCCAACCGCTTCTGGATGTGGATTTTTTGCGGGCTCACAGCCTACTGGTCGACCTGCCCAGGAAGAGACTGGTACACGCCGAGACCTTTCAGACGTTCTCCCTGGGTGCAGCCCAGTTGCCAGCCCCTCACTTCGGCTCCATCACGCTGTCCGACAACGACTTCACCAGGGTCCTGGCGGATTTCCCATCGGTTCTGGCACCGCAGTTCACAGCGGCCATGCCCAGGCGCGACGTACAGCACCACATCCCGACCCAGGGACCACCCCTCCACGCCCGCGCTCGGCGGCTTCCCCCGGACAAGCTCCGACTGGCAAAGGAGGAGTTCCAGAGGATGGAGGAATTGGGGATCATCCGGCGGTCCGACAGCCCATGGGCCTCCCCCCTGCACATGGTGCCCAAAGCGACGGGAGGCTGGAGACCGTGCGGCAACTACCGCAGGCTGAACGAGGCTACCACACCGGACTGCTACCCTGTGCCACACATTCAGGACTTCGCAGCAAACCTGCACGGCGCACGGATCTTCTCCAAGGTAGACCTCATCCGGGGATACCATCAAATCCTGATGCATCCTGACGACGTCCCCAAAACGGCTCTCATCACCCCGTTTGGCCTTTTCAAGTTCCTCCGCATGCCATTCGGCCTGAAGAATGCTGCACAGACGTCCCAGCGGTTAATGGACGCGGTGGGACGGGACCTGGACTTCGCGTTCATCTATTTGGATGACATCCTCATAGCCAGCAGCAGTCGTCAGGAGCATCTGTCCCACCTCCGTCAACTCTGTGCCCGACTGAGTGAGTACGGTCTTACAATCAACCCCGCCAAATGCCAGTTCGGACTCGATACCATTGACTTCCTGGGCCACAGGATTACTAAAGACGGGGCAACCCCTCTGCCCGCTAAGGTAGATGCGGTCCGCCACTTTCCCCGACCCACCACGATCAAAGGCCTTCAGGAATTCGTAGGTATGGTCAATTTCTACCGCCACTTCCTCCCTTCAGCTGCCCGGATCATGCGCCCCCTGTTCGCCCTGATGTCGGGTCCGAGCAAGGACATTACCTGGGACGAGGAGTCCGCCGCCGCTTTTGTTCAAACGAAGGAAGCTTTGGCGAACGCCGCAATGCTAGTACATCCCAGAATAGACGCCCCTACTGCCCTCACAGTGGACGCATCTAACACGGCAGTCGGTGGGGTGCTGGAGCAACTCATCGCAGGTCGCTGGCAACCCCTGGCGTTTTTCAGCAAACACCTGCGGCCACCCAAGCTCAAGTACAGTGCTTTCGACCGGGAACTGTTGGCGCTCTACCTGGCAATCCAGCATTTCAGGTACTTCCTAGAAGGTCGGCCCTTCACCGCGTTCACGGACCACAAACCACTTACCTTTGCGTTTACGAAAGCATCCGACCCCTGGTCATCCCGCCAGCAACGCCACCTGTCCTACATCTCTGAATACACGACGGATGTCCGGCACGTCTCGGGTAAGGACAATGTCGTGGCGGATGCGCTCTCTCGCCCTACCGTTCATGCCCTTTCCCAAGGGGTAGACTTTGAGGCACTGGCAGAGGCGCAGCAGGCGGATGAGGAGATTCCGAGTTACAGAACCGCAGTCTCCGGTTTGCAGCTCCAGGACCTCCCCATGGGCCCGGGTGAGAGGACCCTACTCTGTGACGTCGCCACCGGCCAGCCCCGTCCCGTCGTCCCGACAGCCTGGTGGCGCCGTGTTTTCAACTCCATTCATAACTTGGCGCATCCCTCCATCCGGACAACTGTCCGGATGGTTTCCAGCAGGTTCGTTTGGCACGGACTCCGCAAACAGGTCAGTGAATGGGCCAAAACGTGCATGCACTGCCAGACGGCCAAGGTGCAGCGGCACACCAAAGCCCCACCGCAGCAGTTCCATCCCGCCCACCGGCGTTTCGACCACATTCATGTGGATATCGTGGGGCACCTCCTGACTATCGTGGACCGGTTCACAAGATGGCCAGAGGCGGTCCCGCTCACCGACACCACCTCCGAATCTTGCGCCCGAGCCCTGATCGCCACCTGGATATCTCGCTTTGGTGTCCCGGCCCACATTACCTCCGACAGAGGCGCCCAGTTCACCTCCAGCCTGTGGTCAGCTATGGCCAGCCTTTTGGGGACTCAGCTGCACCACACCACTGCCTACCACCCACAGTTGAACGGGCTAGTGGAGCGTTTCCACCGTCATCTGAAGTCGGCCCTCATGGCCCGCCTGCGAGGAGCCAACTGGGTGAACGAGCTTCCCTGGGTCCTACTTGGCATCCGCACAGTGCCCAAGGACGACCTGCAAACCTCGTCGGCCGAGTTGGTATACGGCGCGCCCCTGGTCGTCCCCGGGGAGTTCCTACCAGCCCCATGGGGGCAAGAGGAAGATCCTGCAGCAGTCCTGGGCAGACTACGCAAGAAGCTCGGTAACCTGGCCCCCATACCCACTTCACAGCACGGGCGGCACCCGACCTGCGTACCCAAAGACCTACAGAACTGTAAGTTTGTGCTTGTACGAAGGGGCGGGCATCGGCCGCCGCTGCAGCGGCCATACGAGGGACCGTTTATGGTGCTCCGGAACAACGGGTCCACGTTCGTGCTGGATGTTGGGGGGAAAGAGGAGGTTTTCACGGTGGACCGCCTCAAACCGGCCCATGTGGACCTGGCACAACCGACCGAGTTTCCGGCAGCTCGGCGCAGAGGCCGACCTCCCAAGCAGGTTCCGGCCCAGACTGTGGACATTGGGGGGTGTATCGCCGGTTCTGGGGGTGGGGGGGGGGTTATGTGGCGACCCATTTCCTGGCACATCCGAACCGGCTCACAATGAGATAGCCTACGGGGGTTTGCGAGCACAGAGCTTTGGAGCCAGCAGGGAGGCTTAAAAGTGAGGCTGAGGATTTCGAATAAAGTTTTTCCTTCGACTGCAGTTACCGACTCCGTGTCGTAATTTTAGCACACTGCTACAAGGCCATGGACCACCATGTCAAAAGGGGAATGGGGATAGGAATTAAATGTTTGGCCACCTGAGAAATTCCGTTTTTCAAGCTGGAGCTGAGGCGCTTGACAAACCAGTCCCCTGAGTTCTGGAGAACTCAACAATATTGATGTATGATTGGTATTGTTTTGGATCTCTCTTGTCTTCTCTTATGCTTCTTTCAATGTGCACAGAAAGGCCCTGAGGCAGTTTATTAGAAACTGGGGTCCTGCCAACTTTTAAACTGACTCTGCACTAGTCGCCTTATTATTCACTGAACATCTAGGCAGCAGGAAAAGGGATCTCCCTTCTGCTGCTCCCAAATGCTTGCTGAGATGTGTTTACATAATTCTCTTCAATTGCTCCTGCAATTTTCATGTAAAGGTCTCTGTTATACTTACACTTTTGCACTTTCTAGCAGTAATTATTCTGAAATACAGTGATATTGTGACCTTGTTAATATCTTGCATATAATACTTAAATATTTTAAAAAAAAATATTGGGAACAATATGAACAGAGGTGAGTAAAACAGGCAAATGATGTTCTCATAAGCAATTTGCTCCTTCAGTAAGGACAAATTCTCTCCATTATCTCTTAGCTATAATGTTGCCAATGAATACTAAAATGTAAGATAAGAAGATGCAAAGATGAGCGTGCTTTCTGTTCTGTGCTGGGGGCGTAGGTGTAACAAAGAAACTCGTAGTTTTCAAGCCCTGCTAGTTACCTCTAACTTACCTGGAGACTCTATGGATTCTCCTCTGAGTAAATAAAGTTTCCAAATGTAACATAATTTATTTTTTATTATATATCTGCCACTTACAGAATCAGAATCAGGTGTAATATCACCTGTATATGTCGTGAAATTTGCTTACTTTGTGGCAGCAGTACAGTGCAATACATAATAATAGAGGGCCCTTAATGATGGATCCCACCATTTTGACAGATCGCTCCTTGAAGCTGTCCTGGATACTACAGAGACTAGTGCTCATGAAGGAGCTGACTAATTTTACAACTCTCTGCAGCTTACTTCGATCATGTGCAGTAGCCCCCCACCACCTATACCAGAGAGTGATCTAGCCTGTTAGAGTGCTTCCATAGTACATCTGCAGAAATGTGTGAGTGTTTTAGGTGACATGAGTACCAAATCTCCTCAAACTCCAAATGAAATATAGTCACTGCCATGCCTTCTCTGTAGCTGCATTGATATGTTGGATTCATGCAAGGACCTCAGATTTATTGATCCCCAGGGATTTCAAACCGCTCACTCTTTCCACTTCTGGTGCTCCTATGAGGACTGGTGTATGTTCCCTTGTCTTACACTTTTTGAAGTTCACAGTCAGTTCTTTGGTCTTACTGATGCTGAGTGCAAGGTTGTTGCTGCAACACCACTCAACTAGCTGGTATATCTCGCTTCAGTGCGCCCTCTCATCACCATCTGAGATTTTGCCAACAATGGTTGTATGGTCAGCAAACTTATAGATGGCATTTGAGCTGTACTTAGCCACATAGTCATGGGTGTAAAGAGAGTAGAGCAGTGGGCTAAGCATACACCCCTGAGGTGTGCCAGTTTTGATTGTCAGCAAGGTGGAGGCATTATTTCCAATCCACACAGTTGTGGTCTTCTGGTTAGGAAGTCATGGATGCAGATGCAGATGGAGGCACAGAGGCCCAGGTTCTGGAGCTTTTCAATCTGAATTGTAGGAATGATAGAGTTAAATGCGGAGCTGTGGTCAATAACAAGCATCCTGACACAGATATTTGTACTGTCCAGGTGATCTAAGGCCAAGAGGACAGCAAATGAGATCATATCTGCTAAACACCTACAGTGGCAATATGCAAGTTACAGTGGGTCCAGGTCCTTGCTGAAGGAGGAGTTGATTCTAGCCATAGCTAATCTCTCAAAGCACCATCAACGTAGTTGTGAGTGCTACTGGATGATGGTCATTAAGGCAGCTCACCCTGCTCCTCTTGGGCACTGATATAATTCTTGCCCTTTTGAAGCAGATGGGAACTTCTGAATGTAGCAATAAGAGATTGAAAGTGTCTTTGAAAACCCCTGCTTGTTATTTGGCACAGGTTTTCAGAGACCTAATAGATACTCCATTGGGGCATGTCACACTGTGAGGGTGCACCCTCATGAAAGATGGCCTGATGTCGGCCTCCGAGACAGAGATCACAGGGTCACCAGATGCTACAGGAATCCTCATAACTGTAGTTTTATTCTCCCTTTGAAAGTGAGCAAAGAAGGCATTGAACTCATCTGGTAGAGAAACATCATTGCCGTTCATGATGTTGAGTTTCACTTTGTAGGAAGTAATGGCCTGCAAATCCTGCATCTGATGCCGCCTTTAACCTGACTCAGAGTTGTTCCTTAGCTCTAGAAATAGCCCTCTGCAATTTGTATCTGGTTTTCTTGTACAACCCTGGGTCACCAGACTTGAATTCCGCAGATCTAGCCCTCAGCAGACTTTGAATCTCCTGGTTCCTCCATGGCTTTTGATTCAGGTATGTACAGTAAGTTCTTGCAGGCACACACTCATCCACGCAGGTTTTAATGAAGTCAGTGACAGCTGTGGTATTCCTAGTCAGACTCAAAGATGAATCCCTGAATATAGTCCAGCCCTCCAATTCAAAGCAGTCCTGTAAGCTCTCCTGTGCCTCCCTTGCCCATACCTTCTTGGTCCTTGCTGAAGTCTTCAAAATCTGCCTATACTCAGAAAGTGGAAGTACAACCATGTGATCAAGTGTGGGGGACGGATAGCATGGTAAGCACTCTTGATGGTGGTGTAATGCTGATCCAGTGAGTTGTTGGTAATAATTATTTAGAGACTATTTCATGATGGCCTGGTTAAAATCCCCGGGGAAGACATCAGGGTATGTTGTTTCATGCCTGTTGAAACATCACTCAGTTTGTCTAGTGCCTGTTTTTCTAAGGTAGGGTGTACACCACTACCAAGGTGATCACTGAAATCTCCCGCAGCCGACACTGGGTTGCGTGGTGTTCCAGGTCTGGTGATTGGGACTGGGACAGTACCGCTACGCTTGTACACCATGAGGAGTTGGCCATGAAGTATTCTCCTTCTCCCCTACCTTTGAAAGACAGGAAACAATTAAATATAGTTTAAACCTGAGAAAGATTATTTTCTAAAATTGAAGTGACTGAAAAAGAGGAGTGAATTATATCTCATTTTTATGATAAGTATTAACGAATGAAATCCCCTGCTCTTCTTCAAGTAGTGTCTTGCTTGTCTGACACACAGCTGTGCAGACACATGTTTTAACATTTCACCTGACAGACAATGCTCAACACTTGCCTAGCACTAGAAGGTTGTGAGCTGAAGGTGAACCTAGTGTTTGTGTCACTGTTCTCTATAAAGTTCTAATGATTCTCAGTGTTGGAAACTGCCTTGACAACCAAGACAGCTGACTGAATTGTGTCTACCCTTACCTTCTGCAATGTCAACATACTGATGCCTGCCATCACAGCACAAGGACCACTTCCACTAAGTAAGATCGTATTCATATATTCACATAGAGTTCAGCTGCTCCAGGTAGATAGGAAAACTGTGTGACTCCTCTGAATGCAATGGAAAAGGAAATAAAGTAGTGCACATGGTATGTTGAACTTAATTGTCTATCTGTAGGCTGTTCTGCTAATCTGTTGTATCTGAAGTTAATTATACTTGAATTAAGCAATGAACTGGGACTTCTAAAGTGCCAGAAACTGGTTTTTAAAGTAATTGTTTGATTTTAGAACAATCTGACTAAATTGACCATTTTTGGCTGACTTCCATGCATGTCTTGGGTTATTATAATGAACAATCAAGGCCTTGAAATTAACATGAATATCAGCATATAACTGAAGGTACTTCAAAGAAACCAACAGATGTTTAATAGTTTCCTGACAACTGTTAAGAGAGCCAAGTCTGAACTTCCACTATCCTGAATGCTTCTTTGTGGCAGACTGCTTGTTTTGGTTCTGGGTTTTCTAATGTACCATGATACTTGTGCCAATTCTGTCAGACTCAGCAAATTTGCTTAATACAGATTGCATAGTGTGAAATTAATATAAAGCTCTATCATTGAGCAATGATCTTTAGACTTTTCTAGTCCTTGTGGCATGGAGGTTTTGAAACACCCTGAACTCGTATAGGGTCATACAAAATGGAAAAATGGTCCTTTGGCCCATTGGAGTCTGTGCTAATCATCAAGCACACTTTTACACTAATTTTGCAGTCTCCCTTCATTCCCATCACCTTCTGTCCAGATTCTACATGTTAGAAGTAATTTATGGTGGCCAATTAACCAAAAAACCTGAATGCCTTTGAGAGGTGGGTATTAGAGCCAGAACATACAGAGAAAGTCCATGCAATCACAGGGAGAACGTGCAAAGTCCACACAGACAGTGTTAGGGCATATTCTGGAGTTAGGGTATATGGCAAATATTAAATTCAACACCAGCCATTCTTCAGATTTGAATGTGGATAGCAGATGGAATTTAAAACAGCTCAGAACAATGGGATTTGTGGAGTTGCAGGTTGGGGTAAATCACAAACAAAGGAACATTCCACTTAGACCTCAGATGCTGCATATGCATGAATGCGGCCTACAGTCAGTGGGGATTAACATTCATTTTGGGCGTCTGGAGTGTGGGAGTGAAGAAGGAGGTGTTACTGTGGTAGTAAGACTTCACTTTGAAGAAAGATTGTAGTCTTAAACATTTGCTCTGATTCTGTCCCCAGAGAATTTTTAGCATTAATCTCAAATCTGCATTCCTAATTCTGAGGTTTGAAGCATCTACCTCCAGTCCTCTCTGAAGGAGGTCAGGTAGAGGTGAGACGGTTCATGAAGCAAATTGAAAACTAAACATAGAAAGCAGTACAGCCATGATGTGTTTCAATATTTCAGCCATTGATGGAGCAAGAACCATATACTATGTGTTATAGATCAGTCAGTGTGTGTGTTCGGGCATATTCTGGAGTTGGGGTATAGAGCAAATATTAAGTTCACCAGCAACCACACTTCAGACCTGAATGTGGATTGTAGATTGAATTTAAAATGCATCCCTGAACAACAGTTTTCTTGGAGTTGGGACTGGAATTGATTGCAAACCAGACAATGCTGATTAACATTCATTTTGGGTGTGTGGAGTGAGGGTGTGAAGAAGGAGGTGTTTGGAAACTATATGTAATTCAAAGGAATCATTGTAGATACAGTGTAACTATAGAATTGTCCTGCTGTTACTTTTGATCTTCAGCATGCAAAAATGTCATGTAACATTGGGTTGAGCAAGCCTAAGGTCTCAATATGATGCCTGTGGCTTGCTTTTGCTGAATAAGACTCTTCTAGATCCACTAGCTTCAGTGTCTCTCCAGTGACTTTGTTCACATTACAGCATCATCACTTGAGCTCAGCACTGTTGGAAACATGAGGCAGCAGCATCAATGACTGTGCTACCAAAATGCCCTAACCTTCCCCGTCAGGAGGACTGTGTGCCGTTACTCCTTCTCCAACTACGATGCAGCAGTATCTCTCTTCCCCAAGAGACAGCAAGCTGTGGATCTTCAGCACAACTTCAGAGGTGCTGCACCAGTATCACGCATTGTGTGTTCAATGAGGCAGGGTGGATGTTTAGTAACTGAAGTCATAAATAACCATAACTTTATCTATTCATCCTGAGTTGAAAGTAACATTTGTTTGTCAGACCTTAAATATTTTCACACCTTTGGATCACATAGTCTCTTCTAATTTGGTCTGCTCTATCCTACCCTTTCATCATCTCTTTAGGCCCTGCAAAATGTAAGACCTTGAGAAAAGGCTACGCGAAGCTGGCTCGGAAGGGTGCTTATGCAGTAGTGAAAATAAAGCTATACCATTAGGAGGTAACTGTCCTTTCACCAGTCCGAAGGAGTCCAGAATTAGAGTAACATCTACATGTGCCAAAGTAAGCTTACTCAAGGTCATGACGTGCAAATGTCACATCAGCTGTAGAAACATACCATTCCTGTAGGAACCTGGGGTATATACATTCTGGCCCTAGGGAAGTCTCTATCCTAATAAGTTGCAAAAGGTCCAACACACCCCTTTTCTTAATGTCGACTTGTGCCAGTATATTAGCCCATGCTATGCTGTCCTCATGTTTGTCAAGGACCAACTCACTAGTGAACATTGACAATGAGAATTCATTACGGCTCTGCTCTACTCCCTCCATCTCCAGGCATATGTTTCTTCTTGGGGTTTTCCTTAATCCTGCTTGTCCACATCTTCTCATATCCCCTTCTAACTCTCCAGAGTCCCTTTTTAAGCTCCTTCCTGGCTACCTTATTACTCTCGTGTTCCCTGTCTGATCTTTCTTTCTTTGAATCTAAGCAAACATTATGTATGCTTCCTTCTATTTCTCTTGTTAATCATAGTTCCTTCACCCTGCCATCCTATTCCTGCCACAATGGGACAAACCTATCCAGAACCCCATGCAAATGCTCTCTAAACAACCACCACATTTCTGTTGTGCATTTCCCTGCATTCATCTGGTCCCAATGTTTGCTACCAAGTTCCTGCCTAATGGCATCATAATTCGCCCTCCCCCCTCAATTAAATACTTACCCATACCACCTTCTCCTATTCCTGTCCAAGACTATGCTAAAGGTCTCAGTGTTGTAGTCACTGTCTCCAAAATGCTGAGGGATCTGACATCTAACCAGGTTCTTTGTCAGCATTAGATCCAACATTCCCTCTCCTCTGGTTGGCCTATCCACATATTGTATCAAGGTTCCTTCCTGGACACACCTAACAAATGATGTCCCATTTAAATCTTTTGTACAAAGAAGATGCCAATCAATATTAGGGATTTGAAGTCACCCATGAAACAACCCTGTTATTTTTGCACCTTTCCAGACCCTGCCTCCTGATCTGTTCCTCTGTGACTTTGTTGCTATTGGGGTTCAATAGAAAACTCCCAATTGAATGATAGCTCCCTTCTTGGTTCTGACACTGCTCCCTGCCCCCCCCCCCCCCCCACACTGACTCGGTAGATGATCTTTCCATGATGTTCTCCATTTCTGCAGCTATGATACTATCCCTGATTAGCAATGCCACTCTCCCACCTCTTTTACCTCTCTCCCTGCTCCCCCTGAAACATCTAAACTGCAGAATATCCAGCAGCCGCCCTCACCCTTGTGACAGTGAAGTTTCCATAATGGCCACAAAATCGTAGTTCCATATTCTGATCCTTACTCGAAGTTCATCAACCTTGTTCATGATACTTCTCACATTAAGCACATTTCGACCCATCCAACTGACGGCCGTTATGCCCTTTCCAGGGCCTAACCTTCCTCACACTCTCTCTACATGTTGTATCAACTGCCCCATCCTCTGACTTATCACTTTGATTGCCATCCCCTGCCAGACTAGTTTGAACCCTCCCCAACAGCTCTAGCAAACCTGCCTGCAAGGATTTTGGTCCCCTCCCGCTCATGTGCAACCTGTCCCTTTTTATGTAAAAGAGATCCCAATGATCTACAAATCTGAAACCTTGTCCTCTGCACCAGTTCTGCAGCTACACATTCATCTGCCATATCATCTTATTCCCACCAATGCATGCCACAGGCAGCATTCCAGAGATTGCTACCCTTGGGGTTCTGCTTCCTGCCTAGCTCCCTGTTTTCTCTTCTGAACCTCAACCTTATTCCTACCTACATTGTGGTACCAATGTGCAACATGACTTCTGGCTGTTTAGCCTCTCCCATAAGAATACCGTGGACCTGATCTGGGGCATCCCTAACCCTGGCATCTGGGAGGCTCTTTCACATCCACAGAATCTCCAGTATGCTCCCCTGACTATTGAATCTGTTCTCCTTCTCCTGGCCCCACTTCCTTTCCGAGCCACAGAGCTAGACTTGGTGCCAGAGACCCGACTGCTGCAGCTCTCCTCAGCAAGGTTATCCCTTCCCAGCGGTATCCAGAGACGTATATGTGTTATTGAGGGGAATGGCCACAGGGCTACTTTGCTCCATCTGCCTATCCTCTCCCTCTCCAGACAGTCACCTAACTACCTGCCTCCTGCATCTTAGGTGTGACTGCCTCCCTGTGTAGCTGCTATCTATCACCTCCTCACTCACCTGACAAGCAACGGCTTCTGTTGGCCAAGCCTGGACACAAAGGTGCAAGTTTGGATGCTCAAGTCGCGTGTCCACAGACCAAAGTTTGGTGAGGCCATCTATCCCATATAAGGACGCAAGCATTACCCATCTACAGGTACTGGCTGTTAGGATGCCAGTTTGATTCCAGGTCTTCTGCTCGTATGACAGGGTCACACAAACCACATCTATGGATTGTGACTAGAAAAGGCCACTCATGCTAAAATAACCCTTCACACCAACTTAATTGGAACCAAGTCATGCAGGGAAGTTGGCTGATCTTTATTAATCCTCTCCTAATCTGGATGTAATGGATTAGCGGCTTGTCTCAACACTCAGCTCCAAGGAGCTGATCAGGTGACCAATGTTACTCTCCCTGATCAGAAGTGATGCCAAGTGAATGGTCAGCCAGCTTCTCACTGAGCCATGGGACTGTGCTCACCTGTTGGGCTCTGCTACTCACTGGAGATAGCTTATTGAACTGCTTAATCCTCCTGTGCTAATAAAACAGCTGCTATTACATTTTCCCGCAAACTTGTCAGTGAAATAATTTTAATGGTACTTGTATCATTTTCTTCCAAACTCACTCTGTGTCCAATTTTTGAAGTGAAATGACAGAGCTACAGGTTTGCATTTGGGCTCTGCATATCTTGCAGAATTAACTTTCCACATATTGACTGGGACTTCAAACTGTAAATGGGCTGCATGGGATCAACTTCATCAAATGTGTCAAGGAAAGTTTTTCTTACATCGATGTCCCACCTACTGATCTCCTATTAGGGAATGAGACAGGACAGGTTTGTGTCGGGGGACACTTTGCATCTATTGGTTTCAAGGTAGTTGTGTAGAAGGATAGGTCTGGCCCTTGGGCTGAGATTCTGATTTGGAGAAAGGCCAATGTTGAAGGTATCAGAAAGGATCTGGCAAATGTGAATTGGGACAGGTTGCTTTCTGGCAAAGGCGTACTCGGTAAGAGAGAGGCCTTCAAAAGTGAAATTTGAGAGTACAGAGTTTCTACTTTCCTGTCAGAATATAAGACAATGATAACAGGCATAGGGAACCTTGGTTTTTGCGAGATATTGAGGCTCTGGTTAAGAAGAAGAAGGAGATGCATAGCAGGTATAGGCAAGAAGGAGCAAATGAGGTACTTGAGGAATATTAGAAAGTAAATCAGGAATATTTAAAAGAAGACATGACGTTGGTCTTGGAGACAAGGTGAAGGAGTATCCCAGGGGATTTTACTGATATACTATGAGCAAAAGGATAGCAGGGAACAAAATCAGTCCTCTGAGAGAGCAGAATAGTAATCTACATGTGAACCTAAACGAGATGGCTGTTCCTTTCCATGTCTTGTAGTGTATCAGGCGGCAACCTTGCTATTTCTTTAGCATTTTTGTCTGTTTTTAATGAAGGCAAGCTGCTAGCTTAATGCTCAGACCAGCGCAGATGGATATCATGTTAGGGGCCAGCCGGCTTTGAACCGGGAACCACTCACCTTGAAGTCCAATGTGGAGGCCACTACACCATTGGCCGGCTGAAAGAGATGGGGGACATCTTGAATGGATTTCTGTTGCATCTGCATTTACTCAAAAGACGGACAGAGAGGTGAGGTCATGGAACATATATATATTACAGAGTAGGAGGTGTTTGTTGTCTTGAGGCAGATTAGAGTGGATAAATTCCCAGGCTGGACATGGTGCTTCCTTGGATCCTGTGGGATGCAAGTGCAGAAATTGCAGGGGTACTAGCAGAGATATTTAAAATTTCCTTAGCTCTGGATGAGGCTCTAAAAATAAGCCAGGAAATTATAAGCCAATCAGCCTGACATCAATGGAGGGTAAGTTATTTGAAGGTATTCCAAGGGACCAGATACAGTTTGAGTATTTGGATAGACATGAATTGATTAGGAATAGTCAGCATGGCTTTGTGAGTGATAAGCTAGGTCGAACTAATCTTATAGAGTTTTTTGAGTAAGTTGCAAGGAAAGGTGATGAAGGCAAGGCAGTGAATGTTGACTACATGGACTTTAACAAGGCCATTAACAAAGTTGTGCATGGGAGGTTGGTCACGAAAGTTCAGTCACTAGCCATGAGGTAATAAATTGGATTAGACAATGGCTATGTGGGACAAGCCAGAGATTAGTAGTAGATACTTGCCTCTGACTGGAGGTCTATGACTAGAGGACTGCCACAGGAATCAGTGCTGAGTCCGTTTTTGTTTGTCATAAGACCATAAGACATTGCAGCAGAATTAGGCCATTCAGCCCTTCAAGTCTGCTCCGCCATTCCATCATGGGTGACCTCAGATCTCTTTCAACCTAATACAATTGCCCTCTCATCACATCCCTTGATGCCCTGACCAATCAGGAATCTATCCACTTCGTCTTTGAATATACCCTCAGACTTGGACTCCACTGCAGTCTGTGACAGAGCATTTCACATATTTACCATTCTCTGGCTAAAATAATTCCTCCTTACTTCTGTTCTAAAAGGTCCCTTCTCAATTTTGACACTATGCTCTCTAGTTCTGGATACCCCCACCATAGGAAACATCCTCTCCACATCCACCCTATCTAGTCCTTTCAAAATTTGGTAGGTTTCAATGTGATCCCCACACATTCTTTTAAATTCCTGTGTACACAAGCCCTAAGCTGCCAAACACTCCTGATAAGTTAGCTCCTTCATTCCTGCAATCATCCTTTTGAACCTCCTCTGGACTCTACCCAATGACAATACATCCCTTCTGAGATAAAGCGCCCAAGACTGTTGACAAGTGCAGCCTGACTAGTCTCTTATAAAGGCTCAGTATTATCTCATTGCTTTACATTCTATTCCCCTTGAAATAAATGCCAACATTGCATTTACCTTCTTTACCACAGACTTGATCTGTAAATTAACCTTCTGGGAGTCATGCACGAGGACTCCCAAGTCCCTTTGCACCTCTGATGTTTGAATTTTCTCCCCATTTCAGTAATAGCCTGCACCTCCTTTTACCAGAATACATTATCATACATTTCCCAACACTGTATTCCATCTGCCACTTTTTTGCCCATTCTTCCAATTTGTCCAATTCCTGATGCAAACACATTGCTTCTTCAGCAGTACCTATCTTCGTATCATCTTCTAACTTTGCCACTAAGTTTATCAATTCCGCCATCCAAATAATTGATAAACAATGTGAAAAGTGGCGGTCCAAATACTGACCCATGAGGAACACCACTAGTCACTGGCAGCCAACCAGAAAAGGCCCCTTTTATTCCCACTCACAGCCTCCTGTCTGTCAGCAATTCCTCTATCCATGCCAGTATATTTCCTGTAACTCTATAGTATTTTATCTTGATAAGCAGCCTCATATGAGATACCTTATCAATTGCCTTCTGAAAATCTAAGTCAGGGGTCGGCAACCTGCGGCTCTTTCATCTCTATGCTGTGGCTCCCCGTGGCTTTGGAAAATAAATTATGAGTATTTAATTAAAATGTATTTTATGTTAGTTTGTCAGTTTTTTGAAATGTAATTCTAAATTTGAAGATTATGGTGATCTTGTACAATCTAAATAAAATGTGTTTTTTGTCGCTATTAATTTACGTCACCACTGCCAATGCCTGACACCCGCCAGTGAACGATTTCTTTAATTTTTCGATCCAAGGTAGGCTAACTATGGAGAATTCTAAAAAAAGAAAAGTGACTGAAGAAAACAGAACATTTAATGATATGTGGGCAGATTCATTTGCTTTCACTGCTGACGAGACTGGTTTACTGGTAAGCTTAATATGCAATGAGAAACTAGCAAACAACAAAAAGTCAGATGTCGCAAGACATTTCCAAAATAAACATGCAGCCTTTGCTCAAAAATATCTGGATGGAGATGAGAGAAAAAAAGCCGTTTCGGAACTGATGCGGAAGGTTGATCTGAGCAAAAATCATTTCAAGAAGTGGATGAAGTCTGGAAAATCAACTACATATGCTCGTTTTGTTGCCGCTCAGGAAATAGTCAGGCACGGGAAGCAGTTTACAGATGGTGAATATATAAAAGAATCCTTCATTAAGATTTCAGAACATCTATTCACGGACTTTAAAAACAAGAGTGAAATTGTGCAGAAAATCAGGGATATGCCCTTCTCTGCAAAGACTGTCAAAGACAGAACCATAAAAATGGCAGAAGACATCACAAGGCAGCAAATTAAAGACATCAATTCAGCTGTGGCCTACTCGATTGCCTGTGATGAGTCTAAAGACAAAGGTGATATTGAACAAATAGTGCTGTTCTGCCAGTATGTAAACTCAGCCGGGCCACAGGAAGAAATGATTGAGTTGATACCTCTAAAAGGCTAAACACGGGGGCAGGACATCTGTGAGGCTGTCTTGAATTGTTTAAGAGCCAAAGGAATAAAGACCACCCACCTGGTGTCAGTAGCTACTGATGGAGCACCAAGTATGACAGGAGCGCACAAGGGATTTGTGGCTTTACTGCAGAAGTCGCTGGACAGAAAGCTGCTGACTTTTCACTGCATCTTGCACCAAGAGGCACTGTGCGCTCAAACATTTCCTCCGGAATGCACAGAAGTAATGGATGTTGTCATTCAGATTGTCAATAAAATAATGGCAAAAAGTTTAAATCACCGTCAATTCCGTTTGTTACTGGACGAGCTGGAAAGCGCAGATTCTGATCTCCTGCTGCACAACAAAGTCCAGTGGCTGTGCAGAGGGGAGGTGCTGAAACGCTTTGTCGCGTGTCTGGAAGAAGTGAAAACTTTCCTGGGCAGCAAAGGGTTCACCTTTCCTGAGCTGGAACAGCCAGAGTGGCTGGAAAAGCTACACTTCATGGTAGACATGACAGCGCGCCTGAACATGCTGAACACAGCTCTTCAGGGGAAAGGATGCACAGACCTGCACATGTTGGAGGATGTTTTGGCATTTGAGTGCAAGTTGACATTGCTTGCCAGAGATTTACAGAAAGGCACATTGTCTCACTTCCCCAATTTGAGAGAGTTCAAACAAGCTCACGACATGATAAATTTGGAGTATTTACATTCTGCAATCATCGCAATGAAACATCGTTTGGGAAACGCTTCTGTGAGTTCAGAGAGGGAAAAAACACATTATCCTTCCTGGTCACTCCCCTAAGCATCGATCCATCCCTACTGAATACGACTGCATTGGCAGGTGTGAGTCAACCTGATCTTGAGATGGAACTGGCTGACATAGCCGACAAAGACATATGGGTCTCCAAGTTTAGACGCTTGACAGCAGACCTTGAAGATGTTGCCCGTCAGAAGGCCGTTCTTGCTCACAATCACAAATGGAGTGATATTGAAAACCTCCCCAGACCGGACAAACTTGTGTTCGAAACATGGAATTCTATCCCCGAAATTTATGTAAACATTAAAAAGTATGCGCTTGGAGTCCTGTCGATCTTTGGATCCACATATGTATGTGAGCAGGTGTTCTCCAACATGAACTTTATTAAAAACAAACATCGCACATGCCTCACAGATGACAGCTTGCGATCCTGTGTAAAGATGAAGGTGACGTCATACAGCCCTGATGTGCTGACGCTGTGCGCTGAGGTCCAGGAGCAGAAATCCCATTAACCAAGTATGATAAATATTTTAATTGCCTATTATTTTACGTATATTCATATTTTTTCATTGTTCAGTGAAATAGTCCTTTTATTTTTCAGGTTGACAGCTGGCTGACGTTATTTTTGGTTTGCTGCTGGCGGACAAGTTAAGTTCGGAGTTTTTCATAAATACAAGAAGGACTCAAATGGACATTGAGTATTTTACTTAAAAGTAACTTTCAACCCAATGTCTTTTTTTCGGAGTTCAAAATGTTTTTGTTGCATGCAGAAATGTAATTTTGTTTTCTCTGCAGGAGTTCAACGATTTCATAAATACAACATGCATGTTTATGCATAGCATAAAGGCAAAACAAACGTTGTATGCAGTGTTATTTCATTTTAAATGTCAAACGGATTTTGTGGCTCCCAGTGTTTTCTTTTCTGTGGGAAAAGGGTCCAAATGGCTCTTTCAGTGGTAAAGGTTGCCGACCCCTGGTCTAGGGAATACTTCAATAGTTCCATTAATATCAGAGGAATGTAGCAATATGCATCCTGAAATTCTTGTTCTTCACAGAGCACCCCCTGCTTCCCCCCCCCCACACACAGGCAGCAACAAAGCAATGGCCCTCCCCCACCCCCACCCACTTTCGCAAAAAAGCATCAGCACCCTCCACCCACCAAGCAAGCAACAGCAAAGCCCCCCCCCCATAAAGACCATGATCTGCAGTACAACAAAACTAATCATTCACCTGACAATTCGACATGCCACAGGTTCTCTCTCTCTCTCTCTCTCTCTCTCTCTCTCTCTCTCTCTCTCTCTCTCTCCCTAATAAAGGGAAAAAGAGATGTCCCTTTTCACAGCACGAGGGGAGACATGGCAAAACAACTGGCTGATTTACAGTGTTTAAAGTCCATTATGTCATTACTTCCCTCTCTCCCCCCCCCCCCATCGAGTTCTCCAACAGGGGAATAGGCAACAAACTTTCCCCCACCAATGAGAGAGAGGAAGCATGATTTGGCGTGTACAGAGCCTCCAACAGCCGATCCACTGTTCCATTTTCTCCTGCAACACTTCAGTCAGTGGCACCATCCTAGAATCAGCCCATCCACAGGGCTGTGAAACCTCTGAACCCTGATGGTGTGCTCATCTTCCAGGCAGCACCTTTGGGACTTCGAAAAGCGGCTGATCATGAACTCCTGGGATCAGGTCCCACCATCACAAAGAACCAAAGTCCAACTCCAGGTCAGGATCTTCAACCAAACCCCATCCACCCTAAAAAGAGTAATGAGAGACATCAAAGGTAGAAATTAAGCTGTTTTCATAGATGAACTGGAAGGAGTCGCTATTGAGTGCCATCATAACTCTACCTAAATAAAGTCCTAACCTATTGAACCTTTCCCTATAACTCAGCTCCTCAAGTACTGGCAACGTCCTTGTAAATTTTCACTGCACTCTTTCAACCTTATTGACAATTTCCTGTAGGTAAGTGACCAAAATCTGCACACAATACAAATTAGGCCTCACCAATGTCTTCAACTTCAACATAATATTCTATTCCTGCACTCAATTCTTTGATTTTAAAGGCCGATGTGGCAAAAGCTTTCTTTATGGCCCTATCTATCTGTGACACCACTTCCAATGTATTATAGACCTGTATTCCCAAATCCCTCTGTTCTAGTGCCCTCTCTATTGCTCACTATGTAAGTCCTAGCCTCGTTTGTTGTCCTGAAGAGCAGCACCTCACACGCATCTGCATTAAATTCCATCTGCCATTTCTCAGCCCATTTTTCCAGCTGGTTCAGATCCTGCTTCAAGTTTGATAGCCTTTCTTGCTGTCCACTACACTCCCCAAACTTGGCACCATCTGCAAATTTGCTGATTCGGATTAGCACATTATCATCCAGATGGTTCATATAGATGATTAGGAGGTGGGTACTAGCGGGGATGCTGGCAGAACAGAGGTGGCTGAAGTTTCTGGAATTAGTTCACACGACACAGAAGAAGTTGTTCTCAAATGGCAGGGCCAGGTGACCATAGTGAACAAGGGAAGATAAGGACTGCATAAAAGTGAAGAACAAGAATTTCAGGATGCATATTGCTACATTCCTCTGATATTAATGGAACTATTGAAGTATTCCCTAGACCAGGGGTCGGCAACCTTTACCACTGAAAGAGCCATTTGGACCCTTTTCCCACAGAAAAGAAAACACTGGGAGCCACAAAATCCGTTTGACATTTAAAATGAAATAACACTGCATACAACGTTTGTTTTGCCTTTATGCTATGCATAAACAAACTATAATGTGTTGTATTTATGAAATCGTTGAACTCCTGCAGAGAAAACAAAATTACATTTCTGCATGCAACAAAAACATTTTGAACTCCAAAAAAAAGACATTGGGTTGAAAGTTACTTTTAAGTAAAATACTCAATGTCCATTTGAGTCCTTCTTGTATTTATGAAAAACTCCGAACTTAACTTGTCCACCAGCAGCAAACCAAAAATAACGTCAGCCAGCTGTCAACCTGAAAAATAAAAGGACTATTTCACTGAACAATGAAAAAATATGAATATACGTAAAATAATAGGCAATTAAAATATTTATCATACTTGGTTAATGGGATTTCTGCTCCTGGACCTCAGCGCACAGCGTCAGCACATCAGGGCTGTATGACGTCACCTTCATCTTTACACAGGATCGCAAGCTGTCATCTGTGAGGCATGTGCGATGTTTGTTTTTAATAAAGTTCATGTTGGAGAACACCTGCTCACATACATATGTGGATCCAAAGATCGACAGGACTCCAAGCGCATACTTTTTAATGTTTACATAAATTTCGGGGATAGAATTCCATGTTTCGAACACAAGTTTGTCCGGTCTGGGGAGGTTTTCAATATCACTCCATTTGTGATTGTGAGCAAGAACGGCCTTCTGACGGGCAACATCTTCAAGGTCTGCTGTCAAGCGTCTAAACTTGGAGACCCATATGTCTTTGTCGGCTATGTCAGCCAGTTCCATCTCAAGATCAGGTTGACTCACACCTGCCAATGCAGTCGTATTCAGTAGGGATGGATCGATGCTTAGGGGAGTGACCGGGAAGGATTATGTGTTTTTTTACCTCTCTGAACACATAGAAGCGTTTCCCAAATGATGTTTGCATTGCGATGATTGCAGAATGTAAATAATCTGAATTTATCATGTCGTGAGCTTGTTTGAACTCTCTCAAATTGGTAAAGTGAGATAATGTGCCTTTCTGTAAATCTCTGGCAAACACTGTCAACTTGCGCTCGAATGCCAAAACATCCTCCAACATGTGCAGGGATGTGCGCCCTTTCCCCTGAAGAGCTGTGTTCAGCGTGTTCAGGTGCGCTGTCATGTCTACCATGAAGTGTAGCTTTTACAGGCACTCTGGCTGTTCCAGCTCAGGAAAGGTGAGCCCTTTGCTGCCCAGGAAAGTTTTCACTTCTTCCAGACACGCGACAAAGCGTTTCAGTACCTCCCCTCTGCACAGCCACCGGACTTTGTTGTGCAGCAGGAGATCAGAATATGCGCTTTCCAGCTTGTCCAGTAACAAACGGAATTGACGGTGATTTAAACTTTTTGCCATTATTTTATTGACAATCTGAATGACAACATCCATTACTTCTGTGCATTCCGGAGGAAATGTTTGAGTGCACAGTGCCTCTTGGTGCAAGATGCAGTGAAAAGTCAGCAGCTTTTTGTCCAGCGACTTCTGCAGTAAAGCCACAAATCCCTTGTGCGCTCCTGTCATACTTGGTGCCCCATCAGTAGCTACTGACACCAGGTGGGTGGTCTTTATTCCTTTGGCTCTTAAACAATTCAAGGCAGCCTCACAGATGTCCTCCCCCACCCCGTGTTTGGCCTTTTAGAGGTATCAACTCAATCATTTCTTCCTGTGGCCCGGCAGAGTTTACATACCGGCAGAACAGCACTATTTTTTCAATATCACCTTTGTCTTTAGACTCGTCACAGGCAATCGAGTAGGCCACAGCTGAATTGATGTCTTTAATTTGCTGTCCTGTGATGTCTTCTGCCATTTTTATGGTTCTGTCTTTGACAGTCTTTGCAGAGAGGGGCATATCCCTGATTTTCTGCACAATTTCACTCTTGTTTTTAAAGTCCTTGAATAGATGTTCTGAAATCTTAATGAAAGATTCTTTTATATATTTACCATCTGTAAACTGCTTCCCGTGCCTGACTATTTCCTGAGCGGCAACAAAAACTAGCATATGTAGTTGATTTTCCATACTTCATCCACTTCTTGAAATGATTTTTGCTCAGATCAACCTTTCCGCATCAGTTCCGAAACGGCTTTTTTTCTCTCATCTCCATCCGGATATTTTTGGGCAAAGGCTGCGTGTTTATTCTGGAAATGTCTTGCGACATTTGACTTTTTGTTGTTTGCTAGTTTCTCATTGCATATTAAGCATACCGGTAAACCAGTCTCGTCAACAGTGAAAGCAAATGAATCTGCCCACGTATCATTAAACATTCTGTTTTCTTCAGTCACTTTTCTTTTTTTAGAATTCTCCATAGTTAGCCTACCTTGGATCGAAAAATTAAAGAAATCGTTCACTGGCGGGTGTCAGGCATTGGCAGTGGAGACGTATATTAATAGCGACAAAAAACACATTTTATTTAGATTGTACAAGGTCACCATAATCTTCAAATTTAGAATTACATTTCAAAAACTAACAAACTAACATAAAATACATTTTAATTAAATACTCATCATTTATTTTCCAAAGCCACGGGGAGCCGCAGCACAGAGATGAAAGAGCCAGATGCGGCTCTGGAGCCGCGGGTTGCTGACCCCTGCCCTAGAGCGTAGAAGAATGAGGGGAAATTTAATAGAGGTGTACAAAATTATGAGGGATACAGATAGGGTAACAGCAAGCAGGCTTTATCCACTGAAGTTGGGTGTGACTACCACTTGAGGTCATGAGTTAAGGCTGAAAGGTGAAATGTTTAAGGGGAACATGAGGGGGAATTTCTTCACTCAGAGGATGGTGAGAGTGTTGAATGAGCTCTCAGGTGAGGGGTGGTGGATGCAGGTTCCATTTCAATATTTTAGAGAAATTTGAATAGTTACATGGATGGGAGAGGTATGGTCTCCCAGGCCTTTGGTCCTGGTGCTGGTCATTGAGACTAGGCAGTTTAATAGTTCAGCACAGACTGGATGGGCTGAAGGGCTTGTTTCTATGCTGTGGTGTTCTATGACTCTTTGTTCAAAAAGAATAAAGAGACCCCACGGACAATGCCTGAATGGTAATGACAATCAATCAAGAAAAGAATACAATTATATCACATTTATCAAGTGAAACCAGATCCTCGGTTAAGGACAAATATTACTTATTCTTGAAGCAAATTTGCAATGGCATCTTCATTGTCAACAAGCAAATCCAAAGTTTTCTGTATCACAATGTCACATTTTACTACCTCGCCCATCACTGTGTTAGTATCAATTCAAGTGTCACACACTCTGTCTGCCATCTTTCTCTTTCAGATTACTTTGTTTTTCTAGATTAGTTCCGAAAATCAACCGTGAGATCCCTGGATTTACCTAAAGGATTTGCTTAAGCTAAGCTTTGTAAAAAGAAATTTGAAACCATTTCCAATTTAGTCTGTGATTTTCATTGTTCTTGTATAAAAAGCTACCCCGAGGCACTTTTCCCCTTGCCTTTCTAAGTGCTTCCATGATTGTGGATACCAGCCCCAGTTACGAGTATCCTCGGAATAAAGTGGATACTCCCAGCTAACTAAAGTACTTTTCTGTAAATTACAAGACCTTTTAAAACATAAATATAACATAAAACAACTCACAACTCAGTCCCCGATATTATGCTGACTTTTTAACTGACTTCAAGATCAATTTAACCCTTCCCTCCCACATAGCCCACTATTATTGTATTTCAGCCATATGCCTCTGAGTCTCTTAAACGTTCTTAATGTATTTGCCTCTACCACCAGCCCCAGCAGTGCGTTCCATGTGCTTACACCTCTTTAAAAAAACTAATCACTTTTAATCATCTTAAAAGTATGCCCTCTCGTATTAGCCATTGCCACCATGGTTGTCTGTGCCTCCCATCATTTTATACACCTCTGTCAAATTATCTCACATCCTCCCTTGCTCCAAAGAAAATAGCCCTGGCTTGCTCAACCTTTCCTCATAAAACATGCAGAATCCTGGTAAATCTCCTCCGCCATTTCAAATATAAATTATACATGATGTAGCAAACTCACCAATGCTTTGTACTTATTAAAAACATTTAAATGTTGCTTTAACCCCCATTGAAGAAAATTCCACAACTCTCAGTTTGGAATGAACAACAGGGACGCAACCCATGCTCATGTAACTGTAGCTTTATCGTCAAGTACAAGAAGTCACAGAGCTTGTTGTGTTGTGAGTTAATTCCTCAGTCAATCCTTTGACCTTTTTGGTCTGCTAAACTCCTGCACATTTTTCACTTTGCTTCTCAAATAATTCAAAGACTTCTAAATGACAGCTTACATTATCTTCTTCAACGATGCTATTTCCATGATATAGAAAGTTTTGACAGTTTCTTTAACTGGATTAGTTATACTGTCAGTAACAATAAATTACTTATGGTGCAGATATATCAATTGCAGGCAATACTGCTAGTTTTCATGGAAGGAATTTAGCAAATGCTCGGTAGATGAATCAGAATACCAAACAGGAAAATATTTAGGGGTAGTCTTACATACTTATTTTTTCTGTTACAAACCAACTCAAATTGATAATAGAAGTTGCAGAAGCCAAATGTTTTGGATTCTAGATATCGGAAGTTAAAAACTTTGCCCAAATTTTCATCCTATTTTTCTCTCCATAGATGCTGCTTGACTGCTGGGAATATTCAAAGTTTGTTGCTACTTTTCACTTGAAGATCTCTACAGATGTACCGTGGAGAGCATTCTAACTGGCTGCATCACCATGGGGCGTGGGGGTGGCTACTGCACGGGATCGAAGTAAGTTGCAGAGACTTGTAAGCTCAGTCAGCTCCATCATGAGAACTAGCCACTATAGTATCCAGGACATCTTCAAGGAACGATTCCTCAAAATGGTGGCATCCATCATTAAGGACCCCATCACCAAAGACATTCCCTATTCTCATTGATACTATCATGGAGGAGGTACAGAAGCCTGAAGACACATACCCAATGATTCAGGAACAGCTCCTTTCCCTCCGCTATCTGATTTCTGAATGGGCTTTGAACCTGTGAACGCTACCTCACTACCTTTTTATTTCTATTATTGCACTGATAATTTTATTTAATATACTTACTGTAATTCATGTTTTTTTCTCTATTATTATGTGTTGCATTGTACTGCTACCATGAAGACAACAAATTTCATGACATATGCTGGTGATATTAAACCCAATTCTGATTCTGATATGAGTTGATTCTTCTATTTTTCTAAAGTAGATACTTCCTCATAAACAACTTATTCTGACTATGGTGTTAATTTAGGATCTTTTAATTTACAACTGCATGACTAAATACTTGCGTTGGGAACTCAGTCTGAACACATAACTTTTGTATCTTTCTACTTGTAAAATTGTATTAATGTTAAGGAATATGATGGTGGTTGGTTGGTGTTCTTTTATCTCTGCACCATCAATGTGTGCCCTGCATACATACGTCACTAACTGTGGAGCCCCAACCCCTGAAAGAAAAAGAAAGACGTGCACATAACCCTTCCACAATCTCAGGACAAGCCAAAGGAATACTTTGGAACTGTATTTACTGCTGCCATACAATAAATACAAAACTGACCTAGCACACAGTATGCTGCTGATGCTGAAGCCTCTGTTGGTTTCAGTTGACCATGGATATTGCATTATAGGTGTTTAGATGCACAAGCCTGGATGGAACGATATGGAGAGCAAGTTGTTGCCCATGTAACAAGCTCTGCCTCTTCATGCATCTGATGAACCCAAAGGAACGGCAGAGACCGAAGCAGTTTGGTACCAGCAGTGTCTCAGGAGTTGCCAGTCAGCATTGAATTCGATGTAGGCCTGCAGAGACCGAAGCAGTTTGGTACCAGCAGTGTCACAGGAGTTGCCAGTCAGCATTGAATTCGATGTAGGCCTGCAGAGACCGAAACAGTTTGGTACCAGCAGTGTCACAGGAGTTGCCAGTCAGCATTGAACTGCTTTAGGGACTCCAGCTCCAGGCAGTGCAGTTTTGAGATCAGACTTTTCCTTCTCTTAGGTGAACTGCTAACCACAGCTGACGAGCCCCATCTGACCAAAGCTACTGATTTGAAGGCACCAGTAACCTGCCTTTGCCCTTTCTCCTGTCAGTAGAAGTGGTTCCGCTGGGCTTAGTAGCTAAGCCACATGTGAAGGCCAGGAGTTCGAGTTGGTTGTCAGATTCTATTTGAGGTGCACACCATTGGAAGCATCTAATAGGTAATGGGAGCCTGTCCTCACTACCTGGGCTATAACAACCTTAAGGAACCTCACAGTATAGTCCCAGTAAAAACAAGGATATGATAGACAGAATACTGGATTTAATGAATGAGCATTTGATACTGGCTAGAATACTGGGGACATAATGACAAATAATCACTTACGCTCACTTGTGAGAACAGGCATGGTCTGAATTTAAAGCCTGGGTAGATTTTGGCTTCACACAGTATTGCAAGATGGATGTTAGCCAATCAAGTAATAATACTGCATCTTTTTATTTCCACTGACTTCTATCAGATAACATCAAGATGCCTAGGAGTCCCACTGTCATTTATTTTTCTTCCTCGGAGCTGATTGATGTGGCTTCCCAAATTTCATGGGTAGTATACCCATAGCATACAAGCATAGATGTCCCAAGGATAACCACAAACTTTGGTGGTAACACTTCACTTTGAAGAAAGATAGTAGTCTGAAACATTTGCTCTGAGCGGCCATCCTTTTGAATGTGCCAGTTTTAGAGTGGCTTTGGCTCATCAGGCTTGCGCGAGATCAGGCCTGGGCAAGGCAAAGCATCTGTTAAGTTTCACTCTTTCTGTTCTTATTTGTTTATTCCTCATCTGTTAGGGCATAGTAGTGTAGTGAGAATGGTTCTGGGGGCTGTGCTTTGTACTGTGTGTGGGATGTGGAGTGTCTGGGAGGCCTCCAATCTCCCAAATAAACATATCTGCACCAGGTGCATCAAGCTGCAACTTCTGAGAGAACTGGAGCTGCAGCTCAATGACCTTTGACCCATGTGGGGAATGAGGAGCTACAGGGAGGCAGGCTCCTCTAGGTGCAGGAGACAGGTAACTGGATGACTGTCAGGAGAAGGAGGGGAAATGCACAGCCAGTTCAGAGTCCACCTTTGGCTGTTGCCATCAATAGTAAGTCTACAACTTTAGATACTATTGAGGTGGACGACCTACTGAGGGAGCCACAGTGACCCAGTCTCTGGCATTGAGTCTAGTGCAGTGGCTCAGAAGAGCAGAGAGGTGAAGAGGATTGCAGTGTTGATAGAAGGTTCCATAGTCAGAGAAACAAACGAGATTCTGTGATGGGGACACCCAGGTGGTACGTTGCTTCCCTGCAGCCAGGATCTGGGATGTATCAGATCAGGTCCGAGGCATTCTCAAGGTCAGCCAGAAGCTTGACACATGTTGGCACCAATGACATAGGTAGACAATGTGAAAAGGTCCTGCAGAGAGATTTTAGGGATCTAGGTAGAAAGCAAAGAAACAGGACCTCCAGGGTAGTAATTTCTGGATTGCTGCCTGTGCCACGAGTTAGTGAGAGTAAGAATAAGCTGATATGGCAGGTGATTGCATGGCTGAAGAACTGGGGTAGGGGGCTGTGGTTCAGATTTATGGATCACTGGGTTCTCTTCTGGGGAAGATACGATTTGTACAAAAGGGATGGGTTACATCTGAAGCCAAAGGGGACCAATATCCTTGTGGGCAGGTTGGCTAGAGTTGTTCGGGAGTGCTTAAACTAACTTGGCTGAGGGATGGGAACCGGAATGATAGAGCTGAAGATGAGGTTGCTGTTTTGCCCTATTGATATGGGCAAAAATGCAGTTAACAGGATGAGTTGCAATGTAAAAGGTGTACAAAATCAAAAAGGGTGAATACAAGACTGAAGGTGTTTTATCTGAATGCATGCAGTGTACGTAATAAGGTAAATTAACTTGTAGCACACTTACAGATTGGCAGGTATAATGTTGTATGCATCACTGAATCATGGCTAAAAGAAGAATTTAGCTGGGTATTTAATGTCCAAGGATACATATTATTTCAAATGAACAGGTGGGAATGCAAAGAGGGCAGCATTGCTCTGTTAGTGAAAAATGAAATCAAATCATAGAAATAGGTGACATAGGGTCAGAAAGTGTTGAATCATTGTAGATAGAGCTAAGGAACTGCAGGAATGAAAAGAACTGAATGTTGTAGTATACAGACACCCAAACAGTAGCAAAGGTGTGGTCTACAAATTTCAATGGAAGATAGAAAATGCATGGCAAAACATCAATGTTACAATAGTCAAGGAGGATTTCAATACACAGGCAGATCAGGAAAATCGGGTCTGTGCTGGATCCTAAGAGGGTGAGTTTCTAGAATGCTTGTGAGATGACTTTTTAGAGCGGCTCATGGTTGAGTCGACTAGTGGATCAGCTATTCTGGATTGGGCGTTGTGCAAAGATCTGCAATTGATTGGACCCTTAGGGGCAAGTGATCATGATATGATTGAATTCACCTTGAAATATGAGAAGGAGAAGCTAAAGTGGGGCAAAGGGAATTACAGAGGCATGAGAGAGGAGTTGGGCAGAAATGACTGGAAAAGAACACCGGCAGGGATGATGGCAGAGCAGCAATGGCTAGAATTTTTGGAAGCAATTTGGAAGGCACAGGATATATACACCCCAATGAGAAAGAAGTATTCTGAAGGAAAGATGACACAAAACCATGGCTAACAAGAGAAGTCAAAGCCAACATAAAAGCTACAGAGAGGGTGTATAATAGGGCAAAAATTAGTGGGAAGTTATTGGGAAGCTTTTGAATACCAATGAAATGTAACTAAAATGTCATTAAGAAGCTAAAGATGGAATATGACAGTAAGCTAACAAATAATATTAAAGAGAATAGCAAACATTTCTTCTGATACATCAAGTGTAAAAGAGAGGCAAGAATGGATACAGACTGCTGAAAAATGATACTGGAGAGGTAGTAATGGGGGAACAAAGAAATGACAGACAAACTGAATAAGCATTTTGCATCAGTCTTCACTGCAGAAGACACTAGTAGTATGGTGAAAATTATTAATACTTCAGAAAGTATTGAATGTCACCATTACTAAGGAGAAGGATCTAGGGAAACTAAAAGCTTTGAAGGTAGATAAGTCACCTGGACCCAATGAACCACCCCAAGGTTCTGAAAGATTGGCTGGAGTGATTGTGGAGGCATTAGTAATTATCTTTCAAAAGTCACTAAGTTCTGGAATGTTTTTGGAAGAGTGGAAAACTGAAAATGTCACTCCACTCTTCAACAGAGGAGAGAAGCAGAAGAAAGGAAATTATAGTTTGTTTAGTCTGACCTCAGTAGTTGGGAAGATGTTGTTGATAGTTAAAGATGTGGTTTTGGAGTACTTGGGGGCATAATAAAATAGGCCATAGTCAGCATAGTCCCCTCAAGGGAAAATCTTGTTTGAGAAAACTGTTGGAATTATTTGAAGAAATAACAAGCAGGATAGACAAACTAGAATTGGTTGATGTTCTGTACTGGGATTTTCAGAAAGCCCTTGACAAGTTGCACACATGAGGCTGCTTAACAAGCTACAAGCCCATGGTATTACAGGAAAGATTTGAGCATTGATAAAGCAGCGGTTGATTGTCTGGAAGCAAAGAGTGGGAATAAAGGGAGCCTTTTCTGGCTGGCTGCCGATGATTAGTGGCATTCCACAGGGATCTGTGTTGGAACTAATTCTTTTACTGTTATATGTCAATAATTTTAGTGATGGAATTGATGGTGTTGCTGCAATGTTTGCAGATGATACAAAGATAGGTGGGGGGCAGTTGGCTTTGATGAAGTAGAGGGGTTATAGAAGGATTTAGGCAGATTAGGAGAATGGGTAAAGAAATAGCAGATGGAATACAGTGTCGGGAAGTGTATGGCCATGCACTTTGGTAGAAGAAATGAAAGGGTTGACTATCTTCTAAATGGAGAGAAAATATATAAAAAAACAGAAGTGCAAAGGGTCATGGGATTTCTTGTGCAGGATTCCCTGAGGGATAATTTGCAGGTTAAGTCTGTGGTGAGGAAGGCAAATGTGATTTTGGCATTCATTTCAAGAGGACTAGAATATAAAAGTAAGAATATAATGTTGAGACTTTATAAAGCACTGGTGAGGCCTCACTTGGAGTATTGTAACTAGCAGTTTTGGGACCCTTAACTAAGAAAGGATGTGCTGAAACAGGAGAGGGTTCAAAGGAGGTTCACAAAAGTGATTTTAGGATTGAACAACATATATGAGAAACATTTGATGTCTCTGAGCCTATTTCACTGGAATTCAGAAGAATGAGGGGTGCCCTAATTGAAACCTATCGAATGATGAAAGGCTTTGATAGAGTGGACGTGGATGTTTCCTGAGGTAGCAGTGTCTAAGACCAGAGGAGCAGCATTAGAATAGAGGGGTGTCCTTTTAGAATAGAGGTGAGGAGGAATTTCTTTAGCCAAAGAGTGGCGAATCTGTGGAATTCTTTGCCAGAGGCGTCTGTGAAGGCCAAGTCTTTATGTATATTTAAGATAAGGCTGGTAGTTTCTTGACTGATTAGTGGGGAACAGCAGATTGGGGCTGAGAGGAAAATTAGGTCAGCCATGATGAAATGTCAGAGCAGACTCGATGGGCCAAAATGACCTAATTCTGCTCCTATATTTTATGGTCTTATGGAACTGCTGCTGCAAAGACAACAAATTTCACAACATATGCCAATGATACTAAACTTGATTCTGACTCTGATTCTGATGTAGTAACTGCACCTGATTCCACAACCTCCTCTGGCAGTGCCTTCTAGATATCAACAACACTCTGTGTAAAAACTTACTCCTCAGATCTCCTTTAGGTTTTCTCCTTTTAGGTTTAAGATGAGAGGAAAGAGATTAACTTAAACATATGCCCTCTTGCTTCTGATCCGCAGGGAATGTTGCTCAAATTCATAGAGTCTGTATCCCTGTTTTGTGTCGGTTTGGTTTAGACCCAGTTACTTGCTTTGATTGTGACTGAAATGGAGACTGGGTTTAGGCCATCTGAGGCATGGAATGCCTTTTCAGAATTACTTTTATCCTCCCCCACTATGATTCTAGATTAAGCAACAATTCAATACTGCTTAGTTCAATAAAAGCATGCAGTGAAAATTAATGTAATGTTTACCTGAAGTGCTGCCACGTATATTTCATTTCTGTTTCAAGTTATTGCGCACTTGTCCAGAGGAATCTGGGTGACATGGTATCATCTGCTGTTGCCTGTAAGTTTGTACGTTCTCCTCCAGGTGCTCTGGTTTCCTCCCTCAGTTCAAAGTCCTACCGGGTGGCAGGTACTTGGCCAATGTTAGGCTAGGATTAAATCGGGGTTGCTGGGCGGTGTTGTTCATGGAGTCAGAAGGGCCTATTCCATGCTGTATCTCAGTAAGTAAATAAATGGCTGCAAAATCAGCTAATTGAAAGCTTTAACTCAAGAGCTTTTGGTAAATAAGGCATTCTTCTAATAGTTTAAAAATAAGAGGTACAAAATTGTAACCCAATTTAATTATTGTGATTCATCTCTGAAGCTTTTCATTTGTGGGAAAGGGAAGCAAAAATTATTTTCAAGTCAATCCATTATGGTGTATCTGGTCCAAACTGAACAGCTACTAAGTGGGGGGGAGGGGTTGTTATCTGTTGGAACTTGAAGGGTGTGGCGGTTACATCAACCAGTGTCAAGGGAACAGAGTACAGGCTGTCCCCAGGTTAAGAATGCCCAACTTATGGACATCTTTATATATGAAAGAGCTCCCATAATATCAATAAGTTCAAAAGTCTAGTTTATACATATTGTTTTTCCCTATGAAAATCAGAACCGGCTCCCCCCCCCCCTCTCTCCCCCTCCTTTTAGTCATTGTTCTCTCTTATCAGCATTATGTGCTTTTGATGCCATTCATTGCAATACTGCAGAGGTATGTTTGTTGATTGAGTGATTTCTTTGTGTACTTTCCAACCTGTTAGCCTATGGAACATTCCAGTGTGGCTCAGGAATAAGAAGATTTTGGTTCAAAGCCATTCCAAATCAAGCACCCCGGGCGTAATCCTTTCACAGCATTATGGAACAAGTCAAGTCAAGTTTATAGTCATTTAATTATACACATGTATACGCACGTATGACACACAATAACTTAGGATAGTAAGAATAAAATCTACAAATGAATAATGTGTAAGTAGATAAAGAGCATAAATAAATAATTGTTGGGCACAGAGCAAATTAAATGGTGACCCTTCAAACACAGTGTGGTAGGAGTTCAGAAGCCTAATGACCAGAGGGAAGAAACTGTTTCACATCCTGACCGTTCTTGTCTTTATGCATTAGAGGTAACTGATGGTAGAAAGTCAAAAAGGATGCTGGATGGATGGGTGGGATCTTTAATAAAGCTAAGGGCCCGGCATATGAAGCACTCCTGATAAATGTCCCCTATGGATGGTAGGAAGCCCCTTATGATCCTCTCATCCATTCTCATAGTCCTTGTAGGAACTTCTGGTCCAATGCTCTACTGCTCCCATACCCGATGGAGATGCAGCTTGTCAGGATGCTCTCAATGGTGCTCCTGTAAGATCCAGTTTAGCTGTCATCGCTGTTGCTATGTTGAAAGGCACACTACATGAATCTACTGCCCAGTGTGATTGAAATAAAAACAGGCACAGGGAAGCCAGCAACGAGTACATTACCCCATTGAATTGCAACCTAGAATTTGGATTGATCAGCACTCAACATTTCTGTGCGAGTTGTGCATGAAGTAAAACCTCAGGGTTGATCACACTCGAAAGATCATCTTCAGCTGAAATTGACTCCATTAGATGTTTAGCTGGGTCCATCCATACTCCATTTCTATCAGCATGTCTGATGACTCCCCTGCATCAGGCACACGCCTAATGTCAGCATTACCTCTCCAACGCCCATTTCTCCTGTACCAACATAAACTGGAGCTCAAAGCTGCAACATACCACTGTCATTGAACAGTCACAAATAAACAAGAAAGATTACACTTTGAAATCCTTGTGCAATGCAAATGAAAGGGAATGCATTCTGTCTTCAATACAAGGATGAAAACATCAGCCAGATTCATGTTCCATCCTTTAAATATTCTTCTAATCATTGTTTTCATCTCTTTAGGTCTGGGCACCTCAGTACAATTTGCCACTGCCCTGACCTCAGAGGTCATCCTCTGCCTCACTCTGGCAAGAAATTTTCAAACAGTTCAAGGATGTTGCAGAATAACATCAGACTCAAGATCATTTGTAAGTTATATGGTCAGCACAACATTATTGGCCAAAGGGCTTGTAATGTGCTGTAGATTTTTTACGTCTCATAACAGTTATCAGCTGAACTTTGGAACCTCTCAGGGAAGATTGTTTCCCATTGGACACACTGAAAAGCTCTGCCTATGACTACATGCTGCAACACAGGCATCGGGATCATTCCATTGTTCTATTGGAAGTGACTCCAGGGTCTTGCAGAAAATGAAGACCTTGTTGCAATATCCACTGTGTCCATCAGACTACACCCAGACTGAAAGGGCCCTGGCATTTTTCATGCTGCTGGAGGTAACTAACCACAGCCATGGAGGAATTTCTTTATCCAGAGAGTGGTGAATCTGTGGAATTTGTTGCCACAAGTAGCTGTGGAAGTCAAGTCTGTTTACATACTTAAGGCAGAGGCTGACAGATTCTTGATTAGTTAGGGCAGGGGTCAGCAACCTTTACCACTGAAAGAGCCACTTGGACCCGTTTCCCACAGAAAAGAAAACACTGGGAGCCGCAAAACCCGCTTGACATTTAAAATGAAATAACACTGCATACAACGTTTTGTTTTGCCTTTATGCTATGTATAAACAAACTATAATGTGTTGCATTTATGAAATTGATGAACTCCTGCAGAGAAAATGAAATTACATTTCTGCATGCAACAAAAACATTTTGAACTCTGAAAAAAAGACGTTGGGTTGAAGGTTACTTTTAAGTAAAATACTCAACGTCTATTTGAGTCCTTCTTGTATTTATGAAAAACGCCAAACTTAAATTTGCCGCCAGCAGCAAACCAAAAATAACGTCAGCCAGCTGTCAACCTGAAAAATAAAAGGACTATTTCACTGAACAATGAAAACATATGAATATACGTAAAATAATAGGCAATTAAAATATTTATCATACTTGTTCAGGTTGACTCACACCTGACAATGCAGTCGTATTTAGTAGGGATGGATCGATGTTTAGGGGAGTGACCGGGAAGGATAATGTGTTTTTTTCCTCTCTGAACTCACAGAAGCGTTTCCCAAACGATGTTTGCATTGCGATGATTGCAGAATGTAAATACTCCGAATTTATCATGTCGTGACCTTGTTTGAACTCTCTCAAATTGGGGAAGTGAGACAGTGTGCCTTTCTGTAAATCTCTGGCAAGCAACGTCAACTTGCGCTCGAATGCCAAAACATCCTCCAACATGTGCAGGGCTGTACGTCCTTACCCCGTTGAAGAGCTGTGTTCAGCGTGTTCAGGTGCGCTGTCATGTCTACCATGAAGTGTAGCTTTTCCAGCCACTCTGGCTGTTCCAGCTCAGGAAAGTTGAGCCCTTTGCTGCCCAGGAAAGTTTTCACTTCTTCCAGACACGCGACAAAGCGTTTCAGCACCTCCCCTCTGCACAGCCACCGGACTTTGTTGTGCAGCAGGAGATCAGAATCTGCGCTTTCCAGCTCGTCCAGTAACAAACGGAATTGACGGTGATTTAAACTTTTTGCCATTATTTTATTGACAATCTGAATGACAACATCCATTACTTCTGTGCATTCCGGAGGAAATGTTTGAGCGCACAGTGCCTCTTGGTGCAAGATGCAGTGAAAAGTCAGCAGCTTTCTGTCCAGCGACTTCTGCAGTAAAGCCACAATTCCCTTGTGCGTTCCCGTCATATTCGGTGCCCCCATCAGTAGCTACTGACACCAGATGGGTGGTCTTTATTCCTTTGGCTCTTAAACAATTCAAGACAGCCTCACAGATGTCTTCCCCCCGTGTTTGGTCTTTTAGAGGTATCAACTCAATCAGTTCTTCCTGTGGCCCGGCAGAGTTTACATACCGGCAGAACAACGCTATTTGTTCAATATCACCTTTGTCTTTAGACTCGTCACAGGCAATCGAGTAGGCCACAGCTGAATTGATGTCTTTAATTTGCTGTCTTGTGATGTCTTCTGCCATTTTTATGGTTCTGTCTTTGACAGTCTTTGCAGAGAGGGGCATATCCCTGATTTTCTGCACAATTTCACTCTTGTTTTTAAAGTCCGTGAATAGATGTTCTGAAATCTTAATGAAAGATTCTTTTATATATTCACCATCTGTAAACTGCTTCCCGTGCCTGACTATTTCCTGAGCGGCAATATAACTGGCGTATGTCGTTGATTTTCCAGACTTCATCCATTTCTGGAAATGATTTTTGCTCAGATCAACCTTCCGCATCAGTTCCGAAACGGCTTTTTTTCTCTCATCTCCATCCGGATATTTTTGAGCAAAGGCTGCGTGTTTATTCTGGAAATGCCTTGCGACATTTGACTTTTTGTTGTTTGCTAGTTTCTCATTGCATATTAAGCATACCGGTAAACCAGTCTCGTCAACAGTGAAAGCAAATGAATCTGTCCACGTATCATTAAACATTCTGTTTTCTTCAGTCACTTTTCTTTTTTTAGAATTCTCCATAGTTGGCTTACCTTGGATCGAAAAATTAAAGAAATCGCGCACTGGCGGGTGTCAGGTATTGGCAGTGGTGACGTATATTAATAGCGATAAAAACACGTTGTAGCGGTGTGCTCACGCAGTCAGTAAACTGCAGTCGAATAACTTTATTCGAACTAAACAGCCTTGCTTTTAAGCCTCCCTCAACCCAGCCCCCATGGACGCAGATGCTGCAAAAGACGCGTATTCACAAACCCCCGTAGGCTATCTCCCTTAGCCGGAATGCTGGCTAATTGTGAGGAAATGTGTCGCCACACTTAGATTGTACAAGATCACCATAATCTTCAAATTTAGAATTACATTTCAAAAGCTAACAAACTAACATAAAATACATTTTAATTAAATACTGACCAATTATTTCCCAAAGCCACAGGGAGCCGCAGCACAGAGGTGAAAGAGCCACAAATGGCTCGGGAGCCGCAGGTTGCCGACCCCCGAGTTAGGGCATGAAGGGATATGGGAAAAAGGCAGGAGACTGGGGCTGAGAGCGAAAATGGATCGGCCTTGATGAAATGGTGGATCTGATTCCAATGGCCTAATTCTGCTCCTATGTCTTATGGTTTTATGGTGTAGTGTTAATCTGGAATATTGCATTCAATACTGGACATTATAGAAAGGATGTAGAGCTCTTGAAAGAAGTCAGAAGTGGTTTACCTGGATGATTCCTGGGATTGGGATAACAGATCGCGCTAATGAACAACACAACCAAGGGCAACATCCTTAAGACAGGTCAGGGAGCAACTTCTTCCATCTCTTTTACATTTTATTTTTATTTCAGATATAGTTCTGCTACTGTTAGAGCCTGTTACCTACACTCTGGCTGTGTGTTCTTTGTTTCGATCGGGTGATCTGGTGATTTGCTGTCTCCAAGAGGGTGCCCTGAGGTTGCAAGGAAAGCACAAGCAAACCAGTGATCAACTCCCTCGCTCACTGATAGGAAAATAGAAATCATTGAAGTGAGTGCAGAAGGCACGAAGTGTTCAACACTGCTGCTGGAGAAAGGCGTCTTCATGTGACGACCTCTCGCTTCCTCTCGATCACTGTCCCGGATGGAAGGTCCTTGCATTCAAGTGACATATCAATCTGTCTCTCTCCTCCCCTCTCCCCCCTCCCTTTCTCACTCTTGATGCTGTTGGAGGATGGTGCTGGTGCAAAGTTTAATTGACAAGGTTAGTGGATTGTGGATGCTAATTCAGGTTATGGCGCGTTCTAGTTTCTGGTCACTCTTTTATTTGTTTCTAGATTGGGTGATTTTGAATCTGTGCGGCCTGCAGATAACAAACACAGACCTGAACTGAAATATGCATTTTGATTTTGTGTTTTCGCTCGTGTTTTTCATTGCCGTTTGTACAATTTGCTTTTTTGTGTGCATGGGGGTGAGGGCAGGTTGATGTTCTGTTTTCTTCAGACAGGTTCCACAGTTCTTCTTTGTTTGGTGGCTGTCTCTGGGGAAGACAAATCTCAGGTTTGTATACTGCATACATACTTTGATAATAAATATACTTTGAATCTTTGATTGCAGGATACCTGCTATGGGGGAGGTTAGAGAAACAAGGCAATGCACAAAAACTACTGGAGGAACTCAGCAGGCCAGGCAGTATCTACTTTTTTCCATAGATTCTGCCTGGCCTGCTGAGTTCCTCCAGCATTTTGTGTGTGTTGCTCAGATTTCAAGCATCTGCAGATTTTCTCTTGTTGGAGAAAAAAAGGGTTGTTTTCCCTGAAGTAGAGGAGTAGTCTCTTTTGACATCATCAAAGGAGTAGATGTCATAGACAGTCAGTATTGTTTCTACCAAGTCAAAATGTAAGGGGACATGCATTTAAGGTGAGGGGGTAAATTCAAAGGAGATGTGTGGGGCAGGGGTTTTTGCATAAAGTGTAGAGCATGCCTGGAACACGCTGCCTGGGGTGGTAGTGGAGAGAAATATGACAGGGATTTAAGAGGTTTAACAGCAACTAGAATCTGTCTGATGTATTTCTGAAGATGCAGCTGTACCAACATCAGTTAAGACGTACTTGTGTCCTGAATTAGGAAGTGGCCCTAAAGAGGGGGAGTGCATATTAATAGGTTGGTCTCACTCTGGGAGGCCATGAGTAATAACAGGTGGAGAGTCCGTAGAGGCTGAGTTTGGAGGAGGATACAGGAGAATCAAAAATGTAGTATCGAGCTAATTAAATTAGTAATGAAATACTCAACTTAAAAAAGAGTGATGTGAATGAAGGGAAAAGGAGCCTAGAGGGAAAATAACTGAAGGCAGGGGAGAATGAGGGAAACAGCTAGGGAAGATAATCGAGGTAGGAGAAGAGGGGACTGAAGGCTGGGATCAGGGTGGGGTGCCGAGGGCTTATTCATGTACCAGTATTCATGCGTCGCTAGGTCAGTGCAGCAGATTCTGATCTCCCATCACTCTGGACCTCACTGTCACTGGACTGAGACCTAACTTTGTCAATTCCATGCAGCAGCTGATGTGAAATTCCCATGTCACTTTGAAGGAATTCACACACAGATTAGAACTGCAATAAGAGTAAATTAGCCTCAATCCCAAAGGATTACATAGACCCAAGCTTATAAAAGTTTACAAATTACATAGGATATAGAACATAGTACAGTACTACACAATGTTGTGCCAAACTAGTCAAATTAGTAATCTAAAGCACAACTAAACTAATGCCTTCTACCTACACAATGGCCATTGTTGTTGTGTGAATAAAGTCATGAGAGAGAGACTTAAATCCCTCCCCATCTACTTTCTCCAGTATCTTTTCTACTCTATGCTATTCAACTAATCATCTACCTTCAGCAACCAGCCTTCATTACAGAGTACCATCATCATCACATGCTATTCACGGATTTCTGTCATGCTCTCGGTGTCTTCTGCCTTCACGTTTGCTGTGGGTCTGTTGATGGAAACATTGTTATGGTCAGATCGGGTGTGGCCAGCTGGTTTTCCTCTTTTAGGTTCTCTGTAATTACACAGCTACTCAGTACACATGATCCCCTGCTCTGTCTGTGGGAGCAACAAGAAGGTTTAACCTGAGTCCAGTGTTTCCACTGGCTTCCTCACCGATTCTCATTGGTTAAGAGTACCATTTGTGGTCCTATCCATCTGGGAGCAAACCCTGCCTTAGCAGGTAGTGCCCTCACTTTGACTTGATCACCTGACAGTGGGAGGACTATCTCCTTTCCCTCCACTCTCTCTGATCAGCAGTATGTTGCTGTTGTGTTGCTTGGTCTTTGCACCTTTAAGTGAAGGCATCTCTAACGAAATGCTTTGCTTCTTCCCGTGGGTGAAGGGCTTATGAAAGGTTGTATTCAGGGTCAAGGGCCTGCTTGGGTCTTCAGGGTTCTCAACCTAACATTGCCTGATCTCAATATGTGCCATCCCAACAGACACATCTGGGTAAAACCTCTCCTTGAAATATCTCCACACTAATTTCCATACTATGCAAAACATAAATGATGGATACAATTTAAACCGTACACACTTAAAACTGCAATGTGCCACTTATGTGCATCTAAACTCATGATACCTCGTGTTTGCCTTTGCATCTGTTACACCAAGGCACACAAACGTGCAAACATAGGCTGAAATACAATTCCTGGAATGAGTATACATGCCCCCAGTGTGGTCCCAAACCTTCAATAACCACCATTCACACATGGTGACCCCATCTCACAAAATTAACACACAAAGTTTAGTCTCTTACATAAACACACATGCATGCATGCACACATATACACAACTTATATATCTATCAGTTCAGCTCTCCGTTTTGTTCGTGATACCAAGCAATCCTGTAGTTGCTGACCCAAAAAGGTTCAAGTATGAGTGCCAATTTAAAAAATCTATCCCTGAAGTAGTTGCCAGAGTTTGTCATCAAAAGCATAGGTTATAATCGATACCTATACCCAGTTGGAAGCCTGAGAAGAGTTTATTCATCATATACACCAGGAAAGCACAAGATCCTTTTCAATACTCACCCAGTTAAACTGCTAAGATCGCTGGCCACATAATGGATTGCAAATGTATCCCGGACAAGCCCCCAAATTTTTTTGCATGCACAAAGTCACAGTGAGCCATAGTTGGTAGATATGAAAACTAGTCTTTTTATTTGATACACACATATGCTAACAAATAAGCTGTCAACAGAGAGGAAGAGGTCTGCCTGACCCAACACGACATTTTGTATGCTAACGATCAAAGGACAATTCCATATTTACAATGCTTCCTTTGAATTCCACACCACCCTCACACCTCCCTGTTCCAATCAACTGTGGTTCACGGTTCTTAGGAACACATTGTTCAGAGAAGCATTTTAGATTTAATCCTCAGTTTATATTTGCATCTGAAGACTGGCAGCTGAAGTCAGTTGCTGAAGTTATTTGCTATATGTGCTAACCCCAAGAATGTTCTAATGTCCACATCCTTTCATTTCTTGCACATTCATCTGCCTATCTAAGAGCCTCTTAAATGCTCTATATTATATTTGCCTCCACAAACGTCACAGGCAGCATATTTCAGGACACCCTCACACTCGCACATATCCTTTGATCTTTCCCCCTTTCTCTTTAAGTGCATTCCCACTGGTATTAGACATTTTAACTCTAGGGAAAAGGTACTGTCTGGCTACTTTATCTATGTCTCTCATTATCTTATAAATCACTGTCAAATCTCCCTCCCCTTGACATCCCCTGCTCCAGAGAAAAACCCACTTTTGTCCAGCCTCCCTATAACACATTCCCTTTAAGCCAGGCAGCATCCTAGTAAACATCTTCCGCACTATCTCCAAAGCTTCAACATCCTTTCTATAACAGGGGATCCAGAACTGGATCAGCCTAACTAGAGTTTTAAAAAGCTTCAACATAACTTCCCAACTCTCGAACTCAGTTCCTTGACAAATGAAGTCCATCATGCCATGTGCCTTCTTGGCCACTCTATCAACTGTGTAGTTACTTCTAGGGAGCTATGGACTTGGATGCTAAGAACTCTCCCCCTTTTCATTTTACATCTTTCATTGTCCTTGCCTTTTGCTGGGTAAAATCTATTAAATTTCAATATCAGTTTTTTGACTAATGACTTGATAATTTTATATTCTGTTTTCTTGAGGAAACAGATTTGCATAAAAACATGGGAGAAATTATTCTTCATTATAATATGAATATAAACCATTCAGTTCCTTAGACCTGCACTTACATTCAATGAGATGATGGCTGACCTTTCACATGACTGCCACTACCTCACACTAACACAACATGCCATAAGTCCCTCAATATTCAACAATTTATTGATCTTAGTTTGGAATGTACTCAGCAACTGAGCCATCACTTCCTTGGAATCATAATCTACAGGGCGAAGAAGTTTCTTCACACCTCTGTCCCAAATGGAGAACTCAGTCTGAGTTTCTAACTCCCAGTTCTCGACACCCCAGCCAACAGAAGCAATGTTCTTGCATCTATTTTGTCATGCCAGTAAGAATTTTGCATGTTTCAGTGAGATCACCTACTATTCCTCTAAGCTACACAAAATGCAAACCAGTTTATTTACACCTTTTTATAGAAGAATATCTCAATCTCAGCAATCAATCTGATTAATCCTTTTTTACACTCCAACTATTGCAAATATATTTTTCGTATGGTAGGGAGAACAGCTCTGAATACAACAATCCTGGTATGGTTTTACTAGACTTCCTTATAACTGAAATAAGAGCTCTTAATTTTTATACTTGCTGTACATACATACATCTTCTGGAAAAACTCAGCAGGTTGAGCAGCATCCATGGGGGGAAAGGAACTGTTTTTATTTTCCCATAAATGCCTGCAAGAAAATGAGTCTCAAGTTCAAGTTTATTGTCATCTGACTCTACATATATGCAACCAAATAAAACAATGTTCTTCCGGATAAGGGTGCACCCACAAAATATTACCATAAATAAGTCAATAAAGTATAATTCAAAATGCATATAGTGCCCGGCACAGGTAAACAGTAAACAGCTCGCCATCCCAGTGACAAGACATTGGTGGTGGCAGGATAGTCATTAGTATCAGAACCTGAGGGAAGAAGCTGTTGCCTGGTCTGGTAGACCTAATCCCGATGCTCCTGTACCTCCTTGCTAAAGTACTGGGTCAAAGAGGTTGTGGCATGGGTGGTAGGGAACCTCCACAATGCTTTGAGACCTTCATCTACAGTGCTCACAGTAAATGTCACAAATGGGGTAGGGAGACCCCAGTGATCCTCTCAGCCATTTTATTATCATTTTTAGGGCCTTGCAGCTTCCATATCACACAAAGATGCAGACAAATAGGACAATCTTGATGGTGCTCCTGTAGAAAGTTGTCAGAATGGGGGCAAGGAGCCTTGCACAGCTTAATCTCCTCAGAAAATATAGATGCTGCTGTGCCGTCTTGAGTAATGAGGAGGTGTTGTGGGTCCAGCTTAGTGCACATCAAGTATTTGAGCTCTTCACTCTCTCCACAGCACTGTCATTAACCTGTTAGCCTGTCCGATGATTTTAGAATTCCCATGAACATACACTGTAAGGCTTCCTGTTCCAGTGCACCCCCAGAAACCCTTCACTGAATGCATACTCTGTCACTTTATTGCAATTTTCCTAAAGAAATGCAGCATACTTGTCTTAACATCCACACACATCATGATCATCAGTACAGAGTGACTGGCACTAACTCACCAACGTAAAAACATAAGGAAGTGGTGTAGTAAGTGTTTATCTCACCTGTTCATTGAAAGCATGGGAGGTGGGGATTTGCTCATGTAAGAAGCATTGCAGCCTCCCCCTCCCCCACTAGCTTACACTTAGCTAATGATGTCACAGCAGCAGTACAGTTTAAATTTAGCACGTGCACAGTCTCTGGATCACCATGAACCGGGTAGTCAGGCTGCCACGGAAACGGTAAACAGTGGGGGTGTGCTGCAGTAAAAAGGGCCTGGGTGCACACTTTAGATAAGTATTTGCCACTCCACACACTCAGCTCAGATAAGTATCTGTAACTGAGTTTAACTTGAAGGGAACGGGAAGAATTGGGAGGCATGTATAACCAGAAGCCAGGGGAGTCTCTGCCCATGTGTTTGCTGAGGATCTGGGATGCAGGGGCTGCTGGAGTGAGTCTATCTACCAGGGAGATGCATGTCTTGGGGAGGGGGTGTCGTTCCACTAGGTAATTAACAATGCCCCGAGAGTGCCCCCTCTTCCCAAGGGGGTGTTGGGAGTGATAGTATTAGTGGGAATTTGTGTGGAAATTACAGCTGTGGGAGGAGCAGTGCACAGTGTGAGAAGGGACCAGAACACTTCACCACTGGGCTTGTATCACAGGGATCTATTATGATAGTAACAACCCAGTGGAGAACCATAGGTTAATCTCACCCATTCTGGGATATTTCATTACAGCAGTAGTTCCTGCCTTAAAGGGAGTGGTGCTTCACTTATTGGGACCAATGTTAACAGGTACTGTAGACTCCACCATCAGATTATTGAAGGGATTAGAGTACATGGGAGATGGTCCCGTAGTTGGGTGTGCAAATTAGACAAGTGGCCTGGGGGTAAAGGGCCCCACGTGACCCATAAGGAAATGCTTCTGGTATTGCTGAGAACTGGTGTTCTAAGGGAGCAGGTGGATGGGGTTCCCACTGCCACCCTCTATGCCATGTGGAAGGAGCACTGAGAGCAAATGAAACCGTTAAGGGAGAAGGGTCATTTTCCAAGCCCTCTCCTGATTAGGGTTCATTCTGTCCTCAGCAGGATTTCCCTCATTCCACTCAGGGTTCCTCTTAACCCTCGAGGGAGGCTTCGCAAAGGGCACTCACGGACCTTCAGCAGCGGCAGGTGTCACACAGTGGGTGACGCCCACCCGAGCCACTCAGACAATGGCTCACATTTCTCTGGGGCCAAAGTCCAGGCGTGGGCTGCAGAGTCCAGTATTCTACGGTGTTCCACATCCCCTACCCACAGGCTGATCGAATGCATGAACAGGCTGTTGAAACAGCAGATTAACTTGTTATCTCTTCCCCCGCCCCCTATCCCTTTCAGGGGTGGCTGAGGGTGCTGCAACAGGCAGTGGACAACCTGAACTCCCAGTCAGCAGGCCCAGGAGGGTCTCCAGCATCGTGGCACTTGGCAGTGCTGCATCCTCCAAAGGTGGAAGAGGTGGAGTTGGAGGAGGAAACGGGGAAGATTTGAGTTCAGCACCCTCAGGGCTACTAGGGCATGCGGACATCGAGGCACATGGACTGGGAACTGTGAGATGGATAGCATTATTGAGCAGGGATATACGGGCGATGGTCTGCCTAAATACTAGTGACTAACCAAGAGAGAATGGGTTTGTGGCTCCCTGCATTCTAGAATGGCAAAGGGGAGGATGCTAATGGCATTGCTGATGATGGTGGTTGATCTGAGATCCTGCACATGTTCCCATGGGTGTTGTTTGAGAATGAAAACCACATCAACATGTCAGACCGTTGCATCAAGTCACCACTCTATGCTGTAGAAGGCGTGCCATTGATACCGATCCTCTTCAATGAAAAAGAACGTGGCTGTTGGAGGAACTTGTCCAGCTTCTTGTGTTTGGCATTTTGCTTTTGGGGAAGCTGGGAAGGAGGAGTCCATTTCAGCCAACCTCGCTCCATAGTATGGGAATAGCCTTAAAAATTTGAGTCCCAGTAACCTCTGGTGGAATAAGAGCTGATACATGCCTGCTTACGACTTGTTTAATCCAAGGTCCTGACTCAGAGAGTAATCCCTCTGCCAGCAGGGAAGGCAAAGGAGCGTTGGTGCAGGGGATAGGATGAGGACAGGTCCAACAGTGAGTTTGAGTGAGAGCAGTATCCTGGGATGACTGTGTTGACATTGAATGGTGTTGTGAAAGTAAGCACAGCTTGGATACTAAATGGTACGTACCCGTAGCTCCCCACAGGATGGTACGGCTGCTGCTATCCTGGGTAAGGGGTACCTTAAGTACGTCATATTAATAACCTGGATGAGCACTCTGCCCAGGAATGGTGGCACAGTAAGCAGCGTATCAGAGAGGTAGGAATGTTCCAGGTGATAGCCTTTCCCCCGTATGGTGTGGCCAGGCTGTCCTGGGATCTGATACACATGGCCTCTGTGGTGGAGATGCTGGCCAATGAAATGGCCATGGTGCTCAAGCATGTAGAGATTGCACTGGCCAGAGTGTCTGCGGAGATAATGGTTGGTCTTAGAGAAAGGTGGCGCCTGTGCTGTGACTGGTCAGGTGTGCTTCACCTACATCCCCGATGAGTCTGGGAGCATACTCACCTGGTTGACCTTCTCCAGTAGCCAGTTAATAAGATCAGGATGGTCGGCAGCAGCTTCATAGCTACTATGGGAGAGTCTGGGGCATTGGGAGGCTGATGTACATTAGGAAGTAATTGGTGGGCTGAATATTATTGTGTTACTGTATGTTTTGTGTGTAGTATAGTGGGGCATCCGTACAGCTGTTACTAGCCTGTGAGCCTGTTGCTACTGTGTTCTGTCTTTCGACGGATGGATTGTGGTAGTGAGTGTCTAACTTACCTGTTCGTCCAAAGCCACTCCCCCGTGGGAGGTGGGGATTGGCCTGTGTCGGGAGCTTTACAGCCCTTCCCTCTAACTTATGCTTAACTGATGATGTCATGGCACCGGTAGCATTTAAATCTGGAGCGCGGTAGCCCTTTTCAGTCTTTGGGTAGTCAAGGGTGCCAGGTGCATGCTTTGCTGTTTGTGTAGACTTAGTCCTTCTACTTTGGATTGTCAGGTTTGTAACTGAGTTTAGCTTGAATGGTTTGCTGAATGTGACTGTCTTGTCTTGTAAGACGTACTTACCAGTAGTGAATGCCTTCTGTCCCCACTCACCATCCCCACAAACCTGATTTCACACAACGGAAAGTAGGAGATGAAATAGGCCTCTCAGTCTCTCAAACCTGCCCCATCATTCAACTTGATCAGGGCCGATTTGCTCATCTCCTTTTCCAGAGCCAGTTCTGTACAATCCTTGATTCCCCAATCTACTTCCTCATCAGCACCAAATCAGACATTACAAATAATCCACTCAAAAAGTGTTAAGGAGGCAGACTTTTCTTTATGACCATTTAAAACTCATTATTTAAATAGTAGCACCCAATCAACATATTCATCCAGATGTTAAACGATTGGGATATAAATAGGACCAATATTGCACAAGCAGGTAAACATATTTTTTGCCTCATGTCAATGCCAGAAGTATTCAATGGTTACCCGACTTGTTACCTGCTTCTGCAATCTCTGTCAGATGTAGTTTCCAGTGCTATCACTAGAACAGTCTGAGAGCCATGCATTCAGGCAACTGATCAGTCAATTGCAATTTTGAGTACAATTCTATGGATTACTCAGACAGACCTATATTGCATTGTAGAAGTATCGAGAGTTCAATTCTCCACAACTGACGTCTCTCATCTCTACAGAGCCTAAAAACTTAACAAAACCGATAGAAATGCAGTTTAACAAATGAGAATGAAATGCCAAGTCAATAAAAAGCAATACATTCCAGATAATGTTACACTGCCTCACTCCTGTGATAATTACCATGCTCAATGAATTCTGTGCCGTTCGACTGAAAGTAGAAAAGAGAAAAATCAGGATGCTGGGGCAACCTACAATTAGTGTTATTGGAGGGTGTTATTTGTGTATTTTTAGAAATAGTTGAATGTGCATTTGAACATGACATTGAAATGAGAAATAATCAGCAAAAGCAAATAATTTTCAAAATAGAGTAATTTCTTTTGGCATTGCAACTGGCAGAAATTGGTCTCCTGCTAAACCTATGATATGCCAATATACAGGCTTAGAAATTCACTCCTGAAATTTGACATCAGTCAAACTAATGGACTTGACTTCTAGAAGTATGCTTAGAATGAATGGCAGAGACAGGCTTTCAAACCCAAGAGGGAAGTGGTCTTTTCCATAAACATCAATACTAGAATTTCATTCTTACATAGTCATTGACTCACAGAGACGTCCAACAAGACCACTGAGCCTGTGCTAGTCACCAACCACCCAGTTACATTCATTCAATTTCTTGCTCTTATACTTCCCACATTCTCATCAACCCCCTGATTCTACCATTCAACTACACCCTGTAATTTGTTAGCCTATCATCCAACCAGCAGCCTTTCAGGATGTAAAAGAAAATTGGAGCACAGAGAGCAAGCCACACATTCACGTGGAGCACATGCAAACTTCACATGGAGAAAATGACCAAGGAGCTGAGAATTGACTTCAGGAGGAGGAAACCGGAGGTCCAAGAGCTCCATGGGGAATCAGAGGTGCACAGGGTCAGCAACTTTAAATTCCTCAGTGTTACCGTCTCAGAGTACCTGTCTTGAGCCCAATGAAGAAAGCATGGCAATACCTCTACTTTCTTAGAAGTTTTCAAAGATTTGGCATGACAACTAAAACTTTGACAAACTTCTATAACTGTGTGGTGGAGAGTATATTGACTGGCTGCATCACAGCCTGGTATGGAAACACCAATGACCCTGAATGGAAAAACCTATAAAAAGAAGTGGATATAATCCAGTTCATCACAGGTACCAGTGCCTAGAAAACATATTCACCTTCCTTCCTTGTAAGTTTTCATGTTTTATTGTTTTACAACATTGAATCAGAGAGGATTTAATTTGGCTTTTTGACACAGATCAACAGAAAAAGACTGTCAAAGTGAAAACAGATCTCTACAAAGTTAATTACAAAATTAATAACAAGTATAAAACACAAAATAATTGATTGCCTAAGTATTCACCCCTTCCAGTCAGTATTCAGTAGACACACCTTTGGCAACAATTACAGCCTTGAATCTGTGCAGATAAGTTTCTATTAGCTTTGTACATTTGGACAATTTCAGCGAAATTGTGCTTTTCAATAACCTTTTCGTAGAGTTGCTTGGGGAGATCTTTTGTCTTCATGGTGTAGTTCTTACCAGGATACTGACTCACCAGCAGATGGACCTTCCAGATACAGGTGTAATTGATGGTGCTACCATCAATTGAAACACATTGCCTGCACTTAAGTCTCCAAAAACAGATCTCCATTTAACTATGTGACTTCTAAAACCAATTGGCTAAACCAGTGATGATTTGATGTGTCCTCTTAAAGGAGGGTGAATACTTTTGCAATCAATTATTTTGTGTGTTATATTTGTAATTAATTTAGATCACTTTGTAGAGATTTGTTTACACTTTGACACGAAAGAGCCTTTTTCTGTTGATTAGTGTGATTCAATGCTGTAAAACAATAAAACATGAATATTTACAGGTGAATACCTTTTTATAGGACTAGAGTATTTCCCACCATTGAGCACATCTACATGGAGAGTTGTTGTAGGAAAGCAGCATCCATTATCAGGGACCCCCACCAACCAGTTCATGCTCTCTTTTTGCTGCTGCCACCAAGAAGAAGGTACAGGAGCTTCAGGACTCTCACCTGTAGGTTCAGGAACAGTTATTACCTCTCAACTATCAGGCTCTTGAACCAAAGGGGATAACTTCTCACAACCCATGGATTCACTGTCAAAGTGTCTTCATCTCATGTTTGCAATGTTAATTGTATATTTAGCTATTTTTTCTTTATTTTTGTACTTGCACAGTTTGTTGTCTTTTACACACTAGTTGTCCATCTGTTGGTGTGGTCTTTTGTTGATTCTATTATGGTTATTGGGTTTATTGAGTATGCCCACAAGAAAACGAATCTCAGGATTGTTTATGGTGACATATATGTACCTTGATTATAAACTTAGTTTGAACTTTGAACATATACAGCACTTGACATTAGGACTCAAGTGTCTGGCATTGAGAAGCAGTGTCTCCACTAGCAGCACCATTCTGCCATACATGCACGTTCTTCCCTCTGTACCAAATGCAAAAGGACAGACATGCAGTTCTATAGTGCCTCTCCTGAGAGATCTCGAAGTACTTATCAGCCACTGAAATGCTTTTCAAATGCAGCATTTCTTATAGGAAACATAAAACCGATTTCCTGGTTCCTACAAACACAACTACTAAAGTTCAAGTTCAAGTTTATTTTCACAGGCAAACATATACAGGGTATAAATGCCATGAAAATGACCTCTCTCAATAGCAGCACAGTGCATTACAAACATGACAAATGTAAGTTAGCTTAAACTTAAACTAATGTAAATTATACAAAACTTATATGCGCACAGAAATAAACAACAAAATAAATGTAATGGCAATACTCCAAGTTAAGGGAAAGCAAAATAAACATAGTCTGAGGTTTTTTAGGTCGGTAGAAGAACCAGAAGAAGCTGATGTTGAACCTTGAGGTGTGGGTCTTCAGGTTCTTGTACCTCCTACTGATGGCAGATTCAACTGACTTTGGTCGAGGGATAATTGTTAAACAGCGGAGCTGGTAAACTTGCTCTCTGTTTGCTTGCAACATTACCCATGACTGACAGATTTTCCCTTTATGTTTATATATATTTGAATTTCAAAAAGTAGCTAATATTTTTAATGTCTCCAGGGAGACCTCCAAATTTGACCTATTTAACTGGAATTATAGTCAGTCTTGAACATCTGACAAACTCACTTAGCAGTAAACTGAGAGAAAGGACAGGCAGCCGATGGGGCAAAGTTGCAGTCAGTGGGCTGAGTTGAAAGGTAAAATGGCAGCCATATCGAAAAGGGTGAATACAGGAAGGACTGAAGGTGTTATCTTGAATGCACGCAAGTACATGGAATAAGTGCAGTTAGAATTTGGCAAGAATGACGCTCAGGCCATCACATTGTGGGTGAACGAAGATCATGGTTGGTAACTTAACATGCAAGGATACATAATGTATCGAAAGGACAGGCAGGTAGGCAGAGGCGATAAGATGGCTTTGTTGGTAAAAATCAAATCAATTCCTTAGAAAGTGGTGATATAGGATTGAAAGGTATAGAATCCTGTTGGTAGAGTTAAGAACCTGCAAGGGTAAAATGACCCTGATGGCCTCCAAACAGGAGCCGGGGTGTGGGATACAAATTAGAAAGGGAGAGGGAAAAGTGATGTTAAAAGGGCAATGTTACAATAGTCATGGGGAATTTTAATATGCAGGTAGATTGTAAAAGTCAGGTTTGTGCCGGATTGTGCGGGGAAAGCTTGTGGTTGAGCTCAAAGTCAAATCTGGATTGGGTGTCATGTAATGAACCAAAGTGGATTAGGGAGATTAAGGTAAAGGATCCCTTAGGAGGCTGTGACAGAACAAGTTAACAATGCTAGTTCTCCTGCTAACCTTGCTCCTTTGTCCAGTTAGTCACTCCTCCTTGTTCTGTCCCTGGTCTAGTTTCCCCAGTAGTTCACACACTTTACCCTCTCATTCTGCAGTTCTTGGGAGTTCACCATTTACACACCCCAACAGTGAAACAATTGCTAGCTTGGCTAATCAAAACAATCCCCACACACAAAATTTGTGAGTCCTGATGCAGGGTCTCAGCCTGAAACATCAACAGTGCTTCTCTCTATAGATGCTGCCTGGCCTATTGTGTTCCACCAGCATTTTGTGTGTGTTGTTTGAATTTCCAGCATCTGCAGATTTCCTCGTGTTTGCAAAACAATCCTCTTCAGTTAATGTGCTTTGCTAGTTTATAACTCATAAAAATAAGGAATCTAGACACAGGCCTTACAAACATTTTCATTTATTTTCTGTCACACAATTCCATTGGTTTGTAGACAGCAGAACAACCCCAAATGGCCTGAGGGACAGTTTGGGGAGCCCTGAAATAATGCCTGTGTTAGTGGGAGCAGGCTCACCACACCCTACGCAGGTAACACCACTGGAGGGAAGGGGGAGGCATTATTCTTTTATATTCATCTGAGCACGTGGACACTGATCTATGGGTTTAACTAAGGCATTTGTTGTGGGATAAAACTGAAGAATGTTATAATCCCTGTTTAAAATGTTCCAATTCTGCTTCTGAAGTAGTTATTATGGTCTAGTAACGTGATTATGCGCACCCCCCCCCCCCCCCACCGGACCAACAGGAGAATTTCCTAGACTTCAAGGCCGGGTGGAAGCAGATTTAAACCTCAGTCTGGCTTTGCTAGAGAGGTGTGGAGGTTGGAGTTAATGGTTGGTGAACAGTTATATTGGAAAGTTAAAGACAAAGTGTGTTGTGGAGAAAGCCTCAGTATGTTTGTAAATTTTTGTACATACATGTTTGTTTTCATTTGTCTATTTATAATTTTATTTTCTTCACAAACCTTGGACAGCTTTTGCATTTTCCTTCACCTGGCACGAAATGAAACCCCTTGCACTAACGTGTTGTTGTTGCTTACCATCTGTTTTTGTTGAATTGGTGACCCTCATCGGTGCAAAGAAATGGCAGATGCAGCAAATACGTGTTTTGCGTCAGTCTTCACTGTGAAAGGCACCAGCAGCGTGCCAGAAATTCAAGAGTATCGGGAACAGAAATGAGTGTAGTAGCTATTAATAAGGAGAAGGTGCTTGGGAAGCTGATCAGTCACCTGGACCAGATAGACTACACCCCAGGGTTCTGAAAGAGGTAGCTGAAAAGATTATGGAGGCATTTGTAATGATCCACTATATTGTGGAATGGTTCTAGAAGATTGAAAAATTGCAAACATCTCTCCACTCTTTAGGAAAGGAGGGAGGCAGAAGAAAGGAAATTATAGGTCATATACACATCAGGCAGCATCCATGGAGGGAAATAGAGGGTATTCCAGAGGAAAGCTGATGTCATTTCATTAGGGGTGGGGAGTCAGATGCTAGAGGACATGCATTTAAGGTGAGAGGGGAGAATTTAAAGGAGATGCACAGGGATGTTTCTTTTCAGACAGAGTGGAGGTACCTGCCGGGGTTAGTGGTATTTGAGTGGCATTTAATAGCCTTTTGGATAGATACATGAATATGTAGTGAATGGAGAGATATGAATCATGTCCAGGAAGAAGATATTTAGTTTAATTTGACATTGTGATTGCTGCAGACATTGTGGGCTGAAGAGTCTGTTCCTGTGTTATACTGTTCTCTGTTCTATTAATGACCCCACCCCCACCTCCTACTTTCCTGTCCTCTTGCCTACCAGTATTTGGCTTCATGCCCTCCTCCCATTCCTCCATCATCAGGCACTGTCATCCTTCTGTCCAATAAGATTGACAGCACAGCACTAATTCTTCTCTGGTGAAGTGTTAGTGAAGTCTAAATGCATTAAAGAATGGTTCTGGGCATGTTTACAACCCAGCAGCATAGGTATACGGTGAGTGGTGATAGACCTCTGTGCTGCACTGGAAATCCTCTGGAATGACGAATCAGCAGATTGGCAGTTCACCAAAGGACTGCTGAGCTTCTTTAATTAACTCCAGTGTGAAACATACTTCTCATCCTAGCCATCTTCTCCCCAGATGTCCTTGGAGCAAACTTCAAAGTCTTTACCAAAATGGCAAGATACATGATGTGTGGGGTTGCCCTGCGGTGTCAGCTTAAAACCCTGTTGTTACCTTGGAAGCTCTTGCATTCAGGGTAAATTGTTCACAGCAAACTCCTTAGCTCAGAATGTGGTCTATTAAACCTGTGCCTCCAATATGATTTTAATTGTTACAAGCTTCCTGTAGGTTTATACTTCTTTCTTTTTTAATTATACTGTATGCAGGTACTTCAATTGTGATGATGTGATTTATGAACTTCTACTAAAATGTCATTAACTTACCGGTTCCCTGACTTTTTTATCCTGCTCTCCGCCCAAGGAACACAACATTCCAATAGTCGAATAGATTTCACCCAGCCTTCCGTTTGATAAAACTTGCTTAAAGGACTGTTTTCCCAGAATGCATCAGTTTTGTAAGTTCAGAAATGGCTGCTTCCATTTCACTGCTCAGCCTTTTCAATCAGTGTATTCTAGATACAAGAACAAAACTCTCACCTCTCACCCAATTCTGCAACCGGGCAAGTAACTTCTGTTAATCTTTTTAACTAAAATGGGCAAATAAGGTTGATTGATCCTATTGAACTGAACCATGGTGCACCATGTAACGATGCACAGTTCGTGAAGGTGCACGCAAGAGTGAGATGTTCTTCACTAGTACATCACCAATCCTCTGTTCATTACTTGTTTTTCTCACATCCTATCTATAATATGATGTGAAACTGCGCTTGGATATTATTTCACCTGCAGTTAGATTTCGTTTTCTCAAGTGAATATCAGATATTTTGAATTCCCACTAATAACAAACGGTTCCTGGACAACAGCTTCTTTTCTTCTGCCATCTGATTTCTGAATGGATATTGAATCCGTGAACACTAGCTCACTACTTCCTTATTTCTATTTTTGCACAACTCAGTTTAACTAATATATATACACACTATAATTCACATATTTTTCTATTACTATGTATTGCTTTGTATTGCTGCTGCAAAGACAACCAATTTCACGCATAAGCTGGTGCTATTAAACCTGATTTTGATTCTGAACCTGGCCAGATTGGATGCCCTGTGCTGCCTCTAAACTGGTTAGTTAACATTCTGTACAGGCACTCTTTGCCTGTATCAGAAAGGTGGATCACATTTGATGATAGCATGTTGAATGATAATAACATTATTCTTTTCTACAATTTTCTTGTGTAATTTATTCATTATGTTTAATAGTTTATCACATTATCTAGGCTCATTTGGGTTTTATGTCAAGGATCAAAATCCTAACAAACAAATATTAAATTAACTTGGGAATTTCACCAGCCATCCTTTGCTTGAGACCTGTAATTAGAGACCTTTGTCACTGATCTGTGATTTCTAAATTCAAGACTTCTTCTAACTGTCTTCCTTTCCTGCTTTAAATGATGGTTGACCAGGGTTCCCAGTCATTAAGCTAACTTTCCTACCTGTCATTCTTGCCTATGTTTTCATGGAAGGAATCAGTCGTCTTCCAATACTCTGAGCAAGCTCCGAAGGAAAAAAAATGTGCATTTTTAGATGCGGTGTTTTGCTTGTCACATAAGCCATGAAAGCCTAATTGGCCCTTGTGTAGTTCACTGAACTATATAATTTTCCAGTATCATAACATTCTTCTAAATGGCATGAGATGAAACATCAGAGGATTTTGCTTAAACTGCTATTTTCTTCCTTCATTCAGGCGGATGATTTAACTTGCGCAAGGCTCTGAGCAACAGTAAACAGCCAGAGACCTCAAGCAACACCATGGTCACCAAGGAGCAGAAAGTAACTGAATCATAAAATGTTCTGTTACTGAGTTACTGAAAGGAAGCCATTTTAAACAGTTCAATGGATTGTCTCCTGAAAGTAAAGAATGAAGAGGTCAGCGTGTGAATGAGTTTTGACACAAAGCTCGAAGGGTCAACCCGATAACACAGACCAGGTGACACTTGATGCTTTTGAAGGGCTTAGTTAATTCTAAAATACAAGTTTAAAAGGTGTAGGCTGGTATAACAGGAACACTGAGTTGGGATGTATAATGCATGCACCACACAGTCATGACATTCAAATGATAACATTGTTTCCATGGTTGACAATGCTCCAAAGCCATTTCTACAGCAGGTTAGAGACACAACAGACTGCAGATGCTGGAATCAGGAGCCATGCACCAGGTCAGCATGTCAGATAGCATCTGTGGAGGGAAATAGACAGACAATGTTTCATCTGGACACTTCATCAGGCAAATTATGATAGCATCAACCTGAAAGCCTGAACATTGAACTCTCCAGTTTCAGGTAAATTGCTTTTCCTATGTCCTCATATACCCCCTACTCTCGCACCAGCCCCTGACATCTTGTTTCTTTCCACATTCTTTCTACTCCTCCAGCAACTCCATCTGCTCATCCAGGATGCCCTCCACCACTATGCCCCTCAGCCCCCCCCCCGCTTCCCTCGTTTGATTCCATGGTCCACGTTCCTTTCCTATCAGATGCCATCATGCTTGCCTCCACCTATCACCTCTCTGTCTCCGTCATTATTTCCACTCTTTCCTCCTCTGTCTGCCTCTCACCCTTCCTTACCTGGCTCCACCAATCACTTGTCAGCTCTTGTTCCAACCCTCCACCCTCACCTCTTTACCTCCATTTCCACCTTTCATGAAGACTCTCAAGCTAAAGAGTTAACTGTCCATTTCCCTCTGTAGATAGAGTCTGACCTGCTGAGACCCTGCAGCATTTCCAATGTTGCTTTAGACTCCAGCATCTGCAGTCTTAAAATTCATAGTTCAAAGTACAGGTACCGGTGATGATTGATAAGTTCGTGGCCTAAGGTAGAAGGAGATGAGTTATTAACTTCAAACTTTTTGCCTGATCAATCAAAGCATTGACCTGCATGTGCATGTAACGAGAGCTGTATAACTAATCCCCTTCTACCTTAGGCCACGAACTTATCAATCAGCCGTGGACACTTTCTGGAGATCCAAGATCCGTATGCTGGACTAAGTGTGTAAATGTAGGAGGGACTATGTTGAAAAATAAATTTGCTAAGTTTTCTAAAATTGTCTCCTTCTACTTCAGGCCATGAACTTATCAATCACCCCTCATATATCATTATATACTACCCTGAAATTCATTTTCTTGCGTGTATTCCCAGTAAATCCAAAAAACAATGAAAGACCACACCCAGCAATACGGACAACAAACAATGTGCAAATACAAAAAGAAAGAGAAAAATAATAGTAACAATAAATAAATAAGCAATAAGTATCAGGAATATGAGATGAGGTGTCCTTGAAGAGTGGGGCAAGTGAAGCTGAATGAAATTATCCCCTCTGGTTCAAGAGCCTGAAGGTTATTAACTGTTCCTGAAACTGTGGTGTGAGTCCTGAGGCTTCTGCACTTCCATCCTGAAGGCATCAGCCAGAAGAGAGAATGGTGAGATGGTAGGGATCCTTGATGACGGAGGCTGCTTTCCTGTGACAGCGCTCCTTGTAGATATGCTCAGTGGTGGGGAGGGCTCTAACAGTAATGGAATGAGCTGTTTCGATTATTTTTTTAGGCTTTCCATACAAGGGCATTGGTGTTTCCATACCAGGCCATGATGCAACCAGTCAATGTACTGTACAGCACACATCAACAGAAGTTTGTCATAGTTTTAGATAACATCTCAAATCTTTACCAACTTCTGAGAACATAGGAGCACTGCTGTGCTTTTTTTGTGATGACACTTAAATGCTTGACCCAGAACAGATTCTGAAGTGATAACACCTAGGAATTTAAAGTTGTTGACCCTCTTCACTATGATCTCTCAATGAGGACTGACGTATGGATATCTGGTTTCCTCCTCCTGAATCCAATGATCATCTCCTTGGTCTTGCTGACATCGAGTGAGAGGCTGTTGTTGTGGTGCTGCAAAGAGTTTATCACGAAGCACAGGCCCTCACTTTTACCATCCAAATGAGCAGTCCAGTCCATCTTGTGTATTGAGAATACTTTGGGTCATACCAACGTATTCAGAATGTCTGATATGAGCCATGTCTCACCTCAGAACACAGCAGTTCCTCATTTCCTTCTGATACAGGAAGGACCGAGGGACCTTGCCCTTAGGTCCTTAGTCTTGATCTACAACAACTGTACATTTGCTAACAAGATGCTGGCAAGAGTTTCATTCCCCAGTGTTTCAATCTGGTTTGGAGTTCTCCTCCTCTCCCTCTCTTTCAGCCATGGTGCTGTCCCTTTGTCTGCTTAAAGGTGCCATACCTGCATGCTTGAGAGATAAGTCTGCTGAGTCTTTCAAAAGATTGTGAAATCGCTAGTTCATTATGAAAGGGTTATCATATGAAGAACGTTTGATGGTTCTGAGTCTGTACTCGCTGGAATTTAGAAGGATGAGGGAGGATCTCATTAAAACCTTTCAAACATTGAAAGGCCTAGACGGAGTAGACGTGGAAAGGATATTTCCCATGGTGGGAGAGTCTAGGACAAGAGGGCACAGCCTCAGGATAGAGGGGTGTCCATTCAAAACAGAGATGTGGAGAAATATCTTTAGCCAAAGGGTGGTGAATTTGTGTAATTTGTTGCCAAGTGCAGCTGTGGGGGCCAAGACATTGGGTGTATTTAAGGCAAAGGTTGACAAGTTCTTGATTGGACATGGCATCAAAGGTTACGGGGGGAAGGACAAGAAATGGGGTTGAGGAGGAGAAAAAAAAGGATCAGCCATGATGAAATGGCAGAGCAGACCTGATGGGCCAAATGGCTGAATTCTGCTCCTATGTCTTATGGATTTATTAAGACAGTTCAAAAATACATTGCTTTAAGGGAAATTACAGGCTGCAAATTGCAGTGAAAGCAATTCAGAAGAAGTATATTTAGAAGTTTTGTAAACAGCCCACACCTCATCAATGTGGTTCACCAGCACCATCTTAGCTTCACCATCTGTTACTTGTGACAATGAAAAGAAAATCATGATTGCCCGCTTAGAAGTGTAGGATGGGTGAAGCTAATTCAGGTGATAGCGAGAGTATTCGGGAAACAGCTGAGAATTAAATAACCATTACTATGAAAATCCAAAAGTAGTGATTCCTTCCACCACTGAAAACTGGGCTGGTAAATTCTATTCAAAAACAATAACCTAATCTATTTCTGCAGCACTTTCTGCTGGAGCAGTTGAGGAGACTGCAGAGGAGGAGTAAAGAATGAGTAAAGAGGATGCAATTGGGGAGGTAGATGGTTGTGATGAACATAAAGGTTGAAGACATTGTCTGTCAGGGGTGGCTAGGGTTATCAGTAACTTTGAAATTAAGGGAACAAAAGTCGAGATGCAGTTTCTCAACCCAAAACATTGACCATCCCTTTGCCTTCATAGATGTTACTCGACCTGTTTGTTCCATAGTTTGTTTGTTGCAACAAAAGTAAAACTCTGATAATCTGGCATCCGATTGACAGGAAATCCCGACGTCCTGGCATCAGCCTCACTCTTTAGTCTTGTAGGTGAGTGGTGTGCCTAGCATATAAACAGAGCGTGAGGAATGAGTTAGGGTATCCGCAGTGGAGCCAGGTCTGGGGTCCTGATGTGGGTATGTGTTCAGGTAGGGCTGGAAATGGGATTCAGACACCAGGGTGGACATGAGTGGATTCATAGCAAGAGCCAGGGTCCAGCATGCCTGTTTATTTGTTACTCGCTGAGCTTCAGTAGTTCACTAGTTCCATTTAATATCAGAGAAATGTACGCAACATACACCCTGAAACTCTTGTTCTTCACAGACATCCACGGAAGCATAAGATTGTCCCAAAGAACGAGTGAGTTAAAACCCCAAACCCCAAAGCCTCCCCTACTCCCCCTCCCACGCACAGGCAGGAGCAAACTGACCTCCCCCCACCCCTGAAATGGTCATAAGATTGACTTTGACAGCACAAATCTACTGTGCCATGCCAGTGGCTTTTGGGACTGCCTGGTAAAAGAAGCCATTGAAATAAAGCACAAGGAAAAGAATTTTTTCAAATTTGAAAGTCTCGCTCTAAGTAAGAACTGGAATTCGATTGTCAACAAGGTGGCAGGGCGGAAACCTGATTGAATGAGTACTAACCAATCAGAAGGGACAAACTATTTATTCCACCGAACCAGACATGCCCAGGCATTATTCCTGATGAGGATGGCAGAGTTTGTCATGGGAATGTCAGTTATAATTGATACCTGTACCATGGTGAAACAGCCTTCTATCTTCCAGGTTAGAGCTCTAAACTGGCCACTGCTATTCCTGTCAGATAGCAGTCCTCCATAGATGCTGTCTGATCCATTGAGTTACTCAGGCATCTCGTGTGCTTCTCCATGTTCCAGCATTTGCAATCTCTTGTATCTCTGCTGCCATTTTGAGCCTGTCTTAAACAAGAACACACATTGCTCTTTCAAAGTCTGAATAAAGTAAACCAAACTTGAACAGTCTGTTCCTGTGGGGATGCTGCTTGAACAGCCATGTACTGTTCTCTTTAGCAACATGTCTCAGCGCACAATAGTTTGACTTCACTATACAAAATGCACTTGACATCAAAACAAGGGGTTGACATCACTCTGATATCTTGCTCAGATTTTCTTTATTAATTCCATTGTATATCACACAAAATCATTGCACAATGGAAACGAACTTCTGAACTGATGTTGGTAAAATTTACTTTTAAGTACCATGATCTCATCGGCCACTGTAGTAATTGTGCCTCAGGTTATATGTAGATTGAAATGGTTCAAATGGAATATGAACTTCACTGCACCACCTGTACTAACCGACCTCTTCAGATCCCTCCACATGTCTGGCCTCTAATCTCCCATCTAGACAGATACTCCATTCCTTTCTTTATTGGACTCTTTGATCTGACTGTGCAAGTGTCAGATGTAGAACAAGGGTGATTTGGTATACTGTATCTTGTCAGGAGCCTGGTGCAGAATTGGTCAATTTTTTGCATTAAGTGTCAGATGCAAAACATGTAATGGATCAATATGGAGCATTCTTCCTTTACTTCAAAAGACAAATCAATACTTCCTCATGCTGTACATAATAGCAATGTAATCTGATGAAACAGCGTTCCTGAAATTGTACCTATATCCGTGTATTTGCCGGGCCTATCTGTCGTGTTACTGTATGGTTACTCAGGAACATATGGATTTCCTGTCACCAAGGCCTCATCAGCATGAATATAGTGGAGATGCTTCTCAATAGTCCCTCCAAAAAAAGTGCTCAGTCTTTGCATTAGTATGATGGTGTAGAAAATGTCAGCTGCATGCCCAGATTGCTACAAAAGTTAGCCGAGGCCCTGTTTGTGCTGAGTTTAAATGTTGAGGGTTTTTTTTGTTACGATATTCCTAAATTTTCTGAGTTACCTGGCTCAGAATCCGCCTTTTGCACCCAGGCAGATTGGCTATTAAAACCAGCGCTAGTCATTAAATGGAAAATACAAACTTTGACTATATACAGTTTGACAATATCCTACAGAAGCACTGCCCTCAGCAATGTAGAGGGCATCTTCAGGGAGCGATGCCTCAAAAAGGCAGCGTTCATCATTAAGGACCCCAGCAACCAGGTCATGCCTCGTTCTCATTGTTACCATCAGGACGGAGGGACAGAAGAGTGAAGACACATACTCAATGATTCAGCAGCAGCTTCTTTCCCTCTGCCATCAGATTTCTGAATGGACATTGAAACCATGAACACTCACTACTTTTTATTTCTATTTTTGCACTATATGTGCACTTACTGGAATTCAGGTTTCTTCTGTTTTTACTTATTACACTGTACAGCTGCCACAAAGTCAATGAATTTCATGACATATGCAAGTAATATTAAACCTGATTCTGATTCTGATTCAGTTGCAAATAGGATGCCATATATGAAACATCACATGATATATTTAATTGGAAATAGGACATTTAACAGAAGCAATGTGAATAAATGCCAGTAAGATTGCCTCTTTATTTGTTAGGTTACCACAGAAAGTTCCTCTTTTAGCTTTGAACACATTTCCCAACAAGCTTCATGGAGCTGATATTAAGTGACAATGCAAAGCGTTAATGCCCTGACATTGCATTTCCACACAATCAGGTGGGGATGGTTCGAGGATACAATCATTCACAGCTACAGACTAAAATTTCTTAAGTGGTTAGTATCCAAAAACTTTCTGACCAGGAGCTTTGTGAGAGCATCCCCAGCACAAGATCTGCAATGTTTCAAGGCCTGGAAGCTTTGCATCACCAATTATTCAGAAACGATCAAAGATGAACAACATAAACCTTCTTAGTCAGTAATGCCCTTCTCCTGGGAACAAGTAGTTTTAAAAGCATCAGGCGAGACAGTCAGAATCAGAATCAGGTTTATTATCACTGGCATGTGATGTGAAATTTGTTACCTTAGCAGCAGCAGTTCAATGCAATACATAATCTAGCAGAGAGAGGAAAAAAAAATAAATTAACAAGTAAATCAATTGCATATATTGAATAGATTTTTTTTAATGTGCAAAAACAGAAATACTGTATATTAAGAAAAGTGAGGTAGTGTCCAAAGCTTCAATGTCCATTTAGGAATCGGATGTCAGAGGGGAAGATATTGTTCCTGAATCACTGAGGGTGTGCCTTCAGGCTTCTGTGTCTCCCTTCTGATGGTAACAGTGAGAAAAGGGCATGCCCTGGGAACTGGAGGTCCTCAATAATGGGCTCTGCCTTTCTGAGACACCGCTCCCTAAAGATGTCCTGGACACTTTGTAGGCTAGTGCCCAAGATGGAGCTGACTAGATTTACAACCTGCAGCAGCTTCTTTCGGTCCTGTGCAGTAGCCCCTCCATACCAGACAGTGATGTAGTCTGTCAGAATGCTCTCCGTGGTACAACTATAGAAGTACCACAGTAGATTCCCTTTGCAATCCAGCATTTTGCTAAACACGAGGAATCATTGAAGAAGAGAAATTGTGATCTAAATACGAAGCATTTCTATGAAAGAATGGATATTTCATAGCTGAACGTGATGATGGTGAAACTGAAGTATCTTTCATTTTTATTGCTACCACAGTTATGAGTGTTGAAAGGACTTCCTGTGTTCTACAATGTTTTAACCATGGCATTTCTTCTTTGGAAAGAGGAAGTAGCATTATCTTTGAGGTCAGCCAGATAGCAATAATGGCCTGCTTCCCTTTTCTTCATACAGTGTCATACCAATAGCTTGACCTTGGTTTCATCTGACATTGACAGAGCTCAAATAAACAGCCAAAATTGGCAATTTGTCTCTGTGCTGAGGCTAAAATCCGTTATGACATGAAAATCATCTGAGTGCAGTTCTAAAATCAATAAAATCTCAAAGGTGACATTAGTGTGCCAGTTCATTGCATCATCTCCTTGACTCTGAGCTGTCAAGATCTCCTGAGATCTAGGCCATTCATTGTGTAGTTCATGTCAAAACAGCCGACCATTCAGGTGGGAAAAATTACCCCACTACAGTTAGCTATTCATAAATCCAACAGATCATAAGTCCATTACTAAGCATTATATGACTGCAGAGATAATTTGTTGTGTGATTGTATTTTTTTCCAGTGCACCTGGCCAGCGGTTTGTGTGACTCTTTTTCCTTTAGGCAAGGGGAAATTGTAAGTTTAATCCCCTTAATGCAGAATTCAAGATTCAAGAGTCAAGATGATTTAACGTCATTTCCACTAAACTGAAGTAAAGGACAACAAAATAATTGTAGTCTGGTGGTCCTGACATTGATGCTACATAGCCTCCTCCCTAATGGGAGTGGGGCAAACAGTCTGTGAGCAGGGTGGTTGGGATCCTACACAATATTACCAGCCTTTTTCCGTCAACATTCTGCATATAAGTATGAATTGATGTCTTTATTGAGAATATTCCCTTTTTATTGGACCACATCAGCTTTTGTGCTCCAATAGACTGCAGCAAATTACAGAAAGCTCCATCAGTCATTTATACTTAGAAGTATGTATAGTGAGTGAGTATATGGTGAGTATAGTTTCTACTCTCTAGTATAGTTTCCAGTGATCATTTTGATGACTCCATTTTGAATAGTTTGAAAACAAATTTGGGAAAACAATTTTGCTGCTTAAGCTATATAATCATTTAAATTTGAGGATTTGATTTTGGTTACTGAAATTTGCTCTGACCTATCATCATTTAAAAGTCTCAAGTTACTTTCTGGGACTAGTAGACTTCAATCTTATAACCTTGCATATAGTAATAGGTCTACAACATTAAACTGATCACAATCTGATATGAGTTGATTCTGGCCCGAAATTTATTTACTCTACTACCTCCACCTTGCCTACCCCACTGTACCCCAGGATCAATCACCAATTTACTCCCACTCACTCCAATTGCCAATCAATCACATACACACTCCTCCCACTGTAACCCTTCCTCCCCTCCCCCAACCTCTCTCCCAATCACCTCCCTACTCCCCATCTCCCCCTCTCCCTCTCCCCATCTCACCCTCTATTCCCTTCCCTCCCCTCCCCCTCTCCCTCCCCTACTCTCACTCCCTCCCCCTCCACCCCTCTCTCTCCCCTCCCCCTCCCCTCTCCCCTCCTTCCTCCCCTCCCCTCACTCCCTCACCCTCTCTCCCTCCTCTCTTTCTCTCCCTTTCACTCCCCCTGTCCCTCTCCCCCCACCCCATCCCCTCACTCTCACCACCACACCCTCACTCTCCCTCCCCTCATCCCCTCCCCTCCCCCTCCCCTTCCCCCTCCACCACTTCCCTCTCCTACTATGCCCCTCCCCTGCTGTTCCCTGCTGCCTCACCTTTCTCATTTGATTCTATGTTACACCTTGCTCTCCATTATTTGCATCCCCTACTAACCTCCGCCTATCACCTCTCAACTTCTGTTGTTACTTCCATGCTTTCATCTGCCCATCACCCCTCCTCATCGAAATCCGCCTGTCACTTGCCGGCTCATACCCAGCCCCTTCCCCTTTATTACTGGCTATCTCCTATTGGTCTCTCAGCTGTGATGAAGGATCTCAACATGAATGACTGACTCTCCATTTCTCTCCACAGATGGTTCCTAACCCATTGAGTTCCTCCAGCAGTTTGCTTTTTGCATCTGATTCCACTATCTTTTCTGTCTCCAAAATTTATTCTGGTGAACTGACAGTTAATAGCACATGAATGCAAAGATGTTTGAAATGCCTGCAGTTTGTGCATTCCTCGAAATTCTGCATGCTCTATTTCCATGAACATGCCACCCACACTTTGCTGTAGGTTTGCAGCCAGAGCCCGAGAGGCACAGGGCATGTCTAGTGGAGCTACTGCCTCACCGCTCCAGTGACCTGGCCTCCCCAGCAATCCGCAGTGAGCTTTCATGTTCTCCCTGTGACTGCCTGGGTGCATCAGTTTCCTCCAATATCCCAGCGGCAGTGGGTTAATTGGCAACTGTCTAGTAGCATGTGAGTGGAGAAGCCCGGGGGAAGTTGATAGGAATGCTGGAAAAATAAATGGGATTAGTGTAGGATTAGTGTAAATTGGTTCTTGGTGGTCAGCATGAACTTAATGAGATGAAGAGCCTACTCCTGAGCTGTACATTGCCAAGATGCAACCCTCACTGCTCCCCAGATCTTCACTGATTCCATTCTTTCAGTGAGAATGAACTGATGAACAAACCAGGTAAGTTACAAGCAGCTTCCAGTTTTATATTTGATTGTTAATATATTCATATCTTTTTAAAGTTTTCAATTGTTTTAAATTGTATAATTTTTACTTTATTATATCTTATAGCATAACTATTTTTTAAAAGTGCATGAATTCACTTAATTTGTTATTGTCTAGAATCTTCCAATTGCTTTGACTGTCCTGACAGGTGGTTCGGCTTAGGAGTATGGCATCATTGACCATCAGGACATATCCAGCACTGGCAATTCACAAAGGAGAAAACCTGAAAATGTTGGAGATCAAAGTAATGCACACAAAATGCTGGAGGAACTCAGCAGGCCAGGCAGTATCTATGGAAAAGAGTAACAGTTGAAATTCTGGGCCAAGACTGTTCATCAGCATTTATGAAGGGTCCTGATGAACTGCCTCAGCCCGAAACGTCAACTATTTACTCTTTTTCAGAGATGCTGCCTAGCCTGCTGAGTTCCGCCAGCAGTTCATGTGCATTACATAGGGTTGCCAATTTGGCTGCATGGCTCAGCTCCCGGCCAATCAGCTCAGAGCCAGCTTCCTTCTGGAAGTTCATGCATGGGCAAGTTTGGCAGCCAGCAGTTGCAAAGTGCATCACAGTAACCTTGAGTCACAAAACTGGTAACCTCACAGAAGTATACAAATATACCACATCCCATTCTCTAGGGTGTTAAAACACCTGTCAGAGCAGAAGGGTGGAGACTGCACTGTGCTGAACTGGCTGGAATCTCCCTGAAATTGGCACACACCAGTTGAAGTTTGCTCATTTTCTTTACTCTATCTCATGCATTTTTGATATTGCAGTCTGAAAACAAGAACGGCTCAAAAAGATCAAAAGTAGAAAAAAATGATCACAAGCTGATTTTCTCAACTTCATGCTAAACATTCTGTTGCCTCGTGCTCACATCCTTCACTTTGACAAGTAAATGAAAAACAGATTAATGATAATAGCTTCCTCTATTTTTCTCTTATCACAGTAGTTTGTAAAACAGAGAAAAAATCACACATGGAGTGGTAATATTGTTGTATAGCAACAGCATTTCTGATGGTATGCAAATAAGTGTCAAATAGACTGAACTGATAACCTGGCAACAGTGGAATTAAATGTAACACCTGAGAAAAAGAAAGAATGAAAGTAGTGAAGATGTCGCTGCATGAATCTGGTAACCTGGGCTCAGTTGTCATCTCCAGTGCTATCTATGTGGATCCTGCATATTTCCCTGTGGCCAAATGGCTTTCCTTCGGGTGTTCCCGTTTCCTTCCATATGCCAAAGATGTGTGAGTTGGGAGGTTAACTGGTGCCTTGTGCGAATGGCCAGATCTAGGGAGATAGAGAGGGTGTTGGTGGGAACGTGAGGAGAATAGGTTACAGGGAAAATCAATGTGGGATTGAGGTTGCTCTGTGAACTGGCATAGAGCTGCTGAGCTGAGGTATCTCCTGCATCATAGAGAGATCTGGAAATGTGAGATGGTGGGGATAGGACTGGGCAGAAGGCCTTAGAGGATTGATGGATATTGGTTAAATTGGATATTATTGAAAAAGCTCCCAGAAGGATTAAGACATACTGTAAACTGATGTCAAAAGACTAAATGCATTAGGATGCCAGGACTGTGCTGCTTGCTCGTTTCAATAGTTAATGGATGCAGAGGCAACCACTAAGCTTCTCATGGGCTGAGTGTATCACCAAGGAATCTAATATCCTGAGTAACTTAGTTTAATTAAACTAATGGCAGACCCAAAGTCCTGGTTGAAGTGGAGGAAGAATCTTAAAGAAAAGGAATAAAGTGCCTAAAACTAATAGGCTTAGGTTTAGGATAAGGGATAAGGGGTTTAGAGGGGATCTGAGGAGCAAGTTTTTCCTGTTTTTGAATTTGTGGTACAGATGTTTGAAGGAGTTTGTTTTAAATGAATAGAAGGGTATAACAAGCTGAAAGCTGTGGAAGTTTCTGCTGATTCCTGCAGTGCTTACAGCAGTAATTATTATATCACAAGTCTTGTGAGCATATCTGATGCACCATCAATAACTCTCTCTGAGACGTAAAGGCGAGATATCGGCTTTTATTGGCTGGAAGAAGGAACAAGCAGTGGTTGACCACCATACTACATCCTGGAGACTGAGAGGCCGGGCTCAGGCCTCAATCGCCTTTATACAGGGGTCTGTGGGAGGCGCCACAGTAGCAGTCAGCAGGGGGCGTGTCCAGACAGGTATATGTCATTCACCACAGTATCCCATGAGCCTCATGGAATAAACAAGAAGGTTTGGTTCAGGACAATGGCTAATAAAGCCCAGCTCCCACATCTAAATTATGAGATCAATGTAAACCATTGTTACACTTTTCCATTACGCCACCAGTTCCTGACAATAATCTTTTCATTCATCTCATTTGCCTCAGTGCATTCAATGGGTTGTGCTTTTGCCACATATGGCCACAATGGCCACAATTCAAAAATATTTCACCGGATCTGAAGTTCACCAAGTTGACAAAAAGACATTATATAAATGGAAGACCTCTCTACTACTTTTCCTGTTGCTTCAAAAAAAGGACTTATAGTTTTTGGATTGAAACTAGAATAACATTCAACCCACTTTAGGACTGTTAAATGTGAAATACTGGACCCTTGTCGAGGATTAATAAATACAGAGTAGAGGATAAAATGGTTGGTAGTGCAGAAAAGCCAATACTGGGCAAATGAATAGAACTTTTGTTGGATCCTGGTGTTTTATTGAGTCAATTCACTCCAAACATTTCTACCACAAGATTAGGACAGGTTTATGACATATAAACCAATCCTGCACAGGTCATGTTGAATAGGTAGTGCTCATCAGATGGAAAACTAAAAGCCAGAAAATTTGACATAGCGTAACAGATCTTGGATAGGAAAGATTTTGAGGGATATGGGTCAAACATAGCCAAAAGGGATTTGCTTAGATGGGCACCTTGGTAGAGTTGGGCCAAAGGGTCTGTTCCTGTGCTATATTATTTATTGATTCTATGAGATCAAAACTGGCAGCAATGCCAAGGAGAGAATGAGAGCTGTTGAAGTCTAACTTCAGTCTAAACTGAGGTTCAAAACAATTGGTAATAAGCTGTGTGTCTGATATTGGAACAAAACACTATTTGATGAACATTCAGAAGAAATTAATTTGCTTTCTAATGTCTACAAGCCAGATGCCTCACCTACAGTTACTGTGAATAGACTGTCATGATATCAATATTACAACAGAAGCTGCTTTATTCAATTTAATGGTGAAAAATGATGTTTCTCCCTAACTGTGGATATTCTCCCCCAATGCTGAGTTTGAAGTAAATGCGAGTAAGTCCTCTCTTACACTTGTCAAGCTGTGTTGCTTCCTAATCCAGCTTCAACTCCGGCCTCTAGGAAGAAATGCACAGACTGGTGTCTACAGATATCCTGCACGATCAAAATATTCCTGATTCTTAATGTCCAGAACTTTATTGTCCCCTGTTTTGAATGAACACATCTGCGGCCTACCAGGGAAGAGAATTCCAAACTGCGTCTTTATCTGTTGCTTACAAGTAAGGTCTATATATGTGGTGAACTACATATACCTGTCTGGACATGCCCCCCTGCTGACTGCTCCTGTGGCTCCTCCCACGGACCCCGGTATAAGGGCAATTGGAGCCTGGGCTCTGCCCTCAGTCTCCAGGACATTGTGTGGTGGTCTTGTTCTTTCTTCCAGCCAATAAAAACCTATATCTCGCCTCACGTCTCGGAGAGTTATTCATGGTGCATCAATTTTATTGGCTGGAAGTCTAAAACATGGATAGCATTTTACGTCCGGAAAAATTAGACCTTGATCCTCAAGACTCCGAAGCAGCTCTTGCCTTTGAACTTTGGCTTGCCTGCTTCCAATCACACTTGGAACAGATTCCAGTGACTGAGCCTGCCACAAAGTACAAAATATTACTATCTAGAGTAAGTCTGAAAGTATTCTCTCTTATCAGGGACCTGCCAACCTACCAAAGGGGCACTGGACACCCTCAGAAGACAGTACCAATGGCCGGTGAACACCGTTTATGCAAGACATCGCCTAGCGACGCGGCGACAGCGACCCAGCGAGTCGAGCGGGCAGTTTTTCCGAGTCCTACAGGCACTCGTGTGAACTTGCGACTGCAAAGGACTGACGGCGGAACAACATGCGGAGCTGCTAGTACGAGACGCCTTCGTTACAGGGATCAGGTCAGTGTACGGGCGCCAGCGGCTGCTGGAAAATGCCGATCTTACCTTACGCTCGGTGATCGAGACGGCCGACATGCTGGAGGCTGCCCTGCACAACGCTGACACTGTCCAGCCGCGCGATCCCCCGCCAGTTCCGTGGACACTGCAGACCCCCGCCACCGCCACCTGCGAGCAAATTCACCAATGCCACTGCCAGTCGCGAGTCCACAAACTCCCCAAACCCAACCACAGCTGCTGCCAGTCGCAAGTCCACGCAGTGTTACTTCTGCGGACTCTAAAAGCACCCCCGAAAACGCTGCCCGGCCCGAGAAGCGACCTGCTCCAGCTGCGGGAAGAAGGGCCACTTCGCCAAGGCCTGTAAGTTGGAACCACGAGCGGGGTCAGGCAGCGCTGCGTGTGAGGCATGGGGGCCGACATCTTGGTCGCCGCCATCTTGCCTACCCACCTCGTGCGAGGCATGGGGGCTGCCATCTTGCCAGCCCGGATGGGGGCGGCCATCTTTGTCGGTGCCACCTTGCCCCGCCCCGACCCACCGGTGCTTACCGGGCACCAAGATGACAGTTCAACTCTGGCCTCCGTAACCCTCAACCAAAGTGCCCCACGCCAGCTTGCAAGGTCAATGATGGACATCCTGGTGGAGGGGCACAGGACTAGCTGCCTGTTTGACATGGGCAGCACTGAGAGTACTATTGACCCGGACACAGTGCAACGCTGCGGACTCGTGATACGGCCGGTAAGCCAGAGGGTCACCATGGTTTCTGGGTTGCATTCCACAGACATCCGGGTGGGTTGTGTAGTGACATTGGTGGTGCAGGGCACAGAATATTGGAACTTTGCGCTACTGGTCATGCCTCAACTGTGCGCACCTGTGCTATTGGGGCTGGACTTCCAGAGCCACCTTGAAAGTGTGACTATGGCATATGACGGGCCCCTCCCACCACTCACTGTCAGGAATCCTCAGTTTTGTGGGACTTCGCCATATACCCTGCTACTGACCACACACATACACCGACCCACACATCCCACCCTGCACCATGCCGACAGCTGCGCTGCTGACACCACTTGCAGCCTCTCCACCCTCAAGATCCCTCCCCCACCGCTGTTCGCCAACCTGACCCCCGACTGTAAACCTGTGGCAACTAAAAGCAGGAGGTACAGCGCGGGGGACAGGGCCTTCATTCAGTCAGAGGTGTAGCGGCTGCTCGGGGAGGGGATCATTGAGTCAAGCACGAGCCCTTGGAGGGCCCAGGTGGTTGTTGTTTGGACTGGGCAGAAAAATAGGATGGTCATGGACTATAGTCAAACCATCAATAGGTTTACGCAGCTTGACGTGTACCACCTACCCCGCATCGCGGATATGGTCAACCAGATAGCTCAGTACAAGGTGTACTCGACAATAGACCTGAAATCCGCTTATCACCAGCTCCCCATCCGCCCAGAGGACCGCCCCTACACCGCCTTCGAGGCGGGCGGCAGGCTCTATCACTTCCTGCGCGTCCCTTTCGGTGTCACAAATGGTGTCTCTGTCTTCCAGAGGGAAATGGACCGGATGGTGGACCAGTGCCAACTGAAGGCCGCATTTCCCTATCTGGATAACATCATCATCTGTGCTCACGACTGGCCGGATCACAACACCAACCTCCAATGACTTTTCCAAGTGGCCAAAGCCCTGAACCTTACTTATAACAGGGACAAGTGTGTGTTCGGAACCACCCGACTCGCTATCCTTGGGTATGTCGTGGAGAACGGGGTCACTGGCCCTGATCCCGACCGTATGCGCCCCCTGTTAGAACTCTCTCTTCCCACCACCCTCAGAGCCCTCAGACGGTGCCTGGGCTTCTTTTCCTATTACGCCTAATGGGTCCCTCACTACGTAGACAAGGCCCGCCCCCGGTCAAGTCTACCACATTTCCCCTCTCTGCCGAGGCCCGCGCGGCCTTCAGCCGCATTAAAGGGGACATTGCCAAAGCAACGATGCATGTGGTGGACGAGACCATTCCCTTCCAAGTAGAGAGTGACACCTCCAATTTCGCGCTGGTTGCTACCCTCAATCAGGCAGGCAAGCCAGTAGCCTTCTTTTCTCGTACCCTTCAAGGCCCTGAAATTCGGCACTCCGCGGTGGAGAAAGAAGCCCAGGCCATAGTGGAAGCTATTAGGCACTGGAGGCACTATCTCACCGGCAAAAGGTTCACCTTGCTGACCGACCAGCGCTCAGTTCCATTCATGTTCAGCAACCAACAGCGGGGCAAAATCAAAAATGATAAAGTTTTGAGGTGGAGAATAGAACTCTCCACCTACAACTGTGATGTCCTGTACCGACCTGGAAGGCTCAATGAGCCCTCTGATGCCCTATCCTGGGGAGCATGTGCCAGCGCACAGCTCGACCGGCTATACGCCCTCCATGCACATCTTTGCCACCCGGGAGTCACCCGATTTTACCATTTTGTGAAAGCCCAGAACCTGTCGTTCTCCCTTGAGGACATCAGGACGATGACCAGGGACTGCCAAGTCTGCGCTGAGTGCAAACTGCACTTCTACTGTCCTGAAAAGGCGCAACTTATCAAGGCCACCCGCCCCTTTGAGTGACTGAGTGTTGACTTTAAGGGCCCCCTTCCCTCCACCGACCGCAATGTCTACTTTCTCAACATTATTGACGAGTACTCGTGGTTCCCCTTCGCCATCCCCTGCCCCAACACCACTGCCACGTCCATCATAAAAGCCCTGCGCCAGCTCTTCACTCTGTTCGGATATCCCTGCTCTATCCACAGTGACAGAGGGTCCTCCTTTATGAATGACGAGCTGCGCCAGTACCTGCTGACTAGGGGCATTGCTACTAGTAGGACCACGAGTTATAATCCCCGGGGAAATGGACAGGTGGAGAGGGAGAATGCCACAGTGTGGAAGGCCACACTTTTAGCCCTTAAGTCAAAAGGTTTGCCGGTCTCTCGCTGGCAGGACGTCCTCCCCGAGGCACTCCACTCTATCCATTCCCTGTTATGTACGTCCACCAATGCCACCCCTCACGAACGCCTATTCTCTTTTCCCAGGAAGTCTGCCACTGGGACCACCCTACCAGCTTGGCTGACATCCCCAGGGCCAGTGCTGCTCCGGAAACATGTGAGGAGCAATAAATACTCCCCGCTGGTCGAGAGGGTTCACCTTCTGCATGTGAACCCCCAGTATGCCTACGTGGTCTTACCTGATGGGTGGGAGGACACGGTCTCCGTCCGTCACCTGGCGCCCGCAGGCCGAAACACTCCACGGTAACTATGAACCCTGTACCCAAGGTGACACCGCACACACCGAGCCCTACACAGACTCCTCACGATACTCCTATACCGGGCGTCTCGCACGCGCATATACCAGGCATATACACGCATGAGGGATCACTGACGCCTAGTGGGCTGACACCTCCAATCAGGCCAGAACCAGCACAACCTCCATCTCTGGTGCAATCACAACCGGTGCTACGTAGATCGCAGCTACAGATTTGACCACCTGATAGACTTAACCTGTAAATATACTTGTAAGAAACTTCGCTACATGGGGACTCTCTTTTAAAACAAAGGGGGGGTGAACGTGGTGAACTACATATACCTGTCTGGACACCCCCCCCCCACCCCCGCTGACTGCTCCTGTGGCTCCTCCCACTGACCATGGCTCCTCCCACAGACCCCGGTACGAAGGCGATTGGAGCCTGGGCCCTGCTCTCAGTCTCCAGGATGTAGTGTGGTGGTCAATTGCTGCTTGTTCTTTCTTCCAGCCAATAAAAGCCTATATCTCATCTCACGTCTTGGAGAGTTATTGATGGTGCATCAGTATATCTGTTAGAATTAAATTAATTTCTTTTGCTTAAATATAGAAGCTGCTCTTGCTCACATACAGCAAGCCATTGGATGTCAAACATACTGAACTCTCATTCCTTTCCGTCTTCTTCTAAAGCTGCTGACAAGCTTAAGTGAAATATGACACAGGGACTGATATTGGAAGAAGCTTTTGGAGAACTAAATGAGTCAACAACCTTACATTTAAACACTGTACTTAATATTAGTTCCAAGGTTGTCAAACCGAGGAGTGGTAGTGGGGATAAACTCCCACTTCCTAAAAGTGCTCCTCACGGCGTGCACCTCAAATAGCCTCCGACAACCAAGTCCAACTCCTGGCCTTCTCGTGTGGCTTAGCCTCTAAGCCAGGCAGAACTGTTCCTACTGACAGGAGAAGGGGCAAAGATGGGCCCTGGTGCCTTAAAACCATTGCTTCAGATAGATGCAGCTTGTCAGCCTGGGAAGACAGCCCATTTGAGAGAGGGAAAACTCTGATTTCAAACCTCCGCTGCCTTGCGGCCATGTCCACTCATGGGAAAGGCTTCGGGAGTAAACCCTGAGGACAAATCCAGAGCTGGAGACCCTAAGGCAATCTGACGTTGTCTTCAATCTCGTTCTGGCAACTCCTGCGATGACACTGGTGCCAAGCTGTATCGGTCCTTGCCCTTCCCTTGGACAACATCGCTGGCATGGAGAGGGGAGACTCGCTGCATGGGCAACTGCCAGTCTTCCATACAACCTTGCCCAGGCCTGTGCCCTGGAGAGTTCCAGGCACAGATCCATGGTCTCGTGAGACTTATGGATGCCATACACACATAATATTGGAAAGCATCCCAGGCACCTAAAAATAGCCTAAATCATTGAGGGCAGTTTTGCCTTTCAGCGGTGATTTACAATGAGCAATATCAAATTGGATGTCCGCAATATGTGATTACAAAAAAGAGAAAAGATCAGAAGCAGTATCAAGTTTAATATCACCGGTATATGTCATGAAGGTTGTTGTCTTTGCAACAGCAGTACACTACAATACATAATAGAGAAAAAAAGCTTAATTACAGGTGTATATATAATTGTTACTTTAAATAAGTAGTGTCCTTGAGTTCAATATCCATTCAGAAATCAGATGGTAGAAAATATACGGATTTGAAAATATATGAAAAGAAGGTTTGGAGAATGTTGGTGAAATCTAAGAGCCTGAATTACAGGGAGAATTTGGTTAGACTAGGACTTTATTTATTGGAGCATAGGAGATTATGGAGGTGTATAAATTTAACTTAAGAGGTGAAGGATTTAAAACAAACTTGAAGTTAATTTTTTCACACAGTGTGTGGTGAATATATGGAACAAGCTGCCAGAGGAAGTGGTTGAAGCAGGCACAATAACAACATATATAAGCCACTTGGACAAGTACACATTTAGGAAAGAGGGATGTGGGTCAAATGTGTGCAAATGGGACTAGCTCAGTTGGGCTTTTAGGTCAGCACAGATCAGTTGAACCGAAGGCCATGTTTCCATGCTGTGTTTCTCAATGACTCAATGGCTTGTCGTGCCCAGCCTGCCGTGAGCTTTCGATGCTGAGGACCTGTGCTATTTCCTACCATTGGTCAGATTAAAATGAATCCTCCTTAATTCAAGGCTCCAGTCAGAATCAAGTCAACATATAATTTATTTTCTCATGAGAACAGAATGTTTTTTTCCCATCTATGAAGATGACAGAATGCAAACCCCTACTCAGAGGCAAAGGAAGACAGCTCAAATATCAAGAACACTTTGTACCTCTGCACAGTAACAGTTAAGGATAAGAAGTGTATTACCAGCCATTGCTATTTGAATCATTAATACTTGACCTCTCCCAGCCTGTTGTGTTCAACTAGATCTGGTTCCCATAAAGCCATGTATCAGAAATGTCCTTCATTGTGTAGAATCATAATTTTCCTTCTCTCTCAGTCTCTTGGCACACCCTCCCCTACTGTTTACCAACAGTGACCAGAACTGTGATTTGATGATTTCTGGGGATTGCACAGAAATTTAAATTCCTTAAAGTTACATGTGCACATTCCTTAGAGTGCATGTGGTTGTGGTGGCTGTACCTTCACAATATAGTATAATTTTTGACAATTTGGATGGGGTTTCCTGTGCCTTTGCTGGTTCCATTCAAATCATCTGATGTTCTTCTAATTCTTTTTCATTCCATTTGCCCCTAAAAATACTGCTCCCTTGCAAATAAAGTGCTTGTAACTGATCAGCAGTATGCAACAGATACAAGTTTTGAATCCTTCCTGAACTCCACTCCAAAAACAACCACTGTAGTTCATCAGCCTACTGAATGGAGTGTCAATGGAGAAGACTTTCCCAGTTGCTTACAAAGTGATACAGACAAAGGAAATAAATAAAAAGAAGTGCAACAGCATTTTGTACGTTCAAGTGCTTAGTGACAGTCGGTCTCAGTAATAAACAACATGCATGACTTTCATCTAAATTTCTGATGATTGCCTTGAAACAAGAAAGATAATTGGGAGATTTAATCTCTTCCTGTGAAGAGCAGAAGGGGTTCAGTTAAAAGGGGGAATTCCATTTCACGCAGTTTAACAATGACAACTGGTTTTGGATTCGATATGTGTTATTCTTAATGCAGTAATTTCATCCACCTGAACTAAACTATTTTTGGGAGCAACAATCAATAATTGCTATGGATCCTAAAAAACATTAGTTAATCAGTCCTGAAGAAGGGTCTCAGCCCAAAATGTTGATGGTTTATTCATTTCCATAGATGCTGCCTAACTTGCTGAGTTCCTCCAGCATTTAGTATGTATTTTATTAGTTAATCAGGTAGTTTTATGCATCAGACTGTTGTGTAATGGACAGCATTACCATCACTTTATTCTATGTGATTTAACTAATTGTATCTAGATTCCCAGTTTCCGTGATGGGATTCAAACCCATGTTTTTGGATCATTACTCTCGGCCTCTGAGTTATTAGTCCAATAACTTAGTTTCTGTTTTGTCATTCTCTGCATCTGGAGCAATACCTTGCACAGGAGAAGGTGATTGTGGTTGTCAGTCCAGCCCCAAAACATCACTAAGGGATTTCATCAAGGCAATTCCCTGAGCTCAACCATCTTCAGCTGCTTCAACAATGATCAACAATTCTCCATCAGTACTAAAGTTAGACGTATCAACTGTATAACGTTCAAAATCAATTGCAACTTCTTATTTGTTAAGCATATTATCCCTGTGTATAGCAAGAGCAGCATAAGACTTAACACTTGCTCATAAGGCAAATACGAGGGGTGATTGCTAAATTCGTGTCTAAGGCAGAAGGAGTCAATTTTAGAAAACCTAGCACATTTATTTTTCCTATATTTACACACTTTGTCCAGCAGTTGTGGAGCATACGGATCCCTTCTTTGCAGAAGTCAGTGACTTGGACCTCCAGAAGTGGTCCACAGCATGGGGTGATGGATAAGTTTGTGGCCTAAGGTAGAAGGAGATGAATTATTAACTTCAAACTTTCTGCATTTTCACTCAAAGAGCTGAACTGCACATGCGTGTAACGAGAGCTGTATAACTCAACTCCTTCTACCTTAGGCCATGAAATTATCAATCACCCCATGCTGTGGACCACTTCTACAAAGAAGGGATCCATATGCTCCACAACCACTGGGATAAGTGTGTACATGTAGGAGGGAACTATGTTGAAAAACAAATGTACTAGATTTTCTAAAATTGACTCCTTCTATCTTAGGCCACGAACTTATCAATCACCCCTTGTAATGTTCATGTTGTATACGTGCCAGACAATGACTACTTCCAACAGGAGATATTCTAACCACTTATTCTTAACCACTCACAAATTACCATTATCCTAACTCCAGCACCAATATGTTGGAGGTCAGCTCTGATTGGATGTTATATTTTGTAATTCCAAAAGAAAAAACTAATTGAAAGAAAAACAAGGGGCAGGAGTCAGTGCTGTTGCTATTTCAAACTCAAAAGTTTTAAGGTGGATAAGTAACCTGGATTAGATGGGACTACAATCCAGAGTCCTGAGAGAGGTTGCTGAAGAGATAACAGATGCATTGGTCATGATCTTTCAAGGATCACTTAATTCTGGCATGGTCCTGGAGGACTAGAAGATTGCAAATGTCACTTCACTCTTTAAGAAGAAAGGAGGCAAAACAAAGGAAATTATAGACCACAAACATGAGGAAATCTGCAGATGCTGGAAATTCAAGCAAAACACAAAATGCTGATGGAACGCAGCAGGCCAGACAGCATCTATAGGAAGAAGCACTGTCCACATTTCGGGCCGAGACCCTTCGTCAGGACTAACTGAAAGAAAAGATAGTAAGAGATTTGAAAGTAGGAGAGGGAGAGGGAAATCCGAAATGATAGAAGACAAGAGGGGGTGGGGTGAAGCCAAGAGCTGGAAAGGTGATTGGGAAAAGGGATACAGAGCTGGAGAAGGGAAAAGATCATGGGACGGGAGGCCTAGGGCGAAAGAAAGGGGGAGGGGAGCACCAGAGGGAGATGGAGAACAGGCAAAGAGTGATGGGCAGAGAGAGAGAAAAAAAAGGGGGGAAATAAATAAATAAGGGATGGGGTAAGAAGGGGAGGAGGGGCATTAACGGAAGTTAGAGAAATCAATGTTCATGCCATCAGGTTAGAGGCTACCTAGGCGGAATATCAGGCGTTGTTCCTCCAACCTGAGTGTGACTTCATCTTGACAGTAGAGGAGGCCATGGATAGACATATCAGAATGGGAATTGATTTCTCTAACTTCCGTTAATGCCTCTCCTCACCTTCTTACCCCATCCCTGATTTATTTATTTCCCCCCTCCTTTTTTTCTCTCTCTGCCCATCACTCTGCCTGTTCTCCATCTCATGAGGCTGCTTAACAAGATAAAATTCTACGGCGTTATAGTAAATATACTGGCATGGATAGAGGAATGGCTGACAGGCAGGAGGCAGCAAATGGGAATAAAAGGGGCCTTTTCTGTTTGGCTGCCAGTAACTAGTGGTGTTCCTCAGGGGTCAGTATTGAACCCACTACTTTTCACATTGTTTGTCAATGATTTGGATAATGGAATTAATGGCTTTGTGGTAAAGTTTGTGGATAATATTAAAATAGGTAGTGCTGAGGAAGCAATGCGATTGCAGCTGAACTTAGACAAATTGGAAAAATAGGCAAACAAGTGTCAGATGGAATACAGCATTGGGAAATGTGCAATAATACATTTTGGTAGAAGGAATAATAGTGCAGATGATTATCTAAATAGGGAGAAGTTTCAAACATCAGAGGTGCAGTGGGACTTCGGAGTCCTCGTGCACATGTTAAGTCTGTGATAAAGAAGGCAATTGCAATATAACTGATGCACCGTCAATAACTCTTGGAGATGTGAGGCGAGATATAGGCTTTAATTGGCTGGAAGAAAGAACAAGCAGCAATTGACCACTACATTGCATCCTCGAGACTGAGGCCTGGCTCAGGCCCCAATCGCCTTTATACCAGGCTCCGTGGGAGGAGCCACAGGAGCAGTCAGCTGGGGGCGCGTGTCCAGACAGGTATATGCAGTTCACCACATTCACCCACCCTTTGTTTTAAAAGAGAGTCCCCATGGGGCGAAGTTTCTTACAAGCATATTTACAGGTTAAGTCTATCAGGTGGTCGAATCTGTTGCTACGATCTACATAGCACCGGCTGTGATTGCACAGGTTCTAGCCTGACTGGAGGTGTCAGACAACTTGGTGTCAGTGATCCCTCATGCGTGTGCAAGGCACCTGGTATATGTGTGTGCGAGACGCCAGGTATAGGAGTGTCGTGAGGAGTCAGTGTAGGGCTCGGTGTGTGCAGTGTCACTAGGGTACAGGGTTCATAGTTACCGTGGAGTGTTCGGGGTAGTGGTCTGCTGCTCCTGTGGGCGCCAGGTCGCGGACGGAGACCGTGTCCTCCCACCCATCAGGTAAGACCACGTAGGCATACTGGGGGTTCGCATGTAGAAGGTGAACCCTCTCGACCAGCGGGGAGTATTTATTGCTCCTCGCATGTTTCCAGAGCAGCACTGGCCCTGGGGATGTCAGCCAAGCCGGTAGGGTGGTCCCAGTGGCAGACTTCCTGGGAAAAGAGAATAGGCGCTCGTGAGGGGTGGCATTGGTGGACGTACATAACAGGGAGCGGATGGAGTGGAGTGCCTCGGGGAGGACCTCCTGCCATCGAGAGACCGTCAACCCTTTTGACTTAAGGGCTAAAAGTGTGGCCTTCCACACTGTGGCATTCTCCCTCTACACCTGACCATTTCCCCGGGGATTATAGCTCGTGGTCCTACTAGTAGCAATGCCCCTAGCCAGCAGGTACTGGCGCAGCTCGTCACTCATAAAGGAGGACCCTCTATCACTGTGGATATAGCAGGGATATCCGAACAGAGTGAAGAGCTGGCGCAGGGCTTTTATGACGGATGTGGCAGTGGTGTCGGGGCAGGGGATGGCAAAGGGGAACCGCAAGTACTCGTCGATAATGTTGAGAAAGTAGACATTGCAGTTGGTGGAGGGAAGGGGGCCCTTAAAGTCAACACTCAGTCACTCAAAGGGGCGGGTGGCCTTGATAAGTTGCGTCGTTTCAGGACGGTAGAAGTGCGGTTTGTACTCAGCGCAGACTTGGCAGTCCCAGGTCATCGTCCTGATGTCTTCCAGGGATTATGGCAGGTTCCAGGCTTTCACAAAATGGTAAAATCGGGTGACCCCTGGGTGGCAAAGATCTGCATGGAGGGCGTATAGCCGGTCGAGCTGTGCACTGGCACACGCTCCCCCGGGATAGAGCATCAGGGGGCTCATTGAGCCTTCCAGGCCGGTACAGGATATCATAGTTGTAGGTGGAGAGTTCTATTCTCCACCTCAAAACTTTATCATTTTTGATTTTGCCCCGCTGTTGGTTGCTGAACATGAACGGAACTGAGCGCTGGTCGGTCAGCAAGGTGAACCTTTTGCCGGTGAGATAGTGCCTCCAGTGCCTAATAGCTTCCACTATGGCCTGAGCTTCTTTCTCCACCGCGGAGTGCCGAATTTCAGGGCCTTGAAGGGTATGAGAGAAGAATGCTACTGGCCTGCCTGCCTGATTGAGGGTAGCAGCCAGCGCGAAGTCGGAGGTGGCACTCTCTGCTTGGAAGGGAATGGTCTCGTCCACCGCATGCATCATTACTTTGGCAATGTCCCCTTTAATACGGCTGAAGGCCGCGGGGGGCTCGACAGAGAGGGGAAATGTGGTAGACTTGAACAGGGGGTGGGCCTTGTCTGCGTAATGGGGGACCCAGTGAGCGTAATAGGAAAAGAAGCCCAGGCACCGTCTGAGGGCTTTGAGGGTGGTGGGAAGCGGGAGTTCTAACAAGGGGCACATACGGTCTGGATCAGGGCCAATGACCCCGTTTTCCACGACATACCCAAGGATAGCAAGTCGGGTGGTTCCGAACACACACTTGTCCCTGTTATAAGTAAGGTTCAGGGCTTTGGCCACTTGGAAAAATCATTGGAGGTTGGAGTTGTGATCTGACCAGTCGTGACCACAGATGGTGATATTATCCAGATAGGGAAATGTGGCCTTCAGTTGGCACTGGTCCACCATCCGGTCCATTTCCCTCTGGGAGACTGAGACACCATTTGTGACACCGAAGGGGATGCGCAGGAAGTGATAGAACCTGCTGCCCGCCTCAATGGCGGTGTAGGGGCGGTCCTCTGGGCGGATGGGGAGCTGGTGATAAGCGGATTTCAGATCTATTGTCGAGTACACCTTGTACTAAGCTATCTGGTTGACCATATCCACGATGCAGGGTACTGGGTACGCGTCAAGCTGCGTGAACCTATTGATGGTCTGGCTATAGTCCACGACCATCCTATTTTTCTGCCCGGTCTGAACAACAACCACCTGGGCCCTCCAAGGGCTTGAGCTTGGCTCAATGATCCCCTCCCTGAGCAGCCGCTGCACCTCCGACTGAATGAAGGCCCTGTCCCCCGCGCTGTACCTCCTGCTTTTAGTTGCCACAGGTTTACAGTCGGGGGTCAGGTTGGCGAACAGCGGTGGGGAAGGGACCTTGAGGGTGGAAAGGCTGCAAGTGGTGTCAGTAGCGCAGCTGTCGGCATGGTGCCGGGTGGGATGTGTGGGTTGGTTGTGTGTGAGTGGTCAGTAGCGGGGTATATGACAAGGTCCCACAAAACTGAGGATTCCTGACAGTGAGTGGTGGGAGGGTCCCGTCATATACCATAGTCACACTTTCAAGGTGGCTCTGGAAGTCCAGCCCCAATAGCACAGGCGCTCACAGTTGAGGTATGACCAGTAGCGCAAAGTTCCGATATTCTGTGCCCTGCACCACCAATGTCGCTAAACAACCCCCCCCCCCCCCGGATGCCTGTTGTATGCGACCCAGAAACCATGGTGACCCTCTGGCTTACCGGCCGTGTCCTGAGTCCGCAGCATTGCACCGTGTCCAGCTCAATAAAACTCTCGGTGCTGCCCGTGTCAAACAGGCAGCTAGTCCTGTGCCCCTCCACCAGGATATCCATCATTGACTTTGCAAGCTGGTGTGGGGTGCTTTGGTTGAGGGTTACGGAGGCCAGAGTTGAACTGCCGTATTGGTGCCGGGTAAACACAGATGGGTCAGGGGCAGGGCGAGGTTGCACCGACAAAGATAGCCGCCCCCATCCGGGCTGGCAAGATGGCGGCACCCATGCCTTGCTTGAGGTGGGCAGGCAAGATGGCAGCGACCAAGATGGCAGCCCCCATGCCTCACACGCAGCACTGCCCGACCCCGCTCGTGGTTCAGACTTACGGACCTTGCCGAAATGGCCCTTCTTCCCACAGCTGGAGCAGGTCGCTTCTCGGGTCAAGCAGCATTTTCAGGGGTGCTTTTCAAGTCCGCAGAAGTAACACTGCGCGGACTTGCGACTGGCAGCAGCTGTGGTCGGTTTTGGGGAGTTTGTGGACTCGCGACTGGCAGCGGCGGGTGGCGGGGTCTGCAGTGTCCACGGAACCGGCGGGGGATCACGCGGCTGGACAGTATCAGCGTTGTGCAGGGCAGCCTCCAGCATGTCAGCCATCTCGATCGCCAAGCGTAAGGTAAGATCGGCATTTTCCAGCAGCCGCTGGCGCACATACACTGACCTGATCCCCGTACTAACAGCTCTGCATGTTGTTCCACCATCAGTCCTTTGCCGTCGCAAGTTCGTACGAGTGTCTGTAGGGCTCGGAGAAACTCGGCACTCGATTTGCCGGGTCACTGTCGCCGCGTTGCTAAGCGATGTCTTGAGTAGACGGTGTTCACCGGCCGCAGGTACTGTCTTTTGAGGGCATCCAGTGCCCCTTGGTAGGTCGGCAGGTCCCTGATAAGTGAGTAAACTTTGGAGCTGACCCTCGAAAGGAGGATTCTGTGCATAATAGCGGGCTCAGTCACACGAACCTCCTCCAAGTATGATTGGAAGCATGCAAGCCAGAGTTCAAAGGTAAGAGCTGCCTCTGAGTCTTGAGGATCAAGGTCTAATTTTTCCAGACGTAAAATGCTTTCCATGTTTTAAAACTTCCTGCCAATAAAATTGATGCACCATCAATAACTCTTGGCGATGTGAGGCGAGATATAGGCTTTTATTGGCTGGAAGAAAGAACAAGCAGCAATTGACCACCACACTGCATCCTGAAGACTGAGGCTGGGGCGGGTGTCCCCAATCGCTTTTATATCGGGGTCTGTGGGAGGAGCCACAGGAGCAGTCAGCGGGGTGGGCGTGTCCAGTCAGGTATATGTAGTTCACCACAATAACCATATAACCATATAACAATTACAGCACGGAAACAGGCCATCTCGGCCCTTCTAGTCCGTGCTGAACGCTTACTCTCACTTAGTCCCACTGACCCGCACTCAGCCCATAATCCTCCATTCCTTTCCTGTCCATATACCTATCCAATTTTTTTTAAATGACAAAATCAAACCTGCCTCTACCACTTCTACAGGAAGCTCATTCCACACAGCTACCACTCTCTGAGTAAAGAAATTCCCCCTCATGCTACCCTCAAACTTTTGCCGCTTAACTCTCAACTGATGTCCCCTTGTTTGAAATTCCCCTACTCTCAATGGAAAAAGCCTATCCATGTCAACTCTATCTATCCCTCTCATAATTTTAAATACCTCTATCAAGTCCCCCCTCAACCTTCTACGCTCCAAAGAATAAAGGCCTAACTTGTTCAACCTTTCTCTGTAACTTAGGTGCTGAAACTCAGGTAACATTCTAGTAAATCTACTCTGTGTTCTCCTGTTGTCATTTATTTCAAGGGGAATAGAATATAAAACAAGGAGATAATGCTGAGCCTTTATAAGACACTAGTCTGGCTGCACTTGGGGTATTGTCAACAGTTTTAGGCCCTTTATTTCAGAAAGAATGTGTTGTCATTAAAGAGAGTCCAGAGGAGGTTCACGAAGATGATTCTGGAAATGAAGGAGTTAACATATGAGGAGCGTTTGGCAGTTTTGGGCCTGTACTCATTAGAATTTCGAAGAATGCAGGGTGACAGGGGATTTTGTTGAAACCTACCGAATGTTGAAAGGAATAGACAGGGTGAACGTGGAGAGGATGTTTCCATAATGGGGATATCTAGAACTAGAGGGTACAGCTTCAAAATTGAAGGGTGACCTTTCAGAACAGAGGTAAGGAGAATTTTTTTTAACCAGACAGTGATGAATCTGTAGAATGCTCTGCCGTTGACTGTGGGGGAGGCCAAATTCGTGGGTATATTTAAGGTGGAAGTTGAGCATTTTCTGATCAGTCAGGCCATCAATTGTGAGAAGGCAGATGTATAGGTTTGAGTGGTATCCAGGATCAGCCATAATGGAACGGTGGAACATGCTCAATGGGCTGAATGGCCTAACTCTGCTCCTATGTCTTATGGTCTTGTGATCTAAAGGAGGTGGAAGATAACCTGTGTACGTTTGGTTTTATATTAAGCAAGGCATGCACAGATTACATAGTAGCATGATAACATATGCCATTCATGTACTTTATGCATATAACAAGGAAGGCTTAATCATACAACATATTTATAATATTGCTCTAATATTAAATACACAACACTCTTCCTGGCACTCAACATGGAATACATCTGAACTTTTATATATAGATAGATAGATAGCATGCTATATATGATACCACTACTATATAGAAATCCATAGCACAGTAAATTAAAAAAAAATGCCATTCAGGTCTAAAGATTTAATCTCTGTGGAGGATTTCTTATTCTTGTGGAAAACCATCTTTTCTGATGAGGGAGGTCTTGTGTCTGTGAAAACAATCCATTTCTGGGGCCTCCTCCCTGGTGGTTGGAGGAGCTGACTCTGAGACTGCAGGAGGTGGCTCTGACAGCTCTGGACACCTTTCTTCTCCTTTTCTCAGATTTTCCTTCTGGATCTACTTTGATCCTTGCCTCTCAACCAGTCCTGGCTTGTTTCTCTTTATCTTGTTCTTGATCCCTTTTTCCCTATCCTTGGTTCTCTCATGATCCCTATCACGGTCTCACTCATGGTCTCGATCCCTCTCATTCCTTCTCTTTTTCTTTCTCACATTCCTTCTCTCTTACACACCTTTCACTTTCTAGATCATGTTCTTTCTCTCTTTCTCTTCTCTCCTTTTCAACTTCTTGCCTTTCTGTTTTCTCACCCTTTTTCTTCTAGTTTTTTGTATCTCTGAATTTGCTAATTTCTCAAGAAATTAGGTCATGTTTATCCTCTTCCATTTCCATAGCATTTATCTCATCACCCTCTTTCTTTTCCTTTTTCTTCTTCTAGAATGTGCATCTCGATCTGAGGAAGATTTATTTAGTTCACTGGAGTATTTGCTTATTAATCCTTTCATTACTCCTTTTATGATCTGATTTCTTCTGTTTGTTTCCTCATCCACAATATCATTTGACAAATACTCTGTTTTCATATCTCCATTGGTGCTTTTCTTTTTGGTCTTTCATTCATCCAGTTGGGCGTTGGTCTTTGCAGCTACTTTTACAAGCAGCATTTTGTCCTCCCCTAGAAGATCATGCAATAACCTTAATGCACTCAGAGTAGATTTTGATTCTTTATATCAGAAAAGCCAAATGCTTGCAAATTTCCTGTATCTCCTTGAACTCTCTTCCAACTTAAAACCAAGCCACGTTTCACAAGTAACTACCTGGTTAACAGCTTTCTCAGATGTATTACCTACAAAAACTGTTGTAGTTGTGCCACTGCTTTTGTCACTTTCATGATCCCTCTGAGCAACATGGTCCTTCCATAGTCCAGTATGTTTTCCAACTAGATGCATAATTCGTTTTCAGTTGCTTCTACTGCAGAGGCTGTGGCATGTGTCTGACATCATCATTTCCTTTGTCTTTTGGAAAGTTACCTTGCACTACTTAAACCATTGCCATTTATTCCCAGTCCATAGTAATGAGTTCAAGGTGTGGGGCACTGTAGCCAAGTTGGGCAGGAAGCTTTTATAGTAATTAACAAATCCAAAAACAGACTGCAACTATGACTTGTCCCTTGACCTTGGGGCATCCATCATTGTCTGAGCTTTCTCAGCACACTCATGCAATCCTTGTGTAATAATGTCGTGACCACATTAAGTGCTTGTTATACTGTGCTCTGAGCCCATAATCTTCTAATCCTTTTAATGCTGTCTTGCGATTTTGGAGATGTTCCTTGTCAATCTTAGCAATAGCAAAGATGTCTTCCAGGTAGCACTGAGTACCTGGGCAGCCTTGCAGCACCTGATCCATTACTTTCTGCTAGAGTGCAGGTGGAGATGCTACTCCAAAAATAAGTCTATTATAGCAATAAAGCTATTTGTGAGTGTTTATGTTGAGAAACACTTTGGTCATTTCTTCCATATCCATTTGTAGGTATTGCTTCCATGTGATCTAGCTCACTGCTTACATTATCATGGATGGTATAAGGAACTGGGTGGGCTTTGTAAAACTTGGGTGTGGCATTTTCATTTAACACTACTTTACCCTTGATATCCATGCCATCCTTGAGCACTGCTGTGACATCATCCAGTACCTTTCTTAATTTGCTTTTAGTTGACTCTATTGCAAGAGTTGTGGCATGCAAATGGTGGATGGATCACCAATGAAGTTACAGTTGTCTCAGCCAATCACAGTGCCATAATGCTGGAGCTCCTTCAATTATCACATACAAGCTTGTCGGTTATTGTATTTCACTGTTAAGAGCATCATTCCCACAGAAGTTATCTCTTCTCTAGTATAAGTTCTTAGTTGGATATCAGCAGGCTACAGTTTAATATCTTTGAAACGCCATTCAACCACATTCTGTGGAATGACAATAATCAACACATCCATCCTTGCAATTACTGCCTCTTCCAAGCTCACATTACACATGTTGGTTCCTCCTGAACTTCTGTCTTTGAATCGCTCCAATCAGTTTTCAACAGAGTGCTGCCTTTATTTTTCAATTCTCTAGTAGCAATTGCAGCTTTTAAGTTACTTCTGAAATCCACCACATTTCAAGCATTTCTTTACAGGTTAAGATAATTCTCTGAGCAAAAACAGATCCTGGGCTTTTGATCAGTCCTTTTAACTCAGTGATTCTTTGTTAACAGTATCCATGCAGCGAGTGCCAATGGAAGCAGTCTTTCCCTTTCAGTGTTGTCAAATGCCCAGGGTCTGGAATGGATCAGCAGGAATAAAGCATGAAGAAGAGATAATCATGATCAGCTGCTATCCCTATAGGGAGATGTAGTTGATACTGTCTTTCTTTGCATTCCAGCAGGAATCAAAAAATACTTGGCATCATTCACTTTATTATCAAACACAAATCAACATGAAGAATTTCAACACAGCAGACTCAAAGGCAGATGTGGTGTTTACAGTTGTCAAGCAACTGGGATCTTCAATAAATCATTCTCAGGACTTGCAAGAAAACCAACTCTCATTTCATAACCCTCTGCCATCTGCAGGGAGAATTCATCATCTGTTGATTGTTCACTTTGTGTTATGGTTTGACTGAGATGAAAACCCTCTCTTGTCACTCAGTCTACTTTATGTTCTCCAGGAACAACGTGAAGAAGTTTTAGTTTTGCCCAAAAGAAAAGCTACCACTGGGATGTAATCCAAATCCCTCTTGTTAATAGTCATTGGGTAACACAGCATGGAAACAGGCCATCTTCTTCGTACTGACTGAGGTATTGAACAGGCTAGTCCCATTTGCCCGCATTAAGCTCATACAGGGTGGCATGGTAGTGTAGTGGCTAGCACAATGCTCTACAGTGCAGGTGACCTGGGTTCAATTCCTGCTGCTGCCTATAAAGAGGTTGAATGTTTTCACCATGACCTTGACATGCTCTAGACTGTGTTTCCTCCCACAGTCCAAAGATATACCAGTTGGTGGGTTAATTGGTCATTGTAAACTGCCCCGAGATTATTCTAGGATTAAATCGAGGGATTTCCAGGCAGCATGGCCCGAAGGCAGCATGTGCTGTTCCTCAATAAATAAATAAAAATCCCTCTAAACCTTTGTTGTGTTTTTATACATACCATGGGTTACTCATTAAGAAACATATTCTAGAAGAACATAACTAGAACTTTTATTTAACAGCAAACAGCAACCTTGTCTTAACATACAAGCTTCTCGATCATTCTGTCATTTCTGTGCATGCTCTTAGCTCCGTCCAATCACATCCTTACTCGTGACGTGTGATATCACCACGTCTTCCTTTCCTTAAAAAGAAAAACAATTAACAACATTAATCAAAACAAATGCATAATTTAACATCTCTATCAGTCTCTCTGGGGGTCTACAAACACAAGTAGACCTTCTAAGTGGTTCACACAGTTCTTGTGTTTCATTGTTTCATGTTTCCATGTTTCGTCTGGTCTGCATCAGTTAACTGAAACCCTGACATTAGCTCTTTCTTGAGGTCTTTAAGAAGAAATCGCAATTCATTCATTAACTGTGTAATCTCTTTTTTATGCTGAGACTTCATCATTTCAATAAAACTTCTCAATTCCTTCACTTGTGCTTTCACTTCTTCAATTGGATCCTGATTCTTGTTACTCTTTAGCTTCAGATCAGTACTGTACTGTACTGGCAAGTTTGGTTTAGGTGGCAATGCTTAGTCAGATGCTGGTAACAAAGGGATGGGTCTGGGATTTTTCTTCGGGAAGTTTTTCTTTCAGATGACATCTTACTCTCCATCAGATTCGTTGTCACTTCATTATTTTTTCTAATATGTTCCCAATTTACAGCATCTACTGTGCGGTTCTCGATAAAAAGTTCTTTCGCCTGCGAAATCATGGTCTCCAAAGCTTTGCAGAGTGCCACAGCTTTTCCCAAATTCAAATCTTGTTCTAACAGTCTTTCTCTCAGACCATTATCCAGAATGCTGCAAACAATTCTGTTTTTAATGAGACGGTCTGTAAGCTCTGCAAACTCACATGTTTTACTGAGATTTCTCAATTCCATAACAAATTGATCAATCGTTTGACCAGCTTTCTGCTTGCATGTTTGAATTTGTACCGGTCATACGTCAAATTGCGCTCCGGTATACAAAATGCTTCAAAGTTGTTGATTATCGCTTTTAAAGTCAAAATATCTCCATGCTCAAATGTAAAATGGTTACGTAACTCAAATGTGTCATCACCAATCACGTGGAGTAGAATTGCAGCTCCATTTTCTCTGATTTATTTTCTGATCCAATCGCTGATAAATAAATTTCAAAACGCTGTTTAAAGCTTTTCAAGTTTTCAGCTATGTTCCCAGTCAGCTGAAGTGTTTTTGGAGGTTGCAAAATTTCCATTCTTAAAGCTGTTAGCAAACAATGAGAAAGTTCACACCTTTTTCTCGATGATCTTTGCTTCTCCTGTCTTAGCGAAACGAATTATTCTTCCAGACCGACTTCTGACACTATGTTGTATTCTTTACCTGTACCGTGGGTTACTCATAAAGAAACATATTCTGGAAGGATATAACTAGAAATTTTACTTAAAGGCAAACAGCAACCATGTCTTAACATACAAGCTTCTCGATCATTCTGTCATTTCTGCGCATGCTCTTAGCTCCATCTATCACGTTCTTACACATGATGTGTGATATCACCACAACCCTTACTGTCCATATTCCTCATCAAGTGCCTTTTAAATGATCTTATTGCATCTGCCTCAGCTACTTCAACTGGCAGCTCATTCCATATTCACGTCACCCGCTGGGGAAAGAAATTACTCCTCAGGTCCCTTTGAGCATTTTCCCACTCTGACCTTAAACCTATGCCTTATCTTATCTTAGTTCCCCTTCCCGGGTTGGGGGGGGGGAACATATGCATCCACCCTATCTGTGCCCCCCATGATTTTGTACATCTCTATCAGGTCACTCTCAATATCCTACACTCTAAAGAATAAAGTTTTCCCAACTCCCCTTATGACTCAAGCTCTGGAGTGCTGTCTGCAGCCCTGTAAATCATCTCTGCTCTCTTTCCAGTGTCCAATTCACACTGAGCTTTGTTTAAGGTTGCAAGATGCATTGCCAGCAAGAACTTCCCTGATTGACTGTCATTGCACTTTACTGCTTTATGAGACTAAGCTAAACATCAAACTGATTTTGCTAATTCAATGTTCTTAGCAATTTTCAACAGGGAAAGTTGTGGTGTGTCAAACCCTTTAAAAGGAAGCCTCCACAAACCTGCAATGATGAACTTAAATAAGTAAATTATTATTATCGCATGTACCAAGGTATGGTGGAAAACTTAGTTTTGCATGCCATCCATACAGAACATTACGTCACATCAGTGCATTTAGGGAACACAAGGGGAAAGCAACAACAGAATTCAGAATGAAGTGTTACAGTTCCAGAGGAAGTACAATGCAGGCAGGTAATAAGGTGCAAGGCCGTAATGAGGTAGACCGTGATTCAAGAGTCCATCTTATCGTACTAGGGGACCATCCAGTAGTCATATAACAACAGGGTAGAAGTTGTCCTTGAGCCTGATGGTATGCATTTTCAGGCTTTTGTACCTTCTGTCCATTGGCAGGGGAGAGAGAGAGAATATCTGGGGGAGTTTGGGGTTTACCAGGACAATGAGAAGAATTTGCACACACAGTATCATGAAGAGCATTATGATTAGTTCAGGCAGATGGGGCTTGTCAGCCGTGGTTGACAGCTCATTGAGGAGAAGGAAAACTGATCGCAAACCTCCGCTGTCTTGTGGCTATACCTACTCATGGGGTAGGCTTCAGGAGTAAATCCTGAGAGAATCCCTAAGGCGGTCCTATACTGAGTTCAACGGTGATTGGCAACTCCTGCAATGCTGCTGGAGTTCTCTGCTGTTCCTGCCAGTTTCTGCCATTCCCTTGGGTTCATCAAATGCACGGAGAGGGGGAACTTGCTACATTGGCAACAGCTTGCTCTCCATATTGTACAGCTCAGGCTTGTGTACCTAGACAGCTCGGATACAACATCCATGGTCGACGCTGACCGATGGAGACCCTCACCATTACCATGAGGCATCCTTTCTTTCTTTTTCAATCTTTTTATTAAATTTCATATATAAAAAAAACAACACAAAATAATGAATAGATTACAGATTCAATAGACTTGAGATTACATTAGTAATAGGATAATAATATCCTATTAAAACATCCATCAACAAAAGGTACATAAATCAATCAAGTCTATATAAATATATATGAAAAACAAAAATAATCGTCGAAAAAAGAAAAAAAAATTGAAATTATATATGAGAAAAAATATATAATGAACAAGAATACTAAACTAAAACTAACATGGGCAATAATAGCACTTTATAAATATATAAAGGTGTCAAGAAAAACTCCAGAACTCCATACCTGAACAAGTATAAGTAGAGAAAAGGATCTGAAATAAGCCAAATTAATTCATATGAAAGTGTCGAATAAATGGTCCCCAGGTTTCTTCAAATTTAATTGAAGAATCAAAGATAGTGCTTCTGATTTTTTCCAAACTCAGATAAGAAATAGTTTGGGAGAACCACTGAAATGTAGTAGGAGGATTTACTTCTTTCCAGTTTTGTAATATAGACCTTCTGGCAATTAATGTTACAAAAGCAATCATTCGTCTGATTGAAGGGGAAAGCTGATTGCCATCTTCATTTGGTATACCGAAAATTGCAGTAATAAAATGGGGTTGTAAATCGATATTCCATACTGAGGAAATGACATCAAAAATGTCCTTCCAATAGTTATGTAAAGTGGGACATGTCCAAAACATGTGAGTCAATGAAGCCACTTCTAAGTGACATCTGTCACATTGAGGATTAATATGCGAATAAAATCGGGCAAGTTTATCTTTAGACATATAAGCTCTATGTACAATTTTAAATTGTATTAAAGCATGTTTAGCACAAATAGAGGAGGAATTAACCATTTGTAAAATTTTTTCCCATTTATCTGTTGATATATTACATCGAAGTTCTTTTTCCCATTCTTGTCTAATTCTATCCGATATTTCTGGCTGTATCTTCATAATCATGTTATAAATAAAAGCTACTAATCCCTTCTGACAAGGATTAAAAGTAAAAATCAAATCTGAAAAATCCGATGGAGTTGAATTAGGAAAAGATGGAAGAATTTTATGTAAGAAATTTCTAATTTGTAAGTATCTAAAAAAATTAGATTTAGGTAATTCAAATTTGTTGGATAGTTGATCAAAAGACATCAAAGTACCTTCAAAAAAAAGATCACAAAAACATTTTATACCTTTCCTTTTCCATATACTAAAAGCTTGATCTGTCAATGAAGGTTTGAAAAAAAAATTACATAAAATAGGGCTGTCCAGAGCAAAGTTTTTCAGATTAAAGAATTTGCGAAATTGAAACCAAATTCGTAGTGTATGTTTAACAACAGGGTTAGATATCTGTTTATTGAATTTGGCTAAATCAATAGGAAGAAAAGAACCAAGAACGGAAAATATAGAATATCCCTTAACCTCACTACATTCCAAATTTACCCACTGTGGGCACACAGGTGAATCCAAATCTAGTTTCCAGTACATTAGGTTACGAATATTATTCGCCCAATAATAAAATCTAAAGTTAGGTAAAGCTAGACCACCATCTTTTTTAGACTTTTGTAATTGCCTTTTGCTTAACCTAGGATTTTTATTTTGCCAAACAAATGAGGAAATCTTTGAATCAATATTATCAAAAAAAGATTTAGGAATAAAAATTGGTAAAGCTTGGAATAAATATAAAAATTTCGGTAAAATCATCATTTTAATAGCATTAATCCGACCAACTAATGATAAAAATAAGGGAGACCATCTAGTAGTAAGTTGCTGAATTTGATGAAGCATAGGTAAAAAATTCAGTCCAAATAAATCTTTATATTTCTTGGTGATTTTTATACCTAAATAGATAAAGTTATCAGTAACAACTTTAAATGGCATCCTATCACTCAATAAAGTTTGCGCGTTTAAAGGGAATAACTCACTCTTATCTAAGTTTAACTTATAACCAGAAAAACTACCAAATTGAGCCAACAAGGATAAAATAGCAGGAATAGACCTACTAGGATTAGAAATATATAACAACAAATCATCAGCATAAAGCGATAATTTGTATAACTTCTCATTACGGGTAATACCAAAAATATTAGGAGACTCACGAATAGCAATAGCTAAAGGTTCTAATGCAATATTAAATAATAAAGGACTTAAAGGACAACCTTGTCTCGTACCACGAGATAATTGAAAAAAAGAGGATCTATAATTATTTGTAAGAACAGAAGCAACAGGTTTATAATATATTAATTTAATCCATGATATAAAATTAGGACTAAAATTAAAGTTTCTCAATGCATTAAATAAATATGTCCATTCAACTCTATCAAAGGCTTTTTCAGCATCTAATGAGATAACACATTCTGGGGTTGTAGGAGATGAAGTATAAATTATGTTAATCAATTTTCTAATATTAAAAAAGGAATATCGATTCCTAATAAAACCAGTTTGATCTTCTGAAATAATCTGTGGTAATACCTTTTCTAATCTAATGGCTAAAATTTTTGTAAGAATCTTAGAGTCTACATTTAATAATGATATAGGGCGATAAGATGCACATAAGGTAGGATCTTTATCTTTTTTAAGAATTAAAGAGATAGTAGCTTCATAAAACGATTGAGGTAATCTCTTCTTAACAAACGCATCATTAAAGATTTCACATAGCCAAGGAGAAAGCAATAAAGAAAAAGTTTTAAAAAATTCTACAATAAAACCATCAGGACCAGGAGCTTTCCCTGAATTCATTGATGAGATAGCCTCTCTTATTTCATCCATAGAAATAGGAGCATCAAGCAAGCTACAATCTTCATCTATCAGTTTAGAAATATTCAAATTATTAAAAAAATTATCCATCGTAAACCGGTCACCGTCAAATTCTGATTGATATAAAGATTTATAAAAATCTTGAAAAGTGTTATTGATTTCTTTATAATCAGTAGTTAAATTACCGTCTTGTTTACGAATTTTAATAATTTGCCGCTTAGTCGAAATAGCTTTTAATTGATTAGCTAACAATTTACCAGTTCGATCACTATGAATATAAAATTGAGCCCTAGTCTTAATTAATTGATTCTCAATTGAAGAAGATAATAATAAACTATGTTCCATTTGAAGCTCAACTCTCTTCTTATAAAGTTCTTTGGTAGGAGTAACGGAATAAATCTTATCAATTTCTTTAATTTTATCCACCAATAAAGCTATATCTGAATATCTTTGTTTTCTTTTACCAGCGGAATATGAAATAATTTGTCCACGAATAAAAGCCTTGAAAGAGTCCCAAAGTATTCCTTTATCAATCTCTTCATTATAGTTTGTTGAAAAAAATAAGTCAATTTGTTGTTTTATGAAGGTAATAAATTCTGGATCTTGAAGTAAAGTAGCATTAAGTCTCCAAGATCTAGTATTGATAGAAGAATCCGAAATCTTGATAGATAACTTCAAAGGCGCATGATCCGAAATAGCAATAGAATCGTATTTACAATCAATAACATCTGTTAATAAACGATGATCAATAAGAAAGTAATCAATTCTAGAATAACTATGATATACATGTGAAAAAAATGAAAATTCTTTACCTTTAGGATTCAAAAACCGCCATATTTCAGTAATTCCAGAATCAACCATAAAAGAATTAATAAGTAAAGCTGATCTATTCGGAAGAGTTCGAATAGGTTTAGATCTATCCATCGAAGGATTCAAACAACAATTAAAGTCTCCACCCATAATCAACATATATTCATTCAAATTAGGAAGAGAAGTAAATAAACGTTTAAAAAATTCAGGACAATCAAAGTTTGGAGCATAAATATTAACTAAAACAACTTTCCGATTAAAAAGTGAACCAGTTATCAACAAAAATCTACCCTGTGGATCAGAAATAATTTCATAATGTGTAAACGAAATTGAGGCGTCTATAAAAATAGACACACCCCTAATTTTAGCGGTACAATTTGAGTGAAATTGTTGACCTTTCCAGAACCTAAAAAAACGTTGATTATCCTCCCTCCTAATGTGGGTCTCCTGTGCAAAAATAATATTAGCGTTCAATCTATGGAATACTTTAAATATTTTTTTACGTTTAATCGGATGATTTAAACCATTAGTATTCCACGAGATAAAGTTAATAGATTTATCCATCATACCAATATTAATTGTGTGTATCATAAAAGGTTAAAAAGACACATAACCCACAATTTAGGAAGAAGGAAAATTGATTCAGGAGCAACCGGAGATCCTGACACCTCAACAATATTAACAATTTAAAGTCAGCCCATAAACTAAAAGCAAAAAAATAAAAAGCAAAAGCATGAAAAAAGATCCCTCCCCCCTCCCCCCACCCTTTGAAAGAAAGCCAAGCGGCAGGCGCATAAACTAATACTAATATTACCCCCATTTCAAGATGGCAGCTCCATAAGAAAATTTTTTAAGAAAAAACTATATAACACCCCAATTAAAATATAGAGTTGCAAAAAAAATATATATATATATATATATACCTACATATATATATATATATATATATATATATATATATATATATACACATACACATACACACCCATATCAGACAAATCAAAAAAAAACTAAAATAGTAAAACCAGAAAAATCATTAATAAAAAAAAATGCACATTAAAGTTTAAAAATGTGATACACCTTTAAAAAAAGAAATTCCATATTCAGATACAAAGATGACGTTTCACAAGCCAAGACTTATGGGAAGAAGAAACGACATTTTGAGAAAGCCATATTACAAAATATGAATATAAATTCAGCAATCTAATAAGAAAATATAGTAAAAAAGTTATCAAAATAGAATATTTTTATAAAAAAAAAGATTTAATAGACACTACAACATATTTAAAAAAAAACTAAAGAAAAAGAATTCAAAACCTTTGTTCCATTTCTAAATACAGGCAAGCAAATAAACGCTTATAAAAAGTAAAGACTTATGGGAAGAAGAAACGACATTTTGAAAAAAAATAATTCATTATTACAAAATACAAACGTATATAAAAAAAGGATATTATAAAAATTAAAACAGCATCTATAAGCAATAATAATAGTAGTAAAAAAAAAGACCCAGACCCATAGTTCAAAATAAGAAGTTATAACCCAACTTCCAGGGTTAAAACTTAAAATGAAATAACATCCTCTCTCCAAAAAAAAAATCTTCAATGTAACTCATAGTTCAAGTTGCACTAGAGGATCGATATTCTTCAACAAATTTCTTCGCTTCTTCAGGAGTGATAAAAAAGTGTAGACTGTTGTCGGGCAGCACCATTCTAAGCTTCGCTGGATACATTAAAGCTTGTTTAAAACCAAACGAATGAATCTCTGCCATCACTGGTTTAAAAGCGATCCTGGCTTTCATAACTTCATACGAATAGTCTTCAACTATTCGAAATGAATAATTTCTGTAGGAGATCATACCTTTTTTACGAGCTAATCGAATTAGAAGCTCTTTCTCACGAGGATAATGAAGGCGAACAATCACCGCTCGTGGTTTATCAGACACAGACGAAAGCCTCGCAACTCTATGAGCGCGGTCAATAACAGGTTCATTTTTCAAACCTTCACCACCGAAAATTTCCCACAGTAATTTAGAGAAAAATTCAGTTAAATCACCGGACTCAACTTTTTCGGGAATTCCGATGATGCGCAAATTCTGTCTGCGAGAACGATTTTCAAGATCAGTAATTTTAAACTTGTACTGATCTAAAGTTTTAGCAGTCGACTCTATCTTCTTCTCTAACACTTCAATTATACGTGCTTTTTCACAAATTGATTGTTCAAGAGTCGTGATCTTATTTCCATGCTGTTGAACCTCTAACGCCTGCGACTGAAACTTAGTTTCAAGCGATTTAACAACTCCTTCAAGATCGGATATTTTCGAAGTAATCCTCCTTTCAAAACTTAACAGTTTACTGTCCAATTTACCTTCTAGTCTGCCTTCCAGAGCCGCAAATTTAGCATCCAGTTTATTGTCCAATTTACTTTCCATAGCCGCAAATTTAACATCCAGTTTAGTGTCCAAAAGACCAACAATTGCGTCGATGGATACAGGATCCTTAGCCGATTTCTTACTTGTAGCCATTTTAGGTTTGACAAGATTAGATCAACTATTATTTTAGGAAAAAAGGGTCAATCAAAGGTAGCAACTCATATGATTAAGTTCGAAAAGGTCTAATTAAAGGGTGATTATAGTTAAAAAAAATAAAGAGCGCCTAAAAGGCAGATGCTTACGCCGCCATCTTGAAACTCCACCCCATGAGGCATCCTTAAAGTAGTAAATAGGAAAATTCCACAAAGTGGCAAAAATTTGAGGCATACCGTATATTCAGGGTATAGAGTAAGGAACTTAGAAGAGATCTGAGAAAGAAGTTTTTCTTCCAGAGGACTATTGGAATCTGGAATGTTCTGTATGGGGGTGGGGTGGCAGTTGTGGAGGCAGATAGTCCAAACCATTTAAGCACCAGTGCTCAGAAAGCTGTGGATCAGATGTTGGTAAATAGGATCAGTGCAGATTGATGTTCCATGGTTGGCCAAGGCACCTGTCTCTGTAGTGTGGGTATCTACCAATAAATTATTTTAGTGACTTTGGTTGAGGCATCAGAATTTGTCTGTGAGAACCATCACATTTGTCTTTCAAGTAAAGTCATGGGAATACTAATACTATCCAAATAGGCATGGTTTTTCTTCTCTGGAAGCTCATTCTTTGAAAGTGCAGCACTCCCTCAGTACTGCAGAGAAATGATTTCTTTCACCAAGAATTCTGGAGGCAATCTGAGTCTCTGAGCTCTCTGAGCAGTAACATGATTGCCATCAGTGAGTCATTACTATCATGACAAAACCTGATTGTCACGGTGTGCTCTCATGGATGGGTCTGGAAGCAGGTGCGGAGGAACAGCAGGCTCTCAGTCACAGGAAGCACTGACCGACTCGAACCGAGGAACGCATGATGGCAGGCTCACGACTCAAGCCCAGGAGTGGAGGGTGACACATTCTCCACGAGGAGACAGAAAAAAGAGATTAAGCATAGGAATAGCAACAAAGCATCAGGGGAGTGACTAAGGAACACATTCCGTTAAGGCAATAAATCAGAGTCCTCTTAAAATAATCATAGACTGTGGAATAATGCGCCAGCAGCAATTAACTTGACAAGATTACACCAAAAGCACAAGGACATTAAGGCTCTGGTTAAGATAACAATTAGTAAATACAGGTGCTGAAAACCCCAGAAGCTCAATGTCGTTCCACAGCAGTCCACAGGGCTCATGACAGTTGTTTAAGAATTCTAATATGTAATGGTTAAGTGGATCAGATTCAATTTCTGCTGCCCCAGGCTTTCAAAAGATGCACATTGATGACCTGCTGCTGAGAATGTACTTGCATTCTCCGATGTCCTAAAGGCAAGTATTATTGAGCAGCTGACCAGGATTTTCTCAAGTTAAAGATAGTCTTCCAAATGCAGCTTGAGTTTCCCTGTCAAAAGTATTCCAGCCCAAGGTAAATCACAAATAAACAATGTTCCCTAATTTTAATTTCTGCCTCAGTTTTGTTTCCAGCTCTCTAGGGTGCTGAATTGTAAGGTTATGTTCAAGAGTGAAGTGTATAATCTAGATCAACACTGTGTTAACTCTGTGGCCTTATTCTGCATTCTGTTTTTCTTTCCTTTCACTCTTTGATGTCATCATGACTAGCATGATCTGCCTTGGATGGCATGGAAACAAAAGACTTTCACTACATCTTAGTACAAATGACAACAATACACCAAAACGTCAAGTCAAATTGAGTTGAGTTTATTGTTACAGAATATGGTGAGGAACACCAACAATGAAAAGCTTGCTTGCAGTAATATCACAGGCACATAGGTACAGAAAACACACATAAATTATACAAGAGTTGATTTAAAAACTATGCAAAACAAGACTTATTGCAAAAGAAAAAGTCAATGTTAGTATTTTGTTGCTAGAGTTAGGGGTTGTGCCGGTCAGTTCAAGAATCTGATGGTTGTTGGAAAGTTGTTCTTGGAAATTGATTCCTCTCTCAGGTGAATGTAAGCAATCCACTGAAAATACTTTGAAAAACAGAAGGTTGACAAATATTTATCCTTCAGATAATTCCACTCCCTGAAATAGGGTGAAATATGTTTTATATTGCTAGCATTAATTTTACAGAGGAGTGTGAGGTTCTATGAACATACAGTTCCAATGATATCAAGGGGTCTTCATCATGTTTGTGCTATGAATAGAACTGATCTGCCAGTGAGTTGATCTTTGCTGGCATTGTCAGTGGAGATTAAGATTACTGATATACTGATGTTAAAGAGGTATGCAGGGGACATTAAATAGGGCTGATAGCACAGAAAGCGTGAATTCCCTTCCCACCTCTTCACCTAAACTATCAACATAACCTTCTGTCCTTTTTTCCCAGATTAAGAACTCGTAGTGAGAATGAGCTCTGCATTCTAACAACTCCTGATGAAGAATAATCTCCTAAATTCCCTTTCAGATTCATAAGTTGCTAACATAACCCTTGTAGGTTGGGTGAGCTTGGCCTTTTCTCCTTGGAGTGATGGAGGATGAGAGATGGCCTGATAAAGGTGTATAAGATTGATGGGAGGCATTGATCATGTGGATAGCCAGAGGTTTTTGCCCAGGGTTGAAATGGCTAACACAAGAGGGCACAGTTTTCAAGTGCTTGGAACTAGATATAACGAGGTTGTCAGGGGTAAGCTTTCACACAGAGAGTGGTGGGTGCGTGAAATGCACTACGAGCAACAGTGGTAGAGGTGAATACAATAGGGTTTTTTAAGAGACACTTGGATAGGTAACTGGAGCTTAGAAAAACAGAAGGCTATGCGGTCGGGAAATTCTAGGCAGCTTCTAAAGTAGGTTACATGATTGGGATAACTTAGTGGGCAAAGGACCTGTAATGTGCTGTAAACTCCTATGTCCTGATGATGTCCTCCTTTGGACTCACCCACAAACTCCTATATATATAAGGTCATCCTTCTGCATTTTCTTTTTCAGAGTAATATCTTTACTCTTTCCTAGTACTTTAATTTCTGTTGTTATCATTGTGAATCATTTTTCCATCCTCTCTAACTTCTGCAAAGCTAGAAAACATGATGATTTCAGCATGTTTAGTATCCACGTGGCCTAACATAACTAAACCTCGTTGCTTGTTTAAAATAATTTCAGTTTTACAATTATATCTCTCTGGAAATGAACCTTAGGTTTTGGTTTGCTGTTTTTTGATGGCCTTGTTATCCTTCATTACCACTAATAATTTGCATGTGTAAACACCTTATAAACTTAATTCCCCTGGTTTCAGAGGTCAATAATCACAGTAACGCATACAAAATGCTGGAGGAATTCAACAGATCAGGCAGTATCTATGGATATGAATAAACAGTTGATGTTTTGGACTGTGAAGCCAGAATAAATGGTGTGGTGAGGGAGAGTACAAACTAGAAGGTGATAGGTGAAGCCATGTGGGTGGGGTAGTGGGATGAAATAAGAAGCTGGGAGGTGATAAGTGTACAAGATAAAGGGCTGAAGATGAAGGAATGAAAATAAAAGTGGACAGTGGACCATGGGAGAAAGAGGAAGAGGGGAGCACCAGGGGAGGTGATAGGCAGGTGAGGAAAAGAGAAGAGTTAAGAGGGGAACCAGAGTGGGGAATGGAAGAAGAGGGAAGGGGAAAGGGAAAATTACCATAAGTTGGAGAAGTTGATGTTCATGCCATCAAGTTGGAGGCTGAGAGTGGCCTCATCATGGCAGTAGAGGACGTCATGCTTGACTTGTCAGAATGAGAACAGGAACTGGAATCAAAATGGTTGGCCAGCGTGAAATCACAGCCCCACTTAAATCTTTGCCAATGGTAATGTACCTGAGGCCTTTGAATTGTATTGAGAGTTGGAACACAGGCAATATTTTCCCATTTTATTAGGGTATTACTGTAAACTTTACTCCTTGTTTGATTGGGCAGCAATGATAAATAGCAAGTTCTTCCTAGCCTGTGCAGTTCAGGTGTGATCTGCAAGGCACATAAGGAGAGAGACTCAAAGATAATCCTTCTTTTACCATTTCAAACACAATACTATGTTACCTGTTACACACACCTTAAACAGGTCAGAGGAACATTACCCAGGTTATGTTAAACAGTCTGATAGATCGTCAGACTAAAATGTTAACTCTATTACTTTCTCCACATGTGTCACCTGACCTTTTTATTTCTAAAATTCTCAGTTCTTATGATAAAAAGTAATTAATTAAGTAAGTCAATAAATAGCGTATATGGGAATGAAAAGTTGTGAGATGATATCAAGCGAAGTTCAGTCCACTTAGTCAATGCTGACTATTAGGCATCTATTTATGGTGATCAATTTTCATTCTCCTATATTCACATCAACACCCAGCAGATTCTAATTGGCATCTACACACTTGAAAGGATTTACAGCGGTGAATTAACTTACTGGCCCACACACCTTTGGAATTTTGGAGGGAGAAAAGAACGCCTTGAGTAACCATGTGGTTACAGGGAGAATGTGCAAATTGCAAGCAGGCAGCACCCAAGGGTCAGGGTTGTATCTCAGACTCTTTCAATTCTGCGTTTTATAGTCTGTGTTTTTCTCTCTCTTTTTTTGCCGTTGTGCAATTTTGTTTTACAAATTTTTTTTCTATCTTTTTATTAATATCAACATATTAAAAAATAACAGAAAATGATACAGAATTATTGGGATTACATTGTTAATAGTTAACATACATGAATATATACTCAATTGGTACAAGGGAATTAATTCTCCCAAAATCATACATAGTACAAATGTGGTGTACACAAAGCAAAGAGAATTGGAATAACAATAAGAAAAAAGAAAAAAAAACAAAAAAATTACATATATATACCCCCAAAAATCTAAACTATCCAAGGCTAACCACTAACTAAAAAAAAAGGAAAAGAAGAAGAAAAAGAAACTTGGGCTGTTTATAATATCTAAGAAGACAGAAAAGGAACCATAAGTGTCATCAACTCTAATCCTCTCTACATGCATAAAAACAGAAGAAGAAAAAAAGAAAAAGATTTGGAAAAGGTCAGATTACAGCATATGAAAATATTGAAATCTTTGAAAAAGTTTTTTTTGTCTCTCTTTGATTTGTGGATGTTTGTGGGGAAGACGAATACATACTTTAATAATCAATGTACTTGTCACGTTCTCCTTCGGGTGTAACGAAACGCCGAATTTAACGTCCGGATAAACCACAGTTAATAAGAACCAGATCGCAGTAAGATTAACCATTTACTGTTCACTCTTCACATTAACATATGGTGAAAACTGTTGATAAAACAATACAAGATTGATACAGTATTTGTTCCTTCCTTAATATCACATTTCAAGTGTAAATACTTGCAAAGGTGACTATAACTACATTACACTAAGGTGCAGTATACAGGGAGAGTTTACCTGCTCCATTGACTACTTTAAATACACTTCCATGCAAACTATCCGCGACTCTTTAACTAACGAAAGCATAAACATTATCTACCGACGTTACCTCTAACAGGGTCAGCATTAACATCTTAGTTCAATATATCGAGTATCTATTAACTTACAGCGTTGCTCTCACTGTGATTTCTCATGCCTGCAAAACTGCTTGTGCTCAGGTGAGCCTCGTGGAAAGCCCCCACCCTCGCGCTAATTTCAAACCGGTGTTTTCCCACAAGACGCGGCGAAACCGGATGTGACGTCATCGCATGCCGATATATTTTACATGCAATGAATATACTTTAAACACTTCTAATTCTAACTAGAAAATACTATTGAATGAATTACTAAGCGAAAATATTATAAACTAAATAACTGTCGTAAAGACAGCACACTCCCCGCTTGACCTTCGTAAGGTCACAATGAGCAGAGTACAAACTTAGTCTCTTAATCAGTCATTGGGTAGAAGTAGAATAACTTCTGTAACTGGCCCTTGGTAAATTTTCACATCGCCTTGGTCGGTAGTCTTCAATTCGATCTTCCTGACATGTCCATCCTCGCTAGGGAATGTAGCAGTAATTCTGGCAGTTGGCCAGCTGTTGCGAGCGACTTGCTTGTCCCTGAGCAGGACTAAGTCTCCAACTTGAAGATTCCTTCGGGGTTCTGTCCACTTTTGTCTCTGTTGCAACAAAGGTAGATATTTTTGTCTCCAGCGGGACCAGAACTGATTTGCCAGAGCCTGGACTTGTCTCCATTGCTTTGTGTACAAATCCTTGTCTGAGAAGTCTCCTGGTGGAGGAGGTGCTCCTGCCTTCTGCGTAAGGAGCGTTGATGGCGAAAGTATAAAGGGGTTTTCTGGGTCGGAAGACACAGGTAGGAATGATTGTGCGTTTATAATGGCTGTGACCTCTGCCATTAGGGTGCACAGTACCTCGTGGGCCAATCGGGTGCGTTGCTGTATCTCAGGTTCCCTTTTTCGGGTTTTCCGTAAGGACGTGAACCGTTTGACTGCCTGCTCTTTGTTATCTGGTGAGCGCTGGCGTGGTTCTCTGATTGGCAATGGGGCAACCCCATTATTTGCTTCATCTCTGAAGACCTTGGTGTCTTTGATTTTTAAAGAAATGGTATCTTGAGCTGATTGTGCAAGTTTGTTGTCATACTTCGTTAGAGCGAAGACTGACTGGCCCAGCGACTCGTCGCTTGCCTCGCGCTTGTTAACGCCTTGTTGTGCTTCCTTGATGCACGGGACACTCGGGCAGGGTTGAAAGATTGAATGGCGGCCACTCTCTAGCACATTGGTCTTGAGTGTGTTAACCATCGGTTGGTGTACGTCACCGAGACACACCTCTCCTATCACCACCCAGCCCAGATCCAGACGTTGCGCGAAGGGGGCGTTGAGTGGTCCATTGATCTGCTGCCTAACCTTGTGTACCTGGATAACATCTCTTCCTAATAGCAGGAGTATTTCCGCTTTCGGATCCAGTTCTGGGATGTGTTTGGCGATGTGGTGGAGATGCGGCTGGTGTAGCACCGCACTTGGTGTCGGGATCCCAGCGCGGTTATTCATGATTTCATTGCACTCTAAGAGCGGAGGGAGACAGATGACGACTTTACCATCCAGGGACTCGATCTGGATGCCTTCTGCCTTCCTTCCTTGGGTTTTCATGTTGCCTGAGCAAGTTTTGAGGTAGTATGGGAACCGCTCGCTCTCAATGTTGAACAATTTAAAGAACTCTGGACTGACTAGTGAACGATTGCTCTGATCGTCCAGAATCACATAGGCTTTGATGGCCTTGTCTTTGGCTCCTTTAGGGTACACCTTAGTGAGGCAGATCTTGGAACAAGAACGACTTGACTGAGCTTGACCGCAAACTTCTGTACAGTTCGTGCTGACAGCTATTGACCTAGAGTGAGCCTCTCCCTCCCCGCCGTCCTGTTGTGGGGGTGAAGGAGCGCTCTCGGTTTGTGGTGACAGGTCGGGATGCATGGCCTCGACGTGATCTGGGCTGCCACATTCCGGACACTTCACGGCGATCGTACACTCTCTGGCGAGGTGAGAGGTCGAGGAACAGCATCTAAAACATATTCTTTTCTCCTTGAGAAGAGCCGTCCTCTCTTCAAGGGGTTTTTCCCTAAACATTCTGCATGCTTTCAGGGGGTGAGGTTTGTTATGCAATGGACAATACTTGCCAGGGTCGTTGTTAGTCGTAAGGGCTTCGGTCTTGAGCACTGACACGGGTTTATCAATGTTGAAAGCATTCGAAACGGATCTGCCTGGCTTGGTGTAAATCGAACTGCTTCCTGGACCTACAAGGCTAGGGTCGTTTCGCCTCTTCGCCTCCTTGCACACAAACCTAGTGAGGAGCTCAAAGGGAGGAAATCGACCATCGTGGTCTTCCTTGTACTCTGAGGCAACAGTCAGCCACTTGTCCTGCAGCCCAAATGGAAGTTTGTCCACAATTGGTCTAATCCCGGATGGAGTATCTAGGAATACTAAACCAGCTGAATAGCCATCTTCTTTGGCGCCTCGGATCTCCATGAGTAAATCTCCGAATTCTCTTAACTTAAAGTGATCTTTGGCTGACACCTTAGGAAAGTTTTCCAGACGTCGATATAGCGCCGCTTCAATAATGTCGGGGGACCCATATCTCTCCCAAAGTCTCTCCCACGCTTCGCTTAAGGCTAGCTCAGGTTTGTTGATGTACACTGAACGCATGCGTCTCACCTGGTCGCGTGATTCTTTCCCCAGCCATTTCGCCATAAGGTCCAACCTTTGGGTTGCACTGAGCTGGACCCCGTCAATCACGTTGGTGAATGTGGAGAGCCAAGCACGGTAATTTTCGGGTTTATCGTCAAACTGGTACAGTCCCGAAGTGACGAGATCCCGTCGTGCTAAATACTGCAGCGTGGGATCGGCTGCAAGCGGCATGCGGGCTGGAGAAGTGCGTTGGCGCCCATATGACTGAGAACGCACGTTTCTCATGGAATTTGCCATCCTGGATTCAACCTCCGCGTCTCTTCGCATCGAACTTTGTAACTTTGGTGTCAAAGTATATCGGTTGTCAGCTCTTTCATTCTTGACTTCATCGCGGGGCCGCGAGGGTAAATTCTCTTCCTCGTAGCTGGGGAAGTTATCGAATAGGTATGGAGAGGGGAGACGAGCCTGCCTGTCTGCTTGATATTGTACATAGTCGCTCGTGCGTTCCAGTCTGGTCCTTTCCAAAGCAGAGCTTGTTTCGGTCAGATCACGCGACCCTTCAGCTTCTTCTATGTACTCTGCTTCCACCCTGGCAGCTTCTCCTTCTCCTTCTAGCTGCAGCACATGCAACTCTGTCGATATTTTTGTCATTTCCAACTGGGTTTCGGCTTCTCTGCCAGCCTCTTCTTTTTGTCTGGCGGCCCTTTCTTTCTGGATTTCGGCTTCTCTGGTGGCCAGTTTCATTTTCAAAACTGCTTCTTGTCTGGCGTAATGCAGTCGCACCTTGGCGGCTTCTGCCTTGGCTCTTGCCTGTGCGGACTTACTTGATGTCGTTCTACTGCCCTTGTCGCTGGGCGCCATCGACTTGATCCCGGATCGAGCTGACATTGCAGCACTTGGAACACCTGATAACGCCCGGGTGGGCTTACTTGATGTCGGTTTACTGCCCTTGTCGCTGGGCGGCGTCGACTTGATGCTGGATTGAGCTGACATTGCCGCACTTGAAACACCTGATAATGCCGCTTTTTCACTGTCACGTTCTCCTTCGGGTGTAACGAAACGCCGAATTTAACGTCCGGATAAACCACAGTTAATAAGAACCAGATCGCAGTAAGATTAACCATTTACTGTTCACTCTTCACATTAACATATGGTGAAAACTGTTGATAAAACAATACAAGATTGATACAGTATTTGTTCCTTCCTTAATATCACATTTCAAGTGTAAATACTTGCAAAGGTGACTATAACTACATTACACTAAGGTGCAGTATACAGGGAGAGTTTACCTGCTCCATTGACTACTTTAAATACACTTCCATGCAAACTATCCGCGACTCTTTAACTAACGAAAGCATAAACATTATCTACCGACGTTACCTCTAACAGGGTCAGCATTAACATCTTAGTTCAATATATCGAGTATCTATTAACTTACAGCGTTGCTCTCACTGTGATTTCTCATGCCTGCAAAACTGCTTGTGCTCAGGTGAGCCTCGTGGAAAGCCCCCACCCTCGCGCTAATTTCAAACCGGTGTTTTCCCACAAGACGCGGCGAAACCGGATGTGACGTCATCGCATGCCGATATATTTTACATGCAATGAATATACTTTAAACACTTCTAATTCTAACTAGAAAATACTATTGAATGAATTACTAAGCGAAAATATTATAAACTAAATAACTGTCGTAAAGACAGCACAGTACTTTCAATCTTTCAAACTTGTATCTGGGACACTGGAGCTGTTAGGCAGCAGCTCTGCTATCTGTGCCACTGTGACAGACCGTATGCCCAATGAGTGGGCAACATTGTGCCAGCTGAAGAAAAAAGAGTACATTGTGAATTTAAACTTTTGGAAATGTTAAGATTTGGTCAGTTAGTTACTAAAATGAGAAAGCTAGTGGACAGGTATAAAACTATTTAAAAGTATTAAGGAAAATTGGCCTTCAGATCAGGTCTTTCTGGCCAAGATGGTGCTGAGCTGTGGAGTCCATCAAGGTTGTGGTTCAGAATTAGTTTTTTTTTCAGGTAAGAGTTTAGGGACAAGGATGTGGGGAGATAGAGGTCAGACCTCTATGCTCCATGTTCGAAGTTTAGTGACAATGTAGATGAAGGAGATCTGTAGATGGATGTTGGCAAGAAAGCACTGTAGATGAACACCAGTGAGGACAAGGGTAGCCGCCCCCCCCCCTTCCAGGTCAGCATGTCCTCTGCAGTATCAGTGGTATTGGAGATCCATGTGAGCAGGAGGTACGAGGGTCCATGATCTCCTAGCTACGCAAATTGGTGCCCATCATCAGCAAGTCCCAGGGTCAGTACTGAAGATTTAAGTCTGAAGGCTGACTGGAAGTCTGGAATATGAAGCCAGGTGGCTGAAGCCCTGGATCTGGGGAAGTCAAAAGCCTGAAGTCTGTCAGTCCATGAGTAGAATGGAGGCTGGAGGCCCGGAAGTGGCCTGTCCTAGGGTTGGAGGACTGTCTGGGTGGCTGGGTGATTTACAAACTACAAAGAATTTCCAAATACTGGTACAATTTTTATGAGTTAAGCATAGCAATGAGTTGCAGATGAATAAGTCGTTCGTCACAGAAACCAGAGTCTAAGGAATGAATTCTAGTTCTTCTTTCTGTAACTCCACCTTTTTATTGTTCTTCTTATCGTTCCAAACTATGATGATATTTATTTCACTTTCCATTGGATGACATAATTTGCATATTATATCTTCCAGATACCTTTGTTGGGTCGAAGTAATTCAAACAATAGTCTTAACAACTTCTGGCGACAGACATCCCAGACATCCACAGGTAATGCTAGGAGAGCTGACAACATGAGTATACAATTACCATGTTTGATATGTGTCGTAACCCCATTGCGTTGCATTTGGCTGATGGAGACAAGTCTCATGGTCACTTTACCTTCCAAAGCCTTGTTTCCCAACTTCAAACTGATTTACATGAATAACTGGAGACTAGTTCTTGTTTGCAACAAAAAGCTGAGCAAAAAACATCTGTTAAAAGTTTTACTTTATCACCAACAACTCTGACGCTTTGGAACAGTCATGAGGCTCTGCGAGAAAGCTGAGTTTAGCAGTAAATCCCTTGGGCCCTGGAAAGTGAATATCCATCACAGAATGAAATGTAAGAGGTCATGTTCTTGCTGGACTGCTTTGTATTCAGATGTGAGAATCAAGCTTCTAGAAGAGTCTATTGATCTGCACAGGATCATTAGAATGACACTGGGGCAGAAGGTAAAATTATAAAACAGCTCACAATGGCTGAGACTGAATTACCTTGTTTTCCAACGTTACGAATGAAGGGAGCAAAGTCGCCCCCCCCCCTTTTTGAGAATCTCAAGATCGCTATTATTTCGGGTCTGAGACCCAGGAAATGAGAGAGATACACACCATGTCAGTAATGAGAGAGAGATGCAGGATCACAGCAAAGGCAGTTGTTATAGATAACGCAGAATACACAACAAGATGGAATGTCTCCTAACAAAAGCAGGACGGAACCACTGATTACTGCTATTGTCTCTTGGAGAAGGAATTGTGTATTGAGTACTGTACTAGTCATTGAAACCCCTCAGGGGACAACCAGAGTGGTCTGGTTGAGGGATTGCATCATCCCAACCTGACTGACATCTGAGACCCCATGAGTGAGGATAAATGAGGGGTCTGGGGAACAACCCTCAGACACACCAGGAGAAACGTACGAGACCAGTGGGGGGCTTGTGTGTGTGTCCATCCTTGCCTGGGTGGCGAATCCTCCATGGAACGGTCTAGCTAAAGGACGGATACGGATCAAGATCATACCAAGGAAAGTTGGCAAGTTATTCTTCTATCTCTCTCTCTCACTCGCTCCAACAATTGCAACACAGCGACAAACAAACAACGGCTGCAGCCTGTATGAACTGAAATGAACTTTAGATTTCCATCAGACAATTCATTATCCCCTAGACAACGACAGAGCTTATTACTTATTGATTATTATTATACCCGCACTTTTAGGTTTAGTATTGATGACGTATATTATCTGTATATTTGCATTGATATTATTTTTGTGTATTTTTACTAATAAATACCGTTAAAAATAGTATCACCAGACTCCAACGGATGCCTCTATCTTTGCTGGTAAGTAACCCAGTTATGGGTTTCGTAACACCAAATATTTGGTGATTATCTCTATAAGGGGAAATTCTGGCAGGGCAGTCCAGAACAAGGACTGAAAATTCAAGCTAAGGAAAGCAGGGCAGAAGACAGAAGACATTGCTTTGTGCAGAGTAGTGGCAAGCTCAAACTCTTCCATTCAAAGAGATTAGGTCAGTGATAATACTATAGGATTTAGGAGCAGAACTAGGCTACTCAGTTTATTGAGTCTGTTCCATGACTTTGTTTTCAACCCCATTCTCTCACCTTCTCCTTGTAACTTTGAACTCCCTTACCTATCGAGAACCTATTAAGCTCTGCTTTAAATACACACAATGACCTGGCTTCCATGGCCCACACTCTAGCTAAACAAAAATCCTTCCTCATTTCAGTTCTGAAGACACGTCCCTTTAATCTCAAGCAATGCCCTTAGAACCTAGGCACTCTGATTATGGAAACATCCTCCATACATCCTCTCTAACCAGGCCTTCCAGCATTTGGTGGTTTTAATGATACCCCTCCCTCCAGCTGTCTGAACATCAAATGCTCAGAGACATCAAATACTCCTCCTATATTAAATATTCATTTCTAAATTCCTTCTTGTGAACCTCCTCTGGACCCTCTCCAGGGTCAACTCATCTCTCCTAAGATATTGGGCCCAAAATTGTTTGCAATATTCCGAGTTGACAGATTTTTGTTAGGGATGGGTGTTTGGAGCTAAGATGCAGATCAGCTTGGATGTAATTGAATAGTTCAAAGTAAATTTATTATCAAGGTATGTATATGTCAGCATAGACTACCCTGAGATTAACTTTCTTGTAGGCATTCACAGTAAATACAAAGAATTGGATCAATGAAACTACTCACAAAGACGTATAAACAACCAATGTACAAAAGAATACAATCTGTGTAAATACAAAAAAAGCAAATTATAATAACAATAAATAAGTAAATAATACTGAGAACATGAGTTGTAGAGTCCTTGAAAGTTAGTCCACAAGTTGTGGAACTGATTCAGAGTTGAGGTGAGTGAAGTTACCATGTTGGTTCAGGAGCCTGATAGTTGAACAATAATAACTGTTCCTGAACCTGGTGGAGTGGAACCTAAGGCTCCTTCCAAATGACAGCAATGAGCATAGCCTAGATTGTGGGGGTCCCTGATGATGGATATTGCTTTCTCATGGTAGCACTCCTTGCAATTGTGCTCAGTGATGGGGAGATCAATGGAACAAACTCCAGTCGGTAAGTAGCCTACTCCCTCTTGCTGTAATTCAGTACTGAATGCCTTTCAGGTGAAGAGGGCTAGCAGGACTAAAATAATCAAATATATCACCACCTTTCAATATGGAGTTTCCACTTGTCCTAGCAGAATAATTACCACTTCAGCACAGAAAGGGATTAAGCCACAGTTGAGCAGTCGGCTCAGCAGGAGCTGAAACACCTTCTGTAACACAGGATTCATGGATTGTGGTTCTGTCTGTTTTGGGAACAGAATGCCTCTAAATACCATCTCTCTAAATGAGCAGCTTTCAAAAGCTGCTTGTTCTAAGTCATTGTAGAAAAGCAGTAATTACCCCATCATTCTCCTCTGAGCCAATGATTACTTGATTATAGATTGTGTTCCTTCACTTCACAACCTCCACCCTGTTTTCCTTCCACTTGAACTGATGATACATATTTACAATAAAATTGTTTCAGCAGAGAAAAATATAGAGATGGGAAGGGATGCACCCTCTTACACCTGTTGCATCAGCTGTTGGGCGGTGGCTCCAATTTGAATGGGAGGAGAAACTTCCAGAAGTGTGGAAACAGGTGCAGCTTGGTTCCACCCATGCACAGACTCCAGGCCCACATCAATGATACAGGTAATGCACCCTTCCCCAGTATTGTACTGGACATTCAGACGAGATCTACACAGACCCCGGATTTAGCATTGTGCCCACATTCTGGCCTCAAGATTGACAACAATTAATACTCTTAGCATTTTTGAATGCAGAGACCAGAGCTGTAGATGTTACAGTTCCTTTAACCAGCAGATGCACGGAGGAGACCCGGTGGAAGAGTCACCTGCAAGAATGTAAGAGAAGAATATCTCTGAACCCAGAGTACTTCAAGGTTCTGTACTCTACCAGCAGGAAGGTTACAGTCGGTGATCAAACGTGATTTCAATAATTATATTTACACAGGTTAGTTCAATATTTTGGTTGGTTACATAGAATTTTAAATTCATAAAGGGATCTTAATTGACAAGATCATCTCTGAATAGTTAGTATTGAGATGAGTGAAGTTATCCTCACCGGTTCAAGAGCCTGATGGTTAAAAAGTCATAACTGTCCTGCACCTAGTAGTGTGGGACAGGAGGCTCATATACCTCCTTCCTCATGAAAGCAGCAAATTTGTAATATTCAAACACCTTTGTTGAGAATTCAGACAATCAAGATGTCTTTCTTTTACCACTCACATGAGGGTTGGCTCCCTTGTTACTTAGGCACACCAAATATTGATTGAGATAACAAATTTAGTGTTTAGTCGCTGGACAGCAAATCAGCATATCGTCTATGGACTTATCTCAGGGGTTTCAATGTAGTTCAATTAATATAAATATTTATTTATTGTTTGCCTTGTGTGATTTATAGTAGTGGCAAGTCAAGCTATTGTACACCTAATGGTAGGTTATAATGTCCTTGAAGTATCAAAAGGCATATTTTAAAATGTGAGAAAATTGGTTATTGTTTTTAACATACACTGTAACCCACATCATTCCTGATTAAATTAATGAAGAATTCTTAACAATCGTTTAACATAGAACATAGAACATAGAAATCTACAGCACATTACAGGCCCTTCGGCCCACAATGTTGTGCCGACCATGTAACCTGCTCTAGAAACTGCCTAGAATTTCCCTCCTGCATAGCCCTCTATTTTTCTAAGCTCTTAAAAGACCCTATTGTATACAATTGTGTTGTATATCTATTGTAACCTTAAAAAGTGCAGCAACAATTGTTTCTGAAAAACTTTATAAAAAGGAACAAGGCTTGAATTAAAACATTATTCAAAGTCAAATTTATTATCATTTGCCTGGGTGCATCACAGCATCATCACAGGTACATAGCATCAGATAAGCACCATCCTCAAGAAAAACAAATTGAACGCAGTTTTACAAGAAAGGACTCAATTAGGGGAAAAATCCACTGTATTGTAAAGTGGTCACAGTGTTGCATGTTGTGCAGGTTGGTTCAAGAACTGAAGAGTTGAATGGAAGTAGCTGTTTTTGAACCTGGTGGTGAGAGATTTCATGCTTTGTGCTTTCTGCGAGACGGTAACTGCAAGAAGATGAAATGACCTGGATGGTGAGGATCTTTGATGAAGGGTGTTGTCTTCTTGAGGTAGTGGTGGGGAGAGATAAGCTCATGATATACTGGGCTGGGTCCACTACCCTCTGCGGCTTCTTACATTACTGCACATTCAGACAGATGTACCAGACCTTGGTGTAGCTAATCAGGATACTGTGGCGGCTCATTTCCTAGCGTATGCGAACCGACTCACAATTAGATAGCCTACGGGGGTTTGCGAGCACAGAGCTTTGGAGCCTCTTCGCCATGGGGGGCCGGTTGACAGAGGCTTAAAAGTGAGGCTGAAGTTTTCGAATAAAGTTTTTCCTTCGACTGCAGTTACCGACTCCGTGTCGTAATTTTAGCGCTGCTTGTAGCACACCGCTACAATTGGTGACCCCGACGGTCCAAACGATTTTTGGACCAGAAATGACCGACGCCGCCTCTGTTCATGCGGTTTCGTTGAAACTGCCGGGTTTCTGGACACAGCGCCCGGACCTATGGTTCCAGCAAGCCGAAGCCCAATTCCACGTTCGCCGGATCACCTCAGAAGACACCCGCTACTACTACGTGGTGGGCTCCCTCGACCAGGACACAGCTGCCCAGGTCGTGGAGTTCGTACAGTCGCCCCCGGCAGACGGCAAGTACACGGAATTCAAAGCTCTGTTCCTCAGGACTTTCGGACTCTCACGGCGCGAGCGGGCTGCCCGTTTACTGCACCTGGATGGCTTGGGCGACAGACCTCCATCGGCTTTAATGAATGAGATGTTGTCTCTGGCCGAGGGACACACAGGCCTCATGTTTGAGCAGGCATTCCTGGAGCAGCTGCCCGAGGACATACGCCTGCTGCTGTCCGACGCGGATTTCAGTGACCCTGGAAGGTGGCAGCCCGGGCGGACTTGCTGTGGAATGCCAAAAAGGTGAGCGGGGCGTCCATCGCACAGATCACCCAGCCACGCTCCCGGCAGCAAACCAGTCCAGGCCCGGCCGCAGAGCCCACTAACCCCCGGCCCAATGAACACTGGTGCTTCTACCACCAGCGGTGGGGCGCAGAAGCCCGCCGTTGCCTCCCGCCCTGCAAGTTCCCGGGAAACGCCAGGGCCAGCCGCCGCTGATGGCTACGGCGGCTGGCCATCGGGATAGCCTCCTGTATGTGTGGGATAGCAGGTCGGGACGCCGCTTTTTGGTCGATACTGGGGCTGAGGTCAGCGTTTTACCTCCGACGGGTTACGACACCCGCAGCAGGGCACCGGGTCCCCCCCTGAGGGCCTTGAATGGCAGCACAGTAAGGACCTATGGCACCCGTCAGGTGCAGCTACAGTTCGGCCCCAGCCAGTTCACGTGGGACTTCACACTGGCCGCCGTAGCCCAACCGCTTCTGGGTGCGGATTTTTTGCGAGCTCACAGCCTGCTGGTTGACCTGCCCAGGAAGAGACTGGTACACGCCGAGACCTTTCAGACGTTCTCCCTGGGCGCGGCCCAGTTGCCAGCCCCTCACCTCGGCTCCATCACGCTGTCCGACAACAACTTCACCAGGGTCCTGGCGGAGTTCCCATCGGTTCTGGCACCGCAGTTCACAGCAGCCATGCCCAGGCACGGCGTACAGCACCACATCCCGACACAGGGACCACCCCTCCATGCCCGTGCTCGGCGGCTTCCCCCGGACAAGCTCCGACTGGCGAAGGAGGAGTTCCAGAGAATGGAGGAATTGGGGATCATCCGGCGGTCCGACAGCCCCTGGGCTTCCCCCCTGCACATGGTGCCCAAAGCGACGGGGGGCTGGAGACCGTGCGGCGACTACCGCAGGCTGAACGAGGCTACCACACCGGACCGCTACCCTGTGCCGCACATTCAGGACTTTGCGGCAAACCTGCACGGCGCCCGGATCTTCTCCAAGGTCGACCTTGTCCGAGGGTACCATCAAATCCCGATGCATCCTGACGACATCCCCAAAACGGCTCTCATCACCCCGTTTGGCCTCTTCGAGTTCCTCCGCATGCCGTTCGGCCTGAAGAATGCCGCACAGACGTTCCAGCGGTTAATGGACGCGGTGGGACGGGACCTGGACTTCGCGTTCATCTATTTGGATGACATCCTCATAGCCAGCGGCAGTCGTCAGGAGCATCTGTCCCACCTCCGTCAACTCTGCGCCCGACTGAGTGAGTACGGTCTTACAATCAACCCTGCCAAATGCCAGTTCGGACTTGATACCATTGACTTCCTGGGCCACAGGATTACTAAAGACGGGGCAACCCCTCTGCCCGCTAAGGTAGATGCGGTCCGCCACTTCCCCCGACCCACCACGATCAAAGGCTTTCAGGAATTCGTAGGTATGGTCAATTTCTACCGCCGCTTCCTCCCTTCAGCTGCCCGGATCATGCGCCCCCTGTTCGCCCTGATGTCGGGTCCGAGCAAGAACATTACCTGGGACGAGGAGTCCGCCGCCGCTTTCGTTCAAACGAAGGAAGCTTTGGCTGACGCCGCAATGCTAGTACATCCCAGAATAGACACCCCTACCGCCCTCACAGTGGACGCATCAAACACGGCAGTCGGTGGGGTGCTGGAGCAACTCATCGCAGGTCGCTGGCAACCCCTGGCGTTTTTCAGCAAACACCTGCGGCCACCCGAGCTCAAGTACAGTGCTTTTGACCGGGAACTGTTGGCGCTCTACCTGGCAATCCGGCATTTCAGGTACTTCCTAGAAGGCCGGCCCTTCACCGCGTTCACGGACCACAAACCGCTTACCTTTGCGTTTACGAAAGCATCCGACCCCTGGTCATCCCGCCAGCAACGCCACCTGTCCTACATCTCTGAATACACAACGGATGTCCGGCACGTCTCGGGTAAGGACAATGTCGTGGCGGATGCGCTCTCTCGCCCTACCGTTCATGCCCTTTCCCAAGGGGTAGACTTTGAGGCACTGGCAGAGGCACAGCAGGTAGATGAGGAGATTCCGAGTTACAGGACTGCAGTCTCTGGTTTGCAGCTCCAGGACTTCCCCGTGGGCCCAGGTGAGAGGACCCTACTCTGTGACGTCGCCACCGGCTGGCCCCGTCCGGTCGTCCCCGCAGCCTGGCGGCGACGTGTTTTCGACTCCATTCATAACTTGGCGCATCCCTCCATCCGGACAACTGTCCGGATGGTTTCCAGCAGGTTCGTTTGGCACGGACTCCGCAAACAGGTCAGTGAATTGGCCAGAACGTGCATGCACTGCCAGACGGCCAAGGTGCAGCGGCACACCAAAGCCCCACCGCAGCAGTTCCATCCCGCCCACCGGCGTTTCGACCACATTCATGTGGATATCGTGGGCCCCCTGCCAGTGTCGCGCGGAGCGCGTTACCTCCTGACTATCGTGGACCGGTTCACAAGATGGCCAGAGGCGGTCCCGCTCACCGACACCACCTCCGAATCTTGCGCCCGAGCCCTGCTCGCCACCTGGATATCCCGCTTTGGTGTACCAGCCCACATTACCTCCGACAGAGGCGCCCAGTTCACCTCCAGCCTGTGGTCAGCTATGGCCAGCCTTTTGGGGACTCAGCTGCACCACACCACTGCCTACCACCCACAGTCGAACGGGCTAGTGGAGCGTTTCCACCGTCACCTGAAGTCGGCCCTCATGGCCCGCCTGCGAGGAGCCAACTGGGCGGACGAGCTTCCCTGGGTCCTACTCGGCATTCGCACAGCGCCCAAGGACGACCTGCACGCCTCGTCGGCCGAGTTGGTATACGGCGCGCCCCTGGCCGTCCCCGGGGAGTTCCTACCAGCCCCAAGGGGGCAAGAGGAAGCTCCCGCAGCAGTCCTGGGCAGACTTCGCGAGAAGCTCGGTAACCTGGCCCCCATACCCACTTCACAGCATGGGCGGCACCCGACCTGCGTACCCAAAGACCTACGGAACTGTAAGTTTGTGTTTGTACGAAGGGGCGGGCATCGGCCGCCGCTGCAGCGGCCATACGAGGGGCTGTTTACGGTGCTCCGGAACAACGGGTCCACGTTCGTGCTGGACGTTGGGGGGAAGGAGGAGGTTTTCACGGTGGACCGCCTCAAGCCGGCCCATGTGGACCTGGCGCAACCGGCCGAGTTTCCGGCGCCTCGGCGCAGAGGCCGACCTCCCAAGCAGGTTCTGGCCCAGGCTGTGGACATTGGGGGGTGTATCGCCGGTTCTGGGGGGGGGTTATGTGGCGGCTCATTTCCTAGCGTATGCGAACCGACTCACAATTAGATAGCCTACGGGGGTTTGCGAGCACAGAGCTTTGGAGCCTCTGCGCCATGGGGGGCCGGTTGACAGAGGCTTAAAAGTGAGGCTGAAGTTTTCGAATAAAGTTTTTCCTTCGACTGCAGTTACCGACTCCGTGTCGTAATTTTAGCGCTGCTTGTAGCACACCGCTACAATACTTTCAACAGGAGACCTGTAAAAGTTTATTCTGCGACAAGCTGCACCTCCTCGATCTGGGAAGTAATTTCCTGCTGACCTGATGAGAATGATATTGACTGGAACCATACAACCATTCAATCTCTCGCCGCAACCAATCCCTTTTAAAATTCAAGACTCTGGTTTCAGAAGTATGAATCAAGAAATTGGTATTTTGTAACATTGGGGAGAATGATCCACTTTGAATAAAGAGGGAGAGTGGTTTAGAGTTTCCAGGTGATAACATTGCCAAACTTAATTACAAATATAGAAGCAACCTGAATTTTATTATAAAGAAAATGGGTTGTGAAGCTGTTATATTAGGCCTGAACCCAGCTGCAAAACAAAAATGTGAGAATAGAGTCAGAGCGCCATAGAGCATAGAAACAGGCCCTTCGGCCCATAAGGTCAATACCACCCTTGTACATCTCTACATTAATCCAGTTTACCCACACCAGCTTGCACTTCACCCTGTCATGTCTGTATCCTCCTCATGTTTGCCAATCCACTTTCGACCACCCCACCCCAGTTTGCCCTTTCCACTCTGGATCTTCCAGCCAACTCTGTATTTCCCCTGCTGCATGTTAACATGCACCCTCAAAGTTCGCTCTTGCTTCACTCTGTCTTGTCTGGCTGTTCGTGTGCCCCCTCCCTTACCCGATATGCTGGTTCATCACCTCTTCACCTCTTCACTCTCCAGCAACTCTGCTCTCTCTGCGACCCATTACTGCCATGCATTCCTTGTTTAGTTTCCCATCCAGCCTGTCACTTCCTGTTCCTGTGCTCCACCCCACCTCCCTCCCCTTCACGTCCGCTCAAGCTCCACTCTGCAGGATGCACTCCTAATTTGTCATTTCCAGTATGGAGCATCCTCCTCTCTTGAGCAATGACATCACACTGGACCTCTCTTCACCTTCCAAGGTTCACTCCCAGTCTCCCGACTCTCCCCACGGCTAATTCCTATTCCAAATTTGTTACTTAGTTGTCCCTTCCCTCACTACATTACTATCCCTACATAGTCTTCTAGGCCAGTCACATTTCAGGCCCGCTTCTAGACTCAATGGAGCAGTAAAAACATCAAGTGCAGGTTGAGGAATTAATTGGGCTACCAGACAGGCATAAAAACAAGCTACAGAGATTCTGGAAAATTTGCTTTGAGACTAAAGCAACTATAACAGGAAGGAGGTTTCAAGAGAACAGCTATCTAAACCTGACCTCGTTACCAACTTTTGGTGGGCTGCCCATGAATCTCTTTTGTTGGCTTGGTGACAATTATTCAGCTGATAAAATCCTATTTATTATTTTGGAGCATCTTTCTATATTGAGAGTCTTACTCAAATTACCTTTTGTAATTGTGTCTAATTACCGATCATCATCAGCTGTCACCTGCAATGCTATTTTGATTATGAGGAAACAATATATTTTTCATTAGCTTCTATCAGTTAACAACTCCAGGTTTTAGTTTACAAGGAAGCTTAAATGCAGTAATTGGATATTCTGTGGAAATATTACATGATTTTGTTTTATTGACTCCAGGGCCCAAGACTAACGTAATTATATTAACATATTGTTTAAGAAGTTTTTAGACAGATGAATGTGCAGGGAATATGGCTTTGTGAGGGGGAAGTTCTGACTCGTGAACCTGATTGACTTTTTTGTGGAAGTGACTAAACAAATTGATGAAGGTAGAGGGATGGAATTGGTGTATATAGATTTTTATAAGGCATCTGACCAGGCTCATTTGTAAAGTCATGAGGCCTGGCACCCATGGAAACTTGGCGGTGTGGATTTGGTGTTAGCTAGCCCACACAAGGCAGAGGGTGACAATAGACCGAGCGTATTCTGGCTGGTGGTCAGTGACTAGTGGTTTTCCATGGGGATCTGTTCTGGGATCATTGTTCTTTGGGATTTTTATAAATGACTAAAATGTGGATTTGGAAGACAGGGTTATAAATTTGCCAATGACATGAAGGTTGTTGTTGTTGTAGATCGCATGGGAGTTTGTCATAGGTTACAATGGGACATTGACGCAGAGCTGGGCTGAGAAGTGGCAGTTGGAGTTCAATCCAGAAAAATACAAAGTGATACACTTTGGAAGGTTAAAATTGAAGGCAGAGCACAAGGTTAATGGCAGGATTCTTAGCAGCATAGACATATCTAATGAGGAAAGGTTGAGTGAGCTAGGATGAAGGAGGATGAGAGCTGACTGGATAGAGGTGTATAAGATTATGAGAAGCATAAATAGTGTGGACAGCCAGTGCCAAGGAGTCAATGGCTAATTCCAGAGGACATCATTTTAAGGAGCGTAGAGGAAAGTTCTGGGGAAATGTCAGAGCTGAGTGTTGTATGCAGAGTGTGGTAAATGCACTGCTAAGGGCAATGGTAGAGGCCGATACCTTACTGATATTTATGAGACTCTTAGATAAGGACATTGGTGAACGAGAAATAGAGGGCTATGGGCTGTGTAGGAGGGAAGGGTTAGATTGACTGTGGATCAGGTTAAACATCGTGGGCTAAAGGGCTCATGCTGTGCTTTATGTGCAGCCAGAAGGGATTAGTCCATTTTGGCATTATATTCAGCATAGACATTGCAGGTGATGGATGTGTACCTGTACTGTACTCATCTATGTTTTATATAACTACTTCACAAACTACTTTGCATTGACCATAAGATATAGTTGCAGAATTAGGCCATTCAGCCCATTGAGTCTGCTCTGCTTTTTAATCATGGCTATTTTGGCTCAACCCCTTTCCCTTGCCTTTTCCTCATAGCCTTATACCTCCACAATAATCAATAAACTATCAATTTCTGTTTTAAATACATCCAGTGTCCTCTGCAGCCCTCTGTGGCAATGAATTCCACAGATTAACCTCCCACTGACTGAAGTAATTCCTTTTCACCTCAGTTTTAAAGAGATATCCCTTTATTCTGAGGCTGTGTCCTTGGATCCACGACTCTTGTACTGATGGTTCATTGGTTTTAATTGAATTTGGCATTCTGATCATTTGGGACCTTTAAACTTTTTGCCACGAGAGCAGGAGAATTTAAAAGTGATAGGTTTTAGTGCTTGTGAGTTCTTCTTCTTGTAATGTATAATGGTGGTTGACCAGACCAACATAAGGTGCCTACTATCACCACCACCTACTGAGTTGGAGTGTGAGGTAAAAAGGTAGGAAGTATACCTACTAAAGCTCCCCCCCCACCAAAAAAGCTCAAATATCAAAAAGCCTAATGCTTTTATGAAAGTCAAATGCATACTTATACCCATTATGATAACAGTGATTTCGTAATGAACATTCCATGTAAAACTGTGTCTATCCCAAAGATCTCACGGTAACTGCATTCAAATGATATATGCTGCACTGTTTCTTGACAAGTGCACTCCTTACAGATGCCCGTATCATGCATATTAACTCTGAGCAGAGAATTAATCAACCTAGTATGTCCAGTACATAAACTTGTAAGTATAACTCCTCTTCTTTATACCCATCTCCCAGTTGAATTCCGACCATCTTTTGAATTTTATATAAATGCTGTCCTTTCTTTTCCTTATCCCAACTTTAATCCCACAATGGTTGAATAGATTTTTAAATTATGATCTTCAACTCCCCTTTATGCAAAGGCACCACTACATTTGTATCCTTAATTTTAAGTGATTGTTTGACAAGAATGTCTGTCACCTCATTTCCTTCAAGCCCAGCACGGGCAGAAATCAATACAAAATGTATACACAAGCCTAGACCCTGCAGCCTCAGCAGATGTTGGCCAATCTCAGGAAGAATGTCAACCTACCATTTCAAGTACCTGTTTTAATAGATATTAAAACCGAGAATGAATCAGGACATAGAAATACATCATCAGGTGTACTTCTTCAACCCATTCCAACGCTAAGGTAATAGCAACCATCTCAGACTTGAATGCTGCTACTTTGTCTGATGATCTTTTCTTAGTAGTCACTGGAAACTTTGGAACATAAACAAAAACACCTGAATGACCTGTCACTGGATCTTTTGAATCAACTGTGTAGGTATGTAAGAATCCATAATATTGGCTTTGCATATATTGTTGAACATCCTGTGCCAATGATATACGATCACTACTCATCTTGATCTTTTCCTGAAGGCCCAGATCAACCACAGGCAAGGGGGAAAACCATGGAAGGGGTTATGGAAAACCGTAATCCATCTTAAACAACCCAAGATTTTCTGCCCATCCACCCAAAACTGAAGACCTTATGAATACAATGCTCCCACACTCTACTTATGTTGCCAATATTGGATATCCAACTTTACGTCCTCTTATGTTAACCCAACAAACCTGCGAGAAGATGTAAAGGTGCTTCACCCATTTCTACCAGTAATCCTGAAATTGGGGATGATTTAATAGCACCACAACATAATTTCGCTGCTTGAGCTTGAACTTTATCTGGGGGCTTTAAGACCGCAGATGAGGCTGACCCGTAAACAACACATCCATAATTAAAGACCAAACTCATTAAAGCAGCTTACATTTTTTAGGTGACTCTTACTCACACCCACCTAAGTACCTAAGCACATTGACAGCTTTTTTGCACTTTTCAAAATCTTTATTCACATATACCTTCCATGTTAGTTTTGTGTCTGTCCACATATCTAAAGACTTTACCACTGACAATTGTTTAAGAAATTTACCATATAACTTGAGATCAATTGTGGGAGTAATGTTCTTTTTAGAAAAAGAAATCACTTGAGTTTTGGGGACAGAAAATTTAAACCCCTCTGATGTCCCCATTCCTCTACTTCATTAATAGCTGCCTGCATTTTCCAAACTATATAGTTCATATTCCTGCCTCCCTTCCACACTGCACCATGATCAACATATCATGATTTGGAAATGTCTGAGCCAACGTTTAAGGAAATATCATTAACTAACCTATAAAGGAATGGGCTACACAAAGTTCTTTGTGGAGTCCCATACTCTATCTCATACTCCATATAGAATGCATCTTTCATAGCTTGTATCTTTCTATTATATAAAGAAATCTTGAATCCAATTGAACATTCTACCACCTATTCCCATCTTTTCCAGTTTAAACAGCAATCCTTGTGCCCATAACATATCATAAGCTCTCTCTACATCAAAGAAAATTGCTACCACTGATACTTTATTAACTTGAGCCTTACAAATATCAGATTCCAAATTTAAAACTGAGTCCATGGCCATTTTACCTTTAAAAAATCCATATATATATATACAGTTCATCTTCCATTAATTTCTACAAAATAAGAAAACCTTGCTATAACTATTCATTCCATTATCTTACATTCATGTTGAATTAGCAAAATACGTCTACAACTGGAAGGATCTGATTAATCTTCATCAGGTTTCAATATAGGTATAACAATTGCTAATTTCTTGGAAGCAAGAAGTTGCCCTTCAACCCATATTGTATTAAAGAATTCAAAAACCAACACAGGTCTTGAATCTGATAACCATGTAAACATATTATGACAAATTTAATCTTTCCCAGGTGGTGTCTGACCAGCACTATTAATAGCCCTTTGAAGTTCAGGCAGTGTAAATTCGACATCCAAGCAGGAACTGAACATACTTTTTTCTCACAATCTGAGGATTGCTTGCCAAAACTGTTTCTCTATAAGACCTCTCTTCTTTGCTTAAATTGGCTGAACTATGTGCACTGACATATGTTTTTGCTAATAACTCTGCTTTGTCAGAATCAGTAACTGCAACCTTTACCCCAATATACAAAACCGGTAATTCATCTAACTTCCCCCTCCCCCCATTTTCTGTATCACACCCCAAACTTCCCCTCCCTGGATCTCTTTCCCAATGCTATCACACTACATCCTCCAATACATTTTCTTTGCCCTTCTCACTACTTTTCTAACTAAAGCTTGAGCTCTTTTATATCGTGTGAAAGATGAATCGGAGTAACACTGTCTAAGTTTCCTAAAGCTTTACTCCACACCTCCTCAGCTCTTTTACATTCATTTGTTCACCAGGGAACAGCTCTCCTTTTATTATCTCCCAACAAACTGGGAATTGATTCCTCAGCTGTTGAGTTGAGCTCAGAGCACAGGGTATTGCTCAACATGATATCCTCCAAAACCAAATGATCAGCAACTCTACTTTTGCATAAATCATCAAATACATCCCAATATGCCTTTTTAAAATTACACCTGGGGATATGAAGACCTTTCCTCTGATACACACCTATTCCCAATGTACAGGTAATGGGGAAATGATCACTCCCCACTGTTGTATCATTATACACTTCCCAGTTACACACACTTGCCATTTCCTCAGACACCACTGTTTCTGCATCTATAGCAGAAACAGTGTTGTTAAATTGGTTTATCCTTGTACTACTGTCATTCAAGCACACCAAACACTTTTTTTCCAGGAAGTCTTCCACCCATTCACAGTTATGCCACTACAACCCCATATAGTACTACGAGCATTCAAATCCCCACACTGTATAGCCTTATTTTTCCCATTTCCACTCACAGTTCCAACATATCAGGTGGTTAACCTTTCACAAGGATTATAAAATTTTTACTATTCTTTCCCACAATTTCAACCACAACTGACTCATAAACAATCCCAATCTCCAAAACTGTGTGTGCCATCCCATTTTTGACAAAGGTAACCACTCCTCCTCCATTGCCCATTTTCTGATCACTGTTGTAACACGAACAAAGTCACCAAAGAGATACTGAAGCTAGTAGATATAGAAGAAGAGGCTTGTTTGGCCCAATCTTATATGACATGGTGCTTGGAAGTAGGTACAGAAGAAATGTCAGGGGTAAGTTTTTACACAGAGAGTGGTGAGTACATGGAATGGGCTGCCGGCAGCAGTGGTGGAGGCAGAAACGATAGGGTCTTTTAAAGAGGCTCCTGGATGGCTACATGGAGCTTAGAAAAATAGAGGGTTGTGGGTAAAGCCTAGGCAGTTCTAAGGTATATGTTCGGCACAGCTTTGTGGGCCAAAGAGCCTGTATTGTGCTGTTGGTTTTCTATGTTTTTTATGAAATTATGACATATGACAAAAACAAATTTTGAGGATGTGACTGTGAGGCATAATATTAGGAATAGTCAGCACGACTTTATCAAAGGCAGGTTGTGCCTTACAAGCCTGATTGAATTTTCTGAGGATGTGACTGAGAGACATAATTATGATTAGGAATAGTCAGCATGGCTTTGGCAAATACAGGTCCTGCCTTATGAGCCTGATTGAATTTTTTGAGGACGTGACTAAACACATTGATGAAGGAAGAACAGTAGATGTGGTGTATATGGATTTCAGCAAGGCATTTGATAAGATACCCCATGCAAGGCTTATTGAGAAAGTAAGGAGGCATGGAATCCAAGGGGACATTGCTTTGTGGATCCAGAACTGACTTGGCCACAGAAGGCAAAGAGGGGTTGTAGATGGGTCATATTCTGCAGGGAGGTCGGTGACCAGTGGTGTGCATCAAGGATCTGTTCTGGGACCCTTACTCTTCGTGATTTTTATAAATGACCTGAATGAGGAAGTGGAGGGATGGGTTAGTAAATATGCTGATGACACAAAGATTGGGGGTGTTGTGGATAGTGTGGGGGACTGTCAGAGGTTACAGTGGGACATTGATAGAATGCAAAACTGAGCTGAGAAGTGGCAGATGGAGTTCAATCCAGATAAGTGTGAAGTGGTTCATTTTGGTAGGTCAAATATGATGGCAAAATATAGCATTAATGGTAAGACTCTTGGCAGAGTGGAGGATCAGAGGGATCTTGGAGTCTGGGTCCACAGGACACTCAAAGCTGCTATGCAGGTTGACTCTGTGGTTAAGAAGGAATATGGTACATTGGCCTTCATCAATCGTGGATCTGAGTTTAAGAGCCGAGGGGTAATGTTGTAGCTATATAGGACCCTGGTCAGACCCCTTCTGGAGTACTGTGCTCAGTTCTGGTCGTCTTACTACAGGAAGGATGTGGAAACCATAGAAAGGATGCAAAGGAGATTTACAAGGATGTTGCCTGAATTGGGGAGCATACCTTATGAGAATAGATTGAGTGAATTCAGCCTTTTCTCCTTGGAGCGACGGAGGATGATGGGTGACCTGATAGAGGTGTACAAGATGATGAGAGGTATTGATCATGTGGATAGTCAGAGGCTTTTTCCCAGGATTGAAATGGCTAGCACGAGAGGACATAGTTTTAAGGTGCAGGTGAGTACAGAGGAGATGTTGGGGTAAGTATTTTACCTAGAGAGTGGTGAGTGCGTGGAATGGGCTGCTGATGGCGGTGGTGGAGGCGGAAACGATAGGGTCTTTTGAGAGATTCCTTGGATAGGCACATGGAGCTTAAAAAATAGAGGGCTATGGGTAAGCCTAGGTAATTTCTACGGTAAGGACATGTTTGGCACAGCTTTGTGAGCCAAAGGGGCTGTATTGTGCTGTAGGTTTTCTATGTTTCTATGACATTTTATATGCTAAAGATCAAAGGACTGTTTTATGTATAGTATATCTACAATGAATCTTCCTCTGAATTACATATAATTTTCACACCTCCTTTGCACCCATACTCCAGACACCTGAAATAGATGATACTCATCATTACCTGCTTTTCTATTAACTGACATCCATAACTCCAGGAAACTATTGTCCAAGACCACATTTTAAATTTAGTCTTCAATCCATGTTCAGGTCTAAAGTTTACTGGCTAAAGTTGATATTTTGCTACATCATGTTTTATCAACATAACATCATATCTTAAAACTTAGACAAGATTTCAACCAGGTTTTCTGTATACATATAACATTAGGTTTATTTGGTAAATCTTCCATAAATTTCTTAAACCCTTGACCATTAGCTACAATCTTCTAGCATTCTATTGTAAGATTTGAAAAAAACCATGAACAACGCTCTTTGGAATTCTGAACATTATTTACTCATTGTGACACGTAATTAATAACTGCTAGAATATTAAGGGGTATAGGCAGTCAGTGCAAGGTTCCCCTGTGTTCATTTCCCTCACTAACAAGTCTACCTCTCTGGATACTGTTTGACATATGATTCTTTCAGGGGCTAATAGTAGGAAAAACTTTGTCTCTGTTTCTGACTCTCAAACTCAGAGGCAAAGGGTTCAGTCAGCTCGGGTGATATTGTTAGGAGACTCTAATGAGAGGGACATAGAGTAAATTCTGTGGCTGCAGAAGAAGCTGCAGGATGATGTGTTGCCAAGGAACATTTGATGGTTCTGGGTCTGTACTCGCTGTAATTCAGAAGGATGAGGGGGGGATCTCATTAAGACCCTTCAAATGTTGAAAGGCCTAGACAAAGTAGATATAGAAAGGATGTTTCCCATGGTGGGAAAGCCTTGGACAAGAGGGCACAGCCTCAGGATTGAGGGGCGTTCATTCAAAACAGAAATGCGGAGAAATTTCTTTAGCCAAAGGGTGGTAAATTTGTGGAATTTGTTGCCACATGCAGCTGTAGAGGCCAGGTCATTGGGTGTATTTAAGGCAGAGATTGATACGTTCTTGACAGGACATGGCATTAAGGTTACAGGGAAAAGGCCGGGAACTGGGGTTGAGGAGGAGATGAGAAAAAAAGGATCAGCCATGATTGAATGGCAGAGCAGACCTGATGGTCTGGAATTTGTGAATGTATCAAGGAAAATTTCCCGAGTTCACAAGCAGAGGGCCCTACTTGGAAAGGTGAAATAATGGACCTCCTCTTGGTGAACAGAAGGAACAGAAGTGCTTTAAAGATAGTAATGGAAAAAGATAGGACAGGTCTGAGTCCTAAACTGGAATAGGGCTAATTCTGGGGGAATTAGGCAGGATCTAGCATTAGGCCAGACTATTTGAAGGGAAAGGAAGGAATGGTTGCTGGAAGGCTTTTAAAAGTCCAAGGTCAGCATATTCCTTAAGGTGAAGGTAAACCTGATGTGTTTACCCTTTTCCTTAAAAGCAAAATCATGGCTGCTCCCGAGATAAGAGGAACTCGTATGTTTTGTAACTCCAATATGTAAAACTAATCGAAAGAAAAAACAGGGAACTGAGCAATGCATGTCTGCTTCTTTCTTCACTCAGGTATGCCGTGCACATATGACATGGTGGCCTAATGATCTATCTACACATGTACTTCTTACATATAACCTGTAATGAGTCATGTAACCACCAAAGAATACTTAATCAAACAATATATTTAAAATATTACTCAAATACTATTGAAATTTTAAATATGCAACACTCCTCCCTGCTTAGCTATAAACACCAACTCAATATAGAATGCATCTCAACTCCTATACATATATACTGTATGTATACAGTATACTATATGATACAACTATTTTAAATCTCCCATGGCAGGCCTAAAGATTTAATCGCTATGAAGGATTGTGAGATTACATCTTTCCTGACCAGGGGTGGGGTGGGTGGGTGGTCATTCTGTTTGGCAGAAGAGATTTGTGGCTGTGAAACAATTTCAGGTTCTGGACCCTCCTCCATGGCGGTTGTAGGAGTTGACTCTGGGACTGCAGGAAGTGGTTCTGACAGCTGTCAACACCTTAACAATTGACTCTGCTCTCCTCAACTGGTCGATGTGTTGTCTCCAGATGATATCTGATGCAATCTCCACTGTCCTTAATATTTCCAAGTACCCACTTTTGATCACCTCTGTTCTCCCTTGCCAGGGCCCAGGGCTGCTTGTCCAGGAGTGAAATATCAAACCTCCTTGTTTGAGGAGCCCTCAAGTTGTCTCAGCTGTTTGTCCTGCAAACTCCTTCTGATATCTAATCATGAGCACAAAGGACGAACCAGGAACTGCATAGCTGGTGAGTTGTTAGTTGTGGAGAATGCTGCATTGCCATGTGCTAGGAGGAAATTGGAGAACTTCTGATTCAGTGATACTGTAATGTATTCTGCTGACATTTCTTACAGTGCATTCCTTAGTCTCTAGCCAAACCTTTCCATACAGCCATTTGTAGCCTGGTAATACAGTACAGATGTCATATGTCTTATCCCATTCATTTTCAGCAGTTGCTGAAACTGTTCCACAACTAACTGTGGTCCATTGTGGTTAATGACGTGTCCCAGAACATCAGTCTTTGAGAAGAGGCTTCTCCACACATTAGCAGCATGTGAGGCTCTAGTGCAGGCTATCAGGAACACTTCTGCTACTTAGTAGCTGCATCCACTTCTACCAAGCAATTTGTGCCCATGGCTGGTCTGGTAAAATCCACATGGATCCCTCACCAGGGAAATGCAGGCCATTCCTAGGGATGAAGAGTTGCTACTCTTGGAATCTTCTGGATCTGTTGGCTTCCTGGACAATGTGTGGCAAGCTGTTCAATCTACTGATCTATCCCAGACCTCCAGACAAAGCTTCAAGCCAATGCTTCCTTTCAATCACACCTAGATGACCAGCATGTAATTCCTCCGGTGTGGTGACATTTTAGTAGAACAGTTTCTTTCTACACAATTGCTGAGCATTTCCAAACATAATTTCTATTTGAGAATTACTATCTGGCTGGTAAGCAGGAATGGGCTTGCAGCAATGGAGGTTTTGTAGTGGAATGCCCTCTGAGATTAGTCTGTGATTTGGTGGTGGATGAGAGAACCAATGGTCTGCAGGTTTAGAGTTGGGTGCCATTTCCTTTCTGTGGGTGAGACTTTAGCCTACTCACAGGCTCAAAGCTTGGTGTTGCACGGAGTTTGCAGAGTGTGCATAATAAGTGGATAAAACAAATCAAAATATTCTTCTTAGACGCTCATGTGTGATAACAAAGGTAATGAATAATGTTAGATTTACATAAACTACATAGCTCCCTTTTATGAGTGTATATTTATCCAGATTAGCTGACTTTAAACTTTTGGACCTTGATTGTATTGGCATTGCTTGTGTTGTTCTTGGAGTCTCAATAGAATGCTTGTTAAAACATTTATCACTGGACTCAATGAAGATTTTCTTCTATTGCTCTTCAACTTTTCCATTGTAGGGCTCACAAATTCTCAAACCTATCTTCACTGCTGCTCTTGCTCTGAAATCTGGGGGTTATTTGACACTTTCTGAATTTGGGTTAAATTATTCCACCGAGGCACAAGAGAGGTGCTGGAAATCTTGAGCAATGCACACGGGACATGAGAGGAACTCAGCAGATCAGGCAGCATTGATGTAGAGAAGTGGGTAGTTGGCTTGTTCAGTCAAGACCATCATCTGCACTATAAAGGAAGAGGGCAGAAGCCAGGATAAAAGGGCATGGAGTGAGGCCAGAACACAAGCTATCAGGCAAAAAGTAATTCCAGGTGAGAAGGGGAGATACGGTGTGGGGAGAGGAAATTGCTGGGAGTGATGGGGTGAAGAGGCAAAGTGCTGAAAAGGAAACTAATAGGAGAGAACAGTGGACCAAGAAATAAAGAGAAGGAGGAGGGGGAACATTGGGAAGAAGGTGTAGGTAACGAGCAGGTCATAAGGGAGTGGAAAGGGAAGGGGTAAAGAGGCAAGAGGTTACTAGATGATGAAGAAGTCAATGTTGATGCTGTCAGGTTGGAGACTACTAAGATTGCATATAAGATGTTGTTCCTCCAATTTGCATTTGGCCTCAGCAGTAGAGACGGCTGTTGACGGACTCGTCATTGTGTGAATGGGAAGTGGAATTAAAACGTCTGGCCACTGTGAGATCCTGGCTCTTACAGCAGACAGAAGAAAGGTGCTTATAAAGGATCCAATAAATGACCTTGATGGATTCGCATGTGAAGTGCTGGCTCACCTGGAAGGACAATTTAGGGCTCTGAATGATGGTGAGGGAGGAGCTGTATGGATAGGTGTAATATTTAGCGTGATTGCAGGGATAAGTGCCTGGAAGGAGAATGGAGAGAAGGGATGAGGGGACAACAGAGTCATGGGAGCGATCCTTGTAGATAGAGGAGGGGATGGTGTGCCTGGTGGTGTAGAATGATGGGTTGGATGCAAATGCTCATAGTGTGGTAGTTGAGGACAAAAGGAACTTGTTTTTGTTGGGGTGGATGGGGTGAAGATAAATAGCAGAAGAGAGAACGACTCTATTTTCTACAGTTAAAAAGGAATCATCTCAGATGTCCTGGAATTGAAAGTCTTATGAGAACAGATTTAGATGAATAGGAGGAACTGACAAAGAAATAGCATCCTTGCAACAGACAGGGTGGGAAGAGATGTAGTCAAGATGACTGGAAGTCAGTGGGTTTGTAAGAGGTGTTGGTGGGTAATCTGCCTTCAGAGATCAGTGCAGGAAGCACTGTGTAGCAGCAAAACAGCAGTGAAGTGTTGCTAATGTAGGTTTGGTACATAGATTGTTCCATGTAGTCAATAAAAGGACAGTCATAGCCGGGGTCCATACAAGTGCCTGTGGCTACACATTTGGTCTGAAGAAAGAAAAGTTAAAGATAAACACCAGTTCTATTAGATGGAGGAGGAGGATGGTTGGGTCTGCTATCAAGAATGAAATAGAGAACCTTGAGGCCTTCCTGATGTATCAGGACTATGGGTGTATCGGGACTGGATGCCCATGGTGAAAATCAGACTGTCAGGGCTGGGAGCTGGAAATTGTTAAAATGATAGGAGAACATGCAAAGTGTCACAGATATAGGTAGGAAAGGACTAAACTAATAGCCAACAAAATGATTTCAAAATAGAAGGACACGAGTTCAGTGGGGCAGGAGCAGATGGAAGCAGTGGCCATTACTGAGGCCATCAGGTTTATGGATCTTACAATGGAAGTAGAAATGGGCAGTGCAGGATAAGGTACATATGAGGTTGGAAGCTATAGCGAGAGATCTTTAGAGGTGAACTTTGTGATGGTGTGGGTGACAGGACTCTGATGCTTCTCAGCAGGCCCATAGTTAAAGGGTAGGTAAGAGACGTCCATAACCTTCTGTCTGTCCTTAGCAAGGCAGGGGTCAGTCCGCCAGACTACAACAATACTAAACAACACAAAATGCTGGCAGAACTCAGCAGGCCAGACAGCATCTATGGGAGGAGGTAGTGACGACGTTCCGGGCCAAAACCTTTCATCAGGAGCTTTTATTTTATTTAATTTAACTTATTTATTTGCAGCATCTGCAGATTCACTCATGTTGCTGTACAACAATACTACCCTTGTCTGGAGGTTTGGTGAGATAGAGATTTCTGCAGAGATAGTAGAGAACAATGCATTCGGGGGGGGGGGGTGAGGTTGCAATAGATAAGGAAGAGGTGATGTCGAAATGGTTAAAATCAGTTAGAGATGGATTGAGTGAAGAGAAGTTTGAAGAAAAGATTTCCAAAATCTTCCTTTTTTTGCATGATGCCAAGAGGGGTGCTGAAGTGCAGACACTGACAGCTTTTTATTTCCAAAATACATATAATTTGTGCAAGTATGTACAGGAAATAATGCCATCAGTTCAGGTCTTTATATTTATACTATCATCAAAGTGGAGTTTGTCATAAGCACAAGTACATGTAAGCACAGGTGTCATGAAAAGCTTGCTCGCAGCAGCATACAGGCTATCATCAGATAAGCAGCATACGAAAGAAAAACATAAAGCAACATCAATAAAGCACAACTTTTACAATAAGGAACACAGCCAGAATGAAAAACCAAGTCCATTTTAGCGTGAAGTGGTCACTGTTCTGCTAAACTGCAGTGATGAGGATTTCACAGATTGAATGGTTGAAGGGAAATTCCTGAACCTGATAGTGTGGGACTTCAAGCTTCTCCACCTCCTGTCTGATGGTTAGAATAGTGGAGTTATTTGATCAAGCCAGTATATTCATTCTATCATCAAGTTCAATTTATTATGCTCAGGAGCCGCTCAAGTTTCCGGATTAAGCAATACATTCATGTAGTGTTTGAGATATGGTGACACAGAACCCAGCCCCTCTGTGTCCAGGGCCATAGAGTGCAATCTTTCCTCAAGTCCATGAGGTGGCTGAACTGAGCTTCAGTGTCCCTCAATACATATTCATGACTCCTGGAAGGTACCAAATGGTAGAACTTGCTTGCAGTCCTCTTTATACTAGAAGGTAGCCAAGATCTCTGGATCACCAGAGGAAATAGGAGGTGGCTTGGGTAGGTACCATGGTACTGTGCCATACTTAACTGCAGTGTTGTCAGGTACTTGCCTTCCATTGAGAGGGACTGCCACATCTATAGTCCTAATTGTTGTTTTACCTTCGTTACCCAATTCGTTTGAACCAGGTCTCCAGCACCTTCAGGTCATGTGACTTGACAGTGACAGAAACCAGATTGATCAGGCCAGTAGCCAAAGAACATATCCTCATTTATCCTGTGATTGAGTCTGGCCATCAACCCATTCAAACAGTTGTGGATGCTGATCAATCTCCAGGCTATGAGAGGATCTAAGCAGAAAAGTCAACATCATCTGAGTACAGGGGAGCTTTGATTTGAGCGTCCCACTCCCGGCATCAACATCTCTCTTATGCCGTTATTATTCATGTTTTGATCTGGAAAGGGGTCGATACAACATACAAGCAAGGCAGAGAATAGGCGGCATTGTCTGATTCAGACTTGATAGGGAGGTAATCCGTTTCCAACCTTTTAACTATGAACTGATATTTGTGTAGAGCAGAGGGATCCAATTCCTGATTCTCTCTCCAGAACCCATTGTGGGGAGCACATCGAACATGTCCATGATGTCCTGTTGAAGAAAGGCCTTTTCCTGCTCCACACTGACCAGGTAATATCCACAACCTGCCACCCCAGCCTACAAGTAGATAACGATATCCCTGAACACCCAAGGCTGTAAGAGATTTTCCTGCCAGATACAGCACAGGTCTAGAAGGATTAACGGTCCAAGCACAGACTTGAATTGGTTACTGATGACATTGGATAGAACATGGATTCTGACGTACTGACAACCATCCAGTCACACAGAGCAGAGTACAACTCAGCTGAGCAGCCGTTGCTTCTGCGAGTCTTACTCTTCTCAAGGCTGTCCTCCAGGGTTAGTAGCTGATCTGGACTCATCCTCTCATTGTCTGCTAAGCCCTCGGTAATAGAGGACAGGAAGTTTTTGGAAGCTGTGATCTCTGTCATACAGACCTGGATAAAAGATCTGCAGATCCTCAGTATGTTTGAGGTTACTGCGGTGTCCTCTTAAGGCTGTGGACCACAATACACCTCTGTAAAACATTTGGAAGATGAGTCAGCATGTCTTATCCTGTTCTAAGGAATGGATTTTATAAGTTCAAGTTTAATTGTCATTTAACCATACAATGAATACAGCCAAAATGAAACAGCATTCCTTCAGGGCCAAGGTGCAGAACACTGCACCAACAGTCACACACAGCACAGGCATATAGCACGTATATAATTAATGGTAGCAGTAAAACACGCAGTGCCGGAATGTCATGCTCTGTAGATTGATGCTCCTGGAGACACTTCTCTGCAAGAGCAAGTGTGCAGCAGTCTGATATCACACACTAGGGCAGCTGCAGATGAACACAAACCAGCTTGTCTTCCACCAAGTGAACACTACAGGGCAGCCCCCAGCCCAGATGGCCTCCATCACACACCTCAGCTGTCTCCCACATTGCCACAATATCATAAGGCAAAGGAGCAGAATTAGCCCACTTGACCCATTGAGTCTGCTGCACCTTTCAATCATGACTGATTTATTTTCTCTCTCAACCCATTCTCCTGTCTTCACCCAATAAACCATTAACTGATCAAGAACCTATCAACCACTGCTTTAAATTTTTTCAGTGACGTGGCCTCCACAGTGATAGTTTGGATTGGAAGATGGCCTTGGAGAATACTGGCAATTTACTGCAGTCAATGGAGTAGATGTGAGGGAAGAACAGCTAAAGCTGGAGTTCCTCCCTCACATCATACCCCCCTTGTCAGCAGTAGAAGCAAATCATACAAATACATCTGAAGTTGACACAATTCCCTTGGAAGCTGGTGTGCTTTCTGAGGATGTTCTCCTTAATTGCTTTGCACTAGTGCATTGGGGAGGCAAAGAGGGATCTCGTAGTTCTCCAATTTGAATAATCCTTTTTATTCAATAATACTTGAAGTTCCTGTTAGAGTGATTTTTGGGTTTAGGACATATACATTTAACAACTGACTTTCGCTACCAGTCTTCACGTCTGAAAAAGTATTGTGCATTTAGTTTGGAGTGCTGCTCTGAACGATGGGTTCCTGAAAGCTGTGAATCCCAGTCCAGACAAAGCTGATTAAAGTTCATTTAGATGTCTGTGGTGTGGATGTGAATTGGGAGGGGTGAAGTTTCTGTGTAGTTTCAAAGAAAGCATTGTCCATACATTGTAAATATGGAGTGTACATAAAAAATCGAGCCCTACATTGGGCCAGTGAGACCTTTCCACCAAAAGCATCTCCGTATGATGCCTGCTGTACCTTGTTTTGTCGACCAGTAATTTTCTCCAGTAACTTCATTCACGCAACAACAGTTCCTTTAGCTCCTGAGGTCAGCAACCTCATGTTCACTTCTATATCCTTCTGACTACCTCTGGTCACTGTCAGTGTGCAGACTAATATGCAGAAACACATATTGCTTCCAAAGCTGTGTCAGAAATCATACAATTAAACACATCATAGTTTTAAAGTACTTTTATTATCAAAGAATGTATAAATTATACAACCTTGAAATCTGTTTGCTTGCAGGTAGCCACAAAGCAAGAAACCTGAAAGCACCCAATTAAAAAAATAAAATAAAAACCAACACCTAATGCACAGACAAAGGGGAAAAAAAACACAAATCACACAAATAATAGAAGCGAACAAGAATATTCCAGATCAAAGTGAGTCCTTGGATCCAAACCCTGGAGCAGCCGGGAGTAGGCCCAAAGCCTTGCTGTCAGTCTCCATATTGGCAGCATGGAGCACAGCAGCGGAGGCTGTCTCTGTAGCCTCAACACCATGAAGAGAGCGAGCGAAATTGGCTCTCACCTCCAATCCCAACACCCTGCCTTTTCAGTCTATCTGGACCGGCGTTTAAATTGTCCGAACAGCATGTCGTATCTCACACTAGGACCCAGACACCACCGCAGCGAAGAGCTCTGGGCCTGGAGCACACCACCCAGTGACTCACTCCGAGTTCAGATTTCGCCACACAGCCTGAAGACGTGAATGACTCTGCACATATTTACACCAACTGTAGGTGATCAGCTCTAGTTTTGTTTAACCCCTTCCCTGCTCACATGCAGTTGGATTCAAATGCCCAGTATCACCCTTGAGGCAACCTCCGACAGGGCTATTTCTTGTTTATCAGTGCAAACATCCATTCTTACTCTAAGTGTCTTTAGTCGGGCAGTGGGAGTGAAAATTACACTCTGTAGGATCATTTATTTCAATTAAGTCAAAAAGTGGCGTTAAAAATTAATTATTTTCCTCTGCACTGGTTGTTAGCCCATCCATCAACGTTAAAACAATTTCAACCCAATAGCTGAGATTACACTAAACTCATTTCTGCAAGGTATTCTGCATTGATCTTATTGATTTACATTAAACTTTATAACCTTTATGGAATACTTATGTGAGGATAATTACACTTTGCAAAAGCTGCTGAAACACACAAAGAAATAGATAAACAATCACCTATTGAGCAGAACCATTGGGTCTTCTGGTAGCATCTGCACCAGATCAGTGCCCAGCTGAGGAGGAGTTGCTTTTGGATTAAAAGTTAAATGGATAATGGTTTCCATCTTCAGTGTTACTCTTGGTGTATTCCGCCATCTAGTGGCCCATGTTATGTCTTGTGTGGAAGAGCTACAGTCTTTAGTTGCTGCTAATACTACCAGAGACACCAAAGGAGCTGGACCCCTGTATAATTATCCCTCAAACACTTGAAATGAGACTATATGAGCAACACTAGTGGCTTGTGCACAGAATATACTAACACAACACTACTAAGAATATATGTACTCAGTGGCCACGTTACGAGATACACCTGTTCGTTAATGCAAAGATCTAATAAGCCAATCTTGTAGCAGCAGCTCAATGCATAAAAGCATGCAGATGTGATCAAGAGGTTTGGTTGTTATTCAGATCAAACATCAAAATGGGGGAGAAATGAGTCCTAATTGACTTTGATTGTGGAGTGACTGTTGGTGTCAGATGGGGTGATTTGAGTATCTCAGAAACTGATGACCTCCTGGAATTTTCACATACAACTATCGCTAGAGTTTATAAAGTATAGTGTGGAAAAGAAAGCATCCAATGAGCAGCAGTTCTATGGGTGTAAATACTTTGTTAATGAGAGAGATCAGAGGAGAATGGCCAGACTGATTCAAGCTGACAGTAACTCAGATAACTACACATTACGACAGTGGTATGCAGAAGAGCATCTCTGAATGTGCAACATTGAAGTGGATGGGCTACAGTAGCAGAAGACTTTGAAGATACACTCAGATATACCATTGAGCGTATACTAGTGACATGTGAATGTAAAGAAAGTTATATGCCCCTTCTTAATTTTGGGTTTGGGATTCCACTGAGTTGAAGAGAGTCACACTTTGCCCAGGAGGCTCTTCAAAATGTTTCCTCTGTCTCCTTTGCAGGAAATCAATGTAGGATGCCACGCCGTCCAGGCCATGCTTTTTTCTTGCAGCTATACCACTACTATGACCACTTTGAACATCCTGCACAATGAACTTTGTTATCTTTGGATTCTAATTGTGTTCATTCTTGAACAAGTCTTGTACTTAATCTGAATGTTGTGCCTCTAATGCTATTTGGCAAGTAAATTTTCCATTGGGCTTGCAGATATACACTTGTGCTTATGACAATAAACACGACATGAGTTGATTGATAAAGTGAGAGTCAAGGAAACAAAAGGCAGTGCCAAGCAGCTGATGGAGAGACAGGAGTTGCCAAGAAGTGCCGTGATACTTAATGTGGCTTAGGCATCTTCAAAGGGCTGATAGGTTCTGAATGATTTAATTTGGGAACTCACTAAGTGCAACTTTTCCAGCATCACCTGGCAGCCTAAAGCCAACTGAAAAGACAAGCTGAAGTAAGTATTATTACAATTAGAAAGGGAGCAGTTAAATAGAGAATTTTTAATCCTTTCCTTTTTGAAAATGTTAATTATCTTTTCCTCTCATGATGTAAACAAGAAACGGAGAATTCCTTGAGGGTATTTGTAAAGGCGAGGGCTGTATTTGTTATTGGGTTATTAATGTCACATGTAGACAGATGCAGTGAAAAGCTTTTGCGTGTGTGCCATCCAGGCGTATCATATCACCGTAAGCATATCAAGGCAGTAAAAAGAAAACAATGTGTAATATAGTGTAGCAGCTACAGAGAAAGATCGGTGCAAGTAGGCAAAGTGCAAGAACAATGATGAGATAGACTGGGAAATGTGCGTACACACTAGATTGATAGGGTATGAGGTAAGGAAAAGGCTCATGTGGGCCAATGACTGAGCAGCAGTTGATAGCTATGCAAGAGAATCAATTTCAGGGAGAAGATTTGGGGTATGGGATTGGTGGGAACGTGCTGAAAGCTGGCATGGGCTTGATGGTCTGAATGGCAAATTAACAGTCACAATGAAACAAAAACATGGAAGTATCAGGTGTGTTGAATGGCTTGTCGCTATTGTAAAGTCCCAGATGGTAAATGACACCCAGTATATTTGGAAGTGCCAGATGTTGGGATAATTAAAAAGAAACATCAATGTTCATCCCTACGGCACTAAGGCTTTGTGCGTTTCATGTGTTTGGATTGTCTGGTGATGCCCCATTAGAGTTGCAAAAATGAACATTGATTGGACAATTATGTTAGAGAAACTTCCCAAATGTGAGTTGGTGTAGAGACAAGGGACTGACAATACAATTTCAGAAACAGCTTGAAGGGAGCTGCTTGAAATACGTATCTAGAGGTGCAGAAAGATGAAGGAGATTTGGGAGAGGAGCTCCGAGCATTGGGATGTCTAAGAGTCAGAACTCAGAGCAGCATAGAATGAGTACTGGACATCAGAGTGAAGGCACAATGGTGCAGATGAGGTTTGCAGGAACTCCATTTCACCAAATGTGCGATGGCTTCCAAAGACAATAAAAACTCCCCCTGATATATAGGTGGCATATCGAATATTGAGGGTGGGAGGGGTTGACAGAGGGAGTGGAATTAACAGGACTAAGGGGAGAATTGGTTTTGGTGAAAGCGAGAGAGGAATGGGTTGCTATATAAGCAGGAATATATTTGATGGACCAAATGGCCTCCTGCGACATGGAGATGCCAGAGAAAATGTTTGAGGCAGGTATAATATTACTATTTAAAAACACTTGGACAGGTACATTGGTTGGAAAGGTAGTGAGGGATGTAGGGCAAATGCAAGCAAATGTGGTGAGCTTAGGTGGGCATCTTGATTGGCGTGGACTAGTTGGGCCAAAGGTCCTGCTTCCATGTTGTTTTACTCTTTGACTATAACTCTATAAGGAAATATATGGAAAAGGTAGCAGTGATTGGATGGAGCAGGACCTAGTAGGGGTTATAGACAACAGGATGGCAGATGGTCCAGAGGAGGTTTACCATGATTCCAGAACTGAAAGGGTTAACATAAGAGGAGTGTTTCTTAGCTCAGGGCTTGTACTCAATGGAATTTAGAAGAATGAGGGGGATCATATTGATAGGCCTAGATAGAGTGGATGTGGAGAGAATGTTTCCAAAATTCAGGGGACCTAGGACTAGGGGCACAGCCTCAGAATGCAAGGATGTCCTTCAGAACAGAGATGAGGAGGAATTTCTTCAGCCGGAGGGTGGTGAATCTGTAGAATTCATTGCCACAGATGGTTGTGGAATCTAAGTCATTTGGGTATATTTAAAGCAAAAGTTGATAGGTTCTTGATTAGTAAGGAGATCAAAGGTTTCGGGGGAAAGGCCGGAGAATGGGGTGAAGAGGGAAAATAAATCAGCCATGATTGAATGGAGGAGCAGACCCAATGGAAAGAATCGCATAATCCTGCTTCTATATCTTATGGTGCTGAGGGCTCTAGAGCAGAGTCTCCCAACCTACAGTGCCCAGTATTGTCAAGGTACACGGCAGTGAGAGATTTTTCTGGAAGGAATAAAGATTACAGAGTGTCCACAAGGCTTACATTGATGTAATTTAGTCATTAAGGGCACAAAACTAAAGTTAATAAACTTGCTGTCCCACCTATTAAATAACACACCAATAACTTTGAAATTGTTTGTCCAGACAATGAGATCTTGGATGAAAGCAAATGTATCCTTCTCCTCTTTAAAGTAAGCACAATTAAGTTAGCAATGAAAAGTAGGTTCCTTTCAGATCTATTTGCCTTAGCTAAATCTAACGAAGAGTTCTTCTGTCACAAGGAGCCTATCTGTGTTACTCTAATGGGACTTCTGTAGAAAGAAACAAAAACTAGTCAATTCACTTGGCAATCAATTAACATTATCCTAAATCTTTAAAGGTGTTGCATGCAGCCCCAGACAATTTTTACTGGTTAATGCTCTGCACTGAGTTTACTCCTTCCAGTAAGTTTGATAGCTGAAGAGAAATAATGAAAAATTATTTACTTATTTTATGTTAATTATTGAGATATTGCATAGAATAGATCCTTCCTGCCCTTTGAGCCATACTGCTCCAATTTAACCCGAGCCTAATCACAGGACAATCTACAATGACCAATCAACCTACCAACTGGTACATCTTTGGACTGCGGGAGGAAACCAGAGCACCCGGAGGAAACCCATGTGGTTGCGGGGAGAACGTACAAACTCCTCACAAGCATGAGCTGGAATTGAACCCGGGTCATCTGTACTGTAAAGTGTTGTGCGAACCACTACACTACCATGCCACCCAGAATGTGAAGTATGTAGTCATTACTAGGGGTAGTGCCAGTCTGCAGGGCTGACCAGCCTGAATGCAGACTACAGCCTGGGTAGCGTGTAATGATGCTGCATTAGTCTTCACCTCAGCTCTTGTCTCTCTGACGTCCTGCTTTATGAGCTTTATGTTTATTCATCTCTTTGGCCCACTTGGCTTTGGTCTGGCAAAGCAGAGCAGCCATCATTATTCTAAAGGCCATCACAAGCTGTGATGAAGCAGCTGTTAATATATTCTGCTTTAATGCTCTTTCTGCTGTTCACATAACGAGGCAGATGGAGTCTGTTTTTCTTGTGCTTATTTTTTTTTCATCTTCTTCCCTTTCTTTCTTCTCAGTTGTTTGAAGCCATAACCTCTGCCAAATGATGAGCAGCTGCTGCATTTAATTTATTGTCCTCTGTTAGACCCTTTTCTGAGTTCCGTCTCCTGTTACAAACAGACATTCCAAATCTGTGTCTATCTATCCTCTCTGGCCAGTGTAATAATGATCTAAGAGAACACAAAGATCACCTTGATGCTTGTGGCTCAGTCAGGCCCTGTCACCATGTTCTTGAAGATGGGCTGGTTCAAAGTATATCCATGATTCTGATTTGCCCATTGTTTATCTTTAAGTCTATGAATGTTTGTGCTTCTGAAAGCTTATCATGGAGCTGACATCACTTCAACGTAATAAGCAAACAACACTTCGGATCGGAAAAAGGCAGTGCTATTTTCCGGAAGCATGCTTACACAAGAATGCAGTTGAAAGCTGAGGTCTTGCCCTCAATCTATCAAGAGAGATTGATAGATTATTAACTGTTGAGGGAATCAAGCTGAAGAGAAGAACCAGCCAAGATCTTACTGAACACTGAAGGAGTCAGGAGAGTCTCAATGGCCAACTTCACCTACACATATCCAAATTCAGAATGGTGGACAGAGATTTTTAATAAAATGCCCCAAGGAAAACTGTTTAAAAGGAAGATTGTCCTCATTCAGAGGAGTGCAATATACACATTATATATTGCCATCTTACTTAAAGCATCAGGGTTGATATTTTGTGTACAAAGTAACCAGAAGATACAGAATTATTTTATTTATTGCGATACAATGAGAAATAGACCCTTTCAGATCTTTAAGCTGTGCCACCCAGTAATCCCCTGATTTAACCCTCGCCTAATCATGGGACAATTTCCAATGACCAATTAGCCTACCAACCGGTACATCTTTGGACTGTGGGAGGAAACTGGAGCACCTGGAGGAAACCCATATGGTCACAGGGAGAACATACAGGAAGCAATGGGAATTGACAGTGTCTACTGTTACAATATGCTACTGTTTTCTATGTCACTAGCTAAGAACCTGAAGGAACTGGAGGCTTAATGAGCTGTCGCGAATGCGTTGCTGGAAGTGATGCTTTTCGAAGGAAATCTATGCACCTAGGGGAGAATGGTGAAATTAGAAAAAATGTAAAGCTTTTTCAAAAAGTCTGAGGAGGAAGGATGGTCTATATGCTTCAACACCTTGGGGCCATCAGATTCCAGCCTAATTTCACAAGGAAGCTTTGGATAATCACACACTCGTATTTTCCAACGTACTGTAGTTTGTGACAGCTAAATCCACAAATCTCTCCTCATAGCTTTTCAATGAGACACAAATAATGCCATTGTGTTACAGCAATGGCTTTGTCATCTGTGCAGTACAACGGATGACAGTACCTCTATTATTTGTATATTTCATTAAGAATTAATCAATTCAACTTTGAATATAGAGGTGGCTTTGAAATTCTAAAATGAACTGTAAATAACCGTCAGCCAATCTTAAGGAGAATTGTGTGAGAAGACTATGCTTGAAAAACTGACAATAGTTCAGTGGTATTAGAGTCATTCAGCACAGAAAAATGCCCTTCAGCCCAACTTGTGCCTGTCAACCAAGGAAATTAAAATGTGTGATAGGTAGAGAATGGTGGAAAAGGGATAAATGGAAAATATTTTGAAATATCCAGAGAAGGAATAATGAACACACTGGGACCTTCTGATTCCATCCAACCTAAGTTATTTCTATTTGCTTGCTTTTGGCCCAATTCCTTTAAACATTTCTTATCCATGTACCTGTCCAAATGTCAATTAGGTGTCATAATTGTATGTACTTCAATAATTTTTTCGAGCAGCTCTTTCAATATACCCCCCACCCTCTGTGCGTAAAATCTGTCCTTTAGATTCCCTTTGCACTCTAAACCTATGTCCTCAGGTTTTAGACTTTCCTACCTTGGGAAAAAGAATCGCTATCTACCTCATATATGATCCTCATTATTTTATAAAGGTCATATCTTAGCCTCCTATGCTCCAGAGAAATCAGTCCCAAACTATTCAATCTCTCTATATCACTCAAGCTCTGTGGATATTTTCTGCACAGTTTCCAACTTCGTCATATCTTTCATATAGCAAGACAACCAGAATTGCAGACAATATGCCAAGCATGGTCTCACTAACGCCTTGTACAGGTGTAACATGACATCCCGACTCTTGTACTCCGGTGTCATGGCCAGAGTGAGAAAGTATGCAATGCTCCTTCTTCGCCTCAATGTCTACCCGTGCTGTCACTTCCAAAGTTCACAGCAAACGTATTATCAACGTACATATATGTCACCATATACTACCTTGAGATTCTCTTTCCTGCAGACATTCACAGTCGAACAAATACGATAGAGTTAATGGAAAAACTATGCAAGCACTAGCAAATACCCAATGTGCAAAAGAAGACAAACCATGCTAAATAAATAAATAAACAAACAGGTAAGTAGGTAGATAGATTGATAAATAAATAATCAGAACACTAGTTACATAAAGAACAATGTACTTGTACCACTATATTTCTGTCGTACAGCACTCTCCATGGTAGTGTCATTCAATGCGTATGGCCTGCCTTGGTTTAACTTCCCAAAATACATCACTTCACATTTGTCCAAGTTAAATTCCATTGGCCATTCCTTCCACATTTCCAGATCTTGCTCTAGATCCTGTGTAACCTAAGACAAACTTCTTCACTGTCAACTCGTTGATTGGCATCCGTCTGACTTGAAGGACAATGGGTGATTTTGATCACCATCACAAGCCTGGGTAGAAGGTATGGAGATCCTGAGGTGCCCAGTCATCAAGATCCCCTTCTCAGCCTCACCAATGCAGTCCAAAGGAAAGCTTATGAAGCAACATGTTTACCACCAGCTTGGCTGCAGGAGCTGCTGGAAGGATGTTCAATGACATCCAGCTGCCTTAGTGCCTCCACTCTGGATTTGCCATCTGGGTTTACTCCCGTGGCCTTCGTCTTTCCCGAAGCTGCCCCCAAGGCAATGGAGGTATTTACCCATTGCTGGGGATCTGGTTCACGAGCTCCAGGACACGTCCACACACTGGTGGGTCTGCATGCTACATGGTCAGCCTGAGTCTGGAGGTTCAGTTTTCATGTGTCACCAGTAAGGAGCCACTACATGAGGCTTGCTGATGGAGAGGCTGTGTGCTGTCCACTACAACACAAATTCTGGTGTCATTTGCAGAGTTACAAACCATGCCACCTACATTCTCATCCAAGTTGTTAATATAAATGAAAAACTACATGGGACCCAACAGTGCAGCACCAGACTGAAATTGGAACCACGACCCTTCACAGCCTGAAACTGTGGCCCAGTATATTTGAGTACTGGGACTTCGATCTGAATGGTTCAAAGAATTAATGATAATATTTTCACTCCAGCACCTGCTAAAGGTCCTGTGTACGAAACTCAGGCAACTCTAATTTAGTCATTGGCAAGCACAACTAAAGAAAATTTCTTTAAAATTTAATACTTGACTAATTGGTACATATTAGACTTCTTCACTCGGTAAGGATACAAAGATACTGTGCGTATCAGAGACTATCAGGCCACCTAGCTACACAATGGAGAATCAGTGGATGTTGTATACTTGGATTTTCAGAAGGCCTTTGACAAGGTGCCACACATGAGGCTGCTTAACAAACTATGAGCCCATGGTATGACAGGGAAGATTCTAGCATGGATAAAGCAGTGGCTGATTGGCAAGAGGAAAAGAATGGCATAAAGGGAGCCTTTTCTGGCTGGCTGCCAGCAACTAGTGGTGTTCCACAGGAGTTTGTGTTGGGCCCAATTCTTTTTATGTTGTATGTCAGTGATTTGGGTGATGGAATTGACAGCTTTGTTGCTAAGTTTACACATGATATGAAGGGACGTGAAATGGCAAATAGTTTTGAGGAAGTAGGGAGGCTACATAAAGACTTAGACAGATTAGGAGAATGGGTAAAGAACTGGCAGATGGAGTACAATATTGGGAAGTGTATAGTCATGCACTTTAAGAAATGAAAGGGTTGACTATTTTCTAAATAGAGTGAAAATACATAAATCCTTGTGCAGGATTCCCTAAAGGTTAATTTGCAGGCTGAGTCTGTGGTAAGGAAGGCAAATGCAATTTTAGCTTTCATTTCAAGAGGTCTAGAATATAAAAGCAAGAATTTAATGTCGAAACTTAATAAAGCACCAGTGGGGCCTCACTTGGAGAACTGAGAGCAGTTTGGGGCCCCTTATCTTAGAAAGGATGTGCTGAAACAGGAGAGGGCACAAAGGAGGGTCACAGAAACAATTCCAGGATTGAATGGCTTGTCATATGAAAAGCATTTGATGGCCCTGGGCCTGTATTCACTGGAATTCAGAAGAATGGGGGCTGACCTCATTGAAACCTATTGAATGGTGAAAGGACTTGACAGAGTGGATGTGGAGAGGTCACAGCCTCAGAATAGAGGGTGTCCTTTTAGAACAGGGATGAAGAGGAATTACCTTAGCCAGAAAGAGGAGAATCTGTGGAATTCTTTGCCACAGCCAGCTATGGAGGTCAAATCTTTATGTACATTTAAGGCAGAGGTTGATAGGTTTTTCGGGGCATGAAGGGATATGGGGGGAAGACAGGAGATCGGGGCTGAGAGGGAAATGAGATCAGCTATGATGAAATAGCGGAGCAGACTCGATGGGCCAAATGGTCTAATTCTGCTCCTATGTCTTATGGTCTTATGGCCTGGTTGCTTGGTGGCTGTGGTTGCTGAATGAGCTCCCTTCCAATCATACACCTCTTGTGTGCCAGAGTTTGTTGTTTGACATCGTCCAGTTGCGTACTGAAGCACATGAGAGATGGGCCCCACAATCCAAGTGAACAATATCAACATTCTCTACAAACATGGATGCATGGCACCACACTCCCCTTGGGCCTTAGAGGTTCCCTAAAGAATGCGGACCCCTTCCTAGTTCACAGGAGACACTTCTCAGTAGAGTAAACTATTCCCCTCCACCGTCCTCTATTCCCCACTCTGACTTTCCATTTCTTCTCACCTGCTTGTTACTTCCTCCTTCCCTTTCTCCTAATTGCCAGTCTCCATTCCAATCTCTTCTCCAGCCCTTTACCTTTCCAACATCCCTGGCTTCACCTATCACCTCCCAGCACGCCTCTTTCCCCTCCCCCTACCTTTTTATTCAGGCTTCTTCCCCCTTCCTTCTCAGTCCTGAGAGGGTCTCAGCCCGAAATGTCAACTGTTTACACTTTTCCATAGATGCTTCCTGACCTGCTGAGTTCCTCCAGCATTTTGTGTGTGTTGCTTTAGGTTTCCAGATCTGCAGATTTTCTTCTGGTTGAAACGTCTGCAGTACTGTGCAAAAGTATTGGGCACATATAGAGAGCGAAGGTGCCTAAGACTTCTGCCCAGTACTGTATTTTATGTTTTTCCAGTTACCAAATAAAACTTAATACTACTGACCTGATACAAAGCTAAGTACTCTTAATTCTGCTTCCCATCCACCTTCCTATTTTAACCAATACACAGTATTGTGCAAAAGTCTTAGGCACCTTAACAATAGATAATTTTGCACAGCTCTGTAGCACACAGCCTATGGTGCATTGAGGAGAAGTGTGTTTAAAGATCAATTTGCATAAGAGTCACAGTCTGCCATCCATTATGCTTTCCATTCCACTCCCATCGGGACCTCTCAGTCTTTGGCCTCCAACAATGCATAAAGAAAGCTCAAGGTGCAGGCCCTCACCTTCTGATTAAGGATGTTAGACTCTTCCAGCTGTAGTGTTCTGTAAATGATTGAGTGCAGGAGCTGAGAATAAGCCTGTTGTTGTGATTTACACCTCTTTGTGAGCCACTTTCTACTTATCTGATTATTTCATCTTCACTCATAATTGCCCTGTGACCTTAGTCCTGCTGTTATTTCCTCACTCACTGTTCCCATACCTACATCTCTTTCCACCCTTTCCCTGGTTCTGCACCTACTCAAAATAACCTTTTTCACTTCTTGCTGAAGGAATAACAATCAAAACCTCGCTGCTTCAGTAAAGATCTCTTGTTCTCTGAATATTCGAGTTCCCTTCTTGGAAAGCAGTAGGTACAACAGTCGGAAGCACGTGCCACCAGATTCAAGGACAGCTTCTAACATGCTGTTATAAGGTTATTGAAGGGATATCTTGTACAATAAAATAGACTCTTCATCCTTCAGTCTGCTTCACTATAGCCTTGCATATTATTGTCTGCCTGCAATGCATTTTCTATATAACTGTAACACTGTATAACTGCATTCTGATGTGGACTGATGTGATGAAGTGATCTGCACAGACCAAAGTTTTTCACTGGACATGTGACAATAATAAACTAATTTCGTAATTGCACTCTTCATGAATGTTGCCTGACTTGCTAAATGTTGTAATTGTTTCTATTGGAGATTCTATTGATCCCCGATATTACACACATCTCCCTTCTATTGCCCATGTATCAGCATAGGTATCTTTATTGACCCAAAAACTTTGACAAAGGTCACATACCACTGCATTCATGGGCCACAGACAGTGATCCTTCTCATGGAAGCATTACTCTTAATTGTTGTTCACTTGACCATTACACCACCCAACATATGAATGGTAAATGATCATCACAAGCAATACCATATAACTTCCTTTTGGACCTGGAGGCAATTCAACATAGCAGAACTGAGGCGAGGTGAGTCAAGAGCAAGGAAGACTCAAGGTTCGATCAATTTAAGCGCTGGGCTATATTGGAAAGGTCAGGTACAGGCCAAATCGAGGCAGTGGGGTATTGAAGTGACCAAACCCAATGCTTGCATGATGATTTAAGGTCAGGCCAGATTGAAAACATCAGGGTGTCGGGGCCAAGGCAAGGGACAGGCTGGTTCAACTCACTGCTCCATTCTTCACTGAACTAAAGGTCTGGAGACAGGACTCTCTTTGTGGACTTCAGTTCAAAATGCTATTTGCTTGTGTTTATTGTTTGCATGATTTGTTTTTCTCTGTCTCTCTGCACTAGGGGGTTTGCTGGTCCTTTTTTTTAATGGGTTCTTTTGGGTTTCTTTGTTTCGTGACTGCCTGTAAGGTGATGACTCTCAAGGTTGTATAACGTATACATACTTTGATAAGAAATGTACTTTGAACTTTGCATGTCCCTCTCTTGATAAAGGCCAGTCACTGAATTCATTTATTATACTTTGCTGCCGTCTAGTGGCCATGTGCCTTACTTGGGACTACAGGAATACAGGTAGTCACCCAGTTACGAATGTCCGACATACGGACAACTCATACCTACAAACCGAGGAAGGACAACGCCGTCCACCATTTCAAGTCAGGTCGCGATGCCTTCCGCCATCTTAAGTCGGATTACAACATAATCCGTCATTTTAAGTAGGCTTAAATTTTTCTTAGTAAGGTTCACCCTGAGACCCATCCCCACCACCCCCCCCCCCCACCCCCGTTCTGGTTGGCTGGTGGTGCAGTGAGATCAGCGCCAGGCTCGAGAACGGAAGTTCCCGAGTTCGATCCAGTGACAGACCGCACCCATGCCGGGTTGATGTCGATCCAGTGACTCCTGTACTGCCTGTGCCGGGTCGATGTCGATCCAGTGACTCCTGTACCATCCGTGCCGAGTTGATGTCCATCCAGTGACTCCCGTACCGTCCGTGCCGGGTTGATGTCGATCCAGTGACTCCCGTACCGTCCGTGCCGGGTTGATGTCGATCCAGTGACTCCCGTATTATCCGTGCCGGGTTGATGTCGATCCAGTGACTCCCGTATTAACCGTGCCGGGTTGATGTCGATCCAGTGACTCCTGTACCATCCGTGTCGGGTTGATGTCGATCCGGTGACTCCCGTACCGTCTGTGCCGGGTTGATGTCGATCCAGTGACTCCCGTACCATCCGTGCCGGGTTGATGTCGATCCAGTGACTCCCGTACCATCCGTGCCGGGTTGATGTCGATCCAGTGACTCCCGTATCATCCGTGCCGGGTTGATGTCGATCCAGTGACTCCCGTACCATCCGTGCCGGGTTGATGTCGATCCAGTGACTCCTGTACCATCCGTGTCGGGTTGATGTCGATCCGGTGACTCCCGTATCATCGGTGTCGGGTTGATGTCGATCCAGTGACTCCCGTACCATCCGTGTCGGGTTGATGTCGATCCAGTGACTCCCGTACCATCCGTGCCGGGTTGTCGATCCAGTGACTCCCGTATTATCCGTGTCGGGTTGATGTCGATCCAGTGACTCCCGTACCATCCGTGTCGGGTTGATGTCGATCCGGTGACTCCTGTACCATCCGTGCCGGGTTGATGTCGATCCAGTGACTCCCGTATCATCCGTGCCGAGTTGATGTCGATCCAGTGACTCCCGTACCATCCGTGTCGGGTTGATGTCGATCCCGTGACTCCCGTACCATCCGTGCCGGGTTGATGTCGATCCAGTGACTCCTGTACCATCCGTGTCGGGTTGATGTCGATCCGGTGACTCCCGTATCATCGGTGTCGGGTTGATGTCGATCCAGTGACTCCCGTACCATCCGTGTCGGGTTGATGTCGATCCAGTGACTCCCGTACCATCCGTGCCGGGTTGTCGATCCAGTGACTCCCGTATTATCCGTGTCGGGTTGATGTCGATCCAGTGACTCCTGTACCATCCGTGTCGGGTTGATGTCGATCCGGTGACTCCCGTATCATCGGTGTCGGGTTGATGTCGATCCAGTGACTCCCGTACCATCCGTGTCGGGTTGATGTCGATCCAGTGACTCCCGTACCATCCGTGCCGGGTTGTCGATCCAGTGACTCCCGTATTATCCGTGTCGGGTTGATGTCGATCCAGTGACTCCCGTACCATCCGTGTCGGGTTGATGTCGATCCGGTGACTCCTGTACCATCCGTGCCGGGTTGATGTCGATCCAGTGACTCCCGTATCATCCGTGCCGAGTTGATGTCGATCCAGTGACTCCCGTACCATCCGTGTCGGGTTGATGTCGATCCCGTGACTCCCGTATCATCCGTGCCGGGTTGATGTCGATCCAGTGACTCCCGTATCATCCGTGCCGGGTTGATGTCGATCCAGTGACTCCCGTACCATCCGTGCCGGGTTGATGTCGATCCAGTGACTCCCGTACCGTCCGTGCCGGGTTGATGACGATCCAGTGACTCCCGTACCATCCGTGCCGGGTTGATGTCGATCCAGTGACTCACGTACCGTCCGTGCCGGGTTGATGTCGATCCAGTGACTCCCGTACCATCCGTGTCGGGCTGATGTCGATCCAGTGACTCCCGTACCGTCCGTGTCGGGTTGATGTCGATCCAGTGACTCCCGTACCGTCCGTGTCGGGTTGATGTCGATCCAGTGACTCCCGTACCGTCCGTGTCGGGTTGATGTCGATCCAGTGACTCCCGTACCATCCGTGTCGGGTTGATGTCGATCCAGTGACTCCTGTACCATCCGTGTCGGGTTGATGTCCTTCCAGTGACTCTCGTACCATCCGTGTCGGGTTGATGTCGATCCAGTGACTCCTGTACCATCCGTGCCGGGTTGATGTCGATCCAGTGACTCCCGTACCGTCCGTGTCGGGTTGATGTCGATCCAGTGACTCCTGTACCATCCGTGCCGGGTTGATGTCCTTCCAGTGACTCTCGTACCATCCGTGTCGGGTTGATGTCGATCCAGTGACTCCCGTACCATCCGTGCCGGGTTGATGTCAATCCAGTGACTCCCGTATTATCCGTGCCGGGTCAATGTCGATCCAGTGACTCCCGTATTATCCGTGCCGGGTTGATGTCGATCCAGTGACTCCCGTATTATCCGTGCCGGGTTGATGTCGATCCAGTGGCTCCCGTACTGTCCGTGTCGGGTTGATGTCGATCCAGTGACTCCCGTACCATCCGTGTCAGGTTGATGTCGATCCAGTGACTCCCGTATTATCCGTGCCGGGTTGTTGATCCAGTGACTCCCGTACCATCCGTGCCGGGTCGAGGTCGATCCAGTGACTCCCGTGTTATCCGTGTCGGGTTGTCGATCCAGTGACTCCCGTACCATCCGTGTCGGGTTGATGTCGATCCGGTGACTCCCGTATTATCCGTGCCGGGTTGTCGATCCAGTGACTCCCGTACCATCCGTGCCGGGTCGATGTCGATCCAGTGACTCCCGTACCGTCCGAGCTGGGTCGATGTCGATCCAGTGACTCCTGTACCGTCCGTGCCGGGTCGATGTCGATCCGGTGACTCCCGTACCATCCGTGCCGGGTTGATGTCGATCCAGTGACTCCCGTACCATCCGTGCTGGGTTGATGTCCATCCAGTGACTCCCGTACCATCCGTGTCGGGTCAATGTCGATCCAGTGACTCCCGTACCGTCCGTGCCGGGTCGATGTCGATCCAGTGACTCCCGTACCGTCCGTGCCGGGATGATGTCGATCCAGTGACTCCCGTACCGTCCGTGCCGGGATGATGTCGATCCAGTGACTCCCGTACCGTCCGTGCCGGGATGATGTCGATCCAGTGATTCCCGTACCGTCCGTGTCGGGTTGATGTCCATCCAGTGACTCCCGTACCGTCCGTGTCGGGTTGATGTCGATCCAGTGACTCCTGTACCATCCGTGCCGGGTTGATGTCGATCCAGTGACTCCCGTACCATCCGTGCCGGGTTGTCGATCCAGTGACTCCCGTACCGTCCGTGTCGGGTTGATGTCGATCCAGTGACTCCCGTACCGTCCGTGTCGGGTTGTCGATCCAGTGACTCCCGTACCATCCGTGTCGGGTTGTCGATCCAGTGACTCCCGTACCATCCGTGTCGGGTTGATGTCGATCCAGTGACTCCCGTACCATCCGTGTCGGGTTGATGTCGATCCAGTGACTCCCGTACCGTCCGTGCCGGGTTGATGTCGATCCAGTGACTCCTGTACCATCCGTGTCGGGTTGATGTCGATCCAGTGACTCCCGTACCGTCCGTGCCGGGATGATGTCGATCCAGTGACTCCCGTACCGTCCGTGCCGGGTCGATGTCGATCCAGTGACTCCCGTACCGTCCGTGCCGGGATGATGTCGATCCAGTGACTCCCGTACCGTCCGTGCCGGGATGATGTCGATCCAGTGACTCCCGTACCGTCCGTGTCGGGTTGATGTCGATCCAGTGACTCACGTACCGTCCGTGCCGGGATGATGTCGATCCAGTGACTCCCGTACCGTCCGTGTCGGGTTGATGTCCATCCAGTGACTCCCGTACCGTCCGTGTCGGGTTGATGTCGATCCAGTGACTCCCGTACCATCCGTGCCGGGTTGATGTCGATCCAGTGACTCCCGTACCATCCGTGCCGGGTTGTCGATCCAGTGACTCCCGTACCGTCCGTGTCGGGTTGATGTCGATCCAGTGACTCCCGTACCGTCCGTGTCGGGTTGTCGATCCAGTGACTCCCGTACCATCCGTGTCGGGTTGATGTCGATCCGGTGACTCCCGTATTATCCGTGCCGGGTTGTCGATCCAGTGACTCCCGTACCATCCGTGCCGGGTCGATGTCGATCCAGTGACTCCCGTACCGTCCGAGCTGGGTCGATGTCGATCCAGTGACTCCTGTACCGTCCGTGCCGGGTCGATGTCGATCCGGTGACTCCCGTACCATCCGTGCCGGGTTGATGTCGATCCAGTGACTCCCGTACCATCCGTGCTGGGTTGATGTCCATCCAGTGACTCCCGTACCATCCGTGTCGGGTCGATGTCGATCCAGTGACTCCCGTACCGTCCGTGCCGGGTCGATGTCGATCCAGTGACTCCCGTACCGTCCGTGCCGGGATGATGTCGATCCAGTGACTCCCGTACCGTCCGTGCCGGGATGATGTCGATCCAGTGACTCCCGTACCGTCCGTGTCGGGTTGATGTCGATCCAGTGACTCACGTACCGTCCGTGCCGGGATGATGTCGATCCAGTGACTCCCGTACCGTCCGTGTCGGGTTGATGTCCATCCAGTGACTCCCGTACCGTCCGTGTCGGGTTGATGTCGATCCAGTGACTCCTGTACCATCCGTGCCGGGTTGATGTCGATCCAGTGACTCCCGTACCATCCGTGCCGGGTTGTCGATCCAGTGACTCCCGTACCGTCCGTGTCGGGTTGATGTCGATCCAGTGACTCCCGTACCGTCCGTGTCGGGTTGTCGATCCAGTGACTCCCGTACCATCCGTGTCGGGTTGTCGATCCAGTGACTCCCGTACCATCCGTGTCGGGTTGATGTCGATCCAGTGACTCCCGTACCATCCGTGTCGGGTTGATGTCGATCCAGTGACTCCCGTACCGTCCGTGCCGGGTTGATGTCGATCCAGTGACTCCTGTACCATCCGTGTCGGGTTGATGTCGATCCAGTGACTCCCGTACCGTCCGTGCCGGGATGATGTCGATCCAGTGACTCCCGTACCGTCCGTGCCGGGTCGATGTCGATCCAGTGACTCCCGTACCGTCCGTGCCGGGATGATGTCGATCCAGTGACTCCCGTACCGTCCGTGCCGGGATGATGTCGATCCAGTGACTCCCGTACCGTCCGTGTCGGGTTGATGTCGATCCAGTGACTCACGTACCGTCCGTGCCGGGATGATGTCGATCCAGTGACTCCCGTACCGTCCGTGTCGGGTTGATGTCCATCCAGTGACTCCCGTACCGTCCGTGTCGGGTTGATGTCGATCCAGTGACTCCCGTACCATCCGTGCCGGGTTGATGTCGATCCAGTGACTCCCGTACCATCCGTGCCGGGTTGTCGATCCAGTGACTCCCGTACCGTCCGTGTCGGGTTGATGTCGATCCAGTGACTCCCGTACCGTCCGTGCCGGGTCAATGTCGATCCAGTGACTCCCGTACCATCCGTGTCGGGTTGTCGATCCAGTGACTCCCGTACCATCCGTGTCGGGTTGATGTCGATCCAGTGACTCCCGTACCATTCGTGTCGGGTTGATGTCGATCCAGTGACTCCCGTACCGTCCGTGCCGGGTTGATGTCGATCCAGTGACTCCTGTACCATCCGTGTCGGGTTGATGTCGATCCAGTGACTCCCGTACCGTCCGTGCCGGGATGATGTCGATCCAGTGACTCCCGTACCGTCTGTGCCGGGTTGATGTCGATCCGGTGACTCCCGTACCATCCGTGTCGGGTTAATGTCGATCCAGTGACTCCCGTACCGTCTGTGCCGGGTCGATGTCGATCCAGTGACTCCCGTACCGTCTGTGCCGGGTTGATGTCCATCCAGTGACTCCCGTACCGTCCGTGCCGGGATGATGTCGATCCAGTGACTCCCGTACCGTCCGTGCCGGGTTGATGTCGATCCGGTGACTCCCGTACCATCCGTGCCGGGTTGATGTCGATCCGGTGACTCCCGTACCATCCGTGTCGGGTTGATGTCGATCCAGTGACTCCTGTACCATTCGTGTCGGGTTGATGTCGAACCGGTGACTCCCGTACCATCCGTGCCGGGTTGATGTCGATCCAATGACTCCCGTACCATCCGTGCCGGGTTGATGTCGATCCAGTGACTCCCGTACCATCCGTGTCGGGTTGATGTCGATCCAGTGACTCACGTACCGTCCGTGTCGGGTTGATGTCGATCCAGTGACTCCTGTACTGTCCGTGCCGGGTTGATGTCGATCCAGTGACTCCCGTACCGTCCGTGCCGGGTTGATGTCGATCCAGTGACTCCTGTACCATCCGTGTCGGGTTGATGTCGATCCGGTGACTCCCGTACCGTCTGTGCCGGGTTGATGTCGATCCAGTGACTCCCGTACCATCCGTGCCGGGTTGATGTCGATCCAGTGACTCCCGTATCATCCATGCCGGGTTGATGTCGATCCAGTGACTCCCGTATCATCCGTGCCGGGTCGATGTCGATCCAGTGACTCCCGTACCATCCGTGCCGGGTTGATGTCGATCCAGTGACTCCCGTACCGTCTGTGCCGGGTTGATGTCGATCCAGTGACTCCCGTACCATCCGTGCCGGGTTGATGTCGATCCAGTGACTCCTGTACCGTCCGTGTCGGGTTGATGTCGATCCAGTGACTCACGTACTCTCCGTGTCGGGTTGATGTCGATCCGGTGACTCCTGTACCGTCCGTGTCGGGTTGCTGTCGATCCAGTGACTCCCGTACCGTCCGTGTCGGGTTGATGTCGATCCAGTGACTCCCGTATTATCCGTGCCGGGTTGATGTCGATCCAGTGACTCCCGTACCGTCCGTGCCGGGTTGATGTCGATCCAGTGACTCCCGTACCGTCCGTGTCGGGTTGATGTCGATCCAGTGACTCCTGTACCATCCGTGCCGGGTCGATGTCGATCCAGTGACTCCCGTACCATCCGTGCCGGATTGATGTCCATCCAGTGACTCTCGTACCATCCGTGTTGGGTTGATGTGGATCCAGTGACTCCCGTATTATCCGTGCCGGGTTGATGTCGATCCAGTGACTCCCGTATTATCCGTGCCGGGTTGATGTCCATCCAGTGAATCTCGTACCATCCGTGTCGGGTTGATGTCGATCCAGTGACTCCCGTATTATCCGTACCGGGTCGATGTCGATCCAGTGACTACCGTACCATCCGTGCCGGGTTGATGTCGATCCAGTGACTCCCGTATTATCCGTGCCGGGTCAATGTTGATCCAGTGACTCCCGTATTATCCGTGCCGGGTTGATGTCGATCCAGTGACTCCCGTATTATCCGTGCCGGGTTGATGTCGATCCAGTGACTCCCGTACTGTCCGTGTCGGGTTGATGTCGATCCAGTGACTCCCGTATTATCCGTGCCGGGTTGATGTCGATCCAGTGACTCCCGTACTGTCCGTGTCGGGTTGATGTCGATCCAGTGACTCCCGTATTATCCGTGCCGGGTTGATGTCGATCCAGTGACTCCCGTACTGTCCGTGTCGGGTTGATGTCGATCCAGTGACTCCCGTACCATCCGTGTCGGGTTGATGTCGATCCAGTGACTCCCGTACCATCCGTGTCGGGTTGATGTCGATCCGGTGACTCCCGTATTATCCGTGCCTGGTTGTCGATCCAGTGACTCCCGTACCATCCGTGCCGGGTTGATGTCGATCCAGTGATTCCCGTACCATCCGTGTCGGGTCGATGTCGATCCTGTGACTCCCGTATTATCCGTGTCGGGTTGTCGATCCAGTGACTCCCATACCATCCGTGTCGGGTTGATGTCCATCCAGTGACTCCCGTACCATCGTGCCGGGTTGATGTCGATCCAGTGACGCCCGTACCGTCCGTGCCGGGTTGATGTCGAACCGGTGACTCCCGTACCGTCCGTGCCGGGTTGATGTCGATCCAGTGACTCCCGTACCATCCGTGTCGGGTTGATGTCGATCCAGTGACTCCTGTACCATCCGTGCCGGGTTGATGTCCATCCAGTGACTCCCGTACCATCCGTGCCGGGTCGATGTCGATCCAGTGACTCCCGTATTATCCGTGCCGGGTTGATGTCGATCCAGTGACTCACGTACCGTCCGTGCCGGGATGATGTCGATCCAGTGACTCCCGTACCGTCCGTGTCGGGTTGATGTCGATCCAGTGACTCCCGTACCGTCCGTGCCGGGTTGATGTCGATCCAGTGACTCCCGTATCATCCGTGTCGGGTTGATGTCGATCCAGTGACTCCCGTACCGTCCGTGCCGGGATGATGTCGATCCAGTGACTCCCGTACCGTCTGTGTCGGGTTGATGTCGATCCAGTGACTCCCGTACCGTCCATGCCGGGATGATGTCGATCCAGTGACTCCCGTACCATCCGTGTCGGGTTGATGTCGATCCAGTGACTCCCGTACCGTCCGTGTCGGGTTGATGTCGATCCAGTGACTCCCGTACCGTCCGTGCCGGGTTGATGTCGATCCAGTGACTCCCGTACCATCCGTGCCGGGTTGATGTCGATCCAGTGACTCCCGTACCGTCCGTGTCGGGTTGATGTCGATCCAGTGACTCCCGTACCGTCCGTGTCGGGTTGATGTCGATCCGGTGACTCCTGTACCGTCCGTGTCGGGTCGATGTCGATCCAGTGACTCCCGTACCGTCCGTGCCGGGTTGATGTCCATCCAGTGACTCCCGTACCATCCGTGCCGGGTTGATGTCGATCCAGTGACTCCCGTACCGTCCGTGTCGGGTTGATGTCGATCCAGTGACTCCCGTATTATCCGTGCCGGGTTGATGTCGATCCAGTGACTCCCGTATTATCCGTGCCGGGTTGATGTCGATCCAGTGACTCCCGTACCATCCGTGTCGGGTTGATGTCGATCCGGTGACTCCTGTACCATCCGTTTCGGGTTGATGTCGATCCAGTGACTCCCATATTATCCGTGCCGGGTTGTCGATCCAGTGACTCACGTACCATCCGTGTCGGGTTGATGTCGATCCGGTGACTCCTGTACCATCCGTGTCGGGTTGATGTCGATCCAGTGACTCCCGTATTATCCGTGCCGGGTTGTCGATCCAGTGACTCACGTACCATCCGTGCCGGGTCGATGTCGATCCAGTGACTCCAGTGTTATCCGTGTCGGGTTGATGTCGATCCAGTGACTCCTGTACCATCCGTGCCGGGTTGATGTCGATCCAGTGACTCCCGTATCATCCATGCCGGGTTGATGTCGATCCAGTGACTCCCGTACCATCCGTGCCGGGTTGATGTCGATCCAGTTACTCCCTTACCGTCCGTGTCGGGTTGATGTCGATCCAGTGACTCCCGTATTATCCGTGCCGGGTTGTCGATCCAGTGACTCCCATACCATCCGTGCCGGGTTGATGTCGATCCAGTGACTCCCGTACCATCCGTGCTGGGTTGATGTCCATCGAGTGACTCCCGTATCATCCGTGTCGGGTTGATGTCGATCCAGTGACTCCCGTACCGTCCGTGCCGGGTCGATGTCGATCCAGTGACTCCCGTACCGTCCGTGTCGGGTTGATGTCGATCCAGTGACTCCCGTACCGTCCGTGCCGGGTTGATGTCGATCCAGTGACTCCCGTACCGTCCGTGTCGGGTTGATGTCGATCCAGTGACTCCTGTACCATCCGTGCCGGGTTGATGTCCATCCAGTGACTCTCGTACCATCCGTGTCGGGTTGATGTCGATCCAGAGACTCCCGTATTATCCGTGCCGGGTTGATGTCGATCCAGTGACTCCCGTACCATCCGTGCCGGGTTGATGTCGATCCAGTGACTCCCGTATTATCCGTGCCGGGTCCATGTCGATCCAGTGACTCCCGTATTATCCGTGCCGGGTTGATGTCGATCCAGTGACTCCCGTATTATCCGTGCCGGGTTGATGTCGATCCAGTGACTCCCGTACTGTCCGTGTCGGGTTGATGTCGATCCAGTGACTGCCGTACCATCCGTGTCGGGTTGATGTCGATCCGGTGACTCCCGTATTATCCGTGCCGGGTTGTCGATCCAGTGACTCCCGTACCATCCGTGCCGGGTCGATGTCGATCCAGTAACTCCCATATTATCCGTGTCGGGTTGTCGATCCAGTGACTCCCGTACCATCCGTGCTGGGTTGATGTCCATCCAGTGACTCCCGTACCATCCGTGTCGGGTCGATGTCGATCCAGTGACTCCCGTACCGTCCGTGCCGGGTCGATGTCGATCCAGTGACTCCCGTACCGTCCGTGTCGGGTTGTCGATCCAGTGACTCCCGTACCATCCGTGTCGGGTTGTCGATCCAGTGACTCCCGTACCATCCGTGTCGGGTTGATGTCGATCCAGTGACTCCCGTACCGTACGTGCCGGGTTGATGTCGATCCAGTGACTCCTGTACCATCCGTGTCGGGTTGATGTCGATCCAGTGACTCCCGTACCGTTCGTGCCGGGATGATGTCGATCCAGTGACTCCAGTACCGTCTGTGCCGGGTTGATGTCGATCCGGTGACTCCCGTACCATCCGTGTCGGGTTGATGTCGATCCAGTGACTCCCGTACCGTCTGTGCCGGGTCGATGTCGATCCAGTGACTCCCGTACCGTCTGTGCCGGGTTGATGTCCATCCAGTGACTCCCGTACCGTCCGTGCCGGGATGATGTCGATCCAGTGACTCCCGTACCGTCCGTGCCGGGTTGATGTCGATCCGGTGACTCCCGTACCATCCGTGCCGGGTTGATGTCGATCCGGTGACTCCCGTACCATCCGTGTCGGGTTGATGTCGATCCAGTGACACCTGTACCATCCGTGTCGGGTTGATGTCGATCCAGTGACACCTGTACCATCCGTGTCGGGTTGATGTCGATCCAGTGACTCCCGTACCATCCGTGCCGGGTTGATGTCGATCCAGTGACTCCCGTACCATCCGTGTCGGGTTGATGTCGATCCAGTGACTCCCGTACCGTCCGTGTCGGGTTGATGTCGATCCAGTGACTCCCGTACCGTCCGTGCCGGGATGATGTCGATCCAGTGACTCCAGTACCGTCTGTGCCGGGTTGATGTCGATCCGGTGACTCCCGTACCATCCGTGTCGGGTTGATGTCGATCCAGTGACTCCCGTACCGTCTGTGCCGGGTCGATGTCGATCCAGTGACTCCCGTACCGTCTGTGCCGGGTTGATGTCCATCCAGTGACTCCCGTACCGTCCGTGCCGGGATGATGTCGATCCAGTGACTCCCGTACCGTCCGTGCCGGGTTGATGTCGATCCGGTGACTCCCGTACCATCCGTGCCGGGTTGATGTCGATCCGGTAACTCCCGTACCATCCGTGTCGGGTTGATGTCGATCCAGTGACACCTGTACCATCCGTGTCGGGTTGATGTCGATCCAGTGACACCTGTACCATCCGTGTCGGGTTGATGTCGATCCAGTGACTCCCGTACCATCCGTGCCGGGTTGATGTCGATCCAGTGACTCCCGTACCATCCGTGTCGGGTTGATGTCGATCCAGTGACTCCCGTACCGTCCGTGCCGGGATGATGTCGATCCAGTGACTCCAGTACCGTCTGTGCCGGGTTGATGTCGATCCGGTGACTCCCGTACCATCCGTGTCGGGTTGATGTCGATCCAGTGACTCCCGTACCGTCTGTGCCGGGTCGATGTCGATCCAGTGACTCCCGTACCGTCTGTGCCGGGTTGATGTCCATCCAGTGACTCCCGTACCGTCCGTGCCGGGATGATGTCGATCCAGTGACTCCCGTACCGTCCGTGCCGGGTTGATGTCGATCCGGTGACTCCCGTACCATCCGTGCCGGGTTGATGTCGATCCGGTGACTCCCGTACCATCCGTGTCGGGTTGATGTCGATCCAGTGACACCTGTACCATCCGTGTCGGGTTGATGTCGATCCAGTGACACCTGTACCATCCGTGTCGGGTTGATGTCGATCCAGTGACTCCCGTACCATCCGTGCCGGGTTGATGTCGATCCAGTGACTCCCGTACCATCCGTGTCGGGTTGATGTCGATCCAGTGACTCACGTACCGTCCGTGTCGGGTTGATGTCGATCCAGTGACTCCTGTACTGTCCGTGCCGGGTTGATGTCGATCCAGTGACTCCCGTACCGTCCGTGCCGGGTTGATGTCGATCCAGTGACTCCTGTACCATCCGTGTCGGGTTGATGTCGATAAGGTGACTCCCGTACCGTCTGTGCCGGGTTGATGTCGATCCAGTGACTCCCGTATCATCCGTGCCGGGTCGATGTCGATCCAGTGACTCCTGTACAATCCGTGTCGGGTTGATGTCGATCCAGTGACTCCCGTACCGTCCGTGCCGGGATGATGTCGATCCAGTGACTCCAGTACCGTCTGTGCCGGGTTGATGTCGATCCGGTGACTCCCGTACCATCCGTGTCGGGTTGATGTCGATCCAGTGACTCCCGTACCGTCTGTGCCGGGTCGATGTCGATCCAGTGACTCCCGTACCGTCTGTGCCGGGTTGATGTCCATCCAGTGACTCCCGTACCGTCCGTGCCGGGATGATGTCGATCCAGTGACTCCCGTACCGTCCGTGCCGGGTTGATGTCGATCCGGTGACTCCCGTACCATCCGTGCCGGGTTGATGTCGATCCGGTGACTCCCGTACCATCCGTGTCGGGTTGATGTCGATCCAGTGACACCTGTACCATCCGTGTCGGGTTGATGTCGATCCAGTGACACCTGTACCATCCGTGTCGGGTTGATGTCGATCCAGTGACTCCCGTACCATCCGTGCCGGGTTGATGTCGATCCAGTGACTCCCGTACCATCCGTGTCGGGTTGATGTCGATCCAGTGACTCACGTACCGTCCGTGTCGGGTTGATGTCGATCCAGTGACTCCTGTACTGTCCGTGCCGGGTTGATGTCGATCCAGTGACTCCCGTACCGTCCGTGCCGGGTTGATGTCGATCCAGTGACTCCTGTACCATCCGTGTCGGGTTGATGTCGATAAGGTGACTCCCGTACCGTCTGTGCCGGGTTGATGTCGATCCAGTGACTCCCGTACCATCCGTGCCGGGTTGATGTCGATCCAGTGACTCCCGTATCATCCATGCCGGGTTGATGTCGATGCAGTGACTCCCGTATCATCCGTGCCGGGTCGATGTCGATCCAGTGACTCCCGTACCATCCGTGCCGGGTTGATGTCGATCCAGTGACTCCCGTACCGTCTGTGCCGGGTTGATGTCGATCCAGTGACTCCCGTACCATCCGTGCCGGGTTGATGTCGATCCAGTGACTCCTGTACCGTCCGTGTCGGGTTGATGTCGATCCAGTGACTCACGTACCGTCCGTGTCGGGTTGATGTCGATCCTGTGACTCCTGTACCGTCCGTGTCGGGTTGCTGTCGATCCAGTGACTCCCGTACCGTCCGTGTCGGGTTGATGTCGATCCAGTGACTCCCGTATTATCCGTGCTGGGTTGATGTCGATCCAGTGACTCCCGTACCGTCCGTGCCGGGTTGATGTCGATCCAGTGACTCCCGTACCGTCCGTGTCGGGTTGATGTCGATCCAGTGACTCCTGTACCATCCGTGCCGGGTCGATGTCGATCCAGTGACTCCAGTACCATCCGTGCCGGGTTGATGTCCATCCAGTGACTCTCGTACCATCCGTGCCGGGTTGATGTCGATCCAGTGACTCCCGTATTATCCGTGCCGGGTTGATGTCCATCCAGTGACTCTCGTACCATCCGTGTCGGGTTGATGTCGATCCAGTGACTCCCGTATTATCCGTGCCGGGTCGATGTCGATCCAGTGACTACCGTACCTTCCGTGCCGGGTTGATGTCGATCCAGTGACTCCCGTATTATCCGTGCCGGGTCAATGTTGATCCAGTGACTCCCGTATTATCCGTGCCGGGTTGATGTCGATCCAGTGACTCCCGTATTATCCGTGCCGGGTTGATGTCGATCCAGTGACTCCCGTACTGTCCGTGTCGGGTTGATGTCGATCCAGTGACTCCCGTATTATCCATGCCGGGTTGATGTCGATCCAGTGACTCCCGTACTGTCCGTGTCGGGTTGATGTCGATCCAGTGACTCCCGTATTATCCGTGCCGGGTTGATGTCGATCCAGTGACTCCCGTACTGTCCGTGTCGGGTTGATGTCGATCCAGTGACTCCCGTACCATCCGTGTCGGGTTGATGTCGATCCAGTGACTCCCGTACCATCCGTGTCGGGTTGATGTCGATCCGGTGACTCCCGTATTATCCGTGCCTGGTTGTCGATCCAGTGACTCCCGTACCATCCGTGCCGGGTTGATGTCGATCCAGTGACTCCCGTACCATCCGTGTCGGGTCGATGTCGATCCAGTGACTCCAGTATTATCCGTGTCGGGTTGTCGATCCAGTGACTCCCATACCATCCGTGTCGGGTTGATGTCGATCCAGTGACTCCCGTACCGTCCGTGCTGGGTTGATGTCGAACCGGTGACTCCCGTACCGTCCGTGCCGGGTTGATGTCGATCCAGTGACTCCCGTATTATCCGTGCCGGGATGTCGATCCAGTGACTCACGTACCATCCGTGTCGGGTTGATGTCGATCCGGTGACTCCTGTACCATCCGTGCCGGGTCGATGTCGATCCAGTGACTCCCGTACCATCCGTGTCGGGTTGATGTCGATCCGGTGACTCCCGTACCATCCGTGTCGGGTTGATGTCGATCCAGTGACTCCCGTACCGTCTGTGCCGGGTCGATGTCGATCCAGTGACTCCCGTACCGTCTGTGCCGGGTTGATGTCCATCCAGTGACTCCCGTACCGTCCGTGCCGGGATGATGTCGATCCAGTGACTCCCGTACCGTCCGTGCCGGGTTGATGTCGATCCGGTGACTCCCGTACCATCCGTGCCGGGTTGATGTCGATCCGGTGACTCCCGTACCATCCGTGTCGGGTTGATGTCGATCCAGTGACACCTGTACCATCCGTGTCGGGTTGATGTCGATCCAGTGACACCTGTACCATCCGTGTCGGGTTGATGTCGATCCAGTGACTCCCGTACCATCCGTGCCGGGTTGATGTCGATCCAGTGACTCCCGTACCATCCGTGTCGGGTTGATGTCGATCCAGTGACTCCCGTACCGTCCGTGTCGGGTTGATGTCGATCCAGTGACTCCCGTACCGTCCGTGCCGGGATGATGTCGATCCAGTGACTCCAGTACCGTCTGTGCCGGGTTGATGTCGATCCGGTGACTCCCGTACCATCCGTGTCGGGTTGATGTCGATCCAGTGACTCCCGTACCGTCTGTGCCGGGTCGATGTCGATCCAGTGACTCCCGTACCGTCTGTGCCGGGTTGATGTCCATCCAGTGACTCCCGTACCGTCCGTGCCGGGATGATGTCGATCCAGTGACTCCCGTACCGTCCGTGCCGGGTTGATGTCGATCCGGTGACTCCCGTACCATCCGTGCCGGGTTGATGTCGATCCGGTAACTCCCGTACCATCCGTGTCGGGTTGATGTCGATCCAGTGACACCTGTACCATCCGTGTCGGGTTGATGTCGATCCAGTGACACCTGTACCATCCGTGTCGGGTTGATGTCGATCCAGTGACTCCCGTACCATCCGTGCCGGGTTGATGTCGATCCAGTGACTCCCGTACCATCCGTGTCGGGTTGATGTCGATCCAGTGACTCCCGTACCGTCCGTGCCGGGATGATGTCGATCCAGTGACTCCAGTACCGTCTGTGCCGGGTTGATGTCGATCCGGTGACTCCCGTACCATCCGTGTCGGGTTGATGTCGATCCAGTGACTCCCGTACCGTCTGTGCCGGGTCGATGTCGATCCAGTGACTCCCGTACCGTCTGTGCCGGGTTGATGTCCATCCAGTGACTCCCGTACCGTCCGTGCCGGGATGATGTCGATCCAGTGACTCCCGTACCGTCCGTGCCGGGTTGATGTCGATCCGGTGACTCCCGTACCATCCGTGCCGGGTTGATGTCGATCCGGTGACTCCCGTACCATCCGTGTCGGGTTGATGTCGATCCAGTGACACCTGTACCATCCGTGTCGGGTTGATGTCGATCCAGTGACACCTGTACCATCCGTGTCGGGTTGATGTCGATCCAGTGACTCCCGTACCATCCGTGCCGGGTTGATGTCGATCCAGTGACTCCCGTACCATCCGTGTCGGGTTGATGTCGATCCAGTGACTCACGTACCGTCCGTGTCGGGTTGATGTCGATCCAGTGACTCCTGTACTGTCCGTGCCGGGTTGATGTCGATCCAGTGACTCCCGTACCGTCCGTGCCGGGTTGATGTCGATCCAGTGACTCCTGTACCATCCGTGTCGGGTTGATGTCGATAAGGTGACTCCCGTACCGTCTGTGCCGGGTTGATGTCGATCCAGTGACTCCCGTATCATCCGTGCCGGGTCGATGTCGATCCAGTGACTCCTGTACAATCCGTGTCGGGTTGATGTCGATCCAGTGACTCCCGTACCGTCCGTGCCGGGATGATGTCGATCCAGTGACTCCAGTACCGTCTGTGCCGGGTTGATGTCGATCCGGTGACTCCCGTACCATCCGTGTCGGGTTGATGTCGATCCAGTGACTCCCGTACCGTCTGTGCCGGGTCGATGTCGATCCAGTGACTCCCGTACCGTCTGTGCCGGGTTGATGTCCATCCAGTGACTCCCGTACCGTCCGTGCCGGGATGATGTCGATCCAGTGACTCCCGTACCGTCCGTGCCGGGTTGATGTCGATCCGGTGACTCCCGTACCATCCGTGCCGGGTTGATGTCGATCCGGTGACTCCCGTACCATCCGTGTCGGGTTGATGTCGATCCAGTGACACCTGTACCATCCGTGTCGGGTTGATGTCGATCCAGTGACACCTGTACCATCCGTGTCGGGTTGATGTCGATCCAGTGACTCCCGTACCATCCGTGCCGGGTTGATGTCGATCCAGTGACTCCCGTACCATCCGTGTCGGGTTGATGTCGATCCAGTGACTCACGTACCGTCCGTGTCGGGTTGATGTCGATCCAGTGACTCCTGTACTGTCCGTGCCGGGTTGATGTCGATCCAGTGACTCCCGTACCGTCCGTGCCGGGTTGATGTCGATCCAGTGACTCCTGTACCATCCGTGTCGGGTTGATGTCGATAAGGTGACTCCCGTACCGTCTGTGCCGGGTTGATGTCGATCCAGTGACTCCCGTACCATCCGTGCCGGGTTGATGTCGATCCAGTGACTCCCGTATCATCCATGCCGGGTTGATGTCGATGCAGTGACTCCCGTATCATCCGTGCCGGGTCGATGTCGATCCAGTGACTCCCGTACCATCCGTGCCGGGTTGATGTCGATCCAGTGACTCCCGTACCGTCTGTGCCGGGTTGATGTCGATCCAGTGACTCCCGTACCATCCGTGCCGGGTTGATGTCGATCCAGTGACTCCTGTACCGTCCGTGTCGGGTTGATGTCGATCCAGTGACTCACGTACCGTCCGTGTCGGGTTGATGTCGATCCTGTGACTCCTGTACCGTCCGTGTCGGGTTGCTGTCGATCCAGTGACTCCCGTACCGTCCGTGTCGGGTTGATGTCGATCCAGTGACTCCCGTATTATCCGTGCTGGGTTGATGTCGATCCAGTGACTCCCGTACCGTCCGTGCCGGGTTGATGTCGATCCAGTGACTCCCGTACCGTCCGTGTCGGGTTGATGTCGATCCAGTGACTCCTGTACCATCCGTGCCGGGTCGATGTCGATCCAGTGACTCCAGTACCATCCGTGCCGGGTTGATGTCCATCCAGTGACTCTCGTACCATCCGTGCCGGGTTGATGTCGATCCAGTGACTCCCGTATTATCCGTGCCGGGTTGATGTCCATCCAGTGACTCTCGTACCATCCGTGTCGGGTTGATGTCGATCCAGTGACTCCCGTATTATCCGTGCCGGGTCGATGTCGATCCAGTGACTACCGTACCTTCCGTGCCGGGTTGATGTCGATCCAGTGACTCCCGTATTATCCGTGCCGGGTCAATGTTGATCCAGTGACTCCCGTATTATCCGTGCCGGGTTGATGTCGATCCAGTGACTCCCGTATTATCCGTGCCGGGTTGATGTCGATCCAGTGACTCCCGTACTGTCCGTGTCGGGTTGATGTCGATCCAGTGACTCCCGTATTATCCATGCCGGGTTGATGTCGATCCAGTGACTCCCGTACTGTCCGTGTCGGGTTGATGTCGATCCAGTGACTCCCGTATTATCCGTGCCGGGTTGATGTCGATCCAGTGACTCCCGTACTGTCCGTGTCGGGTTGATGTCGATCCAGTGACTCCCGTACCATCCGTGTCGGGTTGATGTCGATCCAGTGACTCCCGTACCATCCGTGTCGGGTTGATGTCGATCCGGTGACTCCCGTATTATCCGTGCCTGGTTGTCGATCCAGTGACTCCCGTACCATCCGTGCCGGGTTGATGTCGATCCAGTGACTCCCGTACCATCCGTGTCGGGTCGATGTCGATCCAGTGACTCCAGTATTATCCGTGTCGGGTTGTCGATCCAGTGACTCCCATACCATCCGTGTCGGGTTGATGTCGATCCAGTGACTCCCGTACCGTCCGTGCTGGGTTGATGTCGAACCGGTGACTCCCGTACCGTCCGTGCCGGGTTGATGTCGATCCAGTGACTCCCGTATTATCCGTGCCGGGATGTCGATCCAGTGACTCACGTACCATCCGTGTCGGGTTGATGTCGATCCGGTGACTCCTGTACCATCCGTGCCGGGTCGATGTCGATCCAGTGACTCCCGTACCATCCGTGTCGGGTTGATGTCGATCCAGTGACTCCCGTATTATCCGTGCCGGGTTGTCGATCCAGTGACTCACGTACCATCCGTGTCGGGTTGATGTCGATCCGGTGACTCCTGTACCATCCGTGTCGGGTTGATGTCGATCCAGTGACTCCCGTATTATCCGTGCCGGGTTGTCGATCCAGTGACTCACGTACCATCCGTGTCGGGTTGATGTCGATCCAGTGACTCCTGTACCATCCGTGCCGGGTTGATGTCGATCCAGTGACTCCCGTATCATCCATGCCGGGTTGATGTCGATCCAGTGACTCCCGTACCATCCGTGCCGGGTTGATGTCGATCCAGTGACTCGCTTACCGTCCGTGTCGGGTTGATGTCGATCCAGTGACTCCCGTATTATCCGTGCCGGGTTGTCGATCCAGTGACTCCCGTACCATCCGTGCCGGGTTTATGTCGATCCAGTGACTCCCGTACCATCCGTGCTGGGTTGATGTCCATCCAGTGACTCCCGTACCATCCGTGTCGGGTTGATGTCGATCCAGTGACTCCCGTATTATCCGTGCCGGGTTGTCGATCCAGTGACTCCCGTACCATCCGTGCCGGGTTGATGTCGATCCAGTGACTCCCGTACCATCCGTGCTGGGTTGATGTCCATCCAGTGACTCCCGTACCGTCCGTGCCGGGTCGATGTCGATCCAGTGACTCCCGTACCATCCGTGTCGGGTTGATGTCGATCCGGTGACTCCTGTACCATCCGTGCCGGGTCGATGTCGATCCAGTGACTCCTGTACCGTCCGTGTCGGGTTGATGTCGATCCAGTGACTCCCGTACCATCCATGTCGGGTTGATGTCGATCCAGTGACTCCCGTACCGTCCGTGTCGGGTTCATGTCGATCCAGTGACTCCCGTACCGTCCGTGTCGGGTTGATGTCGATCCAGTGACTCCAGTACCGTCCGTGTTGGGTTGATGTCGATCCAGTGACTCCCGTACCGTCCGTGCCGGGTTGATGTCGATCCAGTGACTCCCGTACCGTCCGTGTCGGGTTGATGTCGATCCAGTGACTCCTTTACCATCCGTGCCGGGTTGATGTCCATCCAGTGACTCTCGTACCATCCGTGTCGGGTTGATGTCGATCCAGTGACTCCCGTATTATCCGTGCCGGGTTGATGTCGATCCAGTGACTCCCGTACCATCCGTGCCGGGTTGATGTCGATCCAGTGACTCCCGTATTATCCGTGCCGGGTCCATGTCGATCCAGTGACTCCCGTATTATCCGTGCTGGGTTGATGTCGATCCAGTGACTCCCGTATTATCCGTGCCGGGTTGATGTCGATCCAGTGACTCCCGTACTGTCCGTGTCGGGTTGATGTCGATCCAGTGACTCCCGTACCATGCGTGTCGGGTTGATGTCGATCCGGTGACTCCCGTATTATCCGTGCCGGGTTGTCGATCCAGTGACTCCCGTACCATCCGTGCCGGGTCGATGTCGATCCAGTGACACCCGTATTATCCGTGTCGGGTTGTCGATCCAGTGACTCCCGTACCATCCGTGTCGGGTTGATGTCGATCCGGTGACTCCCGTATTATCCGTGCCGGGTTGTCGATCCAGTGACTCCCGTACCGTCCGTGCCGGGTCGATGTCGATCCAGTGACTCCCGTACCGTCCGTGTCGGGTTGATGTCGATCCAGTGACTCCCGTACCGTCCGTGTCGGGTTGATGTCGATCCAGTGACTCCTGTACCATCCGTGTCGGGTTGATGTCGATCCAGTGACTCCCGTATTATCCGTGCCGGGTTGTCGATTCAGTGACTCACGTACCATCCGTGTCGGGTTGATGTCGATCCAGTGACTCCTGTATTATCCGTGCCGGGTCCATGTCGATCCAGTGACTCCCGTACCGTCCGTGCCGGGTTGATGTCGATCCAGTGACTCCTGTACCGTCCGTGTCGGGTTGATGTCGATCCAGTGACTCCCGTATTATCCGTGCCGGGTTGATGTCGATCCAGTGACTCCTGTACCGTCCGTGCCGGGTCGACCTCAATCCAGTGACTCCCGTACCGTCCGTGCCGGGTCGACCTCGATCCAGTGACTCCCGTACCGTCCGTGCCGGGTTGATATTGATCCAGTGCCGCCTGTACCGTCTGTGCCGGGTTGATGTCGATCCAGTGACTCCCGTACCGTCCGTGCCGGGTTGATGTCGATCCAGTGACTCTCGTACCATCCGTGCCGGGTTGATGTCGATCCAGTGACTCCCGTACCAACAGTGCCGGGTTGATGTCGATCCAGTGACTCCCGTACCGTCCGTGCCGGGTTGATGTCGATCCAGTGACTCCCGTACTGTCCGTGCCGGGTTGATGTCGATCCAGTGACTCCCGTATTATCCGTGCCGGGTTGATGTCGATCCAGTGACTCCCGTATCATCCGTGCCGGGTTGATGTCGATCCAGTGACTCCTGTACTGTCCGTGCCGGGTCGATGTCGATCCAGTGACTCCCGTATTATCCGTGCCGGGTCGATGTCGATCCAGTGACTCCCGTACAGTCCGTGCCGGGTTGATGTCGATCCAGTGACTCCCGTACCATCCGTGTCGGGTTGATGTCGATCCGGTGACTCCTGTACCGTCCGTGCCGGGTTGATGTCGATCCAGTGACTCCCGTACTGTCCGTGCCGGGTTGATGTCGATCCAGTGACTCCCGTATTATCCGTGCCGGGTTGATGTCGATCCAGTGACTCCCGTATCATCCGTGCCGGGTTGATGTCGATCCAGTGACTCCTGTACTGTCCGTGCCGGGTCGATGTCGATCCAGTGACTCCTGTACCGTCCGTGTCGGGTTGATGTCGATCCAGTGACTCCCGTACCATCCATGTCGGGTTGATGTCGATCCAGTGACTCCCGTACCGTCCGTGTCGGGTTCATGTCGATCCAGTGACTCCCGTACCGTCCGTGTCGGGTTGATGTCGATCCAGTGACTCCAGTACCGTCCGTGTTGGGTTGATGTCGATCCAGTGACTCCCGTACCGTCCGTGCCGGGTTGATGTCGATCCAGTGACTCCCGTACCGTCCGTGTCGGGTTGATGTCGATCCAGTGACTCCTTTACCATCCGTGCCGGGTTGATGTCCATCCAGTGACTCTCGTACCATCCGTGTCGGGTTGATGTCGATCCAGTGACTCCCGTATTATCCGTGCCGGGTTGATGTCGATCCAGTGACTCCCGTACCATCCGTGCCGGGTTGATGTCGATCCAGTGACTCCCGTATTATCCGTGCCGGGTCCATGTCGATCCAGTGACTCCCGTATTATCCGTGCTGGGTTGATGTCGATCCAGTGACTCCCGTATTATCCGTGCCGGGTTGATGTCGATCCAGTGACTCCCGTACTGTCCGTGTCGGGTTGATGTCGATCCAGTGACTCCCGTACCATCCGTGTCGGGTTGATGTCGATCCGGTGACTCCCGTATTATCCGTGCCGGGTTGTCGATCCAGTGACTCCCGTACCATCCGTGCCGGGTCGATGTCGATCCAGTGACACCCGTATTATCCGTGTCGGGTTGTCGATCCAGTGACTCCCGTACCATCCGTGTCGGGTTGATGTCGATCCGGTGACTCCCGTATTATCCGTGCCGGGTTGTCGATCCAGTGACTCCCGTACCGTCCGTGCCGGGTCGATGTCGATCCAGTGACTCCCGTACCGTCCGTGTCGGGTTGATGTCGATCCAGTGACTCCCGTACCGTCCGTGTCGGGTTGATGTCGATCCAGTGACTCCTGTACCATCCGTGTCGGGTTGATGTCGATCCAGTGACTCCCGTATTATCCGTGCCGGGTTGTCGATTCAGTGACTCACGTACCATCCGTGTCGGGTTGATGTCGATCCAGTGACTCCTGTATTATCCGTGCCGGGTCCATGTCGATCCAGTGACTCCCGTACCGTCCGTGCCGGGTTGATGTCGATCCAGTGACTCCTGTACCGTCCGTGTCGGGTTGATGTCGATCCAGTGACTCCCGTATTATCCGTGCCGGGTTGATGTCGATCCAGTGACTCCTGTACCGTCCGTGCCGGGTCGACCTCAATCCAGTGACTCCCGTACCGTCCGTGCCGGGTCGACCTCGATCCAGTGACTCCCGTACCGTCCGTGCCGGGTTGATATTGATCCAGTGCCGCCTGTACCGTCTGTGCCGGGTTGATGTCGATCCAGTGACTCCCGTACCGTCCGTGCCGGGTTGATGTCGATCCAGTGACTCTCGTACCATCCGTGCCGGGTTGATGTCGATCCAGTGACTCCCGTACCAACAGTGCCGGGTTGATGTCGATCCAGTGACTCCCGTACCGTCCGTGCCGGGTTGATGTCGATCCAGTGACTCCCGTACTGTCCGTGCCGGGTTGATGTCGATCCAGTGACTCCCGTATTATCCGTGCCGGGTTGATGTCGATCCAGTGACTCCCGTATCATCCGTGCCGGGTTGATGTCGATCCAGTGACTCCTGTACTGTCCGTGCCGGGTCGATGTCGATCCAGTGACTCCCGTATTATCCGTGCCGGGTCGATGTCGATCCAGTGACTCCCGTACAGTCCGTGCCGGGTTGATGTCGATCCAGTGACTCCCGTACCATCCGTGTCGGGTTGATGTCGATCCGGTGACTCCTGTACCGTCCGTGCCGGGTTGATGTCGATCCAGTGACTCCCGTACTGTCCGTGCCGGGTTGATGTCGATCCAGTGACTCCCGTATTATCCGTGCCGGGTTGATGTCGATCCAGTGACTCCCGTATCATCCGTGCCGGGTTGATGTCGATCCAGTGACTCCTGTACTGTCCGTGCCGGGTCGATGTCGATCCAGTGACTCCCGTACCATCCGTGCCGGGTTGTCGATCCAGTGACTCCCGTATTATCCGTGCCGGGTCGATGTCGATCCAGTGACTCCCGTACCGTCCGTGCCGGGTTGATGTCGATCCAGTGACTCCCGTACCATCCGTGTCGGGTTGATGTCGATCCAGTGACTCCTGTACTGCCCGTGCCGGGTTGATGTCGATCCAGTGACTCCTGTACTGTCCGTGCCGGGTTGATGTCGCTCCAGTGACTCCCGTACCGTCCGTGCCGGGTTGATGTCGATCCAGTGACTCCAGTGTTATCCGTGCCGAGTTGATGTCGATCCAGTGACTCCTGTACCATCCGTGTCGGGTTGATGTCGATCCAGTGACTCCCGTATTATCCGTGCCGGGTTGATGTCGATCCAGTGACTCCCGTATCGTCCGTGCCGGGTTGATGTCGATCCAGTGACTCCAGTGTTATCCGTGCCGGGTTGATGTCGATCCAGTGACTCCCGTACCGTCCGTGTCGGGTTGATGTCGATCCAGTGACTCCTGTACCATCCGTGTCGGGTTGATGTCGATCCAGTGACTCCCGTACCGTCCGTGTCCGGTTGATGTCGATCCAGTGACTCCCGTACCGTCCGTGCCGGGATGATGTCGATCCAGTGACTCCCGTACCGTCCGTGCCGGGATGATGTCGATCCAGTGACTCCCGTACCGTCCGTGTCGGGTTGATGTCGATCCAGTGACTCACGTACCGTCCGTGCCGGGATGATGTCGATCCAGTGACTCCCGTACAGTCCGTGTCGGGTTGATATCCATCCAGTGACTCCCGTACCGTCCGTGTCGGGTTGATGTCGATCCAGTGACTCCCGTACCATCCGTGCCGGGTTGATGTCGATCCAGTGACTCCCGTACCATCCGTGCCGGGTAGTCGATCCAGTGACTCCCGTACCGTCCGTGTCGGGTTGATGTCGATCCAGTGACTCCCGTACCGTCCGTGTCGGGTTGTCGATCCAGTGACTCCCGTACCATCCGTGTCGGGTTGTCGATCCAGTGACTCCCGTACCATCCGTGTCGGGTTGATGTCGATCCAGTGACTCCCGTACCGTCCGTGCCGGGTTGATGTCGATCCAGTGACTCCTGTACCATCCGTGTCGGGTTGATGTCGATCCAGTGACTCCCGTACCGTCCGTGCCGGGATGATGTCGATCCAGTGACTCCCGTACCGTCTGTGCCGGGTTGATGTCGATCCGGTGACTCCCGTACCATCCGTGTCGGGTTGATGTCGATCCAGTGACTCCCGTACCGTCTGTGCCGGGTCGATGTCGATCCAGTGACTCCCGTACCGTCTGTGCCGGGTTGTTGTCCATCCAGTGACTCCTGTACAGTCCGTGCCGGGCTGATGTCGATCCAGTGACTCCCGTACCGTCCGTGCCGGGTTGATGTCGATCCAGTGACTCCTGTACCATCCGTGTCGGGTTGATGTCGATCCGGTGACTCCCGTACCGTCTGTGCCGGGTTGATGTCGATCCAGTGACTCCCGTACCATCCGTGCCGGGTTGATGTCGATCCAGTGACTCCCGTACCGTCCGTGCCGGGTTGATGTCGATCCAGTGACTCCTGTACCATCCGTGTCGGGTTGATGTCGATCCAGTGACTCCCGTACCGTCCGTGCCGGGATGATGTCGATCCAGTGACTCCCGTACCGTCTGTGCCGGGTTGATGTCGATCCGGTGACTCCCGTACCATCCGTGTCGGGTTGATGTCGATCCAGTGACTCCCGTACCGTCTGTGCCGGGTCGATGTCGATCCAGTGACTCCCGTACCGTCTGTGCCGGGTTGTTGTCCATCCAGTGACTCCTGTACAGTCCGTGCCGGGCTGATGTCGATCCAGTGACTCCCGTACCGTCCGTGCCGGGTTGATGTCGATCCAGTGACTCCTGTACCATCCGTGTCGGGTTGATGTCGATCCGGTGACTCCCGTACCGTCTGTGCCGGGTTGATGTCGATCCAGTGACTCCCGTACCATCCGTGCCGGGTTGATGTCGATCCAGTGCCTCCCGTATCATCCGTTCCGGGTTGATGTCGATCCAGTGACTCCCGTATCATCCGTGCCGGGTCGATGTCGATCCAGTGACTCCCGTACCATCCGTGCCGGGTTGATGTCGATCCAGTGACTCCCGTACCATCCGTGCCGGGTTGATGTCGATCCAGTGACTCCCGTACCGTCTGTGCCGGGTTGATGTCGATCCAGTGACTCCCGTACCATCCGTGCCGGGTTGATGTCGATCCAGTGACTCCCGTACCGTCCGTGCCGGGTTGATGTCTATCCAGTGACTCCCGTACCGTCCGTGTCGGGTTGATGTCGATCCAGTGACTCCTGTACCATCCGTGCCGGGTCGATGTCGATCCAGTGACTCCCGTACCATCCGTGCCGGATTGATGTCCATCCAGTGACTCTCGTACCATCCGTGTCGGGTTGATGTCGATCCAGTGACTCCTGTACTGTCCGTGTCGGGTTGATGTCGATCCAGTGACTCCCGTACCATCCGTGTCGGGTTGATGTCGATCCAGTGACTCCCGTACCATCCGTGTCGGGTTGATGTCGATCCGGTGACTCCCGTATTATCCGTGCCTGGTTGTCGATCCAGTGACTCCCGTACCATCCGTGCCGGGTTGATGTCGATCCAGTGATTCCCGTACCATCCGTGTCGGGTCGATGTCGATCCAGTGACTCCCGTATTATCCGTGTCGGGTTGTCGATCCAGTGACTCCCATACCATCCGTGTCGGGTCGATGTCCATCCAGTGACTCCCGTACCATCCGTGCCGGGTTGATGTCGATCCAGTGACTCCCGTACCGTCCGTGCCGGGTTGAAGTCGAACCGGTGACTCCCGTACCGTCCGTGCCGGGTTGATGTCGATCCAGTGACTCCCGTACCATCCGTGTCGGGTTGATGTCGATCCAGTGACTCCTGTACCATCCGTGCCGGGTTGATGTCCATCCAGTGACTCCCGTACCATCCGTGCCGGGTCGATGTCGATCCAGTGACTCCCGTATTATCCGTGCCGTGTTGATGTCGATCCAGTGACTCATGTACCGTCCGTGCCGGGATGATGTCGATCCAGTGACTCCCGTACCGTCCGTGTCGGATTGATGTCGATCCAGTGACTCCCGTACCGTCCGTGCCGGGTTGATGTCGATCCAGTGACTCCCGTATCATCCGTGTCGGGTTGATGTCGATCCAGTGACTCCCGTACCGTCCGTGCCGGGATGATGTCGATCCAGTGACTCCCGTACCGTCCGTGTCGGGTTGATGTCGATCCAGTGACTCCCGTACCGTCCCTGCCGGGATGATGTCGATCCAGTGACTCCCGTACCATCCGTGTCGGGTTGATGTCGATCCAGTGACTCCCGTACCGTCCGTGTCGGGTTGATGTCGATCCAGTGACTCCCGTACCGTCCGTGCCGGGTTGATGTCGATCCAGTGACTCCCGTACCATCCGTGCCGGGTTGATGTCGATACAGTGACTCCCGTACCATCCGTGTCGGGTTGATGTCGATCCAGTGACTCCCGTACCGTCCGTGCCGGGTTGTCGATCCAGTGACTCCTGTACCGTCCGTGTCGGGTTGATGTCGATCCAGTGACTCCCGTACCGTCCGTGTCGGGTTGATGTCGATCCAGTGACTCCCGTACCGTCCGTGTCGGGTTGATGTCGATCCAGTGACTCCCGTACCATCCGTGTCGGGTCGATGTCGATCCGGTGACTCCTGTACCGTCCGTGTCGGGTCGATGTCGATCCAGTGACTCCCGTACCGTCCGTGCCGGGTTGATGTCCATCCAATGACTCCCGTACCATCCGTGCCGGGTTGATGTCGATCCAGTGACTCCCGTACCGTCCGTGTCGGGTTGATGTCGATCCAGTGACTCCCGTATTATCCGTGCCGGGTTGATGTCGATCCAGTGACTCCCGTATTATCCGTGCCGGGTTGATGTCGATCCAGTGACTCCCGTATCATCCGTGCCGGGTCGATGTCGATCCAGTGACTCCCGTACCATCCGTGCCGGGTTGATGTCGATCCAGTGACTCACGTACCATCCGTGCCGGGTCGATGTCGATCCAGTGACTCCAGTGTTATCCGTGTCGGGTTGATGTCGATCCAGTGACTCCTGTACCATCCGTGCCGGGTTGATGTCGATCCAGTGACTCCCGTATCATCCATGCCGGGTTGATGTCGATCCAGTGACTCCCGTACCATCCGTGCCGGGTTGATGTCGATCCAGTGACTCCCTTACCGTCCGTGTCGGGTTGATGTCGATCCAGTGACTCCCGTATTATCCGTGCCGGGTTGTCGATCCAGTGACTCCCATACCTTCCGTGCCGGGTTGATGTCGATCCAGTGACTCCCGTACCATCCGTGCTGGGTTGATGTCCATCCAGTGACTCCCGTATCATCCGTGTCGGGTTGATGTCGATCCAGTGACTCCCGTACCGTCCGTGCCGGGTCGATGTCGATCCAGTGACTCCCGTACCGTCCGTGTCGGGTTGATGTCGATCCAGTGACTCCCGTACCGTCCGTGTCGGGTTGATGTCGATCCAGTGACTCCCGTACCGTCCGTGCCGGGTTGATGTCGATCCAGTGACTCCCGTACCGTCCGTGTCGGGTTGATTTCGATCCAGTGTCTCCTGTACCATCCGTGCCGGGTTGATGTCCATCCAGTGACTCTCGTACCATCCGTGTCGGGTTGATGTCGATCCAGAGACTCCCGTATTATCCGTGCCGGGTTGATGTCGATCCAGTGACTCCCGTACCATCCGTGTCGGGTTGATGTCGATCCAGTGACTCCCGTACCATCCGTGTCGGGTTGATGTCGATCCGGTGACTCCCGTATTATCCGTGCCTGGTTGTCGATCCAGTGACTCCCGTACCATCCGTGCCGGGTTGATGTCGATCCAGTGATTCCCGTACCATCCGTGTCGGGTCGATGTCGATCCAGTGACTCCCGTATTATCCGTGTCGGGTTGTCGATCCAGTGACTCCCATACCATCCGTGTCGGGTTGATGTCCATCCAGTGACTCCCGTACCATCCGTGCCGGGTTGATGTCGATCCAGTGACTCCCGTACCGTCCGTGCCGGGTTGATGTCGAACCGGTGACTCCCGTACCGTCCGTGCCGGGTTGATGTCGATCCAGTGACTCCCGTTCCATCCGTGTCGGGTTGATGTCGATCCAGTGACTCCTGTACCATCCGTGCCGGGTTGATGTCCATCCAGTGACTCCCGTACCATCCGTGCCGGGTCGATGTCGATCCAGTGACTCCCGTATTATCCGTGCCGTGTTGATGTCGATCCAGTGACTCATGTACCGTCCGTGCCGGGATGATGTCGATCCAGTGACTCCCGTACCGTCCGTGTCGGATTGATGTCGATCCAGTGACTCCCGTACCGTCCGTGCCGGGTTGATGTCGATCCAGTGACTCCCGTATCATCCGTGTCGGGTTGATGTCGATCCAGTGACTCCCGTACCGTCCGTGCCGGGATGATGTCGATCCAGTGACTCCCGTACCGTCCGTGTCGGGTTGATGTCGATCCAGTGACTCCCGTACCGTCCCTGCCGGGATGATGTCGATCCAGTGACTCCCGTACCATCCGTGTCGGGTTGATGTCGATCCAGTGACTCCCGTACCGTCCGTGTCGGGTTGATGTCGATCCAGTGACTCCCGTACCGTCCGTGCCGGGTTGATGTCGATCCAGTGACTCCCGTACCATCCGTGCCGGGTTGATGTCGATACAGTGACTCCCGTACCATCCGTGTCGGGTTGATGTCGATCCAGTGACTCCCGTACCGTCCGTGCCGGGTTGTCGATCCAGTGACTCCTGTACCGTCCGTGTCGGGTTGATGTCGATCCAGTGACTCCCGTACCGTCCGTGTCGGGTTGATGTCGATCCAGTGACTCCCGTACCGTCCGTGTCGGGTTGATGTCGATCCAGTGACTCCCGTACCATCCGTGTCGGGTCGATGTCGATCCGGTGACTCCTGTACCGTCCGTGTCGGGTCGATGTCGATCCAGTGACTCCCGTACCGTCCGTGCCGGGTTGATGTCCATCCAATGACTCCCGTACCATCCGTGCCGGGTTGATGTCGATCCAGTGACTCCCGTACCGTCCGTGTCGGGTTGATGTCGATCCAGTGACTCCCGTATCATCCGTGCCGGGTTGATGTCGATCCAGTGACTCCCGTACCATCCGTGCCGGGTTGATGTCGATCCAGTGACTCCCGTATTATCCGTGCCGGGTCCATGTCGATCCAGTGACTCCCGTATTATCCGTGCCGGGTTGATGTCGATCCAGTGACTCCCGTATTATCCGTGCCGGGTTGATGTCGATCCAGTGACTCCCGTACTGTCCGTGTCGGGTTGATGTCGATCCAGTGACTGCCGTACCATCCGTGTCGGGTTGATGTCGATCCGGTGACTCCCGTATTATCCATGCCGGGTTGTCGATCCAGTGACTCCCGTACCATCCGTGCCGGGTCGATGTCGATCCAGTGACTCCCGTATTATCCGTGTCGGGTTGTCGATCCAGTGACTCCCGTACCATCCGTGCTGGGTTGATGTCCATCCAGTGACTCCCGTACCATCCGTGTCGGGTCGATGTCGATCCAGTGACTCCCGTACCGTCCGTGCCGGGTCGATGTCGATCCAGTGACTCCCGTACCGTCCGTGCCGGGATGATGTCGATCCAGTGACTCCCGTACCGTCCGTATCCGGTTGATGTCGATCCAGTGACTCACGTACCGTCCGTGCCGGGATGATGTCGATCCAGTGACTCCCGTACCGTCCGTGTCGGGTTGATGTCCATCCAGTGACTCCCGTACCGTCCGTGTCGGGTTGATGTCGATCCAGTGACCCGTACCGTCCGTGCCGGGTTGATGTCGATCCAGTGACTCCCGTACCATCCGTGCCGGGTTGTCGATCCAGTGACTCCCGTACCGTCCGTGTCGGGTTAATGTCGATCCAGTGACTCCCGTACCATCCGTGTCGGGTTGTCGATCCAGTGACTCCCGTACCATCCGTGTCGGGTTGATGTCGATCCAGTGACTCCCGTACCATCCGTGTCGGGTTGATGTCGATCCAGTGACTCCCGTACCGTCCGTGCCGGGTTGATGTCGATCCAGTGACTCCTGTACCATCCGTGTCGGGTTGATGTCGATCCAGTGACTCCCGTACCGTCCGTGCCGGGATGATGTCGATCCAGTGACTCCAGTACCGTCTGTGCCGGGTTGATGTCGATCCGGTGACTCCCGTACCATCCGTGTCGGGTTGATGTCGATCCAGTGACTCCCGTACCGTCTGTGCCGGGTCGATGTCGATCCAGTGACTCCCGTACCGTCTGTGCCGGGTTGATGTCCATCCAGTGACTCCCGTACCGTCCGTGCCGGGATGATGTCCATCCAGTGACTCCCGTACCGTCCGTGCCGGGTTGATGTCGATCCGGTGACTCCCGTACCATCCGTGCCGGGTTGATGTCGATCCGGTGACTCCCGTACCATCCGTGTCGGGTTGATGTCGATCCAGTGACTCCTGTACCATCCGTGTCGGGTTGATGTCGAACCGGTGACTCCCGTACCGTCCGTGCCGGGTTGATGTCGATCCAGTGACTCCCGTACCATCCGTGCCGGGTTGATGTCGATCCAGTGACTCCCGTACCATCCGTGTCGGGTTGATGTCGATCCGGTGACTCCTGTACCGTCCGTGTCGGGTCGATGTCGATCCAGTGACTCCCGTACCGTCCGTGCTGGGTTGATGTCCATCCAGTGACTCCCGTACCATCCGTGCCGGGTTGATGTCGATCCAGTGACTCCCGTACCGTCCGTGTCGGGTTGATGTCGATCCAGTGACTCCCGTATTATCCGTGCCGGGTTGATGTCGATCCAGTGACTCCCGTATTATCCGTGCCGGGTTGATGTCGATCCAGTGACTCCCGTATCATCCGTGCCGGGTCGATGTCGATCCAGTGACTCCCGTACCATCCGTGCCGGGTTGATGTCGATCCAGTGACTCCCGTACCATCCGTGCCGGGTTGATGTCGATCCAGTGACTCCCGTACCGTCCGTGTCGGGTTGATGTCGATCCAGTGACTCCCGTATTATCCGTGCCGGGTTGTCGATACAGTGACTCACGTACCATCCGTGTCGGGTTGATGTCGATCCAGTGACTCCCGTACCATCCGTGCCGGGTTGATGTCGATCCGGTGACTCCTGTACAATCCGTGTCGGGTTGATGTCGATCCAGTGACTCCCGTATTATCCTTGCCGGGTTGTCGATCCAGTGACTCACGTACCATCCGTGCCGGGTCGATGTCGATCCAGTGACTCCAGTGTTATCCGTGTCGGGTTGATGTCGATCCAGTGACTCCTGTACCATCCGTGCCGGGTTGATGTCGATCCAGTGACTCCCGTATCATCCATGCCGGGTTGATGTCGATCCAGTGACTCCCGTACCATCCGTGCCGGGTTGATGTCGATCCAGTGACTCCCTTACCGTCCGTGTCGGGTTGATGTCGATCCAGTGACTCCCGTATTATCCGTGCCGGGTTGTCGATCCAGTGACTCCCATACCATCCGTGCCGGGTTGATGTCGATCCAGTGACTCCCGTACCATCCGTGCTGGGTTGATGTCCATCCAGTGACTCCCTTATCATCCGTGTCGGGTTGATGTCGATCCAGTGACTCCCGTACCGTCCGTGCCGGGTCGATGTCGATCCAGTGACTCCCGTACCGTCCGTGTCGGGTTGATGTCGATCCAGTGACTCCCGTACCGTCCGTGTCGGGTTGATGTCGATCCAGTGACTCCCGTACCGTCCGTGCCGGGTTGATGTCCATCCAGTGACTCTCGTACCATCCGTGTCGGGTTGATGTCGATCCAGAGACTCCCGTATTATCCGTGCCGGGTTGATGTCGATCCAGTGACTCCCGTACCATCCGTGCCGGGTTGATGTCGATCCAGTGACTCCCGTATTATCCGTGCCGGGTCCTTGTCGATCCAGTGACTCCCGTATTATCCGTGCCGGGTTGATGTCGATCCAGTGACTCCCGTATTATCCGTGCCGGGTTGATGTCGATCCAGTGACTCCCGTACTGTCCGTGTCGGGTTGTTGTCGATCCAGTGACTGCCGTACCATCCGTGTCGGGTTGATGTCGATCCGGTGACTCCCGTATTATCCGTGCCGGGTTGTCGATCCAGTGACTCCCGTACCATCCGTGCCGGGTCGATGTCGATCCAGTGACTCCCGTATTATCCGTGTCGGGTTGTCGATCCAGTGACTCCCGTACCATCCGTGCTGGGTTGATGTCCATCCAGTGACTCCCGTAGCATCCGTGTCGGGTCGATGTCGATCCAGTGACTCCCGTACCGTCCGTGCCGGGTCGATGTCGATCCAGTGACTCCCGTACCGTCCGTGCCGGGATGATGTCGATCCAGTGACTCCCGTACCGTCCGTGCCGGGATGATGTCGATCCAGTGACTCCCGTACCGTCCGTGTCGGGTTGATGTCGATCCAGTGACTCACGTACCGTCCGTGCCGGGATGATGTCGATCCAGTGACTCCCGTACCGTCCGTGTCGGGTTGATGTCCATCCAGTGACTCCCGTACCGTCCGTGTCGGGTTGATGTCGATCCAGTGACCCGTACCATCCGTGCCGGGTTGATGTCGATCCAGTGACTCCCGTACCATCCGTGCCGGGTTGTCGATCCAGTGACTCCCGTACCGTCCGTGTCGGGTTAATGTCGATCCAGTGACTCCCGTACCGTCCGTGTCGGGTTGTCGATCCAGTGACTCCCGTACCATCCGTGTCGGGTTGTCGATCCAGTGACACCCGTACCATCCGTGTCGGGTTGATGTCGATCCAGTGACTCCCGTACCATCCGTGTCGGGTTGATGTCGATCCAGTGACTCCCGTACCGTCCGTGCCGGGTTGATGTCGATCCAGTGACTCCTGTACCATCCGTGTCGGGTTGATGTCGATCCAGTGACTCCCGTACCGTCCGTGCCGGGATGATGTCGATCCAGTGACTCCAGTACCGTCTGTGCCGGGTTGATGTCGATCCGGTGGCTCCCGTACCATCCGTGTCGGGTTGATGTCGATCCAGTGACTCCCGTACCGTCTGTGCCGGGTCGATGTCGATCCAGTGACTCCCGTACCGTCTGTGCCGGGTTGATGTCCATCCAGTGACTCCCGTACCGTCCATGCCGGGATGATGTCCATCCAGTGACTCCCGTACCGTCCGTGCCGGGTTGATGTCGATCCGGTGACTCCCGTACCATCCGTGCCGGGTTGATGTCGATCCGGTGACTCCTGTACCATCCGTGTCGGGTTGATGTCGATCCAGTGACTCCCGTACCGTCTGTGCCGGGTCGATGTCGATCCAGTGACTCCCGTACCGTCTGTGCCGGGTTGATGTCCATCCAGTGACTCCCGTACCATCCGTGCCGGGTTGATGTCGATCCGGTGACTCCCGTACCATCCGTGCCGGGTTGATGTCGATCCGGTGACTCCTGTACCATCCGTGTCGGGTTGATGTCGATCCAGTGACTCCGGTACCGTCTGTGCCGGGTCGATGTCGATCCAGTGACTCCCGTACCGTCTGTGCCGGGTTGATGTCCATCCAGTGACTCCCGTACCGTCCGTGCCGGGTTGATGTCGATCCGGTGACTCCCGTACCATCCGTGCCGGGTTGATGTCGATCCGGTGACTCCCGTACCATCCGTGTCGGGTTGATGTCGATCCAGTGACTCCTGTACCATCCGTGTCGGGTTGATGTCGAACCGGTGACTCCCGTACCGTCCGTGCCGGGTTGATGTCGATCCAGTGACTCCCGTACCATCCGTGCCGGGTTGATGTCGATCCAGTGACTCCCGTACCATCCGTGTCGGGTTGATGTCGATCCGGTGACTCCTGTACCGTCCGTGTCGGGTCGATGTCGATCCAGTGACTCCCGTACCGTCCGTGCAGGGTTGATGTCCATCCAGTGACTCCCGTACCATCCGTGCCGGGTTGATGTCGATCCAGTGACTCCCGTACCGTCCGTGTCGGGTTGATGTCGATCCAGTGACTCCCGTATTATCCGTGCCGGGTTGATGTCGATCCAGTGACTCCCGTATTATCCGTGCCGGGTTGATGTCGATCCAGTGACTCCCGTATCATCCGTGCCGGGTCGATGTCGATCCAGTGACTCCCGTACCATCCGTGCCGGGTTGATGTCGATCCAGTGACTCCCGTACCATCCGTGCCGGGTTGATGTCGATCCAGTGACTCCCGTACCGTCCGTGTCGGGTTGATGTCGATCCAGTGACTCCCGTATTATCCGTGCCGGGTTGTCGATCCAGTGACTCACGTACCATCCGTGTCGGGTTGATGTCGATCCGGTGACTCCTGTACCATCCGTGTCGGGTTGATGTCGATCCAGTGACTCCCGTATTATCCGTGCCGGGTTGTCGATCCAGTGACTCACGTACCATCCGTGCCGGGTCGATGTCGATCCAGTGACTCCAGTGTTATCCGTGTCGGGTTGATGTCGATCCAGTGACTCCTGTACCATCCGTGCCGGGTTGATGTCGATCCAGTGACTCCCGTATCATCCATGCCGGGTTGATGTCGATCCAGTGACTCCCGTACCATCCGTGCCGGGTTGATGTCGATCCAGTGACTCCCTTACCGTCCGTGTCGGGTTGATGTCGATCCAGTGACTCCCGTATTATCCGTGCCGGGTTGTCGATCCAGTGACTCCCATACCATCCGTGCCGGGTTGATGTCGATCCAGTGACTCCCGTACCATCCGTGCTGGGTTGATGTCCATCCAGTGACTCCCGTATCATCCGTGTCGGGTTGATGTCGATCCAGTGACTCCCGTACCGTCCGTGCCGGGTCGATGTCGATCCAGTGACTCCCGTACCGTCCGTGTCGGGTTGATGTCGATCCAGTGACTCCCGTACCGTCCGTGTCGGGTTGATGTCGATCCAGTGACTCCCGTACCGTCCGTGCCGTGTTGATGTCCATCCAGTGACTCTCGTACCATCCGTGTCGGGTTGATGTCGATCCAGAGACTCCCGTATTATCCGTGCCGGGTTGATGTCGATCCAGTGACTCCCGTACCATCCGTGCCGGGTTGATGTCGATCCAGTGACTCCCGTATTATCCGTGCCGGGTCCATGTCGATCCAGTGACTCCCGTATTATCCGTGCCGGGTTGATGTCGATCCAGTGACTCCCGTATTATCCGTGCCGGGTTGATGTCGATCCAGTGACTCCCGTACTGTCCGTGTCGGGTTGATGTCGATCCAGTGACTGCCGTACCATCCGTGTCGGGTTGATGTCGATCCGGTGACTCCCGTATTATCCGTGCCGGGTTGTCGATCCAGTGACTCCCGTACCATCCGTGCCGGGTCGATGTCGATCCAGTGACTCCCGTATTATCCGTGTCGGGTTGTCGATCCAGTGACTCCCGTACCATCCGTGCTGGGTTGATGTCCATCCAGTGACTCCCGTAGCATCCGTGTCGGGTCGATGTCGATCCAGTGACTCCCGTACCGTCCGTGCCGGGTCGATGTCGATCCAGTGACTCCCGTACCGTCCGTGCCGGGATGATGTCGATCCAGTGACTCCCGTACCGTCCGTGCCGGGATGATGTCGATCCAGTGACTCCCGTACCGTCCGTGTCGGGTTGATGTCGATCCAGTGACTCACGTACCGTCCGTGCCGGGATGATGTCGATCCAGTGACTCCCGTACCGTCCGTGTCGGGTTGATGTCCATCCAGTGACTCCCGTACCGTCCGTGTCGGGTTGATGTCGATCCAGTGACCCGTACCATCCGTGCCGGGTTGATGTCGATCCAGTGACTCCCGTACCATCCGTGCCGGGTTGTCGATCCAGTGACTCCCGTACCGTCCGTGTCGGGTTAATGTCGATCCAGTGACTCCCGTACCGTCCGTGTCGGGTTGTCGATCCAGTGACTCCCGTACCATCCGTGTCGGGTTGTCGATCCAGTGACACCCGTACCATCCGTGTCGGGTTGATGTCGAACCAGTGACTCCCGTACCATCCGTGTCGGGTTGATGTCGATCCAGTGACTCCCGTACCGTCCGTGCCGGGTTGATGTCGATCCAGTGACTCCTGTACCATCCGTGTCGGGTTGATGTCGATCCAGTGACTCCCGTACCGTCTGTGCCGGGATGATGTCGATCCAGTGACTCCAGTACCGTCTGTGCCGGGTTGATGTCGATCCGGTGGCTCCCGTACCATCCGTGTCGGGTTGATGTCCATCCAGTGACTCCCGTACCGTCTGTGCCGGGTCGATGTCGATCCAGTGACTCCCGTACCGTCTGTGCCGGGTTGATGTCCATCCAGTGACTCCCGTACCGTCCGTGCCGGGTTGATGTCGATCCGGTGACTCCCGTACCATCCGTGCCGGGTTGATGTCGATCCGGTGACTCCCGTACCATCCGTGTCGGGTTGATGTCGATTCAGTGACTCCTGTACCATCCGTGTCGGGTTGATGTCGAACCGGTGACTCCCGTACCGTCCGTGCCGGGTTGATGTCGATCCAGTGACTCCCGTACCATCCGTGCCGGGTTGATGTCGATCCAGTGACTCCCGTACCATCCGTGTCGGGTTGATGTCGATCCAGTGACTCACGTACCGTCCGTGTCGGGTAGATGTCGATCCAGTGACTCCCGTACCATCCGTGTCGGGTTGATGTCGATCCAGTGACTCCCGTACCGTCTGTGCCGGGTCGATGTCGATCCAGTGACTCCCGTACCGTCTGTGCCGGGTTGATGTCCATCCAGTGACTCCCGTACCGTCCGTGCCGGGATGATGTCCATCCAGTGACTCCCGTACCGTCCGTGCCGGGTTGATGTCGATCCGGTGACTCCCGTACCATCCGTGCCGGGTTGATGTCGATCCGGTGACTCCCGTACCATCCGTGTCGGGTTGATGTCGATTCAGTGACTCCTGTACCATCCGTGTCGGGTTGATGTCGATCCAGTGACTCCCGTACCGTCCGTTTCGGGTTGATGTCGATCCAGTGACTCCCGTACCGTCCGTGCCGGGTTGATGTCGATCCAGTGACTCCCGTACCGTCCGTGCCGGGTTGATGTCGATACAGTGACTCCCGTACCATCCGTGTCGGGTTGATGTCGATCCAGTGACTCCCATACCGTCCGTGCCGGGTTGTCGATCCAGTGACTCCTGTACCGTCCGTGTCGGGTTGATGTCGATCCAGTGACTCCCGTACCGTCCGTGTCGGGTTGATGTCGATCCGGTGACTCCCGTACCATCCGTGTCGGGTTGATGTCGATTCAGTGACTCCTGTACCATCCGTGTCGGGTTGATGTCGAACCGGTGACTCCCGTACCGTCCGTGCCGGGTTGATGTCGATCCAGTGACTCCCGTACCATCCGTGCCGGGTTGATGTCGATCCAGTGACTCCCGTACCATCCGTGTCGGGTTGATGTCGATCCACTGACTCACGTACCGTCCGTGTCGGGTAGATGTCGATCCAGTGACTCCCGTACCATCCGTGTCGGGTTGATGTCGATCCAGTGACTCCCGTACCGTCTGTGCCGGGTCGATGTCGATCCAGTGACTCCCGTACCGTCTGTGCCGGGTTGATGTCCATCCAGTGACTCCCGTACCGTCCGTGCCGGGATGATGTCCATCCAGTGACTCCCGTACCGTCCGTGCCGGGATGATGTCCATCCAGTGACTCCCGTACCGTCCGTGCCGGGTTGATGTCGATCCGGTGACTCCCGTACCATCCGTGCCGGGTTGATGTCGATCCGGTGACTCCCGTACCATCCGTGTCGGGTTGATGTCGATTCAGTGACTCCTGTACCATCCGTGTCGGGTTGATGTCGATCCAGTGACTCCCGTACCGTCCGTTTCGGGTTGATGTCGATCCAGTGACTCCCGTACCGTCCGTGCCGGGTTGATGTCGATCCAGTGACTCCCGTACCGTCCGTGCCGGGTTGATGTCGATACAGTGACTCCCGTACCATCCGTGTCGGGTTGATGTCGATCCAGTGACTCCCATACCGTCCGTGCCGGGTTGTCGATCCAGTGACTCCTGTACCGTCCGTGTCGGGTTGATGTCGATCCAGTGACTCCCGTACCGTCCGTGTCGGGTTGATGTCGATCCGGTGACTCCCGTACCATCCGTGTCGGGTTGATGTCGATTCAGTGACTCCTGTACCATCCGTGTCGGGTTGATGTCGAACCGGTGACTCCCGTACCGTCCGTGCCGGGTTGATGTCGATCCAGTGACTCCCGTACCATCCGTGCCGGGTTGATGTCGATCCAGTGACTCCCGTACCATCCGTGTCGGGTTGATGTCGATCCACTGACTCACGTACCGTCCGTGTCGGGTAGATGTCGATCCAGTGACTCCCGTACCATCCGTGTCGGGTTGATGTCGATCCAGTGACTCCCGTACCGTCTGTGCCGGGTCGATGTCGATCCAGTGACTCCCGTACCGTCTGTGCCGGGTTGATGTCCATCCAGTGACTCCCGTACCGTCCGTGCCGGGATGATGTCCATCCAGTGACTCCCGTACCGTCCGTGCCGGGTTGATGTCGATCCGGTGACTCCCGTACCATCCGTGCCGGGTTGATGTCGATCCGGTGACTCCCGTACCATCCGTGTCGGGTTGATGTCGATTCAGTGACTCCTGTACCATCCGTGTCGGGTTGATGTCGATCCAGTGACTCCCGTACCGTCCGTGCCGGGTTGATGTCGATACAGTGACTCCCGTACCATCCGTGTCGGGTTGATGTCGATCCAGTGACTCCCATACCGTCCGTGCCGGGTTGTCGATCCAGTGACTCCTGTACCGTCCGTGTCGGGTTGATGTCGATCCAGTGACTCCCGTACCGTCCGTGTCGGGTTGATGTCGATCAAGTGACTACCGTACCGTCCGTGTCGGGTTGATGTCGATCCAGTGACTCCCGTACCATCCGTCTCGGGTTGATGTCGATCCGGTGACTCCTGTACCGTCCGTGTCGGGTCGATGTCGATCCAGTGACTCCCGTACCGTCCGTGTCGGGTCGATGTCGATCCAGTGACTCCCGTACCGTCCGTGTCGGGTCGATGTCCATCCAGTGACTCCCGTACCGTCCGTGCCGGGTTGATGTCGATCCGGTGACTCCCGTACCATCCGTGCCCGGTTGATGTCGATCCGGTGACTCCCGTACCATCCGTGTCGGGTTGATGTCGATCCAGTGACTCCTGTACCATCCGTGTCGGGTTGATGTCGAACCGGTGACTCCCGTACCGTCCGTGCCGGGTTGATGTCGATCCAGTGACTCCCGTACCATCCGTGCCGGGTTGATGTCGATCCAGTGACTCCCGTACCATCCGTGTCGGGTTGATGTCGATCCGGTGACTCCTGTACCGTCCGTGTCGGGTCGATGTCGATCCAGTGACTCCCGTACCGTCCGTGCTGGGTTGATGTCCATCCAGTGACTCCCGTACCGTCCGTGTCGGGTTGATGTCGATCCAGTGACTCCCGTATTATCCGTGCCGGGTTGATGTCGATCCAGTGACTCCCGTATTATCCGTGCCGGGTTGATGTCGATCCAGTGACTCCCGTATCATCCGTGCCGGGCCGATGTCGATCCAGTGACTCCCGTACCATCCGTGCCGGGTTGATGTCGATCCAGTGACTCCCGTACCATCCGTGCCGGGTTGATGTCGATCCAGTGACTCCCGTACCGTCCGTGTCGGGTTGATGTCGATCCAGTGACTCCCGTATTATCCGTGCCGGGTTGTCGATCCAGTGACTCACGTACCATCTGTGTCGGGTTGATGTCGATCCGGTGACTCCTGTACCATCCGTGTCGGGTTGATGTCGATCCAGTGACTCCCGTATTATCCGTGCCGGGTTGTCGATCCAGTGACTCACGTACCATCCGTGCCGGGTCGATGTCGATCCAGTGACTCCAGTGTTATCCGTGTCGGGTTGATGTCGATCCAGTGACTCCCGTATCATCCATGCCGGGTTGATGTCGATCCAGTGACTCCCGTACCATCTGTGCCGGGTTGATGTCGATCCAGTGACTCCCTTACCGTCCGTGTGGGGTTGATGTCGATCCAGTGACTCCCGTATTATCCGTGCCGGGTTGTCGATCCAGTGACTCCCATACCATCCGTGCCGGGTTGATGTCGATCCAGTGACTCCCGTACCATCCGTGCTGGGTTGATGTCCATCCAGTGACTCCCGTATCATCCGTGTCGGGTTGATGTCGATCCAGTGACTCCCGTACCGTCCGTGGCGGGTCGATGTCGATCCAGTGACTCCCGTACCGTCCGTGTCGGGTTGATGTCGATCCAGTGACTCCCGTACCGTCCGTGTTGGGTTGATGTCGATCCAGTGACTCCCGTACCGTCCGTGCGGGGTTGATGTCCATCCAGTGACTCTCGTACCATCCGTGTCGGGTTGATGTCGATCCAGAGACTCCCGTATTATCCGTGCCGGGTTGATGTCGATCCAGTGACTCCCGTACCATCCGTGCCGGGTTGATGTCGATCCAGTGACTCCCGTATTATCCGTGCCGGGTCCATGTCGATCCAGTGACTCCCGTATTATCCGTGCCGGGTTGATGTCGATCCAGTGACTCCCGTATTATCCGTGCCGGGTTGATGTCGATCCAGTGACTCCCGTACCGTCCGTGCCGGGTTGATGTCGAACCGGTGACTCCCGTACCGTCCGTGCCGGGTTGATGTCGATCCAGTGACTCCCGTACCATCCGTGTCGGGTTGATGTCGATCCAGTGACTCCTGTACCATCCGTGCCGGGTTGATGTCCATCCAGTGACTCCCGTACCATCCGTGCCGGGTCGATGTCGATCCAGTGACTCCCGTATTATCCGTGCCGGGTTGATGTCGATCCAGTGACTCACGTACCGTCCGTGCCGGGATGATGTCGATCCAGTGACTCCCGTACCGTCCGTGTCGGATTGATGTCGATCCAGTGACTCCCGTACCGTCCGTGCTGGGTTGATGTCGATCCAGTGACTCCCGTATCATCCGTGTCGGGTTGATGTCGATCCAGTGACTCCCGTACCGTCCGTGCCGGGATGATGTCGATCCAGTGACTCCCGTACCGTCCGTGTCGGGTTGATGTCGATCCAGTGACTCCCGTACCGTCCATGCCGGGATGATGTCGATCCAGTGACTCCCGTACCATCCGTGTCGGGTTGATGTCGATCCAGTGACTCCCGTACCGTCCGTGCCGGGTTGATGTCGATCCAGTGACTCCCGTACCGTCCGTGCCGGGTTGATGTCGATACAGTGCCTCCCGTACCATCCGTGTCGGGTTGATGTCGATCCAGTGACTCCCGTACCGTCCGTGCCGGGTTGTCGATCCAGTGACCCCTGTACCGTCCGTGTCGGGTTGATGTCGATCCAGTGACTCCCGTACCGTCCGTGTCGGGTTGATGTCGATCCAGTGACTCCCGTACCGTCCGTGTCGGGTTGATGACGATCCAGTGACTCCCGTACCATCCGTGTCGGGTTGATGTCGATCCGGTGACTCCTGTACCGTCCGTGTCGGGTCGATGTCGATCCAGTGACTCCCGTACCGTCCGTGCCGGGTTGATGTCCATCCAGTGACTCCCGTACCATCCGTGCCGGGTTGATGTCGATCCAGTGACTCCCGTACCGTCCGTGTCGGGTTGATGTCGATCCAGTGACTCCCGTATTATCCGTGCCGGGTTGATGTCGATCCAGTGACTCCCGTATTATCCGTGCCGGGTTGATGTCGATCCAGTGACTCCCGTATCATCCGTGCCGGGTCGATGTCGATCCAGTGACTCCCGTACCATCCGTGCCGGGTTGATGTCGATCCAGTGACTCCCGTACCATCCGTGCCGGGTTGATGTCGATCCAGTGACTCCCGTACCGTCCGTGTCGGGTTGATGTCGATCCAGTGACTCCCGTATTATCCGTGCCGGGTTGTCGATCCAGTGACTCACGTACCATCCGTGTCGGGTTGATGTCGATCCAGTGACTCCTGTACCATCCGTGTCGGGTTGATGTCGATCCAGTGACTCCCGTATTATCCGTGCCGGGTTGTCGATCCAGTGACTCACGTACCATCCGTGCCGGGTTGATGTCGATCCAGTGACTCCCGTACCGTCCGTGTCGGGTTGATGTCGATCCAGTGACTCCTGTACCATCCGTGTCGGGTTGATGTCGATCCAGTGACTCCCGTATTATCCGTGCCGGGTTGTCAATTCAGTGACTCACGTACCATCCGTGTCGGGTTGATGTCGATCCAGTGACTCCTGTATTATCCGTGCCGGGTCCATGTCGATCCAGTGACTCCCGTACCGTCCGTGTCGGGTTGATGTCGATCCAGTGACTCCCGTATTATCCGTGCCGGGTTGATGTCGATCCAGTGACTCCTGTACCGTCCGTGTCGGGTTGATGTCGATCCAGTGACTCCCGTACCGTCCGTGCCGGGTCGACCTCAATCCAGTGACTCCCGTACCGTCCGTGCCGGGTCGACCTCGATCCAGTGACTCCCGTACCGTCCGTGCCGGGTTGATATCGATCCAGTGACTCCTGTACCGTCTGTGCCGGGTTGATGTCGATCCAGTGACTCCCGTACCGTCCGTGCCGGGTTGATGTCGATCCAGTGACTCTCGTACCATCCGTGCCGGGTTGATGTCGATCCAGTGACTCCCGTACCATCCGTGCCGGGTTGATGTCGATCCAGTGACTCCCGTACCGTCCGTGCCGGGTTGATGTCGATCCAGTGACTCCCGTACTGTCCGTGCCGGGTCGATGTCGATCCAGTGACTCCCGTATTATCCGTGCCGGGTTGATGTCGATCCAGTGACTCCCGTATCATCCGTGCCGGGTCGATGTCGATCCAGTGACTCCCGTACCATCCGTGCCGGATTGATGTCCATCCAGTGACTCTCGTACCATCCGTATCGGGTTGATGTCGATCCGGTGACTCCCGTACCGTCTGTGCCGGGTTGATGTCGATCCAGTGACTCCCGTACCATCCGTGCCGGGTTGATGTCGATCCAGTGACTCCAGTATCATCCGTGCCGGGTTGATGTCGATCCAGTGACTCCCGTATCATCCGTGCCGGGTCGATGTCGATCCAGTGACTCCCGTACCATCCGTGCCGGGTTGATGTCGATCCAGTGACTCCCGTACCGTCTGTGTCGGGTTGATGTCGATCCAGTGACTCCCGTACCATCCGTGCCGGGTTGATGTCGATCCAGTGACTCCTGTACCGTCCGTGTCGGGTTGATGTCGATCCAGTGACTCACGTACCGTCCGTGTCGGGTTGATGTCGATCCGGTGACTCCTGTACCGTCCGTGTCGGGTTGCTGTCGATCCAGTGACTCCCGTACCGTCCGTGTCGGGTTGATGTCGATCCAGTGACTCCCGTATTATCCGTGCCGGGTTGATGTCGATCCAGTGACTCCCGTACCGTCCGTGCCGGGTTGATGTCGATCCAGTGACTCCCGTACCGTCCGTGTCGGGTTGATGTCGATCCAGTGACTCCTGTACCATCCGTGCCGGGTCGATGTCGATCCAGTGACTCCCGTACCATCCGTGCCGGATTGATGTCCATCCAGTGACTCTCGTACCATCCGTGTCGGGTTGATGTGGATCCAGTGACTCCCGTATTATCCGTGCCGGGTTGATGTCGATCCAGTGACTCCCGTATTATCCGTGCCGGGTTGATGTCCATCCAGTGACTCTCGTACCATCCGTGTCGGGTTGATGTCGATCCAGTGAATCCCGTATTATCCGTACCGGGTCGATGTCGATCCAGTGATTACCGTACCATCCGTGCCGGGTTGATGTCGATCCAGTGACTCCCGTATTATCCGTGCCGGGTCAATGTTGATCCAGTGACTCCCGTATTATCCGTGCCGGGTTGATGTCGATCCAGTGACTCCTGTACCATCCGTGTCGGGTTGATGTCGAACCGGTGACTCCCGTACCGTCCGTGCCGGGTTGATGTCGATCCAGTGACTCCCGTACCATCCGTGCCGGGTTGATGTCGATCCAGTGACTCCCGTACCATCCGTGTCGGGTTGATGTCGATCCGGTGACTCCTGTACCGTCCGTGTCGGGTCGATGTCGATCCAGTGACTCCCGTACCGTCCGTGCTGGGTTGATGTCCATCCAGTGACTCCCGTACCGTCCGTGTCGGGTTGATGTCGATCCAGTGACTCCCGTATTATCCGTGCCGGGTTGATGTCGATCCAGTGACTCCCGTATTATCCGTGCCGGGTTGATGTCGATCCAGTGACTCCCGTATCATCCGTGCCGGGCCGATGTCGATCCAGTGACTCCCGTACCATCCGTGCCGGGTTGATGTCGATCCAGTGACTCCCGTACCATCCGTGCCGGGTTGATGTCGATCCAGTGACTCCCGTACCGTCCGTGTCGGGTTGATGTCGATCCAGTGACTCCCGTATTATCCGTGCCGGGTTGTCGATCCAGTGACTCACGTACCATCTGTGTCGGGTTGATGTCGATCCGGTGACTCCTGTACCATCCGTGTCGGGTTGATGTCGATCCAGTGACTCCCGTATTATCCGTGCCGGGTTGTCGATCCAGTGACTCACGTACCATCCGTGCCGGGTCGATGTCGATCCAGTGACTCCAGTGTTATCCGTGTCGGGTTGATGTCGATCCAGTGACTCCCGTATCATCCATGCCGGGTTGATGTCGATCCAGTGACTCCCGTACCATCTGTGCCGGGTTGATGTCGATCCAGTGACTCCCTTACCGTCCGTGTGGGGTTGATGTCGATCCAGTGACTCCCGTATTATCCGTGCCGGGTTGTCGATCCAGTGACTCCCATACCATCCGTGCCGGGTTGATGTCGATCCAGTGACTCCCGTACCATCCGTGCTGGGTTGATGTCCATCCAGTGACTCCCGTATCATCCGTGTCGGGTTGATGTCGATCCAGTGACTCCCGTACCGTCCGTGGCGGGTCGATGTCGATCCAGTGACTCCCGTACCGTCCGTGTCGGGTTGATGTCGATCCAGTGACTCCCGTACCGTCCGTGTTGGGTTGATGTCGATCCAGTGACTCCCGTACCGTCCGTGCGGGGTTGATGTCCATCCAGTGACTCTCGTACCATCCGTGTCGGGTTGATGTCGATCCAGAGACTCCCGTATTATCCGTGCCGGGTTGATGTCGATCCAGTGACTCCCGTACCATCCGTGCCGGGTTGATGTCGATCCAGTGACTCCCGTATTATCCGTGCCGGGTCCATGTCGATCCAGTGACTCCCGTATTATCCGTGCCGGGTTGATGTCGATCCAGTGACTCCCGTATTATCCGTGCCGGGTTGATGTCGATCCAGTGACTCCCGTACCGTCCGTGCCGGGTTGATGTCGAACCGGTGACTCCCGTACCGTCCGTGCCGGGTTGATGTCGATCCAGTGACTCCCGTACCATCCGTGTCGGGTTGATGTCGATCCAGTGACTCCTGTACCATCCGTGCCGGGTTGATGTCCATCCAGTGACTCCCGTACCATCCGTGCCGGGTCGATGTCGATCCAGTGACTCCCGTATTATCCGTGCCGGGTTGATGTCGATCCAGTGACTCACGTACCGTCCGTGCCGGGATGATGTCGATCCAGTGACTCCCGTACCGTCCGTGTCGGATTGATGTCGATCCAGTGACTCCCGTACCGTCCGTGCTGGGTTGATGTCGATCCAGTGACTCCCGTATCATCCGTGTCGGGTTGATGTCGATCCAGTGACTCCCGTACCGTCCGTGCCGGGATGATGTCGATCCAGTGACTCCCGTACCGTCCGTGTCGGGTTGATGTCGATCCAGTGACTCCCGTACCGTCCATGCCGGGATGATGTCGATCCAGTGACTCCCGTACCATCCGTGTCGGGTTGATGTCGATCCAGTGACTCCCGTACCGTCCGTGCCGGGTTGATGTCGATCCAGTGACTCCCGTACCGTCCGTGCCGGGTTGATGTCGATACAGTGCCTCCCGTACCATCCGTGTCGGGTTGATGTCGATCCAGTGACTCCCGTACCGTCCGTGCCGGGTTGTCGATCCAGTGACCCCTGTACCGTCCGTGTCGGGTTGATGTCGATCCAGTGACTCCCGTACCGTCCGTGTCGGGTTGATGTCGATCCAGTGACTCCCGTACCGTCCGTGTCGGGTTGATGACGATCCAGTGACTCCCGTACCATCCGTGTCGGGTTGATGTCGATCCGGTGACTCCTGTACCGTCCGTGTCGGGTCGATGTCGATCCAGTGACTCCCGTACCGTCCGTGCCGGGTTGATGTCCATCCAGTGACTCCCGTACCATCCGTGCCGGGTTGATGTCGATCCAGTGACTCCCGTACCGTCCGTGTCGGGTTGATGTCGATCCAGTGACTCCCGTATTATCCGTGCCGGGTTGATGTCGATCCAGTGACTCCCGTATTATCCGTGCCGGGTTGATGTCGATCCAGTGACTCCCGTATCATCCGTGCCGGGTCGATGTCGATCCAGTGACTCCCGTACCATCCGTGCCGGGTTGATGTCGATCCAGTGACTCCCGTACCATCCGTGCCGGGTTGATGTCGATCCAGTGACTCCCGTACCGTCCGTGTCGGGTTGATGTCGATCCAGTGACTCCCGTATTATCCGTGCCGGGTTGTCGATCCAGTGACTCACGTACCATCCGTGTCGGGTTGATGTCGATCCAGTGACTCCTGTACCATCCGTGTCGGGTTGATGTCGATCCAGTGACTCCCGTATTATCCGTGCCGGGTTGTCGATCCAGTGACTCACGTACCATCCGTGCCGGGTTGATGTCGATCCAGTGACTCCCGTACCGTCCGTGTCGGGTTGATGTCGATCCAGTGACTCCTGTACCATCCGTGTCGGGTTGATGTCGATCCAGTGACTCCCGTATTATCCGTGCCGGGTTGTCAATTCAGTGACTCACGTACCATCCGTGTCGGGTTGATGTCGATCCAGTGACTCCTGTATTATCCGTGCCGGGTCCATGTCGATCCAGTGACTCCCGTACCGTCCGTGTCGGGTTGATGTCGATCCAGTGACTCCCGTATTATCCGTGCCGGGTTGATGTCGATCCAGTGACTCCTGTACCGTCCGTGTCGGGTTGATGTCGATCCAGTGACTCCCGTACCGTCCGTGCCGGGTCGACCTCAATCCAGTGACTCCCGTACCGTCCGTGCCGGGTCGACCTCGATCCAGTGACTCCCGTACCGTCCGTGCCGGGTTGATATCGATCCAGTGACTCCTGTACCGTCTGTGCCGGGTTGATGTCGATCCAGTGACTCCCGTACCGTCCGTGCCGGGTTGATGTCGATCCAGTGACTCTCGTACCATCCGTGCCGGGTTGATGTCGATCCAGTGACTCCCGTACCATCCGTGCCGGGTTGATGTCGATCCAGTGACTCCCGTACCGTCCGTGCCGGGTTGATGTCGATCCAGTGACTCCCGTACTGTCCGTGCCGGGTCGATGTCGATCCAGTGACTCCCGTATTATCCGTGCCGGGTTGATGTCGATCCAGTGACTCCCGTATCATCCGTGCCGGGTCGATGTCGATCCAGTGACTCCCGTACCATCCGTGCCGGATTGATGTCCATCCAGTGACTCTCGTACCATCCGTATCGGGTTGATGTCGATCCGGTGACTCCCGTACCGTCTGTGCCGGGTTGATGTCGATCCAGTGACTCCCGTACCATCCGTGCCGGGTTGATGTCGATCCAGTGACTCCAGTATCATCCGTGCCGGGTTGATGTCGATCCAGTGACTCCCGTATCATCCGTGCCGGGTCGATGTCGATCCAGTGACTCCCGTACCATCCGTGCCGGGTTGATGTCGATCCAGTGACTCCCGTACCGTCTGTGTCGGGTTGATGTCGATCCAGTGACTCCCGTACCATCCGTGCCGGGTTGATGTCGATCCAGTGACTCCTGTACCGTCCGTGTCGGGTTGATGTCGATCCAGTGACTCACGTACCGTCCGTGTCGGGTTGATGTCGATCCGGTGACTCCTGTACCGTCCGTGTCGGGTTGCTGTCGATCCAGTGACTCCCGTACCGTCCGTGTCGGGTTGATGTCGATCCAGTGACTCCCGTATTATCCGTGCCGGGTTGATGTCGATCCAGTGACTCCCGTACCGTCCGTGCCGGGTTGATGTCGATCCAGTGACTCCCGTACCGTCCGTGTCGGGTTGATGTCGATCCAGTGACTCCTGTACCATCCGTGCCGGGTCGATGTCGATCCAGTGACTCCCGTACCATCCGTGCCGGATTGATGTCCATCCAGTGACTCTCGTACCATCCGTGTCGGGTTGATGTGGATCCAGTGACTCCCGTATTATCCGTGCCGGGTTGATGTCGATCCAGTGACTCCCGTATTATCCGTGCCGGGTTGATGTCCATCCAGTGACTCTCGTACCATCCGTGTCGGGTTGATGTCGATCCAGTGAATCCCGTATTATCCGTACCGGGTCGATGTCGATCCAGTGATTACCGTACCATCCGTGCCGGGTTGATGTCGATCCAGTGACTCCCGTATTATCCGTGCCGGGTCAATGTTGATCCAGTGACTCCCGTATTATCCGTGCCGGGTTGATGTCGATCCAGTGACTCCCGTATTATCCGTGCCGGGTTGATGTCGATCCAGTGACTCCCGTACTGTCCGTGTCGGGTTGATGTCGATCCAGTGACTCCCGTATTATCCGTGCCGGGTTGATGTCGATCCAGTGACTCCCGTACTGTCCGTGTCGGGTTGATGTCGATCCAGTGACTCCCGTATTATCCGTGCCGGGATGATGTCGATCCAGTGACTCCCGTACTGTCCGTGTCGGGTTGATGTCGATCCAGTGACTCCCGTACCATCCGTGTCGGGTTGATGTCGATCCAGTGACTCCCGTACCATCCGTGTCGGGTTGATGTCGATCCGGTGACTCCCGTATTATCCGTGCCTGGTTGTCGATCCAGTGACTCCCGTACCATCCGTGCCGGGTTGATGTCGATCCAGTGATTCCCGTACCATCCGTGTCGGGTCGATGTCGATCCAGTGACTCCCGTATTATCCGTGTCGGGTTGTCGATCCAGTGACTCCCATACCATCCGTGTCGGGTTGATGTCCATCCAGTGACTCCCGTACCATCCGTGCCGGGTTGATGTCGATCCAGTGACTCCTGTACCATCCGTGCCGGGTTGATGTCCATCCAGTGACTCCCGTACCATCCGTGCCGGGTCGATGTCGATCCAGTGACTCCCGTATTATCCGTGCCGGGTTGATGTCGATCCAGTGACTCACGTACCGTCCGTGCCGGGATGATGTCGATCCAGTGACTCCCGTACCGTCCGTGTCGGGTTGATGTCGATCCAGTGACTCCCGTACCGTCCGTGCCGGGTTGATGTCGATCCAGTGACTCCCGTACCATCCGTGCCGGGTTGATGTCGATACAGTGACTCCCGTACCGTCCGTGTCGGGTTGATGTCGATCCAGTGACTCCCGTACCGTCCGTGCCGGGTTGTCGATCCAGTGACTCCTGTACCGTCCGTGTCGGGTTGATGTCGATCCAGTGACTCCCGTACCGTCCGTGTCGGGTTGATGTCGATCCAGTGACTCCCGTACCGTCCGTGTCGGGTTGATGTCGATCCAGTGACTCCCGTACCATCCGTGTCGGGTTGATGTCGATCCGGTGACTCCTGTACCGTCCGTGTCGGGCCGATGTCGATCCAGTGACTCCCGTACCGTCCGTGCCGGGTTGATGTCCATCCAGTGACTCCCGTACCATCCGTGCCGGGTTGATGTCGATCCAGTGACTCCCGTACCGTCCGTGTCGGGTTGATGTCGATCCAGTGACTCCCATATTATCCGTGCCGGGTTGATGTCGATCCAGTGACTCCCGTATTATCCGTGCCGGGTTGATGTCGATCCAGTGACTCCTGTACCATCCGTGCCGGGTCGATGTCGATCCAGTGACTCCCGTACCATCCGTGTCGGGTTGATGTCGATCCGGTGACTCCTGTACCATTCGTGTCGGGTTGATGTCGATCCAGTGACTCCCGTATTATCCGTGCCGGGTTGTCGATCCAGTGACTCACGTACCATCCGTGTCGGGTTGATGTCGATCCGGTGACTCCTGTACCATCCGTGTCGGGTTGATGTCGATCCAGTGACTCCCGTATTATCCGTGCCGGGTTGTCGATCCAGTGACTCACGTACCATCCGTGTCGGGTTGATGTCGATCCAGTCACTCCTGTACTATCCGTGCCGGGTTGATGTCGATCCAGTGACTCCCGTATCATCCATGCCGGGTTGATGTCGATCCAGTGACTCCCGTACCATCCGTGCCGGGTTGATGTCGATCCAGTGACTCCCTTACCGTCCGTGTCGGGTTGATGTCGATCCAGTGACTCCCGTATTATCCGTGCCGGGTTGTCGATCCAGTGACTCCCGTATTATCCGTGCCGGGTTGATGTAGATCCAGTCACTCCTGTACCATCCGTGCCGGGTTGATGTCGATCCAGTGACTCCCGTACCGTCCGTGCCGGGTTGATGTCGATCCAGTGACTCCTGTACCATCCGTGGCGGGTTGATGTCGATCCAGTGACTCCCGTACCATCCGTGCTGGGTTGATGTCCATCCAGTGACTCCCGTACCATCCGTGTCGGGTTGATGTCGATCCAGTGACTCCCGTACCGTCCGTGCCGGGTCGATGTCGATCCAGTGACTCCCGTACCGTCCGTGTCGGGTTGATGTCGATCCAGTGACTCCCGTACCGTCCGTGTCGGGTTGATGTCGATCCAGTGACTCCCGTACCGTCCGTGCCGGGTTGATGTCGATCCAGTGACTCCCGTACCGTCCATGTCGGGTTGATGTCGATCCAGTGACTCCTGTACCATCCGTGCCGGGTTGATGTCCATCCAGTGACTCTCGTACCATCCGTGTCGGGTTGATGTCGATCCAGTGACTCCCGTATCATCCGTGCCGGGTTGATGTCGATCCAGTGACTCCCGTACCATCCGTGCCGGGTTGATGTCGATCCAGTGACTCCCTTACCGTCCGTGTCGGGTTGATGTCGATCCAGTGACTCCCGTATTATCCGTGCCGGGTTGTCGATCCAGTGACTCCCGTATTATCCGTGCCGGGTTGATGTAGATCCAGTCACTCCTGTACCATCCGTGCCGGGTTGATGTCGATCCAGTGACTCCCGTACCGTCCGTGCCGGGTTGATGTCGATCCAGTGACTCCTGTACCATCCGTGCCGGGTTGATGTCGATCCAGTGACTCCCGTACCATCCGTGCTGGGTTGATGTCCATCCAGTGACTCCCGTACCATCCGTGTCGGGTTGATGTCGATCCAGTGACTCCCGTACCGTCCGTGCCGGGTCGATGTCGATCCAGTGACTCCCGTACCGTCCGTGTCGGGTTGATGTCGATCCAGTGACTCCCGTACCGTCCGTGTCGGGTTGATGTCGATCCAGTGACTCCCATATTATCCGTGCCGGGTTGATGTCGATCCAGTGACTCCCGTATTATCCGTGCCGGGTTGATGTCGATCCAGTGACTCCTGTACCATCCGTGCCGGGTCGATGTCGATCCAGTGACTCCCGTACCATCCGTGTCGGGTTGATGTCGATCCGGTGACTCCTGTACCATTCGTGTCGGGTTGATGTCGATCCAGTGACTCCCGTATTATCCGTGCCGGGTTGTCGATCCAGTGACTCACGTACCATCCGTGTCGGGTTGATGTCGATCCGGTGACTCCTGTACCATCCGTGTCGGGTTGATGTCGATCCAGTGACTCCCGTATTATCCGTGCCGGGTTGTCGATCCAGTGACTCACGTACCATCCGTGTCGGGTTGATGTCGATCCAGTCACTCCTGTACTATCCGTGCCGGGTTGATGTCGATCCAGTGACTCCCGTATCATCCATGCCGGGTTGATGTCGATCCAGTGACTCCCGTACCATCCGTGCCGGGTTGATGTCGATCCAGTGACTCCCTTACCGTCCGTGTCGGGTTGATGTCGATCCAGTGACTCCCGTATTATCCGTGCCGGGTTGTCGATCCAGTGACTCCCGTATTATCCGTGCCGGGTTGATGTAGATCCAGTCACTCCTGTACCATCCGTGCCGGGTTGATGTCGATCCAGTGACTCCTGTACCATCCGTGGCGGGTTGATGTCGATCCAGTGACTCCCGTACCATCCGTGCTGGGTTGATGTCCATCCAGTGACTCCCGTACCATCCGTGTCGGGTTGATGTCGATCCAGTGACTCCCGTACCGTCCGTGCCGGGTCGATGTCGATCCAGTGACTCCCGTACCGTCCGTGTCGGGTTGATGTCGATCCAGTGACTCCCGTACCGTCCGTGTCGGGTTGATGTCGATCCAGTGACTCCCGTACCGTCCGTGCCGGGTTGATGTCGATCCAGTGACTCCCGTACCGTCCATGTCGGGTTGATGTCGATCCAGTGACTCCTGTACCATCCGTGCCGGGTTGATGTCCATCCAGTGACTCTCGTACCATCCGTGTCGGGTTGATGTCGATCCAGTGACTCCCGTATCATCCGTGCCGGGTTGATGTCGATCCAGTGACTCCCGTACCATCCGTGCCGGGTTGATGTCGATCCAGTGACTCCCTTACCGTCCGTGTCGGGTTGATGTCGATCCAGTGACTCCCGTATTATCCGTGCCGGGTTGTCGATCCAGTGACTCCCGTATTATCCGTGCCGGGTTGATGTAGATCCAGTCACTCCTGTACCATCCGTGCCGGGTTGATGTCGATCCAGTGACTCCCGTACCGTCCGTGCCGGGTTGATGTCGATCCAGTGACTCCTGTACCATCCGTGCCGGGTTGATGTCGATCCAGTGACTCCCGTACCATCCGTGCTGGGTTGATGTCCATCCAGTGACTCCCGTACCATCCGTGTCGGGTTGATGTCGATCCAGTGACTCCCGTACCGTCCGTGCCGGGTCGATGTCGATCCAGTGACTCCCGTACCGTCCGTGTCGGGTTGATGTCGATCCAGTGACTCCCGTACCGTCCGTGTCGGGTTGATGTCGATCCAGTGACTCCCGTACCGTCCGTGCCGGGTTGATGTCGATCCAGTGACTCCCGTACCGTCCATGTCGGGTTGATGTCGATCCAGTGACTCCTGTACCATCCGTGCCGGGTTGATGTCCATCCAGTGACTCTCGTACCATCCGTGTCGGGTTGATGTCGATCCAGTGACTCCCGTATTATCCGTGCCGGGTTGATGTCGATCCAGTGACTCCTGTACCATCCGTGCCGGGTTGATGTCGATCCAGTGACTCCCGTACCATCCGTGCTGGGTTGATGTCCATCCAGTGACTCCCGTACCATCCGTGTCGGGTTGATGTCGATCCAGTGACTCCCGTACCGTCCGTGCCGGGTCGATGTCGATCCAGTGACTCCTGTACCATCCGTGCCGGGTTGATGTCGATCCAGTGACTCCCGTACCATCCGTGCTGGGTTGATGTCCATCCAGTGACTCCCGTACCATCCGTGTCGGGTTGATGTCGATCCAGTGACTCCCGTACCGTCCGTGCCGGGTCGATGTCGATCCAGTGACTCCCGTACCGTCCGTGTCGGGTTGATGACGATCCAGTGACTCCCGTACCGTCCGTGTCGGGTTGATGTCGATCCAGTGACTCCCGTACCGTCCGTGCCGGGTTGATGTCGATCCAGTGACTCCCGTACCGTCCATGTCGGGTTGATGTCGATCCAGTGACTCCTGTACCATCCGTGCCGGGTTGATGTCCATCCAGTGACTCTCGTACCATCCGTGTCGGGTTGATGTCGATCCAGTGACTCCCGTATTATCCGTGCCGGGTTGATGTCGATCCAGTGACTCCCGTATTATCCGTGCCGGGTTGATGTCGATCCAGTGACTCCCGGACTCTCCGTGTCGGGTTGATGTCGATCCAGTGACTGCCGTACCATCCGTGTCGGGTTGATGTCGATCCGGTGACTCCCGTATTATCCGTGCCGGGTTGTCGATCCAGTGACTCCCGTACCATCCGTGCCGGGTCGATGTCGATCCAGTGACTCCCGTATTATCCGTGTCGGGTTGTCGATCCAGTGACTCCCGTACCATCCGTGCTGGGTTGATGTCCATCCAGTGACTCCCGTACCATCCGTGTCGGGTCGATGTCGATCCAGTGACTCCCGTACCATCCGTGCCGGGTCGATGTCGATCCAGTGACTCCCGTACCGTCCGTGCCGGGATGATGTCGATCCAGTGACTCCCGTACCGTCCGTGCCGGGATGATGTCGATCCAGTGACTCCCGTACCATTCGTGTCGGGTTGATGTCGATCCAGTGACTCCCGTATTATCCGTGCCGGGTTGTCGATCCAGTGACTCACGTACCATCCGTGTCGGGTTGATGTCGATCCAGTCACTCCTGTACTATCCGTGCCGGGTTGATGTCGATCCAGTGACTCCCGTATCATCCATGCCGGGTTGATGTCGATCCAGTGACTCCCGTACCATCCGTGCCGGGTTGATGTCGATCCAGTGACTCCCTTACCGTCCGTGTCGGGTTGATGTCGATCCAGTGACTCCCGTATTATCCGTGCCGGGTTGTCGATCCAGTGACTCCCGTATTATCCGTGCCGGGTTGATGTAGATCCAGTCACTCCTGTACCATCCGTGCCGGGTTGATGTCGATCCAGTGACTCCCGTACCGTCCGTGCCGGGTTGATGTCGATCCAGTGACTCCTGTACCATCCGTGGCGGGTTGATGTCGATCCAGTGACTCCCGTACCATCCGTGCTGGGTTGATGTCCATCCAGTGACTCCCGTACCATCCGTGTCGGGTTGATGTCGATCCAGTGACTCCCGTACCGTCCGTGCCGGGTCGATGTCGATCCAGTGACTCCCGTACCGTCCGTGTCGGGTTGATGTCGATCCAGTGACTCCCGTACCGTCCGTGTCGGGTTGATGTCGATCCAGTGACTCCCGTACCGTCCGTGCCGGGTTGATGTCGATCCAGTGACTCCCGTACCGTCCATGTCGGGTTGATGTCGATCCAGTGACTCCTGTACCATCCGTGCCGGGTTGATGTCCATCCAGTGACTCTCGTACCATCCGTGTCGGGTTGATGTCGATCCAGTGACTCCCGTATCATCCGTGCCGGGTTGATGTCGATCCAGTGACTCCCGTACCATCCGTGCCGGGTTGATGTCGATCCAGTGACTCCCTTACCGTCCGTGTCGGGTTGATGTCGATCCAGTGACTCCCGTATTATCCGTGCCGGGTTGTCGATCCAGTGACTCCCGTATTATCCGTGCCGGGTTGATGTAGATCCAGTCACTCCTGTACCATCCGTGCCGGGTTGATGTCGATCCAGTGACTCCCGTACCGTCCGTGCCGGGTTGATGTCGATCCAGTGACTCCTGTACCATCCGTGCCGGGTTGATGTCGATCCAGTGACTCCCGTACCATCCGTGCTGGGTTGATGTCCATCCAGTGACTCCCGTACCATCCGTGTCGGGTTGATGTCGATCCAGTGACTCCCGTACCGTCCGTGCCGGGTCGATGTCGATCCAGTGACTCCCGTACCGTCCGTGTCGGGTTGATGTCGATCCAGTGACTCCCGTACCGTCCGTGTCGGGTTGATGTCGATCCAGTGACTCCCGTACCGTCCGTGCCGGGTTGATGTCGATCCAGTGACTCCCGTACCGTCCATGTCGGGTTGATGTCGATCCAGTGACTCCTGTACCATCCGTGCCGGGTTGATGTCCATCCAGTGACTCTCGTACCATCCGTGTCGGGTTGATGTCGATCCAGTGACTCCCGTATTATCCGTGCCGGGTTGATGTCGATCCAGTGACTCCTGTACCATCCGTGCCGGGTTGATGTCGATCCAGTGACTCCCGTACCATCCGTGCTGGGTTGATGTCCATCCAGTGACTCCCGTACCATCCGTGTCGGGTTGATGTCGATCCAGTGACTCCCGTACCGTCCGTGCCGGGTCGATGTCGATCCAGTGACTCCTGTACCATCCGTGCCGGGTTGATGTCGATCCAGTGACTCCCGTACCATCCGTGCTGGGTTGATGTCCATCCAGTGACTCCCGTACCATCCGTGTCGGGTTGATGTCGATCCAGTGACTCCCGTACCGTCCGTGCCGGGTCGATGTCGATCCAGTGACTCCCGTACCGTCCGTGTCGGGTTGATGACGATCCAGTGACTCCCGTACCGTCCGTGTCGGGTTGATGTCGATCCAGTGACTCCCGTACCGTCCGTGCCGGGTTGATGTCGATCCAGTGACTCCCGTACCGTCCATGTCGGGTTGATGTCGATCCAGTGACTCCTGTACCATCCGTGCCGGGTTGATGTCCATCCAGTGACTCTCGTACCATCCGTGTCGGGTTGATGTCGATCCAGTGACTCCCGTATTATCCGTGCCGGGTTGATGTCGATCCAGTGACTCCCGTATTATCCGTGCCGGGTTGATGTCGATCCAGTGACTCCCGGACTCTCCGTGTCGGGTTGATGTCGATCCAGTGACTGCCGTACCATCCGTGTCGGGTTGATGTCGATCCGGTGACTCCCGTATTATCCGTGCCGGGTTGTCGATCCAGTGACTCCCGTACCATCCGTGCCGGGTCGATGTCGATCCAGTGACTCCCGTATTATCCGTGTCGGGTTGTCGATCCAGTGACTCCCGTACCATCCGTGCTGGGTTGATGTCCATCCAGTGACTCCCGTACCATCCGTGTCGGGTCGATGTCGATCCAGTGACTCCCGTACCATCCGTGCCGGGTCGATGTCGATCCAGTGACTCCCGTACCGTCCGTGCCGGGATGATGTCGATCCAGTGACTCCCGTACCGTCCGTGCCGGGATGATGTCGATCCAGTGACTCCCGTACCATTCGTGTCGGGTTGATGTCGATCCAGTGACTCCCGTATTATCCGTGCCGGGTTGTCGATCCAGTGACTCACGTACCATCCGTGTCGGGTTGATGTCGATCCAGTCACTCCTGTACTATCCGTGCCGGGTTGATGTCGATCCAGTGACTCCCGTATCATCCATGCCGGGTTGATGTCGATCCAGTGACTCCCGTACCATCCGTGCCGGGTTGATGTCGATCCAGTGACTCCCTTACCGTCCGTGTCGGGTTGATGTCGATCCAGTGACTCCCGTATTATCCGTGCCGGGTTGTCGATCCAGTGACTCCCGTATTATCCGTGCCGGGTTGATGTAGATCCAGTCACTCCTGTACCATCCGTGCCGGGTTGATGTCGATCCAGTGACTCCCGTACCGTCCGTGCCGGGTTGATGTCGATCCAGTGACTCCTGTACCATCCGTGGCGGGTTGATGTCGATCCAGTGACTCCCGTACCATCCGTGCTGGGTTGATGTCCATCCAGTGACTCCCGTACCATCCGTGTCGGGTTGATGTCGATCCAGTGACTCCCGTACCGTCCGTGCCGGGTCGATGTCGATCCAGTGACTCCCGTACCGTCCGTGTCGGGTTGATGTCGATCCAGTGACTCCCGTACCGTCCGTGTCGGGTTGATGTCGATCCAGTGACTCCCGTACCGTCCGTGCCGGGTTGATGTCGATCCAGTGACTCCCGTACCGTCCATGTCGGGTTGATGTCGATCCAGTGACTCCTGTACCATCCGTGCCGGGTTGATGTCCATCCAGTGACTCTCGTACCATCCGTGTCGGGTTGATGTCGATCCAGTGACTCCCGTATCATCCGTGCCGGGTTGATGTCGATCCAGTGACTCCCGTACCATCCGTGCCGGGTTGATGTCGATCCAGTGACTCCCTTACCGTCCGTGTCGGGTTGATGTCGATCCAGTGACTCCCGTATTATCCGTGCCGGGTTGTCGATCCAGTGACTCCCGTATTATCCGTGCCGGGTTGATGTAGATCCAGTCACTCCTGTACCATCCGTGCCGGGTTGATGTCGATCCAGTGACTCCCGTACCGTCCGTGCCGGGTTGATGTCGATCCAGTGACTCCTGTACCATCCGTGCCGGGTTGATGTCGATCCAGTGACTCCCGTACCATCCGTGCTGGGTTGATGTCCATCCAGTGACTCCCGTACCATCCGTGTCGGGTTGATGTCGATCCAGTGACTCCCGTACCGTCCGTGCCGGGTCGATGTCGATCCAGTGACTCCCGTACCGTCCGTGTCGGGTTGATGTCGATCCAGTGACTCCCGTACCGTCCGTGTCGGGTTGATGTCGATCCAGTGACTCCCGTACCGTCCGTGCCGGGTTGATGTCGATCCAGTGACTCCCGTACCGTCCATGTCGGGTTGATGTCGATCCAGTGACTCCTGTACCATCCGTGCCGGGTTGATGTCCATCCAGTGACTCTCGTACCATCCGTGTCGGGTTGATGTCGATCCAGTGACTCCCGTATTATCCGTGCCGGGTTGATGTCGATCCAGTGACTCCTGTACCATCCGTGCCGGGTTGATGTCGATCCAGTGACTCCCGTACCATCCGTGCTGGGTTGATGTCCATCCAGTGACTCCCGTACCATCCGTGTCGGGTTGATGTCGATCCAGTGACTCCCGTACCGTCCGTGCCGGGTCGATGTCGATCCAGTGACTCCTGTACCATCCGTGCCGGGTTGATGTCGATCCAGTGACTCCCGTACCATCCGTGCTGGGTTGATGTCCATCCAGTGACTCCCGTACCATCCGTGTCGGGTTGATGTCGATCCAGTGACTCCCGTACCGTCCGTGCCGGGTCGATGTCGATCCAGTGACTCCCGTACCGTCCGTGTCGGGTTGATGACGATCCAGTGACTCCCGTACCGTCCGTGTCGGGTTGATGTCGATCCAGTGACTCCCGTACCGTCCGTGCCGGGTTGATGTCGATCCAGTGACTCCTGTACCGTCCGTGTCGGGTCGATGTCGATCCAGTGACTCCCGTACCGTCCGTGCTGGGTTGATGTCCATCCAGTGACTCCCGTACCGTCCGTGTCGGGTTGATGTCGATCCAGTGACTCCCGTATTATCCGTGCCGGGTTGATGTCGATCCAGTGACTCCCGTATTATCCGTGCCGGGTTGATGTCGATCCAGTGACTCCCGTATCATCCGTGCCGGGCCGATGTCGATCCAGTGACTCCCGTACCATCCGTGCCGGGTTGATGTCGATCCAGTGACTCCCGTACCATCCGTGCCGGGTTGATGTCGATCCAGTGACTCCCGTACCGTCCGTGTCGGGTTGATGTCGATCCAGTGACTCCCGTATTATCCGTGCCGGGTTGTCGATCCAGTGACTCACGTACCATCTGTGTCGGGTTGATGTCGATCCGGTGACTCCTGTACCATCCGTGTCGGGTTGATGTCGATCCAGTGACTCCCGTATTATCCGTGCCGGGTTGTCGATCCAGTGACTCACGTACCATCCGTGCCGGGTCGATGTCGATCCAGTGACTCCAGTGTTATCCGTGTCGGGTTGATGTCGATCCAGTGACTCCCGTATCATCCATGCCGGGTTGATGTCGATCCAGTGACTCCCGTACCATCTGTGCCGGGTTGATGTCGATCCAGTGACTCCCTTACCGTCCGTGTGGGGTTGATGTCGATCCAGTGACTCCCGTATTATCCGTGCCGGGTTGTCGATCCAGTGACTCCCATACCATCCGTGCCGGGTTGATGTCGATCCAGTGACTCCCGTACCATCCGTGCTGGGTTGATGTCCATCCAGTGACTCCCGTATCATCCGTGTCGGGTTGATGTCGATCCAGTGACTCCCGTACCGTCCGTGGCGGGTCGATGTCGATCCAGTGACTCCCGTACCGTCCGTGTCGGGTTGATGTCGATCCAGTGACTCCCGTACCGTCCGTGTTGGGTTGATGTCGATCCAGTGACTCCCGTACCGTCCGTGCGGGGTTGATGTCCATCCAGTGACTCTCGTACCATCCGTGTCGGGTTGATGTCGATCCAGAGACTCCCGTATTATCCGTGCCGGGTTGATGTCGATCCAGTGACTCCCGTACCATCCGTGCCGGGTTGATGTCGATCCAGTGACTCCCGTATTATCCGTGCCGGGTCCATGTCGATCCAGTGACTCCCGTATTATCCGTGCCGGGTTGATGTCGATCCAGTGACTCCCGTATTATCCGTGCCGGGTTGATGTCGATCCAGTGACTCCCGTACCGTCCGTGCCGGGTTGATGTCGAACCGGTGACTCCCGTACCGTCCGTGCCGGGTTGATGTCGATCCAGTGACTCCCGTACCATCCGTGTCGGGTTGATGTCGATCCAGTGACTCCTGTACCATCCGTGCCGGGTTGATGTCCATCCAGTGACTCCCGTACCATCCGTGCCGGGTCGATGTCGATCCAGTGACTCCCGTATTATCCGTGCCGGGTTGATGTCGATCCAGTGACTCACGTACCGTCCGTGCCGGGATGATGTCGATCCAGTGACTCCCGTACCGTCCGTGTCGGATTGATGTCGATCCAGTGACTCCCGTACCGTCCGTGCTGGGTTGATGTCGATCCAGTGACTCCCGTATCATCCGTGTCGGGTTGATGTCGATCCAGTGACTCCCGTACCGTCCGTGCCGGGATGATGTCGATCCAGTGACTCCCGTACCGTCCGTGTCGGGTTGATGTCGATCCAGTGACTCCCGTACCGTCCATGCCGGGATGATGTCGATCCAGTGACTCCCGTACCATCCGTGTCGGGTTGATGTCGATCCAGTGACTCCCGTACCGTCCGTGCCGGGTTGATGTCGATCCAGTGACTCCCGTACCGTCCGTGCCGGGTTGATGTCGATACAGTGCCTCCCGTACCATCCGTGTCGGGTTGATGTCGATCCAGTGACTCCCGTACCGTCCGTGCCGGGTTGTCGATCCAGTGACCCCTGTACCGTCCGTGTCGGGTTGATGTCGATCCAGTGACTCCCGTACCGTCCGTGTCGGGTTGATGTCGATCCAGTGACTCCCGTACCGTCCGTGTCGGGTTGATGACGATCCAGTGACTCCCGTACCATCCGTGTCGGGTTGATGTCGATCCGGTGACTCCTGTACCGTCCGTGTCGGGTCGATGTCGATCCAGTGACTCCCGTACCGTCCGTGCCGGGTTGATGTCCATCCAGTGACTCCCGTACCATCCGTGCCGGGTTGATGTCGATCCAGTGACTCCCGTACCGTCCGTGTCGGGTTGATGTCGATCCAGTGACTCCCGTATTATCCGTGCCGGGTTGATGTCGATCCAGTGACTCCCGTATTATCCGTGCCGGGTTGATGTCGATCCAGTGACTCCCGTATCATCCGTGCCGGGTCGATGTCGATCCAGTGACTCCCGTACCATCCGTGCCGGGTTGATGTCGATCCAGTGACTCCCGTACCATCCGTGCCGGGTTGATGTCGATCCAGTGACTCCCGTACCGTCCGTGTCGGGTTGATGTCGATCCAGTGACTCCCGTATTATCCGTGCCGGGTTGTCGATCCAGTGACTCACGTACCATCCGTGTCGGGTTGATGTCGATCCAGTGACTCCTGTACCATCCGTGTCGGGTTGATGTCGATCCAGTGACTCCCGTATTATCCGTGCCGGGTTGTCGATCCAGTGACTCACGTACCATCCGTGCCGGGTTGATGTCGATCCAGTGACTCCCGTACCGTCCGTGTCGGGTTGATGTCGATCCAGTGACTCCTGTACCATCCGTGTCGGGTTGATGTCGATCCAGTGACTCCCGTATTATCCGTGCCGGGTTGTCAATTCAGTGACTCACGTACCATCCGTGTCGGGTTGATGTCGATCCAGTGACTCCTGTATTATCCGTGCCGGGTCCATGTCGATCCAGTGACTCCCGTACCGTCCGTGTCGGGTTGATGTCGATCCAGTGACTCCCGTATTATCCGTGCCGGGTTGATGTCGATCCAGTGACTCCTGTACCGTCCGTGTCGGGTTGATGTCGATCCAGTGACTCCCGTACCGTCCGTGCCGGGTCGACCTCAATCCAGTGACTCCCGTACCGTCCGTGCCGGGTCGACCTCGATCCAGTGACTCCCGTACCGTCCGTGCCGGGTTGATATCGATCCAGTGACTCCTGTACCGTCTGTGCCGGGTTGATGTCGATCCAGTGACTCCCGTACCGTCCGTGCCGGGTTGATGTCGATCCAGTGACTCTCGTACCATCCGTGCCGGGTTGATGTCGATCCAGTGACTCCCGTACCATCCGTGCCGGGTTGATGTCGATCCAGTGACTCCCGTACCGTCCGTGCCGGGTTGATGTCGATCCAGTGACTCCCGTACTGTCCGTGCCGGGTCGATGTCGATCCAGTGACTCCCGTATTATCCGTGCCGGGTTGATGTCGATCCAGTGACTCCCGTATCATCCGTGCCGGGTCGATGTCGATCCAGTGACTCCCGTACCATCCGTGCCGGATTGATGTCCATCCAGTGACTCTCGTACCATCCGTATCGGGTTGATGTCGATCCGGTGACTCCCGTACCGTCTGTGCCGGGTTGATGTCGATCCAGTGACTCCCGTACCATCCGTGCCGGGTTGATGTCGATCCAGTGACTCCAGTATCATCCGTGCCGGGTTGATGTCGATCCAGTGACTCCCGTATCATCCGTGCCGGGTCGATGTCGATCCAGTGACTCCCGTACCATCCGTGCCGGGTTGATGTCGATCCAGTGACTCCCGTACCGTCTGTGTCGGGTTGATGTCGATCCAGTGACTCCCGTACCATCCGTGCCGGGTTGATGTCGATCCAGTGACTCCTGTACCGTCCGTGTCGGGTTGATGTCGATCCAGTGACTCACGTACCGTCCGTGTCGGGTTGATGTCGATCCGGTGACTCCTGTACCGTCCGTGTCGGGTTGCTGTCGATCCAGTGACTCCCGTACCGTCCGTGTCGGGTTGATGTCGATCCAGTGACTCCCGTATTATCCGTGCCGGGTTGATGTCGATCCAGTGACTCCCGTACCGTCCGTGCCGGGTTGATGTCGATCCAGTGACTCCCGTACCGTCCGTGTCGGGTTGATGTCGATCCAGTGACTCCTGTACCATCCGTGCCGGGTCGATGTCGATCCAGTGACTCCCGTACCATCCGTGCCGGATTGATGTCCATCCAGTGACTCTCGTACCATCCGTGTCGGGTTGATGTGGATCCAGTGACTCCCGTATTATCCGTGCCGGGTTGATGTCGATCCAGTGACTCCCGTATTATCCGTGCCGGGTTGATGTCCATCCAGTGACTCTCGTACCATCCGTGTCGGGTTGATGTCGATCCAGTGAATCCCGTATTATCCGTACCGGGTCGATGTCGATCCAGTGATTACCGTACCATCCGTGCCGGGTTGATGTCGATCCAGTGACTCCCGTATTATCCGTGCCGGGTCAATGTTGATCCAGTGACTCCCGTATTATCCGTGCCGGGTTGATGTCGATCCAGTGACTCCTGTACCATCCGTGTCGGGTTGATGTCGAACCGGTGACTCCCGTACCGTCCGTGCCGGGTTGATGTCGATCCAGTGACTCCCGTACCATCCGTGCCGGGTTGATGTCGATCCAGTGACTCCCGTACCATCCGTGTCGGGTTGATGTCGATCCGGTGACTCCTGTACCGTCCGTGTCGGGTCGATGTCGATCCAGTGACTCCCGTACCGTCCGTGCTGGGTTGATGTCCATCCAGTGACTCCCGTACCGTCCGTGTCGGGTTGATGTCGATCCAGTGACTCCCGTATTATCCGTGCCGGGTTGATGTCGATCCAGTGACTCCCGTATTATCCGTGCCGGGTTGATGTCGATCCAGTGACTCCCGTATCATCCGTGCCGGGCCGATGTCGATCCAGTGACTCCCGTACCATCCGTGCCGGGTTGATGTCGATCCAGTGACTCCCGTACCATCCGTGCCGGGTTGATGTCGATCCAGTGACTCCCGTACCGTCCGTGTCGGGTTGATGTCGATCCAGTGACTCCCGTATTATCCGTGCCGGGTTGTCGATCCAGTGACTCACGTACCATCTGTGTCGGGTTGATGTCGATCCGGTGACTCCTGTACCATCCGTGTCGGGTTGATGTCGATCCAGTGACTCCCGTATTATCCGTGCCGGGTTGTCGATCCAGTGACTCACGTACCATCCGTGCCGGGTCGATGTCGATCCAGTGACTCCAGTGTTATCCGTGTCGGGTTGATGTCGATCCAGTGACTCCCGTATCATCCATGCCGGGTTGATGTCGATCCAGTGACTCCCGTACCATCTGTGCCGGGTTGATGTCGATCCAGTGACTCCCTTACCGTCCGTGTGGGGTTGATGTCGATCCAGTGACTCCCGTATTATCCGTGCCGGGTTGTCGATCCAGTGACTCCCATACCATCCGTGCCGGGTTGATGTCGATCCAGTGACTCCCGTACCATCCGTGCTGGGTTGATGTCCATCCAGTGACTCCCGTATCATCCGTGTCGGGTTGATGTCGATCCAGTGACTCCCGTACCGTCCGTGGCGGGTCGATGTCGATCCAGTGACTCCCGTACCGTCCGTGTCGGGTTGATGTCGATCCAGTGACTCCCGTACCGTCCGTGTTGGGTTGATGTCGATCCAGTGACTCCCGTACCGTCCGTGCGGGGTTGATGTCCATCCAGTGACTCTCGTACCATCCGTGTCGGGTTGATGTCGATCCAGAGACTCCCGTATTATCCGTGCCGGGTTGATGTCGATCCAGTGACTCCCGTACCATCCGTGCCGGGTTGATGTCGATCCAGTGACTCCCGTATTATCCGTGCCGGGTCCATGTCGATCCAGTGACTCCCGTATTATCCGTGCCGGGTTGATGTCGATCCAGTGACTCCCGTATTATCCGTGCCGGGTTGATGTCGATCCAGTGACTCCCGTACCGTCCGTGCCGGGTTGATGTCGAACCGGTGACTCCCGTACCGTCCGTGCCGGGTTGATGTCGATCCAGTGACTCCCGTACCATCCGTGTCGGGTTGATGTCGATCCAGTGACTCCTGTACCATCCGTGCCGGGTTGATGTCCATCCAGTGACTCCCGTACCATCCGTGCCGGGTCGATGTCGATCCAGTGACTCCCGTATTATCCGTGCCGGGTTGATGTCGATCCAGTGACTCACGTACCGTCCGTGCCGGGATGATGTCGATCCAGTGACTCCCGTACCGTCCGTGTCGGATTGATGTCGATCCAGTGACTCCCGTACCGTCCGTGCTGGGTTGATGTCGATCCAGTGACTCCCGTATCATCCGTGTCGGGTTGATGTCGATCCAGTGACTCCCGTACCGTCCGTGCCGGGATGATGTCGATCCAGTGACTCCCGTACCGTCCGTGTCGGGTTGATGTCGATCCAGTGACTCCCGTACCGTCCATGCCGGGATGATGTCGATCCAGTGACTCCCGTACCATCCGTGTCGGGTTGATGTCGATCCAGTGACTCCCGTACCGTCCGTGCCGGGTTGATGTCGATCCAGTGACTCCCGTACCGTCCGTGCCGGGTTGATGTCGATACAGTGCCTCCCGTACCATCCGTGTCGGGTTGATGTCGATCCAGTGACTCCCGTACCGTCCGTGCCGGGTTGTCGATCCAGTGACCCCTGTACCGTCCGTGTCGGGTTGATGTCGATCCAGTGACTCCCGTACCGTCCGTGTCGGGTTGATGTCGATCCAGTGACTCCCGTACCGTCCGTGTCGGGTTGATGACGATCCAGTGACTCCCGTACCATCCGTGTCGGGTTGATGTCGATCCGGTGACTCCTGTACCGTCCGTGTCGGGTCGATGTCGATCCAGTGACTCCCGTACCGTCCGTGCCGGGTTGATGTCCATCCAGTGACTCCCGTACCATCCGTGCCGGGTTGATGTCGATCCAGTGACTCCCGTACCGTCCGTGTCGGGTTGATGTCGATCCAGTGACTCCCGTATTATCCGTGCCGGGTTGATGTCGATCCAGTGACTCCCGTATTATCCGTGCCGGGTTGATGTCGATCCAGTGACTCCCGTATCATCCGTGCCGGGTCGATGTCGATCCAGTGACTCCCGTACCATCCGTGCCGGGTTGATGTCGATCCAGTGACTCCCGTACCATCCGTGCCGGGTTGATGTCGATCCAGTGACTCCCGTACCGTCCGTGTCGGGTTGATGTCGATCCAGTGACTCCCGTATTATCCGTGCCGGGTTGTCGATCCAGTGACTCACGTACCATCCGTGTCGGGTTGATGTCGATCCAGTGACTCCTGTACCATCCGTGTCGGGTTGATGTCGATCCAGTGACTCCCGTATTATCCGTGCCGGGTTGTCGATCCAGTGACTCACGTACCATCCGTGCCGGGTTGATGTCGATCCAGTGACTCCCGTACCGTCCGTGTCGGGTTGATGTCGATCCAGTGACTCCTGTACCATCCGTGTCGGGTTGATGTCGATCCAGTGACTCCCGTATTATCCGTGCCGGGTTGTCAATTCAGTGACTCACGTACCATCCGTGTCGGGTTGATGTCGATCCAGTGACTCCTGTATTATCCGTGCCGGGTCCATGTCGATCCAGTGACTCCCGTACCGTCCGTGTCGGGTTGATGTCGATCCAGTGACTCCCGTATTATCCGTGCCGGGTTGATGTCGATCCAGTGACTCCTGTACCGTCCGTGTCGGGTTGATGTCGATCCAGTGACTCCCGTACCGTCCGTGCCGGGTCGACCTCAATCCAGTGACTCCCGTACCGTCCGTGCCGGGTCGACCTCGATCCAGTGACTCCCGTACCGTCCGTGCCGGGTTGATATCGATCCAGTGACTCCTGTACCGTCTGTGCCGGGTTGATGTCGATCCAGTGACTCCCGTACCGTCCGTGCCGGGTTGATGTCGATCCAGTGACTCTCGTACCATCCGTGCCGGGTTGATGTCGATCCAGTGACTCCCGTACCATCCGTGCCGGGTTGATGTCGATCCAGTGACTCCCGTACCGTCCGTGCCGGGTTGATGTCGATCCAGTGACTCCCGTACTGTCCGTGCCGGGTCGATGTCGATCCAGTGACTCCCGTATTATCCGTGCCGGGTTGATGTCGATCCAGTGACTCCCGTATCATCCGTGCCGGGTCGATGTCGATCCAGTGACTCCCGTACCATCCGTGCCGGATTGATGTCCATCCAGTGACTCTCGTACCATCCGTATCGGGTTGATGTCGATCCGGTGACTCCCGTACCGTCTGTGCCGGGTTGATGTCGATCCAGTGACTCCCGTACCATCCGTGCCGGGTTGATGTCGATCCAGTGACTCCAGTATCATCCGTGCCGGGTTGATGTCGATCCAGTGACTCCCGTATCATCCGTGCCGGGTCGATGTCGATCCAGTGACTCCCGTACCATCCGTGCCGGGTTGATGTCGATCCAGTGACTCCCGTACCGTCTGTGTCGGGTTGATGTCGATCCAGTGACTCCCGTACCATCCGTGCCGGGTTGATGTCGATCCAGTGACTCCTGTACCGTCCGTGTCGGGTTGATGTCGATCCAGTGACTCACGTACCGTCCGTGTCGGGTTGATGTCGATCCGGTGACTCCTGTACCGTCCGTGTCGGGTTGCTGTCGATCCAGTGACTCCCGTACCGTCCGTGTCGGGTTGATGTCGATCCAGTGACTCCCGTATTATCCGTGCCGGGTTGATGTCGATCCAGTGACTCCCGTACCGTCCGTGCCGGGTTGATGTCGATCCAGTGACTCCCGTACCGTCCGTGTCGGGTTGATGTCGATCCAGTGACTCCTGTACCATCCGTGCCGGGTCGATGTCGATCCAGTGACTCCCGTACCATCCGTGCCGGATTGATGTCCATCCAGTGACTCTCGTACCATCCGTGTCGGGTTGATGTGGATCCAGTGACTCCCGTATTATCCGTGCCGGGTTGATGTCGATCCAGTGACTCCCGTATTATCCGTGCCGGGTTGATGTCCATCCAGTGACTCTCGTACCATCCGTGTCGGGTTGATGTCGATCCAGTGAATCCCGTATTATCCGTACCGGGTCGATGTCGATCCAGTGATTACCGTACCATCCGTGCCGGGTTGATGTCGATCCAGTGACTCCCGTATTATCCGTGCCGGGTCAATGTTGATCCAGTGACTCCCGTATTATCCGTGCCGGGTTGATGTCGATCCAGTGACTCCCGTATTATCCGTGCCGGGTTGATGTCGATCCAGTGACTCCCGTACTGTCCGTGTCGGGTTGATGTCGATCCAGTGACTCCCGTATTATCCGTGCCGGGTTGATGTCGATCCAGTGACTCCCGTACTGTCCGTGTCGGGTTGATGTCGATCCAGTGACTCCCGTATTATCCGTGCCGGGATGATGTCGATCCAGTGACTCCCGTACTGTCCGTGTCGGGTTGATGTCGATCCAGTGACTCCCGTACCATCCGTGTCGGGTTGATGTCGATCCAGTGACTCCCGTACCATCCGTGTCGGGTTGATGTCGATCCGGTGACTCCCGTATTATCCGTGCCTGGTTGTCGATCCAGTGACTCCCGTACCATCCGTGCCGGGTTGATGTCGATCCAGTGATTCCCGTACCATCCGTGTCGGGTCGATGTCGATCCAGTGACTCCCGTATTATCCGTGTCGGGTTGTCGATCCAGTGACTCCCATACCATCCGTGTCGGGTTGATGTCCATCCAGTGACTCCCGTACCATCCGTGCCGGGTTGATGTCGATCCAGTGACTCCTGTACCATCCGTGCCGGGTTGATGTCCATCCAGTGACTCCCGTACCATCCGTGCCGGGTCGATGTCGATCCAGTGACTCCCGTATTATCCGTGCCGGGTTGATGTCGATCCAGTGACTCACGTACCGTCCGTGCCGGGATGATGTCGATCCAGTGACTCCCGTACCGTCCGTGTCGGGTTGATGTCGATCCAGTGACTCCCGTACCGTCCGTGCCGGGTTGATGTCGATCCAGTGACTCCCGTACCATCCGTGCCGGGTTGATGTCGATACAGTGACTCCCGTACCGTCCGTGTCGGGTTGATGTCGATCCAGTGACTCCCGTACCGTCCGTGCCGGGTTGTCGATCCAGTGACTCCTGTACCGTCCGTGTCGGGTTGATGTCGATCCAGTGACTCCCGTACCGTCCGTGTCGGGTTGATGTCGATCCAGTGACTCCCGTACCGTCCGTGTCGGGTTGATGTCGATCCAGTGACTCCCGTACCATCCGTGTCGGGTTGATGTCGATCCGGTGACTCCTGTACCGTCCGTGTCGGGCCGATGTCGATCCAGTGACTCCCGTACCGTCCGTGCCGGGTTGATGTCCATCCAGTGACTCCCGTACCATCCGTGCCGGGTTGATGTCGATCCAGTGACTCCCGTACCGTCCGTGTCGGGTTGATGTCGATCCAGTGACTCCCATATTATCCGTGCCGGGTTGATGTCGATCCAGTGACTCCCGTATTATCCGTGCCGGGTTGATGTCGATCCAGTGACTCCTGTACCATCCGTGCCGGGTCGATGTCGATCCAGTGACTCCCGTACCATCCGTGTCGGGTTGATGTCGATCCGGTGACTCCTGTACCATTCGTGTCGGGTTGATGTCGATCCAGTGACTCCCGTATTATCCGTGCCGGGTTGTCGATCCAGTGACTCACGTACCATCCGTGTCGGGTTGATGTCGATCCGGTGACTCCTGTACCATCCGTGTCGGGTTGATGTCGATCCAGTGACTCCCGTATTATCCGTGCCGGGTTGTCGATCCAGTGACTCACGTACCATCCGTGTCGGGTTGATGTCGATCCAGTCACTCCTGTACTATCCGTGCCGGGTTGATGTCGATCCAGTGACTCCCGTATCATCCATGCCGGGTTGATGTCGATCCAGTGACTCCCGTACCATCCGTGCCGGGTTGATGTCGATCCAGTGACTCCCTTACCGTCCGTGTCGGGTTGATGTCGATCCAGTGACTCCCGTATTATCCGTGCCGGGTTGTCGATCCAGTGACTCCCGTATTATCCGTGCCGGGTTGATGTAGATCCAGTCACTCCTGTACCATCCGTGCCGGGTTGATGTCGATCCAGTGACTCCCGTACCGTCCGTGCCGGGTTGATGTCGATCCAGTGACTCCTGTACCATCCGTGGCGGGTTGATGTCGATCCAGTGACTCCCGTACCATCCGTGCTGGGTTGATGTCCATCCAGTGACTCCCGTACCATCCGTGTCGGGTTGATGTCGATCCAGTGACTCCCGTACCGTCCGTGCCGGGTCGATGTCGATCCAGTGACTCCCGTACCGTCCGTGTCGGGTTGATGTCGATCCAGTGACTCCCGTACCGTCCGTGTCGGGTTGATGTCGATCCAGTGACTCCCGTACCGTCCGTGCCGGGTTGATGTCGATCCAGTGACTCCCGTACCGTCCATGTCGGGTTGATGTCGATCCAGTGACTCCTGTACCATCCGTGCCGGGTTGATGTCCATCCAGTGACTCTCGTACCATCCGTGTCGGGTTGATGTCGATCCAGTGACTCCCGTATCATCCGTGCCGGGTTGATGTCGATCCAGTGACTCCCGTACCATCCGTGCCGGGTTGATGTCGATCCAGTGACTCCCTTACCGTCCGTGTCGGGTTGATGTCGATCCAGTGACTCCCGTATTATCCGTGCCGGGTTGTCGATCCAGTGACTCCCGTATTATCCGTGCCGGGTTGATGTAGATCCAGTCACTCCTGTACCATCCGTGCCGGGTTGATGTCGATCCAGTGACTCCCGTACCGTCCGTGCCGGGTTGATGTCGATCCAGTGACTCCTGTACCATCCGTGCCGGGTTGATGTCGATCCAGTGACTCCCGTACCATCCGTGCTGGGTTGATGTCCATCCAGTGACTCCCGTACCATCCGTGTCGGGTTGATGTCGATCCAGTGACTCCCGTACCGTCCGTGCCGGGTCGATGTCGATCCAGTGACTCCCGTACCGTCCGTGTCGGGTTGATGTCGATCCAGTGACTCCCGTACCGTCCGTGTCGGGTTGATGTCGATCCAGTGACTCCCATATTATCCGTGCCGGGTTGATGTCGATCCAGTGACTCCCGTATTATCCGTGCCGGGTTGATGTCGATCCAGTGACTCCTGTACCATCCGTGCCGGGTCGATGTCGATCCAGTGACTCCCGTACCATCCGTGTCGGGTTGATGTCGATCCGGTGACTCCTGTACCATTCGTGTCGGGTTGATGTCGATCCAGTGACTCCCGTATTATCCGTGCCGGGTTGTCGATCCAGTGACTCACGTACCATCCGTGTCGGGTTGATGTCGATCCGGTGACTCCTGTACCATCCGTGTCGGGTTGATGTCGATCCAGTGACTCCCGTATTATCCGTGCCGGGTTGTCGATCCAGTGACTCACGTACCATCCGTGTCGGGTTGATGTCGATCCAGTCACTCCTGTACTATCCGTGCCGGGTTGATGTCGATCCAGTGACTCCCGTATCATCCATGCCGGGTTGATGTCGATCCAGTGACTCCCGTACCATCCGTGCCGGGTTGATGTCGATCCAGTGACTCCCTTACCGTCCGTGTCGGGTTGATGTCGATCCAGTGACTCCCGTATTATCCGTGCCGGGTTGTCGATCCAGTGACTCCCGTATTATCCGTGCCGGGTTGATGTAGATCCAGTCACTCCTGTACCATCCGTGCCGGGTTGATGTCGATCCAGTGACTCCTGTACCATCCGTGGCGGGTTGATGTCGATCCAGTGACTCCCGTACCATCCGTGCTGGGTTGATGTCCATCCAGTGACTCCCGTACCATCCGTGTCGGGTTGATGTCGATCCAGTGACTCCCGTACCGTCCGTGCCGGGTCGATGTCGATCCAGTGACTCCCGTACCGTCCGTGTCGGGTTGATGTCGATCCAGTGACTCCCGTACCGTCCGTGTCGGGTTGATGTCGATCCAGTGACTCCCGTACCGTCCGTGCCGGGTTGATGTCGATCCAGTGACTCCCGTACCGTCCATGTCGGGTTGATGTCGATCCAGTGACTCCTGTACCATCCGTGCCGGGTTGATGTCCATCCAGTGACTCTCGTACCATCCGTGTCGGGTTGATGTCGATCCAGTGACTCCCGTATCATCCGTGCCGGGTTGATGTCGATCCAGTGACTCCCGTACCATCCGTGCCGGGTTGATGTCGATCCAGTGACTCCCTTACCGTCCGTGTCGGGTTGATGTCGATCCAGTGACTCCCGTATTATCCGTGCCGGGTTGTCGATCCAGTGACTCCCGTATTATCCGTGCCGGGTTGATGTAGATCCAGTCACTCCTGTACCATCCGTGCCGGGTTGATGTCGATCCAGTGACTCCCGTACCGTCCGTGCCGGGTTGATGTCGATCCAGTGACTCCTGTACCATCCGTGCCGGGTTGATGTCGATCCAGTGACTCCCGTACCATCCGTGCTGGGTTGATGTCCATCCAGTGACTCCCGTACCATCCGTGTCGGGTTGATGTCGATCCAGTGACTCCCGTACCGTCCGTGCCGGGTCGATGTCGATCCAGTGACTCCCGTACCGTCCGTGTCGGGTTGATGTCGATCCAGTGACTCCCGTACCGTCCGTGTCGGGTTGATGTCGATCCAGTGACTCCCGTACCGTCCGTGCCGGGTTGATGTCGATCCAGTGACTCCCGTACCGTCCATGTCGGGTTGATGTCGATCCAGTGACTCCTGTACCATCCGTGCCGGGTTGATGTCCATCCAGTGACTCTCGTACCATCCGTGTCGGGTTGATGTCGATCCAGTGACTCCCGTATTATCCGTGCCGGGTTGATGTCGATCCAGTGACTCCTGTACCATCCGTGCCGGGTTGATGTCGATCCAGTGACTCCCGTACCATCCGTGCTGGGTTGATGTCCATCCAGTGACTCCCGTACCATCCGTGTCGGGTTGATGTCGATCCAGTGACTCCCGTACCGTCCGTGCCGGGTCGATGTCGATCCAGTGACTCCTGTACCATCCGTGCCGGGTTGATGTCGATCCAGTGACTCCCGTACCATCCGTGCTGGGTTGATGTCCATCCAGTGACTCCCGTACCATCCGTGTCGGGTTGATGTCGATCCAGTGACTCCCGTACCGTCCGTGCCGGGTCGATGTCGATCCAGTGACTCCCGTACCGTCCGTGTCGGGTTGATGACGATCCAGTGACTCCCGTACCGTCCGTGTCGGGTTGATGTCGATCCAGTGACTCCCGTACCGTCCGTGCCGGGTTGATGTCGATCCAGTGACTCCCGTACCGTCCATGTCGGGTTGATGTCGATCCAGTGACTCCTGTACCATCCGTGCCGGGTTGATGTCCATCCAGTGACTCTCGTACCATCCGTGTCGGGTTGATGTCGATCCAGTGACTCCCGTATTATCCGTGCCGGGTTGATGTCGATCCAGTGACTCCCGTATTATCCGTGCCGGGTTGATGTCGATCCAGTGACTCCCGGACTCTCCGTGTCGGGTTGATGTCGATCCAGTGACTGCCGTACCATCCGTGTCGGGTTGATGTCGATCCGGTGACTCCCGTATTATCCGTGCCGGGTTGTCGATCCAGTGACTCCCGTACCATCCGTGCCGGGTCGATGTCGATCCAGTGACTCCCGTATTATCCGTGTCGGGTTGTCGATCCAGTGACTCCCGTACCATCCGTGCTGGGTTGATGTCCATCCAGTGACTCCCGTACCATCCGTGTCGGGTCGATGTCGATCCAGTGACTCCCGTACCATCCGTGCCGGGTCGATGTCGATCCAGTGACTCCCGTACCGTCCGTGCCGGGATGATGTCGATCCAGTGACTCCCGTACCGTCCGTGCCGGGATGATGTCGATCCAGTGACTCCCGTACCATTCGTGTCGGGTTGATGTCGATCCAGTGACTCCCGTATTATCCGTGCCGGGTTGTCGATCCAGTGACTCACGTACCATCCGTGTCGGGTTGATGTCGATCCAGTCACTCCTGTACTATCCGTGCCGGGTTGATGTCGATCCAGTGACTCCCGTATCATCCATGCCGGGTTGATGTCGATCCAGTGACTCCCGTACCATCCGTGCCGGGTTGATGTCGATCCAGTGACTCCCTTACCGTCCGTGTCGGGTTGATGTCGATCCAGTGACTCCCGTATTATCCGTGCCGGGTTGTCGATCCAGTGACTCCCGTATTATCCGTGCCGGGTTGATGTAGATCCAGTCACTCCTGTACCATCCGTGCCGGGTTGATGTCGATCCAGTGACTCCCGTACCGTCCGTGCCGGGTTGATGTCGATCCAGTGACTCCTGTACCATCCGTGGCGGGTTGATGTCGATCCAGTGACTCCCGTACCATCCGTGCTGGGTTGATGTCCATCCAGTGACTCCCGTACCATCCGTGTCGGGTTGATGTCGATCCAGTGACTCCCGTACCGTCCGTGCCGGGTCGATGTCGATCCAGTGACTCCCGTACCGTCCGTGTCGGGTTGATGTCGATCCAGTGACTCCCGTACCGTCCGTGTCGGGTTGATGTCGATCCAGTGACTCCCGTACCGTCCGTGCCGGGTTGATGTCGATCCAGTGACTCCCGTACCGTCCATGTCGGGTTGATGTCGATCCAGTGACTCCTGTACCATCCGTGCCGGGTTGATGTCCATCCAGTGACTCTCGTACCATCCGTGTCGGGTTGATGTCGATCCAGTGACTCCCGTATCATCCGTGCCGGGTTGATGTCGATCCAGTGACTCCCGTACCATCCGTGCCGGGTTGATGTCGATCCAGTGACTCCCTTACCGTCCGTGTCGGGTTGATGTCGATCCAGTGACTCCCGTATTATCCGTGCCGGGTTGTCGATCCAGTGACTCCCGTATTATCCGTGCCGGGTTGATGTAGATCCAGTCACTCCTGTACCATCCGTGCCGGGTTGATGTCGATCCAGTGACTCCCGTACCGTCCGTGCCGGGTTGATGTCGATCCAGTGACTCCTGTACCATCCGTGCCGGGTTGATGTCGATCCAGTGACTCCCGTACCATCCGTGCTGGGTTGATGTCCATCCAGTGACTCCCGTACCATCCGTGTCGGGTTGATGTCGATCCAGTGACTCCCGTACCGTCCGTGCCGGGTCGATGTCGATCCAGTGACTCCCGTACCGTCCGTGTCGGGTTGATGTCGATCCAGTGACTCCCGTACCGTCCGTGTCGGGTTGATGTCGATCCAGTGACTCCCGTACCGTCCGTGCCGGGTTGATGTCGATCCAGTGACTCCCGTACCGTCCATGTCGGGTTGATGTCGATCCAGTGACTCCTGTACCATCCGTGCCGGGTTGATGTCCATCCAGTGACTCTCGTACCATCCGTGTCGGGTTGATGTCGATCCAGTGACTCCCGTATTATCCGTGCCGGGTTGATGTCGATCCAGTGACTCCTGTACCATCCGTGCCGGGTTGATGTCGATCCAGTGACTCCCGTACCATCCGTGCTGGGTTGATGTCCATCCAGTGACTCCCGTACCATCCGTGTCGGGTTGATGTCGATCCAGTGACTCCCGTACCGTCCGTGCCGGGTCGATGTCGATCCAGTGACTCCTGTACCATCCGTGCCGGGTTGATGTCGATCCAGTGACTCCCGTACCATCCGTGCTGGGTTGATGTCCATCCAGTGACTCCCGTACCATCCGTGTCGGGTTGATGTCGATCCAGTGACTCCCGTACCGTCCGTGCCGGGTCGATGTCGATCCAGTGACTCCCGTACCGTCCGTGTCGGGTTGATGACGATCCAGTGACTCCCGTACCGTCCGTGTCGGGTTGATGTCGATCCAGTGACTCCCGTACCGTCCGTGCCGGGTTGATGTCGATCCAGTGACTCCCGTACCGTCCATGTCGGGTTGATGTCGATCCAGTGACTCCTGTACCATCCGTGCCGGGTTGATGTCCATCCAGTGACTCTCGTACCATCCGTGTCGGGTTGATGTCGATCCAGTGACTCCCGTATTATCCGTGCCGGGTTGATGTCGATCCAGTGACTCCCGTATTATCCGTGCCGGGTTGATGTCGATCCAGTGACTCCCGGACTCTCCGTGTCGGGTTGATGTCGATCCAGTGACTGCCGTACCATCCGTGTCGGGTTGATGTCGATCCGGTGACTCCCGTATTATCCGTGCCGGGTTGTCGATCCAGTGACTCCCGTACCATCCGTGCCGGGTCGATGTCGATCCAGTGACTCCCGTATTATCCGTGTCGGGTTGTCGATCCAGTGACTCCCGTACCATCCGTGCTGGGTTGATGTCCATCCAGTGACTCCCGTACCATCCGTGTCGGGTCGATGTCGATCCAGTGACTCCCGTACCATCCGTGCCGGGTCGATGTCGATCCAGTGACTCCCGTACCGTCCGTGCCGGGATGATGTCGATCCAGTGACTCCCGTACCGTCCGTGCCGGGATGATGTCGATCCAGTGACTCCCGTACCGTCCGTGTCGGGTTGATGTCGATCCAGTGACTCACGTACCGTCCGTGCCGGGATGATGTCGATCCAGTGACTCCCGTACCGTCCGTGTCGGGTTGATGTCCATCCAGTGACTCCCGTACCGTCCGTGTCGGGTTGATGTCGATCCAGTGACTCCCGTACCATCCGTGCCGGGTTGATGTCGATCCAGTGACTCCCGTACCATCCGTGCCGGGTTGTCGATCCAGTGACTCCCGTACCGTCCGTGTCGGGTTAATGTCGATCCAGTGACTCCCGTACCGTCCGTGTCGGGTTGTCGATCCAGTGACTCCCGTACCATCCGTGTCGGGTTGTCGATCCAGTGACTCCCGTACCATCCGTGTCGGGTTGATGTCAATCCAGTGACTCCCGTACCATCCGTGTCGGGTTGATGTCGATCCAGTGACTCCCGTACCGTCCGTGACGGGTTGATGTCGATCCAGTGACTCCTGTACCATCCGTGTCGGGTTGATGTCGATCCAGTGACTCCCGTACCGTCCGTGCCGGGATGATGTCGATCCAGTGACTCCCGTACCGTCTGTGCCGGGTTGATGTCGATCCGGTGACTCCCGTACCATCCGTGTCGGGTTGATGTCGATCCAGTGACTCCCGTACCGTCTGTGCCGGGTCGATGTCGATCCAGTGACTCCCGTACCGTCTGTGCCGGGTTGATGTCCATCCAGTGACTCCCGTACCGTCCGTGTCGGGTTGATGTCGAACCGGTGACTCCCGTACCGTCCGTGCCGGGTTGATGTCGATCCAGTGACTCCCGTACCATCCGTGCCGGGTTGATGTCGATCCAGTGACTCCCGTACCATCCGTGTCGGGTTGATGTCGATCCAGTGACTCACGTACCGTCCGTGTCGGGTTGATGTCGATCCAGTGACTCCCGTATAATCCATGCCGGGTTGATGTCGATCCAGTGACTCCCGTACCGTCCGTGCCGGGTTGATGTCGATCCAGTGACTCCCGTACCGTCCGTGTCAGGTTGATGTCGATCCAGTGACTCCTGTACCATCCGTGCCGGGTCGATGTCGATCCAGTGACTCCCGTACCATCCGTGCCGGGTTGATGTCCATCCAGTGACTCTCGTACCATCCGTGTCGGGTTGATGTGGATCCAGTGACTCCCGTATTATCCGTGCCGGGTTGATGTCGATCCAGTGACTCCCGTATTATCCGTGCCGGGTTGATGTCCATCCAGTGACTCTCGTACCATCCGTGTCGGGTTGATGTCGATCCAGTGACTCCCGTATTATCCGTGCCGGGTCGATGTCGATACAGTGACTACCGTACCATCCGTGCCGGGTTGATGTCGATCCAGTGACTCCCGTATTATCCGTGCCGGGTCAATGTTGATCCAGTGACTCCCGTATTATCCGTGCCGGGTTGATGTCGATCCAGTGACTCCCGTATTATCCGTGCCGGGTTGATGTCGATCCAGTGACTCCCGTACTGTCCGTGTCGGGTTGATGTCGATCCAGTGACTCCCGTATTATCCGTGCCGGGTTGATGTCGATCCAGTGACTCCCGTACTGTCCGTGTCGGGTTGATGTCGATCCAGTGACTCCCGTACCATCCGTGTCGGGTTGATGTCGATCCAGTGACTCCCGTACCATCCGTGTCGGGTTGATGTCGATCCGGTGACTCCCATATTATCCGTGCCTGGTTGTCGATCCAGTGACTCCCGTACCATCCGTGCCGGGTTGATGTCGATCCAGTGACTCCCGTACCATCCGTGTCGGGTCGATGTCGATCCAGTGACTCCCGTATTATCCGTGTCGGGTTGTCGATCCAGTGACTCCCATACCATCCGTGTCGGGTTGATGTCGATCCAGTGACTCCCGTACCGTCCGTGCCGGGTTGATGTCGAACCGGTGACTCCCGTACCGTCCGTGCCGGGTTGATGTCGATCCAGTGACTCCCGTACCATCCGTGTCGGGTTGATGTCGATCCAGTGACTCCTGTACCATCCGTGCCGGGTTGATGTCCATCCAGTGACTCCCGTACCATCCGTGCAGGGTCGATGTCCATCCAGTGACTCCCGTATTATCCGTGCCGGGTTGATGTCGATCCAGTGACTCACGTACCATCCGTGCCGGGATGATGTCGATCCAGTGACTCCCGTACCGTCCGTGTCGGGTTGATGTCGATCCAGTGACTCCCGTACCGTCCGTGCCGGGTTGATGTCGATCCAGTGACTCCCGTGTCATCCGTGTCGGGTTGATGTCGATCCAGTGACTCCCGTACCGTCCGTGCCGGGATGATGTCGATCCAGTGACTCCCGTACCGTCCGTGTCGGGTTGATGTCGATCCAGTGACTCCCGTACCGTCCATGCCGGGATGATGTCGATCCAGTGACTCCCGTACCGTCCGTGTCGGGTTGATGTCGATCCAGTGACTCCCGTACCGTCCGTGTCGGGTTGATGTCGATCCAGTGACTCCCGTACCGTCCGTGCCGGGTTGATGTCGATCCAGTGACTCCCGTACCATCCGTGCCGGGTTGATGTCGATCCAGTGACTCCCGTACCATCCGTGTCGGGTTGATGTCGATCCAGTGACTCCCGTACCGTCCGTGCCGGGTTGTCGATCCAGTGACTCCTGTACCGTCCGTGTCGGGTTGATGTCGATCCAGTGACTCCCGTACCGTCCGTGTCGGGTTGATGTCGATCCAGTGACTCCCGTACCGTCCGTGTCGGGTTGATGTCGATCCAGTGACTCCCGTACCATCCGTGTCGGGTTGATGTCGATCCGGTGACTCCTGTACCGTCCGTGTCGGGTCGATGTCGATCCAGTGACTCCCGTACCGTCCGTGCCGGGTTGATGTCCATCCAGTGACTCCCGTACCATCCGTGCCGGGTTGATGTCGATCCAGTGACTCCCGTACCGTCCGTGTCGGGTTGATGTCGATCCAGTGACTCCCGTATTATCCGTGCTGGGTTGATGTCGATCCAGTGACTCCCGTATTATCCGTGCCGGGTTGATGTCGATCCAGTGACTCCTGTACCATCCGTGCCGGGTCGATGTCGATCCAGTGACTCCCGTACCATCCGTGTCGGGTCGATGTCGATCCAGTGACTCCCGTACCATCCGTGCCGGGTCGATGTCGATCCAGTGACTCCCGTACCATCCGTGTCGGGTTGATGTCGATCCGGTGACTCCTGTACCATCCGTGTCGGGTTGATGTCGATCCAGTGACTCCCGTATTATCCGTGCCGGGTTGTCGATCCAGTGACTCACGTACCATCCGTGTCGGGTTGATGTCGATCCGGTGACTCCCGTACCATCCGTGCCGGGTCGATGTCGATCCAGTGACTCCCGTACCATCCGTGTCGGGTTGATGTCGATCCGGTGACTCCTGTACCATCCGTGTCGGGTTGATGTCGATCCAGTGACTCCCGTATTATCCGTGCCGGGTTGTCGATCCAGTGACTCACGTATCATCCATGCCGGGTTGATGTCGATCCAGTGACTCCCGTATCATCCATGCCGGGTTGATGTCGATCCAGTGACTCCCTTACCGTCCGTTTCGGGTTGATGTCGATCCAGTGACTCCCGTATTATCCGTGCCGGGTTGTCGATCCAGTGACTCCCGTATCATCCGTGCCGGGTTGATGTCGATCCAGTGACTCCCGTACCATCCGTGCTGGGTTGATGTCGATCCAGTGACTCCCGTACCATCCGTGTTGGGTTGATGTCGATCCAGTGACTCCCGTACCGTCCGTGCCGGGTCGATGTCGATCCAGTGACTCCCGTATCATCCGTGTCGGGTTGATGTCGATCCGGTGACTCCTGTACCATCCGTGCCGGGTCGATGTCGATCCAGTGACTCCTGTACCGTCCGTGTCGGGTTGATGTCGATCCAGTGACTCCCGTACCATCCGTGTCGGGTTGATGTCGATCCAGTGACTCCCGTACCGTCCGTGTCGGGTTCATGTCGATCCAGTGACTCCCGTACCGTCCGTGTCGGGTTGATGTCGATCCAGTGACTCCCGTACCGTCCGTGTCGGGTTGATGTCGATCCAGTGACTCCCGTACCGTCCGTGCCGGGTTGATGTCGATCCAGTGACTCCCGTACCATCTGTGTCGGGTTGATGTCGATCCGGTGACTCCCGTATTATCCGTGCCGGGTTGTCGATCCAGTGACTCCCGTACCATCCGTGCCGGGTCGATGTCGATCCAGTGACTCCCGTACCGTCCGTGCCGGGTCGATGTCGATCCAGTGACTCCCGTACCGTCCGTGTCGGGTTGATGTCGATCCAGTGACTCCCGTACCGTCCGTGTCGGGTTGATGTCGATCCAGTGACTCCTGTACCATCCGCGTCGGGTTGATGTCGATCCAGTGACTCCCGTATTATCCGTGCCGGGTTGTCGATTCAGTGACTCACGTACCATCCGTGTCGGGTTGATGTCGATCCAGTGACTCCTGTATTATCCGTGCCGGGTCCATGTCGATCCAGTGACTCCCGTACCGTCCTTGTCGGGTTGATGTCGATCCAGTGACTCCCGTATTATCCGTGCCGGGTTGATGTCGATCCAGTGACTCCTGTACCGTCCGTGTCGGGTTGATGTCGATCCAGTGACTCCCGTACCGTCCGTGCCGGGTCGACCTCAATCCAGTGACTCCCGTACCGTCCGTGCCGGGTCGACCTCGATCCAGTGACTCCCGTACCGTCCGTGCCGGGTTGATGTCGATCCAGTGACTCCCGTACTCTCCGTGCCGGGTTGATGTCGATCCAGTGACTCCCGTATTATCCGTGCCGGGTTGATGTCGATCCAGTGACTCCCGTATCATCCGTGCCGGGTTGATGTCGATCCAGTGACTCCCGTACTGTCCGTGCCGGGTCGATGTCGATCCAGTGACTCCCGTACCATCCGTGCCGGGTTGTCGATCCAGTGACTCCCGTATTATCCGTGCCGGGTCGATGTCGATCCAGTGACTCCCGTACCGTCCGTGTCGGGTTGATGTCGATCCAGTGACTCCCGTATTATCCGTGCTGGGTCGATGTCGATCCAGTGACTCCCGTATTATCCGTGCCGGGTTGATGTCGATCCAGTGACTCCTGTACCATCCGTGCCGGGTCGATGTCGATCCAGTGACTCCCGTACCATCCGTGTCGGGTTGATGTCGATCCAGTGACTCCCGTACCATCCGTGCCGGGTCGATGTCGATCCAGTGACTCCCGTACCATCCGTGTCGGGTTGATGTCGATCCGGTGACTCCTGTACCATCCGTGTCGGGTTGATGTCGATCCAATGACTCCCGTATTATCCGTGCCGGGTTGTCGATCCAGTGACTCACGTACCATCCGTGTCGGGTTGATGTCGATCCGGTGACTCCTGTACCATCCGTGCCGGGTCGATGTCGATCCAGTGACTCCCGTACCATCCGTGTCGGGTTGATGTCGATCCGGTGACTCCTGTACCATCCGTGTCGGGTTGATGTCGATCCAGTGACTCCCGTATTATCCGTGCCGGGTTGTCGATCCAGTGACTCACGTATCATCCATGCCGGGTTGATGTCGATCCAGTGACTCCCGTACCATCCGTGCCGGGTTGATGTCGATCCAGTAACTCCCGTATCATCCTTGCCGGGTTGATGTCGATCCAGTGACTCCCGTACCATCCGCGCCGGGTTGATGTCGATCCAGTGACTCCCTTACCGTCCGTGTCGGGTTGATGTCGATCCAGTGACTCCCGTACCATCCGTGCCGGGTTGATGTCCATCCAGTGACTCCCGTACCATCCGTGCAGGGTCGATGTCCATCCAGTGACTCCCGTATTATCCGTGCCGGGTTGATGTCGATCCAGTGACTCACGTACCATCCGTGCCGGGATGATGTCGATCCAGTGACTCCCGTACCGTCCGTGTCGGGTTGATGTCGATCCAGTGACTCCCGTACCGTCCGTGCCGGGTTGATGTCGATCCAGTGACTCCCGTATCATCCGTGTCGGGTTGATGTCGATCCAGTGACTCCCGTACCGTCCGTGCCGGGATGATGTCGATCCAGTGACTCCCGTACCGTCCGTGTCGGGTTGATGTCGATCCAGTGACTCCCGTACCGTCCATGCCGGGATGATGTCGATCCAGTGACTCCCGTACCGTCCGTGTCGGGTTGATGTCGATCCAGTGACTCCCGTACCGTCCGTGTCGGGTTGATGTCGATCCAGTGACTCCCGTACCGTCCGTGCCGGGTTGATGTCGATCCAGTGACTCCCGTACCATCCGTGCCGGGTTGATGTCGATCCAGTGACTCCCGTACCATCCGTGTCGGGTTGATGTCGATCCAGTGACTCCCGTACCGTCCGTGCCGGGTTGTCGATCCAGTGACTCCTGTACCGTCCGTGTCGGGTTGATGTCGATCCAGTGACTCCCGTACCGTCCGTGTCGGGTTGATGTCGATCCAGTGACTCCCGTACCGTCCGTGTCGGGTTGATGTCGATCCAGTGACTCCCGTACCATCCGTGTCGGGTTGATGTCGATCCGGTGACTCCTGTACCGTCCGTGTCGGGTCGATGTCGATCCAGTGACTCCCGTACCGTCCGTGCCGGGTTGATGTCCATCCAGTGACTCCCGTACCATCCGTGCCGGGTTGATGTCGATCCAGTGACTCCCGTACCGTCCGTGTCGGGTTGATGTCGATCCAGTGACTCCCGTATTATCCGTGCTGGGTTGATGTCGATCCAGTGACTCCCGTATTATCCGTGCCGGGTTGATGTCGATCCAGTGACTCCTGTACCATCCGTGCCGGGTCGATGTCGATCCAGTGACTCCCGTACCATCCGTGTCGGGTCGATGTCGATCCAGTGACTCCCGTACCATCCGTGCCGGGTCGATGTCGATCCAGTGACTCCCGTACCATCCGTGTCGGGTTGATGTCGATCCGGTGACTCCTGTACCATCCGTGTCGGGTTGATGTCGATCCAGTGACTCCCGTATTATCCGTGCCGGGTTGTCGATCCAGTGACTCACGTACCATCCGTGTCGGGTTGATGTCGATCCGGTGACTCCCGTACCATCCGTGCCGGGTCGATGTCGATCCAGTGACTCCCGTACCATCCGTGTCGGGTTGATGTCGATCCGGTGACTCCTGTACCATCCGTGTCGGGTTGATGTCGATCCAGTGACTCCCGTATTATCCGTGCCGGGTTGTCGATCCAGTGACTCACGTATCATCCATGCCGGGTTGATGTCGATCCAGTGACTCCCGTATCATCCATGCCGGGTTGATGGCGATCCAGTGACTCCCTTACCGTCCGTTTCGGGTTGATGTCGATCCAGTGACTCCCGTATTATCCGTGCCGGGTTGTCGATCCAGTGACTCCCGTATCATCCGTGCCGGGTTGATGTCGATCCAGTGACTCCCGTACCATCCGTGCTGGGTTGATGTCGATCCAGTGACTCCCGTACCATCCGTGTTGGGTTGATGTCGATCCAGTGACTCCCGTACCGTCCGTGCCGGGTCGATGTCGATCCAGTGACTCCCGTACCGTCCGTGTCGGGTTGATGTCGATCCAGTGACTCCTGTACCATCCGCGTCGGGTTGATGTCGATCCAGTGACTCCCGTATTATCCGTGCCGGGTTGTCGATTCAGTGACTCACGTACCATCCGTGTCGGGTTGATGTCGATCCAGTGACTCCTGTATTATCCGTGCCGGGTCCATGTCGATCCAGTGACTCCCGTACCGTCCTTGTCGGGTTGATGTCGATCCAGTGACTCCCGTATTATCCGTGCCGGGTTGATGTCGATCCAGTGACTCCTGTACCGTCCGTGTCGGGTTGATGTCGATCCAGTGACTCCCGTACCGTCCGTGCCGGGTCGACCTCAATCCAGTGACTCCCGTACCGTCCGTGCCGGGTCGACCTCGATCCAGTGACTCCCGTACCGTCCGTGCCGGGTTGATGTCGATCCAGTGACTCCCGTACTCTCCGTGCCGGGTTGATGTCGATCCAGTGACTCCCGTATTATCCGTGCCGGGTTGATGTCGATCCAGTGACTCCCGTATCATCCGTGCCGGGTTGATGTCGATCCAGTGACTCCCGTACTGTCCGTGCCGGGTCGATGTCGATCCAGTGACTCCCGTACCATCCGTGCCGGGTTGTCGATCCAGTGACTCCCGTATTATCCGTGCCGGGTCGATGTCGATCCAGTGACTCCCGTACCGTCCGTGTCGGGTTGATGTCGATCCAGTGACTCCCGTATTATCCGTGCTGGGTCGATGTCGATCCAGTGACTCCCGTATTATCCGTGCCGGGTTGATGTCGATCCAGTGACTCCTGTACCATCCGTGCCGGGTCGATGTCGATCCAGTGACTCCCGTACCATCCGTGTCGGGTTGATGTCGATCCAGTGACTCCCGTACCATCCGTGCCGGGTCGATGTCGATCCAGTGACTCCCGTACCATCCGTGTCGGGTTGATGTCGATCCGGTGACTCCTGTACCATCCGTGTCGGGTTGATGTCGATCCAATGACTCCCGTATTATCCGTGCCGGGTTGTCGATCCAGTGACTCACGTACCATCCGTGTCGGGTTGATGTCGATCCGGTGACTCCTGTACCATCCGTGCCGGGTCGATGTCGATCCAGTGACTCCCGTACCATCCGTGTCGGGTTGATGTCGATCCGGTGACTCCTGTACCATCCGTGTCGGGTTGATGTCGATCCAGTGACTCCCGTATTATCCGTGCCGGGTTGTCGATCCAGTGACTCACGTATCATCCGTGCCGGGTTGATGTCGATCCAGTGACTCCCGTACCATCCGTGCCGGGTTGATGTCGATCCAGTAACTCCCGTATCATCCTTGCCGGGTTGATGTCGATCCAGTGACTCCCGTACCATCCGCGCCGGGTTGATGTCGATCCAGTGACTCCCTTACCGTCCGTGTCGGGTTGATGTCGATCCAGTGACTCCCGTATTATCCGTGCCGGGTTGTCGATCCAGTGACTCCCGTATTATCCGTGTCGGGTTGTCGATCCAGTGACTCCCGTACCATCCGTGCCGGGTCGATGTCGATCCAGTGACTCCCGTACCGTCCGTGCTGGGTCGATGTCGATCCAGTGACTCCCGTACCGTCCGTGCCGGGTCGATGTCGATCCAGTGACTCCCGTACCATCTGTGTCGGTTTGATGTCGATCCAGTGACTCCCGTACCGTCCGTGCCGGGTCGATGTCGATCCAGTGACTCCCGTACCGTCCGTGTCGGGTTGATGTCGATCCAGTGACTCCCGTACCGTCCGTGTCGGGTTGATGTCGATCCAGTGACTCCTGTACCATCCGTGTCGGGTTGATGTCGATCCAGTGACTCCCGTATTATCCGTGCCGGGTTGTCGATTCAGTGACTCACGTACCATCCGTGTCGGGTTGATGTCGATCCAGTGACTCCTGTATTATCCGTGCCGGGTCCATGTCGATCCAGTGACTCCCGTACCGTCCGTGTCGGGTTGATGTCGACCCAGTGACTCCCGTATTATCCGTGCCGGGTCGACCTCAATCCAGTGACTCCCGTACCGTCCGTGCCGGGTCGACCTCGATCCAGTGACTCCCGTACCGTCCGTGCCGGGTTGATATCGATCCAGTGACTCCTGTACCGTCTGTGCCGGGTTGATGTCGATCCAGTGACTCCCGTACCGTCCGTGCCGGGTTGATGTCGATCCAGTGACTCCCGTACCGTCCGTGCCGGGTTGATGTCGATCCAGTGACTCCCGTACTGTCCGTGCCGGGTTGATGTCGATCCAGTGACTCCCGTATTATCCGTGCCGGGTTGATGTCGATCCAGTGACTCCCGTATCATCCGTGCCGGGTTGATGTCGATCCAGTGACTCCTGTACTGTCCGTGCCGGGTCGATGTCGATCCAGTGACTCCCGTACCATCCGTGCCGGGTTGTCGATCCAGTGACTCCCGTATTATCCGTGCCGGGTCGATGTCGATCCAGTGACTCCCGTACAGTCCGTGCCGGGTCGATGTCGATCCAGTGACTCCCGTACCATCCGTGTCGGGTTGATGTCGATCCAGTGACTCCCGTACCGTCCGTGTCGGGTTGATGTCGATCCAGTGACTCCCGTACCGTCCGTGCCGGGTTGATGTCGATCCAGTGACTCCCGTACCATCCGTGTCGGGTTGATGTCGATCCGGTGACTCCTGTACCGTCCGTGCCGGGTTGTCGATCCAGTGACTCCCGTATTATCCGTGCCGGGTTGATGTCGATCCAGTGACTCCCGTATCGTCCGTGCCGGGTTGATGTCGATCCAGTGACTCCCGTACTGTCCGTGCCGGGTTGATGTCGATCCAGTGACTCCCGTACTGTCCGTGCCGGGTTGATGTCGATCCAGTGACTCCCGTATTATCCGTGCCGGGTTGATGTCGATCCAGTGACTCCTGTACTGTCCGTGCCGGGTTGATGTCGATCCAGTGACTCCCGTACCGTCCGTGCCGTGTTGTCGATCCAGTGACTCCCGTATTATCCGTGCCGGGTTGATGTCGATCCAGTGACTCCCATATTATCCGTGCCGGGTTGATGTCGATCCAGTGACTCCTGTACTGTCCGTGCCGGGTTGATGTCGATCCAGTGACTCCCGTACCGTCCGTGCCGGGTTGTCGATCCAGTGACTCCCGTATTATCCGTGCCGGGTTGATGTCGATCCAGTGACTCCCGTATTATCCGTGCCGGGTTGATGTCGATCCAGTGACTCCCGTATCGTCCGTGCCGGGTTGATGTCGATCCAGTGACTCCAGTGTTATCCGTGCCGGGTTGATGTCGATCCAGTGACTCCCGTACCGTCCGTGTCGGGTTGATGTCGATCCAGTGACTCCTGTACCATCCGTGTCGGGTTGATGTCGATCCAGTGACTCCCGTACCGTCCTTGTCGGGTTGATGTCGATCCAGTGACTCCCCTATTATCCGTGCCGGGTTGATGTCGATCCAGTGACCCCCGTACTGTCCGTGTCGGGTTGATGTCGATCCAGTGACTCCCGTATTATCCGTGCCGGGTTGATGTCGATCCAGTGACTCCCGTACCATCCGTGTCGGTTTGATGTCGATCCGGTGACTCCCGTATTATCCGTGCCGGGATGATGTCGATCCAGTGACTCCCGTACTGTCCGTGTCGGGTTGATGTCGATCCAGTGACTCCCGTACCATCCGTGTCGGGTTGATGTCGATCCAGTGACTCCTGTACCATCCGTGTCGGGTTGATGTCGATCCAGTGACTCCTGTACCATCCGTGTCGGGTTGATGTCGATCCAGTGACTCCCGTACCGTTCGTGTCGGTTTGATTTCCATCCAGTGACTCCCGTATCATCCGTGTCGGGTTGATGTCGATCCAGTGACTCCCGTACCGTCCGTGCCGGGTTGATGTCGATCCAGTGACTCCCGTACCATCCGTGTCGGGTTGATGTCGATCCAGTGACTCCCGTACCGTCCGTGCCGGGTTGATGTCGATCCAGTGACTCCCGTACCGTCCGTGTCGGGTTGATGTCGATCCAGTGACTCCTGTACTGTCCGTGTCGGGTTGATGTCGATCCAGTGACTCCCATACCGTCCGTGCCGGGTTGATATCGATCCAGTGACTCCCGTACCGTCCGTACCGGGTTGATGTCCATCCAGTGACTCCTGTACCGTCCGTGCCGGGTTGATGTCGATCCAGTGACTCCCGTATTATCCATGCCGGGTTGATGTCGATCCAGTGACTCCCGTACCGTCCGTGTCGGGTTGATGTCGATCCAGTGACTCCTGTACTGTCCGTGTCGGATTGATGTCGATCCAGTGACTCCCGTACCGTCCGTGCCGGGTTGATGTCGATCCAGTGACTCCCGTACCGTCCGTACCGGGTTGATGTCAATCCAGTGACTCCCGTACCGTCCGTACCGGGTTGATGTCCATCCAGTGACTCCTGTACCGTCCGTGCCGGGTTGATGTCGATCCAGTGACTCCCGTACCGTCCGTGCCATGTTGATGTCGAGCTCGCAACTTGACCTTGTTAAAATAAACACTGCCACCTCCAGTTTAAATTCCCACACGGAATATTGTGGAGGATAACATACCCAAACCCAGCACAACCCCCACTTGTCCAACACCTGTCTCAGTGCGGTGGACTTTAGGACCTGGGGATTTCAGTGCGGTGGTCCTTAGGACCCAGTGGACCTCGGGAGCTGCCACCCACGTCGTTTCTGTTCCATTGACAGGAAGCGATTGCGATTGAAAATAAAGTGGAAGTTATAAAGCGTTTGGAAAGAGGTGAAACACCATCAGTCATTGGAAAAGCATTAGGCTACAGTCAGTCAACAATCAGGACAATTTTAAAGGATAACAGATAAAGTGAGAATAATGGAGCACGTGAAAGGCCCCGATGAAAGCTCCAATTATTACTAAGCAACGCAGTGGTTTAATTTTTGGAATACATACTGTATGTTTCTGAAGTGTTTTATATGCGTAGAAAGGTAAAATACATACTATATACTGAGACAAGCACTTGACTAACTGACGCTAAATAATACCGGATGTATTTGTTCCGACTTACGTACAAATCAGACTTAAAGATGGACTCAGGAACAGAACTCGTATGTAACCCAGGGACTGCCTGTAAATTAGAAAAGCTGGTGTTCTCAACCAGTTACAATGGTCTGAGGGCAGAAATGGTAGGAAAAAAACTGCACGTGTTAGAAATCCGCAGCAAAAACACAAAATGCTAGAAGCACGCTAAAATCATGAGGCACTGTTGGGGACAGAAACAGTCAACATTTCAGGTCAAGGGCCTGAATACATCTAGAAGGTTGGCGATGAGCTCCATTCACTTGTTGTTACTTTGACATTTCTGTCTTTAGCCTCCCGCATTGTTCCAGTGATCCCCAATGTAAGCTTTAAGAATAACACTTCACCTTTTGATGAGGCACAGTACAAACCACAGGATTGGATTAATAAATTCAGATAAAAATGCTCTTTTTGTTTTCAGAATGTGATTGCATCATGCAGTTTCAATTTGTTTTGTTTCAAGTTGATTCTCTATCATTTTATTCCAAGTAATATTTTACCTTCATAACTTTGATTTAAACTCCATCTTAGATATCCACAGCGCCTCTCAGGAGCTTAACTTCCATTGGTTTCTCACGTTCCCAGTTCAGATCTAGGTCCTTAACCTGAAACACCTTCTAATGCTCTCTCCTGGGACGGTACCTGACTTGCAGAGCATTTCCATCACTGTCTATTTTGGAGAGAGGACTGTATTTGATAAAGTGGACAGGGATAACAGATTAAAATGTGAAATGTAGCATTAGCAGTGCCAAGCATTTAAAGTGATACTTCATAAATGATTGCAAAGGTATTTGCCAGTGACAATGATTGGTGCAATGGGAATGATGCAACGTCTATGACTAAGGATGGTAACCAATAGCAATTAAAGGAAAACATATTGTGAAGATGGAGCTGAGTTGAGTTGAGGCCTTTTGTTGGTCAGAATTGACCATAGGTATTGTGTCCTAGCTGTCTAGATATGCTAGCCTGGGCGGTACGATATGGGGAGCAACCTGGTGCCCATGTAGCAGGATCCCCCTCTCCATGCATCTGATGAACCCAAAGGAACGGCAGAGACTGACACAGTTTGGTACCAGCAGAGTCGCAGGAGTTGCCAGTTAACATTGAACTCAATGTAGGACTGCTTTAGGGACTTCAGCTCCGTATTTTTCCCTCGGGGTTTACTCCCGAAGCCTTCCCCATGAGTGGGTATGGAGCAAGGCAGCGGAGGTTTGAGATCAGAGTTTTCCTTCCCCTAGATGAGCTCCCAACCAGAGCTGATGAGCCCCATCTGACCGAAGCGACTGGTTTTAAGGTGCCGGTAACCTGCCTCTGCCTATCAGTAGAAACCGTTCCATCGAGCTTAGTAGCTAAGACACACATGAAGGTCAGGAGCTGAACCTGGTTGTCGGAGGCTATTTGAGGTGCACGCTGTTGGGAATATTTAATAGATATTGGGAACTTGTCCCATTAACACCCCCTGACTATAACAACATGAAGGAACCATTGCGAAGATTGGTAGTCAGCTAAAGGATTGGGACCTTTCTAAAGCTTAGTAAAGCAAGAGGGGAAGAGGCTGTTCCTAAAACATTGAGGAACAGCTCCTGTACCTCCTCCTTGATGATAGTACTGAGAAGAGGACATATCCTGAATGGTGAGGATCCCCAATAATGGATGCTGCTTTCTTAAAGTACCACATTTTAAAGATGTCCTCGAAGGAGAGGAGGCTAGTGTCCATGAAGGAGCTGGATGAATCTACAATTCTCTGCGGCTTTTTTTGATCCAGTGTTTTGGAACCAGTCAGAATGCTCTCCATTGTACATCTGTAGAAACATTCTGGTCTTTTGTAATATGCCAAATCTCCTCAAACTCCCAATGAACTAGAGACGCTTCATGAATGCATCAATATGTTGGGCCCAGGAATGTTGCTGGAACTTGAGAAACTGAGTTACAGAGAAAGGTAGAATAGGTTAGGACCTTATTCCCTGGAGCGTAGAAGAATGAGGGGAGATTTGATAGAGGTATATAAAATTATGATGAGTATAGATAGAGTGAATGCAAGCAGGCTTTTTCCACTGAGGCTAGGGGAGAAAAAAACAGAGGTCATGGGGTTAAGGGTTAAGGGTGAAGGGGAAAAGTTTAAAGGGAACATTAGGGGAGTCTTCTTCACGCAGAGAGTGGTGGGAGTGTGGAATGAGCTGCTAGATGAAGTGGTGAATGCAGGCTCACTTTTAACATTTAAGAAAAACTTGGACAGGTACATGGATGAGAGGTGTATGGAGGGTTATGGGCCAGGGGCAGATCAGTGGGACTAGGCAGAAAGATGGTTCGGCACAGCCAAGAAGGACCAAAAGGCCTGTTTCTGTGCTGTAATGTTCCATGGTTCTACGATCCGCACTGACTGTGGTTTCACAATGAGAAAGTCGAGGATTCAATGGCAGAGGGAGATACAGAGACCCAGGTTGAAGCTTATTGATCAGTACTGAGGGGCTGATGACGGTGAACACTGAGTGTAATCAATAAACAGTAACCTGGCATAGGTATTGCTTTTGTCCACGTGGTCCAAAGACAGTTTGGAAGCCAGTGAGATTGTATCTGTTGTAGACCTGTTGTGGGTTCAGGTTCTTGCTGAGGAACAGGAGCAGGGCTGGGTCCTTAGGTTCCTTAAGGCTGGTGTACCATTCAGTATGACCATAGTTGATCCTCACTCTCAATTGCATATTCTTTCTTGTTTTTTGTGTCTAAAAATCCATCTGCTTCCTCTGTGAATATGCCTTCCATTGTTTGCTGAGTGAATCAGTCTCCATTGTCATACCTGTGTCCTGAGACAATCCCTTGTTCTCTAGTTCTGTCTCCTCTTCACACACTGCAGTCAGATTCAGGAGGTGTGAACTGTCCTTTAAAGCCCATCCTGCCTTTTCCCAAGCAGCTGAATGTCTTCAAAGCACTCAGGCACCTTGTCCTTAATAAACAACACTAGTAATTTCCCAACCGCAGATGTTACGCTACTTGCTCCATAATTCCCTGGTTCTGTGTTTTCACTTAAACAGTATGTCTTACTAAATTCATTCTAAACCTCTTCCTGTGACAACTGAAACACAACGGAAACTAAAATAATGTTGACATTTGGTCTTGTAGAGCAAATTCAGTCACTTAAGGAGGAATTTTTCCTTCAAATTTTGCTGATCCTGCTTCATCAAATGCTAATGTGTATTTTGGGCACTGTACTGAATTGTCATTTGTGTAGTATGTTTGTGATTCTACTCAGGGACAGACAGTTGCATAAATATTATTATGTTTTGCCGGTGAGGAAGTCCTCTGTGTCAGAGCTTTCATGTGCACTTGACCATGTCACCCGTACTCCCTTGACAAGTGCACTGGATAAAAGCCTTTTGCCAATCTCCATCTTGTCAGAGGATGATCTGGGAAGAGTTGCAAAGGTATTTGGTACGATGTATTCTGATGATCTGCGTCGCGTAGAACTCTGCACTGCGGGACTGTTACCAACAACACGTATGGAGACTGCTTGGGAATCATCAGCACAGTAGCAAGGAGTTGTCCTGCACTCTAAGGCTCTAGAGCACATAACATCATTAGAAGAAACCGTACCCTTTCACTTTGCACCGTGTCCGTCAATGTATCTATATATTCATTAAGATACAGCATGAAATAGGCCCTTCCAGACCTTTGAGCCATACCATCCAGCAACCCCTCGATTTAATCCCATCCTGATCACAGGACAATTTACAATGACCAATTAACCCACTCACCAGAACATCTTTGAACCATAGGTGGAAACCGGAGCACCTGGAGGACACCCAGACTGTCTCAAGGAGAACGTACAAACTCCTTACAGGCCGTGGCAGGAAATGAACCCAGTACAGTAAAGCGTTGTGCTAACCACTACACTACCCTGCCACCAATTGTAGGGACCTACTGCCAAACTTACATCAACTTTCAAATCATTATCGTTTATCCAAGAACAAACATTGCATACGAACTGGCTTCCTCGCTTTGTTTCAGATTTAATAAAAGGTACATGCAGTGAGACTAACAGAATGCATGCTGGACAACGAGAAATGTTAATAACAATTTATCAACTGTACTGAAATTTGTCTGTTTAATGCAGTTTTTAGTAAGTTGAAGTATTATGCAAATGTGATTATTCACAATATGTGGGAATTTGTGAATAAAATATGCAAGAGGTGTTTTATGTGCTTAACAAAAGTTGCAGCTCATTACTTCATTACAAATGAACCAAAACATTACATCTCTTAAAGTGAACCTGGATCCCTTCCTCCTTCCCTATCCCCTCCTCCTTCACTCTCCTTCCCTATCGGATTCTTTCTTCTCCAGCCCTTGACCTTTCCCTGCCACCTGGTTTTCACCTATCACCTTCCAGCTAGCCTCCTTCCCCTCCCCCAGCTTTTTAATCTGGAGTCTTCCCCCTTCCTTCTCAGTCCTGAAGTAGGGTCTCAGCCTGAAACATCGACTGTTTGTTTATTTCCATAGACGCTGCCTGGCCTGCTGAGTTTCTCTAACGTTCTGTGTGTGTAACTCAGAGATGGTGATGTAAGACAGTTTCTATTATGAGCAATATGTATCATCTGTCACCATTACATTACCTTACACAACCACCACCCCCTGGAAGTCGCTAGTGGTGCCTGAACACGATGGTTAATTTTCACCTGCTGACACCCAACACAGCCTGCACTCCAGCCTCATGCCCCCTTCCTAAGACCGTGCCAGACAAACTTTAAAGCAACCATTTTCTGCGAAGCCTTCCTGCCTGGTTGCAAAAGACTGTGAATGGAGTTAAAGACATTATGCCTCTAGTTTGTAGTCACTACTGGGCGAGAACGACCGATTGAGAAATCGTTCAGGAGAGAAACTCCTGCATCCCCAAACTTGATGGAGGTCTGTGACTGCTGCTTTATAAGCCTGGACCTGTGGGTCAGCAGCTCGGTCGGCTGCCATGCCACACAGTCAGCCCCGATGTGTACGGCATTGACGGCGGGCTATGAGAGGCAATCTGGCACAGCGTCATTTTTCCCCTTGATGTGCTATATGCCCATCGTAATCCTGAAATGTAGGCCGGGTGGTGTTGCTACCATGCAGAACAAGGGTCTGACACTTCAGCCATCGCATGCACGAGGGGTTTGTAGTCAATGAATGCTATGAGATGCCAACCCTTCAGTAAAAAACAAAAATGGCAGACAGCCAGACAGAGGGAAAGAAGCTCACAGTCAAATGTGCTGTACAGGCTCTTGGGGGAGAGAGGAGGACAGAGCTGCTGGCTGAAAAAGGTGAGTGGCTGCCACACGCTTCCAACTGACTGTTTGAGCATGGCACCCACAGGTAGTCTGAGGCTTCAGCAGTGATGGCTGTGGGAAGCCGGTGCACCGTAGGGTCGCAGTCAAAAGAGCTCGTTTGGTGTCGTCAAATGCTCTGGTCATATCCGCTGACCACTCCGGCATGCAAATAGGGGCACTGTACAAAGCTCAGCGGCTCGAGCTATGAAATGGTGATAGAAACTCACCATACTAAAATCAGTGCTTTGGTAGAGCAAGGCAATGGAAAGTCCATAATAGCCATAACTTCTGATGACAGGGTGATGCACCTGCTGCAGAAGTTCAATGGCAGAGAAAGTCAATAGTAGACAACCTTAAGTGGCATTTAGTGGAATTAATAATCAGCCCATGTTGGCTTAAGCATTTGAAAAGTGTGCAGATCAGAAAAGTGCTTGATAAGTGCTCGGTTTTGGAAGCACTGATGACAAGTATGTAGCCCAAGTAAGCAAAAAGAATACTAAGTCTTGGATGCTATTAGTCACTGGAAAGTTTGTGGTCTACTAATGGTATGTGCAGAAACTCAGATAGGTGAAACAGGTTAGACCAGCCATTTTGGGAACATCCTCAGCTCACAGAGGCACCTGATGGTAGCACCTAGCTAAGTTCACTTTAGGAAAATTGATCTTATTGGCTAAAGGTGCTGAGTATGTGGGACTGGGTAAAGATCGGGGATGGTGGCCTCATCAAGGTGGCATTAATCACCACATGGACAACAACAGCCATCAATCCTAGGGACCATGTGGAGGATGTGAAGCCCAAGGGCTATTTGACTGCGTGCAATACCAATGTTTCCATGTTAGCAAGGCTGCCTTGGTGCTGGCCAGCTCTTCGGAGTCAAGTCTAAGTGTACGGGTGTGGACCAATAAGCCAGTTGTGCTTGACTTTATGCTTTGTGGCTGTAGTGGAAAATGTGGTCTTGGTGAGGTTTGGGAATTCACCAGTGGGCAAGTGAATTCCCATGTGGTTGTTCATGCGCTAGACAGAGTCATCATGCAGAATTTACTTGAGGTACAGGGTAACGACCCAAAGTCCTTTGCGCCCACAAGCTGGCAGTTCTTAGATCTACTGACAGTCCTTCGGCACACAGGAAATCTGTGCTGGGCAGAGGTCTAGCAACTTTAGCCAAGACAAAGTCCCATGTGTGGTGTTGTTCACTGAAGCAGAACGTTACATGTCATGCTCCATAAGTCCAAATCCTGCTGCTATTGGTGGCACCCAGTGAGGGTCCATTGCTCACTGCCTTATAATCAATGGGTGATGTTGACAGCGCACTGACTTGAGTGCCCGTGTCACACTGGAAGTGTTGCCCTGAAAGGGTGTCCGTAATGAACAATAGACAACCCTGGCAGCTGGAACGCATGGCATTCACAGACATCCAATGTCCTCGATGCACTGGTACGGTCGAAGCTGCATGGCGTCGGCACTACTTGGCGTTCATACGAGACAACGTACGCCATAAAAACATAGACCCAACAGTGTCTGGTTCAGTGCCACAGCCGTGAGTCTGCTGGATGCTCTGCTGACAGAGTTCATTGAGACAGGGGAAGGAGGAGGAACGATGCATCTCCGATGGCGTAGACTACCAACCATCTTAGCAACCTCTATAGCCCCTCACGGGTATATTAATGAGGGTGCACAAACTTGATCAGGTACTTGTTGCATACTGATTTCTTTAAAAATAAAACAAGGATGGTGGTTGCCTAGGAGAGATAGCATATGGTCCATTAGTTCTGAAGGCCAGGTGTCCCTCAGGCTGGGCAAGGAGAACTACACTGTGTGGATCTATTTCTTTTAGAGCAATGACCCCCACCCCAACTTTGCTCTACATATTGATCTGTTGTCTACTCATCTGCATTGTTCTCTCTCTCTCTCTGCAATGCGAATACACCAGTTATAGCTATCTTTCATGTACGCTCTTTTATTTAATCGATATGTAGTTGTGCACAGACACAACAAATTGGTGACAAGTACAAACCTGAATGTCAGAGAATATCGCCAATGGTACCAACAGCTTTGCAACAAAACAGTGAGAGTTAGACAGCGCAAGAAGGCTGTCACAGATGCTAACAAAGGAATGCTTGAGTAACAGCAAAAGATAGGTACTCCACACACTCACCACTCTCTGTGTAAAAAACTTACCTCTGACATCTTCTCTGTACCTACTTCCAAGCACCTTAAAACTGATGTATTAAGGGACAGGCTTGTATGTGACGTGCATAGTCAAAGCACTCAAACAAGGCTACTGTCAGAAAGAGACCGAACCTTAGAACTGGAATTGACCATTGCAATATCATTAGAGACTGCAGCAGAACTACAGAAAGGGAGGTTAGAATGTGAAATGCACAAAATATCCCAGAATGGGTCAAAAAGCCAAAGGTGTTCTCAATGTGGCAAATCCTCCGGTGATGAAGTGACTGTTGCTTCAAAGAAAACGTCTGCAGGAAGTGTCACAGACAGGGTCACGTAGAGAGAGTGTGCAAGGCAGACAGAAAGCAGGAAGTCCTAGAGTGAACACCTGGTAGGATAGCTACAAGAACTTGACCACAGTGGATGTTGGAGATCAGATATTGAGACGTCATGTGAACCAGATGTCAGCCGAAGAACACACCTGAGTTGATTGCGTCCAACAGGACGGACACATTACAGTCCTCTGACTTGCCTCTCACTGATGGTGTTTCTGGCGGCAATGTGACAGCAGAAACCGAGAACTTTGTCTTAGACATCTCCCAAACCTGCTGCCACTCTATGCTGAAAGAAACAGAGCGCCACCCAAAAGACTGAATATTTAGAACTGTTTTGTTAGTTATGGACTGTTATTGTGAAAGCATGGTCATTTCAAATATGCATTTATGAAAGGGAAATTGAATATTTTATGCATGTGCTGTTTTATGTTAAAGGGGGAGGAAGTGTAATGTATGGATCTATTTCTTTTAGTGCATGACCCCCACCCCCAGCACTATGTTTTGATCTGTTGTCTGTGCATGCCCATTGTTCTCTCTGCTCTTTCTTGCTCTGATGTGAACACACAAGTTAAAGCCTTCTCCCACGTGCGTGCTTTTATTTAATCGATGTATCTTTGAGCAGACTCCACAAGAGCAACAGTCTGGCACACTCAGACTCAGACAGTCTGTGAGTTTTCAGTGACATATTTATCACGTGCAGGCATGTCTTTTAGTATACTCACCACTCTGGCTTAGCCATGCTATGACATAGAGTAATTTGCTATTGTCCACGGCGATTTCTCACAGCGCAAAGCATGCTTCTGTCTGTGCAAACCACATGGTAGTGTGCCACCTCCAAAACTCTACAGCTTCAAATCAATTGCATTGGTCAACATGCCATTGAGTACTCTGGAATCATCCAATTTGTCCAGGTGACTAATGTACGATTCTGTGACTAAGTTGTTTTATGTATTTAACACAAACTACAGCCCTTCACTTCCATTACAAGCAAAAGCAGTCACCTTACACTGATGTCATTATGTCAGACACCATTTCTTAATGTGAACACAACTCAATGACAGTGTTTGTGAATTATGTAGATCAGTTTCTAATATCAACAATATGTGTCATCTGTCACCCGTTACATTACCCCACAAACAGGTATAAAAGGTCATCATGAGCGTGCTAGGCCATTTCTGTACTGTACAACTTCATGACATACTGAGGAATGGTATTGTTATTTTTTGTAACTTTAAAACATTAAATTAATTCAAAGAAAGAACGGGAGTCCAGAGAGTCAGGTCTAATTCATCTTTACTTTAAGTGAGGTACGCACATGACACCTGGGAGTGTGATGACATATGAAATTAATGTATTTTTATATATCATATGTAATTAATTATTTAAATGAACAAGAATGCTTGTTAACCAATATATAATCAAGATTACTCAAATATTATTGAAATCTCGTATTTGTTGTTTTTGTTCAGTTTTTTTGTGTGAGAGGAGGGATTTGGGGGTTGATGCGCCTGTTCCATTTTTTATTTGTTTTTTGTGTGAGGAGGGATTTGGGGGTTGATGTGCCTGTTCCGTTTTTTGTGTGAGGAGGGATTTGGGGGTTGATGTGCCTGTTCCGTTTTTTGTTTGTTTTTTGTGCGAGAGGAGGGATTTGGGGGTTGATGTGCCTGTTCCGTTTTTTGTTTGTTTTTTGTGTGAGAGGAGGGATTTGGGGGTTGATGTGCCTGTTCCGTTTTTTGTTTGTTTTTTGTGTGAGAGGAGGGATTTGGGGGTTGATGTGCCTGTTCCGTTTTTTGTTTGTTTTTTGTGTGAGGAGGGATTTGGGGGTTGATGATCATGCTGCCTTCCTTTTCTTTCTTGGTTTCATGGCTACCCAGAGGAGAAGAATTTCAGATTTGTAAACTTTGATAGGTCTGTGCACGTCTGAAAGTCAAGGTTTGGGCAGCTCTGGAAGTAGGGACCCGAAGATCAAATCCAGTGAAGTTCGGAGGACAAAGCTGAAGGTATGGCCCCGAAGAAGTCACGAGGATCCAAAGGAATTATGAGGGCCCAGGTCACTGGGGTCAGAGATCCTTGCAAATCTGGAAGCTGAGGCTCAAAGGTCTAACTTGTGATCAGCATCCTTAAATGAAGTCTGAAGTTGGAGGCTTGATGCCTGAGAGGCTAAGAATCTGGGGACAGGGACTGCAGTGACTGGAAGCCCTGAGGTGGTTTATCCTGGGGTTGATAGCTTGCCTTGTGTGTGTGCGTGGGAGATGGGAAGGGAGGGGAAAGGGGCTTATCTTGCTCTGTTTTTGCTACTTGTGTTGTTCGCTGGAATGCTGTGAGCATGCAACATTGGCGCTGGAACGCTTGGCAATACTTGCCAGCTGCCCCCAGCACGTCCTTGGCTGTGCTGGTTGTTACTGCACAGGATGCATTTCACTACGTGTTTTAATGTGCTTGCAGTGAATAAGTACAAATTTAAATCTAATCAGTATGAAGGTGCTGTGGAGGAGAGCCACAATTTAAGTTCCTTATGTCCTTGTACGTTAGTTGGAAACTATGTTAAACCCCATGAAATATTTGCTCAGGAGTTATTTCCTTTGTACAATAACTGATATTGTAATTGTATGGTAACTGAATAAGTGATTGGACTAATATGACGTGATGAAAATGTTGACTTATATGTTCTACATTGTAAACATTTGAATTTTTATGAATAAAACTTATCTCGAGGTTCCTTAAGGTTGTTACATTGGGGGAGGTAATGGGGACAAACTCCCACTACCTATTAAATGCTCCCAATGGCTTGCTGGCGTGCACTTCAAATAGACTCTGACAACCAAGTCCAGCTCTGCACGTGCGGATTAGCTACTAAGCCCGACTGAACCGTTTCTACTGAGAGGAGAATGGGCAAAGGCAGGTTACTGGTGCCTTAAAACCAGTCGCTTTGAGCAGATGGGGCTTGTTAGCCGTAGTTGGAACTCATCTAGGAGAAGGAAAACTCAGATCTAAACCTTTGCTACCTTGCGGCTATACCCACTCATGGTTAAGATTTTGGGAGGAAACACTGAGGGAAAAATCCGGAGCTGGAGTCCTTAAGGCAGTCCTACATTGAGTTCAATGCTGACTGGCAACTCCTGCGACAGTGCTGGTGTCAAACTGTATCAGTCTCTGCCGTTCCTTTGGGTTCATCAGCTGCGTGGAGAGAGGGAGCTTGCTACGTGGGCAATAGCTTCCTCTCCATATCGTACTGCCCAGGCTTGCATATCTAGACAGCTAGGACCCAATATCCATGGTCAGCTGTAACCGATAAGAGGCCCTCACCTCAGAGGTACAGAATAGAACATCTGTAGGTCACAGACATATTTTGCAACCAAACAACCCGGAAATCTGAAATATTGAATTTATGTTTAGCATTATAATGTGCACTACTCCCTTAGTGTTTCTAAATTCCACACCCCCCCCCCCCACCGCAACAGGAGGCCCTCTATAGCTTAATTTTCATTCTCTCCGTCAAAAATTGATTAGATCACTTTCAAATCTATGTTTGTGATGTTAACTATTTGAGTGGATCTGATCTTAGTGCTTTTGTCTACCTGAACAAAGAGAAATTGAAAATTTGTGCATTGCGGTTTTGTGGGATACCAGCTACAATTTAAACAAATTAGATGAAAACATTTGAGAGAATGAGCCAAGTTTAGGAAAATACAAAACAAATACCTCAAACATTATTCAATTACAATTAATAATTTTTCTTTGGCTGCTTCTGGAGGAATGGCAGAAATTTTCCTTATTAATCTACTTTTGGTTAACATTCAAAGAGGTAACGTGATTGCCCTAGCCATGGCATCATCAGATATTATTTCAATACTCTTGACAGGGGAAAGGAACTACACATTTGGTTTTTAAACTCCTGTAAGTTGGACAAATGAGGTGGCACCACTATGTAACATTGGCCAGGGAACTGCAAAGGAAAAAGATTCTAAAAGATTGTAACCTTATTCTCTGAGATGAATAAACAATGGCTCACAAGGCACCCGCTGAAGGATTAGGTCTTACCTTGCAAGATCTTAGACATAGTAATAAAGACGAGGGAACACACACCAGTGTGTGAGGGATCAGAAGTGGAGAGAGTGAACAATTGCAAGTTTCTGGGTGACAACATCTCTGAGGATCCATCCTGGGCCCAACATATCGATGCAGCTAGAAAGAAGGCATGACAGAGGCTATGTTTCCTTAGGAGTTTGAGGAGATTTGGTATGTCACCAGAGATACTCACAAGTGTCTACAAAACATTCTAACTGGCTGCATCACCGTATGGTTTGGAAGGAGGTGCTGGCCATTGCACAGGAGCGAAAGAAGCTGCAGAAAGTTGTGAAATCAGTCAGCTCCACCCCTCAACATCCAGGACATATTCAAGGATCAATGCCTCAAAAATGCAACATCAATCATTGAGGAGACCCATCACCCAGGACCCTATTCTCATTGCTACCATCAGGGAGGAGGTACAGGAACCTAAAGGCACACACTCAATGATTCAGGAATGGGTATATCCCCCTTCTATCCACTTTCTGAACAGGCTTTAACCCATAAACACTATCTCAATATTTTTCCACTACTTATTTTATATATATAACTATATGTACTTAATGTAATTCACAGTTTTTATTATGTATTGTAATGTACCGTGGCTGCATGACAACAAATTTCACGACATACGCCGGTGACATTAAATCTGATTCCAATTTTGATTCCAAAATTAATGGAAGGTGTGACTTTGGTCTAGCTGGAGTTTTGTCATATGCTACCATGAAGTACTAAAGCAGATGAATTGAAAGCCTGTATTAAGGCATCATATATTTAGGGAAGTGTTAAATGCTTGAAGGACATAAGGACTATGAGAGTTTATTACTCATTAGGATATATGTAAGTTAAACATGAATACTAAACAGGAATTATTTTGATAAAAAAATACCTGGGTTGAATTGTCACTGAACACAATTAAACATAACCCATGGACTCACTTTCAAGGATTCTACAATTTATGTTCTCAGTATTATTTTTGTATTTATTTATTGATTAATTAATCATCATTATTTGTTCTTTTTCATATTTGTAAAGTTTGCCTTCTTTTACATGTTGTTTGCTTGTCAGTCTGTGTGTGTAGTTCTTCATGATTCGATTACATTTCTTTGTTCTACTGTGAATACCTGCAAGAAAATGAATCTCACAGCAGTATATGGTGACCTATACAGTCTGGACTTTGATAGTAAATTTACTTTGATCTTTGAGGCCACAGTGACTTTAAAGGTATAAAATGCCTTTACTCCTTGCATGCCAATTTTGAAATGAGCATTAACAAGGGATAAGGATAACCACTTAATTTCCAAACTCATTTCTTTACCCATAGTCACTGTAGTATGTGCTGGTTGCTCCAGAGTTGCAGATAAAAATAATCTATGCATCTTTACATCAGATTCACAAGAAAACAATATAATATATGCTGAATCACGTCAACAATGAAATCAATTGAAGTTAAATATTATGCATCGGTATTTGACCACTTAAAGAGAAGTATATGAAATGGAAGTTTCATATATGCATGTTGTCGGTGTCTAGATTTTTATTGTTAAGCTAAACAAGGTTAATCCCTTAATTGCATTATTCTTGAAATATTTATATATACTAATTTCAAATTTATTTCATTTATATTGAGTGTTCTAAAGCCCAATTGCGTGGAAATAAATGCAAACATCATCTATACCAGCAAAAATAACCTGAGCCACACTGGGTAGACAGCTGCCTTTGAAATAAAAAAGAGGGAGAGCAAACATTTTTTAATTGCACCGCAGAGCGGGTGTAACTGTGTGTGGGATGGTAAATTAATTCCAAGACACAGACACAATCGTCAGGAATAACCTGACAATTTTATTTATGAAATAATTGCATACCTAAGCAACAAACACAAGTCAGTGACTTAAACTTCTTGTACATAGTTAGAAAGCTTTGTTTGGCTTTTCAAACCCTAGGAGATAGATCAGCACTTGAGCATAATTTTTTGGCCACCCCGCCCATGAGATCTCTGACAAATGTATTAGGCTGGCGTGAAGATGTTTAATCTTATTGAGGCGCCTAATTACAGGAACATTGTTGCAACACAGTACATTCAGCAGGTAACATGTCCAAAATTTGACGTTGATGCTCATGTGGTGAGTATTTCTGGTGTTGAGTGTAGCAACCAGTGTAATAAGAATTTGCAAATCTACCGCAAGGTTTTGGTTGCTGGGATTATTGTAGCAGATCCCAGCCAAGCTCTGCAGGACAATGATCTTGTCCTTTTCTGAAAACAATGTTCGATTCAGGAAGCGAAGGAGATCTTCAATGTAGGGTTGTGCACAGTTTGCTGCTTCAGGTCCACCTGGTGGAGATAAGAAATTCGTGTGAGCTATATCACGTCTCTTTCCGGCACATCAAGGAGGGAAACCACACCCTGCAGTTCATTATTTTATTTAATCTGTGTCTTTGGCTTCCTGATTGCAATACAGATAGGAAGCGAAGCAGGGTAGAAAGATGGGTGGTTCACTTGCTCGTCTGACAAAAATGGTTAATAATCACAGGAGTATAGTTTCAGTGCAGTGCATTCTTAGAAGGCTGAGGAAATTCAGTGTGCCCTCAGTGACTCTGACCAGTTTTTTTGATGCACCATTGAAATCTTGAAATGGCACTGCTCAAACAAAGACCACAAGAAATTGCAGAGAGCTGAGATCACAGCCCCAATCTATCATGAGTTGCAGCCTCCCCCTGTTGTAAGCACAAGAGATTTTGCAGATGCTGGAAATTCAGAAGAACATATACAAAATGTTAGAGGAACTCAGCAGGTCAGGCAGCATCTATGGAAGTGTATCAACAGTCCACCCTTCTTCAGGACTGGAAAGAAAGGGGAAAGATGCCAGAATAAAAACAAAATAGGGGAGGGGAAGGAAGACTACCTGGAAGATGATAGGTGAAGCCAGATGGGTGGGAAAGATAAAGGGCTGGAGGAGAAAGAATCTGATAGGAGAGGAGAGTAGACAGGGGGAAAAGGGAACCAGGGGGTTGTTACATGCAGGTGAGGAGAAGAGGTAAGATACCAGAATGGGAAATAGAAGAAAAGGACTGGGAAAAAAAATTACCTGAACAAGAAATTGATGTTCATGCAATCAGGTTGGAGTCTACCTAAATGGCTTCACCCTGAGAGTGGCCTCATCATGGCAAGAGAAGAGGCCAGGGGCTGACATGTTGGAACAGAAATAATGATAGGAATTAAAATGGTTGGCACCCCAGAAGTTCTGCTTTAATCAGGTCTCACCAATATAAAGGAGACTGCAGCGGATGCAATAGATTACCCCAACAGATACACAAGTGAAGTGTTGCCTTACCTGGAACAACTGCTTGGGCCCTAAAAGGAGGTAAGGGAGGAGGTGTAGTACTTCTGTCTTTTGCAAGGATATGTGTCAGGAGGGACAAATGGACAAGGGAATCATGGAGGAAGTAATCCTGAGGAAAGTGAAGCATGGGTGAGAGTTAAAGTTATGTTTGGTGGTAGGATCCCGTTGAAAATAACTGAAGATGTGGAGAGTGATGTGCTGGATGCAGAGGCTCATGGGTGTTAGGTGAGGACAAGAGGAGATCTATCTCTGGTAAGGTGACAGGAAGGTGGGGTGAGCGCAGATGTCCGGGAAATGGAGGAGATGCGGGTGAGGACACCTTCAATGTTGGAGGAAGGGAAATCCCATTCTTTGAAGAAGGTGGACACTTCTGATGTCCAATAAAGCAAAGCTTCATCCTGGGAACAGATGCAGCAGAGACAAAGGAACTGTGAAAAGAGAACAGCATTTTTACAGGTCACAGGGTGGGAAGGGGAATAGTCAAGATATCCATGGGAATCGATAGTTATATAAAAAATGTTGGTAGACAGTTTGTTCACAGATATGGAGACTGAAACTTCGAGAAAACGAGAGAGAAATGGGCCAGGTGAATTTAAGGGCAGGGTGCAAGTTGGAGGCAATGTTGATGAAATTGACAAGCTCAGCATGGGTGCATGAAGCAGCACCAGTGCTGTCATCAATGTAGCACGGGAAATGTCCCCTCTTTTGTCTCTGTTGACACGTTCCTTTGCCTTGGGAAAGCAACCAATATAATCAAGAGCCCCTCACACTCCGGTCATTCTCCCTTCTCTCCTCTCCTGTCAGGCAGAAGACACAACAGCTTGAGAACATGCATTACCAGGCTCAAGGACACTGTTAAAGACTCCTGAATGAACCGCTCATACAATAAATATGCTCTGGATTTCCCAGTCGACCTCATCTTGACCCTTGCATTTTACTTGTCTACCTACACTGCGTTTTCTTTATCACTATCCTCTGCTTTCTGCTTTCCTTTTTTACTATCTCGATGACAGCATGTTCTACCTATGTGGAAAGCAAACAAAAGCTTTTCATTGTATCTTGGTACGTGTGGTGATAAACCAGTGCCAATACCGGTCAGGAAGTAACACGTCCAAATGTTACAGTGCAGACAGCTGGGCCAATCCATCTGCAATTCTGCCCTCTCACTTTGTGCTTGGGAAGGCCATTAAACCAAGTGCTATAATTTAAACAATTTACTGAGTTCATGTTCTTGCACCATTGAGTTCTTACTTTAGGATCTAGAGCTTTTACTATAATGTGTTGTTATTGCTATCTGAAATCAACACTTGTTGATCCATTCTCCAATGCACCACTTCATCTGAGCCTCCACTCATAATTGCCTGGTGTAATGTTAAATTGTCTGTGCCTGTAGGTCCAGTAACCTCACCTTATCCTCATCCACTGAATGTCATCTTAGACATCAGGAATGCTCATCACTGGGTGTTCCCACTTTAATAAATGGCAAAGCTGCATGGGTTCCCCAGGATGAAGAACAATTGCTGTTTCTGAAACCTAGAGGCACAGTATAGAAACTTCCAGGAGCACTGACTGGGTTGTTACTGATCCAATGAGATGCCCCTATTTTTGGATGGGGATATGGAGATCTGTAAGTAGTAGTAGCCCTCAAGGTTGTGGCAACTGTACTAGATTAATAGCTAGCTCCAACAATCCACGAGATAGGCAATTGCCCAACACCCAAAGGTTTAGAGATGTCGATGTTAATCTGCCCTGTTAACAGCAAGCCAAAGAGCTCTTGCTGGCGTGCCAATAGGCATTTTGGTTCTGGTGTCAGCAGAAGTTAGTGGTGGCCAGTGATCTAAGTGATATTCTTTGTCTGGTGAATTTATTTCTTTACACACTGCAGTATTCACCCACAGTTAAGCATACTCACCCACACAAAAGATTGCCACACATTCTCTAATATTCTCCCTACAGCATTGCAACAGTCACTGTTCATCATAGTGTCATCTGACAGTGACACATCACCCAGACAAACCCTCTGATTTTGGGGCTGGCAGTTCATTGCTATAGCTGGTAGAGCTGATACCACCCAACCCTGATCTCTGGGGCAGTCTGTGTGGAACTAACACACACTCGCAGTGGCCACATGGTTTCCTCCCAAAGATGTGAGGGGAGGTAGAGTATTGGCCATTGTAAACTTTCCCTCACGTAGGTTTAGAGGGCATGAGAGACTGGGCAAACTTGGGTTGTTTTCTTTCAAGCAGTGGAGGCTGAAGGGAGATTTGATAGAGGTTTATAAGATTATGAGAGGCATACATAGAGTAAACAGGAAGTATCTGTTTCCCAGGATTGATATGTCTAACACTACAGGGCATTAGGTGAGAGAGGGTAGGTTCAAAGGGGATGTGAGGGGTGAGTCTTTTACTCAGTGTGTGGTAGATGCCTGGAATGTACTGCCTACATTACAGGATTTTAAGAGACATATAGATAGGTACATGAATGTGCAGAAGATGGAGGGATATGGACATTGTGTAAGTAAGAAGGGTTAGATTTTGGGGTTTTTTTTTGCTTTAATTTTTAGCTGGTTCAGCACAACCTTGTTGGCCAAAGGGCCAGTTCCATGTTGTACTGTTCTATGTCAATGTCTCTCAGTGAGTGATAGAATCTAGGAGAAATTGATGGGGTTGTGGGGAGAATCAAATGGGATTAGTGTAGGGTTTGCGTGTGATGGTTGGTCCGTCAAATATTAGAGTGCCTGGTAACCCTGGTAATCTTTGCATTGATGGTTGAATGTGTTGGTTAGATTTTACAGGGTACTCATTGACTAAATGACTTGATTTTAGCTACACTGGGTTAGTTTTGCAGTCAGTTAGGCTCAGATAGCAGGCAGTTTGAGGACCAGAGAACAGTAATTATTATTAAGTGGAAACTACATGAACTTTGAAAAATCAACAGATCTGTTCGACAAGAACTAGGGATCTATGAAGTTGACATCAGAAGGACAGGAATAGAAAGTCAACAGACCTGTAAAGCTCATTATGCCTAAAGATGATGCAGCTTCGAGCCTGATGTTCAGTGGTAAATAAGTCTTCTGTAACACCTGGCCATAGCTTTTAATCTGTTTGATATGAATATTGTCTTCCCTCAAGTCCTCTTCATTTTCCTCCGAGTTGGTGAACAAATGGTGGCTGTCATTCTTTCGAAGAAATATTCTAAACCACTTAAACATTTTATGTAGCTGTCCCTACTGTGACTGTTAAAAGTATCAAAAGATTTCAGACAATCTCAATAGAATTCAGTTCAGAAAGAATGTGATTTTGGCATAGAAATGATAAAGGTCAATTGTGATATCTTTCTTTACAATGCAAACACATTCTATTCTAAGAATAGCTGGGTTTCTTAAATCACTGATTACAAATGATGCTAAATTCTGTTACATCATACAACAAAGACCAATGTCATAACTGTGGGACTGGTATTGAAAATACTCGTTGGAACCACAATTTACATTTATTGAGTGGCTTTAATATATTGTAGTGCTGTCTAATGGGGTTCTCTTGGTGACTGTATGGGTTTCCCTCCAGTGCTCTGGCTTCCACCCACATTACAAAGGGTCCACTGCAGATCATCCTAATCCTAGATGTGTAGGTAGATGGTAGAACCATCTAGATGAAGAGTTGATGGGAATGTGGAGAAAATATGCTGGGGGGGAGTGGAGGATCAGGATTGTTTTATAGACTTGCTGGACCAAATTACCTCCTTCTCTGTCATTAGGATGTAAGGCAATTTGGAACTCAATAGCTGCAGTTTGTTCTTGTAAAAAAATGTGTATCGTGTATGTTTTTTTTTTCTTTCAAATGGTATTTATCTGATGCTATGTACCTGTGATGCTGCTGCAAGTAAGCTTCTGATCGCATCTGTGTGTACAGGTACTTGTGCAGACGACAGAAAACTTGACTGACAAGTCTTGAACTTGAAATGATTTCTGTGAAGAGTTGTGTCTCTTGCCTCCTGATTCATATAATTCTCTGCTCAGCTATAAGACTCTAATGGGGGAAATGGGACCCAGGTCTAAGCAGAAATAGGGAGACCGCCAATTGATGTAGGTGGCCATTGCCAGATACTCATCTGACACAGTTCTAACTTGTCACTTCACACAAAAGTGGTGATCTCTGAAAATCTCAGCTGTTAGGTTCTGTATCTTCAAAATATTAAACCAATTCAAAGGAAGACACAGGAAACCGGGAATGTGGGTCTAACTTCATGTTTACTTAAAGTGAGGCATGGAAGTATCACCTTGTAGCGTGATGACATATATAATTTGTACATATAACCCATAATTAATTAAATGAACAAGAATGCTAAATCAACCAATATATATACAAACTTACTCAAGTAATATTGAAATATTAAATACACAGCACTCTTCCCTGCTTAACTATAAATTCCATCTCAATAGAGAATGCATCTCAACTACATACACAGGATATTATACAACTACTAGATACAGACATCCACAGCATAGTAAATTTTAAATTGTCCCATTTGGCCTAATGACTTAATTGCTATGGAGGATTTCTTACCCTTGTGGGATAATATCTTTCCTGACAAGGGGGTCACTCTGCTTGCCAGGTGAGACTTGTGGCTGTGAAATAATCTTAGATTCTGTGGCCTCCTCCGTGGTGGTTGTAGGAATTGACTCTGAGACTGCAGGAGGGTTCTGACACCTCTACATATCTTTCTTATCCTTCCTTTTCCTTCTTCTAGTTTGTTCATCTTGATCTTGGAAATGTACATTTAATTCACTAGCGTATTCTCTTATTAATCTTTCCATGTTTCCTTTATGATCTGATCTCTCCTCTTAGTTTTCTCATCCACAACATCATCTGCTGAATCCTCCATTTTCGTATCTCCATTGGATCCTTTCTCATTGGTCTTCCATTCATCCAGCTGGGCTTTGGTCTTAGCATCTACGTTTTCAGACAGCTTTTTGTCTCCCACTTCAAGTTGATGCAATAACCTTAATGTATGCAGAGTTGAGTCTGGTTCTTTATACTCAGAAAAGCTGAATGCTTGCAACTTTCCTGAAGCTCTTTGAACTCCCTTCCAGCTTAAAGCTATGCCACATTTTAAGTTCGCTTTCAGCTGGCTCTATTGTATGGGATGTGGTAGGCAAATGGTGGATGATCTCCAAACAGCCATTCATGCCCCCAGAATACTGGTCCTCCTGATTTTACCACATATAAATTCAATTTGGCTTGTTGGTTCTTGTACTTTACTGTTACAAATATCATTCCCACAGAAGTTATATTTTCTCCAGTATAAATTCTTAGTTACGTATCTGCAAGCTTCAAGCTTCTTTGAAATGCTGTTCAAACTCATTTTGTGGAATGACTGAAACAACCGAGCCAGTGTCCAATTCCATTTAAATTCTTTTGCCATTCACTTCTGGGTAAGCCATATTGCTTGTCTATTGTTAAGTTTCATATTGTAAATCTCAAGGCGACACAGTCCTGTGTCACTCACATCAACAGCATGCAGATTAGTGCTCTTTTTGAAACTGCAACTTGATTTGTTATCTTTTTCTCTTTCTCCGTTTATTTTTATCTGCTTAGCATGCCCATTGTATGTGGCCTACTTTGCTGTATTTTCTGCAAATTCTGCCTTTAAACCTGCATTTGTTTGGTATATGTGAGCCCTCGCCACAATGGTAACACAACTTCTTCAGCCAGGCAGGTTTCTGTTTAGATGCTGTAATTTTGTTTCCCCCCACTTTCATTCTGACTGCAACGCAATTGCATCTCTGTCTGAGGTTTCCATTGAAATGATAATTTCAACTGCTCTTTTAAATGTAAACTGTGTTTCAGTTAGGAGCTATTTTTGAATGTTTTCTTGTATGATTTCACTAACTAAACAATGTCTTTCTGCATCATCAAACCCATTACCATACTGACAATGCTCAATCGCTTCAATTCAACCAGATACATTGAAGTGGACTACCCATCCTTTTGATTCCCCTTATGAAACCTAAACATTCTGCAATTAATGATGGTTTTGATTCTAAATGTTCCTGCATTACTTTGACAATATCAGCAAAGTTCATTTCAGCTGGTTTGTTTGGAACAACTAAACTTCAAAGCAAACAGTATGCCTTTAAACCCAATAATCTCAACAAAATTGGTACTCATTTCTCATTTGCTATTTCATTTGATTGAAAATATTGTTGAAATAGCTCAGTACACATATTCCAGTTATCTTTTGTGTAATAAAAGGCATCAATTTTTTTGATGTAGCTAGACATTTATGCTCTTTTATATTATCATTGTGGGCACTTAAAACCAATCTGCACTACTTAAAGTGAGGTACAGCATCGGTTGTGCCAACAACTGGTGGGTATTCTCTGAACTGGAGTGACCTGGTAGGCATAATGTATCCACAGAGGGAGCAGGATCCACTTATTTTGATACTATGCTGCAGGTGCTGAGGATATGTGATAGCCTGGTGTCCAGGGCACCAGGAGGCTTTCCAACCACCCACACAGCAGATACGTGTGGTGTACAGTTCCAACAGCCCAACAGCCAAGCCTCAAGGACTTGCATGCTGTTCCACAGGAAATTCTCTGCCTTTCTTCCAGAGTAGAACTGGCAATGGAATCTGAGAGCATTGAACATAGCACAGGAACAGACCCCTCAGCCCACAATTTTTAGCCAATAACAGGCCATTACACTAATCCTTCTGCCTGCACATGGTCCATATCCCTCCAATCTCTGCACATTCATGTGCCTCTCTTAAATGCCTCCACTCCACCCCTGGCAGTGCATTCCAGGCACCCACCACACCCTATGTAAAAACTTTCCCCACACTTTGGACTTTCCTCTCTTACCTTAATTCTTGTCCTTATTGTGTCAGACATTTCAACTCTGAGAAAATGATGCCAGCTGTCTACTCCATCTCTGCCTCTCAGAATTTTATAAACTTCTGTCAGTTCTCCACCCCCCCCCCCTCACTTGAGAGAAAACAGCCTTTCCCTATAGCCATATCCTGACAGCATTTAGGTAAACCTCCTCTGCACCCTCCCCATCCTTCCTGTAACTAAAATTGAATGAATGCTATCTAACTAAAGTTGTATAAAGCTGCAGCATAGCATCCAAGCTCCTGAAATGAATGCCTCAAAAAGCAAAGACAAGCATGGCATATGCTTTCTTTACCACTGTGTCAACGTGTGCAGACACTTTTAGGAAGCCATAGACATGGCCCTCTGTTCACCCCAAAGTTAATGGTCGTGCCATTAACCATGCACTTCCCTTTTACATTTTATCTCCCAAAGTCCATCACTTGCCTGAAGTTTCCCACCTTTACTTGAGATTTTTTCCTGAGCAGCAAGAGCAGTGGAATTTTTACTCAGTGGAATCCTACTCTTTCACATCTACTTTTGTTGCATTTATCTTGTCCTGGGCTTTATGTGGGAATGGAGACTTGCACGGCTCCAGTACAAATGGCTCAATGGCCTCAGCATCATTTCTGCTCCCTGAATATTGGCCAGTGACCCACACAAGACAGGGAGAGGAGGTTGTGTCTGATAGTGAGGCAGGTAGGGTATGCACGGGGTAGTGAAGGACGAGCCTTAACTCTTGAGCTTGTCCAATAGGTCTGAGATTCTCGCTCCCTGTGTGGATGGCAGATGGTGCTGAAGGAAAGATGAGCAACCAAACCAAGGCACCATGGTTCAGGGAGTTATTCAGGAGGGGGGAGAGAAGAGAAATGTAGTTGCAATGGGAACTAGTATAGTCAGGGGACTAAACAAAATTCTCTGTATGGGGATGAAGAGTTCTGAAGGCTGTGTTGCCTGATTGGTGTCTGGGTTCAGAACCATAGATCGTAAGACTCTGGAGCACAATTAGGCCATTCAGCCCATCAAGTCTCCTCCACTATTCTGTCATGGCCAATCCATTATCCCTCTTAACCCTATTCTCCTGCCCTTTCCCTGTAACCTTTGTTGCCCTGACAAACCCTGAACCTATCAACTCCACATTAAATATACTCAATGACTTGGCCTCCACAGTCATCTGTGACAATGAATTCCACAGATTCACTACCCTCTGTCTAAAAAAATTACATCTCATCTCTGTCTTAAATGGATGTCCCTCTATTTTGAAGCTGTACCCTCTGGTCCTAGACTCACCCGCTATACTAGGAAACATCCTCTCCACATCCACTCTATCTAGGTCTTTCAAAATTCAATCGGTTTCAATGAGAACTCCCTTTATTCTTCTCAACTCCAGTGAGTACAGGCCCAGAGCCATCAAATGCTCCTCATACCTTAACCCTTTCATTCCTGAAATCATTCTTATGAGCCTCCTCAGGACTGTCTCCAATGCCAGTCAAACTTCCCTTAGATAAGAGGCCCAAAACTACTCACAGTACTCCAAGTGCAGTCTGACCAATGCTTTATAAGGCCGCAGTGTCACATCCAGGAATGAAAGGGTTTAACAGGTGAGGAGCAGTTGAGGAGTTTTTATATTCTAGACCTCTTGAAATGAAAGCTAACATTGCATTTGCCTTCCTCACCGCTGGCTCAATCTGCAAATTAACCTTCAGGGAATCCTGCACAAGGATTCACAAGTCCCTTTGCACCACAGATTTTTGAATTTTCTCTCCTTTTAGAAAATAGTCTGCACTTTTAATTCTTCTACCAAAGTGCATGATCATACACTTCCTGACACTATATTCCAGCTGACATTTCTTTGCCCAGTCTCCTAATCTGTAGCCCCTCCACCTACATATCTTTCTATCATCTACAAACTTGGTCACAAAGCCATCAATTCCATCATCCAAATCATTGACATATAACATAAAAAGAGGTGGTCCCAACACAGACCACTGTGGAACACTACTAGTTATCAGCAGCCAATCAGAAAAGGCTCCCTTTATTCCCACTCTTTGCCTCCTGCCAATCAGTCAATGCTCTATTCATGCTAGTATCTTTCCTGTAATACCATGGGCTCTTAAATTTGTTAAGTAGCCCCATGTTTGGCATCTTGTCAAAGGCCTTCTGAAAATCCAGGTACACAACATCCACCAATTCTCTTTTGTCTATCCTGCTTGTTATTTCTTCAAAGAATCTGAACAGATTTGTCAGGCAAGATGTTCCCTTAAGGAAACCATGCTGACTTTGATCTATTTTAACATGATGCCACAAGTACTGTGAAATCGCATCCTTAACAATTGACTCCAACATCTTCCCAACCATTGAGGTCAGACTAGCTGGCCTGTAATTTCCTCTTTTCTGCCTCTCTCCTTCTTGAAGGGTGGAGTGACTTTTACAATTTTCCATTCCTCTGGAACCATGCCAGAATCAATTGATTCTTAAAAAATTATTACTAGTGCAACCACAGCCTCTTCAGCCAGCTCTTTCATGTGCTTCTCCAATTTGCAGACAAGTCAATATTATGATCTGCCTTACCTAGATTATTCTAGTGTGACATATACTGTTAACTTCACCAAGCGATGAGCATTATTGAGATGTGTCTTTCACATACTTTGTTTTGTTTGAGAAGTTCTGGCCAGGTGACTTGAGATGAATACTGAACACACATTCAAGCTAACTGACCAAGGAACTATAGGCCACACTGGGAGACATTTTTCTACATATGGTAAGTTGTGATCTGTAATGCACCACCTGATAACAAGGTGGACGTAACTCTAGTATCAATTCTCCAAGGGCATTGTTTAATGTTGAAGTAAAATTATGTGGATATGTAGAGAAACAGTAACTTAGTAAAGAGGCTTCAACTCTGAGTCTCACTTTTGAAATAATGTCTGATCCATTATCCCTCTCAACCCTATTCTCCTGCCCTCTCCCTGTAACCTTAGTTGCCCTGACAAACCTTGAACCTATCAACATCTGCTTTAAGTATAGTCAATGACTTGACCTCCACAGCTGTCCATAACAATGAATTCCTTAGATTCACTACCCTCTAGCTAGAGAAAATACATCACATCTCTGTCTTAAATGAACATCCCTCTATTCTGCCTCCAGAATTCTCTGTTTCTGGTTCAATAGACCAGGATCAACTGAATAGTTGTACCACAGAGTCAGTGGAGACAAATGAAATGTTTTCTTCTCTGCTTCGTCATTCTGTTAGTTTAAACCTCAGATGTTCATTCAAGTTCAGGATCTAAGATGAAGAATTTTTTATGTTTAAACACAATCTGATGGTAGGGCTAACCATACTAACCATAGCAGTAGCTGTACACTGTACTCCATTTCTAAAAATGGAGTACAAAAGCATTTTGTAATTTCTCCATTGAATTTCAAAGGGGGAGTAAATTGTCCATTTATATGGATGCGTAGGCAGAAATAATGAGAACAAAATGTCTATTTAAATTTTTATTTTAAAAATTCTATTCTGGTAAACAAAAGATGTCCTGCTTTTACTTCGATAAGACAAGATAAAGAGATCAATTGTAAATCAGATCACTTAATTACACAATACATTATTCGAGTAGTGGCAACTCTTCTCTAGCCACTATTCCTACTCATTCTTCAATAACATAGTCCTCAGTTTGCAGTCAATTTGATATTCCACTGATAACATTAGAATCTGATCTCACAAGGTCACTGCTGAAGTGTAACTCTCAGCCTCCCACCTCCAGGTGTAGTTTGGCTGGTGGAGAGATGATAGCCTGCAGGATAGTTACTTTAAACCTGCAAATGGAGAAATGTCCATAAATGCACACAATGACTGTCACATCCTGCAGAAGGTATTTTGCTTCTAATCCCTAAAAGCTGAAACACTGCATCTGCTGTAGATGTAACTTCAAAGGACTAATCCCTATTGCACCAGGCACTCCCCATGTGTGCTTGGCTCTTGTTTCACCTGTTGCCTCAATGGGATGCCAGAAAGCAAACAGGAAAGGAAGAATACCTAAACTAGAGTTGCAATATGTACAATGTATATCTTGATAATCAATCTCAAAAATGTGCAAATAAAAAAGCAAAACATAACCAGTGTGATCTCAAAAATAAAAAGTAAACAAGAAATTCAGTAGTTAAAAACATTTCAATTGACTCAAAATAAGTTAACACAGAATAAAGTGATTGCAATGGAATATGAATAATTTTGGTAACAAAAATATTTGAATAAAATGACTAATGTTGATTTGTTTGCTTGCTCTTTGGTTGGTGGGATGTGGTCTGAGGATGAATTCTGCCTGGTTCAGGGCGTGTCCTTTCATTTTCCACCATGCTACAGTGTTCAGCTCAGGGCAGACATGAGAGCTAGCATCAGTTTGAGAAGTCCTTAATACTGTGGTGTGTTGCAAAGTTTTGCATCAGAAGGCAGTACTAACAGCATTTCCTCGCCTTCCTGCAAGACGCACTATTTCCTGAGGGACTTTATCCAGTTGCTCATAAGCTAGGCGACCTTCTTCCCCTAGGAGTAGAAGGAACAGCAGAATATTAGAGCATTCAAACATTAGAAAGTTTTTGACAAGAACAGTCTTACCAAATGTATATTCACATAGTGTGTTAAGATAACTATTGAGTTAGATTTGAAAGCCTCTAAGATTCTTAATTACACAACTAGTTAGTTTGTTCCATGTATCCACAACTCAATGTGTAAAGAAATGCTTCCAGTTGTTAGTCTGAAATCTCCCCTCTACCTATGGCCCCATGTCCTTGATGACAGATTAATTTTGAAGTAGCAGCTGGCATCCACTTTACTTATACACTTAATGTTTTTGAACATTTCAATCATGTCTCCTTTCATTCTATCTCTATGTAGATGAAAAAGACTTAATTCTTTCAATCATAGCTCATATCTGGCAGACCTGGAATGAGTCTAGTCACCCCTCTCTGGACTCTGGTGCCTTCACATCCCTTACGCAACATGGAGACCAAAATTATACACAGTATTCAATGTGTGACTTAATGGAACACGGAATGTGAGAAGGGCTTTTTGATAATTAGGCTTGGATGAGGGAGCATGTAATTTTCATGATACATGATGCTGGTGATAATAAACCTGATTCTGATTCTGATCTTCAATACATCCAGCATTATATTAATCCCAAGGCAGATGGGCAGATCATAGAGTGACAGAAGTTTATTCCAATAGAAGAAGTCGTCAGTTGCAGCATTGTCCTTATTTCCTGAGTTGGATGCCGCTTTCCTGCTAATCTGAGTCTCTAAAGAACTTGGGTCACTTTTGTTGTGATTCAGGCCTTTCAGACAGTCTACACTCCACCATATTCTCTGAGCTGGCTACACCTTGCTGTCATGTTTCTTTCAGAACAGCCATTCCACTGCTTCAGGTTATGATAGTCTGTCATTGCTGGGATTGTCCTTGAGAGAAGAAATGAGCTTTGCTGAAACTTGAAGGTGGTGTTCTAACAAGAAATGTCAAAATAACCATTGGAAGGTCACAGGAGGTCCAAAATTTGCCCGATAGCTATGACACATGTAAATTCTTCCATACTGTCAAGAACAAACAATAGCAACAAACAAGCACCCACCTCACTAACAAAAATGATCTAAGGAAAGTTCATCAAGTACAGCAAGCCTGGCAGAGAACATCATTCTATTGGACATCATTGTTCCCTGCTCTTAGGTACACTTCTGAGACAAGGACTACCCACAGCAGGTACTGAAGATACACCGTCAGAGCTCCAAATCCATGGCCAAAGCATTATCAGCACCAACATTCCCAACACTGAGGCCATAATTACACTTAGTTGACTCCAATGGATCAATGTGACATTGAAAGAGAGCGTTATTGCAGCTAATCCTAGGTCAACTGGATGATCTCCCGTGCATTGACTTCTTCAGCTGAGTAATTAGGTGGGTTGTTAATCCTTTGCAATTACCTCCAGGCCAATATTTTCCTGGCTCTTTTGACCCAAGAGTATGGTAAAACCTCACCAAAGTAGATAGGTAAAGCAGTCCTAAATGTTGAACACAGAAGCTTGCTATCTAACAGTACTCACCAAGTGAGAGTAGCGATTCAGCAGCCGCTTGTCGTAGGACCTCTCTCTCTGATTGGCACAGACACACTAGGACATCAATACTTTCACAAGCCTGGGAGAAGAGTGAAATATGTTGAATTTATCAAATATGTATTGGTAAATATCTAGCTACCACACAGGTGACAACGTAATATCGAATAAACTACACTTTAAGGGACACACATTTGGTAGCACTTCCAAACTCTGAAACCGTTTGGAAAATTTCCTTCTTGACACTTCCTCATTAAGATTTTCTTTTAAGCTTCTAAACACCAGACTAAAAGGCACCCTGCTTATCTCCCCTTCTGTAGATTGCCATGGATTCTACTTCATCTCAGCAAAAAGCTTTCTTCATTTCACATGAGTTCTTGTTCTAATAGGTGCAGAGTTGCCAACTGTAGATTCATCTTAGGTGAAAGAACTCCAAAACAGTAGCCAACATACTTAGGTACAGTAAATACAAACAATGGCAGAAACAATTGGAGAAGTTCTTGCTTGCTTTAATTCCAGATGGCTGAATAAGGTTAAAAATCTCTCACATAGAATTGTGGATGTTTACAAAGAGACTAGCAGACTGCAAGATGTATGTCATCTCTTTGAAAGAACAATCCAAAACTAATTCCATTACATTTTCAAAGACTTCACTTTACTTCCATTGCACATATTTCTCTAAATATCATTATAAAGAATACATCATCTGTAAGAATGTGGCAAAATTCCTCTCAACAGGGATATTTCTCCTAACATCACTTCTCGGCAAAACAGTTATGTTAATAATTCATAGTCACATAGCTCAAGTGGCTGAACAATCCACGCTTAAATCTCTGTTAAATTTCCCCTCTAGATGGAAAAAATCTCACAATTCAAATCTGGATAAATATATGAAATATATTATAAAATGTTGCAGGGAAACAGCGAGGGAAGGTGATGTGAACAATTCCAGATATGATATGATGGAAAGAACTCGGTAAGCGCTCTCCTAATACATGTGGATTTACACGCACAAGAGCATTGCCTTGTCATTCTGCCATTGTTAAGGTAAGTGCCTGTGCTTCAGTGTCTTCCTGGGTATATTCCCATGATGGGTTTTAAACCGAGTTGATGCGCTCTGATTGGTTTTCCTGCCACACACGGTGGAATATTTCATTTCTTTAGTAGTGGCAATGTGTAAATGTGTGTATGTTGCTCATACACTGTATTTAAGGGAGAATTTTCTGTTTATTTTGTAATATGATTATAATCACATTGTGGGGTGCATTTTATTCTAATGTGTAGTCTTAAGTTAACTTTGTGGGTCATTAAAGGTGTGTGTTGTGGTGCCTAATAAATGGAGCTCATTACTCTCAGTGAGAGAGAGAGAGATCAGGGCTGCCAGTTCACACTGGATAAAGTATGTTATTGTGTTTTCTATATCTTTTAGTAAATATTGAAGGTTTTGTTTTTTACTATTTTGACACACCTAATAAACACCCTTGCACTATAGTGCTGAACGACTCCAGCCATTTTTTCCTTTGGTCATAACCCATGGATCTAACATTTGAATTATACATAAGTTCCTGAGCATGCTTTTGAACATTTTCATTACTGCGGATTTAATGGAAGTACTTACATTGATGCATTTCAGTGCTGCACAAGCTGCCCTCTGGAATTTGACATTGGGTTGGATGAGAGCCTTGGTGTAGTAAAGCAAAGCCTACGAAAGAAAGATAAACACCTTTTTCAAATACGCATTTAATGACCTAGATTTCGGTGTCAGCTGCAAACTGAAGGTCATTGCCATTGACCTGAGAGAAAATTACCCACAGAAACCGAACAAGCTGTGCAGACATACATCCCTATTTCTGGCATCACTTGCTGCCAGATATCAGCTCAGTGAGATACCACAAATTCAGCAACTGTGAAATAGTTAAACAAGTCATCAACCTAGAATAAAAAACACAAAATGCTGGCAGAACTCAGCAGGCCAGACAGCATCTATGGGAGCAGGTAGTGACGACATTTCAGGCCGAAACCCTTCATGAAGGGTTTTTTGTGTTTTTTATTTATTTCCAGCATCTGCGGATTCACTCGTGTTGTCATCGACCTAGAACAGCCTTGGTCCTCCCCACACAAAGGTATCTTGACTTGTTGAGAACTTTTAGCACTTTTGATTTTATTTCAGATTTTCAACATCTTTGGTATTTTATTTTGAGTCTAACTAACTTGACCATTTGAAACCTAACATTTATTTATTAGGCAACAGTCTGATATTTAATTATTCTGGTGTGGAATCAAAAGAAGAAGGTAAGTCATATAAACTAATTAGCTCATCAAATGCTTGAGAAATTAATCAGAAAAATCATCCAGTGAGCAGACAGACTGCTCTCCCCAAGCTAAGCATTGAATAGTTGCTGGGATGAGTGGGGAGGAATTGTTTCCAACAATGTGAGGGCGAGGAATCAGAGGGCACAGAATTAATTCAATTGGTAAAAGAAACACAAGGAATTACTTCCACAGTTAGCAGCAAAGAAAGTTTCTTCAAATGGGAATAGATGAAATGGAAACTAGAGATATGGGTAAATGACAGTGACAGGGTTAATACCTAGGTCTTAGAAAGAGCTGGCAGAAATACAGTACATTGAATTCAAAGTCTATCTGTTGTTGGATTCTTTAGTTTCTTGAGGCAGAAAACGGAAATCAGCAAAACTACATGCACGTGACATCCAAATGACATTGCCAATGAGTTATAAATAAAGTCAACAACAAAGCCAGTGTTACCACGTTAATCATAAGCACGAGAAAACTTCTGATGCTAGAAATACAAAGCAACACACACAAAATGCAGAAGGAATTCAGTAAGTCATGCAACATCTATGGAATTGAATTAGCAGTTGATGGTTCGGGTTGTGACCCTTCTTTGAGACTCAAGCTTAATGCTAGCTTGAAGATAATTGAGCAGAGAATTGTGACGTAACTCAGGTATCATGTCTGAGCAAGGAGCAATATGTTCTTGCTTGCTACTTCCTATACATCACACTATTGGCATACCAATAAAGCTCCAATAGTCTGGCACACTCAGGGCTGCTGGTGCTAGACAGCAGATTTGCTGGACTAGTATATATTATTCTATTAATAACCCAATACATTTTTAATTCTTTCTTTTTAGATGCTATACAGTATTATAATAAAATTCCCAGTGAACCCAGTAAGTATAAAGGGAATGTGAGAAACAGCAGGAACTGGGTCCCCAACGAACCCAGTAAGTGTAAAGGGAGTGTGAGAAACAGGGCAGGAACTGGGACCCCAACAAACCCAATTAGTGTAAAGGGAGTGTGAGAAACAGGGCAGGAACTGGGACCCCAACAAACCCAGTAAGTGTAAAAGGAGTGTGAGAAACAGCAGGAACTGGGACCCCAATGAACCCAGTAAGTGTAAAGGGAATGTGAGAAACAAGGCAGTAACTGGGACCCCAACAAACCCAGTAGGTGTAAAGGGAGTGTGAGAAACAGGGCAGGAACTGGGACCCCAACAAACTCAATTAGTGTAAAGGGAGTGTGAGAAACAGCAGGAACTGGGACCCCAACAAACCCAGTAAGTGTAAAGGGAGTGTGAGAAACAGGGCAGGAACTGGGTCCCCAACAAACCCAATTAGTGTAAAGGGAGTATGAGAAACAGCAGGAACTGGGACCCCAACGAACCCAGTAAGTGTAAAGGGAATGTGAGAAACAGGGCAGGAACTGGTCCCCAGCAAGTCAGGAGGAAGGCTCTAAAACTGGGGCAATGATGAGTCAGAAGAAAGTACAGGAACCATAGTCTGGTGAGTTGGTAGAGATGGCAGGAACCTAATGCATCATAGATACTCATAGTAGTAACTAACAAGTAAGGTGGCAATTCAGAAATTAAGTGACTGTCAATAAAACATCAATGCTTTTACCTTTTCTCTGAAGGTATTGTCCTTTGAAGCTGTGGCAAGGTAGGAAGTGGTGGCGTGTACCAGGTCACTGTTAGCTTCCACCAGAAGGAAAGCTATCATCTTTAATGTCTCCTCTAAAGGTTGAAGGTTCTCCACTGACTGTTCTTTCAACTTCTCCAGCTTCTTTTCTGGCTGCAAGGACTGAAGAGTCCGCAGTATTGAGACTGGGTTTGAGAACAAAGGAACATGTATTTCAATTGCCCATCTCCACCACAATTCAAAATTTGGAGCAACAATAAAGAGAGAACTTACATTTATTGCACAACTGCAGGATGTCTCGATAGTGGTTAACAGTTAATTAAGTATTTAGAAACATGTAAATATGGGAAAATCAAAATATTTGCAAACATGAAATCTCAAAAATGTCTCAAAAATAGTTGAACAAATTTAATCATGCTGGCTGAAGGATAAATGCTAAGCATGTGGTACAAGCCTCTTAAACAATGTGCTGAAACTGGAGAGGATTCAAAGGAGGTTCATGAAAACAATTCCAGGATTAATATGAAGAGTGTATGATGGCTCTGGGCCTGTATTCACTGGAATTCAGAAGAATGAGGGGTGACCTCATTGAAATCTATTGAATGGTGAAAGGCCTTGATAGAGTGGACATGGAGAGGATGTTTCCTATGATGGGAGAGTCTAAGACCAGAAAACACAGCCTCAGAATAAAGGGGCATCCTTTTAGAATGGAGATAAGGAGGAACTTCTTTAGCCAGAGAGTGGTGAATCTGTAGGATTCTTTGCCACAGGCAGCTATGGAGGCCAAGTCTTTATGTATATTTAAGCAGAGGTTAATAGATTCTTGAATGGTCAAGGCATGAAGAGATATGGGGAGAAGGCAGGAGATTGGGACTGAGAGGAAAATTAGATCAGCCATGAGGAAATGGTGGAGCAGAGTCGATGGGTTAAGTGGCTGAATTCTGCTCCTATATCTTATGGTCCTAAATATGAGAAATTTTGTATTGCCCAATATAAAATTTACAGAATATGTTCACACTACAAATATTTAGAAGTGTTCACACTATAAATGTATATACAGAAAAATGCTATGCAATGCTCATTGTATTTCTTGTATCCATATTTTATGAATAATTTTTTAAAAGAATACTGCTAGCTAGAAGTAACATTTTGCTCTTCTTCAGATAGTCTCAGAGGATGCTTTATACACATTGAGAGAAGAGACAGAGCTTTATTTCCATGGTGCATTCACTTCCTCTCACTCAGCACTGCGCGATGTGCTCAGGCCAGCTCTGCTGCTCTGATCTCTGGAGTGGGGCAGAAATCAGCCTCTTCTCAGTGTAAGAATTTCACCTGTCACTAATTCTCAGTTAGTCCTGTCCCATCATGAAATTTCATGTCTAGTGACAGCACTTCCAGGCCTGCAGCACCATCCTCTAAACTTAACAAGAGATCTACTGTACATAAGGGTAGCAGCATTCCCTGCTTGCTGTGTACACAGTGAACTCTCTTCAGTGACTAACTGCACTTGCCTTGTCTCTCCTAGTGTGTGTTAAAGATCCAGAACACTGCTTGAAATTGGTCACTGTTTATTATTCTCATGTACACTCAGATATAGACTTCTGCTGATCATTTCCTACATGTACATCAAGGTAATACAAAGTGAAAAACAGAAGGCAGAATAGTGTTACAGTCACAAAGAAAGTGAGATGCAAGTAGTCAAGAAAAGTGCAAGATGAGGTAGACTGAGAATCAAGAGTTCATTCTTATCATATAGAAGATCTGACAGTCACATCAGATTCCTGATGACACAGACAAACTTAAATGGCTGATCATCTTATTTTTATGGGGTCTTATTTGTTGCTTTGTTATCCCAATGATTACAGTTCAAAAGTAATGAAATGGCCACATGATTCAAGGTTCAAGATTCAAGCTTGTTTAATGTCATTTCCTGTTCACAAGTGTAAGGAGAGTGAAATAATTGTTACTCCAGATCCAATGCATTACAAAACAAAACATAAAAGATAAAGAACACAATAATGATCATTAAAAACACACAATGAATATCAATACATAAGATAGCTCATATATGTAGATTGATTGGATGTCCATAAATTGACATGAAGCTGTACATGAGGTGACTGACAGGAAATAATAATGTAGTGGTGGAGTTAGTGGGTAGAGGTGTTGATCAGCTTTACTGTTTGGGGAAAGTAACTTTTTTTGAGTCTGGTGGTCCTGGCATGCATGCTATGTGTCCTCCTTTCAGGTAGGAGTGGGACAAAGAGCCCATGAGCAGGGTATGTGGGATCCTTCATGATGATACTGCCCATTCTCTGGCACCTTTTTGTTTATATGGAAGGTGCTGTACAAATTCTTCCTTTTTTCCCTGAGGGGAGATTATTAAAAGGGCACAAGTAGAGAGATAATGGGCTTGATAGTGTAGAGCAGACTAGAAAACCTTTATTAAGAAGGTGTTGGTGGCGGGGGTTATGGTCATAACACTGCCTTTAACATTGCCTGCTCTACACTGGGAAGTTCGTGTGACAAGCAGCCAAATGGAGTAGAGTGGATTAAAATTACCTCTGGTGAAGCACATTTAATGAATTCCTCACTCTTATTATATATCTTCCTATAAATGAAGCCATGCCTTCAGACATAAAGAGTAGCACTTGACATGAATTGTATCTACTCAGTTATATACTGGGCATCATATAGAAAATCATTGGAGAAATATGGAAGCATGCAAGGCATCAGGACAAGAAAGGAATGTCAAAGAGAAAAAGAGTGGAATAGGAATGGGACAAGTTGATGATAAAACCAAAGATCTAATATTTGGAAATAGCTAATTGCTTCAGTTCATAGAACATTTGCTCAGGGAAGCAATAAACCAGAAATAATCTTATACCTTCATTTGCCAGTCGCGTCAGGTGACTTCTGAGGTCAGACGTGTTGAGGCTTCTCAGGTAGTTGGAAAGCTCCCAGATGGTTATCACCTCTTCCACACCGGGGCCAGGAAACATCTCAGGCTTATCTAGGATCTGATTCATGAGTATCTGAACTGCTGGGTAACAGAAAAACAGGAGCGAAATCAGCAAGGGAACAGTAAGATTAGGCTTAATTACAAGAACCTTTATATGCATCTTAAAATGCTTTTCCTAAACATAGCTCACCAGGACCTAGGATTGCCACTTGACACAGTCCATAGCTATCACTATTGTTCTTTCTATCCTGTTAGATATGGAGCTGTCACAAAGGTTTCCCGGAGTGCAAACCCACTTGCAAATCTTCAGTGGTAACAGACTAGATCTAGTCTTGGGTTAATGGATAGCTTGCATGTCTTTACTGTGGTACAAAAGTCTGAGACCATCTCCAGACAGTCCAACCAACTCTGTCGAAAATTCAGTGAGGTTGCCTTTATTGAATTCCTTCATCATCAGTATCCCAGACCAGCCACTTTGGAACATGAACAAGGTATACGTTGTTCCCAATAGTAATATCTACAACTGGCATCATTCCAAAGTCACTACACAATAGCTTTAAACAATTAGGGCTACACATTAATACCTATGTAAATCTCCATAAAGCCACAATACTAAACACCATTAGAATAGTCCAAAAGTTCCTAATAATTGAGAAATAAGCCTGCTTGGCTATGCCCATACTTCAGGTTTAACCAGCTTGAGCTGAAAAAAATACAATAATAACAATAACAATAACAATAACAACAACAACAACAATAATAATAATAATAATAATAATAATAATAATAATAATAATAATAATAATAATAATAATAATAATAATAATAATAAGCAATAAATAATGAGAAAATGAGATGAAAAGTCCTTGAATGTCTATCCAGTTCAGCGATGGGGCAAGTGAAGTTATCCCCTCTGGTTCAAGAGCCAGATGACTGAGTGGTAATAACTGTTCCTGAGGCTGGTGGTGAGGTGAGGTGAGGGTCCTGAGGCTCCTGTGCCTACTTCCTGATGACCAGTTACACTGTCGTGCTGACGTAGCTCACTAAATAATGAAGAAATTCAGATGCATATCTTCAGCAGGCATTCACGGTGTGGCAGAGACCTCCATCAAGAGATACAGTGGCATTTAGGAGATTGCTGTGAAGCCAGCAGCTATCCAAAGTCACCCCACTACCAGCACTCAGAAATGTTACTTTGCCACCCTTGACATGCACTGCTACCTGCCTCAGCTCCATCCACATCAGATCTTTCTGAACTTTGGAAGAGTGCTGGTTAAATTAAAACCTTTCTTTATATGGTCAAGAGTAATATCCTTTACCCTTCAAAATACTACTTCTAAACTACTTGGAGAGGAGATCCTTACATTGACAATTGGAGGTTCTGCGAATCGGAAACAAAAGTGAAAAAGGACAGAATGACCCAAAATGTCAAGCAACGTCCACAGAGAAAAAGACAGTGTCCTGAAAAGTTACTTCTCTTTCAATTTCTACTGCTGTCTAACCTGCTGAATGCTTTATCTTTTGACTCCTCCATTCATGCACAATCATTTCCTTAATAGGCAGGTAAACATTGAACCAGAAGGACAGGAATTTGCTGTACCTGTTTCACAATGACCGGGACCAGTCTTGTCCGCATTTTCACCAAAGTGGATTCTTATTTGATTCATCAGTCTGTCCGCTGGCACATAAAATGCATTTCCGGTGCAGGAACTCTCCAACCAGGTGTACTGCAATTCTGGATGTTTCTGTAGGAGTGGAGGAACTGTAGAAACAGGATTAAATAATATGGGTCAATAGAAAGTGGAAACATGATAACATAGAAAACAAACTATAGGGAGCAGAAGGATGCAAGAAAGATAAGAGGAGTTGATCATCTGACCTCTCAAGTCTGCCACCCATTTAGTATGATCATGACTGATCTGCCCTCAATTCCAATTCCCAATTGCCTTCAATTCCATCAGTTTACAAAAAAAAAATCTATTTTCTCCTTATGTACACTCAGACCTAACTGCCAGAACCTTCTGGGGTAGAAAAATCTAAAGATTTGCCCCATTCCTAAACACTTCAGTTTGAAATGAATGGCCCTAAATCTTGTATAGCCTATCATTTAAGACTTTCCTGTTGGTGGAAATATCTGAGTTTATGCCAAGTCAAGACCACTAGGAATCAGATATGTTCAGTAAGGTCAGCCTTGACTCCTCTAATCTTGAAAAGAATGCAGAGCCAGCCTCAGTAGAGGAGAACAGAATACAGCTGGAGCTTGTTTTGACAGCCGAAATGGATCTGAGACCTCAAAGAAAACTGCTATGTCTATATATCCATTCTTTAGCTTTACTGAAATGACTAGGTTCACAAGATCCCTTCCTGCTAGGGGCTTCTTCTACACTTTGCCTTTTCAACACTTTTCTGCACTATTCGACCAAACTCTGTGTGATGAAGACAAAATTGAGGTGCACAACTTTAAATCAAAGCAGAGTATCTGTAACACAAAATGGTGGGTCAACACCAGAGGTGTCATTGAGTCGTGCAACTCAAAAACAGTCCCTTCGGCCCTGCCTGACCTTTTGCTTAGCTACACTAATCCTATTTTCCTACTTTAGGGCTATCTACTTCATGCCTTACCTATTTAAATTTTCCTGCCTGGTGCCTGTAGAATTTATAAGGAGTAATGACCTGGCTAATGAAGCCTGTGTGTTCTGAGTATGTCCCCAGCACAGACCAAGTACTTTGTAGAAACTTGAATTGTGATGGAAGCTGGTGTCAAGAAGCTACAATGGCCCCACTGAGCAGACTTCTAGTGTGGACTGAGCGTGAAGAGAGAGGAGGGAAAAGAGCTTCTTCCTGAGGTGAATGCATTCATCCGTGACTAGTGGATGTCAACTTTAAAGCAGAGCTTTGGTTCCATAAGGGATTTCTGCTATTACTGACCGTCTAAAACAGGATCACTGCTCCCCATTTTCTCCAAGCTGAGCTCAGTCAAGTTTTCTAGCACACAGGTCTGTTGAGAAATCTTATCCAGGAGACTATCCCGAATGACTGGATATTCTTCAAACGATAGAAGTTGCTGTTAAGTGGAAAAAATACTGTTAAAATTACTTTGTTCATTTTAATTAGTCCTGATTATAATGTGGTGTATTAATGCTCCTCCAAAATTAGAATATCCTCTTAAATAGTGTAAGAGCAAGTGACACATTATAATGCATATTCCCACTGTTTCTAACAGCTATATGTTATTTCTTTCTTTCATGTTTCTTTTTCTCATGGAAAATTCACCAAAGCTGATCCAGCTTTAGTGCTTAGATGGAGACCTAATCCCCATAAGACTTTGCATTGGTGACTGCAGTAATTTTACACCTAATGTGTTAGTGGCTGTCCTAAGCTTTTAGATGTAAGGACCATACCTCAGAAGCTGTGTCCATGTCAGTTATCATCATGTGTTGATGAACTATCTTAAGTATAAGGAAAGAGCCTGCTTATTCACACCAACAAAGTTTTGTTGCCATATTTAGTTAATAATTATTTAGGATCATAGTGTTATGGAGCTGTATAGCACAGAACTTTGGTTAGCTCATCTGAGCCAATTGTGATGCAGTCACTCGAACAGGATCTGGATAACTTTGATCAGTAGCTTGAAAGGAAATCTCAGGATAATGACTTTCCACTCCATTCCACTCTAGTCAACTGAGACTAGCAAGCCAGGACTGTCATGCCTATGTAGCCATGTGAGGAAGCTATCGGTGTACCTTTCCATACACTTCATCAGTAGACTCTACATAGAGTCCAGCAGAGCAGCTCCAATTTATTCAAATTTCCTAGCAGCTACCCAGTGCCAGATTCTGTGGGATAGTAAGGAAGATGGCGAACATGTTCTTTTTTTAATGTCCTGAGTTTTGTCTGTTTTCTCTTTAATGTTTTAGTTGATTTTGTTATTTTATCTTATTGAAGTAACTTGATGATTTTAATTTGCATTTTAATGTAAATTCAGAAACATTCAAATTGTGTCAGGAGCATTGTTAGCTGGCGAAACTGGTGCTAAAGTTTTACCAGCTGCAAAAGCTTTTCAGTGGAGGTTTGGGGCCAAGCTCTTCCATTACATTGTCCAAAGACCAGACAACACTGGGGTCTTTAAGTTGGAGGAACTTCAGGTCACCAATGTCGACTGTACATTTTCCATAGATGGTGCCTGGCCTGCTGAGTTCCTCCAGCATTTTGCATGTGTTGCTTCGATTTCCAGAATCTGCAGATTTTCTCTTGTTTGTAGGTTAGAGGTGAGATGTGGACAGGCAGGGTAGATCTCTGCTACAGTTGTTTAGTTAAACCATCAAAAGTCCCATCAAATACCAATTAATAAATGAAGTGATTGCATTACCTGGAACAGATGTTCAGAATGCTGTAGGTGCTTAATGATAGCCAGATCAAGAGATTCGTTGCCGGTGGTGAGTGGTAATGGACTTCCTGCAACACTAGTACCAACCCCAGTGTCTTCTGTCAATGCCTCACTGAGGTGACCTCTGGCATCCGGATGCACTGGCCTGATGTCATCGAAAACAAAGAAAACTAATTGCATAACTTATACTCTTTAAATTATGCATTATAGAAGGTAAAATCCAACCTTTGACAGAAAGAGACATCAACAAACACCACTGTGAAAATAAGAAATTGAAGCAGGAGTAAGCTTTACAGTGGCTCAAACCTGCTCCCCCATTTAATGAGGTCATGTCTCATCCAACTTTATATTTCTATCAGATATCCATATCCCTGGAGTCCTTTAGAGTCCAAACATCTATTGTTTTCTGTTGAATGTACTTATTGGGATCTGAGAAGTACAATCCTTGTTGGTAAATAATTCCTAATACTTACAACTCTCCAACCAAAATTGTTCTTTACACCTCAGAGTTGTTTCTAATCCTGAGATCATGCACCCTCACTCTAGTTGCTTCATCCTGACAAAACTGCCTGTCAGTGCTCTACTTTCAATCCTTCACATGCATCAACAGACCCACCTCTCATTCTTCTAAACTCTGGAAGGTGCAGACTGGCCTCTTATGTCAATCTTCTCTTCCTAAAAATCAGTGAACTAGTTCTGCATTTGCTCCAAGTCAAGCCTATCTATGCAGTTAAATAATTGTACAGTCACACAGCTTCGTGTATTGAAGAATCCAAAATCTATGAAAAATAGCATGAATACAAATGGATCTGAAAGTTTGTGGTTTTCATTACAGATTTTATAATGTTTCTGATGTATCAAGCCTAGGGGCACAGGGTCATTCACTGTCATATCCACCAATGCACCACTTCCAAGATTTGCACTGGCACTGTTGTGGCTTCTCAAATGCAACTACTGTACCCAGTAGTGCTATTGAGGAAATCTACAGCTGTTTAAAATAATTATTCTCCGTGTCTCACACATTAAACTTCTGTTCTCAAATTTTCCTGTCTTTAATCTTGCTGTGAATCTTGCCCTTTATGGCACAACTAAAATCTTATTTTTATGTCTCACTTTGGTGAAATAATTCTGAATGATATAATTGCAGTGTCCAGTGCTGACTTCAGGATAATCTTGGTAGGGACACAATATAAGCAAGTATTTAACATACTGTAAGTGAATACTTACATTCCTTTCAAATTAAACATTGTGAATAGACAGGAATACTCTATCCTTCATTTAAAACCAAAGCAGGCCATGCAAACCATTCCTTCAATACATGAATTGGCATCTTTAGTTTTAATGCCCCATGTTAATTGTTCATATGAGATGTTTTTGTTTGTCAGATAATGATATTGGGCCAATTACCAGATGATTATGGTTACGGAGCTGTGTCAATCAGAGGGGTAGGTCAGCATTCCTAATGTGGCCTTGAGAGGGAGCCCTTGTCTCAGTGTTGATCAGAACATTTTGCTGATGGAAAGTCTTGACTTTGAGAGTGGGGATAGACATTTAAAAGTCAAAACAAGATTAATGTTAAACCATTTCACAAGGAATTTCTTAGGGACAGTCAAGCTGTAACTTTGCAAACCAGAAAGTTATCAATGACCTGCTCATTTTACATTGGACTCCTTTGCTCAGGGAACCTGCAAAATGATCTATTTCGTAGTGTGAATACTTTAGGCATTCTTAATTATTACATAATTAGCATTACAAAATCTTATGGAAATTATTACATGTTTAAACATTACCATGGTCTAGCACGATAGAAAGAAACCTCCCAGATAAGGGTATGGTAACATTTCACATACTGTTAATCACTAAAGTGAGTTTCTGTTTAAGTCTTGGAAGCTTAATTAATTTGCAAAGAATTTTGAAGTAAAATGTTATTGTCTCTTCATTAACATCTCTTTGAGGAGAATGAATAATGGAGACTTGTGACCAGATCCTAGAGAATGCACTGAGAGAGGTATGACTGTAAGTAAGCAGATCCAGACCTTTGACCAGTCTAGACTTAATCTCTGACATTTGCACATTTTATAACCATGAACTTTGATTCAAAAGTTCTATCAAATCTCTCAGATCCAGTCCTGACATGATATGGGACCAAATTCTTACAAGGAATAATTTTAAAAGTTCATATCAAACAATAATTGCTAAAAATATATTTAAGTTTAAGTCATACATCAGTATCTGTGGAATTTCAATTGCCCAATAGTTGTCCCACTTGAGAGCAGGTAAGATATCTCATGATAAACTTGAAGAGCAGGGATTTCTTCCAATATTCTTGCCAACATTTAATCAAACAATTTAAAAGAACAGAGTAATTGATCATGCATTTCAATTCTTCCTCTGGGGCCTCTCTTTGTACATTAACCATGATTCAAAATGAATTAGTTGAATACTCTGGAATTATGAAAAGCATTTCTTAAATGGAATACCTTACTTCTTGAGTCTATTCTCAGCCTCTAATTCACCTCCACATATCCTTTAATTCAGGCAAGAGTCTGTTAATCAGTTGAATGACTCAGGCTAAAAATTCCACAAGGTCTTTTGAGACCAATTAATTACTCATTCTACTCCTTAATATGAACTTAAATGTTATTAAGAAAACTCAAATTTTATAACTGGAATTGAGGTTGCTCTCTGTGTTGGGTTAAGCAAAAGGGGAAGTTGCTTAAAGTGGAACGGAACTTAGGAAACAGAAGAGCATTGTTATGATGTGTTTCCCAAAGGTGCAAACCAGAACTCTATCAGGCAATGGCTGGATGGGATGGGCAAACTAATATCAGTATCCTGTCCTAGGCCAACATCTCAAAGACAGTGAGGTCATCCTTGCATTCAGTCAACCATTTTGAACAGGCCATATTTGTTATTTTCCCTCTTCTGGGCTCTGCTTTAGGAAGAGATGCCAAGTAGATAGAGGAAAATATTCTAAGATGTGTTTAAAACATCCTTGAAGGAATGCAGTGAACTCACCATCCCAAGGATCACTCAAATTAGTTTTTCATCAAATATTAAAACAATTCAACACCTCACTCAATCCCCATCTCCAATCACTCAATTAACTACAAAGTAAATCAAACTAAAGTGACATCATCCTTTTGCTTATTGAGAAGGAGGTAAACAATTCTGATACCCCTGAATTTCTTTCTCAGGAACTTACACAGCGTTCTTCTGAGGCTCAACCTCGGAGCATTCAAATCCATCATTATCAGCTTCTTCACCGCCGCCATCGTCCTCCAGGTCTGAGGTGTTCAGGAAATCGAAGCTTTCCAGAGCACTTTCAACTGTGAGACTCACGCTAGACTCTCTGCTTTGATTAGCACTTGGCTTGCACTGCAGGCAGAAGACATCAGAGAAGTTCATGGAACCAAACTGAGAATGTCAGCTAAGATGGAAAGCAAGTAAATACCATATTGTTTTGAGAGAATAGGGAGAACTAAAAACAGAGCTGGAAGTGCAGTGGACCTCACATGGAAAAATACACAAAGGAATGGAGCTGTCCGGTGTATCACAGTATCTAATGACTGAACTTAGAGAATATCAAACATTTTTTTCAAAGGGCTCTTCCTTGTCCAAAGAAATAAGATGAAATATTTTTTAACAGTTAGGACTAAATGCTGCAAGATCAGATTTGCAGAATTGCAAACTTTCTGGTTATCTGAAATAGGTCATGATGTGCTCCATAGTCATTTGAACTGAATCTTAGATCCAGGTATGAGTGCTTAGACATCTGCCAATTTGAATCCAGCTTGTCCTCCTGATGAACCCATCTCTGGGGAAAAAAGATTGCACTCTATGACACTTGGATACTTGCTCAGCTGTCAATGTTCAGAACTATCTAACTAAGCAATAATTCCATATTTAGGACAGTCATTTTTAAACAGGCATTTCGGATAACTTGCAAAACTAGATTTTTCACTTTGGGGTAACATGGTCACATGGTAGTTAACATAACATGATTACAATGCCAGCGACTCAGGTTCAATTCTGCCACTGTTTGTAAGTTCATACATTCTCCCTGTGATTGCATGGGTTTCCTCTTCACGCTCCCAAAGATGTATGAATTAGTATGTTAATTGGTCCCATGGATGTAATTAAGTTTGTTGGGCTGTAAGGACCTGTTACTGTGCAGCATCTCAGAATCAGAATCAGGTTTATTATCACCTGCATGTGACGTGAAATATGTTAACTTAGCAGAGAGAGAGAAATAAATAAAATAAAACATAATAATAAATAAACAAGTAACTCAATTATGTATAGGGTTTGGGAGGTCTATTATATTGGTGCTATTTATAGCTTTTTTTTCTATGTTAATTATCAACAATGTAATCCCACTCCCTTTATACTACTATGATTATTATGATTGTTATGTATTTACTTTTGAAAAACTTAATAAAAAGATTGAAAAAGAAATCAATTACATATATTGAATAGATTACTAAAATATGAACAAAAACAGAAATACTGTATATTAAAAAAGTGAGGTAGTGTCCAAAGCTTCAAAGTCCATTTAGAAATTGGATGGCAGAGGGGAAGATGCTGTTCCTGAATCGTTGAGTGTGTGCCTTCAGGCTTCTGTACCTCCTCCCTGGTGGTAACAGTGAGAAAAGGGCATGCCCTGTGTGCTGGAGATCCTTAATAATGGATGCTGCCTTTCTGAGACACTGCTCCCTAAAGATGTCCTGGGTAGTTTGTAGGCTAGTGCCCAAGATGGAGCTGACTAGGTTTACAAGCTTCTGCAGCTTCTTTCGGTCCTGTGCAGTAGCCCTTCCATACCAGACCAAATAATAAATCAATGCCAGTACCAATACTGATTAATATACAGACCTTCAGCAGGTCCTCAAGTCGCATGACCTCTTGATCCAAGTCCAGAAGTTCTTTATATTGCTCTTTGTGTGGTTCCAGTGAAAGCAGGAGACCTTGCAGAGCTTCTTCCAGACTCATCTGTGAGGTCGACTGCATTCCTGCATAATCACTGGAAATGAAGCATTCAGAGTCCTGCCCCTCACAAGCTAGCCCCATTTCTGCTGAAGTCAGCCTCTTCACCAGTTGCTTGGTTAGATTACCTTCATAGGGATCCAGTTCCACTGGCTTTAGATCAGACATTTCATCTGAATCTTGAAGGATTGCCACTGTGACATTAGGTTCTAAAAATATATCACCGTCATGGTTTAACAGTGGATGGTGGTGTTTCATTTGCAGAGGTGACATGTCCCCAGTGTCTTTGATCTCTTCTACTGGCACTGATTCAACTGAAGGCGAATCACCAGTTCTCTCTATTGCATCTGTAGCTGCTGAGTCACCATTTATTTTCGTTGCTGCTGACTGAGATTCTGAGTCTTCATCTTGAGTATCCGGTGGAATCAAAATAATTTCAGGGTTAGAATAGACTCGACTAGTGGATGCCAGTTCAGGCTGATCGTCACAGTTGCCATTTGCAAGACAACAGTCTTTAAGAGAGATGGATGTTTCACCAGTCAAGTTCCCTTCATCAAAGATACAATTTTCAAGCTGCGAAGACTAGAACAAAAAATACATATCTTAGAATCTATTGACTGAAACATTTTATAGTAAATACTCCTTTACAAATAAGATGGCATCTTTGGAAAATTACTGATCAAATTGGACCATAAAATGTCATAAAACTGTGCATTAACACGGTAGATAAAAGGCTCCATGCGGCCAAAAACTTGGTGGCAAATTCTTCTCTAAATGATTGTTGGAAGTACCATTGGAAGGTGTCATTACAAAAAACATATTGACATTGTTAGGAATAGTAAGGGTTTCAAGCCTGCCTTATTTTGAATTTCACTTGTGTTGTCAGGCAGCTTAAGCAAAGCTATTCCTTAATGTCAGCTGCTTTGAAACCTTTGCAGTAAAATATGTTGAGCTTATGTTTACAGTCATTGGCGAACCTGAAATTGTTTTCCATTGGTCACTATTATGCCAATTGAGCACAAAGAGCCACTGGGAATAAAATCAGGAGCGTAATCTTCCAAATGCATGTTTCATCTGACAAAATGAGAATGAAAATCACATGAGATGTATTATAGGCAGTTTATTGATAGGGCTGGCTTTACACTGTCAATACTCTCTAGATGAGAATTACCACTGGTACTCCTTAGGCAAAAAAATACATTTTGATAGTTAATATTGAGCTGCTTTTACACGTTAGTTCAAAAATTCTAGTGAGGAACTGGTATGAAAAGACAAAATAATGATGCAATTACAACAGGCATTGCAAAATTTCAGCAGGCAGCAAATGGAGGGGCCTTTCGATTGACAGGTCAATCATGAAAACGAATAACTAAAATTGGAAAGCAGATTAAATCTCCCTCAACTTTGCATCTGTTCAACGTTCTGGTGTGAAAAGAATCAAGGGCTGGAGGACAGTAATTCCACATCTCCCCCTCACTTCAGCTATCAGATTCTCCGGCATGAGAGCTGAGGAACTGGTCCGTGCACCAAGTGTACACGTAAGCAGGGCCTTAACTCTTCCCGCTCGGTCTCCTGCAAGAACGTCGGGGCAGGAGGAAGGCTGCTCAAGAGGAACAATTGTGCCAGGCTCTGTCAGATGCAAAAGTTGGAGGAAAACAGGCAGCATTTTCAGAAGCTCTGGAAATCTGAAGCTCTATGGGTTCATCAAAGACTTTTAACAATATGGAGATCTTCTGGATGGTTTTCTGCCACAAAATTAAATACTTTTCATTTCAGAAATCCGGTGCCAAGTCTTCACTGGACCTGCTAACATCATACCTAACTGAATGCAGGTGGTTTCAGTTCATATTATGTAGTAAAACTGATCATCTAACTAATCAGAAGGAAATTGAAACCTATCCAGAACCTGTTAGATCAAGAACAATAGAATTTAGTCATTGGGGAAAATTATGTGCTTATATCTGGACAAACATCTGGAGTTAGCTTTTTCACGTCTATAGATGACTTACAATGTACACAAAAGAATTTGTCTTTCCAGCACAAGTTTTTGTTTCTTCACACTAACAGGTTGATGCAGAGCGGCACACACAAGAATTCTGGAGAATCAGCAGCAGCTGAGACAGGAAAACCCACACACACATGCAGCTGGCAAAATCTCACTCATGGAGAGAGATCTCTCCCACAAAGGCAACTCACGTAGTGTTCCGGCCTTTCCCTAGGCCACAGCCTAAGTGATGGCAGGTCACTGAATGAGCGGCTCCGTTGCAGTTTGTCAAAGAATGTGTCCCGCAGAGCATCTATAAATGACAGCCGCAGTCTGTTTGCTGGCGGCTTCAGGCATTTCTTGAATGTCAGAATTTAAAGAGTTAGTGCATGTGTTAGACACTTAATGGAAGAAGCTGAATGCTTCAACATGTCCCATGTTCGATCTCTATAAGAATCGAAGAAATAGCTGCAGGAGAAGGCTATTTATCCCCTCATGCCTGCTCACCATTCAATAAGATCATGACTGATCGTTTGCCTCAGCGTTAACTTCTTACCCCTTGATTCTCTCAATGTCTAAATGGCTGAGATAAAAAGCAACGAGTGTTCCTCATCTTCATATACTGCCAATGCCATTTAGTGAGATTTATTGGCACACAGGCTGTACTTCCAGAGTGGTCACTTTTCAGAAGGGCACCATTAGTTGATCATGACTTGGGAATTTCTGACACAGTGAAATATTACAAATAAATTTATTCTCTTTGCTTTACCTTTATCAGAGGGAAGATATTCATAAATGCACGCAAGTCTCATAATTTAGGAATCCATCAGAGTCACATACCAAATTTGTAACTGTATTCCTTCTGCAGTCCATAAATTCAGTGAAATCTCTAATTCTGCCAAATGAGATTTATCTTAAACAGTTTCAAAACAGTTTTCTCAAATTATGAGTATGTGCTCCTATTGTGGATACTCATTCAAATGAAGAGGCAGTAAGTGTTCTATCTTCTTCAGGTATTTGCTACTAAAATAGGAATTTATCAAAAGGAGTAATATTGTGGATCAGGTATCTTGATGTAGCTCTCAAATCATCGTGACCTAATCTCAGCTAGAATCTTACCAACAATTTGCCTTTAAAACTGAATAAAACCTAGTCAATTTTTTAGCACTCAGCGAAATACGTCTGAATTTTACCTGTCATTTTCAACTTTCTACATCTTCACATCAAATTCCATTCATATATTAATGGAATAATGGGAATAATTCTCTATCTCTCAGCAACACAATAAAGATACATGGTCCACTAACTCCATTTGGTAGTGAAACTTGGAGAGTCATTCTGCGCCAATCAGAAGAACAAGCAGTTACTCAGATCATAGACAAATTATGCAAATCTAATTTCTTTACGTCGTCTAGGTGAGTCCTCTGTCGAAGTAGTAGCCAGTCTTCTAGGTGGATTACAAACTGACTTTTCTCTTGAGCCCAGCTGTGGCTCCACAATAAAACATAATTATGCCAACAGCATACTTGGTTCCTATATAGTCCAAAAAGATGCATACAGTAGAATTCCAACTAGAAACCCAGAATTACCTCCTAATATGAAAAGCCAGCCTCCCCTCCATGAACTCTATTTACATTTTTCTCTACTTTGGATAAGCAGCTAACATAATCACAGGCCCCTCCCAGCCTGAACATCCTCTCTTCTCCGCACTTCCATTGGACAGAAGATACAAAAGCTTAAAAACACGCTCCACCAGGCTCATGCATAGCTTCATCCCGCTGTAATGAGCTTCTTGAATGGACCTCTTGTCTGGTAAAGGCAAACTCTTGCCCTCACTATCTACCTTGACATGGCACTTGACAAGTTGTGCATTATTGGTCACCTGAACTCTAACTGTAACACCATATTCTCCATCCTATGCTGCTCGTTCATTTATTTATTTATTGAGATATAGCGCAGAATTGGCCGCCAGGTAGTGGCGGGAATTGAATCCTGGTCACTGGTACTAACCACTATGTGCTAACTGTTGTGCTAACCACTATGCTACCATGTCGTCTCAAATTATTATTGTATTGTATTTCCCTTGTACTACCTCATTGCACTTACATTTGGGAATTTTTTGTATGAATGGCATGCAGAACTGAGTTTATCATTGTATCTCTATACAGGGGGTAATAATAAACCATTTCAAATCAATTCAGTCACCATTAGCAACCTTCCCAAACATATTTTGTCCTTAACAAATAAACATAGAAACATAGAAAACCTACAGCTCAATACAGGCCCTTCAGCCCACAAAGTTGTGCTGAACATGTCCCTACCCTAGAAATTACTAGGCTTAACTATAGTCCTTTATTTTGCTAAGCTCCATGTACCTATCTAAAAGCCTCTTAAAAGATCCTATCATATCTGCCTCCACCACCGTTGCCGGCAGCCCATTCCGCACACTCACCACTCTCTGAGTAAAAAACTTACCCCTGACATCTGCCCTGTACCTACTCCCCAGCATCTTAAACCTGTGTCCCCTTGTAGCAACCATTTCAGCCCTGGGAAAAATTCTCTGACTATCCACATGATCAATACCTCTCATCATTTTATACACCTCTATCAGGTCACCTCTCATCCTCCATTGCTCCAAGGAGAAAAGGCTGAGTACACTCAACCTGTTCTCATAAAGCATGCCCCCAATCCAGGCAACATCCTTGTAAATCTCCTCTGCACCCTTTCTATGGCTTCCACATCCTTCCTGTAGTGAGGCAACCAAAACTGAGCACAGAACTCCAAGTGGAGTCTGACCAGGGTCCTATATAGTTGCATTGATTCATGGCCAAGTGGTTAAGGTGTTCGTCTAGTGATCTGAAGGTCACTAGTTCGAACCTTGGCTGAGGCTGTGTATGTGTCCTTGAGCAAGGCACTTAATCACACATTGCTTTGCGACGACACTGGTGCCAAGCTGCTTGGGTCCTAATGCCCTTCCCTTGGACAACATTGGTGGCGTGGAGAGAGGAGACTTGCAGTTTGGGCAACTGCCGGTCTTCCATAAAAAACCTTGCCCAGGCTCGGCTCCTAAATTCATAATTGATGAAGGCCAATACACTGTACTTCTTAACCACAGAGTCAATCTGCACAGCTGCTTTGAGTGTCCTATGAACTCGGACCCTAAGATCCCGCTGATCCTCCACACTGCCAAGAGTCTTGCCATGAATACTATAATGTGCTGATTTCCTTCGAACCTATAACCTTCAGCTGTTTGCTTATTTTAAGCCAAAAATTTTGTATCTATAACTGCTAAAACAAATTGAAACAAATCTGATTTCATTTGAAGCATTAAATTAAGAAGCATTTCTTTTGGAGGTGTGGGATGGGATTTCACAAGTTGGCAGTCCTGACGCAGAAAGTCACTTATAGGAAGCAAGGTTCTGGAATGCAGAATATTTCATCCACTCAAATTAACAAACGAAAACTAATGCCCCTGTTATTTCACCTGCAGTCAGAACATATAATTCAGCCACAGTGATTGTTTTGTTATAATGGGATATGCAAATGTCAAGACTTCCTGTTTTCATCACCTCGATAGACATAAGTTCCGCAGAACCCAGTGGAAGCTGACTTCTACTTAACTCCAACCTTCAACAACATCTGCTGTACGGCTGCACACCAATCATCGCTATTCTAAATGAAGCAATTAAGATCAAAACTATGATAAGCTTTGTTCTTGAACTGGGTTGGGAATAAGTAGGTTTTGCATTTCAGCTTGACAATCTGCAGAGAGATGCAGCTGCTGAGTTTTTACTGACATCCTAATGTACATTAGGTTACTCCTTCCTTATTGTGATCAACTGACAAGTCAAACTGAAGCATTGGGATAATAACCAATGATTTATTGTCAATAGACAATAGACAATAGGTGCAGAAGTAGACCATTCAGCCCTTCGAGCCTGCACCGCCATTTTGAGATCATGGCTGATCAACTACTATCAATACCCGGTTCCTGCTTTGTCCCCATATCCCTTGATTCCCAAATCCATAAATTACCTATCTAGCTCCTTCTTGAAAGCATCCAGAGAATTGGCCTCCACTACCTTCCAAGGCAGTGCATTCCAGACCCCCACAACTCTCTGGGAGAAGAAGTTTTTCCTTAACTCTGTCCTAAATGACCTACCCCTTATTCTCAAACCATGCCCTCTGGTACTGGACTCTCCGAGCATCTGGAACATATTTCTTGCCTCTATCTTGTCCAATCCCTTAATAATCTTTTATGTTTTAATCAGATCCCCTCTCAATCTCCTTAATTCCAGTGTGTACAAGCACAGTCTCTCTAACTTCTCTGCGTAAGACAGTCCAGACATCCCAGGAATTAACCTTGTGAATCTACGCTGCGCTTCCTCTACAGCCAGGATGACCTTCCTTAACCCTGGAGACCAAAACTGTACACAATACTCCAGGTGTGTTCTCACCAGGGCTCTGTACAAATGCAAGAGGATTTCCTTGCTTTTGTACTCAATTCCCTTTGTAATAAAGGCCAACATTCCATTAGCCTTCTTCACTGCCTGCTGCACTTGCTCATTCACCTTCAGTGACTGATGAACAAGGACTCCTAGATCTCTTTGTACTTCTCCCTTATGTAACTCTACACCGTTCAGATAATAATCTGCCTTCCTGTTCTTACTCCCAAAGTGGATAACCTCACACCTATTTACATTAAACATCCAAGTCACCCTGAATTCTCCTAACATCCTCATCACATGTCACACTGCCACCCAGCTCAGTATCATCAGCAAATTTGTCCACGATGAATCTTCAAAACCATTGCTATGTGAGTCAACAGTTACAAACAGAAAATAAGGGAAGTTAGAATTCACAGAAAAGCAAAAACCATACCCCGTTGTTTTAAATATTATTTATCAGCATGCATATTTTACTTAATTGTACATGGTTTTCAATGGAGCACGTTACTTACAAAGAAGGAGAAGTCATCGAAGGTGGGTGTTTCTGGCGTGCTTTGGCTATATATGGAACTGCGCCTCTGTACACTGGTAGCTTTGTGCAGATTGCCAGTGGATGGAGTCAGGTCTTCTTTATCAAATGGACTGCAAATACACAAGGAAAAAAACAATGTCATTACAAGTGTCGGCTTGATAGCAAAATAGACACCCCCCCCCCCCACCCCCAGCTGCAGGAGCAAACTTGGCAGCTGCAGAATGAATAGAACATTGAGCAGGAGAGAGGAAGAGTCTGCAGTAGATTTTCTGTAGGTGTCAATAATTGGACCATTGCTATCTAATACATTTACTAGACTTGGATACACTGGGCAAAACTTCAGAAAAAGCAACCCCGCTATGTCTGTCTAAGTGAGACAAGTACAGTAAACAGCGAGGAGGACAGAGCTGGACTTCAAGGGAACAAAGGAAAGTTGGTGGAATGGCCAGACAGGTGTGAGATAAAACTCAAAACACAGAAGTGTGAAGTGACATATTTTGCTAGAAAGAATGAGGAGAAACAGAATAACATACAGGGTTTAATTCTAAAGGTGTGAGTGAACCCCCGTGAATAAAGCCATTAGCAGCAAAGTAATGTTGAATCTTTCTTAAAACCATTCTGGACATAAATGAAGCATTATGTCCCATTATGGGCATGAAATTTCAAAAAGGTTATGAAGGCTTTTGAAAGAGAAATGAAGTGATCCAGTAAAATGGTCTGGTGATGTGGGACCAATTTGGTGGATAGACCAGTGACATGAGCTGGAACAATTCAATGGAAATATTCAGCATCCTGGATTACCCTAGACAGAGTAAGTAAAGTCAAATAGTGACACTTCTTACTGGCATAAACCCATAATGTATGGATTTAAAGGGATTTAAATGTGTTGGAAGAGTAGTTATGATCTGAATGGGTGGTGAAGCCAAGTTCAGTTGTAGCTTTCTAGAAAAGAAATAGATAAGGTATTATAGAAATAATATTTGCTAGTCTGCAATAGACAGCAGGGTATCTGGAGCTTAACCTGGCAGAGGCTTCATGGACGTCTCAGCTTTTTTTCTCTTGTAATGATCCTATGATTCTACATCTCACACTGCTGTAGGTCAGAATTCGAGTGCATGTTCAGCACATGACTTTAGCGAGAAAGCAGGGCCTCTTTTGGCATCTAGTCAGTATCATACAAAGTCCTACAACCTACTTTCAATTCAAGAACAACAGACACTCTAGGCATACTCTTATGGGTTTTACTAGGTAGGGTCCCTGCAATTCACTGCTAAATTGGAAGTATACCTGTACATGGAGTGTCAAAACCTGTACTTTGTAGCCTCATTCTGCAATCCCCATGCTTCACTCCACTACTAGATTTCAGATTTATTTATCTAAGTGCATCGAAACATGCAGTGAAATGTGTCATTTGCATTAATAACCAGCACACCTAATGATGTCACCACACATTTCAGTGCCAGCAATTGTCATTGTTTATTATTAGTAGTACCCTTAGAATAAGAATAATTCTCAAAATGTATTTTAGCAAAATTTCCACTGATTAAGGCCATGGACATGTGTGTACTTTACAATGTGAAGAAGATCGAATGAAAAATTTATGTTACAGATGTGTTTGAAACATGAAGGTTGTGAAACTGAAATGCCCAGTGCTTTGTTTTTGGCACTGCATATCCTGATTTGCTTCCAATTATGATGCCATTTTTTAGTAAAACCTATGCTACTCAACAACGTGGATAGCCGAGGAGCTCAGAAACGTGACAGAAAGGACGCGGCCTTCAGGGTGCTGTATCTTCGCGGCTCTGGAGGCGGGCGGATTCAAGGCCGGTGCCGCCGCCTGGTGTGTCGTGGGAGTAGACGGAAGATCAAAAGCAGCCAGCTGGCTGCTGGCTGTGTGCCAGAGACCCGAGATCTTCGGGCACAGAGCTTGGAAACAGCGACGCAAAAGAATTTCAACATCATAAATCAGCGATTTGTTTTGTTCTGTCTCCCCTCTCGCTGTGAAAGGGGACACCTCTTTTTCCTGTATTAAGGAGAGAGAGAGCCTGTGGTATGTTGAATTACTGGGTGAAAGAGTAGTTTTTGGGGTACTGCAAGTTTGTGTCTTTATTGATGCTTTGCTACACGCTTGAGTGCTCAGTGGGGGGGGGTCATTGTTTTACTGCTGCTTGTGAGTGGGGGGAGCTGGGGGGAGGGGCTTTGGGGTTCTAACATTTAACTGTCATTCATTCTTTGGGGCACTCCTCTGTTTTTGTGGATGTTTGTGAAGAAAAAGAATTTCATGATGTTTATTGTATACATTTCTCTGACATTAAATAGAACTATTGAAATTTATGGAATAATAGAGGTCAACATCCATTACTTACTACCACGTCACCTCCAGGTTTAGCTTCACAGTTCCAAGGTCATTGATGTCGACGGCAACCATTTGAGGTTGGGCTGTGAATAGATCTTTTGTTTCACAAGTGACACTGCCGACCAGGAGATGAGTTGCCAGACCCTTCAATTCTGACACCTAGAGAGAGAGAGAGATTAAATGGAGAAAATGTTTCATTCTGATTGTGTGATTCTGAGTTAATAGATGCATATGGTTTTACCAGCTACATTATCTTTGGTGGTAGTCCTATTCCGTAGTGTCTTTGTCCTTTTTAGTGAGCATAGACTCTATCATTTCTTGCTCTGCTCCCTTCATGTAGGGCTTCCACGGTAAGATATTGCTGCTGCCATTTGCGAAGTGTACAGCAGGTGGAAAGCTAATCTACCTTAAAGGTCACATCAAACAGAAGTCCAGAATGTTCATTATCCACATTTTCCCTTTCACTAGTGAAGCAACACCAAATTCCCCACCAGCAATTTCCCCAAGCACTGCAAACACGTGGGTGCAAAATTGAATGCAATATAATTTGCTTCTTGACCTCACAGGTCAGTAGTCCTAAGTGTAAAACCATTAGTAATGTTATTTTTTAATCTTTGCATGAAAGATTTGCAGTGAATTTTAATTTTTTGCTGAATTCAGCAATGTCCAAAAGCCTGTGTTTTAAGAATAATTTAACCTCAAGCATTTCGCACCCTGAAGCTACTTTGAAATGTAACCCAGGCAACAAAAGCAAGCAATCTACAATATCACTAATCTTGATCGGCACTGAGATAAGAAATCGATTAAACAACAGTGAGTGGCATTAGTTTAAAAGAAGAAATTCATCAAAGCCACAAAATCAACCAGCTGCCAAGGAGAACTTTCCTGTTGAACTGAACTGCAGACCAGGGCCAGGACCAGGGTCACTAGCACTAATAACTTATCTTTACAATACAGTACTAGCCTTAATTGAGAGTTTGTAACTTCAACTTTCTCAGCCAGATGCATCATTGAGAAATGAGTCAAGTGAGCATCTACTGAGTGAATAGTGATAAAAAGATACTGGATTCCTGAAAGTGATCATGTTGAATTTACTACAAACAGCTAGACATGAAACAGAGACATCCTTTTAAGGAATTCTGAATGCTCCATTGATGCAATTTCAATCTGATAGTTTAAAAAACAATTACTTCAGCTGCTGGATTTCTGCTGTGACTGATAAAACCAAGGAGCCTGTAGCAAGTATTCATTTAACTGCTCTTCCCCTTTCTCCAGTGTCACCATCAAGCCTTCCTTTTAAATTTACAGGAATAGTTGGGACTAACAGCCCAAAAGGGCTATCCAGTAGCTTCATTGATAAATGTTAGGGTAAATTCTTTCTTTTTCAATCTTTTTATTGATTTTCATATATACACAAAAAAAAATAACATAATAATAAGTAAATTATGAATACAATAGACTTGAAATCACATTGATAATAAGATAACAATATCCTACTAAACATCAACAGAAGAAAATACCTTAATCAATCAAGTCCATATGATTATATGAAAAAAAACAAAAATAACCATTAAAAAAGAAAAAAAAATTGAAAATATGTGAAAAAAAGTATATATTAAAAAAAATAAAACACTAAACTAAACTAACATGGGCAATAATAACAGTTTACAAGTATATGATAGTGTCAAAGAACTCCGGAACTCCATACCTGAACATGAATAAACAGAAAGAAGGTCTGGAAAAGGCCAAATTAATTCATATGAAAATGTCGAATAAACGGTCTCCAAGTTTCTTCAAATTTAATTGATGAGTCAAAAATAGTGCTTCTAATTTTTTCCAAACTCAGATAAGAAATAGTTTGAGAAAGCCATTGAAATGTGGTAGGAGGATTTACTTCTTTCCAATTTTGTAATATAGACCTTCTGGCCATTAATGTTACAAAAGCAATCATTCGTCTGATTGAAGGGGAAAACTGATTACCATCTTCATTTGGTATGCCAAAAATTGCAGTAATAAAATGAGGTTGTAAATCTATATTCCAAATTGAGGAAATAGTAGTAAATATGTCCTTCCAGTAATTATGTAAAGTGGGACATGACCAGAACATATGGGTCAATGAGGCCACTTCTGAATGACATCTGTCACATTGAGGGTTAATATGAGAATAGAATCGAGCAAGTTTATCTTTAGACATATGAGCTCTATGTACAATTTTAAATTGTATTAAAGCATGTTTAGCACATATAGAAGAAGAATTAGGGTAAATTCTGCAGGGAGAAATTTGAGTATTTCTCCAAAGGTATGTCATTTCTCAAAGCCAATTCAGAAATGTTTCTGAAAGATAATTATCTCAGAAGAAAAGAAAGTCATGGGGGCATTTAATGATCCAATGAGTGTACAATTAGGTGGTGAGCAAAATACAAGGAAAGGAATTATGTTATAGACACACAAAAATTATAAAATGAAGCTACAATCTTTGCACAGAATGCAAAACAAAGTCAGAATGCTGCAGGAACTCCTCTGTTTTTGTGGGATCACTTTTCATTTTGTTCCAAAGTATAAATGACACAATTTGAAAACAATGCTGGAAGCAGGAAAATCTTCCGTGTCAGATCTGTAAATCATCTGGGCACAGTGAAGCCTTTATCACACAGAAGTCAAACAGAGAATGCAAACATTAGAAAAGGGGAAGGATGAGCTGAGAAATTAAATGGACTGAAAAGGGAATGACAGATCCAAAATCCAGCATACATTCTTGAAGTGGGAAAGTATGAAAAACTTGCAAGAAGTTAACATAGTAAAATGACACAGAAGCTAGTAAACTCCAATGTCAATACAAGAACTCTGCCTCTGACCCATTGGGTGGCCTGATCAGGTCCAGGATATACCTAAAGTATTACCATTTACTTTCTTTATTGCTGCTGTGTGGCTGAGTGCCACCTTCAGTTTCTGTTTCTTTTTAAAGAACTATGACTATTCTTGCATGACCGTAGTGGCTTTCACCTGCATCTTATATGACAGAGAGACAAACCTTCAACACATTTGGTTCAATAGTATTTGTAAACCACAGCGTCATGTGACTAGGCCATGTGATCAAGAGACACATAATCAACCTTCAGAAATGGTGGGTAATGTAATGTGATTGGTAAGCACAGTAGTTTCTGAATTACTCCATTGTCTATACTCAGCTGTTCATGTACCTTAATTGAGAATAATTCATTAATCAGAGGCAAGAAGATCATTTCTTCTCCATCCCAGCTTTGCCGGTCATTTATTTCTATTCTGCCTTTTAATTTCCACCTTTGACGACCATAACGCATAAAGATCTTGGTAAAAATGAAACAAGTCAGTTAGCATGCATAAGAACATCTCTAATTATATTTCAGAATTTAGGAAATGACTTATTCTGTTCTCAAACCACCACCCTCTCCAGCACTTGCTCCAGTTTCATTAGCAAGAATGATCATTCTGAATAGGAACATTACTCAGACTTGCAGAACATCAAGTTACTGAAAATGTGTAGCAAAAGGTGTCAAGCATGTTTATTTTTACCACTATTAAGTTAAACTGACCCATTATCAACTTAATGAGGACCAATATTCCTCTCAACAATTGAATTGCCATGTCTCACTTGTGTGACTAAAGCTAAGTTACAAACCACTTACCTCATATTGATCGCCAGGACAAAGGCGGGCAAAACCAGCTAAACCTGTAAATCCAAGGTAGATCAAGACAATGTTAGAACTTCAAGCCTGCATAGAATCCACTTCAAAACCTTGCACTTTAAGCAGCTGAGGCGAGCCTTGGAACTTCAGCTTGGGATATCAACTCTACTTCACTGTTAGTGAAGGGAAAACTGCCTGAACAACTATCAGGCCAATGGGATTTTATTAAATTATTAAAGAAGGCCAGGTGAGAGGGAGATGTACAGAGTACTTCAATGTGTCAATCTCATTGTGCAGGATCAGGAACCTGTCACTTCCAATATGAAGAACGTGGATGCAAGAAGCCAGAGCCCTCTCCACTTCTGCCTGTGCGGGCAATAGGTCCTCAGTTGCTTTCGGCCATAGGCTGAGACCTCTGGCAGTGTACACTGAATGTCAGCAGACAGGCGCAGTATGAACCACAGCAGTGCAGTTCAGAGGTGGGTGTTCTACCGCTGTTCCATAACCGGGATTAAATTTCTCTCCCACTTTCCAAATCTGGAGCTATATATTCATCTGGAAAGAAGAATTACTAGTTAATTTTTTCAAACAGCCATTTTCAAGTCACTACAAAAATGGCAAGTGGGCTTTAAACAAGAAATTCTCGCAATACTAAACCTATTACTTGAACATAAAAGGTAGGGCATTCAAGAGCAGAGGAGGATGGGGAATGGATAGTGAGGTGGTTGCAGAGAAAAAATTCTGAAAAACCCATCTGTGAAATCTACTCAGATCTATGTTAAAGAACTAAAAAGGCAAAATTCTGCAGATTCTGAAAATCTAGAGTAAAAACAGAAAATTGCTGGGAACACTCAGCAGTTCAGTCAGCATCTGTGGAAAGGAGAACAGACCTAATGCTTCTGGTCAGTCAACATTCTGTGTGATCAGTTGAGTGTTTTTGCCACTTCATTAATGTTCAATATTAATGAATGTTGACACCTCGTGGCTATGATATTGGTTGCGATGGTTCTTTGTAGGAGTTACAACTTCAAAATACAAGCACAAGATTTTCTATTTCAGAGCAAAAGTCATTGATATTACGTGTTAGAATTTCTACTTAATTTCCCATCAGGCTGTGATGCATTAAGAGAGCACGTAAAATTATTCTTTACTCTACCAACCAACAACAAAACGTGTGCCAGCTTTCTTCCGTGAATACTTGCCTTTCATCTTAATGTGAAATTCTCCGAGCAGGTTTCCAATCTCCACCTCCAGCGAGCACAGGGCCTGAGAGTAAAAGAAATCACTGTCAGTTCCAGATGTATTCGACTTATTTGCTACAACAATACAAAAGACTAGTGCAAAGTATTAGATATACTAGTGTTGTTTAATGAGATACTTCCTCTTGCCTGTTCAAAGATTTCATGAATAATAGTTACTTCTTTTGTTTTAGGAAAGGAACTCCGACTTGAGAGCAATTGATGAAACATATAGAGTGTACGTGGAGTGGATGTTTCCTGTGGTAGGAGAGTCTAATAACAGAAGAGACAGCCTCAGAATAGAGGGACGTCCTTTTAGAACAGGATGAGGAGGAATTTCTTTAGCCAGAGTGTGGTGAATCTGTGGAATTCGTTGCCACAGGCAGCTGTGGAGGTTAAGTCTTGATGTATATTCAAGCAGTGGTTGATAGATTCTTGAGTGATCATGACATGAAGAGATACGGGAAGAAGGCAGGAGATTGGGGCTGAGAGGCAAAGTGAATCAGCCATGATGAAATGGTGTGGCAGACTTGATGGGCCAAATGGCCTAGTTCTGCTCCTATATCTTATGGTCTTATTGATTATTTCACAGGGAAGGGGAAAGAATGTGCAAGGAACCCAATGGCTATTGATACCTCCTTCAACTTCAGTGTGAAATGCATTGTGGAGTGCTCTACAGAATAAACCACAGACTTCCTCCTTTAAAGACTCAGTTTGGGATCTGATGCTACCAGGCCTTGGGCAAGGAGAGTGATCCTTGCTCAATGTTACAACAATCACAACAACGTGACAATGATAAAACAATCTAGATGTTGCATTATTACAGTTCAAAACTCTCTAGTCCGGCATCCTTGAGACCTGACCAGTGCAGGGCTACAGAAAATGCCAGATCACAGAAATTGCCCCTGTTCCATTTTCCTCTGAGCAGGAGAACTGTTCGTTTAACACTAATTTTTTAGATGCTCACTAGGTCACAAGAAGATTCTGCAAAATGTCGGTAACTTAAAGTTTATGTACATTTGAAAAATTGTCAGCTGAGATTGCAAAATTTCACTGGGAAGTCAATTAGCTGCAGATCAGTACAGACCTTAATAATTTTAGATCGTAGTTAGAATTAATTAGTACAGATCTGTACAACATATTCAAAATGTGCCAGATGGTGGGAGTTATCAAATTACAAAATGCTAGACTAGAGATTTTCAATATATAAGGGTGATTTGATTGATTGCTAATAAAATGTGGTTCCTTAAGTTTGTTGTAGCCAGGGGTGCTGTTATGTTTTGTAACTCAAAACATAAAATCCAGCTGAAAGCAAAAACACAGAGTTGGGATGTAATCTGTGTATGTTCGTTTTTACTTTAAGCGAGGTGCTGACTTATGATATGGTGGCGTGATGACATAAGCCATTCACGTACTTTTACATATAACCCATAATTAATTAATTGAACAACAAAGAATGCTTAATCAAACAATATATTTACAATATTACTCAAGGATTTACTGAAATATTAAGTACTCAATGCTCCTACCGGCTTAGCTCTATAGACATCCACAGCATAGTAAATGTTAAATTGTCTCATTTGGGCATAAAAATTTAATTGCAGTGGATGCTTTCTTACTTTTGTGAAATAACATCTTTCCTGACAGAGGGATCACTTTGCTTGGCAGATGAGACTTGTGATGTGAAACAATCTCAGGTTCTGTGGCTTCCCCCATGGTGGTTGAAGGAGTTTGCTATGGAACTGCAGAAGTGGTTTTGATAACTCTAGCCATCTTCCTTCTCTAACAATTGACTCTGCTCTCCTCCACTGATCGATGTGTTGTCACCAGATGAGAGCAGATGCAATCTCCACTGTGTAGGTGAGCTGTTCAGTTCTGTCCTTCATCTTTCCAGTATCCACTTTTAAGTCCATTAGACCATTAGACATAAGAGCAGAATTAGGCCATTCGGCCAATCAAGTCTGCTCTGCCATTACATTATCACTGATTTATTATCCCTCTCAACCCCATTCACCTACCTTCTCTCCATAACCTTTGACACTTTCATTAATCAAGAACCTATCAACCTCCATCTTAAATATACCCAGTGAAATGGCCTGCACAACCTTCTGTGGTAATGAATTCTACAGATTCACCACCTTCTGGCTAGGGGCTTTTTTTCCTCATCTCTGTTCTAAATGGATGACCCTCTATTCTGAGCCTGTGCCCTCTGGTCTTAATCCTAGACTTTCCCACCATAGGAAACCTCCTGGCCACATCTACTCTACCTCTTTCAATATTCAATAGGTTTCAATGAGAATCTCCCCCACCCATTCTTCTAAACTCCAAGTACAGGCCCAGAGCCATCAAACACTTCATATATGTTAACCCTTTCATTCCTGCAATCGTTCTTGTGAACCTTCTCTCGACCCTCTCCAATGCCAACAAATTGTTTCTTAGGTAAAGGGCCCAAAACTGCTCACAATTGTCCAAGTGTGGTCTGACCAAAGCCTTATAAAGTCTCAGCATTACATCCTTGCTTTTATATTCTAGTCCTCTCAAAATGAATGCTAACATTGCATTTGCCTTCCTTACCACTGATTCAATCTGCAAGTTAACCACACAATGGTGTGACCACAGTAAGCGAAGCTTGGTTTAAAGAATTCACACATGTTGCATCACGCTGAGCCTATAATCCTCTAATCTTTTTAATACTGTCTTGAAATTTTGGAGATGTTCTTTTTCTTCCTTGCCAGTAACAATGATGTCATCCGGGTAACACTGAGTGCCTGGGCAGCCTTATAGCACCTTGTCCATAGCTTTCGCCAAAATGCAGGTGCAAGTGCTACTCCAAAAATAAACATATTATAGTGATAAAGCCCTTTGTGAGTGTTTATGGTGAAAAACACTTTGGACTCATCTTCCATCTCCATCTGTAGGTAGGTAGCTAAATCTTGCTGAAGTGTTTTCCTCCAAACAAGGTTTGCAAAGATATCCTGTACCCTAGGCAGAGGGGATTGATCTATGTTCAGTACTGGGTTCATGGTGACCTTAAAATCACCACAGATCCTGACAGACCCATTCTTCTGTGTTACTGGGACCAATGGCATTGCCCATGGGCTACACTTGCCTTTGAAAGAATTCCTTCAGCCTCAATGCGATCTAGCTCACTGACTACTTTATCATGAATGGTATGAAGAACAAGATAGGCGTTGTAAAACTTGGGTGTGGCATTTTCACTGAACATTATCTTACCCTTAATATGTTTGAATTTTCAAATGCCATCCATAAACACTGCATCCAGTATCTTTCTTTATCACTTTCAGTTGACTCTTTGTCATGCAGACTGTTGATGGATCAGCCAGTCATGACCCCACCATGCTGGCCTTCCTGTTTTTACCACATACAAGACCAATGTGGCTTGTTGGTTGTCGTGCCTCACTGTTACAAAGTCATTCCCACAGGAGTTACCTTTTTTCCAGTATAATTTCTTAGTTGGATATCTGTAAGGTTCCGCCTAGTATCTTAAAAGTACCGTACTTATTCTGTTTCAGTGGTTCAGTGGAATATCTAAATAAAGGTCAACAATATAATAATAACCATTCAAAGTTATTCACAAGTCTTCAACTTCAAACAACGGCCTTATACATTCTGAACTCTATACTACTGCTGTTGGAAAATCCTTTACTCAGAAAATACTAGACCAATTAGCTTCAACTCTTACCCCACTACACTTAACCATTCAGCAATAAGCACAATTCTGCCTCTCCTCTTCTTTCCAAGAACGTTTGCACTATTGCCTAGTCTAACTTATTCTCTCCTTGGCTTTTACAATCACAGAAATGTTTACTCTTCTCACTCCTTTAGATTCCACAATCCATAAGCTTCCTAAAATCCATTGCAAATTATGAAGAAAAATCTCATTGATTAGTTCACCAGAATGGATGAGGCTGAATTGCATCAGTTACAGACAGAAAACTAAAGGAACTCAGTAGGTCAGGCAGCATTTACAGAGCAAAGTGGACAGTCAAAGTTTCAAGACTAGACCCTTTATTTAGCTAAATTAGTTCTTTGCAAGTTTGCTTCTGCAGTCAATTGTGACATTGCATGCCTTTCCCCTATTTCCTCAGTTTATTTTTTCTTCTTATCCATTGTAAGTCTGTACTCAGGCCACTGAAATACAATGTATCTCCTCTCTTTTTTGAAAAATGATGCCAAAAGCATAGTAACCATCTTAATTTCATCTTGTATAAGTGTTCACTTTTGTCCATGCCACAATATTTGTCCTGATTCTTTGCATTATGGGTACATCATGTATTCTTCTCAATGGGGAAGACAGGAAAATGGGATTGTGGGGGATAATAAATCAGCCATGATCTATTGATGGAGCAGACTCAAAGAGCTGAATTGCCTAATTCTGTTCCTATGTCTCATGGTCTTTTGGAGCAAAGTAAAAGTTGGAGGAACTCAACAGTCAGGCAACATGTGGAAATAGAGTAATGGTTGAGATCCTGTACCGCATATCTCCATTCTTCTCAGTGGACTCATGCTCCCATCAAATTTTCACATGTGATTATTTTCATAAAAAATAAGAATGGGAGGAGAACCAAATCCTCTCTCCAGCTGCAAAGCCCACCTTCTTGATCCTTGATAAGAAAACGGTCAAGAAAGTAGGCTTGGCAGGAGGAGGGAGGATTTGATTGAATTATAAATTTCAAAGACTGAATGGTTTTCTTCTTTGCCCAGCAAAAGACATAATCAATCTCTGTTTTAAAATTGACAAATGCCATAGGATCAGCAACCTCTTTGCACTCAAATTCATATAATAACAGGGGGGTAAACATTGCTTCCTTATCTCTTTGCTTTTACATAACCTTCAATGACAGTACGTCAAGTTTTTCTTATGGCATATTTATAGCTCCCATTCTTCCATACAACTTGCCTACATCTACACACTTCACCATATCTTGTACCATGTCCTCACCTGCTCTGGTGTGTAAATCCACATCACTACTGGCATGAACTTTGCCTTCATTGCCTTAGTTTGGACCTTCAATAGCCTGACCGTTCAATATGATCATGGCTTATCTGCCCCAGACTTCATTTCTTCTGTGCCAGTTCCCCATATGCTCTCAATTCTCTAAACTTTAAAAAAAGTATAAACTTCTGCTTTAAATGCCTCTAAAGGTCTGGCCTGCACAATTCCCTCAGTCAGGGAATTCCAGAGATTCATCACACTCTGTAAGAAGTCCCTATGCACATCAGTCTGGAAGTTTCAACTAATGATCTTCTAACTAGTCCATTTAATCAGGACTTTCTTACTAGTGGAAGTATTTCATCACCTACCTTGTTATCTCTCCAAAGGATCTGAAATGTTTCAAAATGATCACCCCTCATTCTTTTAAACTCCAAAGAACATACACTTTATTTGTATATCTAGCAAATCTGTTTTGGATGTTTGAGTTAAGGTTCTTTGCTGTTTTAAGTCTCAGATATTAAAACATTGCCAAATAAGGAGCGACAACCAATATTGTTTAAGTTCTCGTTACATTGCTGCTTCTCTTGCTTGATTATATAGCTTAATTGTGGCTTCCATCTTTAATACCCAAGGAGTTCATTGGAACCATTTGTCAGCCCCTATCCACAATGCCATGCTAAAAGTGCCCCCTGTCAATCTTATACTGTACATCCTCATGAAAAGTCACGTCCTTTTGCTGCTTGTGTCTGAAGTTTGATGATCATATTTGAGGTTGCCAAAATGATGAGGGTCTAAACCTAAGTTGTTAGTACAACTGAAAGGTGATCACTTGGTCAGCATCTTCTATCTGACCAAGTTACACTTGTTCATTAGGTTTTACATTCTTGCTAAGCAAACTATTGCTGCTAACATGTACTGCATTTTTCAGTCCTACTGCAAATCCAAAAGCTGATTCTATTAAAGTAAAGACCATACCTCCGTGTTTTCCTTGTAACTCCTGTTTATTTCTGTCAGACTTTCTCGGGCACCTTTAGTAGAAGGCGACATCTCAAAGGCTTGTTTCATCTTGGAGGCTCCATCTCTGAGTCTTTTCTGGATGCAAAACGTCTCATACAACTCATCCACCTGCAAGCAGAAGATGCAAAAGCAGGCTGATTCACTGAAGTTCCATGAGCTAACTTTATTAAAACCAGGAAAATAATTGAGAATTATGGTGGATTTTTAATTGCAGGTATTGAAACTATTTATCCCTTATCTCCTTATTCCATCTATTCAGGAAATCACTTTCAAGTTGTTCATTACTTTTAATTCATTGATTTCAGAGAGTGAAAAATCATGGTCATTGCTTCTAATATCCTCTGTCTCCCAAATACTTCATTGGAACAATCTGTAACTTGGATAAACCTGAAAAGGAATCCACTTTCACCCACCTTACATCAGAAAATGGTTACTTTACACAAAATAGTAGAATCAATACTTGGAGAAGGCTGAGTTAGTGAGCAGGAGATGTCAGGAGATGCTGGACAAACTAGGGTGTTTTCTCCAGAGCATCAGAAACTGAGGAGAAACCTGATAGAAGTTTATGTAATTACAGGAGATGTAGATAAGTTAGATGTACCCTATTCAGGGTAGGAATGTCCAATACTTGAGGGTATGCTATAGGTTAATATGGCAAAGTTCAAAGGAGACGTGCATGGCAAATTTGGATTGTCCGATATGCGCTGCCAGGGGTAGAGGTGGAGGTAGATATGATAAAGGCACTTAAGAGGCTCCTGATATGTGAATATGTGGAGAATGGATCGTGTGCTTATAGAAGGAATCAGTTTAATTAGATGTGTCATGAGCTTAATGCACTTGTCACAACATTGTGGGCAGAATGGCCCTGTTCTGTGTTCGATGTTCTTGCTCTGCTATAGAATCATAGAAATCTACAGCACATTACAGGCCCTTCAGTCGAACATGTAACCCACTCTAGAAACTGCCGAGAATTCCCCTACCACATAGCCCTCTATTTTTCTCATCTCCATATATCTATCTAAGAGTCTCTTAAAAGACCCTATCGTATCCGCCTCCACCACCTTCGCTAACAGTACTTTCCACACACCCGCCATTCTTTGTGTGGAAAAATCTACTTCTGACATCCCCCTTTAATCTATTTCCAAGCACTTAAAACTATGCCCCTCGTGTTAGCCATTTCAGCCTTGGGTAAAAGCCTCTGGCCATCCACACAATCAATGCCTCTCATCATCTTATACACCTCTATCAGGTCACCTCTCATCCTGCGTCACTCCAAGGAGAAAAGGCCAAGTCCAGTCAAACTATTCTCATGAGGCATGCTCTCCAATCCAGTCAACATCCTTGTAGATGTCCTCTGCACACTACGTGCTTCCTGTAGTGAGGTGACCAGAACTGAACACAGTCATCTGGTCATGCTGAGTCATTCAGAATGTTGCACCTAGTGGAGGGGATAGGAGTCTGAATTTTGTCTCTGAGAAGCTTCCTGTCTGCAGGTCACCTTTCTTGCTTTTAATCCTGCCTGTATGTGTTTCCATGGTTTTTAAGTGATAGACACCAAACAAGAGCACTTATGTCATTGTCTTCATGTATGCTTGGCTACAGTGTGCAAAGGCTAGCTTTCTATACAACTTCCATTTAGCTGCACAGCTTCAGAAAGCTACATTGTAGAGAAAACCTCCAAAGAGTCTATGTCGGGGGTCGGCAACCTGCGGCTCCCGAGCCATTTGTGGCTCTTTCACCTCTGTGCTGCGGCTCCCTGTGGCTTTGGGAAATAATTGGTCAGTATTTAATTAAAATGTATTTTATGTTAGTTTGTTAGCTTTTGAAATGTAATTATGGTGATCTTGTACAACCTAAGTGTAGCGACACATTTCCTGCCACATCATAAAACGGCTGACAATTAGCCAGCATTCCGGCTAAGGGAGATAGCCTACGGGGGTTTGTGAGTACGCGTCTTTTGCAGCATCTGCGTCCATGGGGGCTGGGTTGAGGGAAGCTGAAAAGCAAGGCTGTTTAGTTCGAATAAAGCTATCTTTGACTGCAGTTTACTGACACCGCTACAACGTGTTTTTATCGCTGGCTGTCCAGACGGAAGGTGCTGAAACGCTTTGTCGCGTGTCTGGAAGAAGTGAAAACTTTCCTGGGCAGCAAAGGGCTCACCTTTCCTGAGCTGGAACAGCCAGAGTGGCTGGAAAAGCTACACTTCATGGTAGACATGACAGCGCACCTGAACATGCTGAACACAGCTCTTCAGGGGAAAGGACGTACAGCCCTGCACATGTTGGAGGATGTTTTGGCATTCGAGCGCAAGTTGACAGTGCTTGCCAGAGATTTACAGAAAGGCACTTTGTCTCACTTCCCAAATTTGAGAGAGTTCAAACAAGGTCACGACATGATAATTTCGGAGTATTTACATTCTGCAATCATCGCAATGCAAACATCGTTTGGGAAACGCTTCTGTGAGTTCAGAGAGGAAAAAAACACATTATCCTTCCCGGTCACTCCCTTAAGCATCGATCCTTCCCTACTGAATACGACTGCATTGGCAGGTGTGAGTCAACCTGATCTTGAGATGGAACTGGCCGACATAGCCGACAAAGACATATGGGTGTCCAAGTTTAGACGCTTGACAGCAGACCTTGAAGATGTTGCCCGTCAGAAGGCCGTTCTTGCTCAGAAACACAAATGGAGTGCTATTGAAAACCTCACAGATGACAGCTTGCGATCCTGTGTAAAGATGAAGGTGACATCATACAGCCCTGATGTGCAGACGCTGTGCGCTGAGGTCCAGGAGCAGAAATCCCATTAACCAAGTATGATAAATATTTTAATTGCCTATTATTTTACTCATATTCATATTTTTTCATTGTTCAGTGAAATAGTCCTTTCATTTTTCAGGATGACAGCTGGCTGACGTTATTTTTGGTTTGCTGCTGGCGGAAAATTTAAGTTCGGAGTTTTTCATAAATACAAGAAGGACTCAAATAGACATTGAATATTTTACTTAAAAGTAACTTTCAACCCAACGTCTTTTTTTCGGAGTTCAAAATGTTTTTGTTGCATGCAGAAATGTAATTTCGTTTTCTCTGCAGGAGTTCATCAATTTCATAAATGCAACACATTATAGTTTGTTTATACATAGCATAAAGGCAAAAAAAACGTTGTATGCAGTGTTATTTCATTTTAAATGTCAAACGGGTTTTGCGGCTCCCAGTGTTTTCTTTTCTGTGGGAAACGGGTCCAAGTGGCTCTTTCAGTGGTAAAGGTTGCTGACCCCTGGTCTATGTGAAATGATACACATGACTTAACTGGAAGTTAAGTACACCGTGTTGGCATCCAAGTAACCACTGATAATGGGGTAAAACTGCCCATTAATCCAATAAACTTGGAACCAGCTCATGAAAAAAAACAATGTGAAACTTAATTAGATCCTCTCGTCAAGAAGCTCTTGGAAAAAGAACAGTATAAATAGAGATTTTGTAAATAGTTATCAGAAACAATTTTTTTTAAATCTAAGCTGGCAAAAATGTGCAAATATTGCAAAGTCTGACAATATGGTTGACAGTGGTCAGGGTAACTATAGACTACCTCACCACTTTTTGGTTTTTATTTTTGCACTACTTATTTAATTGAACTATTATATATATAGATTTATTTATTTATTTATTTATTTACTGCAATTTGCAATTTTTTCTCTATTATTATGCATTTCATTGAACTGCTGCTGCAAAGACAACAAATTTCACGACATATGCCGGTGATGTTAACCTGATTCTGATTCTGATGTACAATGCAGAATCAGGATATTCACTTTCCTCACCTAACTCTATCAGCATAACCTTTTATTTTCTCAATATTCTTCAAGTTCTTGCTTAGCTTCCACTACATTATTTGCTTCAGCCATTGCCTGTGGGAGTGATTCCCTTTGGTGACCGGGCCAAATTCAAAAGCATCGGCAAAACAACAAACAGCAGAGGAAGAGGGAGTTTTTCACTCAAAGCCAGTGGGGCCCATAGCATTCTGCCTCAGACATGAAGTTCAGAAGGGAGGATGCCACATACAATTTAATTGGAGATAAGGAACATGCAGCGTGATCAGCATGAAACAGGAACGTGGGACTAAGCATTAATGGTCTTTCAAACAGCCATGAGAAGGTGTATGGCAATTTAAGAACTTTGTTTGTAAATAACCATAAGGGAAGCCGACCAGTGGTACAGCGGCATCATCACCAGAATTCGACGTGAATAGTCCTGTGTTCGAATCCAGCTGGCCCCTTCTACGCTTTCCTTTCGTGCTGAAGCCAAGCTAGCAACTCAGCCTCGTTGAAAAAAAACAGTGATACTGATGCGCCACGAGGTGTGAAAAGGAACAAAAACAACCACAAGGGAATAGAAGTTGTCCCAGTGGGACTGAGCAGGAGTTATACACATCTCCACCGATGGCCATGCATAGTGGAGCCTTTGTTCATCCTTTTGAAGGCAACGGTCTACTCTGCCAACTAAAAGTGAGCAAGAAACTTCAAAAAGAGAAAAGGGAAGCCAAACTTCAAGCTACTTTCAAAGGTTCAAGTAAGCATTCACACAGCTACCTCTAATTTACATTATTGCTAAAAGTTGTGCACACACAAAATGCTGGAGGAACTCAGCAAGTCAGGCAGCATCTATGGAAAAGAGTAAACAGTCGGTGTGTCGGGTTGAGATCCTCCTTCAGGTAGGGGGAGGAGAAAGAGGCTCCTGGAAGGTGATAGGTGAAGCCAGGTGTGTGGAAAAGGTCAAGAGTTGGAGGAGAAAGAATCTGATAGGAGAGGAGAGTGGACAATAGGAGAAAGAGAAGGACAAGGAGACGCAGGAAGAAGTAATAGGCAGGTGAGAAGAAGTGAAAGGTCAGAGCAGGGAATAGATGGGGGGGGAGGAGGAATTTGTTCACTGGAAGGAGAAATCAATGCTCTTGCCATCTGATTGGAGAGTACCCAGATGGGATATAAAGTATTGCTTCTCCACCCTGAGGGTGGCACAGAGGAGGCCATGGTCAACAAGTCAGAATAGGAGCAGGAAGTATTGCTTTTGCATTAAATTGCTTCTATTTTTATTGATGCCCAGATGCTCCAGTTTCTGCCTACATTGCAAACATTTTGTAAGCTAATTGGCCACTGTAAATTGGCCTAAATGAGTAGGTGAGTCATGCAATATGAGGGAATTTGATGGGGATGCTTGGGAGAATTAACCATATATAACCATATAACCATATAACAATCACAGCACGGAAACAGGCCATCTTGGCCCTCCTAGTCCATGCCGAACCCTTAATCTCACCTAGTCCCACCTACCCGCACTCAGCCCATAACCCTCCACTCCTTTCCTGTCCATATACCTATCCAATTTTACCTTAAATGACACAACTGAACTGGCCTCTACTACTTCTACAGGAAGCTCATTCCACACAGCTATCACTCTTTGAGTAAAGAAATACCCCCTCGTGCTTCCCTTAAACTTCTGCCCCCTAACTCTCAAATCATGTCCTCTAGTTTGAATCTCCCCTACTCTCAATGGAAACAGCCTGTTCACGTCAACTCTATCTATCCCTCTCAAAATTTTAAATACCTCGATCAAATCCCCCCTCAACCTTCTACGCTCCAATGAATAGAGACCTAACTTGTTCAACCTTTCTCTGTAACTTAATTGCTGAAACCCAGGTAACATCCTAGTAAATCGTCTCTGCACTCTCTCTAATTTATTGATATCTTTCCTATAATTCGGTGACCAGAACTGCACACAATATTCCAAATTTGGCCTTACCAATGCCTTGTACAACTTTAGCATTACATCCCAACTTCTGTACTCAATGCTTTGATTTATAAAGGCCAGCGTTCCAAAAGCCCTCTTCACCACCCTATCTACATGAGACTCCACTTTCAGGGAACTATGCACAGTTATTCCTAGATCTCTCTGTTCCTCTGCATTCCTCAATGCCCTACCATTTACTCTGTATGTTCTATTTTGATTATTCCTGCCAAAATGTAGAACCTCACACTTCTCAGCATTAAACTCCATCTGCCAACGTTCAGCCCATTCTTCTAACCAGCATAAATCTCCCTGCAAGCTTTGAAAATCCACCTCATTATCCACAACACCTCCTACCTTAGTATCATCGGCATACTTACTAATCCAATTTACCACCCCATCATCCAGATCATTTATGTATATTACAAACAACATTGGGCCCAAAACAGAACCCTGAGGCACCCCCCTAGTCATCGGCCTCCATCCCGATAAACAATTATCCACCACTACTCTCTGGCATCTCCCATCTAGCCACTGTTGAATCCATTTTATTATTCCAGCATTAATACCTAACGACTGAACCTTCTTAACTAACCTTCCATGTGGAACTTTGTCAAAGGCTTTGCTGAAGTCCATATAGACTACATTCACTGCCTTACCCTCGTCAACATTCCTCGTAACTTCTTCAAAAAATTCAATAAGGTTTGTCAAACATGACCTTCCACGCACAAATCCATGCTGGCTACTTCTAATCAGATCCCGTCTATCCAGATAATTATAAATACTATCTCTAAGAATACTTTCCATTAATTTACCCACCACTGATGTCAAACTGACAGGTCTATAATTGCTAGGCTTACTTCTAGAACCCTTTTTAAACAATGGAACCACATGAGCAATACACCAATCCTCCGGCACAATCCCCATTTCTAATGACATATTAAAGATCTCCGTCAGAGCTCCTGCTATTTCTACACAAACTTCCCTCAAGGTCCTGGGGAATATCCTGTCAGGACCCGGAGATTTATCCACTTTTAAATTTCTTAAAAGCGCCAGTACCTCCACCTCTTTAATTGTCATAGGTTCCATAACTTCCTTACTTGTTTCCCACACCTTAGACAATTCAATATCCTAAATAGAATTAAATAGAATGATGTGGAATGATATATTGATGTGGATTCAATGGATCAAAGAGCCTATTTCCATGCTGAATGCCTCTATGATTCAATTAAATCATCTTTCACCTTACTCCATAAAAAGCCGGTAATCTAGTAACCTAACATTAACAACTAATTGTTAAATATTTCAATTTACATTGATAAATATGGACAACTGACCACGGCAAGTAAAGGTTGGAGGAATAAAACATGAGATTTCCTCCTAGAGAGAACTAGAACAGAATTCAAAGCATATGAAGGGTCTCAGTCTGAAACATCATCCGTTCACTCTTCCCCATAGACGCTGCCTGGCCTGCTGAGTTCCTCCCGCATTGTGTGTGTGGAGCTTAGAGTTCAAAGCATGATTCAATGAAACAAAAATATCAAATTAGTTTGGTCCTTCGCTTCAATTCATTATTTGCTGTCAAATTCACAGTCAGGTTTCCTTCTCATTAACAAGTAAATCAGGGGTGATCATATTATCTGAAATATGCCACTGGCATTCAATTTACCTAGGAGCTCTTTGGAGTTCCTGCCGTTTGTCATCCAGGATACATGAAGTCATGGAATAGATCTAATTCATTTACCATTACACAGTTAACTGCATCTTAGTTTTAAATACTGACACAGTTCTCCAAATCAGTGCCTTGCATTATTAAAAGGAAATTATTAAAGTACAAGAATATTGAATCTTCTCATTCAATATGATTTATATAGTGAAAGGAGCAGAAATCGTATTCTGAGTGCCAGCCCATCTCTTCAAAAGTTTTGTCATGAATTGGTTAATTTCAAGACACAAATCAACTGCTATCTGTCATTTGTAATTTCTGCCACCTGTTACACCATTTCCTCTGAGCCACAGCCTGTTTCCTGTCACTAATTCTACTAGGACACTTGTTCCTTTGGTTGGATCTGTTGAGTACAGATATGACCAATGCGAATCTTGCCCAATGCATGCTGATGCCACATCCTCAGAGCAATACAGTTCCCAATTCATGAGGTCAGGAAAGGGTCACTGCAATTGTGGCAATCCAAGCTGGCTATTTTAATGAGTGCTGGAAATGCATTAAAAATATCAGCACATTTGAGAAAAGTTTTAACCAGAGGAAAGTAGCGCTGAAATAGAAACTGTACTTGAGAGTTGAGTAAGGAGCTGGTAAGAGTAAGGAGCAGCAACAAGTCACAAGAGAGAAGACACAGGAACATTATGGAGAGAGTGGACTGATCTTACTTGAGAATTACTTCCTTTCCATATCCTGTTTATCTTACTGCCTTGCTCTGATAGTGTGACTTCCCCTTGTTCATAAAGCATGTAAAGTAATGGCACTCCTGTCAGAGGTATAGAAAACCTCCCCACTCTCTTTCCCTTCCCAACCCCCTCAACTTGGTGCATCTAACTACCATCAAGAAACCAAAGCAGCTTTTGCTGGAAGCACTCTAATCTCATTATAATCCTTCCCCTAAGGGTGCTGCCATGCCAAACCTTTGCTCTCTGCAGAGCAGACATTTCCCACTCCTTAAAACAGGCAGAAAATCGAGAGCTAGCACATAATATTTGTCCCACATCTTTATTTTTCAGATTTGGTTAAAGTGTCTTGACTAAAATTGCTTAGTTGTGTTATGTTTGTGATATTTACTTTGCACCTGTGTTACACTTTCCCTGTAACTGTAGTTGTAGCAATACCTTAACCATTCCATTATCACTTTTCCCTTTACACTATCTCAATGTATGGAATAATCTGCATGGACGGCATGCACAACTAAACTGGTTACCAATTACCAGTTCAACTGAAACATTTCCAGCAGAAGTAATATGTTATTACTACCATTAAACAAATCTTTACCTTCCACTCTCTGCATTCCACAGGGATCACTCCCTCTGCAATTTCCCTCCCGGCACTTATCCCTGCAAGCAGCTGAAGTGCTACACCTGCCCATTCACCTGCTGCCTCACCTCCATTCAGAGCCCCAGTCCTTCCAGGTGAGGCAACACTTCACCTGCGAACCTGCTGGGGTCATCTATTTTGTCTGGTGCTCATGATGCAGCCTCCTCTACATTGGGTGAGACCTGTTGTAAATTGGAGGACTGCCTCATCGAGCGCCTTTGCTCTATGCACCAAAAGGGAGCTTCCTTTTAATTCCTAACCCCATTCCTGTTCCAACATGTTGGCTCATTGCATCCTCTTGGGTCAAGATGAATCCACCCTCAGGGTGAAAGAGCAAATCTTATAATCTGCCTCGGTAGCCTCCAAACTGATGTCATGAATATCAATATCTCCTTCTGGTAAAATATTTTCCCTCCCCCTCCACTCTTCCTCTATTCCCCACTCTGGCCTTTTACCTTTTCTCATCTGCCTATCACTTCCCCCTGGGTCTCCTCTTCCTTCCCTTTCTCCTGTGGTCCACTCTCCTCTCCTATCAGACTCCTTCTTCTCCAGCCCTTGTCCTTTCCCACCCACCTGGCTTCACCTATCACCTTCCAGCCAGCTCCTTCCCCTCCCCCCACCTTCTTATTCTGGCATCTTCCCCATTCCTTTCCAGTCCTGAAGAAGTGTCTCAGCCCAAAACATTGACTGTTCTATTCATTTTCATAGATGCTGCCTGAACTACTGAGTTCCTCCAGCATTTTGTGGGTATTGCTTTGGATTTCCAGCATCTGCAGACTTCCTTATGTGTAATATATCATTGAAACCCTTCTATTGAATGTAACCATGAAACAAGCAGATTGTACCTATCTTAACTTTAACGGCTTGCTAGTGGAGAGAACCTCTTGCTCTTATTACAGTTGAATTATTCTAAAACTGATACAATCTATCCTTATTCTTAGTTCAGACATTCAACACATCTTATTTCTGTCTCATCACCTCATTAATGTAACTATTAATGTAAAATTAATATCATTAATGTATACTAATATAATTATTAATACTATAAAGGAAATGTTTTCCTTTTAGCCTGTTGACTTTCAATGTGCATTAATTTTTTTTCATTTGAATGACAATTGTCTTCTTATTCCAAGATTGATTTAAGTTGAGCTGTGGCTCCATGATATTTACCTTACTGATGTGGAACTCCAGTTTTCGCAAGTATCTCTCTATAGCTTTGATTTGCTGCAAAGATAAGTCATGTTATTAGATTCCACAACCAAACATAGAGAACGGAACAGTAGATGAAATAATCTGTATCACTGAAACAAGGGCAGAAAATGGTCACTCAAAGAGTGATGGGACATCAGAATGCTGTTTACTTAACTCATTGGCATGGTTGTGTAGAGGGTCCCAAAATTTAATTTGTTTAGCCAAGTTAGGGTTGAACTATCAGATTTTTTTTATAAAACCATGAACTTTAATGATTTTAATAAAATCTTCAAACACTTAACCCAAGGACATCTTATACTAAACACGTGCACCTAAAATTTTCACATTGTTTTAAATACCACATGCTACTATAGCATCCATCATTATTGGCATGCAACCTAATTGTAGACTGGGTATACCCTCTTGGCAGGAACATTACATTCACAAACAGTTGATGTATGAAACAGAATTTCCTCCAGGGTTTCCCCTGAATACTACAAAATATTTAAAACCACAGAGAAACATTTAAACAGCAAACCCTCTGTTAATTAGGGTGACTGAGACTATTGGCAACACTAACAGGTTTCCATATAGTACTGGTTCTCTGCTTGCAAAGCCCCCCAAGTACAGTTTCCTAGAGTGCATCTGGAATATTTCTTTGACACAAAGACTCCAATAGGTGGCTCACCACTAACCAAATTCCAGAAATTCAGTGCGGAGGGGGAGCAATGAATACTGGCCTTGCCAAGGATATGCACATCACACAAGATAATAAAAACACCTTTATGTCATCGCCATTCTGCATACAGCTGTACAACTGTTGGAGGTTGGCAGGAATGCTCAGTTCAGAGGGAAGTGAGCCAGACCATCTCTGATGGCCAGATTCTGTAACATGCCAGTCTGAAATAAGCTCCACTACAGGGAGCACACGCGAAACTTAAACTAAGTGGGCCACTTAATTTCAGCATGCCTGTTATTCTGGAAGTTATGGAAACCTATCATGGCAAAGCTCATTACCCATGCCTGAAGCTGGTTGGACACCATGCCCCTCTGCCATGTCAGAAAGAAGGGCCCTGAAGCAGAATATAATACCCTGCTATACAGCATCATTTAAACAAAGCTTCATCCCATAGAAGGAAGTTACACACTGTAATTACTCACCTTGTCAAGTTCATACAAAACTCCCTGTAAAGAAGAGACATAAAGTATTAACTGAAAATCACAAAAAAAAACTGCAAATGTTGGAAAATTAAAATAAGGGCAGAAAATACTGGAAGTACTCAGCAGATCAGGCTGCATCTGTGGGAAGAAAGAGATGCAGCCTAAGCTACTAGTATTTCTATCACTTTTTGGTTTACTTTAAAGTATTAATTGATTGTGTGCTGCATTACATTTTTATTTTCTACGGAATATCTATCCTGGCAAAGATTAGCATCAAAGCTCTCCTGCAAGAGGGAGTTGTCTATATGATAGACTTAATTTATTGTTGTAGCGTTTACCACTGCATGCTTTACGTATTTATACATGCCATCTACAATGGCATTCAACCGCTCCAACCTCGGTTGCAAGGACACATGGCTGATAGAGAGAAGAAAGAGACATTAATAGCTGACAGTAAAGAACAAAACGCACTGTACGTTGTGCAGATGTAGACTGGACAAGGTCAGCCAAGTGGTGGTCTTACCACAATGGGCTCACTCATGGACATGAACATATGACGTGGATAGTACAGCATAGTGACAGGCTCTTTGGCCCACTATGCCTGTGCTGAACAGGATGCCAAATTAAAGTAAGCCCTTCTGCTATTCCCTGTATATTCAAGCCTCTTGAATGCTTCTATCTTATCTGCTTCCTACCACCCATGGCACTGCGTTTCAGGAACCTACTGCTCTGTATCAAAAATTTGCCTTGCGTTTCTCCTTTAAACATTTCCCTTCTCCACATTAAACCCGTGCCCTCTCGTATTTGACATTTCTGCACTGGAAGAAAGATACTGGCTGTCCCCCTTTTACTACACTTGTCATAATCCTGTCAGCTCTCCGCCCAGTCTCCTTTGCTCCAGAGAAAACTATTCAGGTTCTTCCAACGCCTCCAAGCTTGTGTGGTGAGAGTTGGCCATTTCACATGGCTTCTATGTGGAAATTGTAGCATATTTTAAGAGAGGTGCTATGTGGTCCGGGTCCTCAGTAGTAGTAATGTGGTCTTCCAGGTCTCAGATGAGTCTGGGTGCTCATAGACAGAGCAGGTGAAGAACAGCTTAGCTGTTAGAATCACAATCACAAGTCAAGATGGTGGGTGGAGGTGGGGTGTGGGCTGCATAGGAAATTGGTGTCGATGTGGTCAGTGAATTTGTCAACCCCAACACTGGGAGTTCAGGAGAACCAGGATTTTTAAAGATTAAGAGCAAGTAGGATTGGGAAGGAAGGGATTAAGATCTGTGGGTGAAGGTGGGGATGGTCTGTAGCTCCAGCACAGAAACGTGGAGGTTGCAGGAATGGCCAGTGAATTCCATCCCTTAGAACAACATGATCTAATCTCAGACAATTTTCAAAAGGAGTGTTCCATGGAGAATAATGTACACAATTCATACCACTGGGGTGCCTGTTCAAACATACAGAACCAAGACAAATGGCTGATATTAGTTTTCATTCAACCACAATGTGTCCAAATGACATGTTTTAATTAGGTTTACCAGACTTGCTTTCCATCAAAGTAAAAGTTTGCTAACAGAAGTTTCTTTCAAAACAGACATAGTTTGCCACTGTTTGGCTCTGCAGGAGAATGCAGCCTTTTATATCAGGTGGAATCCCCATAATCTTTGCTGGGATTGATGTGGGGTATCATTTAACCTAGAGGATAATGATGCCGAGACACATCCTAGGATGCACTGGGATGCATCGTTAGTGATTCACCCTGGGGTCATCGGGTGTTTCATGTCAGACACTCCGGCCCAGCTGACCCAGTGGGGTTGATCAGACCCTGGCTTGTGTCCCAGCAGCACTGGTCCATGGGTCACACCTCTTGATCCAGAGCCATCTGGAGACTCACCCAGCAGCCTCAGTGACGGTCCTGATGGCTCTTCTCTTTGCAGCCCCCATAATGCCAAGGAGAGAGTAGGTTCTACACAGTGAGCAGCCAGCAAAACCTCTACAGGCTGACATCGTGCCCTCCAGCGCAATGAAGATTAGATTACTTCTCCTCATCCAAATCAAGTGAGCCCAGTTGCAAAGATTTGCCTGTAATGTCTGAAAGTGTTGAATTTATAAAGCACAATGACCAGTGTGGTACTATGTTGAAGACCTGCTGGAGATTGTGAACCGTCCTCAAGTAAAGGATTTGTTGTTTTCAGGCAACATAGAACAACTTTGTTTTAAAAAGAAAACCTTTATTTGGTTCTCTTGGTACAATTTGGAAATAACTTGATTGGATGATGCTTTTCCCATTTCTCCTCAATGCACGATCGTGTACCGTGTATTGCTGGTTTGAAGCAAAATGGAAAACAGTTTAGTCCCAGAGGACACCACTGCCTGTCAGCACCAAGTAAAACCTTTGCGAAGAGTAAACAGCCTGAAATCAGTTACTGCTGGAATGGGTGAAAGTCCTTTGTTAGACTCACCCCCCACCCTCTCCTGTTACAATATTAGGCTTTTTCACTGCTTCTGCTGCAGCTTTTTCAATAACTAAGGGAAGAATAAGGCAAGAAAACAAGATTTCAGAGCTCAGAAGTTACAAGAATCATTTTAGCTTGTTTTTTTCATGAGCTGTGCTCCCAACTCATAGGATAAGGACAAGATAAAAAGCATTGAATTCAGGTTCCCTGTGATTAAAGAATCCCAATGAGATCAGAGATTAGTGCTTCAATGGCAATCTATCTGCCTTTAGTTGAAGAATGGATCATTAAGGTTAGTTGCACATCATTCAGAAAAACTGGGAGATATATTATTAGCAGAATGCCTCATCTTTTATTTAAAAGAGAAAGACTTGCCCATGCAGTGAGCCGAATAAGATATTGGTGCATTTCTCTTGTGTCAAATATAAGGCGGTGCGTTTTCCTTTCCCACTGATTGTCGTAAATAACTTTACATCACTCACAGTATTTCCCTAAAAATAGACAATGGACTTTGAAGGTCAGTGATCATTTCAGAGTGTGTAGAGGAGGCATCAATTTTCATGGGATAATGACCTTCCATCATGTGACATCTAGATTTATTTTTATATTGACAAGAGGCTATGAATAAAATGAGAAACTGTTCCACTTACTTGAGTTCCAAACTTCATGCACCCCAGATTTAGTCATTGGTTTGTGTTGTTCTCAGATGGCCACAATAATTGCACTCAACACAATTTTGTTAAGGAGAGTGAGAGATGTGTGTGGGGCTCTGCCACTGTATGCATGAGTGCACGTGTGTGCTGTCTGTTCATATGTATGTGAATATGTGTACACGTGTGATTTGTTCACTTGTGCTATGAAAGCAGAATGCGCAGTGTGTGCTTGTGCAGGGTACATGTGCGTATGTGATATGTCGAGAGATTATTGTGTGAGTGTGTGTTTCCATGACATGTTTGTCAATGGTATGAGTGAGTGTGTGGCTGTGCTGCATGGACAATACTTGATTTGGCTGTGCCAATATCAGTTCTCTACATGTAAAACAAGTTTAAGGAAACTAAGTGTTACGTATGCGCGGAGCAAGAACTCCAGTGGAGATGTACTATGCCAGATCGATTGCAAGGATATGATGAGTGTCGATAGGGCCGATCGATCTGTTGTGCCACACTAACAAAGCCTGCGGCATGAAATCTCATATGAAGTGATAAAATAAAGAGGAAGATCTAAAATCAGTCTGGGAAATGAAGGAAATATCTAAATAATCTGTTTGCACCAGCAAAGGGCCTCTGTTCTGATAAAGGGAGATGTTGCTAATGCTTCTGTCCTCCCTACGGGTGCCAGCTGAGCTACTGGGATTTTCATTGTTCTGTGCTGGGTTGTCTAGACCTCACTCACCAGTCTGGAGTCGCGTTTCATGTCCTTCATTTGAGTCATGAGCTTGTCCAGCTCAGTTTGGTGCACTTCCAGGTACTCACTGTTCAACAACAAAGAAAAAATGGCTTACCATCAGAAATGACTTACTTCGCTACACTCAGTTCATTTAATACAATGAGCATTAATCTACTGCTTGGGTGGAACTGAGCATAACCTGACCACAAGACTGTCTGATTACATCTATAATCAACACTAGATAACTAGCTGCATGCTACGCCCTTGTCACTTAGAAATTTATCAATCTACTGTTTCTAAATAAGGAAATGGTGAAAAACAATGTTTGTTTATTTTCAGATACGCTGCAAAACAGACCCTTCTGGCACCTCCCAGCAAACCACCTATTTAACCCTAGCCTCATCACAGTACAGTTTACAATGCAATGGGAGGAAACCGAAGCACCCAAAGGAAACCCACGCACTCACGGGGAGAAATTGCAAACTCCTAACAGACTGCACTAGAACTGAATTCTGAAATGTGGAGTGTGCTGTGCAGTAATAACAGTTTGCTAACTGCTACACTAGCATAGCGCCAATATGTGTGAGAATCAAATATGATACTATTTGATACCCAATGGATTTGAGAACAAATAATATCTATAATTGCTTTAAGTGATTAGTCAAGGATGTTTTAATATTCATAATTTCTTACGTTAATCCCTTCTTCAATGCTTCATACATTTCATCCATTCGCTTTGGTTGTACATCCTTGGGTGTGGTGTTGTTCTTATGAACTGAAGCATTCATTTTCTTTAATTTCCCCTGTGGTTTTTTGAGGATTCCGTTATTTCCAATGAAGGAGTGACTCCTATTGGGAAATTGGATAGTTTGGGGTCAAATACATACAGCATTTCAGTAAAAGGCAAGTAACAAACTGCACAACTTGGCTGCCAGAAAACATGATTCCAAATGCTGAATAAAACAATTTTCTGGAATGTTTGGATAAATTATTTGTAACATTACAGAATAACTTATAACTTTGGGTAACTTGATTTCGGTCTGTATCAATCGTTCATCTGTGAAATTGGAACTTGTTTATTTCTCCCCCCTCTTGGGATGATGACATGCCCCACCTGACCTGCTCTTCTTGCTCTGCATTTCACAACACCTACTTTCTTTTGTCTATATGTTCTCATTTTCTAGGAGATCCTATTCACTCATTGGTAAGATAACTTGTTTGCAGTCTATCCCCAGAGCCACCCTGATTTTTCCCAATCAGAGACTACCTCTCCTCTCCCCTTCTTCTTTCATCACCTCAGTTCTGATAAACAGTTCCCAAAACACCGGCCCAACCTGCTGAATATTTCCAACAATTCCTGCTTTGATTTGTAATTGCGCAGCATTGCTTTCACCCAGCAGCTTTGCTGATGATGAAAGTGCAGAGAACTTGACCATGAATTTCAGCAGGCTCAGCCTACAGGCACAGAGTCAGAGGATGATCACAGATCAAGCCTCTGAATCCATGGTAAATAGTTCACATTCAGCTCAGAGTTCTCCAGTTAAGACATGGAAGATCATCATGCTCACATTGATGGATGCTCTGACTTTCACCACTAATCTCCTGTGTACGTCTCACAACTTCACTACTGATCTCCTGAGTACATCTCACAACTTCACTACTGATCTCCAGTGTACATCTCACAACTTCACTACCGATCTCCTGTGCACATCTCACAAATTCACTACTGATCTCCTGTGCACATCTCACAAATTCACTACTGATCTCCTGTGTACATCTCACAACTTCACTACTGATCTCCTGTGTACATCTCACTTCACTACTGATCTCCTGTGCACATCTCACAACTTCATTACTGATCTCCTGTGTACATCTCACAACTTCACTACTGACCTCCTGTGTACATCTCACAACTTCACTATTGATCTCCTGTGTACATCTCACAACTTCACTACTGATCTCCTGTGCAATGCTTTGCAGGGGACACTGGTTTATGAGAGCCAGTGTCCCAATCATTCACCCCAGATTTCCAACCACCTCACTCACTCTGATTCTCTCAACTTTGCCGGGATTCTCTTTCCATTTTTACTGTTTTCTTACCACCCTGCTAACACCAACAACACCCCCCCACCACCCTCCACCCTTATGAACCTGCCCATGCCACCAGCCTCTCCCATAGACAACCTGAATCCATCGCACAATGTACTTTCTCTACTGCTCTCCACTCTTCGTTGTGGCAAGAAATTGTGGAGAAAAGGTTTTTGTATGCATTTGCACATGAAATACCTAATCTTTCATCCACTACAGTATTGGAACCTAGGAACATGGATTAGATCCACAGTGCAGTACTCATGACCCGTCATATGTGGCATAATTTTGAAAAGTACTGGCTAGTGAAGAAGTCAAACACACAAATCCAGGGGAGATTTACCTATTGTAACCCTGGTTTAGTATAATTAACTTTGTGTTATTTTTGCCACTTATGTTTTGGTTCATTACCATCTTTCTAAGGGTGAAAAGCTCCAGGCTGCCTTTGAGCTCCAGTATAACAGTGGAAATTTAACTCACTCTCAAAGGCAACTGAGCAGAGCTTTGCAAGTGTTTAACTTCCACAGATGTACGGAGGAAAGCATCAGGAGTTGGTATGGGAGCACCAGTACACAGGAGAGCAAAAGGCTAAAGAGAGTGGTGGACATGACCAGCTTCATCATGGGCACAGCTCTCCCATAATTAAGAGCACCTACAGGAGGCACTATCTCAGAAAGGTGACATCAATCGCTAAACATCCCCACCAGCCAGGGATATTTGCTTCTCATCACTGCCGACAGGCAGGAGTTACAGGAGCCTGAGGACAGACACCTCAAGGTTCAACAGCAGTGCCCTCTCCACTACCATCAAGTTGTTGAACCAACATGAAAAGGTTAACTTCTACATCAGACTAGATTTCGCCAAAGTTCCATTAATGTCATTAATGATTACATCCTGATAAAGGTTTTCAGCCTGAGACATCAACTTTTTATTCATTTTCATAGATGTTACCTGTCCACCAGCTGAGGTCCACCTGCATCCAGTGTGCATTAAGTCGCTGAGGATTATTTTGTTGAATAAATTATGCATAATGTATGTTAATTTAAATGCATTTAATTAATATTTGGCACATTTGTATTTCATTTCGCTGCTGCAGCACAGACCTCATTTTCATGGCATTTGTACCCTGGCTGTGTCTACCCATGACAATGACCTTGACCTTGAACTTGTGAGAGCAGTCATCTGTGCACACATGTAATGTGCAGACATGGAGCTCTGATTCTATGCCTATGTTTGAAGATAATACTGTGCCACAGAAGAACAACTACACATGGTTGAATACTCACCTGCCCCTCCTCTCCTGCTGTGCACTGAAGCCGGCGAAGGACTGGCTTCTAATGATGCCATTGGGTCCACCTGGGGAGGAGACTGATTCTGTAGACATGTTGACGGGTAACCTGGAGGAGATTTCTGTTTAAAAGAAAAGTAGAACTAAGCAAGCCTGAAAAGCACACAGGGTGTATCACATCATGTCAATACTCAATCCCTACTACCTTTGCTGAGCATATTGGACTGTGTTGATCTCAGGAGCAGTGGACAATACAGGTCACTCCTGGAATCAGCATAGTAATTCACAGTACCTATCTCTGATCCTTCAGTATATTCCCACTTCTTTTATGGTGGACCCAGAACTCACCAGCTTCATCCCCAATCATCCTGACCCAATGCTCCCTCCAATCTGTAATCACCATTGTGCACAAAAATCTTCTGCTGTGCAATTTTTTGCTCAGTGATAACATGATGTGTGCACTGAATAATTTCTTCAATAAAAACAGTATTAATAAGCTAGTTGTAAAATCTGCAGACAAATCATCGCAAGCCCCATGTTGTCAGTACTGTCCACATCAGAAACCGGAAGAGGAAGTGTGATTGTGTATGATCATGAAATATGCTTAATGTGCCAACAAGACAGAAGGTGACAACCTATTGTTTGCAGTTTAAATTCCTTTGCGAGCTAGTAGCAATGATGTGTGTGCATACACACACTCATACATTAGAGGGAACATTGTCCTCATCCCATGGTCATTGGCACTCACCCCATCACACCAGTGAACTCTCCAACCCCTGAATTCCCCCAATCCCAGCCACTCACCAACGCCACACACACACAATTCTGGAGGAACACAGCAGGTTGGGCAGCAACTATGGAAATGAATAAACAGTCAACACTTTGGGCTGAGATCCTTCTTCAGGACTGGGAAGGAAGAGGGAATGATCCCAGAATAAAATGGTGCAAGAGGGGAAGAAGACTAGCAGGAAAGTGAAAGGTAAAGCCTGGGAAAGGTCAAGGACTGGAGACAAAGATATCTGACAGGAGCACAGAAGGGGAGCAGTGGGAGAGGGTTTCATTGGTACAGTGCGAGAGGGTCTCACTGATACAGTGGGAGAGGGTTTCACTGATACAGTGGGAGAGGGTCTCACTGATACAGTGGGAGAGGGTTTCATTGGTACAGTGTGAGAGGGTCTCACTGATACAGTGAGAGAGGGTTTCACTGATACAGTGGGAGAGGGTCTCACTGATACAGTGGGATAGGGTCTCACTGATACAATGAGAGAGGGTCTCATTGGTACAGTGCGAGAGGGTCTCACTGATACAGTGGGAGAGGGTTTCACTGATACAGTGGGAGAGGGTCTCACTGATACAGTGGGAGAGGGTTTCACTGATACAGTGGGAGAGGGTCTCACTGATACAATGAGAGAGGGTTTCATTGGTACAGTGCGAGAGGGTCTCACTGATACAGTGGGAGAGGGTTTCACTGATACAATGGGAGAGAGTCTCACTGATACAGTGAGAGAGGGTTTCATTGATACAGTGCGAGAGGGTCTCACTGATACAGTGAGAGAGGGTTTCATTGGTAAAGTGCGAGAGGGTCTCACTGATACAGTGGGAGAGGGTTTCATTGGTACAGTGCAAGAGGGTCTCACTGATACAGTGGGAGAGGGTTTCACTGATACAGTGGGAGAGGGTCTCACTGATACAGTGAGAGGGGGTTTCACTGATACAGTGGGCGAGGGTTTCACTGATACAATAGGTGAGGGTCACACTGATTTCAGTGGGCGAGGGTTTCACTGATACAATGGGAGAGAGTCTCACTGATACAGTGAGAGAGGGTTTCACTGATACAGTGGGAGAGGGTCTCACTGATACAGTGGGATAGGGTCTCACTGATACAATGAGAGAGGGTCTCATTGGTACAGTGCGAGAGGGTCTCACTGATACAGTGGGAGAGGGTTTCACTGATACAGTGGGAGAGGGTCTCACTGATACAGTGGGAGAGGGTTTCACTGATACAGTGGGAGAGGGTCTCACTGATACAATGAGAGAGGGTTTCATTGGTACAGTGCGAGAGGGTCTCACTGATACAGTGGGAGAGGGTTTCACTGATACAATGGGAGAGAGTCTCACTGATACAGTGAGAGAGGGTTTCATTGATACAGTGCGAGAGGGTCTCACTGATACAGTGAGAGAGGGTTTCATTGGTAAAGTGCGAGAGGGTCTCACTGATACAGTGGGAGAGGGTTTCATTGGTACAGTGCAAGAGGGTCTCACTGATACAGTGGGAGAGGGTTTCACTGATACAGTGGGAGAGGGTCTCACTGATACAGTGAGAGAGGGTTTCATTGATACAGTGCGAGAGGGTCTCACTGATACAGTGGGAGAGGGTTTCACTGATACAGTGGGAGAGGGTTTCATTGGTACAGTGCGAGAGGGTCTCACTGATACAGTGGGAGAGGGTTTCACTGATACAGTGGGAGAGGGTCTCAATGATACAGTGAGAGAGGGTCTCACTGCTACAGTGAGAGAGAGTTTCATTGATACAGTGCGAGAGGGTCTCACTGATACAGTGAGAGAGGGTCTCATTGGTATAGTGCGAGAGGGTCTCACTGATACAGTGAGAGAGGGTTTCACTGATACAGTGGGAGAGGGTCTCACTGATACAGTGAGAGGGGGTTTCACTGATACAGTGGGCGAGGGTTTCACTGATACAATAGGTGAGGGTCACACTGATACAGTGGGCGAGGGTTTCACTGATACAATGGGAGAGAGTCTCACTGATACAGTGAGAGAGGGTTTCATTGATACAGTGCGAGAGGGTCTCACTGATACAGTGAGAGAGGGTTTCATTGGTAAAGTGCGAGAGGGTCTCACTGATACAGTGGGAGAGGGTTTCACTGATACAGTGCGAGAGGGTCTCACTGATACAGTGGGAGAGGGTCTCACTGATACAGTGAGAGGGGGTTTCACTGATACAGTGGGCGAGGGTTTCACTGATACAATAGGTGAGGGTCACACTGATACAGTGGGCGAGGGTTTCACTGATACAGTGGGAGAGGGTTTCACTGATACAGTGCGAGAGGGTCTCACTGATACATTGGGAGAGAGTCTCACTGATACAGTGAGAGAGGGTTTCATTGATACAGTGCGAGAGGGTCTCACTGATACAGTGAGAGAGGGTTTCATTGATACAGTGCGAGAGGGTCTCACTGATACAGTGGGAGAGGGTTTCATTGGTACAGTGCGAGAGGGTCTCACTGATACAGTGGGAGAGGGTTTCACTGATACAGTGGGAGAGGGTCTCAATGATACAGTGAGAGAGGGTCTCACTGCTACAGTGAGAGAGAGTTTCATTGATACAGTGCGAGAGGGTCTCACTGATACAGTGAGAGAGGGTTTCACTGATACAGTGCGAGAGGGTCTCACTGATACAGTGGGAGAGGGTCTCACTGATACAGTGAGAGGGGGTTTCACTGATACAGTGGGCGAGGGTTTCACTGATACAATAGGTGAGGGTCACACTGATACAGTGGGCGAGGGTTTCACTGATACACTGACAGAGTTGAATGGCCTTACTTATTTAATGTGTTGGAGAAGTTTAATTTTAGTCCGATATTTATATCATGGATTAAATTGATTTATCATACTCCAGTAGCCTCAGTGTTTACCAATAATCAAAGATCTCCCTTTTTTCGCCTATTTCGGGGCACTAGACAGGGATGTCCTCTTAGTCCATTACTATTTAACATTGCCTTAGAACCTTTGGCAATTGCCATCAGACAATCACAGGATATTTTGGGTATTAATCGTGGGACAGATATTCATAAGTTATCTTTGTATGCAGATGATTTATTACTATTCATTTCTAACCCGGAGAAATCCATTCCAGCAGTTTTATCATTATTGGTTCAATTTAGTGAGTTTTCTGGGTATAAGTTAAATCTTAATAAAAGTGAATTGTTTCCATTGAATAAACGGGTCCCAATTTATGGAAATTTACCCTTTAAATTAGTTAATGACTTTTTTACTTATTTAGGGATCAAAATCACAAAAAACCATAAAGATTTATTTAGATTTAATTTTTTACCCTTAATTGATCAAATTAAAGGTTTGTTTACTAAGTGGTCACCTTTGTCTTTATCCCTAATAGGTAGGATTAATGCTATTAAGATGGTTATTTTACCTAAGTTTTTATATATTTTTCAAGCGATACCAATTTTTATCCCAAAATCTTTTCTTACTAATGTTGACTCTAAAATTTCTTCATATATATGGCAGAATAAAAATCCCAGGTTAGGTAAAACATATTTACAGAAGACAAAAAAGGATGGCGGGTTAGCATTACCTAATTTCAGATTTTACTATTGGGCAGTTAATATTAGATATTTGTTATGTTGGTTGAAAGATGGGGGTGGATCTTTTGGCCATTGTTGGGTGAGTTTAGAAACTAAATCGGTATCAGCTTATGCTTTCGGTTCTATTTTAGGGACTTCTCTCCCTTTTGCTCTTTCTAAATTGCCGAAACGAATTGACAACCCGATAGTTAAACATACATTGCGTATATGGTTTCAATTTCGGAGATTTTTTGGGTTGACTCAATTCGTTTTAAATAGTCCTATTGTATCTAATTGTTTTTTCCACCCTTCCATTATAGATCAAGCTTATTCGGCTTGGAAAACTAAGGGATTACTAAGATTTTCTGATTTATTTTTAGATAATTGTTTCATGTCTTTTGAACAATTATCCAACAAATATAACTTGCCGAGATTTCATTTTTTTAGATATTTACAGATTAGACATTTTTTAAGTTCTGTACTCTCTACGTTTCCAAATTTTGTGCCTTCAGATACTTTGGAGAGTTTATTTGAATTAGACCCTTTTCAAAAAGGGCTTATTTCAAAACTTTATAATATAATTATGAAGATACATTTAGATCCTCTATATAAGACTAAACAGGATTGGGAAAGAGAGCTTAGTTTTAGTATTTCTAGTGAGAATTGGGATAGAATTCTTCAATTAGTTAATACATCATCGTTATGTCACACTGATACAGTGGGAGAGGGTTTCACTGATACAGTGAGAGAGGGTTTCACAGGTACAGTGTGAGAGGGTCTCACTAATACAATGGGTGAGGGTCTCACTGATACAATGGGTGAGGGTCACACTGATACAGTGGGAGAGGGTCACACTGATACAATGGGAGAGGGTCTCATTGGTACAGTGGGAGAGGGACTCACTGATACAGTGAGAGGGGGTTTCACTGATACAGTGGGTGAGGGTTTCACTGATACAATGGGTGAGGGTCACACTGATACAGTGAGAGAGGGTTTCACTGATACAGTGAGAGGGGGTTTCACTGATACATTGGGAGAGGGTTTCACCGATACAATGGGAGAGGGTCTCACTGATACAGTGAGAGAGGGTCTCACGGATTCAGTGGGAGGGGGTCTCACCGATACAATGGGAGAGGGTCTCACCGATACATTGGGAGAGGGTCTCACTGATACAGTGCGAGAGGGTCTCACTGATCCAATGAGAGAGGGTCTCATTGGTACAGTGCGAGAGGGTCTCACTGATACAGTGAGAGAGGGTCTCATTGATACAGTGGGAGAGGGTCTCACTGATATAGTGGGAGAGGGTTTCATTGATACAGCGGAAGAGGGTCTCACTGATACAGTGGGAGAGGGTTTCACTGATACAGTGAGAGAGGGTTTCACTGATACAGTGCGAGAGGGTCTCACTGATCCAGTGGGGGAGGGTCTCACTGATACGGTGAGAGAGGGTTTCATTGGTACAGTGCGAGTGGGTCTCATGGATACAGTGCGAGAGGGTCTCACTGATACAGTGGTAGAGGGTTTCACTGATACACTGGGAGAGGGTCTCACTGATACAGTGGTAGAGGGTTTCACTGATACAGTGGGAGAGGGTCTCACTGATACAGTGAGAGAGGGTTTCATTGATACAGTGCGAGAGGGTCTCACTGATACAGTGAGAGAGGGTCTCATTGGTACAGTGCGAGAGGGTCTCACTGATACAGTGGGAGAGGGTCTCACTGATACAAAGAGAGAGGGTCTCATTGGTACAGTACAAGAGGGTCTCACTGATACAGTGGGAGAGGGTTTCATTGATACAGTGGGAAAGGGTCTCACTGATACAGTGGGAGAGGGTTTCATTGATACAGTCAGAGAGGGTCTCACTGATACAGTGGGAGAGGGTTTCACTGATACAGTGGGAGAGGGTTTCACCGATACAGTGTGAGAGGGTTTCACTGATACAGTGGGAGAGGGTTTCATTGATACGGTGGGTTTCACTGATACAGTGAGAGAGGGTCTCACTAATACATTGGGAGAGGGTCTCACTGATACAGTGAGAGAGGGTTTCACTGATACATTGGGAGAGGGTTTCACCGATACATTGGGAGAGGGTCTCACTGATACAGTGCGAGAGGGTCTCACTGATCCAATGAGAGAGGGTCTCATTGGTACAGTGCGAGAGGGTCTCATTGGTACAGTGCGAGAGGGTCTCACTGATACAGTGGGAGAGGGTTTCATTGATACACTGGGAGAGGGTCTCACTGATACAGTGGGAGAGGGTCACACTGATACAGTGGGAGAGGGTCTCATTGATACAGTGGGAGAGGGTCTCACTGATATAGTGGGAGAGGGTTTCATTGATACAGTGGAAGAGGGTCTCACTGATACAGTGCGAGAGGGTCTCACTGATCCAATGAGAGAGGGTCTCATTGGTACAGTGCGAGCGGGTCTCACAGATACAGTGAGAGTGGATTTCATTGGTACAGTGCGAGAGGGTCTCACTGATACAGTGAGAGAGGGTTTCACTGATACAGTGGGAGAGGGTCTCACTGATACAGTGAGAGAGGGTTTCATTGATACAGTGCGAGAGGGTCTCACTGATACAGTGAGAGAGGGTCTCATTGGTACAGTGCGAGAGGGTCTCACTGATACAGTGGGAGAGGGTCTCACTGATACAAAGAGAGAGGGTCTCATTGGTACAGTACAAGAGGGTCTCACTGATACAGTGGGAGAGGGTCACACTGATACAGTGGGAGAGGGTTTCATTGATACAGTGGGAAAGGGTCTCACTGATACAGTGGGAGAGGGTTTCATTGATACAGTCGGAGAGGGTCTCACTGATACAGTGGGAGAGGGTTTCACTGATACAGTGTGAGAGGGTTTCACTGATACATTGGGAGAGGGTTTCATTGATACGGTGGTTTTCACTGATACAGTGAGAGAGGGTCTCACTAATACATTGGGAGAGGGTCTCACTGATACAGTGAGAGAGGGTCTCACTGATACAGTGGGAGAGGGTTTCACTGATACAGTGGGAGAGGGTTTCACCGATACAGTGCGAGAGGGTCTCACCGATACAGTGGGAGAGAGTCTCATTGATACAGTGGGAGAGGGTTTCATTGATACACTGGGAGAGGGTCTCATTGATACAGTGGGAGAGGGTCTCACTGATACAGTGGGAGAGGGTCTCACTGATACAGTGGGAGAGGGTCTCACTGATGCAGTGGGAGAGGGTCTCATTGATACAGTGGGAGAGGGTCTCAGTGATACAGTGGGAGAGGGTCTCACTGATGCAGTGGGAGAGCGTCTCATTGATACAGTGGGAGAGGGTCTCACTGATACAGTGCGAGAGGGTCTCACTGATCCAATGAGAGAGGGTCTCATTGGTACAGTGCGAGAGGGTCTCACTGATACAGTGAGAGAGGGTTTCATTGGTACAGTGCGAGAGGGTCTCACTGATACAGTGAGAGAGGGTTTCACTGATACAGTGCGAGAGGGTCTCACTGATACAGTGAGAGAGGGTCTCATTGATACAACGAGAGAGGGTCTCATTGGTACAGTACAAGAGGGTCTCACTGATACAGTGAGAGGGGGTTTCACTGATACAGTGGGCGAGGGTTTCACTGAAACAATAGGTGAGGGTCACACTGATTCAGTGGGAGAGGGTCTCACTGATACAGTGAGAGAGGGTTTCACTGATACAGTGTGAGAGGGTCTCACTGATACAGTGGGTGAGGGTCTCACTGATACAGTGGGAGAGGGTCACACTGATACAGTGGGCGAGGGTCTCACTGATACAGTGAGAGAGGGTTTCACTGATACAATGGGCGAGGGTCTCACTGATACAGTGCGAGAGGGTCTCACTGATACATTGGGAGAGGGTCTCACTGATACAGTGGGAAAGGGTCACACTGATACAGTGGGAGAGGGTTTCACTGATACAGTGGAGAGGGTTTCACCAATACAGTGTGAGAGGGTTTCACTGATACAGTGGGAGAGGGTTTCATTGATACGGTGGGTTTCACTGATACAGTGAGAGAGGGTCTCACTAATACATTGGGAGAGGGTCTCACTGATACAGTGAGAGAGGGTTTCACTGATACAGTGGGAGAGGGTCTCACTGATACAGTGGGAGAGGATCTCATTGATACAGTGGGAGAGGGTCTCACTGATTCAGTGGGATGGGGTCTCACTGATACAGTGGGAGAGGGTTTCATTGATACAGTGCGAGAGGGTCTCACTGATACAGTGGGAAAGGGTCACACTGATACAGTGGGAGAGGGTCTCACTGATACAGTGAGAGAGGGTTTCACTGATACAGTGCGAGAGGGTCTCACTGATCCAATGAGAGAGGGTCTCATTGGTACAGTGCGAGAGGGTCTCACTGATACAGTGAGAGAGGGTTTCATTGGTACAGTGAGAGAGGGTTTCGCTGATACAGTGTGAGAGGGTCTCACTGATACAGTGGGTGAGGGTCTCACTGATACAGTGGGAGAGGGTCACACTGATACAGTGGGCAAGGGTCTCACTGATACAGTGAGAGAGGGTTTCACTGATACAATGGGCGAGGGTCTCACTGATACAGTGCGAGAGGGTCTCACTGATACATTGGGAGAGGGTCTCACTGATACAGTGGGAGAGGGTCACACTGATTCAGTGGGAGAGGGTCTCACTGATACAGTGAGAGAGGGTCTCACTGATACAGTGAGAGAGGGTTTCATTGGTACAGTGCGAGTGGGTCTCGCGGATACAGTGGGAGTGGGTTTCATTGGTACAGTGCGAGAGGGTCTCACTGATACAGTGCGAGAGGGTCTCACTGATACAGTGAGAGAGGGTCTCATTGGTACAGTGCGAGAGGGTCTCACTGATACAGTGCGAGAGGGTCTCACTGATACAGTGCGAGAGGGTCTCACTGATACAGTGTGAGAGGGTCTCACTGATACAGTGAGAGAGGGTCTCACTGATACAAAGAGAGAGGGTCTCATTGGTACAGTACAAGAGGGTCTCACTGATACAGTGAGAGGGGGTTTCACTGATACAGTGCGAGAGGGTCTCACTGATCCAAAGAGAGAGGGTCTCATTGGTACAGTGCGAGAGGGTTTCACTGATACAGTGCGAGAGGGTCTCACTGATCCAATGAGAGAGGGTCTCATTGATACAGTGGGAGGGGGTTTCACTGATACAGTGCGAGAGGGTCTCACTGATACAGTGAGAGGGGGTTTCACTGATACAGTGCGAGAGGGTCTCACTGATCCAATGAGAGAGGGTCTCATTGGTACAGTGCGAGAGGGTCTCACTGATACAGTGAGAGGGGGTTTCACTGATACAGTGCGAGAGGGTCTCACTGATCCAAAGAGAAAGGGTCTCATTGGTACAGTGCGAGAGGGTCTCACTGATACAGTGCGAGAGGGTCTCATTGATACAACGAGAGAGGGTCTCATTGGTACAGTACAAGAGGGTCTCACTGATACAGTGAGAGAGGGTTTCACTGATACAGTGTGAGAGGGTCTCACTGATACAGTGGGTGAGGGTCTCACTGATACAATGGGAGAGGGTCTCACTGATACAGTGGGAAAGGGTCACACTGATACAGTGGGAGAGGGTTTCACTGATACAGTGGAGAGGGTTTCACCAATACAGTGTGAGAGGGTTTCACTGATACAGTGGGAGAGGGTTTCATTGATACGGTGGGTTTCACTGATACAGTGAGAGAGGGTCTCACTAATACATTGGGAGAGGGTCTCACTGATACAGTGAGAGAGGGTTTCACTGATACAGTGGGAGAGGGTCTCACTGATACAGTGGGAGAGGATCTCATTGATACAGTGGGAGGGGGTCTCACTGATTCAGTGGGATGGGGTCTCACTGATACAGTGGGAGAGGGTTTCATTGATACAGTGCGAGAGGGTCTCACTGATACAGTGGGAAAGGGTCACACTGATACAGTGGGAGAGGGTCTCACTGATACAGTGAGAGAGGGTTTCACTGATACAGTGCGAGAGGGTCTCACTGATCCAATGAGAGAGGGTCTCATTGGTACAGTGCGAGAGGGTCTCACTGATACAGTGAGAGAGGGTTTCATTGGTACAGTGCGAGAGGGTCTCACTGATACAGTGGGAGAGGGTCTCACTGATACAGTGAGAGAGGGTTTCATTGGTACAGTGCGAGAGGGTCTCACTGATACAGTGAGAGAGGGTTTCACTGATACAGTGCGAGAGGGTCTCACTGATACAGTGAGAGAGGGTTTCACTGATACAGTGCGAGAGGGTCTCACTGATACAGTGAGAGAGGGTCTCATTGGTACAGTGCAAGAGGGTCTCACTGATACAGTGGGAGAGGGTCTCACTGATACAAAGAGAGAGGGTCTCATTGGTACAGTACAAGAGGGTCTCACTGATACAGTGAGAGGGGGTTTCACTGATACAGTGGGCGAGAGTTTCACTGAAACAATGGGTGAGGGTCACACTGATTCAGTGGGAGAGGGTCTCACTGATTCAGTGGGAGAGGGTCTCACTGATACAGTGAGAGAGGGTTTCAGTTATACAGTGTGAGAGGGTCTCACTGATACAGTGGGTGAGGGTCTCACTGATACAGTGGGAGAGGGTCACACTGATACAGTGGGCAAGGGTCTCACTGATACAGTGAGAGAGGGTTTCACTGATACAATGGGCGAGGGTCTCACTGATACATTGGGAGAGGGTCTCACTGATACAGTGGGAAAGGGTCACACTGATACAGTGGGAGAGGGTCTCACTGATACAGTGAGAGAGGGTCTCACTGATACAGTGAGAGAGGGTTTCATTGGTACAGTGTGAGAGGGTCTCACTGATACAATGAGAGAGGGTCTCACTGATACAGTGGGTGAGGGTCTCACTGATACAATGGGTGAGGGTCACACTGATACAGTGGGAGAGGGTTTTATTGATACAGTGGGTTTCACTGATACAGTGAGAGAGGGTTTCACTGATACAGTGTGAGAGGGTCTCACTGATACAGTGGGTGAGGGTCTCACTGATACAATGGGTGAGGGTCACACTGATACAGTGGGAGAGGGTTTTATTGATACAGTGGGTTTCACTGATACAGTGAGAAAGGGTCTCACTGATGTATTGGGAGAGGGTCTCACTGATGCAGTGCGTGAGGGTTTCACTGATACAGTTGGGTAGGGTCTCACTGATACAGTGAGAGAGGGTTTCACTGATATAGTGAGAGGGGTCTTCACTGATACATTGGGAGAGGGTTTCACTGATACAGTGTGAGAGGGTTTCACTGATACTGTGGGAGAGGGTCTCACCGATACAGTGGAAGAGGATTTCATTGATACAGTGGGTTTCACTGATACAGTGAGAGAGGGTCTCACCGATACAGTGGGAGAGGATTTCATTGATACAGTGGGTTTCACTGATACTGTGCGAGAGGGTCTCACTGATACATTGGGAGAGGGTCTCACTGATACAATGGGTGAGGGTCTCACTGATACAGTGGGCGAGGGTCTCACTGATACAGTGGGCGAGGGTCTCACTGATACAGTGAGAGAGGGTTTCACTGATACAATGGGCAAGGGTCTCACTGATACAGTGCGAGAGGGTCTCACTGATACATTGGGAAAGGGTCTCACTGATACAGTGGGAGAGGGTCTCACTGATACAGTGGGAGAGGGTCTCACTGATACAGTGGGAGAGGGTCACACTGATACAGTGGTAGAGGGTCTCACTGATACAGTGGGAGAGGGTTTTATTGATACAGTGGGTTTCACTGATACAGTGAGAGAGGGTTTCACTGATACAGTGTGAGAGGGTCTCACTGATACAGTGGGAGAGGGTCTCACTGATACAGTGAGAGAGGATTTCATTGGTACAGTGCGAGAGGGTCTCACTGATACAGTGAGAGAGGGTCTCACTGATACAGTGGGTGAGGGTCACACTGATACAGTGCGAGAGGGTCTCACTGATACAATGAGAGAGGGTCTCATTGGTACAGTACAAGAGGGTCTCACTGATACAGTGGGAGAGGGTTTCATTGGTACAGTGCGAGAGGGTCTCACTGATACAGTGGGAGAGGGTCTCACTGATACAAAGAGAGAGGGTCTCATTGGTACAGTACAAGAGGGTCTCACTGATACAGTGGGAGAGGGTCTCACTGATACAGTGTGAGAGGGTCTCACTGATACAGTGGGAGGGGCTCACCGATACAGTGGGAGAGGGTCTCACCGATACATTGGGAGAGGGTCTCACCGATACAGTGAGAGAGGGTCTCACCGATACAGTGAGAGGGGGTCTCACTGATACTTTGGGAGAGGGTCACACTGATACAGTGGGAGAGAGTTTCATTGATACAGTGTTAGAAGGTCTCACTGCTTCAGTGGGAGAGTGTTTCATTGATACAGTGGGAGAGGGTCTCACTGATACAGTGGGAGAGGGTTTCACTGATACAGTGGGAGAGGGTCTCACTGATCCAATGAGAGAGGGTCTCATTGATACAGTGCGAGAGGGTCTCACTGATACAGTGAGAGAGGGTCTCATTGGTACAGTGCGAGAGGGTCTCACTGATACAGTGGGAGAGGGTCTCACTGATACAAAGAGAGAGGGTCTCATTGGTACAGTACAAGAGGGTCTCACTGATACAGTGAGAGGGGGTTTCACTGATACAGTGAGAGAGGGTTTCACTGATACAGTGCGAGGCGGTCTCACTGATACAGTGCGAGAGGGTCTCACTGATACAGTAAGAGAGAGTCTCATTGGTACAGTGCGAGAGGGTCTTACTGATACAGTGGGAGAGGGTCTCTCCGATACAGTGGGAGAGGATTTCACTGATACTGTGGGAGAGGGTCTCACCGATACAGTGGGAGAGGATTTCATTGATACGGTGGGTTTCACTGATACAGTGAGAGAGGGTCTCACTGATACATTGGGAGAGGGTCTCACTGATACAGTGGGAGTGGGTCTCACTGATACAGTGGGAGAGGGTCTCACTGATACAGTGGGAGAGGGCCTCACTGATACAGTGGGAGAGGGTCTCACTGATACAGTGAGAGAGGGTCTCACTGATACAGTGTGAGAGTGTCTCACTGATACAATGAGAGAGGGTTTCACTGATACTGTGGGTGAGGGTCACACTGATACAGTGGGAGAGGGTTTCATTGATACAGTGGGTTTCACTGATACAGTGAGAAAGGGTCTCACTGATACAATGGGAGAGGGTCTCACTGATACAGTGTGTGAGGGTCACACTGATACAGTGAGAGGGGGCTTCACTGATACATTGGGAGAGGGTTTCACCGATACAGTGTGAGAGGGTTTCACTGATACTGTGGGAGATGGTCTCACCGATACAGTGGGAGAGGATTTCATTGATACGGTGGGTTTCACTGATACAGTGAGAGAGGGTCTCACTGATACAGTGGGAGAGGGTCACACTGATACAGTGGGAGAGGGTCACACTGATACAGTGGGAGAGAGTTTCATTGATACAGCGTTAGAGGGTCTCACTGATACAGTGGGAGAGTGTTTCATTGATACAGTGGGAGAGGGTCTCACTGATACAGTGAGAGAGGGTCTCACTGATACAGTGAGAGAGGGTCTCACTGATACAGTGGGAGGGGCTCACCGATACATTGGGAGAGGGTCTCACCGATACATTGGGAGAGGGTCTCACCGATACAGTGAGAGAGGGTCTCACCGATACAGTGAGAGGGGGTCTCACTGAGAGGGGGCTTCACTGATACATTGGGAGAGGGTTTCACCGATACAGTGGGAGAGGATTTCATTGATACAGTGGGTTTCACTGACACAGTGAGAGAGGGTCTCACTGATACAGTGGGAGAGGGTCACACTGATACAGTGCGAGAGGGTCTCACTGATATAGTGAGAGAGGGTCTCATTGGTACAGTGCGAGAGGGTCTTACTGATACAGTGGGAGAGGGTCTCACTGATACAAAGAGAGAGGGTCTCATTGGTACAGTACAAGAGGGTCTCACTGATACAGTGAGAGGGGGTTTCACTGATACAGTGGGCGAGGGTTTCACTGATACAATAGGTGAGGGTCACACTGATACAGTGGGAGAGGATTTCATTGATACAGTGGGTTTCACTGATACAGTGAGAGAGGTCTCACTGATACATTGGGAGAGGGTCTCACTGATACAGTGGGAGAGGGCCTCACTGATACATTGGGAGAGGGTCTCACTGATACAGTGGGAGAGGGTCTCACTGATACAGTGGGAGAGGGTCTCACTGATACAGTGGGAGAGGGCCTCACTGATACAGTGGGAGAGGGTCTCACTGATACAGTGAGAGAGGGTCTCAATGATACAGTGTGAGAGGATCTCACTGATACAATGAGCGAGGGTTTCACTGATACTGTGGGTGAGGGTCACACTGATACAGTGGGAGAGGGTTTCATTGATACAGTGGGTTTCACTGATACAGTGAGAAAGGGTCTCACTGATACAATGGGAGAGGGTCTCACTGATACAGTGTGTGAGGGTCACACTGATACAGTGAGAGGGGGCTTCACTGATACATTGGGAGAGGGTTTCACCGATACAGTGGGAGAGGGTTTCATTGATACAGTGGGTTTCACTGATACAGTGAGAAAGGGTCTCACTGATACAATGGGAGAGGGTCTCACTGATACAGTGTGTGAGGGTCACACTGATACAGTGAGAGGGGGCTTCACTGATACAGTGTGAGAGGGTTTCAGTGATACTGTGGGAGAGGGTCTCACCGATACAGTGGGAGAGGATTTCATTGATACGGTGGGTTTCACTGATACAGTGAGAGAGGGTCTCACTGATACAGTGGGAGAGGGTCTCACTGATACAGTGGGAGATGGTCACACTGATACAGTGTGAGAGAGTTTCATTGATACAGCGTTAGAGGGTCTCACTGATACAGTGGGAGACTGTGTCATTGATACAGTGGGAGAGGGTCTCATTGCTACAGTGCGAGAGGGTCTCACTGCTACAGTGAGAGAGGGTTTCACTGATACAGTGGGAGAGGGTCTCACTGATACAGTGGGAGCGGGTTTCATTGATACAGTGCAAGAGGGTCTCACTGATACAGTGAGAGAGGGTCTCATTGGTACAGTGCGAGAGCGTCTCACTGATACAGTGAGAGATGGTTTCACTGATACAGTGCGAGAGGGTCTCACTGATACAGTGAGAGAGGGTCTCATTGGTACAGTGCGAGAGGGTCTCACTGATACAGTGAGAGAGGGTTTCACTGATACAGTGCGAGAGGGTCTCACTGATACAATGAGAGAGGGTCTCATTGGTACAGTGCGAGAGGGTCTCACTGATACAGTGGGGGAGGGTCTCACTGATACAAAGAGAGAGGGTCTCATTGGTACAGTACAAGAGGGTCTCACTGATACAGTGAGAGGGGGTTTCACTGATACAGTGTGAGAGGGTCTCACTGATACAATGGGTGAGGGTCACACTGTTACAGTGGGAGAGGGTCTCACTGATACAGTGGGAGAGGGTCTCACTGATACAGTGGGAGAGAGTCTCACTGATACAGTGAGAGAGGGTTTCACTGATACAGTGTGAGAGGGTCTCACTGATACAATGGGTGAGGGTCACACTGATACAGTGGGAGAGGGTTTCATTGATACAGTGCGAGAGGGTCTCACTGATACATTGGGAGAGGGTCTCACTGATGCAGTGGGTGAGGGTTTCACTGATACAGTGAGAGAGGGTTTCACTGATACAGTGAGAAAGGGTCTCACTGATTCATTGGGAGAGGGTCTCACTGATGCAGTGGGTGAGGGTTTCACTGATACATTGGGATAGGGTCTCACTGATACAGTGACAGAGGGTTTCACTGATACAGTGAGAGGGGTCTTCACTGATACATTGGGAGAGGGTTTCACTAATACAGTTTGAGAGGGTTTCACTGATACTGTGGGAGAGGGTCTCACCGATACAGTGGGAGAGGATTTCATTGATACAGTGGGTTTCACTGATACAGTGAGAGAGGGTCTCACTGATACATTGGGAGAGGGTCTCACTGATACAGTGGGAGAGGGTCTCACTGATACAGTGGGAGAGGGCCTCACTGATACATTGGGAGAGGGTCTCACTGATACAGTGGGAGAGGGCCTCACTGATACAGTGGCAGAGGGTCTCACTGATACAGTGAGAGAGGGTTTCACTGATACAGTGTGAGAGGGTCTCACTGATACAATGAGAGAGGGTTTCACTGATACTGTGGGTGAGGGTCACACTGATACAGTGGGAGAGGGTTTCATTGATACAGTGGGTTTCACTGATACAGTGAGAAAGGGTCTCACTGATACAGTGTGTGAGGGTTTCACTGATACTGTGGGAGAGGGTCTCACCGATACAGTGGGAGAGGATTTCATTGATACAGTGGGTTTCACTGATACAGTGAGAGAGGGTCTCACTGATACAGTGGGAGAGGGTCACACTGGTACAGTGGGAGAGGGTCACACTGATACAGTGGGAGAGAGTTTCATTGATACAGTGTTAGAGGGTCTCACTGATACAGTGGGAGAGGGTCTCATTGCTACAGTGCGAGAGGGTTTCACTGATACAGTGCGAGAAGGTCTCACTGATACAATGAGAGAGGGTCTCATTGGTACAGTGCGAGAGGGTCTCACTGATACAGTGGGAGATGTTCTCATTGATACAGTGTGAGAGGGTCTCACCGATACAGTGAGAGAGGGTCTCACCGATACAGTGGGAGGGGGTCTCACCGATACAGTGGGAGAGGGTCACACCGATACAGTGGGAGAGGGTCTCACCGATACAGTGAGAGAGGGTCTCACCGATACAGTGAGAGAGGGTCTCACCGATACAGTGAGAGGGGGCTTCACTGATACATTGGGAGAGGGTTTCACCGATACAGTGGGAGAGGATTTCATTGATACAGTGGGTTTCACTGATACAGTGAGAGACGGTCTCACTGATACAGTGGGAGAGGGTCTCACTGATACAGTGGGAGAGGGTCACACTGATACAGTGGGAGAGGGTCACACTGATACAGTGGTAGAGAGTTTCATTGATACAGTGTTAGAAGGTCTCACTGATACAGTGGGAGTGTGTTTCATTGATACAGTGGGAGAGGGTCTCATTGATACAGTGCGAGAGGGTCTCACTGCTACAGTGAGAGAGATTTTCACTGATACAGTGCGAGTGGGTTTCACTGATACTGTGGGAGAGGGTCTCACCGATACAGTGGGAGAGGATTTCATTGATACAGTGGGTTTCACTGATACAGTGTGAGAGGGTTTCACTGATACAGTGAGAGTGGGTCTCACTGATACAGTGGGAGAGGGTCTCACTGATACAGTGGGAGAGGGTCACACTGATACAGTGGGAGAGAGTTTCATTGATACAGTGTTAGAGGGTCTCACTGCTACAGTGGGAGGGGGTCTCACCGATACAGTGGGAGAGGGTTTCACCGGTACATTGGGTGAGGGTCTCACCGATACAGTGGGAGAGGATTTCATTGATACAGTGGGTTTCACTGATACAGTGTGAGAGGGTTTCACTGATACCGTGAGAGAGGGTCTCACTGATACAGTGGGAGAGAGTCTCACTGATACAGTGAGAGAGGGTTTCACTGATACAGTGTGAGAGGGTCTCACTGATACAATGGGTGAGGGTCACACTGATACAGTGGGAGAGGGTTTCATTGATACAGTGCGAGAGGGTCTCACTGATACATTGGGAGAGGGTCTCACTGATGCAGTGGGTGAGGGTTTCACTGATACAGTGAGAGAGGGTTTCACTGATACAGTGAGAAAGGGTCTCACTGATTCATTGGGAGAGGGTCTCACTGATGCAGTGGGTGAGGGTTTCACTGATACATTGGGATAGGGTCTCACTGATACAGTGACAGAGGGTTTCACTTATACAGTGAGAGGGGTCTTCACTGATACATTGGGAGAGGGTTTCACTAATACAGTTTGAGAGGGTTTCACTGATACTGTGGGAGAGGGTCTCACCGATACAGTGGGAGAGGATTTCATTGATACAGTGGGTTTCACTGATACAGTGAGAGAGGGTCTCACTGATACATTGGGAGAGGGTCTCACTGATACAGTGGGAGAGGGTCTCACTGATACAGTGGGAGAGGGCCTCACTGATACATTGGGAGAGGGTCTCACTGATACAGTGGGAGAGGGCCTCACTGATACAGTGGCAGAGGGTCTCACTGATACAGTGAGAGAGGGTTTCACTGATACAGTGTGAGAGGGTCTCACTGATACAATGAGAGAGGGTTTCACTGATACTGTGGGTGAGGGTCACACTGATACAGTGGGAGAGGGTTTCATTGATACAGTGGGTTTCACTGATACAGTGAGAAAGGGTCTCACTGATACAGTGTGTGAGGGTTTCACTGATACTGTGGGAGAGGGTCTCACCGATACAGTGGGAGAGGATTTCATTGATACAGTGGGTTTCACTGATACAGTGAGAGAGGGTCTCACTGATACAGTGGGAGAGGGTCACACTGGTACAGTGGGAGAGGGTCACACTGATACAGTGGGAGAGAGTTTCATTGATACAGTGTTAGAGGGTCTCACTGATACAGTGGGAGAGGGTCTCATTGCTACAGTGCGAGAGGGTTTCACTGATACAGTGCGAGAAGGTCTCACTGATACAATGAGAGAGGGTCTCATTGGTACAGTGCGAGAGGGTCTCACTGATACAGTGGGAGATGTTCTCATTGATACAGTGTGAGAGGGTCTCACCGATACAGTGAGAGAGGGTCTCACCGATACAGTGGGAGGGGGTCTCACCGATACAGTGGGAGAGGGTCACACCGATACAGTGGGAGAGGGTCTCACCGATACAGTGAGAGAGGGTCTCACCGATACAGTGAGAGAGGGTCTCACCGATACAGTGAGAGGGGGCTTCACTGATACATTGGGAGAGGGTTTCACCGATACAGTGGGAGAGGATTTCATTGATACAGTGGGTTTCACTGATACAGTGAGAGACGGTCTCACTGATACAGTGGGAGAGGGTCTCACTGATACAGTGGGAGAGGGTCACACTGATACAGTGGGAGAGGGTCACACTGATACAGTGGGAGAGAGTTTCATTGATACAGTGTTAGAAGGTCTCACTGATACAGTGGGAGTGTGTTTCATTGATACAGTGGGAGAGGGTCTCATTGATACAGTGCGAGTGGGTCTCACTGCTACAGTGAGAGAGATTTTCACTGATACAGTGCGAGTGGGTTTCACTGATACTGTGGGAGAGGGTCTCACCGATACAGTGGGAGAGGATTTCATTGATACAGTGGGTTTCACTGATACAGTGTGAGAGGGTTTCACTGATACAGTGAGAGTGGGTCTCACTGATACAGTGGGAGAGGGTCTCACTGATACAGTGGGAGAGGGTCACACTGATACAGTGGGAGAGAGTTTCATTGATACAGTGTTAGAGGGTCTCACTGCTACAGTGGGAGGGGGTCTCACCGATACAGTGGGAGAGGGTTTCACCGGTACATTGGGTGAGGGTCTCACCGATACAGTGGGAGAGGATTTCATTGATACAGTGGGTTTCACTGATACAGTGTGAGAGGGTTTCACTGATACCGTGAGAGAGGGTCTCACTGATACAGTGGGAGAGGGTCACACTGATACAGTGGGAGAGGGTCACACTGATACAGTGGGAGAGAGTTTCATTGATACAGTGTTAGAGGGTCTCACTGATACAGTGGGAGAGTGTTTCATTGATACAGTGGGAGAGGATCTCATTGCTACAGTGCGAGAGGGTCTCACTGCTACAGTGAGAGAGGGTTTCACTGATACAGTGCGAGAGGGTCTCACTGATACATTGAGAGAGGGTCTCATTGGTACAGTGTGAGAGGGTCTCATTGGTACAGTGCGAGAGGGTCTCACTGATACAGTGGGAGAGGGTTTCATTGATACAGTGAGAGAGGGTCTCACCGATACAGTGGGAGGGGGTCTCACTGATACAGTGGGAGAGGGTTTCACCGATACATTGGGAGAGGGTCTCACCGATACAGTGGGAGAGGGTTTCACCGATACAGTGTGAGAGGGTCTCACTGATACAGTGAGAGAGGGTTTCACTGATACAGTGCGAGAGGGTCTCACTGTTACAGTGTGAGAGGGTCTCATTGGTACAGTGCGAGAGGGTTTCACTGATACAGTGCGAGAGGGTCTCACTGATACAGTGGGAGAGGGTTCATTGATACAGTGAGAGAGGGTCTCACTGATACAGTGGGAGAGGGTTCATTGATACAGTGAGAGAGGGTCACACTGATACAGTGGGAGGGGGTCTCACCAATACAGTGGGAGAGGGTTTCACCGATACATTGGGAGAGGGTCTCACCAATACAGTGGGAGAGGGTTTCACCGATACAGTGGGAGAGGGTTTCACCGATACAGTGTGAGAGGGTCTCATTGGTACAGTGTGAGAGGGTCTCACTGATACAGTGTGAGATGGTCTCACTGATACAGTGGGTGAGGGTTTCACTGATACAGTGGGAGAGGGTCTCACTGATACAGTGTGTGAGGGTCACACTGATACAGTGAGAGGGGGCTTCACTGATACATTGGGAGAGGGTTTCACCGATACAGTGTGAGAGGGTTTCACTGATACTGTGGGAGATGGTCTCACCGATACAGTGGGAGAGGATTTCATTGATACGGTGGGTTTCACTGATACAGTGAGAGAGGGTCTCACTGATACAGTGGGAGAGGGTCTCACTGATACAGTGGGAGAGGGTCACACTGATACAGTGGGAGAGGGTCACACTGATACAGTGGGAGAGAGTTTCATTGATACAGCGTTAGAGGGTCTCACTGATACAGTGGGAGAGTGTTTCATTGATACAGTGGGAGAGGGTCTCATTGCTACAGTGCGAGAGGGTCTCACTGCTACAGTGAGAGAGGGTTTCACTGATACAGTGCGAGAGGGTCTCACTGATACAGTGACAGAGGGTCTCATTGGTACAGTGCGAGAGGGTCTCACTGATACAATGAGAGAGGGTCTCACTGGTACAGTGCGAGAGGGTCTCACTGATACAGAGGGAGAGGGTCTCATTGATACAGTGTGAGAGGGTCTCACTGATACAGTGAGAGAGGGTCTCACTGATACAGTGAGAGAGGGTCTCACTGATACAGTGGGAGGGGCTCACCGATACATTGGGAGAGGGTCTCACCGATACATTGGGAGAGGGTCTCACCGATACAGTGAGAGAGGGTCTCACCGATACAGTGAGAGGGGGTCTCACTGAGAGGGGGCTTCACTGATACATTGGGAGAGGGTTTCACCGATACAGTGGGAGAGGATTTCATTGATACAGTGGGTTTCACTGACACAGTGAGAGAGGGTCTCACTGATACAGTGGGAGAGGGTCACACTGATACAGTGCGAGAGGGTCTCACTGATATAGTGAGAGAGGGTCTCATTGGTACAGTGCGAGAGGGTCTTACTGATACAGTGGGAGAGGGTCTCACTGATACAAAGAGAGAGGGTCTCATTGGTCAGTACAAGAGGGTCTCACTGATACAGTGAGAGGGGGTTTCACTGATACAGTGGGCGAGGGTTTCACTGATACAATAGGTGAGGGTCACACTGATACAGTGGGAGAGGATTTCATTGATACAGTGGGTTTCACTGATACAGTGAGAGAGGTCTCACTGATACATTGGGAGAGGGTCTCACTGATACAGTGGGAGAGGGCCTCACTGATACATTGGGAGAGGGTCTCACTGATACAGTGGGAGAGGGTCTCACTGATACAGTGGGAGAGGGTCTCACTGATACAGTGGGAGAGGGCCTCACTGATACAGTGGGAGAGGGTCTCACTGATACAGTGAGAGAGGATCTCACTGATACAATGAGCGAGGGTTTCACTGATACTGTGGGTGAGGGTCACACTGATACAGTGGGAGAGGGTTTCATTGATACAGTGGGTTTCACTGATACAGTGAGAAAGGGTCTCACTGATACAATGGGAGAGGGTCTCACTGATACAGTGTGTGAGGGTCACACTGATACAGTGAGAGGGGGCTTCACTGATACATTGGGAGAGGGTTTCACCGATACAGTGGGAGAGGGTTTCATTGATACAGTGGGTTTCACTGATACAGTGAGAAAGGGTCTCACTGATACAATGGGAGAGGGTCTCACTGATACAGTGTGTGAGGGTCACACTGATACAGTGAGAGGGGGCTTCACTGATACAGTTGAGAGGGTTTCAGTGATACTGTGGGAGAGGGTCTCACCGATACAGTGGGAGAGGATTTCATTGATACGGTGGGTTTCACTGATACAGTGAGAGAGGGTCTCACTGATACAGTGGGAGAGGGTCTCACTGATACAGTGGGAGATGGTCACACTGATACAGTGTGAGAGAGTTTCATTGATAAGCGTTAGAGGTCTCACTGATACAGTGGGAGACTGTGTCATTGATACAGTGGGAGAGGGTCTCATTGCTCTACAGTGCGAGAGGGTCTCACTGCTACAGTGAGAGAGGGTTTCACTGATACAGTGGGAGAGGGTCTCACTGATACAGTGGGAGCGGGTTTCATTGATACAGTGCAAGAGGGTCTCACTGATACAGTGAGAGAGGGTCTCATTGGTACAGTGCGAGAGCGTCTCACTGATACAGTGAGAGATGGTTTCACTGATACAGTGCGAGAGGGTCTCACTGATACAGTGAGAGAGGGTCTCATTGGTACAGTGCGAGAGGGTCTCACTGATACAGTGAGAGAGGGTTTCACTGATACAGTGCGAGAGGGTCTCACTGATACAATGAGAGAGGGTCTCATTGGTACAGTGCGAGAGGGTCTCACTGATACAGTGGGGGAGGGTCTCACTGATACAAAGAGAGAGGGTCTCATTGGTACAGTACAAGAGGGTCTCACTGATACAGTGAGAGGGGGTTTCACTGATACAGTGTGAGAGGGTCTCACTGATACAATGGGTGAGGGTCACACTGTTACAGTGGGAGAGGGTCTCACTGATACAGTGGGAGAGGGTCTCACTGATACAGTGGGAGAGAGTCTCACTGATACAGTGAGAGAGGGTTTCACTGATACAGTGTGAGAGGGTCTCACTGATACAATGGGTGAGGGTCACACTGATACAGTGGGAGAGGGTTTCATTGATACAGTGCGAGAGGGTCTCACTGATACATTGGGAGAGGGTCTCACTGATGCAGTGGGTGAGGGTTTCACTGATACAGTGAGAGAGGGTTTCACTGATACAGTGAGAAAGGGTCTCACTGATTCATTGGGAGAGGGTCTCACTGATGCAGTGGGTGAGGGTTTCACTGATACATTGGGATAGGGTCTCACTGATACAGTGACAGAGGGTTTCACTGATACAGTGAGAGGGGTCTTCAATGATACATTGGGAGAGGGTTTCACTAATACAGTTTGAGAGGGTTTCACTGATACTGTGGGAGAGGGTCTCACCGATACAGTGGGAGAGGATTTCATTGATACAGTGGGTTTCACTGATACAGTGAGAGAGGGTCTCACTGATACATTGGGAGAGGGTCTCACTGATACAGTGGGAGAGGGTCTCACTGATACAGTGGGAGAGGGCCTCACTGATACATTGGGAGAGGGTCTCACTGATACAGTGGGAGAGGGCCTCACTGATACAGTGGCAGAGGGTCTCACTGATACAGTGAGAGAGGGTTTCACTGATACAGTGTGAGAGGGTCTCACTGATACAATGAGAGAGGGTTTCACTGATACTGTGGGTGAGGGTCACACTGATACAGTGGGAGAGGGTTTCATTGATACAGTGGGTTTCACTGATACAGTGAGAAAGGGTCTCACTGATACAGTGTGTGAGGGTTTCACTGATACTGTGGGAGAGGGTCTCACCGATACAGTGGGAGAGGATTTCATTGATACAGTGGGTTTCACTGATACAGTGAGAGAGGGTCTCACTGATACAGTGGGAGAGGGTCACTCTGGTACAGTGGGAGAGGGTCACACTGATACAGTGGGAGAGAGTTTCATTGATACAGTGTTAGAGGGTCTCACTGATACAGTGGGAGAGGGTCTCATTGCTACAGTGCGAGAGGGTTTCACTGATACAGTGCGAGAAGGTCTCACTGATACAATGAGAGAGGGTCTCATTGGTACAGTGCGAGAGGGTCTCACTGATACAGTGGGAGATGTTCTCATTGATACAGTGTGAGAGGGTCTCACCGATACAGTGAGAGAGGGTCTCACCGATACAGTGGGAGGGGGTCTCACCGATACAGTGGGAGAGGGTCACACCGATACAGTGGGAGAGGGTCTCACCGATACAGTGAGAGAGGGTCTCACCGATACAGTGAGAGAGGGTCTCACCGATACAGTGAGAGGGGGCTTCACTGATACATTGGGAGAGGGTTTCACCGATACAGTGGGAGAGGATTTCATTGATACAGTGGGTTTCACTGATACAGTGAGAGACGGTCTCACTGATACAGTGGGAGAGGGTCTCACTGATACAGTGGGAGAGGGTCACACTGATACAGTGGGAGAGGGTCACACTGATACAGTGGGAGAGAGTTTCATTGATACAGTGTTAGAAGGTCTCACTGATACAGTGGGAGTGTGTTTCATTGATACAGTGGGAGAGGGTCTCATTGATACAGTGCGAGAGGGTCTCACTGCTACAGTGAGAGAGATTTTCACTGATACAGTGCGAGTGGGTTTCACTGATACTGTGGGAGAGGGTCTCACCGATACAGTGGGAGAGGATTTCATTGATACAGTGGGTTTCACTGATACAGTGTGAGAGGGTTTCACTGATACAGTGAGAGTGGGTCTCACTGATACAGTGGGAGAGGGTCTCACTGATACAGTGGGAGAGGGTCACACTGATACAGTGGGAGAGAGTTTCATTGATACAGTGTTAGAGGGTCTCACTGCTACAGTGGGAGGGGGTCTCACCGATACAGTGGGAGAGGGTTTCACCGGTACATTGGGTGAGGGTCTCACCGATACAGTGGGAGAGGATTTCATTGATACAGTGGGTTTCACTGATACAGTGTGAGAGGGTTTCACTGATACCGTGAGAGAGGGTCTCACTGATACAGTGGGAGAGAGTCTCACTGATACAGTGAGAGAGGGTTTCACTGATACAGTGTGAGAGGGTCTCACTGATACAATGGGTGAGGGTCACACTGATACAGTGGGAGAGGGTTTCATTGATACAGTGCGAGAGGGTCTCACTGATACATTGGGAGAGGGTCTCCCTGATGCAGTGGGTGAGGGTTTCACTGATACAGTGAGAGAGGGTTTCACTGATACAGTGAGAAAGGGTCTCACTGATTCATTGGGAGAGGGTCTCACTGATGCAGTGGGTGAGGGTTTCACTGATACATTGGGATAGGGTCTCACTGATACAGTGACAGAGGGTTTCACTGATACAGTGAGAGGGGTCTTCACTGATACATTGGGAGAGGGTTTCACTAATACAGTTTGAGAGGGTTTCACTGATACTGTGGGAGAGGGTCTCACCGATACAGTGGGAGAGGATTTCATTGATACAGTGGGTTTCACTGATACAGTGAGAGAGGGTCTCACTGATACATTGGGAGAGGGTCTCACTGATACAGTGGGAGAGGGTCTCACTGATACAGTGGGAGAGGGCCTCACTGATACATTGGGAGAGGGTCTCACTGATACAGTGGGAGAGGGCCTCACTGATACAGTGGCAGAGGGTCTCACTGATACAGTGAGAGAGGGTTTCACTGATACAGTGTGAGAGGGTCGCACTGATACAATGAGAGAGGGTTTCACTGATACTGTGGGTGAGGGTCACACTGATACAGTGGGAGAGGGTTTCATTGATACAGTGGGTTTCACTGATACAGTGAGAAAGGGTCTCACTGATACAGTGTGTGAGGGTTTCACTGATACTGTGGGAGAGGGTCTCACCGATACAGTGGGAGAGGATTTCATTGATACAGTGGGTTTCACTGATACAGTGAGAGAGGGTCTCACTGATACAGTGGGAGAGGGTCACACTGGTACAGTGGGAGAGGGTCACACTGATACAGTGGGAGAGAGTTTCATTGATACAGTGTTAGAGGGTCTCACTGATACAGTGGGAGAGGGTCTCATTGCTACAGTGCGAGAGGGTTTCACTGATACAGTGCGAGAAGGTCTCACTGATACAATGAGAGAGGGTCTCATTGGTACAGTGCGAGAGGGTCTCACTGATACAGTGGGAGATGTTCTCATTGATACAGTGTGAGAGGGTCTCACCGATACAGTGAGAGAGGGTCTCACCGATACAGTGGGAGGGGGTCTCACCGATACAGTGGGAGAGGGTCACACCGATACAGTGGGAGAGGGTCTCACCGATACAGTGAGAGAGGGTCTCACCGATACAGTGAGAGAGGGTCTCACCGATACAGTGAGAGGGGGCTTCACTGATACATTGGGAGAGGGTTTCACCGATACAGTGGGAGAGGATTTCATTGATACAGTGGGTTTCACTGATACAGTGAGAGACGGTCTCACTGATACAGTGGGAGAGGGTCTCACTGATACAGTGGGAGAGGGTCACACTGATACAGTGGGAGAGGGTCACACTGATACAGTGGGAGAGAGTTTCATTGATACAGTGTTAGAAGGTCTCACTGATACAGTGGGAGTGTGTTTCATTGATACAGTGGGAGAGGGTCTCATTGATACAGTGCGAGTGGGTCTCACTGCTACAGTGAGAGAGATTTTCACTGATACAGTGCGAGTGGGTTTCACTGATACTGTGGGAGAGGGTCTCACCGATACAGTGGGAGAGGATTTCATTGATACAGTGGGTTTCACTGATACAGTGTGAGAGGGTTTCACTGATACAGTGAGAGTGGGTCTCACTGATACAGTGGGAGAGGGTCTCACTGATACAGTGGGAGAGGGTCACACTGATACAGTGGGAGAGAGTTTCATTGATACAGTGTTAGAGGGTCTCACTGCTACAGTGGGAGGGGGTCTCACCGATACAGTGGGAGAGGGTTTCACCGGTACATTGGGTGAGGGTCTCACCGATACAGTGGGAGAGGATTTCATTGATACAGTGGGTTTCACTGATACAGTGTGAGAGGGTTTCACTGATACCGTGAGAGAGGGTCTCACTGATACAGTGGGAGAGGGTCACACTGATACAGTGGGAGAGGGTCACACTGATACAGTGGGAGAGAGTTTCATTGATACAGTGTTAGAGGGTCTCACTGATACAGTGGGAGAGTGTTTCATTGATACAGTGGGAGAGGATCTCATTGCTACAGTGCGAGAGGGTCTCACTGCTACAGTGAGAGAGGGTTTCACTGATACAGTGCGAGAGGGTCTCACTGATACATTGAGAGAGGGTCTCATTGGTACAGTGTGAGAGGGTCTCATTGGTACAGTGCGAGAGGGTCTCACTGATACAGTGGGAGAGGGTTTCATTGATACAGTGAGAGAGGGTCTCACCGATACAGTGGGAGGGGGTCTCACTGATACAGTGGGAGAGGGTTTCACCGATACATTGGGAGAGGGTCTCACCGATACAGTGGGAGAGGGTTTCACCGATACAGTGTGAGAGGGTCTCACTGATACAGTGAGAGAGGGTTTCACTGATACAGTGCGAGAGGGTCTCACTGTTACAGTGTGAGAGGGTCTCATTGGTACAGTGCGAGAGGGTTTCACTGATACAGTGCGAGAGGGTCTCACTGATACAGTGGGAGAGGGTTCATTGATACAGTGAGAGAGGGTCTCACTGATACAGTGGGAGAGGGTTCATTGATACAGTGAGAGAGGGTCTCACTGATACAGTGGGAGGGGGTCTCACCAATACAGTGGGAGAGGGTTTCACCGATACATTGGGAGAGGGTCTCACCAATACAGTGGGAGAGGGTTTCACCGATACAGTGGGAGAGGGTTTCACCGATACAGTGTGAGAGGGTCTCATTGGTACAGTGTGAGAGGGTCTCACTGATACAGTGTGAGATGGTCTCACTGATACAGTGGGTGAGGGTTTCACTGATACAGTGGGAGAGGGTCTCACTGATACTGTGGGAGAGGGTTTCATCGATACAGTGGGAGTGGGTCTCACTGATCTCACTGATACAGTGGGAGAGGGTTTCTCTGATAGAGTGGGTGAGGGTTTCACTGATACAGTGGGAGAGGGTCTCACTGATCTCACCGATACAGTGGGAGAGGGTTTCACTGATACAGTGGGAGAGGGTTTCACTGATACAGTGGGAGAGGGTTTCACTGATACAGTGGGAGAGGGTCTCACTGATACAGTGGGAGAGGGTTTCACTGATACAGTGGGAGAGGGTTTCACTGATACAGTGGGTGAGGGTTTCACTGATACAGTGGGAGAGGGTCTCACTGATACTGTGGGAGAGTGTTTCACCGATACAGTGGGAGAGGGTCTCACTGACCTCACTGATACAGTGGGAGAGGGTTTCACTGATAGAGTGGGTGAGGGTTTCACTGATACAGTGGGCGAGGGTCTCACTGATACAGTGGGTGAGGGTTTCACTGATACAGTGGGAGAGGGTCTCACTGATACTGTGGGAGAGGGTTTCACCGATACAGTGGGAGAGGGTCTCACTGATCTCACTGATACAGTGGGAGAGGGTTTCACTGATAGAGTGGGTGAGGGTTTCACTGATACAGTGGGAGAGGGTCTCACTGATCTCACCGATACAGTGGGAGAGGGTTTCACCGATACAGTGGGAGAGGGTTTCACCGATACAGTGGGACAGGGTCTCACTGATACAGTGGGAGAGGGTCTCACTGATACAGTGGGAGAGGGTCTCACTGATACAGTGGGAGAGTGTTTCACTGATACAGTGGGAGTTTCATTGATCTCTGGGTAGGCATCCGTTGAAGAGACTTTGCAGTCAAGCAGCAAGTTCAGAAACACCTGGAAGTCTGCTGATGCTGAAAATACAAAGCAGCACACACAGAATGCTGGAGGAACTCAGCAGGTCAGGCAGCATCTGTGAAATTGAATAACCCTTGAAGAGGTTTACAAAAAGGCTAAACTCAAGTTGAAGGTGTAATATCTCATATTCTGTCTGGGTAGCCTCCAACCTGAGGGCATGAACATCAATTCCTCTAACTTCCTATAATTACTCTTTCTTCCTCCCCATTATCTCTCTTTTTACATTTCCCTTTCTGGTTACCCTCTCAGCCCTTACCTGCCCATCATGTCCTTCTGGACCTCCTCCTTCTTCCCTTTTCTCTATGGCTACTATTGTCTCTTAAATTCCATCTTCTTCAGCTATTTACCTCTTCCACCTATCACCCCCCCATCTTCTTACTTCATCCCCCTTCCCCCTCACCTGGTCTCACCTATCACCTGCTAGCTTGTACTCCTTCCCCTCAGCCCTACCTTCTTATTCTGGTTTTTGCCCCCTTCTCTTCCAATCCTGATGTTGGATCTTAGCCCAAAATATTGACTATCTATTCTCCTCCATAGATGTTGCCTGACATGCTGTGTTCTTCCAGCACTTGTGTGTGTTATTGAAGATTTTCTGCATCTGCAGAATCTCTTGTGTTTATTTTTAATGTATGTCTTTATATACACAGATTGTTGTGTATCTGATGCTATGTGCTTGTGATGCCATGGCATGGTCCACACAACAACCAAGGCCACACAACTCCCCTTCCATTGGTCTCCCCAATGAAACAATGAACCAGACTTACAGTATATTGCATTACTGATGTCCAACAGAGTCTTCTGATTGCAAGAAAAATACTTAAGACAAACCTTTGCACTATTTGTTGGAGCTGGTGAGGCTATTGTGACCAAGTGCACCGTCATCTCACCAGAAATCCTTTGTGAATCTTTTATGTGCATGCTCTTGCAAACAGCTTGATTATTTCAACACTTTCCACCTCCTTGGTCACCTTCCTTTGCCCAGTGCTGATTATACTTTGAGAATTTTCATGACTAGAATTTTCATGGCTGCTAGTTATAGTTGCTGTTTAAATTTCTGACTCCTCTTCCACACTTCTTGGAAATACTCATTGATAGTGTTTTTTAGAGTGTTGATTGCAGAAATTAATGCCAATTGCACTGCCTGAGCAGGCTGCCCTGCCTACTGAAGTATGTAAAACCTGAGACTTCAAAGCTAAAACATCGTGCAGCCCACTACTTCTTGAAATTGCACCTTTCTTTCATGTCATGGTTAGAATTCTTTATAACACTTAATATTTGGCAAAGATAACAATGTAAAAGAACCATGGAGCACAAATTGCCTATGCCTGGTATGGACAGATTATTTTTGCATACTCAGCTTCCAAACCCTTACAAGTTTACACACTGACAACATTAATAGGTTCACATAGAATCCTCTAGTAATGAGCTGAGTGAATAAAACAGCACCTTCCATTTACACTTCTAGCTTTGAGTTCAACCTCCAGTACTTCAGTTGCCTCCTGCCCCATATCAATGGCCTCAGCGGTTAGAGCCCAGAAAACCAGATTACCATCAAACCTTCCTCTTTACTGAAGAAGGAGAAAAGTTAGTTGGCACATTCTGCTGGTTACACTGTCAACTATGTCACTGAGAAACAGGAACTCTCGATGTGACAGGTTCCACAATTAATGCAGCACCAGAAGCATAGCACTGCATGGGTGCTGGGGTTAATACAGAAGAGAAGCGTGCATTCGTGCTAGATTGAGCAACAATGCAGCAGCAATTCACACATGACGATGCAAAAGACCTGATGCAGGGTTTCGACGCAGAACATCAACTCTTCCTTTCCTCCCACAAAAGCTGCTCCACCCATCTGTGAGTTCCACCAGCACATTATTTGTTGCTACCAGTTGACAGATACTAGTTTCAACAGTACTGTCTTAACGTACAAACTGGCAACACAACTCAGCCATATGGATGCCATAAGGCACAAACTAGAGAAAGTACATGTACTTTTCATGTTGAGTTAATCAGTTGTCTAATTAATGATAATTATACAAATGTGTGTTGTTGATAAAAGAAGTCCTATAGAGCAGCAGGCATCCTGAATATACATGGGCACATAAACGCTGCAGTCTCGAAAGTCTTGAGTACCCTAATGGATGCATTAGATGCACTAGCATCAGAACATCACAAACTGTTTCAGCTGTGTGTCTGTTGCCAGAAACTTCAGTATTCCCTGAGACACAACAACAACAAAGTCCAGGGCAAAATGACCTGGAAAAAGTCATGCCATGTTTCATTCACTGCCGCATTAAACTTCAAGTTACATAATCCTCAAATAAGTGGCAATGTATATTTGAATCCCGAGGCTTGTTTCATTTCACTAAGATGAAATGCATGATAGCGTAGTGGTCAGCAGAACGCTTTACAGTACCAGCGACCCAAGTTCAATTCTCACCATTGCCTGTAAGGGGTTTGTATGTTTTCCCCGTGACTACTTGTGTTTTCTCCGGGTGCTCCAGTTTCCTCCCGCAGTCCAAAGACATACCGATTGGTAGGTTAATCAGTCATTGTAAATTCTCCTTTGATTAGGCTAGGGTTAAATCAGGGTGGGGGGGTTGTTGCTGGGTAGCATGGCTCAAAGGGCCTATTCCACACTGTATGTCAATAAGTAAGTAAATAAAATGGGCTGAAACCTAGGACCAATACAAAAGTACTAAAATATGCAGCCAATATCAGCAACAGGCATTTGTATCACAAGTCCTTGACTGTGAGATGCCCATACACAAACATTTCTTCCATTCATTGGCAAACTTGTTTGTTTCCTCCACAAAATGAAGAACATTGCCTCAGCTAGTTTTAGAATACCCAAATCTCAATCTTCAGTTCAATTCTTGAGTAATTTTCCCTTCATTTCTGCAATTGAATTAACAATAGCTTGACTTCCAGTTAAGCAAAGATTACCATTTATAAATTTAGGACAAAAACTGAGAACTCTGCATGCACCAGAATTAATTTCTAAACTATTTAAAGAGTCATTTTAATTAGATACATAGGAAAGGCGAGAGGTTTACAGCCATAATGTAGCCAAATGGGATTTACATGGATAGGTTTCACAGTCAGCAAGGAGGAGGTGGCCCACTTCCGTTCTGTATGATCCTACGAGTTTATAACTCAATCTTCACTGAACTAGGTTATTGAGGTCAAGGGCAAGTTAGTTGCCAGATTAATTATATGAACAGGTTCAATTATTTCAGGACAATATAATAGGTGCAATATGGTAAATTGGTAAATTTAATTTATCAATTTACCTAATTCCTCTTATTGGCAAGTTAATTTATTATTGTTACATGAACTGTGATCCAGTGAAAATCTGGTCTTGCATACAGATAAAGTCATTACAACAGTGCACTAACGTAGTACAAAGTTAAGCAACAGAAAATTAAGAATTACATTTACAGAGGAAGTGTAGTACAGGTAGACAGTAGTATGCAAGATCATAGTGAGGGAGATTGTGAGGACAATTTTATTGTACATCTTATTGTACCATTCAATAGTTACATAACAGTAAGATGGAAGTTGTCCTTCAACTTGGTGGCATATGCTTTCAATTTTTTATATCTTCTGCCTACTGGCAGGAGAGAGAAGAGAGAATGTCCAGATTGGATGGGGTCTTCAAATAAGTTGGTGCTCTACCAAGGCAGAGAGAAGTGGTGAAGCTCAAAGTTCCTCAGCTTTTCTGGCTGTAGCATCTATGTGGTTGGACCAGAATGGTTACTGGTAATGTTCGCTCCTAGGCTCTCAACCCTCACAATCTCAGTTTAGTTCATGTAAGCAGGAGCATGTGCATTTTTATATAGCTGACATCGAGGGAAAGGTTGTTATCATCACAATATGTCACTGGCCTCTCTATCTCCTTCCCGTACTCTGACTTTTCGCTATTTGCGATATGCCCCTGGATACTGATATCATTTGCAAATTTGTAGAGCAGGAGCTGACCAGACAGATATGAGCAAACGGACTAGATTATAGGGGGCTGAGTGGCACTAATGATAAGGATAATTGTAGCAGAGGGTGGCACTGCCTATTCTTACAGATTGCAGCCTGTTGGTAAGCAAGTTGAGGATGCAGGTGCAAGAAGAGGTGTTGACTCCCAATCTAGGAGTTGGGATTTGAATTTGCTTGGAAGGGTAGTGTTGAAGGCAGAGCTGTCCGACACCCTTTTCAGCTGACAATAATGGTAGCCAAAACCACTCACCCTTTGCAAGCACCTTTAAGAAGTCTGGTGCTCTGGAAGGGTGGATACTTAAGAAATGAGAAGTTACCATTAAAGAAGTTATTGTAAGTACCAAATGAACCATGGTGCTGTCTGTGTGGAATTTGCACCTTTTCCTTGTGATCGTATGGGTTTCCTTCAGTTTTCTCCCACATCCCAAAGATGTGCGGGCTGAGAGGTTAATTGTCCATTGTAAATTGTCCCTAGAATGTAGGTGATTGATTGTGAGAAGAACAAAAATCTTGGAACAGATGCTTTGGTAGTAGGCATGACTTTGATGGGCCAAATGACCATTTCCAAGCTGTAGAATCATAAGGCTAAAATGTTACATTTAGCCCTTTTTTGCGATACTGGACAAGCTGATGAAGTACTTGGTTAAAGGGCTAGATTAAACAATTAGAGTTGCATGGGGATGGAAACCCGAGCACCAGTCAAGAGAGTGGTGTGATTGTGGAGAAAGATAAGTCTACATACAAAGCCAAGAATTGAAAAGTTAAGCATGGTGGGAATAATGTTCTGAGCTGCGTATATATTTCAATGTAAGAAATATTGTAGGAAAGGCAGGTGAGCTGAAGGCATGATTCAGCATATGGAATTATAACATTGTAGTTTTTAGTGAGATTTGGTTGCAGGAGGGGCAGGACTCACAGCTCAGTGTTCTGGGATTCCATTGTGTTAGGCGTAATAGAGTGCAAGGGATTGGAGAAGTGGCTTTACTAATCAGGGAAAATGTCATGGCAGTGTTCAGTCAGGACAGACTAGAAAGCTTGTCTAGTGAGGTTATATGGGTAGAACTGAAAAATAAGAAAGGTATGACCACATTAATGGAATGATATTATAGTCAACCCAACAGTCCATGAGATTTAAAGGAGCAAAATTGTGGAGAGATCACAGACTGTTCCACATATTGACTGAAAAAGGGCTGCATGGGAAAAGTTTGTCAAATGTGTTTGGGCAAGTTTCCTTAATCAGTACATAGAAATCCTGACTAAAGAGAGTGCAGTACCAGATCGCCTATTAGGGAATGAGACAAAGCAGGTGACAAAGCTTTATGTTGGGGAACACTTTGCATCTGGTGATCATAATGCCATTATTTTCAAGGTTATTATGGAAAAGGATAGCTCTGGTCCTCGGGTGAGATTCTGAATTGGAGAAAGACTGACTGTGATGGTATGAGAAAGGATCTGGGAAGTATAGATTAGGACAGGGTTTCAGGTAAAGGTGCACTTGGCAAATGAGGGGCCTTCAAAAGTGAAATTTTGAGAGTACAGGGTTTGTATGTTCCTGTCAGAATAAAAGTCAAGGATAACAGGTTTAGGGAACCTTGGTTTTCAAGAGATATTGAGGCCCTGGTTAAGAAAAGAAAGGAGATGTATAGCAGATATGGGCAGGTAAGAACGAACGAGGTACAAACCCCATTTCCAGAAAAGTTGGGATATTTTCCAAAATGCAATAAAAACAAAAATCTGTGATATGTTAATTCACATGAACCCTTATTTAACTGACAAAAATACAAAGAAAAGATTTTCAATAGTTTTACTGACCAACTTAATTTTATTTTGTAAATATATACAAATTTAGAATTTGATGGCTGCAACACACTCAACAGAAGTTGGGACAGAGTTAAAATAAGATTGAAAAGTGCACAGAATATTCAAGTAGCACCGGTTTGGAAGACTCCACATTAAGCAGGCTAATTGGTAGCAGGTGAGGTATCATGACTGGGTATAAAAGTAGTGTTCATCAAAGGCTCAGTCTTTGCAAGCAAGGAAGGGTTATGGCTCACCCCTTTGAGCCAAAATTCATGAGAAAATTGTTAAGTCAGTTCAAAAGGAACATTTCCCAATGCAAGATTGCAGAGAATTTAGGTCTTTCAACATCTACAGTACATAATATTGTGAAAAGATTCAGAGAATTCAGAGACATCTCAGTGCATAAAGGGCAAGGTTGGAAAGCACTGTTGAATGCGCGTGATCTTTGAGCCCTCAGGTGGCACTGCCTAAGAAACCGTCATGCTACTGTGACAATTATAGCCACCCAGGCTCGGGAGTAGTTCGGAAAACCATTGTCACTTAACACAGTCCGTCGCTGCATCCAGAAATGCAACTTAAAACTGTATTACGCAAGGAGGAAGCCATACATCAACTCTATGCAGAAACGCCAGCAAGTTCTCTGGGCTCGAGCTCATCTCAGATGGACCAAAAGACTGTGGAACCATGTGCTGTGGTCAGATGAGTCCACATTTCAGCTAGTTTTCGAAAAAAACGAGTGTTGAGTTCTCCGTGCCAAAGATAAAAACGACCATCCTGATTGTTATCAACGAAAGGTGCAAAAGCCAGCATCTGTGATGGTATGGGGGTGCATCAGTGCCCATGGCATGGGTGAGTTGCATGTATGTAAAGGTACCATTGACTCTGAGGCGTGTATTAGGATTTTAGAGAGACACATGTTGCCATCAAGGCGACGTCTCTTCCCAGGATGTCCATGCTTATTTCAGCAGGACAATGCCAGACCACATTCTGCACGGGCTACAACAGCGTGGCTTTGTAGACACAGAGTGCGTGTGCTTGACTGGCCTGCTGCCAGTCCAGATCTATCTCCTATTGAAAATGTATGGCGCATCGTGAAGAGGAGAATCAGACAATGGGGACCACAGACTGTTGAGCAGCTGAAGTCTTATATCAAGCAAGAATGGACAAAATTTCCAATTGCAAGTTTACTACAATTAGTATCCTCAGTTCCAAAACGATTAAAAGGTGTTATTAAAAGGAAAGGTGATGTAACGCAATGGTAAACATGCCTCTGTCCCAACCTTTGTTCAGTGTGTTGCAGCCATCAAATTCTAAATTTGTGTATATTTACAAAATACAATTACGTTGGTCAGTAAAACTATTGAAAATCTTTTCTTTGTACTTTTGTCAGTTAAATAAAGGTTCACGTGAATTAACATATCACAGATTTTTGTTTATATTGCATTTTGAAAAATATCCCAACTTTTCTGGAAATGGGGTTTGTATTTGAGGAGTATAAAAAATGCAAGAGAGTACTAAAGGTAATCAGGAGGGCTTAAAGAAGGCATGAAACCACTCAATCAGACATGATTGAAACATGATCATGATCACTCATCAAAATCCTAAGCACTTCTATTAATATAGTAAGAGCAAAAAGATAGCAAGGGACAAACTAGGTCCTTTGGAAGATCAAAGTGGTAATCTATGTATGGAGTCAAATGAGATGGGAGAGTTCTTAAATAAATTTTTTGCATCTGTACTTACTTGGGAGACGGACACAGAGTCTATAGATGTGACAAATGCTTTAGTGAGGTCATGGACAGAGGAGGAGGTGTTTGCTGTCTTGAGGGTGAATAGATCCTCAGGGCCTGACAATGTGTCATCTCAGACCCTGCGGGCGGCTAGTTTAGAAATTGTAGCAGCCCTAGCAGAGCTATTTAAGGTGTCCTTGGTCACAGGTGAGGTGCTGGAGGACTGGAAGATAACTGATCTTGTTCCATTGTTAAAGAAAAGCCCTAAATATAGACCAAGAAATTATAGGCTGCAGAGCTTGACGTCAGTAGTGGGAAAGTAATTGGAAGGCAGTGGATATACTTACTTGGCTAGACAGGGACTGGTTAGGGATGATCAACACGGCTTTGTGCAAGGTAAGTCATGTTTAACTAACCTTATAGAGGTTTTCAAGGAAGTTACTAGGAAAGTTGATGAAAGATGTTGTCTACATGCCTTTGACAAGGTCCTGCATGGGAGTTTGTTCAAGAAAGTTCAGTCAGTCGGCATTCAAAATGAGGTAGTAAATTGGATTAGGTGTTGGCTTCAAGGAAGAAGCTAGAGAGTGGTGGTAAAGTGTTGCCTCTCTAACTAGTGGTGCGCTGCAAGGATTGGTGCTGGGTCTGTCGTTGTTTGTTATCTATGTCAACAATCTGGATGATAATGTGTTCAAATGGATCAGCAAATTTGTGGATGACACTAAGATTGGGGGTGTAGTGGACAGCATGGAAAACTACCAAAGCTTGCAGAGGGATCTAGACCAGCTAGTAAAATAGGCTGAAAACTGGCAGATGGAATTCAATGCAGATAAGTGTGAGGTGTTACCCTTTGGGAGGACCATCCAGGGTAGGTCTTACACAGTGAATGAGAGGGTATAAGAAATGCAAATGTATGGTAAAAACAAAGGGATCTGGGAATACAGATCCGTAATTCACCAAAAGTGGCATCACAGACAGAGTCGTAAAGACAGCTTTTGACATTTTGGCCTTCAATAATCAATATACTGAGTACAGAAGTTGGGATGTTATGAAGTTGTATAAGGCATCAGTGTGGACTAATTTGGAGTATTGTGTGCAGTTTTGGTCACTGACCTACAAGAAAGATGTAAATACGATTGAAAGAGTGCAGAGAAAATTTACAAGGATGTTGTCAGGACTTGAGGACCTGAGTTGCAGGGAAAAGTTGAATAGGTTAGGATTTTATTCCCTCGAATGTAAGACTGAGGAGAGATTTTATAGAGATATACAAAATTCTGAAGGGTATAGATAGGGTAAATACAAGCAGAATTTTTCCACAGGTTGAATGAGACAACAACTAGAGACCATGGGTTAAGGGTGAAAGGTGAAATGTTTAAGGGGAATGTAAGGGGGAACTTCTTCACTCAGAAGATTGTGAGAGTGTGACATGAGCTGCCATCACAAGTGGTGATTACTGGATCGATTTCAACATGAAAGAGAAATTTGGTTAAGTACCTGTACATGGATCGGAGAGGTATGAACGGCTATACTTTGGGTGCAGGTCGATGAGACTTGGAGAATTAATGGTTTGACATGGACCAGATGGGCCAAAGGGCCTGTTTCTGTGCTGCTTTGTTCTATGACTCTCTTTTGGAGAGCATCCTAACAAAAATGATAGGAACAGACTAGTGGGAGGTTCAGGGATGAGATTCCCACCAGTTTTACTAGAACGCTACAGATATTGCCTGCTGTGGAAGAGGGACTAACATCAGCTGTGACCTAGAAGTCAGAAATGGATGAGCAAAAGAAGCTTCATGCACCATAAAGCATAAAGTCACATCAGTTTCCACAAGCACCAACCAAGTTCCAGCAACTTTTTTGAGCTGTCACATACCTGATTTCTAGAATCTCATCTACCCACCATGGGCCTCACTAAGTAAGCCAACATATCATCAAATTCAAGAAATAGTTCATACAATTTTCCAAGACTTCCCATAAAAAATTGTGCCAAATGGATTTCGGGGTAAACAACTTGGACTTATAAAGAGCAGAACTGAGCAATTTCTAAATGAGAAAAGGTAGGAATATAAGACTGAAGGGGATTTAGTAGTCAAAGGTAGCAAAACAGGAGGCCATTTAGTCCTTTTGAGAACACTACCCCTTTGAGAGAGTTATTGAACTAGCCACACCAGTTCTCTTGCTGTTTCTTGTTATCCTTTAGGGACCAGCAAACTTTCTCTTTCCAATAACACATCTAATTCCCATTTGAAAGATGCAAATTAACATGACCCAGCCATCTCATCTGCAGTGTAGGCCACACTAGCAATGTTCCTACTTCCGAATCAGAAGGCTGTGCAGGAAAATCCATCTCCAGACTTTCTAACTTGTTATGAGCACAACACTGAGAGTCCGCATAGAAACAAAGGCAAAGGTCATCTTTCTTCAAATCAGGACTGTCTGCATCACCATGATAATATGACAACAGGATTACTAAAAATAATCTTCACAATATTTTCTAGGGTTAGATGCTTATGACATTGCAAGGATGTTGAATAGAAGTCTTCACCACTGCAACCTCGCTAGAGCCCAGCACACTCCTTGACACATTGGGTCTTTGTGTGGATATTGGAGGGACAAGTCAGATATATTCAATCAAGTACCAAATGCCCATGTTCACATTTTCCTTATGTTTCTATTTTCAATTTGAATTTTATCAAATAAGAATCCATTGAAAGCCTTATAAACAATCATGAGCATTCCAACAACTCAGCAAAAATATTCCCAGGAGCTTAGGTTGGTTAATACAATGCGTACCATGTCCAAGGGAATGGACGACACCTCCCAGAAGAAATGAAAGGAGTGATTAGATAATATTGACATGATTAAAACAGACTGAACAACAGACGCATACCTCTCTAACTTCATTAATAAAAATGTTTTAGTTAGTGAGGATCTGCTTGATTTTACTTTGTTGTTAAATTGAAATTGGCATCTCACTGAATATTTCATGGATTACTCTGTTTATTTAAAATCATTATTAACCCTAACACAGGATCAACACAGCAAACTCATTCTTGAACCGACCTGCATAGCCCTAATTCCAACTCAGCAATGGAATATTATGACTACCTCTTTCGCTACCGTGGACTTGACTTCAATAATGTCAGTGATTATTTCACAAAGGCCTTGCTTTTGCAGTGTTTATCTGACTGCATTGTATAATATTATGTACAATTTAATCTAGTGCGTTGCTTGTAACTACGTACCTGTGATGTGGCTGCAAGCAAGCTTTCCATAGTACTGTATATGTGCACTTGACAATAAAATCATGACAATAATCTTGACAATAAAATCATCTTAATTTTTAAGGCTTAGTTTTACTGAAAGTGTGGTAGGAACTATTGTCGCAGAGGGCATTCATTCCCATTTAAGCAGTCACCCTTACCTACGTTGCTTGTATCCATCAGAAATTCTGGGTCTCATCCCTGCAGTAGTTTGTACCGATTAAGAAACATCTTCAGAGTTTGGACATCTCACTTGCAAGAAGACTCTTTTTCATGCTCTTCATGGTAAGTGTTGTCTGGCTAGTGTTCTGTGGTGTTCCCTCTCTAAAATTCCTTTGCTTGTCCAGATGGTGAGACTCTGCTACCCACAGGCAGGCACCAGCAAGTCTGTCTATGACCACTCCAGGCAAAATGTCTAAAGAAGATTACCTTTTGTCGTTTGCACTCGCTTGCTGACTGTGAGATGACTGATGCTAAAAGTAGTTGGCTCAAGGGATAATTTAGAGAGCGAGAAACAAAAATCCCTAGGTGCAGCTAGAGATTCTGTGTCATGTGTTAACAAAAAGCAAGCAACTGTCAGCTGTTGCACAGTATAGCTAGCTTCAGCTTTCTACAGCTGTTTACGTAGACATCCCGACTATTTAAATAGTTCCATAACTTACAAATAGACCAATCCAATACACATCATTGTACGAGACTTGCAATCAAAAAAACATTTGTGCACTTACCTCTTATGAAACAGTGCTGACTAGTGCTGACTAAATCTCAGGATCTCATGTCAATGTCTTGTAATAAATTATTCAGCTTTCTTGGATGTTAATTGGTTATTATTTTATACAATCGAGTTATAAAAAGAGAAAAAAATTGCAGACTCCTTATCACCAAAGTAAAAGAAACACTAGGAAAGATATAGCCTCTGACTGGTTATCTGTTCAAGCTGACATCATTTCAATGAAAACACTGCCTGAAGTAGCAATGGGTGAGTCACTCAAGAAGATTCTTTCACAGCTCATCAGTCAAATAGGAGGTGGTCGTAGCATAATTGAAGAGCTAGTTTTTTACCTAATGCTTGTAATTCTTCTAATTCTTCCTTAGATGATGAAGAGTTAGCTGAGTGGTCATTTTTAAAAACTAGCTAACTCCTAAATTATTTTCTGTATCTAAGCAATCTTAATTCAAATCAACATTTGTAGATATAAGGTTGAAGTAAGTTGCAGAAACTTGTAAAATTAGACAGCTCCATTATGGTTACTAGCCTCCATAGTATCCAAGACATCTTCAAGGAACGGTGCCTCAGAAAGGCAGTAACCATCATTAAGAACCTCCATACTCAAGACATGCCCTCTTCTCATTGTTATAATCAGAAAGGAGCTACAGAAGCTAGAAGGCACACACTCTGCAATTCAGGAATAGTTTCTCCCTCTCTGCCAACTGATTTCTAAATGGACTTTTAACCAATGAACACTACCTCACTACTGTTTTTTTATTTCTGTTTTATTTTGCACTGCTTATTTTAACCTAATTATTTAACAGACATACATGTACACTGTAATGTGTGTTGCTGTATACACTGTAATTTTGTTTTTCCTCTATATTTATTTATCATGCATTGTATTGTACTGCTGCCATAAAGTTAACAAATTTCACAATGCATGTCAGCGATATTAAACCTGATTCTGATTCTGATTCAACAAAAGGATATATTTGAAACAAAAAAAATGTCAGTGGCATGCTTCAGTCCAGTAACATTGGACAGATTTGGTGCTAATCTGGGTAAGCTGCAGAGAGACAGTTGAGTTATTCCTGGCTGTGTCCCTGGTAAGCAACCCCTATGCCTATAGATAACACATGACAGATGATTTAACTTTCAATGCAGTTCTCAAATCGCTGCCAAAACCTTTTACATATCTATACCTGTCTAGCAAGCAAAATAATGCATAATGTAGCAAGTTTAGCTTCAATATTTTAGTCAATTTTCAAGATAGAAAGATTCATATTTAATTGTGCCTTTCAGAACCTTAAACAAAAACAGGGTTTTGCACTTAATGGTGTGCATTTTTGAAGAATAAAGACATTACAGACATAATTCTTTATGGAAGCACTTTCAAATGTCAAATAAATAAATTACTAGATCATCTTTTTTATAGGTATTGGTTAGGCCATTAATGTTGGTTATCAGAATTCCTCAGAGCTTTATCAGATATTGACAGCTATTATCCCCATGAGAGGGTAATTGTAAGCCTTAGTATGGTACATCAAATGAAAGGGAGTACTTGCAACACTTATTCAATATTCAGTACCCTGTCAGCTGCCGTTCTCAATCTTACACTCATACTTAAAGCACAACCACAACAATAACCTTTCATCCCCATTGGATGAAAGTCTTTCCAATGAGCTCGAACCGCATCAGCAGTTCAAAATCAGTCATAGCACCGTGCTGCCTATATAAAGCAAGTAAACTGCCTTTAGTTGTTGGTGCTGGGGTGTTTGATATACTACGAGGCAAAAAGGGCCACATGGGTGTGGCATTAATATGCAGAATATTTCCTCCAATCACAACACAATGGGAGGGAATGTTTTTGCACTTACTCAAGAAGGTAGATACCGCAGCCAAATCAGAACTGCGGATGTGGTCTGAGCTCAGTGTGGGACTTCTCCACTGAGGACCAAAGCTTACTGCTGGGGTTCTGTTCCAGGCATGAGTGTGAGGTTCAGAATGACAGCTCACACAGTACCGAACAACCGTCGAAAGTATTACCTTTCAACCAAGGTTTACAGCTGCTTCTTATAGCAATGAAAGCTGTCAATATTTAATGAAGAGTAATATTTAATAAAAGGAGTTTTGTTAACCAATATTTATATCCTAACCAGTATCCAAAAAAGGTAATCTGGACAGTTCAAAGTGCTTCAGTAAAACTATTTGACTGTAGTAGAACAGTATAGGTCCCTCAGCCTGTGCTGTTGTGTCAGCCTTTTAACATACTCCAAAATCAATCTAACTCTTCCCTCACACATAGTCATAACTCTCCATTTTTCTTTCATCCATGGTCGTGATGAAATAAATGATGGATTATGCATTTTGCACGAATGAAGCTCACAACAACAGACAGACAGCAGAGTTATGCCTGAGACGTCAGCAACATGGTTCCTATATCATTGCAATGACTGTACTTCAAAACACAACAATAGATGTAAGGCACTGACTTTGCATAAGGTTGTGAAAGGCATAATTAAATATGATCCTTTCTTTCTCCATCTTGAAAATTGACTAAAATATTAAAGTTAAACTTGCTGCACTCTGGGCGATGTTACTGCAAACCACTCTGGACGTTGATTCCTGACAGCCTGAGTTCAGGAGCAAATAGGGATGGACAGAAGGTGGTGCCATTGGCAGAGATGTAGCCATCCTGTGAACAAACGGTAGAACATCCCCGCCCTGTGAATGACAACTCTGGAAGTTGTTTAAAAGGTGAAATTGAAGACATGGAGTGAATGAAACCAGTTGGTGCTTGGGCAGTGAGCCGACAGGTGCTACTTGCAGCACTGCTGAGTGTCAGTGAGAGCGGGAACAGAGAACATGATCACCACTTTTTCCAGCCAGACTGTCCCTGGTATTCCAAGCATCAGTACGAGTGACCATATGGTATAAAGTTATCCACTCAACCTCACATTCCTCCTCATTGTCGTTGCAGTAGGAACCTTCATCAGAGGAGGAGTGGCATGCTCCTCCTCCACCTCCAGCAGTTGTTGCTATGACCTGTCGTGGCACAGCATATCACAAGCTCCCCACCAGGGATCTTCGATTGAGCTGTGCTGGTAATCACCATGGTGAGATCTGCACTGGAGGTCTATGCTTCATCCAACATGCCCTTTAAAACACAGACCATCACCACTGGGGACATTAGCACCCTATCAGTTAGTTGCTGGCTATTTCCTGCATTTCTACACATGTTTGGTGTTTATCAGAACTATCTGAAGTGGTAGAACTCCGTGGGGAGCTGTGTACAGGTGCTCAAGGACACTAGGCTGCCTCCAAGGTTTCAGATTCAACCGGTTGCTTGTCAACACGGGTGAATAACTGGAAAAACCCCTTTGCAGTTCAGCAAAGCAGGGTCTGCTGCACTGACAATATTAGCCAGATGCCAAAACCAGGCATCAACAAACAGTGTGGTTAGTGCTGGATGAATACCAAAATCTTTGTCATTTGCAAGTGGGCACACAGCTTGTGTTGCACTGAATGGGGACAGCTCATTGGCAGTCCTCTAGGTGATTTTCAAGAGGTATTAAATGTAGTCATCCTAGAGTCATGTGCTAAATCCAAATTTAGAGGAGAGCATCCTAATAACCAACTCTTAGAGGGTGGTTTCAGGTCCAAAGTAGTGTTCAGTATTGGTCGTTGTGCTGTGAAAGAATCAAGGCATTTCCCAAGGGATCAGGCAAGGACCAGCATGAACTTTCTCCAGATTGAGGTTCATTTGCTTCCAGGAGGCTATGGATGTCTGACATAGAAACACCAGTCTGAGCACGGTGCTGGGGGGTACGGTTTGTATTAGAGGGGTATACCTTTCTGCAGACTCAGTTGTCCCCTTTTTTGTTGACCCTGCTGCAATGTCCTCTTGCTGCTCCGGGGGTCATACTGGCTGACATTATCCTCTGAAATCCAACCAAAAGTCTGTATGGTCCATTAAACAAATAAACATTTTCCAATTAGCACACACAAAATGCCCAAAACGTTGACAGTACTTTTTCTCCATGGATGCTGCCTGGCCTGCTGAGTTCCTCCAGCATTTTGTGTGAGTTGCTTGGATTTCTAACATCTGCAAATTTTCTCTTGTTCGTGATTTTCCAATTAGTGCTGTTTCCACAGGAACTGAGAAAAAGAAACAGCTGTGGATCTGAGAGCTTCTACCATTCTCAAAACCCCGACCGTGAAATAGTTTCATAAAATTCCGCTTCATCGTCCCTGCAATATTGTGCCTAGGTTCAATGACAGAATCTAAAACAAAGTCTATTTCAGTATCATAATTGCTGATACCTCGCTTTAACCCTAAACCTGCTGCAGTCAGTTATTGGGAGTGATAACTCCCAATAACTTATTTTCCTTGGAGTGACAGAGGCCGAAGGGTGATCCAATTGAGGGTGGATTAAATTATTTGAGGCAAAGATATATTTTTGCATGTTACAGGTATCAAGAATAAATAAGCATATGTTTAAGGTGAGAGGAAGGAGTTTTAAAGGTGAAAGTATGTTACTCAGGAAGTGGTAGATATTTGGAATATGCTACCACAGGAGGTGGTGGAATCAGACACATTCTACCCTTAAGAGGCATCTAGGTAAATGTTTAAATAGAGAAAGGGACAAAAGATTACTGACAAATGGGTTATTGTAATGGGCAAAAAGTTTGGCATGGAGATACTGGGCTGAAGGGCCTATTTCTGTGCTGTACAATTTTATGACTCTGTGGAAGTAGATATGGGAGGGTCCCAAGTTTCCATTAAGCCTTACCATTATTCTAAAGGAATGCTGTCAGCTCTGTGCAAGAAAGGGAGAGAGGGGAGGGAGCAGTGGCAGGGGGAAAGCTGGTGGTGGTGGATGGGGCTGCCTTTGAAGTTCCCTCCTCAGTTTTACAAACAGGAAGCTATGGAGTGTCAAGACTTCGAAAACCATCTCTAATTTATTGTGTGAAGCCTTTACTCCTACACAACGAAGGTATAGAAAGGAGGAAATGTGTGTTGAACAGAATATTTTCAATGTCAATAAAGTAGGGGAGATACAGTCATCCACAGAGGCATGAATAGATTAGCAAGAGATGATGGCAGATGTAATGGAGGCTAAAGCTTATAAAGAGCGGCTCACCAGTTGGGATCACAAGTATTTGTAAATCTGACTCTGTACATCTTGAGGAACTTGTTAAGGAAAGGGAGCAACTCAATGATTGGAAAACAAACAAGAAATATGGTGAACCAGCTCATGCTCCCTCTGCCACGTTGAAAGCCACCTCTGGCCCTGAAACGTTGTGAGCGCCTGGGCCTCATTCTCAAGAATGTTATCCCATAAAACATTATGGATGTCTCTCCTCCTCTTTCACGTCAAAGACGTTTCCACTGCCGCTGCCTGACCTACTGGGTATTTCCAATTCTTTCCATTTTTATTACGTTTTCCACCATTTGCGAATCTTGGATTTGGAATACAAAGTGGAAGAGAAAGTGAATGCAGATTCAGAATGACGACAGACAGATCTGCTTTGCCAACATCATATGGTCTTCAAAACAGTGATCATTTGCATCATTAATATTAAAGGAAGCCAAAACACTTGTGAGACAAACGTTTGATGCATAAAACTTCTTTCATAAACTTTTTAGTTAATTTTTATGAATCTGATAAAATAATCACTGTCATTTGAATTCAATTAACAACTATACATTTATTCATTTGTCAAAGTTGAATGTGAGATTAAAGGTTTGGGTAAAATTTATTTCTGTAAAATTTATTAAAGATCTTATATATATATTAATGACCTCTACCTCACCTACATTTCATAAATTAAGGAATCAATGTCAAAGTCTGACATGCAGGAGAGAAGCATACCAGAGCCTTACAGTGCTGAAAGACAGTGATCATGGATGTGTGCTGGTATGTATGGTGAACCAGCTCCCTCAGCCACATTGAAGACCTCATACTCAAGAATGTTACCCCTTAAAACATTTTGGCTGCCTCTCCTCCTCTTTGAAGCCATCTGCTTTCTATTCCAACAGTGCTTTTTGTGTTAGTCTCAAATTTTGCCTGATAGTGAAGTGCCTTGTGATGCATTTTTATTTCATTTGTGTGTGAAATGTGAGCATTGCTATCATAACAACAATGAAGTGTAAACCACTTCAGTGTTTGTGGCAATATTGGGTAGAGAATATGAAGACCTTGCTCAGTAAGCAATGAAAGAACACCAATGTATTTCCAAGTTCAGGTCAACGTGTGATTTGATAGATTGAGCAAATCAAGGGATTTTTCCAATGTGCTGACCCTAAGAGATTTCAAGCTACTCATTTCAAAAGTCGCATGCATAAGGCTGCCTTCAGGTAACCAGGAGTTTCCTACAAAATCACTACAGTCCTGACAATTTTTGCAAACTATCCAAAATTCAGGTATGTAGAGTGTCCCCCAATTTGCCTTTTAGGTTGTAGAAGTTGGATGTATAAGGTCTGGAGTATTGAAAACTTAAAGTGGTGAGTGTTGGAGCTGCCAAGCATGTCAAGAGGACATACTGTATGAGGCTTATCTTGCTAAATAAACAGTGGACTCCTTGAAATTGATGGCAGAGAATCTGATACAGGAAAATGCCACTAGATGTTCTGGAACAATGCATCGACTGAGTTGATTGATTTACAGTTATCATTATTGGTGTTGCATGACAATTATTTAAATTTAATCATTCAAACTGCTATAATTCGATTTGAACTCACATTTCTGGAATATTAATTGCAACTGCAGGACTTCTGGCCCAGTAACATCACCACTATTCTACATCAGCCCTTTATTCATTATAGTTAGTCACTGCTTGGCATTTGCAGAGTAAAAATGTGACTTCCTGCTTGAGTGCCTCAAGATTGATTGTTTCTGGGTTTGGCTGTGTGATGCAGACTCATTACCTGCAGAAATAGGGATGGAACTGAACAGTGTGCAGCCTTCTCCAAGTACAGTCTGTGACAGATGATGGAGGGGAAGTTCAATGATTAAGCAGCTGAAAGTGGTGTTCACTATGAAGAGCCACTGGCAAGTATGTTCCAGATCAGGTCCTGAGACTTCATGACGAATTCTTAGGTTACTCTATCCTGATAGTGCCACACACTTCGTAAGACAAGGGATGGTCTTGGTGTTAGTCTCAAATTTTATTTGATACCAAAGTGTCTTGTGCATTTTTATTGCATTTATATGTGAAATGTGGGCACTGCTGTCATGACAACAGTGAGTTATCTTTGGAAACCACTTCAGGGCTTGTGGAAATATCCGGTAGCAGCAATCCGGAGCATTGGGTGAGGAATATGGCTGCATGAGCAGCAACTGATTTGGACAGTGACGTGGAGAATTCTCCCAGCCTGTAGTGTTAGCAAAGAGGAGTGTGGAAGTTTGCTGCTTTATCTGATTTTTATATTTATTTTGCTTAAAGTGGCAATTCCTGTTGATGTACATCTCCACACCAGGTGAGGCTATCAGCTTCTCTTCACTAAAAAGCCTTCATGATTTATATTTTCATGACTCTCAAATAGCTTCACCCTTACCATCAGTAGTACTACCTGGCCTGGAGCATACTGATGAAGGGACTCGGCACAAAACGTCAGCTCTGTTCTCTTTTCCATAGATGCTGCCTGACCTGCTGAATTCCTCCAACATTTTGTGTGTGTTGCCTTACAGTACAGTTACTTTCAACTGAACTCATAAACTATTATAATTAGATTTGAACCCACATTTCTGGAATATTAATCCAGGCTTTAGAATTTCTGGTCCTAAACATAATTGTGCAGCGTAATTGTAATTTGTTCATTAAAATGATATGTGAGTGCTGGTTATTGTTGTTACACATTCCATTCTTTCGGGGAATGGGACTGCTGTAAGCTGTGGGTAGCAATATTTCTGGGAATTCCTGACATCACTCTGCAGTTAAGTCCAGTGGGAGGTGCATTGCTGGGAGGTGCCAGTGATAACCAGGACACTGGGGATTCAGAGTGAAAAAGGTAACACGCAGAACGAAGCAAAGAGGAGCCAGAACATGAATTGCAGAATACTGAAGCCAGAATAGGCCATTCAGCCCCTCCATTCTCTGGGTTACCTCTTTCACCCTTCTGTGTCTATTAAGGAGGAAGTTTAATGGAACTGGAGAAATACCTGAGACCATTCACATTTCCTTTATGTTTAGAGATGCCACCTATCACACACCTATTACAGCGAGAAACAGGTAAACCATTATCTCTTCACGGAACCTCCCATAATAGCACTTGCACGTAATAAGGAACAGTGATGGCAGAAGAGCATTATTAGGAGGTAATCTTAAAGGAAGCATAGATGCATAGAGTCTGTACATACATATCCTGAAATCCCTATCAGACACCACTGTGGGACCATCATTACCACAAGGAATGCAAGGGTAAACCCCACCAAGAGGAAGAAAAATATATCACGTTTTCATTGCTGAAAGACGGCAAACATACACATGCACACATACACAGTTACAAACAAACACTCGCATGCACACTCATACAGATACACACGCATATGCACACACACACACTGCTCACACACACTCACCACACACACTCATATAAACATGCATACATTTTCAACTGTGTACACAAATGCTGATATTCAGGCATTTAATGGACCCCCAAGCACAATCTCACAAACCCATGTGCATAACTACTTCTCTGCAATCTGAACATATACTAGAGCAACTATGGTATAGTATAGTTGATGGCTCAAAAATTCTAAATTGATTTGAAATTACAGTATGAGGATCAGTAAATGCTTACTGCCTAGCCACTTTTTAATTATCACATCAATGTTTCATGTTATGAAGAGTATAACACTGTTAATTGTCCCAGGGGCCCAAAGAGAATATGGTTTGCACTTCAATGAATTATACTCCAGCACAATGCTCCTTTTCAAAATTTTCCTAGCCCATCTAACTCTTTCTCAAATAAAGTCGGGAGTAAGGAAGGATCAGTCATCAGAGGAATCATCTGATCACCAAGTGCACCAAAAGCCCCTGTCGTACTGTTTACATCTTGGTTGCCCGGCTACTCACAATCTCAAAGGGTTAAAATGCAGATCACTGAGGGTTCACTTTCATATTGGAAAACAACAGTTGATGCAAGACAGCTTAGAAGACAAAATTACTCTTTCCCTCTAGGTTATCTTCAATATTTAATGCTACCTCAAAAATAAATAATAAGTGGTCAAACTGAGATCTATCACTGACCAGATGGCCACAAGAAGTTTGCACAGCGTTACCTGAATTTCATCTACTGTATGTCTTCACGATCCCCTCTGCATTTGAGGCTCGAGCAATGGTCTGCAGCTGCCCTGCTAGCTGAGGCACTTGAGTTATTTATAGTGCTAAAATTATCCATTCATCGTCACTTCCTCCTCACAATTTCAGCAGATCAAAGATAACCGGGACTTCTGCTCTGAATCGTTTTATAACTTGAAGACAGTGAAAATGAAAACAAGACATTTTTGTTCTCAGCAGGTAGTTACTAACCCACATACCTCACTAAAACTGGAAATCACTATGTATCTTCAGCTCCTTTGAGAGTTAAAAACCGTATTTTCTGCTACAGTGGAGAATGAGTGACAGCAAGTTGGCAGCCCGTGTTGCACCTTTCTTTCATTTCAGTGATGTTAGTAGATCTAAGATAAGGTTGCTCATTTGGAAACTCATAACTTACAGCAAATACCTTCCTCTGGGCGTCCACAGCAAAATCCCTCAGCCACAGAGTCAAACAGTCAAACTGTCTCAGAGGCTGACATCAAAACATCTCTCATTGCAGCTGGGAGGGCAGTGAAAACCTGTGCCAACCAGTTGGCAGGCGTGATCAAAGGCATGCTTACTCTCTCACTGTCACAGTCAGAAGTTTTCACCTGTTTCGAAAGGGCGTCAACCATACTAGTGCCCAAGTAGAGGAGGGTGAGCTGCTTCAACAACTATCACCCAGTGGCACTCACATCTACTGTGATGAACTGCTTTGAGAGGCTGATCATGGCTAGAATTAACTCCTACCTAAGCAAGGACTTGGACCTGCTGCGATTTGCCTACCTCCACAATAAGGTCTACAATCCCACTGGCTGCCCACTCAGCTATGGGCCCATCAGGCTACTGTTTATTGATTCAGCTCAGCATGCAGCACCATCATCCCCTCAGCTTCAAAATCTGTACCTCCCTCTGCAACTAGATCCTTAACTCCCTCATTGGGAGACAACAGTGAGTGCGGATCGGAAATAACATCTCCCCCCTCACTGAAGATCAACACTGGCACACCTCAAGGATGTATGCTTAGCTCATCACTCTACTGTCTCTGCACTATGACTGTGGCTGGGCACAGCTCAAATGCCATCTATAAATCTACCGATGGCACAACTGTTGAAGGCAGAACCTCAGCTGGTAAAAAAAGGGTGTACAGGGATAAGGTAGACCTGCTGGTTGAGTGGTGTCACAACAACAACATTGAACTCAATGCCAGTAAGACCAAAGAACTGATTGTGGACTTCAGGAAGAGGAAGTTGAGAGAACATACAGCACTCCTCATCGTGAGGGTCAGCTGTGGAAAGGAGGAGCAGTTTTAAATTCCTGGGTACCAACATCGCTGAAGGTCTATCCTGGGCCCAACATATTGATGCAAATACGAAGACAGCACGTCAGCCACTATATTTCATTAGGAGTTTGGGTCGCTTCACCATTTGGTATGGAGGGAGCCACTGCACAGGATTGGAAAAGGCACAGAAGGTTGCAAGCTCGGCCAGCTCCATCATGGGCACTGGCCTCCCTGTATTCGAGGACACCTTCAAAAGACGATGCCTCAAAAAGGTGTGATCCACCATTAAGGACCCCCACTACTCAAGGCATGCACTCTTTTTATTACTACCATCAGAGAGGAGGTACAGGAGCCTGAAGACATACACTCAATGTTTAGGAATTGTTTCTTTCACTCCACCATCAAATTTCTCAATGAACAATAAACCAATCCATGAACACTAGCTTACTATTTTTTTCTCTCTTTGCAGTAGTTATCTAATTTAATTTTATATCTATATTTCTTACTGTAATTTATAGTATTTGTATGTACAGGTGTCCCCTGCTTTATGAATGTTTGCTTTACGCCACTTCACTTTTACAAAAGACCTACATTGGTAACCTATTTTCGCATCACAAAGAAGATTTTCACTTTTACAAAAATTTTTCCCATATAAATTAATGGTTCTTCGCTTTATACCATTTCGGCTCAAGAAAGGCTTCATAGGAACGCTCTACCTTTGTAAGGGGGGGGGGGGAACACCTGTATTGTACTGTATTGCTGCAGCAAAACAACAAATTTCATGACATATGTCAGTGATAGTAAACCTGATTCTGAACAGCATAGAGACCAGTCCATCAATTAACTGATATCTCCCTCACCGGTAAACACAACTTACACTAATCCCATCTTACTGTCTGCACATTCCCATCAACTCCCCCCAGATTCCACCACTCAGCTACAATACGTGCTGAGAAGGACAACTGACCGTGGCCCAGTGACCGACCAGCCTGATTAGCTTTGAGACATGGATGGAGGCTGAAGCACCCAGATGGCCACGGGGAGAATGTGCAAACCTCACACATGGTTTAAATGGTTCAATTTAATATCAGAGAATGTATACAGTATACAACCTGTGGTCCTTGCTCTTCAAAGACATCCACGAAGCAAGAAACCGAAAAGAATGAATGATAGAAACATCAAAACTCCAAAGCCTTCCTCCCTATCCCACAGAGAAGTACCCACCCCCCCACCCCACTTGCAGCAGCAGAAGCACCAATCCCATTTCACCCCCGAAGCAATAGCAAAAGCCCTCCAAGGAGACCTTGATCTTGATCTAGTGTCTCTCAAAAACTACAGTCCATAATCCCGCACTTCTGCATCTCATACAGGCTCTCTCTCACCAGCAAGGGAGAGAGAGAGTTCACTCCTACAACAGCGAGGGTAGAGACCAGCAACTCGTTGTTCCGATGTTACAATCTTCTGCATCGCTTCTCCGACCTCCCCGCCTGAGGGCCGACAGGCTCTCACTCAACATCAAAGGAGAGAGAGAGAGGGAATGCTGGAGTACAGGGGCCATCTTCCGACAGCAGCACATATTGCCTGTTGTCCTAATGTTTCAGTCTCCCATGATTCTTCAGTAATGAAATCAGCGAGGAACCAGGTCATCTGCAGGGCCGCTCCCTGAAAGCATGTGTCTTCTAGGCCTTTCCGGGAGATAACAAAGCACCAGGCCACACAACCAGACTGAAGACCCACCACTTGCAAAGAACCATAGTTTGAGTTGTAGATCACGGACTCCAGCAGAACCCCAGCCACCTTAGGGTTCTCAGGATTGAATGTGGTTCACTGGAGCTGTGAGGCTCTGTCTAGCTCAGTGGTTGTATGATTGTGACACATGGAAGACTCCTTGAGACAATAAAAATGGGATAATGAATTTGGCTCTTATTCCCAATATAGGCTTCCAGTCTGTGATGCTTTGTTGTCCATTCTTCCTACATTTCTTGGACTACAAGTAGTTGTCCAGTGAATGACAAGAATCAAAGACTCAACAGCAAGACATTCCCTGGCAATGAAGTATGGACACCAGTATTTAGGAAATGTCAATTTGTTCACAAACATCATCCATAAATAACAATGAATTTGGCCACCATATTATAACTTAAGATTTGTTTAAAGGATAAATATTAACCAAGACAATGGGTTCTTGCTTGAATAGTGCCTTGGCTCTTTCATATCCACACAGGCGGACAAAGTCTGTAATAGTGCAATGCCACACCATAACTCACTAAATTAAAGGGAAATTGCTATCTTGCCACAATGCTTTTATATAAATTATACTGGAAGGTGCTAATTTCTGAGTGAGTGAATATTATAATCCTTCAAAATATGCAAAAACTATCACTTTATTAGTGAATCAACACTCACAGTTCCCATAGCACACAGAGAAACAAAGACAAATGGACTGTTGGCCATGGCTATGACCAGCCCAGTCCTACTTTTCCCAATGTGCTGTCACCATTGGCAATTTAGAATGCTTGGACCAATAATACTTCATCACACAAAATACTGAAAGAACTCCTGTGTTATGGAATGTAATATGAGTTCTAATCTATGAATAAGGAGAAACATTCGAACAAGCCAATTATAGAAGTTCACTTGGTTTTTACCACAGGAAATCCTATCATAATATCAATGCAGGAACTCCACTAATATCTGAAACACTCATGAAGTCAGCGCAGGATGGAAACAGCAGGAAGGAGCAGGCTCATCGCAATATAACACACAAGGTACTGGAGGAAGTCAGGCAGCACCTACAGAAGGAAATGGACAGCTAATGTTTCAGGTCTAAACTCTTCATCCAGACTCAAAGATAGAAGAGCAGCAGATGGTATAAAAAGGCGGAAGGAGAAGTGCCGCTCAAGTGAGAAGGAAATACGTGGATCCAAGTGAGAGATGGAATAGGCTGATACCTATCACATCCCGGTCCATCACAGGCAGAGCTCTCCACACACCATTGAATACATTTAAAAGCAGTGCAGCCACGCGAAAGCAACATCCATCATCAATGACCCCCAGCATCCAGGACATGCTCTCTTTTTCTACTGCCATTGGGCAAGAGGTACAAGTGACTTACGTCACGCTAGCAGGTTTAGGAACAGTTATTACCCTACAAAGATAAAACTCCTGAGCTGGCATGGATAACTTCATTCACCTCAAAGCTGAACTGACTCCACAACCGATAAGATCATTTTCGAGGACTCTACAACTCATGTTCTCAGTGTTATTTACTTATTTCAGCATGATTTGCTCTCTTTTACACAGTGGATCTTCGTCAGCCTTTGTTCTGTATAGTTTTTCATAAATTGTATTTTTTTTATTTTCCTGTAAATACCTGCATGAAAATCAATCTCAAACTAGTATATGTCGACATATATGTACTTTGATAACAAATTTATTTCGAACTTTGAGGAGGAAAGAGTGGAAATAGGAGGAGAAGCTGGAAGGTCATAGGTGGAGGTGAGAAAGGGCTGAAGATAATGGAATCTGATAGGTGGTACATGGATGTAAATAAGTGAGGTGGGGAGGGCAGATGGAAGCACAGGAGTGGGGGGAGTAAATGGAGGAGTGTGTGCACGGTAGGCAGGTGGAGTCAGTGAAGGGGGCGAAGGAAACAGAGCGATGGAGCTTGTGATGATTATTGGAAGAACCAGGAAGATCGGGAGGAAGAAAAAGGACAGAGGGGGAGCAGTTTACTAGAAATCAGAGAATTCTAAATTTTTGTTCCCCTCCTATCGGATTCAGCCCCTTGTTGCTTCTACCTGTTACTCCAAGCTACTTCTCACTGTCCTTGCACCCAGCTGAAGTGTATTGACCCAAAATATTGACTGTCCATTTTCCTCACAGGTGTTGCTCGAACGCCTGTTTGTTTCTCCACATCCCAGCATCTGCAGTCTCTTGTGTCTTCATTCAGGCTCACCTCAGTAACTGGGATTTGTGAAGGGTGACTGCTGGTCAGCTTAAACCTTGTACTATCCGCTTGGCTCATTAAAGCAAAGGGCACAGGAGTCATTAATATTCTGCCAGTACACCGTGAGAACCCTGCCAACGGTGGTGAAAGAAAATTAATGTTTGGGGCTTAAATTTACACCCAGAAATAAGCAGAACTGCTCAGGTGGGAAGTCAAAATTTTGAAATATTTCTGAACTGACTTGATTCTATCACAGCCTCTCCCACTGCTGATTTAATTACGAGAGCTGGAATGGTTCTAGGCATCTAATTTGCTCCTAAGATCAGCATCAATCACTATATGTTTCCAAGGAGCTTGCATACTTTCATCTTCATAGGCTTTCTCATGGCAGCTAGATTCCTGGGTCTCCGAAAATTTGGCACGTAGGAAGAGATGGTAAGAATTGAATTGATATGGTAACTAGCCTTGTAAGACTAGTTGTTGGCTAGGAGCAGGGAAAACCTTGCAAACTTTGTCATGTGTTATCTGTCCTATGACCACTTTCTATCAATCTCTCTCTGTCCCTTTCTAATCAAATATTTATGGTCTTATAGTCTAAATTGTGACTGACCACATCACATACCGTTTGATCATAAACTCACCCCAGGCAACCAGCTCTCCCAGTTGGCCTTCTTTCCACCTCCTCAACACATGACCAACATGTTCCTCTGCTACATTATCTGCCTCAGGTTTTCCTACCTCATGGGTAACTGACCTACAAAACCATCTGGTAGAAAATTGGAGCAAAACATTAAATGACTCTCCTTAGATGGAACTATTCTTCAGAATCTTCTCTCTTTAATTACTCCCTGCCCACTACTCTTGACACCCATATGTGTGTGCCAACTTTCTCTACCTCAGGAACCTTCCAAAATGCTTTGCAGACAGTATACACTCAAACATCTATCAAAAAATATCATCTAACTGCTTCAGTTAAGTGAGGTATAACTAGTGACCTGCACAGGATTTTCCTATCTCAAAGTAATGTAGAACTTCTTTGCATCCATCTGGAAGTGACGTGCTTTGCTAGGTCTCATCCCTAAATGCAAACTGTAAAGCTTCTCTTTCCCTTTGTGATGGTGAGAAGGTGTCAGGTTTGATTTTGTCTCAAGTCTTTGGGAGTGGGTCTTGAACCCATGACTTTCAAACTTTGAGGTTTAAGGTGCTACTTACCAAGCCAAGCCTGACTCTGTATTAATCATCTCCAGGGCTGGCGGCTGAGCAGGTAGGGAAAGGGCGATTGGTAGGTGACTGTAATGTAGCAAGAATTCCAAAGTGTAGTGTTCCATTGGATTTCTGTAAAGTCAAAGGCTCACGTACTCCTTACCAACAAGAGAAGCTGCTGCTGGGAACATTCATCAATATACGTCAGTTTGATGTCAGTGGTGGGTAAATTAATGGAAAATATTCTTAGAGATGGTATATATAATTATCTGGATAGACAGGGTCGGATTAGGAACAGTCAACATGGACTTGTTCGAGGAAGGTCATGCTTGACTAATCTTACTGAATTTTTTGAAGAGGTTACGAGGAAAGTTGACGAGGGTAAAGCAGTAGATATTGTCTATATGGACTTCAGTAAGGCCTTTGACAAGGTTCAGCATAGAAGGTTAGTTAGGAAGGTTCAATCATTAGGTATTAATATTGAAGTAGTAAAATGGAGTTAACAGTGGCTGGATGGGAGATGCCAGAGAGTAGTGGTGGATAACTGTTTGTCAGGTTGGAGGCCGGTGACTAGTGGTGTGCCTCAGGGATCTGTACTGGGTCCAATGTTGTTTGTCATATACATTAATGATCTGGATGATGGGGTGGTAAATTGGATGAGTAAGTATACAGATGATACTAAGGTAGATGGCATTGTGGATAATGAAGTAGGTTTTCAAAGCTTGCAGAGAGATTTAGGCCAGTTAGAAGAGTGGGCTGAACAATGGCAGATGGAGTTTAATGCTGATAAGTGTGAGGTGCTACATTTTGGTAGGAATAATCCAAATAGGACATACGTGGTAAATGGTAGGGCATTGAAGAATACAGTAGAACAGAGTGATCTAGGAATAATGGTGCATAGTTCCCTGAAGGTGGAATCTCATGTGGATAGGGTGGTGAAGAAAGCTTTTGGTATGTTGGCTTTTATAAATCAGAGCATTGAGTATAGGAGTTGGGATATAATGTTAAAATTGTACAAGGCATTGGTAAGGCTGAATTTGGAGTATTGTGTACAGTTCTGGTCACCGAATTATAGGAAAGATGTCAACAAATTAGAGAGAGTACAGAGAAGATTTACTAGAATGTTACCTGGGTTTCAGCACCTAAGTTACAGGGAAAGATTGAACAGGTTAGGTCTTTATTCTTTGGAGCGTAGAAGGTTGAGGGGAGACTTGATAGAGGTATTTAAAATTATGAGGGGGATAGATAGAGTTGATTTGGATAGGCTTTTTCCATTGAGAGTAGGGGAGATTCAAACAAGAGGACATGAGTTGAGAGTTAGGGGGCAAAAGTTTAAGAGTAACATGAGGGGGAATTTCTTAACTCAGAGAGTGATAGCTGTGTGGAATGAGCTTCCAGTAGAAGTGGTAGAGGCAGGTTCGGTATTGTCATTTAAAGCAAAATTAGATATGTATACGGACAGGAAAGGAATGGAGGGTTATGGGCTGAGTGCGGGTCAGTGGCACGGACTAGAAGGGCCAAGATGGCCTGTTTCCGTGCTGTCATTGTTATATGGTTATACATGGAAACAGATCACTTTTTGTTATTTACTACGTCTCAGCTCACAGTAGATATATAATCCCTTCAGCAAATCAAGCAACCAATCCTGCAGGCACCAAAATCTTGACAAGAAACAGGCTTGTCAAAGCTCATTCTTGGCAAGTAATATTTGAGCTACAAAAATGCAGTCTCTCACCACATCCAGCAACGGAAACTCTAGCCTTGCGTCCAAGTTGCATTACCAGTTATATAAGTCTCCCCACCATCATAGAGCATAGCACATAACAGCACAGTCCACGATGTTGTGCAATCTTTTAAGCTACTCTAAAATCAATCTAACCATTTCCTCCCACATAGCCCTCCATTTTTCTATCATCCATGTGCTTATCTAAGAATCTCTTAAATATCCCTAATGTATCTGGCTCTACCACCACCCTGACTGCGTTCCACACAGTTACCACGCTCTGTAAAATACTTACCTTTGACATCTCCGCTCTACTTTTCTTCAATCAATTTAAAATTACAACCCCCCATATTAGCCATTTCCACTCTGTGAAAAAGTCTCTGGCTCTCTAGTTGATTGCTGCTTCTTATCATCTTGTGCATGTCTGTCAAGTTACCCCTCATACTCCTTTGCTCCAAAGAAAAAAACCTAGCTTGCTCACCCTATCCTCATAAGATATGCTCTCCAATTCAGGCAGCATCCTGGTAGATCTCCTCTGCACCCTCTCCTCTAAAGCCTCCACAGCCCTCCTGTAATGAGACAACCAAAACTCAACACAATACTCCAAGAATAGTTTAAATAGGGTTTCATACAACTGCAGTCTAACCAGGATTTTATAGAACAGTCAGCATCCTAGAGATGACCATTGACCAAAAACTCAAAAGGGCCAGCACTGCATGGATGGATACAAAATGCAGGTCAGACGGTATCCTATAGACAGTGGCTGTCCTCTCCACTTTTTAACTGGCACAAGTTTGGAATGATTTGGAATAATCCCCACTTGATGAGAAGCTCATGAAGCTCAACATCATCCAGGACAAAGCACCACATTCACTGCTTCAAAACGTGCATTTTCAGTGGCTGCAAATGTCTATTATGTGAAAAATACACTGCAGTTACTTGCCTCGCCACTCTGAAAACATCTTCTGAAGCTTTGTCTTCTATTACCAAGAAGGACAAGGGTTTCAGGTACAGGGGGATACCATCTGTATATTTCCTTTCAAGCCATACATCATCCTGATTTGAGATGTCATTGTAGAATTGTTTTTCCCAGAAAGATTGCAGTGATTCAAGCAAATCACTCACCACACTTTCTCAAGTGATGTGAGAGTTTGGCAAAGAATTCTGGCCTTGACAGAAAAATGAAAAGATAAAAGCAGCTGGCCAATCTACACATGAGATCTCAAACAAGCAATAATGTGATAATGGACCATTGAACTGTTTCTGAAGTGTCTGTTGAGGCATAAATATTGTTTAATTGATCAGAGAGAATGTCCTTGTTCTTGACTGGGTTATTGTCAAGGGATCAGATACATTTATCAGACAGGAAAGTGTTCAGTAAAGTGCATTGAGAAGATCATGTGGGATTATTTTATGAACTTGCACTTGTGGCGTGAAGCTTCATAACAATAATTTAACATGGGTGATTTTAAATCTGGAGGATATTGCCTTTCAATGCTTTTGCTCAAAACTAGTAGGGTACAAACATTTCAAAAAGAATGGATTCCCACTGAGGGTGACATTTTGCAGCTCCTCATTAAGTATTAACATTGCCAAGGTAGCTTACAACATTTGAAACTAACTGAGAAGGACTGAAAGAACTGGCAACCAAAAGCAGAGGTGAAAAGCAAGTCTGTGCATAAGAGTCCGAGAACTGCTGCCTCTAAACCAGAGGTTCCCAACCTAGGATCCACAAACCCCTCAATTAATGATAGAGATCCATGGCATTAAAAAAAAGGTCGGGAACCCCTGCTCTAAACTCTGGTTGACAATTGGACATTTCTGCTTGGCAGCACAAGGTATGTGGTAGACTGGTGTACTGTGGTGTACTGTGTGTGACTTTCACCATGGAGAGTATCATGAGTGGGAGTGATCAGCTGGTTAATCAGAATCAAAATCAGGTTTATTATCACTGGCATGTGTGATGAAATTTGTTAACAAATATTGGAAAAGCCAAGGATAGATACACTTTCCAAACCTAAACAAAGCGAAGTTCCCAGGATTGCAGTTTTCCCCACATTAAGCTCTCACATGCAACCACGCTCCCTACCATGAGGTTGCCACAGTGGCCCACAGCTTAGTGATGCTTGTTCAACCCTGACCTCCAGCTCTGCCTACATAGATGTTGTGTGAATCCCTGAAACTCCCAGTTTTGTTCCATATCTCAAAGACATGCTGCTAGTTAGGTTAACTGGTCACTGTCAATCGCCTCAGGTGCAGTTGGGTAATGGAAGAGTCAGGTCGGAGCTGATGAGAAGGTATATGAGCACAGGTTACATTGAAATGGGACTGGATTGACAGCTAGCATAGATTCAGTGGACCAAATGTCCACTTTCTATGTTATAAAAAAATATGAAATTTAAAATTTCTGTTATTTCATTGTTTATTTAAAGATACAGTGTGGGACACCTCCAAATGGATCACAGCCTTGTCATGGGGTTTGGGGCTTGCATGCCTCAATGACCCAGAGAGCAATGTTGGCTAGAGTCAGGGCCTTTTGCTTTGGCTGTTGATAGGGTCATCCATGCCAAACAGGTCAAAGGGTAGAGGCCAGACTAAGGGTGGTCCACCATTCTTCAAGGTTCAAGGGTTCATCCCAGGGCTAACAACCCTGACTGGTCAAAAAAATTTGTTACAGAAACAGCAATGACAAATCCTATATCTGTGTGTGACGGTAAGGACAGACAGCAATGGAGGACCCTCATTGCTGCCCGAAGTGCCAGCGTGGAATATTCCCTTACAGTTTAATAAGCCATGCTACCCAGCAACCCACCTATTTAACCCCAGTCTAGTCACAGGAAAATTTACAATGATCAGTTAACCTACTATCCAGTACATCTTTGAACTGTGGGAGGAAACTGAAGAACCCACACACAGAGTGGGGAGAACATACAAACTCCTTACAGACTGTGTTGGAATTGAACTCCAAACTCTGGAATGGTCTGGAATAGAGCATTGTTCTAACTGCTGCACTGCCATGGCATATGAGAACACCTCATCAGGATACAGACAATGCCACAGTATACAGATTTAATCCACAGCTCACTCACTCTTCCAAGGTCCTCAGACTGAATAAGCTGTAATCATTACCAATCTCCTGTAGCCTATCAAATACACTAGGGTCATGCTGGCTCCAAATGGAGTTATTGATCCTGGCAGGTAACAAATTATTGGGGGCTACAGTAAAAGTGGCTATAGGCAATAGGCACGTTTATGCCATGCCTTGCATTACTGTGCAATAGCCAAAATACAAAAAGATCCGATATGTTGCAACGTAAGGAACATTGCAGCCAATATGTGCAAGGTCTCTCAAACTGCAACATCCCTTTTGTCAGAGTCTGGTGGAAGGGACTCTGCACATAACTGTTTTATTTATTTATTGAGGTACAGTGCGGAATAGGCCCATCCAACCCTTAGATCCACACCTCGATTTAACCCTAGTCTAATCATGGGACAATTTACAACGACCAATTAATCTACCAACCGGCATGTCTTTGGACCATTGGGGGAAACCAGAGCACCCAGAGGAAATGCATATGATCATGGGGAGAACGTACAAGCTCCTTACAGGCAGCGGTGGGAATTGAACCCAGGCTGCTGGTATTGTGAAGTGTTGTGCTGACCACTATGCTACCAGGCTTCCCTTAATTATTCTTTGGTACAGTATATTGATAAGTTCAGGGCAAAAGTGACTCAGGGACTGTGAAGCAGCCACGTATATTGATCCCTGTATTTTTATTACATTAGGGGTCTGTAATAATGTAGGACATTCACACCACTAAAAATAACTATTACTGTTTCTTTCTCCACAGATGGTGCCTGAAAGCTACTGCTAACTCCTTAACCTCAGATTATTTTGTTTTTATTTAATATTTTCATTGACTATTCCATTGCTGTTCCGGTAACCTTGTCCTGTTTCACTATTCCTTTGAATTATAATTGAATTCAAACAAGTTAGTGATTAACTGCTCCTGGCCCCTCAAGTCTGCTCCATCATTTCATCTGGCCATGGCTAAATTGTGGAGCCTGCTCCACCAATTCACCTTATAATGGTTGATCTGATCATTGTCTTCAAATGTGTTTTCCTGACCAATCCCCATGAAGCTTGACTCTTCGGTAGCCTAGAGCCTCATCAGTACCAGTTTTGACAGACACAGAACTGAGGGATATAAATCACATGCAGGCAGATGCATCGTTTAAATTGGTGTCATTGACAGTGCGGACATTGACGGTTAAAGGGCGGGTTCCTATGCTGTAGTGTTCTATGATTCATGATCTTGGATTCGCCTTAGCTTAGCCTCCACGGTCATTCCGCAACTCTGACCCATAGTTCTTCAAATTACAAAATCTTTCTAAAGGTATGGTTGCTAAGGATCTCACTGGCTTGTTCCCTCAAGACACAGCTACAATTTTTCTTTCTGGGCCTTTGATTTCTCTCTTGTAGTGTCCCAGAGAAAGCCTTCATTTCCTGAAGTACAGAACATACTGTGAAAGTTAGCTACTCTACCCTGTCCCAAGTGATGTGATGTAATGCTGGATGAACACAAGTCAGGCAGCATCTATGAAGAGAAATATCCAGTCAATATTTCGGGCAGAGATGGAGTGACTCAGCCCAAAACATTGGCTATGTAATTTCCTCCATAAACGCTGCCTGATGTGCTGAGTTCGTACAGCATTTCGTGTATGTTGCCCAAGACTTTCAGCATGTCAGCATCTCTTTTGTCGTGTGTAACTGCTCATTGGTCAAGTAAGATGCACTGGAAATAACTTTGGCTAAAGCATTACAACAGGTGCTAAATACATACCACGAACCATCTGTTGTAAAAATCAGATTTAGCATGCTTTTGTCAAGCATTGTTTTTTGTATATGAATGTAGGTGTGGACCAGAAGCCTGCAGGTTTAGCACAACGACTTCAAAGTTCAAAGCACAAAGTAAATTTTATTATCAAGTACATATATGTCACCATATATACAGCTAGGGTGCCTAAGGCTTTTGCACAGTACAGTATATTATGTCTTTTAAGTGGCCAAATAACAATTCATACTAAAGGTCAAAGTTCAAAGTAAATGTCATTATCAAAGTACACCGTATACAACCTTAAGATTCATTTTCCTGTGGACAAACTCAGCAAATAGTAACTGTAACAGGATCTGTGAAAGATCAACCAGAGTGCAGAAGACTACAAACTGTGCAAATGCAAATATAAATAAATAACAAAAAACAATGAGATAAAGAGTCCTTAAAGTAAGATCATTGGCTGTGGGGTAGTAACCGTTCTTGAACAAGGTGGTGCAAATCCTGAGGTTTTCGTACCTTCTACCCAAAGGCAGCAGCGAGAAAAGAGCATGGTTTTAGGTTCTGGAAAGGTCAACAATCCCACTCGAATTCTACTGCCAAAATTAGGGGTGTGTCTATTTTTATAGACCCTTCAATTTCGTTTACACATCATGAAATTATTTCTGATCCACAGGGCAGATTGATAACTGGTTCACTTTTTAATCGAAAAGTGGTTCTAGTTAATATTTATGCTCCAAACTTTGACTGCCCTGAATTTTTTAAACGTTTATTTACTTCCCTTCCTAATCTAAATGAATATATGTTGATAATGGGTGGAGATTTCAATTGTTGTTTGAATCCTTCAATGGATAGATCTAAACCTATTCGAATTCTTCCGAATAGATCAGCCTCACTTATTAATTCTTTTATGGTTGATTCGGGAATTACTGAAATATGGCGGTTTTTGAACCCTAAAAGATAAAGAATTTTCGTTTTTTTCACATGTATATCACAGTTATTCTAGAATTGAGTATTTTCTTATTGATCATCGTTTATTAACAGATGTTATTGATTGTAAATATGATTCTATTGCTATTTCGGATCATGCACCTTTGAAGCTATCTATCAAGATTTCGGACTTTTCTAATAATATTAGATCTTGGAGACTTAACGCTACTTTGCTTCAAGATCCAGAATTCATCACCTACATAAAACAGCAAATTGACTTGTTTTTCTCAACAAACTATACAGAAGAGATTGACAGAGGGATACTTTGGGATTCTTTTAAGGCTTTTATCCGTGGACAAATTATCTCATATTCTGTCAGTAAAAGAAAACAAAGATATTTAGATATTGCTTTATTAGTGGATAAAATTAAAGAAATTGATAAGATTTATTCTGTGACTCCTACCAAAGAACTTTATAAGAAAAGAGTTGAGCTTCAAATGGAGCATAGCTTATTATTATCTTCTTCAATTGAGAATCAATTAATTAGGACCAGGGCCCAATTTTATATCCATAGTGATCGAACTGGTAAATTATTAGCTAACCAATTAAAAGCTATTTCGACTAAGCGACAAATTATTAAAATTCGTAAACAAGACGGCAATCTGACTACTGATCATAAAGAAATCAATAACACTTTTCAAGATTTTTATAAATCTTTATATCAATCAGAATTTGATGGCGATCTGTCCATGATGGATAACTTTTTTAACAATTTGAATATTCCCAAACTGACAGATGAAGATCGTAGCTTGTTTGATGCTCCTATCTCTCTGGCCGAAATAGGAGAGGCTATCTCATCAATGAACTCAGGGAAAGCTCCTGGTCCTGATGGTTATATTATAGAATTTTTTAAAACTTTTTCTTCTTTGCTTTCCCCTTGGCAATGTGAAATTTTTAATGATGCATTTGTTAAGAAGAGATTACCTCAGTCTTTTTATGAAGCTACTATCTCTCTAATTCTTAAAAAAGATAAGGATCCCACTTTATGTGCATCTTATCGCCCTATATCACTATTAAATGTAGATTCTAAGATTCTTACAAAAATTTTAGCTATTAGGTTAGAAAAGGTATTATCACAGATTATTTCAGAAGACCAAACTGGTTTTATTAGGAATCTGTATTCCTTTTTTAATATTAGAAAATTGATTAATATAATTTATACTTCATCACCCACAATTCCAGAATGTGTTATTTCACTAGATGCTGAAAAAGCCTTTGATAGAGTTGAATGGGTATACTTATTTAACACTTTGAGATATTTTAATTTTAGTCCTAATTTTATATCATGGATCAAACTAATATATCATAAACCTGTTGCTTCTGTTCTTACAAATAATTACAGATCTTCTTTTTTTCAATTATCTCATGGTACGAGACAAGGTTGTCCCTTAAGTCCTTTATTGCTTAATATTGCATTAGAACCTTTAGCCATTGCTATTCGTGAATCTCCTAATATTTTTGGTATCACCCGTAATGAAAAATTATACAAGTTATCACTTTATGCTGATAACTTGTTGTTATATATTTCTGATCCTGACAGGTCTATTCCCGCTATTTTATCCTTGTTGGCTCAATTTGGTAGTTTTTCTGGTTACAAACTAAACTTGGATAAGAGTGATTTATTCCCTTTAAACGCGCAAACTTTATTGAATGAAAGGACACCATTTAAAGTTGTTGATGATAACTTTATCTATTTAGGTATAAAAATTACTAAGAAATATAAAGATTTATTTACATTGAATTTTCTACCTATGCTTTATCAAATTCAACAACTGACTACAAGATGTTCTCCCTTATCCTTATCATTAGTTGGTCGGATTAATGCTATTAAAATGATGATTCTACGGAAATTTTTATATTTATTTCAAGCTTTACCAATTTTTATTCCTAAATGTTTTTTTGATAACATTGATTCAAAAATTTCTTCATTTGTGTGGCAAAATAAAAATCCTAGGTTAAGTAAAAGGCAATTACAAAAATCTAAAAAAGATGGTGGTTTAGCTCTACCTAACTTTAGATTTTACTATTGGGCGAATAATATTCGTAACTTAATGTATTGGAAATCAGATTTGGATTCACCATTGTGCCCACTGTGGGTAAATTTAGAATGCAATGAGGCACAGGGATATTCTCTATTCTCTGTTCTGGGTTCTTCTCTTTCTGCCGATTTAGTTAAATTCAATAAACAGATATCTAACCCTGTTGTCAAACATACATTACGAATTTGGTTTCAATTTCATAAATTTTTTACTCTGAAAAACTTTGTTCTTGATAGCCCTATTTTACTTAATTTTTTTTTCAAACCTTCTTTGACAGATCAAGCCTTTAGCATATGGAAAAGGAAAGGTATAAAATGTTTTCGTGATCTCTTCTTTGAAGGTAGTTTGATGTCTTTCGACCAACTCTCCAACAAATTTGAGTTACCTAAATCTAACTTTTTTAGATATTTACAAATTAGAAATTTTTTACATAAAGTTCTACCATCCTTCCCCAATTCAACTTCAATGGACTTTTTAGGTATGATTTTTACCTTAAATCCCTATCAGAAGGGATTAGTGGCTTTTATTTATAATATGATTATGAAGATACAACCAGAAATATCAGGTAGAATTAAACAAGAATGGGAAAAAGAACTTCAATATAATATATCAATAGAAAAATGGGAAAAAATTTTACAAATGGTTAATTCTTCTTCTATATGTGCTAAACATGCTTTAATACAATTTAAGATTGTACATAGAGCTCATATGTCTAAAGATAAGCTTGCTCGATTCTTTTTTCATATTAACCCTCAATGTGACAGATGTCATTCAGAAGTGGCTTCATTGACCCATATGTTTTGGTCATGTCCCACTTTACATAACTATTGGAAGGACATATTTGCTACCATTTCCTCAGTTTGGAATATCGATTTACAACCTCATTTTATTACTGCAATTTTTGGTATACCAAATGAGGATGATAATCAGTTTTCCCCTTCAATTAGACGAATGATTGCTTTTGTAACATTAATGGCCAGAAGGTCTATATTACAAAATTGGAAAGAACTAAATCCTGCTACCACGTTTCAGTGGTTCTCTCAAACTATTTCTTTTCTGAGCTTGGAAAAAATTAGAAGCACTATTTTTGACTCATCAATTAAATTTGAAGAAACTTGGGGACCGTTCATTCGACATTTTCATATGAATTAATTTGGCCTCTTCCAGACCTTCTCTTTACTTATTCTTGTTCAGGTATGGAGTTCTGGAGTTTTTGGCACTATCATATACAAATAAACTGTTATTATTGCCCATGTTAGTTTAGTTTAGTATTTTTTTATATTTTTTGCCTGTATTTTTATAATTTTTTCTTTTTCTTTTGATGATTATTTTTATTTTTTTCATATAATTATTATAGACTTGATTGTTAATGTACTATGTTTTTCTGTTGATATTTTAATAGGATATTGTTATCCTACTATTAATTCAATTTCAAGTCTTATGCATTTATAACCTATTTATTATTATATTATGTTTTTTTTATATATGAAATTCAATAAAAAGATTGAAAAAGAGAAAAGAGCATGGCCTGGCTAGTGAGGATCTCGGATAATGGATGATCTCTACTTGGAGCCATAGAGCTCACACCTGGGTTCTCAATGCCACGTGGAGTAGTAAGGAGGGACTCAGGCTCCACAGTCACTGTTGGAAGCACAGAGAGAAGGGATTTTGCCTACTGCTTGGTGTGATGATATCACGTGTCACGTGTAAGAACATGATTGGACAGAGTTCTGAACATGCACAGAAATGACAGAATGATCTAGAAGTGTGGCAGTGTTAAAACATGCTTGCTGTTTGCTGTTAAATAAAAGTTCTAGTTATGTTCTTCCAGAATATGTTTCTTTATGAGTAACCCATGGTACGTATAAAGAATACAACATGGTGTCAGAAGTCGGTCTGGAAGAATAATTTGTTTCGCTAACACGGGAGAAGCAAAGATAATTGGGAAAAAAAGAGCGTGAACTTTTTTGTTGATTGCTAACAGCTTTAAAAATGGAAGTTTTGCAACCCCCATCAACACTTCAGCTGACTGGAAACGTAACTGAAAACTGGAAAAGATTTAAACAGCGTTTTGCTATTCGACGATCGGAGCAGAAAATAAATTGGAAAAAATGAGAGCTGCCATTCTACTCCACATGATTGGTGACAATGCATTTGAGGTACATAACCATTTTACTTTTGAGAATGGAGATAATTTGAAGTTAAAAGCGATAATGGACAAATTTGACGCATTTTGTATACCGAAGCGCAATGTGACGTATCAACAATACAACTTTTTCAAATGTCGACAGAGACCTGGTCAAACAATTGATCAATTTGTTGGAGTTGAGACACCAGGGTAAAACTTGTGAGTTTGCAGAGCTCACAGACTCTCTCAATAAAGATGGAATTGTTTGTGGCATTTTGGATAATGGTCTGAGAGAACAAGACATCGACCTGGAAAAAGCTTTGAGGCTGTGCAAAGCTTCAGAAACTGTGATGTCACAGGCAAAAGAGCTTTTTATTGAGAACTGCAGCGTACACACTGTGAATAACCGCAAACGTTAGAAAAAATAATGAAGCGACAATGAAACCGACAGAGAGCAAGACGTCATTTGAAAGATAAAAACTTCATGATCGCTGTGGGTGGGAGCACCGACCTAAAGAGTGTCCAGCATATGGAAAAATGTGCAATCACTACAGTAAGAGTGATCATTTTTCATATTGTTGCAGAAGTAGAAAGGAAATAAAACAAATAAATGCAGTGCTTGAAAATGAATGTGAGGAGCTTTATATAGATGTGCTTTGTGAAAACAAACAAAGTAAGAATGACTGGACTATTCCATTGCAGTGAACCAAAACAATAACTTCCGTTAATGCCCCTCCTCCCCTTCTTATCCCATCCCTGACATATTTAGTTGTTTGTTTTTCTCTCTCTCTCTGCCCATCACTCTGCCTGTTCTCCATCTCCCTCTGGTGCTCCCCCCTCCCCCTTTCTTTCTCCTGAGGCCTCCTGTCCCATGATCCTTTCCCTTCTCCAGCTCTGTATCACTTTCACTAATCACCTTTCCAGCTCTTAGCTTCATCCCACCCCCTCCAGTCTTCTCCTATCATTTTGTATTTCCCCCTCCCCCCACTACTTTCAAATCTCTTACTATCTTTCCCTTCAGTTAGTCCTGACGAAAGTTCTCGGCCCAAAACATCGACAATGTTTCTCTTTATAGATACTGCCTGGCCTGCTGTGTTCCACCAGCATTTTGAGTGTGTTGTTTGAATTTCCAGCATCTGCAGATTTCCTCGTGTTTGCAAAACACAATTCTGTTTAAACTTGATACTGGAGCATAAGTAAATGTTCTTGCAGAATCTGAGTTTAATGCATTAAAGCCAAGACCAAAGTTACATCAGACAAATATAAAAGTGACTGGGTATTCAGGTGCAGACAATCCAGTTAAAGGAACATGTGTGGCAAAAGTATCACGGAAAAATATTGTGCATACGCTTTCATTTGTGTTAGTGCCAAAGAATGTACGTGTGGTGAACTATGTGCCTGTCTGGACACGCCCCCTGCTGACTGCTCCTGTGGCTCCTCCCACAGGCCCCTGTATAAAGGCGATCTGAGGCCTGACGCTCGGCCTCAGTCTCCAGGACATTGTATGATGGACACTCACTCCTGGTTCCTTCTTCCAGTCAATAAAAGCCGATATCTCACCTTACGTCTCAGTGTGAGTTATTGATGATGCATCAGTACGGTCAGTACTGGGTTTATCTGCCTGTGAGAGACTGAATTTGGTGAAAAGAGTCTTAGTCCTAGACAGTGACAGAGTCAGAATACAGTGACTTGATGAAAGAGTAAGAGAGAACAGAATTTGATCCCACACGGCAAAAGTAAAAGAAGTCATAAAGAGAAATCCCAGACCCATCCCTTTGTTACCAGCATCTGACTAAGCATTGCCACCTAAACCAAACTTGCCGGTACAGTACAGTACTGGTCTGAAGCCAAAGAGTAACAAGAATCAGAATCCAATTGAAGAAGTGAAAACACAAGTGAAGGAATTGAGAAGTTTTATTGAAATGATGAAGTCTCAGCATAAAAAAGAGATTACACAGTTAATGAATGAATTGCGATTTCTTCTCAGACCTCAAGAAAGAGCCAATGTCAGAGTTTCCATTAACTGATGCAGACCAAATGAAAAATGGAAATAACAACGAAACACAAGAACTGTGTGAACTACTGAGAAGGTCTACTCGTGTTCATAAACCCCCAGAGAGAATGATAGAGACATTAAATTATGCATTTGTTTTGATTAATGTTGCTATTTGACAATAATCCAAGTAGAGCTGATGATTGAACACTGAACCTCCATTCAGGTGCTTCTTAAATATTGAAAGCCTGGGCCCAAAACATGGCTGCCAAAGAGCAGATTGGTCCTGAATCTTTAAAGGAGCGGCAACAGCTGTCCTTTATCCAGAGGGTTAGAGCATCTAAACCATGGAAGCTGGCACGATTGCATGTGTATCCTAGCAGAACACCCTCCCCTACAGCCGACTCCCGGCGACCCTGCTTGAAAGAGGTCCCTTTCAGGATCCCAGCATCATTCCTCGGGTCTGACTCCTTCCTAGTCCACCAGCAACTACCAAACAACACGAACAGTTTGTGAATCCAAAATTCTTGTCACGGTGGAGACTTGTTCCCCATCAACGAATCTGGGTGACGGTGGAACTGATGGTGGAAAGACTAAAGGACTGATGTTTACAGGTTTTAGCTTGGAAATGTGGAAAGTGGGATTGATTTTGAGGTTCTTGGGGAGCTGCAAGGTGTAAGCCACTGGGTTTACTTTTTTTGAGAACCTTGAAGGGTCAGATGAACTGGGCTCCAATTTCCTAGACTCTACCTGGACAGGCCAATCTGAAGTAAACAGCCAGACCTGTTGTCCAGGCTGAACTGTAATCTGACACAACGTCCACTGGAAAACCATGGATTCTGAAGACCTGGTGCAGGTCAACGTTGCCATCTATGCCAGAAATGGTAGTCTGTCCAAGGCGATGAATCCTCAGGCCTTCGAAAAACGATCAACAATTATCTTGCTGTGAAAGGTGGGCAAAGTTAAGATGGTGCTAAACGGTGACTCCTTTGCTTCCATCTTCGGAAACAGCTTTATTTCTATCTTTGATGCCTCTTTTTTTTCTTTTTCAGAGTATGGATGGGGGGGTGGTTCTTTCAAAGATCCTGACCTGGAGTTACACTCTGACTTCAGCTTTTTGTGGGAATGGGACCTGCTCTCAGGGTCTCACGACTGGCAGCTTTTAGATATCCCAACGACGCAGCTTGGAAGATAAGTGCATCTTCAGGGTTCTGGGGTCTCGTGGCTCTGGGGATGGGCTGATTCTAGGCCAGTGCCCCGACTGAAGTGTTGCGGGTGAACATGGAACATCGGGAGAAACAGGTTGGCTGCCGAGGGTTGTGTGTCTGGACAGCTACACTTTTTTAGTGCAGACTCTCTAGGCGCAGAGCTCAGAAAAAGCGATGCAACAAATTTTTTATATCATAAATCAGCAAGTCAGTTGTTATGTGTCCCCTCTCGCTGTGAAATGAGGATACCTTTTTCTCCCTTATTAGGGAAAGAGAGAGAGCCTGTCAAATTACCGGGTGAATGAGTAGTTTTGGGGTACTGCAAGTCTGTGTCTTTGCTGCACATTAGAGTGCTCGGTGGAGGGGGCAGATGCTTTTTTGCTGGTGGAGGTGGGGGAGGGTCGCTGCTGCTTGTGCGTGGGATGGGGGAGCTGGGGGAAGCTTTGGGGTTCTAACTTTTTAACTATCATTCATTCTTTGGGGCACTCCTCTGTTTTTGTGAATGTCTGCGAAGAAAAAGAATTTCAGGATGTATAAATTTCTCCGACATGAAACCTATTGATAATGGTCTACCCCTTGGGAGAAAGAAGACCTGCGACAAAGTCCACGGAGAAGTACGCCAATGGCCTGTCTGGAACAGGCAGAGGGTGAAGGAGCCCTTGAGGTTGGAGAAAGGACTCATTGTTTCAGGCGCACACTTCGCATGCCTGCACATAATGTCAGACCTCTCTCGCCATTCCACACCACAAGTATCTTCTCTTGATGAACTCATGGATCCTGGCAATCTCTGTGTGAGTGGTCATTCTCGATGCATGTCCCCATTGATGTACCTGAGACCAGAAGGAAGTTAGGATGACCTGGAGAGTCGTTCTGAGGAATCTCCCCTTGCGCCTGGGCTTTGCAAAAAGGAGCGTTGATTCCCCAATGAATTGGCGCTATCACCTTGGGTTGGGGCAAAATGCTGGCAGGCTGGTCTGCTCATTCAAGTTCATCGAAATGATGGGAGAAGGCATCTTGTTTCTGGTTTTTTGACCCCAGTCGATAGGTTGGGATGAAATTAAAGCGGTTACAGAAAAGAGACCACCTGGCCTGCATGGAATTCAGAGTCCCGGCCTCCTGAATCAAAGCCAGGTTCTTTTGGTCTGTCCAATGAGAAAAGGGCTCTTAGCCCCCCTCAAGCCAGTGACGCCATTCCTCCAAAGTCAACTTGACCACGAGCAGCGTTCTATTCCCTATTTCATAGTCCACCTCTACCAGGGAGAGCTAACTGGAGAAAAATGCATATGGGTGCAGTTTACTGTCTCAAGGTGTCCATTGAGATAACAGTGCACCCACTCCAATATCCCTGGTGTCCACCTCCACGAGGAAGGGAAGGTCCGAGTTAGGTGAACCCAAAATGGGAGATGTTGTGAACCGTTGTTTGCGCTCTGCAAAAGCAGCCTCCACTCCAGTAGTCCAAACAAAAGGGCCCATGGATTTCTTAGTCAGAGCTGTCAGCGGAGCTGCCACTTAGCTGAGGTTCCTGATGAACTTCCGATAAAAGTCGGCAAATCCTAGGAATCTTTGAACTTGTTTCACATTGGGTGATTGTACCCATTCTCTGACTGGCTGGGTCTTAGTAGCGTTCATCTTGAGATTACCATTAAGGATGATAAAACTCAACAGTAAAATAGTGGTCACGTGAAATTTGGACTTCTCCAACTTGACGTAAGGTCCATGGTTTAGTAGCTTCTTGAAAATGTCCCTGATGTGAGTGAAGTGCTCCTCCATGGACTTTGAGAAGATTAGGATATCAAGTAGATGAAAGCATACATATGGAGAGCATCCTAGAGCACGTCATTTATAAAGGCCTGGAAAACTGCTGGTGCGTTGAATGCAATTGGTGTGTTGAATGCAGTTTTCCACTCATTGCCCTCTTTTATGCAGACCAGATTGTATGCACTCTGCAAATCTAGTTTTGTGAATACTTTTGTTCTTGTAGAATCTCTGGAGAGTCTGGGGGTTTGAGCACCACACCAAAAACATATCCTCTTGCAATGACAGGGCCACGCAATGATCCTCCCTTCCTTCTGGTTCTCAGAAGGGTTATGCTGGGATAGTCAAGGGTGCCCAAGGATCGATGATATTGAAACTAAAGTCCTCCACATGATCCTCAACCGCAAGACCGATGTCTGCTGCTGGGTCTGCCCAGAACCAAGACAGTTGCAGACATGGGCTGGTTCAACTCCTGCAGTGGTATGTCGAGCCAATGGGCGGTCCCCAAGTCCAGGAAATTACCATCTCCTCAGGGTCTACAAAAGCCTTCACCACTCTTTGGTCCTTACCTCAGGAGATCCATCAGATTCCAAGGGACTGGGAGTAGTGGCTACTACCATCACAGTCTTTCTGACACTGCATTGTCTTAGCAGTTCTCCCAATGGCTGCAGCTTTGGACATTTGGCCCACAGGTGACCTGCTTTCCTGCAATAATGGCAGCCACCTCGACTCCGACATCAGGACCTCTCATTGGCAGAGACTCTCATGCAGCTGCATTGCAAGGGCTCGACAGGATACTGAGCAGGAGATGTGCTGTTTTTTGTCCAAGATCGAAGAGTCAAACTACAATGCTTTGTGTCCAGGCTCAACCTAGCCCTCTTTGGCCTCTTGAAGAAGTCCCACTTTCACTCTGCCAGACAATTACTGAGGTGGATGGATTGGTCAATCAGAACCTCTAAGTCCTCTGCTGGCTCTCCCAAGCCAAATGCATCCTTTAGTTTGTCTCTGAGTCCAGTGGGGTATAGAATGGCCAAGGTTTCCCTGTTCCAGCCACTTTCTTGAGCCAAAATCCAAAACTTGATAGTCAGCCATTGACCGTCTGCCCTGATGTACCTTCCTCGGCCTGCTCTGGTGGGGTGTTGGAACACCCTCCTCTTGGTGGCCGTGAACTCCTCCAAATCCAGGCAAATCTCTGACCTTTGTTTCCAGTGCACGGTGGCCGAGGCCAGGGCTCTCCCAGTCAGGAGAGAGATAATGAAAGCCACCTTTCCTTGCTGCAAAGGGAACCGGGATGCCTGGAGTTCAAACACCAGTGAAGCCATGGCAAGAACCCAGGACTCAGTCGAATCTCTCCAAGGATGGATAACGTATCAGCTCCACAGAGCAACTAATAGCCTCACCCGAGTGACTCTGGCATCCTCCTTGCAAAAGTTGGCACATGGCGACCTTGAAGTCGTATATCTCCACTCTTTGTCTAGAAATCCTCCTGTTGTGTCTAGCCACAGCAGACAAAAGGCTCTGATGCCCCATTGGGTCCATGCCTGGCTCAATTGTACTGTGATGAGAGACCTAGGCGAGGATGGTTAGATCCAAGTGCTAGAGTATCCAAGGCTGGAGTCAAGGCACGATACGAGACTGAAACAAAAGCGGAATATTAAACTAGATGTTGGACGATAATCCAAGTAGAGCTGACAATTGAGCACTGAACTTCCATTCATGTGCTCCTTAAATATTGAAATCCTGATACCAAAACATGATTGCCAATTAGTCAGTCCTTAAAGGAGCCATGCCAGTTATCCATATTCCGGACAATAAGAACATCTAAACCCCGGAAGCTGGCATGGTTGTGTGCGTATCATGACATCACTGTCACATAACTTGCATGGTGTGTTCCTCATGAGGGTACTCAAACCTTTGATAAATCTTACAGATCTTCAGGCATCATACATGCACACACACAAATACACAAAAACCACACGCAGAAACACATGCACACAAACATGCATTCAGAAACACACAAATATACAGACATATACTGTAAATACACACACACACACACACACACACACACACACACACACACACACACACACACAAACCTGTAGTTCATTTATTCGCTTTCGTCTCTCTTCCTGTTCAAGGAAAACAAAGCACCTTCACAGCTGGACAAGGACCCCTCCCCCTATTAACATCCACTATCCTTCCCAGTTGACGAACTGGTTCCCCTCCATGTTGAACGATACTTGGAAGAAGCACTGAAAGTAGCAAGGTTAGAGAATGAACACTGGGGAGGGACTTAACACCCGTTAGTGCCACCACAGACTGAGCTGGCCAGGCATTAAAGGTCAGTGCTGCCATACTTGGGGTGGTGGTGGGGGCGGGGGGAGCAGATAATTTGTGGAACATTATGATGAATAAATCTCCTCAAAGATGGTATGGCCCAGCAGCACAGTGGCAAGGCTGAAGCATTGCCAGAAGGTTCTGCCAGAGGTGCCTCAGCTGCCTCCTGCACTTCCTCCATCACTGTGGCAACAATGGGATCACGGCGTTAGGAGATCTTGGACAGGCAATGGCATGTGAAGACAGTAGACTATTCACATGGATATTTAATCAACAATGCATTGGCTTTACTCTTGAATGGATATGCAAGTATAGTTCGGATGATTACTTTATTTTATATTATAGAGATATAACACAGTATAGGCCCTTCCAGCCCTTCAAGCTGTGCCACCCACCTCTCCCAATTTTAACACAAGCCTAATCACAGGACAATTGACAAAGACCAATTAACCTAGCAGCTGGCACGTAGTTGGACTGGGGGAGGAAACCAGTCCGCCTAGAAGAAACCCACTCAGTCATGAGGAGAACTTATAAACTCCTTAAAGGCATTGAAGCCAGGTCACTGGTACAGTAAAGCATTGTGCTAACCACTACGTCACCGTGCTGCCCCATCTAGTTGCGTTTTGGGAACTGGGCAGGTAGTTACTGACATGATGATCAGCAGAGGGAAGATGAAACAGGAACTATGGTGGACCTCACTCTGGAACGAGGACGAAGGTAGCAGGTGAACCAACACCACCAAACGCGCTCAACCATACAGCGGGAAGCCACTGCCTTCCACTGCTGTACGTGTGTTGAAGACACTGCCACAGTGTTGTATTTGTGTATTATATTTGACACATGGACCAAGATTTAGTGAAGCATTTGTCATCCATACAGATTAATTCATTACAACAGTGAACTGAAGTAGAACAAGGTAAAATAATGACAGTTAAATACAGAGGAAATGCACTGCAGGTAGACATAAGGTGCAATGAGATAGATTGTGAGGCTGAATCTATCTTATTGTACATTCAATACTCAAATAACAGTGAGATAGAATCTGTCCACAAGCTGGCATTACACGTTTTCAAGTTTTTCTGTCTTCAGGCTGATGGGAGGGGGAGCAAAGAAAATGCCTGGGGTGGGTGGGCTGTTTGATCGTGCTGGCCACTTTACTGAGGCAGGGGCAGGTGTCGACAGAGTCAGTGGGGGGGGGGGGCTGGTTTCTGTGGGGTGTTGAGTTGTGTCCACAGTTATCTGCAGTTTTTTGCACTCATGGGCATAGCAATTGCCATAACAAACCACGGTGTATCCAGATAGGATGCATTGATAAACGTCGGTGAGTTTCAACAGGATGTGCCAAACTTCTTTACCATTCCCCCACCACCCTGAGGAAGTAGTGGTACTGTTGAGCTTTGATAGCTGTGCTACTATAACTAACTTTCGGGCAGATGGGGCTCATCGGCCTTGCTTGGCAGCTCATCCAGGAGAAGGAAAACTGATCTGAAACCTCCGTTGCCTTGCAGCTATACCCACTCACTGGGGAGACTTCGGGAGTAAAATCCGAGGGGAAAACCCAGAGCTGGAGTCCCTAAGGCAGTCCTACATTGATTTCAGTGCCAACTAGCAATTCCTGCCATGCTGCTGGTACTAAACTGTATCAGTCTCGGCCATTCCTTTGGGCTCATAAGAGACTTGGAGCTTGCTACATGGGCAGCAGCTTCCTCTCCATATCATACTGCCCAGGCTTGCATATCTAGACAACTAGGACACAATATCCACGGTCAATTCTGACCGATGGAGGCCTCAGTCAGTAGTTATGGTGCAGCAAGATTTTGATTCCATAGGAACAAGGCCAGGTCGTCCAGCATTTTGAGCCACAGGAGAAGTTGAGAAGTAAATGAAGAGCCATGGTATTGGAGGAAAAATATTAGCATCCCATAGAAAACAGACAGTTGGGATGAAAAGGTCCTTTTCAGACTGGGAGGATGTAATCATGGCATACCCCAGAGATTAGATATTTTCCTTCAATATATACTGTTTATATTAGTGACTGGAGGAGGGAATGAAATGCAAACTTTCCAGGTGTGCTGATAATACTAAGATAGGTGGAAGGGTATGTTGTAATGACAACATTGTGATCATACAATGGGATATAGATAGAACTACTCACTGGGCAAAAAATACTGTTAAATGGAGCTTAATGCAAGGAAGTGTCAGGTTGTATACTTTAAAAGAGGAAGCAAAAGGCAGATTATTATCTAAGTGGAGAGAAACCGAGAATGAGTGAGGTTCCGAGGAATCTAAGTGTTCTAGTTCTTAAATCAATGAGTCAACAGGCAGATCGAACAAGTAGCTAGGAAGGCAAAGAGGTTGGAATTTAAAAATAGAGAAGTTCTGTTAAATGTGCACAGAGTGTTGGTGAGGCCACACCTGAAATACTGCACCCAAGGTACAGTAGCTTCAGAGGCAGTCCGAAGCAGACACACCTGGCTAATTCCTGGGATGAAAGAGTTGTCCCATCAAGAGAGGCTGGACAATTTAAGAGAGGGACCTTAACAAATGCTTTTTGACAGTCGCATTACACCACAACCAGTGGTTGTCCTTTGTCTATTCTACTAGGTCTTATCCTCAAGGACAGCAGGGTAATGCAGTTATAAAATGGTCTATGATGATTAGAACTGACTTGGTGGGCCAAGGTGTTGCTATGCTGAATTACTCAATGGCCTTATACTTCACGATCAAGATGGTGTGTTGCATCTATGCAAATCTCCAGGGCTATCTTTACACTTATAGATGGCAGATATCACACAGGTGCTAAGGCAATGTCGCTTTGTGTGTTTCTTGATATTTCACATCGTGATTGCAGTGTTTAGTTGGTGGAGGAAGGAAAACATCAGGTTAGTAAATGTCATACTTCTATGCAGCATTATTCTACTATGTAGAATGCTAGATCTCAAGATCATTGATTCTTTTAAGAAATAATTCAATGGACATTTGAACAAGATTAATTTGTCATGACAGTGGAAGGAACTCTACTGCTGGAATTGAATTGACTTTTATTACTTACATCCTTCATATACATGAGCAGTAAAAATCCTTATGTTACGTCTCCATTTAACTGTGCAATGTGCAATTATATTAATTTATTATAAATATTATATACACCAGGATAGTTAATATAACATAGAAGTACAGTTGCGTCAGCATGAATTAAGCAGTCTGATGGCCTGGTGGGAGAAGCTGTCCTGGACCCTGTTGGTCCTGTCTTTTATGCTGAGGACCCATTTCTCGGATGGTAGCAGCTGGAACAGTTTATGGTTGGGGTGACTCAGGTCCCCAGTGAACCTTCGGGCCCTTTTTACACACCTGTCTTTGTAAATGTCCTGAATAAAGATTGAGAAGTTCACATCTACAGATGTGCTGGGCTGTCCACACCACTCTCTGCAGAGTCCTGTGATTGAGGGAGGTACAGTTCCCATACTAGGCAGTGATGCATCCAGTCAAGATGCTCTCAATCGTGCCCCTATAGAAAGTTCTTAGAATTTGAGGGGCATACCAAATTTCTTCAACCGTCTGAGGTGAAAGAGGCGCTGTTGTGACTTTTTCACCACACAGCCGATATGTACAGACCACATTTGATGTTTATGCCGAGAAAAAGCTGTTCACCCTCTCAGTTCCAGATCCATTGATGTCAATAGGGGTTAGCCTGACTCCATCCCTCCTGTAGCCCACAATCAACTCATTTGTTTTTGCGACGTTGAGGGAGAGGTTGGATAGCATCAGCAAAGAGATGACAAGTCATCAGTTGTTGATTCTGCCACTACCAAATGACAAATGGCTGAAGGAATTCAATGAGTTTAGCAGCCTCTGTAAAGCCAATGAGATGGCGGCTGTTTTGGGTTCAAACCTTGTGTCAGGTCTTGAGCCAAAATGTCAACCCATCATTTGTCTCCACAGATGCTGTTTGGCTCTTGGTGTTTTTCCAGCTGTTCAAATACTCCTCCAGAGTCCAGCAACTGCAGCCATTTGTGTGTCCATTCTTTACTGTTCCTAATTTACTCTTACGCAGAGTACTGATGCTTGCCTCTCTTTATTTCATCCATTTATCCTTGTTCTGTATCATTGCAAAACAGCTGTACAAAATTCATTTGCCTTCCTTTAGAATTACAGCAATATGTTTGTTCCTCTTTAGCACTCACAGAAGTTTACACAAAGCATGAGAACGGAATTAGTGGTTGCCTTTACCTCACCACAAACCAACCCCACCCTTGTAGCACACGCCACACTTTGACAGAAAAGGAGCTGTTTATACTGGTATGCCATTCAAAAGATTGCTTCACTGTCACTCAATATTTTGGGGCACGTGGAATGGATTCCTTTTAAGCTGAGATATTTAAACAAATTTTGGAGTCTGGCAAAAAGGCTGCATTTTACTTCTAGCTTCTTAAGAAAGTGCAAGGGGAGGGAAACAAAGTTTGGATTGGGAGGTAAATTCAGGTGGAACTGAAGTCATTTCAGGAACTCCAAGTTCATAAAATTATTTGATTTCCCTTCTGAGCTACAATGCCCCACCATAGATCCTCCCAAGCCAGTATTTCCAGTCACTTCCCCATCTGTCACCAACGTGCAGCACCTCAACTTCTGTTCTTTCCAATCCTCCCTTCCTGATACCCTTCTGATCTCCTCTTCTCACCTCTACATTGTACCTTCCTCACGGTTTCAAGCCATTTACCGTCTACCATTACCTCATCCTCAACTCTTCATCAGTGCCATTTGGTTGAGGCCTACTACTGAAGTCTTTTCATTTTGGCTGTCAGTGGCCAGAGAATGGAAACAGAATATGCCAGTCAGGAGCTGCCATTGAATTCAGCAGGATTTGGGGTGGGGAGAGCAAGGTTGTGATGATGGAATTTATTAACCTTAAACCTGAACACCCACCATCACCTCCCTGGCTCCATAGTGGCATTAGTGCAAAAGTATCCAAATACTGGAAACTGCCAATTTGATTTGATTTTAATGAGTGTGAGAGGCTCAACAGACAAAAGTGACAGCTGACCAGTTATGGTGAAACTGAGGTATTGGTTGTAGTCATTTCTTTCACTGCAATTGACAGACTTGGCAGAAGAATTTGTTGAAAAATATCAGAAAACAAGAATAAACAGGAAATCGTTAGCAGGTTTCTCCACCTCTGCAGCCAGCATATATATCTCTTCTTTATTCAGAGGACCTGGCAACCAGAATTAGCAATTGTCAGTGAGCAACTGAATGAATTATTCTTTCTTATTATCTTGTGTTATTTTCAAGCAATCCACATCAAAATCATCAGCTGTTGTGTGCATCATGCCGCTACACAGAAATAGAAGTCCGAAATCAATCAATTACATATAGACTACAATTTCCTTTTGTTCCCTCATCATTCATTTCAAAGATTGCACCCATCATCAAGCCAAAGATAATCTTGTGATTCTGCAGCCTACGGTATCTGTATATGTATTGGTCTTTTAAACTCCTATTTTTATTCTTACAGATGTTTATGAGCAATCTTAGCAGAATTGAAACTGTGTAACTGACCATCAGGAAACCACTTCTGCAATGCTTCGGATACTGTTTCATGACTCCTGGAGATATCTCCGGGGTTCTCCTTTACCAAATTGTACTTTCTCTCAAATTTATTTGATCTAATTGACAAAAAGTTATGGTTTACAGAAGAAGGTCTCTGAACCCAACAGTCAACGTGCCCATTGAATCTCACACCCTACAGTTAATATTGTGCCTTAATTGTAGGTACTTTGCTTTGGAGTTTACACACCTTGTCTACCAGATTTTCCATAGAACAAGAAGTAACCGTGGAAACGCAAGAGGCTAGTGATATTGGAATCTGCATCAATCCATAAGATGCTGGAGGAACTCAGTGTGAGGAAAATTATCGAGAGCCTTCATCTGTACAAGGAGTCCCCAGATAGTGTCCCAACCCAAGACAAGAAATAACTGTGAATGTGTTTCTCAGGCTAAACTTGTTGAAGATTCATTTACATCATCTTCAGTCACAGAAATCATCTGGCCCAGACGAGGTACCTGGCTGAGTACTAAAGACCTGTGCTGATCAACTGGTTGGAGTGTCACCGATATCCTTAACCTCAGCAGTCTGAGGTACTCACGTCTTCAGGCAGGAGTCATTTATGTGTGGTAACCTGCCTCAATGGATATCATCCATTAGCACTTGCATCCGCTGGGATGAAGTGCTTTGACAGTGTAACCCTCTCACCAGGCTCGTATGCAAACTTGGCTCATTAGCTACCTCTGCTAACAGCTCAGCAGTGAGAACACCACATTTCATAAGCAATATACCTCTAAGGTCAGTACGATTTGGGGTTTAACCAAATAGGAACGTTTGTACAAATACTGTCCATACACAATTAGTGGTCAGCATGAAATAACAGATCAAACACTGCATAAAATCAAAAAGAGAGAATACTTTCTGATTTCAGCATTATCAAACAGTTATCAGGAAAAAGAAAAGGGCCCAATACAGTTAAACCAGCCCAACGTGCACATAATTGTTGAAGCTTGTCTCTTCCTAAACTGGGAATTCAGGTGTGTATCTCTTGCTCACGTGCTGGACACACAGTCTGCATGGAAGCACCCACTACATTTCCGAACCCCCCTGGAGGACTATCTGGAGAAAACTGGCTCTCTCTCTCAGAAGTGTTGTCCTTCCTCACTGGACCCATTTATCTGCACAAAGCACTTCTTGTAACCGGGTCTCTCTTTCCTTCGGCATCTTCCTTTCTGTCCCACTGCACAGCTTCAAAAGACCCCAAACTGGACTACTGTCCTTCAGAAAACCCTTCTTGAACCTTCTCTCACATCCCACAATCCTGATTGGCTGCTTTTCATACTCTTCATTGACTACGACTTGTCATTCATTGCTATCATCCCCTCAAATCTAATCAGTAAGCCTAAAGTCCTAGTCCTCTCTACCACCCTGTGCAATTGGATCTTCAATTTCCTCACTTGCAGACCCAGTCTCTTTAGATTGACATCAACATCTCCTCCACAGTCTCCCTCAGCACAGGTGCACCACAAGGCTGTGTGCTTAGCCCCCTGCTCTACTCGCTTTATACTTATGACCGTGAGGCTAAGTTCAACTCCTATGCCACATTTAACTTTGCTGACAACATCAATGTCATTGGCTGAATCAAGGGAGAAGACAACTCAGCACATATACTGTAGGAGGGAGACTGAAATTCTAGCTGAGTGGTGCCACAACAACCGCTCACTCAATGTCAGCAAGACCAAGGAGATGATTATTGACTTCAGGAGGTCCATGAGCCAGTCCTCATCAGGGGAGCAAAGTTGGAGAGGGTCCGCAACTTTAAATTCCTCGGTGTTATCATTTCAGAGGATTTGTTCTGGGTCCAGCCTGTAAGTGCCACTTTGAAGGAAGCATGGCAGCACCCCTACTTTCTTAGAAGTTTGCGAGGATTCAGCACTTCATCTAAAACTTTGACATCTAGCTAAATGTGTTGTGGAGAGTATATTGATTTGTTGTATCATGGTCTGGTATGGAAACACCAATGCCCTTGTATGGAAAAGCCTACAAAAGGTACTAGATATGGCCTAGTCCATCACAGGTAAAGCCCTCCCCACCATTGAGCACATTTATAAGGAATGCTGTTGCAGGAAAGCAGCATCCATCATCAAAGACACCACCATCCAGGCCATACTGTGTTCTCACTGCTGCCATTAGGGTGAAGGTATGGGAGCCTCAGGACCCACCCCACCAGATTGAGGAATAGGTATTACTCTTCAACCATCAGTCTCCTGAACCAGAGGGAATAACATCACTCAAAATCCTTCTCCTCACTCGCGCATCACTGAACTGTTCCCACTAAATGGCCCTACTTTCATGGATTCTTCATCTCATGTTCTCAATATTTATTGCTTACTTATTTATTATTATTATTATTATTATTATTATTATTTATTTTTTTCTTTTTTTTTGTTTTTGCAGTTTGTTGGGGTTCATTTGCATATTTGTTGTTTCCCGCCTTGTTGTGTGTGCTCTTTCATTAACTCTATTCTGTTTCTTGTATTGACTGTGATTGCCTGCAAGAAAACAGATCTCAGATTTGTATATGGTGGCATACATGTAGCTTGATAATAAATTTACTTTGAACTTTAAATTTTAATTACACAAGAGTTTATTTTGTGTACTGTATATAATCTCTGAGTAGATTCTAACAAAGCATGAACTAACACACATGCTATCCATTAGTTTTAATCCAAGATATTTCATCCTCCTAGCTTGTGGATCATACAATGTTTCAAGAACTGCTGGGGCTAAAACTGCAGGTCCATGTATCTCCTTACATTTCAATTCCCCTTCACCTGCAATCTCCTCCTCGATTGCAGCTAGAGTATGAAGATTAATCTTTTGCTATCCATTGCATCCATAATCAAAATCTTAACCTAGATCACTTCTTTCAGATGGCTAAAACATAGCAAAATGGGGAGCATAATGGCACAGCAAGTCGAACGATTGCCTCATAATATCAGAGACCTGACTCAATCCTGACCTCTAGTGCTGTCTCTTTAGAATCTGAACATCCTCCTCTCCCTGTGACTGTGTGGGTCCAGCAAAGTGATCTGGTTTTCTCCCATATCCTAAAGGCATGTGTGTGAGGAGGTTAATTATCCCCAGCGTGTGGATGAGTAGTGGAGTCTGCAGGAAGTTGAAAGTATATGTGACAATGTAGGATTAGTGTAAACGTGTGGCTGATCGTCAGCACAAGCTTAGACAGCCAAAGAGTCTGATAGATTGTAAGATATAAAACATAGGAGAAAAATTAGGCCAATCGGCCCATCGTTCGATCATAGCTGATGTATTTTCCATCTCAAATCCATTCTCCTGCGTTCTTCCTGTAACCTTTGATGTTCTTACTAATCAAGAAGCTATCAACCACTACCCAATGACACAGCCTCCACATCCATCTGTGGCAATAAATTCTACAGATTCACCACCCTCTGTCTTAAGGGGCATCTTTGTATTCTGAGGCTTTGCCCTCTGATCCTAGATTCTTCCACTACTGGAAACAACCTCTCTATGTCCACTCAGATGAGGCCTTTCAATATTTGGTAGGTTTCAATTATATTCATAGAAACATAGAAAATAGGTTCAGGAGTAGGCTATTCGGCCCTTTGAGCCTGCACCGCCATTCAATATGATCATGGCTGATCATCCAACTCAAAACCCTGTACCTGCTTTCTCTCCATACCCCCGATCCTTTTAGCCACAAGGGCCATATCTAACTTCCTCTTAAATATAGCCAATGAACCGGCCTCGAATGTTTCCTGTGGCAGAGAATTCCACAGATTCACCACTCTCTGTGTGAAGAAGTTTATCCTCATCTCGGTCCTAAAAGGCTTCCCCTTTATCCTTAAACTGTGACCCCTCTGGACTTCCCCAACTTCGGAAACAATCTTCCTGTATCTAGCCTGTCCAATCCCTTTACAATTTTATACGTTTCAATAAGATCCCCCCTCAATCTTCTAAATTCCAGTGAGTATAAGGCTAGTCGATCCAGTCTTTCTTCATATGAAAGTCCTGCCATCCCAGGAATCAATCTGGTGAACCTTCTTCGTACTCCCTCTATGGCAAGAATGTCTTTCCTCAGATTAGGGGATCAAAACTGCACACAATATTCCAGGTGCGGTCTCACCAAGGCCTTGTACAACTGCAGTAAAACCTCCCTGCTCCTGTACTCAAATCCTTTTGCTATGAATGCCAACATACCATTTGCCTTTTTCACCACCTGCTGTACTTGCATGCCCACTTCCAATGACTGGTGTACAATGACACCCAGGTCTCGTTGCACCTCCTCTTTTCCTAATCGGCCACCACTCAGATAATAATCTGTTTTCCTGTTCTTGCAACTAAACTGGATAACCTCACATTTATCCACATTAAATTGCATCTGCCATGAATTTGCCCATTCACCTAACCTATTCAAGTCACCCTGCATCCTCTTAGCATCCTCCTCACAGCTAACACCGCCGCCCAGCTTCGTGTCATCCGCAAACTTAGAGATGCTGCATTTAATTCCCTCATCTAAATTATTAATATATATTGTAAACAACTGGGGTCCCAGCACTGAGCCTTGCGGTACCCCACTAGTCACTGCCTGCCATTCTGAAAAGGTCCCATTTACTCCCACTATTTGCTTCCTGTCTGCCAACCAATTCTCTATCCACATCAACACCATACCCCCAATAACGTGTGCTTTAAGTTTGCACACTAATCTCCTGTGTGGGACCTTGTCAAAAGCCTTTTGAAAATCTAAATATACCACATTCACTGGATCTCCCCTATCCACTCTACTAGTTACATCTTCAAAAAATTCTATAAGATTCATCAGACATGATTTTCCTTTCACAAATCCATGCTGACTTTGTCCGATGATTTCACCTCTTTCCAAATGTGCTGTTACCACATCTTTGATAACCGACTCTAGCATTTTCCCCACCACTGATGTCAGACTAACCGGTTTCTCTCTCCCTCCTTTTTTAAAAAGTGGGGTTACATTAGCCACCCTCCAATCCCCAGGAACTAATCCAGAATCTAAGGAGTTTTGAAAAATTATCACTAATGCATCCACTATTTCTTGGGCTACTTCCTTAAGCACTCTGGGATGCAGACCATCTGGCCCTGGGGATTTATCTGCCTTTAATCCCTTCAATTTACCTAACACCACTTCCCTACTAACATGTATTTCCCACAGTTCCTCCATCTCACTGGACCCTCGGTCCCTTACTATTTCCAAAAGATTATTTATGTCCTCCTTAGTGAAGACAGAACCAAAGTAGTTATTCAATTGGTCTGCCATGTCTTTGTTCCCTATGATCAATTCACCTGTTTCTGACTGTAAAGGACCTACATTTGTCTTGACCAATCTTTTTCTTTTCACGTATCTATAAAAGCTTTTACAGTCAGTTTTTATGTTCCCTGCCAGCTTTCTCTCATAATCTCTTTTCCCTTTCCTAATTAAGCCCTTTGTCCTCCTCTGCTGGTCTCTGAATTTCTCCCAGTCCTCAGGTGTGCCGCTTTTTTTGCTACTTTATATCTTTCTTCTTTGGACTTGATACTATCCCTAATTTCCCTTGTCAGCCATGGGTGCACTACCTTCCCTGGTTTATTCTTTTGCCAAACTAGGATGAACAATTGTTGTAGTTCATCCATGTGATCTTTAAATGCTTGCCATTGCATATCCACCGTCAACCCTTTAAGTATCATTTGCCAGTCTATCTTAGCTAATTCACATCTCATACCTTCAAAGTTACCCTTCTTTAAGTTCAGAACCTTCGTTTCTGAATTAACTATGTCACTCTCCATCTTAATGAAGAATTCCACCGTATTATGGTCACTCTTACCCAAGGGGCCTCGCACGACAAGATTGCTAACTAACCCTTCCTCATTGCTCAATACCCAATCTAGAATGGCCTGCTCTCTAGTTGGTTCCTCGACATGTTGGTTCAGAAAACCATCCCGCATACATTCCAAGAAATCCTCTTCCTCAGCACCCTTACCAATTTGGTTCACCCAATCTATATGTAGATTGAAGTCACCCATTATAACTACTGTTCCTTTATTACACACATTTCTAATTTCCTGTTTATTGCCATCCCCAACCTCACTACTACTGTTAGCTGGCCTGTACACAACTCCCACCAGCATTTTCTGATCCTTAGTGTTGTGCACTATTGATTCCACATCCTCCAGGCTAACGTCCTTCCTTTCTATTGCGTTAATCTCCTCTCTAACCAGCAATGCTACCCCACCTCCTTTTCTTTCCTGTCTATCCCTCCTGAATATTGAATATCCCTGGATGTTGAGCTCCCATCCTTGGTCACCCTGGAGCCATCTCTGTGATCCCAACTATATCATATTCATTAATAACTATCTGCACACTCAACTCATCCACCTTGTTACGAATGCTCCTCGCATTGACACACAAAGCCTTCAGGTTTGTTTTTACAACACTCTTAGCCCTTATACAATTATGTTGAAAAGTGGCCCTTTTTGCTTTTTGCCCTGGATTTGCCTGCCTGCCACTTTTACTTTTCACCTTACTACTTTTTGCTTCTACCCTCATTTTACACCCCTCTGTCTCTCTGCACTTGTTCCCATCCCCCTGCCACATTAGTTTAAATCCTCCTGAACAGCAGTAGCAAACGCCCCCCTAGGACATTGGTTCCAGTCCAGCCCATTCCCCCTTGTTCTTCTAAACTCCAGCAAGTACAGACCCAGAGCCATCAAACACTCCTGATACATTAACCCTTTCATTCCAAGGATAATTCTCATGAACCTCCTCTGGAGTCTCTCCAACGCCAACACATTCTTTCTTAGATATGGAGTCCCAAAACTGCTCACAATACTCCAACTGTGGTCTGACCATTGCCTTATAAAGTTTCAGCAATTCATCATAGCTTTTGTATTCCAGTCCTCTCAAAATGCATACCAATATTGCATTTACATTCTTTACTACTGACTCAATTTGAAAATTAACCTTTAGGGAATGCTACATTAGAACTCCCAAGACAATTTACACCTCTGATTTCCAAATGTGCTTAGTTTAGAAAATAGTCTACACCTTTATTCCTTCTACCAAAGTGCATGACCATACATTTCCCTATGCTGTATTGCCCATCCTCTTAATCTGTCCTAATGCATTTACAGATTTCCTGCCTCTACATAACCTGCCACTTTACCTCTCTTTGAGTCATCTGCAAAACTGCCCACAAAACCACCATTTCCATCAACCGGGTTTATTAACATAACTTGAAAAGTAGCAGACCCAGACCCAAGACCAACTCTTGTGGAACACCTCTAGTGACTGGCAGCCAACCAGAAAAGGCTCACTTTATTTCTACTCCTTGTCTTCTGCCAGTCAGTCAATCTTCTGTCTACATTAGTATCTTTTCTGTAATGTCATCGTCTCCTATCTTGTCTAGCAGCCTCATGTGTGGCACCTTGTCAAAGATCCAAGTAGCTCCAAGTGTGCTTCCAAGCACTCCAAAGCCTTATCCTTAGGAAACAGGAAAGCTGGATCCCAGGAGTCTATAACTGAAATGGCAAATTTTATTAGCGACCATTAGAAAATCAAGTTGGAGGGTGTCAAAATAATTCACTAGGATGTTGCCTGAGACGGAGTGTTTCTGTTATGAGAACAGACAGGACAGGCTAGTATTGTTTTCCTTGGAATTGAGGAGGCTAAGCAGGGACCTGACAGGGATATACAAAATTATGAGAGGTATATAAATATGCTGATAGATGTATACAGGATTATAAGGAATATGCAAGTATACTGATATAGGATATAAGGGATATGCAAATATACTGATAGAGCTATAGAAAACTATAGGTAAATAGTAGTAATACACACAAAAGCTGGAGGAACTCAACAGACCAGGCAGCATCTATGAAAATAAAAAGACAGTTGACGTTTTGGAACGAGACCCTTCATTAGGAGTCCCAGTTAAAGGGTCTCAGCCCAAAACATTGGCTGTTTACCCTTTTCCATAGATGCTGCCAAGTGTGCTGAGTTCCTCCAGCATTTCGTGTGTGTTACTTTGATCTCCAGCATCTGCAGATATTCTCTTGTTTGTGGAGTTAGATAGCAGAAACTGTTTCTCTTTGTCCAAAAGCTGGAAAGCATATGTCAGGGGAAGGGTGAGGAGGATCAGAGGGGATATAAGGAAGAACTTTTACTCCAGGCAGTAGTTGCAAGGTGGAATCAGGGACTCTCACATTTGTTTGTTTGTTTATTTATTTATTGAGATACAACATGGAATAGGCCCTTCCGGTCCTTCGAGCTGTGCTGCCCAGCAACCCCAACCTAATCACGGGACAATTTACAATGAACCTACCAACCCATATGTCTTTGGACTGTGGGGGGAAAGTGGTGCTCTCAAAGGAAGCCCATCCAGTCACAGGGAGAACGTACAACTCCTTACAGACAGCGGCGGCAAATGAGCCTGGGCTGCCTTACAGTAAAGTGTGTTAACCGTGCCTCCCTTCATCAAGAAATGAATCACTGAGACGCAGAAAGCTCCAGTCTCTGTTCTGATAAGTGGTAATAATATAAATTGTATTTATTCTGCACAATTCTGGTTACCTTGTTACAGGAAGAAGTTGCGTGCAAGTCTGATTGCCCCATTACAGCAAGGATGTGGAGGCTTTGAAAAGGGTGCAGAAAAGGTTTACTAGGATGCTGTCTGGATTAGAGGGTATGAGCTCGAAGGACAGGTTACTTTCTCCAGAGTATCAGAGGCTGAGAGGAAACCTGAAGAAGTTTGTAAGATTGTAAGAGGAATAAATAGAGTAGAGTGCCAGAATCTTTCTCCCAAGGTAGAAATATCGAGTACTACAGTATATGGGATGCATTCAAGGTAAGGGGGAAAAGTTTAAAAGTGATGCGCCAGGCAATCTGTTTTCACACACAGTGTTGGGTGCCTGGAATTGGGCATCTGGGGGAAGCAGTGGAAATTGAATTGACTTTATTTCTTACATCCTTCACATACATGAGGAGTAAAAATCTTTACATTACAGCTCCATGTAAGTGTGCAATGTGTATTCATTGTAATTTATAATAAATAGAACAGTCAATATAATACACTCAGATCAGCGTGAGTTCATCAGTCTGATAGCCTAGTGGAAGAAGTTGTCCTGGAAGCTATTGGTCCTGGCTTTTATGTTAGCGTACCTTTTCCCAGATGGTAGCAGCTGGAATAGATTGTGCTTGAGATGATCTGGGTCCCCAATGATCCTATGGGCCCTCTTTACACACTTGTCTTTGTAAATGTCCTGGATCACGGGAAGTTCACAACTACAGATGGTTAAAATCGTGGCTTTTAAGAGGCTGCATATTCCTAGATGTATGAATCTGGAGGGAATCGAAGGATAAGGGTTACAGGCAGAAGATAATTAGTTTAATTTGTACAGATATTGTGGGCCAGACTGCCTGTTCCTGTGCTGTACTCTGTACTCTGATACAGATGGGTATTTGATGGTTGCCAAGGGTATGGTGGTCTCAACAGCTTTATTTCTGTACCACTCATACCCATTCCGTTTACCACATCCAACATCGGCTGGGATGGAATGCCAGATTGGTTGGTGTACCCCAACAGAAGTAATGAAAAAAACCTCCAAAAATCAATCAGGAAGGATGAGGGGAAGGTGTTTGGGGTTAGGGAAAAGAGGTCGAGTTTGTACCAGAGAGAAACTCCAAGTGGATTAATATGGATTGTCTTTAAAACTCTTCAAATTCATGCATAATTTCTCTAGCCAATTCTTCGCTTCAGATCTTGACTATTGACCAGACCAAACACCCTCCAGAATCCTAACGTTTGCAATGGAAATAGCCTGGGCTCCTGATTTCCCACAACTTCTGTAGTTTTCAGACAGCCCCTGCCTCCTGTTTCTCCAGCAAATATTTCACATGAGATCATTGTGTAGATAAACCTCTAGTCATGAAAATAATTCCCTTAACTGCGAATAACTATACAAGTAAACCCCATGGTAAGGGTTTAGAGTAGCACAGTAAAAGAAATAAACTCTCTCCCACCAATTCGTTGTTTCCAACAGGGAATTCTGATTGGACCAGTGGGATTTACTGAAGGTTGGATAACAAATGATCAGGGTTTTACTGTATCCCTAATCACAGATGATTTAATTTTGCCCACTCATGCTGAATTTTATCAAGGCCTGAAAATCCATTGAAGGTCCTGTCCAGGTTATAGGTATTGTTTCTGTTCACTTTGGGCTTACGAACAGTTCAGGTTATGAACCGTTCTCGGGAATCAATGTGGGGACTGTCTGTAAACCACATCCACTGGCTGCTCCTTACCTATTCTCCTAGTTACTTCCTCACTGTTGACTTTAGATGTTCACTTTGACCAATCACACTGATGCTGTTATCACGTCTTTTAGGTAGACTGTCATTTTCCCTTCTTGTGTTCCCTCTGGCAGTTGTAATCAAACAGATTGACTGGCACTATCAGCTGAGCTCTCCGAACAAGGAACATCCCATTGAACAACTGGCAGGTGCGCTGTTGTTAAAAAGTTAAAAGCAAGCATTTACATTTGAACTTCACGGTGTCATTAAAAAAGCTATAAATTGTTTGCTGTCATTGAACTTTGAGAGATGTTTCTACTAAATGACAACCATATTTGCAACTTGGTCCTGTGAGAGGCAAGAGCACTGTAACTTCAGATACCATAAATAAACAATAGTTAAGCTTCGAGCCAATTCAAAAAGGCTGTTTATTCTCTCAGAGTGTAAATGAGTAGTATCAGATAGCACAAACCTTCACAGACTCCTGTGGTAAATCTGGTGAAAATTTATTGCAATGAATGGGAAGAAACTGCTGACAAAAGCTTCATCAAGAATTATGGGGAGAGACTGAGAATATGGTACAGAGCGAGATGATAGTAGCAGACCTTTTAATTTCACTTATGTCACTAAGTTTCAAAGGTTCAAAGGTCCAATTTAATGTAACAATATACATCCTGAAATGCTTTTTCTTCGCAAACATCCACAAAAACAGAGAAGTGCCCCAAAGAATGAATGACAGTTAACCGTGAGAAACCTAAACTCCTCCCCCCATGCAGTGAGCAACAATTCCCCCTCCCATTTATATTTAAATATAAATAAACAAACTCATATATCTATGGGTGTTCTTGAGCATTTTTATTTTAATACTTCTAATTTTATTAACCTCTCACCTTGGCAATCTGGAGTACATATCTGCTTCAAGCAGGCTTCAATTATTCCAGTGCCCAATAAGAACGTGGTAACCTGCCTCAATAACTATCATCCAGTAGCATTTTCCTTCACGGTGCTGAAATGGTTTGAGAGGTTGGTGATGAAACGTATCAACTCCTGCCTGAGGAGTGACTTGGATCCCTCCAATTTTCCTACTGTTCCAACAGGTCAACAACTGAAGCCACCTCAATGGATCCTCACTCAACTCAGAAACATCTGGACAGTGAAGGTGCATACAACAGCAATTTCTTCATTGAATGCAGTTTGGCATTCAACACTAAGCTATAAGCTCCAAGACCTAGGCCTCGATACCCCTTTGTGCAACAGAATCCTTGGTTTCCTCACTTGCAGATCCCAGTCAGTTCGAAATGGCAACAACATCTCTTCCACAATCTCCATCAGCACACGTGCACCGCAAAACTGTATGCTTAGCCCCCTCCTCTACTCGTTTTATTATTACGACTGTGACGTTAAGCAAACTCCATCATCAAGGATCCCCACCATCCAGCCATGCTCCTTCTTGCTACTGCCATCAGGAAGAAGGTCCAGAAGCCTTCGGTCCCAAACCACCAGCTTCAGGAACAGCTTCCTGAACCACCCCACTCACCCCACTGAACCTTACTCACCCCAGCGCTGAACTGATTCCACAACCTATGTATGGATTCACTTTCAAGAATTTTACAACTCACGTTGTCAACAGTTATTACTTTTTTTATCATTATTGTATTTTTTTTCTGTTTTGTTCTTATATGATTAGTTGTCTTTTGCACATTGGTTTCTTGTCTGTCTCTGGTCATGTGCAGTTTTTCATTGATTCTACTGTGTTTATTTGTATTTACTGTGAATGCCTGCAAAAAAATGAATCTCAGGGTAGAATTTGGCACTTTGATAATAAAACTTACTTACACTTAGACTTTGCTTAAACATTTTTTACATTTCATTCTGGATATTTTTGAATGTGAATGTCTAACGCTTTCACAAATGTTCAAATTTATGTAAGTTTTATCAAGCAGTGAGTTCTGTGGGGGGGGGGAGTGCTCTCAGCCTGTCTCTTTGGGAGGGCTGCTGGCCACGTGCTGAGAGAGGCCTAGCACAAATGTGCGTTGCTCTGGGCAAGGCCAGGCCACGCTGACATTCTGGGAACTAACCTCCCACTCACACAGATGTGAACTCCAGAAACAGTTTCTCACACAAGGGCAGTGGAAATCCCTATCTCACAAAGTAGCTGGGTCAAATCAAAATCAGAAAGTGAGACGGGCACTCATTTCAACAGTGAGGATTTGAAGGATATGGAACAGATAATGGAAGCTATACTACAGATAGTCATGCTGCATCACCAAAGGAAAATAAATGCTCTCAGGAGCTTCATTAAGATGCTGGGCAACTGTGGCTCTCTCACGCACTATTTTGCACAACTCTGTACATTCCCATGTCAATTCTGTATCCGGAAAATAATCTTAATGCATTCATTCAAAAGACGAGAATGTCACAGATAATGACAGCAATAGATACCCAGCTCTGACGTCCCTGAACACAAGACAGTTAAGAGGCAGCCACATCAAGGTGTGAACAAACACACTTAGAGTAAATACGATAGGTTTGTTTCACTGAAGGACATGATCTAGAGAGATTTTAATGAAAATTCTATTCTTTTGTAGTAACGGGGACTAAGACTAGTCTTCTAGTTAAATCGAGATTTACTTAACTACTTGAATTTAAATTCCCTAGATAGGATTCAAGCTCATGTCTTTTGCCACAACTGTAGTGTAACTTAAGCTTTGTCCAACTGTACCTTGGCAAAATTTTCACATGTTTGACCACCGTGTAAATGGACAACTGGGTGAGGGCGATGAGATTTTGATCTTCAACACCTGGATACAAATGGAGAGTTTAGAGGGTGCTGTGGAGTGAAATGGAGGGTGGACACATACTCAGGATGGGGAAGCAGAGGGAAGAGCCTTGGGCCCACACACACTGTTTAAAAAAAGTCAAATCTTCGGTGAGAATGCCACTGCTCTTCCAAAGCCAGATCCTTTGGCCACTGAAACCCAGCTGGATTGTGTCAGTCACTGACTTCAATGGAAGATCTCAATTCAAATATGTTAATATCATTTCCTGTGAAATAGATCACATAAAAATGGAACATCCCATTGGAGAGGCTCCAGAGGAGGTTCCTGAGAATGAAAGGTTTAACATATGAGTAGCGCTGGATGGCTTTGGGTCTGTACTTGCTGGAGTTTAGAAGAATGTGGGAAGATTTCTCATTGAAATCTATCCAGTATTAAAAGGTCAAGATGGGGGAGGGATGTTTTTCCTATTGTGGGGGGAGTCTAGGACCAGAGGGCATAGCCTCAGAATGCAAGGACATCCCTGTAGAACAGAGATGAAGAGGAATTTCTTTAACCAGAGGATGGTGAATCTGTGGAATTCATTGCCACGGAAGGCCCTGAAGGCCAAGTTGTTGGGCATATTTACAATGAAGGTTGATAGATTCTTGATTAGTCAGGAGAAGCAGGAGAATGGAGTTGAGAGGGATAATAAATCAGCCATAATGGAATGGTGGAGCAGAGTCGATGAGCCCAATGACATAAATCTGTTTCTGTGTCTTGTGGTCTTACAGTCTTATATCCAGCACTGTTAAAAAGGTGGTGGGCACATAGAGATTGCTGATGTAACAGAAAATTCTATTTCCCCAATGTTACCGTAAGATTAGGAGCAGCAGCAGCCAGAACAATGATTTAGTAAGATTCAGGGTTTTATTTTGCGTATATTGATACTGCAAAATTTTATGACTCCAAATTGTAATAGCTGGGGGAATAAAAGAAAGCAATATATTTTTGGTGATTTTTTTGTTGCTGTACCCACATGTTTCAAGTCAGTCACCATCATCCCAGTACCAAAGAACTCTATACCTTCAGAACTAAACAACTGCCGGCCTATGGCACCGATGCCAATCATCATGAAATGCTTTGAACGGCTGGTAATGGCACATACCAAAAACTCCATTCCTGCCACACTGGACACTCACCAACATGCGTACTGACAGAACTGCTCTACAACAGATGCCATAACATCGATCATGTACCTGGCCCTGACAAACCTAGAAAACAAGGGCACTCATGTCAAAATGCTGTTTCTAGATTTCAGTTCAGCATTCAACACTGTTGTCCCACAGTCCTTGGTGAGCAAACTCCTACTTCTTGGTTTAAATCCATCACTGGTCAGTAACATCCTGTAGGACCCCACCCAAACTGCTCATTGACGGCTTGTCCCACTCCCATCAGGGAGGAGGCTACGTAGCATCTGTGCCAGGCCCACCAGTCTCAAAAACAGGCAATTTCCTGGAGTAGTAAGACTGATCAACACCTCTACTGCTAACCCACCTCTGCTCAAACCCCACCACCACTACTTTATCATTTCCTTCAGAGTCACCTTATGCCAGGCATTCCTGTGCCTAGCATCACTTTATAGATATACAAATAATCAAAGTATATAACCTATGCTATGTATTTATATTTATTGTTTTTTTATTATGATGTTCTTTATTTTATTGTGCTTTTTGTGTACTGCATTGGATCCTTCGCACTTATGTACGGGAAATTATATTTAATAATCTTGAATTCTTGACTTAAGATAGTAAGATTTTAATGAAAAGGTGTACTGTAACTTTGCCCAATATACATGCTTCAGAAAACTGTAAAGATTCACCAGTCAGCCTTGTGACTTGGAACACAATGCTTCTATTAGCAAAGGTTACAAAAGTTTAGAACCGAGCTATTTTTAAAGGCTGCCTGTTTTGACATATCTAACTTTCTCAGAAGGGCCAAACATCATGATTTAGTGAATGAACATTTGTTTTCCTATTATAATGAAAGAACCGACCCTCAGGGGTGCCAGCACTGTGAAAAGAGACATTGCTGCTTCGCAGATAAACTCCACGATTAACATGTCCTCTGAAAAGGGCAAGTGGTTACCGAATCACAATGGAAGATTCTCTACTTGTGGTAGATGGAAATTGGAGGAGCTGGAACTAATCTCTGGAAAATAAATAATATTGCAGATGCTGGAATTTGAAGCAAAACAGACAATGGTGGAAGAACTCAGCCAGTCAAGCAGCACCTCGTCGAAAGAGGAACTTGGTAACATTCAGTGACAACAGCCATGGAGGCACTTCAGGGAAATGGATCTATGGAGAAGAATAAACTGTCGACATTCCAGGTCTTGGAGGGTTTGGCTGGAAACATCAACAGTTTATTCCCCTCCACAGATGCTACCTGACTTAGAAACATAGAAAACCTACAGCACAATACAGGCCCTTCGGCCCACAATACTGTGTCGAATATGTCCTTACCTTAGAAACTACCTAGGGTTACCCATAGCCCTCTATCCAGGACCCTCTTAAAAGACCCTATTGTGGTTAACGGTGTGATCAGAAACATAAGGGTGGGAACCCCTGCCCTAGTGAACTTACAAAGTGGAAAGTGGAAACTTCGTTGTTCTGTATTATTTGAATAAGTGCTTTCTCATTAGTTGACTCTTATCCACAAAATTGAATTCAATTTTTACTTATGTGGGTACAAAATAAAAAAAGCAGTGCCATCTTAATCTTCTCAGCATCCAAGTCTCTATTCTTTAAGCCTCTGCTACTAGCTTCTGCTCCTGTCTCTCTTTGCTCCATTGGCACTTAATAAAACAACCCAGCAACAGCAAATCTTGTGCCTTTTCCCTGACTTCTGAAAGAGCCTTGGATTTAAATATCGGAATGCAGCACAAAGGTTTGCTCATGCAGCTTCCAGTAGAAACTTAGTCGAACGCTGCTCAGGGTTGACATGCTCTGTCATTTCGGTGGTTCCAGGTGATTGTTGAGTTATTCCAGTATTTTATGTGTGTTGCTCAAGATTTCCACCACCTGCAGAATCCCTTGTGTTCCTTTAAAGAAATGTTGTGAGAAAGAGACACAAACACAATATTGAGAAATTGGGGTGATATACTGTATCCGGTGCTCCCGATTTGGCTATTTATAAATTGGGGAGACCCGCCACAGACTGGGAGACCATTTCGCCGAACACCGGCGCTCGGTCCTCCAGCAGTGGCGGGATCTCCCTGTGGCCACACACTTCAATTCCACAGACCACTCCCACTCCGATATGTCTGTCCATGGCCTCCTCTACCATCAAGATGAGGTCACACACAGGTCGATGGAGCAATACCTTATCTCCCGCCTAGGTAGCCTCCTACCTGCCGGCATGAACACTCAACTCACAGACCTCCATTGATACCCCTGCCCCCCCTTACCCCATCCCTATCTATTATTTTGGTCTGGTTCTCTTTCTCTCTCATTTTTCCCCTGACTATAATCTCCCCCCAGCCCTACTTTTCTTTCTCTTTTATTTCCCATAATTCTCCACCTTCCCCCCAGCCCATTTCCCTCCAGCCTATCACTTCTCAGCTCTCTACTTCATCCCTTCCCCCACTTCTTATCCCCTCTCCACCACCCCATGTTACTTCACTCCTGGTGAAGGGTTTTGGCCCGAAACGTCGTCACTACCTCCTCCCATAGATGCTGTCTGGCCTGCTGAGTTCTGCTAGAATTTTGTGTTTTTATTGAGAAATTATGACAAAGCAGTTTATCCGGTTGGAAAATGGACTAGATGACTACGAAGTGCCTAGGTCTTTTCTTGCAGTGTACACAAGGCAGCTGAGGAAGCCAATGACAGGTCAGAACAGGAGTGGCATTGAGAATTAGAGTGGCACACAACGGGAAGCAAAGCAATTACACAGACTGTGTTTGTTTCCCAATGTAGAGGAAGCCACACAGAGGCGAGGGAGTCAGAGCCAGGGGCAGCATCCAGGCTGGAGTTGGTGCTGCCCCTTGTGTTTGGCAGAAGATAAGCTGTATTGTGGTCGACGACAGATTTCTGCGGCATGCTTGGACACAGGGTCTGAACTATTTTGTCTTTGTGTGGCGGTATTTTACTGATATCTTACGTGTGCTTGCTGTCTTGTGTGTGTTATGTGTGCTTTGTGCTGTTTGTGACTGTTGGTACAGTGTGTTTAGTATCTTGGCCCCAGAGTAATGGCGTCTCATTTGGCTGCATTCATAGGTATTCATGTATGGTTGAATGGCAATTGAACTTGAATTGAATACTATGAAGACCTAATGAAATACACATGATTGGATGGAGTGAATCAGACACTGATTGCTGACACTGGGAAAACCAACCAGCAACACTTGTTAAGTGCAATTAATCATTATTATCTTACATTAAAACCTGACATTATAATCTGTGGTTTAAACACTACTATAAAGGTAGAAATGTTTACTGCGGCTTGTGACCAATTACATCAGCCTAGCTTCTGAAAGGCTGCTTTGCAGCTGAAATTACAAAGGCATCACCACACAGCAACTGACCATTTCCCACATCTAGTCTGTTGTGTTATTCACCTACACAAGCAGTGGCATTTTTCCCCTCTTTATCTATCAACATAGATTTTGCTTCAATCATTGTCTCAGGCAGCGCACTTCACAATTTCACAATTTCTTTCTTCCAAACTGTTCCTTGATTGAATGCGCATCAGCATTTAGTAGTATATCTGCCCCCCATGCCAAAGATGAAAAGAATATCTTTCTCTCAGCTCCAACTCAGCCAGTCATAAATCAAGCACCTCTAACATATCCCCCCCCCCCCACCCTTTTAAATTCAGAACAGGTCTACCTTTTCAAATCACAAACAAGAGAAAAGCTGCAGATGCTGGAAATCCAAGCCACACACAAAATACTGGAGGAACTCAGCAGGCCAGGCAACATCTATGGAAAAAAGAAGAGTCAACATTTCAGGCCCAAAACATCGACTGTTTACTCTTTTCCATAGATGCTGCCTGGCCTGCTGAGTTCCTCCAGCATTTTGTGTGTGCTGCTACCTTTTCAAGTATTTTTTTTCTCTTCTGTTTTACCAAAGTTCAAAGTAAATTTATTATCAAAGTACATATATGTCATCATATACTACCCTGAGATTAATTTTCTTGTGGGCATTTACAGTAAATACATAGAAACACAATAAAATCAATAAAAACTGCACTTAACAAATTTGGACAAACATCAGTATGCAAAGGACAACAAACTGTAGAAAAAGAAAAAAGTAGTAATAATAAATAAGCAATAAATATTAAGAACATAAGATGAACAGTTCTTGTAAGTGAGTCCATAGGTTGTGGGAACAGTTCAGTGTTGAGGTGAGTGAAGTTATCCCTACTGGTTCAAGAGCATGGTGGTTGAGAGGTAGTAACTGTCCCTGAACCTGGTGGCGTGGGACCTGAGGCTCCTTCCTGATGGCAGCAGCGAGAAGAGAGCATGGACTGGGTGGTGGGGACCCTGAGGCTTCTGTACCTCCTTCCTGATGGCAGCAGCGAGAAGAGAGCATGGACTGGTTGGTGGGGACCCTGATGATGGATGCTGCTTTCCTGCGACAGTTCTCCTTGTAGATGTACCGTACTAGCAATTTGATAAATTGCACGGCACACGATACTTTGGAGCAACATCTTCCCTCAGTCTTGGAACCTATAAATGTGTGAAACTTTAACCAAGACATTTTCGCAAAACGTGCAAGCATCATTTTGCAATGAGTGCTTGGGTTGTGGTGCCAGACGAGATGCTCCGTCAAACCTTGGGACAGGGTATTGCAGAAGTTGCAAGGGCCCTGACAGAGATATTTAAAATATCCTTAGCTACAAATGAGAAGCCAGAGGACCGGAGAAGAGAAAATGTTGTTCCATTGTTCAAGAAAGGCTTTATGAATCAGCCAGGAAATTATAGAACTGGGCTCTCTTTTTCCATTGATGTTGCCTGTCCTGCGGGGTGCTTCCAGCATTTATTTCATGTTTCAGAATCAAACTTACAGTTTACCAAGCATCATTGCTCAGATACTTGATTTGCTCTGGCATTTACATGCAATCCATTCTAGAGTTAATCAGTAATGAAAGTACATGTAACTGTTGCAGAAATATGGGAAGCTTCACACAGGCTATCACTATCATTATTTGCATTGTGATACTGTACTGCCATCTGGCAGTCAGCAGAGGTAAAGCAGCTCTCCCAGTCTCAGCAACACACACAATGGAGGAACACAACAAGCCAGGCAGCATTTATGGAAAAGGTACAGTCAAATGCTGAGACTCTTCATTAGGACTTCATAGATGCTCCATAGATGCTGGCTGGCCTGCTGAGTTCCCCCAGCATTTTGTGTGTGTTGCTTGGATTTCTGCAGATTTTCTCTTGTTTGTGACTGGGGTTCTAGTCTCTGCCTCACATCTTTTATTCATCATCCCACTGGCATTCTGATTGTTCTGTCTGTGGCCTCTGGCACTGTCACAAGAAGGCACAAGTAAAAGGTTGAAGAACAGCACCTTATCTTCCTTTTCTGAGACTCATATTCCAGTTCTGCAGCATTTTCCCTGCAACTCTTAACACTATATTATGTTTCTGGCAAGGTAGTGGCACACTTGGTCACAGTGGCCTCTCCAGGTCCAATAAGTAGTGGAAATGTGTGTCTAAAACTTCTTTATTGTAATCACAGACCCCGTTGGACAGGTAATATAAAGTACTACAAGTCCAGTTCATTGGTTGATTGGTGAGACCAATGGCAGGGGAAATGCATGGTCTTGGTTGCTGCATGGACCAGGCCCTCATGCTATGGCCTCACCAGAGACAGCCACCAGGTGAAGGGGATGTGGAAGAGAACAGAGGCATAGCTGGAATCTGTTGGGAGCTGGCTCCCCCGTCCATGCTGCCCTCCAGTGTTCGCTCTGAGGAAGACAAGCTGGATTGCATTCATTTGTGGATGACCCCACACGAGATGAGGAACTGCAATATACTTGTTCTTCCTGAAACATGGCTCCAGGACAACATCCCAGCACCATCAATCTTCAGGCCATGCCACTCAGGGACAAACTTACAAGGATGTTGCTGGGACTTGAGGACCTGAGTAACAGAGATAGGTTGAGAAGGCTAAGACTTTATTCCGTGGAGTGCAGGAGATTGAGGGGAGATCTTACAGAGGTATACAAAATCATGCTTATGTGTAGGCTTTTTTTCCACTGAGATTAAAACTGGAGTTCATAGGTTTAGGGTGAAAGGGGAGTATTTAAAGGGAGCCTGAGAGGGAGCTTCTTCACTCAGAACGTGGTGAGAAGGTGAAGTGAGCTGCCAGTGGAGATGGAAGTTGTAACATTTAAGAGAATGTTGGATCATTACATAGGTACATGGATGGGAGGGGTATGGAGGACTATGGTCCGGGTGCATATACACGGGACTGGGCAGAAAGCCAGGTCGGCACAGAGTGGGTGGGCCAAAGAGCCTATTTCTGTGTTGTAGTGTTCTGCAGCTCTATGATTCTATTAGTGTAGCCTGGCTTTCTTGTCATGTCCAGAACTTCACTACTAACAACGTCTTACACAGACAAAGAAGCACAATGAGCTTGTACCCATTTTGTCTTACCCTGTCAGAGATATTGCCTTTATTTCACTTTGTCTGTCTCAAAGCTTGACCCAGTCTACAGATCAGTAACTAAACAGGTAGAACATGAAGCTTACCAATGCAAAAAGCAGCAGGTGCCCACAAACCACTCGGTCCTTGGGCAAATCCAGAATAATTCAGACAGGAAAGGGAGAGCTGAAAGCAATCCAGAAAACTCCCACCAGTAAGTCATGGCCAGGGGCTGGCAGTCTTTCAATCTGCCATCAGTTTCTGGGGGGAAATGGGCTTCCTCTCTATCTTCATCAATGATAACCATTTCAGCATTAAACACTGAGGAACTCAGCAAATTAAGCTTCCTCTGCAGGACAGATGAATTTATTGACATTCTCGGTCAAAACCCTGTGTCAGAACCAAGAGTAAAGAGGCTGCATGGTCATAGAGGAAAAAGGGAGTGGCAAGAAATGATTGTGAGATGATTGGTGGATACGGGAGAAGAGTAAGATGACTGGCAGGCAGTGTCAGTTAAAGGGCGGACTGGAAAGAGAAGTGGGTGATGATGAAGAAACAGAGGGAGCAAGGTGGCGGACTGGAGAGTGGAGAGAAGAGAGAGCAGAGTGAAGAGTGGAGGGTGGAGTGGAGAGTGGAATTGAGAGTAGAGAGTGGAATTGAGAGTGGAGAGTGGAATTGAGAGTGGAGAGTGGAGTGGAGAGTGGAATTGAGAGTGGAGTGGAGAGTGGAATTGAGAGTGGAGTGGAGAGTGGAATTGAGAGTGGAGTGGAGAGTGGAATGGAGAGAGTGGAGATTGGAGAGAAGAGAGTGGAGACTGGAGAGTGGAGTGGAGAGTGGAGAGTGGAGTGGAGAGTGGAATTGAGAGTGGAGTGGAGAGTGGAATTGAGAGTGGAGTGGAGAGTGGAATGGAGAGAGTGGAGATTGGAGAGAAGAGAGTGGAGACTGGAGAGTGGAGTGGAGAGTGGAGAGTGGAGTGGAGAGTGGAGTGGAGAGTGGAGAGTGGAGTGGAGAGTAGAGAGTGGAGTGGAGATTTGAGAGTGGAGAGTGGAGTGGAGACTTGAGAGTGGAGAGTGGAGTGGAGACTTGAGAGTGGAGAGTGGACATTTGAGAGTGGAGAGTGGAGAGTGGAGAATGGAGAGTGGAGAGTGGAGAGTGGAGTGGAGAGTGGAGAGTGGAGAGTGGAATGGTGAGTAGAGAGTGGAGAGTGGAGCGTGGAGAGTGGAGTGGAGAGTGAAGTGCGGAGAGTTGAGTGGGTTGTGGAGAGTGGAGTGCGGAGAGCGGAGAGTGGAGAGTGGAGTGGAGGGTGGAATGGAGAGTGGAGAGGAGAGTGGAGTGGAGAGTGGAGAGTGGAGTGGAGATTGGATAGTGGAGTGGAGAGTGGAGAGTAGAGTGGAGGGTGGAGTGGAGAGTGGAGATTGGAGAGAAGAGAGTGGAGAGTGGAGAGTGGAGTGGAGAGTGGAGAGTAGAGAATGGAGAGTGGAGTGGAGAGTGGAGTGGTGAGTAGAGAGTGGAGAGTGGAATGGAGAGTGGAGAGTCAAGAGTGGAGTGGAGAGCGGAGAGTGGGTAGTGCAGTGGAGACAGGAGTGGAGAGTGGAGTGGAGAGTAGAGAGTGGAGAGTGGAGTGGAGAGTGGAGTGGTGAGTGGAGTGGAGAGTGGAGTGGAGAGTGGAGTGCGGAGAGTTGAGTGGGTTGTGGAGAGTGGAGTGCGGAAAGCGGAGAGTGGAGAGTGGAGTGGAGGGTGGAATGGAGAGTGGAGAGGAGAGTGGAGTGGAGAGTGGAGAGTGGAGTGGAGTTTGGATAGTGGAGTGGAGAGTGGAGAGTAGAGTGGAGGGTGGAGTGGAGAGTGGAGATTGGAGAGTGGAGAGTGGAGTGGAGAGTGGAGTGGTGAGTAGAGAGTGGAGAGTGGAATGGAGAGTGGAGAGTCAAGAGTGGAGTGGAGAGCGGAGAGTGGGTAGTGGAGTGGAGTGGAGACAGGAGTGGAGAGTGGAGTGGAGAGTGGAGAGTGGAGTGGAGGGTGGAGTGGAGAGTGGAGATTGGAGAGTGGAGAGTGGAGTGGAGAGTGGAGTGGTGAGTAGAGAGTGGAGAGTGGAATGGAGAGTGGAGAGTCAAGAGTGGAGTGGAGAGCGGAGAGTGGGTAGTGGAGTGGAGTGGAGACAGGAGTGGAGAGTGGAGTGGAGGGTGGAGTGGAGAGTAGGAGTGTGGAGAGTGGAGTGGAGGGTGGAGTGGAGAGTGGAGTGGAGAGTGGAGTGGTGAGTGGAGTGGTGAGTAGAGAGTGGAGAGTGGAGTGGAGAGTGGAGTGGAGAGTGGGTAGTGGAGTGGAGTGGTGAGTAGAGAGTGGAGAGTGGAGTGGAGAGTGGAGTGGTGAGTGGAGTGGAGAGTGGAGTGGAGAGTGGAGTGCGGAGAGTTGAGTGGGTTGTGGAGAGTGGATTGCGGAAAGCGGAGAGTGGAGAGTGGAGTGGAGGGTGGAATGGAGAGTGGAGAGGAGAGCGGAGTGGAGAGTGGAGAGTGGAGTGGAGTTTGGATAGTGGAGTGGAGAGTGGAGAGTAGAGTGGAGGGTGGAGTGGAGAGTGGAGATTGGAGAGTGGAGAGTGGAGTGGAGAGTGGAGTGCGGAGAGTTGAGTGGGTTGTGGAGAGTGGAGTGCGGAAAGCGGAGAGTGGAGAGTGGAGTGGAGGGTGGAATGGAGAGTGGAGAGGAGAGCGGAGTGGAGAGTGGAGAGTGGAGTGGAGTTTGGATAGTGGAGTGGAGAGTGGAGAGTAGAGTGGAGGGTGGAGTGGAGAGTGGAGATTGGAGAGTGGAGAGTGGAGTGGAGAGTGGAGTGGTGAGTAGAGAGTGGAGAGTGGAATGGAGAGTGGAGAGTCAAGAGTGGAGTGGAGAGCGGAGAGTGGGTAGTGGAGTGGAGTGGAGACAGGAGTGGAGAGTGGAGTGGAGAGTGGAGAGTGGAGTGTGGAGAGTGGAGTGGAGGGTGGAGTGGAGAGTGGAGTGGAGAGTGGAGTGGTGAGTGGAGTGGTGAGTAGAGAGTGGAGAGTGGAGTGGAGAGTGGAGTGGTGAGTGGAGTGGAGAGTGGAGTGGTGAGTGGAGTGGTGAGTGGAGTGGAGAGTGGAGTGGTGAGTAGAGAGTGGAGAGTGGAGTGGAGAGTGGAGTGGTGAGTGGAGTGGTGAGTAGAGAGTGGAGAGTGGAGTGGAGAGTGGAGTGGTGAGTGGAGTGGAGAGTGGAGTGGAGAGTGGAGTGGTGAGTGGAGTGGAGAGTGGAGAGTGGAGTGGTGAGTAGAGAGTGGAGAGTGGAGTGGAGAGTGGAGTGGTGAGTGGAGTGGAGAGTGGAGTGGAGAGTGGAGTGGAGGGTGGAATGGAGAGTGGAGAGGAGAGTGGAGTGGAGAGTGGAGTGGAGATTGGATAGTGGAGTGGAGAGTGGAGAGTAGAGTGGAGGGTGGAGTGGAGAGTGGAGATTGGAGAGAAGAGAGTGGAGAGTGGAGAGTGGAGTGGAGAGTGGAGTGGTGAGTAGAGAGTGGAGAGTGGAATGGAGAGTGGAGAGTCAAGAGTGGAGTGGAGAGCGGAGAGTGGGTAGTGGAGTGGAGTGGAGACAGGAGTGGAGAGTGGAGTGGAGGGTGGAGTGGAGAGTCAAGAGTGGAGTGGAGAGCGGAGAGTGGGTAGTGGAGTGGAATGGAGACAGGAGTGCAGTGGAGGGTGGAGTGGAGAGTGGAGTGGAGGGTGGAGTGGTGAGTGGAGTGGTGAGTAGAGAGTGGAGAGTGGAGTGGAGAGTGGAGTGGAGAGTGGGTAGTGGAGTGGAGTGGTGAGTAGAGAGTGGAGAGTGGAGTGGAGAGTGGAGTGGTGAGTGGAGTGGAGAGTGGAGTGGAGAGTGGAGTGCGGAGAGTTGAGTGGGTTGTGGAGAGTGGAGTGCGGAAAGCGGAGAGTGGAGAGTGGAGTGGAGGGTGGAATGGAGAGTGGAGAGGAGAGCGGAGTGGAGAGTGGAGAGTGGAGTGGAGTTTGGATAGTGGAGTGGAGAGTGGAGAGTAGAGTGGAGGGTGGAGTGGAGAGTGGAGATTGGAGAGTGGAGAGTGGAGTGGAGAGTGGAGTGCGGAGAGTTGAGTGGGTTGTGGAGAGTGGAGTGCGGAAAGCGGAGAGTGGAGAGTGGAGTGGAGGGTGGAATGGAGAGTGGAGAGGAGAGCGGAGTGGAGAGTGGAGAGTGGAGTGGAGTTTGGATAGTGGAGTGGAGAGTGGAGAGTAGAGTGGAGGGTGGAGTGGAGAGTGGAGATTGGAGAGTGGAGAGTGGAGTGGAGAGTGGAGTGGTGAGTAGAGAGTGGAGAGTGGAATGGAGAGTGGAGAGTCAAGAGTGGAGTGGAGAGCGGAGAGTGGGTAGTGGAGTGGAGTGGAGACAGGAGTGGAGAGTGGAGTGGAGAGTGGAGAGTGGAGTGGAGAGTGGAGAGTGGAGTGTGGAGAGTGGAGTGGAGGGTGGAGTGGAGAGTGGAGTGGAGAGTGGAGTGGTGAGTGGAGTGGTGAGTAGAGAGTGGAGAGTGGAGTGGTGAGTGGAGTGGAGAGTGGAGTGGTGAGTGGAGTGGTGAGTAGAGAGTGGAGAGTGGAGAGGAGAGTGGAGTGGTGAGTGGAGTGGAGAGTGGAGTGGAGAGTGGAGTGGTGAGTGGAGTGGAGAGTGGAGTGGAGGGTGGAATGGAGAGTGGAGAGGAGAGTGGAGTGGAGAGTGGAGAGTGGAGTGGAGATTGGATAGTGGAGTGGAGAGTGGAGAGTAGAGTGGAGGGTGGAGTGGAGAGTGGAGATTGGAGAGAAGAGAGTGGAGAGTGGAGAGTGGAGTGGAGAGTGGAGTGGTGAGTAGAGAGTGGAGAGTGGAATGGAGAGTGGAGAGTCAAGAGTGGAGTGGAGAGCGGAGAGTGGGTAGTGGAGTGGAGTGGAGACAGGAGTGGAGAGTGGAGTGGAGGGTGGAGTGGAGAGTGGAGAGTCAAGAGTGGAGTGGAGAGCGGAGAGTGGGTAGTGGAGTGGAATGGAGACAGGAGTGCAGTGGAGGGTGGAGTGGAGAGTGGAGAGTGGAGTGTGGAGAGTGGAGTGGAGGGTGGAGTGGAGAGTGGAGTGGAGAGTGGAGTGGTGAGTGGAGTGGTGAGTAGAGAGTGGAGAGTGGAGTGGAGAGTGGAGTGGTGAGTGGAGTGGAGAGTGGAGTGGAGAGTGGAGTGGTGAGTGGAGTGGAGAGTGGAGTGGAGAGTTGAGAGTGGAGAGTTGAGAGTGGAGTGGATAGTGGAGTGGAGAGTGGAGAGTCAAGAGTCAAGAGTGGAGTGGAGAGCGGAGAGTGGGTAGTGGAGTGGAGTGGAGACAGGAGTGGAGAGTGGAGTGGAGGGTGGAGTGAAGAGTGGAGAGGAGAGTGGAGTGGAGAGTGGAGAGTAGAGTGGAGGGTGGAGTGAAGTGGATAGTGGAGTGGAGGGTGGAGTGGAGAGTGGAGAGCGGAGTGGATAGTGGAGTGGAGGGTGGAGTGGAGAGTGGAGTGAAGAGTGCAGTAGAGTGTGGAGATGGGGAGATGAGATTCTGGTAAATAAAGCGGCTGATAATAGGAACCATTATTGGGAAGGTGCACTGCTCTTTGAACCAGATGAGAGTCAAGGAGGGTTGATAGTGGAGCCTCTGTGCATAGTGGTTGGATGGAGCTAGGAGGGGGAAAGAGACAACAGTGGTGAAGAGGAGCCTGGGAGAAGATGGGAAGGGAGGACAAAAATGGGAGGACCAGAAGATCAGAAAGAGAGGAGGGAAGAGGGTGAAAAATAGAGAGGTGTGTCCGGTACCTGAAATTAGAAAATTCAGTTTTATGCCATTGACTTGTAGACATCGCTGGACAGAATAAAAGATGTTGCTCTGCCAGTTTGAGTTGGACTTCATCCTGGCTGTAGAGAAGGATTATGACAAGTGTGGGATTGGGTAAGGGAGCTGAAATGGTCTGCAATTGGGAACTGACAACGGCCTCTGCAGATTCAGTGTCAGTGTTCCACATATTAGTCACTGAGTCTACACGTGGTCTTGCTTCCTGTAAAGGAGGTCACAGCAGGAGCACCAAACGCAGAATACAAGGTTGAAGGAAATGCATGTGAATCTTTGTCTCACCTGGAAGAAATGCTTGGGTCTTTGGATGGTGGTGAGACAGGAGGTGTAAAACAAGTGTTATATCAACTGCGATGGCAGGGGTAAGGGAGGGATGGGGAAGGTTGAGCAGGCCAGGGAGTCAGAAGGCAGAAAGAGGTGGGGAGAAGATGAGACTGGTGGTGGGATCACCTGGCAGCCAGTAGAAATTCTGGAGGACAATATGCTGGATGCAGAAGCTCATATGGTGAAAGGTGAAGAGCAGGGAAACTCTGTACTGTCTGGGAGGAGGCAGAGTGAGACCAGAAGTACGAGAAACAGAGGAGATGTGATATCAGCTCCATCAGCCACAGAGGAGGGGAAATCACACTTCATGAAAAATGGAAGACACATCTGATTTCCTGGAGCAGAAAAATTCATCTTGAGCGCAGATGAAGTAGGGATGAGGAACCAGGAGAGAGAAATAGCAATAGCAATGACTATTTAAGTGTGTTTATAAATTATAGGGGTCTCAATCATGGATCAAAAGTTGTAAAAGCAAACATTTAATTGATACAAATATGAAATACTTGAAACATTCAACCAATCAGGTAGCACCTAAAAGAGCTAACATTTCAGATGAGGAAGAATGGTAGACTGACAAACCGTTTAAGTGAAAGGATATTGAACTGAAAAGTTAACTGAATTTTTTTTCATAGACAGTAAATATCTGTGTATTTCCAGTCCTATACTTTATTAAGAGATTGAAGAGATTTGGCATGTCAACAAATACACTCGAAAACTTCTATAGTGTTACCGTGGAGAGCATTCTGACAGGCTACATCACTGTCTGGTATGGAGGGGCTACTGCACAGGACTGAAAGAAGCTGCAGAAGGTTGTAAATCTAGTCAGCTCCATCTTGGGCACTAGCCTATAAAGTGTCCAGGACATCTTCAGGGAGTGGTGTCTCAGAAAGGTAGCGTCCATTATTAGAGACCTCCAGTACCCAGGACATGCCCTTTTCTCACTGTTACCATGAGGTAGGAGGTACAGAAGCCTGAAGGCACACACTCAGTGATTCAGGAACAGCTTCTTCCCCTCTGCATTCAATTCCTAAATGGACTTTGAAGCTTTGGACACTACCTCACTTTTTTAAATATACAGTATTTCTGTTTTTGCACATTTTTAATAATCTATTCAATATACATAATTGATTACTTGTTTATCTATTATTATGTTTTATTTTATTTTTTTTTCTCTCTGTTAGATTACGTATCGCATTGAACTGCTACTGCTAAGTTAACAAATTTCACATCACATGCCGTGATAATAAACCTGATTCTGATTCTGATTCTGATTCTGATTCCTGATGAAGAGTCTTGGCTGAAAATGTCAACTATATCTTCCTCTCCATAGACGCTGCCCGACCTGCTGAGTTCTTCCAGCATTTTGTATGTGTTGCTCTAGGTTTCCAACATCCGCAGAATCTCTTGTGTTTCTGAATGCTTTCTGCATTTGCAGTTTTAGTTGAGATTTGAAGCAAATATAACTTCTGTGTTCTGAAGGTTCAGTTCCTTATTCAACAGCCCATCATCATTAGTTCCCCTTCTGAAGTAGTCAGATCCTGTTCTGAGTTTTCTTGGGATGCACAGGTCACTGGTGACTCTCCCCTTACTTAAAATATCCAGACCCCCCTCACTACCTTTTGGAAAAGTTCCATCTCACAACTTTGCTAAAGATGCAATGGCAGGAAGATTCAAGTAGGAAAAACTCAATACATGGAAACGTCCTCCACTTGAACACCCCTCCTATGTGTCAATCGCATTTCAGGTTACCACAGGTGACACAGTGCTGCAGGTAACAGAGCCACTTCCTCGGAGGATCAGAGATACAGGTTCATTTCTGATGGTGGATGCTGCTTGTGTGGAGTTTGGTTTTCATCAGGTGCTCCACTGTCCTCACACATCTCAAATGCGTGAGAATCAGTGGGTTAAATTACCCCTGTAGATCCCACCTAGTCTGTAGGTAAAAGAATTTGGGGTAAGTGGTGGCTGGTTGTTGCTCAGACCGTGTTAAACGTCTGTGCACCTCATACCACTAGCAGTATTGCCCAAAGTCAGTAGATCATAATTTCCCTGTGGTAGTGAGAAAGTATTTAGCTCAGAATCACCTTCCATTCCTTGTAATATAGTCATTTTGCAATATAAGTGGTGAATGCCACTCATTAAATCTGCTTTTTGTTTCAAATCTAAAGCATTACAAAATCTCCTGAATTGTAATGCTATCCCTATGTTCAAAGTATTTAATGAATAATAAGTGCCTTCAGAAATAATTTCCAGAAATAACCTTGACAAGTCCATCCAGACAATTTAGCATTTTTTTTTTAGCTGTTGGGATCAAAGTCGTTGATGAACAAGAGCCAAAAATCCACATAGGCTTTCTGGAGAGCTGCCAGCATGGTACTCAGCGTGCCCCCGAAGGACTGGAAACCTCACAGGGAAGCGTATGAACCCTTGACTTAACTTGAAACACATTGCCCCATCCATAACGACATTAAGAGGGAGTAGATCCTCTCATCCGGGACCTGGCTCGGTATCAGAAATGGCATCTGCAGTGGTTTACTGCTGTCTTTGGAAGCGTGCCACTGACTTATATCTATTTCTCATTCTTTTTAAAATAAATTTTCATCTATATCCTTCCTGGAGAAGTAAGAAACACACATTTCAATCACTTGCCACCTGGTTGTTGTTTATAAATGTATCTTAATGTAAGTGATCTCTGAATACCTGAATTAAGCATCAGTCTACTAACTGATACTTGTACATAAGATAACCATTCAGCCCATCCTGTCTATGGGGGATCCTGTGTGAGCAATTGTTCACAGGGAATAACATGTAAATACATAAACGATGGTAATGAGTAGCACTCATAACGTTTGCACGATCCCCTCCCCTCTGATACTGGGAAGTGGTTTCAGGGTTGTGGGGTCTGTATTTCCTCTTGATGTCCTTTTCAGTGCATTGATGATGTTCTGCTGTTCCTTCTCCAAAGCCCATCCTCTCTTCAGTAGTCTCCTCCTTGACTATCAATCGAGCATGGCAACTACATCTGCTGCTCAATGCTGTCCTTGCTGCAGGGTTTTGACTGACCACCCTTTCTACTGCTGTTTTCTGAGAAATTGTGAAGGACTCTGCACATCCAAATTAGTAGCCTCACTCACTCACACAGCACCCTTGCTTGGCTTGACTGCTGGTCATATCGTGCATTGTCAGTTCACTTAAAGTTCAAAGTACAAAGTAAATTTATTATCAAAGTACAGATATGTCACCATATGCAGCTCTGAGATTCGTTTTCCTGTCATCAAATCTACAAAATAGTAACTATAAGAGAATCAATGGAGGACCAAGTAGAGTACAGAAGAAAAGAAACTGTGTAAATGCAAATATAAAGAAATAGTAGTAAATAGAACATGAGATAATGCAACAAAGACTCTTAAAGCGAGATCATTGGTTGTGGGAACATTTCAATGGATGGGCAAGTGAGAGTAGTTATCCCCTTTTGTTCAGGAGCCTGATGGTAGTGGGTAGCAACTATTCCTGAAACTGGTGGTGCAAATCCTGAGGCTCTTGTTTCCTCATTCTGCTATGTAAGAGACATTCTTTCAGTCAGTTAAGTTTCTGATATGGTTACAATAAAGGGCAGGTGTTCCATGGTATATCAGGGATAAGGGAGCAACCAGCTCTGTATAATTGCTGAGGATTTCAGCTTGACTCCCATCTTGCAGATGGTCTTTTCTGCAGATGGTGGAAAGCTGAGGAAACACAAATATCTGCAGATGCTGGAATCTGGAGCAACAGAGCAACTCAGTGGGTCATGCTGTCTCCAACCTTCATACTTCCTTCCCCCATATGCCCCTCATTTACCCCCACAGATACTGTTTGACCCACTGAATTCCTCAGCAGGTTATTTGTTGCAATTAGTTCCTGCCTCACTGTTGCCAAGATATCATGGGGACTTGATGGTGCTCAGTAAATGCAGCTTCATTCCTACTTCTGGTGCCTCTGGAGATGATGGCTTTCCTGGCTGGAGGAGGCTGGTTCAGGGCCTTGCTTTTCATTACATTAAATCAGACACCAGGACAATCGAAGTTGCTCAGTGTTGCAGTTCACACTCAGGTAAGACCAGAAGCAGTTGTTAGCATATGCTGGATTAATCACCTCATTTTGTTGGGATTTGCCTCAGACTTCAAGAGTGGATATTTAGAATTGTCCTGTAACCAACAACAATGTCAACATATCAGCAGCACTGGCTGATAAATAAAAATCACTAGGATTCAAGAAGTGTATCATTGACAGTAGCCAAGAACCTCTCCAGCAACAGCTTGCAGGTGTTAACGCCATCGGTCGGAAGGAACATAAACCCATGACAATTGTAACAGATATCCTGGTAATTTTTGTGCTTGTAATTTGTTACAATCTTGGAAGCTTTGAATACCTGCAGCGAAGTCCTATTTTCCCAACAGCTTACAATAGGTCTAGCAAAAGAGACAGACCACCACCCTTAAGAACCTACCAGATACTGAAAGGCCTGACAAAGTGGACAAGTTGTTTTCATTAGTCAAAGAGTCTGGCATTAGACAACACAGTCTCAGAATAGGAGGACAACACTTTAGAAGTGAGATAAAGAAGAATTTCTTCAGCCAGAGTGTGGTGACCTATGGAAATCATTACCACAGAGGGCTGTAGAGGCCAGGCCAGTGCATGTACAGTGGCTGATAGCTTCTTGACTGGTAAGGGTGTTAAGAGTTGTGGGGAGAATAGTTGAGAAAAATCATCATGAAGGAATATTGGAGCATATCTGATGGGCCAAATGGCCTATTTAATTCCTATATCTTATAGTGTATGGGCCTTGTGGAATTTTCTAAGCACTGTCTGCCTTTCTGGTATTTCCTGTAAATTCATTCTTAATTTCCATTAAAATTGGTGATTTTTCTAGAATCTCTAAAATGATCTTCAAAACTTTTCAAGGAAAGTTATGTTTATTTATAGAGTACAATAGTGTTCCATTTTCTCCTCTCCATTACAGACTTGTTAAATGTACCTACTTGGAAATACTGGGTTGTTGATCCACTCAATTGATCGAAAATCAAGGATTTCAAGCCCATGCTTTCCCAACAAAGAGCAACACAGGGGCACAGAAATTAGAGTAGCCACCATATAGCTCCCCAGTAGTGAGGTTCAATGCTGAACTCAGGTACTGTCTGTGACTTTCCCCCTGATCTCATGGCTCCTCCCACATCCCAAAGATTAATTACCCTCCGTAAATCACATTTAATACATGCATGTCAGAGGAGAATAGAGTGGGGTAGGTTCTGGGCAGGTAAAATGCAAGGGAATGACACTTCAGAGAATGTTCTGAGGGCTGACATAGACTTAATTCTACATTGTGGAGAAAACATAAGTTAACAAATTATATCAGGCAACATGAGCAAATATTGTTCCCTATGATCACCACTCATTACTAAGAATACCAGATCAAAAGTCTCAACAATTGAATTCTCCCTCACAGTTAATAATTTTATCTATTTTCTCTGTACTCTTGCCCTAAAATCACCAGCATCTGCCGTGTATCTCTTACAATCTTTTCTTCAAAGGTTCATTTTATTGTCAAAGTATGCATGTACAATACAACTCTGATATTTGTCTTCCCCAGATAGCTATGAATACAAAAAAACCATGAGGGTTGGTGAAAGACAAAGCACCAACCCTACCTCCCCCACCCCCACATGAAAAAGAAAAGGAGAAAGAAACAAAACTTGCAAATCCCAATCACCCCCACACCCCGTCCTTCATACAAAAAAGCTCCCACATGGAAAACAGCAGCTAGAACATCAAAACCCCCAAATCCCCAACCCCAACCCTCGCAAAAAGGACAATAGCATCAAACCTCCAATTTCTCTCTCACACACAACCACTAACAGAATCAGCCACACAAGAAGACATCAACGAAAACATCAGACCCCAAATCCCTAGCCCTTCAAGCGCATCAAAAGCAACACGTCATCCACCCACCAACCTGCAGCATGGAAGAGAACACAGAAAACAGGAGGGCAATATAAACTACAGCCAAAAATCATATAAATCTCAGAATTTGGAAAGCATCCTCTTGTCAGCATTCGAGGATTTGTAGTTTTAAACAATTAACCATATTTATTAAAGCAGCTACAGTATATAATAACAATCATCCTGAGCAAAAATTCTATTCACCATCTTCTTCAAAGGGGAATAACAATTGGGTTTGATGCGTTAACTTGTTCCATTTCATCATGTAGCATCCCTTGAGCTGCCAATCTCTTTAAGCAAGACCAGCAGTGTAAATCTATCTGTGTTTCTATGAAGTTTTTAATCTGCTTGATTCAGCTCTAGTCATAGCATTCTTCCAACTACACATTACCTTCAGGCCCCTGACTGTCAAGACACAATACAAGTCATAACTGACATCTTGGGCAACAGCAACAGGCAGACAGTTATGAACATTATCTACATTTAAAATTGGTCCGTTGTACTCCCTTTCAAGACAGTTACCAGGGAAACACAATGATAAACTTCTGAACATATGTCATGACAAAGGTTGGAATTGTCTCTTGAATTCTTGACTTAAGGAGAAAGACAGCAGATCAAAACAAGGCAAGTTCATTTCTCTCGGTAATGCTTGTTATTCCATTACTTAACTAGCTGCTGGACTAGATAATTCCTCATCAGAAATAAACATGTAAAACTACCAGTCAAATGGTAAAGGATTGTAAATTGTCTTCAAGCTAGTACCCTTGAGATCAATGCTCCCATCTTTAAACTAAGCAATTTCCTCAAAGTATGTATCATCTTCCTTTGAACCCAGGATTAATAATATTGTAAGCAATTCATTCATCTTTGAGGGTGTAAATTCATCTTCTTCTTCTTGTTTATAGCAGTTGGCACCCAGCTTAATGGTGCATTACCGCCATCTTCTGCTCCGAAGAGTGGATCAGACGATAGACTTACATTGTAAATCCTTTCACCCATTCACTCACACACACACATACCCTAACCTATACCTTATCCTTTCTTCTTTGGCCATCCCAGTACCCTCTTCCTGCTCATCCATCATATCCTTTAAAAAAAGCCCTGTATCCCTTAAGAAAGATAAAAGTACCCTGACCTGTGCCCTCTCACCCATGTCCAGTAGCCCTTTTAATGTGAATTTCTGCACCCCCAATTCCCTTAGATTAATTCTCATCATATCTCTCTGTATCCCATACTTCCTGCAACTCAGAATTATATGTTCTACCGACTCCTCTTCCTGACATTCCTCACAGTCCTGTCTGGTGTTTCCCTATTATTTTCAATGTTTTGTTTAGTGCACAGTGCCCCAGTAACCTAGACCACACAGTTTCCTCTCTTCTGTATCCACTGCCTACCCTAGCCTAACACTGCCTAACTGCCTAACACTCTTTTGAATTTGATATAAATGACCTCCCTTTTCCCTTCTCTGTCTCATCTTTCTGGCCACACTTGGATGGCTTTTCCCCAGATTACACACTTAACCTCTGCTTTACTGATACTAATGTGCATTTCTATATTTTCTTTCTTTAATGCCCTCTTTGCCAACTCATCCACCCTCTCATTCCCTTTCACCCCTACATGAGCTGGAACCCATTGAACTTTTACCTGACCTCTCTGATTTGGGTGTAAGTTCTTATCAAACAGTAGAAAACAGAGTGAGATGCAATAAAAGTCTGGAGAATTATGGAAAGCCATCAATTTGGAAGAGGATGATTAAAAGGAGATCTCATATAAAACTAAATAAAATATTAAATAAAACCAACAAACAAAAGAGAAATTTATCTTGAACTCAGCCAAGAAGGCAGCAATATATGGAATGCAGCAACAAATAGATAGAAAGGAAGACAGAGTGGCTTTTCATTCAATGAAGTGCAATTATTTGGGAAACTGATTCAACATACAATTACATGTAGATGAGACATGTGATGTTTGGTTTCTGCAGTTGGAATAACCTTTTCTTATCTTTGATTGCATTTTACCATGAATGTTCTTTGCTACCTGTGACACCATGCGAAAGCAGTCAGTGAACACCCTACAGATTCCAGCCTAGAAATTCACCCTGCCACACCCAGTCAAGGAAAATCATGCTAAGTTAGCACTAAATAATTTTGATCACCTGAACTACTACCATTAACAGAGTCATATGCTCATGCAGCACAAAACGGGCCATTAAGCCAAAAATTACATGTTGTCCATCAAGTATCCAGTTACTTGTCCATAATCTTCCAGACCTTAGTGACTGAGGTGCCTGTCCAGATACTTCTTAAATGTTATGACCACCAACTCAGATGACATCACATTCCAACCACCTTCTGAGTGAAAAAGAAGTTTTGGATCCCCATAAACCTCCTTTTATTTACATTCAAGCAAAGTAATTTTCACAATTTCAATGCTACAAGCTTCTTTCACATTAAAGGCCAATGCATAAAATTTATTTAACACAAATGATAATTCTTTAATTTCTGTTACTAATTTACCAGACTCATCCAGATATCTTACATATATCTTTATTAACACATTCTTACTTTTATGTCCACAGAAACTCTTCCCTCACAGTTTTCTTACTTCCTATGAGCATTTACGTCTATAACCGCTGGAACATAAAACCTCTGACCTTGCTACTTAGTACAGGACAATTTCAAAGCAGAGCCATTTCTTTTAATATATTAGCAGACAAACTTACAAATTAAGATGGAGATAAATAAATATTCGAAAGGTCAAATACTTGAGGTTATGAGGGACAGGAGCTAATGCCGTGAAAGATCAGACATGATCATACTGGATGTTTGAAGGACCTGGTACTCTACTCCTGACCCTATTTCCTTGCATTCCTTTATCCTACATCTGATAGCCGTGTCCAATGCCAGATAAATCATTAAAATGTATTCTCCAATGTATTCTATTGAGGTTAAAAATTTTAAATAATTTCAGGTGATCACATTTTTAATCATTATGACAAAGTTGTAAAGAGAAAAAATTATTTACCATAGGCTTAGATGGATGTTTATGTTGGAAGTCTGTGGAGCCCCAAATCATTTTCCTGGTTGCCTGTCAAGTAATTATGGCTGGCAAGCATCCAGTACTAATTTTACCTTCCAGAGCAGATGAATAATTGGAAGTACTTAAAGGGGAGATGTACATTTAAAATCATTGTGTTGAAGATGTGTACAGTGTAGAAATGGACCCTTCAGAATCAGAATCAGGCTTATTATCACAGACAGGTATCATGAATTTTCTGTTTTGCAGTAGCATTACAGGGGAAAATATAAAGACTTAGAAGTTTGTGAAGATTTGGCATGACATCTAAAACTTTCACAAATGTCTATAGATGTATGGTGGAGAGTATATTGACTAGTTGCATCATGGCCTGGTATGGAAACACCAATGCCCTTGAATGGAAAATCCAACAAACAGTAGTTAATACAGCCCAGTTCCTCATGGGTAAAGCCCACCCCACTATTGTGCACATCTACACAAATCATTGTCGAAGGAAATCAGCATCCATCAACAGGCATCCCCACTATCCAGGTCATACTCCCTTCAACTGCTGCCATCAGGGAGAAGGTACAAGAGCCTCTGGACTCACCACAAGGTTCAGCAAAAATTATTACCCCTCAATCATCAGGTTCCTGAACCAGAGGGGATAACTTCATTTGTCCAATCACTGAACTGTTCTCACAGCCCATGGATTCCCTTTCAAGGACTCTTCATCTCAAGTTCTTGATATTTTTATTTATTTAGTTGTTTGTTTGTTTGTTTTTTTTTATTATTCCTCTTTTTTATTTGCATAGTTTGATGTTTTTTGCACATTGTTTGCCCGTTCCCGTTGGGTGTGGCCTTTCATTAATTCTATTGTGTCTTTTGGATTTACTGTGTATGCCAGCAAGAAAATGACTCTCAGGTTTGTATATAGTGAAATAAATGTATTCTAATTATATATTTACCTTGAAACCTTGAAATCTATGCCTCCTTGTTTTGATATCCTGCTATGAGAAATAGATTCTGATCATTTACCATACTTATCGGATCTCTCCTCAGCCACCTTTGCTCAGCTTATCCGATTATCCGATGGTTGTTTCTGGACAGTAAATCAACAAGTAGCTCTATAGGATACCTGCCTTCCAAATTCTCTGATACTACCACAAAGGTGTTGGCATGTTAGAAGCCATCTATTCCCCTTCAACTTGCCATCTTCTTTCCTCATCACATAATCCTCGTGCATTTTTTACACTTCTATATATCTGCCCTATGTTCTGATAAACAAAGGGCAGGAGCAAAATGTCAGTACTTTGGTTGACAGGCCATGGTAAGAACTGTGCCTTGCACCCATCATCATCGTTGTGGAGTTAGCTATAAATTCAAGCTTCACAAGAAGTTTATTGCAAATACTTCCATTAAGTTTGTGTGGAGAAAAGTATGTGGCAATTCATAATTTGATCTGGATGTTACATTCACGGGCAGAGGGGATTTTACTTCAGTCCTGATGCAGGGTTTTGGCCCAAAACATTAACAATTCCTTTACTACTACAGATGCTACTTGACCTGCCGATTTCTTCCATCAAATTTTGTGTTGCTTTTAATTCCTCATTTTTGCATTAAGTGTTCCACCTGGATCCTGACAGGAATTGAATTAGGAACTGTGGATCCATATTTTGAAATGCATGGTGTTAGGAGCAAGAATAGGTATGGAGGTGGGAGCAAAGGAGTGAGAGAGGGATGTGAAAGGTGCGATGTAAATAAAGAAGTATTGTAAAAGAATGTAAATAATTTTGAGCTTTTTTTGTATAGATCTTTTATTATGAATAAGTTTATTATGAAAAACCTTGCCAAACGTCTACAGATGAGTAGTGGAGAGCATATTCTTTCGTGTGCCATACTCTGCCAGAGCCTCAGTGAGCATTTATTTTTTCAAGTGGTTGTCTGGAGGAAAGATTCTGTGAGTGGTCCCCCTCGTCCTTCTCACAACACAGTGTTTTTTTTCAAGGCCAAGTTGCAAGCTCGACACTCAACCCGACATGGATGGAAAGCATGACCGGGAGCGGCCTGAGTGGATTCGAACTCGGGAACCTTCGCTCTGGAGTCTGGCACTGATGTCACTGCGCCACCAGCCGGACAAAGGAGAGTATATAGATTGGCTGAATCACAGCCTGGTATGGAAACACCAAAGCCTATGAATGGAAAATCTTACAAAAGGTAGTGGATTCAGCCTAGTACATCACAGGTTAAGCTCTCCCAACCACTGAGCATAACTACATGAAACACTGTTGTAGGAAAGCAGCATCCATCATCAGAGATCACCACCACCCAGGACATGGTCTCTTTTCCTTTGCTGAAGATACAAGAGCCTCAGGACTCACACCACCAGGTTCAAGAACAGTTACTACCCCTCATCAGGCTCTTAAATCAGGCCCCATCATTGAAAAGTTCCTACAAACAGCGATCTCACTTTAATGACTCTTTATCTCATTATCTCACATTCTCATTATTTATTGCTATTAATTTATATTTGAATTTGCACAATTCATTGTCTTCTGCACTCTGGCTGATCTGTTATAGTTATTGTTCTATAGATTTGTTGAGAATACCTCAGGAAAGTGAATCTCAGGGTTGTATATGGTGATATATATGCACTTTGATAATCAAATTTACTTTAAACTTTGAATAATATTTACTTCTGAAATGAAAAAAAATAATGAACACAAGGAGACAAAACTCATATAGACCATTTGCTCATGCACAGGTACAAAAATTAACTTGGAAAAGCAATTCAATGATTCTGTCAGAAAATTGACATCTTGCAGCACTGAAAGCAAAAAAAAAATTGCAGATGCTGGAAATCTGCAATAAAATCAGAAGGTGCTGGCAATGCAGGAGAAGCAGGAACCCAGGTAACATTTCAGGTCAAAGACCCTTTGTCGGCACTGACATCAGTAGGTCTGGCCCATGATAGGGTCAGAATTCCGGTCACAAATGAGAACACAGAATTAAAAATGCTCTTTGTGGTGATTGTCGGTTGATGGTGCCGTTCTGAATTCATACACTACAAGTAAGGAGAATGAGGAAATGGGGATGCACTGATCCAATAGCGCACCACAAAGTTAGGTCACGTACATGTCCTTTTTGTTTACAGGAAACCAGAACTGAAAAGCAGGAAGAAAATACCAACACCTGATCAAACTTCTACAGATGTACTGTGGAGACCATTCTAACTGGAGTTTCAGCACCTGGTATGGAGGGGCCTCTTCACAGGATTGGAAAAAGCTGCGGAAGGTTGCAAACTCAACCTGCTCCATCATGTGCACTGGTCTCCCCAGCATCCTGAACATCTTCAAACAGTGATGTTTCAAAAAGGCGGCGTCCATCACTGAGGACCCCCAATTCTCAAAACGTCCTCCCTTCTTATTACTACCATCAGAGAGGAGGAACAGAGCCTGAAGCCATCCACTCAATGTTTTAGGAACAGGTTATACCCCTCTGCCATCAGATTTCTGAACAGACAATGAACCATCCCATGAGTACTACCTCACTATTTTTGCTCTTTTTGCACTTTATATATAAATGTAACATAATATATTTTATATATTGCACTGTACTGCTGCTGCAAAATAACAAAATGTATGAAATGTCAGTGAAATAAACCTGATTCTGATTCTAACTCTATTCCTTCCATTTGCCTCTTTGCTTTTGTCTGCTTCCACCTCCCTTTGCCTCACAACTTCACTCTTCCTCCCCGCTCAATCTGCCCATCATCTCTAACTCCACCTCGCCCTCCAGTCCTCTAGTCCCCTCAGTCTACCTATTACCTCTTGCCCATACCTCATCACTCCCCTTCTCCTCTTTCTACAGGCCATCTCCCTCCCCCTCCACACTGGATACAGAATTTCAACCTGAAATAGTGATATTTCCCTTCCTCCTGCAGATAATTCTCATCTAGCTAAAAGGACTTCTCAGTCACTGGCTTGCAGGGGACTGATTTGGAGGATGAGGACAGCACAATACAAAGCTTGTAGAACTGCCTCCTCACAGCCCCACTGACCTGCATTCAATCCCATTTGCAGTTGATATCTGGGTGGAGTTTGTATGCTCTCTGTGTGCAATTTCCCTTGCTGTTCCAGTTTCCTTCCAGATCTGTGCTGTATCTGGGACCAGCAGTTCCAGATACAGCACAGAGTGTTTCTGTGCTGTAATGTTCTATGGTTCTATCCCAGAGATGTGCAGGCTGGTTGGTTAACTGACCAGCACAAATTCCCCTCGTGTGCAGGAGAGTAGTGATGAGGAACCAATGGGAATATGGGGAGAATTTATGAAATGTGATTATAGTAGGATTAGTTGAGAATTGAACTCAGTAGGACAAACATCCCATCTCATTGTTGCATGACTATGTTCACTGAAGCTGAAGACAGTGCCACAAACCCTGCCTTCCCTAACACTAATGCATATGTTTAGCTGCTCTGAACATCTGGATGTAATCCCCCGGTGCCTCTATACATTCGGTTGTGGTGCCCTTGGCCTATTTAAATATTAGTTTGTGGTCTTGCTGGGCTATTAAGCATCTGGACACAGTCCTCGAGGCATCTGAGCATCTGGCTGTGACCCCCTAGGACGCTTATACTTAGCTGTGGTCCAACCAAGATGTTAAACATGTGGTTGTGCTGATCCTAAACCCCTAAACATTGTGTTATAGTTCCCTGGGCCTCCAACATGACAGCAACAAGGAGGGAGAGTTTAAAGTTTGGGCTTCATTATTGGAGGAAGGTGGCAAATGAGGGTGAAAAGGACTTTGGCTGGGAAACCGCACATGAGTTTTCTGGAGTTATGCCCCTATATTAAGCTGACAGAGACTCAGGAGACTTTGACTCTCGAAGAAAGTGTTCATTGATATCTGTCTCCTGCAAAAGGCCACCCATCTGGATTTCTCTGCCTATCTCCCGTCACAGTGAACTGAGATTGCCAGCCTGTGCGTCATAGAATACTGCAGCACAGAAACAGGCTCTTCAGCCTAACTCATCCATGCCATCCAACATGCCCACCCTCAGCTAATCCTATTTGCCCAGGTGTGGCCCATATCCCTCTAAACCTTTCCTATCCAAATTACTTATAATTTTTGTTATTTTACCCAATTCAACCACATCATTTGGCAGATTGTTCCATATATACACCACCCTCTGTGTGAAATTGTTGCCCTTTAAGTCTCTTTTCAATCTTTCTCCTCTTTCCTGAAACCTATGCCCTCTGTTTGTGGCTCTCTTTCCCTGGGAAAAAATTGCTTTAGGCAGGAGAAACCTCCATGTGTCAAATGACTCAGACTTATAAAAGGCTCTTCATTAATGGAGAGGCTTCTCCTCCCCTTCAAACTCAATAGACATTGCAGCCTTGTGGATTTGCCCAGAAGAAAGGTTTCTTCCTTAATTGGGGCTTCACATGGAAACGCCAGCAGTTTAACTAATAGAAAGGTCTATACCCCAGTGGCCATAATCAGACCTCGGTGGTCAATGGCACAGAACTAGAAAGCACATTTCATTCCAGGCAGCGATAGATGCTTCTTGGGTGATTAGAATTATTCCCTGAATCCACAATTCCATAATCCTACAGTCACCGCAAACTGCACAAAACAAATATATGGGATTATTCCATTTGATTTCCATCTCTATCCGAAACACTGGCTTCTAACTTGGGGTCCATATAAACATCAAAACAGGCAGATAATCAATATCTTTCTCAGGGCTATCTTGCTTTGGGAAACAACGCTATAATGAAATGATAATCCCCCTGCTGCTCTCTCCCACTGAGCACGTTGACTATTGTCTGGCATTCCTTCACAAATAAATGATTAATGAACTCTTAATAGATGCATTTTTGTCTGGAAGTAAATAAGTAAAACCCCATTCCTAGACTTCCACACCCGAGAATACCTTTATTTGTCAGCTATTGACCCACTGATAGAGATTAGTGGGTTCAACAGGTACACCACAAGTATTACTTTATTACAAGCACAGATTTAATGTGAAAGGATGGTCATGTTTAATCAAGCCGGGGAGATTTGTTTTAAGTGGACTCCGGATTCAGTTTGATTCCTTTCACAACCCCTGTTACCGGACTGGAATACAGAGCGACACACAAAATGCTGGAGGAACTCAGTAGGCCAGGCAATATCTATAAGAATGAGTCGATGTCTCAGTCCTCATCAGGAATGGAAAGGGATGGGTAAGAACCCAACATAAGAAGGTGGGGAAGGCGGGAGAGGACAGGTTCAAAGGTGAAGCGCATCTGGCTTCATCTATCACATTCGAGCCTGTCCGCCCTCCTCCCTTCACCCTCTTTTCTTCTGCTTTCCTTTCCAGCTCTGACGAACGACTCTTCATTCATTTCCACGGATGCTGTCTGAGCCGCTGAGTTCCTCCAGCAATTTTTGTGCGTGTCGCTCTGTATTCCCAGCATCTGCTGTGGCATTCGGGGCTGTGTCGGCCGAAGTTCTGATGCTCCATGCATGTGCTTCTTACTTTCTGATGCCCATGAAGAGCCCCTCATCAAGCTCCTGATCTACAGCGCAGGGAGAACATTCGGTATTTAGGTCCTTTCGCTCGGATATTCCGTTTGTTATCAGACGCGTTCAGCGCCGCTTCATCATTTAAACGGAACCAGGCATGTCGACATCATAACACCCTCTCAGCGCCATGCATGAAATTTCAGCCACAATTCAATTGAAAGTGAAAGGAACTGCTCAACTAATTGATATCCAATCTGATGAAATGCCTAATACTACCACTGATTTTGTTTGCCCTATATTCTCGTGATTTTTCCAACAATTTATCCCGTTACTGACTCACTTTGGACAATAGAAACATATAATTAATGCTTTTCATTCATCGGCGGAAGAGTGCCTACCTGGATAGATATATAATCATGTCGCCTGGATTTGTTCTGCTCCTTTAGAATGACATTTCCTTTGTCCGAAAGTACCTCACCGCCTGCGCTTTATTTCTGCGTCCTTGTCAACACCCGAGTGGCTTCTAGACTGAAATATGCTCTTTTTTTTAAAACAACAAAGCACACACAAGCCAAGCGCAGAGCAGCTTCCAATTGGCTGTCCCGGAGTACCGTGTTTCGAAGTGTGAGGCTGAAGAGGGAATTGCTTTCCTTCGTATTCCTGTGATGACAGGAACAGGCTGAAGCGAGATAAGCACCGACCTCCCTGCTGTTGCTGTTATTGCCTGCCTCTCTTCAATTGCTTCGCGCAATAAATTACAGTTCTTCTGTTCTCTCTAAAATTTAGCGCTAAATCTGACTGTAAAATTTCAGCCTTGGCTTCCTAAAACTATAATCAAAGGCCATGTTGTCTCACAATTTAGCATTTTCAAAAAAACTTTAAGACTAAATGAAATGGGACAGTGGAAACACAGAGTTCTACAGATGCTGGAATTTGGAACAATAAACAGACTGATGGCAGCATCCATGGAGGGAAATGGACTGGAGTTCCCTCCAGCAGTTTCTCCGAATGGGATCATGGCCACTCTGGAGACCTGAAATATCCAAAGAACTGTTTTACTTTGGACAAGATCTTAACCGCTTTTGTCAAACATACTTAACTTCAAACTATGAAATCGGCAGTGGGTTAAAAATAAAAAATATTGATATAATAATAATTGGGCTTAGTTTACAATTTTGGGAGATAGTCAACATTATTACTGCAAAATCGTATTTAATAAAATTTATTCTGCATGCTAATTACCTCTCTTAACCTCTCTTATAGCTTACATTAGCTGGTTATTTATACCAAGTTTTGTGTTGCTCTTCAGAACCTTTTCAATGGAATTAAAATTCAAAAGCAGACACAATGAGCAGTTATTTCTAAATGTGTCCACCCAGCACAAAACAAGTAGGATGAATTATTTTATGAAAACATATTTTACATGAAGCTTGATTAAAATGTAAGAAAGTAGGGTTAAAAATAGGTGGCACTGAGAAACAGGTATGAGGATCAGAGTGCTGGATTGCCTGTGATGCTGCTCTGAGCATGCTGGCCTTTGTGAGACCGCTTTGCTTTGGAGACTGAAAGCAAAAGATCCAAAAGACCAGACTCAAGAATAGCATCTATTCCGCTCTCATAAGGTGATTGAACAGACACCATCAGATGGACTTTACCTCACGATCTGCCTCATTATGACCTTGAACTTCTTTGCCTTCCTGCACAGTACTTTTGTAACCATTTGATCTGCATGAACAGTATGCAAGACAAGTTTTTCACTGTATCTCGGTACATATGACAATAATACGCCACTTTACCATGTTATTGATTCTATGATTGTTTAGCAATAACTGGAACTGACTAATTTATTTTAAAAAGTTAGCTACTCATTCTAGTTTAAATAGAGCTAGTAATGTTAATGAAAATAACTGGTTGAATTAAAAGTGTTATCATTTATTTTGTGCATCCAAATCCTTTATTGATTTGTAAGTCCTTTATTTCTAAGTAAATTAGATACTAAAATGAAAATGAAATACTGAAATCATGGAATATCACAGAAATATCCAGGGAATTTTTGAATGCTTTCACTTCCATCTATTGGACACTCCTCTTTACTGGTCAGATCTCCACTTGGAATTAGTCCCTGAAAATCCAAACTAATAAGTCTGTACCTCAGTTGAAGACAGAAGGTGATGGAACCTGGAGCAGCAATCTGCTAGAGGGAGTCAGTGGATTGGGCAGCATCTGTTGAAGGGCAGGTATTGTCAACTTTCAGCAGGTAGTTTGTGTCCCTGATCCCATTTCTTCTTGCACTGCCTATCATCAATGAAATAGGATGTGTGAAGTGCTCTTTGATTGAAACACAAAACAAGTGATAAAGAGATGGCAGCTTTATTTACCTTCTGACCATATTAGTCCCCATTTGATGGAAAAGAAAATTGGTCTTAATGACATTAGAGGCTGATGATTCATTATCTTCCATTTTGCACTAATGCTGAAGGCCAATTTACCATTCAACTCCTCAACAAGAACATCATCTGCATCTGTCACATTGCATCTCCGTTAGCTGTTTAGGACTCTTCAGTACCGGTGAGTTTTAGGAGGTCAATTGGTTTGGGAAGAGGTCATTTCTAATTGACCATTCATTTCCAGTGACCATGGGTCCAGTAAAATTATATTAAAATTTATAGACTTGTGTTAGCACAATTTTAAAAAGTGCTTGGAAGTTGTGAAAGGTATTTAAGCATTTTTTAAACGTATCTGTTTAAGGTTAAAAAACAGCCAGATGGAGCACACTGCAGCTGGAGTTCAGCACAGACTCTGTTAAACCTTCGTGTTTCAGCCCTGCCTAATAACACTAAAGATGACACATGATCCCTACAGTGTTATCCTAATACCAACACACTCTCAACAACATCTGAGGACCACATAATTACAGGGCACAGCTGCAACATAAGCAATCAAGCTTGCTGATTATGCTAGTCAGTGCCTTCCACCTCATCCTTCGTCTGTATGATTTAAACTGGCAGACTGGTAATTTGATGTATTATTGTCGCGTAGAGTGAAACTTTTGTCTTGTAAACCATTCATACCGATCAGTTTATTACAGCAATGCAATGAGGTAGTACAAGGAAAAGCAACAACAGAATGCAGAATGAAGTGTTACAGTTACAGGGAAAGCGCCTACAGGTAAACAAAAGGGGTAAGGTAGACTGTGAGGCCAAGAGATCATCAGGTAAATCTATGAAATTCATTGCCACAAATGGCTGTGGAGCCAAATCATTGGGTATATTTAAAGTGGAGGTTGATTAGTAAGGATGTTAAAAGTGACAGGGAGATGACAGGAGAATGGGATAGAATGGAATAATAAAGCAGCCATGACCAGACTCAATGGGCTGAATGGCCTAATCCTGCTCCTATGTCTTATGGTCTTAACATACTAGGGAACTGCTCAATAGTGCTATAGAAGCTGTCCTTGAGGCTATTGATAAGTGCTTTCAGGTTTTTGTATCTTTTGCCCAATGCGAATAGGGAGAAAAGAGAATGTCAAGGGTTGCTGGGGTCTTCGACTATGCTAGCTCCTTTACTGATGCAGTAAGAAATGTAGACAGAATCCACACAGGGGAGGTATGTGATGTGCTAAGCCATGTGTAATGTCCATGATGTGCTAAGCTGTGTCCACCATTACAAATTGGTGATTACTAAGGTGGAAATGTCACATTTCTTCAGCCTCCTGAGGAAGTAGAGGCACTGGTAAGTTTACTTGGTACCCACGAGCTTGGATCAGGACAGGCTATTGAAGATGTTCACTCCTAGATATGAAGCTCCCAACCCTCTCAACCTCAGCAAAGTCACTGTAAACAGGTGCATACATATGCAGACACCCCCACCCCCTTTGTAAAGTCACTGAGCACCTCCTTTGTTTTGGATACATTCAGGGAAAGGTTGTTTGTCAGGACTCCATGTCTCTAGGCAATTGACTTGAGATTCAGCCACTATGGTGGTAACAGCTACAAGCCTGTGGGTCCAAATAGAAGAGAGTTTGATCAAGATGTATTGGGTGTAGAGCAGGGAGTTGAGGATGTAGTCTTGTGGGACACTAGTATCGTGCTGGAGCTGTTTCCGCTTGTCCTTTCTGATTGTGGTCTGTTGATCATTAAGTCAAGGATCCATTTGCAAAAGGAAGTTGTTGAATCCCAAGTCTAGGAGTCTAGAGATGAGCTTGCTTCAAATTATAGTATTGAAGGCAGAGCTGTAGTTAATGACTATGGGTTCAGGTGCATTGGAAGCTGTCAGGATGGGTAGTAATAATCGAATCCTCTTCTGTTCAAAACATGCAAAGAATGTGCTAATCTTATCAGGTTTGGATGCGCTGGTGTCGACGATACTGTCTGACTTTATTTTGCAACTCATTATAGCATGTAAGCCCTACCGCAACTAACAGCTGGTCTGGGTCTTGATTTTAGATTGATGTTACCTCTTGGCATCCCTGCATTGCTTTATGGAGGTGGGTCTTGATTTCTTCTAAAGGCCAGCGTCACCTGTTTTGAAAACCACAGTCCTATACTTCAGCTGGAAATAGAAATCATGGTTTCTGGTTTGAGAAAACCCCGATTGTCATCTTTGGTGAACAGTCCTCAACAAACTTGCTGACAAAGTCCATGATGGTGGTGGCATACTCATCTAGGTTGACAGCTGAACTTGGACCAACCTTCCAGCTCATGTAGAAACGTATCTATTTCTTCAGGCCAGCACTGTGCCACTTTCTGTACTGGATCCTGACATTTCAGCTTCTGCTTGTCTGCAGGGAGAAGGTCAGCCTGGTGGTCTGATTTACTAAAGTGTGGCAAAATGATAATTGACTTTCTCTCACAATCCACATAAGCACATCCTGAAATAACCTGCAATTGTAAACAAGCAGCATCACCTAATAGATGCTGATTAGTTTATCACAAGATTTATGAGTTACTGTAAAAAATGTAAAATGGTGGTTACTTCTTGTGGATTGCTATTCAAGTATTGTCCTTCTTCAAATGTACAGTGAATGGCCAATTTCAGGCTATTGAATGCAGTTGGTTCTGATGACCTGATATTCCTTAAGGAGGTAAAACCTTCCACACATTGAGAATGTAACAGAGAAAAGACATGGCATTGGAAATTCTTCTGGTTTTAAAGTGAGGGTTATCCAGAAAAGATCTTGCCAGTGATTTGAGCCCTGGAAGCTATGAGAAGCCAGCCGAATGTGGGTAAATGGGACTAACATACAACGGTCAGCATTGGCACGGTGAGCCACAGGGCCTGTCTCTGTGGCTTACAACTCTTTCAGGCAAGGGCAGAAGCCCATAATGGCCATACAGTTGATGCAGATAAATCATCCAATCACAACTGGGGAGAAGTGTAGTATGTCCCTAGGGATATGCAGACACGAGGGTGTTGGTGATCAATGACTGTCATTTTGCCAGCAATCAGCAACACCCACGAGATTGATCATGAAAGAGAGACATGGCTGTTGTCTTGGTAAGTCATCTCTGCATGCTGTATCATAGCTGAAATATGACGGCTCTTGACCTCTTCTGATGTCTAGCATTAAAACTCCAAACACCACTAATGGCCAAGTGGAAAGTGATCCGAACCCAAAGACTTAATGATTTTTGTTCCATACCAAACCTATACTGAGCCCTTCGGGCCATGGGTGGGAAAATGAGGCAGCAATTCCCAACACTGTCCATAAGGTGCTTGTGCACTCTCCTGTAACCGCATGGATTTCTTCCAGGCATTCCGATTTCATCCCACATTCCAAAGGCATATACTTAGGGTTATGATTGGGAGAGTGCTTCACCAAGCACCTACGTTCCATCTGCCAGAAAAAGCAGTATCTCCCAGTGGCCACCCATTTTAATTCTACTTCCCATTTCCATTTTGACATGCCCTCTACTGTAGCGATGCCAGTAATGCCCACTCCCCTTCACCATTCCCCATTCCCATTTCCCTCTCTCACCTTATCTCTTTACCTGCCCATCACCTCCCTCTGCTGTTCCTCCTAATTCCCTTTCTTCCAATTTCTCTGTCCTCACCCATCAGATTCCCCCTTATATTGTCCTGTACCTCTTTCACTAATCAACTTCCCAGCTCTTTACTTCACCCCTCCAGTTTCACTTATCACCTTGTGGTTCTTCCTCCCTTCCCCCACTTCCTTACACTGACTCCTCATTTTGTTTTCACTCCTGCTGAAGAGTCTCGGCCCGAAACATCGACTGTACTCCTTTTCATAGATGCTGCCTGGCCTGCTGAGTTCCTCCAGCATTTTGTGTGTGTTGCCTGGATTTTCAGCATCTGCAGATTTTCTCTTGATTATGGTTAGGGTTAGTTAATTGTGGGTATATTATGTTGGCCCCAGGAACATAGCACCACTTGTGGGCTGCCCAGCACAATCCTCACTGACTTGATTTGACACAACTGATATATTTCATTGTATGTTTCAATGTATATGTGACAAAAAAAGCTAATTTTTAAAGATCTTTAATTCTTTAAACAGAGCTGACCAAACTCAGGAACCTTTTCAACACTGGAAGAAAAAGTCTTATTGCGGTCAATACTGCAGTTGATTAAGACCAGAGATTACATGTAGAAATATTGATCAAAACACCCTAACCTGAATTATATATTACTGATCATTGGGCTTGAATTAGGAACTTGGGTTTTGTATTGTGGACAGTCTGAGTAAAGGTGGCACGTGAAAACTGCAGGAGTGTGCACGGACATTCAATAATCTCTCCTTTCCTTTGGTCCACCAATTAGATATTCGGGGAGTGGGAGCCAATGCAGTTCACGTGGAGATCTGAAGTGTTATATACAGTCAGTGCCTCTTTATTAGTTTCATCTATACATCTGCTTGTTAATACAAAATATCATACGGCAGCAGGATATTTTGTGCACAAAATGCAGGCATGGTCAAAGGGTTCAGTTGCTGTACAGACAATGGGGTAGAAATGTGGTCTAAGTGACAATGACCATGAAAAGATGATTGGTGCCAGACAGGGTGGTTTGAGTATCTCAGAAACTGATGATCTGCTGGGATTTTCATACAGAACAGTCTCTTGAGCTTACAGAGAATGGTGCGAGTGTGCGGCAGCTCTGTGAAAAAATGCCTTGCTATTGAGAGCAATCAGCAGAGAATAGCCAGACTGGTTCATGCCGACAGGAAGGTGACAGTAACTCAAATAACCACATATTACAAAGTGGTGGGCTGAACAGCGTCTTTGGTCACACAACACATCAAAACTTGAAGTGGGTGGGCTACAACAGCAGAAGCCATGAACATACACTCAGTGGCCACTTTATGAGATGCAGGAGGTACTGTGCCTGACAAAGCACTGAGTGGAAGTGCAGCCCTTTGCTGAGCTTCCAATCCCCACAATCCATGTGTCTGCTCTAGCTGACACTGTTCAGGTAAAAGTGGTCAAAGATCATCCACCAGCTCCTGGAATAATCCTGGAGGTCCTTAATGATGGAAGCTGACTGTTTGCGGTATCACCATTTGAAGATGTCCTAAATGCTAGACATGCCTTTTTAAGGAACTGCCCTTAGCAGATGGCCTCAGTGCTGGGGAAGCTAGTGCCCCGAATGACTGGCTGAGTTTACAACCCTCTGCAGCTTTTCCGATCCTGTGCAGTCGCTCCTCCATACCAGAAAGTGATGCAACCAGAGACAGAGTCAGGCTACAACCAAACCATGATGACCCATCCTTCCATTTGTGAATGGGACAGCCTGGAGGGACATGGCCCACAGCAAACTAGGAACACTCCAAGCTAGCACTGATGTGCCAAACATCCTGTGCCTGGTGCAGGGTCCATGTCAACCCAAGCACTTTTCACAGGCTGTGTGGACTCCATAGTTTTTAACAGGTGAGGACCTCCGTCGGTCAGAGTTGACCATGGATATTGCATCCTAGCTGGGCAGTACGAAATGGAGAGCAAGCTGTTGTCCATGTAGCAAGCTCCCCCTCGCCATGCATCTGATGAACCCGAAGGAACGGCAGAGACCAATACAATTCGGAACTGGAATCGTCACAGCAGTTGCCAGATAACATTGACTCAAAGTCGGACTGCCTTAGGGACTCCAGCTCCGGATTTTTCTCTCGGGGTTTACTCCCAAGCTCTTCCCATGAGTGGGTGTTGCCACTACCTGGCTATAACAACCTGAAGGAACTAATTAGATCTGCAGGGCTACAATGGTGCAGTGGCACACCTAGTTAATCTGCTGCCTGATAGCTCCAGGGAGCCATGCTCAATTACACACACACACACACACACACACACACACACCTCAATTCAGTTCGAGAAAGTTGAATGAAACATTAAAATTCAATACCAGAATCACCAAATTAGCTGCCAGCTTCATGTTGATACGGATGCCTTTAATTAACAGTGTTAAGTCTTACAATCAAATATTTGATTCAAAGTGATCAGGAAAAATAAAGAAGTATTCACCTAAAATATGTTGACACTTCAACTGGTTATCTGGAATCATATGTCAGGTGTAAACAGCTGGGATCAAACAAATCCCTTGAGGGGTATTATGGATATAGGAGCGCACTTATGGGGGATAAAAGATGACATGCGATAACATTGAAAGATAAAGGAGAATACACAAGTACATCAATAGAAGAAAAAATGACTAAGTTGAGAATAGGTACTTTTAAGAATCAGCATGGTCATCTATGTGTGGGGCCAACTCAAATGGGCAAGCTCTTAAATGAATACTTCTCAATTATATTTACCATGGAGAGGTTCATGGAAGTTAGAGCATTTAGGAAGGAGAAAGTACATAAAACTCAATAAATGTGCATCCTAGGATATTGTGGAAATCCAGGGCAGAAATTGCCGGACACTAGGCAAAGATATTTGGATCATTGTTTGCAATGGGTAAGGAACTGGAGGCCTGGACCGAGGCTAATATTTAGACTTTAAGAAGGGTTCACAAACACAAACCAGGTAACTGCAAGCCTGTGAGCCAAACATCAGTAGTGGGAAGGGGACTCTGAGAGAAAGGATCTACCTGTATTTGGAAAAAATAAGAATGAATTAGGAAGAGTGATAGTCCCTTGTCTTCACTAATCCCTCTTCACTAATCTCCCTCCTGGCATTTATCCCTGTAAGTGGAATAAGTGCTATATCTGTCCATTCACATCCTTCAAATCTGTTAGAGTTGTCTACTGTATCCAGTTATCCCGATACGGCCTCCTCTACATTGATGAGACCCGGCGTAGATTGGGGGACCGCTTTGCAATCACCTCCGCTCCATCCACAAAAAGCAGGAATTTCCAGAGACCATCCATTTTAATTTCAGTCCCCATTCCCATTCTGATATGTCCCCTTCTCTTCTACCATGATGATGCCACTCTCAGGTTGGTTAAGAAACACCTCATATCCCGCCTGGGTAGCCTCCAATCTAGAGACATGAACATCAATTTCTCCAACTTAGAGTAATGTTTCTGCCTTCACCCTTACTATATTTCAGTTCTTCACTCCGCACTCTTACACTCTTCTTTTCATTTGCCTATCACCTCACTTGGTGCCCTTCCTTCTTCCCTTTCTCCTTTGGTCCACTCTCCTGTGCTATCAGATTCCTTCTTTCCCGGCCCTTTACTTCTCCACTTATGACCTCCCAGCTTCTTACTTCATTCCACTTTCCCCGCCCACCTGGTTTCGCCTATCACATTCTTGCTTCTACTCCATCCCCTCCCCCATCTTATTATTCTGGAACCTTCCCCCTTCCTTTCCAGTCCTGATGAAAGGTCTCAGCCTGAAGCATCAAATGTTTATTCATTTCCAGATGCTGCCTGATCTGTTGAGTCTCTCCAGCATTTTGTGTGTGTTGCTCTGGATTTCCAGCATCTGCAGGATTTCTTGGGGTTAAGAAGAGTCTTCATGGCATTGTGCATGGGAAATTGTGTTTCACAAATTTGACAGAATTATTTGAAGAGGTGACCAAGAGGATTAACAAGGGTAGGGTGATAAATATTGAATGCATTAACTTCAGCAAAGCTTTTGATTACGTCCCACATGGTAGACTGTTCAGAAGGCTAGATCTGAAGGTGCAGAAATTGGCTTGGTGGCAGGAGATAGAAGGAGGTAGTGGAGACTTGCTTTTCAGACTGGAAGCCTATCACCAACAGTGTGCCATAGAATTTGGTTGAGAATATAGGCATCATGGTTGGTAATTTTTGCAGATAACACCAAAATTGGTGGCATAGTGGATGGTGAAGAAAATTCTCTAAGATTACAACAGGATCTAGATCAGAGAATGTGGGCTAATAAATAGCAGATGGAATGTAACTCAAGGCAAGTGTGAAATTTTGGGAAGTTAAACCAGGCAGTAAATGACTGTTCCTTGGAGATCAAGCGGTCCATGTACATGCTTCACTGAAAGAGGTGATACATAAAGATAGTTTGTGCAGTAGATGCTTGGCACTCTTGCCTTAATTGGTCAGGGCACTGACTTCAAATTATGAGAAGCACAGATAAAGAGAATTGTCCCTGTCTCTTCCACAGGGTAGAGAGCATAGGTTTAAAGTGAGAGCAGAAAGAATGAAAGAGAACCTGAAGGGGGATTTCTTCATACAGAAAGTGGTGAGTGTAGGGAACGAGCTGCCAGAGAATGCATCAGAGCTGGGTATATTAAAATGTTTAAAGGACATTTATTCCAGAACAGAGACAGGAAAGGTTTAGAAGGAGATGGGCCAAATGCAGGGAAACGATTGGCAGTAATGAATTGGGCCAAAGGACCAGTTTTATTGTTGCATACCTCTATGATTCGATCCCAAAGACATGCAGACAATAGTTTATAGGTGGCCACTGTAAGTTACCCTGAGTGTGTGGTGGGTGGTGGAACATGAGGGAAGTTGACAGAAGTTGGGGAGAATAAAATCTGTAAATAATTAGTGCAAATTAAGTTTTTGTTGGAAAATCTGGGATCATTGGCCAGGAAAACTTGTTTTAGTGCTATGTGACTCCAGGACCTCTAATAATTAACTGTGATGTAAATCCAAAATATTAAGAGAATAATGGAAAATACAGTTGATTTTGAGAAATTTGTTGCAACTGATTTACGTAACCAGTGATTTTCAAGGAACTCTAATGCACTGTCTCTAATTAGTGACTGTTTTTGAACATCACTTAATTAACTTTTAGTCATACAGTCACGCACTAGTGAACAATAACCAATAGAACAGATCAAAGGCATTTTAAAACTGTGGCTCGATAATGAATGCAGTCTAACAAATAAATTCATCAATGTTTGCAGTAATTAATTCACAAAACACAGAATACAACTTGTCTAATTTTACTGTTGATGTCATCGTATTGGTAATGTAGCAGAAAATCTAATGCACCTGCAAAATTGCTGTTACATTAAAAAGGCAGAGGAGATAACACTTCCTGAAATCAGGATTTGTGATAATTAAAATTATTATATAATATTATAAGAATATTGACATTTCATTATCGGAAAACAGTAATTTCACTTCAATTAAATTACTACACCACACCACACCACACCGCACTTCTAAAGGACCCTGGGATGTCTTAAAGGCCATGAAAGGCATTACAGAAATGGAAGCCCAAATGTTTTATTCTGAATAATGATGAGAAGAAAAATTGATATAGGTAATGCACATTGAAAACAGCTATGCTTTCTCTAAATGCTTAGTGAATGTTAAAGATTGCATATTTCTTTCTCCTCTTGTAGGGAGAGCACATTGATAATTGTATGCCTTAGGAATGAATCAATTTTCCATTTGATTCAAACTCAGTTGCCCAGGGAAGAAAAATGTATAAATAAAATGATACCAAGTCCAGATAAAATATTCTGTTTGATGTTTGAATTAGAATAGAGCCAAATCAAAAGGGTTCCTCCTAAATTAGAAACCGCTTTCAATCTCGAGGCGCATCGTTTCTCAGACAATTACCATGATACACTGCTGAAGCTGTTGAATAAGAGCAATCTTTTTCAGTTGGAGATTATATTAAAAACCTTCAGGAATAGAGCCGGCCACAGCTGACAACCCAAATGAAGATGCAGTTATGCATCACCTTTGTCCACAAAGTTCTTCACCATGCAAGACTTATTCTCCTTCATCTACTCATTGACATTTCCTGTACAAGTACTACATGTGTGATAAGCCAGAAAATTACATCATTTGCAACTTATCATCATTGAATATAAATAATGTAAGCTCAAACGAAGTGTGGCCAATCAAAGAAATACACACTTGTATCTAATCTTCACCTCTGCTGCACAGGAATGAGACACCTGCCATACTGCTGCACTTCATAATTTAAAGATAAAGGGAAGAAACCTAAGCTACGTTGCTTCATGATGGCTGTGATCGCCTATGAAATTACTGTTTCCATAGTGACAGTGTCGCCTGTGAGGAGATCAACGGGAGAGAAGAGTGGCTTTTGGGATTAAATAATGTATAAGTGAGAATTCAATTTCAAATCATTCCAGCTATTTGAATTCACACAAGAGGTATTTCAAACTCCAGATTCGAGAGGTTTATAGTTTTCAGCTTCCTTGACAACAAATGGGTTTTCCATAAAGCAAAAATTATTTAAATATTTAATTATATTTAAATATGATCAAAGGAAAGGACTGCTAAAATAGTCTGATTTAAATACAGGAGCAGAAAACTGCAATTTTTGACCTTTTTTTAATTGACATATAGCCGTCTGGCCCTTCAAGCTGTTCCACCCAGCAATCCCCCAACTTTATCAATTTACAATGATCAATTAACCTACCAACCAGTATGTCCCTGGATTATGAAAGGAAACCGGAGCACCTAGAGCGGGGGTGGGAAACGGGTCCAAGTGGCTCTTTCAGTGGTAAAGGTTGCTGACCCCTGACCTAGAGGAAACACATGCGGTCACAGGTACAACGTACAAACTCCTTAGAGGCAGCAGCAGGAATTGAAACTGGGTCGCTGGTACTGTAAAGCATTATGCTAACACTACTGTACCACGTTGGTCAAAATTCAAACAAAAGTCCAAAATGATTGGAAGCTCTGTGTATCTCCCATGGACTAAATGAAGATGTTTTGCCAAGCAGTCACCTGATCAATATGAGTCATCTCCAATGTAAAGAAGGTCATTAGCAAGCACTGAGTTCAAAAAAAAAATGGAAGGAATGCAATCAAATTCTAGTTTCACCTGGATGATGGGAAGGGAAAAGGTCTAAGGTCAGGTGTCACATCTCACATCATACATAGGAAACTCCATGTGAAGGGAAGTGCTAGGTAAAGAATTACAATTTGATTTACAGATTGTGGTGATTGTGACCAATGTCTTATACATAGTACAGGATGGAAACAGGGTCTTTAGCTCGTCTTGTCAATACAGGCCATGGTGCCAGTCCCATATTAATCCCATTTGTCCACATTTGATCTATGTCCCTACAAACCACTACTAACCATGCTTTATCCAAATGTGTTTTAAATGTTGTTATCCTACCTGCCTCGATCACCTTCTCAGGCATCCGGGCCATATATACTGAGTAGCCACTTCATCATCATTCCTGTATCTAATCTGCCCCCCCCCCCAACATCCAAAATCAATTTCTACCTTTGTACATTATCTTAGTGTTGTAATCAATCCTGAGAAATACTTCCATTTCCAGTTCCTACACTTCTGTTCTCCTTCTTCTTCTGTCCATATCCAGGAGAAGGTTCTCCTCCTCACGGTCCACCTCATTAGTCTCCATTAGGTGCACATTTTCCAACACAATGAACACGATGCGTTTCCTCAAGAGACGCATTCGCAAGAGATAGTTCCCTTCAGGATGTCCACATCTCCACCAATACCACTTCTCACACCTCCTTCCTCTGTAAATACAGGAGATGAAACAACTGCCCATTTGGCCCTTCTACTCCTATATGCCTGCCTAGTGAAACTGGAAACTCACTTGTACTTCTTCCAGTTCAGTGAACTGATCACAAAGTGGATCGCTTCACCTCGGGGGAACTGAATGCAGACTGAATGAACTCTTTGCAGAGCACCCTCATGCAGCATAGAAGGGCAACACTGATCACTCAGTTGCTTGATTCATTATTTTTTCTATCCTGCTTACCCTCTCACTGTATTATATTTGACACTTTCTGATGACATGAAAATTAGTTGTGTTGTTGATATTGAAGAGGTTAGTCTTCGGCTACAGAATGATATTGATCTGTTGTTAAGTTGGGCAGGGGGTTGGCAAATGCAGTTTAATTCCGATAAGGGTAAGGTAATGGATTATGGGTTATTTCCTGACAGTAGGATGTACAGTATACCAGGAATTGGAGGGTCCTAGGGACTGTTGAGGAATATAGGTACTCTGGTATACAAGTTCAAAAATCCCTGAAGATGACAACATGGTTACACTGGGCAGTGAAGAAGGTTGCTTTGATTAGCTAGGGATTCAGATATAAGTGCGGATAGGTTGTGGTACAGCTTTATGAAACTTTGGCCAGGTGACAGCTGGAATAGTCTACTCACCATACCAAAGGAAAGATGTGATAGACTGGGGATGTTTCAGAGGAGATTCACCAAGATGTACTCTGGGATAAAGACTTTCATTTCAGAGTCTGAAGCTGTTTTTTTTTAATTTAAGACATAGGAGCAGAATTAGGTCATATAAAAAATTGTGTGAGGCATAGAGAGGGTAGATGCAAAAAAAACATATCCCCGTGGCAGGAGGTGTTTAAGACTCTAGGTTCAATATGAGGAATAAGCGGTTTAGAAAGAATCCAGGGAAGATTTTTTTTCAACCTGATGGTGGTTGTAATCTGGAATGTTCTGCTTGAGAAGGTGATGGAGGCAGCTACTGTTACAATATCTTAGAAGTGAACATGAGCTGTCTAGACGTACAGACTGTGGACCAATGGCTGGCAAATGGGATGAGTATAGACAGGTGCTTGATGTTCAACATGGACATTAGTATGCCTGTTTCTGTGCTATATGACTTCATGAAAGTTCTCAAGGAGTAACAGAGACACATCTCCGATGGATCACCACGGACTTAGGACAAGAATGTAGCAAAGGAGAGTTGTAGAGAAGAATGAAGTGAATACTGTGATTTAATGGAAATCAGATGGGATTCTTGCTTCTGATGGCAATTAAATGTATGAAGTTGCTTTCCTGAGAGTAAATATTTTACCTTCTGTCTCCTTTGCATAATTTTGTGCAGCTACTCTGAGGGAAAATAAATACAGTAAATTGCTGGTTTTGACTTTTCAGTGCTGTTTATAGTTTTAAATTATTCTGTACAATGGCTTTTTTATATTTCATTTTAAACTTTCCAGTCAAAAATAAATAGTTGCATTCCATTAAAATATCTGAATGTTTCAACCATTTTGTCAACTTTCCTTGAACTGCAGAGGGTTGAAAGCTGATTATCGGATATGTCTCTCACATTCCATCATTCATCATTCCTACTGTATTTGATACAGTTAAAGACATCTTACAACACCCTGGAGATACATTTGATTCCACATCACACAGTATAACAGCAGAGTCAGAGACAGGTGGAGGTGACTGCCATCAAATACTAGCATTTGCAATTAACTGCTTGGGCTAGTTCTATATTTTTGTATTTCTCATTGAAAACATGGCTTCACTCCCTCTGCAACTGCGAGTGATTGTAGGAGCTGATGAGTGACACTTCAGTCCATTACAAAACAATCATTCTCTTCCTCTGTGAATCTAATTAGCAAATTGAAGAGATGCCTGACAATGTCACTTTGCTACATACAAAATAGAAGTTAGAATGCTGACAGTAAAATAAAAATCTTACTTGTACAACTTTTAATTGAAGGTGCTCTGTGATTCTGTTGATGCAAATTATAATAATTGCAACAGGTTTTGCACTTCAGACTTTTAATGTACCTTCTGTGATTTTGCTTAACCAGGTGCTCATCGTGTCCAAAAGCATGCATGTGTAAAGAACATCCAAAGAACACAGTCTTCACAAAAAGGTATTGGATACCTTCTTATGTACTCTTAATGAAGATGGATATAATCCAATTCTAGGAAGTCAATCACCCTTTGACTGTAATTGGACTAAGAATGCAAAAAGCATCTGAAATTGGGAAGAAACAATGATAAAAGATGGCAGGAGTTTTGTGATTGGTGGTGTAATGCCCTGGTTAGGAACTTTACTGCTAATGCTTTACAGTATTTCATTTAGTAGCTTTCTGCGGAAGCAGTGTGTCCTGCTAATCGTGTTTGGGTTTCACTTAAAGATAAGGGGCTGTGATGTTCAACTTAGGAATGTTGTGTCAGCCAATCAGGATGGTGAAATTGGGAGAAGGTTTTAGAGAAAGCTGGGCGGAGAGAGATTTGTGACAGATACTGGTGGGGTTCATGGTCTTTTAATGGGAGATGGGGAGAGGAGAAGGGCCCGGAGAGATGGCCGTAGGATTTGGTCCGAGGAGAAAACACGATTGCAAGGGGTGCTTCGTGGATCAAAGTTGAAATTGAATTTGGATGTGACTGAGTAGTTTGTAGATGTGTGGCTGACTCTGAGGAGGTAAGTATCAGACTACAGGAAGATATATGTAGATAGTCCGGTTAATGGCAAAAAGTTTAATTCAGAGAAGTGTGAAGTGATAAACATCAACACAAGGGAAAATATAATAAATGGAGAATATTGACCAAGTCATAAACACAAGTAAGTCTTCAGATGCTGGAAATCCAAATTGCTGGAGGAACAGTGGGAAGAATAGTCCATGTATTGGGCTGAGGCCCTTCTTCAGTAATTTGGAAGACTTTGGAATTAATTCCTCAAATCCATAAAAACAGCATGACATGTCAATAATATGGTTAAACAAGGATACGGGCTACTTAATAGCCAAAACATTGAAGACAACAACATGGAGATTATGCTAGAACTCAACTGTACAACACTCTAGTTCAGCCACAGTTCCTTGAGTACTGTATATATATATTACAGGTCACCACCTTCCTGGAATGATATGATTTCCCGGGAGAAAGTGCGGAGGAGATTTATGAAGACTGGAAAATTGTAGCTATGAGAAGTAACTGATTACACTGTTATTTTTTTTATTTTGGACAGAAGAGGTGGCGGGAGGTTTAAATGAGGTGTACAAATTATGAATGATTAGAAAGAGCCTGGTTTCCTTTGTAAAGAGGTCACAGGACAACTTTAAATAAACTAATAGAAAGAATAATGAATGAAGAGATGAAGAAATATTATTCATTCGGTATGATAGTCCTCTGGAAAACAATCACTGGAAGTGTGCAAGAGACAAAGATTCTAAACTCCAATAAACAATCTGCTGGAGGAACTCAACAGATCAAGCACCATCTGTGGGGGAAAGGAACTGATGACATGTCAGCTTGAACCCTGAAAAGCTGACAATTCCTCTCCTGCCATAGATGCTGCTTGTCCCACTGAGTTGCTCCTGCAGATTATTTGCTGTTGCTCCATATTCATGTAGCTGCAGACTCAAGTGTCTCATCTCCAAACTCCACCTGAGTGTGTACTTGCAGAACTATGTACTGATCTAGTGTCAGAAGGGGAGAGGGGGTATTATACTTATCAGCACAGATACAATGGACAGAAAATCCACATTCACTGTCATATATTTTTTAATAATTCCCTCATTCTCAACTGTTTGTTCTCATTTCAGATTCTGAGCAACACTTTCTTCATTTGTCTGATAACGCAGTCCCAAGTGTTATAGAAAGCTAGGTGACAATGTGGGGACGATGAGATTTTGTACAGAAAGCTGGTACACTCTGAAGTAAAATTATAAATCTGTGCATTATCCCACACACAGCAATTCAGGAACAGCTTCTTCCCATAGAACCACAGAACCATAGAACATTACAGCACAGAAACAGGCCTTTTGGCCCTTCTTGGCTGTGCCAAACCATCTTCTGCCTAGTCCCACTGACCTGCACCCGGGCCATATCCCTCTCATCCATATACCCGTCCAAGTTTTTCTTAATGTCAAGCATTCACCACTTCATCTGGCAGCTCATTCCACACTCCCACCACTCTCTGCGTGAAGAAGCCCCCCCCCAATGTTCCCTTTAAACTTTTCCCCCTTCACCCTTAACCCATGCCCTCTGGGTTTTTTTCTCCCCTAGCCTCAGTGGAAAAAGCCTGCTTGCATTCACTCTATCTATACCCATCATAATTTTATACACCTCTATCAAATCTCCCCTCATTCTCCTACGCTCCAGGGAATAAAGTCCTAACCTATTCAACCATTCCCTGTAACTCAGTTTCTCAAGTCCCAGTAACACCCTTGTAAACCTTCTCTGCACTCTTTCAACCTTATTAATATCCTTCCTGTAATTAGGTGACCAAAACTGCACACAATACTCCAAATTCAGGTCTCACCAATGTCTTATACAACCTCAGCATTATATTCCAACCCTTATACTCAATTCTTTGATTTATAAAGGCCAATGTACCAAAAGCTCTCTTTACGACCCTATCCACCTGTGACACCTCTTTTAGGGGATTATGTATCTGTATTCCCAGATCCCTTTGTTCTACTGCACTCCTCAGTGTCCTACCATTTACCTTGTATGTTCTACCTTGGTTTGACCTTCCGAAGTGCAATATCTCACACTTGTCTGTATTAAACTCCACCTGCCGATTTTCAGCCCATTCCTCCAACTGGTCCAAATCCCTCTGCAAGCTTTGAAAACCTTCCTCACTGTCCACTACACCCCCAGTCTTTGTATCATCAGCAAATTTGCTGATCCAATTTGCCACATTATCATCCAGTACACACATTATTATCTTCTGCCATTCAATTCCAAAATGGGCATTGAACCCATGAACACTACATTAGTATTTTTTTATTTCTGTTTTTGCACTATTTATTTAATTTAACTATTTAATATTCATATATACTTACTGTAATTCAGTATTTTTTCTCTATGTTTATCATCTGCTGCTACAAAGTTAACGAATTTCATAACATATGCCAGTGGTATTAAACCTAATTCTGAATTTTATGATTTTTATTTCGACTCTGCCCAGTCATTGGAAAGCGTCCAGTATTACTGCTGGTAAAGCTGCTGCCTCATCGCTTTAGCATCGTGGGTTCGATTCTCACATCAGTCACTGCCTGTGCGGAGTTTGCAGTTTTCCCTGGGTCTGCAAGCATTTCCTCTGGCTCATACAGTTTTCTCACAAGTCCCAAGGACAGGTGGATTGGTAAATTCATCATTACCTGTTGCAGTTCCACCATTGTGACTTGTTGATAAGTACCGTTCTAGTCCAAAATGGCAGGGCCCTGTGTAGTGGCAGGGCCATATTTCAGGTGCACCTGAACAAGACCTGTGCACTGAACAACGGAGGCACAATATACCACACGTGCTGGAACTTGGAGCAACAAACAACCTGTTGGATGAACTCAGAGGGTCAAGCAATATCTGCCGGAGGAAAGGACTTGTTGACTTTTTGGGTCAAAACCCTACATCAGATCTGAGAGTGGAATGGAGATGGCCAGCATGCAGAGGAGAAGAGGAATGGCAAGAAAGGATCCTGAGCTGATTGGTGGACTGAGGATGGATGTAAGATGACAGACAGGTAGTGCCATTTGTGGGGGGCGGGGTTAGCAGGGACAGACTTGAAAAGATGTGGCAGGTGAATGACAGATGGAAACAGATGAAAAGAGAGAGACGAAAAAGCAAAAAATGACAGATGGAGCAATGTTGGAGGGTGGGGTGTGTGAAGATAACAGACAGCTGCTGGAGGAAGATACGTAGAAACACAAAGGGCTACAAGAGCTGAATTTGGGTGAGTAAAGGAGATAAGAGTGAAAGCCATCAGAGGAAATGGAACAGTTGGAATCCCATGGGGTAAATAGGGGGATGGTGGGTACCTGTGTGAAGTATGTGGATGAAGCCAGAAGGGAGAAGGGGACAGAGATGGATAAAGGGGTCTGGAGGAGGGTAAGAAGGGGGACAAAAATGCAATGACTGGAGGATTAGAAGGAGGGGATGTAAGAGGGGACAGAGGGGAAGAAAAGAGAGGCATTGATCATATGAATAGTCGGAGGCCTTTTCCCAGGGCTGAAATGGCTGCCACAAGAGGGCACAGGCTTGAGGTCCTTGGGAGTAGGTATAGAGGAGATGTCAGGGGTAAGTTTTTTACTCAGAGAGTGGTGAATGCGTGGAATGGGCTGTCGGCAATGGTGGTGGAGGCGGATATGATAGGGTCTTTTAAGAGACTTTTAGATAGGTACATGGAGCTTAGAAAAATAGAGGGCTATGGGTAAGCTTGTAACTTCTAAGGTAGGGACATGTTCAGCACAACTTTGAGGGCCAAAGGGCCTGTATTGTGCTGTAAGTTTTCTATGTTTCTATGCTTAAAACAAAAAGGGAGAGGAGGTTTACTGGTTTACTTTAAAATGGGGGGGGGACACGGTTATTCATGCCATTGGGTTGAAACTACTGAGGCAGAATCTACCTTGTTGCTCCTGCAGTTTGTGTTGGGCTTCATTCTGGCAGTCAAGGGGAAAGAGATAGACAGGTCAGTGTTTGAATGGGAAGGGGAATTGAAATGGTCTGCAACTGGGAGCTTGGGATGTCTATTGCGGAATGAACGAATGTGTTCGGTGAAATGGTTGCCAAGTCTGTGTTTAGTCACATTGATGCAGGGGAGACCACATCAGAAGCATTAAGTGTAGTAAATAAGGTTAGAGGACCTTTGCCTTACCTGGAAGGATTGTTTAGGTCCTTGATTAGTGACAATGAAGGAGGTTCAAAAACAAGTGTTACATCTTCTGCAAGGACAGGGGGAGTGCCAAGGATGAGGGATGAACGGACCAGCAATCATGGCGGGATAGATCCGTCAGGCAGTGTTGATGGTGGGATCACATTGCAGCTGGTTGCAGATGGAGGGTGTGGAGACTCAGAGGATGAAAAGTAAGGCTAGGGGAAGTCTATTTCTGTTCTGACTGGGAGGAGAGCCAAAATACGAGAAACAGAGGAGATGTGAGATGGGCTCCATCAATCACAGCAGAGAGGAAGCCACAAACTTCCTCAAATAAGAGGACAGTTCAGATTTCCTGGAACAGAAAGTTTCACTTTTAATGCAGATGTAGCAGAGATGAGAAGCTTGGAGAAAGGAATGACTGCTGACACAATGGGAAGAGAAGCAGTCTAAATAGCTGTGAGAGTCAGTGGATTAGAAGCAAATGTCAATGTATACTTTGTGTCCTGAGATAGAGACAGTGAGATGTAAGAGAAATGTCTGTCCAAAATGACCTATGAAAGTGAGAGACATTTTGAAAAATGTAATTGAAAGCACCTACTCCATTTTGTTCCAAGGCTGGTGGTCTATGTACAAAGACAAAAATGTAGTGCTCTCACTTCTCAAGTTGCATAATCAGATCCTTGGCTGTTTTGTTCAGTGATGTGACTCAGTATTCAGCATTTGTCAATAAATATATATGAAACACTTTGTGTGAATTTTGACCCTGCTTTCCATGAGCAATATGTTAATAACAGGAGAATGCCTCACGTGGATAGCATGACTAAAAGGTATTTTCTGTTGTAAAGTGCCACTGGGCTCTATTTTCAGACATTACCCATTGCCTTTGCATAAGAATATCGCCTTAGACTATCAGACAGAATTTGGCGTTGTGCCACATAAGAATCGTTCATCGTAGATATGGGGTCCCTTTTTGCTCACCTCATCTATCTTGACCACAATGCTTAAACGTGCTGATCACAATTGCCAACAGTAGTCCTTGTTTTCATATCCAAATGCACTTTAAATGATATAAACTGTCCTCTGGCCAAAGGGAATACATGCCTGGAGGCAGAAGAAAAGGGTAAGGTTCTAAATGAATACCAAGTTTTTACCAAGGAGAAGGACAAGATGATGATGCGAACAGGAAGGAATATATTGATGTACTGGGGCACATTGAAATTAAGGAGGAGGTGTTGGTCCTCTTGAAGAATGTTAAGGTTAATAAGTCCTCAGGATACATAAGGAAGCAAAGTAAGAGTTTGTCAGGATCTTGGCCAAGATCTTTGTATTCTCTTATCCAAAGGCTAAGTTTCCCACAGCCAAAACCTTCCACAGCAACCAATGTAACCACAGGTCAATGAATATTCTGAAAGACCTTCTTGTCTGAGAAATTCATCTTTCATTTGCAGATAATTATTCTGTGAAGCCACACTCTACTGGTCATTCCAAAAGAGAAATTGTAACTATTTATCTACCTTTTGCCAAGCATAGTGTCCCAGTGTGTTTCACAGGAGAGTGGTGGAGAAACCATCAGGTTCTTGACCAAAGGGGTAACTTCAAAAAAACACACCTGCCTCATCATTGAAATGTCCCCACAACCAATGGACTCACATCAATGTCTCTTCATCTCATGCTCGCAATATTTATTGCTTATATGTTTATTATTATTATTTCTCCTTTTGTATTTCCAGTTTGTTGCCCAGTCCTCATATTCAGCAACCTAATTTTCAAAGTTCAAAGGGAATTTATTATCAAAGTACATATATGTCATCTTATACAATCATGAGATTCATTTTCTTGCAGGCACACACAGTAAATCCAAGAAACACAATAGAATCCATGAAAGAGCACATCCAACGGGATGGGAAAACAGCCAGTCAGCAAAAGGTAACAAACTATGCAAAGACAAAAAGAAAAAAAAAGTAGCAATAAATATTGAGAACATGACATGAAGAGGTCTTGAGAGTGAGTCCATAGGTTGTGAGAACAGTTCACCCTAATTCAAGACCCTGGTGGTTGAGGTGTAATAACTGCTCCTGAACCTGGTGATATAGATCCTGAGACTCCTGTATTGTCTTCCAGATGGCAGCACCAAAAGGAAAGCATGGTTTGGGTGGTGAGTGTCCTTGATGATGGATGCTGCTTTCCTGCAAAGGTAGATAAGTCACCTGAAGAAAATGGACTACACCCCAGGGTTCTGAAAGAGGTATCTGAAGTAATTGTGGAGGCATCAGTAGTGATCTTTCAAAATTCACTAGATTCTGGAATGGTTCTAGAGGACTGGAAAATTGCAAATGTCACTCCACACTTTGAGAAGAGAGGGAGGCAGAAGAAAGGAAGATTATAAACCAGTTAGTCTGACTTCAGTGATTGGGAAGCTGTTGGAGTCCATTATTCATGATGAGTTTTTGGAATATGTAGAAGCAGGTGATAAAATGGGCATAAGTCAGCATGGTTTCCTTAAGGGGAAATCTTACCTGACAAATCCGTTGAAATTTTTTGAGGAGATAACAGGGAAGGTAGACAAAGGAGAGTCAGTGGCTGTTGTTTACTTGGATGTTCAGAAGGCCTTTAACAAGATGCATGAGACTGCTTAACAAGGTAGAAGCTCATGTTATTCATCATCATCATCAGGTGCCGTGCCCAGTCTGAGCTTTGACTGCCACGGCCCACACACTCCTGTTTCGGGTCAAGTGGATCAATTCATTGGTATTCATTTCCAGTTCTCTGGCTGCTGTCTCCATCATCATTTGTCTTTGCCTTCCTCTTGCTTTCTTCCCTTTAATCTTTCCCATAATCACCATGCATTCTAACTCCTCTTTCCTAATCACGTGTCCAATGAAGTTACGTTTCCTTTTCATGATCTCATACATTATTTTTCTTTTTGTGCTTGCTCTGTTTATGACATCCTTGTATTAGAGGAAAGATACTACCATGGATAGAAGTTTTGCTGGCTGGCAGGAGGCAAAGAGTGGGAATAAAGGGGGCATATTTTGGTTGGCTACCAATGACTAGTGGTGTTCTGCAGGTGTCGGTGTTAGGACAACTTCTTTTCATGTTGTATGTCAGTGATTTTGATGATGAAATTGATGGCTTTCTGGCCAAGTTTGCAGACAATATGAAGATTGGTGTGAGAGCAAGTAGTGTTGAGGAAGCAGAGGGTCTGCAGAAGGATTTAGACAGATTGGGAGAATGGGAAGAGTGACAGTAGATGAAATATAGCTTAGGAAAGTGTACGGTCATGCACTTTGGTGGAAGGAATAAAGGCACAGACTATTTTCTAAATGGGTAGAAAATTTAAAAACCTGAGGTGCAAATGAACTTGAGAGTCTGGTGCAGGATTCACTAACGGTGAACTTACAGGTTGGGGAAGATAAATACAACGTGAGCATTAATTTCAAGAGGATGAAATGTTTTATAAGGCTTTGGTCAGATTATTGTGAGCAGTTTTTGGCCTCTTATCTAAGAAAAGATGTGCTGGCATTGGAGAGGGTCCAGAAGAATGATTCCAAGAATTAAAGTGTTTATATATGAGGAGCATTTGATGGCTCTGGGCATGTACTCACTGGAGTTTAGAAGATGAGGAGAGATCTCATTGAAACCTATCAAATATTGGAAGTTCTGGGTAAAGTGGATGGAGGGAGGATGTTTCTTATAGTCAATGGGTCTAGGCCCAAAGAGGCAACCTCAGAACAGGGGGACATCCATTTAGAACAGAGATGATGAAAAATTTCTTTAGCCAGAGGGTGGTGAATCTGTGGAATTTATTAGCACAGGTGGCTGTGGAGGCCAAGTCATTGTGTATATTTAAAGTTGATAGGTTCTTGATGAATCAGAGCATCAATGGTTACAGAGAAAAGGCAGGGGAATGGAGTTGAGAGAGATAATAGATCAGCCATGATGGACTGGTAGACCAGACTCAATGGGCTGAATGACCTAAATCTGTTCTAAAGGCTTATAGTCTAATTGCTTCCCAAATCTTGATGATGTGCACAATCCCTGAATGTCCACATCTGCTTTGACTGATGCCTTCTACTGAAGGAGATGGACTTCATGACTGAAGCACCCTGGGTGCCCATGACCTGCATCTGCTGAGACTGTGGTGACCTGAAGGATGTTGGGAGCCACAGAAAGATCCCATAGGAGATAAGTGTGAGGTGTAGACCAGGTCAAGTGTTGTCTGACCCGATATTAACTATCAGCATACATTACAGCCCCACTCATATGATTTTATTTCTGTCATCTTCTGAGAAACATTTTAACAAAACCCTTAGTTTATATTATGTTTAAAATGCTCACTATTGTTCATTCTATTGTGAGCCAACTTGTGCTCATATAGGATACGACCATCCAGGCCATGCCATCTTCTTGCAGCTTGCACATCCAGGGGTACAGAAGCATGACATCTCATATCACCTGGTTTAGGAATAGCTACGTCCCTCAGCCATTCAGCCCTTGAACTGAACGGCACAGCCCAAATCACTTCCTCAGTTTTACAACACTTTGATCTCTTTGCACGACAGTGGATTTACTTTGTGTCTTAATTGTGTTTTTGTAGAAGTTTAGAAGCACAGGAATGGGACAATTGTCCCACAATGTCGTGCTGAACCAGCTAAAAAGCAAGCCAAAGACACCCAAACACTAATCCCACCTACCTACACTGTGTCCCTATCCCTCCATCTTCCTCACATCCATGTGCCTATCCCTCCATCTTCCTCACATCCATGTGCCTATCCCTCCATCTTCCTCACATCCATGTCCCTATCCCTCCATCTTCCTCACATCCATGTGCCTATCCCTCCATCTTCCTCACATCCATGTGCCTATCCCTCCATCTTCCTCACATCCATGTGCCTGTCCTTCCATCTTCCTCACATCCATGTCCCTATCCCTCCATCTTCCTCACATCCATGTGCCTGTCCTTCCATCTTCCTCACATCCATGTCCCTATCCCTCCATCTTCCTCACATCCATGTGCCTGTCCAAACGTCTTTTAAAAGCCTCTAACGTATTTCTCTCTACCACCATACAAGGCATCCACCTCTCTAAGCAAAAAACTTATCCCTCAGATCCCCCTTGAACCTACTACCTCCCACCTTCAAAGCATCCCCTCTGGTATTAGATATATTTACCCTGGGAAAAAGATGCTCCCTGTCTACTCTATCATTGCCTCTTATAATCATATAAATCTCTGTGAGATCGCCCCTCAGCCTCTGCTGCTCCAAAGAAAACAACCCATGTTTCTCCAGCCTCTCATGATAGCATATGCCCTCTAAACCGGGCAGCATCCTGATGAATCTCCCCTGCACCCTCTCCAAACCCTCAACATCCTTCCTATAGTGGGGTGACCAGAACTATACGCAATACTCAAGATGTGGCCAAACCAAACTTCTATGAAGTTGCAACATAACCTCCTGACTTTTGAATTCAATACCTCGACTAATAAAAGCAAGCATTCCACAAACCCTCTTAACCACCTCATCAACTTTCTAGGAGCTCTGAACTTGGATCCCAAGATCTCTCTGCTTAGTTACACTGTTAAGGATCTTGCCTTTACTGTGTACTGTCTCCTTGCATTTGCCCTACTGAGGTGCAGCACCTCATATTTATCTGGGTTAAACTCCATCTGCCATTTCTCAGCCCATATCTGTAACTGATCTATGTTGTGCTGAATTCTTTGTCACTATCCACAACTCCATCAATTCTGGTATCATCTGCAAATTTACTAACCCACCCACACATTTTCATCCAGGTCATTTACATACATCACAAACAACAGAGACCCAACACAAATCTCTGTGGAACTCCACTAATTACTGACCTCAGTGCCTTCCACAACTACCCTCTGTTTTCTATGAGCAAGCTAGTTCTGAATACAAACAGTCAATTCACCTAGGATCCCATGCAACTTAATCTTCTGCATTATCCTCCCTTGAGGGATTTTATCAAATGTCTTACTAAAATCCAGGTAGACAACCTTTTTCGACACCTTGTCAAAAAATTCTCGTTGGTAAGGCATGACCTGCCATGCACAAAGCCATGCTGGCACTGCTTAATGAGGCCATAGTTTTCCAAATCCTATCCCTAAGAATTTTCTCCAGCAACTTCCCTCCAACTGATATGAGACTTACTAGTCTATCGTTCCCAGGATTTTCCCTTGTTCCATTTTTACATCATTAGCCACTCGCCAGTCCTCTGGGACCTCACCTGTGGATAGAGAGGACACTAAGATACTGGTTAAAGGCCCTACAATCTCACCTCTTGCTTCCTTCAATAACCTGGGGTAAATACATTCTGGCCCTAGGGACTTATCCATCTTAATACTCCATAGGAAGCCCAACACTTCCTCCTCCTTGACCTCTAAATGCTCAAACGTATTTACTCACTAAGCACCTCACTCATATTCTCTGCATCCAAGCAAATGTTACTCCCTTTATCCGTTATCCTTTTAGTCTTGATATATGTATAGAATGTCTTGGGATTCATATTAATCCTATTTGCCAAGGATGTTTCATGGACCCTGCTGGCTTTTCTAATTACCTTATTTGGTTCTTTTCTGGCTTCTTTATGCTTCTCATGTGCTTTGTTTGATCTGGAGTTCCAAAGCTTTACTTATTTTTCCTTTTTCTTTTTGAGTAAATTCATCACCTCTCTGGACATCCAAAGTTCTCTTATCTTTCCATCCCTGCCCTTCCTTCTAACAAGAACATACCTTTTTAGTTATAATGGGTGCCTTCAATCTACATATAAGTTGGGTGAACCAAATTGGTAAGGGTGCTGAGGAAGAGGATTTCTTGGAATGTATGCGGGATGGTTTTCTGAACCAACATGTTGAGGAACCAACTAAGGGTTAGTTAGCAATCTTGTCATGTGAAGACCCTTGGGTAAGAGTGGAATTCTTACGGTGGAATTCTTCATTAAGATGGAGAGTGACTTAGTTAATTCAGAAACAAAGGTTCTGAACTTAAAGAAGGGTAACTTTGAAGGTATGAGATGTGAATTAGCTAAGATAGACTGGCAAATGATACTTAAAGGGTTGACGGTGATATGCAATGGCAAGCATTTAAAGATCGCATGGATGAACTACAACAATTGTTCATCCTAATTTGGCAAAAGAATAAACCAGGGAAGGTAGTGCACCCGTGGCTGACAAGGGAAATTAGAGATAATATCAAGTCCAAAGAAGAAACATATAAATTAGCAAAAAGAAGCGGCACACCTGAGGACTGGGAGAAATTCAGAGACCAGCAGAGGAGGACAAAGGGCTTAATTAGGAAAGGGAAAAAAGATTATGAGAAAAAGCTGGCAGGGAACATAAAAACTGACTGTAAAAGCTTTTATAGATATGTGAAAAGAAAAAGAAAAATTGGACATGGCAGTCCAATTGAATAACTACTTTGGTTCTGTCTTCACTAAGGAGGACATAAATAATCTTCTGGAAATAGTAAGGGACCGAGGGTCCAGTGAGATGGAGGAACTGTGGGAAATACATGTTAGTAGGGAAGTGGTGTTAGGTAAATTGAAGGGATTAAAGGCAGATAAATCCCCAGGGCCAGATGGTCTGCATCCCAGAGTACTTAAGGAAGTAGCCCAAGAAATAGTGGATGCATTAGTGATAATTTTTCAAGACTCCTTAGGTTCTAGATTAGTTCCTGAGGATTGGAGGGTGGCTAATGTAACCCCACTTTTTAAAAAAGGAGGGAGAGAGAAACCGGGGAATGATAGACCAGTTAGGCTGACATCGGTGGTGGGAAAAATGCTAGATGTGATAACAGCACATTTGGAAAGAGGTGAAATCATCGGACAAAGTCAGCATGGACTTGTGAAAGGAAAATCATTTCTGACGAATCTTATAGAATTTTTTGAAGATGTAACTAGTAGAGTGGATAGGGGAGAGCCAGTGGATGTGGTATATTTAGATTTTCAAAAGGCTTTTGACAAGGTCCCACACAGGAGATTAGTGTGCAAACTTAAAGCACATGGTATTGGGGGTGTGGTATTGATGTGGATAGAGAATTGGTTGGCAGACAGGAAGCAAAGAGTGGGAGTAAACGGGACCTTTTCAGAATGGCAGGCAGTGACTAGTGGGGTACCGCAAGGCTCAGTGCTGGGACCCCAGTTGTTTACAATATATATTAATGATTTAGACGAGGGAATTAAATGCAGCATCTCTAAGTTTGCGGATGACACGAAGCTGGGCGGCGGTGTTAGCTGTGAGGAGGATGATAAGAGGATGCAAGGTGACTTGGATAGGTTAGGTGAGTGGGCAAATTCATGGCAGATGCAATTTAATGTGGATAAACGTGAGGTTATCCACTTTGGTTGCAAGAACAGGAAAACAGGTTATTATCTGAATGGTGGCCGATTAGGAAAAGGGGAGGTGCAACGAGACCTGGGTGTCATTGTACACCAGTCATTGAAGGCAGGGATGCAGGTACAGCAGGCAGTGAAAAAGGCAAATGGTATGTTGGCATTCATAGCAAGAGGATTCGAGTACAGGAGCAGGGAGGTTCTACTGCAGTTGTACAAGGCCTTGGTGAGACCGCACCTAGAGTATTGTGTGCAGTTTTGGTCCCCCAGTCTGAGGAAAGACATTCTTGCCATAGAGGGAGTACAGAGAAGGTTCACCAGATTGACTCCTGGGATGGCAGGACTTTCATATGAAGAAAGACTGGATTGACTAGGCTTATATTCACTGGAATTTAGAAGATTGAGGGGGGATCTTATTGAAATATATAAAATTTTAAAGGGATTGGACAGGCTAGATGCAGGAAGATTGTTTCCGATGTTGGGGAAATCCAGAACGAGGGGTTACAGTTTAAGGATAAAGGAGAAGCCTTTTAGGACCGAGATGAGGAAAAACTTCTTCACACAGAGAGTGGTGAATCTGTGGAATTCTCTGCCACAGGAAACAGTTGAGGCCGGTTCATTGGCTATACTTAAGAGCAAGTTAGATATGGCCCTTGTGGCTAAAAGGATCGGGGGTATGGAGAGAAAGCAGGTACAGGGTTTTGAGTTGGATGATCAGCCATGATCATACTGAATGGTGGTGCAGGCTCAAAGGGCCAAATGGCCTACTCCTGCACATATTTTCTATATTTCTATGTTTCTTTCCTGTACTCTGTGCAATTGACCTTTAAACAACCTCCACATGTCTGATGTGGACTTGCCAGAGAAAAGGAGTTCCCAATTAATGCTTTTTAGTTCCTGCCTAATGCCCTCATAATTTGACCTACCCCAATTTAGAACTCTCCCGCAAGGACCATACCTATCCTTATCTATAGCTATTCTGAAGGTTAAGGAGTTGTGGTCACTGTTCCCTAACTGCTCACCTGGTCAGTCACCTGGTCCAGTACGCCCCTCCTCTCACTGGACCATCCACATATTGATTTTATTTCCTGGATACACTTACCAATTTCAGCCCCATCTAAACCCCTTACACTAAGAAGGTCCTAAGTCATATTAGGGAAGTTGAAATCCCCCATGACAACAACCCTATTAGTTTTACAAATTTCCACAACTTTATTCCACAATCTGTTCCTCAATATCCCGATGGCTATTAAGGGCTCTGTAGTACAATCCCATCAGTGTGATAGTGCCCTTCCTATTCCTGAGTTCCTCCCAAATGGACTCAGTCTGACCCCTCCGTTATCTCTGTGCAGTGCAGCTGTGATATTGTCCCTGAATAGTAGTGAGTGCTCTCTTTTCCCTCCTCTTATATCTTTTCTAAAACTTATATATGATATAGGAGTAGAATTAGGCCATTTGGCCCATCAAGTCTGCTCCGCCATTTCATCATGCCTGATCCAATTTTCCTCTCAGCCCCAATCTTCTGCTTTCTCCTCATATCCCTTAATGCCCTGATCAATCAGTTTTACTCTGTGCCCTGTGAAATAAGCTCCAAAAGAACTCACAGCAAAACCACAGCTTGCGTCCAGGTTTTGGATCTGCTCAGTGACACGTCTTTGGAAGTGTTGGGAAGAAGGAGGAAGAATTCTTCATTTGCATTGAAAGCTTAAAAGAGGATTATTTGCTAAAAGGATTATTTGCTGACGTTGTTGGCCATTAAGTCCATGATGAAAATAAAACACGCATTTGTAAACTAATCCAACCCTAACCTGTTATTCCCCCACATTCCCATCAACAACCCCCAGATTCTATCCCTCACCTACACACTAGCGACGTTAGAACCAGTTATCCTACAATCCCACACGTGTTTGTGGTGTGGGAGGAAAGGAATGCTCGTAGAGGAAACCCACTAAGTCAGAGGGAGAACATTCAATCTTCACACAAAGAGCACTAGGGGTTAGGATTGAACTCTGGTCACTAGAGTTGAAGGCCACAGGTTTTTGCTAACTGCACCACTGTATGATGCCATAAGGCAAATGAAATAAATGTAATCCGAACATTTAAAATGGAACCTGATAAATACTTATAGAAGAAAGACGAAGAAGTCTTAAAATGCTGGAAATCCAAAGCAGAGCACACAAAATGCTGCAGGAACTCAGTGGGCAGGTGTGTGGGCTTAAGGGGAATGAGGCTAGCTGGCAGGTGATAGGTGAAGCCAGTTGGGTCAGAAAGATCAAGAGCTAGAGAGGAAAGAATCTGATAGGAGAGGAGAGTGGAAGAAAGGGAAGGAGGAGGGGATCCCGGAGGAAGGCATAATCGGCAGGCAAGAAGAAGTAAAAGTTCAGAATGGGGAGAATTTGTTTACCCGAGGAAGAAATGGATATACATTCCATCAGTCTGGAGGGTACAGTACCCAGACAAAATAGAAGGTGTTGCTCTCCATAGAAGAAAGTCATTACAGAGAAAGAGCAAGGAAGTGGGATTAGATCAGGTAGGTTCTTGATGGAGAGCAAGTACTAATGCAGATAGAATTGTTTGCATGAAATAAAGGACAATTTGTTTTTTAATCTTGGGATGTCCCAAACCACATCACAACCAGCACAATGAGTAAGTGCATTGGAAAATTGCAGCCTTGGTTCCAAGTGCAAGCTCCCACAGATATCAATGTGATTGTATCTGTTGATCAATCAATTCTGCTGATGCTTATTGAGAAAAAAAGCTTTGGTGAGGTCATTGAAAGAGGCATAGGAATGAAGTTCTCAAACTAGCACTTGTTATTTTTTTAACCCCTACCCACCCTTGCATTACTAGCACAGCAAAATTGTTGCTGTGTATCCATTGCCTCCTAAATGATCTTGAGAGAAGGAACTAGCCCTTTTAAACAAAAGTTAAAACAAATATGTAATTTTATATATCACAGTCCATAAACTCAGAACATTCCAACACTTTTCTGCCAGTTAGTTAGTTTTGAAGTTCAAAAACCTGGTACATTAATCACTATTCCTGCCCCTCTCTCAGCCAAGTTTCAGTAATGGCTGCAACATCATAGTTCCTTGTACTGATCCATAATATTCTTATCCATAATACTCCTAGCATTAAAAAACACACACTTCAAACTACACAACCCATTGTACTTGTTATTTTGATTTTGCCTTTCAATACTGTAATTTCCATTTCCTTTATGTTTATGGGTAATGAACTTATGTTTTATCCTATGTACCTGCAAATAAGTTCTTCATTGCACCTGCATATTTATCTACTTTCCATTGTACAATAACTCATCCTTAGCTTTGACTAGTCACTCCTAATCTTACTGTTGTACATTGGCTCTCAGTTTCCCTGTACCTTACATTTTAAATTACTACGTTTGAACATGGTGGAAGTTTCAGAACCTGTCACAGATCAATGTCCAGAAGTCACATTCCTGCCACTGCCCAGCTGCTGCAGCACGTTTACAGGGTCATGGCTGGTGTGGGTGGTGCTGTTGCTGCCTCGCAGCCCTGCTGGACTGGGTTGGGTTGGCCTCCGTTAGCTTGTACATTCGCCCATGGCGGCATGGGATTTCAACAGGTGCTCCGGTTTTCTCCCACATCCCTAAAAGGCATGCTAGTTATTCGAATAACTGACTGTTGTAATTTTCCCCTTTTGTAATGGTTGGTCGGAGAATTGGGTGGGGTGAGGAGTGGTGGGGGAATTGATGGGGATAGATCACAGAGAAAATAAGGAGAGCAATGATAGGAATAGTCTGAGAGCTGGTATTAAAAATAGTAATATCTGGGAGAATTTCCTAGCAACACACTCAAAATGCTGGAGGAACTCAGAAGGCCAGGCAGCATCTAGGAAAAGAGTACAGTCGATGCTTTGGGCCAAGACCCTTCAGCTGGACTGGAGAAAAAAGCTGAGGAGTAGATTTAAAAGTTAGGGGGAGGGGAGCGAGAAGCACAAGGAGATAGATGAAACCTGATGGGGGAGGGATGAAATAAAGAGCTGGGAAGTTGACTGTTGAAAGAGGCAGAAGGCCATTGAAGAAAGAAAAGGGAGAGGAGCACCAGAACGAGGAAACGGGTGAGAGAAGGAAAAGATATGGGAAATGGTGAAGTGGAGGGGGGCATTACTGTAAGTTTGGGAAACCGATGTTCATGCCATCAGGTTGGAGGCTACCCAGACAGAATATACACCTAAGTGTATATTCCAACCTAAATGTGGCCTCATCATGACAGGAGAGGAGGCCATGGATGGACATATCGGAATGGAATGGGAAGTGGAATTAAAATGGGTAGCCACTGGGAGATCCCACTTGTACTGGTGGATGGAACGTAGGTGGTTGGCAAAGCGGTTTCCCAATCTACGTCAGGTCTCATCGATGTACAGGAGACCACACCGGGAACACTGAACACAGTAAATGGCTTCCAGGTGAAGTGTCGCCTCACCTGGAAGAACAGTTTAGGGCCCTGAATGGTAATGAGGGAGGAGGTGTAGGGGTAATTGTAGCACTTGTTCCACTTGCAACGATAAGTGCTAGGAGGGAGATCAGTGGCAAGGGACAAATGGACAAGGGAGTCGCGTAGGGAGCGATCCCTGCAGAAAGCAGGAAGTGAGATGGAGGGAAAGATGTGCTTGGTGGTGGGATCCCGTTGGAGGTGGCGGAATTTTAGGAGAATAATGTGATGGACGCGGAGGCTGCTGGGGTGGTAGGTGAGGACAAGAGGAAGGCTGGTAGGGTGGTAGGAGAATGGGGTAAGAGTAGACGTGTTTCACTGTCCTACTCCCATAACACTACACATTCCTTTTCTTACGTTTTTGTCTTCTGTCATCTTTCAAGAAATACTTCAACAAAACTATTTGCTTATTTTATCTTAATAAAATACAGAATTGAACTCCCAGTCTCCCTCCTTATAAGCTTGCACCTTATTGTTCATCTGCACTGCACTTTCTGTCCTTGATCCAGTTTATTCTGCATTGTGATTTTGGCTACTTTGTTCTACCTGTCTGCACTGTGTAATGATCAGGTCTGTATGAACAGTATGCAAGGCGAGCTCTTCAATAAATCTCAGCACCAGGGATAATAATAAACCAATTCCAAAGCCAAATCCAACATCGTGCATTCCATTGTGAGCGAATAGGTGCCACAGTAGCTTAGTGGTTAGCGTGATGCTATTACAGCTCAGGGTGTCCTGGAGTTTGGAGTTCAGTTCCAGTGCTGTTCTGTGAGGAGTGTCTGTACATCCTCCCCGTGGAATGCATGGGTTTTCTCCAGGTGCTCCGGTTTCCTCCCATTGCTCAAAGCCGTACCGGGTAGGTTAATGGGTCATTGTAAATTGTCCCGTGGTTAGGTGAGGGTTAATTGGGTTTGTTGGGGGTTGTTGGGGTGACATGACTTAAATGGCTGACTCCACACTGTATCGCCAAATAAAAAATATATATCGTTTCACACTTGTCATCCTTAATCGCACTGTTTGATTTAAGAGGATGGTACATGGATGGTAGGGGTATTGAGGGCTATGGTCCTGGTGTAGGTCAGAGGGAGTGGGCAGTTTAAATGGATCAGCATGGACTAGATAGGCTGAAGGGCCTGTTCTATGTACTTTTCTATGACTCTATGACTCTACATTGACTCACAAACCGAGCGGCTTCTTCCTATGTCACAAGAAAACATGAAATCAAGTAGCAGCATCTTGAGTGAAAATCCAAAACATCTGCAATTGTTTTGCTCTCATCCTCAACATTTCCTCAAAATATCTGGTGTACTCACTGTTGAAGTGTCGCCTATTAGTTCTGCCTCTCCAGGGCCTTTGACCAATCCGCTGTAAACGGTGAGACACATCCATGCTCTTAGGAGTTAATAAACATCATGGTGTAGGGTAGATGGTAATCAATCGATCCAGGAACATCGTGTGCTTTACCACATCTGAGGTAGATGTTCTTGATTCTATTAAAATCCACTAAAAATCGAGTATAAGTTTGTACTTGTGAAGGACCTGCATGTGTTTTGCAGCAACAACGCTAAATATTCATTTTTTCCTGTCTCACTCTTATCTCAATGTTTTATGCATGAGGCCAGGACGTAATTTCTTCCATCGTCTCTCCACAATTAACCTGCTGCCTGCTACCTCTTGCTACGGCTGTGTTGCACAGTGTAATGTGATCTAAACTACATGTAGCGAGCGCACAAAAACTACAGCACAATGCCGCCTTTCATCCTTCCGTCTGGCTGCACTTGCAAAGTTACCTGTACAGAGAAACTGGGATTGTTCTCCCTAGAGGTTCAGAGAAGGCTTAACTACTCAAGATTATGACAGAGTAAATAGCAAGATCTTCCAATGGCAGGAGTAAAAAAGCCCAGAAGAACACTAACTCAGCAAACTATTTGACAGAGTGATAGAGATTCCATAATAATGGTCATGCTGTTGCCCACCATCCTATTGAAGTCTTTTGAATCCTCGTCACCACTCATTCTTGAGAACAGACTTAGAAATAAATAGTTGAACAAGCTGATAGGATGGAGAAGAAGGTATATGGTATGCTTGTCTTATTAGTTAAGGCACTGAGTTCAAAGTCAGGAACTTTTCCTGTAGTTTTATAAAACTCCAGCTCAGCCATATCTGGAGTATAGCATTTATTTCTGGTCACGTTGGAGAGTATGCAGGAGAGTTTTACTAGGATGCTGACTGGATTAGATAGCAGATGCTATGAGGAGAAATTGAACAAACTAGGGCTGTTTTCTCTGGAATGGTGGAGGCCAAGGGAAGATCTGATAAAGTTTATAAAGTTATGTGAAGCATAGATCTGACAGCTGGTAACTTCCTAACACTGGAGGACAATGCATTTAAAGTGAGATGAGAACAGTTTAAAGGAGATGTGAGCAACACACAAAATGCTGGTGGAGATGTGAGGGGTTTACACGGAGTGCTGGGTGCCTGGAATTCTCTGTCAAGGTTGGGGGTGGAAGCAGTTATGGCAAAATGTTTAAGAGGCTCTCTACAGGTACATGAAGAATGGGACTACAAAGAACTGGATGGCAGAAGTGGAAGAGTGAATCTGGGGTTGATTCAAGGCAGTAGACTGGACTGTGTTCAATGATTTGGCAGTATACCAAAATGAACATGTCACAATCATTACCAATTTCATAAGGACATGTATGGCCAAGTGTGTACATACGAAAACATTCTCAGTCTTCCCCAACCAAAAGCAAAGGACGAACCAGGATATTCCTAATCGGAGGGCTAGAGCTGGTGACCAACAGTCATGTAAGTAGTTCATGCCTGACCTCTGCATGTGTAAAGAGACAATTCCAGACTAAACTGGAATCACAGTTAGAGATTCTCAACAGCAATGGCAGGACTTACACATTATAACTTCCTACAAGGTGAGATAGGTTAGCATAAGTGGCAACAAGCCGTCACTCCCAAAAGAGCTCAGTGTCTTTTATGCAAGCTTTGATCGTGAGAACTATGACAAGCATGCACAGGCCTCACATTTCAAGATGAAAGTTATTGACTTCTGATGTTTTTGATCCAAGATCCTCAAAGGATTTAGGAGAGAGGCACAAAAATTCTTACCTTGACAATTGTTTTATTAGGAGTTGTTAGAACACAGAAACAGGACAGCAATAAAGTAGTTGAAGAGAGAGAGAAAAGCTAAGATTAATGATTTGTGCTTTGCTCAAATACCAGAGATAAAAAAAATTCCATTCAAATCTATAGATAAGAACTAACTAATTAGAAAGGACTTATTCAATACTGCAGTACCAGGTTCTCTCTTCCTTTCAAGCAGTGCACATAGCCATTGGGAAGGTATACTCCATGTACGCTCTTAACTAAGTATATTTATTGTATATTTGGCTTTGTAGTATCTGTAGCTTGGGGAACATGAATGTTTGGTCGAATTTTTATATTTGTAAATAAATGATTAATACATCCATTCACAATCAGTGTTTTCTGTCTCACTTGCAGACCCACGAACCTGATGCAACATTACAACATATTAATATCAATATTAGCGCTCACATAAGCAGGCAAAATTGGCAAAGAATATAATAGCAATTATGCCAGAATAAACTTCATAATGTTTAGTAGTTTTCGACTTGCTTGAAGTCTTCTGGCTGGTTAGTCATGTAGCTCAGCAGTTAACCACAGCGCTTGTTGTCCTTGTCAGATGCCACCTTAGCTCACTTCCAGTGGCTGGCATGTACCCACTTACTTATACCTTCTGCTTTCACTGCCTTGTTGCTAATTAGCAGAACTTGATAAGGAACTTCCCATCGAGCTCCCAATGGATCTTTATGTGGTTTCTTAACCAGGACCCACTCACCAGGTATCAGGATGCGTCCTCCTTCTATTGGATCACTCCAGGAGGCAGAAACCTGTTGAGAAGCAGACTGGACAGTGTGGGTTAGTTTCACACAATAGTTAACTGAACTGTTTGCCATAACATGTATAACTGCCTCTCTGAGATCAAGAGCTCCCAGCAGTGACGTAAGATGCCCTATTACTGCCTCGAATGGACTTAGTTTAGTTTTCTTGATTGGTGGCGCTCTCATGCTACATAAATACACAGGAAGAGCTGAAGGCCATGATATACCTTCCTCGTGATACTCAGTCATCATTATTTGATGATTCAAGTCAAGTCACTTCTTCTTGTCATTTCAACCATAACTGCTGGTACAGTAAAAATGAGACAATGTTTTTCAGGACCATGGTTTACATGACACAGTACAAAAAAAATAGACTGAACTATGTAATAAAAAACACACAGAGAAAGCTACACTAGACTACAGACCTACACTGAACTGCATAAAGTGCACAAAACAGTGCAGGCATTACAATAAATAATAAACAGGACAATAGGGCCAAGGTGTCAGTCCAGGCTTCGGGTATTGAGGAGTCTGATAGCTCGGGGGAAGAAACTGTTACATAGTCTGGTCGTGAGAGCCCAAATGCTTCGGAGCCTTTTCCCAGATGGCAGGAGGGAGAAGAGTTTGTATGAGGGGTGCATAGGGACCTTCATAATGCTGTTTGCTTTGAGGATACAGCGTGTAGTGTAAATGTCTGTAATGGCGGGAAGAGAGACCCAGATGATCTTCTCAGCTGACCTCACTATCCGCTGCAGGGTCTTGTGATCTGAGATGGTGCAATTACTGAACCAGGCAGTGATGCAGTTGCTCAGGATGCTCTCAATACAACCCCTGTAGAATGTGATGAGGATGGGGGGTGGGAGATGGACTTTCCTCAGCCTTCGCAAAAAGTAGAGACGCTGCTGGGCTTTCTTTGCAATGGAGCTGGTGTTGAGGGACCAGGTGAGATTCTCCGTCAGGTGAACACCAAGAATTCTAATCATTTGTTGGCCTTGTCCTGATGACTCTGGGTGATGTGCACAATGAAAAGACCATTCAATGTTCATCTATCGATATAACTCCTGACAAACACTCCCAGTGAAATGTGTTCCCTGGTCAGAGTCAATGTGACACAGCAATCCCCACCTAGGAATCTAGCCCTTGATCAGAGTTCATGCTGTGTGTGTGTGGGGCTCTGGCTTTTCTTACTGGAATAGTTTCCACACATCTTGAAAACTTGTCTGCTATTATCAGTAGGTCAGAGTATCCTTGACGCTTTGGTAAAGAAATATAGTGCACTTGTAAGTGTAAAAATGGATTTAGTTGTGATAGCTTCTCAGCTGCTCTGGGATAACTTTCCGGCATGTCATGCATCATTCAAATATTTCTCGAGCTTGTGCCCTATGAGTCCACCACCACTGGGAGAATCTGTCAATCATCTTTGGTAGTTCAATGTGTCCCAGAGAGAATACTTGCTGTGCCAGATAAGGAAGCAATGTGGTTGGGGCTACCAGTCTATGTCTAGGGCCATAGCTGTATACTGCATTACTGTTTAACTTCCCAACATTCTCCACCCAGAACCACTTTTCTCATTGAGAAGATTGAGCTTGAGTCTCTCAGGTATCTTGTGTGTTTGTCTGTAATGCAGAGTTCAGCTTCAGTTCCATAATTCCAGTTGTCAGGTTCACTGCAGATGTTCTTGGCTCTTCCTTTACTTCTTTTATTTCTTCTGTTGCTGCCTATGTTGCAATTTCATCTGGGAATGCATTTCCACAGCTTTCCATTGTAGTCATTTTGGAGTGGCTTTTACATTTTAATACAGCAACTTCTGACGGCAGTTTTATGACATCCATAAATTCTTGTACTAGTTGGCCGTAAGAAATCCTCTTTGTCTCCATCAATTTCCGAAAATCATGCACAACTCCAACAGCATATTGAGAATCAACATAAATATTAGCTGATCTTACTTCTGCCAACTTACAGGCAAAAATCAGAGCTTTCAATTCTGCCTACTGCACAGAGATACCAGGAAATATGCTTCCTGATGCCAGCATTTCAGTTCCAGAAATAACCACCCATCCAGCCATTCAAATTCCTCTCTCAATCACTGAGAAGCCAACAGTATGTAAGAACAGATCCAGTTTTGATAAAGGCATTTCTTTGTAACAATTTGTCTCTTCATGGCATATTATTATTCTGGCGCAAGCATGGTAATCATAGCTTTCTATGCCCGATGCTAACAGTGTAGCTGGATTTGCTGGATTCGTTCGTTGAATACAGTAGGTAACTCAATAACAGTGGACAACTTAGACCACCAAGCAGCTTTTACTTGTGAGGTCCTATCCATAGTCAGTAAATTGTGGACATCAAACATTTAAAGTTCAATCCAGCATGATGCTAGAATAAACACCACGTCTGCTAGGTAGGTTGTCTGCACTGCTTGCAAACAAGCACACCATCCTAATGCTATGTTATTCAGTTTAGCCGAATAATAACCAACTGGATGCAGTCAGTCTCCATGCTGCCATAATGTAGCCATGTTTCTCATTGACATACAGGGTAAATGGTCTGCCCATATTAGTGATTCCTAATGCAGGTACAGTACACAATGCTACCTTTAAAGTTTGAAAAGTTTCCAGTTGATCTTCATTAAAAGTCACAAGGTCGTCTGAGTGCTTACTGTTCCTCAGCAGATTGTTGAGTGGTTAAACGATTTCAATATATGAATTGACCCATGCTCTGCATTAGTTGTACAAACCCAGAAATGACTGAAGTTGCTGAACCGTTGTAAGAGGCTGACTTAACCACACTTGCACAATTTTCAGTGATTTATCTTTTACCTTGGGAAATTTTCTGTCCCAGGAAAATTATTTCCGTTTGTTGCATTTGTGCCTTGTCTAGATTCACTTTGTGTTTTTTGGAGGATAGATAATTGAGCAAGTAAGGCACATTATGTCCATATACCTATCCAATTTTACCTTAAATGACACAACTGAACTGGTCTCTACTACTTCTACAGGAAGCTCATTCCACACAGCTATCACTCTCTGAGTAAAGAAATACCCCCTCGTGTTTCCCTTAAACTTCTGCCCCCTAACTCTCAAATCATGTCCTCTCGTTTGAATCTCCCCTACTCTCAATGGAAACAGCCTATTCACGTCAACTCTATCTATCCCTCTCAAAATTTTAAATACTTCGATCAAATCCCCCCTCAACCTTCTACACTCTAATGAATAGAGACCTAACTTGTTCAACCTTTCTTTGTAACTTAAGTGCTGAAACCCAGGTAACATCCTAGTAAATCGTCTCTGCACTCTCTCTAATTTATTGATATCTTTCCTATAATTCGGTGACCAGAACTGCACACAATATTCTAAATTTGGCCTTACCAATGCCTTGTACAATTTTAACATTACATTCCAACTTCTGTACTCAATGCTTTGATTTATAAAGGCCAGCGTTCCAAAAGCCTTCTTCATCACCCTATCTACATGAGACTCCACCTTCAGGGAACTAAGCACTGTTATTCCTAGATCTCTCTGTTCCTCTGCATTCCTCAATGCCCTACCATTTACCCTGTATGTTCTATTTGGATTATTCCTGCCAAAATGTAGAACCTCACCCTCCTCAGCATTAAACTCCATCTGCCAACATTCAGCCCATTCTTCTAACCAGCATAAATCTCCCTGCAAGCTTTGAAAACCTACCTCATTATCCACAACACCTCCTACCTTAGTATCATCGGCATACTTACTAATCCAATTTACCACCCCATCATCCAGATCATTTATGTATATTACAAACAACATTGGGCCCAAAACAGAACCCTGAGGCACCCCCCTAGTCATCGGCCTCCATCCCGATAAACAATTATCCACCACTACTCTCTGGCATCTCCCATCTAGCCACTGTTGAATCCATTTTATTACTCCAGCATTAATACCTAACGACTGAACCTTCTTAACTAACCTTCCATGTGGAACTTTGTCAAAGGCTTTGCTGAAGTCCATATAGACTACATCCACTGCCTTACCCTCGTCAACATTCCTCGTAACTTCTTCAAAAAATTCGATAGGGTTTGTCAAACATGACCTTCCACGCACAAATCCATGCTGGCTACTCCTAATCAGATCCTGTCTATCCAGATAATTATTAATACTATCTCTAAGAATACTTTCCATTAATTTACCCACCACTGATGTCAAACTGACAGGTCTATAATTGCTAGGCTTACTTCTAGAACCCTTTTTAAACAATGGAGCCACATGAGCAATACGCCAATCCTCCGGCACAATCCCCGTTTCTAATGACATCTTAAGGATCTCCGTCAGAGCTCCTGCTATTTCTACACAAACTTCCCTCAAGGTCCTGGGGAATATCCTGTCAGGACCCGGAGATTTATCCACTTTTAAATTTCTTAAAAGGGCCAGTACTTCCACCTCTTTAATTGTCATAGGTTCCATAACTTCCTTACTTGTTTCCCACACCTTACACAATTCAATATCCTTCTCCTTAGTGAATACCGAAGAGAAGAAATCATTCAAAATCTCTCCCATCTCCCTCGGCTCCACACATGCCTGACCACTCTGATTCTCTAAGGGGCCAATTTTATCCCTCACTATCCTCTTGCTTTTAATATAACTGTAGAAACCTTTCGGATTTACTTTCACCTTATTTGCCAAACCAACCTCGTATCTTCTTTTAGCTTTTCTAATCTCTTTCTTAAGATTCCTTTTACATTCTTTATACTCCTCGAGCAATTCCTTTACTCTATGCTGCCTATATCTATTGTAGACATCCCTCTTTTTCCGAACCAAATTTCTAATATCCCTTGAAAACCATGGTGCTTTCAAACCTTTAACCTTTCCTTTCAACCTAACAGGAACATAAAGATTCTGTACCCTCATAATTTCACCCTTAAATGACCTCCATTTCTCTATTACATCCTTCCCATAAAACAACTTGACCCAATCCACTCTCTCTAAATCCCTTCGCATCTCCTCAAAGTTAGCCTTTATTTTCCTTGGTCTTTATTTCCTTGGTCTTTATTGGAGCAAACTGTGGCAGAACTCTCAAGCTTATATTTTCTTCACTGTCATCCTCACTTAAGTCACTAGGGGCCGCTGTAGAGTCCATGTCAAGTCCATCCTGTAATTCTTCAGAGCTCCATATCCATTCTATCAACGTCTTTCAATACTTGGTAGATTTCACTGAAATTTCCCCCCCCCCCCCAATTCTTCTAAACTCCAGTGAATACTATCCAGAGCTATCAAATGTTTCTCATGTGTTAACCCTTTCATTCCCAGAATCATTCTCCTTTGTTCCCACTCCAATGCCAGCATATCTTTTTTTAGATAAGGGGCCCAAAACTGCTCACAATATTCCAAGTGTGGTCTGACCAATACCTTATGAAGACTCAGCATTACGTCCTTGTTTTAATATTCTATTCTCTCAAAATGAATGCCAACATAGCATGTGCCTTACTTACCACTGACTCAGCGTGCAAGTCAACCATAAGGGAATCCTGCACAAGTCCCTTTGCACCTTTGATTTTTGAATTTTCTCTCCATTTAGAAAAGACTATGCCTTAATTCCTTCAATCAAAGTGCATGATAAAATGCTTCCCTGTATTATATTCCATCTGCCACTTCTTTGCCCATTCTCCAAATCTAAGTCCTTCCACAGACTCCCTGCTTCTTCAGCATTATCTGCCCCTTCTCTTATCTTCGCATCATCTGCAAACTTGGCCACAAAGTCATCTATTCATTGACATATAATGTGAAAAGAAGTGGCCCCAACAACGATCCCTGCAGGACACCACAAGTCACTGGCAGCCAACTAGAAAAGACCCCTCATGTTCTCATGCTTTACCTGCAGCCAGTCAGCCAATATTCTATCCATGCTAATATCTTTTCTGTAATACCATGGGGTCTTGTTTTGTTAAGCAGCCTCATGTGCAGCACCTTATCAAAGGCCTTCTGAAAATGCAAGTACTGTAAGCAATTCCCACTGACTCTCTTTTGTCTATCCTGTCTGTGTTGCTTCCTCAAAGAATTCCAACAGATTTGTCAGACAAGATTTCCCTTTCAAAAACTATGCTGACTTTGGCCTATTTTATCATGAAGTACCTTGAAGTTCCCTAAATCTCATCCTTGGTATTGGACTCCAACACTTTACCGACTACTGAAGTCAGGCTAACTAGCCTATAACAAACAAGAGAAAATCTGCAGATGCTGGAAATCCAAGCAACACACACCAAATGCTGGAGGAACTCAGCAGGCCAGGCAGCATCTATGGAAAAGAGTACTGTCAACGTTTCATCAACTATACTCTTTTCCATAGCCTTCTGAGTTCCTCTGACATTTTGTGTGTAGCTAGTCTATAATCTCCTTTCTTCTGCATCCCTCCCTTCCTGAAGAGTGGAGAAAAAATTACAATTTTCCAATGCTCCAGAAACATTCCAGAGTTCAGTGATTCTTGAAAGATCCCCTGATAATGCAACAGCCTCTGCCCTCCACTCTGTCCTGTCCCACCAGGAAAATGCTGCCTCATACGCCTGGATGTTCTTTTTATCACCTTTGGCTCAGTGTTTAATGCAATCATCCCTCTGAAGCTGGTGGGTAAGCTGTCCTCACTGGGTCTCAACCCCTCTCTCTGTAATGGATCTTTGACTTCTTGATAGAAAGACCACAGTTAGTCCACGTTGGCAGCAACATCTCAAGTTCCATCATGGTTAACACGAGCACAGCTCCCTCCCACCAGTAGGGGTCCCACAACAGATCCCTGAGGCACTCCACTGGTCACCAACCTCCATGCAGAATATGACCCATCTACAACCACTCTTTGCTTTCTGTGGGAAAGCCAGTTCTGGATCTACAAAGCAATGTCCCCTTGGATCCCATGCCTCCTTACTTTCTCAATAAGCCTTGCATGGGGTACCTTATCAAATGCCTTGCTGAAATCCATATACACTACATCTACTGCTCTTCTTTCATCAATATGTTCAGTCACATCCTCAAAAAATTCAATCAGGCTTGTAAGGCACAACCTGCCCTTGACAAAGCTGTGCTGACTACTCCTAATCATATTATAACTCTCCAAATGTTCATAAATCCTGCCTCTCAGGATCTTCTCCATCAACTTACCAACTACTGAGTTAAGACTCACTGATCTATAATTTCCTGGGCTATCTCTACTCCCTTTCTCGAATAAAGGAACAACATCCACAACCGACCAATCCTCCAGAACCTCTCCCATTGATGATGCAAAGATCATCACCAGAGGCTCAGCAATTTCCTCCCTCGCCTCCCATGGTAGCCTGGGGTATATCTCGTTCGATCTCAGCGACTTATCCAATTTGATGCTTTCCAAGAGCTCCAGCACATCCTCTTTCTTAATTATCTACATGCTCAAGCTGCAAGTTATCACTACAATCACTAAGATCCTTTTCCATGGTGAATACTGAAGTATTCATTAAGTACCTCTACTATTTCTTCCCGGTTCCATACATACTTTCCTACTGTCACACTTGATAGGTCCTATTCTTTCTCGTCTTATCCTCTTGCTCTTCACATACTTGTAGAATACCTTGGGGTTTTCCTTAATTCTGCCCCCCAAGGCCTTCCTGTGGCCCCTTCTGGCTCTCCTAATTTTCTTGTTAAGCTCCTTCCTAGTAGCCTTATAATCTAGATCTCTAACATTACCTAGCTCTCTAAACCTTTTGTAAGCTTTTCTTTTCTTCTTGACTAGATTTATTACAGCCTTTGTACGCCACGGTTTCAGTACCCTACCATAACTTCCCTGTCTCATTGGAACGTACCTATGCAGAACTCCACACAAACATCCCTGAATATTTGTCACGTTTCTTACGTACTTTTCCCTGAGAACATCTGTTTCCAACTTAAGTTCCAATTTTCTGCCTGATAGTCTCATAATTCCCTTACTCCAATTAAACGCTTTTATAACTTGTCTGTTCCTATCTCTCTCCAATGCTATGGCAAAGGAGATAGAATTATGATCACTATCTCCAAAATGCTCTCCCACTGAGAGATCTGACACCTGACCACATTCATTTCCCAATACCAAATCAATACGGCCTCTCCTCTTGTAGGCTTATCTACATATTATGTCAAGAAACCTTCCTGAACACACCTAACAAACTCCACCCCATCTAAACCCCTCGCTCTAGAGAGATGCCAATCGATATTTGGGAAATTAAAATCTCCCATCACGACAGCTCTGTTATTATTATATCTTTCCAGGATCTGTTTCCCCATCTGCTCCTCGATATTCCTGTTACTATTGGGAGGCCTATAAAGAACACCCAGTAAAGTTATTGACCCCTTCCTGTTCCTAACCTTCGCCGACAGAGATTGCATAGACCATCCCTCCATGACGTCCACCTTTTCTGCAGCCGTGACACTATCTCTGATCGACAGTGCCACGCCCTCAACTCTTTTGCCTCCACCTTGTCCTTTCTGAAACATCTAAAACCTGGCACTTGAAGTAACCATTCCTGTCCCTGAGCCATCCAAGTCTCTGTAATGGCCACCACATGAAATCTCCAAGTACTGATCCACGGTCTAAGTTCAGCCGCTCTGTTCACAACACTCCTCGCATTAAAATAGACACATCTCAAACCTTCAGTCTGAGCGCATCCCTTCTCTATCATCTGCCTATCCTCCCTCTCGCGCCATCTACAAGCTTTCTCTATTTGTGAGCCAGCCTCCTCTTCCCCAGTCTCTTCAGTTCGGTTCCCACCCCCAACAATTCTAGCTTAAACTCTCCCCAGTAGCCTGAGCAAACCTCTCTGCCAGGATATTGGTCCCCCTGGGATTCAAGTGCAACCCATCTTGAAGGTGGTAATGAGCTGCCTTCTGCAGTCCATGAGGTGTAGGTACACCCACAGTGCTGTTAGGGAGGGAATTCTATGAATTTCACCCAGCAACAATGAAGGAATGGTGATTTTTTTTCTAAGTCAGGATGGTGAGTGATTGGTGGGGGATTTCCAAATGGTGGTGTTCCACGGTATACTGCTGTTCATGGCCTTCTAGATGATAGTGGTTGTGCTGCGTTAGGTGCTGTGTTGTTGCAGTGCATCTTGTAGACAGTACACTCTGCTGCAACTGGTGGAGGGCTTGGATGCTTGTGAAAGGGGTGTCAATCAAGTGGGCTGCCTTGTACTGGATGGTGTCAAGCTTCTTGAGTGTTGGTGGAGCTGCACTCAACCAGGCGAGTGTCCAGTATTCCATTACACTCCTGACTTGTAGATGGTGGACAGGCTTTGGGAGTCAGGAGGTGAGTTACACGCCACAGGATTCCTAGCCTTTGACTTGCTTGGAAACTTCCAAAACATTTGGATAAAATGGTGGAATCCACCACCAACGAATATTGAAATGTAGATCAGTGAGACATGGCAGTGACCAAATGGATTTTGGTGTGTTTTTTTCTTAATTCATTCAGGAATTTTAATACTTATAGAATTAATTTTAATATGAATTTTAATGAATTCATATATGCCATTCAGCACCCAACCATAATGTCAAGCTGGAGTGACCTGCCAGACTAGTTCAAAGAGCGAAAACAGTGTAAGACACATTGATTTTGAGTTAAGTGACATGATCAGATGAGGATGGTGGGTTGCTTACTCTAGAGGGCGGTAGTGAGCCGGTTGGATTTCAATGACAATCCAGTAATTTCATTGTTATTCCTGGCTTTCAGAATCAGGTTTAATATCACTGGCATATATCATGCAATGTTTTGTTTAGCAGCAGTACATTGCAATACATAATAATAAAAACTAATTTTATATATAAATATACCAATAGCACAAAAAGAGAGGAAAACGAAGTGAGGTAGTGTTCATGGATTGAGGTAGTGTCCATTCAGAAATCTGATGGTGGTGGGGGAAGAAGCAGCTCCCAAAACATTCTGTGAGTGTCCTCAGGCTCCTGTACCTCCTCCTTGATGGTAAAGATGAGAAGAAGACATGACCCGGGTGGTGGTGGTGGTCCTTAATTATGGAAATCTATTTGAGACCTTCTTTAAAAAAAAGATAAATACCCTAGGTATTGAAGTATTATCTGAAGATCTCTGCATTCCAGTATTCTGATTACTTTGTTACTGTATGCCATAAATTTGGGAAGGTGGGTTACATCATACCCTATTATTTTGGAATTACGGTAACAAAGATGTGAAAGTAGGGAGAATGGAAGGTGCCACAGGAACAGTCACCAGGGCTCCCGGGGAAGCATTTCCTCTGCCCTGCATATTCTCAGACAGACAACGGTAAGAATTTTTGCTTGAGTAGTAGATCTTTGAAAGTCTTCTGGAGGAGTGCTGAGTTCCAGCTGAGTGTAAGGAATTACAATCCCTCATTGTCAAGAAATAAACGGGCAGGCTATTATTTAGATGGGGAGAGAATTCAAAATGCAGAGATGCGAAGGGACTTGGGAGTCCTTGTGCAGGATACCCTAAAGGTTAACCTCCAGGTTGAGTCAGTGGTGAAGAAGGCAAATGCAATGTTGGCATTCATTTCTAGAGGTATAGAATATAAGAGCAGGGATGTGATGTTGAGGCTCTATAAGGCACTCGTGATAATATACTTGGAGTATTATGGGCAGTTTTGGGCTCCTTATTTTAGAAAGGACATTGGAGAGGGTTCAGAGAAGATTCACAAGAATGATTCCAGGAATGAAAGGGTTACTGTATGAGGAACATCTGGCAGCTCTTGGGCTGTATTCCCTGGAGTTCAGGAGAATGAGGAGGGATCTTATAGAAACATTCTGAATGTTAAAAGGCCTGAACAGATTAGATATGGCAAAGCTATTTCCCATGGTAGGGGAGTCTAGGACAAGAGGGCACAACTTCAGGATTGAAGGACGTCCATTTAGAACAGAGATGCACAGAAATTACTTTAGTCAGAGGGTGGTTAATCTGTGGAATTTGTTGCTATGTCATTGGGTGTATTTAAGACAGAGATCGATAGGTTCTTGATTAGCCAGGGCATCGGAAGGTATGGGGAGAAGGCAAGGGAGTGGGGATGACTGGAAGAATTGGATCAGCCATGATTGAATGGTGGAGCAGACTCAATGGTCCGAATGGCCTAATTCTGCTCCCATATCTTATGGTCTTATATGGCCAGCTTGAGAATAAGTAGGGGTTCAATGCTAGGGACATAGACTTGGGAAAGGACACTGATAGTGGTACATTTATCATTCCAGTAAATTTGGAGCTTTTTTTAAAAAACAGGATTGGTGTTTTAAAACCCTGACTGTCAGAACAAAAAAAAGCTTTATTTGAGATTTTACATGTCCAAGAAGCCTACAGAGTGCCCTGTAAATCATGAGTTTTGTGGAGATCTGAAGTTTTAAACTTCAAATACCCTTCTCCACAATCAGCTAGTCTGTGGAGCCCAGACCAAGCATTTCTGTAACATTTCTACCCTCTGAAATCGTACTCGACCATTGCTCCGGGAAGCCAATTGAGTCAAACCTTCTGAATTCATGCCTCCGAGACCCAAGTTGTTTGATGTGCTCCTCACCTCCAATGCTGCAGTCTTTTCTGAATGCTAGCGTTCATTGTTTTTGTTAACCAACAGAACTGCAATAATATATGAAAGAAATATTGAGAAGCTGTGCAAACTAAGGCAAACTGTCAGTAATATAGTTAAGTTTTCACAAATAAAATGAAGTGAGGTGTTTTATGTTTAATAAACCCTGTAACACACTTTATTGAACTCCAAAATCTAAACACAATAGCAAGCTAAAAATTCTTACTTAACAACATCATCTTGTCAGACCAGCCTCTTAAAGTGAAACCCCAACCCAACGGGTGTGGTTATGAATTATCTATGTTTCTTCCAACTACCTTACCCAACATAGCCCATCCCCACCCCAGAATTCACTAAAATCAGCATTGTGAGCCTGTCCAGAACTTGGACAAGCCACCTGGCTCGAGTCCTGTGTGGAGGAACCGCAGGTGCCTTTGGCTCATCCAGAGGTGTGTTGACACACTCAAGGTCACGTTGTGATGCCGGGGACAAGGCAGCAGAATACTCCAAATCTTGGTGGGCTGGTTTAATGTGATCTACCAAAATATGTTCAGTTTTACCCCTCTTAAAAAGTCTTTTGGCCCCGTTCCAAAATGAGGACCAGGCTATCCTCTGAGGACCTAAGGGGAAGCTGATGTGCATCATGGTGGATGAAAACAAACAAGGCACAATGGGGGTCAACAGGATCCCAAAAGTGCTGTACGACATGATGGGTGGAAGGAATAGGAGCAAAGTAACTGCATTTACCGAGGAGGGTGGAATGCTGTTGAGAGGCAGACCAGTCGGTCATGGTGTCAGGAATGAAATCACCTGGCACTCATCACAGCTGCCCATATACCAGATCAGCCACTGACATCTACAGGTCCTCTTTTGGAGCTGTTCTGTGCCCCAGCAGGGCCCATGCGAGACAATCATGCCAACGCTCATCAGGCAGGGAAACACTCACAGTAGCCTCTCCTAACTATCGGAGAACTATCGCCCTGTTAGCCTAATGTCAGTCGTGGGGAAGATGCTTGAGTCCATTATTAAGGACGAAATAGTGGCACATCTTGATGGCAGAAATAGGATTAGGCCGAGCCAGCATGGATTTACCAAGGGCAAATCATGCTTGACTAATCTGTTGGAGTTTTTTGAGGGTGTAACAAGGATGTTAGACGAGGGTAAGCCAGTGGATGTTGTGTACCTAGATTTTCAGAAGGCATTCGATAAGGTGCCACATAGGAGATTGGTGAGTAAAGTCAGAGCTCATGGCATTGGGGGCAGGGTTTCAACATGGATAGAAAACTGGTTGGCAGATAGAAAGCAAAGGGTAACAGTGAATGGGTGTTTCTCGGACTGGCTGGAGGTGACTAGTGGGGTACCACAGGGCTCTGTATTGGGACCACAGCTCTTTACGATTTATGTCAATCATTTAGATGAGGGCATTGAAAACTATATCAGCAAGTTTGCTGACGATACTAAACTGGGTGGCAGTGTGACATGCGAAGAGGACGTTAGGAGAATACAGGGAGACTTGGATAGGCTGGGTGAGTGGGCAGATACTTGGCAGATGTCATTCAATGTGAATAAATGTGAAGTTATCCACTTTGGAAGCAGGAACAAGAGGGCAGAGTATTGTCTGAACGGTGTCGAGTTAGGTAAGGGAGAAATGCAAAGAGACCTAGGAGTCCTAGTTCACCAGTCAATGAAGGTGAATGAGCAAGTGCAATAGGCAGTGAAGAGGGCAAATGGAATGTTGGCCTTTGTTACAAGGGGAATTGAGTACAAGAGCAAGGATGTCCTTTTGCATTTGTACAGGGCCCTGGTGAGACCACACCTGGAATATTGTGTACAGTTTTGGTCTCCAGGTTTAAGGAAGGACATTCAGGCAATTGAGGAAGTGCAGCGTAGATTCACTAGGTTGATTCCTGGGATGGCAGGGCTGTCTTACGCAGAGAGATTGGAGAGATTGGGCTTGTACACGCTGGAATTGAGGAGATTGAGAGGGGATCTGATTGAAACGTTTAAGATAATTAAAGGATTTGATAGGATTGAGGCAGGAAATATGTTCCAGATGTTGGGAGAGTCCAGTACCAGAGGGCATGGATTGAGAATAAGGGGTCAGTTATTTAAAACAGAGTTGAGGAAGAGCTTCTTCTCCCAGAGAGTTGTGGAGGTGTGGAACGCACTGCCTCGGAAGACGGTGGAGGCCAATTCTCTGGATGCTTTCAAGAAGGAGGTAGATAGATATCTGATGGATAGGGGAATCAAGGGATATGGGGACAAGGCAGGGACTGGGTATTGATAGTGAATGATCAGCCATGATCTCAGAATGGCGGTGCAGACTCGAGGGGCCGAATGGTCTACTTCTGCACCTATTGTCTATTGTCTATTGTCTAAGATGCGGTGAAACCACTTGCATAGGCCATTGGACTGCGAGTAATACACTGTGATGTGATGTAGCCTAACACTGAGGTCCTGGGCCATCTCAGCCCAGAGGTCTGAAATGAACTGGGGTCCACAGTCAGAGGAAACAGCAGATGGGGTGCAAACCAAGCAACACAGGTGCTGATGAATGCCCGAGCCACGTCTGCAGTTGTCGTCGACAATAGAGGGACAACACCCACCCACCTGATGGTACGGTTCACCACGGTAAGAAGGTGCATAAAACTGCAGGGTGGGGGTGGTGGAAGAGGACCAACAAGGTTCAGACGGATTGACATGGTTGAACCGTCACTCAGGATCCTCAAAAGTGCCGGTGCCTGAACATGATGGGTGTTTTCTGCCCACTTGCACTCCACCCGGGGCTGCAGTCCAATCGAGCATGTCCTTTCTGAGGCCATGCCAAACAAACTTTAGTGCAGCCAGTTTCCCTGCAGCTTTCCAGCCCGGATGCCAGAGGCCATGTATGGAGTTAAAATCAGTCTGTCTCCAGTTCGCGGGCACTATGGGGCGAGGGCGACTGGTTGAAATATTGCACAGGAGAGAAACCCCAGCTGCCCCAAACTTAATGTCAGCCAACCACATGCCCATGTCTGCTGTTCGGTAAACCTGGACCTCTGGGTCAGTAATATAGTCAGCTGCCATGCCAGCGTAGTCAACCACTATGTGTATGGTCTCAGTGGCTGGCCGTGAGAGACAAACAGTCACAGCATTATTTATCCCCTTGATATGTCGTATGTCCATTGTGAACCAGGTGTAAGCCAGGTGGCGTTGCTGCCGGGCAAAGTGGACAGTCAGATCGAGTCCAAGAAGCTGGATTTCCTTTCGGTGGGACAGAGCTGCTGCTGAAGAAGGCAAGTGGCTTTCACACGCCTCTGAACAACTGTTTCTGCACAGCACCCACAGCGTAGCCTGATGCGCCCGTAGGGTCGCTTTGGAAAGAGCTTATTCGACAACATCATGTCTGCTGACCAGTCAAGCACGTGATTGGGGTATTGCCTTTAAGCCACTATACAGGGGGAGCACAAGATCAGCAGCTCGCAGAATGAAGCGATGATCAAAATTCACTGTGCCTAAAAACTCCTGTCGTTTTTTTAGTAGTGTCTGCCCGTGGGAAATCCAAAATAGCGGCTACTTGTGATGTGAGGAGTTTTGTACCTTCTGCAGAGATGTGATGGCCAAGAGAGTCAATGATTGACAACCCAACCTGGCATTTAGTAGGGTTAATAATCAATCCATATTGGCTTAAGTGCTGGGGAAGTGTGCAGGGATGAGATACTTGTTTGGATTTGGACACACTGGTGACTAGTATGTCATCCAGGTATGCCAAAAGAAAATCTAAATCTTTTAATACAGGGCCCATCAGCTGTCAGAAAGTCTGTGCTGCATTTTTCAGTCTAAATGACATGCAGAAACTCAAAAAGGGTTATCACAGCTGTTTTGGGAATGTCCTCCAAGCACACAGGCACCTAATGGTAGCCCCTAACTAGAACTATTTTGGAAAAAAAAATTAACTTTCCATTTAAACGTGCTGGGAAGTCTTGGATGTGTGGGTCCAGGTAACAATCGGGAGTGGTGGCCTCGTTAAGGGCTCAGTAATCGCCACATTGGCGGCAACCGCCATCAGACTTGGGAAACATATGGAGGTGTGAACCCCAGGAGCTAGTCGACTGACATACAATGTTGAGCCTTTCCACGTTGTCAAGCTCAGCCTTTGCGATTGCCAGCTTTTCTATGCGCGTGGACAAGGACAAGCGGGCCAGTTGTGGGAATGTGGTGCTCGACTCCACATTTTGTGACAATGTGGGCTTGGTGAGGTTTGGGAATTTTGCTCAGCAGTCGAGTAAACTCACATGTAGCAGTGCATGCGCGTGACAGAGTTGTTGTGGGTGCAGGGTAACAACCCAAAGTTCTTGACAGCTTCAAGCCAGCAGTTCTTAAGATCGACCAACAGGCCTTGGACACATGGGAATTCTGCACCGAGCAGAGGTCTATCTACTTTAGCCAGGATGAAGTCCCACGAGTAACGTCGCCCACTGAAGCAGAGTCGTGTCCCGTAAGTCTGGATCCTGCTGCCGTTGGTGGCCTCCAGCGAGGTTTTGTTGCTCTTTGCCTTCTCATCAATAGGTGATGCTGGCTGCACACTCACTTGAGTACACTCCCGTGTCACATAAGTAGTGTCCTCTGAAAGAATGTCCGTGATGAACAGTAGGCATCCCTGGCCACTGGGGCACATGGTGTCACAGACCTCAGACGTCCTGATGCGCTGGCGCTGCCGAAGCTGCACGCTTCTCAGCACTTCCTAGCAAAGTGACCACAGTAAAAGCACGAACCCGGTGACGCCTTGGGCGTCCTTATGTTGAGGGCCTTGCTAACCAGCCTTATTGAGGTAGAGAAAGGCGAAGGAATGATGCATCTCTACCTGGCTGACTGTAGACTATCAGCCATTTTAGCAAGCTCTTTATGGACTATCACGAGTGCATTAGCGAGGGCTATGTGAACTTCATCAGACTGCAAGCAGAGTTCTTTTAAAGTAAAACAAGGATGGCAATTTCCCAGGAGAGACAGAAGGCGCAGAGACTGGGGAAGGACAGCAACTGTTTGGCATGCTCAGACTCTGATAGTCCAAAAGTTTGTAAAAGGGAGTTTTCAGAGATTGGTATTTGTCATGTTCAGGTGGGAGTTCAAACACTCTCGCAGCTGTGGAACTGCTGAGCAACACTCCCATGTGGTAGAATTTGGTGTCATCAGCAAAATTGGCCTCAGCTTGTACAAACAAAGCAACAGTATTTTGCTGCTAAAACTCTGTCAGTTTCAAAGCAACTCACACAAAATGCTGGAGGAACTCAGCAGGCCAAGCAGCATCCATGGAAAAAAGCACAGTAGACATTTCAGGCCAAAATTCTTCGGCAGGACTGAAGGAAAAAAGCTGAGGAGTAGATTTGAAAGATGGGGGAGGGGAGAGGGAAACACCAGGTGATAGGTGAAACTTGGAGGGGGAGGGATGAAGCAAAGAGCTAGGAAGTTGATTGGTGAGAGAGACAGAAGACCATGGAAGAAAGAAAAAGGTTGGGGGAGGGGCACCAGAGGGAGGCAATGGGTGGGCAAGGAGATGGAAGTGGGAAAAGGGGATAGGAAATTGGGAAATAGTGAAGGGGAGGAGGCATTACTGGACGTCAACTGTGCTTTTTTCCATAGATGCTGCCTGGCCTGCGGAGTTCCTTCAGCATTTTGTGTGTGTTGCTCGGATTTCCAGCAGTGAGGCGTTTTATGTTTAATGAAACCCGTAACACATTTTATTGAATTCAAAAACCTAAACACAAAAGTGCGCTAAAAATTCTTATGTAACAACATCATGTCAGACCAGCCTCTTAAAGCGAAACCCCAACTCAATGTCAGTGGCTGTTAATTACGCACATTTCTCCCAATTATGTTACCCTACAATATTAGCTAAGCGACCTCTACCAAAGGCAGTAAAACCAGTGCAGAGCAGCGAGGTGTTGTACTTTACTTATCTGCACTGCATTTCTCTGTGGCTACAACACTTTCTCATGCACACATGAGGAAATCTGCAGATGCTGGAAATCCAAGCAACACACACAACGCAGCAGGCCAGTCAGCATCTATAGGAAGAAGCACAGTTGACATTTCGGGCTGAGACCCTTCGTCAAGACTAACTGAAAGAAGAAATAGTAAGAGATTTTAAAGTGGGGGAGGGAATCCGAAATGATAGGAGAAGACAGGAGGGGGAGGGATGAAGCTAAGAGCTGGAAAGTTGATTGGCAAAAGGGATACAGAGCTGGAGAAGGAAGAGGAACATGGGATGGGCCGAGGGAGAAAGAAAGGAGGGGAGCACCAGAGGGAGATGGAGAGCAGGCAAGTGGGGGGGGGGTGGAAAGAGAAAGAGAAGGAGAGGGAGGGAGAGAGATACCTGTTTTTCTTTTTACTATTGTGATGGTGCCAATAAGTGGTGACTCCTTGCATGCAGTTCCGATGGGAATCATCAAATATTCCCATTTAGGACTACTACCGCTGAAATCCAGTCACAGCCATGGGCACTTCAGTAAGCAACATCCTTTCCAGGCGTTTAAAAAATGTTACCAATCCTGAAATTTGGTGAACCCCGAATGGCAAACTCAGATTGCAGGGCAGTCCACCTTTAAGAACATAGAAGTGCAGAAGCCTTGCTGATCTATAGGTATGATTGAAAAACTAAGGCCTTAACACCCAATCCCAACTATCCTGTTGATAAATGTACAGTCTTAGGAAAATATAATTGAAGACCTCACAGCAAGTTGCAGAACATGAGGGACATCAGGGACTGCAGTGTCGTTTGCTTCACAGAAACATGGCTCACCTCCACCATTTTAATTTATTTTATTAAGATACAGTGCAGACTAAACCCTTCCAGCCTTTTGTGTTGTGCCACCCACTGTAAAGTATTGTGCTAACCATTATGCCACTGTGCTGCCGGATGCAGCGTTGCAGCCCAAAGCCGTCACCATCCACAACTGATTCTTTTAACAATCAAGGAGGTTGAGATTGTTTCATGATTAACACATTGTGTTACCAGGATCCTGCTTACCCAATCTGGAACATCTAGCGGTCAGGTGTCGTCCATTTTTATCTGCCAAGGGAGTTTTCTGCCATTGTCATGGTTGCCATGTATATTCCAGCTCAGGCCAATGTCAGGCAGGAGCTGAGCATGTGATCAGCAGTCACGAAACAGCACACCCTGAGCCTTCTCAGTCATTGTCAACCAGGCCCACTTGGAGAAGTCCCTGCACGACTACCACCAACACGGAACCAGAGGCACCAACACACCTGATCACTGTTACACCAGGCTTACCCATGCCCATGCTTTGGTAAGTCCAATCACCTGGCTATTCTTCTACTCCCAGTGTATAGGTAGAGGCAAAAGACCACAGTGGTGAAGACCAAGAGGATATGATAAGGGAAAGCAGAGAATCACTTTCAGAACTGCTTTGAGTTGGTGGGCTGGACAATGTTCAATACGGAGGGGCAACTGCACAGGATTGGAAATAGCTGCACTAAGTTGTGAACTCAGCCAGATCCACAATGGGCACCTCAGCATCGAGGACATCTTCAAAAGGCGATGCCTCAAAAAGGCAGCATCCATCATCAAGGACCTCCTTCATCCAGAACATGCCCTCTTCTCATTGCTACCACCAAGGGGGTGGCACAGGAACCTGAAGACACACTCAACATTTTTGGAACAGCTTTTTCCCCACTGCTGTCAGGCATCTGAATCAATCTGCATTACTTCATTTTTTCTCTCATTTTGCACTATTTAATGATTAAAAATACACCTTTTTTGTAATTTATAGCTTTTTATTACTATGTATTGCAAAGTACTGCTGCCACAGAACAACAGATTTCACAAATTAACCTGATTCTGATACATTTATTGATGATTTGACTTCATGGGAAGCAAACAAAAGTATACAGTACATACAACAGTACCGCTACGAGGATGAGAAATCTCAATGGAAAATGCTGAGACAGCGCGGTCAGACATGGGAAGAAGCCTCTTAACAATGTGCGCCGTCAAGGTCAAAACCCATCCTTAGGCAGATACACAACCAAGCCTTATTACTTGGGATTTGTATCCCATTCATTTTACTTCCTGGATGCAGAAGGGATTTTGCTTTTTTAATTACTACAATTGAGTTGTTAAGGATCATGTTACAGAGATATAGAAGCACCCAGAGATTCAATTTAGACAAATTAGTTGTACGATCGGCCACTCTGATATCAATAGCTTGCGAAGTCAGCCAGTAAGTAGATTGTAACCATAGCAACCACCTGCAGGTGGGACATTGCAACAACATTAACGTCAAGCCAGAGTCCCAAGCTGAACAAAACCAGGGGGTATTGTCCTAGAGGCCCGTGGCACACTAACACAGCAGGGTGAGGTCTACCCAATGTGTGCTATTCCATTATAGAGCAATAAACAAGAGGAATGCAGCAGGAGTGGAGGTCAGCTCATGACCGGATTCTGCGTTGTTTCTGATCCAGCCATGGAGACCTACAACTCTCACGATAGCAGAGAAAAGTCGCCAACTGTCCCAGGCTCCGGAAGGACAGGTAGCATAGATACGTATCAGCAACAATTTCAATGGCAACTTCCCCCTTTATCAATGGAGAATGAGGTGTTATATTCAAGGGAAATTCCATTGAAGAGGCAGGCATGTTCAACAGTTGCAATTGCACAAACATGTCCTTCATCAGACGGTGCCCCACTGAAAAATATCCCAATGTCTAAAGGAGGAGGAGCTAGGAAAGATGGTGCCAGTGGTTTTTGCAGACCCAGGCAACTTCATGCATGAAATAGCTTATCCTTCTACTCTTAGGTCTTGTTTTTCTTTTCAAGGTGGCTGGGGTTCTGTCAGAGTCTGTGATCTACAGCTCAAACTACGGTTCTTCACAAGCTGTGAGTCTTCTGACCCGCTGTGCAGCCTGGCACTTCGCTAAATGAGGAGCAGCCAGGAAGGCATGCACCTTCAGGAAGCAAGCCAATTCCTCACCAATTTTGCCGACTGAAGCACCGTGGGAGACTGAAACATAGAGACAGCAGGCAATGTATGTGCTGCTGTTGGAAGGCCTCTGTACTTGAGTTATCTCCCCCTTTTGATGATGAGTTATAGTCTGTTGGTCCTCGAGTTGGGGGGCCTGGAGAAGTGACATGGCTTTGTAACATTGGCACAGTGAATTGCTGTTCTCCGCTCTCATTGCTGCAGGAAAACACCCTCTCTCGTCCTCATTGAAGAGACAGAGCCTGTCTGAGATACCGAAGAACTGTAGTTTTTGATGAACTCTAGATCAAGGCCTCTTTGGGGGGCTTTTACCATTGCTTACAAGGTGGGGGTGTCAGTGCTTCTGCTGTCACAAGGGGGGCTTCAGAGTTCTGATGTTTCTATCATTCATTCTATGAGGTTTCTTGTTTCATGGATGTCTGTCAAGAGTAAGAATTTCAGCTTGTATACTGTATACATTCTCTGGTATTAAATTGAACCATTTGAATCCACATCACAACCCACTTCTCAGGTAATAATGATGGGCAAGAAATACTGGTCTGGCCAATGACATCTGTGTATCCAAGAAACAACTCTAGAACCTGCTAATGTCATCCATGTAATACGAGTACCATAGTCTTTAAACAACCCACTCCTGAATTTCCTTATGTAGTGTGTGGCATGTTCTCTGCTTTTCTATTTTACATTCTTTACATTAAAACGGTTTTCATTCAAGAGGGGTCTCGCGAAGTTCTTAAGCAACAAAATGTTTGACTGAAAGTGGAAAAAGTTGCAGATGCTGAAATGCTCAGCAGGCCAGGCAGTGTATATAGGGAGTTAACTTTGCAGGTCAAAGACTTCAGGAGAAAGTGGTAGAGAGTGTAGGGGAGTGAACATCTTCAATGGGGGAGGCCAGGATTGCTGATGGGATAAATAGTAGGGTTGATGGATTAATGGGTGGAGTTATGTAGAGAGAGAAAATATAACGCAAGTTGTGAAATGCGGGCAGTTAGGGAGAACACAAACAATACAACATTAAAGCTATTAAGTGTAGGGTGTGGGACACGTCTAGAAGGTCAAGGTGTACTAATAGAGAGAGAATACCTGAGCCAATTTCACAGAAGAATAAATTGCTGAAATGGATAGTCCTGGTACAGAGAAAGAAAGTAAGTTACCTGAAATTGCAGACATTAATATTGAATCCAGAAGATTTTGGTATGCCCAGCTGGAATATGAGATATTGTGCCACCAGCTTAGATTGGACCAAATAAAAAAAAAAGTGAATTGAATTATGGCTTATATCGGATTTTAGAACTTATATTTCAGTAGACAATTTCTTTATGAAATTAATACACACAGGACTGTCTTCAGAGATGATTGGAAGAACCATCTGGCATTGCAGCAACACAAGAATTCAGCGGATATTTCAGAGTTATTAGGATCACTGACTCACATATTTAGTTGTCTGACCAGTAAAGCCAGGTTGGTGAATGATATCAGATTGGGGTAACAATGACAATCTACATAATTGAATAGAGTGCACTGCCAAAATATGTAATTAAGTCACTAAATTTACTCCAAACATATTACACATTTGTATTGTTTGTACAATCCAAACTCTCCATCTACTGGAGAAAGCTTGTTTAATCTCTTCACTCTACTGTAACATTTCAATGTCCTCCTCTCTTTCCTCTATTCACCTGCACTTGTTTAGATCCTCCCTCACCATAATACTTGTTGGTAGCTTCCTGGATGAGGTGATTGAAATGCAAAATCTGCTGCTGAATTGGAATGAAAACTATTTTAATTGTGTGCCTGGATGATCTCTCAGTAGTTAATAATTAGTACTCAGTTCAAACTGGATTGTGTTTAACTGCAGACTGCTGAAACATTCATGGACTCAGTGACTTGGACTATAGTTTTTATGTGACTGTATTTTACTATCTATTTTAAATGTGTCTTGTGCTGTGTATGACTGTTGGTACTGCGTTTTGCACCTTGACGTTGGAGTAAGTTTTATTTGGCTGTATTCATGGATGGCTGCATGAAAGTTAAACTTGAACTTAAGAAAAAACCAAGAGAGAATGCTAGGAGTTGGCAACAGATAATGTCCCACAGTTCATCCAAGCTTTATTGATGACATTACAATTTGAGTAATGATTAAATAGGTGTTGCCTTATATGGCAGAATACTGCCCTGAAATTTGTGGTTAACAGCATTTGCATCCTCCCATTACCCATTATTATCTGGGAATTTTCATTCCCCAGTATTCCATCCATTTATCTGTACCTCCAGATCTCAAATATCAACTGGAGCTGGTCTTGGTCCCCTGCCTTACTTCCAACCACAGATGCCACTTTGCAGAAGGCATCCCGACTTGTCAGCAAAACACAGCTCACTTACCTGCCCCTCAGGGGTCAACAAATATCAGGTTGATCTGTACCAGGTGAGTCAGCTAAGTTATGAGAAGAAAGTAATAACCAGCTCTGAGAAAGAATCTACCAATAGTGGATTTACAATCTCAAGATAACGTCAGTGGTAGCCATTGGTGCCCTCAACAGAGTACTGTTAAAAAAGCCAGAGAACCACAAGTGCTACTGTGCACAACTAAATATTAAATGAATGAACTTCCCCAAATTGGTCAACTAGAGTGGCAAATATAGTTGATGACAATGGACCTCCTTCCTGCCAGCATGAACATCCAACTCACTGACATCCATTGATACCCCTGCCCCCCACCCCTATCTATTATTTTAGTCTGGTTCTCTTTTTCCCCCTTCACTATAATCTCCACCCAGCCCTACCTTTCTTTCTCTTTTATTTCCCATAATTCTCCACCTTCCCCCTAGCCCATTTCCCTCCAGCCTATCACTTCCCAGCTCTCTACTTCATCCCTCCCCCCACTTCTTATACCCCCTCGACCATCCCATGTTACTTCACTCCTGATGAAGGGTTTCGGCCCAAAACGTCATTACCTCCTCCCATAGATGCTGTCTGGCCTGCTGAGTTCTGCCAGCATTTTGTGTTTATTTATTTATTTCCAGCATCTGCAGATTCACTCGTGGGACCTAACATTATTCATTTGAAACCAACCCATACTGTGTAGGTCCCTCAGACTGGTTGTCAACATCTGTATTCTTTTCTCCAAAAACCCCTTAATCCTACACTTGGGAGGTAATGGAAGTGTCTGAATTGTTGAAACATCCCACTTCCTTAGATATTTGTTTCCATTACTTATCTTTATCAGTCTCCTTGCTGTGATGTGTCTTACAACAGCTGAGAGGAACAGAACGTCTCAGTCTCTTGGTTGAGACTCCAAAAACAACCCGTTTTACCACTTGAAAATTCAAGGCTAAATAACTTCACATTGCAAATGTTAAGTTCAGATAATATGAAGTTCTTGTTATTTCTTTTGCCAGAATTTATCATGACATGGCATTGATACCAAGGAGAGTGTGTTCACAACTCATACCTTGCTCAAGTAACTGCCCTAATAAGTCTGAATAGTTATATCCTAAATTATTTTATTAAAATACTTAAGATTTTACACTATTGTGTGCATGTTTAAAGATTTGACTCAAGACTGAAACAAGCATCATATAATAAACTTTCTGGTCTATTCAGGTATTTGAGAGGATAATCACCATCTCTGCAATCACCATCCTTCAAGCAGCAGTTAATAATAGAAACAATTCTGAACCCATTGCATTACTCTAATATTTTGGTTGCAGCAATTGCAAATTGTTACAAGAAAGAAGATATTCCACATTCATACTTCTGAAAGGACATATAAGACAGAGTAAAAAATTAAGATTTAAGACTATACCAGCTGTGAGGTGGCATGGTAGTGTAGTGGTTTATAGTACAGGCAACCAGAGTTCAATTCCAGCCGCTGTGTCTGTAATGAGTTTGTACGCTCTCCGTGTGAGTTTTCTCCGGGTACTCCGGTTTCATCCCACAGTTCAAAGACCTACCGGTTGGAAGGTTAATTGATCATTGTAAATTGTCACACAACTAGGCCAGGATTAAAATTGCATAATTGCTTGGCTGTGTGACTCAAAAGGCTGGAAGGGTCTATTCCATGCTATATCTCAGTAAAAAAATAACCATTTTAATGAATATTTGTAGTATTTCTATGCTCTGCATATTATGGAACTGAATTATTCTAGAATTTGTATGTCTATAAAAATGATCTGTACACCAAACTCATCAAAAACATTTTATAATCATCCATAAACTGGTAAGACTTTACAAAAAATACAACTTTATAACAAACAATAAGACAATTACAGGCAATAAGTTTCCAACCAGTGTTTGAACCTTATAAACTGCAAATGATTTACGCATTAGATTTTGGATAAAGTAGAATACAAGAGAGACCATGCAAAGTTACCTACAACCAAGTTAGGAATCCCTGCTGTATATTGTAAACACCAGTTACACTCAATCCCCCAAACATATGTTAGTATGTGTGCAGCTTGTCATCAGCTGAGAGATATCCTAATTGACCAGAAGCCAATGAAATCAGACTTAATACTCCCGGTCTTCCCTACCTTACTGCTGTTGATAGGGCAGGTGAATCAAACCATCTTCAAAGACCTTGTGGTTTAATTGAACTTACAGTGAGACAAGTATCATGAAAGTTGCTCTGTGAAACCAAAATCTTGATTTAACCGAGGTGGCATCAACGGGACAACCACCAATGCCATCTTCCAACATCACTACTTCTACGGGAATTAGAGGTAGTGTAGAGAGTAGTGGAGTGACTGGGGAAGGGGGCGGGGGGAAACAGGTAGTGTATCACAGCAATACCTCAATAACAAAATAGATGATAGTTATTTCTCCACTGTACGTCAGCTGCGCATTTGCAATGTGACAGCCTGCCTGGTCCAAAGACTTCTTGGCATAACTCTCCAGGAGTAAGAATTCATACTGAATAGCAGGCTGAATATCTGCGGCATGAACATCATAGCAGATGCACAAATCTGTGAACAGCTTAGAGAAACATAGCAACAACGTCCTCAAGGAATTATGTAATTGCTCATCTTGTTTATGAGTCAATAAATCTGAGGTTCAAGAGTCAAGGCTCACTAAACTAGGCTGAAGTAGTCCATTGCTACTTGGGCTTTGTTTGCAAAGGACATCTGAACATCATATGCAAAGTTGGATGTGACAAATAGTATTTGTATATTTTGTTATGATGTGACAATAAATAGGTATCGTCATAGTACAACATCAGCAGGCCCTTGTCGTGCTGATTGTCACTGGAACAGAGCTGAAAAAAAGTCCCTCTATTGAAGAAACATGGCTGTGTCAGGAAAGGAGTTCAGACTCACAGAAAATAGCAACAGTACTGCTAATAGACATGATTTACTTAGAAAGCACTCTATTTAAAGAATGGGTGAAAGAAAGTTCAATCAAACAAACTAATGTAATCTTTCCCCAACTAAAGCCAGATAATAACAACAGATTCCAGTTAGTGAAGGATGATGGTTCTACACATATTTATGTTCTTCAATTTAACCCCAGTAACTGTGCATAATTAACTGTAAAATTAACCAACCATTGTCAGTCTACACAACCAAGAAAAAGGCAACAAACCTTCCTTATCTCATTAGCTCCAGTGAATCCTGCTGGCAAGTCTACATGTACATGTTAAAGGTAAAAACAGGATCAAACCCTTGTATGTGGCAGAATTTTAAAACATTTAATTTTGCTTACAAATTTTAACCTTAAAATCTTTTTCTATTTTTTCCACAGATTTTTCTATTGTTTCTTCAATTATTAACAAAACAGAATTGCACATTTAATTGGAATGCATTAAACACATCATAGTTATGGACTTCTAGTTCTCTGGAATTTGATTGATTGAATGTTGACTGACCAAATTTTTCTGCTATTTCATAAATTATCTGCTCTGGCACTTCTAACAGAGGCAATTACACAACAAAGGTTTCAGGAGGTTGTGGTGGGGATTGATGCAGTGTCAGCACCTGGAAAGATTCACTCCAGGCTTAATTTCTTCATGGGAAAAATCATGCATCTTGAACAAGGAAAACTGCTTGCCATGAGTTTGCCTTTCTGTAAAAAAATAAGTGAATTTCTAAGGGATTCTTGAATTAGTAATGATAGTACTTAAGGGAGTTGCTACAAAATAAACTGAAGGAGCTCAATGTTAGACAAGGAGTGCAATGTTAAAAAGTGCAGGAGCGGTTATACCAGAGCTTATGACAACAGATCATGTTGTCCTCCATGGAATCTATACATGACAATTGGCAAGGTGGATGAACATCTACCTTGGAGGTGAACTTGGAAATATAGCGCTGGTCCTTTATCACTTCTGGGTCTAAATCTGGAACTTGCTCCCCAACAGCCTTGTGGGAGTACTTTCACCAGAAGGGGGTGGGGGGGGGGGGGTCATCACCACCTTCTCACTGGCAGTAAGACTTTGAGCAATACATGCTGACAACATCCACATCACAGGAAGTTAATAAATTAAAAACATCTCCTGCGACATGTCACAATGGCTCAAAAGAGAGCAGAAAGTTACCTAAATTAACACTCTCCATCACAGAATGAAAGTGGGCATTGACAAACACAAGCACCAACATTTGCAACAAAACTATTATTTTTAAAAGGAAGCAGGAAAATAATGCATCTTTTTAAAATTAACACTGTTTTTCTAAAAGAGAAATATTCAATCCTTTGAAAATAGAGGAGACTCCAGCATTTTGATAATCAAGAAGGCAGGATTCAAAGTTTTAATAGTGTGAAAGATTGGCATTTGTGTAAACAACTTCTGGTGCCACAGTTCTGGACAGTTCTTTGGTTGTTTCTTGTTAAACATCTTTCTCTTCAAACTCATTTTCTGTTAGACAGCACAGAGCCAACTTCTGCGCGTACAAAGAAATGATACCTGGGGGGAAAAAAAGTTCAAGAAACAACATTTTTTAATAAGCAACACACTCTTGTCTTGTTTGTAACACTTTTTAATACAAGTATTTAATCGCACGGTAAAGTAACTAGTCATTAAATAATGAACCTTCATATTGCTGTGCAGGAAAACATACACAATTAGAAGAAACTAATTGGACCGAATTTCTCATTTACCTAAAACTATAATTCAATTTCTCTCTTCAGAGATGTAACCTGATCATATTATTTCCAATACTTGGGCTTTTATTTCATTATAATTCTTTTTAGACAATTATTGAGAAAAAATAAATCTCCCACATCCAATTCAAATAAAAATGGATCAGACTCACATTTAAGTAACAAAAAGAGGGGATATTTTCACCAGGAGACTGGAGGAGCTATGCCAATTTAAGTAGGGGAACAGGTATTTAAGCTTTAACCAGTTCCACCATTCAGTAAGATCAGAGGAGAGCTATGGCCTCATTTCTTACTCCTGCCTTTCCCCACCTTTCCTCAAATTAATGCATTGGCCTGCTGAGTGATTCTGACATTTTGTCTTTTACTTTGGATTTTCAACATCTGCAGGATTTTGCTTCTAGTTTCTGCCATCTTGCTTCTTATTAATACTTATTAAGACTTCCTGGTCTACACGTCCCTCCCCATGGATCTCCCACTTGGCACTTACCCCTGCAAGCGTAAGTGTTACACCTGTCCCTACACCTCCTCTCTTACCACCATTCAGGGCCCCAAACAGTCCTTCCAGGTGAGGCAACACTTCACTTGTGAGTCTGTTGGGGTCATCTATTGCATCCAGTGCAGCCTCCTCTACATCGGCGAGACCCGATGCAGATTGGGAGACCGCTTCGTTGAGCAGCTCCGCTCCACCCACCACAACAGACAGGATCTCCCAGTTGCCACCCACTTCAACTCTGCTTCACATTCCCATTCGGATATGTCCATTCATGGCCTCCTCTACTGCCACGATGAGGCCAAACTCAAGTCGGAGGAGCAACACCTCATCTAACGTCTGGGTAGTCTCCAGCCCCTTGGCATGAACACTGAATTCTCCAACTTCCGGTAATCCCCCCCCCCCCACCTTTCCCCCATCCCACTTTCACTCTGTCTCCTCCTCCAGCTGCCTATCACCTTCCTCATGGTTCAGCCTCCTTCAGCTACCCACAGTGCTTTCCCCTTACATTCCTTCTTCACCTCTCCTGCCTATCCCCTCCCTGCTTCCCCTCCCCCACCCTTGATCTTTCCTCTGACTGGTTTTTCACCTGGCACCTACCGGCCTTCTCCTTCCCACCCTCCCCCCCACATTCTTCATAGGGTCCCTGCCCCCTCCCTCTTCAGTCCTGACGAAGGGTCTCGGCCCAAAACATTGACTGCTCGTTTCCACGGATGCTGCCCGACCTGCTGAGTTCCTCCAGCGTGTTGGACGTGTTTCTTATTAAGAGGGTTGTGGGTACATGAATGCTTCACCTGTTTGTTGGGCATAGTCATCTTCACCTATCTGTAACTTCTTATTGGCTTTTTCATCAGATTTTTTTTCCCCAATATGCTGTGATCAATGCCACTCATAAACAGCCTCTTTTGAAAGCATCTTTGAATTTCAAGTGTTGTCTAGCAACTGATCTCTTGGCAAATACGAGTTCCCATTTGGATACCTTTGGGGGTTTCAGCACTTGTCCATTGTCCTGACATGCAATAGTAATTTCAGACAATGCTGATTGAATGTACTATATTTACTAAGGTAATTGAGCATGTTACTAGCCTCTGTTTATAACAATTGATATCCACTACATGATGATTCAGCATATGTTGATCTTTTATGATTCACTTCGAACAAAATCCCAAGCATTAAGTCATAATTATGTTCTTGAGCTGGTATACTTCTTTTTGTAATTCCAAATTCTCTTGTTTTGCTTTCCAAATATGTGAAGGATTCTCATTGCTAAAGGAGCACTCTGGCAGTTCGAGGCTATGGCATAGATAGAGTAATGGTGAACTACAGCTTCATGACTCTCTCAAACATACAATGATAAAGGCACCTCACCAAGTTTGAATGTGACACTCCCCAAAATAAACACTATTGTCCAAAGGCTGCACATAACAGTGTTCACATAGGTGTGGTCCAACCAGGACTTTTATATCTCCTGCAGTCCAGTGATCAGGATATGAATCACAAGTGTTATTAGCATTTCTGTTCATTTTCTCCATTGGTCCATACACTTCAATGATTAGGAGCAGCAAGTCCCTTTTGATCCCTGTGCTTCTAGTTCTCCATTATTTAGAAATTCCCTGTTTGATCATTTTGTCTTCAAATTGCGAGATCTCACATTTATTTATTTGTTTATTGACATACAGCGCAGAATCAGCCAATTCTGGTCCTTCAAGCTGCGCCTCACCGCATCCCCCAATTTAACCCGAGCCTAATCACAAGACAATTTACAATGACCAATTAACCTATTAACTGGTACATCTCGGGACTGGAGCACCCGGAGCAAACACACACATTCCATGGGGAGGATGGACAGGTGACATTAGAATTGAACTCCAAGAGTAGTAGCACTATGCTACTGTATCAGCTACTGGCATACACTGAACCTGTTGCCCATTCACTCAACCTTTCATACCTTAATGCTCAAATCTACACCGTTTGCAATGACCTACACTTCGTCTCTTCGTCAAACTTGAATAAGTAGTTCCCTCCATCATTTCTAAGTGAAATGTTTCCAACATACCCTCAGAAGACAGAGTGAATCACAATCCTATAATTCCGAGTTAATTTCTATTACTGACCTTGCCCTTCAACTAATTTCCAAGCCAGGCCAATACAGTGCAGTCAATTACTTTCACTTGCAAGAGCACAGTTGGAAGTATCTGTAGCTTGAAATTTTCAGAAGCAGTGTTCATAAATTGGTGCCTATATTTTGTTCATCTGTCGCATGGATGCCTGCTCTTTCATTAACTAGTTTGTAACTCAATCACAATGCTCACGATAAAGCCCTCTAATTGAGTGAGCCACTCCCATGCCTGATGGAACACAATTAGATATAGATAACCACATAATATACGTGTAGCTTTGCAATAGCTCAGGGACCAAGTAGAAACCACAAAATGCAGTATTTGCTTGAAGAGATTAAATAGCAATGTAAAGGGGATTTCTTCTTTTTCTTTGTTACTGTGTATGTAATCAAAATGGCTTCTTTGTTTTGTTAAAAGTAAGAATGCTTCTTTATTGCGAGAGAGTGCTGGAAGCTTGTTTGGGTTAAAATTTACTGATAACGAGAATTGGGATTAATGTTGTTTTTTCTTCCGAGTCTGTAAGCTATCGTTGGCGGGCCTTTGGGGAGATCGGCACGAGGGGGTGAGAGAGAGAGGACGCGATGCTGTAAACTGGGCGAGGAACAGACCCCAAGCAGGGGTCCAAGGCCAGGAGGTACCCCGAGGAGAGTTGATGAAGCTAGATGTGCTTGGTTGACCACTTCGGGTGGTCCTGAGCTGCGAGTCGAGGAGTCCGGAGGGGATCGAATGGTGGCCAGAAGGCTTCAGTAATTGAGCTCCAACGGTTGTGCATGAAGTGGTTTGGACTTTGATAAGTTGGCGCCTTTTCTTTATTTTCTTTTCCTTCATATATACTGTATCGTTATTAATCACTTCGTTATAGTAATCTTTATAAAATGGGCTGAACACCCTCTAACATGTTTAAATAGTAAAGGCCCTTCACAAATGTATCACAAAACTAAGCTACACCCAGGGTAACATAAAGGCTTGTCAGGATGAGTGACAGACACTTCATTAAAGTATATTTTAAAATTCATTTTAAAGCTGAGAGGGTGAACAAGACTTAAGGATTCCCAGAGGTTTGTATGCAAAAAGCACTGGTGGAGTGATTACAGTCTGGAGACTAGGGTTGGAGGTTAACATAATACACAGAACATTGAACAGTACTGGTTGTTCAGCCCATGATGTGGTACCGACCTTTTAAACTACTCCAAGATCAATCTAACACTTCCCTCCAACATAGGCTCCGTTTTTTCTCCATCCATGTGCTCATCTAAGAGCCTCTAAATCTCCCTGTTGAATCCATCTCTACCTTCACTCATGCACTTAACATCCTCTATATAAAAAAACTTGCCTCTGACACTCTCCCTCTACTTTTCATTAAATTAGTCATTTTGGCTCTGGGAAAAAGTTTCTGTCCATGTGATATGCGCCTCTTATCTTGCACATTTCTAAGTCACCTTTAATCCTTCTTCACTCCAAAGAGACGAGCCCTAGCTCACTCAGCCTCTCCTCATTGGACATGCTCTCTAATTCCGGCATCACTCTGGTTCTGTACCTTCTAAAGCTTCCACATCCTTCCTATAACAGGCAACTAGAACTGAACATAATACTCCAAGTTTACGGATCTCATTCGTCATGGGACTTATAACATCGAGTCAGTGTCAGCTGAGGTATTGGTGAGTGACTGGAGAAAGGGGTTCGGCCAGCAACAGAAGTGTGGATGAACTCCAGTTCAGAAAAGGCACTGCTCCACGGCTTGCCCAAGATACTACGATAATAATTTTGTCCAAAAAAACAGGGACAGAGACTCTGCAGAGCACAGGAGAAATTATTAGATTGAGATAGGCAAAGAACACATTAAGACTTCCTATCAGAGAAAGAAAAATATTATATTTTCTGCATATTACTTACGTAACAGCTTTTCTAAGCACTTGGGTTGCTTTTCAGGTGGGAGATAAACACAAAAGAAGTAGACTGGAGCTCCAGAGAGTGCGACTGCAATTCCAACCAGGGAGTTTATGGTGTCGCTGAAGAGAGGAGTCACCACCAGAAACAAGCTGCACATGCAGTAGATAATCGGGAAAATCAAGCTGAGCTGCAAAAAAGAAATTTCAGATCTTAACATCACTAATGACAGCTGACGGCAAAGAATTTTGCAGATATTCACGTTATTTCATGGTTACAGAATTGTGGTCAGCTCCTGCCATTGTTCCATTGACATCAATGGTATCATGTGTCAGCCCAGGACCGTGTCTGGCAACCAATTTTATCAACATACACACAAAATGCTGGAGGAACTTAGCAGGCCAGGCAGCACACAGTTAACATCTCGGGCTGACACCCTTCATCAGGACTGGAAAAGAAGGTGGAAGAAGCCAGGGTAAAAGGTGGGTGGGGGGAGGTAAGGAGTACAAGGTAGTTGAAGCCAGGTGGGTGGGTGAAGTGAAAAGCTGCGAGGTGATAGGTGGAAAAGGCAGAGAGCTGAAGAAGGAGGACTCTTGATTGGAGAGGAGATCCCATCTTTCCAGCATCTGCAGATTTTCTCATCTTTGTTCACAAGCAGCATTTTTAAAACCAGCCCTTCCCCTTCCCCTCATCATTGTGTACCTGGGGCTTGCCACACCAATATTTTTTTTTCTCATGCCACTCGTGGTTACCAATTTTACATCTTCCTTTCATCTTGAATGATCCAGCAACCCCACTAATGTTTTAGCTGTTAATAAAGCTCAGATGTTTAGTAAGAACTGTCATTCATAAGGAACTCATGTCTAATTCATTTTATTGAAGTGTTTTTTTTAAGTGCACGGAGCTAGCTGCCAATTTTTCTACAGCTGGCATCAAATAAATTAGTGCAAATTAATCAAATTAATCCTGCAGCTAGAAAGAGGCATTCCAAAAAGGCAGTATACCTGTGGTACTGTAATGCAAATGCCAGTTAATGCACCCTAACAGGGAGATGCAAACCCACAACCTCAGAAGCTAGGAGCCAATGTCTGCTCTCCCTGCACATCCATCCAAACCATCACTTACTGTGCCCAATTCAAATGAGCACGTAATTAACTGAAAATTAAAATAACTGCAGACAATGGAAATCTAAAACAAAAACAGTAAATGCTGCAAACAAAAAACACAACAGGTCAGGGTCCTGACAATGAGTGTCGGATCTGAAATACTGACTCTATTTCTCTTCCCACAGTTGCAGCCTGATTTGCTGAATATTTCCTTTCTGGTTTGAATATTTAATTAACATCAGCATAAGTAACAAATGCCTCGAGGTGATTTCCAAATCCCGGTATTTAAAGTTTGGTTTCACTAAAATGGCAGTCTGAATATTTTATGTGTAGAATACACAAGTTTAAGCAACAGCAGTGTAACACAAAGATCCACAAAGGACCAACAGAAGGGACATTAGGGATCATTCTAAGGACCCTGACCTGGAGTTACAATAAGACTTTTTTTTGTGATGGTGGAACCTGTCTCTGAGGGCTCACGGCCGGCCGCCTTTCCATATCACAAGGCAAGCGCAGCCTCAGAGTCCCGATGCATTGTGGCCCTGTGGACAAACCAACTCTATGCCGGTGTCGCCAACTGAGGTGTCATGGGAGAAAACAGAACATTGGATCCGCTGCCAGCGGCCCTATACTCGACGAATCGCGCACTCTCTCTCTCTCTCTCTCTCTCTCGGTGGGGGAGAGTTTGTTGTCGATTCTTGAGTTGGAGAGCTCAGGGGAAAAAAGTAACGCAGCAGACTTTATCATCACAAATCAGCGAGTTGTTTAGTTTATGTCTCCCCTCTCGCTGAGTTACACGCCTGTTAGAGACAGAGAGCCTGTGAACTGCCAGGTGAACGATCAGTTTTTGTTGAACGGCAGATCATGGTCTTTCTTTGGGGCTTTGTTATTGCTTGCATGCTGGGTGGAGGGTGCTGATGCTTTTTGCTGAAGCAAATGGGGGGGTCGTTGCTTTGCTGCTGCTTGTGTGTGGGGGGGAGGGAGCTTTGCAGTTTTAACTGTCACTCATCTGCTTTTACAGGTGCCTGTGAAGAACAAGAATTTCAGAATATATTTTGCATACATTTATTTGATATTGAACTATTCCAGAGTTATTGAATTGTGGATAGCCGGGATAGAGATACAGAGCTGGAGAAGGGAGAATCTGACAGGAGAGGACAGAGGACCGTGAAAGAGAAGGAGGACCAGAGGGAGGCAATGGGTAGGTAAGATAAAGCGAGAGAGTGAAACAGGAATGGGGAATGGTGAAAGAGAGCGGGGAGGGGGCCAATTACCAGAAGTTCGATGTTCATGCCATCAGGTGGAATGTAAGGTGTTGCTCCACTTTTTCTGGCAGATGGAGTGCAGGTGCTTGGCAAAGCGGTCTCCCAGTGGTAGAGTGGGGAGGCTTACTCAACAGGTTTCAGCAAGAAAAGGGTTGGGCGAAGCAACTTTCTTCTTGATTCTTCATCTGTTAGTGCACAGAGCAGCAGTGAGAATGGCTCCAGGAGATGTGGGAATTCTGAGAGACCTCCAGCCTCCCAGATAACCACATCTGCACCAGGTGCACTGAGCTGTAGCTCCTCAGAGAACATGTTCAGGAACTGGAGATGCAACTTGATGATCTTTGGCTCATAGGGAAAAATGAGGAGGCAATAGACAGGAGCTACAGGGAGGCAGTCATCCATAAGGTGCAGGAGGCAGGCACCTGGGTAACTGTCAGGAGACTGGAAGAAAAAAAAAGAGATCTAGGAGTCCTTGTTCATCAGTCACTGAAGGTGAATGAGCAAGTGCAGCAGGCAGTGAAGAAAGGCTAATGGAATGTTGGCCTTTATTACAAAGGGAATTGAGTACAAGAGCAAGGAAATCCTCTTGCATTTGTACAGGGCCCTGGTGAGACCACACCTGGAGTATTGTGTAAACAGTTTTGGTCTCCAGGGTTAAGGAAGGACATTCTGGTTGTAGAGGAAGTGCAGCGTAGATTCACAAGGTTAATTCCTGGGATGTCCGGACTGTCTTATGCAGACAGGTTAGAGAGACTGGGCTTGTACATGCTGGAATTAAGGAGATTGAGAGGAGATCTGATTGCAACATATAAGATTATTAAGCGATTGGACAAGATAGAGGCAGGAAATATGTTCCAGATGCTGGGAGAGTCCAGGACCAGAGGGCATGGTTTGAGAATAAGGGGTAGGTCATTTAGGATAGAGTTAAGGAAAAACTTCTTCTCCCAGAGAGTTATGGGGGTCTGGAATGCACTGCCTCGGAAGGCAGTGGAGACCAATTCTCTGGATGCTTTCAAGAAGGAACTAGATAGGTATCTTATAGATAGGGGAATCAAGGGATATGGGGACAAGGCAGGAACCGGGTATTGACAGATGATCAGCCATGATCTCAGAATGGTGGTGCAGGCTCAAAGGGCCGAATGGCCTACTTCTGCACCTATTGTCTATTGTTTATTGTCTATAAAATGGGCAGCTACTACAGAGGACCCGGTAGCCGTTCTCCTCAAAATTAAGTATACCAATTTGGATACCATTGAGGGCAACAACCTACAGGGGGGAGCCAGGCCAACCTGATCTCTGGCCGTGAGACCAGTGCTGTGGCTTAGAAGAGATGTGGAGGGGGGTGTAAGGAGAAGAGGACTACAGTAGTGATATGGGACTCCATAGTTAGAGAAGTAGACAAGAGATTCAGTGGGGGTGAAAGAGACACCGAGATGGTATGCTGCCTCCCAGTTACCAGGGTCAGGGATGTCACAGATCAGGTTCACAGTTTTCTAAATTGAGAAGGTGAGCAGCCAGAAGTCTTGCTACATTTTGGCAATGACTTAGGTGGGAAAAGAAAGGAGATACTGAAGAGAGAATTTAGGGAGCTAGGCAGAAAACGGAAAAGCAGAACCTCAAGGAAAGCTTTTAAAAATGAACAGAAGGCAACTAAAAAGCCACAAGGAGGGGAAAGGTGAAATACAGGAGATAAGCCAGCCAATACAGTAATATCAAAGAGGATACCAAAAGATTTGTCAAATATATAAAGAGTAAAAGAGAGGCGAGTGTAGATAGGTCTCGGCCCAAAACATCCACTGTGTACTCTTTTCCATAGACGTGCTCTGATCTGCTGAGTTTTGCCAGTGTTCTCTGTGTGTTCCTATAATTATAGTAGTTGGCGAATGCCCCTCCAAGCTCTTCACCTTTATTCCTTGTGACAAGAGGAGGCTCCAGAAACACTTTTGAATAGGATCAAAGTGCCTATTGGCAGTCCAAATGATAACTAAGAGTCAAGGTGATGATTCCTGTCTGCGTTGTACACGATTACCACAGATTGTATTCTTTGCCCAATTTGATGCAAACTACACCAGGCACACCAATGATGTACTTTAGCTTTATTTCCCCGACTGTGTTCTTTCTCACATAATTTTGTACAATATGTTTAATTTTTATTTTCCTTGTGACTGTTAAGTGTCAAATGCCTCATGGGCGCAGAGAAGCTTCTCATCACACCTGTGCATACATGTACTTGTGTCAGGGCATGAACGTAACAATAAACTCAGGTATCGAATCTGCTCCATAAATACCTGTGCTCCAAGCTCTTTCAGTCCAACCACAATGTTTCATCACTCGTCTCCCAGCGTGTCACAAGTGGGAATTTCAAATACATGACGCCCAGTTACAACACTAGTTCTTCAGTTGGGGAAACAGACCACCCTCACATTCAGCAACCTTTGTATAACAACCAGACATGGGCTAAAACATGTCAATATTTATTTACAGCACACAGTGAAAGATAATGGGCACAATGTCTGAGGTGAAAGTCTTTAGTAGCCCCCTTTCCTGCACGTTCAATAGCAATACCATTGTTTAATGCAAACGTCATCATCCTTAACTGACTCAAAACCAGAAGCTGTCACAGTGGCACTGAATAATCTGTAGCAAGTGCCTCATCTGAACAATACACCTGGACTGTGATAAATTGGACTTTCCCTACACTTAACAGATAAACGGGAAACATTAGCAGCTCCACAGATCATCTCCAGGATCCTTTATAATGTAACACTGAGAGACAGTAGTTAAATTTAATCAATTTGCCAAGTATGATTTACCGTCAACTGTACTTTGGGAATCTATATTCTTCCTGCAGTTACAATGCAAGATTGATAATATCTGTGACACAGACTGCTGCTTAATTGCAAGGTAACCAGGGAGTTACATGGCATCAGATCCTTGCTACTTTCCCACAGAGATCTTCTCCAAGAGAAACACACACACACACACACACAAAAAGTACATAAAAAATTAAATTTGTATCAGTTTTCATGACATCATTGCATTGAAGCATTTTCCAGTCATTTGATTATTCAAGTGCATATGGGGTGCTAACGTTTTCTTTGCCATTAATTTTTGGAGGGGTTTTTGTTTGTTTTGTGGATGACTGTGAAGAGCAAGAATATCAGGCTGCATATTGTATATATTCTCTGATATTAATTTCAACCATTGAATGCAGGGAAATCTGCAGTCACTTTCAATGTGGCAGATTCCCTTGAGAGACCAAACACAACTTGGCATCGGACTGTAGTGACAGAAATGAGGACCCTGAATCACACCTGGGGCACAATAGAGAAGAGAGCCAAGGACAGACAGAGATTTAGGGCCTTCATTGTTGCCCTAAAGCATCACTGGTGTAACAGACAGTAACTACTACTACTATTACCCCCATGAACAGCTGTGCAGAAACAACCACAACATTTGTTGTGATGTCAACTGATTGACAAATACAGGCTGGCCGATCATCAAAGTTCACTTGCACCCAACTAGAGATAACAGAGTCTTCAGTACCATCCAAAAGTCACCTCCATTGATAATCCAACACGCTCTCAGAATCACATTGGATAGTCCCTAGATTCATGTACCAGAATCTTCGACACAGATGCTGAACCCAGTTATCTCCTCCACAAACAAGTGCTGCACTAGATGAGCTACAGTTTATCCAAAACAGAATGGAGGCACAAAAGAGTGCACACTGGAATCTGGAGCAACAAACAAGGTGCTGGGAGAACTCAGTGGGTCAGTTTACACCATGGGTGCGTGGGGTGAGTGGAATGGAGAGTTGGAGTTTCTGGCGAAGACCCCTTATCTGTCCAGATGAAAGCCCTGGACCTGAAATGTCAACTGTCCATCTCCTTCCGTAGATGCTGCCTGACACACTGAGTTCCTCTAGCATCTTATGCTGACACAACATACATATTCAGTGAGTCTACTTTAACTAATTTTACCTTCACTGGTCTTGGTAGATCTGGGAACTTCCATCTCAGGTATATCTGGCTGGCAACAGAGAGGCCAATGAAGAGCCAGTAGTTAAAGCTGAAGTAATTGATGAGCGTGTAAATATCTTCAATGCAGAGATAGATTAAAGCCATCCCTCCCTGAATAACAAGAATAAACAACATTTAACTTGAGAGTCAACAGAAAATGACAGGAAAACACCAAGGACATACTCTTCTTCAATACTTAATTACATTTCACTTTTTTCCTTCAAAATAGTAAATATTTTCAGTAGTTTTATATCATATCTCATAAGCATTTTTGATGTGCAATGTACTGATCAAAGTAAGTGGAGGTACACAAGATCAAATTTGTACACCATTTGATATTAATAGGCTAATCAGAATATAACGTTACTGTAAAATTAATGACATTCTACATCCTTCAGCCTACGAGTTCTTTATTTCCTCAAAACATGCACAAGTTTTGCATCAGGGAATTTGGCAGCCAGATTCTGTCATACTCAAGCAGCTGTGTGTGACTGACGTTCATACAGGTGAATCCTTCAGCCAGCTTCTCCACTAGAACCAAACAGGGTAGGCTGCTGATCAGGAAGAAAGGCTGTGACATCAGGAGAAGCAGTGTCAGGGGAGGAGTGACATCAGGTGATGGAGCTGAATACTGGAGGAAGCTCTAGCTGCAGCACAAACATTTTACTGCCAATGGGCAAAATAAGTGGCAAGACTCAATATCAATGATTTGGGTGAAAATATACAAGGTATAGTTCTTAAGCTTGTAGATGACACTAAAATAGATAGGACGTAGATTCAAAGTCAAAAATTACAGGGGAGTTTTGATCAACTGGGTGAATGGGCCAAGGAATGGCAAATGGGAGTTTAATTCACATCACTGTGAAATGCTCCATGTTGGAAAGTCAAATCAAAGTAGGGCATTTACAGTAAACGCCAAGTCCTTGGTGAGTGTGTAGAAGAGGGACTTTGGACTTCAAGTAGATGGATTCCTGAAAATGGAGTCAGGCAGACAAGGTGGTGAAGAACATTTTTTTGGCACCTTGGCCTTCGTCAGTCAGTTTAGAAGATGGGAGGTTATGTTTCAGTTGTACAAGATGTTGGTGATGTACATCTTGATGTAGGAAAGATTTTATTAAACTGCACAGAGTGCAAAAAATATTTAAAAAGATGTTTCCAGGACATGAGCAAAATAGTTACCCACTTGGGATCAATAAAGTACTTATTATTATCGTTGCTGTTATTATAGAAAGGGACAGGACTTCTTTCCTCAGAGGATAGGAGATTTGAGAGGTGATGACCTGGGTATAAAATCATGAAGAGCATAGGTTTAAAGTGAGAAGAAGGATATATAGCAGGAACTTGAGAGCTAAGTTTTCCACCCAGAAGATGGAACATATGGAATGAGCTGTCAGAGGAAGTGGCTGAAGTTGGTACAAAAGACAGCTGCACATGTACACGGATAAAGAAGGTTTAGAAAAATTGGGCCAAAAACAGGCAAATGCAACTAGCTTTGTTGGGCACTTTGGATGGTGTGGGTGAGTTTGGTTAAAGGCCCTGTTACTATGCCGTATGACTTAACAACTCTATGGGTCTCAGATCCAGAATGGACATATTGAGCAAGTGAGTTCAAGAGAATGTAGGTGAAATTTCTGTGACAGACATACAAAGAATCCCATCATCAATTATTTTGAGATCCAATTCATTTGCAAGCCAGACAAACCTATTGTGCCACTTCCAGGCCACTTAAAAAAATAACTGCCATCATATATTTGAAGTTATATATGACTGTAAACTTGCTAGAATACTCCACATGGAAGTTTGTAGAAATTGTGTTTTAGCTAACAAATTTTCCCAATTGGTAACGGGGTCAGAAGGAAGTAATGAGGAAAGATACCATTCCATTACAGAAGGGAGGACAAGTTTATCAAAGACTGTGGCTGCATCATTTGGAACCCTGACAGCGTTCTAGAGCACAGTTACATTTGGTGAAAAATTAGGGAAATTATTACAAAACTGGACAAAGGGAGGCTAACATTATATTATACTGCTGAATGACATCAATTTGAAAAGGATCACAAGTATGAAATATTTTAACCAAAACCCCAAAATCTACCAAATGTTGAATAGTCTTTTCCACTACCCATTGTATCTATGCCATGTAGATTTTCTCTGGCTATGTCAGTAATACATCACGGACAAAATACAAACTGAGATGACCATGCATCTGCATGGATTTCATCTCTAATAATTAGAATATGACATAAGATGGTGAGAGTGGGGAAGTGGGAGTTAAAGGGAAAACTAAAACCGAATAATTAGATTTATTCACAATGATGACAAAATTGAAGCACTCCATTTTTTAATCCTCAGGACTTTTGTGGTCCAAGATTACCTTGCATCAGTATGTTTGTGGGCAATAAAGAAGCTGCTTCTATTCCCTTGTCCAAGTGTTTGTAAAACGAGGGTTAGCAGCGAAACTCACCAATTCTTTCCTTCTGTTCATCACCAGCACCAGGTTAAATAGATGCAAGTCTCTCAACAAGCTCCACTTAATGTTGATAAAAGTATGAGAACATTCATTTCATGGAGTGTACTTACATTAAAGCACAAGGCTGGGATCGGGGTGCATCTAAAAACATGGATCATGCACAGAAAATTTGGTAGGTGACCTTCCCTTGAAGCAACAAAGTAAAGCCTGGAACATAATGATTGGAAATAGGAAACAATGTTTTACCAGTTGTTCAAACTTATTCACAATTAATCTACTTAACATACTGGAAAGAAACCAAATGCAGAAAGTTTAGCTCAACAATAATATTGTTCTGGAAATGCCATTGGAGTTTAGTTCAAAGTACATTTATTATCAAAGTATGCCTATATTATTCAAGCTTGAGATTCATCTCTTACCAGGCAGCCACAAAACAAAGAAACTCAAAAGAACTCTTTAAAAGACCATCAAACAGCCAATGTGCACAGAGGAAAGAAAATAATGCAAACAACAAACGCAAGCATTCTGAACAGATGTCCACAGACACTTAAACTCAGCACAGAGCAGAGCCGGGAGCTGAACCGGCCCATCTCTTGCCTTGGACCCCCACACCCGGACCTTTCCAATTTACTCCAGCACCTAAATCACCGCCCAAACGGCGAGTTCAGTTACTTCGATACACTCAATCAGCATTGCATGTTCAGGAAGAGGAAATGCTTGGTACACATCCAGCTGCAGTAACAGGATCTGTATTTCTCAAATACATAAAAAGCACGATGCATCACCTGTCCACACCTAGAGAGAAACTTTCAATATAATAAAACTCCAACAATTAGCCATGCTCGGGGCTTCAGTGCTGCTGGACCAGCAGAATGTGTAGACAACTCATTCAAAGCACTTTTAACTGACTTTTTAAAAAAAATTACACAGTATCCAGTGAGTGAGACAACTTCAAAAGAGAGAATGGGAAAATGCATGGGAACCAGGGCCTTAATGAGCAAAAGGGGAGTGTAGGGACCAATCCTCAGTCAGAGCTTGGAAAATAGCTGGTGATTCAGGTGCCGAACTATCGGCATAATCGTCCAATTGCACATTATTAGAGGAGCTTTAAACCTTAACTGAAGATCAGTGACCCATATAACAGCTACAGTCACAAATTATAAAATTATAAGGACAGGCATCATGTCTAGCCATCTAATCCAGAGAGGGATTGTAGTATGAGGGAAATCAGGATGTCCAGGCATTCTGCAAAACTAGTCGGCTCATACTCAAATACAGATATATTTGTCTTCAACTCTGTGATTAGGATCTGCCTTAAATTCACTTTTCTTCGCCCACTGTCAACCTTCCAAGAAATCTGGTTTCTTCTCTTCTCCTACTGTCGCTGTTTCACTATTAATGACTACAACTACGGACTTTCAAGCCTTAAACAGCATCTCTCTCTCTCTCTCTCTCTCTCTCTCTCTGTTTTAATAAAATTAAAGAAAATGCAATTGTGTGCACCACTGATTTACTTTAAATATAGAAGTGCTTGCATTATCCTAACAATTTGAATATTATTGTTTGAAATTCTTCAAGTTAATTCTAGCATCAAAAATATGTCTGGTAATGAAGTCAGCCACCAGAGAGAACTTGTCCAGATTTTTTTTTAGCATTAATTTCCTGTTCCTTTCATATCAAAGGGAAGTCCAATTCATTTGATTAGACTGGCAACAGATGGAGAATAATCACTGCTCTGTTTTCAACTCATTTGCCTTGTTTAGTGAAACTCGCATTAAACACTGAACGAGACATCTGGAAAACCAATGAAGCAGACAGTCACAATGCAACCATGCAAGTCGTGTCCAAGGTACAGTCGGCCCCCGTCTCTGAACTTACTTAACATAACGGCACAATAAACAGAAATAAGCATGGGTAAAAATGCATGGCGCAGTGACCTATAACAGAATTCTACTTCAGGGCTTGAATTTAAATCCAGATTGCACTTGTGACATCGAAGTTCTCTCTCACTGGATGGCAAAATTACCTCAGGAGATGGATGAGAAGGAAGAGTAGGAAGAGTCCAGGGTGACAATTACTCAACACCTTAGTAGTCAATCAACATCAGAAATGAGAAGCAATTTCACTCTCCACAAAAGCTGCCTGGCCTGCTGAATACTTCCAGCATTATGTTTGTATTATAGCTGCTTTACTGAATACATTTTACTCTAGATTTCCTATTTCCATTTATAGATCCAGAGCAAAATTAGTCAAATCCTATATACATATTGGCGTAACCATCATATACGAGCCTGAACATTACAGTATGCTAGTAGGCACCTCTTCCAACTAATAAAGTGGCCACTGAGTACATCTTCATGATCTTCTGCTGCTGCAGGCCATCCACTTCAAGTTTCAACATGTTGTACATTCACAGAATCATCTCTGCACACCACTATTGTAATGGCCATTCTCCTCTGACCATTCTCATTAACAAGGCATTTTACCCACTGAACTGCCACTCACTGAATGTTATTTGTTTCTCGCAACATTCTCTGAAAACACCAGAGAATGTTACGCATGAAAATCTCAGGAGATCAGCAGTTTCTGAGATACTCAAACCACCCTATCTGACGCCACGGTCAAAGTCACTTTTATCACCTACCTTCCCCATTTTGATGTTTGATCTGAACAAGTGAACCTCTTGACCATGTCTGCGTGCTTTATGCACTGAGTTGTTGCCACATGATAGGCTGATAAAGTATTTGCATGAACATGTAGGTGCACGGCTGTATCTATTAAACTGGCTACTCAGTGTACGTACTGTGATTAATTAACGTAGCAAATGGAGTATTTTGGGAAGCGGGAGGAAAATGGACCAGCTGGGGGAAATCTATGTGGTCGCAGGTGAATGTGGAAACTACACACAGAAACCACTGGAAGTCAGGACTGAGTCTGGCTACAGCTCTGTTAGCTCCATAGCAAATGGCCATTTCACCCATGGGCCCAGAGCTGCAAGTTTCAGCAGAATTTTCCCATCGAGCGTCATACTTTCTCTTTTTGCGCTCTTGCAAGCAGGAAGAAAAATGCATCATCCAGGCTGAGGTACCGAGGCTCAGGGAGGAGAGGAGCGGGCCAATTTGTTGATCAGAAGATTGGGGAATCCTAGGGACAACAGAGTATCAAAGTCAGTTCAAGGGTCGGGGCCAATCAGGGAAGGAGAAGAGTGGAAAGGTAAGAGGGGGCACCCCAAATGATGTAAGACTAATATGGAACTTAATTTAAATGTGGATCACATCAGGCACAGAGCTTTCAGAGAACCACTGAAACGTAGGTGCTACTTCCTCTACAACCCTCAAAATGCAGTACTGAAAGGAGAATGAAGTAATCTGATACAGGTCTGATACTGCAATCATCTCAGACCTTATAAGGAAATGTCTTATTGAATTTCCAGTGACTTAAACCAATGCAGAAATGGTCATAACAAAGTTTTACTCAGTACACAGCATACTGTTAATCTTGCAACATTGAAACAAATAGCCCTATGTAATCAAATTTCTAGAACATCTATCAACTCCTTTCTGCAAAGCCCCTTGGATCTGCTCCAATTCACTTTCAAGGACTCTTCATCTCATGTTCTTGATATTTATTACTACTTACAGTCGGCCCTCCTTATCCGCAGGGGACTGGCTCCAGGACCCCCGGCGAATAACAAAATTCGCGGATGCTCAAGTCCCTTATTTAACATGTATCAGTGCAGTGGTCTTTAGGACCCAGCGGAACCCTGGACTTTATTTAACATGTCTCCGGGCAGTGGACATTAGGACCTGACAGCGCAGCTCTGAATCCGCAGTGTTTCTGTTCACGAAAGTAATCACAATCGCGATTGAAAATAAGGTGGAAGTAATAAAGCGATCGGAAAGAGGTGAAACGCCATCGATCATTGGAAAAGCGTTAGGCTACAGTCGGTCAACGATCGGAACAATTTTAATGGAGAATGTGAAAAGCCCTGCCCGATGAAAGCTGCAATTATTACTAAGCAACACAGTGGTTAAATTATTGAAATATGTATGTTTCTAAAGTGTTTTATATGCGGAGAAAGGTAAAATATGTACTATATGCTAAGAAAAACATTTGACTAACTGATGCTAAATAATACTGGATGTACCTGTTCCGACTTCAAATCCGACTTAACGATGGAGTCAGGAACGGAACTCATTCATAACCCGGGGACTGCCTGTACTTTTAGGTCATTTCTAGATTACCTATAATACCTAATACAATGTAAATAGTTGTTATAGTGTATTATTTAGGGAATAATGACAAGAAAAAATAGTCTGTACTTGCTCAAGCAACCAGTCCTGGAGAGAGCAATTCCGGGTTTTCCTAATCCGCGGTTGGTTGAATCCGCGCATACGGAATCCACGGATAAGGAGGGCCGACATACTTTCTTTATGCATTTGCACAGTTTGTCGTCTTTTGCATACTGGTTGAACTTCCAAGCTGGTGTGGTCTTTCAATGATACTATTATGGTCATTATTCTATTATTGCCTTGCCCACCAGTAAATGAAAATCAGGGTTGTATATGGTGACATATATATATTTTGACAATAACATTTACTTTGAACTTTATGTTGAAAACATTTTGCAATAGGATGGAGAGCAGTGGAAGGAAAGAGAAAGCACCACTAATTCATTATCACCATAAATTTAACAATTTATTATGCATTTTAACTTACGTACACAGGAAACTTCAATAAATAATGCAAAATATTGCTGCTACAAATGTGAATTTTTAAAAAAATTGCTGGAGGTAGTCAACTAGTTAGCCACATCCACAGAGCAAGTAAATGGCATTGCATGACATATTTCATCAAAATGATAAAAACCGTGAACTTTCATCTGAAATTTGATGAGCACAAATGATGAAAAATGACACGCCAAGTTATCCTGCTAAGAGAAGTTATTACTTGAAAACATCCATTCACTCTCAGCAGTTACTACTTCTGATCAAATCTTCATCAGAATTTGAAAAGGGGTTCCTGAAACATTTAACTGTTTCTCTCTCCACAGATACAGTCAGACCTGCTGAGTATCCCCAACATTTAGCTTTTTCACTGCAGCGTCTACAGTTTGGTTTTGCTTTTCAGTTACTGATGCGTGGTAACTCGGAATGTACTGTGAAGGTCATTCACACTCCCAGTGTCCTACACACAACATGCCATCACTGCTTGTGGGATCTTGCTCTGTGCAAGCAGGATGACACCATTCCCAAGTTACAAGAGACAATACCTCAAAAGCATTTCGTTATCTATAAAGTAACTTAGCCCACCCAAATGTCTTAAAATGCATGATATACAAGTATCTCCTTTTCCTTCCACAGGGTCAGTCTCCAGCTTATTAAAGAGCAAGCCATTCTTCTCAATGAGTGAAGTTAGGCAGTTTGCATTCCTCCACCCACCACCCCAGACCATTCCACACATCTCAGACTTACCGGGACGCTGCAATGATTGAAGAGTTCAGGCCACCGTAACAGGATATTGCCACAGACAATGGTATGAGCCATTTCACGTAACCCAAAACAACCTCTGCAAAAGTCTTAAGAAACATGCTCATGAGTAATTCTAAATTTCAACGTGCTTGCAAAAACTTAATACTTAATAGACAGAAAATAAAGTACATTTGCGGAGGTTATTTTAATATGGCTTCTGATGACCATTAAGCATTATACAAATCCTTATTTTTTATTTATTTATTGAGATACAGCACGGAACGGGCTCTTTCAGCCTTTCGAGTCACGCTGCCCAGCAATTCCTCTATTTTAATCTGGGCCTAATCACTGAACAATTTGCAATGACCTACTATTTACAATTAACCTACTAACCGGTACATCTTTGGACCGTGGGAGGAAACCCACACGGGCACAGGGAGACATACAAACTTCTTACAGACAAACAATGCTGTCGCCTGTACCGTACAGCATTGTGCAAACCACAATGCTACCATGACACACTATACAGCTGAATACCAGAAGTAGTTGTTGAATTTCTTTATGGCAACTTGTGCGACCTTAAGTTGTCTCAGCTTGGAGAGGAAAAATAACTTCTGAAAGTGGCTGAATGAGACTTTGTGTCACAGAGCAAGACTGACCCTCACAAACCAAAGATGGTTAAAGACAAGGTCCCACCTCAGTCTTATCTCAGGTTCTTACCTGTTAACAGACTGGGTACATTCTCTGATGACTGGAAAACAGAAACCCTCTTCCTATCTTCACCCCCACACAACCTCACACCAGGTTAACGATATATGTGAGCTGATTCACTTGCATCCTCATGATAAATCCTCAAGTCCAAAATGCGATGGAGTACAGCCCACTTGCTCGCAGCACCAACAACTCACAAAAAGCCTGAAACAACCAACATAAGTGGCACCTTATCACCACCTTAAAAACATACCCCCTCCAGCGACGGTACAGTGCATCATCTCAGTTGGAAAGCAGTACAAACGAAGAACAGGCTCTTCGGCTCACTAAGCCTGCTCTGACCGTCAGCCACCCATTACACAATAATCCTACATGAATGTTATTTCTTATTCTCCTCAAATTTCCATCAACTTACATAACATCCCCACCTCCGTCCAATTTAACTCACGAGTAGCAATTAGCTCACCAACCTGCATGCCTTGTGGGAGGAAACCAAAGCCTGCGGAGGAAACCCGCACAGTCACAGGCAGAACGTACAAAAACTCCACGTAGACAACACCTGAGGTCAGGATTGAACCCTGACTGTCACTCCTGCAGGACAGCGAGTCCATTAGCTGTTTATCTCCAAAAATATCCCCCAAACATGTCCTCTACCAGGATTAATGACAAGGATAACGATAAGGATGAAGATAAAGCCACCACCTCAGGTTGACCACCATTGTGACTTGCTCCAGCAATACATTTCGGTTGTGGCTGGGTCTAAACACCTTGCCCACCAGACCTGCTGGAGCACTTCCACCCCAAGGTCTGCAACAGTTCCAGAAAGTAGCTCATCACAACCCTCTGAAGAGCAATTAGGAAGAGGCTGGCCTTGCCCGGGTCACTCTGATCCCAAACAATAAATAAAATAAAAACACAAACTGGACTCCAGCTTTGGGCAGTCTAATGAACAACAGAATCAGAAATATTGTATCTATCACCTGATAACTTGAAGAGATTCAATAAAATCCACAGGTACTCCAAGTAGCATTGTGGCTAGTATAATGTTATTACAGTGTGAGGGATCAGGGTTCAATTAGCGCCGTTGTCTGTAAGGTGTTTGTACGTCTTCCCCGTGACCACATGGGTTTCCTCTAGCTTCTCCCACATCCCAAAGGGTTGGTATGTTGTGGCATGCTATGTAGGCACCAGAAACCTGGTGACAGTGGCCCCCAGTACACAAACAATGCATTTCACTGTATGCTCCGACGCTTCAGTGTACCTGCGACAAATCTTTAAACCATGGGTGAAGTACTTGCAAACCCTCACCTCTATCATAACCATGTTTCTGATAGAGGAAAGAGCCCTAAATACTTCAAAGAAACAATGGTATTTATGATATCTGTGGTATAGAGTTAGTGTTGGGAAGTTACCAGCAGATGACGAATGGCAATACTTTGCATTTTGTATGTTAGTACAAGAAACTGAAATTTGTTTTTCCAATCTAAATGAGTCACTGTATATACTTCCTGGTGTTAAAACAGTTGTGACATATCTAATGTGGTTGCGTAGTGAGTAGTGCTTGTCACTCTCCTTTCAGCTTCCACCGCATCATACAACAAAGAGAGACTCAATAGCCCAAGATATACATGTCAACTTTTGAAAGAGTAAATATTAACATGCACTGTAATCAAAATGCCTCTCCTTTCAATAAAGTTTCCTTTTTCCGAACCAGAAACTCTCAGCATCAATTAAAATGCTCTAATACACAAAAACAAAAGGCTTTCCTTGTTATTTTATCATTCTAATTAAGACATAGCCAACCCTTTAGGTTTCAACAAGTACATTTAGTGTCAGAGAAATGTATACAATATACATTTATAATCTATAATTCAATTACAAGTTATAGCAATGTGAAGAACAGCAAATGTAATGACTTTATTATGAACTGCTTAATATGGTAATGGAGTTCTGACAGAACAGGCATCAAACATCAATACAAAGTCTAGACTGACATGCATTATTTGTACTTGTTTGAACAGGTTTGAATGATGATGTTGTAACTTCACCCTAGGAAAAAGGCATACAGGATTCCCCTTTATCCTTAAACTGTGACCCCTCGTTCTGGACTTCCCCAACATCAGAAACAATCTTCCTGCATCTAGCCTGCCCAATCCCTTTAGAATTTTATACGTTTCAATAAGATCCCCCCTCAATCTTCTAAATTCCAGTGAGTATAAGCCTAGTCGATCCAGTCTTTCTTCATATGAAAGTCCTGCCATCCCAGGAATCAATCTGGTGAACCTTCTCTGTACTCCCTCTATGGCAAGAATGTCTTTCCTCAGACTAGGGGACCAAAACTGAACACAATAGTCTAGATGCAGTCTCACCAAGGTCTTGTACAACTGCAGTAGAACCTCCCTGCTCCTGTACTCAAATCCTTTTGCTATGAATGCCAACATACCATTTGCCTTTTTCACTGCCTGCTGTACCTGCATGCCCACCTTCAATGACTGGTGTACAATGACACCCAGGTCTCATTGCATCTCCCCTTTTCCTAATCGGCCACCGTTCAGATAATAATCTGTTTTCCTGTTCTTGCTACCAAAGTGGATAACCTCACATTTATCCACATTAAATTGCATCTGCCATGAATTTGCCCACTCACCTAACCTATCCAAGTCACCCTGCATCCTCTTCGCATCCTCCTCACAGCTAACACTGCCACCCAGCTTCGTGTCATCCGCAAACTTGGAGATGCTGCATTTAATTCCCTTGTCTAAATCATTAATATATATTGTAAACAACTGGGGTCCCAGCACTGAGCCTTGCAGTACCCCACTAGTCACTGCCTGCCATTCTGAAAAGGTCCCGTTTACTCCCACTCTTTGCTTCCTGTCTGCTAACCAATTCTCTACCCACATCAATCCCACACCCCCAATACCATGTGCTTTAAGTTTGCACACTAATCTCCTGTGTGGGACCTTGTCAAAAGCCTTTTGAAAATCTAAATATACCACATCCACTGGCTCTCCCCTATCCACTCTACTAGTTACATCTTCAAAAAATTCTATAAGATTCGTCAGACATGATTTTCCTTTCACAAATCCATGCTGACTTTGTCCAATGATTTCACCTCTTTCCAAATGTGCTGTTATCACATCTTTGATAACCGACTCTAGCATTTTCCCCACCACCGATGTCAGGCTAACCGGTCTATAATTCCCCGGTTTCTCTCTCCTTTTTTAAAAAGTGGGGTTACATTAGCCACCCTCCAATCCTCAGGAACTAATCCAGAATCTAAGAAGTTTTGAAAAATTATCACTGCAGCATGTGGGAAATCAGGGATACTTCCAGTGTCCCTGACGACTATGTGTGCAGGAAGTGTGTCCAACTGCAGCTTCTGGCAGACCGCATTGAGCAACTGGAGCTGCAACTGGATTCATACTGGAGCATCTGCGATGCGGAGAAAATTGTGAATAGCACGTTCAGTGAGTTGGCCACACCGCAGGTAAAGGCTACACAGGCAGAAAGATAAGGGGTGGCCACTAGACAGCGTAGCAGTAGGTAGGTAGTGCAGGAGTCCCCTGGGGTCATCTCCCTCCTAAACAGATATACTGTTTTGGATACTGTTGGGGGAGATGTCTCATCAGGGGAAGGCAGCAGCAGCCGAGTTCATTGCACCATGGGTGAACTCCCTAAATTCACCTTGTAGGAACTCATCCTGTTTTTTTACCTATATCTTTGGTACCAATGTATGGTACCTTATTCATAGAGAAGAAACAGGATATCCATGATAGAGTAAAGATTAAGGCTGACTGGGTAATGTAATGCTTTCAGTTCTTTTAATTACAGAAAAAAATCCAAAATTTGGAACTACTAAAAAAAGTGTTAATTTGCAGAGGAAAGGGAAAGGAAGGGAGAATAAGAACAACTTTGACAAAAGGTTATTTAATTGAAACAACATAACAGGGAACAACCATATTGTACTGCTTGGATTGGACCCTGCAACCCTGACAACGAGTGATCACTACCTTTCAAATTGCTGCAAACTCGGAACAGTTCTGCATTGATTTTGTGATCAAGGTTGCACAGCAAACAATGGCATTTATTTGAGATGACAATAGACAAATTCCCCAAGTCAACCAATTTACAGTCTTACACGGACACATATGATTAACACTAGTCCATTGTCATGGTCATGATTTTAGTATCACATACAAGTGTACTTAAGGCAAAGGAACCACCTGCCCCATGGACGCAGTCTTTTCCAAGTGATTATTAGAGTAGATGGTGTCTAACAAGGTTAACAAGAACAGTGTACGTGAGTAATGTTTACAGGTTGAAGGAACTGTGTGTTAAAGAGGGTAGTGTACCAGTATTCGTATGGTACTTGAACAATAAACCACTGAAAGCACAATGAGCCAAACTGCCTTTAAGCCACATCGACAGATTCATAATGAATTTGGTAATGATACCATATTGAGAGGTTTCTGATAGGAACACTAGCCAAGTGTTCAGTGGAGAACTGTATGTGTGTAATGTGAAGGGTTCGTTTATTTGCCGGTTAAAAACCGCTTCTGCTGTGCCAGTTACTGACTGACCCTTTCAAGGGATGCAGCAGCTCGTTCCCATTGGCTGCCTTGCTCGCCTCAGAGGAATAGGAATAGCACGTGCGAGAGCCTCACTGGTTTTCCTTCGTCTCCAGGGGCTCATCGTCACACTGAGATTGCGACCAGTGCTGCCAAGAACCACTGTGAAACTGCTACAGATATAGGAGGTCCCACTTGGCTAAGTAACCTGTTGTTGAAAGTTAAGTTTTGTAGTTGTGTAATTTGGGGAGACATAATGTAGTACCTGTTGAATTTGAAGTGTTGCTGAATGTTTAGTCATATCATTTTTGTAACTTTGGGTGGCTTAGATGTCTGGTTGAATATTTTACTGTTTCTCTGTAAATAAGTAGCTAATGTGCTTATCAGTGTCTTCTGTCTCACTTACCAAACCCGTGAACCTGCTTCGTCATAATAATGTGTGACTAAACATAAAGACACAAGTGTACACAGAGGCTAGCGAGGTAAAAACTCCATCCAAACCATCTTTCATGCCCTTCACTCTTTTCCCCAAAGAAACACAAATCTATTTTCAGCAGGGTCTGGTAAATTCTGCTGCACTTTTTTCCTGATTGACTTTTTTTTATGAATGAACTGTTCTGCACAGTTCAGGAAATTCAATGTGCTACTTCCCGTTGTCACAAGCACATCCCCAACTGAATTCCCAGTGAGGGAGATACAGACCAACACCGTTCCCTGTGTAGCTACCTTTTAGTGTCCTTAGGGATACGGTTGTCAGGCAGGAGTTGTGCTCACCCCACGGGGAAGTCTGCAGCTTAGCGTTTACATCCTTGGGATATATTACTCCACTGAAATTGCTCATCCCTACACAGCCAGTCTCCAAGTCACCATAACACCATCTCCTCTCAGTCACCTATCACTGCTGGTCCCCTTCATAAATCTACTGACCTGTGTTTCTTCCAGTTCTCCTATCTGGCATACTACCAGTAATACCCACCAGCCTGGGAAATTCACTGGTCTCCATTAACCCCATCTGTCCTCAGCCTCAGCCTTCACCTCCTGAGAGCCATGAGGTGGCTCGTTGTTCGCTGACAAAGGCCTCTTGCTCAGCTGAAGTTTCATGAGGTGATTGAATGGCCAAACTGTTCCAGCACAACCCCACAGAGAGATGGTTGCATCGGAGTTATGACATTACTTCACTGAAGGATCACAGAATGTTTCACCTCATGATACCAATTTTGTAAATAACAACTACCGCTGTAAACCTGAATCTCAGCTTAAGGAACCCAATGCGTTAAAAGACAACAAAATCAGTGTCACCACAATCCGGCAATTGATTCAGTTTGTGTTAACAAATCTGTACAAAGACTTACCACAGCCACAGCATCACTGTGGAGGATGGTGGGAATGTCCAGGACTGTGTAGTAAGCCACGTTTGTCAGAAGGTAGATAACTGTTACAAGAGGCATTGAAATAGCAATAGCTAAAGGCAGGTTTCTGTCACAAAGCAGAGAAATAGGTTATCAGTTACAGGTTTGCAATAGCACATCAAGAAGTAAGTGAATATTCCCTTAGGATAGTCACAAATACTCATAACATAACGCTATAAAAACTTAGATTAAGATTGCAAATAACTCTTGTTAATGCTGCCACAAGGAAAGACATTCCCTACAGAACTTCTGTGGTATGTCCTGATGAGGACAATATTTCCAGCACGGCATTCTTCCCACTAACAAAAAGCATGATGACAAGGACTGATTAAATGGTGAAGTATATGGCCTTAAAGAGAAGCGTGCATGACAGGTCGTGCCTTGCAATTGAGTTTTTTGACAAGTTGACCAGAGGCTGATGACAGCAGGGCTGTGGATGTTGCCTACATAGATTTTAGTAAGGCATTTGACAAAGTTCCTCATGAGGGGCTAATCCAGAGGATTAAGATGCACAGGGACTGCAGTGAATTGGCTGCTTGGATTCAGAACTGGCTTGTGCATAGAAGAATCAGAATCAGGTTTATCACCACCAGCATGTATCATGAAATTTGTCAACTTAACTGCAGCAGTTCAATGCAATATATGATCATATTGAAAACAAAATAAATACAGTCGGCCCTCCTTCTCCGTGGGGGATTAGTTCCGGCATACCCCACAGATACCAAAAAACATGGATGCTCAAGTTGGTGGACTTTAGGACCCGGTGGAGCTCCAGACCTTATTTAACCTGTCTCAGTGCAGTGGACTTTAGGACCCGGTGGAGCTTGGGACCCACCGGCCGCAGTGTTTCTGTTTCGTTGTTGGAAAACGATCACGATTGAAAATAAAAGTAGAAATAATAAAGCGATCGGAAAGAAGTGAAACAGCATCGGTCACTGGAAAAGCGCTAGGCTACAGTCGGTCAACGACTGGAACAACTTTAAAGGATAAAGTGAGAATAATGGAGCTTGTGAAGGCCATGCTCCGACGAAAGCTACAATGATTACTAAGCAATGCAGTGGTTTAATTATTCAAATACATACATTTCTTAAGTGTTTTATGTGCCTAGGATGGTAAAATATATAGTATATACTAAGACAGAAGATTGACTGACTGACGCTAAATAATACCGGATGTATCTGTTCCGACTTAGAGAACTTCCAGTTATTTTTTGCGATTCCTGATCTGCGGTAGCCTATGCACATCCTCCCATACACTTTAAATCATCTCTAGATTACTTATAATACCTAATACAATGTAAATACTTGTATTTACTTGTAAATACTTGTATGCTGTATTGTTTAGGGAATAATGACAAGGAAAAAAGTCCGCACATGCTCAAACAACAAGTGCTGGAGAGAGAACTTCCAGGTTTTCCTGATCCGCAGTTGGTTGAATCTGTGCATGCAGAACCTGCGGATAAGGAGGGCTGACTGTAAATAAAGCCATTATAAGTGTGTGTGTATATATATATATATATATATGTGTGTGTGTGTGTGTGTGTGTGTGTGTGTGTGTGTGTGTGTGTGTGTGTGTGTGTGTGTGTGTATTGAATAGATCAAAAATACTGCAAAACAGAAATACTATATGTTGAAAAAAAATAAGATAGTGTTCATGGTCTCAAGTGTCCATTTAGGAATCCTATGGTAGAGGGCAAGAAGCTGTTCCTGAAACACTAAGTGTGTGCTTTCAGGCTTCTGTACCTGCTTCCTGTCAGTAACAATGAGAAGAGGGCACACCCTGGTTGACAGTGGTCCTTAATACAGGACATTGCCTTCCCAAGGCACCACTCCTTGAAGATGTCCCGGGTACTATGGAGGCTAGTGGTTGAAGGGACTTATTTGAGCTGTAGGCTGTAATTAGTGGGGCTCTGCTGTTCGTGATGTATATAAATGACCTGGATGAAAATATAGATGGGTTGGTTTGTAAGTTTGTGGATGATACCAAGCTGCTCGATAGTGCTGGAGCTGGAGCTGGACTCGTCATGTACCAAGCTGCTCGATAGTGCTGGAGCTGGAGCTGGAGCTGGAGCTGGACTCGTCATGTACCAAGCTGCTCGATAGTGCTGGAGCTGGAGCTGGACTCGTCATGCACCAAGCTGCTCGATAGTGCTGGAGCTGGAGCTGGAGCTGGAGCTGGACTCGTTATGTACCAAGCTGCTCGATAGTGCTGGAGCTGGAGCTGGAGCTGGAGCTGGACTCGTTATGTACCAAGCTGCTCGATAGTGCTGGAGCTGGAGCTGGACTCGTCATGTACCAAGCTGCTCGATAGTGCTGGAGCTGGAGCTGGACTCGTCATGCACCAAGCTGCTCGATAGTGCTGGAGCTGGACTCGTCATGTACCAAGCTGCTCGATAGTGCTGGAGCTGGAGCTGGACTCGTCATGTACCAAGCTGCTCGATAGTGCTGGAGCTGGAGCTGGAGCTGGACTCGTCATGTACCAAGCTGCTCGATAGTGCTGGAGCTGGAGCTGGACTCGTCATGTACCAAGCTGCTCGATAGTGCTGGAGCTGGAGCTGGACTCGTCATGTACCAAGCTGCTCGATAGTGCTGGAGCTGGACTCGTCATGTACCAAGCTGCTCGATAGTGCTGGAGCTGGAGCTGGACTCGTCATGTACCAAGCTGCTCGATAGTGCTGGAGCTGGACTCGTCATGTACCAAGCTGCTCGATAGTGCTGGAGCTGGAGCTGGAGCTGGAGCTGGACTCCTCATGTACCATGTTGGCCGTTTTTGAGTGGAGGTGGTGTAGGGTCGAATGATTGCCTTGGACCTTTATATTGTGATGACAGAACCTTGGCTGACATTGGATATGTAGAATGCTGCACTTGCTCAGTGGCAAAACCGACAGCAGGGAGCCACATTGCCTCAGACCAGGCCCCCATGCCTTGGAGTCACCTGTAGCGGCCGCCCAGGAGAGGAGGTGTCAGAGGTTGTGTGGAAGAGAGCAGAGGCCTCTCTGGGGATGCTGGAATCCGTACTGGGTTTGGGGCTGCCCCCTCATCGGTACTGCCCTCAGTGTTTACTCAGTGAAAGACAAGCTGCACCAGGACAACATCCCATGCACCATAAATCTACAGGCCATGACACTGAAGGACTTAGGTTATACTGCAGAACCTGGGCCTCTTGTACCTCCCTCTGCAACAGGTTCCTCAACTTCCTAACCGTAAGACCACAACCTGTGCAGATTGATGACAACACCTCTTCGTTAACGATCAACACTGGCGCACCTCAGGGTTGTGTCCTTAGCCCCTGCTCTACTCTCTGTATACCCATGACTGTGTGACTAAGCATAGCTCAAATACCATCTACAAATTTGCTGATGATACAACCATTGTTGGTAGAATCTCAAATGAAGATGAGAGTGCATATACGAGTGCAATATATCAATTAGGTCTCTATTCATTGGAGCGTAGAAGGTTGAGGGGGGATTTGATCGAGGTATTTAAAATTTTGAGAGGGATAGATAGAGTTGACGTGTATAGGCTGTTTCCATTGAGAGTAGGGGAGATTCAAACGAGAGGACATGATTTGAGAGTTAGGGGGCAGAAGTTTAAGGGAAACACGAGAGGATATTTCTTTACTCAGAGAGTGATAGCTGTGTGGAATGAGCTTCCTGTAGAAGTAGTAGAGGCCAGTTCAGTTGTGTCATTTAAGGTAAAATAGGATAGGTATATGGACAGGAAAGGAGTGGAGGGTTATGGGCTGAGTGCGTGTAGGTGGGACTAGGTGAGATTAAGAGTTCAGCACGGACTAGGAGGGCCGAGATGGCCTGTTTCCGTGCTGTGATTGTTATATGTTATATGTTATATGTTATAATTAGTGAAGTGGTGTCACAGCAACAACCTGGCACTCAACATCAGTAAGATGAAATAGCTGATTATGGACTTCAGGAAGGGTAAGATGAAGAAACACATGCCAGTCCTCAGAGGGATCAGAAGTGAAGATTGCGAGCAGTTTCAAAATCTGAGGATCTAACCTGATCCCAACATATTGATGTAGTTATAAAGAAGGCAAGACAGCGACTATACTTTATTAGAAGTTTGAAGAGATTTAACATGTCAACAAATACACTCAAAAACATCTATAGATGTACAGTGGAGAGCATCCTCACTGTCCGGTATGGGGGGGTTGGGGGGCTAATGCACAGGGCCAAAAGAAGCTGTGGAGGGTTGCAAATATAGTCGGCTCCATCTTGGGTACTAGCCTACTAAGTACCCAAGACATCTTGAAGGAATGGTGTCTCAGAAAGGCAGCGTCCATTATTAAGGTCCTCCAGCACCCAGGGCATGCCCTTCTCTCACAGAAGCCTGAAGACACACACTCAGCGATTCAGGAACAGCTTCTTCTCCTCTGCCATCTGAATCCTAAATGGACTATGAACACCACCTCACTTTTTTTAAGATAAATTATTTCTGGGTTTTTTGCATGATTTTTAATCTATTTAATATACATATAACTGATTTACTTATTTATTTTTCCTCTTCTTCTATATTATGTTTTGCATTAAACTACTGCTGTTGCTGCTATATTAACAAACTTTAGGACACATGCCGGTGGTAATAAACCTGATTCTGATTCTACATTATCTCATTATTCTTTCTGGCATGCCTTCTCCTCCCATAAATAAATTTCTTATCTTGGTTTCTGATTAGCTCCAACTCCCTTATCATCCTTTCCCTGTTCACATGCCAACAGAATATCTTAGGATTCTCTTTTTAAAAAAAATGTTTGCTACTGATCTCTTTTCCTTCCCTTTCTCTTTGGGAACTTTCTGTAATCAGCCGCATTCTCAACTGTGCTAACAGCCTGTTATCTGTGATAGGTTCTACCTTTTTTGGTTTTACTGTTAACCTCATCTTAGATTTTCCTACATCATTTTTCTCATGGGAATGAATCTAGATTCTAGCGAGAACAATCTCCATCTTAAAAGTACCCATTGTCTAATTTACAGTAAAGTAGAAAAATTTATAACCATTCAGCCCATCATCTCTGTACAAGTGAAACTACAGCTGCTCAACCTTATCCCACTTTCTAAAGGTAAGCCCAATGATAAAGGAGTCCATTGCTCCATGGGTCGCAGCTGCTCACAGACACACCCAACTACTGTTTAAACTTTGAGATATTAGCATCATATGTCCCTTCTATGTAATATGCCACATTGGGTGCCATGGTAGCGTTACTGTTAACAAAAAACGGTCAAGACGGTCCAATGTTCAATTCCAACACCATGAGGAGTTTGTATGTTCTCCCTGTGAGCTGCATGGATTTCCTCCGGGTGCTCCAGTTTTACCCCACAGTCCAAAGATGCACCGGTTAGCAGGTCAACTCGTCATTGCAAATTACCCTGTGATGAGCCGAGGAGTAAATACCGTAGATTCCGGACTACAGAGCGCACCTGATTAAAAGCCACACGCTCTAATTTTAGAAAGAAAACCAATTTTGTACTTGTACAGGCCACACCGGATTTTAAGCCGCAGGAGTCCCACGTTGTAATATGAGATATTTACACAGAAAGATATTACACGTGAGGATTTTTTAACTTTTAATTAAATCCGTCTGGTAACATAAATACATATTGCAAATGCTTTTTATCGAACAGTGCCTGTAACACAGCTACTTTTAAATATACATACGTATCGGTAACACACAAATTACGTTGCGTATACTTTTTTACTGAACAGTGCACGAACAACATTCCAATATCTCCTAACGACTGGTAAAAAAATATATATACTGCAGCCTACCAGGAAAAGTTATTGATCGCCTTTAACTTAAAAGCTGCATCATATGCTTTTCTTCGAGTGTTTTCCATGTTGATGAGGATGAGTACAAATGACTGATTTACAATAATTTAATTGTGAAAGTGCGCTTGATTTATTGTACAATTTCATTGGACCTCTGTGAACTACTCATCAATTTTATTGGTCTTGCTATGATCCCAGCCCCCTCCTTTGTGAGAATCGCAAGAGCACCTGTCGGGGGGGGGGTGAGTAGACCTAGTAGGAGAGAGAGAGAGAGAGAAACGTGCCAAATTGCACGTCCCACCCGGGATACAGAATAAGGCGACAGCGACTATTGTCTCATGGAGACTACGTGAAAAGCCCTCAGGCAAGGTGGGCAGGTTGAGAGAGAGATTGCATCATCCCAACCTGATTGATACCTGCGACCCCGTGAGGAAGTATAAAGGAGAGTCTCGGGGACAGCCCCTTCAGACGCACCAGAAGACACGAGAGTGTTCCCGCAGCAGCCGGAAGCCATTCTGAAGGAAGCCACGTGCATTAGATTCCGGGATTGGAATTTGTGGCTGGAATCACAGAAAACCGCTTTTAACTAACATTGGGGAGAGGAAACCAACGCTCCCCCGATTTCACGGAAGATTCATCAAGACTCGGCAAGTTCTTTCTCTTCTCCCCCAATCTCTCTCTCTTGGTCGCCCCACGTGAAACCCAGCGATTTTCAAAGGGTTGAGGCCTGCAGACTTTCTGAGTGACTTTTATATTTCCAACGGATAATCTATTAACCCTTAGACAACAGCAGAGCTCACTTCTTAATGATGATTATTACTGTACCCGCGCTTTAGATTGAGTGTTGATGATGTGCACTATCTGAATGTATGTATTAACCCTACTTTTGTGTCCCTTTATAAATAAAACATTTGAAAATAGTGACATCAGACTTCAACGGACCTCTCTATCTTTGCTTGCAAGTTCTCCAGTTACGGGATTCATAACAGTCTACTGTTATGAGGCAAAATGTTTTTGAAAAAAAAACATGCATTAGCCGCACCGTAGTATAGGCCGCAGTGTTGCTGCAGTGTTCAAAGCGTGGGAAAAAAGTAGCGGCTTATAGTCCGGAATTTACGGTAGGTGGATGGCTGGGCACTGCACTCATCAAACCAGAAAGGCCTGTTCGCGCTCTATCACTAAATAAGATAAATAACATAAAGAACTTTAGTACCAACTAAGGATGGTAGAATGAGTAGTCTTCCCTTGGCATTCTTCCTGCTCTGTTTGGACGTGTGACTTTTGTCTATAAAGTTTTGATGCAAATTTACCTGGGTCACATCAATCCTTACTCCACTGAAGCCAGCAAATGCTCACAATTAGGAATTCGCTGCTTGGAAGGGTAGCAGATACAGATTTAACTGTGATATTCATTGATGAATTGTAGGTTCTCATGTGGAAAACAAAATATAGGGATATGGGAGAACTGTTCCACTTTAGGTACTCCATCAAAAGCAAAGCATAGGCTGGTGACCCAAACTGCTACTGCAATGTAACATCTCTAATGCAAGCTGGGATTTTGTGAGCTGCTGAGTTCTAAACATTAAAGTATTTATACATTAACTATTTTTAAAAATTCATATAAAGAAATGTCACAATAGTTGACAAAAGGAGAATTAAAACATTATTGGGGACAGCTCAAATGCATCCAACCAATACATGGTCAAGCAATTTGGAGTGTCGACGCCGATTGGTTAAATCTGGAATTTGATGCTTTGTATGCATGGCATTGGAGGCTGAAGTCAGATCTATCTTGCTCACATATTCAGCAAGAAATGTTGTTCACTGAAACTGTCTGGAGAAATGGCTTTAGAAGTAAATCAGGAAGTGAGGTTCCTCCACCATTTAGAGTTCATTGTGGAACAGGAAGAACTAATGGACAGTGATGGGCCAAGCATCAAAACCCAGATGTGTGGGCAGGTGCAGGATATCTTGTCTCCCCTATTTTTTAAGCCACTCTGCTGCAGTGCTACCAAAGACGACAGAAGATAGAAAATGAAATTTCCAGTGTTTGCTCTTGTGAAGAATGAAGGCTTTGTGCTCACCTTTCAGGGTTATCTATCTCCTCAGTCACAAAGTTCAGCGTGTCCCAACCGGAGTAGGAATATAATGCTGAGTACAGAGCAAGAGCCATATCTCCACCATTTAGCTTGGAGCCCTCAAAGGAATTTTGGAACTTATCCGTTTCTCCTGCAATAGATGATTCCAATATTAGGATCAGTACATTCACTGTCAGTGAATCTTCCAAAGATCTTTGATATAAAATGTACTTTTTGACAAGGTAATACTTATTCTGAGGATCAGTAATTTGCCTCTCTCAAAACTGCATGACAGATTGAATTGAATTGACTTTATTTCTTACATCCTTCACATGAGTAAAAATCTTTACGTTACAGCTCCATCTAAATGTGCAGTCACAGTAATTTTTAATAAGTTATAATAAATAGAACAGTCAATGCAATATAGGGTACACTCAAATCAGCACGAGTTCATCAGTCTGATGGCCTAGTAAAGAAGCTGTCCCGGAGCCTGTTGGTCCCGGCATTTATGTTGCGGGACCACATCCCAGATGGTAGCAGCTGGAATAGATTATGGTTGGGATGGTTTGGGTCCCCAATGATTCTCTGGGCCCTTTTTATACACCTGCTTGTTATGCAGATCAGTAAGTGATTTTTTTCTAAACTTTCTGCTTATTGACTGGGACTCTCATACTATAAGAGTTCTAGATAGGATAGAGTCTATCAAATGTGTTCCGGAAATTTTCCTTAATCAGTACGAAGTCCCAACGAGAGAGTGTGCAATGCCTGATGTACAGGGCAGGTGACAGAAGTTTGTGTAGGGGAACACTTTGCATCTAGTGATCATAATGCCGTTAGTTTCAAAGTAAACATGAAAAAAAAGAGAGGGTTCTGGTCCTTGGATTGAGATTCTAAATTGGAAAAATCTAGCAATTGTAGATTGGGAAAAACTGTATTCTGTCAAATGTGTACTTGGTAAGTGGGAGACCTTCAAAAGGGAAAGTTAGAGAACACAAAGCCTGGAAATGCCTTTCTGAATAAAAGGTACAAGCAACAGTTTTAGGGAACCTTGGTTTTCAAGAGAGATTGAAGCCCTGGTTAAAACATAAAGGTGTATAGCAGGTTTAGGCAGGAAGGAACAAGTGAGCTTATGGAGTACAAGAAACACCAAGAGAATACTTAAGAAAGAAATCGGGAGGGCTAAAAGAAGGCACAATGTTGCCCTAGAAGACAAGATGGAGGATAACCCCCAAGGGATATTTTACATGCAGTGGTTGAAAGTTTGTGAACCCTGTAGAATTTTCTCTATCTCTGCTCGAATATGACCTAAAATATGATCAGATCTTCACTGAAGCTTACGAAAGGTTGCGACTTGCAAACAATATACCATCAGAGATGCTGGAAAACATGGGCCTCTTCACAAATCTCTGGAGCCACTCTCAGAGACAGATATCAGCAAAGCTCACCAGTCTTCTAGGGCCGATTAAGCAAAACGATATATGAAGATCACAATCTCAAATCTGACACAAAGCTCATGGTCTATCGGCTGTAGTCACTCCCGCCCTCCTTTAAGTTGCTGACTAGACCAGAGTGGACATCAAGGAAAGATACCACGCAGAATCTGCCTCCACAAAGTCCCCCAAATTCACTTTAGGAATGTTAGGCAGGCCACATAATCTGCAAGCTCTACACACTTTTCTAAGCTCTGTCATAGGACTGTTCAGGTGGACAGAGGTAAAAAAAATATTAGAGATGCCATAAGCCTCCTTCAAAAAGTGTAACATTCCCACTGACTCAAGGAATCCCTGGCCCATGATCACTCAAGGTACACAAGAAACATTCAGGATGGTACTGAAGTCATACAGTAAAAAAAACTCGGGCCCTTTGGCCCAATTTGCTCATGCTGATCAAGATGCCCATCTAAGCTGGTCTACCTTAAAACATTCCATCCCGAGCACATGAAAGCCCTGGATAAACAGTGGAAGGATATCGTCCCTTTGCAAACTACCGGGCATCTGCTCCATGAAGTGTCTCCTGCCCCATCCCTAGAAGAGATCCTGAGTCCCACACTGGTGTCACCTGTAACCTCAGAACTGGAGCGAAATGAAAGCTAGGCATACTTTGCCCCAAGGAACTTCCCAAGAAGAAGAAGAATGTTACCTTGACACAGTTTTATCAGGCCAGCCACGATGATGATGATCAAGGCAATCACCTTTGCAAAAGTGGATATCACTTGCAGAGAAGCTCCCCATGTCACTCTGCCACAGTTCACCATTGTCAGCAGTACTTCAGATATAAAACAGATGGTTATGTCATAAAACAGGTATAATATTGAACAGGAACTTATCAGCATGAAATGCATACATAATACTTATTTGCCTGCCCTCCCTGTGGCCCTTCTGACACTGGAATCCAAGATAAAAATAAAAAAACCTGCAAATACTGAGGACTAGAGTTGCGAAATGCCAGTCACATCAAGTAGCACCTGTTCCCTTCTCGTCTCATTTCAGCATTCCACAGGAACCTGTCCCTTCAGGACTCCATTCTTCACTTTTCCATTCCTACTGACCACTGTCCCTTTCGTATAGCATGTTTCGGCAAAATATTACTTGTCTTCTACCTCACTTCCCAGCTCTCAGGCAAAGCAGCATTTCACTTACACTTCTAATCTAACGTATGGCATTTGGTGCTCACAGTGTGAACTCCTCTTCATGACAGCCCCAGCACACACTGCAGTGACCACTCTGTAGAACCTCTGACAACCCTGAGCTCCCTCTTTAACACTCCATCCTATTCCAAATCTGGTGTCTCCAGTAAATTCAGAGCGAGGCCCAATGCAGGCACAAAGAACAGCACTTCCTCTTCCTTCTGAGCTCACTGCAGCCTTCTGGACTCAACATCCAATTCTACAGCTCAAAGTTTAACCTTTTCTCTGTCTGTATCAGTCATCCACCTGTGATATTGGCTCAGCTGGTTTGTTCTTTTCCTCCCGCTTTTTGTCTTCTGTGGATGGAGATCGTGCTCAGACTGACCTGCCATTCATAAAGTTGAGAACTATGCAGCATGGACCTTTGGCCAATTTATCTTTGCTGACCTAGATGGCTTTCCATTTGCCTGCATTTTGCCCATATCCCTCCAAACATTTCCTACCCACGTACTTGTCCCAATATCTTAAACATTTTAACTGTACTCTCTACTACTTCCTTTCATACCTTGTTCCATTAACCTGTCAAAACAATATTTGCATTTAGACCATTTACATTTAGCATGACTTTGGCTACCAGTCTTCACATTTGAATATGTATTGGGGATTTAATTTGGAGTGCAGCCCTGAACAATGGGTTCCTAAAAGCCGTGAACCTCAGACCAGACTGTGCTTATTAAAATTCATTTAAATGGCTGGTGTGCATGTAAATATGGAGGTGTGAAGTTTCTGTGTAGTTTCAAAGAAAGCATTGCCTATACTTTGTAAATATGGAGATGCCCTTTGATGTTTAGCACATAAAGTATCAAGCCTCACATTGGGCCAGCAGACCTTTCAGCCGAAAACGTCTCCATGTGATGCCCGCTGCTTTGTCTCTCCCAGTACTGTACTTTTCTCAGGTAGCTTCAATCACACAACAAAACCATAACCCTCTTTGTGGAAAAAACTTCCCTTCAATTCCCCCCCCCCCCCACACACACACACACACACATTAATCTCATGCCCTCTAGTTTTAGGCTGCCCCTATCTGAGGAGATGACTGCAGCCATCCAATTTGTCTATGCCCCTCATATAAACCTCTATACAGTCACTCCTCATTGCCTCTGCTTCAAGGAAAACTGTCCCAAGGAAGTCTATCCAATCTCCCCTCATAACTCAAGCCCTTCCAGCCTGCCAACTTTGTTCTGAGCCATTTCTGCACCTTTTCTAAACTAATCCTTCTTACGATATGGCAACCAGAACAGCACATAAAATCCCAGGTGTATCTCACCAGTAACATGACAGTCCAACTGCACATCCTCCTGTTCCCCACAGACTCCTACATTCTATGTTCTCACCCTCAAACAGCTCCCTTTCACTCGCTGACCAGATAACCCTTTATTAGCTTCTCTCCATGTTCCCCCTGGTTTTACCATACCAGATACAGTCCCATCATCCTCCCCCTCCCTGCAGAACAAGCTTGTTCATCTCCTTCCAAGTTCAGATAAAGGATCCAACCTGGAACATTAATCTGCTTCTCTTCCTACAGATGCAGCCTGACCTGCTGGTATTTCCAGCATTTCATGGTTTATTTTAACCCCTTTACCTAAGCTTGGGCTGCAAATTTATTCAAAGAAACACAACATACTGGAGGAGAAACTCAGCAGGTCAGACAGCATCTATGGAAATGACTAGATAAATGACGTATTGAGCTAAGAGACCCTTCTTCAGGACCTAGAAGAAAGGAAGCAAATTTATTTAGACTTTTCTCCTAAACAACTGTGTATTCTTCAGCCAAAGTATAATGAACTTTAGAACAACTTTCTCCTCTGTTCACTGCTTTCTCAACCAGATAAACAACACAACTGTAATTTGCTCCACTAAAGCCCTTCATAACTATTAAAAGTCTTTTTATTAAATACCCTGTTCTCAGTGGAAATGATATCTTACAATAATGGCTTTCTATCCTGCAATCATCATTTGAATCCTTAAAAGGCAATCTCAATGAGCTTTCTATAATGGGACACTCAGTAACTTGAACTTGTGTTAACTGTCAACTAAAAATCCTTTGAACAAAATAAGTACGTGCCCAAAACAGTCCATATTTAAAAATATATTCTCTGTAACAATGTAAATTCCCTCCAGGTGTTCAGGTTTCCTCAAACCTGCCAGATATGTTGCCTCATTATTTAATAGCTACTAGAAATTGCCTCCAGAATACAGATGGGTTGCAGGAAAATTAAGGGATGTGGGACATTTATGGAGATCCAAGAGGAAAATGGAGTTGTGCAGTTGAACACTTACTTTTAGCACAGAAGCAATAGAGTCAAAGAGAAGTACAGCACAGAAACAGACCCATTAGACCAACTAGTCCACACCGAGACCATTTAAACTGCCCAGTCCCTTCGAACAAAATGTGCCAAAGGGCCTGGTTCTGTAATGAAGGACCTCATGGAATGTGGAATAAAATTGCAGGTACTGGAAACCTAAAATAAGAATAAGGCCCTAGAATTGCTCAGCAATGACCAGAAACACTGTTCTTCTCTCTCCCCAGAAGCAAGCTGACCTGTCGAGTATTTCCAGCAATTACTACTTCCTTGGAGATGCTGCATCACCGAGAATCAGCCCAGCTATTGTACAGTCCTCATCCACACTCACTCACCTGGGTGCAAAGGACTAATCTTACTGGCTTTCCATACCCATAAGTCAAATGAGAAAGATTGGGAAAAAAGTCTAACCTCAAGGCATGATACTGAGGCTCCAAATCACCTCAATAGACTATGATAGAGACAAAGACTTACCTTGTGTCAAAACTGTTATGTAGCTTGACTTTCAGATACAAACTAGCAAATTGCTGTAAACTAGAAAGAGTACAGAGAAGATTTACAAGAATATTGCTAAAATTTGAAAACCTGAGTTATGGGAAGAGGTTGAGTCCATTAGAACTTTATTCCTTAGAATGTAGAATATTGAGGAGGTAACCTCATTATGAGTATAAATCATGATGGGCATAGATAGGGTGAATGTGCAGATTCCCCCCCCCCCCCCCAGGTTCAGGGAACCTAGCACTACAGGTCACTTGGGCAATGGGACTGACTCAGATGGGCATCTTAGATCAGCGGACCTGTTGGACAGAACAGCTAGTTTCTGTACTCTATGATGCTGACTCAAAACCAGAATTGAGCTTTTTAGCCAGCAGACTAGAAACTACGCAATTGTTGGGAGAGGACCTTGATACAATAGCTATCACTAAAGAGCTAGTGCTAAGCAAACTCGTGGACCTGAAGATAGACAAGTCCCCTGGTCCTGACAGAATGCATCCCAGGGTACTGAAAAAAATGGCAGAGGTTATAGTTGAGGCTACACAGGAATGGCTTTAAAAGAACAAAGTTAATGTCCTGGAGTGGCCCAGTTAGAGTCTTGACTCCAATCCAATTGAGAATTTGTGGCTGGACTTGAAAAGGGCTGTTCACTCACGATCCACATTCAATCTGACATAACTTGAGCAGTTTTGTAAAGAATGGGGGAAAATTGCAGTGTCCAAATGTGCAAAGCTGATAGAGACCATGCACACAGACTCAAGGCTGTAATTGCTGCCAAAAAAGCACCTACTAAGTACTGACTTGAAGGGGGTTAATACTTATGCAATCAATTATTTTGTGTTTTATATTTGTAATGAATTTAGATGACTTTGTAAAGATCTGTCTTCACATTGACATGTGTTTTCTCTGTTGGTCAGTGTCAAAAAAGTCAAGTTAAATCCACTGTGATTCAATGTTGTAAAATAATAAAACATGAAAACTTTCAAAGGGTGGGTGAGGGGGGGGGAATACTTTTTATAGGCACTGCATGTTGTTTGTATACTTAACCCCCAAGAGGACCTCAACCTTGTCATGTGGGTTGGAGGCTTGCATCCATTAATGACCGGACAGCATTGTTGGCTTGAGTCAGGACCATGTGCTTTGACCCTTGGTAGGGTCACCCATGCCGGGGGGGGGGGGGGGGCGGAGAGAGACATTGCCGGCAATTCACACTGGCCAAATACAAGAATGGAACTATCATTGTGTTTTCTGATAGATAACATTTTGTAAATATTGTCGGTTTTCTTTTCACAATTTTTGCTAAGTTTACTTCGGTTAAAACCCATGTATGTCTATGCAAACTAGTTCATTTGCCAACCTTCTAAACCTTTCCCATTCCTGTGTCTGTCCGTCTTTTGAAAGCTGTTATTGCACCTGCCCAACCACTTCCTGTGCTAGATCATTCCACATACACACCGCCCTTTGTTTAGAAAAAGCTGTTTCTCAAGTTCCTGTTAATTTTTCCCACTCTCATCTTAAATTGGTTCTGTTCGGCTGGCCATTTTGCTTGCATGCCCGAAATTAGACCTTGGAGACAGACCGGTCCGGTCAGGGAAAAGGCTACCATTTCGGTCAAGGGAAAGACAAGAAGATGTGCTCAAAGCTTCTCTGACTAAGTGCAGCATTTTCACTAACTTCAAAGTAACTCTGGCCCATGATCAGGATCAATACCAACTGCAAACTATCAACCCACCTACTCCATCAGACATCTCCCGCTTCATCTGTGCAAGATTCTGTCATCCCCATGTTGGTCATTTTGACTTGCAGAACAGAGTGAAACACAGGACATGGCACAGGAGCAGGCTGTTTGGCCACCACGTCTGTGCCAACTATAATGCCAAAATAACCTCACCTGCCTGCACACATCCCCCGCCCTCTATTGCCTGCTTGTTGACGTGTCCATCTAACTGCCCACTAACCGTTGCAATTGTTAGCATCTATTGGGGTGCCTCACTGCTTCATCTGGCAACGGCGCTGCCCAGGACTGCAAGAAAGCTCGGAGCTGCTGACACTTCTCAGGATATCACAGAGACTGACCTCCCTTCCGCGGACTCTCTCTCTACACTTCCCACTGCAGCAAGCACAAGAAAAGGTGTCATTACACCCACCTTGGACATTCTCTCTTCCCCCCTCCCGTTGGGGAGAAGAAACAAAAGTCTGAAAGCATGTACACCAGGTTCAAGGACACCTTATATCCTGCTGTTATAAGACTACAGAACGGTTCCTTTATACGGCAAGGAGGACCCCTGCTCTCACAAACTACTTTCATCATGATCCTTGCACGTTATTGACTATCTGCACTGCCCTTTCTCTGTAACTGTAACACTTTATTCTGCATTGTTATTGCTTTTCCCTTGTAATACCCAAATGTAATTAAACAACCTGTACAGATGACATGCAAAACCAAGTACAAGTGCCAATATTAAACCAATTTACTAAGATACTGCTCCTGCTTTCACTATCTCCCATGGCAGTGTTTTTGAGGCACCTAGCACTCTCCTAAGTGACAATAAAACCTGCCTCCAAGTGTTCGATGGTTCCACTCTGGGAATAAGACCCCATTTTTGGTCAGGTTTCTCCTCAGCCTCAAAGTACCGAGATGAGGATGAAGTGTTGTTAATTTCACTGAAATAACACAATCAGGACAGGAGATTAATATGACAGACAACTGGGAGTTGGGGGCAGAATGAGAGTGTTCTACAATACACTCACCCAAGCTGCACTTGGTTTCTCCAGTGGTGAGAAGACCACATTGTGAGCACTAAATACAGTACACCCAAATGGAAGAATTCCAAGCGAGTTGCTGTTGCACCCAGGAGGAATGCTGAGAAGGAAAGATACACAAGGACACGAGTTGTATCTCCTGCTGCAAGAAGGGGAGGAGAATGCTGGTAGACATAGAAGAGTGAATTAACAAAACATTGCATCATGACAACAGTCCTGTCCACTCTAACAATGACTGCTTCGCACCTCCCTCATTGCTGGTACCCTTTGCCAAATGCAATGAATCAAAGAAAGCAAACTTCTCCCCACTGCTTTCTCTCACCATTACCTGGGACCTGAGATCTTGCAATTAATTCCAGTGAGGCAATTTTAGCCCCTTGTGAGGAGAACCACTTATCAGGGATCTGGAGCAGCAACTGGATGACCTTCGGCTTGGACGGGAGAGTGAGGAGATAATTGATCAAAGTTGCAGGAAGCAGGTGACCATCGGGGAAACGGAAATGGGCATTCGAGCAGAGCACCCTGTGGCCATCCCCCTCAAAATCAAGTACAATGCTTTGGATACTTTTGTGGGGGATGACTTCCCGGGAGAATGCCACAGCCACGAGGTTACAGGCCCTGAGCATGGGTCTGTGGTGCAGAGGGAAAAAGAGAGAAGTGAGCAGTAGTGATAGTGAGGGGAAGACAGGAGATTCTGTGGACATGAAAAGGACACTCGGATGGTATGTTTCCTCCAGGTGCCAGGGTCAGGGACGTCTCAGATCACATCCACAACATTTTGGAGAGGGAGGGGCAGCAGCTTGGTACCTTGTCTTGGTACCAATGACATAGGAAGGAAAAGCTATGAGGGCCTGAAAAGAGAATTTAGAGAGCTAGGTAGAAAGCTGAGAAGCAGGACCACCAGGCAGTAATTTCTGGATTGCTGCCTGTGCCATGTGCCAGTGAAGGCAGAAACAAGATGATTTGGCAGATAAATCATGGCTGGTGCAGGGTGCAGGGCTTCAGGTTCTTGGATCATTGGGATCTCTTCTGGGGGAGTATGACCTGTTCAAAAGTGATGGGCTGCACCTAAATGCGAGGGGAACCAATATTCTTGCAGGTACTTTTTTTAGAGCTGTTGGGGAGTGATTAAACTAATTTGGCAAGGGAGTGGGAACCTGAATAGACTCAGGATAGGAGAGATGGTAAAGATAGCATGCAGTCAGATTGTCAGGAAGGGCAAGCAGGTGTTGGGGCTTAGTTGCAGCCAACAGGCTGAGTATCAAAACATTAGGGATGCAGAATCAGGAAGGATAGCAAATAAGGTACTCCAGGTGGATGATCTTGTTGAACTATTACCAGGCATAATGTTGTGGCCATCACTGAATCATGGCTGAAGGACAGTTGTAGCTAGGAGTTGAATGTCCAAGGTTACATTATATTGGTGGGATAGGAAGGTAGGCAGAGGGGGTGGTGTGGCTCTACTGGTAAAGAATGGCATCAAATCAGTAGAAAGATGTGATGTAGGATCAGAAGATGTTGAATCCCTGTGGGTTGAGTTAAGAAAGGGCAAGGGTAAAAGGACATTGATGCCAGATATATACAGGCCTCCTAAAAGTGGCTGGGAGATGGACCACAGGTTGCAACAGGAAGTAGAAAAGGCCAGTCAAAAGGGCAGTGTTATGGTAGTCATGAGTGATTTTAACATGCAGGTCGATTTGGGAAAAGCAGGTTGGTAATGGATCTCAAAAGACTCAGTTTGTTGAATGCCTAAGAGACGGCTTTTTAGAGCAGTTTGTAGTTGAGTCTACTATACTAGACTGGTGTTATGTAACGAGCCAGAGGTGAGTAGGGAGCTCAAAGCAAAAGAACCCTTAGGAACCAGTGATCACAATATGAGTTCAACTTGAAATTCGATAGGAAATAAAGTCAAGTCTGATGTATCAGTATTTCAGTGGCGTAAGGGAAATTACAGTGCTATGAGAGAAGAGTTGGCAAAGTAAATTGGAAGGAGCTGCTGGCAGGGATGTCAGCAGAGCAGCAATGGGAAAAATGAGGAAGGTGCAGGACATGTATATTCCAAAAATAAAGCAATACTCAAATGGTAAAATAGTACAACCATGGCTGACAAGGGAAGTCAAAGCTAATGTAAAAGCAAAAGAGAGGGCATATAACAAAGCAAAAATTAGTGGGAAAATAGAGGATTGGGAAATATTTAAAAACCTGCAGAGAGCAACTAAAAAAATCATTACAAGAAAAAGATGAAATACAAAAGCAAGCTAGCAAATAATATCAAAGTAGATATTAAAAGTTTTTTCAAGTATGTTAAAAATAAAAGAGAAATGAGAGTGGACATAGGATCACTAGAAAATGAGGCAGGAGAAATAATAATGGGGACAAGGAGATGGCTGATGAACTAAATGAGTATTTTGCATCCATCTTCACCGTGGAAGACACTAGCAGTATGCCTGATGTTATATAGACAATAGGTGCAGAAGTAGACCATTCGGCCCTTCGAGCCTGCAGCGCCATTTTGAAATCATGGCTACTATCAATACCCGGTTCTTGCCTTGTCCCCATATCCCTTGATTCCCCTATCCATAAGATACCTATCTAGCTCCTTCTTGAAAGCATCCAGAGAATTGGTCTCCACTACCTTCCGAGGCAGTGCATTCCAGACCCCCACAACTCTCTGGGACAAGAAGTTTTTCCTTAATTCTGTCCTAAATGACCTACCCCTTATTCTCAAACCATGCCCTCTGGTACTGGACTCTCCCAGCATCTGGAACATATTTCCTGCCTCTATCTTGTCCAATCCCTTAATAATCTTATATGTTGCAATCAGATTCCCTCTCAATCTCCTTAATTCCAGCGTGAACAAGCCCAGTCTCTCTAACCTCTCTGCGTAAGACAGTCCAGACATCCCAGGAATTAACCTCGTGAATCTACGCTGCACTTCCTCTACAGCCAGGATGTCCTTCCTTAACCCTGGAGACCAAAACTGTACACAATACTCCAGGTGTGGTCTCACCAGGGCCCTGTACAAATGCAAAAGAATTTCCTTGCTCTTGTACTCAATTCCCTTTGTAATAAAGGCCAACATTCCATTAGCCTTCTTCACTGCCTGCTGCACTTGCTCATTCACCTTCAGTGACTGATGAACAAGGACTCCTAGATCTCTTTGTATTTCTCCCTTACCTAACTTTACACCGTTCAGATAATAATCTGCCTTCCTGTTCTTACTCCCAAAGTGGATAACCTCACACTTATTCACATTAAACGTCATCTGCCAAGTATCTGCCCACTCACCCAGCCTATCCAAGTCACCCTGAATTCTCCTAACATCCTCATCACATGTCACACGGCCACCCAGTGTAGTATCATCAACAAACTTGATGTTATTCTCAATGCCTTCATCTAAATCATTGACGTAAATCGTAAACAGCTGTGGTCCTAATACCAAGCCCCCTGGCACCCCACTAGTCACCACCTGCCATTCCAAGAAACACCCATTCACCGCTACCCTTTGCTTTCTATCTGCCAACCAGTTTTCTATCCATGTCAATGTCTTCCCCCCAATGCCATGAGCTTTGATTTTACCCACCAATCTCCTATGTGGGATGTTGTAGTGTGTGAAGAAAGAGAAGTGGGGCAGTTACTATTACAAGAGAAATTGTTCAAAAAGCTGAAAGACCTGAAGGAACGCGAGTCACTGGACCAGATGAGCTGCACCCTAGGGTTCTGAAAGAGGTAGCGTTATAGAATGTGGTGGCATTAGAAATGATCTTTCAAAAATCACTGGGCTCTGACATGATGCCAGAGGCCTGGAAAATTGCAAATGTCACTCCACTCTTTAAGAAAGGAGGAAGGCAGCAGAAAGGAATTTATAGACCAGTTAGCCTAACCTCAGAGGTTGGGAAGATTTAGAGTCAGTTGTTAAGGATGAGGTGATGGAGTACTTGGTGACACAGGAAAAGATAATACAAAGGGAAAATCCTGCCAGATAAACGTGTTGGAATTCTTTGGGGAGATTACAAGTAGGATAAAGGGGATATTGCAGATGTTGTATATTTGGACTTTCAGAAGGTGTTTGACAAGGTGCCACACATGAGACTGCTAACCAAGTTAAGAGCCCATGGTATTACAGGAAAGTTACTAACATGGTTAGAGCACTGGCTGATTGGTAGGAGGCAGCGAGTGGGAATAAAAAGGATCCTTTTCTGGTTGTCTGCCAGTGACCAGCTGTGTTCCGCAGTGGTCAGTGCTGGGACTACTTCTATTTATGCTGTATATAAATGATTTAGATGATGGAATAGATTGTTGCCAAGTTTGCAGATGATACAAGATTGGTGCCAAGATTGGTGGAGGGACAGGTAGTGTTGAGGAAACAGGTAAGGATGCAGAAGGACTTAGAAAGATTAGGAGATCGGGCAAGGAAGTGACAAATGAAATACAATGTTGGAAAATGCATGGTGATGCCCTTTGGTAGTAAAAATAAATTGTGTGGACTATTTTCTAAATGGGGAGAAAACCCAAAAATAAGGAATGCAAAGGGACTTGAGAGTTCTCGTGCAGAACACCCTGAAGTTAACGTGCAGGTAGAGTTGGTGCTGAGGAAGGCAAATGCCATGTTAGCATTCATTTCAAGAGGAGTAGAATACAAGTGCAGGGATGTGATGTTGAGGCTTTATAAGGCACTGGTGAGGCCTTGCTTTGAATATTGTGAACAGTTTTGGGCCCCTCTTCTTAGAAAGGCATTGAAGAGGGTCCAGAGGAGGTTCACAAGGATGATTCCAGGAGTGAAAGGGTTATCATATGAGGAACGTTTGACGGCTCTGGGTCTATACTCACTGGAATTTAGAACGATGAGGGGGGATTTCATTGAAACCTTTCGAATGTTGAAAGATGGGATAAGGATGTTTCCCATAGTGGGAGTGTCTTGGACAAGAGGGCATAGCCTCAGGATTGAGGGGCAACTTTTCAAAAACAGATGCAGAGAAATTTCTTTAGCCAAAGGGTGGTGAATCTGTGGAATTTGTTGCCACATGGGGCTATGGAGGCCAGGTTGTTGGGCGTATTTAAGGCAGAGATTGATAGGTTCTTGATTGGACATGGCATTAAAGGTTACAGGGAGAAGGCCAGGAACTAGGGTTGAGGTGGAGGACAAAAAAGGATCAGCCATGATTGAATGGCAGCGCAGACTCGATGGGCCAGATGACCTCATTCTGGTCCTAGTCTTATGGTGTTACAGTGGCCAACGGCCAATAAACAATCTAATGATAAGGATCTCTTCCACTATAGGACTGTTGATTAAAAATGTAGCCAGTCAGAACCTCGTCCATAAACATGAAGGAGGTACACATTGCCAACACTAGTGCATTTACACAGGACACAAGAAACATATTGTTGCAATCACAAAGAAGACATGCCCATTGCTGTCTTTTATTAGGAATTTGAGATCCGGTATGACACCAAAGTTTTTAGCAAATTTCTACACATGTACATGGAAAGTGTTCTGACTGGCTGCATCACCGTGTGCATCGAGGAATTCTGTGTGCAGAAGAGGGTTGTAGACTTGGGACAGCTCAATTGTAGGCACAGCCCAGCCCACCATCAAGATCATCAAAAGCTGATGCCTCAAGAAGGCAGGATCCCTCATTAAGGACCCCCAGCACCCAGGACATGTCCTTTTCTCATTGCTACCACATCAGGAAGAAAGTAAAGAAACCCGAAGCCACATGTAATGGTTCAGGAGCAGCTTCTCCTCTATCATCCGATTTCTGAATGGACATTGAACCCATGAACACTACCTCAACACTTTTTTTAAAATTTTATTTTTGCACTACTTACTTAACTATATATTATACTAACTGTAATTCTCTATTTTTTTCTCTATTATTATATATTGTATTATACAGCTGCTGCAAAGACAAGAAATTTCAAGACATAGGCCTGTGATATTAAACCCGATTCTGATTCTCTTTAACACTGTTCCTCCATTTATTTATTGTTTGGAACTTACAATAATTTTTTTATGTCTTCCACTGTACACAAATAACAAATTTGACTATGACAGTGATATTAAACCTGATTCTGATATACTGTTACTCCTAGTACATTTACACAGGACATGCAGATTGACACCATCTCCTTCATTTAAATTACAAGTGCCAATGTCTAAATATAAAATTAACTGGGTGCTCCACCTCTTTACTAGCTGTACAGACAACTAAAGATGAGAAGGTCTGCATGTTTCTAAGTGGTCCGTTACCCAGAGATGAGTCAGTCCCTTTACTCACAAGCGATCTGGCTCTCTCTCGAGTATTCATGCAAAGCATCAAACATGAATAATGAGACCATTTCCATTTGTTGGAAGTCTTGCTCTGCTCCCTCCAGCAGAGTGTCCTGGAAACACTGCTGCTAAACTTGCAAAGCAGGTTCAATCCAGTACTGCCAGCCCATGAAGAAAATATTTCAGTTTCCATTACAGCGATAGGGATAACTTTCTGTTCCATGTTCTGACAACTTCCAACCTAGAAACTGGCAACTTGGAAGCTGTTTGAGGAAAGCTTTCAAGTTCTTAGCTTTAACATAGCCCAAGCCTACTCCAATCCAACCCAGCTTATTCAAAATACTTGCCCAATGTCTCTGCCCATTACAACTTCTCCTGCTGAGCAGCACCTGGATACCTTCATTTCTGTGAAAGCTGGACCAGTTTGGCCAAGCCCCGCCCCTCCCCCAAAGGCTGAATATGGGCCTTTATAAAGGAGGCTAGCACAAAGAGCTTCGGATGGGGATAGTGTTCTTCCTCAAGCAGCAATCATTTGTTTAATGCAGCTGCCCAAAACAGACACACAGGCGAGTTTGTAGCTGGGATGTCTGTCTCGCTGCAGGTAAACTTACCATGTAGCAGGAAGGAATCATGTCCCCTCTAGCGCATGGGATAGTGGGGGGAGGTGGTAATGGGAGAGAATACAGCTTCCGGTCATGGTTACGATACCGCACGAGTCTATTAGACTATTACACACATAGGACATAGAAAAGTAAGCCCAGGAACAAGCCTTTCAAACCCAGGTTGTGCCAAACTACCGGTAATTAAACTAGCACTTAAAAGCTTAACTAAACTATTTCTTATGCCTACACAAGATCCATATCCTTCCATTCCCTGCATATTCATGTGCCCATCTTACGAGTCTCTTAAATGTCTGCATCCACTACGAGTCCTGCAAACCATTTCAGGCATCTGCCACCCCTTCTAATAGAGATCTTGTTCCACACACTTCTGTTAAGTTACTCTCTCAACTTAAATGCCTGCCGTTTAGTGTTAGACATTTCTACCTTGGGAAAAAGATACCGACTGTCCACTCTATCTATGCCTCTCATAACCTTCTATCTATGACTCCCTTCAACCTCCATCACTCCAGAAAAAACCCCAGTTTGTCAAACCTCGCTTTATAGCACTTACCTTCTAAGCATCCCAGTAAACCTACTCTGCCCCTTCTTCAAAGCCATCCCTCCTGTGATGCTGTGACCAGAATTGAGTGCAGAAATTGAAATCAATGTCTTACAACTTAAAAATTCAGCGAGGAAGGAAGCAAAGAGAAGTTCCACGAAAATCACTCAAAATGCATTCAATGGAATTACTTGGATAGATTCCCTGTATGTTGAAAACTTCTGGATATTAAAGATTTGTTTACTTTCCCAACCCCCTCCCCACCATCAGTTCTGTACAGACACAGTGACTAATGGATTGCAGCGTACAAAAGTCTGCGACAGACTGAGTATCAGATAGGCATTTTATTTATATTTACTGCTGATGCACAAATTTGATCTGACCAGTTGCTCTAATGATCTGCTGACGGTTTAGTCATGTCCATTTCCACATGTCAAGAAAACGATTCCTTCAGAGCTCTCAGAACATACACAAGATGCTGGAGGAACTCAGCAGGCCAGGCAGCATCTATGGAAAAAAGTACAGTCGACATTTTGGGCCGAGACCTGGAACCCAAAATGTCGACTGTACTTTTTTTCCATAGATGCTGCCTGGCCTGCTGAGTTCCTCCAGCATTTTGTGTGTGTTGATTGAATTTCCAGCATCTGCAGATTTTCTCTTGTTTGTGCTTTCAGAGTTCTCCCCACATGTTTAAACAAAAGCATCAGACTGTGGAGAGATTTAAGAGATTGAAGTACTAAAACCTGAACAATAATTAATCTCAATTTCTTGCCTTCTGCTTCTTCACAAGTTGAATCATGCCAATTATTTTCATTAGGCCTTATAACATGACAGCAAATGCCAAATTATAATGATTCTTTATCAAGTTACCTGCAAAATTATAACAGTTATGGACCTCAACATTTGACTTGAAGTAATTTAAACCATGGTGCACATTTTCTCAGAGTATAAGATTTAGAGCTAATTGACAGACCACTTCAGGGCGTTCAGTTTATTTCTTTGGTTTTAAATGTTTTGGTAAATGCACATTTTAAATGAGTTTGCTTAACAATTTGTAGAATTAATCATAGAAAATATGATATTTGCTGATACAAAGTTAAATTCAAAATAGAAACAAATTCAAAGAGTAGGTGGAGCTAAGGAGACAATGGCACCTAACAGTGAATCCTTTGCTTGCATCTTCAGAAACAGCTCTATCTCTGTCCTTAATATCTCTATTTTTTTCCTTTCAAGGTTCTTTTGAAGACCTTGACCTGGAGTTGCACTCTGACTTTAGGAATGGGACCCACTATTTGATATAGCGAGGGCACGGCATTCAGGGCTCCGGGATTTCATGGCTCTGGAGGCAGGCAGACTCGAGGTTGGTGTCTCCGCAGGAAATCGGTGTGTTGTGGGAGACAGAAGATCAAAAGCAGCAAGCTGGCTGCTGTCTGCGTGCCCACAGACACGAAGTCTTTGGGCACAGAGGTAGAAAAAAGCGACGCAAGAGACTTTCAATATTGTAAATTAGTGGGTCTCCCCTCTGCTCTTTTTCCCTTATGCAGGAGAGAGAGAGCCTGCAGTATGTCAAAATACTGGGTGAATGAGTAGTCTTTGGACTACTGCGAGTCTGTGTCTTTACTGGTGCTTTGCTGCACACTTGAGTGCTCAATGGGGTGGGTGCCAATTCTTTTTTTCTGGGGGGAGGGGGGAATCGTTGCTTTGTTGCTGATTATGCGTGGGAGAGGGAAACCTTTGGGGTTCTAACATTTAACTGTCATTCATTCCAAAAACAGGCACTCCTGTTTTTGTGGATGGTTGTGAAGAAAAAGCATTTCAGGATGTATATTGTACATATTTCTCTGACATTAAATATACCTTTGAAACAGAATTCCTAAGAACTCCAGATAATTTTCTGCAGGAGTTGAATACAAGGATGGGCTGTAGCTTCATAAGCTAACTAGAAGTGAAACTGGATGAACTGGCAAAACCATTTTTCATATTAATTTGACCAATGAGGTAATAATTAAATCACTTGTATTCATCGGTACAACCATGAAAGCCAATTTTGTAGGAAAACTTACCCCTCCTGATCACATTCATTATTTGACAGAGGTAAGACAAGGGAAACTGCGAAGGTCCATTTATAACCATATAACAATTACAGCACGGAAACAGGCCATCTCAGCCCTTCTAGTCTATGCCGAACACTTAATCTCACCTGGTCCCACTGGCCCACACTCAGCCCATAACCCTCCGTTCCTTTCCTGTCCATATACCTATCCAATTTTACTTTAAATGACAATACCGAACCTGCCTCTACCACTTCTACTGGAAGCTCATTCCATACAGCTACCACTCTCTGAGTAAAGAAATTCCCCCTCATGCTACCCTCAAACTTTTGCCCCTTAACTCTCAACTCATGTCCCCTTGTTTGAATCTCCCCTACTCTCAATGGAAAAAACCTATTAACGTCAACCTATCCCCCTCATAATTTTAAATACCTCTATCAAGTCCCTCCTCAACCTTCTACGCTCCAGGAATAATGACCTAACTTGTTCAGCCTTTCTCTGTAACTTAGGTGCTGAAACTCAGGTAACAGTCTGGTAAATCTTCTCTGTACTCTCTCTATTTTGTTGATATCTTTCCCATAATTCGGTGACCAGAACTGTACACAATACTCCAAATTTGGCCTTACCAATACCTTGTACAATTTTAACATTACATCCCAACTCTTATACTCAGTGCTCTGATTTATAAAGGCCAGCATGCCAAAAGCTTTCTTCACCACCCTATCCACATGAGATTCCACCTTCAGGGAACTATGCACCATTATTCCTAGATCACTGTTCTACTGCATTCTTTAATGCCCTACCATTTAAATGTATGTCCTTTTTGGATTATTCCTACCAAAATGTAGCACCTCACATTTATCAGCATTAAACTCCATCTGCCATCGTTCAGCCCATTCTTCCAACTGGCCTAAATCTCTCTGCAAGCTTTGAAAACCTACCTCATTATCTACAACGCCACTCATCTTAGTATCATCTGCATACTTACTAATCCAATTGACCACCCCATCATCCAGATCATTAATGTATATGACAAACAACATTGGACCCAGTACAGATCCCTGAGGCACACCACTAATCACCGGCCTCCAACCTGACAAACAGTTATCCACCACTACTCTCTGGCATCTCCCATCTAGCCACTGTTGAATCCATTTTACTACTTCAATATTAACACCTAATGATTGAACCTTCCTAATTAACCTTACGTGCAGAACCTTGTCAAAGGCCTTACTGAAGTCCATATAGACAACATCCACTGCTTTACCCTCGCCAACTTCCTTCTTTTCCTTTTCCCTTTTCTTGAAGGTGAACTTCCTGCTAAATACAATTCAGTCCAGTTGGCATACATGCAAAACCCGACAGCCAGTGTTGACTAATTACTGAAGAATGTTAGGCAATCCAGTACGAGCCGACTTTCACACAATATGTCCACCAAGTTCTTGAAGCAAGTTGCACAACCCTACCTCAGCAATGGAACACTACAGACCACCTCCTGCACCACCAAGGACTCGTCTCTGACATCTTTTTCTCCACTCTTCATTGTGTTCTACCATTTATATTCTACATGTCGCCTGTACCTGTGATACTGCAGCATGAAAGTTATCTCATTGTACCCTCACACTTGTGCTCATGACAATAAACTCTACTCGACCTGAATACATGCAGAATCTTTAACAAGTCACCCCTTCCTGACCAGTGCGCCCAGACAGTTCATTAGAGCACCTGTAGAACTGACAGCACAAGCCTGAGACGGCATCAGCCAAACCACAATTTTCTATTGATTTTTCATTAAGTGTTTGCAATAATTATGTTTTGCCATGCCTTGGGCATGGGACTATTCTGGGAAATCCGAAGTTTTGGCCCTCACCCTCTAAAATCCTTGAGAAAAGTTACCATATTTCATGATGTACTGCAAGCTCAATTTCTATGAAACACAATTTAGTGACATACATAGTTACTTAATGAGCACGATCATTACTAAAAATATTGCCAGAAGTATTTGGGCTACACCGGGTAGACACTTTTTTGACAAACAGTTATTGCTATTTTAATAATTTTACTTTTATAACTAAGTGGGTGCAGGTTTAAGAGCCACGAGAATATTCATTAAAAACATTCACTAAGAGGATGCAATGCTAACAGAGCACTGTTGATGACCATTCAGAGTAAGCTAATCCTCAGCTACAATCTTTCAAGGTCATTTTCTTTCTGCCACCACCCAACCAGTTATTATAATAGTTGAGTTCAGTTTTAACAGCACTAATATAGGATTTAGTACTTCTCCCTCACCTATACAGCAGGCAGCCAACAATCGCACGGAGGAGTAAGGTGGCTCGCAGGAAGGAAAGAATGGCTGGATGAGGTAATTGGCAAAAGTGATAGCAATAACTGCTTGGCATGCTGGTTCAACAATCAGAAGAGACGTCCAGAGACGCAGGAATGCCAGAAAACCTCCAAAGGACTCCAAAATGTATGAGTAGCTTGCTCCTGATTTCTTTATCGTCGTTCCAAGTTCTGCATAGCACAGCGCTCCAATCACAGAGAAGATTCCTCCCACTGCCCAGATAATTAACGACATACCATATGAACCAGTGAATAACAAAACTCCTTTGGGAGAAACAAAAATGCCAGATCCAATCATATTTCCAACTATCAAGCAAACTCCATGTAGCAAAGAAATATCCTTCTTCAGTCTCACAGCTTCAGTACCGGTATTCTTTGAATCAACTTCCATGTTGTCACAATATAATGGATCTCCTCACTCACACAATATCAAAATATATTTCAGACGAAGGTACGTTTCACAATCTGTATTGAAAGAAAAATATTACAAGGACAATATTAGATCAAGAAATACAAGGAGCATAACACCATAGATACAATTTTCAATTAAACAGTTTATTGAAAACCATGACATTAGATTCTCAATTTCTCTGGCCTAGTTTGACTACTTACACATCCGTCACTTTCTCCAATAATCTTTATGACTACAATTAAAGCGCAAAGTTCAAAAGATCTGCAATCTCTTAACTCAAAAACTTTCATTACGAGCATCAAACAAACTGCCAGAGGAAGTTGGCAAGTCAGGCAGAATCTGTGGAGGGAAATGGACAGTCAGCATTTCAGGGTGTGATCAATCTTCTTGACAGTCCAGATAGAAATTATGGGAATCATATACAAGCCTTCAAATAGAGGCCAAGATGTGGGCTTGAGATTGCAAAGGTTGTTGAAAAGGGCATGTAATAAGGTTAATGTCACAACTGTAATGGGGAATTTCAACATGCAAGGGGATTAGGAAAATCAGGTTAGCGTAGGATCGCAAGAGAGGGAACTTGTTGAATGCTTACAAGATGGCTTTTTAGAGCAGTTTGTGCATGAGCCTACTTGAAGAAAGTCTATCTTAGATTGGGTGTTGTGTAATAACCTAGATCTTATTAGGGATCTTAACATAAAGGAACTCTGAGCAGGCAGTGATCACAATATGATTGAATTCATACTACAGTTGGGGAGGGGGAGGGGGAGGGGGAGGGAAAAAAAACCACAAGTCAAATGCATCAGTATTGCAATGGAATAAAGGGAATTACAGAGGCAGGAGAATGGAGTATGCCCAGGTGGATTAAAGGGAGATACTAGCAGGGATAACAGCAGAACAGAGGCCGCTGAAGTTTCTGGGAATTGTTCACAAGGCACAGGATAGATATGTCCCACAGAAGTAGTTTTCAGATGGCAGGGTAAGGCAACTATGGCTGACAAGGGAAGTTAAGAACTGCATAGAAGTCAAGGAAAGATCATATAAGGTAGCAACAGTGCATGGGAAATTGGATGACTGGTAAGTTTTTAAAATCCAACAAAAGACGACTAAAAAGGCTATAAGAAGGGAAAAGATGAAATATAAGGGCAAATTAGCCGATAATATAAAGCAGAATACTAAAAGCTTTTTCAATCGTACAAAGAATAAAAAGGTGAGAGCTGATGCTGGACCACCAGAAAATTATGTTGGTGAGGTAGTAATGGGGACAAAGAAACGACAGATGAACTTAATAAGTACTTCAGTCTTTACTATGGAAGATACTAGCTGTATGCCAGAGGTCCATGAGTGTCAGGGAGCAGGAGGGAGTGCCATTGCTATTACAAAGGAAAAAGTGCTAGGCAAATGGAGAAGTGGCAGATGGAGTTCAACACGGAGAAGTGTGAGGTGGTACACTTTGGAAGGACAAACTCCAAGGCAGAGTACAAAGTAAGTGGCAGGATACTTGGTAGTGTGGAGGAGCAGAGGGATCTGGGGGTACATGTCCACAGATCCCTGTAAGTTCCCTTACAGGTAGATAGGGTAGTTAAGAAAGCTTATGGGGTGCAGCTTTCAAAAGTCGAGGGATAGAGTTTAAGAGACAGAATGTAATGACGCAGCTCTATAAAACTCTAGTTAGGTCACACTTGGAGTACTGTGTCCGGTTCTGGTCGCCTCACTATAGGAATGATGTGGAAGCATTGGAAAGGGTACAGAGGAGATTTCCCAGGATGCTGCCTGGTTTAGAGAGTATGGATTATAATCAGAGATTAAGGGAGCTAGGGCTTTACTCTCTGGAGAGGAGGATGAGAGGAGACATGATGGAGGTGTACAAGATATTAAGAGGACAGAGTGGACAGCCAGCACCTCTTCCCCAGGGCACCACTGCTCAATACAAGAGGACATGGCTTTAAGGTAAGGGATGAAAAATTCAAGGGGGATATTAGAGGAAGGTTTTTTTTTACTCAGAGAGTGGTTGGTGTGTGGAATGCACTGCCTGAGTCAGTGGTGGAGGCAGATACACTAGTGAAATTTAGGAGATTACTAGACAGGTATATGGAGGAATTTAAGGTGGAGGGTTATATGGGAGGTGGGGGTTTAAGTGTCAGCACAACATTGTGGGCCAAAGGGCCTGTAATGTGCTGTATTGTTCTATGTTCAAACTGAAAGGTCTTAAGGTGGATACCTGAACCAGATGGACTACATCCCAGAGTCCTGACAGAGGTTGTTGAAGAGGTAATAGTCATGACTGGAAAATTGCAAATGTCACTCCACTCTTTAAGAAGGGAGGAAGGCAAAAGAAAGGAAATTATAGGCCGGTTAGTCTAACCTCAGTGGTTGGGAGTCCATTATTAAAGACGAGGTTTTGGGGTACTTGGAGACTAAAGATAAAATACATCAAAGTCTGCATGGTTGCTGTAAAGGGAAATCTTGCCTGACAAATCTGTGGGAATTCTTCGAAGAAGTAACAAGCAGGGTGGACAAAGGAAAGGCAGTGGATGTCACTTATTTAGATTCTCAGAAAGTATTTGATAAGGTGCCTCACATGAGACTGCTTAACAAGATGAAAATCGATGGTGTTACAGTAAATATACTGGCATGGATAGAGGAATGGCTGACAGGCAGGAGGCAGCAAATGGGAATAAAGGGTGCCTTTTCTGTTCAGCTGCTAGTAACTAGTGGTGTTCCTCAGGGGTCAGTATTGGGACCACCACTTTTCACATTATTTATCAATTATTTAGATAATAGAATTGATGGTTTTGTGGGGAAGTCTGTGGATGATACGAAGATAGCTGAATGGGTAAGTAGTGCTGAGGGAACCATGTGATTGTTGCAGGACTTGGACAAATTAGAAGAATGGACAATAAAGTGGCTGATGGAATACAGAGTTGGGAAATGTATGATAATGCATTCTGGTAAAAGGAAAAATAGTGCAGACTATTATTGAAATGGGAGAGAATTCCAACATCAGAGGTGCAAAGGGACTTAGGAGTCCTCATGCAAAACTCCCAGAAGGTTAACACACAGGCTGAGTCTGTGATAAAGGTGGCAGATACAATGTTATTTATTTCAGGGGGAATAGAATATAAAAACAAGGAAATAATGCTGAAGCTTTATAAGAGACTAGTCAGGCCTCACTTACAGTATTGTCAACAGTTCTGGGCCCCTTATCTCAGAAAGGATGACCGTCATTGGAATGAGCCTACAGGAGGTTCAGGAGGATGATTCCAGGAATGAAGGGGTTAACATATGAGGAGGGCTTGGCAGCTTTGGGCCTGTACTCACTGAAATTTAGAAGAATGCATGGGACTCTCATTGAAACATACTGAATGTTTAAAGGACTAGATAAAGTGGATGTGGAGAGATGTTTCCTCTGGTGGGGGTATCCAGAACTAGAGGGCACAGCCTCAAAATTGAGGGGAGACCTTTTAGGACAGGTGAGGATTTTTTTTTTAGCCCAAAAGTGGTGAGTCTGCCACCAGACTACGTGCATGGGTATATTTAAAGTGAAAGTTGATAGATTCCTGATTGGTCGGGGCATCAAGGGATATGGTGAGAGGGCAGATGTATGGGGTTGAAAGGGATCTAAGATCAGCCATGATAAAAGGTGGAGATGACTCGATCAGCTGATACGATCTTATGTTCAATACCGTGGAAATAATATCAAAAATGTCTTCCCAATATTTTTTTCAAAAGTGGACATGACCAAAACATATGAGTTAAAGATGCTATCTCAGAATGACATCTGTCACAAATAGGATTTATATAGGAATAAAAACGAGCCAATTTATCCTTGGACATATGAGCCCTATGCACAACTTTAAACTGTATTAATGAATGTTTAGCACATATAGATGGTAAATTGACTAATTGAAGAATTTTATCCCAATTCTCAATAGGGATAGTAAGGTTAAGTTCTTTCCCAATCATTTTTAATCTTACGGAAGGGCTCTGAATGTATTTTCATAATTATATTGTAGAGTTTTGATATTACACCTTTCTGAGAAGGATTTAGATCTAACAAATTCTCCAAAATACCCAAAGACTCAAGATTTGGAAAGGTAGGAAGTACAGTATTTAAGAAATTCCTAATCTGTAAATATCTAAAAAAATGAAATCTAGGCAAATTATATTTATTAGATAATTGTTCAAAAGACACAAAACAATTATCCAAAAATAAATCGGAAAATCGTAGTAATCCTTTAGTCTTCCAAGCTGAATAAGCTTGGTCTATAATAGAAGGATAAAAAAAGAAATTGGATACAATAGGAATAGTTATAACAAACTAATTCAACCCAAAAAATTTCCGAAATTGAAACCATATATGTAAAGTATGTTTAACTACCGGATTGTCAATTCGTTTTTTCAATTTAGAAAGAGCAAAGGGAAGAGAAGACCCTAAAATAGAACCCAATGAAAATCCTTGTACAGATTTAGTTTCCAGGTTCACCCAATGAGGGCTAAAAGAAAAATCCCAATCCTTTAACCAACATATCAAATATCGGATATTAACTGCCCAATAACAAAAACTAAAATTAGGCAATGCCAATCCACCTTCCTTCCTTGCCTTCTGTAAATATTTTTTACCTAATCTAGGATTTTCATTCTGCCATATATATGAAGAAACTTTTGAATCAACATTAGCAAACAAAGATTTTGGAATAAAAATTGGTATCGCTTGAAATATATATAAAAACTTGGGTAAAATAATCATCTTAATAGTATTAATCCGACCTATCAGAGATAAAGATAATGGTGACCATTTAGTGAACAAACATTTAATCTGATCAATTAAGGGTAAAAAAATTAACCTTAAATAACTCCTTATAATTTTTAGTAATTTTAATCCCCAAGTATATAAAAGAGTCATTAACTAACTTAAAAGGGAAATTTCCATAAATTGGAACCTGTCTATTTAAAGGAAACAATTCACTCTTACTAAGATTTAATTTATACCCAGAAAAATTACTAAATTGAGCCAACAATGATATAACTGCAGGAATGGATTACTCAGGATCAGAAATAAATAATAATAAATCATCTGCATATAATGATAACTTATGTATATCCATCCCATGAGTAATGCCAAAAATGTTTGGTGATTCTCTAATAGCAATTGCCAAAGGTTCTAAAGCAATATCAAATAATAATGGACTAAGAGGACAGCCTTGTCTAGTAACCAGAAATAAACGAAAAAAGGGAGATCTTTGATTGTTAGTAAAAACCGAGGCCACTGGAGTACGATATATCAGTTTAATCCAGGAAATGAATGTCGGACTAAAACTAAACTTCTCAAGCACAGTAAACTTCTCTGCATCTAATGAAATGACACATTCTGAGGTGCTACGTGAAGGAGTATAAACAATATTCAATAATCTCCTAATATTGAAAAAAGAATAGCGATTTTTAATTAAACCAGTTTGATCTTCCGAGATAATTTGAGGTAATACCTTCTCCAGCCTGGACGCCAGTAACTTGGAAAAGATCTTGGAATCTACATTCAATAAGGATATTGGTCTATAGGATGCAGTCAGTAGGGTCTTTATCTTTTTTCAATATTAAAGAAATGGAAGCTCTATAAAAAGATTGTGGTAGTTTACCTAGTCTAATTGCTTCTTCAAAAACCCTGCATTACCAAGGAGAAAGAGTAGAGGAAAAACACATAAAAAATTCCACTGTATACCCATAATACGATACGATCTTATGGACCAAACAATCAACTATCCATTTCTGCAGCATCTGTAATCCCTCATGTCTCCTAATTTTTGTTCAGTTGGTGCATGGAGTGTAATGGCTCAGTGCAGTTAATGCACAATTACCTTTACACAACTGTACAATTAAATCACCAAGTGAAGACTCCGGATTCCTCCAGTAAAAAAGCACACACACAACTAATGAGCCATGTATACATTTTGAATGAACAGTAAACAGCAGAGTTTTAACTTGGATGCACTGGTCAGAAAATACAGAAGCTACACAAACATTAACCTTCTAAAGGATTTGTCAAAAATCAAAAAGCAACAGTTTGAAGGTACTACTATTCGAAGCACAGAAACTCATAAGCAGGCCTTTCACTTCAAGTCCAGTGCTTTCCCTTTTCCTTAACATCTGAGATGCAGACTTCTCAGTGACCATCTCAATCTTTCCTTCCTTCCCAACAATAACACTTGAAATTCTGCCCTCCGTGTTTTGGTTCCATTGCCATCCCAGCAGATCAATGCTACTTAAAATTCATTGTCTTTTTCTAATAATGCCCTTGTGCTATTCTGAATTCCACCAAATCTCAAGAAAATCAAATGTGATTTGAAAAGCAAATTCTGAAGTGTAACACAAAATCTTGACTATTAAAATAATACAGATCTCTGGCTAGTTCTTTAGGTTGTGAGTCTAGAGCTAAAATAAAATCATCCTTTACTGCGTTCATTAATGTACGGACATTACAATTAATGAAGAGATCCTGAAGAGCAAATATAGGAAGCTAGGTAAGAAGGTGAAAAGCAGGACCTCAAAAGTAGGAATCTCTGGATTGCTGGTTGCACCACTGATCAGTGAGGGTAAAAATAGGACGATCTGGGAGGTGAATTGGTGCAGGGGGCAGGGTTTCAGATTCTTGGATCATAGGGATCTCTTCTGAGGAAAGTATGAACTGTACAAAAAGAACAGGTTACACCTGAACTCAAGGGGGCTCCAACAGACTTGTGAGCAGGTTTGCTAGAGGCATTGGGAAGGGTTTAAACTATCTAATCCAGATCATCTTTCATGCACATAAGCTGTGATTTGAGCTTCCTTAGGGGTTTGTGGATGATATTAATCTGGTATTTTAGGATCCTGGTGCTTCTTCCAGAAACTATGGAAATATAGAGGAGACAGGTGACCTGGGACTCAGGATGGCTGGTATTTACAGGATTCCCTGTGAATGCAGTGCAGGGTACATCAACCATACAGGATTCACAGCAGAAACTCACATCAAAGAGTAGAGGAGGTGTACTGTATCTGTTTGATTACCCAAAGAAAATGGTGGTAGCAGAACATTGCATTTGCAATGGCCATAGGATTGACTTCTACAGCACAAAACTACAGTGCCATGCCAATGGTTTTAGGGACCACCTGTTGAAGGAAGCCACTGAAATAAAGCTAGAGGAAAAGAATTTTAACAAAGATGAACGTCTCACTCCAAGTAAAAACTGGAATTCAATTGTAAACAAGGTGGAACAATGGAAACCTGATTGAATGAGGACTAACCAATCAGCATGGTAGGACGTTGGGGGTATAAATACCACCAGACTAGAAATGCCCGGGCATATCCCTAATGAAGACGGCAGAGTTTGTCATCGAAACATTAGTTAAAAATCGATATCTGTACCCAGCTGAAAGCCCAAGAAGAGTTTATTTGTCATATACGCCAGGAAAACACTAGATGCTTTTTCGACAACCTTGTGCAGCAATAGTAAGACCAAGGAATTGACTGTGAAGTCATGTGAACATGCACCAGCCTCAATGAAGAGTCAGCAGTGGAAAGTTAGCAACTTCCAAGTTCCTGGTTGTCAACATCTCTAAGATCGGTCCTGAACCTAACAGGTTGATGCAATTACGAGGAAAGTATGCTCATTAGGAGTTTGAGGAGATTTGGTATGTAACCAAGGACTCTAGCAAATCTCTGGAAATGTTCCATGGTGAGCATTCTGACTGATTGCATTACCATCTGGTATGGCAGCTCCAATGCACAGAATTAGAAAAAGCTGCAATGGGTTGTCAGCCAGCCCCAACCTGGCAATTAACATCCACCCCCCCCATAGAAGATGTCTTAAAAAGGCGATATCTCAAGAAGGTGGCATCCATAATTAAGGACCCTCATCACCCAGGGCATGCCCTCTTCTCGTTAGTACCATCAGGAAAAAAATACAACAGCCTGAAGACATACACTCAATGTTTTAGGAACAACTTCTTCCCCTCTGCCATCATATTTTTTCTCCCTTTTTAACACCACTTATTTTATACACTCAGTGGCCACTTTATTAGGTACACCTGCTCGTTAACACAAATATCTAATCAGCCAACGTCATGTGGCAGCAATTCAATGCACAAAAGCATGCAGACATGGTCAAGAGGCCCTGTTGTTGTCCCAACTAAATAGCAAATTGGAGAATCAGAAAGAAATATGACTTTTGTGACCAATCATGGACTGATTGTTGGTGCCAGATAGGATGGCTTGAGTATCTCAGTAGCTGCAGATTTCCTGAGATTTTTATGCAGATTTTAACAGTCTCTGGTGTTTACAGGGAATGGTGCAAAAAAAAACAAAAAATATCCAACAAGCGGCAGTTGTGGGTGAAAACACTTCATTAGTGTGAGGGGTTAATGAAGTTCGGAGTTCAATGCTGACATTACCTGTACAGAATCTTTACATCCTCCAACAGTCCAAAGACGTACTGGTTATTAGGTTCCAATACGAGGAAATCTGCAGATGCTGGAAATTCAAACAACAACACACACAAAATGCTGGTAGAACACAGCAAGCTAGGCAGCATCTATAGGGAGAAGTGTTGTCGACGTTTCCGGCCGAGACCGTTCATCAGGACTAACCGAAAGGAAGGGGTCTCAGCCCGAAACGTCGACAGTGCTTCTCCTTATAGATGCTGCCTGGCCTGCTGTGTTCCACCAGCATTTTGTGTGTGTTGCTGGTTATTTGGTTGCTTGGTTACTGTAAATTAAGGGTTAAGTCACGGGCGCTGGGGCAGTGTGGCTCAAAGGGTGGGGAGGGTCTATTCTGCATTGTATGACTCAATAATATAAATAAACAGAGGAATTGAGCAAGTAATTCTAATCTAGTGTACCATAAAAAAATGAATTGTGAAATTCTTGTTAATCTGATTTTTTTTTTAAGTAGTTTTTTTTATAACTGGCTCATAAACAACTATTTAATTCTGCATGAGTCAGAGAAAGATGCTTTGCCTCAACAAAAACTAAAAGTAGCTTAAAAATTTAGCTGTTCAAATATCTTGCAGGGCAGGAGCCAATGTATCTTTGTACCATCTCACAACTCATCATTTCTCTGATCCTGCCCTCTTGTGCACCCAGGTTTCTTGGGTCTACTTAATAGGCTGTTTTCATCTCCTGTTAAACGTGATAAGAGAAATTCATGATAGTAATACAGTAATGTAAAGACATGATAGTAATACAATAATGTAAAGACATGATAGTAATACAATAATGTAAAGGTCCAAAAGAGATGTCCCAATATGATTCCAGGTTTAAGGGAATATATTTATGTAGATGGACTGGAGGAGCTCAGGTTGTTCTTGAGGCAGAGATAGTAGCAATGAGATCCAGTGGAGGTGTCTAGAACCACAAAGGTTAGGTGGAACAAACAGATTGTCTTCCCTGGAAGGAGAGTGAAATAAAGACAAGGAACACAGAATGAAAATAGTTGGTAAAACAGACAGGAGGAACAGTACAACACGTGGTGAGAGTCTGGAATACACAGCCAGCGGCACTAGTGGAGGCAGATTTAATTGTGATCGAAACAGAGCTGCAGAATACGAAAGGAAAGAAAAACCCCCATATCTATGGGGAGATGGCGCGAGAGTGGGGCCAATTTGATAGACTACCACGTACAAACATTCGACGGGCCGAAAGTCCTCCTTGGCGCTGTTATATTTCAAATCTAGCTGCTACGCTATGCAGTATATCACAAAATAGAAAACGATACAACTAACATTTTCCAAAAAAAAATGCTGCTAGGCAGCATCTATCTATAGGGAGAAGCGCTGTCGACGTTTCGGGCCGAGACTCATCGCAGTAGCACCAGGAAGTGCAACTGCATCAACGTACTGGTTTAATAATATAATAAAATCACAAGAAAAAAAACTAAGAAAGATTGACCAAATTGAAATAAAAACGGAAGCGACCGACTGAAATGAGGTTAATGATCTTTTGGACAAGCCTGCGGGGTAAGTTCACACAATGCTTGAAAAAGGAAGCTAGGCATGTCGCCTTAAATACCTCTAGTAACTTGGAAAATGTCCTTTTTCGACAGCCGGTCGGAATGGAGGACGGGTTCTTTGCACCGAGAAAAAGCCTCACGTTTCCTCGATCCCGAGATATACCGAGGCGCTGATTTTCTACACAAAACGTAGACACATCGCTAATAGGTAGAGCAGTGATTGTAAAAGATGTCAGTCTCCGCACCGAATATCTAAGTTGGAATGAAAGGCCAAGAAGTGTGTAAAATTAGGCAGGCAGCAGAGAAGTGATGGGCGAACTTGCGAACAGCAGCCCCGGCCCGGCCCGGCCCCGCAAGAACGAACACGTTTACTCCAGTCCGGGTTGTGACCACGCGGCACCGGAGGAGTCCGGCTCCTTTCCGTCTCGTTCACGTGTGCACAGCTTACGCTGATTTTAAAAAATTAAATTTTGTGACGCTATTCCGGGCGGGAAAGGGACACAATGAATTATAGAAGGTATATTTCATCATACACACACACACACATCTGCGTAGCGGGACCAGCGCAGGCCCGGAAGATAACCCACGCCGTGTCGGATCGGAACCAGACTCCATCCGAGACATGACAGAGCCGCCACACAAAGCCAGAGAATGGAAATTCAAACGTACCAAGACACTCGAGCCTCGAAGGCGGGTTTCCTTTTAGCAGTAGCTATACCAGCTCAGTCTCTTTCTATCTGCTTTATAGGGCACAGGCGCTTTCTTCACGCATCCTTTAAAACCCGCTAAATTTCACAAAGGGGCTGAGCGGGACAGGCAGCGAGCGCCACGTCTTAAAGGCACAGGCATCAAACGTTTCAGAGCCCATTGCAACACACAACCCGCATCTGCCCTCCTGTTGCTGTCAATATCTGAACGCTGTATCAACTATGCTATTTTTAACGCACTAATGAATATTGAGCAATTCTATGTGTTTGGTAGGAAAATTTTTAAAGTTTTATTTTAGATTTCTAACAACTGCTGTGTTCCTTCTCTCAGTTCCGGCATTATTGTTTATCGTTCTCTCCCTCTCCTCTGCCCTCGTTTTTCTTCCTATTTACATCCCCTGAAGATAAATCAGTTACAATGAACAGAAGGCACAAGAGAGACTACGGATACTCCGAATCTGGAGCAAGTAAAATCTTTGCGATGCTTCAGTCTTGCTCTCTGAAACAAAACCTTGTATCATTTGTCCTACCTTGTTCCCAACCTGACCACTGGCATCCTCTCTCCACGCCTCTTCCTCCTCTGCACGTTAACAATATAATTTTCTCAGTTTTGCGGTTCTGCTCTCCACAATAATCAATGAGTTTTGTTTTAACTCAGCAAATTCCTTTTATGGTGGAACACAGCAGGCCAGGCAACATCTATAGAGAGAAGCACAGTTGAAGTTTCAGGCCCAAAAGGTCAACAGTGCTTCTCTCTATAGATACTGCCTGGCCTGCTGCCTTCCACCAGCATTTTGTGTGTGTTGCTTGAATTTCTAGCATCTGCAGATTTCCTGGTGTTTGCTTTTTAAACATCCTTTTATGTAGTGTATCTATTGAAACTTCTCAAAGCATCACATTAGCTTCACAAAATTGAATGCCAAACTGAGAAAATAAATCACAGAGGTAAAATAGGACTCAGGTTAGATAGAGATGAAATTATCTGCTTTTGACATTAAATTGGCAACATATTTTCTGGAAGCTGATAAATCATAGACACAGAATTTTCACACTGAAATCTGTTCAACCTCATGAAACTGGTTGTTTCACTGACTGAGTATTTTTACTTATTTCTATGCAAAATGTAAATCTGCCTTAAAATTTGACTTAACCCACATCGAAATTGGAAGATTAAAACTGTTCAGCGATTTCCTATTGATGCACCATCAATAACTCACTCTGAGACGTAAGGCGAGATATTGGCTTTTATTGACTGAAGAAGGAACCAGGAGTGAGTGACCACCATACTACATCCTGGAGACTGAGAGGTCGGGTTCAGGCCCTGATCACCTTTATACAGGGGTCTGTGGGAGGAGCCACAGGAGTAGTCAGCAGGGGGAGTGTCCAGACAGGTATATGTAGTTCACCACACCTATAAACTGGGTTGTCCTGGTAGATTAAAGACAGAAAAAGACTGAGTTTGCAGCTTTGAATCTTTCACTAGCGTTGTCACAAACTAAACCACAATCAACAACTGAACATGCCTCTGCTTAATTGGAGGAGGTTGAGAGCAGATTAAATGCTCCTGATGAAATACTGAAAATATATCACTGAAAAAATGGACATATAAATATGTATGACATTTCTGAAAGATCACCTGTCCCGGAAAAGATATACTCTAGACTTTTAAACTTAGTAATGCAAGACACAATGATCAGTACAGGGTCAGGCTATCAATTTCTAAACATCTTTGTCAATAGGTGTTTTGGCAGAGTACCAAGGTGAAGCCCTGTTTTATACAAGATAAAGGAGAATGCATATACTCAAAGCAAATGGATTGTGCATCTTGAACTCATTTTGATCTGAAACACCTGAAGAGCTCCCAACATGGCAGAAGGCCAAGTTCAGTGAGCTAATATTGATGGTGGGGTAATCTTTGTAGATATTTCTGAACAATAGCATATAAAAGCATTTATGAAGACAAAGAATGGGACAAAACAATTTCCATTGGCAGAAACACACACAAAATGCTGGAGAAACGCAACAGGCCAGGCAGCATCTATGGAAAGGAGCATTGTCCCCTTTCAGCAGGACCGGAGAAAAAAAGATGAGGAGCAGAGATAAAAAGTGGGGGGAGGAGTGAGAGAAACACAAGGTGATAGGTGAAACCTGAAGGGGGAGAGATGAAGTAAAGAGATGGAAATTGATTGGTGAAAGAGACAGAAGGCTATGGATGAAAGAAAAGGGGGGAGGAGCACCAGAGGGAGTTGATGGGTGAGAGAGGGAAAAGGGCATGGGGAATGGTGAAGGAGAGGGGACAGTGTGGGAGGCATGACCGGAAGTTCAAGAAATCGATGTTCATGCCAGTAGATTAGAGGCTATCCAAATGGAATATAGGTGATGTTCCTCCAACCTGTTGTTGCATGAATGAAGTCACTGGAGAAAATTACTGTAGATCCAAAGCATCTTCTTTATTTGACAAAACAAGATACAGCAGGCATCATATAGAGATGCCTTCAGCCGAAAGATCTCGCTGGACCAACATGGGGCTCGATATTTTATGTGCCAAACATCAAAGAACAACTCCATATTTACAATGTATGGTCAATGCTTTCTTTGAAACTACATAGAAACTTCACATCACCCGATTCACATCCACACCACAGACATGTCTGGACTGGGATTCATAGCTTTTAGGAATCCATTGTTCAGAGCTGCGCTCCAAATTAAATCCATAATACATTTTCAGATGTAAAGGCTCATAGCCAAAGTCAATTGCTACATGTATAGTGTATGTCCTAAACCCAAAAATCACTCTAACACAACCTAAATGTGGCTTCATCATGACAGTGGAGGAGGCCATGGATAGACATAGTAATAGTCCCTTCCTATTTACATACTTGTATGTAAGTCATCCCTATAATTGCCAAGATCCTTTTCAAGTCAAGTCACTTTTATTGTCATTTTGACCATAACTGCTGGTACAGTACATAGTAAAACTGAGACAACGTTTTTCAGGACCATGGTGTTACATAACACAGTACAAAAACTAGACTGAACTACGTAATAAAAAAACAACACAGAGAAAGCTACACTAGATTACAGACCTACACAGGACTGCATAAATTGCACAAGAACAGTGCAGGCATTACAATAAATAATAAACAGGACAATAGGGCCAAGGTGTCAGTCCAGGCTCTGGGTATTGAGGAGTCTGATAGCTCGGGGGAAGAAACTGTTACATAGTCTGGTCGTGAGAGCCCGAATGCTTTGGAGCCTTTTCTCAGATGGTGGAAGGGAAAAGAGATTGTATGAGGGGTGCAGGGGGTCCTTCATAATGCTGTTACCTTTGCAGATGCAGCGTGTAGTGTAAATGTCCATAATGGCGGGAAGAGAAACCCCAATGATCTTCTCAGCTGACCTCACTGTCTGCTGCAGGGTCTTGCGATCTGAGATGGTGCAATTTCTGAACCAGGCAGTGATGCAGCTGCTCAGGATGCTCTCAATACAACCCCTGTAGAATGTGATGAGGATAGGGGGGGTGGGAGATGGACTTTCCTCGGCCGTCACAGAAAGTAGAGACACTACTAGGCTCTCTTTGCTATGGAGCAGGTGTTGAGGGACCAGGTGAGATTCTCCGTCAGGTGAACACCAAGAAATTTGGTGCTCTTTATGATCTCTACTGAGGAGCCGTCGATGTTCAGCGGGGAGTGGTTGCTCTGTGCCCTCCTGAAGTCAACAACAATCTCTTTTGTTTTGTTCACATTAAGAGACAGGTTGTTGGCTCTGCACCAGTCCGTTAGCCGCTGCACCTCCTCTCTGTAAGCTGACTCGTCGTCCTTGCTGATGTGACCCACCACGGTCGTGTCATCAGTGAACTTGATGATATGGTTCGAGCTGTGTGTTGCAGCACAGTCGTGGGTCAGCAGAGTGAACAACAGTGGACTGAGCACACAGCCCTGGGGAGTCCCAGTGTTCAGTGTGATGGTGTTGGAGATGCTGCTCCCGATCTGGACTGACTGAGTCAGGAAGTCTAGGATCCAGTTGCAGAGGGAGGTGTTCAGGCCCAGTAGGCTCGGCTTTCCAATCAGTTTCTGAGGGATGATTGCGTTGAATGCTGAACTGAAGTCTATGAACAGCATCCGAAGGTATGTGTCTTTTTTGTCCGTAGTGAATACTGAAGCAAAGTATTCATTAAGTACCTCTGCTATCGCTACTGTTTCCATACACACTTTTCCACTGTCACACTTGATTGGTCCTATTCTCTCACATCTTATCCTCTTCCTCTTCACATGCTTGTAGAATGCTTTGGGGTTTTCCTTAACCCTGTCCACCAAGGCCTTCTCATGGCCCCTCCTGGCTCTCCTAATTTCATTCTTAAGCTCCTTCCTGCTAGCCTTATAATCTTCTAGATCTCTATCATTACCTAGTTTTTTGAACCTTTCGTAAACTCTTCTTTTCTTCTTGACCAGATTTACATCTGCTTTGTACACCACAGTTCCTGTACACTAGCATCCTTCCCCTGTCTCATTGGAACATATCTATGCGGAACCCCATGCAAATATCCCCTGATCATTTGCCACATTCTTCCGTACATTTCCCTGGAAACATCTGTACTCAGTTTATGCTCACAAGTATTGCTGATCCAGATATTCAGTGTCTGAACTCACTTGTGTATCAATTTCTATCTTGATCATTCTAAGTAAATGAATATGCCACCACAATCCTCTTGGGGAGCAAATTTCAAGGATTTTTTTTAATCTACATTCTAAACGGCCAAAATGTTTTGAGACTGTAATTCCAGCTCTGGGCACATCAACTCCACATCTCCCAGGCCAAGTTGCTAAAGGATTCAACTTTGCAAACTCTCGCAACACGCCCTTTATCACTTCCACTTCCACAGTAACGACAGCTTGATCTGTAGCCACAGATAAATGCTAAACAGAGTTCACCGCAGCTATCAAGGCCCAGTAGCTAATTTCCAGGAGGTATTCTCTTGGGTTTGGTATAGAGATCACGAGGACACCAGTGTGAGTTGAGCTACAGATCAACATGTTTGTTGCCTGCCTGGCCCCATAAGAGTCTGAGATAAGAGAGTGGAAATTCTGTGCTTTCTCAGAATATTTCCTCAAAATTTATCTCTCAACCTTGTTTCCATGGTCCCAATTCTCCTCAGAGGGTTGATACTCCTGGAGCTTTGACACTATTTTAATCATCACAGCAGACTCAACAGAGAAAGAACCCACCCCAAGGCCAGACAGCCAAGGACATGAGCGGGAGCAACACGTAGAGATGGTAAGGGAAGGAGCACAGAAGGAAGAACATGCTGCATTTACACTTTCATACAAGCACTCAAGGTGAGAATTCAGCACAAATCCCATTTTTCTCACCACAGAAAGCCCTCATGGGAAGTTTACACAATAACTGGACTAAATGTTCAAACATCATGTGTGTGCTTCATTGTTCAGAAAGATTATTGTTTAATAATATAATGTGGCGGCTCTTTTCCTAGCGTATGCGAACCGACTCACAATTAGATAGCCTACGGGGGTTTGCGAGCACAGAGCTTTGGAGCCTCTTCGCCATGGGGGGCCGGTTGACAGAGGCTTAAAAGTGAGGCTGAAGTTTTCGAATAAAGTTTTTCCTTCGACTGCAGTTACCGACTCCGTGTCGTAATTTTAGCGCTGTTTGTAGCACACCGCTACAATTGGTGACCCCGACGGTCCAAACGATTTTTGGACCAGAAATGACCGACGCCGCCTCTGTTCATGCGGTTTCGTTGAAACTGCCGGGTTTCTGGACACAGCGCCCGGACCTATGGTTCCAGCAAGCCGAAGCCCAATTCCACGTTCGCCGGATCACCTCAGAAGACACCCGCTACTACTACGTGGTGGGCTCCCTCGACCAGGACACAGCTGCCCAGGTCGCGGAGTTCGTACAGTCGCCCCCGACAGACGGCAAGTACACGGAATTCAAAGCCCTGCTCCTCAGGATTTTCGGACTCTCACGGCGCGAGCGGGCTGCCCGTTTACTGCACCTGGATGGCTTGGGCGACAGACCTCCATCGGCTTTAATGAATGAGATGTTGTCTCTGGCCGAGGGACACACAGGCCTCATGTTTGAGCAGGCATTCCTGGAGCAGCTGCCCGAGGACATACGCCTGCTGCTGTCCGACGCGGATTTCAGTGACCCCCGGAAGGTGGCAGCCCGGGCGGACTTGCTGTGGAACGCCAAAAAGGTGAGCGGGGCGTCCATCGCACAGATCACCCAGCCACGCTCCCGGCAGCAAACTAGTCCAGGCCCGGCCGCAGAGCCCGCTAACCCCCGGCCCAATGAACACTGGTGCTTCTACCACCAGCGGTGGGGCGCAGAAGCCCGCCGTTGCCGCCCGCCCTGCAAGTTCCCGGGAAACGCCAGGGCCAGCCGCCGCTGATGGCTACGGCGGCTGGCCATCGGGATAGCCTCCTGTATGTGTGGGATAGCAGGTCGGGACGCCGCTTTTTGGTCGATACTGGGGCTGAGGTCAGCGTTTTACCTCCGACAAGTTACGACACTCGCAGCAGGGCACCGGGTCCCCCCCTGAGGGCCGTGAATGGCAGCACAGTAAGGACCTATGGCACCCGTCAGGTGCAGCTACAGTTCGGCCCCAGCCAGTTCACGTGGGACTTCACACTGGCCGCCGTAGCCCAACCGCTTCTGGGTGCGGATTTTTTGCGAGCTCACAGCCTGCTGGTTGACCTGCCCAGGAAGTGACTGGTACACGCCGAGACCTTTCAGACGTTCTCCCTGGGCGCGGCCCAGTTGCCAGCCCCTCACCTCGGCTCCATCACGCTGTCCGACAACGACTTCACCAGGGTCCTGGCGGAGTTCCCATCGGTTCTGGCACCGCAGTTCACAGCAGCCATGCCCAGGCACGGCGTACAGCACCACATCCCGACACAGGGACCACCCCTCCATGCCCGTGCTCGGCGGCTTCCCCCGGACAAGCTCCGACTGGCGAAGGAGGAGTTCCAGAGAATGGAGGAATTGGGGATCATCCGGCGGTCCGACAGCCCCTGGGCTTCCCCCCTGCACATGGTGCCCAAAGCGACGGGGGGCTGGAGACCGTGCGGCGACTACCGCAGGCTGAACGAGGCTACCACACCGGACCGCTACCCTGTGCCGCACATTCAGGACTTTGCGGCAAACCTGCACGGCGCCCGGATCTTCTCCAAGGTCGACCTTGTCCGAGGGTACCATCAAATCCCGATGCATCCTGACGACGTCCCCAAGACGGCTCTCATCACCCCGTTTGGCCTCTTCGAGTTCCTCCGCATGCCGTTCGGCCTGAAGAATGCCGCACAGACGTTCCAGCGGTTAATGGACGCGGTGGGACGGGACCTGGACTTCGCGTTCATCTATTTGGATGACATCCTCATAGCCAGCAGCAGTCGTCAGGAGCATCTGTCCCACCTCCGTCAACTCTGCGCCCGACTGAGTGAGTACGGTCTTACAATCAACCCTGCCAAATGCCAGTTCGGACTTGATACCATTGACTTCCTGGGCCACAGGATTACTAAAGACGGGGCAACCCCTCTGCCCGCTAAGGTAGATGCGGTCCGCCACTTCCCCCGACCCACCACGGTCAAAGGCCTTCAGGAATTCGTAGGTATGGTCAATTTCTACCGCCGCTTCCTCCCTTCAGCTGCCCGGATCATGCGCCCCCTGTTCGCCCTGATGTCGGGTCCGAGCAAGGACATTACCTGGGACGAGGAGTCCGCCGCCGCTTTCGTTCAAACGAAGGAAGCTTTGGCTGACGCCGCAATGCTAGTACATCCCAGAATGGACACCCCTACCGCCCTCACAGTGGACGCATCAAACACGGCAGTCGGTGGGGTGCTGGAGCAGCTCATCGCAGGTCGCTGGCAACCCCTGGCGTTTTTCAGCAAACACCTGCGGCCACCCGAGCTCAAGTACAGTGCTTTTGACCGGGAACTGTTGGCGCTCTACCTGGCAATCCGGCATTTCAGGTACTTCCTAGAAGGTCGGCCCTTCACCGCGTTCACGGACCACAAACCGCTTACCTTTGCGTTTACGAAGGCATCCGACCCCTGGTCATCCCGCCAGCAACGCCACCTGTCCTACATCTCTGAATACACAACGGATGTCCGGCACGTCTCGGGTAAGGACAATGTCGTGGCGGATGCGCTCTCTCGCCCTACCGTTCATGCCCTTTCCCAAGGGGTAGACTTTGAGGCACTGGCAGAGGCACAGCAGGTAGATGAGGAGATTCCGAGTTACAGGACTGCAGTCTCTGGTTTGCAGCTCCAGGACTTCCCCGTGGGCCCAGGTGAGAGGACCCTACTCTGTGACGTCGCCACCAACCAGCCCCGTCCGGTCGTCCCCGCAGCCTGGCGGCGACGTGTTTTCGACTCCATTCATAACTTGGCGCATCCCTCCATCCGGACAACTGTCCGGATGGTTTCCAGCAGGTTCGTTTGGCACGGACTCCGCAAACAGGTCAGTGAATGGGCCAGGACGTGCATGCACTGCCAGACGGCCAAGGTTCAGCGGCACACCAAAGCCCCACCGCAGCAGTTCCATCCCGCCCACCGGCGTTTCGACCACATTCATGTGGATATCGTGGGCCCCCTGCCAGTGTCGCGCGGAGCGCGTTACCTCCTGACTATCGTGGACCGGTTCACAAGATGGCCAGAGGCGGTCCCGCTCACCGACACCACCTCCGAATCTTGCGCCCGAGCCCTGATCGCCACCTGGATATCCCGCTTTGGTGTACCAGCCCACATTACCTCCGACAGAGGCGCCCAGTTCACCTCCAGCCTGTGGTCAGCTATGGCCAGCCTTTTGGGGACTCAGCTGCACCACACCACTGCCTACCACCCACAGTCGAACGGGCTAGTGGAGCGTTTCCACCGTCACCTGAAGTCGGCCCTCATGGCCCGCCTGCGAGGAGCCAACTGGGCGGACGAGCTTCCCTGGGTCCTTCTCGGCATCCGCACAGCGCCCAAGGACGACCTGCACGCCTCGTCGGCCGAGTTGGTATACGGCGCGCCCCTGGCCGTCCCCGGGGAGTTCCTACCAGCCCCGAGGGGGCAAGAGGAAGAACCCGCTGCAGTCCTGGGCAGACTTCGCGAGAAGCTCGGTAACCTGGCCCCCATACCCACTTCACAGCATGGGCGGCACCCGACCTGCGTACCCAAAGACCTACGGAACTGTAAGTTTGTGTTTGTACGAAGGGGCGGGCATCGGCCACCGCTGCAGCGGCCATACGAGGGGCCGTTTACGGTGCTCCGGAACAACGGGTCCACGTTCGTGCTGGACGTTGGGGGGAAGGAGGAGGTTTTCACGGTGGACCGCCTCAAGCCGGCCCATGTGGACCTGGCGCAACCGGCCGAGTTTCCGGCGCCTCGGCGCAGAGGCCGACCTCCCAAGCAGGTTCTGGCCCTGGCTGTGGACATTGGGGGGTGTATCGCCGGTTCTGGGGGGGGGTTATGTGGCGGCTCTTTTCCTAGCGTATGCGAACCGACTCACAATTAGATAGCCTACGGGGGTTTGCGAGCACAGAGCTTTGGAGCCTCTTCGCCATGGGGGGCCGGTTGACAGAGGCTTAAAAGTGAGGCTGAAGTTTTCGAATAAAGTTTTTCCTTCGACTGCAGTTACCGACTCCGTGTCGTAATTTTAGCGCTGTTTGTAGCACACCGCTACAATAATTTCATTTTGAATAAAACATTTTTGTTTATTTTTCAAATTAAACGTGAGAAGGAAAATGACAGCACATGAAACAGGGTTACTCAAAGGCAAGGGGTGAATATGTTGTGCAACTTGAGTTCATTTTCATCTGAAGCATCAGAAGAAACCAGTGCATTGAAGCACATCTGCTTTTGTCGCCATGGAGGGCAAGACTGTCTTGAGGATAGCACTGTGGCCAGTTATGATAGTGACCATGATTAGGGGGAGATGTGGTTGTTTTCCATTACATAATGGTTCAGATGGTTGAGCTTCATCATAGCATATGCATGTATAACAACACAACGATGCTGGCCTCTATCCTCACTGGTAGCAGAAGCATGTATCAGGAATGAGCTCTCATTTTATTGACAAATATATCTCAAGCCTGAGAGTACAAGGAGCCTCAAATGAGTGAAGAAACTAATGGTGTAACAAATAAGGCTCTGGAGGAACTTGGGTTGCTTCTAGGGAAGGAAAGATATTTTGGATGTGGGAGGAAAGTAACTTTAATGTGAACAGTTTCAACTTGAAACGTCAACTTTCTTCCCACATGTTGCTCAACTCGCTGAGTTCCTCCAGCAACTTCTTTATTGCTTCAGATTCCAGCATCTGCATTCTCTTGTGTCCCTAAGAAACAAATGGTGTTTGAAGTTAGCACACCATTCGTAGAGGGGCAATCCATGCCAGGACATCTCCAACCCCATTTACAGAGCCCCTTTCCACTGGTACAGAGATTCCAACATCAAAATCAATAGTCCAAGTGTTATCATAGACACTTTCTGCCATTAATACTCTTTTCCTAATTTAGATTCTAGTGAGAGAAAGGATTTCTCAGAAGTGAACCCAAATAAACACTGTCTGTTGAGCAAGTTCCTTTTACCCTTTTACTCTTGGGCATCTTAACCCACAACTACTATGCAACTTCCTCCCATGAATATACTACATGGTGAGAAGAAAATGCAATCTCATGCATAGTCATGAGACGTTACTTCCACCTTAAAAGCACCTGCTGTAAAATTTGAATGTGTATTGTTCCAGTTAAGGGATCGGCAATTGAAAATTATGTCCTGGGAGTGTTTTTAATCTGGGCAGCAAGGTAGCAATACACCAGAGATCAGTGATCAGGGTTCAATTCCTGCCACTCTCTGTGAGGAGTTTGCACACTCTCCTTGTGAGTGTGTGGGTTGTTACCTCTGGGTACACCAGCTTCTTCCTATTTTCCAAAGACATATGTAATTAGGGTTAAATTGTGGAGATGCTATGTTGGTGCTGGAAACATGGTGAAACTTGTGGGCTGCCCAAACACATTCCAGGACTGCGTTGGTTATGAAGACCATAGGACATAGGAGCAGAATTAGGCCATTCAGGCCATCGAGTCTGCTCTGCCATTTCATCATGACTGATCTGATCCAGGATCCCCCTCATCCCCATACACCTACCTTCTCGCCATATGCTTTGATGCCCTGAACAATCAGGAAATGATCAACTGCTGATGAAAACAACACATTTCACTGTGTTTTGATGTATATCTAACAAATAAAGCTAATCTTTTATCTTTCTTTAATCATACTGAGAATAAAGGGTACCAATACAATTTGCAGGTTGCCCATTCACCTGGCAACAGACTAGATGACCTCACGGTTCTATCTCTATGATACCTGATCAACATCTGCAAGGCTCAGTAATGAAAGGAGATGTTTGCCATGAGGGGATTAACACTGCCTGGAGATTAATTATGTAAGAGGAAGCAGCCTGGCTGACGCAAATGCAGACTGTCATTTCAAACAGGTCTCACAGAAGAAGTCATGATTAATTAGAGACAATTAACAAATATGCAATACCCTTTTATGGTTGGGTTGCTATGTGCATGTATGACACAGAGGTCGTAAATCCATTCTTTATTTCAGTATTTTAATGAAGCCTGTGTTAGTGTTAATGATAGAATGATGTAGAGTCTTTGAAATGTTACCTAAGTGTCTTATCAAGAATATTTTTAAAGATGGCTGTGTAGTTGTGAATGGCCATGGATGAGCCAAAAACAATAGGATTCTGCACGTAATGAGATTCAATTAAACAGTCCCTGACAGCATGACCAGTTAGAGTTTCTACACTGCCTCCTAGTGGGCATTAGCCTTTCTACCAACTGTGGGTACCTCTGATGATCAGCCAGTTTCTCCAGGGCCTTCTCCTTGTCTCCTCATCTCTCTGTTACCTGGGAAAGTATCAGATCCTAGGAGTAACCAACAGTCTGTTGGAGGAACACAGTAAATTGAGAAGCATCCATGGGAGGAAAGGAATTGTTGGCATTTCAGGTTGAAACTTTGAATTAGGACGTGAATAAGAGTTTTGACCGGAAACACTGACAATTCCTTTCCTCCCATGGTTCCGGCTCGACCAGCAGAGCTACTCCAGCAGAATGTTTCTTGCTTCAAATTCTGGGATCAGCAGTCTCCTCTGTCTCCAAGTAACAGACCCTATCAGCTGCCTTGAGTGGTAGAAAGGGCAAAGCTCGTTTTAAGAGGGCCATGGTGGTTTTCACAAGGCCTGTATACTGTACTCACAAGCTATAGTTTTCATTATAAAGGCTCTTAACTATAATAGTTGGACAATGCGTTGGAATGAGAAACCAACAGAGGAATGAGAATCCTTATATCTAAACATAAGGGTGGATTAGCTCCTGAAAATTGAAATAGCAAACTACGGCTGATTTAGGATAAAAGAAACAAGCAAGCCTCCAGGATAAACACCAATAACCAAAAGTGGATCCTCGGTCAGCTAACCACACTCAATATTGAGCGAATGGAAGCCTTTTCCATTCAAAAAGAGTGTCAGGTTCTTATCTCCCATCAGAGAATTCTATGACACCATGAGCTTCATTGACCCACACCCCTCCACCCCCATCACAGTCTTCCTCTTCTTCGGGGGGAGTGAAGGAAAAATAGAGGCAGTTACTTCTGCATGAATGTAGAAGATCGGGGATAGCAATGTTATAGTGTACAGCAAGCAGCAAGACATTCCAGTGGGCAGTGTCAGCTGTTTGGGATGACCTGGGGACAAAGAACCTAACTCTGACAATGACCTTGGCCTTAACTATCAGAAAGGTGCATGCCTGTAGTGATATCAGTCTTAGAGAGTTTTAGTACCGCCATCTCCAGTGGGATCCCTCCATCAAGCACCTTTCCTTCCCCCCCAACACTTTCTCCTTTCCACAGGGATCACCCCCTACACAAATCCCTTGTCCATTCCTCCCTCCCCACTGATCTCCCTCCTGACACTTACCCTTGCAAACAAATTAAGTACAATACCAGCCTATTCACCTCCTCCCTCACTACCATTCGGGGCCCCAAACAGTCCTTCCAGATGAGGTGACACTTCACCTGTGAGTCTGTTGGGGATCATTGATTGTATCTGGTGTTTCAGGTGTGGCCTCCTGTATATCGGTGAGACCCAATGCATATTGGAAGACCACATCACCAAGCATCTACACTCCATTCACCAGAAAAAGTGGGATCTCCCTGTGGCCTCCCATTTTAATTCCAACATGTCAGCCCTTGGCCTCCTCTACTGTTGCAATGAGGCCACACTCAGGTGGGAAGAGCAACACCTTATATTCCGTCGGGGTAGCCTCCAACCCGAAGACATGAACATTGATTTCTTGAACTTCCAGTAATGCCCCCGCCCCCTTCACCATTCCCCATTCCCATTTCCCTTGCACACCTTATTCCTTATCTGCCTATCGCCTCCCTCTGGTGTCCCTCCCTCTTTCCTTTCTTCCATGGAGCAAAGTGCTACTGAGCAACTATAATTCTTACCCTTGTACTTAGGGAAATGACATCCAAGCATACATGACACACCAACGAACGTCAGTGTGCTTCACCAGGTACCTCAGTGTGTAAGTGCACCTACCTCTCAGAGGGCCACATAAGAAAATCATAGATCTTGCAGGATATGATCTAGGTTACAAGTCTTCATCAGAGCCTTCCTTCACTGCAATGATTTTCTATAATACATTTGTTAGTGTGTTATAAAATAGGATCTGAAGACCACATTTCTCATTTTAATCTTACAGACAAGAATTCGGTTGATTCAGAATTTATCTGTAATGATATGCTTTGCAGATATTTCAAGCAGCTGATGGCACAGAAGATTAGTTAGGCTATGTGACAGATCTTTCTTTGAGCAGTTGGGGTTGACTTGTTTCCACTCCAGTTCTAAAAGCTTTGAGGTGGCAAATAAGGCCAACAAAGCACCCACCAAGTGGGGTGGGAGGTGCATTCTTTCCTTCATTTTCATTGAGATCTGTGCACTTCCAATAGACTCAACTTGCTCGATACCATCCCAATTGCCCCCTTTGCAAATTCATGGGCCAGGAAATCCCTGGAATTGCTGAAGTTGTTACATTTTCTTGAAGAGGCTTTGAGAACATCTCAATTGCTTTCTCTGTCCACCTGTCTTCATCTCCTGTAACAGAACTTGGAATGCAAAATTTTGGTGTATGGTACTAGAACTGCCCATAACCTTCCGGGTGCAGTTAGAACCTTGACTCTCAGGACACTAGCCTTAGGAGTGATGCCGATGTTGGTTTACTTGGAGAATTTTGCAGAGATGGTATTGGTGGAATGCACCTCTAATGTCCAACCCTACATCCCCGCCTTGAGAAGTAGGTATAGGTAAGACTGGCCAACGGGACTCTGGTGAAGTTGTATATGTCAATCCCCTGTAGAGTCAATATAATGGATTGCAGAAACATTGACGAACTCCAACCATACAATCAACTTTGGATGATGGAGATGGGAGGTCATCAATGGGCTATGCTCCACTAGGAGCCAAGAGCCCAAGAAGACGAGACTGGTGGTATATTTCTAATGCTCAGCATGACAGGGATTTCCACTATCCAATGACAAATTTGAGGTTTTGATCTTCAGATGGCCAAAGGCAGTGCAGGCATAGTATGAGTGTTAGTGAATTTTGGTAGTGATATTTGTGTTCATTGAGAGAGGACTGTCTACTTATTCCAGGATATCATTATACACCTTTATTTTTGGAGATGTTCAGTATGGCTAGATCTTTACAAGATCTTTGTTTTTAAGGATGTTGAGTGCAAATCCCAGTCTTTCTCATGCTTTAGCAAGAGTTGACGAACTCTCAGAGTTGAGCCTCTGAATTTGCAATGCCAATTCCACTATACCATGCTTCAGAAATTTAGAGGGGATACCGTCTGTAGCCAAGATCTCCTGGGAACCTGTTTAAAAAAATCAAGCATGGCAAGAAACCATTCAGCAGGATCTATTGACAGAATCAGCAAATTTTAAATGTTACATCCATAGCATAAATTGTCAAGCATTTCCTCCCAGTGTTTATCAACTGGGCAGTTTCTTTAAATCAGAAAACAAAAAGCATCAACAGAATCAGAATCAGGATAGTCAGCATGGCCTCTTATGTGGTAGGTCATGTCAATCCAATCTTATAGGGTTTTTTGAGGAAGTTAACAGGAAGGTTGATGAAGGCAGGGCTATGGATATTATCTGCATAGATTTTAGCCAGGCATTTGTCCTTCATGGGAAGCTGGTCAAGAAGGTTCAGTCGCTTGGCATGCAGGATGAGGTAGTAATTTGGATTAGACATTGACTTTGTGGGGGAAGCCAGAGAGTGGTAGTAAAGGGTTGTCTCTCTGACTGGAGGACTGTGCCGCAGGGACTGGTGCTGGGTTCTTTGTTGTTTATCATCTATAAAAATGATCTGGATGATAACATGGATAACCGAATCAGCAAATTTGGGGAAGACACCGAGATTGAGGGTGTAGTGGACAGTGAGGAAGGCTATCATGGTTTGCAGAGGGATATGCATCAGCTGAAAAATGACAGATGAAATTTAATGCAGACAAGTGCAAGGTTTTGCACTTTGGTAGGACTAACCAGGGTAGGTCTTACACAATGAATGGTAGGACTCTGAGGAGTGTGGTAGAACAAAGGGACTTGGAAATACAGGTACATAATCCATTGAAAGTGGCATCACAGGTTGATAGGGTCCTTCATAAAACAATGTATTGAGTACAGAAGATGGGATATTATGTTGAAGTTGTGTAAGATATCAGTGAGGCCTAATTTAGAGTATTGTGTGCAGATTTGGTCACCTACCTATAGGAAATATGTAAACAAGGTTGAAAGAGTACAGGGAAATATTACAAGGATGCTGCTGGGTCTGGAGGACCTGAGTTATAAGGAAATATTGAATAGGCTAGGACTGTATTCTTTAGAATGTAGAAGATTGAAAGGAGATTTGATAGAAATATGCAAAATTATGAGGAGTATGGATAGGGTAAGTGCAAGCAGGCTTTTTCCACTGAGGTTTGGTGGGAGTACAACCAGAGGTCATGGGTTAAGGGTGAAAAGTGAAAAATTTAAGGGGAACATGAGGGGAAACTTCTTCACTCAGAGGGTCGTGAGAGTGTGGAATGAGCTGCCAGAACAAGTGGTGCATGCAAGTTCAATTTCAATGTTTAAGGTAAGCTTGGATAGATACCTGGATAGTGGGGACATGGAGGGCTATGGTCCCATTGCAGGTCAATGGGAATAGTCAGTTTAAATGGTTTTGGTGTGGATTAGATAGGTTGAAGGACCTATTTCTGTGCTACACTCTATGACTCTATGTCGTGAAATTTGTTGTTTTGTGTCAGCAGTACAGAGCAATACATGAAATATAATATAAATTACAATGAGAAAAATAGATATATATCAGTAGTGGAAAAGTAATGAGGTAGTGTCCATATGTTCTATAATCCACATTCTGCTTTAGTTGTATTCTGTCTCAATGTATCTCAATTCTATCTCATGGCATGATCTGCGTGGATAGTACCCAAAACAAAAAGGCTTTCACTTCATAGGACAGTTCATAAACAAATACCAATAAACTTTTAAAATGAGCAGCACTTGAACAGTTCACATTTCGGATTAATGTGACTTTAAATTTCAAGATATTTCCTTGCTTATCGCAAGTTTTGATTCATGTATGCAGCTGATCAGTGAATTAGGATTCTTTAAATCTGATATAATTACTGAAAGGTGATAAATGATCCCATAAACCCGACTTGCCAAGTTGGTTATGCTGCTGACACCAAACGGTCTGCAAATAATGATCTATCAAAGTGCTGCTGTGATGAAGCAGTTGGCTTTGCTTTAATGTTACATGCTGTTGGTTATCCAAAGCTTGTTTGATCTCCCAGTTAAATGTGATGCAAAAGAACACAAGAATAATCATTTTTTATCAGAGCAAACTAAATAGGTTTCACCATGTTGAACTGTACAAACTGAGCACATTCAGATTCATAAAGTGGAATAAATCCCAAAGATATGTAATCAGATGGAATCCGAAATGTATTCCGTCTGTTCAGCCACGTATTGTGTCACAGGATTATCACCAAATGAGAACCATGTTTGCTCCAAGTAGCTGCTTAGGTGATGTCAATACTAAAGGCAAATAGCAACATAACCTATTTATATGCTCAAGTATATGGAATAATAAAACAGTTTGATTGCTTGAATCACCAGGTTATAAGATACGTATAGATATAATAAAAGAACAAAGGTTCAACTCATGACAAATTATTCCTCCATCCAGAATCACCTCCTCACTTGATCATCCCACCCCTTCCTATCCTCTTGGGTCTCAAAAACTTAACGATGTTCGACTCTATTTTGCCAAATAAAGCTTCCACTGTTCACCGATTAAAGTGATGAGGGAAGTTGAAACATCAAGGCAAATGTAGAAGGTGAGGGTCGGCCACCTGCCTTTTAACCACTGGCGGGATCGCTCTGCTACAGAGAGGGGAGATAGCTTTCACTTGCTGGTGAGTTCATTCTGCAAGGAAAGGGAAAGGCCTGCCGCCGGGCCTGGAGATCATTCCCCAGGTTTTCTGGGTTTTGGATGTGGACTTGGACTATAGACTTCTATTCAGTCTTATAATTTTTTTGTATTCTGTGTCTTTCACCTGATCTTTCACATTTTTTGTGTGGGGGAGGGGATTTGGGGGTTGATGACCGTGCTGTCATTCTTTTCTGTTCTTTTTTTGGTTTTGTGCCTATCTGGAAAAGAAGAATTTCAAAGTTGTATAATCTGAAAATAAAAGAACCTCTGACTCTTAAGATATGTTCAGTGGTAGGGTCCACAATTAAGAAAATTTGTGACTAAAGCAAACCAGGACGACCAATTGGATTTGTGGCTCAATTAAACAATAAAAATGCATGCTAGAGTAAATGAATGGCAGGTGTAAATTTAACCATGACATTATGACATAATAACCACTCCCATGCCATGGGTCAGTACTGGATAATAAATTAAGCTACAAGTTCTACATCCTTTGTCATAAAGTTTGAAATTCACCTTCTTAGGTGTCCCTAAAAGTCAAGGATGATTTGTTTCCATACGAATTCCAAGGAGTGGAAGATGATCTTGCTGAGACCTTCATTTAGCCTCGGGTAGTTTCTGCGCACCAGCTTTCAAACAGGCAGAATGAGCTCAAAGAGTCATAGCATGGGAAAAGGCTTTGGGACAACTAAATCCATGCCAAACATTAAGCTCATATTTATTGAATCCTAGTGTAATCTCATTTTATTCTCCCTGTACTCCAGTCAATTGTCCACAGAATCTCCCACATCTGCACACTGGGGGCAACATAAAGTGTCAATTTGCATGTTTTTGGATGTGGGAGGAATTTGGAGAACCCGGAGAAACTCAGAAAGTCACAAACATACTAATAGTACCCAAGGCCAAGACTGAATGTTGGTCATTGAACTGTGAGTCAGTGGTTGCACGAGATGCCTGTAAAATCAAAAGTTAGCAGTGCTGGAATGTTTGAAACAAAAACAGAAAATTCTGGAAACACTCAGGACGGGCTTCTTTTGCAGAGGAACAAAACAAGTTAATGTTTCAGGTCCAAGATCATTCTTCAGCACTGGGAAAGAGAGAAAACAACACACACAATGCTGGAATATAACATGTTGTTCCTCTACCATGAAGGAGGCTTCATCTTGACACAAGAGGAGGCCACAGACCGACATGTCAGAACTAAGATGTTTGACCACTGGAAATTTCCACTTTTGGTGAATGTAGCAGAGGTACTTGACAAAGAGGTCCCCCAATTTGCAATGGGTCTCACCAATGCAGAAGGGGCCACTTTGGGAGCACTGGACAAAATATACAACCCCAGCAGATTTGCAGAAGAATGTTTCCTCACCTAGAAAGACTGTTAGGGGCCCCGAGTGGAGGTGAGGAAGAGGTGAATGGGTAGGTGTAGCACTTTGGCCATTGCAGAGACATTTGCCTGGAGGGCAATTAGTGGGGAGGGATGGATGGACAAGGGAATCACAAAGGGAGAAATCCCTGTGGAAGCTGGAAAGAGGAAGGGAGGAAAATATGTTTGGTGGTAGGAATCCTTTGGAGATGGCGAAAGTTGCAGAGGATGATGTTTTGGATGCGGAGGCTCATGGGGTGGTAGGTAAGGACAAGAGGAACTCTATCACTGTTAAAGCGCTGGTAAGATGGGGTGAGGGCAGACGTTCAGGAAATGGAGGAGTGTGGGAGAGGGCAGCATCAATGGTGGAGGCTCCGAAACCCCTTCGGAAATGGCTGATGTTCTGGAAAGGAAATCTGCATCCTGGAACAGATGCAGTGGAGATGAAGGAATTGAGAAAAGAGAATAGCAGAGGTGGGGGAGGGAATAATAGAACCAAGAAGTATCTATAATAGGTGAGGCCTTAGTTGCCATGGGAATATACTTTAGAGATAATGATAGAAGGAGTCCAGAACTCTGCAAAATACCCAGAGAGAATACTGGGTGCTGTTTGTCAAGAATAAGTGCAGAGAGGGACAAGTACATAAATCAGACTGGGAATTGGATCGGCAATTCAACCGGCAAGCAACAGTGTGCAGAGTTGACCCTGTGGACTGAGAGCAAGAGATGCACAAAGTGATCAGCCAAATAGTTGGTTTTTCTTCAAAGCAGAGGAGGATACATTGTGAACACTGACTGCAGCCCACTAAACAGGAGGAAGTGAAAGCAAATTGCTGCTTCACTTAAAAAGACTTTTTGGGTCCCTGAATGATGGGAAGTGAAGAGGTAAAAGGACAGGTTTTGAATCGTCCGCAGTTGCCCTTGGAAAGGGAATGCTTTGGCCAAATGGAAGAGCTGAGCAAACTCCCCTTGCCCACAGAATTGTGACGTCTGTGCATGATGCAGCATCAGTTGGTTCTGAAGTAAAATGACAACCATATTTCCATATTAAAAGTCCCAATCATTTCCAACAGGCCAGTTCTTTGACCATCTGCTGGTAGGACAATATCACTAGTGCTATTGGAACAGTAACATCATAGCACCATGTTATTGTCCAGATGCAGGGAGTAAGTGTTGTTGTGTGAATGAGATCACCGGAGAGAGAGTTACTGGTGGTTGCAAAGCAGCTTCTTTATTCGACAAAACAAGGTCCAGCAGGCATTCTGAGACCCTTTCGGTAGAAAGGTCTGCTGGCCCAATGTGGGGCTCAATATTCATTCGCTAAACACAAAGGACAATTCATATTTACAAAGTATAGACAATGCTTTCTTTTGAAGCTACATACAAACTTAACACCCGATTACATACATCCCACAGATACCAGCAGGTCTGGGCATTGTTACAAATGGACTGGGATTCCGATATTCACAGCTTTTAGGACATGCATTGTCAAGGAACAGAAGACTGGTGGCTGAAGCCATTTACTAAGTGTTAATGACCTAAACCCAAAAATTACTCCTAACAGTAAGCAAACCATGAGGTACCTGAGAGCTCAAATTTATCACCACCAACTGAATTTTCATTGTTCTTTCCATTATTATTTAATAGACCTGCGTCATTCTTTCAGTTAGCTCCACACCATTCCCACCTTTTCATACAGTAGAGTGTTGATCAGATCATATGGAGCACACCTCTGTCAACGTCACCATCCAGGTCATGCTTCATTCTCGCTGCTGCCATCAGGAAGGTGGTACAGGAGCCTCAGGATTCACTTCACCAGGTTCAGGAACAATTATTATCTCCCAACCATCAGCCTGATCACGAAACTCGCCCCATCACTGAACTGTTCTCACAACCTTTGGGCTCACTTTCAAGGTGTGGGTGCATTATGGCCCCCTGTGTATCAATGAGATCCGAGACTGGGAGACTGCTTCGCCGAGCATCTATGCTCCATTGGCCAGAAAAAGCAGGGTCTCCCAGCGGCTATGCATTTTAATTCCACTTTCCATTCCCATTCTGACATGTCAATCCGTAGCCTCCTCTACTGCCATGATGAGGTCACACTCATGTTGAAGGAGCAACACTTTATTCTCTGTCTGGGTAGCCTCGAACCTATGGCATGAACATCGATTTCTCAAACTTCTGGTAATGCCCCTCTCCCCTCTCCTTCACCATTTCCCATCCACTATCTCACTTTATCTCTTTACCTGCCTAGCACCTCTCTCTGGTGCTCCTCCCCCTTGTCTTTCTTCCTTGGCCTTCTGTCCTCTCCTATTAGATTCCCCCTTCTCCAGCCCTGTATCCCTTTCATCAATCAACATCCCAGCTTTTTACTATACCCCTTTACCCTTCCCTTCCCATTTCACTTATCATCTTATGTTTATTCCTCCCCTGCCCCCACCTTCTTACTCTGACTCCTCATCTTTCTTTTACTCCGGTCCTGATGAAGGGTCTCAGCCCAAAATGTCGACTGTACTATTTTCCATAGATGCTGCCTGGCCTGCTGAGTTCCTCCAGCTTGCCAATTGAGTTCATGTAGGTGGGAAAAAGGAAAATAAGGAAAGAAAGATGGCCATGTGAGGGAGAAACTGTTACAGGGAAATAAATGGGGGAATTGGGCTCCAAAAAACTAGCTGAAACTCAGTAAGTTGAATAACCTTCACCATTGATGTGAGAAACATGAACCTGATGTCCTCAGCATAGTGATAGTTCTAACAGGATTAACATTTAGATAAATTTAATACCTCTCTATCCAGAGATTCAATTGTAACTTCCAAGAGGCTCCGTCATAATGTTGTCTGCAAGACATCTATGATCAAATGGAAACATTCCTAATCAGACCAAAGTTCAAAGTAAATTTTATTATCAGAGTACATATACATCACCATATACAACCCTGAGATTCATTTCTCTGCGGGCATACTCAGCAAATCTACAGAATAGTAACTGTAACAGGATCAATGAAAGATCAACCAGAGCGCAGTAGACAAAAAAGTGTGAAAATGCAAATATAAATAAATAACAATAAATAACAAGAGCGTGTGATAAAGTGATAATGAGTTCTTAAAGTGAGATCATTATTTGCAGGAATATTTCAATGGACATGCAGGTGAGAGTGATTATCCCCTTTGGTTCAAGAGCATTATTACATGTGCCAAACACCCCCTCAGAGTATTCGGAGCCTTTAGACACTAAATTAGTAACCAGCAGCCTGCAGACTAAGTCCTGACACATTGGATAAGTGTAAGTACACACTTGATGTTTGTGATGGATGTGGTGGGCTAAAGCCTGCATGACTTGACGAGCTGTAAGATTTTGTGCTGTGCAGGCTGTTTCCTTTGTTTTAAACTTTGGATCTACCAATTTTTCCCTCTATTCTAGTTCTGCTCAAAAAGTAATTTTGAAAGTACTCAAAATGTTATCCTCAAGTACTGTGGTTACGATTGCTCAGCATTGTGATACACTGCCCTCTCATGGTTTATTTCTTAAGCATTGGGTTTTATTTCTCATTCTACACATGACACTGCAGGCATTGTTTAATATTTATACAGTACATTCAGTGCAACCTTTGAAACATCAATAAAGGCTAATCATTTTCATTGATTTGAGATGTATTTGTATAAAGATGTCAGACGAGAGTTTAATGTTAATCTGTGGAAGGTTAATTAGTGTCACATGTATGTGTTTATAGTGAAATGTTTATGCTTGTGTGTCATCCAGCCAGATCATTCCAGTGGGTTAGTAAAAGAAAAACAGAAGTTACAATGTAGTAATGCAGTTACAGAGAAAATTCAATTCAGAATAGGGAGACAAGTACAGTAAAAGGACCACAAAGAGGTAGATTGGGAGATCAAGAGTTCATCTTTTAGCATTTGACAGATCCCTGCAAAAGTCTGATAATAATATGATAGAAGTGGTCCTTGAGCCTCATGGCATATTCTCAAGCATTTGTAAGAGCTTCCACTGCTAAATCTGTGAGGGTCAGTTTTAAAATACCGAATATGTTAAATCCTGATGAGCAGACTGAGCATGTGTTCTCAACTCACTTTTATCCCTTAGTTGCACCTCTTAGCAAGCGTTGACAGAGGAGATTATTTCTCCTGGCTTGGTGTGGGGGGGGGGGGGGGAACTAGAACCAGCTGTCACCATCTCAGAATCAGGAGTATGTCATTTAGAGCCAAAATGAAGAGAAATTTCTTCATGCTAGGAGTGGGGAACCTTTGGAATTCTCTACCCATAAAGTCGTGAACTTGGTTATTGAGTATATCCAAAACAGAATGATGGATTCTGGGCACTAGAGTTGAATTTCAGCTGTGATCTTAACAACTGGCAGAATAGCTTGAGGTGCTGAATACCTATTCCTGCTTTTATTTTTCATATTCTTACAAATAAGTGCTAACAACATATTGTTCAAGCATCCTTGCAGCATCAAAGCATCTAAAACAACCCAGACTAAGTTAAACACCATTGGCTTAATCATATAGAAGATGGTCAGTTGACCTACTAGTCTGTGTTGGTTTCTGTTTATTACAACGGCCCAGACTTTACAACATCATCATCATTATTCACCCTTCATGTCAACAAGTTAAGAAACTTCCTTCCTCTACATACAGTATATTAATCAAAAAGCAAAAGAATGGAAATTGAGATTGTCATAGCAGTTATTTTTCACTAGGCTTAGATTTAAATTGCTGAACTGAGATGAAGGTGGAGCATGTGCCACTAATTATCCAATATTTGCTCAGTCACACAAGGCAAAGATTTTGTCCTTGAGCGGTCAACATACCAAAATGTGGGAACATCTTGGATTGCGAAAAGGGAAAATGAAAGTATATGTGCAATATCTCCCGACCTTGTCCATGAAGGGGTGGTGGGGGGAGCAGTTTCAGAAGGTTGGCCAAAGAGTAGACTGGAATGGTATTTCAGAATTCTGGCAGGGAAGAGGAGAAAAGAACTGTTTAGTGTTAGGCTCATGAACGAGGCAAAGGTACTGATGAGAAGTGGAAATGGTACTGATACTAAGTGGGGTATGGAGAAATGCATCAAAATAGCTGTCAAAATCTCTAGGCTTAAATTACTTATTAGTTGACAGTTCATTGCCAAAAGACAGAAAGGAAACCAAAGGAGAAAAATTATTAAATTTATTTGCCGATCACTCAAAGTGATGGGAAAACTAGATATTGATGATATTTTTCCAGTTTGATGTGCGACCAGGAAATGACATCAAGTATCATTAATGTATTCATAAATACATTATGCAAGTGAAGCAGGGTGCAAAAAACCAAAAATATTCCACACATCCCTCAAAAGGGTAAATACAACTTCCACAAAATCTCCTGCGATGCATTGACAGACGATTTTGACAGCAATGACTCTTATCAAAAACAGTGAAGTGTTTGTGTGAACCAGACCGGCATAGGGGGTGGGAGCTCACAATGTTGGGTGTCCTGTGTTGGTCGCATGGAAGAGAGTTGCAATCGGTATTGGTGGGTCTTTCTCAGACTGCAAGGATCAGGCGCATTGATTATTATTTAGCAATGATTTAAGTGAATTGCTGCTGGCTGCAGCTTGTAGAGTATTCGCTGATGGCAAGAAAGGAATTAGGAGGGCAAAAAAAATTTTATGTAAGGTTATTGAGAACTCTAAAGCAATCTATGACAAGTAGCAAGAGCATAGACGGGGAAAGCGTGGGATTCCATGTATACCGGAGAGGTGTGAGTAGAAAGGCAGATAAGCGTGTGGCGGGAGCTTCTTGTCTTTATTCTCCACGGAGGTGTAGACTGATATTCCAGAACTGCCAGAAACAGTGGTTGAGGCAGGCACTTTAGCAACCTTTAAAGGTCATCTAGACAAGCGATACAAAAGATTTAGGGGACTATGGGCCAAATGCAGGAAGATGGGACTAACTCTGGGCAACACAGTTAACATGATTGAGTTAGGCTGAAGGCTCTGTTTCCATGCTATTTTTAATCTATAACAGAACAGGTTAAGCAACGTCTGAGAAAATTGATGTTTCCAGTCAAGAACTTACAGCAGGACAGAAGGGAATATTGCCATTATAGAGCAGTGTGGGGGTGTGGAATGTTGGTGTAGGATTGAGCTTCATGTTTGACAGCTGGGACGGGGATGAAGGGCAATTGGAACCAGGTGAGGAGAAGGGGTGGAAATGATAAGCAAAGAGTCCACAAAGCTAAGCTGATGGGTGAATGTGTGGAAGGAGAGCACTTCCTTGGTCCTATCCTTTCACCCCACCAGCCTCTGCATTCCTCACTATCCTGCATCACTTCTGCCTACATTGATGTGGTCCCATCACCAGTCATTTCTTCCCACCTCTCCCATCCACACTTCTCCATTTTGTGGGGACTACACCCCTCGGGACCTACCATCCCTTGGGACTTACCCCTGAAACCGAAGGAGGTGCAACACCCATCACTATAGCTCTGCCATTACTCATGAACCTTTCCGGGAGAGGTAAAGGTTCAAATTTCCCTCACTTACTTCCCTCAGCCTTCACTCCATGGGCTCCCCAACAGTGGGGAAGCCTAACACAGGGCAGGTGAATATTTTGGGGAGCATCTGCACTCTGTCTCCAACAACCATCTGGAACTTCTGGTCACATGCCGCCATTTATTTATAATTTCCAGCCCAACGAGCCTACACTGCCCAGTTATACCCACATGACCAATTAACCTTTAAACCCGTACCTCTTTGGAAAACAAAGCTTCTGGAGGAAACCTACCCGGTATAAACTCCTCACAGACAACTGAGGAATTGAGCCCGGTTCACAAGCACGTTAATAGTGATGCACTAATCACTATGTGACTGTGGGAAGTCACCTTCCCTCACCTGCACTGACCTGGTTGCCCATGGTCTTCTCCATTGCAATGAACAGACTGGATAAACGACATCTCATGCTCCACTGTGGTAGTTTACAATCCCATGGTATAAACACCAAATTTCCAGTCTTCAGGTAGCTCACACCTCTGGTGCTCAGCTCCCACACAGGAATTCAAGTATCCTCCGAGGTTCTTTGCCTTTGGTCACCTTTCTGATTCCCTCGCCTCACTCGATTCCATCTGCCTATCATCTGCTTTCAAGCTGACACGGCTCAAATCCATTACAGGTTTTCCTCATTTGGGGGACTAACAGGTCAACATACACCCATCAATGGATAAAGGTGATTAGAGAAAAAGAGAGAAAATTAGTGGCAGAACAGTGTCCAAAGAGTAGTAAGGACAAATGACAAGAAATATCCCACCCTCAGTATGAATCATTGACTAGTGAGCGAGAAAGTAATGTCAGAGATTAGGAAGAGACCAGAATGATAAAGGTCCAGGGATTGTGAGTAAGGTCAGAAGAGGTCTGTGACAGGGAGTGAAGTTGCTTGTACAGTCGGCCCTCCTTATCTGCGAATTTGCATGCGCAAATTCAACCAACCGCGAATCGCGAAAACCCGGAAGTGCTCTTCCAGGACTTGTTCAAGCGTGTACAGACTTCTTTTTCTTGTCATTATTCCCTAAAAAATGCAGTATAACAACTATTTACATAGTATTAGGTATTATAAGTAATCTAGAGATGATTTAAAGTATACAGGAGGATGTGTGTGGGTTATAATGGATCGGGATCGAAAAATCGGAAGTTCTCTTACTAAGTAAGTTGGAACAGGTCCATATTATTTAGCATCAGTTAGTCAAACATTTGTCTTAGTATATAGTATATATTTAACTTTTCTATGCATATAAAACACTTAAGAACGTATGCTTCAGCACCAGGCTCGGGAACGATCCAGTGACAGACCGCTCCCGAGTGCACTCTCCACCGTGCCTGGTTGATGGATCAAAAACCCAAAAATTAAACCACTACGTTACTTAGTAATAATTGTAGCTTTGATCGGGGCAGGGCCTTTCTCACTTTATCCTTTAAAATTGTTCGGATCGTTGACCGACGTAGCCTAACACGTTTCCAACGACCGATGGTGTTTCACCTCTTTCCAATCACTTTATTATTTCCACTTTATTTTCAATCGTGATCATGATTATTTTCGTGAACAGAAACACTGCAGATTCAGGTTGAATAAGGGACTTGAGCATCCATGAATTTTGGTATCCATGAGGGGTCCCAGAAACAATCCCTCGCAGATAAGGAGGGCCGACTGTAATTACTTTGCTGCACATCTCCAGTGGAGGGGGATCCCTGCACACACAGGCTCTGCTCTTTTTCGGCCAGGACCCAAAATACTGCATCAGATTTCTGCCACGTTATGCTGTTGATAATAAATTTACTTTGAACTTAGAACTATTCTTTCAAATTCAGATTTGCACACATGAAACAGGGTTCTGTTATTAAGCAGTCTTAGCATTTCGGCGTGCACATTTGAGAAGCAAGCAATAATGGAGAGTATCAGTCACTATGGAAACAATTTAGTAGACTATGTAAATGCCCAAAATAACCAGGATAGATAATTTGGTAATTTAATGCATGTGCTTATAAAGGAAAGATGGATAAAATGGTATTTTATCTTTTGTGCAGCTATACATGTTCTCATAAGACTGGGAGTTAATGCTGCCTTACAGCACAATCCCGTCTGTTAAATACTCCACATATTTCCTTGGAACTTCTTCCCTCTCATGCGCCCATCAGCAACACTGGTTCCTCCTGTCATCCACCTTTGCTGAGGGAACCCCCACCACTTAATTAACTTACCACGGAAAGTGGGAAGAAACCAGCCATGGGGAAAACACAGCCCCCACAGAGGCAGCACCGGAGGTCAGGACTGAAGCTGAATTGCTGGATCAGTGATGCAGCACCATTCGCTGTATGTTATATTCAAGATGCGATTACTTACTTACAGTGACTCAATTCCACAATGTTACTTATGCTTCGTCAGTATTGTCACAAGGTTCAAAATATAATATTAAGAGGATTTCTGAGACTCTTGCAACATCTGGACATATTAGGAATTAAATATCATAAATAGTTTTGAAGAAATAAGGAGACTGCTCATATTCTGAACCAGCCTTTTTCTTTAAATATGCTTGCACAAATCTAAGACTATTAACCTTAAAAATATTAAGTTTTTGTCTTAAGATTTCTTTCTTCTTCTTGGGCCCTTAGCTTCACTGGAGCCGAGGTCCTTGAGAACCTCGTGTCTCCGTCGTCCTAAGCCGACAGTATGGTTGGAGCTCATCAATGTTTCTGTCATCCATTGTTTCCACTATATAGGGCAGGGGTCAGCAACCTTTACCACTGAAAGAGCCACTTGGACCCGTTTCCCACAGAAAAGAAAACACTGGGAGCCGCAAAACCCGTTTGACATTTAAAATGAAATAACACTGCATACAACGTTTTTTTTTGCCTTTATGCTATGTATAAACAAACTATAATGTGTTGCATTTATGAAATTGATGAACTCCTGCAGAGAAAACGAAATTACATTTCTGCATGCAACAAAAACATTTTGAACTCCGAAAAAAAGACGTTGGGTTGAAAGTTACTTTTAAGTAAAATACTCAATGTCTATTTGAGTCCTTCTTGTATTTATGAAAAACGCCGAACTTAAATTTTCCGCCAGCAGCAAACCAAAAATAACATCAGCCAGCTGTCAGCCTGAAAAATAAAAGGACTATTTCACTGAACAATGAAAAAATATGAATATACATAAAATAATAGGCAATTAAAATATTTATCATACTTGGTTAATGGGATTTCTGCTCCTGGACCTCAGCGCACAGCGTCTGCACATCAGGGCTGTATGACGTCACCTTCATCTTTACACAGAATCGCAAGCTGTCATCTGTGAGGCGTGCGCGATGTTTGTTTTTAATAAAGTTCATGTTGGAGAACACCTGCTCACTTACATATGTGGATCCAAAGATCGACAGGACTCAAAGCGCATACTTTTTAATGTTTACATAAATGTCGGGCATAGCATTCCATGTTTCGAACACAAGTTTGTCCGGCTTTAGAAGGTTTTCAATATCACTCCATTTGTGTTTCTGAGCAAGAACGGCCTTCTGACGGGCAACATCTTCAAGGTCTGCTGTCAAGCGTCTAAACTTGGACACCCATATGTCTTTGTCGGCTATGTCGGCCAGTTCCATCTCAAGATCAGGTTGACTCACACCTGCCAATGCAGTCGTATTCAGTAGGGAAGGATCGACGCTTAAGGGAGTGACCGGGAAGGATAATGTGTTTTTTTCCTCTCTGAACTCACAGAAGCGTTTCCCAAACGATGTTTGCATTGCGATGATTGCAGAATGTAAATACTCCGAAATTATCATGTCGTGACCTTGTTTGAACTCTCTCAAATTGGGGAAGTGAGACAAAGTGCCTTTCTGTAAATCTCTGGCAAGCACTGTCAACTTGTGCTCGAATGCCAAAACATCCTCCAACATGTGCAGGGCTGTACGTCCTTACCCCTGAAGAGCTGTGTTCAGCGTGTTCAGGTGCGCTGTCATGTCTACCATGAAGTGTAGCTTTTCCAGCCACTCTGGCTGTTCCAGCTCAGGAAAGGTGAGCCCTTTGCTGCCCAGGAAAGTTTTCACTTCTTCCAGACACGCGACAAAGCGTTTCAGCACTTTCCGTCTGGACAGCCAGCGATAAAAACACGTTGTAGCGGTGTCAGTAAACTGCAGTCAAAGATAGCTTTATTCGAACTAAACAGCCTTGCTTTTAAGCCTCCCTCAACCCAGCCCCCATGGACGCAGATGCTGCAAAAGACGCGTACTCACAAACCCCCGTAGGCTATCTCCCTTAGCCGGAATGCTGGCTAATTGTGAGCCGTTTCGGATGTGCCAGGAAATGTGTCGCACACTTAGATTGTACAAGATCACCATAATCTTCAAATTTAGAATTACATTTCAAAAGCTAACAAACTAACATAAAATACATTTTAATTAAATACTGACCAATTATTTCCCAAAGCCACAGGGAGCCGCAGCACAGAGGTGAAAGAGCCACAAATGGCTCGGGAGCCGCAGGTTGCCGACCCCCGATATAGGGGAATGGCCTAAACGGCTTCACCAGAGCTCTGTGCTGGCCTTACCTGTTTCTACCTCTCATGACATAGAGCTGGACTTTGAGAGACTTAAAATTTCTTAGATGGGTCCTTTATTCTCTTCAGGTGGGACTCTTTCCTCAGGTCTTCACAGTTCCACGCACTGATTCCTCACATTATTTCACCAATTCCTTTTGGATAGAAGCAAAATAAATAAATAAATAGGTGGAAATCCTTAATCTGCATCAATATAAGGTAACACATACAGATTTGCAACATCTTGAGATGAGAACGACTTCATAACATGTTGCAGTTGGCACTGTTTTTGCAATATGAAATCTAAGTAAGTGTGTCAGAGTTGTACAGTATAGAAGCAGGCCATTCAGCCCAATGCACCTATGACAACTCTTCATGTCCATCCATACTAATCTCATTTGCCTGTATTCATTCCATACCATATACCTGACCAATGAAGTACCTGTCCAGTGATCACTGAAATGTTACTGTTTCTACCTTCAGTACCTCCTCTGGCAGCTCATTCTGGATAGTGACCACACTGAGTGGAAGGATTTCTTCCAATCAGTCTTCTCCAAAGAATCCTGTCATCGCTGTTCAAATCAATCTTTGTAATCCGAATACAGTGTTCAGTCCCGGTTTTCATGTTGCAGGAAGGACATCAAGGAATGTTAACTATGTTCTCCTTTTGTTCTATTGCCTTTTGAGGTCAGAGGACCAGCACTAACATAGCTGGCTTAGTATGGAAAATGGTAGAGTTGGCAGTAGAGCATTTGTGTGTCTGGTTGGAGCAAGAAAGATAAGTGCAGGGTGAATGCAGACTGAAAGAAACCAAATGCAATATAGTTATTCCACATAAACCATAGCAAACCACATGCAGACTGAAATAGCAGAGGATTACCTGCTTCAGTATGCTGAACAGCAGGAGGGATATTACTCCTGGGGAGTTTGGTATGAGGAATGGAGAAGAAGAAGACTCACTGAGATGGTTGCTAATGCAGGAGCAGCACTTCTGGCACTGTTCATCCCAGCAAGCACAGAGTCACTTTGATCATGGCAAACACAAATGTAATAACCAAAATACCATTTACATAGCTTCCTTAACATAATAAAAACTATTTCAAATTGCTCCACAGGAGTAAAACAGACTCAAAAATGATATTGAGCCAACCAAAGAGGCTTTAGGGTTAAATTAAGATTATGTTAACTTATGTTTCTAATGTACTCTGCTGCTGCTGCAAAAAGCTAATTTTCTTCTCATTTCTTTCTTCCCCACATAATGTATGTATGTGTTGTGTGTTTAATATTTCAATAATATTTGAGTAATCTTGTATATGTATATAGGTTGATTCAGCATTCCTGCTTGTTTAATAATTCATTCCAGGTTGTGTATAGAAATACGTGAATTGTGTATGTTATCACATTACCACATGATATGCTTAAAGTAAACAAAAATTTAGATTCACATTTTGGATTCCTTTGTCTTCCTTTGAATGAATTTATTCTTTTGAAGTTACAAAACATTACTTTGGTGACAATGATGGGATGGACATATTTGATCACACAACAAATAACTGGATTTTATATACTGAGCAAATTGAACAGTACTTTGAACATAGGACATAGAAATTTACAGCATATTACAGCCCCTCCAGCCCACAATGTTGTGCTGGCCACGTAACCTACTCTAGAAACTGCCTAGAATTTCCCTAGCACATCGCCCTCTATTTTTCTAAACTCCATGTACCGATCTAAGAGGGTCTGAAAAGGCCCTATCATATCCACTTCCACCACCACCGCCAGCAGTGCATTCCACACACCCACCACTTTCTGTGTGAAAAACTTACCCCTGACATCCCCTCGGTACATATTTCCAAGCACCTTGAAACTATGCCCCCTCATGTTAGCCATTTCAGCCCTGAGAAAAAGTCTCTAGCTATCCACATGCTCATCGGCTTACACACCTCTATCAGGTCACCTCTCATCCTCTGTTGCTCTGAGGAGAAAAGGACAAGTTCACTCAACCTATTCTCCTGAGGTACACACTCCAATCCAGGCAACATCCTTGTAAATCTCCTCTGCACTCTCTCTGTAGTATCCTCATCCTTCCTGTAGAGAGGTTACGAGAACTGAACACAGTACTCCAAGTGGGGTCTGACCGATGTTTGGTATAGCTGTAACATTACCTCACGGCTCTTGAACTCAATCCCACGGTTGATGAATGCAACACACCATACACTTACTTAACAACACTGTCAACCTGCGCAGCAGCTTTGAGTGTCCTATCAACACGGACCGCAAGATTTCTCAGACCCTCCACACTGTCAAGAATCTTACTATTAATATTATATTCTGTCTTCAAATTTGACCTACCAAAATGAACCACTTCACTTATCTGGGTTGAAGTCCATCTGCCTCTTCTCAGCCCAGTTCTGCATCAGATATCTTGCTGTAACCTCTGACAACCCTCCACACTATCTACAACACCCCCAACCTTTGTGTCATCAGCATATTTACTAACCCACCCTTCTACTTCTTCATCCAGGTCATTTATAAAGATCATAAAGAGGAGGGATCCCTGAAAAGATTCCTGCGGAACATCACTGGTCACCTACCTCCATACACAATATGAACCATCTACAACCACTCTTTGCCTTCTGTGGGCAAGCCAATTCTGGATGCACAAAGTAAGGTCTCCTTGGATCCCATGCCTCCTTACTTTCTGAAGGACCCTTGCATGGGGAACCTTATCAAATGCCTTACTGAAATCCATATACACTTCATCCAGAGCTCTACCTTCAGTGATGTGTTTTGATGCATCCTTAAAGAATTCAATCAGGCTTGTAAGGCATGAACTGCCCTTGACAATGCCATGGTGACTATTCCTAATCATATTATGTCTCTCCAAAAGCTCATAAATCCCTGCTTCTCAGGATCTTCTACAACAAACTGCACAGCACTGAAGTCAGACTCACTGGTCTATAATTTCCTGGGTTATCTCTACTCCCTTTCTTGAGCAACGGATCAACATTTGCAACCCTCTAATCCTCCAGTACTTCTCCTGTCCCTATTGATGATGCAAAGATTATCACAAGAGACTCAGCAATCTTCTCCCTTGCTTCCCACAGTAGCCTGGGGTATACTCATCCAGTTCTGATGACCTATCTAACTTCCACAAAATGCTGGTGGAACGCAGCAGGCCAGGCAGCATCTACAGGAAGAAGTCGACGTTTCGGGTTGAGATCCTTCATCAAGACTAACTGGAAGAAAAGATAGTAAGAGATTTGAAAGTAGGAGTAGGAGTGGGAGGGGAAAATCCAAAATGACAGGAGAAGACAGGAGGGGTCAGGTGAAGCTAAGAGCTGGAAAGGTGATAGGCAAAAGGGATACAAAGCTGGAGAAGGCCTAGGGAGAAAAAAGGGGGGAGGGGAGCACCAGAGGGAGGAAGGAGAACAGGCAAAGAGTGATGGGCAGAGAGAGAAAAAAAAGGGAGGGGGGAAATAAATAAATCAGGGATTGGGTAAGAAGAGGAGGAGGGGCATTAACAGAAGTTAGAGAAATCAATGTTCATGCCATTAGGTTGGAGGCTACCCAGACAGAATATAAGGTGTTGTTCCTCCAACCTGAGTGTGGCTTCATCTTGACAGTAGAAGAGGCCATGGATAGACATATCAGAATGGGAATGGGTTGTGGAATTAAAATGTGTGGCCACTGGGAGATCCTGCTTTCTCTGGCAGACAGAGCGTAGGTGTTCAGCGAAACAGTCTCCCAGTCTGCATCAGGTCTCACCAATATATAAAAGGCCACACCGGGAGCACCAGACGCAGTATACCAGCCGACTCACAGGTGAAGTGTCACCTCACCTGGAAGGTCTGTCTGGGGCCCTGAATGGTGGTGAGGGAGGAAGTGAAAGGGCAGGTGTAACACTTGTCCTGCTTACAAGGATAAGTGCCAGGAGGGAGATCAGTAGGAAGGGATTGGGGGGGGGGGGGAACAAATAGACAAGGGAGTTGCATAGGGAGCATCAACTGTCTCGACTTCACCACACCCTGTTCGAATTCCAAACTCACCTTCCGAATGCTCTGCTCTCCACTCCTCCGCACTAATCCCAACCTCACTATAAAACCCACTGAAAAGGGGGGAGCTGTTGTAGTCTGGCGTACTGATCTCTATCTGGCCAAGGCACAGCAACAACTTGCTAATACCACCTTTTATTTACCCCTCGATCATGACCCCACTAAGGAGCACCAGGCCACTGTCTCCCACATCATCCAACCTTATCAGCTCTGGGGATCTCCCATCCACTGCCACCAACCTCATAGTTCCCACACCCCACACTTCCCGTTTCTACCTCCTACCCAAGATCCACAAACCTGCCTGTCCAGGTAGACCCATTGTCTCAGCTTGCTCCTGCCCCACTGAACACATTTCTGCATACCTTGACACTGTCTTATCCCCCCTTGCTCAATCTCTTCACACCTATGTTCGTGACACTTCTCATGCTTTGAATTTTTTCAATGACTTTAAGTTCCCTGGCCCCCACCACCTTATTTTCACCATGGATGTCCAGTCCCTATATACCTCCACCCCCCACCGGGATGGTCTCAAAGCTCTTCGCTTCTTTTTAGATTCCAGACCTAACCAGTTCCCCTCTACCACCACTCTCCTCCATCTAGCGGAATTAGTCCTTACTCTCAATAATTTCTCCTTTGGCTTCTCCCACTTCCTCCAAACCAAGGGTGTAGCCATGGGCACCCACATGGGTCCCAGTTATGCCTGCCTTTTTGTTGGCTTTGTGGAACAGTCCATGCTCCAAGCCTATATGGGTATCCGTCCCCCTCTTTTCCTTCGCTACATTGACAACTGCATTGGTGCTGCCTCCTGCACGCACGCTGAGCTCGTTGACTTCATTAACTTTGCCTCCAACTTTCACCCTGCCCTCAAATTTACCTGATCCATTTCCGACACCTCCCTCCCCTTTCTTGATCTTTCTGTCTCCCTCTCTGGAGACAGCTTATCTACTGATATCTATTATAAGCCTAAGGATTCTCACAGCTATCTGGACTATTCCTCTTTCCACCCTGTCTCTTGCAAAAATGCTATCCCCTTCTCACAATTCCTCCGTCTCTGCCGCATCTGCTCTCAAGATGAGGCTTTCCATTCCAGGACGAAGGAGATGTCTTCCTTTTTTAAACAAAGGGGCTTCACTTCTTCCACCATCAACTCTGCTCTCAAACACACCTCTCCCATTTTACACACATCTGTTCTCATCCCATCCACCCGCTACCCCACTCGGGATAGGGTTACCCTTGTCCTCACCTACCACCCCACCAGCCTCCGTGTCCAACATATAACTCTCTGTAGCTTCCGCCACCTCCAACGAGATCCCACCACCAAGCACATCTTTCCCTCCCCCCTTCTGCTTCCCGCAGGGATCGCTCCCTACGCGACTCCCTTGTCCACTCGTTTCCCCCCCCCCCCCATCCCTTCCCACCGATCTCCCTCCCGGCACTTATCCTTGTAAGTGGAACAAGTGCTACACCTGTCCTTACACTTCCTCCCTCACCACCATTCAGGGCCCCAGACAGTCCTTCCAGGTGAGGCGACACTTCACCTGTGAGTCAGCTGGTGTGGTATACTGTGTCTGGTGCTCCCAGTGTGGCCTTTTATATATTGGTGAGACCCGACGCAGACTGGGAGACCATTTCGCTGAACACCTATGCTCTGTCCACCAGAGAAAGCAGGATCTCCCAGTGGCCACACATTTTAATTCCACATCCCATTCCCATTCTGATATGTCTATCCATGGCCTCCTCTACTGTCAAGATGAAGCCACACTCAGGTTGGAGGAACAACACCTTATATACCGGCTGGGTAGCCTCCAACCTGATGGCATGAACATTGACTTCTCTAACTTCCATTAATGCCCCTCCTCCCCTTCTTACCCCATCCCCGATATATTTAGTTTTTTTCTCTCTCTGCCCATCACTCTGCCTGTTCTCCATCTCCCTCTGGTGCTCCCCTCCCCCCTTCTTTCTCCCTAGGCCTCCTGTCCCATGATCCTTTCCGTTCTCTGGTTCTGTATCCCTTTTGCCAATCACCTGTCTGGCTCTCAGCTTCACCCCACCCCTTCCGGTCTTCTCCTATCATTTCGCATTTTCCCCTCCCCCTCCTATTTTCAAATTTCTTACTATCTTTCCTTTCAGTTAGTCCTGACGAAGGGTCTCGGCCTGAAACGTCGACAGTGCTTCTCCCTATAGATGCTGCCTGGCCTGCTGTGTTCCACCAGCATTTTGTGTGTGTTGAATAAATAAGTATACTCACTTTGCCCTGTTTTCGGTCCTTGCTCGTATGAAGGTGGTTTAGCTATTTATGCAAGTACTTCTCTGACAATAGATGTGTAACAGCCTAATGTAACATTGTATGGAAATACAAGATAATACTAAAGCAGTCATGTTTTATACATTTAACAAGGGGCTTTATTAATGCAACAGAGTTAGTTTTTCAATGTTCACTGTCAGCCAGGTCATACTGTCTGTGAACTCCCTGTCGGTTGCCTCCATACACTCTAGTATTTGTCTTTTTCAGTTTTAAGTCCTCCTGTGCGAGAACCAACAGCTGAGCCTCGTTTAAGTTTTTCTAGTCTGTAACTGAACAAACAAGCACCAAGCCTTTCATGGCGAGATTCAACACCAAACATGACGCTTGTTTTCGGTAGATGTGTCCTGCACATGCACAGTAGGAGGAGATTCACCAAACTATCCATTTTAATGTGGACAGAAGTATTTTCAAAAATGATTAGTGTGGATGCCTATTGTTTTTACGCGAAACCGCCGTTTTCAAAATTATCCGGTCTAGTGTGGACGTAGCCTGAAGCACAACCTACATTTAAAAGAGCAGTTGAAATGGCTTTTCAGTGGAAAGAGCACACAAAGAAGCAATTGAGTTGCAGTCAGGAATGAAAGTGAGTGTGAACAACTTGCAGCGTCTAAACAAAAAAAAAGCCTTGCCGAACAAATTGTGTTACCATTTTGGAAGAGGCTCACGTACACCAGACCAATGCAGGTTTAAAGGTGAAATTTGCAGAAAATGCAACAAGGTGGGACACATACAAAGGGCACATTGGGCTCAAGATAAATGGACTGCTCAGGAAAGAGAAAAAGATAAAAGTTGCAGTTTCAAAAAGAGCACCAATCTGAATTCTGTTGAAAAATCTAATAATGTTGAGAGTGACACAGGACTGGGTACCCTTGAAATTTACAATGTAAAAACTAACAATAGCCAAGCAATATGACTGGTTCAGCTGTTTCAATCATTACACAAAGTGAATTTGAGCAGCAGATCTGAAGCCTGCAGAACTTATACTGGGAATGACATTCATAACAGTGAAATACAACCAACAAGTCACATTGAGCTTGTATGTGGTAGAAACAGGAGGACCAGCATTATGCGGACTTAACTAGCTGAGACCACTACGACTTGATGGAGAAGCAAGCTGAAAGCAAGTTAAGAAAGGTACTAGTTCATGCCACAACTATCTCCATGCTTGACGCTATGAACCATGGCCCAGTAGAGGGCAAACAGGTGTTGGTGCCAACCTCTGTCCTTCTGGTTGGAAAGCATATTGGATGAAGGAAGGACCATGCTATTCAGAGAAATTGAGAAAGTGATGAAAGCAGGGGTCCGATTACAACAGTTTTTGTAAGTACAAAACCTAACAGCATGCTTATGACAATAAACTTAAAGTTGAACCAGAGGTTGATTCTAAGGAGAGAGAGAGTGGGAGGGGAGGTGGAGAAGGAGGCAGAAACTGTACCTGTCAATAATGCAAGGGTTAAATGCATAAAAATCCACAATTAGTAAAAAAAAGTTTCAGAGGGTTGGGCTGAAGGAGATTTCTGAGATGGGGAGGGGATTTGAAAACAAAGATGATATTCTTAAAATTGTAAAATTATGGCCTTGCTTAACCAGGAACATCAGCCTAATTACTTGACAAGGATGTAAACAAAATTGTCAACTTATCAGAGACAAACTGCAATAATACGGGAATCACGAACCAAACCATATCGACAATGCACTATACAATTTCACTCCAGTGAATTATTTATACCTTTGCTGGAATATGAAACACATTTTGAAAAGCAAAATGTCCTTCTCTGCCAGTGTCCTGGGTGACATGGAATGCAAAAAGATTCATCTTATAGAGGCATGTGGTCTGTAGCAGCTATGTTGAACTTCTGTAAAACACCATAAGTTAGATAATTTTTATTCACTTTTCATTTTTATTATTTATTCAAATTTGGCTCATTAGAAGAAGGATGTGAAGGTGACAGAGAGGGCTCAGAAAAGCTGTGTAAGAATGATTTGTGGCAGGAAGGCTAGATTGGAAGAGGATGCCAAAAATAAATTTGATAAACGTATATGAAACAATGAGGTGTTTAATCAGAGTGAATAGTTGCCTTTGGTGGAGAGATCAAAACTAGATGTCACGTGTGTAAAGAGGGTTTCTTCTTTTTGTTAACTAGCAGGAATGCTAATTTACTGATAACGAGAATGGTATTCCTTTGTAAACCAAATGGGGATTAATGTTCTTTCTTCTGAGTCTGTAAGCTTTTGTTGACGGGCTTTTGGGCAGATCGGCGCGAGGGGGTCGAGAGAGAGGACGCAATGCTCTAAGCTGGGCAAGGATCGGACCCCAAAGGGGGGTCCGAGGCCAGGAGATTCTCCGGGGGGGGGATGAAGCTAGATGTGCTTGGTTGACCACTCGGAGGGTCCTGAGCTGTTTGGAGAGTCGAGGAGTTCGGAGGGTCCTGAGCTGCGAGTCGAGGAGTTCGGAGGGGATCGAATGGTGGCCAGAAGACTTCAGTAATTGAGCTCCAACGGTTGTGCACGAAGTGGTTTGGACTTTGATAAGTTTGGCGCCTTTTCTTTAATTTTCTTTTCATATATACTGTATCGTTATTAATCACTTAGTTATAGTAACCTTTATAAATTGTACTCATTTAATCGCTTATGGTGTACTGTCTGTTTTTGGGCGAGGCAGGGACATCACACAGCATCCACACCAGCTGATTACCCAGTTTGGCGGGGCCGAAGGCTGCTCCCCCTAGACGAGAACGAGCTGAGCGAGCCTGAGGCGACCCAGGGGGTTACATTGTGGGGTGCTCGTCCGGGGTTGATTTCTGTGGAAGCTGTGTGATCACCCTCTTTAAATTGTGTCTGCGGCGAAGAGCTGGTGTGCCTTTGTGGGTGTGCGATTGCTGGTTATCGCTGCATGTGTGTTGGGTGGGGTGGCTGCTGTTGCTAGCCTGGAGGTCGTTGTTCGAGTTCCGACTAGTGCTGACGAAATGGTGGTGGGACCATGGGCTGTCCGTACTGTTTGGAGAGTGAGGAGTGACAGGTTGGGATGTTTCAGCAGTGGTGGGCTCCGCCCAGTTGTTGGAATAACGTCCAGCCCTAAAGGGGCGGAGGCGTGGGCGGAGCGGACCCCTCAGTTGTTGGGTGAGTGGCAGTGCTTGGCTGAGGGAAAGCGACAGGGACGGGTTGAAAGTTTGAGTAGGCGGGCTGGTGACTTTGTTAGAACTGTCAGGCGCAATTACCTCGAAGTGACCGCTGCCAGTTCTGGGAAAGTGTGGGAAAATGCGTGTGGTTCGACTGGAAGTCAAATGCCGCAGCTGGGGGGCTTATCATATCCGTGGCAGGAGATTGGTGGGAAGTTTTTAGGTTATCCCTTTTTGCCTAGGGGGGCAGATAAATTGCTTGTGGTGCCAAGGGGATCTGTCAAGGGGATCAGTTGTTCCGTTGATTCGAGAGGTGTCGGGAAACTTAGAGGAGGCCCAGTGGGGGAACGGCTTGGGGTCTCTGGGGGAGCACGTTCCCAGCAATGTACCAAGGAACTCCCGAAAGGAACAGACTCTATTCCTGAAGGCTTAGAGGGGCCATGCGCACAGGTGTTGTTACGGATGGATGGAAGTCAAGTTAAAGCCATCCTCGGCACCGGGGCGCCGGTTAAGTTGCTGTACAGTTTGTTTCATAACCGTTATTGGAAGCATTTACCCTTGACGACATTGAGGACACTGGAGATTCGGGGTACCAGTGCCGGTGATTATCCAGACGACGGTTGTTGGTCAGTGAAAATGGAGTTCTTGGAGGCAAATGTGGAGGAGACTGAGGTTCATGAATCGTTAATGCTGATGTGTCCGGACCCTGTTGAGACGGGCAGCGTTTCTGTTCTAGAGAGAACCAATATCCTGCTGGTGCACTTGGGGGCCTGCCCAGAGGAGGCGGGTGAGCGCTGTTTGGAGGCATTGTCGATGCATCCAGGGTTTCGAGTTGCTTGTGTGGATGTGTGTAGCAGCATTGGGCCGGTACCGAATTCAAACAAGAGCCAGTGGTGGTACGGCCTAGGGTAAGTATCTGAGGGTGAGACGCTCTTAGTGGACGCTGCGAAATACCACGAGGGAGGGGAGTTGACTGCTGAAGACACCTCGGAGAGAGAGAGGTTGCGGCGACTGGCCCCTGAAGCCGTGGAAGACGTAGGCAGCGTGTGTGTGGATTGTATTGCGTTGAAGAGGCGCACTGTCAGTGACCAGAATATGGCCCTGAGGGCCGGAGAGGCGATGGCCTGTCTGAGTGGTGCGAAATGGTTTAAGGTGCTGGATCTGAGGAGTGGATGTTGCCAGATCCCGATGAGTGGGGCCGACAAGGAGAAGACGGCCGTTATAAATTCCCTAGGAGTCTTCGGGTCCGAAAAGATGCCACAAGGCATATCTGGAGCCCTTGCAACCTTCCTGCTGGGCAGGTGGAAGACCATAGGGGATGTGGAGGCGTTTGGAGTTTTGGTGTATGTGGATGATCTCTTGGTGTTTGGATTTGCCTCAGGAGAATATGAAGTGAGGTCGTTGCAGGAGCAGCTGAGAACTACCGAGTTAAAGTGTTTTCGGGACACGTGCCAGGGCTGGCGAAGGTCGCAGCTCGTGAGTGACTGTCTCTACGGAATCAAGTTTGAAATGAAGACGGAGAGACTGGAGAAAGCGATCTGGAACCAGTCCGAAGACTTACAAGTTGGAGAGAATGAAGAAAGTTGTCTGACTGAGGGTAATAGCAAACTGAGAACCCGGAGAGGGGAGTTTGCAGAGGTGAAGAAATTACAGACGAATCTCAGAAGAGAGAAGCGGAAGCTTGAAGGGAACCTGAAGATGACCATCGACAGTTCAAATGAAGTGCAAAACCTGAAAGTTGATCTGGAAGAAGTCATGAGGAAGAAAAAGCTGGAGAGAAGTGCAGTGAATACTGAACAGGAGGCTGAAGAGACTGCGGGAGCAGTGCAGGCCACGTGTTTCCGTTTGGAGAAGATCAAACAGCAGCTACCGATCACAGGAATGAGGAAGAATACAGATTCGATGGATGATGTGCTGGATGTGTGGTACATGCTGCCTTTTGCTGACTTTCCCTCGATTGAGGAAGAGACCTTTGGCCCTTCTCCCATTGAGTCAGGTGTAGCGGGGAGGGTTAGCTGTGTGCAGTGTGGGGCATGAGTGAGAGGTTGAGAGAGGAGTTGGTAGTGGGCCCAAGGTATCCCCAGTTGTGTCCGAGCCTGAAGGGTTTAGGTGAGGGGGTAGGGAGGCCTCAGAAGGGTTAGGGAACTCCCAGATAGTTGGCCTAAGTAGCGCCTGAGGAACAGGGCGTGAGGGTTACTGTGTGGGGAGGAGATGTCACTGTTTGTGCTTGGGTTACGGTGTGTTGGCAGGAAAGGTGGTGAGTTATTTAGTAGTCATGAGGACATGACTTTTATTTGGTGGAGGGAGAGTGTAAAGAGGGTTCCTTCTTTTTGTTAACTAGCAGGAATGCTAATTTACTGATAACGAGAATGGTATTCCTTTGTAAACCAAATAGGGATTAATGTTCTTTCTTCTGAGTCTGTAAGCTTTTGTTGACGGGCTTTTGGGCAGATCGGCGCGAGGGGGTCGAGAGAGAGGACGCAATGCTCTAAGCTGGGCGAGGATCGGAGCCGGGAGATTCTCCGAGGAGGGGGGGGGGATGAAGCTAGATGTGCTTGGTTGACCACTCGGAGGGTCCTGAGCTGTTTGGAGAGTCGAGGAGTTCGGAGGGTCCTGAGCTGCGAGTCGAGGAGTTCAGAGGGGATCGAATGGTGGCCAGAAGACTTCAGTAATTGAGCTCCAACGGTTGTGCACGAAGTGGTTTGGACTTTGATAAGTTTGGCGCCTTTTCTTTAATTTTCTTTTCATATATACTGTATCGTTATTAATCACTTAGTTATAGTAACCTTTATAAATTGTACTCATTTAATCGCATATGGTGTACTGTCTGTTTTTGGGCGAGGCGGGGACATCACACAGCATCCACACCAGCTGATTACCCAGTGTGGTGGGGCCGAAGGCTGCTCCCCCTAGACGAGAACGAGCTGAGCGAGCCTGAGGCGACCCAGGGGGTTACACGTGTAAAAGTAAAGGGGAAAAGTTTAAGACTGATATGAACAAAATTCTTCATCAGCACATGTGTTGGAATCTCCAAAGTTCTGGAGGCAGGTTCCATTGTGGCTGTCAAGAGAGAATTGAATAAATATATGGTGGATAAACATTTTCAGGTTTACAGATAGAGGATTGTTGGGTGGAAATAGAGTTGCTCTATTGAAGAGATATGATGTGCCATGATTTCCTTCTGTTCTGTAACCATTCTGTGAAAAGAACCACAAACCATATTTGTCCCCTTGTGTTTGCTGGTCTGTCACTGCATCATCATTTCTCCACATCCCTTTATTCCCTTACCATCTAAAAATATATCAATTGCTATTACTTAATTGGCCATGCATTTGTTTTGGAGTTCTGGTTGTGTACAGGTTGACTGAGTGCATTTACTAGAAAAGTCCAGCCAGAACTTCAAAAGATAAATCAGCTCTCCATATCTTCCAAAGTGCTGTAGTTAGAGCAAAATGCAAGGTATGCATTTTTCCTTTTCTTTTTCTTGCACGATGGCTGCCTACATCTTCCTTAACCAATCAACAGAAAATATTACTATGTGATGGACTTTACTCAGTCTAAATGGCTATTCTGTTTGCTTGTATAGCAAGTGATGCTGCAATAAAAAGTCCAAGTGTAATTTAAACATTGAACATTTTAAGGACATATTGCATGATAAAGCTTTTGGGTGAAAATGGTTTCACAGTGCAAGGAGAATATCAAAATTACTTGCTTATAAATTGTTATCATTGATTTTGGATGCAGCGGCAACAGAAGAAAGAGGAGCAGAATTAGACCATTTGGCCCATCAAGTCTGTTCTGCCATTCCATCATGGCTGATATCTTATCCCTCTCAACCCCTTTCTCCTGCCTTCTCCCATAAAATTTGATGCCCGTATGAATCAAGAATCTATCAACACCTGCTTTAAATAGGCCCAATTACATCACCTAAGCAGCCACCTGTGGCAATGAATGGCACAGGTTCAACACCCTTCGGCTAAAAAAATTCCCCCTCATCTCTGTTCCAAAGGGACTTTGTCCATTTATTACAAGGCTGTGTCCTCTTGTCCTAGACTGCCCTATGTTTATCTAGACATTTCAATATTAGATACAGTAAGTTTCAATGAGATTTCCCCTCATTCTTCTAAACTCCGGTGAGTACAGGTCAGAATCATCAAATGCTCCTCAAATGTTAACCCTTTCATTCCTGGGATCTTTCACATGAACCTCCTCTGGACCATCTCCATTCTTTCTAGGATGAGGGGCCCAAAACTGCTCACAATACTCCAAGTGCCATCTGACCAATGCCCTGTAAAGCCTCAGCATTACACCTTGCTTTTATATTCTAGATATCTTGAAACGAATGCTAACATTCCATTTGCCTTTCTTAGCACCGACTCAACCTGCAGATTAAACTTCAGGTGCACAGATGCTCCCAAGTCCCTTTGCACCTCTGATTTCTGAATTTTCTTCCCATTTAGAAAGCAGTCTATGCCTTTATTCTTTCTACCAAGTGCATGACCACACTGTATTCCATCTGCCACTACTTTACCCATTCTCCTAATCTAAGTCCTCCTGCATGCTTGCTCAACATTACCTGCTCTTCCACCTGCCTTTGTATCACCTACAAAATTGGCTACAAAGCCATCAATTCTGTCATTCAAATCATTGACATACTCTTTAAAATGAAATGAAGCAGTCCCAAAACCAAACTTTATGGAACACCACTAGTCGCCAGCAGCCAACCAGAAAAGACCCCTTTTTATCCCACTCTTTGTCTTCTGTCAGCCAGCCAATCTTCTTTTCATGCTAGTAACTTTTCAGTAATATCATGGACCCTTATCTAGTTCAGCAGCCTCATGTGCGGATGCTTGTCAAAGGTCTTCTGAAAATCTGAGTGAACAATGTCCACTGACTCTCCTTTATCTATCCTGGCTGTTATTTCCTCAACATACCCCAAGAGCTTTTTCAGGCAAGATTTCCTCATGAAGAAATGGTGCTGACTTTGGCCTATTTTATCATGTGCCTCCAAGTACCCTGAAACCTCATCCTTAATAATTGACTCCAATATCTCCCCAACCACTGAAGTCAAACTAACTGGCCTATAATCTCGATCATGACTAATGCCTTACAATGTCTTCAGCTACATCTTTCAGAAACCTGGGGTGTAGTCTATCTGGTCCAGGTGACTTATCTACCTCCAGCCCTTTTAGCTTCCCAAGCACATTCTCGTTAGTAATAGCAACTACACACTCTTCTGCCCTGACACTCTTGATTGCTGGGATATTGCAGGAGTCTTCCACAGTGAAGACTGATGCAAGATATCCATTGTTTGTCCACTATTTCTTTGTCCACCAAGCTACCTCTCCAGTATCATTTTCCAGTGGTACAATGTCCACTCTTGCCTCTCTTTTACTCTTTATACAACTGTAAAAACTTCTTTTTTTATATTATTTGCTAGTTTACCTTCATATTTCATTATTTCTCTCCTTATTGCTTTTAGTTGCCTTCTGTTAATTACTTAAAACTTCCAATCCTATAACCTCCCATTCATTTTTGCTATATTTTATGTCCTATCTTTTGTTTTTATGACTTCTTTGACTTCCCTTGCAGGCTACAGTTGCCTCATCCTCCCTTTAGAATACTTCTTTGGGATATATCTATCCTGTGCTTTTTGAATTGCTTCTGAAACTCCAGCCATTGTTGTTCTACTGTCATCCCAGCTGGTGACCCCTTCTACTCAATATTGGCCAGCAACTCTTTCATGCCTCTGTAATTCCCTTTACTCCACTGTAATACTGATAACCTGCCTTTGTATTCTTCCTGTTAAATTGCAGGGTGAATTATATCATATTATGATCATTGTCTCCTTAGGGTTCCTTGACCTTAAGCTCCCGAATCAAATCTAGTTCTTTACACAACACCTGATCCAGAATTTCCCCTATTAAGCCCAACCACAACCTGTTCCAAAAAGCCATCTTTTAAGCATTCTACAAATTCCTTCTCTTGGAACCTGCACCAACCTGATTTTCCCCATCTACCGGCATATTGTAATCTCCCACAACTATCATAGCATTGTTCTTTTTGCATGCCTTTTCTATCTCCCGTTTAATTTGTACCCCACATCCTGGCTACTGTTTTGAGGTCTATATATAATCCTCATCAAGGGTTTTTTAACCCTTGCAGTTTCCGAACTCTACCCACAAGGATTCTACATCTTCTGATCCAATTTCTCCTCTTTTTGAGGATTTTATTTTATTTTTTACACTGCAAGCCATCCCATCCCCTGCCTATCCTTTTGATACAATGCATATTCTTGGATGTTAAGCTCCTAATTATGATCTTCTTTCAGCCATGACTCAGTGATGCCCAAAATATCATATCTGCTGATTTCTAACTATGCTACAAAGTAACTTACCTTATTCCGTATACTGCACGCATTCAACTTTACCACTTTCAGTCCTGCATTCATTATCTTTTTGGATTTTGCCCCCATGTTACACTTCAAGCCAGCCCCTAACTATAATTTTGCCCTAACATCTGCCTGTCCTTCCTCACAGTCTCACTACACACTGCATCTGCTTGTATACCAACTGCATCATTTTCAGCCATACCATTCTCTTCCCCTGCCAAATTTGTTTAAACCCTCTCAACAGCTCTAGCAAAGATGCCTGCAAGTATATTCGTCCTCCTCAAGTTCAGTAATAACTCACCCTTTCTATACAGTTCATACCTTCTGCAGAAATCCCAATAATACAGAAATCTGAAACCCTGCCTTCTGCTATCAAATAAAAAAAGCATTGTTATTATGATAAATAATGATTTTGCAGAATGCCTACAGGCAGTTGAATGCTAGATTTTGTTTTAAACACCAGAAAACCTCAATTTGTAAACAAACATTTTACTGACAAAAAAACATTCCATTGCCATGTAACTTTTTGATTACACGGTATATTTCAAGAATGTAAGCAAAAGGAAAGAGCAGGCAAGTATACAGTGAATCTGTGGATAGCTTCAATCCACTTCATAGTAGACTGAGTTCCCTTTGAAGCAATCAACGTTTTGGAGGAAACCATAATGTTAAACTTGCTACTACTGGATCCCACAGATGTGTTGCCACAGTGAAGAAGAGTTCAGACCAAGTGCTGGATTATGGAATTGGTGTAGATGGTAATTGATGACTGGCATAGTCGTGGTGGTCTGAAGAGGTTCATTCAGCACTGTACAATCCTATAGGTCTATGACAAAGAGTAAAGAAATGAATCTGCTTCTAGTATCATTGGTCAAGAAAAGAACTTCAACCAGCAGGCTAGTTGCTCTTCAGATTCTGCGCTGAGATGATTAATATTCACCAAATTGTTGATATGAGAGAATGTTGGAAACACTCAGTAGTAGGGGCATCAGTTCTGAAAAGAATGAGAGTGATACTGTATCAGGCCAGTGACTTTGTCTGAGTGAGACAAAGTTAGATTATAGGCACACTTTTAAGTAGCAGGTAATTTGAAAGTGCAATGAGGGCAAAAAAAAGTCCAATAGGGTGGAGACCAAGCAAAAGTAAATGACACCGATATTGGTGGTGTTGGCTGAGACCAGAGGAAAGTCTGATGATCAGTCTGGAGAAGTTAGATGATGAATGAAAATGGAGAAAGAGAAAGAGGAACTGCTGGACCTGTGAGATAGGAAAAGTCAGAGAAGCAAAACATTGCAGATGGAGGAACCCCAAAAATCAAGAGCTCAGATGGCGTTGGTGGAGAGAGGAAAGCAGAATTAAGGTTTCAGATTGATAACCTTTGATTTGAACCACGAGATGGGATGCAAAATGGAAAGAATGGTTATCTGATGATGCTGAATTCAATGTTAAATCCCAAAGGGTCTGACAGGGCAAGAGGCCAAAGAGGAAGAGGAGGGGAAAATGTGCCTGGTGCTACTGTGTTGAAAGTGTCAGAAATTGCAGGGGAAGATCCATTGAACTTGGAATCTGGTGCGTTGGAAGAGGAAGACAAAGGAAACATCAACCTTGCTCTGGTGGACGGAGGATGGAGCAAGAGTAGAAATATAATATTGACATTGAGATATTATTAATGAAACCATATGCTGTCATATACCAAAATGAGTCCATGCTGAATAAATATTTCATCCTCATAACTGGCTGCAACCAAGTTTCTAAGTTAACAGTTGCTTATCAACCAAGCAATGACAGTGTGCTATGGTGAGTAATCAAGTGGAATTTTTAGGATTTTCTCTTGGTAAAGATATAAAAATACATCAGAGATGCGATAACTTTTACAGCTTATCCAACTATTTTGGTTGACTGACTGATGGTATCTTTTCAACTAGTGAGTTTAAGTAGAATGTGATTATATGACATTCTGTGGCAACAAATATTTTATAAGGTTTCTACAAAGAGCTCACTGCACTGACATGATTGAGTGAATTAGTATCATTCACTTGGATGATCTGTTACAAACTTTGAAGCTTAAAAATGTGAAGTTCATTGCAGAGCAAGGATTTCCCACTATTTTTTTTGCCATGGACCGCTACTATTAACAGAGTGGTTGGTAGACACCAGGTTGGGGAACCCCCATTGCAGAGTATATAATTCAAAAGACACGGCACAGATATTATTCTCCCACCAGCAGGTATTTATTTTCAAATGAAATGTGAGGCTGCCTTTATACTGACAGAGCTGGAAGAGCTGCGGCCTCACATCCATCACCATGGGTTCAATGCCAACCTCTGTGTCTGTGGAGTTTGCGCCTTCTCCATATGACTGTGTGGGTTCCTCTAGATGCTCCAGTTTCCTCTCACATCCCAAAGACCTGCAGGTCGATACGCTAATTGGCTATGTGAATTGTCCCTACATGAGTAGTGGAATATGGACAGAAATTGAGGGATGAGGGTGGAATAAAAAGGATAGGGTAGGATTAGTATAAAAGTAGCTGCTTATTGGTTGTCAGATATACATACGTACCTCCTGTACCCAGTAAGATGGCCACTGTGTGTATGTTTGTGATCTACTGCTACTGTAGCCCATCCACTTCAAGATTTGACATATTGTGCATTCAGAGATGTTCTTCTGAACACCTTTATTGTAATGTATGGATTTGAGTCAGCTGGAAGCAGTCTGTCAGAAGTCATCCTCTTCTGACCTCTCTCATTAACAAGGCAATTTCGCTCACTGGAATTTGTTAGTTTCTTGCACCATTCTCTATACACTGGAGCAGGGGTTCCCAAACTTTTTAATGTTATGGACCAATATCATTAAGCAAGAGATCCATGGTCCCCAGGTTGGGAACCCCTACTCTACTGACTGTTGTATGTGAAAGTCACAGGAAATCACCAGTTTCTGAGTTACTCAAACCATCCTGTCTGACACCAACAATCGTTCTATGGTAAAAGTCACTTAGATTACATTTCTTCTGCATTCTGATGTTTGATCTGAACAACAACCGAGCCTCGTGACCATGCCTGCATGTTTTTATGCATTGTTGCTGCCACATGATTGGCTGATTGGATATTTGCATTAACGAGCAGGTGTACAGGTGCACCCAACAAAGTGGCCACAGAGTGTGTAGTGACATAACTGGAAGATCTGCCTCACAGATCTAACTCTGATGTTGTCTCTGTGGAGTTTGCACTTTCTCCAATTGACTATGTGGGTTCCTCTAGATGATCCAGTTTCCTCTTACATCCCAAAGACCTGCAGGTCGATAGGTTTATTAGCCACTGTGAGTTGTCTCTACAAGGGGTAGAATAAGGGCGGAAATAGGAGGGGGTAATAAATGGGTTAAGGTAGGATCAATGTAAAAATAAGTGCTCAAAGATTGACCAAGACACAGCAAGCCTTTTTTTTTGTGCTTTCCTTCCCTATCTATCTCATTTTCCCTCAAACTGATCTAGGTCATATCTTTCCTTAACTCATTTTAGTCTCTCTCAGGACACTGCTTCATTGGTAGCAAGTAGGGATAATTGAGTCATATTGCCTGGTTACAATTTGGAGGCCTGAGCTATTCATATTACTACAATTAGTTTAGAGTGAAAGCCATACAATATTAATTCTTTCAGAAGTAAAATTGCATGGATGTTTGAAATTCAAAGTAAGGCAGACAAGGTTGGCAATGCTCAGAAGATGAGGAAGCATCTGTGGAGAGAGGCAGATGAAAACCTTTCAATGGAATTTGGAAGCCTGAGATAAATTAAATGTAGAGAATTTGTATGAAGACTTGGAGCGATAGAGGATGTTTGGTGATCTGATAGACATGTACAAGATAATCAGAGGCATTGATCATGTGGATAGTCAGAGGCTTTTTCCCCAGGGCTGAAATGGCTAGCACGAGAGGGCATAGTTTTAAGGCGCTTGGAAGTAGGTACAGAGGAGATGTCAGGGGTAAGTTTTTTTATGCAGAGTGGTGAGTGCGTGGAATGGGCTGCCGGTGGCGGTGGTGGAGGTGGAAACGATAGGATCTTTTAAGAGACTCCTGGATAGGTACATGGAGCTTAGAAAATAGAGGGCTATGGGTAAGCCGAGTAATTTCTAAGGTAAGGACATGTTCGGCATAGCTTTGTGGGCTGAAGGGTTGTAGGTTTTCTATGCTTCTGTGAAGAGTCACAAAGCGAGTCATATAAATATTGCCTGCCTCATCCACCTTTGATTAGCATCTAGGTTGGTTCCATTTATGAAGTTTCGGCTTGTAGCTCTCTCTAAAGGTAATAGTAACGGCTGCCTTCATGGTACAGGTGAAGACTGAAAGAGTACCTTTCAGAGTTTGGAAAAAAAAAGAGATTGAAAAAAAGGCGTCACTTGCAGATGGTCAGACACCAATTCATTGTTTATAAATTGCCATGGACAATGATGGGATTGTCTGCATCATAGGGAATTACTAATCTAGTTCAACCATAAAATAGAAGTATTAAGTGCTGGTGACATTATGCAGGTCAGGCAGCATCTGTGGAAATATAATGAGGCACAATGTTAAAAAAGTATATGCAACAGAAATTGAATCAGTAGTAACTAAGAATGAAAATGTCAAAGCTTAAGGGTTAGGGTTTGCAATAAGACAGATGAACTAACGACACAAATAGTGAAATATGGGTATGATCGTGTGGAGACGTGATTGCAGGGTTACTAGGCTGGGTAGTCAGTGTTCCAACAAAAATAGACCATAATAAAATAACATTGAAATAAAAGAAAGCACTGTTAATCAGAAAGTATCAGAGTGATGCTAAATCATGATATAGATTCAGTGGCCTGTAATGTAGAATTGGTATGAATGGAAATACTCAATGGCAGCGTGCACAGGTGTGAGTAATCTTTAGGACCTCAAAATATGACTTCTCAATCGGACAAAGTCTAAGCCTGGAAATATCAAAGGCATTCAAGAAGGGTCCAGCAATTATGAAGGGAGATTTAAATCTGCATATTGATTGGATAAACTGAACTGGCAAAGGCATCATAGAAAAAGAATACATTGAGTTCAGCTCAGAGCAGTACATGACCAAACCAACCTGCGAATAGGCTTTTCAGGAAGGATTAATAAAAAATGTTGTGATTAAGGAACCCCACCTAGGAAGCAGTGAACACAATAAGATGGACATTGTGGATCCAAAACCAGTATCTTTGGTGTAAATAAGGGCAATTACAATGGTATGAAGATGGAGTTGTTATTAGTGGACTTGACGAATAGAAAGGGAAGTGGGTGAGCAGCGATAGATATGTCAACAGCTAGCTTATAGTGCTTTGCAGAAATTTATCCCAACTAGAAACAGGAGAAAGAGCAACTATCCAAGATTAAAGAAGTAGATCAGAGACTGGGTGGAAAGGTGGCAAATGCAATTTATTGTGAGAAAGTGTAAGACCATACAGTTCGATCATGTGAATCAAAATATATATGGAAAGACGCTACAAAAGAATGAAGTACAGAGGGGTTTGGTCTCAGATGAGGAGATATGGTTACAAAATATGGCACCAGTTATTTAAAGCTGAGGTCCAAAGAAGTTTCTTCAAATTATCACCATATATAACCCCGAGATTCATTTTCTTGTGGGCATTCTCTGCAAGTCTATAGTAACTGTAACAAAATCAATGAAAGACCAGCCAACTAGGGCATTCAGCCAGAGTCCAGAAGACTGTGCAAATGCAAATATAAATAAATAGCAATAAATAATGAGAAGATGAGATGAAAAAAAATCCTTCTAAATGAACCCACTAGTTGTGGGAACATTTCAATGATGGGGCAAGTGAAGTTGTCTCCTTTTGTTCAAAAGCTTAATGGTGAGGGGTAGTAACTGTTCCTGCACGTGGTGGTGCAAGTCCTGAGGCTCTTGTACCTTCTTCCTGATGGCAGCAGTGAGAAGAGAACATGTCCTGGGTGGTGGGGATCTCTGATGAGGGGTGATGCTTTTCGACAACAGTGTTGCATGTAGATGAGTTCAGTAGTTGGGAAGGCTTCACCCATGATGGACTGGGCCGAATCCACTACTCTTTGTAGGGTTTTCTGTTCAAGAGTATTGGTGTTTCCATGCCAGGCTCTGATGCAGCCATTCAGTATACTCTACACTACACATCTATAGAAGCTTGTCAAAGTTTTAGATGTCATGCTGATTCTCTGCAGATTTCTCAGGAAGATTTCTCATCACAATTGCAGTTACGTGGTGTACCCAGGATAGGTCCTCTGAAATAGTAACACCTAGGAATTTAAAGTTGCTAACCCTCTCCACCTCTCATCCTCTGATGAGGACTGGCTCATGGACCTCTGGTTTCCCTCTCCTGAGGTGACATTGAATGAGAGGTTGTTGATATGACAACACACAACCAGGTTTTAATCTTCTTCTATAAGCCCACTGACTCTCATAACTACCTCAACTATACCTCATGCAAAAATGCTATTCCCTATTCCCAGTTCCTCCGTCTCCACCGCATCTGCTCTCAGCATGAGGCTTTCCGTTCCAGGACATCTCAAATGTCCTCTTTCTTTAAGGATCGTGGTTTCCCTTCTGCCGTTATCAATGATGCCCTCACCCACATCTCCTCCATTTCCTGTACTTCGGCCCTCACCCTATCTTCCCGTCAACACAACAAGGACCGTGTTCCCCTTGTACTCACCTACCACCCCACCAATCTCCAGATCCAGCACATTATCCTCCGCAACTTCAGCCACCTTCAACAGGACCCCGCCACTAAGCACATCTTTCCCTCTCTACCCCTCTCTGCTTTTCGCAGGGATCGTTCCCTCTGTGACTCCCTGGTCCACACATCCCTTGCCACAGATCTCCCACCTGGCACTTACCCCCGCAAGTGTAAGTGCTACACCTGTCCCTATACCTCCTCTCTTACCACCATTCAGGGCCCCAAACAGTCCTTCCAGGTGAGGCAACACTTCACTTGTGAGTCTGTTGGGGTCATCTATTGCATCCGGTGCTCCCGTTGCTCCCGGTGCTCCTCTACATCAGTGAGACCCGACGCAGATTGGGGGAATCGCTTTGTCGAGACAGGATCTCCTGGTTGCTACCCACTTCAACTCTGCTTCACATTCCCATTCGGATATGTCCATACATGGCCTCCTCTACTCCCACGATGAGGCCAAACTCAGGTTGGAGGAGCAACACCTCATAAACCATCTGGGTAGTCTCCAGCCCCTTGGTATGAACATTGAATTCTCCAACTTCCGGTAATTCCCTCCCCCTCCCTTCCCCCATCCCAGTTTCACTCTGTCTCCTCCTCCAGCTGCCTATCACCTCCCTCATGATTCCGCCTCCTTCAACTACACATACTGCTTTCCCCTTACATTTTTTCTTCACCTCTCCTGCTTATCCCCTCCCTGCTTCTCCTCCCCTACCCCTTTCCCCTTACTGGTTTTTCACCTGGCACCTACCAGCCTTCTCCCTCCCACCCTCCCCCCACCTTCTTTATAGGGCCCCTGTCCCCTCCCTCTTTAGTCCTGACTAAGGGTCTCGGCCTGAAACATTGACCGTTCGTTTCCACTTGCTGCCCGACTTGCTGAGTTCCTCCAGAGTGTTGTGCATATTGCTTTGACCCCCAACATCTGCAGTGTACTTTGTGTTTAGGTTTTAATCTCCCTCCTACATGTTGATTCATCACCACCTTTGATTCTCAGAGAGTGAATCTCTGGAATTTTCTGCCCCAGCGAGTTATGGAGGCCAGATCGTTAGGAATATTTAAAATGGAGAATAATCAGAGGTTGATTGCTTGGGAATCTGACACAGGAGATAAGAGAGGCCTCGAGTAGATCAGATAGAATCTGCTTGTGGCACCAGAAGACCTCCTCCTCGTCCTGTTTCTCTAATGTTGTTGGGAGTTAACAATCCAGGATTTGCTGCTTTTCCAGCACCTACAGTTTTAAAAAAATATTATTTTAATTCAAGTTTAAGAATAACCTGAAACCCCAAAGTCATGAAATATCAATTCTTGAAATTCTGTTTGTTAGCGCACCAATGAAACATGACATAAATCAGGCCTGGCCCACTGGAGATTCTCTTACCTGTTACCTCTTTAGTCAACAAAAACAAATTTATCTTTATGGAGGGACAGAGCAGTTATGCTGATTTTGTAGAAAAAAAATCAAGTTAAGCAATTAAAGTCAAGGAAATGATGATTGAAATTCCATTTGAACTGCTGGAAATGAGAATACCCACGGAACGTCCAGAATATGTGCTGTAAACAATAATTCCTCCTTTAAGGCATCACTTTATTAAATGACTGGGATAGTAATAATACAGTGAAGAGTCGTTGAATAAAATACATTCAGAGGTAAAGGGCCTGCTGAGCACAGAGCAAAACTAATTTAAAAAACATTGGAAACTTTACAATTCCCCATGAGCTATAGTGTGAGATTCTCATTTCTTTTTAAACCTTACAGATGTACATTTTCACAAATGTAACTTTGTCTGCTGTGAACATACTGCTGGATATTTCATCACATGATCTGTCTATCTCTCACTCTTAGTGTTAGACATCTGACATCATCAGAAAGTGGATAGACTCTTCAATACCCTTTGTATTATAAGACCATAGGGCCATAAGATATAAGAGCTGAAGTAGGCCATTCAGCCCATCAAGTTTGCTTCACCATTCAATCATGGGCTGATTCAATTCTTCCAGTTATCCCCACTCCCCTGCCTTCACCACATATCCTTTGTTCTCCTGTCTAATCAAGAACCTATCTAACTCTGCCTTAAATACACCCAATGACTTGGCCTCCACAGCCGTTCGTGGCAACAAATTCCACAGATTTACCACCCTCTGACTAAAGCAATTTCTCTGCATCTCAGCTCTAAATGGACATCCTTCAATCCTGAGCTCTTGCTCTCTTGTCCTAGACTCCCCTACCATGGGAAATAACTTTGTCATATCTAATCTGTTCAGGCTTTTTAACATTCAGAATGTTTCTATGAGATCCCCCCTCATTCCCCTGAAATCCAGGGAATATAGCCCAAGCGATGCCAGATGTTCCTCATACGGTAACCCTTTCATTCCTGGAATCATTCTCCTGAATCTTCTCTGAACCCTCTCCAAAGTCAGTATATCCTTTCTAAAATAAGGAGCCCAAAAATGCACACAATACTCCGTATGGTATCATGAGTGCCTTATAGAGCCTCAACATCACATCCCTGCTCCTATATTCTATACCTCTAGAAATGAATGCCTCCATTGCATTCGCCTACTTCATCACCAACTCAGCCTGGAGGTTAACCTTTAGGGTATCTTGCACAAGGACTCCCAAGTCCCTTTGCATCTCTGCATTTTGAATTCTCTCCCCATCTAAATAATAGTCTTCCCATTTATTTCTTCTGCCAAAGTGCATGACCATCCACTTTCCAACATTGTATTTCATTTGCCACTTCTTTCACCATTCCCCTAATCCAAGTCTCTCTGCAGGCTCTTTGTTTCCTCAACACTACCTGCTCCTCCACCTATCTTCGGCAAACTTAGCCACAAATCCATTAATGTCCAAGTCATTGGCATACATCGTAAAAAGCAGTGGTCCCAACACCTACCCCTCTGGCACTCCACTGGTAACCAGCCAGAATAGGATCCTTTTATTCCTACTCTATTTTCTGCTGACCAGCCAATGCTCCACCCATGCTATTAACTTCCCTGTAATTCCATGGGATCTTATCTTGCTACGCAGCCTCACGTGCAGCATCTTGTCAAAGGCCTTCTGAAAATCCAAGTACACCATGTCTACTGCATCTCCTTTGTCTACTCTGCTTGTAATTTCCTCAAAGAATTGCAGTAGGTTTGTCAGACAGGTTTTTCCTTTCAGGAAACCATGCTGCCTTTGGCCTATCTTGTCACGTGCCTCCAGGTACTCTGTAATTTCATCCCTAACAATCGATTCCAACAACTTCCCAACCACTGATGTCAGGCTAGCAGGTCCTTTCTGCTGCTTCCCACCCTTCTTAAATAGCGGAGTAACATTTGCAATTTTCCAGTCATCCAGTACATTGCCAGAATCTATCGATTCTTGAAAGGTCATTAATGCCTCTGCAATCTCTCCAGCTACTTCTTTCAGAACCTGAGGGTGCATTCCATCAGGTCCAGGAGATTTATCCACCCTCAGACCATTAAGCTTCCTGAGCACCTTCTCAGTTGTAATTTTCACTGCACGTACTTCAGTTCCCTGACACTCTTCAATGTCTGGTATACTGCAGATGTCTTCCACTGTGAAGACTGATGCAAACTACACATCCCATCTCTGCCCATCTCTGCATCTCTCATTACAGTATCTCTGGTGTCATTTTGTATTGGTCCTATATCTACCCTCAACTCTCTTGTATCCTTTACATACTTTAAAAAGCTTTTAGTATCTTCATTGATATTAGTCACCAGCTTCCTCTCATAATTCATCTTTTCCTTCTGAATGGTCTTCTTAGTTTCCTTCTGCAAGTTTTTAAGAGCTACCCACTCTTCTATCTTCTCACTTGCTCTGGTTCCTTGTATGCCCTCTCTTTTGCTTTTGCTTTGGCTCTGACTTCACTTGTCAGCCATGATAGTGTCCTTCCCTTTGAAAATTTCTTTTTATTTGGAATATATCTGTCTTACACTTCCGTCATTTTTCACAGAAACTCCAGCCATTGCTGCTCTGCTGTCCTTCCTGCTGGTGTCCCTTTCCAATCAAATTATCCCTTTCTGTCAAAAACCTTTCATATTGAACAAAAGTGTTATCAAGTACATTTTCTTCTCCCTATACCCGTTCTCCTGAGTCCATTATAAAACTCCTCCTTTGGAGGACTAGTAATACTACGTTAATTTTGACCTTACCTATAATTTTCATGCAGGCAAAAATAATTTGTAATAATTCCCAAAGTGCTGGAAGACACGTGCTCAAGAATTCCCTGTTACTTTCTGTTTCCTATGCCAGAGACGAAACAACCCCTTCATTGGCAGAGGAAGACCTCCCAGAGTTATAGGCTCAGCATTTTGAATCGAAACATTGCAATTTCAGGTGAAGCTTGAAACCGGACCAATGACGGATGTCTCATTTTGTGCTGTGGTCGCTGTAACAGGAGTGCCGTTTCAGCAGGTGGCGGTGTAACCTTTCTGGGGTAGGCGGGTTCCCGCAGATGCAGTGATTTGCGGCTGACGGCGGCCCCACCGAGGAGACGCCTCTTTGTATCAGTGAGTGAGTGAGTGAGTGTGTGTGTTTGAGGGAGCCGGGGATTTCCGGCCGCTGCTCGATCTCGTTGAGCCGAGGAGGCGGTGGAAGTGGGCTGTGAGCGGTGTGGATGGTGGGGTGGGAAGGATTGAAAGGTTGTTGTGTGTGTTGGGGGGGAGGGTTAGGGGTGGGCTTGCCGGAGAGGAGGCGCTGCGAGCCGAGGGGAGAAGCGTACATTGTGGAACGCGAGGAGATTGCAACACCGGACTGGGGCGAGAATGTAACCCTCTGAGCGCTCGCCTGCACCCCTGCAATAATCGGGCAGCCTCGCACACCGGCACTGCGTCCCTCGCCGAAATCATGACCGAAGACGTTTCCGAGGTTCCGAAAGAGCTGCTCGGTAAGGAGAAGGATTTGGCTCCCAGGTCTTACTGAGGAGGGAACAGGAGCTGCATGGATGGGAAAGCAAGGCAATTGCACCGATTATACGGTTTAGTGGGGGGGGGGGGGGTATACAAAGAAGTTAATTTCTGTCGTTCTGCCCCAGAGGGTCAGGTTTGTTTATTACCTTTTTAAGTGCGTGTGTTATCAGCCACATTCAGCTCTCCCACTCCTTCCCCTTTTAAAAAAATACTTTGATATTGCCTCTGTTCTGATTGGGGTTGTCATGCATTAGTGTCTTTCGGCGACTTGTGTATTCTGTTGTACGTGATAGGAGAAGCACACACCAGTTTATATAGAAATGCAAGCGATCGGGCAAAATGCACTTGTGATACCGACATCTGAAACGAGCCACTTTTTATTTCCCAGAAAGCGTCAGGGATGTTATTGGCAGGAAGGTTAAAATCTTTTTGAAGAAGAAGGTAAAACTGGAAATTAAAGGCGACAAGGTGGAAAATAAAGTTTTGGTGAGTAATCAACAATAATATCACAAAATCCATTGAATATGTTTTATGTTTCTTCCTGATTAAATGTTGATTATTGAAATGCGGCGTAAACTGATGAGCAGTCAGCCGCAAATCTAATCATGCGCCGTTACGCGGCTCGCCCCATGTTTTTGTGTCAAAATACGGTGATAAATATTATTGCATCGTCAAAGTGAGGCATAGGCTTTTACAAATATTAGTATGATCGACGTGCAAGCGTTGTTACTGACGCTACGCTGTGCTAATAAGATGAGAGCGGCGGGACCGCAGGGAGTTCAGTGTTTGTGGCTTTGTCAAAGCTCTAGGAAGATGGGAAAGGGAGCCGACCATTCAGCCCCTTTCAGTTTACTATCATTAAATTAAAATAATCGATGTTAACTGTTTCGCCATCTCAATTTCATATCCCTAAGTGCACTTATTAAAATTTGCTGTTTATGCGTTCTGGATTATAAGTGGTTGGTTTCTATTAGATATTCCGCACAGGATTCCCTTTTCAAAATAATATAATATTGAATAATTAGAGGGCACTCCGAAAGTAACTTATATTATTTCCTTTTGACGTCGGAGGGCATTTGGCCCGTTAAGTATGCCAGTTCTCAGAGTAATCCCGTCAACCACACCCGCCACCCCACTTTTCTCTCTCATTTGCCAATTAACCCCAGCCTGGGATACTTTTAGTAGGGCTAATTAATGACTGTAGATCACGCCGACGTGCCTTTGGAGTATGGGGGGAAATGAGAGCACACATGGTCACAGGGAGGAGGTGCAGATCTGGAGTACAGAATTGACACTCAGTTGCTGGAGCTGTGAGGCGGTACCGCTACTTGCCAAGCCACTTTGCTGCCTGAGTTAGGAGATAACAAATGTCCAGTGGAAGTTGGGAAGTTCTAGTTTATGAAGGGACCATCTAAAAGGTACGTGGTCACTCTATGGATTTAATAACTTACAATTAATAAGAATTAAAAGAGATTAATTACTACAGAATTATGTTAGAACATGAAATATAAGGCTTTTTAAAAATTGTGATAGCTCGCAACAGTGATTAAGATTTAAATTGTTTTAATTGTGTGGCTTGTATTTCTTCTTAAAAGATGCAATGGTTGTACAAATAACCCATTTATACGTGTCTTGCCCACAACTTAATCAGAATTGTTTTCTGTACAATAATCTTGTAATTAAAGTGCTATAATCTATATCTTGTCATCTCATCATGGTTCTCATGGAGCATATCTGTAGGATTGGGAAGTTGTATTCAAAGAGTCTGGATTTACAAGGTTGATTTTTCTTTAGCCTAGGGACATTAGCTTACTCATATTGCTATTACTGACCATGATCTGAAACTACTGGCTCCTCATTACAAAACTACACATCTTTAAATTCCATTCTCTTGAAATTATTATATTATGCTGGTGGGTTTTCATAGTCAAACTGACTTTAATCAGGAAAAATTAATAGACTGACCCTTCCTCTCCAGTGATAGCAAAGCTTGTGGCAGATCTTTAAATTGTAATGACACCTTGGTTTTCCAGCTTTGTGCGTAATGTAATTGTCTGTCATCACGATAATATCAATTGTTAGCAGTGCTGTGGTGAATATTTGATTGGGAGTCTTTGGGAACAAGTGTTTGCATTTTATTTGCGTAGTTCTACAGAAATTGAAATGTCTGAGGAAAACCCTTGGTGTTTTTGCCTTTCTGACGTCATACATTATGTATTTTCAAAGCTTGATTTTGTTGCTTTCTGTAATTTTTGAAGTTTAATTATAGAGCATTTGCAAAATGTCAATTTCTGTTTTTTCTGTTGACAAAGGCATCAAATTTAAAGGCTGACAGATGGTTGATTTTTTAAAAGATGAAGTGTACCCTTGCCAAATATAATAAGCCGTATTTAAGTGATCTTTCCATTCTTGATGTTGGCCTAAGTTTTGGAAAAGTCTAAATTACTTCAGTTTATTGAATAGTCGACTATAGCAAACAAACATTAGGTTGCGCACTTATTTTGTAGATGGATTGTGTTTTGTGTAGGCTGCTCAATATTTATTGAAATTATTCTGCACTCTTTTGCTAACATTGTAGAAGTGTTAACAGCCTCTTCTGCATTGCTACTTTGAAAAACTACCAAGGACTATCAAATTCATTGCCACCTATTTAAAAACAGCCCGATTGAACTTCATAATTCTGCCGTTTCAAGAATGGGCAGTTACTTATGCCTTTATCTTGTGCCTTTCACATTTATCAGCTCTGACTCCAGGAAGCATTTCTCAAAAAGTAACACCACAACAAAAACCAGAAATTTCCAGCTCCTAGGTTGAAAGGAGTCATTGCGTGCTCCAGTGTGTAGGGTGGTGGAGCAAGGGAGAGGCAGGGTTCTGGTTTGCGTGCAGAAGAAGCTGCTGAAGAACGTGCATAGGAAGCATTCTCCAGATGCACGAAGGCTTCTCAGAGTTTTGGGGAGGTGTCTGATTGGGGTGGGAAAATTCTAGCACTTTGAGGAACCGAAAATTCAAAGTCTCCAGCTATGACAGTTGAGCTTTTTTTTGACTTTATAATTCAGTAATACGAGTTTGTATTTATCAACAGAGGCAGACTGAAGTGCTTGTGATTGACAGTGACCTTGACCTTGAAGGCAGTGCAGGCATCCATATGACCTTAAACTGCAGGTCACCTGAGGTCATATGCACAAATGAGCCTTGCCTTGTAAAGAGGATACCCTCTTTAATGAACGATTCTGCAGAGTGTGGATCCCCATAGCCAGGTAGCCTGAAGTATTGGGTGCCACCTCATCAGAAAGCTTTCTTCTTTTCTCCAACTCTTTTCTCATCAGATGGATGTACAACCACTCCTTTACTTGTAGGAAATTTCAGTGGTCAATCATTTTAAGGAGGAACCTGCTGCAGGAACAGAAAGTGAGTTTGTTTGGTTTGGGTTACTCAGGGTTTTATTTTGCAGAACTTTGTCAATGTTGGAGAAATGATATATAAGGTCATTTTGAAAAACTGTGATTGAACATTGCCAACACACACAAAATCCTGGGGGAGCTCTGTGGGTCAGGCGGCATTTAGGGAGGAAAATGACCTTTGGTGATTTGGACTGTGACCCTTCAACAGGACTTACGAAGGGTGCCCACCATTTTGCCTACTCCTGTCTCACTGAACTTGTGTGCTCATATCTCTTAGTGCTCCTTGGTTCAATCCCTCCCCACCTACATATGTGACACTTAACATGTTCTGCACCTTTTCAACTTCCAGTTCCCAATCCTGACTGCCTCATTTTCACCACAGATGTCCCATCCCTCCACACTTCCATCTCCCATCAAGTAGGCCTCAAGGCACTCTTGACAACAGACATAACCAGTTCTCCTCTGCCACCTTTCTCCTCCATCTGACAGAAATGACAATCACCCTCAACAACTGATGAAGAGTCTTGACTGTTTATTTCCCATCATAGATGCAGCCTTTAGAGTTCCTCCAACACCTTGTGCATGTTCTTCCAGCTGTAGTCTCTCTTTTGTCTCCAGTGAATATTTCCACTAGTCATCATATGGAAGAGTGTGGTTGAAAATCTCACTGGAGACCAAAGTAAGTTATTGCACCATTGTTGATGTGATGATTGGCTATACAAGACAAAAGACAATGCAATTAATCAATCTCACATCAAAAAAGCCCTGTTGTATTAATGATTGGGCTTAACCTGTGTAAAATATTGTTGAGTTGACATGATGTTAGTTTGTGCAGTTCCTGCTTTATACGCAGATACTTATTTTTTGTTCCCATTTTCCTTTTATTTATTAAAATCACTAAGTTTAAAGCTGATGTCCATTCAGTGTTGTCAAAGGATAGTTTTTTTTCACATTATGGATCCATTCACTTGTCAATAAAGTACTTGATCTTGTTTATTTCAATCATATCTGTTACTTGTAATCATCAGCTAGGAATGCTCTGGAGTAATGTAACTGGTAAATTTTCAATAACATTTGCTGAATTTCTTTTCTCAAGTGCTAGAGAGCTGATGATCACAATACCATACTGTAAATCAGGTCATCATTTCATTCACAGTGGAAATATTAATCAGAGCTACATTTATGCCAGTGCCAATACATTATTAGGAATTTGAGGAGATTTGGTACGTCACCAAAGACTAGCAAATTTTTACAGTAAGTGGAGAGCATTCTGATTGGTTGCGTCACTGCTTGGTATGGAGTTTCCAATGCACAGGATCAATAAAAAGCTGCAATGGGTTGTCAACTGATCCAGCTCCATCATGGACCCAAGCTTCCCCACCTTCGAGGACATCTTAAAAAAAAGTAGTGCCTCAAGAAGGTGGCATTTATCATTAAGGACCCTCACCGGCCCCCTTTTCATTATTACCATCAGGAGAAGGCACTGGAGCTTGACAATGATACTCAATATTTTAGGAATAAATTATTCCCTCCTGCCATCAGTTTTCTGAATAGGTCCTCACTATTTTGCTCTTCTTCTGCACTATTTATTTATTTTTTGTATATTATTATAACTTTCAGTTGTATGTATTGCACTGAATACTGCCGCAAAACAACAAATTTCACGACAAATGTCAGTGATGATAAATCTGCTTCTGGTTCACATTTGGAACTGTCTGCTTTCAGTGTCTGGAGAGCAAAATGAGCTTTTCTGCATATATATGTTTTTAAAATAAGATTCTGTCTAAGATTTATATTGATATTGTAAGTTTAAAACTACATTAATTAAAACACTTTTATAGAAGAAGAGCATGCAAGTTGCCTACTCTCAAACAATGAAGGCTGAGTAATGCCTTCACAGACTGGATGAAGTGATAGATTGCTGGAGGTTAGTGAGATAGAAGTGAGGAGTGAAACAAATTAAACTCTAAGGACCACCTTACTGAATTTGGAGTTCTGGTCTACTATTTAAATTGTTTAAAGCCTTGATTGTCCTTCACTCTCTAAACTGTTCCTGTCTGTAGCTCCATCCATTCAGTTCTCAATGTGCATCACTGGGACATTCTCTTATTCTGCTCTCAGTAACATTGCCTGTCAGCTTCCACCACTAAGTCAATGTATATACTCCTGAAACATTCACCTTTGCCTCAAGTGTTCGAGGAAGCCTTCCATTTATAACTCCACTAAGTTATATGTTAGTGATGGGTGTAGGAAACCACTGTTTTTTAAATAGTACTTTTTATAGAATTACTACTTTTTAACAAACTCATGTATTTTTCACAGTATGTGGTGGTTCATCCCCACTAACTGGCAGAATGCAGTTTAGCAGTTAAACTAACATCTTTTCACCTTTTTAATTTTCATTGGCTAAGTATTAGCACATTACCATGTGATGTAATTGTTTTAATTATGTAGCTTATTAACTAGTTCATTTCTATCTAAGGAATTTTTTCATCACAATTATAAAAATGATGGATTTTTCAGAGGTGCCGTCTTTTCTATCTTTTTGTTTTCGCATTCTTTGCTGTTCATCTACCTCTTGGCATCATTCTCAGCTTTTAAGTTAGCTTGCTTAGTATTTATATGTTTGTCTGTACTCTTAAAATAAATGATCATTAGACTTAAGACTGCTCGTCATTCCTGACTCCTGGAAGAACCCTGAGGATCAGAAAATGAACAGAGATCCAACATGGGTTAGCAGCAATTAGTGTGTGGTCAGGTATAGACTGCCAGATAACAGAATGTTAGATGAGCTGCACTTTGCTGAGGGTAGAGTAAGAAAATATTTATTCTGCTTCTGAATATGTTACTAAACAAAATGAAGCTGTTTGAATCTTACTGCAGTATGCTAGTTTATATACCAGAGGATTATTGTGGCATCATGAAAAATATTGGTGATTTATGAATTGCAGTATTTTCTCCTTTGGTCATCACTTTACTCACAAGTATAATTGTAGCAAGACATCAGGTTTTTATTTCACATTTTATTAAAAATTCCCATTTTGATGTTTGGTTAATTAAATTTTGTCAGAGGTTTCTGCCCACGTAAAGTCTTAAACCATAACACTGATGTATGGAAAACACGGTTATAAAACTGTTTGGTTCAGGTTGCACTGAGGATTATGACCATCAGTTGTAATTATTAAATAATTAGTTCATTCAATCCGAGAACATTGCAGGCTATAAGGTTTGTGCCCATTCTAGACCACAGCTCAATGAATAGCATTTCAAGCCTTTTTTTGCATCTGTACTGAATACTTATGTGAACATACTATTGCAGTTTATAAAGCATAATCTTATGGTCAAAGTTAATTATGCACAATTTCCAAAACGTGCCTTACTTTTGTTTAGCAGTACGAATATTAATTAAAATGCCGTTTGCAAAATAGTATGCATCCATTTTAATTGGGTAGGAATTAAATTGTCTTCTAGCAGCGTCTATACAATCCTGGGTTGGATGCACCTGGACAGTGATTTAATTCCTAACTAGGTACACAGAAATGGCAGTTACAACTCAGAGACTTGTCTCAGTTACCTTGAGGCTATTTAATCTTTAAAGTATAAAGGGAAAATTATAATTTTCAGCTTTGCAATTAACAGTCACTTTAGTAATCTTGCCAAAGTCCCTTAAATTCATGACTCTGTTGAACGAAGATCGATGGTTCCCAAAACACTGGAGAAATGGGTTAGAGGGAACTAGAGAATATTTAAGTTTTGATCATTGCAGTAATAGATTATGTTAATAAGCTATAGTATTTACTAATTTCTTATGCTTGGAGCATTTAGCTATGTTTAGTTGGCTATGGATGAAGGTTGTTTAGGGGTCATGTGGAATTTTGACTTCTGTGTCAGTCTGTTCTAATGGCTCTTATCAAGACCTGTATCCTTATGAGCTCCAGTTTCTTTGGTACATGGGCTTTGATATGTACCAGGAAGCAGAATGATAAACAGATCAGTTATTGTTAGAGTATGTAATAAAACTTGGACTGAGAATAGCCATCTTTACCTATCAGATCTGTTGATGAACATTATTTATTAGAGGCAAAATATATATTTCAGTTGCAGCCTATTGCCTTCTGTCCATAATTAATTATGCAAGTGTCTAACTCAATAGTTCTGTGCCTATTTTGTCACAGTGAAATATATTTGCAGTTCTCTCAGCACTGCATGGGCTGCACCCACTCACTTACTGCGGTTGCTGAAGGTTAGAAGGTTGAGATTAATGCGGGCTTTCAAGGCACATTGGAGACAGGGTGTGGACTGGACTTCGGACTTGCCTAGCACATGTTATTTTTTTCTGTTGATATTTTGTTGATTAGAGCTGGTAATTTGGCGCTGCAGTGAGAGAACACTGGTTTAGCTGACAAGTGGAAATCATGAGCTAGGTTATTGGCAGCTGAGTGTGTTCTATAATCTTGAATTTCTGTGGAACTTTTCTGCTTTATTTTCTCCCCCCTCCCCCTGCTGTTGATCTAAAGAATGCTGACGTACATCCTAGGTTGCGCTGGAACACATCAGTGATGTAACCTGGGGTCATCGGGTATTTTGGGTCTTTCAACATCAGACGCTCTTGCCCAGTCGGGTTGATCAGGCCCTGGTTTGTGTCCCAGCAATACTGGTCCATGGGTTAGGAGGCTAGCTTAGCAGCAGCTGTGACAGCCTCTTCTCTTTTCAGATCCCCCCATTCCACCCCAGTAATGCCAAAAACGCAGTAGGTTTTGCATAGTTAGCAGCCAACAAAACTTCTGCACCCCACATCATGCCCCCCACCCCTGTCACTGGCACTGCTCTACCAGCTCAAGGTACTTGACCTTCTCGATCTGGTCTTCCCAAGGAACTGTCAGTTCTACCATGACCATCTGCTTCAAGGTTTCTGACAGAATGACCACGTCAGGCTTCAGGGATGATGATGCGATGAAGTTACGAAGCTTTAATTGCTTGCCAAGATTGATCTTCAGTTGCCAGTCAGACAGTGTGAGCCTTCTCAATGGTATTCTGTAAGGTGAAGTCAATTGATGCCAGAGTCCTTTGATCTTTTCACCCAAATGACTGTTGTTAATGTGTACATTGGCAATGGAGTCTTTACAGTTGAGTCTATTTTACCCATGTGTAGTTTTGGTTACAGCTCTTGAGTGTGACTAGTCTTATCATAGTTACGGGGCAAAACCCATTTGAAGTTTCTACTGGTACCCCTTGTCAGTTACATTCAGTGCAACCACAGTATATCGCCAATAATTTGGCAGCCTTGAGACTGGGCGGTGCTGCCTAGCAGATGTTATTAATACTATGTCTATTTATGCCCTTCAATTTGCTTCAGCATAGTAAATAGTATCTTTGCTGTAATATACTCACCGTGATCACGGTGAGTTTAAAGGGGGCAGGAAATATGTAAGTACTTCAGCCATAGATGGAACCAGATTCCTTACCCTGGTGGTCAAGCCCACTGTCTGGACTGCTGCATGGCCACAGTCTGGACTCTGGCTGCACTGTTGCTGGCGCTCAGGAGCTCCGGCTTGTACTCCCGTCCAATGAGTGAGTCAGATGGCAAGCCAATTGGTTGCCAGGTTATTGGTGCAGAAAACAATCTGCTCGGGGGATTTCTGCAGAAGGTTGTTTGTAGCTTCAGGCCCCAGCATTTACAGTCTCTATGTTGCTAGTTTCACTGTTCCTTCAATTTTTGAACTAGTTCAGAGGCTGAGGTATAAGATGTTCCTGGTATTCTGATGTTTGAGAATAATTCTACGCCACTTAAACAAGGTACTTAATTAAGTTCTCCTATTAATCAGTAGAGAATTGATTATTAAATAATGTATGACTGCATTTGGACGTCGGTATCTTGTTGCAAGTGTGTGTGTTTAGTGGATATAGAGAACTGAACTTCTGTTTAATACAGTCATTCAGCATGGCCCACTTAGTCCACGCTGACCATTGAGCCCCCATTCCTCATCAACTCTTTGTAGATTCTACTACCTAACAACGCACCAGGGACAATATGTAGTGGTCTGTTACCTTAACAACCTGCACGTCTTCGGGATGTGGGAGGAAGGTGGAGGTCAGGCAGGGAGTCGATGGCATCTAGCTCCACGAGCCGACAACTGGAGATCAAGATTGAATCCGGCTTGCCAGCGCAGTGAGCCGGCGGCCTTACTAGTTGTTGCTGTTGTGCAGTTGTCAGATTCAATTTTGGTTACAATATTCCCAGTAGATTGGACAGCGGACAGTTATTGCCAGTCGAACAATTTATGAAGAAGTGCCTTAAATGAAATGTAAATGAATTCTGGTGGCATAATTATTGCAACCTTTATGAGTTTGTTGTTACATCATTAGAATACATCGTTGTTTTCTTGTACTGAGCTGGTTACTGCTGAATTTTTTTGAAATGATTATTGGCTGAATCTTAAAAATAGGATTTCAGTTTTCAAATGCTGGTAATCTTTCATTAAAATTGCTCAATGGCTGAAGAGTTCAAACATGTGTGAGTGATGTTGAAGGGCTAAAGAAGTAGAATTAATGATCCACCACAGGCTTTAAGGAAAATACCACTTATTTCATCACCTATGATTTGTCTTTCTTGTGGAAATTAATTGATGACTCTTTACCTTTGGGGGTGGAGGGGAGAACATCTGGAGCGTACACAAGGATGTTCATGAACTATTGTGTGCTGCTTTGATCACCAAGTTGCAGGAACGATGCAGTTTGCTGAAGCAAAAGCACGGGACACTCACCGGATGTTGCTTGGATTGGACAGCTTCAGTTATGGGGAGAGATTGGGGAGGCTGGGCTCATTCTTTCCGGAGTGTAGGAGGCTGATGAGTGACCTGATGGAGGCATGTACGATTATGAAAGGGTAGATGGTCTGAAAATTCTCCCATGGTAGGGGAAAGAAGGTTTAAAAACAAGAAGAAAATTTAAAAAGCTTTAAAAAGAGGAAGGAGTTGTAAAGGGGATCTGAAGGAGCACATTTTTATTTAAACGCAGGGTGTGGTTGGTATCTGAAACATCCTGTCAGAGGAGGTGATGGAATCAGAGGCAGTTACCACATTTAAAGAGGAATTTAGACGAATGTCTAAATAAGGAAGCCAAAGAAGGATATGGTCCTTATGAAGGCAAGTAGATTGAGAGTAGATGTGGAAAGTGGTCAACAGAGACATGGTAGGCTGAAGGGTCTGATCCTATGTTGTACGGCTATCATCCTATGACATTTCACATTTAATTTTTATCGAACAAAATGACAGTGGATCGATAGTTGAGATTATTAAAGCAAAAACATGACATTCATCATGGCAAAATTGCTTCTGATCAGGGATACAGGGATGAGCATTTTTACCTTGGGATGGAAATTAACCACAAGCAAGCAACTGCTTTGGGAATGAGATAAGACGGGAACCAAATTGGTGGAGAATTTGTGGAGGATGATGAGTTGTCCCTGTTGAATGCTGACAGACGTAGGAACTTAATCTTGAGTGGTTTCCCACTGGGATTGAGAGTTCAAGTTAGCTCCATTTGTTGCAGTGAGTGTTAACAGGATCTTTTGTGAAGTAATTCCATTGCCGTGAATTGGTAATATGGAAGTGGTGGGAGGATGAGTGCTGCCAAACAGATGTTTATTTTTAATAAAAATATCCTGAAAGCTGGTTGAATGTAGTCCAAAGATTGGCTGTTGAACAGTTGACATGTACGAAAGGTGCACAAAAAGTTCATTACAAAAACTATACAAACTAATAACATTAAATATGTTTGAGATAAAATAAAATGATTTAGCACTTTAGTGGTTAATAAATGCCAATAAGGTTGCCAACGGTGTTAACACACATGTTCAACATAATTACATAGTTATTGCATTTTTAGTGCATTAATCACATGAACTCATTGAAAAAACCAGACTCATTTTCAAGACAATGTAAAGTGATCCCCATTACCCTGCATACAGTACATCAGTGCTCTCAAATCACATCATATATTCTCTCTCCACTTGCACAGATTTGTTTTTACTGTTGCTCTCAGTAAGAGGAAGGGCCAGGTGGGTGGAATGTGTGGGTAAAGGGCAGATGGAGTGAGCAAAGGAGGGGGAACAGGGTGTGTGAGATCGGTTCTGGAGGAACTGGGAAAATCAGGAGAAGAGACAGAGGGGAGTAATTTATTCAAAATTGGCAAATGCAGTGTTTTGTTGCTGAGCTACTACAGTAAGCTGGTCTATAGTTGCTGGATTTAACTTTGCATTTTTTTTAAAACCAATATTTGTACATTGTCTGTGGACAGCATCCCCTGTTATTTTTAGATGTTGGGATAAATATCCCCAATATCTGCTATACTTTGCAGCTTCTGTTTCCTCAGCAGCCAAAGTAAATCCCATCTGGGGTAAGTAACTGATCTAGAACATAGAGCATTACAGCACGGTACAGGCCATTCAGCCCACAGTGTTATATTTCTCTTATCCATGTGCCTAAGAATCTCTTAAATGTGGCTAATGAATCTGTTTCTACTACCACTGCTGGCAGTGTTCGACACACCTGCTCTTCTCTGCATAAAAAAAATTGTGTGGTACCCCTTATACTTTTCATCCAATCACTTTAAAATTATGCCCCAATGTATAGGCCATTTCACCCTAGGAAAATATCTATACCCCTCATCATATTGTGTGTCTCTGTCAAGCCACCCCGCTCTCCTTAGAGGAAGTGGTAGCTTGTTCAAGCTATCCTATTAAGACTTGCTCTCCAATCTAGGCAGCATCCTGGTAAATAATGTCTGCACACTTTCTAAAGCATATGCATCCTTCCTCTAAAGAGGCATCCAGGACTGAACACAATATTCTAAGTGTGGTCTAGCTAGGGTTTTACAGTGGCTCTTGGAGGCCATGCCATACACCTTCTTAACAACCCTATCAAACTTGCAAGGCAACTTTGAGGAATCTATGGAAGTGGACTCAAAATCTGTATGTTCCTCCACACTACTAAGAATCCTGCCATTAATCCCGTGTGCTGCCTTCAATTTTGATCTTCCAAAGTGAATCTCTTCACACTTTTCCAGATTGAACTCCATCTGCCATTTCCCAGCTTAGCTTTGCATTCTATGACCCTGCAACAATCTTCTACATATCTACAGCACCACCAACCTAAATGTCAACTGAAAGCACTAACCTACCTCTATCTTTCCTCGTCCAAGTTTTGTGTAAAAAATCCCTGTGGAAAGCCACTAGTAAGCAAGAGTCTTCCTCCCTCTGCCTTCTGTGGGCAACCAATTCTGAATCCACACAGCCAAGTCTCTTTGGATCCCATGCCTCCTGACTTCCTGAATGAGCCCACCATGGAGAACCTTGTCAAACACTTTACTAAAATCCATATTCACTGCTCTACCTTTATCAATTTGTTTTGTCACTTCCTCAAGTAATAAAATCAGGTTTGTGAGTTATACAGACAGACATACTTTATTGATCCCGAGGGAAATTGGGTTTCGTACAGTCGCACCAAACCAAGAATAGTGTAGAAATATAGCAAAATAAAACCATAAATAATTAAATAATAATGTTGATCATGCCAAGTGGAAATAAGTCCAGGACCAGCCTATTGGCTCAGGGTGTCTGACACTCCGAGGGAGGAGTTGTAAAATTTGATGGCCACAGGCAGGAATTACTTATGACACTCAGTGTTGCATCTCGGTGGAATGAGTCTCTGGCTGAATGTACTCCTGTGCCTAACCGGTGCATTATGGAGCGGATGGGAGACATTGTCCAAGATGGCATGCAACTTGGACAGCATCCTCTTTTCAGACACCACCGTCAGAGAGTCCAGTTCCACCCCACAACATCACTGGCCTTACGAATGAGTTTGTTGATTCTGTTGGTGTCTGACCTGCCCTTCACAAAGCCATGCTGAATATTCCTAATCAGACTATGTTTCTCTAAATGCTTGTAAATCCTGTATCTGAAAATCATCTCCAATAACTTGCCCACTGCACAATGGTCTATAATTCCCAGAGTTATCCCTGTGAACTTTCTTGAGCAAAGAAATAACATTTGCCACCCTTCAACCTTATTGATCCTAATATTTTTGATAAGTTTTAGCATATCCTGTTTCTTAACGGTGACACGTCAGCCTGGTTTGCATTGTTTCACATTCAATCAAGGTCCCTCTCACTGATGAATACTGAAGGAAAATATTCATTAAGGACCTATCCTGCCTCCTCCCACTCCAGGCACCTGTTTACTGTCGCTGGCTAGTCCTACCCTCTCTCTTGTCATCCTCTTGGTCTTCACGCCTTTCGGTTTTCTTTAATCTTACTCACTCAGACTTTCTCATGTGCACTTCTAGCTCTCCTGAGTCCATTTTTAACCTTCTTCTGGGCTACCTTGTATCTCTCAAGAGCCCCGTCTGACCCTTGCTTCCTAAATCTTAAACATGCTTCTTTCTTCATCATGATTACATGTTCCACATCTTTTGTCAACCATGGTTCCTTCACCCTACCATCCTTTCCCTGCCTCAATGGGACTAATCTATCCAGAACACAATGCAAGTGCCCCTATCTTAAGTGTATCTAACCTTTCCTTGCCTCTTTCTCATCAACTTGTAGTTAAGCCATGTCTCAAAAATATCTTCCTTTGCTGAGATGCCAACTGAATATTCTACCTTGGTAAAGACTGATGCAAAGTATTCAGTCATGACCTCTGCTATGCTCTTTGTTTCTGGATGGATCTCTTTTATTAGTCCCTAATTAGACTTTCTGTTTCCTCTATACCTGCAAGTGAATATTTTTGTTTCCTTGAGATTTTTCTCAAACTTTTTTGTTCTTTTAATTTTAACGTCCCATGCAAATATGGTTAATCAACCTGATTCTCCATTGTTATCAGTCTAACATCTGTACTGGGGCCTTTTTTTTATCTTATTACAGATGCAGGTAAGTGAAATACACCAGTATGCAATGGAATTCCTTGTTTCTGTAAAGCTGTTTACTCTAAACAGTACATGGTAAAAGTAAGTACAACAATAAGTACAGTGACAAACAGAACACAGCAGAAGGATCAAAGATGATAGTGTAATCTGGAATAGTGCAAAAAAAAACTGAACTGCCACCGACAGAATAACACAAAGGTAGAATTAAGAAGCCATTGTTAAATAGAGTTCAGACCTCTCATATATACAGTATATACCTCCTTAGATTGTGTTTGTATAATCTCAAAGTTTATCTGTATTTGAATTACAATTTTCTTGCCTGGATCTATCTCTGCTCCACTGAAATTGGCCTTTCTTCATTTGCCTGTTAAGGCTCTGTGGTCTTCAGCCATGCTTAGCGTCATATGCACAAGCATGTATGTACATGCAATGAGAAACTTGCTTACAGCAGTATCACTGGCACATTGTATAAGATCAGCAATATGTATGAAAAGACAAATTATAAGTAATGTTTACAGGAAATAATACAATTAGAATTAAAAAGTCAATTATAGTACAAACTGGCGACAGTGTTCCCATACTATACTGATTTTGGTTGTGCAGGTTGGTTGAAGAATCACATGATTGAAGGGAAATAACTGTTCTGGTAGTGTGGGATTTCTAGCTTTTGTACCTTCGGTCCAATGATAGCTGCGAGAAGGTGGCATGGCCCAGATTGTTGAAGTTCAAAGTAAATTTATTATCAAAGTTCATATACTGTATGTCACCATATACAATTCTGAAATACATTTTCTTGCAGGCATTCCCTGTGAATATAAAGAAACAGAATAGAATCAATATAAACAACGATATGCAACCAGCGAGCAAATTAAAAAGAAAAACAAAATAATATGTAATTAAGTAATAAATAATATTGAGAATATGAGTTGCAGAGTCTCTGAAAGAGAGTCCATAGATTATGGAATCATTTCATTGCTGTGATGAGGGAAGTTAGCTCTCTGCTTCAGGAGCCTGATGGCTGAGTGGGAATGACTGTTCCTGAACCCTGGTGGTGTGGGACCTAAGGCTTCTATACCTCCTTTCTGATGGCAGCTGCAAGAACAGGACATGGTCTGGACAGTGGAGCTCCTTGAGAGCGGATGCTGCTTTTCTGTTATGGCGCTCTTTTTAGCTACACTCATTGGTGCAAGGGGCTTTAATTGTGATGAGCTGAGTTGTATCCACTACTTTTTGTAAGCATTTCTGTTCAAAGGCATTGGCGTTTCCATGCTAATCCATGATGCAACCAGTCATTCTCCACCATGCATCTATTGAAGTTTGTCAAAGTTTTAGATGATGTATCAAATCTTCACAAACTTATAAGAAAGTAGGGGTGCTTGTGTGCTTTTTTTGTAATTGTGCTTGTATGCTGGAGCCAAGACAGATCCTTTGAAATGATAACACCAAGGATTTTTAAGTTACTGACCCCTTCCACTTCTGATTCCCCAATGAGGACTGGCTCATGGGCATCCAATTGCCTCCAGCAGTCAATGCTCAGATCTTTGGTTTTGCTGATGTTGGTGAGTTGTTGTCGTGGCATCATTCAGCCAGATTTTCACTCTCCCTCCTATATGCTCATTCGTCACCATCTTTAATTCAGCCAACAGTGGCGTCATCAACAAATTTAAATATGATAATTGGATCTGTACTGAGCCTCACAGTCAGATGTATAAAGTGAGTAGAGCAGAGGTCGAAGTGCAGAACCCTGTGGTGCACCTGTGCTAATGGGGATTGTGGAGGAGAGGTGCTTGCTAATCTGAATTGACTGCAGAGTGAATTGGAGACAGTTCCAATTTCAGAAAGTGAGTGGGCCTGTTGGTACGTGTCATAAGGCTTTGGTTAGACTGTACTTGGAGTATTGTGAACAGCTTTAGGCTCCTTATCTAAGAAAAGATGTTCTGGCACTGGAAAGGGTTGAGAGGAGATTCACAAGATTGATTCTGGGAATGAGAGGGACAAGATAAATAAAGAGAGTTTGACAGAGTAGCTGGAGTTTAGAAGAATGATGGGGATGGGGGGAGGGGTGGTCTCTGTGAAACCTATCGAATATTGAAAGCCCAAATAGAGTGGATGTGGAGAGGATGTTTCCTGTAGTAGGTGAGTATAGGGCAAGGGGGCACAGACTCAAAATAGAGGGATATCTATTCAGAACAAAAATTAGAAGGAATTTCTTTAGCCAGAGATTGGTAAATATGTGGGGTTCATTGCCATGGATAGCTGCGGAAGCCAGGTCGTGGAGTGTATTTAAAGTAGAGGTTGACAGGCTCTTGCTTAGTCAGGATGTCAAAGGTTACATGGAGAAAGCAGGAGAATGCGGTTGAGAGGGATAATAAATCAGCCATGATGCAATGGCAGAGCCATGTGGATTGGGCCGAGTGGCCTAGTTCTGCTTCTTTGTCTTGTGGGTCTGTAAGTGAGGAAACCGGGGATCCAGTTGCACACTGAGGCTGAGGTATTAGAGCTGATTGATTAGTTTTATGGGGCTGATAGTGTTGATTACAGAGCTAATCCTGATGTATACACCTTCATTGCCCAGGGTTGAGTGAAGAGCCAATGAAATGGCATCAGCTGTTGACCTGTTGTGATGGTGGACAAATTGGAGCAGATCCAATTATCTCCTCAGACAGGAGCTGGTATGTTTCATCACCAACCGCTCAAAGCAATTCATCACAGTGGATGTAAGTGCTACTGGATGATGGTCACTGAGGCAGGTTACCATGTTCTTACTGGGCACTGGTATGATTGAAGTCGGCTTGAACCAGATGAATACTTCAGACTGCAGAGCAAGAGGTTAAGGAGCTTAGTAAACACGCCAGCCGGTTGATTAGCACAGGTCTTCAGTAATTGGCCAGGTACTTTCAGTGAGTTCACCCTTCTGAACGATACTCTCACATCAGCCTCGGAGACTGAAATTACAGGGTCATCGGGGCTGATGGTGTTTGTGAAGATTCCTCCATATTCTGTCAGTCAACGTGTGCATAAAGGGCTTTGAGCTCATCTGGGAGCGAAACTTTGTTTTCACTTATGTCACTTTGGAGGTGAAAACATTCAAGCCCTGCCACAGCTGTCGAGCATCCTTCTGTGTATGGGGGAATTTGTTGCCGCCTTGAGGCAGTATCTCTTCTTGAGGTCTTTCTTCCCCTTAGCAAAGCATTCTCCTGTCCTGCAGTGTGTCCTCTTCTGGTTCATTTCATTGCCCAGAACAATGTCCAGCAATGTCTCCATCATCGTGGACTGGTCAAGGAAGATCTGTGCATACTTCATAAGTGTCCCATCCATCCACATTTGATTCTTATTACTGCCTCAGTTTATATCAAGATAATTAATTCCTTTATCACTATTATTTTTTATCTCCTTACTAATTTTACTGCAAAGTTTTCTCTTCCATAGTCTCATTAGTTTAAGTCCAAGCAACACAATTGACACAGTTTCTTAATTCTAAGCTAATCAGTTTGTCTCCAGGACATCCTCACTTCATGGCATAGTGATGTTTTCTTGCCTTGCTAGAATATCTGGTGCCAAGTTTTTCTGTTGTTAGAGCCAGGACACTTCCATTACAATATCAAACTCCCACATGGCTAATTGTACAGCTTTTCAGAGTTTTTTTTAATGCACTTTGTGTGCTTACATTGTATACAGTGAGCTGTGTTTTCTATATTAATTCAGGGAATGGGGGCCCCCACAGGCTGAGCCAGCATTTAATTGCCGTTGAGAAGGTGGTGATGACCTGCCACCTTGGACTGCCGCAGTGCTTGAGGTATGGCTCTTTGAGAGGAAATTCCAGGATTTTCAATTGTGTTAATGAAGGAGCAATGATGTATATCTACGTAAGGATGTTGTGTGACTTGAAGTCTGCTTCTTGGTGATATTCCCATATTTCTGCTGGCCCTATCCTAGCAGATGGAGGTCATGGGTATGGAAAGTGTTGTCAAAGAAATCCCAGTATGTTGCTGCAGTGTATCGTGTAGATGCTACACAAGGCTCCTACTCCATATTGGTGGTGAAGAGAGTAAATGATTTTAGAATGCTTATTCACAATCTGTGTGTATCTTGGTACAGTTTTAGACAGGAGCCAGATTATTTCTTGCTCCATTGATGTCTTTCCCTGTCCTTTAAACTTGTGGTAGAATGACCCCATCCTTAACATTTTGGCTTCAAAGCTTAAGCTGTGTTTGAATGGTGATTTTGTAATTCCTTTTTTATTAACTCAGCATTTAATTTCTTTTCTTTCCACTCTCTGAACAGTGCCTCTCCTCTGCTTTAGTGAATTCTCTACTTGTTGGTGGGGGTGGGGGGGGGACCTCTGGTTATAGAAATTCCCTCTCATCACTGTTCTAAATAGACTTCCTTCTATTCTGAGACTCTTGGACCTAGACACACCCTGTCCACATCCACTCTATTTAGGCTTCCACTGAGTTCCCGCTCCACCCCATTCTTCTAAACTCCAGCGAGTACAGGCCCAGAGCCATCAAACTCTCCTCATGTTTGCTAAAAACTTCTCTAGACCTAATAGATTGTGTTCTCTTCCATGTTAGTGATTTGGATATCTATTGACAGCAAGATGGAGACTACCTATATAAATTGGTTCTGTGCTCTTCTCTGTCTGCCCACTTCTGGACACTGCCCTATCCCACACCTGAATCCGCATTCTTTTCCATTTTCCTGTTTATCTCTCCCCCCCCCACCCCGCCACTATTTCTGCCTTGCTCAAATATTATACTATTTATTGAAACGTCTCCATGTAATCCTCATCCTATAACAGTCAGCGCTGGAGTTTCTGGACTCTTCACCTAAGTTGCCCTGCTCTTAACTTGTGCTGTTGAAGCTTACATATGATGAGAATTCAAGTCACTGAATCGTAAAAAAAAATACTGTTAGTGCACTTGTATGATTTGGAATTGTTTTTGTTTGTATCATCTGAGAGACATTGATTGTGCAAGCAATGGTTTGAAATCTACTTCGGGTATTGGACTGGAAGACTTCGACCTTAAGGAGAAAAAGCACCTTACATGTGCCTTAAAACTATGGCTTTCAATAGATGTGGGAAATGAGTGGTATAGAGCAAAATACTTTGTGTAATGTCAAAAATTGGGCAGAAGGAGTAGTCAATAATCCACCATCTCTTAATCTTAAGACACCAAATTCACTATTGGAAATAGATGAAAGAGCTATAAATGTAGTTATTTAGGTGTTGGTAATCAGAATCAGGCTTATTATCACCGGCATATGACACGAAATGTGTTAACTTAGCAGCAGCAGTTCAATGCAATTCATAATCTAGCAGAAGGAAAAAACCAAGGAAAATAATAATAAATAAGTAAATCAATTACAGTATATGTATATTGAATAGATTAAAAATCATGCAAAAACAGAAATACTATATATTAAAAGAGTGAGGTAGTGTCCGAGAGTTCAATGTCCATTTAGGAATCGGATGGTGATGAAGAAGCTTCTAATTTCCCTGTTATTTTAATTAATATTATACTTGTATCTCTGTTGCACTTGATTCTCGTTAGGACTGGTAAAGATTATACATTTTCTATTTATAGGATTTACTTCGGTAAATCAGTTGTGATTCTTCAAAGGCAAATGGCTACTGCATTCACACAGATTAATGAGAGAAGTAAGAAACCTCTTACAGTGGTCTCTTATAGATCTGCCACGGACCATTCTGGGTACAAAGTGTGTGTTCGTAGAAGAGACCTTTTATATTTCAAGGTGAAGTGCAATAATTTAAATTTATGTTGAGAAGCAGTGAGAATTTGTTGGAATAGTTTGAGAAGAGTACAAATCAGGCACTTGGGAGACAGATACCCTAAAATCGTTTAAAATCTTATCTTTTGTAAATCAGACAGGCTTAATTGGTTATCTAACAGCAATGTAGACTGTAGTTAGAGTTGATCACAAAAAAATATATAATTTTACAGAGTGACACAATTCTAATGAAAAACATAATTCAAAGAGAAATTAAACAAAGTATGCTGGCTGAATTGATTAAGTGGGAGAATTGGATTGGAGGTTGCCAGCTGTTAAACAGTAGAAAACTGTTCTCAAATTGTCTTCCTTGGAATTGTTCTCAGAATCTACTATGCAAATGTTTGGTATTGAATGGGTACATAATGATTTCTGGCAACAGTATCCCTCATAATTTAAAATTGCTCAGATCAACATTATTCATTGCTATGTATAATAAATGTTGCTCTCTTGTGTTTCTTTAAACTTGGAATAAACCTAACACACAACAGACTGACCAAAGTAAAGGATTGGCCACAGGAGTTGGCAGTCTATCAGATGTTTTCTGTGGAAAATGTAATCCAACAGTAACAGCTTTGTATTCTCTCACAAAAGAAGTAATTAAAGTCTTGGTGATGGGTTCTTGAGAACTTCTGAGCTGCTTAAATTTGCAGCCACTGAGTGTTTTTTTTACTTGTTAGAGCGACACCACAATTGGTTTCATATTAGGCTTGGAGTTTTGGGAATGCTCACTAAGGCAAGTTGTCTCAAGTATTAATTAATACTTTTGTTTAAAGTCTCCATTTTTATTATAAGCAGAGAACACAATACTTCCATAGAGTATTTTGTTGTTTGCAGACTTGAATCATCAAGTAATCACATTGTTGAATCATAGATTATCAGAATTTAGTTTTTGTTGTTTTATTCAATTTTCTCTCTGTATGCTCTTTGAATGACATGGAAGGGACATTGGGTTTCCTTTTCATTGTACTGGCATTTTGTATTTAAATGAGTATATAACTAGGCCAATGGTGTTGCCAGTGGGTTTGAATGTTGTTCCTCTGTTGGCTGTGGCCGTGAGGAAGGAGACACAGGAGATTGCAGGTGCTGGGATCTGGAGCAAGAGTCTGCTTGAGGAACTCGGTGGGTTGAGCAGCAAATGTGGTTTGGTGACGGCGGGGGTTGGGGGAGAAACACATTGTCAACATTTCAGGTCAAAACCCTGCATCAGGACATTTCATTAGATAGGAGCTAGGAGAAGTTGGTTTTTGGTTAACAGTTGTGCTTAGGTTTAGAAACTTAAAATTAACCCCTTCCATCTTGTTGCAATAAATGAACACACTTTACTCAAGGAATTGAGAGCTTTTTTGGTCGTCGCTCATATATTTTGAATTCCTAATCGCTCTGGATTGGGCACCAGAGAGCCAAGATATTTCTGATGCACAAAGCCTGCAGGATTTGTTCAAATGTGTTTAGGTTTAGTAAGTTTTCTGAATTGTTGTGGAAGTTAATGTGTTAATCCTATGCCATTCAGTTAGCCACTCTCACATGGGAGGAGTTCACATATTGTACCGGCAGCATTATCAATAAAGTTTAGTTGAAGGTCCTGCATAGCTGGCCTCTGGGGGGGAGGGGGGGGTTGTCTTATTCCTCAATAACGAAAACAACATCAATGAGTGCTTAAATATGGTTTACATTGCATCAAATAGATGGCTAATTTAAACTTTTATCTGAAGTTCTGGCAAGCAAGATGGCAGAAATACGTGAACAGAGGTAAGAAACAAGGTATTATTTGAGAATATATTGCTTGGGGCAGCCTTTCAATAGCCAACCTTTTCTGGGTCAATATCCACAGTTTTGAGGCTCAAGTTATTTGGTCAAGTTTTCTTGGACAAGCCCTACTGCTAGCAATCCCAGACTCTCAAAAAACATACTTTATTCCAGGCTCTCTTGTGAGAAAAATTTCTGGAAGGATAGAGGAAAAAGTTAAGTTCAAAGCTTCCTTGAAGAAATTGTACATCTCCACAGACTGCTGGGAATTTCTGTTCTGTAACTGCTCAAAGTGGAGAAGGAGCATTTGGGATGGTATTGAGAACCTTATGGCCATGCATCAGAAACACACAGATGCCCGCATAAGTGACATATGCCATCTCATAATCCATCTAGCATCCACCAACTACCATATGATTTGGCTGTCTCAGAACCCACAAAAATGCAATGGAAGCAAGTCGTGCATAATCTTGAAGGACCAGTGGTTTGGGACATGTATCACAAGTACAGCAACTTCTTGAAAGCATAGCAAGGAACTCTGAAGTCATTATTATTCACCAATGTGTTGTTTATGTGTCTCCAGATGGATTCTTGACTTTGTCATCAGGAGATCACAATCAGTGCACATTGCAGATAAGTCTCACTGACAGCCAACACATATGCACCTCAACAATGTATGCTTAGCTCACTGCTTTCATGACTGTGTGGCTGAACACAACTCAAGCATCATCTATAAATTTGCCGATGACGCCACAGTTGTTGTCAGAAGGTGGGATACAGGAGTGAAATCCATCGGCTGGTTGAGCGGTGTCACAACATTAACCTTGCACTCAACATCAGAAAGATTGATTGTAGACTTCAGGAGAACGCACAGCAGTCCTCATTGAGGGATCAGTGGTGGAAAGGGTGAAAAGCTTCAAGTTTCTCGGTGTCAACATCTCAGAGAATCTATCCGGGGCCCAGCATGTTGATGCAATCACGAAGAAGGCATGTTAGTGGCTATCCTTCATCAGGACTTTGAGGGGATCTAGTATATAACCAAAGATGCAAGCAACTTTCTACAGGTGCACCTTCGAGAGCAACCTGAGTGGTTGGGTCTAGTATGGCAGGGTCACTGCACAAGATCTTAAGAGGCTTCAGGGGTTTGTCAACTCAGTCAGCTCCATCATGGCACAACCCTCCCCACCTTTGAGGACATATTTCAAAAGGCAGTGCCTCAAGAATGCAGCATCTATCATTGAAGGGCCCTCTTCTCATTACTACAATCAGGGAGGAGGTCAGGAGACTAAGGACCTACTCTCATTGTTTTAAGTGCAGTTTTTTCTCCTCAGCCAGTAGATTTCTGAATGGTCTATGGATTTGTGAATGCTATCTCACTATTCCTCTTTTGAACTGTTTATTTATTATTGTAACTTGGAGTAATCTGTTATGCCTGTGCTGTACTGGTGCACAAAACAAGTTTCATGACTTATTCCTAATTCTGATGTTGTAGTTGTCTTTATCTTTCTAACCATTGCCACCTAACCACTCTCTTTATCCTAATTACCGCGTAAGGCTGAACCAGACCATTTAAACCTTAGCATTTGGTACCATTGCAAATGGATTCTCTGACTCTGCATCCTGTCTATTACCGACATTTCCTCCTGTCACTTCTGAATCTGTTATTTTCTCCCTTTATAAACCAGCTAATTCAAAGCTCAGCAAATCATATTATTCCAATTTCTTGTCATCCTATCCTTTGATTGCCAAACCTTGCTTCTGTTAATTTTATGTAAAGAGGGTTTCTTCTTTTTTGTTAACTAGCAGGAATGCTAATTTACTGATAACGAGAATGGTATTCCTTTGTAAACCAAATGGGGATTAATGTTCTTTCTTCTGAGTCTGTAAGCTTTTGTTGACGGGCTTTTGGGCAGATCGGCGCGAGGGGGTCGAGAGAGAGGACGCAATGCTCTAAGCTGGGCGAGGATCGGACCCCAAAGGGGGGTCCAAGGCCGGGAGATTCTCCGAGGACGGGGGGGGGGGGGGATGAAGCTAGATGTGCTTGGTTGACCACTCGGAGGGTCCTGAGCTGTTTGGAGAGTCACAGGAGTTCGGAGGGACCTGAGCTGCGAGTCGAGGAGTTCGGAGGGGATCGAATGGTGGCCAGAAGACTTCAGAAATTGAGCTCCAACGGCTGTGCACGAAGTGGTTTGGACTTTGATAAGTTTGGCGCCTTTTCTTTAATTTTCTCTTCATATATACTGTATCGTTATTAATCACTTAGTTATAGTAACCTTTATAAATTGTCCTCATTTAATCGCATATGGTGTACTGTCTGTTTTTGGGTGAGGCGGGGACATCACACAGCATCCACACCAGCTGATTACCCAGTTTGGCGGGGCTGAAGGCTGCTCCCCCTAGACAAGAACGAGCTGAGCGAGCCTGAGGCGACCCAGGGGGTTACATTTATTACAACCTCTTCTACGATCTGTAACCTTCACATTGACTGGTCACTCAGTGTATCCAATAACATGGCACTCTACTTTCACATGTTAACCAATAGCCAAATTTCATTTCCCAATTAGTTGATCCAAATTTGAAGCATTTTTACCCAATTCCAGCACTTTTACAATTAATAAATGTAACATATTCAAAGAGATTTTGCTTTTAATATAATAGTGATGTATTTTTCTCAGTTAAAGAGATTAAAATAGAAAGTACTTTTTTTTAAACCTCTTGTTATTCTTGCTGTTTGTGTACTCTAACCATTGGAGTGAACTTGGCCTTTGAAGTCTAACTTCTGACTTAGTTTAATTTTCTGAGAAAGCCACGGAAAATAATGGGAAGGTGGATGTGAATGGAGGTGCTTTCTGTGGGATTTGCAAAGGTATTTGGTAAGGATCTACAGAGGGAAATATAAGCAGGCTATGACTGGTTTATGTAGGTGTCTCTACTTTTCCTGAAACATTCACTTCATACCCAGCTCAACTTATGTACAACACATATGAACGAGCATTGGGGACAGCATTGGGATGGGTTTGCCGGTTGTTGGGAACTTGGTTTGTGACTCTATTTTGTATTTCTGAAATGTCTGGCTTGCAAACAGTTCACAGGAATGGATCCTGCCATAACTTGATGAGGGCCAATGTCAGTAAAAGAAAAGAGAAGCTTGCAGGAGGCATTGGGTAGCGAAGCACTGCTCTAGGCACCAGAGCGAGAGAGAGGTGAAGGAAATGGGCACATTTTGGGTTAGAATTTATCAAGGGGGAAATTGAAGTTTATTTTAGCACTAACAAGGAAAGGCATATTGCAAAACTTTCTTCATGGTGAGACACTAAATTCTATTGAAAAACAAGAGATTTAGTTGCTCATGCAATCTAATAAAAGTGAGCTGACAGATATTATAAACACTATTGTGCTAATTAGTTTGCAAATTAGAAGTGAGAAAGCAATGCCTCATTCATGCAGTCAGTTTCAGTTTTGGGTATTGAACTGATCTTGGAAGAGAAATCACACAAATTTGCCAGAATAATGCAAGGACTTAAAGGATACACTATGAAGATAAATTGTATTAACTTGTAATTAGAATTAAAATGGTTTTGGCATTTGGGTATCGACAGAGAAATAATTTCGCTAAATAGATAAATCAACATCATTAATTCCTTCCAGCTTGTCCTTGTCTCTACTTTTTTGAAAGAAGCAGAGAGGGCATCATGAACATTATGAAATTGTAAGTTCAGTGACTGCAGCTCTTTAAGGAGAGATATATATATCCTTATCTATATCCTACATACAGCAGACTTCAGTGGATGATCATTTGTCATAACTTACTGATAGTATTGTGGTTAAATATTGTTGAAATGCTGCATACGGTAATTCATGAATTTTGGCAGTGGCACAAGGGATATGTTGCCAACACACATGAAACCATCAGAATAATGTGTTGTTTGTATTAAATTTTCTTGCTGCATTCACTGGAGTCAGTAAAGCACAGCAGTAGTTATGGTAACTCCCTTTAAGCTTGTGGTGGTATTTAGAGTATTCATTATAAGCTTACTATGTAAATATGTTTCACCAAGGCTGACGCCGATGTGGTACTGAAGGACTAATTTATTTTCTGAGGGGGTAGTCATTTAGACCCAGGCTCTCTGTTCCCCCTCAGAAGGACATAAGCATGCCCAGATTACTATTTTTGAAGAGTAGGGGAATTTTTATGTTTCCTGGCCAATATTTAATTTTCAGTCATTGCCTGTGTATATGGTCATTATACTGTCTGGTTGCTGGGGTCTTGTTAGTGACTTAGCTTCTGTGTTTCCAACATTACTGAAATGACTGCATTTTTAAAAAAAATACTCAATGTGGTCTAAAGAATTTTGGGACATCTTGAGAAATACAAGGTGCTACATATGTATGTGTTGCTTCCTTTCTTATAATGGTGGTTGTATATCCTGGCACTAGTGGAGCAATAATAATACATTAAGGGCAATAATACAACATAATCTCTTGCCATGGCTGTGGGACTGGCTAACTAATGGCAAGCAAAGAGTTGGAGAAGTTTGAGATTGGCATTGAGTAACTAGTGGGTTGCCACAGAGATCAGTGCTGAATTTAGTCTTGGAAGATGGGACAAAGACTTATTTGCTACTGATACATAATAGGTTGGGTAGCAAGTTGTGAGGACAAGAACCTTCAAAGGATGTATTGGTTAGATTAGTGGGTATAATGTGGGAAAATGTGAAGTTATCAACTTTGAAAGGAAGAATGAAACAGCAATGTTATTTAAAATGGATTAAGCCCACAAAGTGTGGTGTGGCAAAGGGACCTAAGGGGTACTCCTACATGATGCCACAAGAATTATTATAAATATATGGCAACTAACTAGAATGGGTAGTGGGATTTTGGCAGTTTTATTTACAAGTAGGGTGGTGTATACACATAGGGACATTTTAGCACAAGGTGCTGGTTGAAGTCAACAAAGGGCAGCAGATGGAATCTGATAGGAAAGGAGGGTGGAGCAGAGCACAGAATCAAATACAGGAGGTGGGGTGGGCAGACAGGTACAGTAAGGGGATGGGTCCCAGTGGAAGGAGCTTGTGGATGATGGGCAGATAGAGGAAGAGAACAAGCAGTGTGATAAGCAGCTGGGTAGAAAAAGGGATGGGGTGAGGGGAGCAAGCTACCTATCACCTCCCAACCTCTGTTACTATTAACTCTCTTTCCTCCTCCGTCTGCATGTCACACCTCTTCAACTGGATCTACTATTTGCTTGCCATTTCTTGCCCCCATCCCTTCTCCTCACCTCTTTATACTGGTCTTCTTCCCTCTGTTTCTCAGTCCAGGTGATGGTCCCCAACCAAAAACATTGACTGCCAGTTTCTATCCATGGATTCTGCCAAGCACAGTGAGTTTCTCCAGCTGTTTGTTTGTCGCTCCTGATTCCAGCATTTTTAGTCTCTTGCCTCTTCATTGTCTCCTCGTGTGACGGAGTTGATGAATGAGCCAAGTCTGAGCACTGCACTTAATGGAGTTTGGAAGAATGAAAGGTGATCTTAAGAAAGCAGAGGATTCTGAAAAATGACAGAGAGGATGCTAAATGAATGTTTTATTTGGTGTGAATATTGAGAATTGGATGGTATTTCTGTTGAAAATGAGAAGAAATTTCTTCAGAGTGTCATAAATCTCTGGAATTTTCTACCCCAGACTGACAAGAGTTGCTAAAAATATTTAAAGTGACAGACATGTATGTATGAATTACAAGGAATCAAGATGCACGAAGACCAAGGAGGAAATGGTTTTGAGGCCAAAAATGGGATCTACTATGGTCTGGTGGAAAGATAAAGCAGGAATAAGGGGATAAGTGGTCTAGTCATACTCCTGTTCATAGGTCAAATTACTAAAAAAAAACTTATGGCGACAGTTGATAAGTTGGTTCATTATTTTGTCACATGTACTGATGTTCAGTGAAAAGCTTGCGTTGCAAATCATCCAGACAGATCAATTCATCATAACCGTGCGTTGGAGTAGTTCAAGACAAAGCAACAAGAGTATTACAGTACAGAGAGAGTACGATGTAGGTAGACAGTCCAGTGCAAAGTCATAACAAGGTAGGTTGTGAATTCAAGAGTCCGTCTTAACATTTCAGAGATCCGTTCAGTGTCTTCCTTATCACAACAGGATATAACCGGTCCTTGAGCCTGGTGGAATGTGATTTCAGGTTTTTATATTTTCTGCCAGGGAGAAGAGAGTAGGTGGGATTCTTGATTAATGCTGACTGCTTTACTGAGACAGTGAGAAGTGGCAATAGTGCATGGAGGGGAAACTGGTTCCATGATATGCTGAACTGTGTCAGCTCTCTACCGTTTCTTGTGATTATGGTCAGTGCAGTTGCCATAGCAAATGATGATAATATGGTGGAGGATAAATTATTGATTGATTCAAACATTTAAGCTGTAGAAGAAGGCTGAGGAACTGGTATCCGCAGAATCAAGGGTAAATACAGGTTGTTTTCTAGCTCTCTACTTGGTGTTACTCTGTCCGCTGAAATGTCTGGCATTCTGTCATGTGAGACAGTGGCACATCTGGTTCAATAAAAAAAATTGGATGTTTTGGTACTGTATCAATGGTATGATTGAACGGGGAAGCTTGTAATGGGTGATGAGAGACCTGTTTGCAAGCTAGGCAGTTTGACCCACACACTGCATCAGGTTAAGTTCCCCATGCCCTTACCCAGGTGTTTATTTGCTCTTGGAAGAGGCTTCAGATTTTATTCTTAAAATTCTCTTGAATTTGAAGCTTACATTATTTTTTGGAGTGTATCTATTTTGCTATTTACCAAAAAGGAATCAGAATCAGGTTTAATATCACCAGCATATGTCTCAAAGTTTGTTAACTTTCTAGCAGCGCAATGCAAAACATAATAATAGAAAAAACGTACGCGCGTGTGTGTATGAGAGTGTGTGTATATGTTTTAGTTAAATAATTAGTGCAAAACAGAAATAAAAAAAAGCAGTGACCAGTGGTGTGTCTCAGACCCCTACTGTTCTGGGACCCCCTACTCTGTGAATTTTATAAGTGACCTAGATGAGGAAGTGGAGGGATGGGTTAGTAAGTTTGTTGATGACAGAGGTTGGAGGTGTTGTGGACAGTGTGGAGGGCTGTCAGAGGTTACAGTGGGTCATTGATAAGATGCAAAACTGGGCTGAGAAGTGGCAGATGGAGTTCAACCCAGATAAGTGTGAAGTGGTTCATTTTGGTAGGTCAAATACCGTGGCAGAATATAGTATTAATGGTAAGACTCTTGGCAGTGTGGAGGATCAGAGGGTTCTTGGGGTCCGAGTCCATAGGACGCTCAAAGCAACTGTGAAAGTTGACTCTGGTTAAGAAGGCGTACAGTGTATTGGCCTTCATCAATCGTGGGATTGAGTTTCGGAGCTGAGAGGTAATGTTGCAGCTATATAGGACCCTGGTGAGACCCCATTTGGAGTTCTGTGCTCAGTTCTGGTTGCCTTACTACAGGAAGGATGTGGAAGCCATAGAAAGGGTGCAGAGGAGATTTACAAGGATGTTGCCTGGATTGGGGAGCATGCCTTGTGAGAATAGGTTGAGTGAACTCAGCCTTTTCTCTTTGGAGTGACAGAGGATGAGGGGTGACCTGATAGTGGTATACAAGGTGATGAGAGGCATTGATCATGTGGATAGTCAGAGGCTTCTTCCCAGGGCTGAAATGGTTGCCTCAAGAGGACACAGATTTAAGGTACTGGGGAGTAGGTACAAAGGAGATGTCAGGGGTAAGTTTCTTACTCAGAGAGTGGTGAGTGCATGGAATGGGCTGCCGGCAACGGTGGTGGAGATGGAAATGATAGGGTCTTTTAAGAGGCTTTTAGATAGGTACATGGAGCTTAGTGAAATAGAGGGCTATAGGTGAGCCTAGTAATTTCTGAGGTAGAGACGTGTTCGGCACAACTTTGTGGGCCGAAGGGCCTGTATTGTGCTGTAGGTTTTCTATGTTTAAATCAGATGGTAGAGGGGAAGATGATGTTTCGGAATCATTGTGTGTGCCTTCAGTCTTCTGTACCTCCTTCCTGATAGTAACACTGAGAAAAGGACATATCCTGGGTGCTGGGGGTCCTTAATAATGGACGCTGCCTTTCTGAGACACCGCTCCTGAAGATGTCCTGGATAATATGGGATCTAGTGCCCATGGAGCAGGAGGAGTTTGAATCATTCTGGTGGACTGGACTTCCAAAATAATTTTGATACAGACATTTACCTGTCAAAGAATATGTCATAATTACTTTGGAAAAGCAGTGATTCAAACTGATTGGATTGTTTTTACAGTGGTAGTGGTGGCAGGCTTTATTGTAGCTTTATTATATGCCTTTCTCTACTGCATCACCCAAGCATCTTCTCCAGCTTGTAACTAGCCAGTGTTGCACCCTCCGTGAGCATGAACTCCCTCCCGTGAACTTTTAATGCCTGACTGATCTCATTTTTATTCATTCTCAAAACCAAAGGGAGAACCGGTATTCCCCCAAGAGCTTTGAGCCTTTTCACATTCTGTGAAAGTTTCCAAGAGTCAACAGATTGCATTCCAGAATAGTGATTTGGTCCTCTGTTTCAGAAAGAGAATGTTGTTCTTGCTTTGCCTTGTAGAATGCTTTCAGAGTAACAATTTAGAATATTTGCTGATTGTGTGGTAATCATACCAGCATTATTTTAGTGATTTTTGTAGAATCTTTGGGACCTTTATAAAAATTATTGCTTGGTGATTTGCTCTGCAAGTATTGATATTTCCTGCTTCTCATTAATATTTGCCATGCTGCAGCATGTATCTTATAAAATATTGTTATCTGATCTACATTGGTACATTTCTGTTCAGATGCTTGACTGACTAGAATGCTTGGAAATTATTTAGTGGTGTATTTTACAGGCAGAGTATTGCTTAGGACATTGATTCTAAATTTTGTGCTGAGTAGAAAGGAATTGATAACCTAAAATCTCTGTTTGAACAGAATATGGCTCAGTCAGAAATTCTAACTACGAACGAGAAACTATTTATATATCAACACTAAAATTTATTAAGGTGCTTAATTACAAGGTATTAATTAAAATATTAAAGGAGAAAAAGGGATAAAATGAAGTTTCAGGTGATGATGCTGGGGGTCCTTAATGATGGATGCCACCTTTTTGAGGCATCGATTGTGAGGGTGTGCTCGATGCTGGGGAGGTGAGTGCCCAGGATAGAGCTGGCTGAGTTTGCATTCTCTGCATTCTTCAGCTGCTAAATCTCAGCACCCTTGACTTCCTAATTCTCTTTTCTTTCTCTTTAGGATACTAGTCTCCCCACCATCAAGAGCACCTTCACAATCGATGCCTCAAAATGGTGGCATCTGTCATTAAGGACCCCCATCACTCAGAGCAGATTTCTGAACAGTCCATGGACCCATGAACACTACCTCACAATTTTGCTCTCTTTTTCCCCTACTTGTTTATTTTTTAATGTAACTTACAGTATTTGTAGATATTGCAGTGTACTGCTGCCTCAACACAACAAATTTCACGACATATGCCAGTATTACTAAACCAGAGTCTGATTAATTGCAGGAGTTTAGTGCTCTTGGAATTGTGTTTGTTAGAGATAGCCGTGAAAATATTGAAAGTGGAGATTCTTAACTGGGTGCCATTGTCAGTCAGAAAGTTCAGCTTTGTTCAATGATATGAGGTAGCATTCAGACAGCAGCATTTTGTATGGCTTTATATTTATAAAGTTGTTTACAAGACTGAACAGGTAAACTAAGGACATAGATGAACATTTTTAACACAGAGCCCAACAGTGTTGTTAATATAGAAATGTTGTCTTAATAGTCATAGAACACGACAGCACAGAAACAGGTTCTTCAGGCCATCTAGTCCTTGCCAATCTCTTAGTCTACCTAGTCCCATCAATTTACACCCTGAATATAGACCTCCATAAACTGTTCAAATTTCTCTTAAAGGTTGAAATCGAACCAGCATCCATCACTTTCACTGGCAACTTGTTCCACACTCTCACCACTCTCTGAGTGAAGAAACTCCCCTTAAACATTTCACCTCCCACCCTTTTAACCAATGACCTTTAATTCTAGTCAAGCCCAACCTCAGAAAGAGCCTGCTTGCATTTACCCTTACTGTACCCCTCTCAATTCTATTTATCTCTATCAGATCTCTCTTCATTCTTCTACACTGCAGGGAATAAAGTCCTAATTTATTCAGCCTTTCCCTGTAACTGAGGACCTCTAGTCCTGGCTCCATCTTTGTAAATTTTCTGTGCTCTTTCAATCTCATTGGCATCTTTCCTGTAGCTAGGTGACTAAAACTGCACAGAATATTCCAACTGAGTCCTCACCAACATCTTCTACATATCCAACATAACATCCCAACTCCTGTACTCAGTACTTTGATTTATGAAGGCCAATGTGCCAAAAGCTTTCTTCATGACCCTATCTACCTGTGATACCACTTTCAAGGAATTATGGATCTGCATTTCTAGATTCCTTTGTTCTATTGCACTCCTCAGTACCAGGCCACTTACTTAGTTTGTCCTGGCAAAGTGCAATGCCTGACACTTGTCTACATTAACTTCTATCTGCCATTTTTCATCCCAATTTTACAGCTGATTAGATTCCACTGCATAATTTGTTAGTCTTCCTTCTTATCTTGGTGTCATCCACACATTTGCTGCTCCAGTTTACCACATTACCATCCAGATCATTGATATGGATGACAAACATCAAATGACCAGTGCCTATAGGAACAATATTCACAGGCCCCCATCAGGTTATCGATCTACTACCACTCTCTGGGTTCTCCTGGGAAAACATTGTCTAATCCAATTTATTACCTCTTCATGACAGCCAAGTGACTGAACCGTCTTGACCAACCTCCCATACAGAACCTCGTCAAAGACTTTGCTAAAGTCCACGTAGACAACATCTACCACCTTGCCTTCATCAATTTTCCTGGTAACTTCCTTGAAAAACTTCATAAGTTTGGTTAGACATGACCTACCATGCACAAAGCCTTGTGACTTCCCTTAATCAGCCCCTGTCTGTCCAAATACTTATAAATCTGGTTTCTAAGAATACCTTACTACAAAGGTCAGGCTCATCGGCCTATAATTCTTGGCTTATTCTTAGAGCCTTTAGCTATCCTCAATCTTCTGGCACCCCCCCCCCCCCGCCCCCATGGCTAAGGATGTTTTAAATATTTCCCCTAACTCCTGCATTTTTTTTGCTTGGGCCTTTCACATTGTCTGAGGGAGCACCTTGTGTCAGGCCCTGGAGATTTATCCATCAAGACAGCATCCTCCTCTCTAATCTCTTCCTGTTCCATGACATCCTGCTTGTTTGCTTCACTTCTATAGACTCTTGAGTCCATCTCCTGAGTAAAGAGATGTAAAAATTCAATTTAAGATCTCCCCCTTCTCTTTCAGCTCCATGCATAATGACCACACTGATCTTCCAGAGCACCAGTTTGCCCATGCAATCCCTTTGCTCTTAATACATCTATAGATGCCCTTAGGATTCTCCTTCACCTTGTCTGCTAAAGCAAACTCATGCCTTCTTTTAGCCCTCCTGATTTCCTTAGTGTTTTCATGAATATCTTATACTCTTCCAGTTCCTCATTTGATTCTTCCTGCCTGTCTTTAGTTAATTAAGACACTAATTAAATATGAAGCCCAGTTCTACATGATGGAAACTGCAATAGCTCGTAAAAACTGTTTTCTGATATTGTGGCAATGAAGGAATGTGATTTTATTCATTTAACATGGGAGCATAATAAAAGAAGGCTCTCGGTTTCCTATCCCCAACAAGTCGAGGCCCCCGCCCACGGGAAAATCTGCTTCATGGTGCACATCGGATGAAGCAAATAGCATGATCTCATTGGTGTTAGCATCCAGTGAATTTGAATACTGACTCAAGAATCTGAGGCAATTGTGTACATGTTTGCTTTGAAGGAATAAGAACAAAGAGCCATTTTATTCAGGATTCAATTAAGGGAAGTGTTTTCAAAGATTTGATCATTGAGATTTTCACTAGACATGATCAGTGGAAAGAGATTTATTTGTTGACAGTTAGAAAACAAACTAAACTAATTTATTCTTTATTTTCAGTTAATCTGTAGACTGACATGATAGGTTAAAGTACAGCATTTTGTGATTGATGTGACGTTTTGGAATCCTTGTGTGCTTTAGTTTGGTCATCTATTTGACTTAGAAGTCACAATTTAAAATACTTATTAACCCTGAGGATTCTCATCACTGTTACAGCATGCTAGTTTACATAACCACATTTGTAAAGAGAAGCTTTTGACTTGTTGAAGCAATGAAACATTGACTGAAGATTAAAGCCTTTTAAGGTTTTTTTGCAGGTTAACATTTCCTAACACTCAGTTACTGTTTTGAAACTTATTAGATGAACAGCTGAAGAAAAAGATTGAATTTTAAATGTTTGCCTGAGTGCTTTACGCAGAGACCTTTTATGTGAAAACCCAGATAACTCAAGCTGTCGTTTATGTTCCACTTGATTGTCCTGTCAATGTAGCTATTAATTCTCTAGGAACTCTATTGTGATTGATGTAGAGGGGAAGAAGCTGTTCCTGAATCATTGAGTACATGCCTTCAGGCTCCTGTACCTCCTCCCTGATTGTAGCAATAAGAAGAGGCCATGCCCTGGGTGATAGAGGTCGTTAATGATGGAGGACATTTTTGAGGTGCCATTTCTTGAAGATGTCCTGCATGCTGGTGAGGCTGGTGCTCATGATGGACCTGACTGAGTTCACAGCTTTCTGTAGTTTATTTCAATCCTGTCCTGTGCTCCCCCTGCACCCCTCATACCAGATGGCGATGCAGATTCCACAGTATGGCTGTAGAAATTTGCAAATATCTTTGGAGACATTCCAAATTTCCACAACTCCTAATGAATTGAAGCCACTAGCAAGCCTTCTTTGTAACGGAGTTGACACGTTGTGCCCTGGATAGATCTTCAAAGTTGATGACAGTCAGGAACTCGAAATAGCTCACCCTTTTCACCAAAGATCCTTCGATGAGGACTATATTTTCCATAATCTTTCCCTTTTCTGAAGTCCACAATCAATTCTGTTGGCAAATGTTGGTAAAACCTTGGTCTGCTTCTTTAATGCACTTATTTTTACCTACTTTATACCTTGCTATAGTAACCATATAACTTGCTTTTCATCCAGTTAAAAGTCACTTTTTTTCTTATTTGCATTTTTGTCACGTTTGTTTCTTCCTACTTATTTTTCCCAGCATTAACAGCATGGTATCGGGCCCATTCAGCCAACAGGTCAGTGCTGCCCAATTACACACATGTGGCCAATTAAACTACTGACTGGAATGTCCTTGGAATGTCGGAGGAAATAGGCCACCCAATGAAAAGCCACACAATCACCGGGAGAATGTATAAACTCCCCACAGACAGCAGCAGATTTGAACCTGGGTCGCTGGGCCTGTAGTGGCGCTACAATAACCACTATGTTACTGTGTCTCCCCCGAATAAAAACACTTTTCATCAGTAACATCTTAATTCTGAGGCATTCTCTCATGCATTCAGCACCAATACAGACAGACTTGTATTTTTTGTGTTGGATTTCAAGGTTTTATGTTTTTTTTCAAATAGGCCGTTGGCCCTGGCCAGGCCTTTGTACCTGACACCTCTGAATCGGGTTATTTGAGAGTGGGGTCATTGAGGAAGGCCAGTGACTACTTTTTTTTTGGAGTTGTCATGGTGATATTAGTTAGACTTTATTTCAGGGCAGGTATTATGAAAATAGTACATTTCTCTCCAATTCAGCAGGTTGTCAAATTAACTAGCAGCTTCACTTATCAGTATTCTGTGTTCTGGCAGGCGTGAGAAATGCTCGGTGTGGTGTAATGTTTCTCACTTGTTTCTGTTTCAGTTACTTTGTTAACAAAGCCATTAAAATTCAGATTTCAGGCTGTTCGAAGCCTCTACCTGATGCTCATAACCAGAGATTCTTTTTGTTTACTGTGCCTTGCCATTCCTCCCCTGCTAGTCCTTCCCTCCCCTCCCCTCACCTCCCCACAAATACCTCCCCCCTGCACCCGCATTCCTCCCACCGTACACCACCCCACAAACCAGGTCTTCAGGGCTGCCTCTGGAGATCCAGTGCATCTTTCATATCTGCCAACTTGGTGCATATATTGTACCTGGACTAAATGTACAGCACTGCTGTTGTGGACAGGTGATATTGGATGATTTGATAATGCGGGTCAGATGTCCATTCACTTATCTCTGAGCAAATATTTTAAACTGACCTTTTGGTTATACACATTGCTGTCTTGAGAGATCTTCCTTTGCACAACTTGGCTGTTACTTTCAGTCTTGTCTCTTTTTACTTCCTTTGCCTTTGGGCCGTTCTTTTGTTGAGGTATTTTAAATACTATCTTTTCATTGGGGAAGAAGTTCACTTGGTCTAATTCTTCTGGATTGTTTCCTGTATGGAGGCCCTTGTATGTGGTATCAGGGTCTGACTTGTCCATTGTCTTTCATGATTTATATGATTATTTCACAATTATATCAGCTTCTAATACCACGATCTAAAATCTGATTGAGATCTCTGAAATAGATGGTTTGTACTTGCTTTCTGTTAATGAAGGAGAAATACTCCTGATCTCAGGCTGCTTGGGTGATGTTGTGTTCTTTCCTGAATTTCCATTGGTATAGAGAGCAGCTGTTGTAGACATACAGTTCTTGAGCTCTGATAGATGAGATTGCGGGTTAAAGTTCAACCAAATGCAAGACATGGCACATCTTTTTAGCTCTTCTTATTGGCCCTGAATGTCGTTAAGATTGACCAAAATTTGGTGTGCTTTCCATGGGGCTTTTAGTATAGCATCAACTAAAATGAATTTCCTGCAGCTTTTGGGTACCTGAGCAAGTCATTAAAGCAGATTGCCTTTTTCATGTTGACAATTTTTTTCCCACTTCCCTGTGTGCAGACAGTATTTTGTAAATAACTATAATCTTTAGGAATGCAATGACTGGGATTCCTCTTAGTTGTTGATGCGTGGATGGATTGAATCTCAGGAAGAAATTCTTGTCAGAAAGATCGTAAGGATAAATTAACAGAATCAGGTTTATTATCACTGGCATGTGACATGAAATTTGTTAACTTAGCAGGAGCAGTTCAATGCAGTACATAAAATAGAAGAGAAAAAAACAAAAAATAGTAATAAAAAATAAAGAAGTAAATCAATTACAGTATATGTATATTGAATAGATTTTTTAAAACGTGCAAAAAACAGAAATAAAAAATATATTTTAAAAAATGATGTAGTGTCCAAGGGTTCAATGTCCATTTAGGAATCGGATGGCAGAAGGGACGAGGCTGTTTCTGAATCGCTGAGCTTGTGCCTTCAGGCTTCTGTACCTCCTACCTGATGGTAACAGCGAGAAAAGGACATGCCCTGGAGGTACTTAATAATGGATGCTGTCTTTCTGAAACACTGCTCCCTGATTCAACACAATCATCCCTCAGAAACTGATTGGAAAGCTGAGCCTACTTGGCCTGAACACCTCCCTCTGCAACTGGATACTAGACTTCCTGATTGGGAGACCTCAGTCAGTCCGGATCAGGAGCAGCATCTCCAACACCATCACTGAGCACAGGAGCCCCTCCAGGACTGTGTGCTCAGTCCACTGCTGTTCACTCTGCTGACCCACGATTGTGCTGCAACACACAGCTCGAACCACATCATCAAGTTCGCCAATGGTGGACCATGGTGGGTCTCATCAGCAAGAACGACGAGTCAGCTTACAGAGAGGAGGTGCAGCAACTAACAGACTGGTGCAGAGCCAACAACCTGTCTCTTAATGTGAACAAAACAAAAGAGATGGTTGTTGACTTCAGGAGGGCACGGAGCGACCACTCCCCGCTGAACATCCACGGCTCCTCTATAGAGATCGTAAAGAGCACCAAATTTCTTGGTGTTCACCTGGTGGAGAATCTCACCTGGTCCCTTAACACCAGCTCCATAGCAAAGAAAGCCCAGCAGCGTCTCTACTTGTTGCGAAGGCTGAGGAAAGTCCATCTCCCACCCCCCCATCCTCATCACATTCTACAGGGGTTGTATTGAGAGCACCCTGAGCAGCTGCATCACTGCCTGGTTCGAAAATTGCACCATCTTAGATCTCAAGACCCTGCAGCGGATAGTGAGGTCAGCTGAGAAGATCATTGGGGTCTCTCTTCCTGCCATCACGGACATTTACACTACACAAAGGATCATTGGACGGGAGGTCCTTTCCCTTCTCCAGCTCTGTATCCCTTTTGCCAATCACCTTTCCAGCTCTCAGCTTCACCCCACCTCCTCTGGTCTTCTATCATTTCACATTTCCCCCTCCCCCTCCTACTTTCAGATCTGTTACTATCTTTCCTTACAGTTAGTCCTGACGAAGGGTCTCGGCCCGAAACGTCGACAGTGCTTCTTCCTATAGATGCTGCCTGGCCTGCTGTGTTCCACCAGCATTTTGTGTGTGTTGCTCAATATGTTGGGACCAGGTTAGGTACTTGGAGATCTTGACACCCAGGAATTTGAAACTGCCCACTCTCTCCACTTCTCATTCCTCTGAGGAATGGTATGTGTTCCTTCGACTTACCTTCCTGAAGTCCACAATCAGCTCTTTTCTCTTACTGACATTGACTGCCAGGTTGTTGCTGCGCCACCACTCCACCAGTTGGCATATATCGCTCCTATACGCCCTTTCATCACCACCTGAGATTCTACCAAGAATGGTTGTATTGTCAACAAATTTATAGATGGTATTTGAGTTATGCCTAGCCACACAGTAACGTATATTTAGAGAGAAGAACAGTGGGCTAAGCACACACCTCTGAGGTGTGCCAGTGTTGATTGTCAACAAGGAGGGGATATGTTATCACCAATTTGCACAAATTGTGGTCTTCTGGTTAGGAAGTCAAGAATCCAGTTGCAGTTGGAGGTTCAGAGGCCCGGGTTCTGAAACTTCTCAGTCAGGATTGTGGGAATGATATTAAATGCTATTAATGATATTAAATGATATTAATTATAGTCGATGAACGGCATCCTGAACACTTGAACTTTGGTCCAGATTTGTTTGTCTTCAATAAGAATATTGGTCTAAGTTGGTTCCTATAGATATATATCCATGTATTGTCATGGAATAGGAGGCAGCAATTTGACCAATTCAGTCTATGTCAATTCACTAAACAGTCTTGTTCTTCCACTAATTTTCCTATTACCTGTTTTATTCATGTTCCCATCAACCTCCTACTGATTCTACCACTCACTCACAGCTTAAGTGTAATTTACAGTGGTCAGTTAACTTGCTACATGTCTTTGGGACATTTGAGGAAACCAGAGTATCTGACGGAAACCCATCTTGTCCCTTAAACTGCGTGCAAACTCCATACATTCATCACCGGATTGAGCCTGGATGACTGAAAGAGCCATGCTCTACGAGTTGCAGTTCTGCACCACGGCTCTGTCGTGCTTACTGTTGCTCTTCCAGTGCAGGCCTTTCATTAAAGGCTGGCTGGTTGCATAAACTCTGTGTGTGGGTTGAGGATTATTGCATACCTGTCTAATCCATTTGCCAGTGCAGGTGGAGCGAACAATTTCAGATAGCTCTGTCATGTAAAAGTAGCTTGGGAAATGGAAATGTCACGATACTATTATGCAGACTCAGTGGTAGGACACAATGCTGAGATGTATCACATTATTTCAACTAGAGAGGATTGAATTAGTTTAATTGATCAGTGCTTTGTACACACTTTAGTACAACCTTTTGCTTATCTCCCCTATCATATTGAGTAGTACTGACTTCCTAACCAGTATTAAATAGTCTTTGGAATGATTTGGTAATAACCATTTTGTCCTTTTGGGGTTCACTGTCGAAATGGCAGTCCACGGCCTCCTCTGCTGTCACAACGAGGCCACACTCAGGTTGGAGGAGCTATACCTTATAATTCCATCTGGGTCGCCTCCAACCTGATGGCATGAACATTGATTTCTCTGATAATTCCCTCCCCCCTTCACCATTCCCCATTCTTGTCCCCCCCCCCACCTTATCTCCTTACCTGCCCATTATCTCCCTCTTGTGCTCCTCCCCTTTCTCTTTCTCCCATGGAATTTTATACTCTTCCATCAGATTTCCCTCTTCCAGCACTTTATCTCTTTCACCAATCAACTTCCCAGCTTTCTACTTCACCCCTTCCCCCTCTCCTGGTTTCACCTGTCACCTACCACCTTGTACTTCTTCCTCCCTTCCTCACCTTCTTACTGTGCTCTCTCATTTTTCTTTCCAGTCCTGACGAAGGGTCTCGACTCAAAGCATCGACTGTTTACTCTTTTCTATCGCCTGCTGAGTTCCTCCAGCGTGTGATTTGCAGTATGATGACTCGCTTCATTGATAATAAAGTTCTTTATTTGCAAAATAAAACTCTTTAAAAAAAAAATTCCTAATCTTTGTTCTGTCTCTCTAAATTAATTTCATACTTTTGGTTCCTTCCATCCCTCAATATTTAATGATAGCATATACTGTTCCTTTGAACATTGGAGCAATGTCTTAAAGCCTTTGGCAAAAAAGGATTGAAATCAAAATTATTTTGTATGGTAAATTAACTACATTAATTTGTCAACTATATTTGAATTGAGAAGGTGGGAATGACATATCAGTTCACAATTATTTCTCCTTAGATAGAGAATGGTCAATTTCCTCCTGTTGAGCTTCCATTAATACCAGACAGACCCACAACCCCACAATATCTTCCTTCAGTGGGATGGTGACCGTAGTATGATAAACATTTTAAAATAATCTCACAAAATTATCTTTCCTTTAGGGGTTCAATATCATCAATTACTGAAAGTATAATTCTGTATAAAAATGGAGAATTTAAGCCTCCCCACTCACTGTGGGAAGGAGTGATACTTTGCTGCCTGTGGGCCGTTGAACCGTTGAGCTGAACAAGGGTTTTTGATGGATCATGGTCTGTCTGCGGGGGTGGGGGGGGAGGCTTTGCTATTGTTTGCATGGTGGGTGGTGGGGCGGTCTGTTGCTTTTTTCTGGAGCAAGTGTAGGGGGGAGAGTTGATGCTTTGCTGCTGCTTGTGCATGGGAAGGGGAAATGGGAGGTTTTGGTGATTCTGTGGTTTTCTTGTTATTCATTTTTTGTTTTTATTTTCCTGTTTCATGGTTGACTGAGAAGAGTAAGAATTTCAGGTTGTATACTGTATATGTTCTCTGATATTAAATGGAACCATTTAATTTGTTCATGGTGTATAATATAACCTTAATTTTGTTTTGGTCTTATATACTATAGTGTGAAGTCAGCTGCAGAGCTGTTCAGTACTACTGTTGTTGAATTGCATTTTATTAATCTTTCATAATATCCATGCAATCAATTTGCTACCCATTCCTTTTGCTCAATGAAGACAAATCCATTAAGCTAGTGTATTTACCTCTCCATCATCTGAAAAATTAATTAGGTATTTATCTAACCTCAATGGTTAGGTGAATTCTTAAATTAATAATCATACTGTCATTTTGAGTCCAGAAATCTATTTATTTTAATGTGGATTAATTTTAATATGCCTACAGCTAAATGCTAGGTTTAATTAGTGCCATCAAGCACTTAGATAACATATAATTAGGTCACACAAAATGGAGTTCTATGTTTTTTCAGTTCTCTGCAGGCTAAGTTTGATATCCCAATCTGTGTTGGATTATTTAATCTTGAATGTTGGCTGTAGTTGCCTGCAAATATGAAGAGGTTTCGAGTTTGATAAGAAAACTGAAACTGTGAGAGGGAAAATATCTGTTGTGTAGATGTAAGCGTGAGGTGTTGTAGGGGAGTAAGAAGAGGTGTTTATGATGAGGTGAAATCCTCAATGTAATTTTTCAATTGAGTTTCCTTTTTGAGAAATATTTTGGTAGCTGTACTTGCTGCATTGGATAGATTGTCATCAGGGCATCTTTGGTGCACTGCATGTTCCATGTATCTCATTGTTTTATGAAGATATATAATGTGAGTCAAAAAGTTAAGGAATATTAAATTTAGTTTGTAGTGAAAGGTTTGTTTTTATGGTTTTAGTCACTGGGAGTTACCTATATATATTGAAACATTGATTATTGATCAGACATTGATAGGATGCAGAAGTGGGCTGAAAAGTGGCAGATGGAGTTCAATCCGGAGAAGTGTGAGGTGGTACACTTTGGAAGGCCAAACTCCAAGGCAGAGTACAAAGTAAATGGCAGGATACTTGGTAGTGTAGAGGAGCAGAGGGATCTGGGGGTACGTGTCCACAGATCCCTGGAAGTTGTTAAGAAAGCTTATGGAGTGCTAGCTTTCATAAGTCAAGGGATAGAGTTTAAGAGTTGCGATGTAATGATGCAGCTCTATAAAACTCTGGTTAGGCCACACTTGGAGTACTGTGTCCAGTTCCTCTCGCCTCACTATAGGAAGGATGTGGAAGCATTGGAAAGGGTACAGAGGAGATTTATCAGCATGCTGCCTGGTTTAGAGAGTATGGATTATGATCAGAGATTAAGGGAGCTAGGGCTTTACTCTTTGGAGAGAAGGAGGATAAGAGGAGACATGATAGAGGTGTACAAGATATTAAGAAGAATAGATAGAGTGGATAGCCAGCGCCTCTTCCGCAGGGCACCATTGCTCGGTACAAGAGGACATGGCTTTAATGTAAGGGGAGGGAAGTTCAAGGGGGATATTAGAATATTAGAGGAAGATTTTTTACTCAGAGAGTGGTTGGTGCGTGGAATGCACTGCCTGAGTCAGTGGTGGAGGCAGATACACTAGTGAAATTTAAGAGACTATTAGACAGGTATATGGAGGAGTTTAAGGTGGAGGGTTATATGGGAGGCAGGGTTTGAGGGTCGGCACAACACTGTGGGCGAAGGGCCTGTACTGTGCTGTACTATTCTATGTTCTATGTACTGTAGCTTGCCAAACAAACCAACTTGAAAATCAAGATGAGCAGCACTTATAACTTTTGATGATAGTTTCTGGAGTGCATCCCATCTTTGGTTTGATTATCTATTTCACCATATAAATTGTAAAAGCTCACTGCTCAACACATGTTTGCTTTGACTAAAGGATCGAGCTGTCAGATGAAGTTAGCATCATCTAACATGGAAGGTGGGAAGGACGTCATGGTTTAGCGTCTGAAATGTAAGAAAATTTAGCTTTGAAAATATTAAGCAACGTGCAAACTTGAAAATTTTAAAATTAGTAAATTGTGAGAACAGGAAACAGGGATGCTGGTGTCAACAAGTATGAGTCAAAATTAATTCTGATCTGAACAAGAACAGAGATCTTTGGTCACCTTCTGATCTACCAGCCTCTGCAGTCAATGGATCATTTCTGCCATCTCCAACAAGATTCCTCCAACTGGCATATATTTTCACTACTTACCCCTCCCCCACCACCACTTAGGCATTTGAAGAAATCGGTCGCTTATGGTAACCTTATGGTTTACTTTTTTTGACACCTCCATCCATCCTGATCTGATGGTGACATGACAGACTGCAGATAATGGAAATCATGCCCCCCTCCCATGTGACAGGGATAGGGTTCCCTTTGTCCTCACTAACCAACTCGTAAGCCTCTGCAACCAACACATTATTTTTCGTAAAACCCGCTGTCTCCAGTAGGATCCCTCCACTCACTGCCTTCTCTTGCTAAGCCAATGCTGAATCCAATTTACTACTTCATCCTGAGTGCCAAGTGACCTAACCATCTGCACACATGTGGGACTTTGTCAAAGGCTTATTCATTCCCCTCCGTAGATGCTGCCTGACCTGCTGAGTTCCTCCGCCACCTTTTGGCACTTTCCCATGCAGTGGCAGTGCGTGTAGTACACATCCTGTCACCTCTTCCCTCCCTTCACTTGCACTTCTTACAATCCACTGTACTCTATACTAAGTATGAAAATAGTGCAAGGGAACAGAAATTGTGTTGGCGACAGTATATTCACAGGGCATTGTTTCACAGATGCTTCAAGCCATTGTCTGGACTTGCCTAGAAACTTGGATGTTTTGTTAATTGATATTGAATAAAGAAAATTCATCATGGGCTATATCAGATTTTGAGGCAGTTAGCACCAAGTTTAAATTCCAGTTCTCTGTGAGTTGTTTACAACTCCAATCTTGATTTGTTAAACCAACAAAGGTTTTTTGGAATGGAGCCTGAGGGCTGTTTTGTTTAAGAGCTTTAATTAACATTTTTCTATTTGTGGGTTAGGGGAAAAAATGGTTTCTACATGAATCTAGCAGTTCTTTGTTTTCAGTGGCTGGGATAAACCAAAATGTGACAAGCTATTATGTCGATAATTTGAGCTTTTCTGTTGGTTGTGCCCACAGTTTTGAAATCTGCCTTGAGAAATCCTCAGTAATTACAGATATTTGTGTATTTGTGATTGGTCTCATTGGCATTTCGTTCAGTTTTTTAACTGGCCAATGGAGAGAAAAAATGCGGAGCATGTGTGGGTACTTGTGTATTTGTTTGAAGTGCAATAAGAGGAGCATTAGATTGCTCTACAATTCCCTTGTTTAGATTGTATTCTGTATTGTAGTGTAACATTTATAAACCTAGTTTTGTGTTCAGCTAACAGTTGCAGATTTATTGTAAATTACGCTAATTGAAAATATACACGAGTGTGGAAATATGCTCACAGCTACTAATTATGCATTTGCGTTGGCACTCTTGCCTAACTTTTCCAAATAGACCAGTCTGCCTGCAAGAAGGTATTCTTCTGACAGATGTCTGTAGATGCCTAAGGCAATTGTGAGCAAAAAATTTGGAAAAAAGAGACATTCTTTTAAATTCTAAAACCTGATAGTATTTTCATTTGCAGCTTTATGAGTTATCAAATAAAGTGTAAAGGTTACGGTTTTTTAAGGATGGGAGATAATCCAATGTTTGTTTATTTACTAAAAGGTGTGAATCTTCAGTAGAGTTTGCGAATTCTGTCATTTCCAGAATCTAATTTTATATCAGGATTCTACGTTGTATTGCTCTCATATGCATTAGTTGTTCCAGTACAGAAACTATTTGTATTTCTGTAAACGTTTTGAGGGTGTCTGCTTCCACCACCCACTCAAACAGTGTGTTCCACATTTCAGAAAAAGGCAGAAAAGAAACTGGTGAAAGTGGAAAAAAAACATGGCCTTGCTGAGGCACTGATGGTCTGACCAACATTTTCTGTTAGTTGCTCAATTCTCAGTCTGAGGAAGTGACCACTCAGTTTTGTGTGTTGAACTTCGGTCATTTCAATGCAATAGAATAGATGTTCCCTGAAGACCCTTCGGCTGCAGAGATTTGTTGATCACTAGATTTGCTCACTCTTTAAAAGTTCCATCAAGATGTGGGTGGTAGAGATCAAGGTCCATAATCAAATTGCCCTGCTTGATGTTGCACATTGATAACCCATTTAATACAAATGGATCATCTTCGAATTCAACCAGCACTTGTCATCCATTGTAAGTGGCTGCATTGTTGCCTGATTCACTTCCAGTGTTTACTGCTACATCAACAATTATTTGTTCAATACTGTATCCAAATTTCCCTCAAGTTCACAATTACATTTCCAGCTCATAAATTTCTTTAAAGCGAGGGAGTTTTCCATCCTTTCTTCCATCCCCCAGAATAAATCCACTGCAAGTGAGCTGTGTAGAATGGCTATTTCATTTGCTTTTCTCAATTGTTGATTGTTCCCTTTTGTTTCAGACCGGCCAATAATTGTAGGCTTGTAGCGGTGTGCTACATGCAGCGCTAAAATTACGACATGGAGTCGGTAACTGCAGTCGAAGGAAAAAACTTTATTCGAAATTCTCAGCCTCACTTTTAAGCCTCCCTCAACCTGCCCCCCGGGGCGCAGAGGCTCCAAAGCTCTGTGCTCACAAACCCCCATAGGCTATCTAATTGTGAGCCTGTTCGGATGTGCCAGGAAATGGGTCGCCACAGGCTACTGATTTGTAGAACTAATCTTAGCAAAAATGACTGGGCTGTGCACACTCCACAATTAGGTTTTTGTTAGCGAGGCTGTGATACTATCAAACAACTTGTAAAAATCTTGACTATCCAGCCCAACCCTGTGCAAGTTATATAGATGTACAGTAGATTCTGGTTAATTGGAACACATTGTGACAAGCACATTTTGGCCCAATTAAGTGGCTGCCCTCATTAGCTGAAATTTCATGCAAATAGTTGAAAATCTATATGTTTAAAAAAAGACCAACTACTGCTTAACTGAGGAACAAATTATGTATTTATATGAAATACAAAACCAATTAGAACACTACCAATATCTCTACAATAATATAAAGCTGTATTCGTTTGTAATAGTTATTGATGGAGGAATTTACTCAGTGTATGCTGCCATGTACACTGCCATGTTCTTCTGACTGTAAATGAACAAAATCAGCACAGACACCTAGTGCACAAATGGACTGCCTTTATACAATGCTTTCAATGATGTATCCTACAAATCTTAATTTTCATTGTAGCATTCAAGATGATTGTCAATACCTTCAAGTTCTTCATAGTCCCTAACTTGTTGAAGTAGTGAAATTGTTTCATTTTCACTTCTGTCCATTTCTGACATTTCCAAGCCTGAATACGCAAAACCGCAGTGAGTGAAATGGTTCTGAATTGTCTTGTTGCTTATTGCTCACTAAGTATCTGTGATAAAAATCACTTCTTTTTGAACACAAACACACACAACTGATGCTAATTAGGAACTGTTCACTCTAAGAAAAGTGTAGTGTGTAATGGCCACCCAAGTGCATGCGACTGACAATAGTTAGAAACTGTTTGGCAACAGTCTTCTGTCCCAATTAAGTGGCCTAGTGTCCCAAGTAAATAAAGACTGTTTTCTTGATTAGTTTTTATTCTTTAGAGTAGACCCAAATAATCAGCTGCCCTGAGAACTGATGGCCCAATTAACCAAAATCCACTTTATTTAGGTTTGCCTGACTGTGGATTTCAACTGTTCCCAATAAAGTCATCAGTTACCAAAGCGCACCTAACATTTGGTGCAGTTTTGCAAGTTATGGACTTCAGTAAGGCCTTTGACAAGGTCCCACATGGGAAGTTAGTTAGGAAGATTCAGTTGCTAGATATACATGGAGAGGTAGTAAATTGGATTAGACATTGGCTCAATGGAAGAAGCGAGAGAGTGGTAGTGGAGGATTGCTTCTCTGAGTGGAGGCCTGTGATTAGTGGTGTGCCACAGGGATCAGTGCTGGGTCCATTGTTATTTGTCATCTGTATCAATGATCTGGATGATAATGTGGCAAATTGGATCAGCAAATTTGCTGATGATACAAAGATTGGAGGTGTAGTGGACAGTGAGGAAGGTTTTCAAAGCTTGCAGAGGGATTTGGACCAGTTGGAGAAATGGGCTGAAAAATGGCAGATGGAGTTTAATGGAGACAAGTATGAGATATTGCACTTCGGAAGGTTAAACCAAGGTGGAACATACAAGGTAAATGGTAGAACACTGAGGAGTGCAGTAGAACAGAGGGATCTGGGAGTACAGGTACATAATTCCCTAAAAGTAGCTTCACAAGTAGATAGGGTTGTAAAGAAAGCTTTTGGTACATTGGCCTTTATAAATCAAAGTATTGAGTATAAGAGTTGGAATGTAATGTTGAGGTTGTATAAGACATTAGCGAGACCAAATTTGGAGTATTGTGTGCAGTTTTGGTCACCTAATTACAGGAAGGATATTAATAAGGTTGAAAGAGTGCAGAGAAAGTTTACAAGGATGTTGCCGGGACTTGAGAAACTGAGTTACAGAGAAAGGTTGAATAGGTTAGGACTTTATTCCCTGGAGCATAGGAGAATGAGGGGTGATTTGATAGAGATGTATAAAATTATGATGGGTATAGATAGAGTGAATGCAAGCAGGCTTTTTCCACTGAGGCTAGAGGAGAAAAAAACCAGAGGTCATGGGTTAAGGGTGAAAGGGGAAATGTTTAAAGGGAATATTAGGAGGGGCTTCTTTACGCAGAGAGTGGTGGGAGTGTGGAATGAGCTGCCAGATGAAGTGGTGAATGCAGGCTCACTTTTGACATTTAAGAAAAACTTGGACAGGTATATGGATGAGAGGGGTTTGGAGGGATATGGCCCAGGCGCAGGTCAGTGGGACTAGGCCAAAAAATGGTTCGGCACAGCCAAGAAGGGCCAAAAGGCCTGTTTCTGTGCTGTAATGTTCTATGGTTCTATGGTTGGGATCCAAGATTTGGATCCCTCTGGGAATGAGAAGGGATATTCTGTAATTTAAGAGATCTGATCATTTTACCCATAGTTTATCTGATTGATACATTCGTACCAATTAACATGATTTTGTCTAAGACTTTGGATGTTGTGTTTTCTGGTGTGGTACCAAAGTGAGGATATACTTAGCACAGAAAAAGTGGCCCCCGTTTTTTGAACGTTTGCTTTGCGACAGCTCGCTGTTACGAAAGACCTACATTAGTACCTGTTTTCGCTAACCAGGGAGGATTTTCACTTTTACGAAAAAAGACACCTGCTTTATACATGTGAAAGACTACCATGAACGTGAAGCCTTGTGTGGGCAGTTGTGCATGCACGCGTGTACATGCGTAGGTGTGGACGTGCACTTGCGTGTACGTGTCAATTTTTTTTCTCTACATCGATTTCAGCTCGCTGTCTTCCCGATTTTGATAAGTAAAACTACATTGTACATACAATATTTCTACTTCATATAGGCTGTATATTTATCATATCATTCCTGCTTTTATTATATGTTCGTGTTATTTTAAGTTTTGTGTTTTATTTGGTATGATTTGGTAGGTTATTTTTTGGGTCTGCGAACGCTCAAAAGTTTTTCTCATATAGATTAATGGTAATTGCTTCTTCACTTTATGACATTTTGGCTTACAAATGGTTTCATAGGAACGCTGTACCTTCAGATAGCAGGGGAAACTTGTAATCCCCAGTTCCTGAGAATCCCAATGTGTTGTAGTTAAACTGCAAGGGAAAAGGCCCTATGGCCCTCCAAGTTCAGAATATCCATCAAGCACACGTCTACATCTATCCAACACTAATACTAGTTTATCCTACCTACGTTGCCATCAATTTACCCCAGAATCCACCATTCACCTACCCATCAGAGGCAATATATACTTATTGCCTACCAATAACTACCAAAGTTAACCTACGAAACTGCATATCTTGGGGTGTGAGAGGAAAACGGTGCACCAAGTAGAAACCCCTGTGGTCAGGAGGAGAACGTACAAAGTTGCACAGAGAGCACCCAAGATCAGGACTGAACTTGGCTCACTGGTGCTACGAGGCAGCAACTTGACTACTTGTAAATATGTGTGTTACATGACATACTGCAAACAAGAATGACCATTCGCAGATGGATAAGAAGTAACTCGGTGTAAGTCAGCAAGAAGAACAAATATTCGGATTTCCCTCAGCAAAAGCTATCTCCTGTGAACTTTTTCAGTCTAATGGATTTTTATATTCTGTGTTGTTGCCCGTTCATTCTGTTGCCATGTTGTTAGATTTTTGTGCGAGGGGAGGGGGCTTGGGGGTTGCCGTGTGGTGCAATTTGTTAGGTTTTGTGCGAGAGGAGAGGGGGTTTGAGGGTTGGCCACCTTGTTGGTGCTCGATGCAGTTTGTTTGTTTTTTGTGTAGGGGAGGGGTTTGGGGGCTTGATGATGGTGGTGTCACTTTCTTGTGCGGGAGAACGGGTTTAATATTTTTCTTTGACTTTCATGGTTTTCTTTGCTTTGTGGCTACCTGGAGAAGACAAATCTCAGAGTTGTATACTGCATGCATAATAAATGAACCTTTGACCCCCTTGAAATGGATGTCATAACAGATTATTTAATTGAGAATAATTTCACTTGTATTAGGGTTTAACAATAAATTGCTTTGACTACTTTGATTGCTATCAGATACTACTTAATGTTGCTTACTAGTGGATGCCATATTTGCCAGTGAATTGAGAGTGACCTTATTTCAGATATAATGAATCTTGAAAGCATATCTGAGCCATTTTATGTTGCTCTGGGCCATTATTGTCTAATTGTGATTCATTATGGGTGCCACATGCTTTCTGTCATCTAAATTCTTGCTGTTGTCCTGCACTCTGTGATCAAGAGGATGGGCTCAGAAAGTTCCATCAGCGGAATGTTTAATAAGGGTAGACATACACAGTGAATGGTAGGGCTTTAGGGTGTGTTGAGAAACCAGGGGACCTTGGTGAGCCAGACCAAGAATTATTAAAGGTACCATCGCAGATGAACAAGGTGTTATACTTGAATATAAGATCAGGAAGTTAGGCCACAGCTGGAATATGTGAGCAGTTATAGTCACCACATAATATAAGATTATTAAGGGATTGGACACGCTAAAGGCAGGAAAAATGTTCCCGATGTTGGGAAGTCCAGAACCAGAGGCCACAGTTTAAGAATAAGGGGTTTAAGAACGGAGTTCAAGAAAAACTTTTTCACCCAGAGAGTTGTGGATCTGTGGAATGCTGTGCCTCAGAAGGCAGTGGAGGCCAATTCTCTGGGTGCTTTCAAGAAAGAGTTAGATAGAGCTCTTAAATATAGCAGAGTGAAGGGATATGGGGAGAAGGCAGGAACGGGGTACTGATTGTGGATGATCAGCCATGATCACATTGAATGGTGGTGCTGGTTCGAAGGGCCGAATGGCCTACTCCTGCAACTATTGTCTATTGTCTGTAGGAAACATTTAGAGAGAATGCAGATGAAGTTTACCAGGATGCCGCTTGCGATAGAATGATTAAGTTAATGGGGAAGGCTAGATAGTTAAAGAGCAGAGGAGGCAAAGCAGTGACCTGATAGTGGTCTACTAAATTGAGGTACACAGAAGAGATAGTTAGGATTTTTTTCCCCAATAGCTGAGTTATCTGAAACTAGATGACATAAGTTTAGAGTAAGGGCCGAAAGATTTGGAGGATACCTGAGGAAGAAATATTTATACCCAGATCGTGTTTGGAATCTGGAAATCATGGCCTGAGTGGGTTGTACAGGCTGGTACTCTGAATATTTGCAAAATATCTAGATAAGCACTTAAATTGGAGATGCTGAGACAAAGAGCTTGTTTTGGTGCTGACTCCACTCGACACCTTTCCAAATTCAAAAACCAGTCACAGATCCCTTTTTCTTGGCCATTGTAAGCTCCTTTAGCAAGTGACAATTAGCCATGTTCCTCACCCTGCATGGACTGTTCAGAAGTCTGATGGGGGAGAAGCTGCTCCTGTACTTTCTTTCTGAGAAGAGGGCATCTCCTGGGTGGGTGGCCTTGATGATGAATGCTGCCTTCTTGAGTCATTGTCTTTTGAATATGTCCTTGATGTTGGGAAGGCTAGTACCCATGATAAAGCTGATTGAGTCTACAACCCTTGGAAGCTTCTTACAGTCCAGTGCGGTGGTGCAACCTGTCAGAATACTCTCCACATTGTATTTGTAAAAGTTGCTAGAGTTGCCTTCAAACGCTCTTCATATGACAAGCCATTCAATCCTGGAATCATTGTTGTGAATCACCTTTGAACCCTCTCCAGTTTCAGCACATCCTTTCTAATATAAGGTGCCCAAACCTGCTCACAATACTCTGTGAGACCTCACCAGTGCTTTATAAAGTCTCAATATTACATCCTTGCTTTTATATTCTGGCCCCTTTGAAATGAATACTAACAATGCATTTGCCTTCCTCACCACAGACTCAACCTGCAAGTTAACCTTTTTAGGGAATCTTGCACAAGGACTCCCGAGTCCTTTTGCACTTCAGTTTTTTGTATTTTCTCTCAATTTAGAATAAAGTTAACCCTTTAGTTTCTTCCACCAAAGTGCATGGCCATATGCATCCTGAACTGTGTTCCATCTGCCATTTCTTTGCCCATTCTCCTAATCTGTCTGAATTCTTCTGTAGCCTCTCCACCTAAAACTACCTGCTCTCCGTCTGTCTTATCGTCTGCAGACTTGGCCACAAAGCCATCAATTCCATCATCCAAATCACTGACGTATATTGTAAAAAGAATCAGTCCCAACACAGACCCCGTAGAACGCCACTAGTCACCGACAGCCAGCCGGAAAAGGCTCCATTTATTCCCACTCTTTGCCTCCTGCCTATCAACCACTGCTTTATCCATGCTAGAATCTTTCCTGTAATACAATGGGCTCAGATTTTAAGCAACCTCATGTGCGTCACCTTGTCAAAGGCCTGCTGAAAATGCAAGTGCACATCAACTGATTCCCTTTTGTTTATCCTGCTTGTTATTTCTTGAAAAAAATTCCAACAAATGTGTCAGGAAACCATGCTGACTATGGTCTATTTTATCACATGCCTCCAAGTACCCTGAGACCTCATCTTTAGTAATTGACTCCAACACTATAGGCCAGTTAGTCTGACCTCAGTGGTAGGAAAGATGTTGGAGTCAATTACTAAGAATGAGGTGTCAGTGTAATTGGAGGCCTCTGTCCTGTCTTGAGTTTGGAGTGACATTTGCAATTTTCCAGTCTTCCAGAACCATTCCAGAATCTAGTGATTCTTGAAAGATCATTACTAATGCCTTCACAATGTCTTTGGCCATCTTTTTCAGAACCCTGGGGTGTACACCTTCTGGTCCAGGTGACCTATCTACATTCAGACCTTTCAGTTTCCCAAGAACTTTCTCTCTAGTTACAGTAACTTCACACACTACATGCCCTGACAACTTGGACTTCCATCATATTGCCTGTGTCTTCCACAGTGAAGACTGATGCAAAATAATTATTCATTTCATCAGCCATATCATTGTCTTCCATTACTAGCTCCGCAGGATATTTTTCCAGCAATCCAATATGCACTCTCTTTTACACTTATATATGTATCTGAAGAAACATTTGGTATCCTCATTAATATTACTCGCTAGCTTTCATATTCCATCTTTACCTTAGTAATTTTTTCAGTTGTCTTCTGTTGGTGTTTAAAAGCTTCCCAATAATTTTTGCTCTATTATATGCCCTCCCTTTGACTTTTATGTTGGCTATGACTTCTCTTGTTGACCATGTTTATGTCATCTTTTCTTTAGAATGCTACTTCCTCTTTGGGATGGATATATATTCTGTGCCTTCTGAATTGCTTTCTGAAATTCCAGCCATTGCTGCTCTGCCATCATCCCTCCATCTCAAATTTCAGGGTGAATTCAATCACACTATGATCCCTTGCTCCTAAGGTTTCTTTTACCTTAGGCTCTCTGATCAATTCTGGTTGATTGCAGAGCACCTACTCCACAGTAGCTGATCCTCTAGTGGGCTCAACCATGAGCTGCTCTAAAAAGCTATTTCATAGGCACCCTAGACATTTCCCCCTTGGGATCCAGCACCAACTTGATTTTCCCAATCTCCCTGCAAATTGAAGTCCACCATGACTATTGTAAAATTGCCCTTTTACCATGCATTTTCTATCTCCTGAGGCCACATCCTTACTACTGTTTGGGGGTCTGTATACAACTCTCATCAGAGTCTTTTTACCCTTACACTTCCTGAGCTCTATCCACAATGATTAAAACACTTTCTAAGCCTATGTCACCTCTTTCTAATGATTTGATTTCATTTTTTACCAGAGCAGCACCACCTCCTCCACCTTCCTGCCTGTCCTTTCGATACAATGTGTATCCTTGGACATAAAGCTCCCAGCTATAATCTTTCAGCCATGATTCTGTGATGCCTACAACATCATCCCTGCCCACCTGCAACTGGGCTACAAGCTCATCTACCTTATTCTGTATACTGTGCACATTCAGATACAACACCTTCAGTCTTGTATTCACCGTTTTCAATTTTGTCTGCCTTATACGTTGCAACTCATTGCCTCTTGTTTGTAAACCAGTTACCTCATCTTCAGTATCATCTGCCAATCCTATGAGTATTACTTATTTACTTATGTAATTATTGCTTATTCTTTTTATATTTGCAGTTTCTCTTCTTTTGCACCTTGGCTGTCAGTCTTTGAGTATAATTTTTTGTGGATTCTATTGTATTTGTTTGTTCTATGGTGAATGCCTGCAAGAAAATATATCTCAGGGTATATGGTGACAAAGTTCAGTTGACTTTGAACTTTCTGTCTGTGTTGATTGTGATCTTACAATGAAGTAAAAATTTCAGAGCCCTGTAACAGAGCTCTAGGTTTTGAAGCTTGTTGATTTTACTGAAGCAAGGACTGCGTTTAACACTGTTCAATAAACCAGACCAAGGTTTTGCTGTTGTCCAGGTGATACAAAGCTGAGTGGACCTGTTGTGGTGGTGGGCAAATTGCAGGAGGTGCAGGTTCTTGCACGGGCAGGAAGGAGTTAATTCTAGCCATAAGCAACCCCTCAAACTACTCTCAAAGGTGATAACAAACGGTCTGGTGATAGGTTGCTGAGATAGGATGGTGTGGAATATTGGAGAGAAACCCGTGTTCCCATGACTCTGCTGCTCTTGTCCCTTTCCTGGCGGTAGAGATTGTGGTATAGAACGTTGTCTGAGGGACGTGTGAGAAATTGCAGCAAATTTTGTAAGTGCTACACTTTGCTGCTGCTGTGCGCCTGCACTGAAGGGATTAAATGTTTAGGGTGCCAGTCAAGTGGGCTGCTTTGTCGTGGATGGTGTCAATCTACTTGAGAGCTATTGGCACTCTATAACTATCATGACTGCTAGGCTCGCTAGTGGAATGTCGGTAAGAAGCCTGTAATGGCTAAGACCCCTTAGCTGTCAGGTAAAGTCAACCAGGTTTCCAGTCCATAATGATGACAAGTGTGTACACGTGGATGTTAATTGAAACCAGTAGTGGCTTCATTTTCAGTGTTAAAGCTATTACACTAGCTGTATTTCAACACATCTTTTAACCTCCACACAAATTAGACGGAGTATCAACATTCCCTGGATGTTGTCATGTGCGAAGAATTAATTGGTTGGCTGAAATGACAATTTCATCAGGGGGTAAAAAAAATACATATTTTGAGCATGAATTTTCAAAAGCCAATTGTGCTGTCTCTTGAACATTTGAAAAGATCTACAATGATGTTTGAAGCAATTAATGTCATTGCTGGCTAAATCCACACATTCACAAAGCATTGCAATTTGTTGGTTTTAGTCAGTGCATTTGGATAATGGGCATAATTTGTAGAAAAGATATAAATGCTGCTTTAAAATCTCTGAGAATGAAAGGTGATCATTTTCTACGTCCATTCACTAAGCAACTTGAAAAATAGCTTCAACAGCATTAATGCAGCTCAGAGATCTGCTTGAGCTGAAAGCAATCAGTTCCTCTCGCATTCACTGATTCCAATTGGAAAACTGGTGTTTTAGTGTGAATGCTGTCCTCTTTCCTTTTAAAAAGATCATTATAAAAATAGTGATTAAAGTCATTTTTGGCTCTTTGTCTTCCCCTAAAACACAATCTAATTGTGTCAAAGTAGAGAGTTAAGCAAAGTCTGGGGCCAGCCAGCATCCTGTGAGCACTGATTCCAGGTACAGTTGTTTGGAGCAAAAATGTTATTATTAATAACTATAGCATGTTTCATCTGCTAAGTGTACCTTGTGTTTTATTTATGTTGCCACATAGATTTTTTTTGAAGCTGTCACCAGAACCAACTTCAAGTCCTTTTATGAAACTTATATAATGTGGGGCAGATTCTATGGCGACAAGGTGAACTTAAAAGAACTGGTTCTCCAACTAGTCGGATGGCTCTATTGTTAAGCATAACAGCTTACTGGGTAACTCCACCATAGGTAAGATGATCTCAGCTGGAGCAGACATTTGAGCTCCCTAGGTTGAAAAGAGTAAATTGAAAGTGAGTTTTTTCTTCTGATTATAGATGAAGAACCTTTTCAGCAGAATAGAATAGGTGGCCATGAATCACATCTGGTTGTTATGTTTTGTAACTTCTAAGCTAATCGAACGGAAAGCATGGGAGCCTTGGATAATGTGTTTACTTCGTTTAATTTCTAGTGAGGTGCTCATATATGATGTATGGCGTTCATGTATTATTTACATATAACCCATAATGAATTATGTAAACAAAGAATGCTTAATCAAATAATGTATTTACAATATTACTGAAATATTAACTACACCACACTCCTCCCTGCTTAGCTGTAAACTCCAACTCAATATAGGGTGCATCTCAATGCAAGTATGTAACATATTGCTCTCTAGTCGTGTATGTGTATAATAAATATAAAAAAACACACACCACCCATTAGAGATGAAAAAAAATACATATACAGGCAGTCCCCGAGTTACGAATGTCCGACTTATGGACAACTCGTACTTATGAACTGAGGAAGGAGAACGCTGTCCGCCATTTTAAGTCTTTGCCGTTGACATTGTGTTGAGTGTTTAACTTTGTATTTGGCTTAAATTGTTCTTAGTAAGATTCACCCCGACCCCTCCCCACCCCCCCCCCCCCCCAACCGTTCCGGTCGGCTGGTGGCACAGTGAGATCAGCACCAGGCTGGAGAATGGAGGTTCATGAGTTTGACCTACTGACAGACCACTCCTGTGCTGGGTTGATGTCGATCTAGTGACTCTCGTACCATCCATGCCAGGTTGATTTCGAGCTCACAACTCGACTGCATTTAAAAAAAAAACAGCCACCTCCAGTTTAAATTCCCACGCGGAGTATTGTGGAGGATCAAATACCCAAACCCAGCACAGGCCCCACTTGTCCCATTTGGCTTGTCTCAGTGAGGTGGTCCTTAGGACCCAGCGGACCTCGGGAGGCAGCGTAGCTCAGGATCCGCTGCCCACAGTGTTTCTGTTCCATTGACGGGAAGCGATCGCAATTGAAAATAAAGTGGAAATAATAAAGCACTTGGAAAGAGGTGAAACGCCATCGGTCATTGGAAAAGCGTTAGTCTACAGTCGCTCAATGATCAGAACAATTTTAAAGGATAAAGTGAGAATAATGGAGCATTTGAAAGGCCTTGCCCCGATGAAAGCTACAATTATTACTCAATGCAGCGGCTTAATTATTGGAATACGTACGTTTCTTAAGTGTTTTATATGCATAGAAAAGTAAAATATATACTATATACTAAGACAAACGTTTGACTGACACTAAATAATACTGGATGTACTTGTTCCGACTTACGTACAAATCCGACTTAAAGACGGACTCAGGAATGGAACTCGTAAGTAACCCGGGGACTGTCTAATACAAATGCTATTAAATGCATAGTAAATTTTAAATTGTCTCATTTAGGCTAAAAGATCTAATCACTGTGGAGGAGTTTTTACTCTGGTGGGATGAAGTCTTTCATGATGGGGGGGCACTCTGACCTGTGGCTGTGAAAAATTCTCAGGTTCTGGGGCTGCCTCTGTGCGGCTGTAGGAGTTGACTCTGGGACTGCAGGAAGTGGGCCTGACAGCTCTGGGCACCTTTCATCCTGACGTCCTGGCATCCTGAACAGTGCGTGGCAAGCTACTCGGTAAGCTGATCTATTCCAGGCCACTAGTCGGACAAAGCTTTGAGCCAACACTTCGATTTTGACCCGGCCTAGATGACTGACACGTAACTCCTCTAATACTTGAGCTCTCAGCTTGGATGGAACAGAAACTTCCAATCCCTCATCAAGAACAAATTCATCCCAGTGCTGGTAAAAATTGGGGAACTGGAATTTCTGCTGCACATCCCAAGCATTTTGGGTTGCCATCTTGATCTGAGACAGCGTGGGGTCTTTTCTAGTTTCCCTTTGGTTCATCGCTGCCATAGTAGGCAAACTTATGATTTGCATTGCGGAGTATGTGCCAAGAAGACTGTCCTGCTTTGTAAATTTTTCAGGTATTTCCTTTCCTGAGGATAAACAGGACAATTCATCAACATTTCCATGGTTAGTTGTCCTCTTGAATTCAATCAAAGAATTGAATTGTATCTCCAAGGAACAGAGCCCATCTCTGCATTCATGCTGCTGCTGTTAGTGGAACACCTTTCTGTGGATTGAAAATGGACACCAGAGGTTGCTGATCAGTAATGAGGGTGAACCTGCTTCCATACAAGTACTGATTGAAACATTTTACGCCCCAAACCAGACTCAAGGCGAGTCCGTCAATCTGTTTAATTTTTCTCTGCAGTGATAAGGGAATGTGATGCAAAGGCTATGGGGCGTTCACTTCCATCACTCATAACGTGACATGACTGCACCTATACCATGGGGCAAGGTGTCACAGTGTCACCATTTCCTTTATGTTTTGGAAGCCCCCTCACACTGCTTTGTCCATTGTCATTTCTTCCTGATCTATAGTAATGAGTTCAAGGGGTGGAACACAGTAGTCACGTTTGACAGGAACCTGCTATAGTAATTGACAAATCCTGAAAAGGACCGCAACTCTGACACGTGCTTTGGCCACTGTTTGAATTTTCGCAACACACTGGTGTAATCCTTGTGCATCAATGATGTGACCACAGTAAGTGATGCTTGGTTTAAAGAATTCACACTTTTTGCATCATGCTGAGCCCATAATCTTCTAATCTTTTTAACACTCTGTTGAGTTTTTGGAGATGTTCCTTGTCATCCTAACTGGTAACAATGATGTCATCCAGGTAACACTATGTGCTTGAGCAGCCTTGCAGTACCTGGTCCATAGCTTTCTGTCAGAGTGCAAGTGCAGATGTCACTGCAGAAATTAGACTATTATAGCGATAAAGCCCTTTGAGAGTGTTTATGGTGAGAAACACTTGGGGCTTATCTTCTGTCTCCATCTGTAGGTGGGGCTCAGCTAAATCCACTTTGCTGAAATGTTTCCTTTCAGAAAGGTTTGCAAAGATATCCTCTATCCTGGGCAGAGGGCATTGATCTACTTCTGGTAGTGGGTTGATGGTGACTTTAAAATCACCATAGACCCATCCTTCTTGACTACTGGGACCACTGGCATTGCCCATTGGTTCTACTCAACCTTGGAAAGAATTCCTTCAGCTTCCATGTAATCCAGCTCACTGGCTACTTTATCACGGATGGTATAAGGAACCAGACGGGCTTTGTAAAATTTGGATGTGGCATTTTCATTTAATGCTGTTTTACCCTTGATATGTTTGAGTTTTCCAGTGCCATTCTTGAACCTTGAACACTGCTGTGGTATAATCCAGTCCTTTCTTAATTCACTTTCAGTTGTCTCTATTGCAGAGGATGTAGCAGACAAATGATGGATGGATCTCCAATCGAGTTCTAGTTGTCTCAGTCAAGTCCAATGTGGTTGTTGTATTTCACTGTTACATGTGTCATTCCCAAAGGAGTTATCTATTCTCCAGTATGTTCTTATTTGGATACAGATCATTGATATGCCATTCAAAATTATCTTGTAGAATGTCTGTAACAGCCAGTTCCATTTTAATTAATTTGCTGTTCACTTCTGGTGGAAGTTGTATTGCTTGCCCCCAGTTAGTTTTCACATTGTAAATCTCAAGTCTATTCAGTTTTGTATCACTCTCATCAGATTTTTCATCAACCGCATGCAGATTAATGCTCTTTATGAAACTGCAACTTTACTTTTTTTTCTTGCCTGCCTGATATGCTCTTTGTTATGTCCTACTTTGTTGTATTTTCTGTAAGTTTTGCCTTTAACCCTGCATTGGTCTGGGATACGTGAACCCCTGTCATTATGATAACACAGTATGTATGACCAGGCAGGTTTCTGTTTAGATATTGCGATTTTGTTTGCGTTCCCTTTCATTCCTGACTGTAACTCAATTGTGTTTTATGGCTGCTATTTCCATTGGTACAGGGATTACAACTACTGTTGTAAGTCGTGCTTCAGTTAGAAGACAGTTTTGAATGCTTTCGTGTAACATTCCACAAACTAAATGATCTCTCAGTGTATTATTAAGCCCCTCACTGAACTGAGAATGCTTGGACAGTCTCTTCAATTCATTCACGTAAGCTGACATGACTCCTCCTACTTTTGATTCCACTTATGAAACCTGAAGTGTTCTGGATCAACCATGGTTTTGGTTTTATTTGTTCTTGCATTACATTCACAGTATCAGTAAAGCTCATTTGGTTGGAGCAGTCAAACCTCTAAGTAAACCGTATGCTTTTCCACCTATTGCACTCAGCAAACTGGCTCTCATTTCTCATTGGCTATTTCATTTTCTTGACAATACAACTCAATTAATTCAGTGTACATCAGCCAGTTATCCATTGTGCAGTCAAAGATGTCTATGTCTTTCCAATGCAGCCAGCCATTTCTGTTTTTATGTTACTTGTGAGTATTATCACCCAGTACTCACTGTTTTTGAACCTGTGAATTTCATTGTTTTCTGCTTTTAAAAAAAAACTTAACCATCTTTCACACTTTCTGAAGAAACACATGCTGCACTTTTCATTTAACTTGAACTTCTCTTCCACTCTCCCACTCTCCCTCCCAATGTAGGACATTGGTTTGAACTCATCTGGAGGACTGTGCACAATACTGGAAGTGAGTTGCTCAGTTTGTACAGAGATAAGGCAGAATACTCAGTGTGTCATGAGCTCTGGCAACTCACTTCCTCAAAGGACTTGAAAGCAAGTTCTTTGAATGTTTGTAAGGCAGATGTTGGTAAGCAAGTTACCAGGGATAAATGAGGATGCAGAGTTGAGGTTTCAACGCAACAGTCCTGATTGTACACAATGGTGGAATAGGGCAGAATGTTGGTCTTAAGGTGTGTGTGTGTGTGTGTGTGTGTGTGTGTGTGTGTGTGTGTGTGTGTGTGTGTGTGTGTGTAATATAAAAGTAAACTTTGCATAAACCTGGATTAAGCAGTGTTAAGCCATCTGCTTGTTGCCATTCTGACTCCCTCGTCCAATGATTTCTCATTAATCCCAGGAAAGCTTCAACTCCATAAAATGAGCACCCTGTGCCGTAATTGTGGAGTTTGTGGGAAGGAAGAGAAATGCTGCAGAGCTTCCAGCTGAAGACACTGTCGGATTCTTTGTAATCTCTACACACACAATGCACTGTTGGAGGAAGACTCTATAGTTAGGAGTGCACCTTACAATATAACACTGGGATATAGTACTGGTGTGCTCCAAATTTTTAGTTCTGTTGTGACTTATTAAGAGAATGAATAGAAAGGACCGGAGAGGATATTTCTATCGTGTAGAGAGTCGAGGATCCGAGAGCACAACCTCAAAATGAAGTGATGTCCCGTTAAGACTAAGATGAAGAAGAATTTCTTCAGTCATATGGTGAATCTGTGAAATGCGATGCCACAGAGGGCTATGGATGTGTTTAAGACAGACATTGATAGGTTCTTGATTAGTAAAAGAATAAAGGACATGGAAGAAGGCAGGAGAATGGGTTTGAAAAATATCCATGATTGACTGTGCAGAATAGCTAATTATGCTTCCATATCTATGGTCTTTAAGATGTGGATTTCCTCAGTCTGTGCTGGTTACCTAATAGTGTGCTGCAGGTAGCTGGAAGGACTTGTTACCCAGTTTTCATTTTAGACTCGACTGTGCTATCTCCACATCCCAACCTGTTTGGACAATTCACTGAAGAAGTTTACATTGTAGATGCATTCCAGACAAATTCACATAATCAAGGCTGTTTTTCTGCTTTGTCAAAGCGATTGATTGCACTTTATGGCTGAATGGAGGGAACATCTCAGTCATCTGTGGTTAACTCCTAACCAGCAGTTAAACTGCCATGTATAAAATACTATCGATTTTTCTCTATAATTTTTGATTCATTTAAATTAAGAGCTATTGGTAAGCATTTTCAAATTGAATGGAAATGTTAGACACTTTCAAATTAAGTATGTACACACTTTTTGCGAAAGAAAATCATATAGACACAGATCTAAAATGATCTGCTTTTATAACATCACAATTATTGATGGGGACTTTTCTGTCAACTTTAACTCAATGATACAACATGACCATGAATTCCATTCCCCTGGATTTTGATGCTTTTCTTATGATAAATTCTACAAAATCGTCCATTTTTTGTGATTTTCCATCTCACAAGAATACATTCAGCTAACAAATAACAAGGAAAGCTCTATCAATTCTGGCCATTCAAGGGTAAAGTTTGTACAGGTGGAGCCAATAACAGCTATTGTAGTTCTTAACTATTTATTCATTTATTTAGCATTACTGCATTGAGTAGGCCCTTCGAGCCACACAGCCCTAGTTCTACCCCTGTCAAACTCGATTGACTCTAATCTAATCATGGGGCAATTTACAATGACCTGGTACATCTTTGTATTGTGGGAGGAAACCCACAGATTTTACAAGGAAGATGTACAGACTCCATACAGGCGGAGCCAGAATTGATCTCCAAACTCTGGAACGCTCCGAGCTGTAATAGCATTGCGCTAACCACTCGCTACCTTGGCACCCATTCTCCTCTGACCTCTCTCATTAACAAGGCATCTTTGCCCCAGAACTGCTGCTCACTGGATGTCTTTTGTTTTGCGCACCCATGTCTAGAGAGTCTAGAGACTTGTGAATGAAAATCCCAGGAGATCAGTAGTTCTGAGATACTCAAACCACCTGTCTGGTACATCCAATCCTTCCATTGTCAAAGCCACTCAGATCAAATTTGTCCCCCATTCTGATGTTTGGTTTGAACCTCTTGACCACATCTGCATGCTTTTATGCACTGAGTTGCTGCCACAAATGAAATCGGCTGATTAAATATTTGCATTAGCGACCAGATAGTGAAGAAGCTTGTTTTTGCTAATTATCTCCATATTCTCAGATACATAAGTTGAGGAAAAGAAGCATAAATTTATTCCTCAAGCTTCTTTTGCTAAATTTTGGCCAATTTTATGTTATAGTTCTATCATTTGATACACAATCATACATTTGTGATGCAGAAGGTACTCTGTGTTAAGTGGTGTGGGTAATGTGTATGAAGATGGTGTAAAGAAGATATACTTAGCACACAGACATAATTTTAATTGATTAGGGATGAAAGGGCCCTCTTCATTTGTGTGTAATAGATCTGTCAGTTCAGTTTCATTTACCGACAGCATTCCCACACTGAACCCTTGATTGTCTAGAATGCAAAGACTAAAATTGATCCGTCTTGAATATTCTCAGTCACTGGGATTCACTGGGTTAGAGAATTTCAAACACTTAGCCTTTCGAGTGGAGTAACTTCTTACTATATTCTTCTAGTTAACTGACCCCTTATCTCCAAACTCTAGCGTTCATAGCCATCAGGGACATTGCCTATCCATCTACCTGCATATTCTTTGAATTACAAGAATTTTTCACTGAATTGAATTTTATCTCTCAGTCTTCTAAACCCTGGCGAACAAAGGCCTCTTCTGTACAATCTCTCTGCAGAGGATGACCTGTTCTACCTAGAGAACATTAATTCCTCTAAGCCAGCTGTGTCCTCTGAAGAAACAGATCAAAGTGAAGGTAGTGCACCAGGTGTGCACCATTACAACGACAGTTTTATACCCAAATCTATTTCTTGACAAGTCAGTTGTATAATTTATATTCCTGATGGTTTCCTGTTTTTACAGACTTACTTTGTTATTTATATGCAAGGACATCCAAAATCTTCTGAATATTTACTGTTCTCTTCCCTATTTTGTTTTACTGCTTTCTATTTCCTTACTGAACCTAAAATGTGTAAGTTTACGTTTTGCACCTTGTGTTTTATCCCGTTTCCTTGACCCGTTTGTATTCCCTGGAAGTGCTCATAAATTCTTTCCTTTATGTTCCCAGCTACTTTTGAATTGTCAGCAAATTTGGAGATCCTTTGTTAGAGTCATTGATGTAGATTGCAAACTGTTGATTTTGTTCTGACTGCTACACATGTACTGATAATCATATACACATAGTGTTTAAAAATGAGAGAAAATCTTATTTTGAGGTTGCAAACAGGAGGAAATCTGCAGATGCTGGAAATTCAAGCAACACACACAAAATGCTGGTGGAACTCAGCAGGCCAGGCAGCATCTATAGGAAGAAGTACAGTTGACATTTCGGGCCGAGACGCTTCGCCCTGCCTGGCCTGCTGCGTTCCACCAGCATTTTGTGTGTGTTGCTTATTTTGAGGTGTGCATTTTATACTGAGTGAGCATTTACCATTCACTGTACATAATTCCCTCTGGTATTTCTATTTTCAGATGAAGATGTCTGGGTCACTAGTATCTATCACTGCATTCCTCAAAATATCCACTCCAAGTTATTTCTCTTGCTGGATTTACCCTTACCTGCATCCACTGTGTGATCTATGGTGTCTGCAGTTCACTGGCCTTGTGCAAGATAATAGGAACCATCTTTCATAGGCTTATGCTGTATACTGAAGTCACAACCCCTCTCCCCACACAACTTTCTTTGCCAACAGTTCAACAGTACTGATTGTCCAAGTAACTCTTCCTTATTATTGAGCCAGAGCTCCATAACCTTGCTCTCAGAAAATGCTGTTCAAAGATCAGATCGGTCAGCATCTGTGGAAGAGAAAAGGACACTTCAGGTCTTAGACTCTTCATCAGACTTGAGAAATAGAGAACCAAGTTTGAGTTGTGGAAAAGAGGGTGTTGTGTATTAAAGTAATGTTTGAGTGATCTTCTGTGTGCCATTTAAATAATTCATTACTGGTTGTATGTATAAATATGTGAATTGCATATGGCATTACACTACCACGTGATGTGTGCACACCTCACTTGAATTTGTGCTTTGTGCAACAAATTGCAAATGTTGTAAAGTCTGTATAATGCTGCATGATCTGGTGAACTTGTTGGGTAGTAAAACAAATTGAGCCATTCAGTAGAACATTTGAAATATATGCATAGTTGTTAAATTTGATTATGGAAATAATGAAGGCACCTTTGCTATTATGCATGTGTTGGCCAAAGGACCTGTGTCTGTGACACTAAACAAGAACTGTAAATCAAAGCTGCTTCAGGTTAACACACACAAAATGCTGGAGGAACTAGGCAGGCCAGGCAGCATCTATGGAAAAGATTTCCAGCATATGCAGATTTTCTCCAGTTTCTGCTTGTCACAGTCAAGTTCACTTCACACGTTATTTCACTGCTTTGCTTGAGGCTGTGCTGACAATAACTACAACACTGGGGTGACAAGTTACAACGCTTCTAGAATTTGGGAAAGATCAAGTCTGTTGTATAGGAGATGCTACCAGACAACATGACAGCAATGTTTAGAGAGATTATTGTGACAGTTCTTAAAAAACGGTCAAGTTAGAGGTTTTTGTTTGAGAGAGAGAGAGAGATCTTAAGGCCAAAGCAGATGATGGCCAATGACTGATTAAAGCTTCTTGGGCTGGAAGACCAGTAAGAGATTGGTGAGATGTGGGTGTACATGATGCTGAGCATTTTGGAGCATAGTTACAGCAGGAGCCAGGAAGTCCAGTAAGCACAGACAAAGTTAGCGAAAGAGGCTTGGGTCACATCTGAGATTTGGTGAAGCTGTCCATATGAAGTGGAAGATGGGAGGCTGGCTGAGAGCAGTGAAATAAACTTGGAAAGAGGTAATGTGGCATGGATGAGAGTTTCAGTGGCAAATAAGCTGAGAAAAAGGCAATGCCGGGCAGTGTTATGTTTAGTAACGGCATATAGGGGAGCTGTGTGTCTTCAATAGAGTCAGAATGGTAAACAAGCCCTTCGGCCCATCTCACCCATGCTGTTCAAGATGGCTGTCTGAGCTAGTCCCATTTCCCTGCATTTGACGTGTATTCCTCTCAGCCTTTTTTATGCATGTAACGTGGGAGACATTCCAACATCTTCCAGTACTGTCACTGAGAATAGATCTGTAAATGAGGAACAAAAGAAGACAAGAATAAATCTTAGGGCATCTCTACGCTTAACCATCGCAGAGTATGATCCTGCAACTATATACGTTCCCTCCCGGCTGTACTTTCAGTTGTACCATATGAAAGAGCCATGATTCCGATGTTTCCCTACATTGCAAATAACAGTGATCTAATTTCATACCCTCTTTAACTCCGCAGGTATTGACATCATGCCGAGTGTTCCTCTTGACAGCACGCATCCCCACCAAGGTAAGACATTTCTTGACATTTTCTTGTGATCCTTGACTAGAATTGTGTATTAACTAGAATATATTCCAGAAGGAGGAGAGGAAATTTCATGATTTTTATAAACCTCAAGGTTGACAGACGTAAGAAAGGCATATAAATACTGATCAACCATTCTAAATAAATGGATGATATTTTAGATGTACATGGTCAACAAAACCCAGGTACAATCTGACAGCATCCTTTCCAGGAAGCAAAGGTGTTCTGTTGACCACATAAGGAATCCTAGGCAATGACCTTGTTCTTCTATCTTTCCTAATGTAAGAATAGCTGTGTGGTTGCCAGATCGTCAATTGTGCCTTACTTGTTTAGTTGTCTTATCTCTTATGTTGTTCAAATTTACTCTTTTCTGTTAACATTCAACCAGAAAGAAGTTATAGATTAGATTGAGTTTTTAAGGTTTACATTACATATCTCTAACATCGTCTTACTTTACTCAATCGGATTCAAAATCAGGTTTAATATCACCATTATATGTCATGAAATTTGTTAACAACAGCAGTAAGATATAACACGTCATAATATAGAAAATAAGTAAATCAATTACAGGAAGTGTGTGTGTATGTACTTAGGAATTGGATGGCCGAGGGGGAAAAAGCTGTTCCTGAATTGCTGAGTGTGTCTTCAGGCTTCTGTGTCTCCTTCTTGACAGTAACAATGAGAAGAGGGCATGTCCTGGGTGATGAGGGGGGGTCCTTAATAATAGATGCCACCTTCCTGAGGCACCATTCCTTGAAGATGTCTTAGATACTTTGGAAGCTAGTACCCAAGATGTTAAAGTCTGTCCTGAGCCTTTGTGGCTCATCAGGCCAGTGCTTATGCCAGTTTCTGAGGCGTGAAACGACTGAGAGTACTAGTGTTACAGTCTCTGCCAGTACTTGGAGTAGAAGTACAGCCAGGTGACCAGACTTTCCGAAGAGAGGGAGCGGAATAGCAAGCTAGACACTTGATGGAGGTGTAACAGTGGTCCAATGTGTTGTTTCCTCTGGTACTACAAGTATGTTGGTATGTTCCATTGAGGCAGGGAAAGGATGGTAGAGTTAAAGAACCATGTTGTACAAAGGATGTAGAAAATCTAGTTAAAAAGAAAAGTTCAAGAAACTAGATACCGTTAGAGCTCTAGAAAATTACAAGGTTGCTACAAAGGAGCTGAAGAATGAAATTAGGAGAGCCAGAAGGGGCCATGAGAAGCCTTTGGTGAGCAGGATTAAGGAAAACCCCAAGGCATTCTACAAGTATGTGAAAAGTAAGAGGATGAGCTGTGTGCGAATAGGACCAATCAGGTGCGATAGTGGAAACGTGTGCATGGAGTCAGAGGAGGTAGCGGAGGTACTTAATGAATACTGTGCTTCAGTATTCACCTGGGAAAAAGACCTTGGCATTTGTGGGGATGCCACAACAGACTGAAATGCTTGAGCATATAGACATTAAGTAAGAGGATGTGCTGGAGCTTTTGAAAAGCATTAAGTTAGATAAGTCACCGAGACCAGATGAGGTATACCCCAGGCTACTGTGGGAAGCAAGGGAGGAGATTGCTGAACTTCTTATGGTGATCTTTGCATCATCAATATGGATGGGAGAAGTAACAGAGGGTTGGAGAGTTGAGAATCTTGTTCCCCTGTTCAAGAAGGGGAGTAGAGATAATCCAGGAAATTATAGACCAGTGAGTCTGACTTCAGTGCTAGGCAAGTTGTTGGAGAAGATCCTGAGAGGCAGGATTTTTGAACATTTGGAGAGACATAATCTGATTAGGGATAGTCAGCAAGGATTTGTCAAGGGCAGGTCATGCCTTACGAGCCTGATTGAGTTCTTTGAGGATGTAACAGAACACATTGATGAAGGTAGAGCAGTGGATGTAGTGTATATGGATTTGAGTAAGGCACTTGTAAGATTCCCCATGCAAGGCTCCTTCAGAAAATAAGGAGGCATGGGATCCAAGGAGAGCTTGCTTTGTGGATCCAGAAATGGCTTTGCCCACAGAAGGCAAAGGGTGGTTGTAGACAGTTTGTATTCTGCATGGAGGTCAGTAACCAGTGGTGTTCTATAGGGATCTGTTCTAGGACCCCGCCTCTTTGTAATTTTTATAAATGCCTAGATGAAGAAGTAGAAGGGTGGGTTATGCTGATGACACAGTGGTTGGGGGTGTTGTGGATAGTCTGGTGTGTTGTCAAAGGTTACAGCAGGACTTCGATAGGATGCAGAACTGGGCTGTGAAGCAGCAGATGGACAGATAAGGGTGAGTTGTTTCATTTTGGTATGCCAAATTTGAAGACAGAATATAATATTAATCGGAAGACTCTTGGCGGTGTGGAGGATCAGCTCCATCTTGGGGGACAGTCAAAACTGCTGCGCAGCTTGACAGTATTGTTAAGAAGGTGTATGGTGTGTTGGCATTCATCAACCGTGGGATTAAGTTAAAGACCGTGAGGTAATGTTATAGCTATATAAGACCTTAGTACTCCAAGTGGGGTCTGACTGACCCTGTTCAGTTCTGGTCACCTCACTACAGGAAGGATGTGGATACTATAGAGAGAGTGCAAAGGAGATTTACAAGGATGTTGCTTGGATTGGGGAACATGCCTTATGAGAATAGGTTGAGTGAACTTGGCCTTTTCTCCTTGGAGTGACAGAGGATGAGAGTTGACCTGATAGAGGTGTACAAGAATATAGAATGTATTGGGAGGTGAAAACTTGTAACCCTGAGGGACAGCCACGTTTCCTATGAGTACGGCCACAATCAGCATTATTTCTGTCGGTTATGAGCAGCAATTGATTTTTCAATGGTATTAAAACATTTTTATTAACTGTAGATACCTTGGATACAGTTGTGATTCTCAGCTGTAGTAGGCTGAAACAGGAATATTTTATCATATTCATTGAGCTGCTGTGCAACAAATTTGCCCTGAAGGCACCCTGGAAGTAAAAAAAAAAGTACTCGGTATTGTATTTCTCAATTTCATCAGCGAAGGAGTCATATATTTGTGATATGTCACCTGACTGCATAGTAATCTGTTTGTATGAGAGGGCAGCACAATTGAGGCTAGTGGAGGCTGCAATTTAGTCGAGCTCTGTTGCTTTTTGTGTGGAGTTCGTGCATTCTCCCTGTGACTGTGATGTTTACCAACTGCAAAGATGTGTGGTTTGGTAAGCTAATTGGCTTCTATAATTGTAACTGATATTTAAGAGACTGGTAGCATTGAGGGAATTGACAGGAGCCTCCATAACCCCACATTTCTCTAAGTGTCAGGTTTATTTAAATCTTTTGCGCAACTTCTGAGACCATTTTGCAGATAATTTTAATGAAGGTCTGCAAAATGGGTATTCAACATGGCTTTGTGCATAGTTGGTCATGTCTGACCAATCTTGTAGTGCTTTTGAGGTGTTTACGGGGAAGGCTGATGCAGGAGATGTGATGGATGTTGTCTACAGGGACTTTAGCAAAGTCCGTTATGGGAATCCTGTCCAGAAGGTTCAGTTGCTTGGCATTAAGGATTCAAAATACAAATTAAAATTTATTATCAGAGTACATACACATCACCACATACAACCTGAGATTCTTTTGTTCCTGTGGCATACTCAGCACATCTGTAGAACAGTAACTGTAAACAGGATCGACGAACAACAAACTTAGCAAATGCAAGCATAAATAAATAACAGTAATTATCGAATATGAAATAACAAGATAAAGAGTCCTTAAGGTGCGATTATCGGTTGTGGGAACATCGGAAATAGAATGAGTGTAGTTATCCCCTTTTGTTCATACACTTGATGGTTGAGGGGTGGTAACTGTTCTAGAACCTGATGGTGTGAGTCCTGAGACATGTACCTTGTAACTGAAGGCAGGAACGAAAAAAGAGCAGAGCCTGGGTGGTGAGGATGCTGCTTTTCTACAGCAACATTTCATGTTAATGTGCTCCATGTTTGGGAGGGTTTTACCCGTGATGCACTGGACTGAATCCACTACTATTGGGGTTCCCATACCAGGCTGTAATGCAGCCACTCAGTATACTTTCCACCACGCATCTATAGAAGTTTGCTAAGGTTTTTTGATGACATGCCAAATCTCCACAGACTCCAGAGGAAGTAGAGGAGCTGTCGTACTTTCTTTGCAATAATATTTATATGATGGGTCCAGGATGATATAGTAAATTGGATTTGTCATTGGCTGAGTAGAGGACAGAGTAGACTGGAGGCCTGTGACTGGTGATGTGTCGCAGGGATCGGTGCTGGCTCCCTTGCTGTTTATCATCTAAATTGACGATTTAGATGATAATGTGGTAAACCCAATCAGAATACTTGCAGATGACACCAAGATTGGGGATGAGCTGGTGAAATGGGCTGAAAAATGTCAGATGGAATTTAATGCAGGCATGTGTCAGGTGTTGCATATTGTGAAGACCAACCAGGGTAGGAATTACACAGTGGAAAATAGGGTACGGAGGTGTGCATTATAACAGGCAGCTCTGGAAATTCCTTGTAAGTGGACAGGGTTGTAAAGAGAGCTCTTGGCACTGGCCTTTAAGTCAAAGTATTGAATACAGGAGTAGGGATGTTATGTTGAAGTTGCATGAGACATTGGAGAGGTCAGATTTAGAGTAATGTGCGCAGTTGTGGTCACCTACCAGCGGGAAGGATATCTTCGCTTGAAAGAGCGCACAGAAAATTTACAAGGCTGTTGCCTTGACTTGAGGACCTGAGTTATAAGGACAGGTTGAATAAGTTTTGACTTTATTCCCTGGACGTGAGATAATGAGAGGAGGTCTTGCAGAGGTATATAACGCTGTATAGACAGAGAAATTAAAGACACGCACTTCCCCCTGAGATTGGGTGAGACTAGAACTAGAGGTCATAGTTTTAAAGTGACACCTGAACTATTTCCAGGAAACTGAAGGGAGGTGTGAGTGTGGAATGAGCTGCCAATGGAAGTGGTAGCTGTGTGTTCAATTACAACCTTTAAGGGAAGTTTAGATAGGTACAGTGGCTATATTTTTTTTAAAAGTATTCACTCTGCTTGGAAGTTTTCATGTGTTATTGTTTTACAACATTAAATCACAGTGGATTTAATTTGGCTTTTTTGACACTGATCAACAGAAACACTTTCGTGTCAAAATGAGAACAGTTCTCTACAAAGTGATCTCATTTTAATTACAAATATAAAACACAAATATAAAACACAAAGTAATTGATTTGCATAAGTATTCACCCTCTTTAATATGACAGAACAAATCATTGCTGGTGCAGCAATTGGTTTTAGAAATCACATAATTAGTTAGATGGAGATCATCTGTGTGCAGTCAAGGTGTTTCAATTGATTGTAGTAAAAATACACCTGTATCTGGAAGGTCTAAGGTCACTACTGGTGAGTCAGTGTCTGGGCAAATAATAGTCACATAATTAGTTAAATAGAGATCTGGGTGCAGTCAGGATGTTTCATTTGATTGTAGTAAAAATACACCGGTATCTGGAAGGTCCAACTGCTGGTGAGTCAGTATTCTGGCTCACATCATGAAGACAAAAGAACACTCCAAACAACTCTGCAGAAAAGTTATTGAAAAGCATGAGTCAGGAGATGGATACAAGAAAATTTCCAAGTCACTGAATATCCTTTGGAGTACAGTTAAGTCAATCATCAAGAAATGGAAAGAATATGGCATGGCTGTAACTCTGCCTAGAGCAGGCCGTCCTCAAAAACTGAGTGAAGGGGCTCAGTGAGGAAGGTCACCAAGAGACTTATGACAACTCTGAAGCAGTTACAAGCTCCAGTGGCTGAGATGGGACAGACTGCACATACAACAACTGTTGCCCGGGTGCTTCGCCAGTCACAGCTCCATGGGAGAGTGTTAAGGAGAAAGCCACTGTTGTGGGAAAAAACCTCACATGTAATTTCAGCAGGAGTTTGCCAGAAGGCATGTGGGAGATTCTGAAGCCAACTGGAAGAAGGTTCTATGGTCTGATGAAACCAAAATTCAGCTTTTTGAACATCAGACCAAATGCTATGTTTGGCATAAGCCAAACACTTGCATATCATCAAAGACACACCATCCCTACCATGAAGCACGGTGGTGACTGCATCGTGCTGTGGGGATGTTTCACTTCAGCAGGCCCTGGAAGGCTTGTGAAAGTAGAGGGTAAAATGAATATAGTAAAATACAGGGAAATCCTGGAGGAAAACCTGATGCAGTCTGCAAGAGAGCTGAGACTTGGGAGAAAATTTGTTTTCCAGCAAGACAATGACCCCAAGCATAAAGTCAAAGCTTCACAGGAATGGCTTAAAGACAAGAAAGTTAATGTCCTGGAGTGGCCCTGTCAGAGTCTCGAACTCAATCCAATTGAAAAATTTGTGGCTGGACTTGAAAAGGGCTGTTCACTCACAATCCCCATGCAATCTGACAGAGCTTGAGTAGTTTTGTAAAGAAGAAAGGGGAAAAAAAAATCAGTATCCAGATGTGCAAAGCTGATGAGACCTATCCACACAGACTCAAGGCTGTCATCGCTGCCAAAGGTGCATCTGCTAAATGCTGACTTGAAGTGGTGAATACTTATGCAATCAATTATTTTGTATTTTAGGTTTGTAATGAATATAGATCACTTTGTAAAGATCTGTTTTCGCTCTGACACTAGAGTCATTATCTGTAGATCAGTGTAAAAAAAAGCCAAATTAAATCTACTATGATTCAATGTTATAAAACAATAAAAAACTTGAACTTCTGGGGGGGGGGGGAGTATAATTTTTTTTTAGCACTGTATAGGGATGAGAAGGCATGGAGGTCTATGGTCTGATTTTGGGTACATGGGACTTGAGCAGAAAAACATGTCAGCTCAGACAAGATGGGCCAAAGGGCTTTCTTCAGCATTGTAGTGCTCTCTGACCCTGAGTAAAATGGATCAAAAGGAGGCTACAATAGATAGGGTCAACACAATGGTGCAGATAGTAGAGTTGCTGCTCCACTATACCAGAGAGCTGGGTTCAATCCTGACTGTGTGGAGGTTGCAAGCTGTCCTGTGGCTACGTGGGTTTCCTTCACGTAGACCAGAGATCCCAAAGGTTTGCTGATTGAAATGTTAACGGGCCACTATAAATTGAGCTTAGTGTCTGTAGATGATAGAATGTGGGTAGCATGGGGAAAGAGGACCTGCTTTTGTGTGTACCTCTCAACGCTCTGAACGTTATAAATTTATTTGGATATATTCTTCATGAATTTATCTGGTATTCAATATTCTAAGTGTGTTGAAAATCAAAAATAAATAAAACAACTTGATAGTTTCTCAATTTAGTCATGTATAGAACGATCTTATTCACACTCTCCTGTCAAGAATCATTCATTTGTGACCTTGCATCTTCTGGTCTTCCAGTTATGAAGGTCAAAAATGCCTACTGTGCTTGAACATTACCTTATACAGGTCAGCACGATCTCGTTAATTTTGAATGTTAACGGGCCACTATAAATTGAGCTTAGTGTCTGTAGATGATAGAATGTGGGTAGCATGGGGAAAGAGGACCTGCTTTTGTGTGTATCTCTCAACGCTCTGAACGTTATAAATTTGAGCATTAACTGTTTGCTGCTCTAAATGTTAACTGGCTGATTCTCTTTTCATGAAAAGACAGAATGTGATTATCCGAGTTTGCTGTTCAGTTTATTGTCAGTCAACTATACCTTCAAATGAAACAACATTCCTCCAGTCAAAAGTGCAAAGGACAGTACATGTAACTCGCACAACCATCAAATAGGGTAGTGTAAAATAATATTACTCCAAATGAGTAAACAAATAATAAGGGGCATTTATGTCACAAGTTTAAAAAGTAAACAGTGTAACGCTACCTGCGCTTTAAACATGATGAAACCTGGGTGGTGGCAGGGAGTTCAGTAGTCTTACGTCCTGTTTCTCATCCTAACAGCTCTTGTCCTGATGCTGTGGTACCTCCTGCCTGATAGTAGAGGGATCATCGACAATGTTAAGGGCCCCACGTACACTGCACTTCAGATAAATACCTCTGAGTAGAAGAGAGATGCTGATGATCTTCTCAGCAGTCATCACAATCCTTTGTAGGGACTTGCTGTCAGATTCCACAATTCCCACAAACTTCTGCCGCTCCTCCAATAATGCTGATAACTGGTGACTCCCATCAGGAACGTCAAGTGTAATCATTTTCCCGGCGCTAAAGTCTCTGATATAATGTACGAGCTCCCTTGCCTGCTCACTGACTACTCCTTTGTAATAAAGGTATTGACCACGTTGGCACAGCAACGATCTGAGTGGCCTTAGTGATCTCTGAATTCCAAAAAAATCAGTGGCAAAGCATTTTTATCTCCAGACCAATTCCTGTGCTGGGCCCCAGCTCTGGATGTTGTAACAGGCTCCTCAGTCTGCTGATTGGCTTCAGATGCAAGGTAGAGTGCTGAATTTTGGTTTCATTGACAATTTTAATCTATTTTGGGAACACCACATTTTTCAAACCCCTGTGGTCTTCACCCCAGCAGTCTGGGCTCACAGAATCTTACTGCACACATAAGCCTCTGCACTCTGGCAAACCCGCATGGATGACGATTTGCAGCCAGTGGCAGGTGTGACCCTTTCCTCACGATTCCCTCCTCAAATCCACCAGCTCTGTAAATGTTACCCATCCTTTTCAGACCATTGTCATTGGAAGGGCAGCCAGACTGAACTGTCCCATGAAACGTAATAACAGAAGTAACCTTCTACACTTAAGATCTACAGTTGCATACTCCAAGCTACTTTGTTTAAGATGGCTCTTTTTGTAATTCAAATTTTTATTATTATTTATTCTTATTTTACAAAGCAGCATAGCATATCATAGTACAGCATATTTTCACAGCCATCCCATGACAGGAAAACATATAAAACTAAGAAACAGAAAAAAACTTCTAATTTAAGTTTAAATTAACATACAACCAAAATTGATCTCACACATCTTGCACTTTTCCCTCGCTGTTAATTCTTCCCAACATGTGTTCATATGATGAAATCTTAACCATTTCCTCAGTCCATTCCCTCACAGTGGGACATCTGGATTACAGATGAGACCTGGTTACAGCCAGTTATCTGAACTGTATCCCTCTGACTATGACAGTTTCAGCATTCCAAGGTCTCGTGGACAAGTTGGCGGGCTTGCCAGCATGTTAAAAAAAACATTTTAGGTGTAATCTACTGTCTGTTGACAATTTTTCAAGTTTTGTGGTATATACAGTCGGCCCTCCTTATCTGTAGGGGATTGGTTCTGGGACCCCCCCCCAACCGCGATACCAAAAAACGTGGATGCGCAAGTCCCTTATTCAACCTGTCTCAATGCGGTGGACCTTAGGACCCAGCGGAACCCCAGACCTTATTTAACCTGTCTCAGTGCGGTGGACCTTAGGACCTGGCGCAGCTCTGAATCCGCAGGGTTTCTGTCCATGAAAATAGTCACGATCACGATTGAAAATAAAGTGGAAGTAATAAAGCAATCAGAAAGAGGTGAAACGCCATCAGTCATTGGAAAAGTGTTAGACTACAGTCGGTCAACGATTAGAACAATTTTAATGGAGTATTTGAAAGGCCCTGCCCTGATGAAAGCTGCAGTTATCACTAAGCAACACAGTGGTTTAATTATTGAAATGCATATGTTTCTTAAGTGGTCTATTATTGCCCTCCCAAATCCAATGCCTACTTTCTCATGGAATTCTCTGAATTTTTATCCTCCATTATATTGAACGAAGGCAGGATTATCATCGCTGGTGATTTCACTATTCGCTCTAATGATCTCTCAAATGCCAACTCCATGGCAGCTGAATTCATGAACTTGCGAGACAGCCGAGATCTTGCCCAATATGTCACTGAGCCCACCCATTGATTTGAAAATGTGCTTGATTTAGTAATGACAAAGGGTTAAGTATTATTAATGTCTCTGTCTGATACCACTATATCTGATCACTTAAGTGTACTTTTTGATGTGCTACTGTCTGTAACCAAGAGAAATGATTTGTAAATAATGGTTTCTTGATGCTGCAAAGCAACTTAAGTTCTCTGAGCTGGCGAGTTTATGTATCTGACCTGAACAGCTCAGTAAATTAAATGGTTGATTCCTTCAACAATAACTTGATAAATATGTCAAACACATTGGGCCCCAGTTAGGGTTAAAAAGCAATCACTTAGTAGAATGTCAAGATGGTTTAACAATTCTGTCCGTGAACTTAGTAGATCTTGCAAAGCAGCTGAGGGAAAATGGAGGAATCTGGGCTGGAGGTCCACTGTAATATTTTCAAGTAAAAACTTGCGTCCTTTAATGCTGCTATTCTCTGCAAGAAGCGCCCATTTTCCAAGATTATTACAGCGAATAGCAGCGATTCAAGGATATTGTTCTCAATGCTAACCAACTGTTGAACCCTGTCCTAACCTATAATTTCCTCAGTCAAGCATATGTTATAAAATATGAGGAGTTTGCACTTTTTTTTATCAACAAAATTACTTCCATTAGGGAGAGTATAGCTACTGGTATAGATTGCTGGTAATCTGTACAGCCAACCTCAAAAAGATGGGAACCATGTCAAAATTTATAAGTAATTCTGACTGAAAACTCTAAGGTTGCAACAAAAGAGTAAACCATCTACTTGGTGTCTCGATTCTGCCCATACCACTCTTTTTAAGGGCTTTTTTAATAGTGTTTTTAATTCCTTTAGAAAAAATTATTAACACATCCCTTGAAACTGGAGTTTATCCAGATGCCTTTAAAGTTGCAGCCATCAAACCCCTTACTTTAAAAAGCCAAACCTTGCTAGTGAGGTACTAACTAATTGCAGGCCTATATCAAATCTTCTCTTACTGGACAAGATTCTCAAGAAATTCATTTTCAACTAACTCAACAACTTTCTGAATGAGAACAATATTTTCAAAAAGTTTCAGTCAGGTTTTAGAGCAAACCATAGCATGGAGACAGCCCGTACCAAAATTGCCAATGACCTTGGTCTCAGCACTGATGCTGACAGGTTCTTAGTTCTCATTCTCCGAGATCTAAGCGTTTCTCTCGACACAATTAACCACAACCTTTTCTGGTCGTGCCCTTAATTGGTTTTGCTCATGTAGCACAGGGCAGGTGTTTCCAACCTTTCATGGAGCCTTACTGTTAACCCCTTGGACACCAGGTTGGGAAGCCCTGGCTTAGAGAGAAAACTTCTTAAAAGATGCAGTGTGCCTTTTGGTGTTGCTCAGGAAAGCTGACTTGGTTTCCTGCTCTTCTCCGTAGGAGGCATCATTAGAAAGCCTAAGCTTGATTTCCACAGTTATGCAGATGACACACAATTGTGTATCTTGCTTGAGTCTGATGGTGACACCTTATCTTCTCTGACTCCTACAGTAAACAAATAATTGAGCTATAATTCCCTAAAACCGGATGAACACAAAACTGAAATACTACTGGCTGGCCCCAATGCCAAAAGAGAGCAACTTCTTGATAAACTTTGGGAACTTGGCTCTCCTTGTGTTATCCTTGATTCAGATTTGAATTTTAAATGCTACATAAAGAAAGTGACCAGGGTAGCATTTCTATGCTTAAGGAATCTTGCCAAGGCACTTCTGTTTCTGTCACATAATAAATGCTGAAAAACTGATTCATGCCTTTTTATCAAATAGGCTAGATTACTGCAATGCACTTTTTGCTGGCTATCCAAAGCAACCTACTGACAAACTTCAACTCATTCACTTCTAGAGTGTTAACTAAAACCAGGATGAGGGAGCACTGACTCCTGTATGAACAAACTACTCTACGTTGCCTTTCAGTATCATTTAAAATTGATTTTCAAGTTCTCGTACTCGGGTTTAAAGCTCTTAATGATCTGGGACCAGAGTACATCACAGAATTGTTTTAATTTTGTAATCCCGCTGGACCTTTCAGGTCTTCTTCCACTGCTCTTTTACACTTAAACAATCTTCCTCAAAATATAATTGGCAGGTCAGCTATTCTGAACTCTGTTCCTAAAGTGTGGAACTCCTAAAACTATAAGGGATGCAGACTCAGTTGACACTTTTAAGTGCCGGCTCAAAACCTATTTATTTAATACCAGAGATTCAGCAGATGTTTGAAATCCAGAGTAACGCACAAAATGCTGGAGGGACTCAGCAGGTCAGGCAGCTTCTCTGTAGAGGAATAAACAGTTGACGTTTTGGGCTGGGACCCTTCATCAGGACTGGAAAGGAAGGGGGAGAGAAACTCGAATAAGAAGGTGGGTTGGAGGGGGAAGGAGTACAAGTTAGAAGGTGAATTCAGTTGGTTGGGGGAGGGGGGATGAAGTAAGAAGCTGGGAGGCGATAGGTGGAAATGGTAAAGGACTGGAGAAGAAAGAATCTTATAGGAGAGGTAAGTGGACCTTGAGAGAAAGCAAAGGAGGAGATGATAGGCCAGTGAGGTGAAAAAGTAAGTGGAGGGGGGGGGGGCCAGGATGGGAATACCAGAAATTGGAATTGATGTTCATGTCTTCAAATTGGAGGCTGCCTCAATGGAATATGAGGTGTTGCTCCTCCTACCTGAGGGTGGCCGCATCATGGCAGAATAGGGGGCTACAGTGCACCATGTCAGAATAGGAATAGGGATTGGAATTAAGATGGTGAGCTAGCGGGCAATCATGCTTTTTGCAGATGGAGTGAAGGTGCTTGACAAAATGGTCCCCCCCCCCCATCTACGTGGGGTCTCACTAATGTAGAAGTGACCTCATCGGGAGCACCGGATACAGTCATTGACACCAACAGATTTCTAGGTGAAGTGTTTCCTCACCTGGAAGGGCTACTGGGGACCCTGAATGGTAAAAAGGTAGGAGGTGAATGGGCAGGTGTTAAACACCTGCCACTTGCAGGGATAAATGCCATTTATTTAACCTTGTTTTTGACTAACACCTGTTTGCCTTTTGTTTCATGTTTGAACTTTATCCCATTGTAAAGCACTTTGAACTACATTGTTTGTATGAAAAGTGCTCTATATTGTTATTATTAATTCCCGTAACAGACAGTGACGCAGCTGTTCAGGACTCCTGATGCTGCTCCTGAAATAGTTGGTTGGAATGAGGGGGGTGGCGGAGGGGTGTGTGGCACTTGCCTCAGTCTCCTATGTAAGTGGAGACTCTGCTGGGCTTTCTTAACCAAAGAGGTGTTGAGGGACCAGGTTAGATTGTCTGTTATGTGCACTCCCAGAAACTTGGAGTTGCTAACTTTCTCCATGGGGAACCATTTACGTGCAGTACCTTACTTGTCTCTTGTCCACATTGAGACTCAAGTTGTTGTGCTCACACCATTCTGCCAGCCATTCTACCTCCTCTCGGTGTGCAGCCTCTTTGTTGCTGGTGGATAAAGTTGGTGAAATGAGCTGAGAAGAAAACACAGAAATAAAAATCAATTAAATAAGTGGCTAAGAAGGTGGTAAATGAAACTCTGATAATCCAGCACCCTTCAACTTTGGTGCAGGGCTGGCAGATTTCCTGGACTATTAGATGTTGTTATTGATGCACCAGCATTTCATTCACTATTTTTTTTAAAGACCTTATACGACTGTACAATACGTATTCCAGTGAACCAAGTGATTTTAAGGGGAGTATGAGAAATAGGGCCCCAGGAGTTGAACAAAAACTTAGGAAATGGGGTCCTCATGAGTTTAAAAGAAGCAGAGGAAATGAGGTCCACGTGAGTTTAAAAAAACATTGGAAATGAGATCCTCATGAGTTTGGAAAAAAAACATGAACTTAGGAAGAGTCCTTGTGAGGGTGTGGGGATGTTCATTTCATATGATAAGTAAAGGTGGCAGAAGGAAAACAGTTTATGAAGAGAATTTGGGCCTTTGTAAGGAGTTTGGTTGAAAGAAGTTGAGGAACTGTACAGGTCATGATGAGATCTCTCCTTTGTATCCTGTCTTAAGTCCCAATATGCTGCCTATCTAGGGCCTTGTACTGAGTTTTCAGTGTTCAGGATTATTTATTGTCATTTCCGGTATATAAGTGTAAAGGAGAATGAAATACTCTGCTGAAGTTTCTAAGGAATTCAGGAACAATTTCACTTGTTTCCTCCCACTGAGACAAATTTTAGTCCATTTACCATTCTCCCCGAGCCTACGGGGTTTTATTCTTTTGATCAATGTGTGCAGTGAGTGTCTGTAGACAATGTGATAAAATCCGTGTTATCTGCATCAAACATGCCATCATCATCAACCCTTTTATCCTGCTCTGAGAAAAATTCAATCAAGTCAGACTCAACACTTCCAGAGATAATCCATATCAACTGATCTTGATTCACTGATGCCTCTCTACGTATTGACTTGTGCTACCCTTCAAAACCATCACCAGTGATTTGACTGATGTTGACCTGTCTGACCACTAGTTACTTAAAGTTCACTGTTCAAATTTATCATCAAAATATGTTTACTGTGTACAACTTTGAGATTCATCTTCTTGCAGGTACTCAGAAGAATTCTTGCAGGTACTCAGAAGACACAGAAGAATTAATGAAAAAAACCGCATGCAACTAAAACCACCACATATCCAATGTGCAAGAGGACAGCTTGTACTAATAATAATAAAAAGTAAATAAATAACACATGGAGCATAAATGGTAGTCTCCCTGAAAGTGAGCCCACAGCTGCGGAGCCAGTTCACCGCTGAGGCAACAAAAGCCCATACAGGCCTTCAGCAGGACTGGTCTCAGACCGAAACGTCAACTATAGCAGTCGTGCTGAAACATCAACTGAACTCTTTTCCATAGATGTTGCCTGGCCGGCTGAGTTCCTCCAGCATCTTGTGTGTATTGCTTGGATTTCCAGCATCTGCAGATTTTCTCTTGTTTGTGCCCTGATTTTATCCTAGCCTTCTCACGGGGCAATATACGATGCACAATTAATTTATCTACAGGTACGGTTTTGGACCGTGGGAGGAAACCGGATCACCTGGAGGAAACCCACGCAGTCATAGGAAAACATATAAACTCCTTACAGGCGGCGGTGGGAATAGAGCCTGAGTCGCTGGCACTGTGAAACGTTGCGCTACCGTGTGTGCGCCGGCCACCTAACACCCATTTAAACTTACCCTATGTTAGTTTTTCTTTATTTTTCCCACTTTGTCTCCTTCCCACACACTCGAATTCTATTACTCACCTGCACACGATAGGTACAATTTACAGCAGCTGTTAATCTACCAACCTGTTCAACTTAAGGATCTGGGAAGAAACCAGAGCACTCAAAGGAAACCTGTGCATTCGGGGGGTAAGCCTGCAAACTTCACACAGACAGCACCCAAGGTCAAGGTTGAATCCAAATCTCTGGCACACCATCTGTACCACTGCACTGTTTCTATCTGGTGGTTGCCCATCCGGTCTGACCACAACAGGAAACCTCTGTGGGCGAGATTTTAAAGTGGAAAAGCTTTTGCACAGTGACAGCTCCACTCTCTCAACCTCAGAAGTTTGGGTTCAGTAGTGAGAACAAGTGTCATAAACTGGTGTCTTCCTTGGTTGCAATGGATGACCGTGATGTTTCTCTGCCTTGTCATGTCCTTCGTGTTGCAGTCCCACCTTCCTAGCTGTTGGATCTCACTGTAGTTCTTGTCCGCCCAGTCTGCCAGATCGGACCTCGTGTGAGGACAGGCACGTCCCTATCTCACAGGGGTATGAACCACCGTCTGCGCTCACTGGGTTTGGCCCGCCTGGTCGAAGCAGTGTACCGGGTGTGGCCACTGTTGCATGCAAACAGCTACTTGGAGCCACAGGTGAGAGCTGAGTGACTGGTGGGACCAAAGGTTGAAGGTGCTGCCCCAGAATGGACATGTGGGCCTCTTCACCAGAAGTACTACTCCTCCCTGGACACCCCATATCCCCTGCTTCTATCTACGATGACACTTCTGCAGCAGTAGAGGGCAGGACATTAAAAGTTCATTTAAGTTACAATAAGAAATGTATTAATGGTGCAAGAATGGTGTAATGAGATAGTGTTCATGGGCTCCTGCACTATTCAGAAATCTGATGGCAGAGGGGAAGAAGCTGTTGCCAAAACATTGCTAGAACATGTGCATCTTCAAGTTCCTGTACCACCTCCCTGATAATAGTAATGAGAAGAGACTATAACGTAACCAGTCAGAATGGTACATATGCAGAAACTTAGTGACTTACCAAATCTCCTCAGGTTTCCAATGAAGTATAGCCTCTGGCTTGCCGTCTTCATGTTTACATCAATGTGTTGGGTCCTGAATAAATGCTCATAAGATGTTGATGCCCAGGAAGCTGAATATTCTTGTCCTTTCCACTGCTGACCCCTCATTAAGGCCTGGTGTGTGTTCTCCGAGCTTCCTCTTCCTGAAGTCCACAGTAAATTTCTTGGTCTTTCTGAAGTTGAGTGCAAGTTTATTGTTGTGACATTACTCAGCCAGCAGAAGTATCTCAGTCCTGTAATCCTCCTTGATGCCATCTTAGGTTCTGTCAACAGCAATGATGTCATCAGAGGATTTATAGATGGTGTTTGAGCTGTGCCTAGCCATACAGTCATGGCTGTAGAAAGAGTAGAGCAGTGGGCTAAGCATCCTTGAGGTGAGCCTGTGGTGATTGTTATTACTGACCAGTTATTACTGATCTGCGCTTTCTCTGATGAGGAATTCAAGGATCCAGTTGCAGAAGGAGGTCTTGAAGCTTGCTGATTAGTACCTAGGAATTGATGGTGTTGAATGCAAAATTCTAATTAATAAACAGAGTAAGTATTGCTGTTTTCCAGGTGTTTCAAGGCCAAGTGGAGAACCAGTGAGAAGGTATCTGTTGTGGTTGGCAAATTGCAGCGGGTCCTGATGAAGAGTCTCTACCAAAAACCTCGACTGTACTCTTTTCCATTGATGCTGCCTAACCTGCTGAGTTCCTGCGGCATTTTGTGTGTGTTGCTTGGATTTCCAGCTTCTGCAGATTGTCTCTTGTTTGAGTCCAGGTCCTTGCTCAGGCAGGAGTGAATGCAAGCCATGACCAATCTCTCAAAGCACTTCATCACAGTGGATGTGAGCAGCTGGGTGGTAGCTCATCCCGATCTTCTTGATTGATGCCTTTTGATGCAGCTGGGAACCTCCGACTGCAGCAGCGAGAGTTTGAAGATGTCTTTGAACACTCCCAGATAGTTGGTTAGCACAGATTTGTCAGTATCTTGCCAGGTGATCCATTAGGGTGGGAACACCTTGTGAGTGTTCACACTTTTAAAGGATGTTCTTGCATCAGCCTCAGAAACAGATATCAGAGAGTTGCCAGACGCAGTAGGGATTCGGACAGCTGTTGTTTCACTCTCCATTTTAAAGCATGAATAAAAGGCATTGGGCTTACCAGGGAGTGAAGGACCTCTGCTATTTATGCTGCTAGGTTTCTCCTTGTAGGAGGTAATGGCATGTGAACACTGCCATAGCTATTGTGCATTGTGTCTCTAACTTCACTCGGGATTGCCTTGCCACTCTCACGATGCCTTCGATTGGTCATACCTGGATTTCTCGAGGGCTTCTGGATCATCAGTCTTGAACACCACAGATCATGCCTCATCCAACTTCAAATCTCCTGGTTCATTCACAGGTTCTGATTTGGGTATGTCCAGCCCGTTCACAGAGGCACACACTGATCTGCACAGGTCTTGATGAAGTCATGATGAGTTGGCTTAATTGTTCAGGTCTGAAGATAAATCCCTGAATATAGTCCAGTCCACTGATTCAAAGCACTCTTCCGCCTCTCTTGATCATAGCTACACAGTCCTTTCCAGTGGTGCTGCAGTCCTCAGTCTCTCCTTGTGTGCTGGGTGTGGAAGATCAACAAGGTGACCAGACTTGCCAAGTGCAAGTGCAGGATGGTGTGGTAGGTGTTTCTGATGGTGATGTAACAGTGTTGGGTCCTCTGGTTCAGCAGGTAACATGTTTGTGGTAGTTTGAGGTCCGTGCTGCTAGTTGGTTTGTATGGACAGGTTTCAGACTGGATGACAATGTTTCTGATGAACAGTGCGCTATTGTTGAATGAAACATTCCTTCACCAGTCACTGTATCACAGAATAATGCAAATAACCCAATGCAGAGACATTCGCTCTTCCTGCTCCAATGATGTTTCTCCATTCATCTTGCTGCAACGCATATCCTTCCTGTAGGAGTGCAGACCCTCTCCAGCAGTCATAAACGTGAGAACACATTGACCAGCCGATTGTAATTATGACACCAGACACCAGAAAGCACAGAGAGGGAGCAGTGTGAGGGAGTCTCACTGAACTTGTGTTGGAGAGAGGAAGAAAACTTCAGATTTGGCTAACCTTGAAGGAATCACTAAGAGAAAGCACCTGGACCATGACCATACCTTGCCAACCCCAAGACCATGATCCCACCAATACCCATCAGGCCATCATCTTCCACACTGCTACAGATCCAGTTTATCAGGACATCTCCCCTCCACAACCTCCAACCTTGCAGTGCCCCAACCATGCACTTTCCACTTCTATCTCTTGCCCGAGGTCCACAAACAGGGTTGTGCTGGGAGGCTCATTGTTTCAGTCTGCTCTTGACATTTGCTAATTATAGTTGTTGATGTTTCAGGAATTAATTCGGTACAACTCAAATTCTACCTGCCCTTCACTGTCAGAGTAGAGTTTTTTTTTCCTTCTTTACCTTAACTACATTTGAGTCATCACTCCCAGAAAGGTGTTACTGTTGTGTGGGATGTCATTTTCAGATTACGTGACAGAGGAGAAAGTAAATTTGACATAATTGTAACAGAAATTTAAAATCTTTCTACTAACCTGTTGAATTGCAAAAACCTAAAACTATTTTGATTTGTTGCTCTGAAAATACATTTAGATGGTTAAGAGATATTTTAGAATCAGCAGCCAATGATTTTAACAAGTTTTGGCATCCAGTCATGATTTATTTTAATTGTTTTTTATGTGTGTCAACTCACTTTATAGAGAAAAAATGTATTAAAAAATTCTTTTGGTGCCCTTTCTATTTCACAAAATGGTAGCAAATCTTTGCTCAATAATGGTGTTGGATGTGCTGAAAGTTAGGAACAATATTTAATCAGGGAATTTGAAGGCACCATGTTAATTTATATAGCAGTAACCTAATTGTACAACGTTTTACAGCACAGATGACCCCAGTTCAAATCCCGCCGCTGCCTGTAAGGAGTTTGTATGTTCTCCCAATGACCAAGTGGGTTTCCTCCGGGTGCTCTGGTTTCCTCCCACAGTCAAAAGACGTCCCAGTTAGTAGGTTACTAGGTCATTCTAAGCTGTCCCGTGATTAGGCTCGGATTAATTCGGGGATCACTGGGCGGTGCAACTCAAAGGGCTGGAAAGGCCTGTTCTGCACTGTACCTCAATAAATAAATGAATCACTTGATTCCAATTCAAGCTGCAGGATATGATATGCAGTGTAGTAAAATTACTTTTAAATGCAGCATAAGGAAATTGATTTACTTCAGTATAATTTTTCTGCCATACAAAAAAAAATTTGCTGAGAATTAGTGATAGGATTTAAGGTGATAGTAAGAACACTTACCGTTATTAATGTACAAATATGGACAGCAACTTCAAGTGACTGCACTTAATACATGTAGTAGGTGTCCTATTCTTCTGGAAACTCTGCAACATGGCATTTTGCTGACTCATCCCCCACATACCAGAGTATGTTCAGATTTGTCTTATTCCTCTAAAAGGAAATGAATAATTTGATTGCAAACCAATGATGACACCCAGTCATGATATACTTTAAGCATTCGTTGCCTTGCAAAATTTGGCACATTTTATGGGACAAAATCGTGTTTATTAAATGTTCCTTGCTTTTCTTTCCAATTTGCATAGGCACCTAAATAATAACAAATCATAAACGTAAGAGATTCTATAGATGCTGGAAATCCAGAGCAACAGACACAAAATGCAGGAGGAACTCAGCAGGTCAGGCAGGGTCTATTGCAGTGGATGAACTGTCGATGTTCTGGGGCGAGACCCTTCTTCAGGACTGGAAAGAGAGGGGCAAGACCACAGAATAAAAAGTTGGGGGAGTGGAGAAGGAGGACTTAACTAGAAGGTGATAGATGGAGCCAGGTAGGTGGTAAATGTAACTGGCTGGAGAAGAAGGAATTTAATGTGAGACAGAGTAAACCATGGGGGAAGGAGGAGGGGCTCTAGGGGGAGGTGCTAGGCAAGTGAGGAAAAGAGGTGAGAGGCCAGAAGATGGGTGCAGAACTCACTGAGGTGCATGTGAAGGGGAATAAAGGTAAGGCCCTTGCTGAGGACAGACCGTTCTGCCTCAGAGAGGGGGAGGTGGGAAGGGATGGTTGACAAAGGTAAGGCCCTTGCTGAGGACAGACCGTTCTGCCTCAGAGAGGGGGAGGTGGGAAGGGATGGTTGACAAAGGTAAGGCCCTTGCTGAGGACAGACCGTTCTGCCTCAGAGAGGGGGAGGTGGGAAGGGATGCTAAAGGCACGGCAGTGATAACAGCTGGAATCAGAGAGGGAGGAGAGTTGGTTCTTTCCTCAGTAAAAGTTGGGTTTTACATAACAATCATATCTTATTCCTGCAAATTTTAGTTATTAAAAAGTAAAAATTAAAATGTATTTTTCATTTATTTATCTGCATTTCTCTTTTTCACTGCTGTGCAGAGTTTTCCAATCAACTGATCTTTTAACTGAACACTTTACTGAACCACCATTCATCAGCTGGCTGAGGATTTAAACGTATTTATAAAGGTCAGACATTCCTGATGAAGGGGCAGCTTCAATAAAGCTTAAAAATCCTCTTGAAATTCCAATGTAAAATCTTGTGGAAAGCCAGTGTCAGTAGAGAGCCTGCATGAATGTAATGCAAACTGCTGCTGTCCAGATGCTGCTCGGCAAAATCGAGGCAGATTATTTTGGTTTCATAATTGTTTGTAAAGTATTCGAATATATTCCTAAACAATTGATCTACAGTATTCATTAGGGGTGCACCCAGTCTTTTATTACATGCTGGAAGCAAATTAAAACAAATTGTGTGGAAATGCCGATAGTTCAGTATAGATGTCTCCTCCATTTCCTGTGATAATGCAGCATGTGCATGATTACTGAGCAAGCATGGTTGAATGAGGTGATCATGTACTCCAAGATGGTTTATCCACTGGTTGCTACGATAGTGGGACATTATGCAATCCAAAGTTCCAAGTTCAAAGTACATTTATTATCAAAGTATATATACATATAATGCCTATAACAAGTATGCATCCCACCCCACGGAAGTTTTCACATTTTATTGTTTTACAACATTGAATCACAGTGGATTTAATTTGGCTTTTTTGACACTGATCAACAGAAAAAGATTGGCATCAAAGTGAAAACAGATCTCTACAAAGTGATCTAAATTAATTACAAGCATAAAACACAAAATAATTGATTGTATAAGTGTTCACTCCCTTCAAGTCAGTACTTAGTAGATGCACTTTTGGCAGCAATATGCATGGTCTCTAACAGCTTTGCACATCTGAACACTGCAATTTTTTCCCCATTCTCCTTTATAAAACTGCTCAAGTTATATCAGGTTGAATGGGGATTGTGAGTGAACAGCCCTTTTCAAGTTGAGCCACAAATTCTCAATTAGATTGAGGTCTGATCCCTGACTTGGCCACTCCAGGACATAAATTTTGTTGTTTTTAAGCCATTCCTGTACAGCTTTGGCTTTATGCTTGGGGTCATTTTCTTGCTGGAAAACAAAGCTTCTCCCAATCCCCAGCTCTCTTGCAGACGGCATCAGGTTTTCCTCCAGGATTTCCCTGTATCTTGCTGCATTCATTTTATCCTCTACCCTCACAAGGTTCTAACTCCATGATCAAGTTTGCAGACGACACCACAGTGGTTGGCCTGATCAGAGGGGATGACGAGACAGCCTACAGGGGCGAGGTCCAGCACCTGGCCACGTGGTGTGCCGACAACAACCTGGCCCTTAACACCCAGAAGACCAAGGAGATCATTGTGGACTTCAGGCATGCTAGGAGCCACACTCACGTCCCCATCTACATCAACGGAGCTGTAGTGGAGTGTGTATCAAGCTTCAAATTCCTTGGTGTCCACATTTCCGATGATCTCATCTGGTCCCTGAACTCCTCCATCCTGATCAAAAAGGTGCAACTGTCCCTTTATTTCCTGAGAAGCATCTAGAAAGCTCACCGCTGTCCCAGGATACTGACGGGCTTTTACCGCTGTACCATTGAGAACGTACTCACCAACTGCATCTCAGTGTGGTATGGCAATTGTCCCATATCGGACCACAAAGCACTCCAGCAGGTGGTGAAAACTGCCCAGCGGATTATCAGCACCCAATTGCCCACCATTGAGAACATCTACCATAAACGCTGCCTGGGCAGGGTGAAAAGCATTATCAAGGATGCATCTCACCCTGACCTTGGACTTTTTACTCTCCTCCCATCTGGTAGGAGCTACAGGAGCCTCTGTTCCCGCACCAGCAGGTACATTAAGAGCTTCTTCCCTGAGGCTGTGACCCTGCTGAACCTCACATCACAGCGCTAAGCAGTATTGCACCCGTATTGTACTGTCTCAGTACTTTTATATTTGTGTGCTGTAGCACTTACTTTTTATTTGCAATTATTTTGTAAGTAACACTTATTCTTTTGCATTTCATTGGCTTTTGTATCTGTACTATGCACAATGACAATAAAGTTGAATTTAATCTAATCTAACAAGCCTTCCAGGGCCTGCTGCACCCACACAGCACAATGCAGTCACCACCATGCTTCATGTTAGGGGTGGTGTGGTTTTCATTGTGTGCGGTGTTTAGTTTACACCAATCATAGCATTTAGTCTGATAGTCAAAAAACTCAATTTTGGTTTCATCAGACCATAGAACCACCTTCTATCTGACTTCAGAGTCTCCCTCATGCCTTCTGGTTAACTCTAGCTGAGACTTCATGTAAGTTTTTTTTCCAGCAGCAGCTTTCTCTTTGCCACTGTCCCATAAAGCTACGACTGGCGAAGCACCCGGGCAACAGTTGTATGTGCAGTCTCTCCCATCTCAGCCTCTGAAGCTTGTAACTCCTCCAGGGCTGTCATAAGTCTCCCTCACTAGCCCCTTTTCTTGCACAGTCACTCAGTTTTTGAGGACGGCCTGCTCCAGGCAGATTTACAGCCATGCCATAATCTTTCCATTTCTTGATGATTGACTTAACTGTACTCCAAAGGATATTCAGTGACTTGTAAATTTTCTTGTATCCCTCTCCTGACGTGTTTTTCAATAACCTTTTTGCAGAGTTGCTTGGACCATTTGTCTTCATGGTGTAGTTTTTGCCAGGATACAGACTCACCAGCAGCTGGACTTCCAGATACAGGCGTATTTTTACTATGATCAATTGAAACACTTTGTCTGCACACAATCTCCATTTAACTAATTATGTGACTTCTAAAAGCCATTGGCTGAACCAGTGATGATTTGGTGTGTCACATTAAAGAGGGGTGAATACTTACGCAATCAGTTATTTTTTGTTTTATATTTGTAATTAACTTAGAATCCTTTGTAAGGGTCTGTTTTCACTTTGACATGAAAGAGTCTCTTCCTGTTGGTTAGTGTCAAAAAAGCCAAATTAAATCCACTGATTCTGTATTGTAAAACAGTAAAATATGACAACTTCTAGGGCATGGGGGGGGGGGGGGGTTTAATACTTTTTATAGGCATTGTATATACAACCTTGAGATTCGTTGTCTTATAAGCAGCCACAAAAAAAGGAAACCTAATTGAACCCTTAAAAGGACCATCAAACAAATTGTGCAAACAATAAAAAGCAAACAAATAACATTCAGAATGAAAGTTCACAAAAGTGAGTTCTTAAATCAACCAAACATCGGCTAGTTCCTTATTTTCGGACCCAGGTCCAGCAGCAAAGAAAAATACTGCAATAAATTTCCCAATCAACTCAACCCATTTGCTTCAGGTCAGATTTCCATTTCAATGGAGGGAACTGTTTGAAAGGCATTCATGTTATTTTTGAACGTTGCATTTTTTGAGTTTTTAAGTTTGATATCCCTATTGGCTATTTTTTTGTTTCTGATGTTTTTGAGTGTCACATGTACTCAGCGGAATAGATTGTGATTTGACAGGTAGTCAGCTTTAGGAGCATGGTTTATCAGTTTTCAAATCTTCTCCAATACCTTCATGAGTTGAGTTTTCTGCTGCGCACCTTCCCTCCCCCATCACTCATCGTCTACCTTTCCCCCAATGCACAGACTCATGGCGGAATTTACTCATGCCTCAGCTTTGCTCAGCAAGTTCTCATTATGCGATGAGTAGGATAGGCTTGCTGAAGCTCACAGAATCAGTGTCATCTTGAAACAGTGTCTGAATGTATTGATCATGTGTATCATTTTGAGTGTTTGCCTTTTTAAAAGACAGTTGGATGGATACATACATGAATAAGAACGGTTTAGATGATTATGGGCCAAACATGGGTAAGTGGGGTGAGTATGGATGGGAGTCTTTGTTGGCATTGCAGCACACACAAAATGATGGAGGAACTCAGTAGGTCAAGCAGCATCCACTGAAATGAACAAAAGGTCGACCTGAAGACGGGACTGGGCCTGAAACGTTGACTATTTATTCATTTCCATTGATGCTGCCTGACACGCTGAGTTCCTCTGGATCTCCAGCATCTGCAGAGTCTCTTGTGTTTATGATTTGTTGATATGAAGCATTTGGGCTAAAGGGCCTATTTCCATGCTGTATGTCTCTGAACATTCAATTTATCCATCTTTAATCTTCTGAGATTAAAAAAAATCGGAGCATGTTACAGTAAGTGCTGGTTCCTCATTGCTGCAGGGGCCTGGCTGCTGTCGGTGTGGAGATTACATATGTTCTCCTTATGACCAGGAAAGGTTCTTCCGAGCGCACTTGTTTCCTTCCGTATACCTAAGGCACATAGATAATTTAAATGCCCCTGGATAGGTAAGCAGCAGAAGAATGAAAATGAATATTTATGGTCATGTGGAGGGAATAATTTGCAGGGGTACTGTACAGGAGATTCCACGCTGACAGCACCAAGGTCAGGATCCTGTGTTCATGGAGCTGTACAGTGTCACTATTTGGTATGCCAAATTCCACAGCTTTTCTCTTTCCTTCCCAACATGCTTTCTTTCTCAAATTGTTACTCAGGTTCATTTTAAATTACTCGGCCGCTCAGTGGCTGGTTATGATGTGATCTTGTGCTGGTTTGGGAAAAAAAATTGTCTGAGGTTGCTCTCATGTGACTGACCGCCCAGCCAAAATAACATAATGTTTCATAACTGAATTGGTATCTTCTGTAACCTTGAGATATAAATTTAGAGCTCTTTATGCACTTGGGATAAAAAAAAAACTGGTCATAATTTTCAAATTACTGATTTCTTTGGTGTTGGGTAGCTTTTTGCATTAACAACTTTTACTCATTGAAGGCAGTAGTAAAACAGATGTAATAAAGTTTTATTCAGGTAAACGACATGTGGTTATCAGTGAATGAGAGTCCTTAAATATTACCTTTGAGAATAAAACAATTTCATTATAATGTAATTACATGGCGCTTTGAACATCGTGTATAATGCAGGTATATTTAATTTAATTTTGGAACTTCCAGCATTAATCTGAACACAAAGCACTTTAGTTAACATTTTATTTGAAGGAGATATATTTAATCTTTAGGGATTTTCCTTTATTGGTGAAAATTGAAATTGTGGGCATCATGTGTTCAAATAGTTCCAGTAGTTAGCCTGTGCAGGAAATAAAATTTCCTGAATTGAGTTTACTTATCAGTCTTGCAAGTTGATATTTGTAATGTGATTGAAACACTAAAGCAAATCTGTCATCTCTGAACAATGGTTAGAAAGTGCAAGGTGGGTTTTTGGCAAGCCTTTAACAGGAATAATTCCAGCATTCCCTTTTGATACCATATTAAAAGAAATCTCATGTTGCGTGTGTGTTGCTTAATGTTCTTTTTTCTGTTTTAAACCGTATAGTCATTTTAGATCCCCCTCTTAAACAGAACACTGAAATATAGTGCTTTGTTTCTGTATTTCAATGAAATTGCATCTGGTAATAAGAATCAGCTTTGCATGATGTTTTAAAATGTTGCATCTGGCTTTTCAAATGTACATTATAGTTCAATGATATTTGCCTAATGCACTGGTTGGTGGTATGCTAATGAATAAGCCTTGTTATTGTTCCAGATTTCCATTTGGTTATACTTTTTAGTGAAGGTTTCTCGACTGGATGTCTTTTTAGATGGATTATTTTCTGTATTGCCAGACTTCAATATGCAACCCCTGACTGAGCCAAAGAAATTCTAAAACTGCTTGCAAATACTGTTTGAGACCTTGAACTTGTTTGTACGATCTTTATCCTTTCGCTATTTGATTCTACATCTCCCACACCAGTTGAATTTTGGCCCATGTTGGGATCTCGGGCAGTAGATCAGAAGGATCCACACCTAGGTGGGATTACACATTTAAAATATCTCCTGGTCAGGTGTCAGCTGCGAGTCACCTCTAGTATTAACTCTGCAGACTTGAGAGAAGCCAGGCTGATGCTCAGCAGTTCGGGTGAGATACCAAATTAAAGACCTCTTCCTTAAGTGTATGTAGAAGTTTTGGTGGAACTGTTTAGAAGGTGGCTTAGGAAGTTAATGGAGTTACTCTGACCATTATTTCATTCATTAGTTTTCTAGTCAATATCATCATCAATAACCCAAATTCCTATGATATTTAAAGTGCTTCCAAGTGCTTTACAAGGTTGTCATTAATCAGAGTTAATGCCATGTTAGGGGCTATTGATATGGATGATCAGAAGCTTGGACAAAGAAGTAGATTTTTAAGGAACGTCTTAAAGAAAGATAGAGGTTTAGTGAGGAAATTCAAGACCTGGCTGATTTGGTAGCAGAAGGTGCAGGTTCTTTTTGTGGAGGCATTCAATTTGAGAATGACCAGGAGGACAGTTTTGGGGAGCATGGGGAAAGATGGGTACTTGTGGATGATGACATTTATGTATTTTTTGAATTTCAATCTCACTATTTAAATTAGTAGTACATATCTTAAAATTTGATTTGTTCTTTTCATTCTGGCATAAAAATTTATGCTTGGAACTGCTGCTATTTTGAGTTCGGAGTCTTTTTTTTCAGTAATTGGAATGAGGCAATTCTTGAAAACCCTTATAGTTAGACTGGTGCATACGTCTATCCTGCAGGATCACAAATTGTTTTTACTGTGATATTTTTGGTGTCTTATCCAGTAAAATGTAAGCCTCATTTTTTAGAGGTACAGTGGATTCCAGTTAATTGGGACACATTGAAACCATTTTGGTCCAATTAAATGGCTGCCCCAATTAGCTGAAGTTTTGTGAAATAATTAAAAAGTTATAAAAAGACAAATTACTGTTTAACTAAGTAAGAAATTATGTATTTAAATGTTATACAGAACAAATTAGAACACTGCCAACTCTATTAAAGAGCTATAAAACTGTGTATTACTTTCTAATAGCGATCATTGGAGGAATTGTTCTATTGACTGAGTGAAGTCAGAGCAGACACCTAGTGCAGATAGTGCCTTTATGCAATGCTTTCGACAATTACAGCCTCCAAATCTTCATTTTCATTGTAACATTCAAGATGATAGTTGATACCTTCAAATTCTTCATATTTCTAACTTGTTGAAGTACAGTACTGAAATGTTCCATTTTGATTCCCAGCCATTTCTGGCATCTCCAAGCCTGAATGCTCAAAACCACAGCAAGCAAAACAACTCTAAACTGTCTTAATGCTTAATTCTCGCTAACTTCCAGTGACAAAAATCACTGCTTTTTGAACACAAACACAAGCAACCAAAGTTATTTAAAAACTGTTCGCTCTAAGCACAGGGTAGTGTCGAACAGCCACACAATTTCATACAACTAACGCTGTTTAGGGAATGCTTGGCAACATCCCCTGTCCCAGTTAAGTGATTATAGTGTCTCAAATAAACGAAGGGTAACCGGGCTGTTTTCTCAATTAGTTTTTGTTATGTAAGAGTTGTTCCAAATAATGGCTGCCCCTATCCTCTGAAGGCCAATTAACCAGAATCCGCTGTATTTGTGTACTTAATAAAATACTCTTGCATTTCAAAATCAGTGGCTATATTGTAACCCTAAAATTTACATCTGTAAATGACCTCAAGTATTTAGGTGTAATGGGTAATATGATAATCTTATTTCTGTTTTCTTTTCCCTTGGTCCTTTTGTTTTACAGTTGGAACTCACTTTCAATTACCTGGAAATTCAAGGACTAAGTTGCTGTAAGCCTGGACAAGTGAGTTTGCTTTCTTTGATTAAGTGTGTAACTGTTAGAAGTCAGTCTGTGCTTTATGGTTTATCCAAATAAAATTACTGTAGATTACAAGCAATTCTTGAAGATTAGTAGCTTGTTGAATTGAAACAGAGGGGTGCAATTTGAAAGACACTTCAAAATAATAATTAATGAAATGTGTAGCAGGTCAGAGAGCATATGTAGAGAGAGTAATAACAGTTAATATTTCAGGTTAATGATTGTGTCAAATGGAATAACAGCATGCAAATCCACTTTTGACTTATGTGAACAATCAAATGAACTGAGAATTAATTTTCCAGCAAATTTCAATAAGGTCCGGGAAGTCTTATTTCAATTATAAGAGCTCTTGGTTGTTTCCACACAGTTGAAATGGATTAAAATAGTTGTTTTTATTTTGAAAGGGTTAAGCCATGGCTGAAGGCATATGTCTTGTTACTTTAAATTGCAATACCTGTGGTAATGTGGTCTCTACCTTGTCAAATGTAATCTTCGATCCATATCTGCAAAAAATAAATAATTAACTTTTAGCTATTTTTTTGATTCCTACCAAAAGTGTAGCAGAAATGACTGTGGTGAATAGCTAACTGCTCAAATGATGGGCATCAGTGATAGGTACTGCAGATTCAATCCACAGAAATATTTTGTCTCTTACAATATTTAGAAATATTTCTGTTAATTTAGCATTTACTAAGTTGTAAATGTTACCAGAGATCTTTGATAGATAAATTAATAAAGATAAATAGTCCCTCTTGTTGGAGGAAGATGGTCAAAGCTGTAAACACAATTTAATGTTTTGTAATGATTGTATAGATGACTGGTTTTAAAATTTGAAGGTGAAATGAATTGCATATTAATCCTTGGGGCATTGTTGTATTTTTGTTCAGTCAGTGCTCGAGGTAATCTTGTATGCCTCAAGTAAAAATTATGGCAAAGTCCCTCTTACACATAGATAAGAGAAAAGTATAAACTGCTGTCCTGTCAGTGGAGATTTATTGCTAATTTTCTTAACCCAGTTTTATCCTTTGTTTATCCACTGTCCTAATTCATCTCAAAGCAAAGCAAGTGTTGGATTAACCTAGCTGAGTCAGAATGGTCTCATTCAATGCATTCAAACACAAAATTATTGACATCTTCGTGCAGTTCAAAGGAAACCATAGAAACAGTTCAGTGAAGTTGCAATTAACTGGAAAAGGGGAAATTATCAAGGAAAGGAGAAAATGTGATCTTTTAAATAATTCAACAGACATGACACACAATGGCTTCAGTCCTCCATTCTTCTCATACCACCTGTACGTTAACATGGTACAATTCACACAACAACATTTTAATGATTACATAACATTTGAGAGGCATCATCAGTTGGTTAGACAATATTGTTTAATGAGCTGTTCCCTGGCCTGGCACATTACTATGAAGTGGACATTCATATCTGGGAATGTTTTGAGTATGAAATATTTTATTGTAATTGTTATAACTGTTAAAACCTTTTGGGAGTTTAGAACAAATGTGAGAGCACAAATTGATTCAGACGGTTGTGACCAATATAAAGGATGTTTTCATTATCACCACATCCATAAAGCTGTGTAAATACCCATGCAGAGAAGCAGGAAAACTTTGTGAAATTTGTGTTCAATCTTGCTGTTGTTCCAGTGAATGTCATGATTCTACCTCTCTTGCAAAGTTTCCTTTCTAGCAGAGTGGGATTATTAAAATGATTCTGCAATAGAAGATGATAGATTTCAATTGGTAGTGTTTGTCTCTTGTTGATGCATGCAAATGTAGGATTATTGATATACAATGATTTACATCTTCAGGAATCAATGTCAGGAGTTTATGTAAACATTTGCTAGCTCCTGTCTGATGTACAAGTAGGGAGATTAAAAACATCACAGATAGGATAGCGTCTATTGAAAGGGCCTGTTAAACTAGTGGCTTCTGTCTTCTGTCACGCTGTGATGGTGGATGGCATCTGATCATCTGGGATTCCATTGTGACAGTCTAATGTCATTCTTGAGGTGTATTTACATGACAAACACCAACCTCTGAATAAAGAAAAATGTGAACCTAGTAAATAACACACACAAAATGCTGGAGGAACTCAGCAGGCCAGGCAGCATCAATGGGAAAAAAAAGTGCAGTCAACGTTTCAACCCAAAACTTAGAATGTGCTCTTTTCCGTAGATGCTGCCTGTCTGAAAGTTACCAGTGTATCTCCTCTGCCACCACACTTGGCAGCTCACTCCATGTACCCACTATTCTCCATGTGTTTAAAAAAAACACTTAACTCTTAACACATACTTTCTGCCAATCACCTGAAAATTATGCCTCCTTGTATCATCCATTTCTGCCCTGGGAAAAGTTTCCGGCTGCCCACTCGATCTATGCCTCTTGTAATCTTGTGCTCTTCTATCAAGTCATCCTCCTTTACTCCAAACAGAATAGCCCCAGCTCACTCAACCTTTACTCATAAGACATGCTCTCTAATCCAGAGATACAGCTGTGGGACTTGTGTACATAGATACTTTACTGATCCCAGAGGAAATTCAGTGTCACAGTAGCATTACAAGTTCACAGATATACAATATTAGAAGCGAAGTAAGAAGAATAAGTTACCCTAGACAGTCTTAACAGGAGGGGGTCATCACTTCCCTGGCTGTAGGTTGATTCGTTATGGAACCTAATGGACCAGAGTAAGAATGACCTCATATAGCGCTATTTGGAGCAGCACAGTTATCTTAGTCTATTACTGAAAGTGCTCCTCTGTTCAGCCAAGGTGACACATAGAGGGTGAGAAACTTTGTCCAGAATTGCCAGGATTTCTCACAGCCTCCAGTGTGTCCGGTTTGACTCCTATGACAGAGCCAGACTTTATAGTCGGTTTATTGAACCTGTTGGCATCACCCGTGTTGATGCCATTGCCCCAGCAAATCACTGCAGAGAAGATTGTACTGGTGACAACAAACTGGTAGAACTTGTGAAGGAGAGGTCTGCATGCTTCAAAGGACCTCAGTCTCCTCAGGAAGTAGAAGTGACTCTAGCCCTTGTATTCAGCCCCTGTGTTGGTGCTCCACACTAGTCTGTTGTCCATTGTAGGTCCTCTCAACATCCATGTCCTCACCATCAGTGGTAACTGGGAGCAGTACAGGCCTAGTCTTCCTGAAGTCCATCACCATCTCCTTTGTCTTACTGATGTTGAGCTACAGATGATTTGACTTGCACCGTTTGACAAAGTCCTCCAGCAGGGCCCTGTATTCATCCTCCCGTCCTCCCTTTATACACCCAACTATTGCTGAGTCATCAGAGAATCTCTGTGGATGACGTGACTCAGTGTTGTATCTAAAATCCGATGTATACAGGGTAAACAGGAAGGGAGCAAATACAGTCCCCTGTGGGGCCCCAGTTCTGTTTATAACCATGTCTGACACACAGCTCTGAAGCCACACAAGCTGTGGTCTGCCAGTCAGGTAGTCCATTATCCAGGATACAATGGAAGTGCCAACCTGCATTGCTGAGGAAAAGCTCCGTTCAATGAGAGCTGTATGGTATTGAAGGCGCTTGAGAAATCAAGAAAGATGACCTCACAGTCCTCCCTGTTTATCCAAATGGGAGTAGGCTCTGTTCAGCAGGGAGATGACAGCATCGTCGACTCCAATGTGCTCCTGGTAGGCAAACTGCAGGGGATCGAGGGCTGATCTGGCCAGGGGTCAGAGGTGAGCCAGGACCAGTCTCGCTAGGGTCTTCATAATGTGTGAGATCAAGGCCACTTCATGGTAGTTATTCAAGTCTTTTGGTTGCCCCTTGGGTACTGGCATCACACATGATGTTTTCCACACAGTCGGGACCCTCTCCAGGCTGAGACTCAGATTGAAAGTGCTCTGGAGAATTCCACATGGCTGCTCAGCACATTCCTTCGGGACCCTGGGGTTCACACCATCCGGTCCCAGTGCTTTGCAGCGTCTGTTTCCCCAGCACCCTTCTCACCCGCTCAGTGGTGAAGGTGAGTCCATGATGACTGGGGAGTTGGTGGAAGGTGAGGGCCGGGGGAGGTGAAGATTGGAACGATAGCAGTTGGTTGTGGAGGTGTGGACAGTAGGTGCAGGGCAAGGAGGGGATGTAGATGTTGTTCATCCACACATTGAACTGGAGAAGGGAGGAGGGGAGGTTTTGGTGCTGAGGGAGCTTTGGATGCCTCAGTACTTGGACTAGTGTGCTGAGGTGGATGTAAACAGGAGAGCAATTAAAGAATTGGTTTAATTCATTAGCCTGTTCATGGCTGCATTCTGAAGCTCTACAGCTAGGCTGATGGAAACCAGTGATGTTCTTCATGCCTCGCCACACCTCCCATGGGCTACTCTGCCCAAGCTTGTTCTCCAGCTCTCTCCTGTATCCTCTTTAGTCATCTTGATCTTCTCCTTTTGCTCCCTTTGCCCATGTTTCATTTCCTCCCTGTCTCCTGATCTAAAGGCTTTCTTTTTGTGATTGAGGAGAGTGTTTAGATCACTGGTGACCCATGGTTTGTTGTCAGGGAAGCAGCGAACAGTCCTCGATGGTATTACAGTTTCCACACGGAGGTTGATGTAGCCGGTGATGCAATATCTAGCGGTTGCTGTACTTTGGGCTTGTACGAGGGCAAGAGGTGAACCAGTCTGTGATCTGATCTCCCAAGTGAGGGGAGAGCTATGGAGCTATATGCATCTTTAACATTTGCAAACAGGAGGTCCAGTGTTTTACTTCCTCTCGTGTGACTCTTGACGAACTGATTGAAGGTGGGTAGGGTTGTCGAGAAAGAAACATGGTTGAAGTCTCCCAATACTGCAATGAACGCATTGGGGTGTTGAGTCTGGAGTCTTGCTATGATAGTTGCATAATTTAGGTATTCCGTTGCTTGTCCCATCCTTTCACAAGATCATTTTGTTTATATGCTTTTAAGAACAAGAATGCCAAGTATCTCCATTCACTCTTCATCACGAGTTATCTGAGTAACAAAAGTGCATGCTTCCCAAGGCGAGGATCAACTTTGCCTCCACCTCCTCCTCAGGCTATGGAGTTCAGCTGCCTGTCGAATGTGTGTTCACGGATGGGCGGGAATGTAAATGTGACTCGTAGCTCATCTGATTAGTAGTTTAAAATAATGCATAATCTCTCAGCGTATGTGAGATACACTCATAGTATTTGCATAAGTAGATCATTCTTTTGAGAAATGGGTGATAACATAGTATGGTAAAAGCGATTTGCTGAAGTGTATTTTGATTGTATTTAGTGCACTACTTCCTTGTTTACAAACTGATGGTAGATGTTTACAGTGTAAATACAGTTAATGTGAAATGCAGCTTCCGGGGGTTTTTGGAATGTACCTCTGGTATTCCCTACCAAAATTAATGACTCGGCTAATATAATGGTCATACCTACAGTTGTTGATATTAAGGATTTTTTTATTTAGCAACATTATATTCTGTTATTTGCATCTTTTTAAATTTAATGGTCATTCATCAATCTATGGTATGTTGCTTTTATTTTGCTTTTTCGAGTGTAACATTTGTTGTGTTTGTAGCTACTTTTTGTTGTACTCAGTTTATTTAACAGCATGAACTTTCTTTCCCAATTACAGAACCCTGCCTTAATCTTAGATTTGACTACATGTCTCGGGGCCCATGTTACTGGAACAACCCAATCACATTCTTGTCCATTCGAAAAGAGTAACCAGCACTGCTCCTTGTGGTTATGACAGTCAGGGAAGAAAGCACTGTTCAGCAGAAATAGTGGATCCTAAAAATCAATTCATCTGTTGGCTTGTGTCTATTTTATCATTTTTTTAATACCAGCACCACGCCAACTTGTTTCCAGGTTACAGAGACCTGCCATTAGTGACTCCCTCAACTGTCATTGTCTCAGAAGCATCTCCCTTAGCACTGTAGGATAAACAGTTTCTCCATCTGGGGGATTTATAGTTGTGGTTGTCTTTAGACTGTCTGGCACTCGTAGTTTATTTATAACCTGTGTTATTGAAGTTCTCTCTCTGGGGAAGCTACATTGCTTTGCATTTTCCCTTGTGAAAACTTGGAGGAAGCATCATTTGACAGTCAACCCATGTCTCTTACAGATCTCACGGTATCTTTGATTGGAATGGCGGTGCTATATGGTAGACAGTTTTGGCAAAGTTCACGTCCAAGTTGCAATGTAATCTCAACCAGGAATTAGAGCAGGTACTTCCCCACAGCAAGATATTGCAAACATTCGTCAAATAAAAACTCAGTTTGTTTCATTGTAGTAACATTTGAAGGATAGGGAGATCGCTGGCAAAAATATTGTGAGGCTTTTTACCTTTTTACTAAGTATTGCCTATTTTCCCTAAATAAATTCATGGCTTTTCTATTACGGGCAGTGGTAATGCAGAACAATGGATCTGCTTATCTGACATGAGATCACAGGTTATCAAGCCCACTCTGCCATCAGTTTCTCATCACCTCTCAGTCAGCCTACTGATGTTCTGAAGTCTGAGAATGATTTTGAATTTTATTTCAATCTTGAAGGCATCAATGGGACCAAATAAAGTACCTTAAGTGCTTTGGCATATCGTTCACTACTGTGAAAAAACCTTTTGGGTGTGCAAGTCCTAATTATCTTTATACTCCTTAAAAGTTTAAGTGATTATAACCCAACCCCAACATGTAATTATTTTCAGTCATAACCTTTTTATTTTTTTGACATGTCTTGACGTAGTGGACGTGTCTGAAGCAAATGAGAAAGTGGGAACACTTCTATAAAGATTTAACCTACCCATATGTAAGGTTTTTATTAACTCTAATAATTTATATCCAGTCAAAGATAAGTGTTGTTGCTATTGTAAAGCACTTTGAGCTCCATCGGTTCTTTAAAAAGTGATCTACAATTGAGTTACTATTAGGTGTGGAATGGGAAAAAGCTTTGCAAGTACATTGTCTAGCAATAAGCATGCAAAGTCTACCAGTTTCTGCTTTGCCATCTTTACTTTTTTTTATCTGAAAAGATGGAAAAAAAGTTGATTTGTTTTTCATGTCTTTTTTTGTTAGAATTATGAAGTAGATCATGTCGGATGAACTGAGACTTTGTTGAATCATTGTTGTAAAAGGTAATGCAGGAAGTTCTCCTGGTGTCCGGGCCAATGTTGATTCCAAAACAAGCTCCATGCCTAAGCCTTTTGCAAGAATTTGTATGCATAAATTGATACGACAATTCACTCAAGAGTGTTTCAGATAATGTTCTGAAAGTGATTCTTCAGAAGGAAAGCACCTTCAGATGTTTGTATGGTATAGAAATGTTCCTTTTGCTAGCTTTGTCAAAGATTTCTTCACAAGCGTGATCACCTGTCAATACGAATAGATGTATCCTCCTGGACCAACTCTGTTGCTTGTTGTCCCTCGTTGTCTACACCTGTAACCAAATACTGGCTGCACTCTGGGCCAAGATCCAGCTAGTTACTAGGACATCAGTGATCTTTACTTTACCTTTTGAAATCCACGATGATTGATCCATAATTATTATTTTCTCAAAAGGATGGAATTTCTGCTGACAAAATTAAACTGACTGGTATGTAGTTCCTTCATAAATTTAGATGTTACTTTGACACTCTTCAATTTACATTGGTTTTCAAGTGTCAAATCTAGTCACAGTTTGATATTTGAGTCCTTTTATATTCTTTAAAAATACATGAAATGTAGTGAGTGTTAAAATTATCTTAGTTTATTTTATCTAATATGTATTTATTATTTTTCCTAATATTTAATCTTAATGCAATATTGTCAATAGTAAGTTGGTACTTAGTTTGTGATTGTATTTTAGTAGAAATATTTCATTAAGTAATAATGTAAGTACATAATATGGCTAACATTGCTATTCTGAGCATTTGTTCACTGAGATTATCTGACACAGCATGGTATGTGGAGGCTGGAAAAGTTGGCATTGAAGAACACTGTGCTCAGTAGCCAAGCTGTACGACTTAGGAAAATGGCCAACAATGAGCCTAAATTCTATGATAGATGCTGATGCAGCATTCATCATATTTTTTTCAAAGGAAAATTTAGTAACAATTGGAAATGTCATAAGAGAATAGTAAACCAGACAGTAATCTTTATGATTTTATGGCCCAGGTTGTATAGTGGAAAGTTATTGGGAATGTGCATCCCAAGTTCCCACAGTCATTCAGCTAGTTTTAAGACTTCTATATTTCCTATAATATATTTGCAAGGATCATCTTTGGAACTGCCTGGCAGAACTAAGGAGACCATCATGGCCATTGAGAAGGCTGTGAATACAGGTTTTGGGACAGAAGTTCTTATTGCATTGTTCAAAGTTAAAAAAAAAACACTTTCATTGTAATGTAAGTGCCAATATAGTTGGCGCACAATAGTTCATTCAGAGTAGCATTTCACTGTTGGTTCTCACCGTGCTGGTTTCCATTTAATGAGCAGCAAGTTTCCAGTCGCAACGATTCTTGGATTGAACAGTGAAGGAACTTGTAGCATCTGATTTTGCAATCAGCATAGGCTCTGCTTATTAAGAGTTTAGAAATAGTTCTGATTTTGCTCCTGTTGATAACCTGGTCAGTAGTCAGGTAACATAAACAAATAAAAATTTGTTTTTGTTCAGTAGCTCAGGAGGCATCTGTAAAGATGAAATAGAACTGAAAGGACGAGAGCTACCAGATAGTTTTGATTGGGAAAAGAGGTGGAGGAAGAAAGGAATGATAACTCTGATTGGGTGAGACCAAATGATGTAAACACAGTAGTTACCAGCATACTTGGCACCTTTATACGTAAGGATTGTAAATGGTAGACCCTGAACATGTAGAACATCTTCAGCAAGTGAGACTGTACAAACAGAAGTAAGAAAAACCTAGCTAACAAATAGGACATTCAGATACATGCAAAGAAATGTAGAATTACCTAAAGATGGACAGTTTGATATTGAGTCCAGAGGCTGCATTAGGCTCAGAGGGAATGTGAGGTGTTCCATAAGCTCATTGTGACGGCCACAGGGAGAGGTTACATTGGAGGGGCATGGTAAACTGCCCACATTAAATCGTACCTGCACGATTGTTCTAAATGTCTATGGCCATCCTTTCATCTTACTGAAAACTAATCTGTCTTTTCTGACAAAGGCTCTTGGACCCCAAACTATTTCATTTCTCCTTCCACATAAGACATAGGAGCAGAATTAGGCCATTCAGCCTATCAAGTATGCTCAACCATATCCTTTGATGCCGATCAGGAAATGATCAACTTCCGCTTTAAATATCTGCACAGATTTGGCCTTCACCTCAGTCTCTGGCAGAGCATTCTGCAGATTTACTACTCTTAGCTAAAAACAATTCTTTCTTACCTCTGTTCTAAAGGGTCGTCCCTCAGTTTTGAAGCTATGCTCTCTAGTTCTGGATACCCCCCATCATTGGAAACATCCTCTCCACATCCACCCTATCTAGTCCTTTCAACATTCAGTAGGTTTCAATGAGATCCCCCCTGCATTCTTATAAATTCCAGTGAGTACAAGCCCAAAATGCCAAACGTTCCTAATATGTTAACCTCTTCATTCCTGGAGTCATCCTTGTGTACCTTGTCTGGACTCTCTCCAATAACAGCACATCCTTTCTGAGATATGGGGCTCAAAACTATTGACAATATTCCAAGTGCGGCCTTACTAGTATCTTATAAAGGCTTAGCATGATGTCCTTGCTATTCCCCTTGAAATAAATGCCAATATTGCATTTGCCTTCTTTACCGCAGACTCAACCTGTAAATTAATCTTCTGGGAGACTTACACAAGGACTCCTAAGTCCCCCTGCACCTCCGATGTTTGAACCTTCTCCCCATTTAGATAATAGTCTGCAGTGTTGTTCCTTTTATCAAAATACATTATCATACGTTTCCCAACACTGTATTCCATCAACCACTTTTTTTTTTGCCCTTTCTTCCAATTTGTCTAAGTCCTGTTGTAATTGCATTGTTACGTCAGCATTGCCTAACCCTCCACCTATCTTTGTATCATCCACAAACTTTGCCACAAAGCCATCAATTCCATTATCTAGGTCAGTGACAAACAATGTGAAAAGTAGCGGTCCCAATACCAAGCCCGGAGGAACACCACTAGTCACTGGCAGTCAACCAGAAAAGGCCCCTTTATTCCCACTTGCTATCTCCTGTCTGTCAGTCAGTCCTCTGTCCTTGCCAGTATCTTTCTTGTAATGCCATAGGATTTAATCTTGTTAGGCAGCTTCATGTGTGGCACCTTATCAAATGCATTCTAAAGATCCAAGTAAATGACATCCACTGCCTCTCCTTGTCCACCCTGCTTGTTAATTCCTGGAAGGTCTCTAACAGATTTGTCAGGCAAGATTTCCCTCTGCAGAAATCATGCTGACATTGACTTAATTTATCATTAGTCTCCAAGTACCCCGAAACCACAACCTCACCCTTAGTAATAGACTCCAACATTTTCCCAACCACTGAGATTAGGCTAACAGGCCCATAATTTCCTTTCTTTTGCCTTCCTCCCTTCTTAATGAGTGGAGTGACATTTGCAATCTTCCAGTCCTCCAGGACCACGTGATCAAGTGATTCCTGAAAGATCATGACAAATGTATCTGTTATCTCTTCAATAACCTCTCTCAGTACTCTGGGATGTAGTCCATCTGGCCCAGGTGACTTATCCACCTTAATACCTTTTGAGTTTGCCTAGCACTTTTTCCTTTGTAATAGCAATGGCCCTCTCTCTTGCTCCCTGACTACTGGCACATTGCTACTGGCAATGAAGATAGATGCAAAGTACCCATTGTTAATCTGCCATTTCTTTGCCCGCCATTACTACCTCGCCAGCATCATTTTACAGTGGTGCAATGTCAACTCTCATCTCCCCTTTTCTCTTTATATAACTGAAAAAACTTTTGGCATCCTGCTTTATATTATCGGCTAGTTTGCCCTCAGATTTCAGATACTGGCCAACCTCCTGTGTGTTTAAGCATTTTGTTATTGTTCACACTTCCAGTATCTGTAGTTTTCTCCAGATTTTCTTTTCTAGCCACATATTTTGAGATGTCCGTGTTCGCTGCCAGTCAGTTGTTGGAAAATTGAATGGTCAACATTTTGAACATTAAGACAAAGCTGGGTGTACTGCCCTATGCACAGGTGCAATGAGAAGCATATTTATAACAACTTCACGGGCATATAACAACATTCACAGAAGTTTACAATATAATTTTTTAGTAGAAAGAACTCAACTAGAACCATAAAATATCCAAAGTCTATTGTACTGCAAAACGGTCAAGATGGATAGTTCTGGTTGTTTCGTCACAAATGGTTGAAGGGAACTAGTTGTTCTTAAGCTTGTGAGGTGGGACTCTGTCTTTTGTACCTGCTGCCCAGTGGTGGCTATGAGATGGCATGGCCCTGATGGTGGTTATGAACATCCATTTTCTCTGAAAATTCACCTGCAACATCCCTGTGTGCTTCAGCTGTATTTCCTGCACCAAAATGATGGGAGTTCTTCAGTGTGCTTCTTCTGTGCAGTCGCTCATTTAAGTGAACCTTGCAATTGTATCGTTCACAATGCTGCTGTATTTCTGTCAATATTTCAATCTCTCACCTCCCACCCACGCCGACATGTCTCTGTCACTCTGTGTCTCTTCCTGTTGCAGGTTTTCATTGTGTTTCATTGGCTTTGTCTCCTTTTCATCCTCCCTCTGTGAAGAAGTCAGTTTTCTCAAAGGCAACGAAGCAAGTAAATTAAACTTGGAAGAAAATCATGCTGAATTTGGTAGACTGATGCTTTTCATGTAAAAGATCAACACTGTGTGCTTTTATTTATAGAAAATAATTGATTTGCACATAAAAACCCATAATTATCTTACAGCAATTGTTAGGTGTAGAAGTATTTAATTGAATGGATAGAAAAGGGAAGCATGGTCATGGACAAAGCACAGTTCATTGTAAAGTTAGCCTCAACAATAACTGGGAAATTCTGTGATTAATCATCTCTGACAGATTTTTACTGTACAGAAATGTACTGTACAGATTATAGAACTCACTACTGGGGAAAGCCTGTTATTTTGCACCATTGGGGACAGCCATACTGAAAATAGTTGCTCCTGGTTTAAATAAAACTGATGAATTATAAGTAGCAGTAGTTTCGGAATTGTACAAAGAAGGTATGCTTCCATCCCATCCTGTTCATGCAGCTTCAGTCCCAGATGATATGGATGACTCAATACAGGTCCACAATCCTTATCTGAAATCCTAGGGGCCAGTTGCATTTCGGAATTCAGAATTTTTGGGATTTCAGAATCCCTCCTTATTGGTTCCAGGAACCCCCCCCCGCGGATACCAAAAAACACGGTTGCTCAGGTCCCTTATTTAATCTGTCTCAGTGCAGATGGACTTTAGGACCTAGCAGAGTTCCAGACCTATATACTTTAAATCATCTCTGGTGTAAATAGTTGTTGTACTGTATTGTTTAGGGAATAATGACAAGAACAACAAAAGTATTCAATAAAGCATAAAAATATACAGCTTCAAACGAACCAAATCAAATACATTGTAAAGGACTTATTGGAATAAATGTAGAATGTCACTGTCACTGTAAAACTTCAGTAACTTGTCTTTCTGTTTCTTTAAATCATATACAGTGGTAGTTTCCCACACCATATTCTTCAGTAAGACACCGCACAGAAACCCCACGATCAAGCTTCTGCAATAACTCCACTTTCTGTGTTATTGATAATGATAGATGCTTCCTTCTCTTTTTCTCATTGTTACCCATATGGGTATCTGCAGCTCTTTTTGACATTTTCACAGTGAAATTAAACACAAAGTCAACAGTGAACACAAAATATCAGCAAACAGCAAATGCACGTGTAACCAGTACGAGTGCTGAGCCACAACTGACGTCTGGTGGCCTCTGCTAGTCCTGCCACGTCACACCTGAGTGCCGTCAACTGTTGGCAAAAAAAAACTTTGGTTTTTGGAACTTTTTGGATTTCAGAATTTTGGATAAGGGATTGTGGACCTGTACCTGCAAGACAAATAGTGCTTAAAAAGAAATAGTGCCTTATTTAAGTCACTCATGTCCCAGGAACAGATGAGAAAGAGTGAAAATCAAAAGAAAACTGCAGATGCTGGAAATCTAAGAGAAAATGTAAACATTCTCAGCAAGTAAGGCAGTATCGGTGGGAAGAAAGAACAGTCATAGCTCTGAGTCTGTAATTCAGCAGAACTGGATCAAAATGTCTGAGGTGATATTGACCTCAATATGGTAGAAAGGTTTATTCATAAACAGTAAGAGCTTCAGTCTATGTAGGAATAGGGTAGGCGTGGGACTTCTGATGAACTGATAACAAAAAACAAAGAAATGGCAGGTTATAGAATCATAGAGAAGTATGGTACAGAACCAAGCCTTTCAGCCCATCTAGTCCAAGTCAGAAACAATGTAAGCATCGACCTACATCAAGACCATAGCCCTCCATACCCTTACCATCCATGTACCTATCAAAACTTCTCTTAAACTTGGATATCAAGCTCCCATGCGCCACTTGTACTGCCAGCTCATTCCAAAACACTCATGACCTTCTGAGTGAAGAAGTTTTCCCTCATATAACCATATAACAATCACAGCACGGAAACAGGCCATCTTGGCCCTCCTAGTCCGTGCCGAACCCTTCATCTCACCTAGTCCCACATATTCCCCTTAAACTTCTCACCTTTCACCCTTAACCAATGACCTCTGGTTGTAGTCTGGTATGTAAAATCCCTTTTTTTTTTGCATCATTCTTCATTATGAATAACTGCAAATATCCAGAAGGCAACGATAGGCTAACTCCCAATAACAAGGAAGTAAAATGCCTAATCAGAAGGGATAAAGTATTTGAGAGACTCACTGGCCTATCAGCACACTAAGCTGCTTGGCCTGTGCAATGAGTTGTTAATGGTAAGATGGTGGTTCACCTCCCTTGCTCTTCATAAACTTACTAATAATGCAAAGCAAGCAAAATCTTCATTTATTTTCTGGAATTCACCTCCTCTGACCCCAGTCCTGGCACTTTGTAACACAACAGAAATGTTGTGCATCTAAAGTGCATTATTAAACACAGTAATTATTTTTAAATATTGCAATGGAAGGACACATGCTTTGAAAAGTGAATTTTAACTCATTGTATAAGACATTATGATTTTTGTGAGCTATTTATTTCTGTTGTACTGCCAGATTTATCTTCTCTATTTCAAAATTCTGATTTCAGATTGTCAGTAAAATGTACAAAGGTTTTCATCCTGATGTGCTTCATACATCATATTATGACTGCACTTGAGAAACAAAGTGCAAAGTTGGTGCAAAGTGCTTTAGGATGCCCTGAAAAGCAATGCAGCAGTTACAATACAAATACAGTTTTCAACAACAGATGAGCTCAGGTATTGTTATGAAGGAGTTGCTGGTCGTGTGACAACTTGATGCTCAAAACCAGGTTGCTAACAGCTTGTTTCAAATCGGATAGTTGCGAGGAAGGTGGGTGAAGTTGGTGGCTAGGGAATGGAGATTGTACCAGGGATAGATGTAAATAGTTTCCCAATATTTATTTGGAAAAACGTCTTCTCATTCAGTACTATGAAGCGCCCAAATGTTACTTTGTCTGCATTTTACTAACTAATACCCAGGCAGTTTGAAGAATTGAGGGTACCTTATTTCCACTCTGGTTTTGTGCATTGCGAGATGCAAGGACAGTGGGGACCACAGACTCTTATAGGTGGGGCAGATAGTGCCCAAAAATTCAAGTGGGTGTCTAGTAGCTGAGGAGTCTAAATCTTCCTCACTAATATGCAGGGTTTCCCTTTATTCCCAGTGAACGGATTCAATTTTCTTGTTCTGGAAGTCATTTCCGTCGATTAAACTTCAAATTTCAAACATATAAAGATGTTAAAGACTCTTTAATACATATAACAAAGGGGAGATTAGTACATTGAAAAAGGATCGGAGCAGAGCCCAAAATGCGACCTACTCCATTTAGCACCACCAAGAGTCTCCGGATTCAATTTTCATTACAATCCTGAATGTTCCTCCTCGACTTTGAGTGGTTGTGGGCCGCCAGAGGTTCATAGGAGTTGGCGAGGATCTTGCATTTCTTAAAATAAATTTTGAGCACATTTTTGAATCCTTTCCTTTCTCTGCCTGACCAAGCCCAGAAAACCAAGTCTCTTGTTGGACTAGTGAATGATGAGGCCTGCCCAACATGGCCAATTGATTATTACTATGCTGGGTCTTGATTGTATCATTACTAGGTATATTGCCCTGGATGAGACTCTAACATTGATTTGCTTGTCCTTCCAATGAATTTTAAACTTCTTGTGGAGATGACGGTGGTAGCTATCCATTCATTGCCTTTGTTCCCACACCCACAGGCCTTTGTCTCTCCCTCCCCCCCGCCGCAGGTCTTTGTCTCCTCCCCCACAGGCCCTTGCCTCTCTTTCCCCCTCCCCACAGGCCTTTGTTTCCCTCGCCAAGGTCTTTATCAGTCCCAGTCTCAAAAGCACATATGAGGGTAGGGATTACTGCTGCCCAGCAGACCATGAGTTTTATGTGTTATGTAAAGTCTTCATCTATAAATCAGCACACACAAAATGCTAGAAAAACTCAGGAGGCGGGGCAGCATCCATGGAAAAGAGTACGGTCGACGTTTCCTCAGGACCGGGAAGGAAGAGATGTCGGGGTAAGAAGGTGGGGACGGGAGAGGAAGAAGTGCCAGGTTGATAGTTGATAGGTAAATGGGAGAGGTGGAAGGGTTGAAGAAAAGAGCCGGGAAGTTGATTGGTGAAGGAGATAAAGTGCTGGAGAAGGTGGAATCTGATACAAGAGGACTGAAGTCCATGGAGGAAAGAGAATGGGGAAGAGCACCAGAGGGGCGTGATGGGCAGGTAAGGAGATAAAGTGAGAGAAGAGGAGCAGGAATGGTGGAGAGATGGTGGGGCAATTACCGGAAGTTCGAGAAATCGATGGTCTTGCCATCAGATAGGCCTGTTTATACAGTAAACCAATAGCTTTGCTGTTGCATTGAATAAAGTGGCAAATTTCATCATTGATTAAACAATATAGTATCAAATGGCATGTGTCTATCTGATTTGGACCATTCAGACTTTGTACCTTAAACCCTTCTGCCTTTACTTATATTGGGTTTAAGATCATAGGATATAGGAACAAAATGAGGCCATTTGGTCCATCGAGTATGTTCCACCATTTCATCATGGCTGGTTCAGTTTCCCCCTCAGCCTCAAACCTCCTGCCCTCTCCCTGTATCCCTTCATGCCCTGACTAATCAAAAATCTGTCAACCTTGGCCTTAAATATACATAAAGACTTGGCCTCCACAGATGCCTTTGGCAAAGAATTCCACAGATTCACCATTCTCTGGCTAAAAAAAAAATTCCTCCTATTCTCCGTTCCAAAAAGACACCCCTGTATTCTGAGGCTGTGTCCTTTGGTCTTCGACTCTACCACTGTAGGAAACATCCTGTCCACATACACTCTTATCAGGTCTTTTCACCATTCAATGGATTCCAATAAGGTCACCCCTTGTTCTTTTGAATTCTAATGAATACAGGTCCACAGCCATCAGATGCTTTTCATGTGACAAGCCATTCAATCCTGGAATCGTTTTTGTGAACCTTCTTTAAATCCTTTCCAGCTTCAGCATATCTTTTCTCAGATAAGGAGCCCCAAACTGCTCTCAGTACTCCGTGAGGCCTCACCAGTGCTTTTATAAAGTTTCAACATTACACCCTTGTTTTTCTATTCTAGTCCTCTTGAAATAAGTGCCAACATCGGATTTACCTTCTTCACTACAGACACAACCAGTAAATTAACCTTTAGGGAATCTGCACAAGGACTGCCGGATCCCTTTGCATCTTTTTGTATTTTCTCTCCATTTAGAAAATAGACACCCCTTTTACTTCTCCCAAAGTTCATGACCAACAGTTCCCAACGCTGTATTCCATCTGCCACTTCTTTGCTCATTCTAATTGTAACAAGCCTCTAGCCTCCCTACTTACTCAAAGCTACCTGCTCCTCCGCCTATCTTCATGTCATCTGAAAACTTTGTAACAAAGCCATCAATTCCATCATCCAAATCATTGACATATAACATAAAAAGAATCAATCCCTGTGGAACATCACTAGTCACCGAAAGCTAACCAGAAAAGGCTCCCTTTATTCCCCGTCTTTGTCTCCTGTCAATCAGCCACTGCTTTATCCATGCTGGAATATTTTCCGTAATACCATTGGTGCATAGCTTCTTAAGCAGCCTCATGTGGCACCTTTTCGAAGCCCTTCTGAAAGTCAAAGTATACAACATCAATCGATTTTCCTTTGTCGATCCTGCTTGTTATATCCTCAACGAATTCCAACAGCTTTGTTAGGCAAGACTTTCCCTTGAAGAAACAATGCTGACTAGGGCCTATTTTATCACGTGCCTCCATGTACCCTGAGACCTCATCCTTAATCATCAACTCCAACATCTTCCCAACCACTGAAGTCAGACTAACTGACCTAAAGTGTCCTTTCTTCTGCCTCTCTGCCTTCTTGTAGAGTGGAGTGCATTTTCAATTTTCTTGTCTTCCAGAACCATTCCAGAAGCTAGTGATTCTTTAAAGTTCATTACTAGTGTCTCCACAATTTCTTCAGCCACCTCTTTGAGAACCCTGGGGTGTACCCTATCTGATCCAAGTGACTTATCTACCTTCAGACCTTTCAGTTTCCCAAGAACTTTTTCTCTAGTAATGATAACTTCTCACACTTCATGATCCCGACACCTGGAACTTCCATCATACTGCTAGTGTCTTCCACATTGAAGAGTAATGCAAGATATTTATTCAGGTTGTCTGCCATTTCCTTGTCCCCCATTACTACCTCTCCAGCATCTTTTCCAGCAGTCCAATGTCCACTCTCGCCTCTCTTTTACACTTTTGTGTATCTGAAGAAACTTGGTATCCTCTTTAATTATATTGGCTAGCTTACTTTCATATTCCATCTTTACCTTAATGTTTTTTAGTTGCCTGTTGGTTTTTAAAAGCTTCCAAATCAACTTCCCAGTAATTTTTCAAGACATACAAATCTGCTGGATGAACTCAGCAGGTTGGGCAGCATCCGTTGAAATGAGCAGTCAATGTTTTTGTGTTTACTCCCAGTAATTTTTGTTTTGGCTTTTATGTTGGCTTTGACTTCAATTGTTAGCCATGGCTGTGTCAACTTGCCTTCCTCTTTGGATGATGTTAGCTTGCCTTCCTCATGGATACTTCTTCCTCTTTGGGATGTACATATCCTGTGCCTTACAAATTGCTTCCAGAAATTTCAGCCATCATCCCTGCCAGTGTTCTTTTCCGATTGATTCTGGCCAACTTCTCTCTCATGCCTCTGTAATTCCCTTTACTCCACGGTAATACTGATACATCTGACTTTAGCTTCCCCTTCTCAAATTTCAGGGTGAATTTAATCATATTATGATCACTTTCCCCTAAGGGTTCTTTTACCGTAGGCCATCCAATCAATTCTGGTTCATTGCACAACACCCGATCCAGAACATTTGATCCTCTAGATCCTCAATGACAAACTGTTCTAAAAAGCCTTCTCGTAGGCATTCTAGAAATTCCCCTTCCTGGAATCCAGCGCCAGCCTGATTTTCCCAATATACCTGCATATTGAAATCCCCCATGACTATTGTAACATTGCCCTTTTGGCGGACATTTTCTATCTCCTGCTGTAATTTGTAGGCCACATCCTTACTACTGTTTGGAGGTCTGTATATAACTCCCATTAGGGTCTTTTTACTCTCAGCTCTATCCACATTGATTCAACATTTTCTGACCTGATGTCACCTCTTTCTAATGATTTGATCTCATTTTTTACCAACAGAGCAATGTCACACCCTCTGCCTTCCTGCCTATGTATCCTTGGACATTAAGCTAACAGCTGTAATCTTCTTTCATCCATGATTCAGTGATGCCTACAACATCATACCTGCCAATCTGCAACTGTGCTGCAAGTTGACCTACATTATTCTGTATACCATGTGCATTCAAATACAATGCCTTCGGTCCTTTGTTCACCCTTTTCGATTATGTCCACCTCTTGCGTTGCAATTCACCCTATGACTGAAATCTTGCCCTCTCAACAGCCTCTCCTCACTATACTTGCCTGTCTTTGTAAACCAGCTAATTCATCTTCAGTCTTTCCTGTGATACTTCTTGCACTGAAATATGTGCAGGTCAGGACACTAGTCATACTATGCTCAACTTTTTGATTCCTAACTTTGTCTGAGGTCTTTCCAACGTCTGCCTCCACAACCTCTCCGCTATCTGTTCTGGTACTCTGGTTCTCGTTGCCCTGCAACTCCAGTTTGAACCCAACCAAGCAGCATTAACACACTTCCCGCTAAAATATTAGTCCCCTCCAGTTCAGGTGCAAACCAGCCCTTCTGTGCAGCTCACACCTTTCCTGGAAGAGACCCCAATGATCCAAAAATCTTAACGCCCTCCATTCTAACAACTTCTTTGTCACATATTAAACTATATAAAATCTTCCTAGTTCTGCCCTCTCTAGCACATGGCATGGGTAGCAACCCTGAGATCATAATGCTGGACGTTCTGCCCTTTACTCCCTGAACTCATTTTGCACAACCTCATCACTTGGCCTACCCATGTCATTGGTACCTACATGGGCCATGACTTCTGGCTGTTCATCCTCCTATTTAAGACTTGATTCAAGATGTTCCAGACCCTGCCACCCAGGAGGTAACATACTATCCAGGAATCTCAGTCTCGCCAACCACAGCATACATCTTTTCCACCCTTCGCTTCTGAGTCACAGATGCAGATTCAGTGCCGGAGACACGACCACTGTGACTCCTGTTAGGTCATCGCCCCCAACAATATCCAAACTGATCTACCTGTTGTTGAGGGGAATGGCCACAGGGGTACACTGCACTGGCTCCTTAACCCCTCTCCCCTTCCTGACTGTCACCCATTCTCCTGTGTCCTACACCTTGGGTGTAACTACCTCTCTATATGTCCTATCTACCACCTCCTCAGTCTCCTGAATGATTCGGAGTTTATCCAGTTCCAGCTCCAATTCCGTAACATGGATTGTTAGAAGCTGCAGCTGGATGCACTTCTCACAGTTGTAGTTGTCAGGGACACTGGAGGATTAGCTAATCTAGTTAGTTAGCTTTCTGCTGTCTATAAACTCCACACTTTCATCTCCAACTCTTATCTCTTCAAAAAGCCACTTCCACGAACAGCAGTTTCACCTTCTTGTATCGTTCATCTGTTCCCAGCGTATTGGTGACGGAACTTATAGCTTTCTATAATTCATTCTCCACCCCTTTCCACCAGCTTTACATTTATCAAAATTACTTATTACAAAACCGTATCTATCATGAGTCAGATGATCTTACCTCTTGCACTTTGAAAACCTGTGAAAAGTAAGGCGAAGTTGAATTCAGAGAATTTCTATTCATTCAGCTTCCCATCTATGCAACCTGTCATTTTATTCTGTCCATTTTGGCTCAGTATCTATTTCCCTAGCAAGGCCCTTTGTTATTTTTCATAAATTTCATAACTAAATATTATTCATGAAAAACAATGTATACAAAACATAAGCAGTGCAGGAGCATTTTACGTTCTTACTGTCATTTGGTCAATACATTCAGTAATGTAAACCCTGTTTTAAAACAATAGTATCTTTTGCCACTTGTGGGTGCCTGGTGTGATACACTATTTCACTGTTTGAGAGGCTGGTGAAATTGAAATGATGGGTGCATAGTTTTGTTTAGTATGTGATCAGGGTTACCACATTAGCATAGCAGTTAGTGCAACACATTTACTGCTCAGGATGTTCCAAACTTAACGAGTTAATTCCGGAATTACTGTACGCTCTCCCGATTGAATGCCAGCGTTTTCTCCCACAGTCCAAAGACATATCGGGTGGGTTAATCGGTCACTGTAAGTCGTCCCATGATTAGGTTAGGGCAGAGGTCGGCAACCTGCGGCTCCAGAGCCACATGTGGCTCTTTGATCTCTGTGATGCGGCTCCCCGTGGTTTGTTAGCTTTTGAAATGTAATTCGAAATTTGAAGATTATGGTGATCTTGTACAATCTGAAAACTTTGCGGAGACACCGTTTCCTGGCACATCCAAACCGGCTCACAATTAGCCACCGTTCCGACTAAGGGAGATAGCCTACGGGGGTTTGTGAGTACGTGTCTTTTGGAGCATCCGCGCCCACGGGGGGCGGGTTGAGGGAGGCTTTAAAGCAAGGCTGTTTAGTTGGAATAAAGTTACCTTGACTGCAGTGTCTTTATTTTAGCGCTGCGTGTAGCACACCGCTACAATGTGTTTTTTATCGCTATTAATATACATCACCACTGCCAATGCCTGACGCCCGCCAGTGCGCGCTTTCTTTTAATTCTTCGATCCAAGGTAGGCTAACTATGGAGTAACCTTCAACCCAACGTCTTTTTTTCGGAGTTCAAAATGTTTTTGTTGCATGCAGAAATGTAATTTCGTTTTCTCTGCAGGAGTTCATCAATTTCATAAATGCAACACATTATAGTTTGTTTATACATAGCATAAAGGCAAAAAAAAACCCGTTGTATGCAGTGTTATTTCATTTTGTGGCTCCCAGTGTTTTCTTTTCTGTGGGAAATGGGTCCATATTGGCTCTTTCAGTGGTAAACGTTGCCGACCCCTGGGTTAGGGTGATCGGGGTGGTGGAGTTGCTAGGTGGCAGGGGTGGGTTGAAGAGCTGGAGTGGCCTGCTCCGCATTGTATCACAAATAAAATAAGTAACACTTATCCTTTCACTGACACAGTACCGTTCTCCCCACTGTTCATGGTGTTGTTAAAGGATTATAAAGTCAGCCCAGCCAGTAACTGGTGTGTAACGATTCATGTACAAGGTGTATTTTATCATTCATTAAATGAAGCTGCTCTTGTTTAAAACAACTTGCAAAGATCCAGAAAAAAATGTAATGCGCAGCAGGCAGAATGACTTACTTCACATTTCATTTTTGAGGTTTTAAAGTTTTTCACAGCTTGCTTCAGATGGAATCAATGCTGTGGCTGCCTTGATGGCAATGAAATATTTCTTTGTTGAAATCCATGCCCTCAAGGTATATGTTCTGCAAATCAGATCTTGCAGGAAACTTGTCTCTGCTTGATGCCTTTTCAACATAAGCACCTTTGTTTCAATACCTTTGGGTAGCCATTCTACCTGTCTGCAGTGAAGTCATTAATATTGGTGCTCACAACTACAAGCATTGAGGCCTGGTTCAGTCGATCATTGATGAACTTAATTATTAATTTACCATTTTAAAAACAGGAGTGTTGTTAATGGAGGCAGACACAGATAAACTTTGGCAAAGCTTTGTTCACCTAAAGGTTGAGGAGGAATAACTATGAATGGGAAGTTGAGAAAGAATTTTTTCTTTGGAGTAAGTAGTGTGTTTTGCCCAAAGCTACATTTTAAACTATGGATTCAGAGATTCAAGATTCAAAGTACATTTATTATGGAAGTATGTGTACAATATACAACTCTGGGATTTGTCTTCCTCCCAGACAGCCAGGAAATAAAGAAAAACCATGGAACCTGTTAAAAGAAGAAAACATCAACCCCCCCCCCACCCCCCATACAAAAAAATTGCACAAACAGCAAAAAGGCGGAATACTGTATAAACCACAAAATCAAAAGGAATATTCATTTCAGCTCACTGTTCGTTACCTGCAGGCCACCTCGATTCAAACTCACCCAAACTAGCAACAAAAACAGGAGCGACCAGAAGAACTAGAAACAAATCATAAGAGTCCGCAGTCCACAAACCAGGTCAACTAAACATTGCTTTAGTACCATCCTCTGACGGGAGGGAGGGAGAGGGAGAGGGATCATTTGCATGCAAGGACCTTCCCCCGGGAACAGCAAACAAGAGGGAGAGACAGACTGTCACATGCGTACACCTTCCTCTGGCAGCAGGGAGTGAGAGGCTGGTAGACAGCGTTGAACACCCACTCGCCCTCAGACACCTTAATCAGCATGAGATAGAATCAATCATGCGCTCACGCCCTGTCTCCTGACTTCCTGGCCTCTGTGTACTCACTGGCAGAATTGTCTACTGCACTTCAGGGAACCTGACCTTCTCTGGGTCCTGCTGTGATTGCGCATTTCCATGCATTGCTGCGTTGAGGATCAACAGAAGACTTGCTTTCAGTGATGTTCAGAAATCTGTGGAATTCTTTGTCACAGGAAGCTGTGGAGGCCAAGTCTTTACGGATATTTAAGGCAGAGGTTAATAGAATCTTGATTGGTCAAGTCATGAAGGGGAGAAGGCAGGAGATTGGGGCAGAGGAATAATGGATCAGACATGAGGAAATAGGGGAGCGGACATAATGGGCCACATACCTAATCCTGCTCCTATATCTTATGGTCTCGTGGCCCATGCCGTACGCTTTGTTAGCGGCCTCGCAGAACCCTCTTGGAGTCAGCAAAGTGCCGGATCACTCAATTGGTCTGAAAACACACTGCCAGAATGTAGATAACAGGCTCCCAACAGTGGCAGAACCATATCTGAAGTAAAACAAAGACATTAAAGAAGTGAAGGAAGTTGCTTCGTGACCCGTTTTGAGTATGCGGCCTTTGGTAGTGTTGTTCACTGGCGCCATCTTCTTCCAGATCCTCTATATGCTGCTTCTGTAAAGTGTGTCAGAGAGCTGTGGCATAATGTAGATGGAAACAAGCAATCTGCCTCAACTTGTCCGTACCCACCATTGTGCCCACTAAGCTTGTCTCATTTGTTCACGTTTGGTGCTTATCCCTCTAAACTCACCCAATCTATGTTCTAATGCAAGTGGCTTTTGAGTGTTGTTATTGTCACTGGCAGCCTATTCCATTTGCATGCCTTCATCTTGGAGGAGTTGCCCCTCAGGTCCCTTTTAACCCCTTTGCTTTTCGCCTTAAACTTGCTGACATTTGGAACAAAACTCAAACTGTTGGAGAAATGGAGTGGCCTAGACAACCTCCAGAAGGAAGTGAACAGTCAGTGTTTTTGGTGGAGTCCCTTCATCAGGGCATTCATAGATGTGAATATTATTGTCAGAAGTTCAGAGAAAGAAATTAAGATTTCCAAACCCGCCACCACTTCCCTCTGAAGCATTCTTATTATTTGGTAGGTTTCCATCTCAGAACATTAGTAGGAATCAGAACTTTTTAAGCCTTGGGGCCATGTATTTTATATGAATTAGGGGTAGTTTTGAGATTTTCTTGTGGTGTTCACAGCTTCCTTTAACATACTCTGGTCTGAATTTTTATTTCATGGGTAAGTTTTGTGAACTGCAAAGAAAGGTTGACTTGGAGTGATGATACTTTTGCAGAGTTGGGTATTTTTGCCTCTGGCGTGCATGGGTTCTTTTTGCATGCAACATTCATATTTTTTAAATGCCCCACAGCCATTGTCTAGGATTTCCTCTCAACTAGCCAGGTTGCATGGTTTTTTTGGTAGCTTTCAAACTCACTGATGGGCTTAAACTAGTATTATTAAATGATATTCCAATCTCTGCCTGAGGTGGGGATTTTATTGACACTCAAGGATTCCAGGATATTATAGCAGAGATGCCCTTCCACAGTAAACCATATGTCAACAGTATTCTCCCAGAGAAATGGGAAGACATGGTATACCTTTCCAGGTCAGTGTCAATGTAAAGAAAAGATGGAACACCCCCGCTGTTTCCCTCCCCAGATAGTCACAACTATCAAGAAGCTATGGTTCTTAGGCATTTAATTGTTTCAATAAAACCTCTTGATTGATTTATGTTGTTGCACATCGAGAAAAGAACAGTACAACAATTTGGGTAATTCTTGTGAGACTGAACCAAAAGATGCTTATGGGGGATATAAGAAGGGAATTTAAAGCACAAAGTCTGACTCGAGGTGATGTCAGTCTTGAAGAATTATAATAATGCTCTAATTTGTACTTGATTGAGAGCTCAGAGTTGAAACATTTGTAAATTGTTCTGTTTTTCAGCTGGTTGTAGAAACTGACCGATGTACATTTCCCCTCAAACTAACCACTTCAGAGGAGGTGAATGAAGTAGTGGGCTACCTCGGATCGTGTTTGAAGAAGATGCTCCCCGGACTCTCTCCAATGTACGTACTCCAGACCTTGACCTTTGTAGCATTGAAGCAGGTGTAAAATTTAAAACCAGTTTGATGAAAAGCTTTAAGAATCTGTTGCCTTTATTTTTTATTTCCCAGTTATCTAAACCTATTGAAAATGATGCTGTATTTCCAATTCGTGCTTCCTCCTAGATATTTGTGGTAGATTATATTAATAAAGGAAATTATGCAGCACAAAAGGAGGTGATCCATTGTGTCTCTGCCAGCACTAGGGAAGAGCTTTCCAATGGTTTATATTTGTCTGCCCTGTTCCCATAACACTGTAGATCTCACCAAGTTCCAGTTTGTGTTTATGCATTATATTTCAATAAGACTGAGAAGGATGATGTTTCGGCCCATCTTGTCAGTGCTGGCACACAGAGCAAACACGAGTTTTCTCTGCAATCTGTTACTCCCCACATTCATATCAGCTCTTCGCCTTGCCCCAGATTCAGCTGCCTACCAATCTGCATGTCCCTTTGCAGGGAGATTATTGCAAACTTCCCACAGGTCAGGAATGAAACTGGAATGCTGGAGGCGTGAAGCAGCAGCCGTGCTGTGTACAATTCCGGTTGTCCCATGACAAGGCTTTGGAAAAGGTGCAGAAGATGTTTGCCTGGATTAGGGCATAAGAGCTATAAGAATAGAATAGAAAATCTTTAGTTGTTTTCTTTGAAGCATTGGAAGGTGAGGGGAGACCTAATAAACAAAAATGTATAAAATATGAGAGTATAGATAAAGTAGACAGTGAGAGTCTTTTACTCGGGGTAGAATATTAAGTCTTAGATGACATGAGAGAAAGTTTAAAGGGGATGTGTGTCTTACTTTGTTTATCAGAGAACGATGCGTGCCTGGAGTAGGCTGCCAGGAGTAGTTATGGAAGCAGGTAGACACGGTAGCACTGACAGTTCTGTGGGAAGACCAGATTGAGGAGGCGTTTGACCGTAAGGAAACCAAGCACCAGGAGCTGGTAGAGCAGTGCCAGAGACGGGGCTGGAGGGCACGATGTCAGCCTGTAGAGGTTTTGCTGGCTGCTCACTGTGTAGAACCTACTCTCTCCTTGGCATTATGGGGGCTGTAAAGAGAAGAGCCAGCAGGACCATCACTGAGGCTGCTGGGTGAGTCTCCAGATGGCTCTGGATCAAGAGGTGTGACCCATGGACCAGTGCTGCTGGGACACAAGCCAGGGTCTGATCAACCCCACTGGGTCAGCTGGGTGAGAGTGCCTGATGTGAAAAGACCCCTCACTGAGGATGTGTCCCAGTGCATCTTAGGATATATCTCAGTATCACCGAGGCAGGTACGATAGTGATTGTTAAGAGATTCTTGGATAGACACATGAACGTCCAGGGAATGGAAAATATAAGTAATGTGCAGGCCAGAGAGATTTAATTTAATGTGGCATCATGTTCAGCACATATATTGTGGGCCGAAGGGCCTGTCCTGTGCTGTATAATTCTGAGTTCTGTGTTCTTCCACTTCTCATCCTGTTTAAACATTATTTTTAATCTGATTCCATCTCGCATGAAGGAATAAATTCCAGATCATAATTACGTCAAGTAAAGCATCAACTCTCCTCTCCTGTTTCTCCATTAATTCTTTAGCCAGATAACTTAAATCCCTTTCCTTTGATTACTGACTCTGCTGCTGCTGGAAAATCTTTATCCTTATTTGCTACATCAAAACCTTTTAACAACTTGAAAATTTGTTTTCCTTAAACCATGCTTCCAAGATTAACAACCTTACCTTATCTCTGTGCAACTGAAGTTCTGCACGGCAAGCCCCACTTCAGAAAATTTCCTCTGTCCTCTTGCTAACCTCTTGAAATCCTGTCACTGAGCTATGATTGGAACTGCACAAAATCTTGGTGTCATTGAGTAATCAGTAATTTATGAACATTTAATGAAATTTCCTTGGTTTAGTGTGCTCTTCCACCTTCAAAGTTTGTTTACAACCAATTCCAGGGGATTCTGTTTTTGCGCCACTTTTAAAATTGCACTATTTTGATTTATTTTTCTTTCTTAAATCTGTCAGCTCACAACTTGCCTCCAGTTTATTTCTTCTGCCATGTACCAGTGAATTTCATCTGCCTATGACCTCCTGAAGTGTGTTCCTGTCTTCCTCACTGTTTGTTGAGTACTTGACTTTAGTATTTCCGGATTTTGAAATTGTGCTCTGCATAACTAAGTTTATTTCATGAATATGCATTAAAACAAAGAGTGGTAAAAATGCAAGTGCTGGAGGATAGCAGTGAATCATGAAACGCACAGAGGCAAATGCTTCTAGCCCACATCGCCATGACGACTAATTCCTATCTGTATTTGCACTAATCCCATTTGCCTGCATTGGGCCCATATCACTCTATGCCTTTCCTGTCTAACTTCCCTCCAGTTTGAAAAAGAGCTGCTGTATTACTCTCTGCCTTGTGTCTCTCAGCTAATTTTGTAATCACAAAACAACTATATCTTTGTTCCCTTGGCTTTCAGTTTGTATAACGTGTTGTCCTTTATCAATGCCTTTTGAATACGTCATCCACCCCCTCATAGAACTCAATGAGTCAAATATGATTTTGCTTGAACTAATTAACTGGCTGGCATTTACTAATGCTTTGTAGGTGCAATTAATTTTGTCTCTGAAAGATTCCCAACTATTGACATAAGGCTGACTGGTCTGCAGATGTCAGATTATCTCTTTTTATGGACAGAAAGGTATAATGTTTCCACTCCTCCAGGCATGGCTCCTGTAATTTTTTTCTACACCTCTGTTCCTCTCGATTCAAACCAAAGGACAAACCTTTAAATACCTTTCTCCTTTTTACTCTATTCAGTTTCTCTAAAGCTTCCATTATTGTGATATTTGAAGTGTCTTATAGCTGATGCTGAAGTATGACAGCCTTGTCACCTCTGCATTCCTAGAAATGCTGTTGAATTTGTTATATATGAGTAACTGGTGACGTAAAGATTGTTCATGCATAAACTTGTGCTGAGACAATCCTCTTTCAGGATAAAAGTGGGGGCAGGGAGGAACAGAGAGAAAATGTATATGCATCAGGTAGAAATGAGAGGATATTTTCAGTGGCATGCAACAACTATCCAGTTATCACTCACTCCATTGCCACTGCTTTCTTCCATTTGTTCTGTATCATGTTTTTCCAAGCTCCTGTTAGTGCCTCTTCTGGGCGTAAAAATTGAAATGCAGTACCAGCTGAGGCCACCCATGTGTTAAGTGAACACACCTCCAGTTAATTAGAACAAACTGGCAACCTTATTGAAGATTCCAATTAATTGGGCAGGATGCTCTTTGAGGCACATACACATCTCCACCCAGAGCAGTTCCATTGACCTGGGAGTTATCTGGCAATCTACCTTAAGACTTTATTTAAGGAAAGTTTTGGTCCTAAATAAGCCTTATTGTTCCTGTAACCAAAGCAAAAACAATTCTCACTAGCCTGCGACCACTACAGAGTCGTTATACTTGCATGACACTCCCAGCTCCAATGATTGCTCCAAAAGTTGAATCCTTGATTCGATTTCTCTCTCTGCCCATCACTCTGCCTGTACTCCATCTCCCACTGGTGCTCCCCTCCCCCTTTCTTTTTCCCTAGGCCTCCCGTCCCATGATCCTTTCCCTTCTCCAGCTCTGTATCCCTTTTGCCAATCACCTTTCCAGCTCTTAGCTGCATCCCATCCCCTCCGGTCTTCTCCTATCATTTCGCATTTCCCCCCCCCTCCTCCTCCTACTTTCAAATCTCTTACTATCTTTTCTTTCAGTTAGTCCTGATGAGGGGTCTTGGCCTGAAACGTTGACAGTGCTTCTCCCTATAGGTGCTGCCTGGCCTGCTGCATTCCACCAGCATCTTGTGTGTGTTGCTTGAATTTGCAGATTTCCTCGTGTTCGATCCTTTATTAGCAACTAGCAAGCATACAATCTTGAAGCAGTGAAACTTAAGCATACCCAAGTGTCAGCTAAGCATTATTCAGCGATGTTAAGCAGTCAGCAAAAGATACGACTTCAGCCGATCCCAAGCTACAAACTGCACTGAAATAAACAAGAATACATAACTTATTCTCTTCACTTTAACCATGCCCCCACGCATGTGACTAGTTACCATAAATAAACATAATAAATTCAGAACAGAGAATGCAATGCAGATGGACAACAGATATATGGCTCCTGCAAACTGTTTGACTACCCTTTTATTGTTTGTAAGTATATTGAAAGACCCTGGCTTCCTTTTCTAATGTGTCCCCTTTGCTTACTTCTTTTACATTTTTTTGTAGTATTCATCTTGAGTCTCTGGTACTCTGTCAAGATCTAGTTTCAAAATGTTAAGCTTCATCTACTTTAATCAAATTCTACAGTTTTAAACAGCATTTGATCTGGTATGATGTTAAATTATAATTTTTTGCAAATGCTGTTAGTTGAAAACATAAAAAGTAATGCAATTTTTCTTGAATCCAAAAGTAGTTGTCGATATAAAAGTGTGAATGTATGGACTATTGTGATGTCACGTGCACTCTCTGTTGAGCAAGGTGTCGCCAGAACCCGATACTGTTCTCACAGCCTGAGGATTTGAAAATTGTGGTGAGCACTCTTCTCTCAACTGCAAAATGGCTTCAGAGGGGACAACATTCAAGCATGAACTTTATGTGTAGCTTGAAAACCAAAACATTGCAGATCTCTGAAATACAGTGAAAATATTGAAAGCGCACAACTGTTCAGGCAGCAGACCAACAACACTAACTCTGTTTCTTTCCACAGATGTTGTTGGCATTGCTGACCATTTCTTGCCATTTCTGTTTTGATTAGCATTTTTAACTTGTGCGCAGTTCCCAAGTGAGCCTGAATTTATAGACTCAGAAGTATAAGATCTTTTTTACATCCTTATAAAATAGGAGGGTAATGAAAAAGGTGACAATGGAGCCTGCGGATCGGCTCTCAGCAGTCCAGGCATTGTGGGATAGTCAGAACATTGCCGAAACTGGACCCTGCGGTGAGTAAAATTAAATTACAATTTTGGAGACAAAGACTGAAATAGAATAGCAATGCCTCAAGAATTGCAATGCTCGTTTACGTTGTCACAAATTATGTTAGAGATACTCCTACACTTAAAGTTATTTCCATCAGAAATGATTATTACTGCCATTTAAACATTTGATTTGTGGAGTTTTGGGAATATTTAGTTTATCATTGAAATAATGAACACAGCATGATGCCACACTCGTTTCTGCTGCTACACTTGCTTTACTGTTTATATTGCTATCATGTGAATTTTGATATAGGACTATGCACAGACCTGCAACTCATAATAATTTAAGCAACTTTGTTGTGTGCACATAAAGCTATGATTCTTTGTCTCTGTTATTCTGCCTTTACTGCATCATATCACACTAATCCTTCCTGTATTTTGGATTGCATTTGCACCCGGTTGAATCTTTCCATAATGTTCTTGTCACATTTGAGATTCTTTGTTTAAAGGTGGATTCTCCCAGATGTACGCATGTGTTTGTGACTGGCTTGGACTGCCATACAGAGAGGAAGTTCAATGGGTAAGAACACTCAGTAGAATGTTTCAGAAACACAGAAAAGTACATTTGCAAGAAATAGGAAAAAATGTAAATGAAGATATGCTTTTGGATCAGGAATTTATAGTTTTCAATTTTGCAACTAACAAACTCAACATGTTTTATTTAGCATTTGTATTCAGTTATGAATTTTAAGTCCTTGAAGTAATTTACTTAAACTTTTTAAGGAGCAGTTTAATGTAATTTACACATAATTACAGACTAGATTAAAAGTTCAGTTGCCCTCCAGTTGAAATCCTTTGTACTTTTAAAGGATGTGGATACAATCTACCTGACACAAGACACGAGGGAATTGAATTTGCAAGATTTCAGCCATCTTGACCATAGGTAAGTTGAGCATTAGTATTTAATGAGGTTGTCCTGATCAATTAAGTTTTTTGATTAGTTTTCAAATGCACGTTGATTTCTTTTGTAAGATATTAAATCAATGCTGCTGTTACAGAATTGCTCATTTATTTTGGTGCAAATACATTTCGATTGTACTCAAAAGACATGTCTTCATAACCAAAAGATTTCAAATCTGAATATTGTGCATGGTTGCATAAGTTTTCACTGTTACTTTTTTTTAGAAGTAGAATACCTCTTCTGTTTTGAAACAGTAGTTCTGAAGTGAAGTGGTTAAGTATTCAATAAATTGTAACATTCTACTCAACAGTATGCTGTAGTTAACTACAATTTATTCACTTAATTCATTATTTTAACTTCAACCCAAAAAGAGCTCAAAGTATTCCAACTTGAGTTATTTTTATTTACTTGGAGCAATCCGTCAGTTTGGTGCTAATTCTTAAACCTCAGTTAGTTTTTAATGATAGGAGTGGTATTCAGCTGATGCAGGTTAGACTGCAGAATGTATGTTTTGGATTAATTTGATTGAATCTCATATTCAGTCAGTTTTGTTTGTTAGTTGCTCAGTATCTTTTAACATTGTTTACAAAAGTTTTTTTTACATAATTTATAAAGTGTTTTTGGTTGGTTTATTCTATTCAACTGAATTTAAAATTATCCCTCAAATTTGACTTCAACATTTTCTGCAAAGACTGAACTAATTATCATTCTGCTTACACCAAGAATCTTGGATGTGATTAGTCTTCAGAAACAGCTAAGATACATCTTAGTTTAGGTTTAGCCAGTGGCATTAGTCTAGGGAAGACGGGTCTCTGGCCCCGCCGGATGTGTGAAGTCTGAGGTGCAAAACCTCTTGTTTGTGTGGATGCTCTGGGATCTGTTCCCCCATCACGAATCAGTACACCATATGCAATTAAACAATTTAGCTTTATAATCCTTAATTTGACTAAAGGGTTAGTGAAGTAAAACAAAAAGAAAAGGGCCCATTTTATGAAACAGTCTAATATCTAAAGCTGGATCGGATGGCTTCCTTTGCGTTGGTCCCCCATCGATTTTCCCCAGGCTTTGTCGACTCCTGGCCCCACTCTGTCCGGCTGCCTACGACCTCTCCTTTCAGACATTTTCTCTTCCTTACCCTCTTCTGCCGAACAAAAGACCCAGATCACCTTGGTCTCAGGCACACAACAAGAAAAAACTCTCCCATCAATGGACGGCGCACATTCCAAAGCCCCTGATATCTCTAGCCATAACCCAACCACTGCTGCTACAGAAAAGACCATTACATTAGCAGTGAAACCTTTCCCAGGGTGTCACACACACAAGTTGCTTCCCTTTCAAAGGGTAATGACATCAGAGAACACAGAAAATTACAGGTCCTTGGTCCACAATGTTGTGCTGACCATGTAACCTACTCCAGAAGCTGCCTGAAATTACCCTACCACATAGCCCTCTATTTTTCTAAGCTCCATGTACCTATCTTAAGAGTCTCTTAAAAGACCCTATTGTATCATCTGAGGCAGCGTTAAGCCAGACTCCTCAGAAGACTTTAGATCCAATTCGAGGGTGGATGGTGTCATTAATGATCAGAGCTAAAACAGAAATTTTTATAGAACACTATAATCATTGTCAATATTTCTAGACCAGGAAAAGGTAAATAATCTGTCTTGGATTCTGTGAATCACTATTAGTGTTCTGCAAACTCCTTCAGAGCCATAGTTTTGTAGCTTTCAAGAGCAGGGAAAACTTTGTTAAAAGACAAATCCTGTAAAACACGATCTTCATTAAAGTTACTGTGTTTTACCTTGTTAAATAGGGTGTTTAGGTGAGTGGAGTAAATCAAATGGGGGAGGGTGTGGTGAGGGTAAGTAAATTGCTCACAGATTTATAGTTTTCATGACTTTGGATGTCTTGCATACATGTTGCAAAAAATCACTATATAGTGAATTTTAACACATTAAAATGTTGCATAACTTTGCAGAATTTTGCAATGCAAAGGAACTTTGTCATATAACATCATCCTGATCAGAAGCTAGTGATTGTATTAGATTGGATAAACCTTTAAAAACGTGAATCAGTAAGATTAATCTAAACATTAATTTTATTTGTTTTAGATTCATCTGTCAAATCTAAGTTAAATAAATCAATCTTTCTTCATATTTTATTAGAGACTTAATACCAATTGTTGCAGCCTTGGAGTATAACCAGTGGTTCACAAAACTCTGCTCCAAGGATCTTAAACTGGTAAGTAAATATTAAAGTTTTCTGTTAAATGGAGTTCTGGCTTGCTTCGTCCATTAGTAGTTATTCAAATACCTTTGGCAGCTAGAGACATGAATGTCAGGTTGTTGGATGGGATGTGAAAGAGAAAGCTGCCTGTGGGACAAACAGTGGAACATCCTGCTGTCATTAGAATGGTCATTATCTCCCTCAGGCAACACCATGTTTCAGGTCATGTGTCTCGTTGTTGTTTACGAGGCCTTGGCGCTCAGAGTTTAATACTTAGAACTGAGTCTTTGGAAAAGTAGTAATACTGGGGTTCACAATCATCTCAAACTTTGGCGTTCTGTGCCCTTTTTAAAAAGTTCTCAAAATAATGGTCAGTCATGTTTCAGCAGAGGAGAAAGTATCTCAAATAACACGATTAGAGGTTTTCTGTTTTTACATGCAATTTTATTTTCTCCACAGGTTGTACAGTGTGTGCAATTACTTTATGGAGCATTTCAGCATGTCAAAATGAATGGGTGTGCTTAAGTTATGACAAGATTGCTTGAGAAGTAATGGGGTGGTTATATTTTTCCACCACTTTATATTTGATTTAAAATATCTACATATATTGGTAACACAACTGTTGAAAGTGATGGAATATTAAAGAGAGCGTGTTGCTCCTCAGGCTGCCTCAGTCATAGAGTCTCCTTGCACTGGCACACCATAAAAATAAACGCACACATGTTCCTTAATCCACTGGTTTTTAGCTTGTGAGGTGTGACCTGTGAAACAGAGAGAGAATACTTCTGCTTGCTTTCACCACCTAATTTTGAAGCAACATTCAAGCAGTGTGAGAAGAAGAACAGAAATAAACAAAGGAAAGCATAGGAGGCAAATTAGGAGTTGGATCCATATCCGGGAATAAGAAGATGAACAAAGTTTTAAAGCGGTTTTCCTTATGGCACTTTCAAAGCTAATGGCACTCAAGTTATCTAGGAATCTGTTCTGAAAATCTGGAACAATAGATACAGCTGAAACATTACTTAAACTGGTGCCGAACCAAACAGCTAATCAAATTTGATTGCTAAATCATATTTAATTTGTTGATTTTTATACTGAGAACCCTGATCTAGAGTTTTGGGCACCAATCAAAAGAATTGAGCGCAGAGCCACAAGATGTCTGACTTCTCCTTGGTAATATAAAGCTAATGGAACATGATTATTATACTGAAGCTTTTGAAATTATTGAGCTACCCATGAGTAAAATTTTGCACGTCTTTATTAACTCGACTGCCTTTGAGAGATCTATTGCTTCTTTAATTCACTCTCTGCTGATTTAGCATGATTTGAGAAGATTAGCCATTAGTCACTGGAAGGACAAAACAACTTGTCTTCAATATGACAACACATTCCAAAGGGATTTGCAACCTTCTCTCTCAAAGTTTAACCTTGTGTAACTTGAAGATATCAGGAGGTGACCAAAAGTTTGAGCAAAGAGATAGGTTTAAAGATGTGTTTGTATAGAGGCAAAATGTAGGCTGGAGAGGGATATCAAGAGAGCCATCATAGATGGCTACAAAACATAGATTATATAATAAAAGTCAACTGATCTAGCAAGCTCTGGACTTTGGTGTCAACTTCGTAGATTAGAGTATTGGATGTTATTCCTATTAATACCTCAACACACTTGGAGTTCATTTTTAAGATGTTGCACAATATCATAATTTTCCAATAAAGGATTGGCAGGAAGTGGAACTCTGGGTGAACAACTACCCAGCTCTGTAGATTTTAAAGGAAGCATGGGAAATATCATCTGATGAACCACTGGGATATCGGAAGTCAGGTAGAGGATTATTGAAGTATCACTGTAGTTCCCTGAAAGCCCACATGCTGGTTACCATATTCCGAGGTGAAGGATGGATAGGGCTTAGAAAAAATGTGAACATGGGTAGCAATGTCTGACTGACCTCAAGCTTATGGAGGATAGGATGAGGGAGACGGTTTTGGCAAAGAGCTAATAGAGGTGAGCTGGTGAGGCTCGGCAGCAGGTAGACTAGAACAGGTGGAATTAAAGCACACAGTGCTGGAAACACTCAGCAGGTCTGGCAACATCAGTGGAGAGAGGTCTGCCACCTTCAGGATGAGCAGGTCTGGGACTTGAAATGGTGACCTTTTTTTTAAACTTTCCCTGGATGCTGCCTGAACTGTGGAGTGTTTAGAGATGAGAAACTCTGTAGCTACTGGAGATCCAAGCAACACACACAAAATGCTGGAGGAACTCAGCAGGCCAAGTAGCATCTATGGAAAAGAGTAAATAGCGGGCCAAGACCCTTTATCAGGACTGGAATAAACAATAAGAAGTTAGACTCTTTAACCCCCTGGCCCCACCTTCGTGCTTTAGCTTCTCATCATTTTATTCCAGTCCTGATTAGGGGTCTTGGCCTGAAGCTTGGACTTTTACTCTTTTCCATAGATGCTGCCTGGCCTGCTGAATTCCTCCAGCATTTTGTGTGTGTCTCGAGTGTTTATGTCATTTGCTGTTTTTGTTTCAGTTTTCTGCTGGTTTAATGGGTGAAGTTGGCTAATGCCAGAGATGTAATCTTAATGGAATCAAAAAGTCATCCACATTCTCTTTAGAGCAAATACGCACACTAAGGTTGTGAATTATTTGCTTCTGATTCAGACAGCTGTAAGAAGATGAAAGGAGAGGTTGTGTGAGAGGACAATGGCTTTGAGTTTAGTTCAAGGAATTGTTAATTCAGTACTGATTATTGGGATTTCATATGTAGATGTAGTCAAGAGAGGGGGTATCGAAGTAGAGCTGTGTGTTGTCATAATATATGTGAGTAAATGGAGGACAATGTGTTCAAGGAAATGTGTACTTTTTTATATTTTGGAACTTGTCTTACTCCACTTCTACATATTTGTTTTTCTATCCATTGATTCCTTTTCTCATGAATTAAGCAGTTCAAGGTTTAGAGTAAATTTATTACCAAAGTACATAATTACAAAAGTAACATTTGTGAACTCTTAGTAATTACCTGGATTTCTACATTAATTAGTGGTAAAATGTGCTCTGATCTAATGGACAAACACAATCTGCCAAAGCTGCACAAACAATTGTACTTCTTCTTGTCAATGCTGTGTACACCATTTAAGCAATTAGTCTAGGTTCAAAAGGTATATGAACCTCTGGGGTAATGCCTCCAGAAAAGCTATTTGGAGTCAGGTGTTTCAGTCGGTGAGATGAGTTTGGAGATGTGGGTTGGAGAGGTGCTCTGCCCTAAGAAAAAGATACAAAGTCAGGTTACTGACAGAGCCTGCTCTTCACAAGAAAGATCTGTTTATGTGCACCATACCTCGATCAATACAACTTTCAGAAGACCTTAGAAGACGAATTATAGAGATTCATGGAGCTGGAAAAGGCTACAGAAACATTTCTAAAGACCTGAGTGTTCATTAGTTCACAGTAAGAGAAATTGCCTACAAATGGAGGAAATTCAATACTGTTGCTACTCTCCCTAGGACTGGGCGTCCCTGCAGAGATCATATCAGGATCACAAAGTGACATGCTGAAGGAGGTGAAAAAGAACCCAAGAGTAACAGCAAAAGACCTGCAGAAATCTCTAGAACTTTCTAAAGTCTCTGTTCGTGTGTCCACTAAATGAAAACACTGAACAAGAATGGTGATCGTGAACAGACACCACAGAGGAAATGACTGCTCTCCGAAAAATAAAATTGCTGCACGCCTCAAGTTTGCGAAAACCACCTGGATGTTCCATAATATTTCTGGGATAATATTTTGTGGACAGATAGGAAAAAAGTTGAACTTCTTGGCAGAAATGTATTCAACTGTGTTTGGAGGAAAATTCACAATGCATAAAAACCTCATCCCCATTGTTCCTGTACCTAGGAAGACCAAGGTAACATGTCTGAATGACTGGCGTCTTGTCGCACTCACCTCAATAATAAGCAAATGCTTTGAGAGACTGGTCAAGGACTACATCTGCAGCATGCTACCACCCACACTGGACCCCTACAATTCACCTACCAACACAACCAATCGACAGATGACGCAATACCCACAGCTCTACACACCATCGTCACACATCTGGAGAAGAAGGATGCTGTTTTTGGACAGCAGTTCAGCATTCAACACCATAGTTCCCTCCAGGTTCGACAAGGAGCTCAGAGACCTCGGCCTTCATCCTGCCTTGTGCAGCTGGATCCTGGACTTCCTGTCAGATCACCGGCAGATGTTAAGAGTGGGTTCCTTCAACTCTGCCCCTCTGGCCCTCAGCACAGGAGCCCCTCAGGATTGTGTCCTAAGCCCCCTCCTTTACTCTCTATGACCATGACTGTGTCGCCACCCACAGCTCCAATCTGCTAAATTGCTGACGATACTACACTGATTGGCCTAATCTCAAATAATAATGAGGCAGCCTACAGAGAAGAAGTCATCACCTTGACATAGTGGTATCAAGAGAACAACCTCTCCCTCAACGTTTCATTAACAAAGGAGCTGGTTGTGGACTACAGGAGGAATGGAGACAGGGTAACCCCTATTGACATCAATGGGTCTGGGTTTGAGAGGGTGAACAGCTTTAAGTTCCTCGGCATAAACATCACTGAGTATCTCACGTGGTCTGTACATACGGGCTGTGTGGTGATAAAAGCACAATAGCGCCTTTTTCACCTCAGACGGTTGAAGAAGTTTGGCATGAGTCACCAAATCCTAAGAGCTTTCTACAGGGGCACAATTGAGGGAGTCCTGACTGGCTGCATCACCGCCTGGTATGGGAACTGTACTCCCCTCAATCACAGGACTCTGCAGAGAGTGGTGCAGACAGCCCAGCACATCTGTAGATGTGAACTTCCCACTATTCAGTACATTTACAGAAACAGGTGCGTAAAAAGGACCCAGAGGATCATTGGAGACCCGAGTCACTCCAACCACAAACTGAGTACGAGGTTCCGTCATAATGGGCGGCCCTGTTTCCTTCCCAACTCGTGCTGTCTTCAAAGTAGTAGTTTTTTTCTGTTTCTGTTTAGGAGACATATCTAAAGACAATCCTGAGTAGTTTATAAGTAATTTTTAAAAAGTATTTACTAACTTTTCTTCACTTAAACATTATTTTACTGGTTTTTTACGGGAGAGCTGGATTTCCACGTCTCGATCCTATGTCATCACGTGACGTCCCCCAGTGTGGCAGTTGCTTTGGATGCAGAAAAAGCATTTGATAGATTGGAATGGGATTTCTTATTTAAGGTTTTGGAAAAATATGGATTAGGAGCATCTTTTATAAATTGGATTAAAACCTTAAATACTAATCCCAAAGCTAAAGTAGTAGCAATCGGCCAAATTTCAACATCATTTCAGTTAACAAGGTCAACTAGAGAACGTTGTCCATTATCACCTGCTTTATTTGTATTGGCGATAGAACCATTAGCTGAATTAATTAGAACTGACTCAGATATTATGGGTTTCAGAGTTAATCAGGAGGAATATAAGATTAACCTATTTGCTGATGATGTTCTGATTTATCTAACAAACCCATTGTATTTGTTGTGTTAATTATCTTCTAGATTGGAAGAACATGGGAAAATATCAGGGTATAAAATAAATTGGGATTAAAGTGAAATTTTACCCCTTACTAAAGGAGATTATAATCAATGTCGATTAGTAACTCAATTTAGATGGCCAATAAATGGTATAAAGTATTTAGGTATAAGAGTTGATAACAATATAAAGAATTTATATAAATTAAATCATTTGCCATTATTGGAAAAAAATTAAAGAAGCTCTTGATAAATGGATGATGTTACCGATAACATTAGTAGGTAAGGTCAATGCTGTAAAAATGAATATATTCCCTAGATTACAGTATTTATTCCAAATACTACCAATACAACTACCACAGAAGTTTTTTCAAAAGTTAAATAAATGTGTGAGGAGGTTCCTTTGAAGTTCCTAAGATGTCAAGAATATCGTTGGAAAAATTGACATGGAAATTTGACCTAGGAGGGTTACAATTACCAAACTTTAAGAATTATTATAAAGCAAATCAACTTAGATTTATTGCATCTTTATTTGATGAAGATAAAACAGCATGGATTAGAATAGAATTAGATAAAATAGGAGAAAATATACCAGAAGATTTTATATATAAATGGGAATCTAAATGGATACGGGAAAAGAAAGAATCCCTTATATTAAAACATTTGATTGATCTATGGAATAAGACAAATGTTGATGATGAGATAAAGAAATCTTTATTAGCAAAGAGACCTCTAATTCAAAATAGACTCATTCCTTTTACAATGGATAACCAACTCTTATATAACTGGTTTCAAAAAGGGATTAAATATATAGGAGACTGTTTTGAAGGAGGTATATTAATGTCATTTGATCAATTAAAGAATAAATATAAAATATCAAATAACACTCTTTTCTGTTATTTCCAATTAAGGGCTTATTTAAGAGATAAACTGGGTCATACAACGTTAATGCCGAAACCTAATGAAATAGAAACTTTAATTCAAAAAGAAAAAATTTAAAAATTTACTTCTTGTATGTATAATTTGATTCAAAAACAGACAATTAAACAAGGAATTCCTAAGTCAAGACAAAAATGGGAAACTAATTTGAATATTAAAATTGAAGAAATAAGTTGGTCAAAATTATGTCTTGCAGTATGACAAATACAACAAATGTTCGACTTAGATTTAGTGCAATACAATTTTTTACATCAATTATATATTACACCACAAAAAAAAAATTCAAGCCCAAATTTATCTGATCAATGTTTTCGATGTAATCAAGAAATTGCTAATTTTTGAAACTCTACTTGGGCTTGTTTTAAAATTCAACCTTTTTGGACAAATTTAAGAATTTTATTGGAACAAATTATTGGAACACAAATTCCACATTATCCAATATTATTTTTACTAGGTGATATTGAAGGGATAAAACCGAAACCTAAATTGAACAAATATCAGAAAGAATTCATAAAAATTGCATTGGCAGTAGCCAAAAAGGCTATCACAGAAATCGGATTCATACTGAACTATTGGCCGTTGGAATAATGAAATTTTTAGCTGCATTCCACTTGAAAAAATTACTTATAATTTAAAAAATAAGTATTACATATTTCTGAAAACCTGGCACCCTTATTTATAAAAGATAGGATTAAATATATAGGTGCTCCGAAGATAAAGTTATTGGTCATCTGGGGAAATAAATAAATATATATATATTAAAGCTGTTATGAACTCCATGGAGCATGTGGGGATCTTCCGATATCCAGGCACTCTTTCTTTTTTTCTATCTTTCTTTTTTTCCCTCTTTTTTTATATAGGGATATGTTGGGGGGGGGGGGTTAAGGGGAGGGGGGGAGGGTTGATATTATTCTATTCCACTCTGTATCCTATTTGAAAACTTAATTCAAAAATTTAAAAAAAGACATGTTACAGAAGAATTTTGGGTAGTAGTCCATCACCTGAAGCTTAAATAAGAGTTGGATGATACAACAAGGCGATGATCCGAAACACACATTTAAAAAGAAGAAAATTGGGAATGGCCAAGTCAGAGTCCGGACCTTAATCCAATTCAGATGCTGTGGTGTGACATGAGGAGGACTGTTCATGCAAGGTATCCCAGAAATATTGATGAACTGGAACAGTTATGTATGGAGGAATGGGTTAAGATTCCTCCTCACCATTGTTCAAGCCTGATCAGCAGCTACAGGAAATATTTGGTGTAAGTTATTGCTGCTAAAGTAGTTTCTACCACTTATTAAGTACAAGGGTTCATATGCTTTTTCCAGCCGGGACTGTGAATGATTAAACAATAAAGACATGAAAAGTACAATTGTTAGTGTGTTATTAGGGTAGTCAGGTTGTGTTTGTCTATTATTATGATTTAGATAATGATCAGTCCACATTTTAAGAGTAATGATTACAGAAAACCAGGTAATTGCAAATGGTTCAAAACTTTTTCTTGCAACTGTATGTCTCCATGTACATCCCTGAGGTTCAACATCTTGTGGACAAACTCAGCAAACCTCTGGAATAGTAACTATAACCAGATCAATGAAAGATCAACCAGAGTGCAGAGGACAACAAACTATGCAAATGCAAATATTAATGAATAGCAATAAATAGCGAGAACATGAGATGAAGAGACCTTGGAAGTGAGTTCATAGGTTTTAAGAACATTTCAGTGATGGGCCAAGTGATTTGAGTGTAGTTATTCCCTCTTTTTTTCAAGAGCCTGATAGTTGAGGGGTAATAACTGTTCTTAAACCTTGTGGTGCGAGTCCTGAAGTGTACCTTCTACCAGATGGCAGCAGCGAGAAGAGAGTATGACTTGGGTAGTGGAGATCTCTTCGGTGTTTCAATAGTTGGGAGGGCTTAACCTGTGATGTACTGGGCCAAGTCCACCACTTTTTTGTAAGATTTTCTGTTCAAGTGCTTCGGTGTTCCCGAACCAGGCTGTGGTGCAGGCAGTCAATACACTCTCCAGCACACACCTATAGAAGCTTGTCAAAGTTCTAGATGTCATGCCGAATCTCTGCAGACTCCTAAGAAAATAGAGGTGCTGCCAAGCTTTCTTCGCAATTACATTTGCCTGCTGAGTCCAGGACAGGACAAGTAGTTTGGCCGATTAGCTTTTTCTTATTGTCATATTGTTTGACTTTACAGCACTTTAGCTGACAATCCTGCTAAAACTGACAGAATTCCTCCTTTTTTTAAGGAAGGAGTGTTAATATGGTAGTGAGGAGGGAGAAATCTTGAATTGAGGTTCTCCGTCCAATGGAATAGAATAATGTGTGCATCATTTGGGTGTGGTTTGTGCTTTGTTTATCATTATCATCTATTTTTAATTTTAGGCAGATTTCATTTTCTAATTCTTCAGTCCACAGATGTTTGTGACCAAATCCTACGAGTGATTGCTCGGTCCACACGTTTGGAGGAGCTGGTGCTGGAAAATGGAGGATTGCGAACGTAAGTACTATTTGGTTAGTCATTGATTCAAAAGTATGTAAGCTCTAGGAAAAAGATTAAATAATCTTTTAAGATTTATAAAACCATTAAATGGAGTTTAAGCTATGTATCATAAAAGCTTCAGAATAATGCTTTTCATGTGTGAACACTCATAATCTGTTTATAGTGTTTGTATTTGGATTGGTGCAGTATACATTAGTTGCCCTAAAGAGTTTACTGCAATCCTAGAACATACATGCCTGCAATACATGCCTGTCTGCCCATAATGTTGTACCAACCTTTTAACCTACTCTGAAGATCAAACTACCCTATATTGGCCTCTTTTTTAAAAATCACCAATGTTCCTGTCTAAATGTTCCTTCGATGTCCTAATGTATCTGTCTCTACCAGTACCTCTGGCAGGCCATTCCTTGCACCCACCACATCACTGAAATACGTTAGGAGATTTGCTGTTTCACGGCAACAGTACAGTGCAATACGTTAGGAGAAAACTAAATGACACTAAGAGATATATAAAATCTTAAATTAAAAAGTAGTGCAAAAAGAGAAAAAATAGTGAGTTTGTGTACACAGGTTCATTGTCCTTTCAGAAATCTCATGGCAGAGGGAAGAAGCCATTCCTAAAACACTGAGTGTCTGTCTTCAGAACCCGGGGCCACCTCTTTGGTGGTAGTAATAAGAAGAGAGGATGTCCTGAGTGATGGGGGTCCTTAATGATGGATGCTGCCTTTTTGAGGCATCACCTTTTGGAGATGCTGGGGAGGCTAGTGCCCATGATGGAGCTGTCTGAGTTTACAACCATTGGCAGCTTTTTTCAATCTTGTGCAGTGGTCCCTCCAGACCAGACAGTGATGGAACCAGCAGGAATGCTCTCCATGATCCAGCTGCAGAAACTTGCCAGAGCCTTTGGTGACATACCAGGTTACCTGGAACTCCTAAAGAAATAAAGCTGCTGGCATGCTGTCTTTGTAATTTCATCAATATTTTGGGCCCAGAAACATCTTCAGAGATGTTGACACCCAAGAACTTGAACTGCTGATCCTTCGATGAGGACTGGTCTGTATTCCACGACTTGCCCTTCTTGAAGTCCACATTCAGTTCCTTGTTCTTACTGACATTGAATGCAAGGTCGTTGTTGATCTTAACCAACTGACCTATCTCACTCCTATACGCCTCCTCGTCACCATCTAAAATTCTGTCAAAAGCAGTTGCAACATTGACAAATTTATAGATGTTATTTGAGTTGTCCTAACCACACAGTCATGAGTGTAGAGAGAATAGAGTAGCAGGCTAAATACACATTCTTAAGGTGGGCCAGTGTTGGTTGTTAATGAGGAAGAGATGTTATTTCCAATCCACACTGTGTGGTTTTCTGAGAGGAAGTCGAGGATCCATTTGGTCCAAAGGCCCGGGTTTTGAAGCTTGTTGATTAGTACTGAGGGTATGATGGTGTTGTAATCAATCAACAGCAGCCTGACATGGGTATTACTGTTGTCCAGATGATCTAAGTGTAAAAAATCTCTGACACCCTTGGACTTTTAGGTGCAACACCGAGTCATGTCATCCACAGAGATTCTCTGATGACTCAGCAGTAGTTGGGTGTATAAAGAGAGGACAGGAGGATGAATACAGGGACTTGGTGGAGGACTTTGTCAAATGGTGCAAGCTGAATCATCGGCAGCTCAACATTAGTAAGACAAAGGAGATGGTGATGGACTTTAGGAAGACTAAGCCTGCACTGCTCCCTGTTACTATTGGTGGTGAGGATGTGGATGTGGGAAGGACCTATAAGTACCTGGGGGTGCACTTGGATGACAGACTCGAGTGGATCACCAATACAGAGGCTGTAAAAGAAGGGCCAGAGTCACCTCTAGTTCCTGTAGAGACTGAGGTCTTTTGGAGTACACAGGCCTCTCCTTCACATGTTCTACCAGTCTGTTGTTGCCAGCACAATCTTCTGTGTGGTGATGAGCTGGGGCAATGGCATCAACACAGGTGATGCCAACAGGATCAGTAAACTGATTAGAAGGGCATATATATATATAGAAGTCAAACTGGACACATTGGATGCTGTGGTTGAACAAAGGACCCTATGGAAAATCCTGGCAATTCTGGACAATGTTTCTCACCCTCTGCATGCCACCTTGGCTGAACAGAGAAGCTCTTCAGTAATAGTCTAAGGCAAATGCACTGCTCCAAAGAGTTCTATATGAGATCTAATACTTATTTCTGTGCACTTGTAATGCTACTGTGACACTGTAATTTCCTTTGGGATCAATAAAGTATCTATCTATCTATACCCCAATCACCTTAAAATTATGACCCCTCATATTAGCCAAGATCTCTCTGTACTCCACACTGTTAAGAATCCTGACAATTAGCCCACTATTCTGCCTTCAAATTCAATCACTACACACTTACCCGGTTTAACCTCTGTCTGTCACATCTCAGCCCAGCTTTGCATCTTGTCGATGACCTGTTGTAACTAACGATACCCTTTCACACTGTCAGTAGTCCCCCCAACTTCATGACATGTGCAAACACTTCCACTTCCACATCCAAGGTATTTATGAAGTTCACAAAGAGAAGGGGTCCCAGGTCCCTGCAAACACCACTGGACACCAACCTGCAGGCAGAACGTGCCCCATCTACAGCTATCCTCTGCCTTCTCAGGGCAAGCCAATTCTGAATCCACAAATGGACAAAACAAATAGTTATCAGTAGATGGATGGTTCAATGTCAGTAGCAGGTTTGATCTCAGGACTTCCTGCCAACGGTAACTTCAGGTTTGTTTAAAATGCACATATTATATGCAAAGAGATAAATCACTGTATGTGAAACCCAGCCGATTTTGCACTATTTATGTGCATTGGTGTATATGCTATACTTTCTTAATTCCTGTTACACTGCTGGTGTTTAGGAGAGCAACGAAGGTTTCTTTCATTGTTTTTTCAGCAACAATTTTTTTTTAAGCATTCAAAGTTGTTATCCCTGAGCTGAACCCCTTAACCTGGAGGACCAGTGGATCGCTCTTAGTCTGGCCTCCACCCTTTGACCTGTTTGGCATGGGAGACCCAAGCAAGAGACCCTGACTCCAGCCAACTTAGCTCTCCGGGTCATTGAGGCACGCAAGCCTTCAAACCCTAGGACATGGTTGCAGTCCTTTTGGAGCATAAATACTCCCTCGATTTTGCATTCCTCAATTTGGACGAAATAAAATAGCTCAGAATTATATACAATATTGCACATAAGATATTCGAAGTCTCTTTACAGGAACCCAGAACAAGAATAAAATGAGCTGTGGATAACTTTACAGATTATTGTCAGAAGGAGTATGGAAGCAGTGTGTGGATGAGATTGAGCAGTAAGGTTTGGGTATAATACATATTTAGAGACTGATCCATGGCTCATGCTCCTTAACTATGTTGTACCTGCTTGGGAATTAATGTTCAAGTGCATCCCTTGATAGAGTTTTTAATCATTTTTTCTCCTAGGGATTTTGCACAGAAGTTGGCTAGTGCTCTCGCTCACAATCCCAACTCAGGACTTCACACAATCAATCTTGCCAATAATCAGCTGGAGGACAGAGGTATGTGAACTGCCATCCATAAAATTAGCCTACAGATTTTTATTAACTTTGCTTCTACATGCAACTGAGTTGCATCTGTTGAGTAGCTAAGCAAGATCACACACCTGTTGAACTAAGCTGCTAGCATCAGATTTCCTCTTGTCTCTGCACGTTTTTCATTATGCAGTCAATGAGTTCATAAAAATTGTATGTATTTTTTACAATTGTTAATGGTGGCCTTTGACTGAATACTCACATGGTTCAGTTACCTCCGGTGAAAACTGTAAAGCTGTTTCTTACAAAAAGCTGCTATTTGCGATGCACCAAGACTTCCTCCAAAATAGTTTGCACTCTGCCTCACTGTGCATCAGTTGATGTGAAGTTCCTGTATTCACATGATTTATACCAGCTAAACTCATCACAGAAAGGACACAGCAGGGATAGGGCTCTCTTTGTCCTTATCTACCACCCCACAAGCTTCCGTATGCAGTACATCAGTCTGGTAACTTCCATCATCTCCTGTGGGATCTGATTGTTAAGTGCATCTTTCCCTCTTTCCACCATCTCCCACTTTCAGTAGGGATTACTCTCTATGGAACTCCTTTGTCCTCTCATCCCTCCTTACTGCTCTCCCTCCTGGTACTTATCATTGCAAACATCCTTCCTCACCGTCATTCAGAGCCCCAAACAGTTCTTTCAGGTGAGGCGAAACTTCACCTGCGATTCTCTCAGGGTCAGCTATTGTATCTGGTGCTCCCAGTGGGGCCTGTACATAGGTAAGACCCTGTGCATATTGGAGAACCAATCTGTTGAGCACCTTCGCTCTGTCCGTTGCAAAAGACGGGATCTTCAGTTTCAATTCAACTTCCTACTCCCATTCTGATATTTCTGTCCATGGTCTCCTCTACTGCTATGTTGAGCATATTGAAAGCATTCTGTATTTTTTAATGCAACAAACACACAGTGTGTGAATGAACAAAGCTGTTGATGTTCAAAATCTGAAATAAAAACCGAAATGCTCGAATCAGTCAGCAGGTCAGGCAGCATTGTGGAAGGAAAAACAGAGGTAATTGTTCAATTCTGATATGTTAAGTGTTACTCTTTCCATGGTTGTTGTCTAATTTGCTGAGCATTTGCAGCATTTTCTGTTTCCATATACACAAAAACACATTGGACTTGTCACATCTCAAAATGATTCGGAATAACCAGTCAGTGAAATGGATACAGCAGCAAATTGGGTCAAGGCAAATTCCAAGTATAGATTTAAAGGCTTGCTCCAAGAATTGGCTGAGCCTCTAATCAACTATTCTGGTACGTTACAACACCGACATCCACTCAACATTCTGAAAATTATCCAAGTACATTCTGTCCAAATAAATTTAGTACAAATCCATACTGGCTAACTACTGTACAGTCACTCTCCCTCAATGCTCAGCAAAATGACAGAAGGTTCTATTTACAGTGCCATTAAGCTGAACTTGTTTTCCATTTACTGAACTCCAATATACCTTGGTCAATGACTTTCCTTCCATTTAATGTTCACTGATTATACAGTGCTCAATTCAATTAGCAGTATTTATTGCTGATAACGAAATAGAATAACCAGTGTCAGGAGCCCTACTATCATCATCTTGGCAGACACCATTGACCAAAGCCTTCACTGGGCCACCTGTCTTCCACAACTCTCTGGGGCAGATAATTCCAGATACTAACTACCCTCTGCGAGAAGAAATTTCTACATACATTGTCGCTTCATCCCCTTATTCAAGTCCCTCCTGTTAATGAAAACACCAAAAGGAGTTGGCTACCGGACAGCTCAAACCTGTCTTGCCATTCAGTATGATATTGATTCATCTAGACAGACCTCAACTTCACTTCTGTGCCAGTTCACCATAACCCTCAAGTCTTCAATAGTTCAAATATTTATCAATGTCCGCTGTAAATGATCTGGTCTCCACTATATTTGGGCCAAAGAATTCCAGAGTTTCACACTTCTTTGACCAAATCTTGCCATCTGTCCTGTCAAACCCTCTTAAGATCATGATTACCCTTCATTCCTTTGAGAAAGGAATACAATCCTGACCTATTTCACCATGCTGGATAGGATTTAGCCTGCTAAACCTCCTTTGGATTGTCTCCACTGCTACTATAACCCTTCTTTAGTAAGGGGTCCAAAGCTGTGCACAGTACTTCAGGTGTGGCCTCACCAGCAACCTGTATAATTTTAACAAAACTTCCCAATTTTTAAACTCTAGCCCCTTCACAATAAAAGCCAGTGTAAGCCACTGGCCGAACCGAGGGTTACACCATTTTTCCATTTGCCTCCTCATCTACATGCTGTAGTTGTCTGCTGACTTTTTGTAATCCCCACGCACGAAAGCTTAGAATCCTTCTTTACTTTGCTCATATGTAGCTTCCTTCTCTATAGACAATCTTCCTTTTGATTACTTTACTGAATTATATGTCTTCCCACTTGCCCGCTTTAAACTCCATTTGCCAAGTTTTCACCCAGTCGCTCAGTGGATCTATATCCCTTTGCAGAATCACGGCAACATTATCTCAACATGCCTGTCGTTAGCAAATGTAGATACTCTCCATTCTGCCCCTTCTCCTAGTTAGTAATATAAATCATAAATAATTGAAGGTCAGGAACTGCTCCCTGGGGCACTCTATTCATTATACTCTTCCAGACTGAAAAAAGACCTATTTTTTCCAACTTTTAACACACTTCCTTCAATATTTTGAGCTTTCAACCTGTGCTGAAAACCTTTTAATGTTGCACCTTGTCAAATGCCTTTTGGAAATCCAGATGCACTTCTACAAATATCTTTATATCAACACCTATTGTTGCATCCTTGAAGCAAACTTGTTAAACATAATTTAGTTTTTTTTATCAAACCAAGTTGAGTTGATTTGATTAATCTTGAATCTTCTTAAATGATTATCCACTTCTGCTTTAATTACTGACTCCAGTGTCTTACCAACAATAAATGTTACTCTAACTTGCCTCCTGATTTCTTACCTTTCATCTTCCACCCTTAGCTCATGGAGACACATTTGCTATTTCCTAATCTATAGAAGAATTGAAACTGAGTTTTTGAAATGATCACTGTAGCTATTTCATCTGCCTATTACGCTGCTGGCACTTGGGGCAGCTGTTAAGGTCCTCCATTTCTGTCTGTGTAATTTGTCTTGTCCATTTCTGTCTCCATTCTTTGTTGCTGTTTCTGTAACAGTAGTTTTTTGACCAGTCAGGGCTGCTGGCCCTGAGCTGAACCCGGAGGACAGGTGCACCACTCTTAGTCTGGCCTCTCTCTACCCTTTGACCTGGCATGGGTGACCCTACCAGTAGCCCTAACTCCAGTCAACATAATTCTCCGGGTCATTGAGGCATCCAAACCCTACATCGAGGTTGTCCTCCTCTTGGAGTTATAAAGCCATTTAGAACTACAAAATCACAACAATGATGAGATAAGTTCCAGTTTCAAAGTTCAATACCATCTGCGACAAAGCAAACAGTGACTACCTCTTTGGTGCCCCATCCACCACCTGAAATAGTGATTCACTGCACCACCAGTGTGCCCTGGCTGCAGTCTGTACCATCTAGTCAGAGTTTGTTATCCTATACCAAAGTACATGTGTGTACGTTTGCAATAAAAACTTAACTGCAGCAGCATCTCAAGCACATTGCATCACATACATTAATAAGAAACGCATAAATTGTACAAAGTTTCATAAGAAAGAACACAATGAGAATATAAATAAACTAAGTCAATTAATCAAGATTAGGGTTGTGCAGGTTAGTTTAAAAGATTGAAGGAAAATGACTGTTCTTGGACATGGGACCTCAGCTTCTGTACCTCTTGCCTGATGGAATCTATGATAAGATGGTATGGCCCAGATGGTGGATTCTTCTCCAGGTGGAGCACCATCCTTACTTCGAAATAAATTGTGGCTTGGTTTAAATTCTGGAACACTCTCTCCAGAAACATTCTGGGAATTCCTTTTCCTGAAGGACAGCAGTGGTTCAATGATACTGTTCACACCTCTACCAGCAGATGCTGGCCTTTTTAACAATGCCTCTGCCCTGGAATGTAACAACCAAATTCCTTCTTGGACATATTGCTAGTATTTCTGTGTTGTATTTTATACCAGTATCAGTAATGGACTAGATACGGCTACATTTAGCACATTGTCCACCCACTTGCATTTACCTAGTCCACATGTGGACGCTGAACAAACAGTTGGCAGCAGCTAGCACTCAGCTGAAGCTCTGTCTCCATGTTAACTGCAAGAAAAGCCTGTGCAGTCTTTAACCTGGCAGTATGACCACTGAATTCTCACAACCTCTGGTAACCACTCTCCCCTGTTCCTTTTCTCTTTTCTCTATCCACCTGGCCTCCACTGCCTTATCTCCCAACACCCCCACTAATCACTATCTGCCCTTCACCCACACATTCATCCTCTCCAACTTCCTCCCTTTATTCCATGATCTCCCTTCCCCTCCTATCTGATTCCATCACTTTCAGCCTTCCGTCGCTTCCACCTATCACCTGCCAGCTTGTGACACCCTTTCCACCACCGCCATATCTGCCTGTCACCTGCCAGCTTGTGACACCCTTTCCACCACCGCCATATCTACCTATCACCTGCCAGCTTGTGACACCCTTTCCACCACCGCCATATCTGCCTATCACTACCTATCACCTGCCAACTCTTGCTCCACCCTTTCTCTGCACCATTTTATACTGGGTATCTCCCCTCCACCCTTCAATCCAGGTTAAGGGTCTTGACCCAAAACAGCAGCTCTTCACTTCCCTTCATAGATTATAGATTTTTGCCTGAACCGTCATTTTGTGTCCTGCAGATTCTAGCATTGGTAGTCTCTTGCATCTCCGTAACTCCAAATAACATGGTTTAAATCAACTCTTGTGAATTATTCTCAGTAATGTAATTTAAAAGTCATAAAGATTGACACTTGGCTATCTTAAAGTAAGTTCTACAAACTCCTTAAAAGCAGGGTCTGACCTGAGCTTCAGTGTATGCAGGTTGTCAACTCTATTCTTCTCCCTTTAGAACTCATAATATGCTTTAAAAAAAGGGCCCTGTCTCCTCTGCATCAATCACTCGTTGCATACTTGCATGGTAGCACATTGCACTAAAGTATGTCCCACCTGGTAGTGTGTCATAATTCCTCAAATTCTGAGGAATAACCCATCAATTATATGACAGTGTTCACTTTTTTGAACTGTCAAATCATCTTTGATCTGCCCTGTCAGTAGGTGAGGGCTCCTTTCTACATCTGAAACATTAAGTCTGGTGAGGTTGCCAGCTGTGTCCTTTATCTGTAAAGGGACTGTGTACAGACATTGTTCAGCTTGCATTCTAATTGGCTGTATAACCTGTAGCATTTAAGGAAATTTGCTCATCATACAGAAAAAAATGCTGCTGTTTTTTTCCAAATGATTTATTTACTTCAGAATCTGACATCACTGACAGGGTTCATATTGATTGACCATACCTTGAGAAGGAGGTACCTTTGGGCTGAGTGCTAGGTTGATCATTTCAGAGGTTATCTTTTAAGAGCAAAGCCACATATAACCTTGCTTTTCCGTTAGTCTCTGGGTCTCAACCCTGTGACAATTGGACTCTTAGCTGGGCTGCAGATTTTTATTTGGAAATATCCAGGAGCTAGGAAAATGTCAACTTCTCTGCTTGATAAAGGCTCCCGGACGTGAAACATTGAGTTTCTCCTTCCACAGATGCTGCTTGAATTGCTGAGTGTTTACTCCGTTTTCTGTTATTCCAGCATCTTCTGTTTTTCTTTATTTTTATTTCTCCACTTCTTCAAGTCATCCCCACTCCCCCCACCCCCACAAGCTGCAAGTCACACTCAACATCAAAATAAATCCAGGAACCTCCTTTCTGGTTTGTGCGAACATGATACTCAGATAGGTCTCTCGCATTAGAACTGCAGTAGCAAGAGGAGAGACTTAATGTTAGAAAAGGCTACTGTAGAGACATATGAAGGATATTTTTCTCACTTGGATCAAGAATTTGAATGTTTTGCAAAGTAAAAAGAAAGTACTCATAGAGCCAAGTACCCATTTATAGTCAGTGAATGTGATAACAGGACTGAGAGGTAACTCAAAGGACGGTGTATAGAAACCAAGCATGATTTATAGTCTGCCAACTCTTTCCTGAAAGTGAATTTAAGTACAGTTTAAGGCACACTGAAATTTCACTGGTGGTAATCAGTTTGGGAGTATTTGTGTCAATCCATAATTTTTCAGAATCCATTTGAACTTGCATCATGTCCTCCATCCTCTCAGAACTGAGTTGATGGGAAGGAGAATGGTGAAGTTAAACCTCCCAAACTTGCAGTTTGAGAAAGAAATGTGAGCAAATTTAGAGAGACAAATTGGCAATTTTCTAGGTAAGAAGGTTCCAGAGTGTTTTGTCGGTAGCAAAGGGTCATAATTGACAGGTACTAGGGGTAGTGGAGGGAGGCATAATAGAAGTAACCGTGGCACATCGCCAACATTTGTATTCCTGCTCAGATAATCCATTTTTGCTGGTTTTGGTTGAACAATAAGCCAGGACACTTGGAGCTCCCCAGCCACTTGTTACGAGATCTCAGTGGCATGGGTGTCAGTTTATTGCTGCTTCTGATGAGTGGTACCACTCGCAGCAGTGGTGCCATCTATTTCAACGCTGCCTACATTCATCAATAGCAATTACATGACCAAGTGTGTCAAGTGAGCTTGAACCCACAACTTGTCACTCAAAAGAAATGAAGATTTTTTTCTAAGTATTTTGCCCTCTCCAAGTTCACAGACAATTCTGTTGTGAAAATGTTTATTTTTCTAAATGAATACTTGAAAATATCATTGCTGTAAAGACACTGAATTGATTTTCATTATGTGTAATATGCTTCATAATGGATTTTTTCTCATTTTAAATCTATGTCTCAGTCTAGAATGTTATGTTGGCTTGAATTAACTGCCTAACTGCTTTCAGCATTGAATTATTAACAAGAAATGTGGTATGATTCGAATCGGATGGTACTTTATATCCAAAAACAATGTGCTCTTGCTATAGTTGGAGTTTTGTGACTTTTGGAGATATGTATTTGGTTCAGTGTTCAATAAGGATTTAATAATCGGATTTGTTTTGTAGGTATGTCTTCCTTGAGCAGCCAATTTGCCAAAATTCCAAAGGGGCTGAAACATTTAAACATGTCAAAAACCTCCTTGTCACCTAAAGGTACTGATAAAAATATTATTTGCTTTTTCAGTAGAGGGTGTGAGAGGATAATTATGAAATGCATCTAACTTAACTTAAACAGGGAGAGAGCAGAGATTTGAAGCCAGCAGTCAGTTAATTGCATCAATTGCACACCACCAAATAATGACAAAATCTAGTACATCGAGGCTCTTTGTGTTTGAGCAACTTTTTTTTAGAATAACACAAAATTAAACCCTTCTTTGTCCTTTGAGGTCCTGTAGTTTCCATTATTTTCAATGTTGCCCATATTTCTTCAAATGTACAATAATATCTGCCTCAATTGCTGATATTTGGTATAATAACAACTCCATAAACTTCTTTTCCTCTCTATACTTCTTTCCCTGAAGGCATTCTGTAAAACCTCTGCCTCTTGATGTTCTCTTAATATTCTTTCTATGCTGCCAATAAAAGTTAATTTACTTTATCAGCTGTGAATTAATACTATGGCCTTGTACTTGGTGCTTACAACTTTGTACATATCTTAATTTGCCTTGTATTCTGTGTCCTATTTACAAACTTTAAATGCTAGAAGCATTTTTGTGATTTTTACCTGTTCATACTTCTGTTAATATGTGCGTCTCCACCCATCAGTTGATATTTCCCTCAGCTGATATTTCTAATAAATAGTTTTACTTGGACGTTGGATCGTATAACATACTCCCTGTTCACAACACAATTAATTTCCTTGAAAAATAGTGCAATGAAAAATCACAAACAAGAGGAAAATCTGCAGATGCCAGAAATCCAAGCAACATACACAAAATACTGGAGGAACTCAGCAGGCCAGGCAGCATCTAGGGAAATACAGTTGGCATGTCAGGCTGAGACCCTTTTCTCCATAGTTGTTGCCTGGCCTGCTGAACTCCACCATCATTTTGTGTGTGTTGCAGTGAAAAATTATATACTTGCTGCAAATTGCACATCCATTTCCATTAAATCTCTCTCCCCTGTAAGCTTCCCTTTCTTTGTGACCTTGTTCAGCAGTAAATCACGCATGAGCCTTGTATGCTGACCTTCCCATAGATAGCCCCTTGATCAAAATATTTGCTGACTCAGTAATCACCAACTAATCCCTTGCTTGAGCTGTAATATCCAGGAAATGATCTGGTCATCATCAGATTGCTGTTTGTCAGAGTTTGCTGTTAGCAAATTGGGCCAAAGTGATCCAATTCCTTTCAAGTGTTGGTGAACATTCCTGAAAGAGATCTGATAGCAGATATAAAAATGTAGTCTTTTCTATTAAATTGTCATAAGTCTATACCACCATATCTTCAACATGTATTCCCATTCCATGCCTTTCTCCTCAAGTTAAATGTGTCAAATTTAATTATAATAGGCAAATATCATCTATACCACAACCTGTTAACAAGTCCCGTTTCTTCTCAATCTCTGCTTTTGAACTTTATCCAAATAAAGGAGCAGAAACTGATGTAACAATTCCATTGTGCAAACTCTGGTAATTCTATTTAAATGATTACTTTGCTGTTATTCTCTTGTTCTCTGTTTTTTTTTACTGAGATACTCATGGCTTTTATGCAAAAAACAGCTTTACATGAGATCATTCCCAGATTTCAAGTGCATTTTGGACGTAGGTGATACTGATGAGACCTAACGTATTTTCCTAATGTGTTGAGAAGTTGGTAAGCCTTGTCGAGCTACTGATTTTAATGTACTCACAATACAATTACTCAGGGAGCTTGGATCATTTTGGGCCTCAGTCGCAACAGAAATGAATGCATATCAAACCAACATAATGTGCTACCTGGTAGAGAACTTGCAGAATGTGGTGCTCCCATGAAATTATATCTCGTATTTCTTACAGACTGGGTCTGCAAGATGTTAGAATCATACAGCACGAAAACAAATACAGTGGTCCAACTCATCCACGCCAACCAAGACTCCCATTTGATAGTGACGTATATTTGCAATGCACTAATAAGCTATGCCATGCTTTTGTTAGACAGTGAATTGGGTATTAAACCAGCTATAAAGGCACCATCCACATTGACTTCTTTGTCATAGGTGAGGGGAGTCTTTATCTAATACACATTGTACATTTCAAAATATCCAGAATCAGTAACAGTACTTCTGAAATGTAAACATCATTGTATGTTGTAGGCAGAGCTGTTGTATTTTGCCTTCCATTCCCTGTTATCCTTACTCCAGCTTGTCCACTCCATACCAAGTTCCTCTCAGCTGTCGTCTACTTGGACTTGCAGTTTCCCCATGTTAGAGTTTTCAAGCTTCCAACATGTTTGTTTGAATTTCTTCATGACTTTACCCTTTCCTCCTCCCACAAATTTCCAACATGTTTGTTTAAATTCCTTCATGGCTTTACTTTATCAACAGCACAAACTCTTATCGTGTCCACTCGTTCTCCCCATTTCAGCTGATGATGTTGAATGCTGCCCTCAGATATGAACTGATCTCCTCCTCTATCTTGCTTAAAACATATCGTTTCAACCAAGACTTTTGTCTTGCGCTTTGCCTATCTTTATTTTGTTTATACATCAGTTAATAGCCCAGTGTAGCTTTTCTTCAGTGAAGCTGCTGTAGCCTGCAGTTTCCAGGCACTCCCACACTTTTGCTTCCAAACACTGGTGTAGTTTCCATTGTCTTTAGCACATGGGCATCTTTTAACTCATGCCTTACTCCCTCCATTCATCCCACATGACTAACAAATACCTCCAATTTTCCTTTTAAGAGTCACTTTATTAAATCCTCATTGTAAACACCTCTTTGACATGGGCATCTATTGTCATCCATTCCACCGAGAGTTTTCTATATTAAAGATGGTGCCTAAGTACATAAGGTGTTGTTCAAAGATGTACTGTAAGCATTTGAGGTGGAAGCGATATCCAAGTTGGGTTAGAAGGAAAAACACGTGTGCAGTCTTAATCCAAAATGGTCCACAAGGTCTGTCTGAGTGAGCCTGAACCAGTGAATTCTTGTTTATTACTCCTGTCAACCTGAAGTTTCACAGAAAACAAATTAAGTCTGAGGTGGATTTGAATTAAGAAATCTGATCAGATATGAGCTTATATAAACAGATATCAGAAAAGTAGATCAGTTGTGCAGCAAGCCATTGTGTGTCTGGTGGCTGTGACATGAATACCCAATAAAGTTTATGTTGGAGCTGAGAGAAAGCTATTGTACCAAAATGCAAGTTGACTATATTGTTCAGTATATTTGAAGAAGTCACACTATCATAAGTAGTCCCAGATTCAAATACATAATTTTTAAAAAATTATGACCATTTTATGACCTAATCTATCCCAGATAGTTTTTTAAAGGTTAGCTTTATTTGTCACATGTTCATCAAAACCTATCGTGAATTGTGTTTGCATCAGTGAGCAACACAACCCAAAGATATATTGGGGGCAGCCTGCAAGTGTCACCATGCTTCCAACACAGCACAGCCATGCCTTGCTAACCCAAACCCATACATCTTTTCAAACGTGGGAGGAAACCAGAGCAACCTATGTGGTCCTACAAATTCCTTACAGACAGCAGCAGCAATTGAACCCCTATCTTCCGATTGCTGGCGCTGCAATTACACTAGGAATTATTTTTTTACTTTTCTGGCTATTTATATTTATCAGAGTGCTAACTTCATAAATAAAAAATAAAGGTGAATAAAAATAGAATTTGCTAGCACCATGTAACTAGTAGCAGTGTAATCTTGGTTATGTATTGTTTTTAAAAGCAGTGGGATGCAGGAAAATGTTAATGGTATCCAAATCTTATAATCTCCTGCCCATACCCCCCACCACTGTTTCCACGTTGAATATATTGAGATTTTCTTTGCAATGTGTATTAACAGTTCTTTAAAAAAAATCTGAGGTTGACACTACATTTAACAATAAAGCTCATCTCCAACATTTATTACCTTCTCTCAGTATGCCAGAAGGACCAATACCATTAAGGACCATCATTATAATTATAATACAAAACTATGTTCTACCATGACATGATTAATCAGCAATGCATGTCCTATCAAAGATTACATTTTAAAAGCTGGGATGTATTTTCAGCCATATTGCTTAAAATAGTGTAATTGCTGATATCTCTGCCATATTAGAATATAAATATTTTAGAACTGTTTTCATCAGATGCACGTGTACTGCTTGGTTTGTGTTCTTGGCTGACAGACCAATTCTGTAATTTCCTGAGAGTAAGTAACTAAATGAGCCGAAGATTTATAGATCACAATGTGATCTAACAAACTGCATTTAAAGTGGATGTACTATGCCATTTCACTTGGCTAATGAATAATGGAAACGTTTATTGTGTCAAGAAAGATGAGATTAGCAGACAGTTTGGAATATCTGTGATATTAAACATGACATTGAGCAGGGGTTTGGGATGCAGGTGGGGGTGGGGTGAGTGTTGATGGCAAAGCACTGAACTGATGCTAATGCCTGCGGCAGACCAGAAAACGTCCCATGCCACCACCAATAATAGATTTACATGGAAATTCATAATGTATATTTTTATGAAAGATTCTACATCAAAAATTGCTATTTTCTTCTGTAACATTAATTTGATCATTTATTAGGCTGGGTGTAAGGGTGCTGGCATTAGAATTTAGCACTTAAAGGCTATATGCTTAAATGTCTAATCAGTAAGTGGTTGGGCACATCCACAGATTACATTAGAAAGCATTTTTTTGTAAAATCGTTAATGTTTAAAGAAAGGGGAGTTGTGTGGTTGGGGTAGATTGTGTGGAAACATCAAGATTAAGGATTAAGTACTTGTTATCAAGTGCTTTATATTGTTATAAGCAGATCATTTCTTTTATACATCAAACTAAAAGATGAGTAGCACATACAAATGTTGGAGGAACTCAGCAGGTCAGGCAGCATGGAAAGGAATAAACAGTCGATATTTCAAGCTGAGACCCTTCATTAGGACTGGAAAGGAAGGGGGAAAAAGCCAGAATAACAAGTTTCAGGGAGGGATGGAGTGCGAGCTAGCAGGTGGAGCCGGGTGGGTGGGCGGGCGAGGAGGGGATGAGGTGAGAAGCTGGGAGGTGATTGGTGGAAAAGGTGAAGGGCTGAAGAAGGAGGAATCTGATAGGAAAGAAGTGGACCATGGGAGAAAGGGAAGGAAGAAGGGCACCAGGGAAGGTGATAGGCAGGAGAAGAGGAAAGAGGGGAGCCAGAGTGGGAAATGGAAGAGAGAAGGGGGAGGAGGTAAACAGTACTGGAAGTTCGAGAAATTGATGTTTATGCCATCAGTTTGGAGGCTATCCAGATGGCATATGAGGTGTTGCTCCTGAGCATCACCTCATCATGACTGTCGGGGAGGCCATGAACCAACATGTCAGAAGGGGAGCGGGGATTGGAATTAAAATGATTGGCCCCCGGGAAATCCTGCTTGTTGTAGATGGAGCGAAGGTGCTCAATAAAGCTGTCCCTCAATCTATGTCATTTCTCACCAAGTGTATCAGGAGCACCGGATACAGTAGACAACGCCAAATGATTCGCAGGGAAGAGTTGCCTTACTGTTTGGGGACCCTGAATGGAGGTGAATGGGCAGGTGTGGCACTTCTTCCACTTCCAGGGTTAAGAGCCTGGAAGGAGATTAGTGAGGAGGGATGAATGGTCAAGGGAATCGCAGAGAGAGCGATCCCTGCGGAAAGTGGAGAGTGTGGGGGAGGTAAAGACGTGTTCGGTGATTTGATCCTGTTGAAGGTGATGGAAGTATGCTGCATGCAGCGACTCATGGGGTGAACTCTATCCTTGTTAAGATGTCAAGAACTCAGGGTGAGGGCAGATGCTTGTGGAAAAGGGAGGAGCTGTGGGTGAGGGCAGCCCCAATGGTGGAAGAAAGGAAACACTATTCTTTGAAGGAGGATGACATCTCTGATGTTCAGGAAAGGAAAGATTTATCCTATGAAGAGATGCAATGGAGGTGAGGCAACTGAGGAAAGGGAAAGGAGTGGTATTTTTGCAGATGGTAGGGTGGGAAGAAATGAAGAAAGCTTTGAGAGTCATTAGGTTTATAAAAGTTACCTGTAGACTGTCGATTTCTCTAACTTACGTAATTATTCCCATTCCCCTTCCCTCTTCTTTCATTCAGCATCCAGGCTCCCCTCTCACCTCTTCTTCTCTTTTGCCTATCATCTTCCCAGGTGCTCCTTCTCCTTCCCTTTCTCCCAACTTCTGTCACCTTCTACAGGATCCTATCACCAACCCTTCCCTCCAAGCTCCACTTCCCACTGGGATCAGTCTCTCTCTCTGATTTCCTCCTACTCTTCCCCTCCTGGCACTTAACAGAGGAAGTGGTACACCTGCACCTTCCCTCACCTCCATTCAGGGCCGCAAACTGTCCTTCCAAGTCAGGCAACACTTCACCTGCAAGTCTGTTGGAGTTGTTTACTGTAGCCTCCACATCGGTGAGTCCTGATGTAGATTGGGGGACAGCCTTATCGAGCACCTTCGCTCCATCTTCAGATAGCAGGATTTCCCGGGGGCCAACCATTTTAACTCTAATCTCCAATCCCATTCTGACATGTTGGTCCATGGCCTCCTCTACTGCCATCTTGGTTTGGAGAAGCAACTGCTCAAATTTTGTCTGGGTAGCCTTCAACCAGACGGCATGAACATCTATTTCTCTAACATCTGCTTATTTAACTCCCTCCCCTTTCCCTCTTCTTTCATTCTCCACTCCAGTTCTCCTCTTACCTCTTCTATTCTCCTTACCTGCCTATCATCTGCCCCTGGTGCCCTGCCTCCTTCCCTTTCTCCCACGGTACACTATCCTCTTCTATCAGTTTCCTCCTTCTTCAGCTCTTAGCCTTTCCACCAGTCACCTCCCAGCTTTTCACTTCATTCTGCTCCCCTTCCCTACCCACCTGTCTTCACCTATCACGTGCCAGTTTGTACTCCTCTCCTCCTTATTCTGGCTTCTTCCCCCTTCCTTTCCAATCCCGATGAAGGGTCTCAGCCAGGAACGTCAATTGTTCATTCCTTTCTGTAGATCTATCTATCTGGCCTGCTGAGGTCCTCCAGCATTTTGTATTCGATGCTCTGGATTTCCAGCATCTGCAGAATCTCTGGTGACGAAAAGATTATCTGCCTTTAACCATATAAAAGATAGAGTGGGGAAAGTAGTTTGGTACAAGAGGACATAATTTTAAGATCATTGGAAGAAAGTGTAGGGGGATGTCAGAGGTAAGTTTTTTCATACGGGGAGCAGTAAGTGTTTGGTGGTAGAGATGTGTAAATTTGGGAGATTTCTCAGACTGAGATAAGCACATAGAGGAAATAAAAATGGAAGACTATACAGGAGGAAAGCGTTGGATTGATGTTGGAATAGGTTAAAAGGTCAGTATAACATTGTGAGCCTGAGGTGCTTTACTATTCTATTTTCAATGTATTTCTGTATGCACAAAGAAAATGTGAACAACTGTTTATTCTGTACACTCTGCACATTTACAGGGGTGAACAGCCTTGCCCAATCACTGAGTGCCAACCAACAAATTTCTAACTCTCTCACACACCTTGACCTCTCAGGGAACTTCCTCCGAGGAGATGACCTATCGGTAGGTTGGACTTTAATACCTTCTTCATTCTTGTGGTATGGGTATTGTTGCCAGGCACAGAATTCATATCCCATCCATTGTCCTAGAAGGATTGTTGCCCTCCTGGACCATTACAATCCATTGAACTCCTGCGCTCTTGCTGGATGGGGAATGTCAGGATTTGACCTATTGACGAAGAATGGACAAGTCATGATGGTGTGCCACTTGGAAGGAACTTGAATGGTGGTACTTTGCTGCAGCCATATCTCCTTTATCTTTTGGTGGGTGTTGTTCTCAGGCTCAGTGCAGATGTCTTGCTGACTTGCTGATTCCCATGTAATTTTTTCATGTTTTTTTTTCTTCACTGGTATGTTGTTTTAATACCAACATCAGCTATGAATGTCCATGTATGATGGAACTGGACCAGAATAGCAAGGAGTTGGAATAAAAGAGTGTTTAAATTTGCAATGTTATGACTCGCCTGGATGAGTATCAAGAGGTTATTTGACCTGAGGATGAAAATCAAATTTAAACATTCCTGACAATTGTAAAATCGGGAGTGGTGGCATGAAAAATAGGCAGAAATAGGGTGTGGGTATCAATTTTCATCCAGGATAATGCAGAGGCTTCAAAGACTAAATCTTTTGAGTGGAGTTATAGATCAGAAAAAGATTTTTAATGCTGTATTAGAGGATTTAGAAAGATTGCCTTAATTCTGGTATAAAATATGCCCTGACTCAACTTTTGTGGGCAACAATGAATAGGCTGTGTTGGTTGTGTTTCATGCTTATTATTTCATGCAATTATTTAGAACAATTATTTAGAATAAATTTTCTAATTTATAGAGTGCTAACTGTAGTTATTTTAAAAGGAAAAAGAAACCAAAAATAATTTAAATATCTGTGGAGCAAGAAACAGTGAACGTACAAGTATAATCAGATTCCACTAAAAAATACATTCAGAATCAGAATCAGGTTTATTATCACCAGTATATGTCGTGAAATTTGTTAATTTAGCAGCAGCAGTTCAATGCAATAGATAATATAGAAGAAGGAAAAAAATAATTAAATCAATTTACTGTACAGTATACGTATATTGAATAGATTAAAGTTGTGTAAAAAAACAGAAATAATTGTATATTAAAAAGGTGAGGTAGTGTTCACAGGTTCAATGTCTATTTAGGAAATGGATGGCAGAGGGGAAGAAGCTGTTCCTGAATCGCTGAGTGTGTGTCTTCAGGCTTCTGTACCTCCTACTTGATGGTAACAGTGAGAAAAGGGCATGCCCTGAGTGCTGGAGGTCCTTAATAATGGACGTTGCCTTTCTGAGACACCATTCCTTGAAGATGTCCTGGGTACTTTGTAGGCTAGTACCCAAGATGGAGCCAACTAGATTTACAACACTCTGTGGCTTCTTTCGGTCCTGTGCAGTAGCCCCTCCATACCAGACAGTGATGCAGCCTGTCAGAATACTCTCAATGGTACATCTGTAGAAGTTTTTGAGTGGATTTGTTGACATACCAAATCTCTTCAAACTCCTAATGAAGTATAGTCGCTGTCTTGCCTTCTTTATAACTACTTCAATATGTTGGGACCAGGTTAGGTCCTCAGAGATCTTGACACCCAGGAACTTGAAACTGCTCACTCTCTCCACTTCTGATCCCTCTATGAGGATTGGTATGTGTTCCTTCGTCTTGCCCTTCCTGAAATCCACTATCAGCTCTTTCATCTTACTGATGTTGAGTGCAAGGTTGTTGCTGCGAAACTACTCCACTAGTTGGCATATCTCGCTCCTGCACACCCTCTTGTCTCCATTTGAGAGTCTACCGACAATGGTTGTATCATCAGCAAATTTATAGATGGCATTTGAGCTGTGCCTAGCCACACAGTCTTGGGTATAGAGAGAGTAGAGCAGCGGGCTGAGCACACACCCCTGAGGTACACCAGAGTTGATCATCAGCAAGGAGGAGATATTATCACCAAACTGCACAGATTGTGCTTTTCTGGTTAGGAATCAAGAATCCAATTGCAGAGGGTGGTTCAGAGGTCCAGGTTCTGTAACTTTTCAATCAGGATTGTGGGAATGATGGTGTTAAATTCTGTTTGCAGTTAATAAATTGAAGTAGCAATGGTGACAAAGTAGTAGTTAGCAATACTCTGGAACAGTTAAAGGCAGAACCAAAGCTAGAGTAATATTGGTGCTACTGGGCTTAGTTTGGTTGGTTCTGGTACATGTGCTTTTTCAATGTTTATTTGCACATGGCAGTCCATTTGACACAAAATAATGGCTAATGAATATAAATGGTTGTTAATGATTTTGCTCTTTTGTAAGTATGCGAATTGACATATGGATTATTGCAGTAGTAATCCTGTGAAACCGGGTAGTTTGATTTTTTTGTGTGTGATAAATCAATTCAGATGCATATGTTCATCCTGGGCAAATTCTGGATTAGAATGGTTCTTGTTGCATGCTGTGGGGAGAAAAAAATAGTCCTATTTCAAGCCTGTTCAAATGACAGAAAATTCTTCCGGTCAACCATCGGTCTGTCACTGTTGCAAACTGACACTAAGAGTCTCTGCTACAGCTGCTGAACATCTCAACTCGTGTCTTCTATTCAAATGGTACAGTTGAGTACAATTAGTATTGGAAATGTTTGATATGTGCAAGTGAAGTTTGTAATTTTTAAAAATCTAGTTGTAATTAGTTATTTATATTTATCTATTTAACTTGTATTTCAAAGTTCAAGGTAAATTTATTATCAAAATTCATCTATGTCACCATATACAACCCTGAGATTCATTTTCTTGGGGCATACTCAATAAATCCAGAACAGAGTAATAAGTGTAATACAATCAATGAAAGACTGCACCAACTTGGACACTCAACCTGTGTGTGAAAGACAACAAACTGTGCAGATACAAAAAGAAAGAAATAATAATAATAATAATAATAAATAATAGCAAGAGCATGAGATGGAGTCCTTGAAAGTGAGTCCATAGGTTGTGGGAACATTTCACTGATGGGGTGTCAAGTTATTTCCTCTTGTTCAAGAGCCTGATAGCACAGCGGTAATAACTATTCCTGAATCTGGTGGTGGCATTGAGAAGAGAGCATGACGTGGGTGTGGGGTCCCTGATGATGAATACTGCCTTCCTGTGTGGATGTGCTCAATAGTGGAGAGAATTCTATCCATAAAGGACTGGGCCATATCCACTACCTTTTGTAGCATCTTCCATTCAAGGGCATTGGTGTTTTCATACCAGGCTGTGATGTAACCAGTCAATATACTCTTTACTACACATCTATAGAAGTTCGTCAAAGTTTTAGATCTCATGCTGAATCTTTGCAGACTTCAAAGGAAGTAGAGGCGTTGCCGTGCTTTCTTCGTAAGTGCTATCCAAAAAACTTCATGGGAGAATTATTTGTACAATCTACCTATGCCCCAAATAGAGGGAGGAGATTTATTTCAAACTCTGATTTATCAAGATAAAGGGCAAATTACAGGCATTTTTCAGATTGTAGATAATAGTCATGAACAATGATATACCTGAGAAAGATGTAGGATGTGGAACTTAAGATCTCGTTGTAAGTGTAACCTGAATCCACTAAGGCTTTTTAAAGCTAAATAAGGTCTTCGTGCTGCTGTTGTCAGAGCTGGCACCTTGGCTTTAAAATTGAATTTTCCTTCAGTTTACTTTGACTTAAGAACAAGAAATAAAACAAAACTTTTCCATGATGCACGTATTTAAGTAACAATTGTAAAAGTAAAAATTATTTAGTTTTATTTTCTTTGTCCTTTTACAGAATCTATACAATTTCCTGTCTCAGCCAAATGCTCTTGTTCATCTTGATTTGTCAAACACAGACTGTGCATTAGATATGGTACGTACCTGCATTTCTTCTGCTTAGTATTGATATGTCTGAAAGCAAAGACTGGGGTTTTCCAAGCAATAACTTCTGAGGTTTTGCTCACCTCCAGTGAACCTGCCTTCAAGGATTACATTCAGCACAGTGTGGATTTCTCAGTCTTGGCTTGATTTGTAGTTTTTCATCATCTGTTTGGAATCAGGAATTATATCATCCAGATTGCTGATTGATTGAAGAGCTTTTCTGGCACGCATCAGGATGTAACAATGCTGAAAATCATAAGTCTTGAAAGTAAAATTAGTATTGTAAGTCCATAGAGTATAGCTTCTGTAATTCTGATTATGTGTCATTCTGCATATATTAAAGAGGATATTTTTAGAACCAGTTCTGTCATAAATGTCAGGACGGTCTAATCAACACTTTAAAAAAGTTTTAACATTTCTATTTGTTTTAAAGCAAAAATAATGTATTAAGTATTTGTAAGATCACTTTTTTTTGTTGGTTGTATCTGCAAAGTCTGGAGCACTGCAGCTATGGAGGGGCAACGTGTTGCTAACAAGACTACTGGATTTAACTGCACCTTTGGAAGTAGCATAACTTTCTAACAGTTATACCAAGTACCAAAGCAAACACTGGTGCTGCCTTTGTTACTGTGGCAAATTCAGAGTGAACAGGCTTTTCTTTAAATTGCTGTGGGGATGTGGATGTTGCAATTGGTGTTAGACTTCAATTGGTTCTGAAGTTAGGCAGCTAGGAGTCAGCTGCATTGGTGAGTCTGGAGTCAGGTATACAGCAGGTCAGACCCAGCAAAGGTTGGCAGATTTCCAACTGATGGGATTTTTGTGTGCAGTTTTGTTCGCCTGTGTACAGGAAAGATGTAAATCAGGTTGAAAGAGTGCACCGAAAATTTACAAGGATGCTACAAGGACTGAAGGACCTGAGTCATAAGGAAAGTTTTAAATCGTTAGGATCTTATTCCTTGGAACATAGAAGATTGAAGGGTGATTTGATGAGGTATAGAAAATTATGAGGAGTTTAGATAGGGTAAATGCAGGCAGGCTTTTTCCACTGAGGCTGGGTGGGACTACAACTGGATGTTATAGGGTTAAGGGTGAAAGGTGAAAAATTTAAGGGGAACATGGGGGGGGGGGAAGCTTCTTCACTCAAATGGTTGTGACAGTGTGGGACGAGCTGCCAGAGCAAGTGATGTATGCAAGCTCGATTTCAATGTTTGAGAAACTTGAATAGGTGCATTGTCGGTAGGGGTGTGGAGCACTATGGTTCCAGTGCAGATCAATGGGAGTAAGCAGATTAAATAGTTCAGTATGGGCTAGATGGGCTGAAGGGCCTGTTTCTGTGCTGTACATTTCTAGGACTCTAGAAAAATCCTGAGGCTTCATGGTTTATATTACTATTACAGTGATTTAGTCAATTCTATTTTTATTTAACTATTTGAGTTTAAATTCCTCAGCTTCCATTGCTGGTTTCGAACAAGTGTGGCTTAATAAACTCTGGCTCCTAGTTCAATCATCTAGCCACGACATCACTATCCATAGCCACTTGCTTTTTACTGTATCACATCAGTGGAGATCTTGTATCATTCATTTGTGTAAGTGAAAAATTGAATGGACGAGCAGCTCTGTGTCAATACTGTGGGGAAATTGTGCTTGTATGAACAGGAAACTTTAATTCAACCTGCTTAATATGTGGAGTCACGGAACCACAACTATGCTAATGAAGAATGAGCAAAATCAATTCCAAATTAAATTATTTTAGAAGGTTGTTGGTATAATATATTGGATTTTATTTGAGGAGAAAAATACTTTTGGCCGACGTGGACTGGCTAGGCAGTAGAGCCTGTACCCGCATTCTCTGATTCCATGAGCTCTAAGTTGGCCATTCATTATTCAAGCAAATTCTTCCCAGTTTGTGAAAAGTATGGAGCACTTTGTCTCATTCATTGTTTTTTCTGTTTTACAGAAAAATAGGTCAAGTTCTATAAAAAGGCAGGAGATTCCTTCTGTCAGATTATCTAGAACAAAAATCTACTGTATTCATCATTATAAAGACAGATGGATTTGATTGTCTGGTCCTTGCAGTAATGATACATTTTTAATCCCCCATCTGTAAAGAAAAGGGAACTAAATCACTGTCAATCAAAATGCTGTTTTCTCATATTAACTTTAATTCTACTATTGTAAAGGTTTTTCTCCCCGAACTTGTGTGTGTGTGCAGTCTGCCCTGTGTGTGTATGTGTCCATGTATCTCACTGCCGTCTCCTCTTTGTTCTGAATTTTAAATCCACAGCATATAGACAATGTTAGTGCCCATAATACCCCTGGACAGCAAAAATCTAGCCATCTCTGATCCTAAATTATTAATGGAACATCTGCTTTTCGTGGGTGAGAGAGCTACAATTCCACAACCCACGGCATGAGCAGATGTGTGCTGACTTCTCCCAGCCTAGCCCAGGCTCCCCAACAACAAAACAAAATTCTCGCTCTGTGATCAATTTCCTCTGAATCCTATTAATCTCCATCAAATTGATCTTTCTTTTAACCATTTATATTTCTGCATGTACACACCTAGTTACTGTAATTTCTCCTTTGAAATGCTGGTAAATATCTACTGAGCTCACTACCAACAGTTCACCCTGCTTAGTAATGTCACTAAAGTCCTGAGTTCTGAGGTGGCTAATGAGACTAAAGTGGGGAGCACAAACTTACACATATGGCCAGGTGGACAAGCAATTTGTGCAGGGCCACTGAGAACATCCTTGAATCTTTTTCTGCGTCTACCTGCTAAACTCCTCCCATGACAAAGTTGGCATAGGGCGTCTATCGCAGTGTTGGGCTTGTGACCGATGTGGCCAACCCAGTGCATCTGACTGATGTAACTGCAGCCTCAGTGCTGGGAATATTGATTTGACCAGGTCTTTCTAATGAATCTGGAGGATTTTACAGAGAATGTTACCCTTGACATGCCTGCTACAGATAGTGCAAGTGAGGGCATTGATCACCGCTACTTGGTGGACATGGAGATTTGTGTAAATCTTGAACTTCTCATACCTTTTTCTCTAATTGGCCAACAGCTTTGTAATGGGGAAAAAACATGCCCCAAACACATTGTTAAGCGAAGGACCCTGATGAATTTGGGCTTCCTAATGTATTTCTTGCCAATTATGCCTTGCCCAAGGGATGTGTCCCTTCCCATCCTGGCATTGAAATGACCAGGAAGTATCAATTTCGCTTTGTTCAGGATGTGAACCAGGATCATCTTCAAGGACGGAAATCCTTGACTATGTCCAGAGCTTCCAGAGTTTGTCTGTGCACACATAGGACCAGAATGTTTTGGTTCCATGATAGAGGAGCTGCTCATAAGGTGGTTGCTAGTTCCACAGGGGTAGTCTTGAATGGACCTCTTGTGTACAAGGGGTAAATTCCATTGGCTTTAACTTTGGCCAGGTATCTTTTGTTTGGCCCTTGTTACATGCCTTCTAGAAGTCCACATCAACTACATCCATGGAAATTCTCTTTATCTCTAAATTTCTCAAATAATTAAATTGGATTTGTTGATGAGGTTTGTGCTAAAAATAGATACTGACTTTCTAATTGGCTTAACTTTCTGCATCCTTGGCTATAGTTTTAGCTTCTTTTGAGGCTGACGGTGCTGTATATTTGGAATAACCAATGCTCCAGCTCAAGCGAGTCGGCTCTGTGCTGCTTTTGTTTATTTGTCCGAGTGCTAGACCTGGCCGTTGCTGGAAGCATTTTTTAATTATTTTTTAATTTCGAATGAAGTTTTTTTGGGAATGTGGCAATTTTCTGTTTTGTGTGTCTAATGGCATCAAATACTCAGCTCAGTTATAATGGATCAGCAACCATTGCTAAATAACAGCTTTCTCCCTGTGGACCAACTCATGACATCTGAGTAACAATCCTGATTTGTACCTAAGCAAATTACACGATCAAAGAGCAACATTTTCAGATGCATTCTCCACAAGGAAATGATAAATTAATTCTACTGTTGCAGATATGCTATTTACAGGTCTTTGCTATAACAACATTAACACTTCTGTGCCATCAAATTTCTCACTGTTCTGAATAGCATGTCACTCTCCCCACATAAGGATGGATACACGGTACCAAAATAGCCACTGCACACTTCCAAGGTTTTGCTTAATAAATCACTTTTCAAAAAGGCAACTCTTTGTATATCAAGGAATTCCTGTTGTGAGATTATTTATCTCACTTAGAGCTAGATAAAGAAAACTTCACTTGATTTAAATTTCTACTCCTGCATTCTTGGTGTCAAATCCCATTAATCTATGTTTATAATTATATTGAATCATATATGCTGTTCTTTCTGTGTTGAGTGCCAGTTAGTCACTATTGCCAGCAGTCTGTAGTGATCATGCTGGCAATGAAAATTTGCTGAACCATCTGTTTTATCAACTTTAAACTGGTGATAAGGCTTGAGGCAGCAAACCACTTTGTAAATTGGTATTTTGTTAATGAACTGATTGGCCGAATTTATTGTTACTGGAATTTAATATCTATTAGATGATTACAATGATCCAATATCTTGATGTGAGGATTTTGCTGCATAGTATGACAATGTTATCCACAGCACACAACAGGAATCAATGTTCCCCTCTTTCATATGTATTTGACGGTCAGCAGAGGTGTTGTCACCAATAAAATAAAATAACTGGGTCCAGTTTACACACATGCTTAAGTATTCTTTTTATTTTACTTGTGCACTAGGAGCAACACCCATCACAATAGACAATAGGTGCAGGAGTAGGCCATTCACCCCTTCTAGCCAGCACCGCCATTCACTGTGATCATCATACACAGTCAGTACCCTGTTACTGCCCTCTACCCGTAACCCTTGACCCCGCTATCTATAAGAGCTCTATCTAACTCTCTCTTGAATGCAACCAGAGACTTGGCCTCCACTGCCTTCTGGGGCAGAGCATTCCACAGATCCACAACTCTCTGGGTGAAAATGTTTTTCCGCATCTCTGTTCTAAATGGCCTACCCCTTATTCTTAAACTGTGGCCTCTATTTCTGGACTCACCCATCAGCAGGAACATGCTTCCTGCCTCCAGCATGTCCAATCCCTTAATAATCTTACATGTCTCAATCAGATCCCCTCTCATCCTTCTAAATTCCAGTGTATACAAGCCCAGTCGCTCCAATCTTTCAACGAGTCGCTCCAATCTTCCAACACTGTTCTGGAGTCTGAACAGAAAACTGCTATTTTTACACAGTTTTAGTTTATCAGTTACAAAAATTGATTATTGTAAATTGTCTAGGTTTGAATTCTATACTTGCAAGATCAATCGTCATTCACAATAGAGGTGTTAAAAGTCAATCGAAACTTCAATCTGACAACTGATGGTATTTTGAAGTTAGTAAAGCAATGTCCTTTAGCTGTTGGGTACGTTTCACTGTCTTCAATTATTCCTATCTCGTTTGTCTCAGCAACCTCTATTGTGTAAAGGGACACTGTTTTAGGAAGGCCTTTCTGGGAAAGTCATACTGCAGAGGCCTGACTCATCTGGTTTGTGTGTTCACTGCTGCAGTCACCTTAGCCTATCTCATCTGTAGTAAGCAGAGGTGTCTCTGGCATTCTCACTTCAGAGATCTCACTTGACTACAACTGTCCTAGGCTATCCTTGCCTGGGCATTACCTTTAACCCTTTCCTTACTGCAACTTCCACAGAGGCAGTAAGGGATCTACAATCCACAACAATTTTAGACAGGTTTCCAGAATGTGGACGTTTGCAGCTTGAAGCTGGTTAAAGAATATGCACCAACAAAACCCACAGAGATGTTGTTTACTGTGTTTTTCCAATGGTAGAAGTAGTGGTTTAAATTGTTCATATATTCATTCTAAATTGTGGCATAGAAGGTGGTCAAGGCCCACCAGTCTCACGGTGAGCAATCTGCTTTCCACACTTTGTGTGTTCTTTTCCCAGATTCCTTTTTTACTTCCAGGATTTATCCAATTACATTTTTAAACTACTAATGAGCCTGCATAGACTCAGCAATCATGATAGAATTTGGAAGCAGTTGGAAAAATACTTTAGAATATAGTCTTGCATTTAAAACAAGTTTTGCTGGTTTGTGTCTGAGGTAGATTGTGGAATTAGACAAAAAAATTGGCTGATGATGGATGAGTATTTTCAGAAATACTTTAAAATTTCTTTGATAAATAAAGTTTGTGAGAAAAGCTAAAACTTTGGCAGTCCTGTCCTGATGCAGGGTTTCAACCTGAAATAGTGACTGTTCCTTTCCCTCACGGATGCTGCTCGTCCCGCTGAGTGAGATTTTGTAGATTGCTCATTACTTCAGATTCCAGCACCTACAGTCTCTTTTAACTCCACTTTTCTAGCTAACTAAGGAGCATAAAGATTGAATTATATTGAAAGAAGATGACTGTACTGTTGCCATTTTTTTACAGATTTTTACAGAGCCTCAAGGTGCATACTCTGCGATTCAGGAATGGCTTCTTCCCCTCTGCCATCCAATTTCTAAATGGACATTGAACACACAAACTCTACCTCACTATTTAAAAAAAAAATTATTCCTTTTTTTTTGCACTTCTTATTTTAACTTAATTAATATACATGTTTCTAATTCAGTTATTTTTCTATTTATCATGTACCTCTGCTGCAGATTTAACAAATTTCATGACATATGCCCATGATATTAAACCTGATTCTGAAAAGGATGAAAGATTGAATAAATCAGCAAGAAATATATATTAAAAATGCTGAGTAAATTAGCAAGAAATATATAAATACTGTAAGAGCTTCCATTAACTAGGTAATAGAGAAGAGATTAGCAAATTGACACAATGACAAGAGAAATTATAACGTGGCAGAATGAATTAACTGAGGCATTAATCATGCACTTTGTGACTGCCTTCATTTTTAATAGATGGAATAATTGTAGCAGGAAATGAGGGAAACCTGTTTTCCAATTCACGAGTCTCCCTGTCCAAAGGCATGTAAGTTCAACTATTGCCCAGTCACTAGTGGCTTTTAAAAAGGAATTGGATAAATCCTGGAAGAAATTGTCAGAGAATAAGGAGGAAAGGCCTGCAAATAGAGGAAAAGAATTGCACTTTGTGAGGCCCAGTGCTGGATTGCTGAACCAGAGGCCACCTTCTATGACATGATAACCATATAACAATTACAGCACAGAAACAGGCCATCTCGGCCCTTCTAGTCTGTGCCGAATGCGTACTCTCACCTAGTCCCACCAACCTGCACTCAGCCCAAAATCCTCCATTCCTTTCCTGTCTATATACCTATCCAATTTTACTTTAAATGACAATATCGAACCTGCCTCTACCACTTCTACTGGAAGCTTGTTCCACACAGCTACCACTCTCTGAGTAAAGAAATTCCCCCTCATGTTATCCCTAAACTTTTGCCCCTTAACACTCGACTCATGTCCTTTTGTTTGAATCTCCCCTACTCTCAATGGAAAAAACCTATCCACGTCAACTCTATCTATCCCCCACATAATTTTAAATACCTCTGTTGTCCCCCCTTAACCTTCTACGCTCCAAAGAATAAAGACCTAACTTGCTCAACCTTTCTCTGTAACTTAGGTGCTGAAACCCAGGTAACATCCTAGTAAATCTCCTCTGTACTCTCTCTATTTTGTTAACATCCTTCCTATAATTCGGTGACCAGAACTGTACACAATACTCCAAATTTGTCCTTACCAATGCCTTGTACAATTTTAACATTACATCCCAACTCCTATACTTAATGCTCTGATTTATAAAGGCCAGTATACCAAAAGCTTTCTTCACCACCCTATCCACATGAGATTCCACCTTCAGGGAACTATGCTCCATTATTCCTAGATCACTCTGTTCTATTGCATTCTTCAATGTCCTACCATTTACCATGTATGTCCTATTTGGATTACTCGTACCAAAATGTAGCACCTCACACTTATCAGTATTAAACTCCATCTACCATCTTTCAGCCCACTCTTCTAACTGGCCTAAATCTCTCTGCAAGCTTTGAAAACCTACTTCATTATCCACAACGCCACCTGTCTTAGTATTATCTGCATACTTACTAATCCAATTTACCACCCCATCATCCAGATCATTAATGTATATGACAAACAATGTTGGACCCAGTACAGATCCCTGAGGCACACCACTAGTCACAGGCCTCCAACCTGACAAACAGTTATCCACCACTACTCTCTGGCATCTCCCATCCAGCCACTGTTGAATCCATTTTACTACTTCAATATTAATATCTACCGATTGAACCTTCCTAACTAACCTTCTGTACGGAACTTTGTCAAAGGCCTTACTGAAGTCCATATAGACAACATCCACTGGTTTACCCTCGTCAACTTTCCTCGTAACCTCTTCAAAAAATTCAAAAAGATTTGTCAAACATGACCAGTATGGGCTTCCCAGTCTATGTGTGGAAAATTAAAATCTCCCACAATCACAACCCTGTGTTTACTACAAATATCTGCTATCTCCTTACAAATTTGCTCCTCCAATTCTCACTCCCCATTAGGTGGTCTATAATACACCCCTATAAATGTTACTACACTTTTCCCATTCCTCAATTCCACCCAAATAGTCTCCCTAGATGAGCCCTCTGCCAGAGCACTGCTGTAATATTTTCTCTGACAAGCAATGCAATACCTTCCGCTCTGTCCCTCCGATTCTATCACACCTGAAGCAACGAAATCCAGGAATATTTAGTTGCCAATCACACCCCTCCTGCAACTATGTTTCACTAATAGCTACAACATCATATTTCCAGGTATCAATCCATGCTCTAAGCTCATCCACCTTTCTTACAATGCTCCTAGCATTAAAATAAATGCATTTAAGAAATTCTCCACCTCTTCCTCTCTGTTTATCTCTAATGGTGCAAACAACTTTACTATCTTTTTCTTCCTTCTCCCATACATCTGTTCCTACACTCTGGTTCCCCTCCCTCCTTGTATGTAGTTTAAATCCACTGGAGCCTCTCTAGCAAACCTACCTGCAAGAATATTTGTCCCTCTCCAGTTCAGATGTAAACCGTCCTGCCGGAACAGGTCCCACCTTCCCTGGAAAACTGCCCAATTTATCTATAAATCTGAAGTCCTCCCTGCTGCACCATGTCTTCAGCCACGTGTTGATCTGCGCTATCTTACTATTTCTAAACTCACCTGCACGTGGCACTGGTAGCAATCCTGAGATTGCTATCCTGGAGTTCCTATCCTTTAATTTGGTGCCTAATTCCCTAAACTCACCTTTCAGGACCTCCTCACTCTTCCTATCCACGTCATTGGTCCCTACATGGACCACAACAACCAGCTGCTCATCCTCCCTCTTGAGAGTACTGAGAACTCGATCCGAGATATCGCAGATCCTGGTGCCAGGGAGGCAACAGATCATCCGGGACTCTCGAGATATATAGATCATAAGTATATTTCATTAAAGCCAGGGGTTTTGCTTTGGAAGAATATGATAAACATCATCCCAAGGACTTTTGTTGGTGGGGATTCTTAAATCAGCGTTGTGCCACAGCTGCCTGCTTCAACATTCCAGAAAATCGTGTGCAACCACAAGGCACCGTGCAATTTGTTACTTTGGCGGAATCCATTAGTCCATCATGCCTAGGACAGCAATCTCATGAGAACTACTTTTTTCCCCTCTTACTTCCCGATAGCCCCACAATCTGTTCTGTCACCCTAAAACAATTAATACCACTGTGGTGAAAGCCCTGTAGAGCTCAACAGTATGTCCCCCCAACCTCCCTATGTCATGTCATACCCATCCTGTAACCACTTACTTCATTCCCCTCCCCCCATTTTTTTGTTCTTCCCCATTCTGGTGGTCTTGCACTCCTTCTCTTCTCTTCCCCTCCCCTGCTCTCAAAACTTCCCTCCAGTTCCCTACTTCCTTCCCTTTATTCCTATCAGATTCCTGTTCCACATATCACCTCCCACCTTCTCACATAATTCCCCCAACTCTGCCCCACCCCCACCTTCCCTTTCATCTGGTCTAACCTATCATCATCTAGTTTGTAGTTCACCCCTTCCCCCATCTCATTTCCCCCTTCCTTTCCAGTGCAGAAGAAGGGGCTCAATCCAAACTATTGACTCTTTATTCCCCTCCAAAAATGCTGCCTGACTTGCTGAGCTTGTTTTGTATTTTCAAGATTTCCAACATCTGCAGAATCTCTTGTATATCTGACAGAGATGACTGCTGAGATAGTGAAGGCATCCAAAACCCCCAAGATTATAGATTAGTCCCAGAGGACTGGAGGGTAACAAATATAATAAAATGTTGCTAATAGAGAAGTCTGAATGATTTTGCAAAGGTGGCTGTTCTGTGACAGTTCCACAAAGGCAATTTGACAAAATCACCATGCAGCAGGGAGATAGTGTCGTGGTTTTTCGTGCCCCACAAATGAGCAGGAGACGCAGTAGATTCTTCAAGAAGTATTAAACTTTAATTTGCAAATCAAATCTGAGACAGTCATTGAGCTAGTCGCTGATTGCCTACCGATCCTTGTACATAGCATTTTTTATAGCAATCTCCTGGTTTCGTTGCATTAAAAAATCCAATCGGTCTACAGTTGTGTATCACAAGTACATCCACCACTATTGTTTCTGCCCATTGACTTAATCATGTTCTAATCTACATCTCTTAGCTACCTCTCATTAACACACCATTGTCTTCTACATTCTTAAGATTTCATTCTCCTACTTAATTGGATACATGCATAGCAAATAGCAAGTTCAAAGCTGTCTACATAGTTTTGGTTACACAGCAAACAATGCAACTTTTATACTCCAATATTAGTGATTATAGTATCCGGACTGCCCTAATGTCCATCATGATTAACACCTGCAAAAAGGCTCTTGGATCTCTACCAGAGAGAGAGAAAAAGGATGATCAGGAGATCCAGAACCTGATGAACTACAAACACCAGCTTCTTACATTGGAAGCTGTACCATCTTTCAAGGGAAAAGAAATGGCTCTTCAGCTCTGTTCAGTCAGAAGGCCCATGACCTAAAGAGCTGACGGTTTTGGAAGGAGCACAGGACATTCAACAACTTGTTGACGTGTACGTTCTTCAGTGCTCTCAAGGCCATCTGCAGCCCAAGGATCCAACGTATTGACAACAAGTAGTGGAGTTTATTAAAGTCAGACCCAGTCAGTGTTGCTGGAAGGAGCACCACAAAGTTCTCCTCAACCAGTAACTCTGAATTTAATACGAGCCTCTCTATTCCATCTTCACAAAACTATCTAGTCCAAAGTTGAGACCACAATCAGTCGACAAGAAGTCACAACCAAAAAATGTTTGGAGGAGCAGACAGTATCCTGCTGAAGTTCAGTGGAAAAGGAATGTCTGTCACAAATTCTCAATCTGTAACAAGCAGGACATACCAGGGGACTTCACAGGTGCTTTATTTACAGCCATTTTCATGCAGCGTGACAAATTGCCATAACTTCAGTAGAGTCTTCCAGACTTGTATCAAGCAAAGCTAAGTCATTGCCTCAGAACTTTTTAGTATGTTGCTGCAATGCTGGATGTCACAATATAGTAGTGTAGCAGTGAGCTAGAGTTCCCACTGCTGTCTGTAAAGAGTTTGTGTGTTGTCTCCATGACGACATGAGTTTTTTTCAGGGGCTGCAATTTCCTCCCAAGTTCCCAAGAGGCCTACGAGATAGGGTTGGTAAGTTGTGGACACGCTGTGTTGGCACTGGAAGTGTGGCTACAGAACGCAAGGTGAAATTTGTGTGTATTTCCATTCAGTGTCTGAAATCCATCACAGACCAGCTCAGTGAAGTAAAGCTAAAGAATAAGTCCTACACATAACATCTGCCCAGAAAATTTTGAGTAGTTTCCCAAAGCTTGGTAGCCATCTCTCATTGAAGGCAAATGCAGTGAAGTTCCAAATTGCCTTCAGGAAGCCAAAGACACCTTTGGCCAACAGATAAGGTATATAAATATCAAGGCTACAACCCCATCTGTCTGGCAGTGATCCCTGTATGCCTCTGAGATGTGCACTATACCTGTAACTGAAACCAGCAGTTTCCAGACAACATACCTCAAACCTACTGGCAGAATTAGTCTACTCTCCCAGGGTAACATTTCCAGAATCGAGATTTTAATTAAGCTTAGTGGGCTCAATCGATCTTGCATGTCTACAGAGGACTAATGAAACTGTTCTGAGCAGTATTAAGGCAAGAGGTTGGGCAAAAACGCTCAAAGATGTCCCTAAAGCCTTAAAGTGGAATATATTTCTACACTATTCTTGGTTGGTGTGACTATAACGAAACCCAGTTTCCCTTGGGATCAATAAAGTATGTCTGTCTGTCTGAAAACCCCCAGTGATTCTAGGTGATCCCTGTCCCAAAGCTTCTCAAAGCAACTGGGATAGTATTTTTGTACCTGGAATGCGCTTATCAGGACCACACATGAGCACGAAATAAAGGGTAGGAGAAATAAATGGACCTGCCCATCTACTAGCCCACCTGCCCCTTCAAAGACCACCTTCCTCATTCAGAGAACGCAGGTTTCACACTTTGTCATCAGCCACTTTAGAATGCACAGTGCTGGAGTGGAAGCAAGGCATCATTGAATTTTGATTTCCTTGTATCTGCAGGCAAGACGCTGCAACCCATTATTGAAAATGGTTTTTGAGAAAAAGGTATTACCAATAGAGTTCTTTTAAGGAAAATTGAGTTATTTTCATCAGCATGTACGGGCGGTTTGATGAGTACCCCATTGAATAAAGCTTATCAGTATTTTCAAAAACGTGTTTGATAAGCTTTCTTGCAGAGGGTTGTTATATAGTAACTGCTCTCTGAGGTGGGGATAAAATGGATAAAAGATGGTTAAAGGGCAGGGGAGGGAAAAAAGAATAAGAATGAACTAATTTTGTTCAGCTTGACAGCTGCTGTCTGTGATTTGTCCTGGGCCCTGAACTATTTTAAAACCTAGATTGCTGATGCAGACAAAGGCAGAGACTGTGAGGTGCATAAATAAGCTGACAATACAGAATGAGGTGAGGATGTGAGCTGTGAAGTAGACAAAGGATTTGCTGCAGTGCCTTGATAAGTTCAGCCCTAATGGCACTGAGGCTACATCCACACAACACTGGATAAATCTGTAACCAAAGCCTTTTCTCATTGTTTTTACCCTCCATCCACACTAAAACGGTGTTTTAAGTCCTCCTGTGCGAGAACCAACAGCTGGCCGTCGTTTAAGTTTTTCTAGTCTGTAACTGAACCGTTTTTCACAGCGAGATTCAACACCAAACATGTCGCTTGTTTTCGGTAGATGATTCCTGCGCATGCCCAGTAGGAGGAGATTTGCCGAAATATCCGTTTCAATGTGGACAGAAATATTTTTTAAAATGCATAGTGTGGACACCTATCATTTTTACGCAAAACCAGTGTTTTCAAAATTATCCGGTCTAGTGTGAATGCAGCCTGAATTGCACTACATCTAGAAGAAATGTTTTGCATTAAATGTGCATGCATTTAGTTTACTGTATCATGTTTGGTGATCACAGTATAATCTTCTCCCATTAGTGAAACCAAACATAGATTACGAGTAGAGCATCTTTATTGTTTCAGAGCTTCCAGTACCTTTCAATTCAATTCTCCATCCCACACCCATTTTGTTATATATTGCCCCAATGAATTACAGCCTACTTGTAGGAGCCAGGCACCTGTTCTCCATCTGCACTGTATTCTGAGTTACGCGTTTCTTAAGTTACTTGTTTGTGCTTTGTTCATTGCAGTTTGTAGTGTATGTCGTATCTCTTGCTGACCACTCAATAATGCTCAATTATTCTTAGCTTACACTGGGGTATGTTTAAGTTTCATAGCTTCAAGATTGTTTTCTAATTGCTAGTAAAGGATCGAATACATATTGTTGACTTTTGGAGCGGACATTATAGGAGTGAGCGAGGGCTTGTCATGAAGTACAACAAATCCATAGTATCGTCGGCAGTGGTAATTGTTTTGTTTATGGTTTAGCTGCTACACATTACAACCATTAGGACTCAGATAATCGGCTATTACAGTCTTGTATTTCACATTTCCTCAATATTTAATGTTTTTCTCTCTCTTACTAGTATTTATCTCTAATACATCCATTTTTCCCTTCATCCATACGTTGCTTTGCTCCTTCTTTCTCAAGTACTGCGAACTTGAAACATTAACAGTTACCCTCTCCGCAGCTGCAGCCTGATGGACTGGGTATTCCCAACTGTTTCTGGTTTTTATTCTTTGCTTTTTATATACATGGGACCTTTATGTGTAAAATCCAGAATCCCATTCAAGTTGCTTTCTGACCTCCGCTGAATCCTAACATTCACTGTGATGAAGTTCTTTGAGGTTGGTGATGAAACATATCAACTGCCTAAGAAGCAACTTTAATCTGCTCCATTTTGCCTAAAGGGCACAACAGGTCCACAACAGATGCCATTTCATTGGCTCTTCACTCAACCCTGGAACATCTGGACAGCAAAGATGTATACATCAAAATACTCTTCAAGACCTTTGCCCCAGGGCCCACACCACCAGGTTCCAGGACAATTATAATCGCTCAACCATCAGGCTCTTGAACCAGAAGGGATGATTTCACTCAACTTTGCTCTCCCCATTGCTGAACTGTTCCCACAAACAATGGACTAACTTTCAAGGCCACTTCATCTCAAGTTTTCAATATTAATTGCTTATTTATTTATTATTATTTTTCTCTTTTATATTTGCCCAGTGTTGTCATTTGCACATTGGTTGTCTGTCTGTCCTGTTGGGTGTGGTCTTTCTGATGTGTTTCTTGAATTTACTGTGTAATGCCTGCAAGAAAAGGAAAGTCAGGGTTGGACTGTATATAGTAACATATATGTACTTTGATAATAAGTTTATTTTGAACTACACTGGAGTTGGAAATTTGATCCCCCTTCATCCTTCTGAGTACAGGTTCAAAGCCGTCAAATACTCATACGTTAAGCTTCTCCATTTACTTAAACTAGCAGTCCTTGGGTTCGCCAGTCCTGAAGGAGAATCTCAGCCTGAAACGTTGACTATCTATTCATTTCTACCGATGCTGTCTGACCTGCTGAGTAAATTGCTCAACCATCTCTATTCCAAATTTCTCTGCATCCTTCTCTGTAACTAGTCAAAATATACATAGCAATGTTCTGCCTTGCCTAGTCATGTTCCCGTAAGCTTGATTGAGCAATGTCCCCTCTTTAACCACTTAAAAACTTGGAACTTTGGATCTTCCTTATGTACCTGCAGGAGCCATTAGATTATTCTTAGCATTTAAAGCAAAGCTGTAACTGTAAATTGCACTTTTGAAGCTTTTGTGGATGACTTGCTCCTCCTCTCCATGTCTGCTTTGTGGGAAGGTTGGGGGTTTTCCAGAATGCTCCTAACTGTGTTCCAGCCTGAGCAAGCAGCAGAGATGGTCTTCCTCCTGCCTTCCTTTAGGCAGGCACAACTGAGCTGTTTCATTGTTTTGCAGAGCTGGAAGTTGTACCAATTGAAGACGAGGGTTGTAAACGAAACTTGGGTACTAAAATTTAGCCTCCAGCATTATGATTTGCCTTTTGTCATACTGCTGAATGGAACCCAGTCACTGACTGGCGTATAGCTCTTCACAGCTGCGGAGATTGTTAAGCTGCTCCTTCAGACAAGATGCCTCCAAGTCTATGTGTACACCAAAAGAGGCAAAAAAAAAATTCCCGATGGCATTGAATCTGCACTTTGACCCTTGGAAGATTTTGCCTTTGGGTCATATCCTGTTTGGTGAGGGCATGCTGTGTGGAGTGAAGCCTGGCATCAGTACAGGAGCGATGGAGGCTGAGGGAAGATCTGACAGAGGTTTATAGATAGGAGTATCTGTTTCCCAGGGTAGAAATATTTAATACCGGGGGCATGCATTGAAGCTGAGAGGGAGTAGTTCAAGGGGGATGTGAGGGGTAAGATTTTTATTCAGAGTGGTGAATGCCTGGAATGCACTGCCTGATATGGTGGTAGAGACAATTACATTAGAGGCTTTTAAGAGATATTTAGATGGGCACTTGAATATGGGGAAGATGTAGGGATATGGACACTGTGTAGGTAGGAGGAATTAGTGTTTGGGCTTTTTTAAATTTACTTTTTAGCTGGCTCAGTACAGCATTGTGGGCTGAAGGGCCAGTTCCTGTGCTGTACTGTTTGACGTTTTTTGTTCTACTGAGTGAAGGTGAAATGGCACCTGCCCAGAGATACATTTTTCCATCAAGTTGGATAATTCTTTTCGGTCTTTGTCCACATGCCCTAAGGGTGATTTACTTCCTTGTTGAATTAAAGCTAGTAAAAAGGTACTGTGCTTAATTTCTAGTTCGGTAATCTGGAGGCCCATACTAATAATCCAGGAGACTAAGTCAACTGTGAAAATTAAACTAAATTAATAATACAGAAAAATATCAGCTAGTCTTAATTGAGCACTGGAATTACAATGACCACTGGAACTACTGCTTGTCATAGAAACCCATCTAGTACATACTTGTCCTTCAGAAAGGAAATCTTCCTTTAGGACTTCCAGTTGGAATATTCAAGCTGCCATTAATGTGACACAGTTCACCTGCTGCACAGAATAGGCTTATGTTGAAGGTGGTGTATGATTCTGAGGAAAGATGATTGACCTCATAAGAGATGGTTTGATTAATGGGTGTACAGCTGATACATATCTGAGTCCTGGCCAAGTGACCTGAGGGAAAATTTACTCCAGCAACTAGACTAATAAGTGACCTTTATCTAATTATTGTTGTGCGAGCAATAGAATGCAAGGAATTCACTGTCTTCACTCAGTTTCAGTGATTGATCAATTTTGCTGTCTGTAATTCCTAGCAAAACATTGTAGTTATTTGTATGCATTTATTTTTAAGATTATATCTGCTTTGGGAAACTGCAAAGGTTGGCTTTAATACACTATTTTTCTGTAATTTGTTACTGAAAATAACAAACCAGTAAAATTCTAATAAGCTGGCACCCTTGGGATTCTGGTAGTGCCAACCTTGCAGATTTTCCAAGCTATTGGATGTTAGTCCTTTTGACAGAGTCATACAGCACAGATATGGGGCCTTCAGCCTAACTGGTTCACACTGACCAAGTATCTCCTGTAAGTGAATCCCATTTGTCTGTTTGGCCCATTTCCTTCAACCTTCCTTATCTATGTACACAAGTATTTTTAAAGAATGTTGTTAATGTCCCTGGGGTTCCTATTCAATCTCTCCCCTCTCACCTTGAACAAATGCCCTCAAGTTCTTGATTCCCCACCCAGAGGAGAAGGCTATACAGAGATCCTATTGAAGACACTCAAATATCCAAATATTGGATGATATCCAAGTACTCCTTTACTTCACACTTCTGCATATTATGCAGTGGCATAGTATAATAAAGTGTAAATGTTTTATATTGCTCTTGTAGACACACATACTTGTGCATGTGAAAATAAACTCAATTCAACCATAATATTTTTTTTCTCTGGAGAACTCTGCCAGTTTAAAGGGAGTGGGAAATTTACAAACACTTCTGACCTGGCTGATTCCCCACACTAGTTCCAGCAGTTCTAACCCCAGGGTCTGACCACACACCCTGCTTGTTCTCTGGACCCCTGACTTGTGTTTCAAATATACAGGCGAACCAGGCATCAAACTTTCAAGATTTCTGAACAATCAAATGCTTGATTATTAGAAATTTACCCCAGACTAACAGGCAGTAATGACAAATATGAAAGAAAAGAGCACATTCATTTCTGATGGATGATCTAAATGTTTTGATAATCCACAGCTATGTCATATTGCAGTCATGTATGATGCATGTTATGTACAAGATGTGATGGGTCATTAACCCATCTTTTTTTTACAGGTGTGCGCAGCACTTCTGCGAGGCTGTTGTCAACACCTGGCGTCTCTTCATCTGTCTAAAAGTATTTTCTCGCACAGGTAATTAATTTGTTTTCAAAGTTATTTTCTTCACTTGATAAATTATTGCTGAATTTGTACTGTTTATTTTGGGGAGGTACAGGAATGAACAGGCTTCTGCAATTGCCAGAATTACAATTTTACTTGACTTTGCTAGAACTGCTTTCTGCTTTTCCATTTCCCTTTTTCTCTATGGAAGCATTCAGTGCGACTAGTGTGTGGTGAAAAGTGAAAAGTATTGAGGGTCTGGGAATTGCTGAGGTTATAACAGGAGAGCATTTGCAGGATGTGCATCAATGGAGTGTTTCTGAAAACTGTTTTCATTGTTTTCCTGCCTATATTGCTACAAGGAGTGTCCATAGCCACAACGCCCAAAGTAAATATCTCCATTTCACTAAGGACACCCTGTATCTAATAAAAATAGGTATTTTCCTTGATTAGCTGCTTGCTTTACAGTTGCAGAATGTTCATGCATTGGTTGGGGCACCCTGTAATCCTGAAGCAAGATCAGTAACAGATCAGAAATGGATTCTGAAGATTTTTATTCATCAAATGATTTCAGTTGCAGAAGTAGGTTGTTAAATGGTCATTGTAAATTGTCGAGTGATTAGGTTAGGGTTAAATAGTAATATAGTGGCTAGCGAAAACACATCATAATACTTGCACTCAGTGAAGAGGCATTGTGCAGTAACAGATGAGCTTGTTTAGCTGTGGATACAAATGATGCATTAGGTCATGTGGAGGACTGGTGCTGATTACATCTGAACCATTATCAAAGATGTATTGTGCAATATACCGATCTTCAAGGAACTCGGTGTAGTTTTACAATGCTTTTCTTTTTTAGCCTTAGATATTCCTTTTCTGACTAAAGTTTTTATTTATTGAGAGACAGTGCAGATTAGGCCCTTTGAGCCCTGCCACTCAGAAATCCCCCAACCTAATCCGAGCCTCATCTCATGGCTTGGCTTCGTGAACGAAGATTCAGGAAGGGGACTGCCCACGTCTGCTGGAGGCTCACTGGTGGCTGACGAGGCCAATACGAGACAGGCAGACCCAGCCGCAGCGGCTGCAAGGATAAATCAGTTCTGGGTTTGGTGCTGCTGTGTCACGGTTCTTCCTCAAGGCCAGCCCTGCGTGCATTCTCGAGGAAGGAGACAGACTGGTGTGTTGCCAGACCTCGCGATTGGAGGCTAGAGTAGGCCACTGGCGATGTCAATGTGACAGGCACCAAGGGATTTCTTCAGAGAGTCCTTGTACCTTTTCTTCGGTGTCCCCCTGTCACGATGGCCAGTGGAGAGTTCGCCATACAGCACAATCTTGGGCAGGCGATGACCCTCCATCCTGGAGATGTGCCCTGCCCAGTGCAACTGCACCTTCAACAGCATGGCCCCGATGCTGGTGATCTCCACCTGTTCGAGGACTTCAGTGATGCTGTTCATCATCCTTAACATCCAAAGTTCCTCAGCATGGTCATCTGGCTACATGAAGATCAGCGTGGCCAAGTCAGAAGCAACAACAACCTCTCTGAACCCTTCCCAATAGGCAACAGTGTAAAGCAAGGCTGCGTCCTTGCGCCGACTCTCTTCACCATCTTCTTTAGCATGATGCTCGAAAGAGCCACAGAAGACCTTGATGACGAGGATGGTGTCTACATCCGGTACTGCACCGATGGCAGCCTGTTCAATCCGAGTCTACAATGACCAATTAACGTACCAACCGGTTCGCCTTTGGATGTGGGAAGAAACTGGAGCACCCGGAGGAAACCCACGCGGTCACGGGGAGAGCGTACAAACTCCTTAGAGGCAATTGCGAGAATTGAACCCGCGTCACCGGTACTGTGACACGTTGTGCTAATCACTACAACCAAGCCATCCTTCTCTCAGAGTTGGATGAACAAAAAGTCAAAGAGCAAGAACATCAAATAGATCAAAAAAGATTTTAGGATCCTTTAGCAACTGTGTAACTTGGGTATTATTCAACTTTCCAGTAAATTTACTTTGAGATAGAGATAGAGTAAACAGATACCCTCTGTGTCTGCCTCTGATAATCTTGTAAATCTCTGTCAGCTCTCCCCTCAGCATGAAAAACGTGCACCAATATTCCAAAGCAAGGACAAATATTTGCACGGATACGATGAGCTGATTTTCTACATTAAGTGATCTGGTATTTAAAATCTAAAATGAATTCAATAATGAAATTAAGAAGATCCAAAAACATTACTGCTAGAAATGAAAATGTAAAAAAGATTTTCACAGAAAAGTGAATCCGTAATGAAAATTTGCACATTGAAGTAATATCTCTTGGTCCTTGATTATTTCTTCATGCAAAGACCCCTCAAAACCCTAACAGGCTCTAAAATATATTTTGACACCTGTTGGTTGTTAAATGACTACTGTAAATTGACTGTGTAGGTGAGTGGTGGAATTTGGGAGACGGTGAAGGAAATGTGGGGAGAATAAAATGAGATCAGTGTAATATTAGTGAAAATGGCTTTTGATTCAGTGGGTCAAAGAACCTGTATCTGTGCTCGTGGCTCTAAATCCTTGATTCCATGACTGCTCTCTCCAATGTATACAAAGTAAACAAGCAAAAATCTGCGGATGCTGGAAATCCAAGCAACACACAAAATGCTGGAGGAACTCAACAAGTCAGGCAGCATCTATGGGGAAAGAGTACAGTCAACGTTTCAGGCTGAGACCTTTCCAAAGGAACCCTACCTATCAGCAAATTATCTGGTCGTTTATCTATTGTTTGTCATTTGCTGCACTGCGGATGTTATACATTTTCCTTAAAATCCAAATGCAGTATTAATCAAGAAGTAACAAGCCGTCTGCTTGAGAAACTCAATGGGTCAAGCAACATCTGTGAGGAACAGAACTGTTGGCGCACTGGGTTGAAATCCTGAATCAGGACTCAGTTTCTTCTTTGTTTGGTGTCTGTGGGGAAGTCGAATCTCAGGGTTGTATATTTCATGAATACTTTGATAATAAATGTACTTTGCATCTTTTGAATTCCTTTCATCTCACAGATGCTGCTCAAGCCATTGTGTTCCCAAGCAACACACAAAATGCTGGAGGAACTCAGTAGGCCAGGCAGCATCTATGGAAAAGAGTAAACGGTCAACACTTTGAGCTCAGACCATAGTCCTGAGGCTGTTGAACCCTGATGTTTAGGTCTTCAAGCTTCTGATCATTCGTCCTTCATGCAACAGTGAGAACCACTCTAATCATCTGGACTGGCCTGTGGGCACATAGATGGCTGGAGAGGCCAGACCACCAACAATATGTTCTTTGGCGCCGTGGTCAAAAGGTGGCAGCCACATTGGGTTGGTGTTGTTGGCTTGAGGTTTCCTGGCCAGCCTAAGTCTCTGCCTCGTGCGGTTACATGCTTATGGTAGGAGGAGTGCCACTTCAATCTTGGGCAATATGCTCCATTGAGTCTGGGTTGATGCCAAAGGCTTTAGTGAAGTTTCAGTGTGTCTTTATAGTGATTTCTCTGGCCTCCATGGGAACGCTTTCCTTTCTAAAGTTCACCACAAAGCAGTCTCGTAGGCAGCCAGTGGACTGACATACAAGCTACATGGCCTTGCCAGTGCAACTGGGACTGCATCAGGATGGTGTTGATACTGGGCAGGCCCACCTTGGTAAGTACGTTAGTGTCAGGGATTCTGTCTTTCCACTAAATGTTGCAGAGCTTTCTGAGTCAATCATGTGGAAGTGGTTCCACAGACTCTTTCTGCTAACAGTGTTGAAGGCCTTAGTCAAATTGAAATAGCAGAAGGGGTCAGTGTTTTGTTCCTGACATCATTCTTGCTGCAGACACCATATCAATAGTCCAATGCTCTTTCCAGAATCCACCCTGGCTCTCTGCTAGGAATTCCCGATCAAGGTGTGATGTGAGATGGTTGAGAAGAAGCCTGGCAAAGATCTCACCTGTGATAGTCAAGAAGGATATTCCCCAATAGATGTCACAGGACTGTCAGTTTCCTTTTTGCATGTACATATGGATGAGGGATGCATCTTTAAGTTCCTGTGGAATTGTCTCTTACTGCCACATGAGTTGGAAGGGCTGATGAAGCTTTTCTGTTAGCACTGCACCACTTCCCTTGTAGGCCTCAGCTGGTATTATGTCTGATCCAGGCGCTTTGCTGTTCGGGAGTTGATGTACGGCTTTTGGGGTCTCAGCGAAGGTCGGTGGAACAGCTATTGCTTCATTTTCAGGCACTTGGAGCAGGCAATCAATGGCTTTGTCATTTATCATCGAAGGACGATGCAGAAGGACAGGTCAAGTGCTCAGTTCACCTATGAACAATTTTCTCTTTTTTTCATGATCAGCGTGTTCTGACTAGCACTAAGGAGAAGGAATGATTCTGATGATGTGGAGCCATAGGCTTCTTTTAGTGCAGCGCAGAAGTTCTTTAAATCATTCCTATCTGCATATGCCTGGATCTCATCAGCTTTATTGCTCAGCCAGAGATCCTGCATTTGGTGCAGTTATGTTGCACGGTCCTTTGTATGTTATTGAACGCATCCTTCTTTGAGATGGGCTTGGAGTCACTGAGGAAAACTTTGTGGAGACAATGTTTCTCATCTAGCAGTTGTTTGTTGTCGACAGAGTTTACATCAAACCAGTCCTTGTGCTTTCCGGTAGTAGGTCCCAGAATCTCTGTAGCAGTGTTATCGATCAGCTCTCGAAGGGTTGACCAAGCGGTTTACACATTCTGTTTGTCGAGAGGGACGGATTTAAGCAGTCTTCCCGAGTGTCAACAAAGACTGCTTTAAGTTGCTGCTTTTCAGCTTGGTACGTTCAGTCATCTTCGGGCTTTCTTCCCTTGTGGAGGTCTCTTGGGCTGGATAGGGATGTTCAGTTTAGAAATGATGAGACAGTGGCCTGTCCAGCCTTCAGCACCACACATAGACTTTGTCACTCTTATAACCTGCCGGTCTCTCTTCCTGATGGCGACGTAGTCAATCAGGTGGTTAGAGTGGGAATGCTCCCACCAAGTTCTGTTGTAGGCGGGAAGTCAGACAACTGTGTTGTTGATCAACAATTCACGTTCGGCACATGTCTGGAGTAGGGGAAGATCATTGCTGTTACAGCGGCCAACGCCATATTTCCCAATGACCCCATCCCAGGAGGTGTTGTCAGAGCCTAGTCTTGTATTGAGTCACCAAGGATGATCAGCTTGTCAGTGGCAATAACTGAGCACAGTTCTTCATAGAATTTGTTCTTGACATCGTCTGGGTTGGTCATGGTTGGGTGTAAACACTGACGATGGTGTCATGCTTCCGACCACAAGACGGGGAGTTTCATGGTCATGAGCCAGTCATTCATGTCCTTTGTATGTCCAGCAAGCGGGCCAGTGATCCTCGGCCTCATTGCAAATCCAACCTCAGCCTTGCGTTGGGAATGTTTTCCACTTCCACTCCAAAAGAATGTGTGTACTGTGCCCCTTTCACAAAGTTCACCCTCTCCTGTAAGCCAGGCCTGACTCAGGGCTGCAATATCAAGCTAATCTTCTCTCTGTTAGAGCAGTTCTCCTCTGAGGTCTGTCAGCACCAACTCTGTCCAACGCTGTGTGCACAATTCCTGTACCATGGTGAGATGAGTAGTCCTTAATTTTCTCTTTGATGTATTTTGACCACTGTGATAGGGCTCCCGCCAAACTGGTCAGGGAAAGAATAGAGCAGACAAAGTTTAGAGCAGAAATGTTTTTCCAGCCTCTCCCTCAGACCACGGAGGTGAAAGGGCTGTTCAGTCACTCCATCACGCTCTCAACACCCCGCAGTGCCACGTCAGGTTCGAAACACCCCGCAGTGCCACATCAGACTGTGAACACCCCGCAGTGCCCCGTCAGACTCTGAACACCCCGCAGTGCCCCGTCAGACTCTGAACACCCCGCAGTGCCCCGTCAGACTCGGAACACCCCGCAGTGCCCCGTCAGACTCTGAACACCCCGCAGTGCCCCGTCAGACTCGGAACACCCCGCAGTGCCCCGTCACACTCTGAACACCCCGCAGTGCCCCGTCACACTCTGAACACCCCGCAGTGCCCCGGGAACACCCTGCAGTGCCCCGTCAGACTCCGAACACCCCTCAGTGTCCCGTCACACTCTGAACACCCCTCAGTGTCCCGTCACACTCTGAACACCCGGCAGTACCCCGTCAGACTGTGAACACCCCGCAGTGCCCCGTCAGACTGTGAACACCCCGCAGTGCCTCGTCAGACAGTGAACACCCCGCAGTGCCCCGTCAGACTGTGAACACCCCGCAGTGCCCCGTCAGACTGTGAACACCCCGCAGTGCCCCGTCAGACTCGGAACACCCCGCAGTGCCCCGTCAGGCTCAGAACACCCCGCAGTGCCCCGTCAGACTGTGAACACCCTGCAGTGCCCCGTCAGACTGTGAACACCCCGCAGTGCCCCGTCAAACTGTGAACACCCCGCAGTGCCTCGTCAGACAGTGAACACCCCGCAGTGCCCCGTCAGGCTGTGAACACCCCGCAGTGCCCCGTCAGACAGTGAACACCCCGCAGTGCCCCGTCAGGCTGTGAACACCCCGCAGTGCCCCGTCAGGTTCGAAACAACCCGCAGTGCCCCGTCAGACCCGGAACACCCCGCAGTGCCCCGTCAGACCCGGAACACCCCGCAGTGCCCCGTCAGACCCGGAACACCCCACAGTGCCCCGTCAGACTCGGAACACCCCGCAGTGCCCCGTCAGACTGGGAACACCCCGCAGTGCCCCGTCAGACTGGGAACACCCCGCAGTGCCCCGTCAGACTGTGAACACCCCGCAGTGCCCTGTCAGACAGTGAACACCCCGCAGTGCCCCGTCAGGCTCGGAACACCCCGCAGTGCCCCGTCAGACTCAGAACACACCGCAGTGCCCCGTCAGGCTCGGAACACCCCGCAGTGCCCCGTCAGACTGTGAACACCCCGCAGTGTCCTGTCAGGCTCAGAACACCCCGCAGTGCCCCGTCAGGCTCGGAACACCCCGCAGTGCCCCGTCAGGCTCGGAGCACCCCACAGTGCCCCGTCAGACTCAGAACACACCGCAGTGCCCCGTCAGACTCGGAACACCCCGCAGTGCCCCGTCAGACTCAGAACACACCGCAGTGCCCCGTCAGGCTGTGAACACCCCGTAGTGCCCCGTCAGGCTCGGAACACCCCGCAGTGCCCCGTCAGACTGTGAACACCCCGCAGTGTCCCGTCCGGCTCGGAACACCCCGCAGTGCCCCGTCAGACTGTGAACACCCCGCAGTGCCCCGTCAGGCTCGGAACACCCCGCAGTGCCCCGTCAGGCTCGGAACACCCCGCAGTGCCCCGTCAGACAGTGAACACCCCGCAGTGCCCCGTCAGGCTCGGAACACCCCACAGTGCCCCGTCAGGCTCGGAACACCCCACAGTGCCCCGTCAGGCTCGGAACACCCCGCAGTGCCCCGTCAGACTCGGAACACCCCGCAGTGCCCCGTCAGACTGTGAACACCCCGCAGTGCCCCGTCAGACTGTGAACACCCCGCAGTGCCCCGTCAGACTGTGAACACCCCGCAGTGCCCCGTCAGGCTCGGAACACCCCGCAGTGCCCCGTCAGGCTGTGAACACCCCGCAGTGCCCCGTCAGACTCGGAACACCCCGCAGTGCCCCGTCAGACTCGGAACACCCCGCAGTGCCCCATCAGGCTCGGAATACCCCGCAGTGCCCCGTCAGACCCGGAACACCCCGCAGTGCCCCGTCAGACTCCGAACACCCCGCAGTCCCCGTCAGACTCCGAACACCCCGCAGTGCCCCGTCACACTCTGAACACCCCGCAGTGCCCCGTCAGACCCGGAACACCCCGCAGTGCCCCGTCAGACTCCGAACACCCCGCAGTCCCCGTCAGACTCCGAACACCCCGCAGTGCCCCGTCAGACTCGGAACACCCCGCATTGCCCCGTCAGACTGTGAACACCCCGCAGTGCCCCGTCAGACTCCGAACACCCCGCAGTGCCCCGTCAGACTGTGAACACCCCGCAGTGCCCCGTCAGACTCGGAACACCCCGCATTGCCCCGTCAGTCTCGGAACACCCCACAGTGTCCCAGGAACACCTCGCATTGCCCCAGGAACACCCCGCATTGCCTCGTCAGACTCGGAACACCCCGCAGTGCCCCGTCAGACTGTGAACACCCCGCAGTGCCCCGTCAGACTGTGAACACCCCGCAGTGCCCCGTCAGACTGTGAACACCCCGCAGTGCCCCGTCAGACTCGGAACACCCCGCAGTGCCCCGTCAGACTCCGAACACCCCGCAGTCCCCGTCAGACTCCGAACACCCCGCAGTGCCCCGTCAGACTGTGAACACCCCGCAGTGCCCCGTCAGACTCCGAACACCCCGCAGTGCCCCGTCACACTCTAAACACCCCGCAGTGCCCCGTCAGACCCGGAACACCCCGCAGTGCCCCGTCAGACTCCGAACACCCCGCAGTCCCCGTCAGACTCCGAACACCCCGCAGTCCCCGTCAGACTCCGAACACCCCGCAGTGCCCCGTCAGACTCGGAACACCCCGCAGTGCCCCGTCAGACTCGGAACACCCCGCATTGCCCCGTCAGACTGTGAACACCCCGCAGTGCCCCGTCAGACTCCGAACACCCCGCAGTGCCCCGTAAGACTGTGAACACCCCGCAGTGCCCCGTCAGACTCGGAACACCCCGCATTGCCCCGTCAGTCTCGGAACACCCCACAGTGTCCCAGGAACACCTCGCATTGCCCCAGGAACACCCCGCATTGCCTCGTCAGACTCGGAACACCCCGCAGTGCCCCGTCAGACTGTGAACACCCCGCAGTGTCCCGTCCGGCTCGGAACACCCCGCAGTGCCCCGTCAGACTGTGAACACCCCGCAGTGCCCCGTCAGGCTCGGAACACCCCGCAGTGCCCCGTCAGGCTCGGAACACCCCGCAGTGCCCCGTCAGACAGTGAACACCCCGCAGTGCCCCGTCAGGCTCGGAACACCCCACAGTGCCCCGTCAGGCTCGGAACACCCCACAGTGCCCCGTCAGGCTCGGAACACCCCGCAGTGTCCCGTCAGACTCAGAACACCCCGCAGTGCCCCGTCAGACTCGGAACACCCCGCAGTGCCCCGTCAGACTCGGAACACCCCGCAGTGCCCCGTCAGACTGTGAACACCCCGCAGTGCCCCGTCAGACTGTGAACACCCCGCAGTGCCCCGTCAGACTGTGAACACCCCGCAGTGCCCCGTCAGGCTCGGAACACCCCGCAGTGCCCCGTCAGGCTGTGAACACCCCGCAGTGCCCCGTCAGACTCGGAACACCCCGCAGTGCCCCGTCAGACTCGGAACACCCCGCAGTGCCCCATCAGGCTCGGAATACCCCGCAGTGCCCCGTCAGACCCGGAACACCCCGCAGTGCCCCGTCAGACTCCGAACACCCCGCAGTCCCCGTCAGACTCCGAACACCCCGCAGTGCCCCGTCACACTCTGAACACCCCGCAGTGCCCCGTCAGACCCGGAACACCCCGCAGTGCCCCGTCAGACTCCGAACACCCCGCAGTCCCCGTCAGACTCCGAACACCCCGCAGTGCCCCGTCAGACTCGGAACACCCCGCATTGCCCCGTCAGACTGTGAACACCCCGCAGTGCCCCGTCAGACTCCGAACACCCCGCAGTGCCCCGTCAGACTGTGAACACCCCGCAGTGCCCCTTCAGACTCGGAACACCCCGCATTGCCCCGTCAGTCTCGGAACACCCCACAGTGTCCCAGGAACACCTCGCATTGCCCCAGGAACACCCCGCATTGCCTCGTCAGACTCGGAACACCCCGCAGTGCCCCGTCAGACTGTGAACACCCCGCAGTGCCCCGTCAGACTGTGAACACCCCGCAGTGCCCCGTCAGACTGTGAACACCCCGCAGTGCCCCGTCAGACTCGGAACACCCCGCAGTGCCCCGCCAGACTCCGAACACCCCGCAGTCCCCGTCAGACTCCGAACACCCCGCAGTGCCCCGTCACACTCTAAACACCCCGCAGTGCCCCGTCAGACCCGGAACACCCCGCAGTGCCCCGTCAGACTCCGAACACCCCGCAGTCCCCGTCAGACTCCGAACACCCCGCAGTCCCCGTCAGACTCCGAACACCCCGCAGTGCCCCGTCAGACTCGGAACACCCCGCAGTGCCCCGTCAGACTCGGAACACCCCGCATTGCCCCGTCAGACTGTGAACACCCCGCAGTGCCCCGTCAGACTCCGAACACCCCGCAGTGCCCCGTCAGACTGTGAACACCCCGCAGTGCCCCGTCAGACTCGGAACACCCCGCATTGCCCCGTCAGTCTCGGAACACCCCACAGTGTCCCAGGAACACCTCGCATTGCCCCAGGAACACCCCGCATTGCCTCGTCAGACTCGGAACACCCCGCAGTGCCCCGTCAGACTGTGAACACCCCGCAGTGCCCCGTCAGACTGTGAACACCCCGCAGTGCCCCGTCTGACTGTGAACACCCCGCAGTGCCCCGTCAGACTCGGAACACCCCGCAGTGCCCCGTCAGACTGTGAACACCCCGCAGTGCCCCGTCAGACTCGGAACACCCCGCAGTGCCCCGTCAGACTCGGAACACCCCGCATTGCCCCGTCAGGCTCGGAACACCCCGCAGTGCCCCAGGAACACCCCGCAGTGCCCCGTCAGACTGTGAACACCCCGCAGTGCCCCGTCAGACTCGGAACACCCCGCAGTGCCCCGTCAGACTGTGAACACCCCGCAGTGCCCCGTCAGACTCGGAACACCCCGCAGTGCCCCGTCAGACTGTGAACACCCCGCAGTGCCCCGTCAGACAGTGAACATCCCGCAGTGCCCCGTCAGACTGTGAACACCCCGCAGTGCCTCGTCAGGCTCCGAACACCCCACAGTGCCCCGTCAGACTGTGAACACCCCGCAGTGCCCCGTCAGACTGTGAACACCCCGCAGTGCCCCGTCAGACTGTGAACACCCCGCAGTGCCCCGTCAGACTCCGAACACCCCGCAGTGCCCCGTCAGACTCCAAACACCCCGCAGTGCCCCATCAGACTCCGAACACCCCGCAGTGCCCCGTCACACTCTGAACACCCCGCAGTGCCCCGTCACACTCTGAACACCCCGCAGTGCCCCGTCACACTCTGAACACCCCGCAGTGCCCCGTCACACTCTGAACACCCCGCAGTGCCCCGGGAACACCCTGCAGTGCCCCGTCAGACTCCGAACACCCCTCAGTGTTCCGTCACACTCTGAACACCCCTCAGTGTCCCGTCACACTCTGAACACCCCGCAGTGCCCCGTCAGGTTCGAAACACCCCGCAGTGCCCCGTCAGACCCGGAACACCCCACAGTGCCCCGTCAGACTCGGAACACCCCGCAGTGCCCCGTCAGACTGGGAACACCCCGCAGTGCCCCGTCAGACTGTGAACACCCCGCAGTGCCCCGTCAGGCTCGGAACACCCCGCAGTGCCTCGTCAGACAGTGAACACCCCGCAGTGCCCCGTCAGGCTGTGAACACCCCGCAGTGCCCCGTCAGGCTCCGAACACCCCATAGTGCCCCGTCAGACTGTGAACACCCCGCAGTGCCCCGTCAGGCTCCGAACACCCCGCAGTGCCCCGTCAGGCTCCGAACACCCCGCAGTGCCCCATCAGGCTCGGAACACCCCGCAGTGCCCCGTCAGGCTCGGAACACCCCGCAGTGCACTGTCAGACTGTGAACACCCCGCAGTGCCCCGTCAGACTCGGAACACCCCGCAGTGCCCCGTCAGACTGTGAACACCCCGCAGTGCCCCGTCAGACTCCAAACACCCCGCAGTGCCCCATCAGACTCCGAACACCCCGCAGTGCCCCGTCACACTCTGAACACCCTGCAGTGCCCCGTCACACTCTGAACACCCCGCAGTGCCCCGTCACACTCTGAACACCCCGCAGTGCCCCGTCACACTCTGAACACCCCACAGTGCCCCGGGAACACCCTGCAGTGCCCCGTCAGACTCCGAACACCCCTCAGTGTTCCGTCACACTCTGAACACCCCTCAGTGTCCCGTCACACTCTGAACACCCCGCAGTGCCCCGTCAGGTTCGAAACACCCCGCAGTGCCCCGTCAGAGCCGGAACACCCCACAGTGCCCCGTCAGACTCGGAACACCCCGCAGTGCCCCGTCAGACTGGGAACACCCCGCAGTGCCCCGTCAGACTGTGAACACCCCGCAGTGCCCCGTCAGACTGTGAACACCCCGCAGTGCCCCGTCAGGCTCGGAACACCCCGCAGTGCCCCGTCAGGCTCGGAACACCCCGCAGTGCCCCGTCAGACTGTGAACACCCCGCAGTGTCCCGTCAGGTTCCGAACACCCCGCAGTGCCCCGTCAGACTGTGAATACCCCGCAGTGTCCCGTCAGACTCGGAACACCCCGCAGTGCCCTATCAGGCTCAGAACACCCCGCAGTGCCCCGTCAGGCTCGGAACACCCCGCAGTGCCCCGTCAGACTCTGATCACCCCGCAGTGCTCCGTCAGACAGTGAACACCCCGCAGTGCCCCGTCAGACTCTGATCACCCCGCAGTGCCCCGTCAGGCTCGGAACACCCCGCAGTGCCCCGTCAGGCTTGGAACACCCCGCAGTGCCCCGTCAGACTGTGAACACCCCGCAGTGCCCCGTCAGACAGTGAACATCCCGCAGTGCCCCGTCAGACTGTGAACACCCCGCAGTGCCTCGTCAGGCTCGGAACACCCCGCAGTGCCCCGTCAGACTGTGAACACCCCGCAGTGCCCCGTCAGACAGTGAACATCCCGCAGTGCCCCGTCAGACTGTGAACACCCCGCAGTGCCCCGTCAGACTGTGAACACCCCGCAGTGCCCCGTCAGGCTCCGAACACCCCGCAGTGCCCCGTCAGGCTCGGAACACCCCACAGTGCCCCGTCTAAACTCGGAACACCCCGCATTGCCCCGTCAGGCTCCGAACACCCCGCAGTGCCCCGTCAGACTCGGAACACCCCGCAGTGCCCCGTCAGGCTCAGAACACCCCGCAGTGCCCTGTCAGACTGTGAACACCCTGCAGTGCCCCGTCAGACTGTGAACACCCCGCAGTGCCCCGTCAGACTGTGAACACCCCGCAGTGCCTCGTCAGACAGTGAACACCCCGCAGTGCCCCGTCAGGCTGTGAACACCCCGCAGTGCCCCGTCAGACTGTGAACACCCCGCAGTGCCCCGTCAGGCTCCGAACACCCCACAGTGCCCTGTCAGACTGTGAACACCCCGCAGTGCCCCGTCAGGCTCCGAACACCCCGCAGTGCCCCAGGAACACCCCGCAGTGCCCCATCAGGCTCGGAACACCCCGCAGTGCCCCGTCAGACTGTGAACACCCCGCAGTGCCCCGTCAGACTCAGAACACCCCGCATTGCCCCGTCAGTCTCGGAACACCCCACAGTGTCCCAGGAACACCCCGCATTGCCCCAGGAACACCCCGCATTGCCTCGTCAGACTCGGAACACCCCGCAGTGCCCCGTCAGGCTGTGAACACCCCGCAGTGCCCCGTCAGGCTCGGAACACCCCGCAGTGCCCCGTCAGGCTCGGAACACCCCGCAGTGCCCCGTCAGACTGTGAACACACCGCAGTGCCCCGTCAGACTCGGAACACCCCGCAGTGCCCCGTCAGGCTCGGAACACCCCGCAGTGCCCCGTCAGACTCAGAACACACCACAGTGCCCCGTCAGACTCAGAACACACCGCAGTGCCCCGTCAGACTCGGAACACCCCGCAGTGCCCCGTCAGACTCAGAACACACCGCAGTGCCCCGTCAGACTCAGAACACACCGCAGTGCCCCGTCAGACTCAGAACACCCCGCAGTGCCCCGTCAGGCTCGGAACACCCCGCAGTGCCCCGTCAGACTGTGAACACCCCGCAGTGCCCCGTCAGACTGTGAACACCCCGCAGTGCCCCGTCAGACTCGGAACACCCCGCAGTGCCCCGTCAGACTGTGAACACCCCGCAGTGCCCCGTCAGACTGTGAACACCCCGCAGTGCCCCGTCAGGCTCTGATCACCCCGCAGTGCCCCATCAGACTGTGAACACCCCGCAGTGCCCCGTCAGACTGTGAACACCCCGCAGTGCCCCGTCAGGCTCGGAACACCCCACAGTGCCCCGTCAGACTCAGAACACACCGCAGTGCCCCGTCAGACTCGGAACACCCCGCAGTGCCCCGTCAGACTCAGAACACACCGCAGTGCCCCGTCAGACTCAGAACACACCGCAGTGCCCCGTCAGACTCAGAACACACCGCAGTGTCCCGTCAGACTCGGAACACCCCGCAGTGCCCCGTCAGACTCAGAACACACCGCAGTGTCCCGTCAGACTCAGAACACCCCGCATTGCCCCGTCAGGCTCGGAACACCCCGCAGTGCCCCAGGAACACCCCGCAGTGCCCCGTCAGACTGTGAACACCCCGCAGTGCCCCGTCAGACTCGGAACACCCCGCAGTGCCCCGTCAGACTGTGAACACCCCGCAGTGCCCCGTCAGACTCGGAACACCCCGCAGTGCCCCGTCAGACTGTGAACACCCCGCAGTGCCCCGTCAGACTGTGAACACCCCGCAGTGCCCCGTCAGGCTCTGATCACCCCGCAGTGCCCCATCAGACTGTGAACACCCCGCAGTGCCCCAGGAACACCCCGCAGTGCCCCGTCAGACTGTGAACACCCCGCAGTGTCCCGTCAGGCTCGGAACACCCCGCATTGCCCCGTCAGACTCGGAACACCCCGCATTGCCCCGTCAGCCTCCGAACACCCCGCAGTGCCCTGTCAGACTGTGAACACCCCGCAGTACCCCGTCAGGCTCGGAACACCCCGCATTGCCCCGTCAGACTCGGAACACCCCGCATTGCCCCGTCAGTCTCCGAACACCCCGCAGTGCCCCGTCAGTCTCCGAACACCCCGCATTGCCCCGTCAGACTCGGAACACTCCACAGTGTCTTGTCACACTCTAAACACTTCACAGTGCTTTTCCAGGCCCTCCTTTCTGCATTTTGATCCAGATTATTGGCTACCTCTGCACAGTCTGCTGGGTCCAGTCTTCACTGGATTGTGTAGGCACACTCAAACCCACTGAGGGTTTGATACCCATTGGTTCCCCTCACCTGCTTTAGCCTACTTGTCGAAGCAGTTTACCATGGTTTAGTGCTGTCACTTAGTGGGAGAAATGTGGCGTAGCAGAGCAGACTCGATGGGCCAAATGGCCTACTTCTGCTCCTTTGTCTTGTGATCATGACACTGAGGAAAGAAGCTTGTCACCCTTCCCACTCGACAGTGAAATCTGGTGTCGGAGATTAAAGAGAAAAATGAGAAATTTTTTCTGTGTTTTTTCCCCTGCATGCCCTTAGTCCTTCTCACACTTCTATTTCCCATCCAATGAGAGGGAATGGCGTTGGCTAACGTGGGAACTGACTGACTGCCTCACTCACTGCTGACGTTACAGTCGGCCCTCTAAACCGCGGGGGGTTGGTTCCGGGACCCCTCGCTGATACCAAAATTCACCGATGCTCAAGTCCCTTATTCAACCTGTATCAATGCGGTGGACCTTAGGACCCAGCGGAATCCCAGACCTTATTTAACCTGTCTCAGTGCAGTGGACATTAGGACCCGGCGCCAGAGCTCTGACTCCGCAGTGTTTCTGTTCACGAAAATAATCATGATCACGTTTGAAAATAAAGTGGAAATAATAAAGTGATCGGAAAGAGGTGAAACACCATCGGTCATTGAAAAAGCGTTAGGCTACAATCGATCAATGATCGAAATAATTTTAAAGGATAAAGTGAGAAAGGCCCTGCCCCGATGAAAGCTACAATTATTACTAAGCAACGCAGTGGTTTAATTATTGTGTTTTGGGGTTTTGCGTTTTTGATCCTCCACATCAACCCGGCACGGTGGAGAGAGCACTAGGGAGCCGTCTGTCCCGAGAACTTGCATTCCCAAGCCTGGCGCTGAAACATACGTTCTTAAGTGTTTTATATGCATAGAAGGTAAAATATATACTAAGACAAATGTTTGACTACCTGATGCTAAATAATACTGGATATACCTGTTCCAACTTACTTAGTAAGAGAACTTCCCATTTTTTTTCAATTCCAATGGATGATAACCCACGCACATCCTCCCGTATACTTTAAATCATATCTAGGTTACTTATAATACCTAATACAATGTTAATGACAAGAAAAAAAGTCTGTACATGCTCGAACAATTGCTGGAAGAGCACTTCCAGGTTTTCGCGATTGACAGTTGAATTTGCGCATACGGAATCCGCGGACAAGGAGGGCCGACTGTATTCACCACTCCCCATCCTTATTCACTGGCCTTTCTGCTCCCCTAGCGTTTACCCAAACAACCTGTAGGTTTAAAGAATATCTGGTAAGGGGGCGATACACCAAAAAAATCATTATGCCTTGTTGTGTTTGATAGGATCTCAGTGTTCTCAGCATTGATTTTACTGCATGCATTCTTTTAAAACCAGTAAATGTTCTTATAGCATTAGGTGATAAATGTACCCGTGTACATTAGAATAGTTTGGCACGTTATGAGCCTTTCAGCCCACGATAGCGTACACTGCCCAATCAGTCTGCTTTCAATATAAATAAAGCTGAAAAGGCACTGCATCAGTTTGAAGGAATGAATGAGAGGAAAAGTCGTCTGCATGCTCGTCGTCAATTCAGAAGGCAAGGAGACAGTTTCTGCTTTCTTTGTTGCAGAACTGCTATTGATGGCCACTGCATGTGTTGAGCATCAGGGTTTGAATGATACGCAGAAGAAGGGTTCAAAGCTGCTGCGGTGGATGCTGCTCTACTCAGTCCAGATGTCTTAGCGGAGTTTGTTCATAATTTTCTCTGAGCTGGCATCAGTCAAATAGCAACTTTTTCTCTTCTTAATGCCAGTCTCATAAGATCAAACAGCAATTCCCTGATGAAATTATTTCAACTTTGATTAATTGCCTGGAGGTATAAGTTCATCCTCTGGCTCATCTCTCCCTGTAAATAGTAAAAGTTGCTTGAGTTTCAGAGATTTTTTTAATATAATATCTTGATTAATTTTATCTAATGTGCTCATCACAAGCCTGCAATTAATACTTAGAAAAAGCTAATACAAAACATAAAGCTGAAATAAATATCAGAAAATTGTACAGGTCAATTGAAGAGAAAACAGTGATTATTGTGAACTGTGCAACAAAATAAAAAGCAGCTTTCTGCTGGAACTTTGGATAATTTCGTAAAAGGCAAGGCTTAAGGATATTGAGACCCTGTTGAAGAGGAAGGAGTTACATACCAAGTATAGAGAGCAAGGAACAAACAAGGCGCTAGAGGAATATCGGAAATGCAAGAGAATACTTGAGGGTTGAATGAAGTTGCTCTGGCAGACAAGGTGAAGGAGAATCCCAATCTACTGCAGGTGCACAAAGAGCAAAAGGATAGCAAGGACAGCATTCGGAGTTATTGTAGTGTACAGTTCATGATACTTTGGCTATTATTAAAGCACTTCTTCAGAGAGTATGGTGTAAAAGATGTGCGCAGTAGAAAGCCTTTGAATAGCAGTTTTATTTATGCCAACGCTTAAATATGTATTAACTATAAAAACTTTGGAAGTTGGGCTCTGCCATCAGTCTGGATAGGCATCTTTCCAAATGTATTTGATTAATTCCATGTCAGATTTGAATTTCCAAGACTTTGATCTGCCCCTAATGTCATGAAACTGTTATGGTTTGGTATATTTTGTCTGCTTAAAAAGTAATTCTGTTAAATGGCTAACCTTAAAGTGAATTCTTCTTCCTCCTTTTTGTAGGAAGGGTAAAGAAGTCCCTCAGACATTCAAGATGTTTTTCAGCAGTTCACAGGCTTTGAAGCACATCAATCTGTCGGGGACCAAACTTCCTCCAGATGCAGTCAAGTCAGTATTGGTTTCTTCTCTTTGATGGCCATTTCCTTCATGTAGGACAGGCATTGTGGAAGTGGGTCATTCAGCTCAACCAATCCACGTTTATGCATACCCCAGCCTTCCCTCATCTTTTCTCATCCATATATTTCTGTTCCCTTCTGTCTTGCATTTGTCCAGCCTCTCCTGGGTCCAATTATGTTCAATTCAACGGCTTGTGTGAAGGAAGGGGTGGAGACTTCAGGCTTCGATCTTTCTGTCATTCATTCTATGGGATTTCTTGTTTCATGGATGTCTGCAGAGAGTACAAATTTCAGGTTCTATTCTGTAGATGATCACTGATATTAAATGAATTTTGAACCTTCTGCCAGCAAGCAGTCATAGTGCATGTAAGTCCTTCAGCCCACCAAATGCATGCAGAGCACCAATTGCCCTTTTACACTAGCCTGCCAGCATCCCATTTCATTCTGAAATTTATTCGTGGTGAGAATGTGGGAGAATAAAAGAAAATGGGCTAAATGTAGGATTATTGTAAATGGTTGCTTAACGGGTAACTCGACTCAGTAGTTCAAAGTTTCTGCTTTCTATGGTTTCCGTCAGCTCCCTTCAGATTCTACCACTTTTGTACACACTAGGAGTAATTTTGTGTGGCCAATTAGCCTATTGACCTGCACACCTTTTAAATGTGGGGCTCATGAGGTCACGAGGCCAACATGCAAACTGCACAACTTCACCACTATGCCAACCCTCATTCTCAAGATTCTTTGGGTAAAGAAGTTTATTCTGAATTCTGTGTCAGAATTTTGGTGACATTGAGAGATACAGCAGCAAAATAAATCCTCCAGTACGCTGTGTTGTATTGTGTGCTTTACCATACTAATTCTACTTACCAGCAATATAAACACAGTCTAGATTGTTTCAAGTCATGATTAGAAATCGCCCATCTCTGCAATGTTGATCGTTCAAGTAAAAGGAACCAGGAAGGCAATGCTTATAGTTCAATTCAATTAGTTTTCCTGAGGCATTGGAAGTTTTTCACTTTTCATGAGCTGGAGTTTCAAGTGCTCATCTAGATATATTTTCAGTGTTAAAAATATCTCTGTTTCCTACTTCATCCATGCTTTGTAGAATCAGAGCATCTTCTGTGTGGAGAAAAGATAATTCTTCAGAACCCCTCTTAATCTCCTACCTCTTAAGCTTAAATCTTCTGGTTTCATACAGCCCTTTTACTGGGAAACGCTTCTACAAGGTAAACAAACCCACCCTATCCAGTCCCTTCTCATACTCGAAACACTCCACCCCAGGCAGCATCTCGAAGAATCTCCTCTGCACCCTATATCTAGTACCTCCATGTGCTTCCTGTAGTAGGATGATTAGAACTGCCCACAGAGTTCCTAAACAATGTATAATATAGTTGTACATAATCTCCTTGCCCTTATATTCTTTGGTCCATTTCAAGAAAGCAAGTATCCTTTATGCCACCTTAACCATCTTTTATATCTGTGCTGGAACTTTTTAGGGGTCCTTGGACTTGTACACCAAAATCTCTTCAATCTTTTTTATTTTGTTTATTTTTCCTTTTCTTTCAGAATCAGGTTTAATATCAGCTGCATATGCCATGAAATTTGCTGTTATGCGACAGCAGCACAATGCTATATGAAATAATAAATACTGTGAATTACAATTGGGTGGGTGGGTGTGGGGGTGGTGTGTGTGTGTGTGTTTGTAAAGTCTCTTTCAATCCCTTGCAGTGTCCTCCCAACCTAGACAATAATGCAGCCAATTAGAATGCTCTCCACAGTACCTCTGTAGAAATTTGCGAGTGTCTTTGGTGACAAACTAAATCTCCTCAAATTCCTAATGAAATATAGCTACCGACTGCATTCTTTGTAACTGCATCGATATGTTGTATCCAGATTAGGTTCTCTGAGATGTTGACACCCAGGAACTTGAAATTGCTCACTCTTTCTACTCCAAATCCCTCTATGAGGACTGGTGTGTGTTCCCTTGTCTTACCGTTTCAGAAGCTTACAGTCAGTTCTTTGGTCTTACTGACATTGAGTGCAAGGTTGTTGCTGTGACACCATTCAACTAGCCGACATATTTCACTCCTGTACGCTACCTCATCATCATCTGAAATTCTGCTAACGATAGTTGTGTTGTCTGCAAACTTATAGATGGCATTTGAGCTGTGCCTAGCCACACAGTCATGGGTGTAGAGAGAGTAGAGCAGTGGGCTGAGCACACACCCCTGAGCTGGGCCAGTTTTGATTGTCAGTGAGTACGTTATTTCTGATCCACACAGACTATGGCTTCCAGTTAGGAAGTCGAGGATCTAGTTGCAAAGGGAGGTACAAAGGCCCATGCTTTGGAGCTTTTCAGTCAGAACTGGAGGAATGATTGTATTAAATGCTGATCTGTAGTCAGTAAACAGCAGCCTTACATAAGTATTAATATTGTCCAAGTAATCCAAGGCCACATGAAGAGCCAACAAGATTGCAAACAGTGGATTCTGCCTGATGTGTTCTGTGTTTGAGTGCCTATTTTACCATTTCACACTGGCGTGCAAAGTCAAATGACCGGGGGCTTGGACTTTCGATTTTACTTCCTGATTTAATCCTGCTCTTGATTGCAAAGGATTACTGGGAATTGGAATTCTTCTCATTCCTTACGCACATCAATCATTGTTCAAACAGCATGATAACTCACTTCATTCTGCCCTAATGACGTTCTCTCTCAGTCTGTTTTAGAAAAGCACACCATTCTTATCAGTGTAATGATTGTTCTCTTCCATCTTGACTGCCAGTTTGTATTAAGTAGCATTAGTTTTGCGCTGCTGGTGTACTCCCAATGGCCCTCCCTCTAAGAATGTCCATCCTCATTTTATCTTGGTCCATCGTTCTTATTTACTCTGGCCACTGTCTTGGTCATTGCAGCTCCCAATAGTCGTGAGGTTTGATTTTCTGCACCTCCTCTGGTCCTGCAATGCACCCTAACTCTACCTTCCCATTCTTGTGTCATACTTTTAAACAATTTAAAGTATTCTTTGCTGTTAAAGTTCCTGAAAAAGATGGAAAACTGTGAAAAGGTGACGTGACAGAAGTGATGGAAATACATCCTTAGTGGCTGTTGTTAATGCACTTTATAATAGTGGTCATGTATTATTGTGTGTATTAAAATTCCCATAAATTCAGTCGAATTAAACTGACCAACCAGATTATCATGTGTAGCAACTAATGTTGAGTGTGTTTGAAACAAATAGCCGGGGACAAGGACTCTATACTTTCTCTTCTATTATCCCAAGGCAGGCATCCAGCATTTATATGAATGCAATTCTTTCTTTACAGAGCACTTCTACTAGGCCTTTCTTGCAATCCTCAACTGAAAGAAGTCTCTCTTGACCTTAGCAGTTGTGAGGTAAGAAGGAATAGTTTAGTTCTTTGAATTTGTTTGAAATTGAAATGGTGAAATGACTTGATTTACCTTTGTTTTTAATTTAGTTTTTTTGATTAAATATCGTCAATTATTTTTTGTTTATTGGACCACTGGAAAATGACACTGGGGAGGCCAGGAAATTACTGTGAAAGACACTAGCAATCTGCCGGAAGTTCAAGGAAGTCAGAGTGCAGAAGTGAGTGTAATTTCTGTTACCAGGGAGAAGGTGCTTAGAAAGCTGAAAGGTCTGAAGGTAGATATGTCACTTTACCAGATGGACTACACCCTAGGGTTCAATAAGAGGTGCCTGCGGGGTGGGGGGGCGGTGGGTTGGGATTGTGGAGGCATTAGTAATGATATTTCAAGAATCACTTGATTCTGGCATGGTCCTGGAGGACTGGAAAATTGTAAATGTCACTCCACTCTTCAAGGAGGGAGAGAGGCAGAAGAAAGAAAATTATAGGCCAGTTAGTCTGGCCTCAGGTTCAGAAAGTGTTCATGTCGATTATTAAGGATGAGGTCTCAGGGCATTTGGAGGCACATGATCTAATTGGCCGAAGTCGGCATGGTTTTTCTTAAGGGAAAATCTTGCCTGACAAATCTTTTGGAATTCTTTGAGGAAGTAGCAAGCAGGATAGACTTTACAAAGGAGAAGTTATGTACTTAGATTTTTGAAAGGCCTTTGATAACATGCCGCATATGAGGCCGCTTAACAAGTTAGAACTTATGGTATTACAGGAGAGGTTCTAACATGGATAGAGGATTGGCTGATTTGTTAGGAGAGAAACAGTGGGAATAAAGGGAGCCTTTTCTGGTTGGCTGCTGGTGATGATTAGTGGTGTTCCACAGAGGTCAATGTTGGTTCTGTTTATATGTCAGTAATTTGGATGATGGAATTGATGGCTTTGTGGCCAAGTTTGCAGATGATATGAAGACAGGTGGGGGGCAGGTAGTGTCGAGGAAGCAGGGAGTCTGCAGTAGAACTTAGGAAGATTAAGAGAATGGGCAAAGAAGGGGCAGATGGAATACAGTGTTGGGAAGTGTATGGTCATGCAGTTTGATGGAAGGAACAAAAGCAGAGACTACTTTCTAAACGGGCAGAGAATTCAAAGATCAGAGGTGCAAAGGGACTTGGGATTCCTTGTGCAGGATTCCCTCAAGGTTAACTTGCAGGTTGAATTGACTGTGAGGAAGACAAATGTAATGTTAGCATTCATTTTGAGAGGACTAGAATATAAAAGCAAGGATGTAGTGTTGAAAAGCTTAGATAGAGTGGATTTGGTGAGGATGTTTAGAGGGGACAGCCTCCGTAAAGGAAGGACATACATTTAAAACAGAGATGAGAAGGAATTTCTTTTGCCAGAGGGTGGTGAATCTGTGAAAGTTGTTAGCACAGGTAGCTGTGGAGGCCAGGTGATTGGGTGTATTTACAGGGGAGTCTAATAGTTTCTGGATTAGTCAGGGTGTGGAAGGTTATGGGGAGAAGGTAGCAGAATGGGGTTAGGAGGGAAAATGGATCAGCCATGATGAACTGGGGGAGCTGACTCGAAAGGCCAAATGGCCTAATTCTGCTCCTATCCCTTGTGGTCTTGTAATTTTGAGTTTTACTTGCCTTCAGGCCTTACTACCCTTGGGTACTGAACTATAAACCAAAGTTTATAAGATAAACACAATAGATTCTGTAGATACTAGAAATCCAGAGCAACATCCACAGAACGCTGGAGGAACCGACACCACCCTTGAGTTAGATAAGCTCAACCCTTCAAACTTTTTGCTTAGCTCACATCCTCAATTTGTCAGGAACAGTTCTCATGTGTCATACCAATTTCAGCTGTCAAAAATTTTTTAATTTTTAATTAATGTTGTTAATTTTTAAAAGTGCAGAAAACATTCAACGGGTTTAGCAACTTGTGCTGAAAGAGAAACAGTCTGAAACCCTTCATGACAATTCGTTCAATTTCTGGGCATGAAGCCTTAACTGCTTCTCTTTGCACCAGGTGTTGAATTATTCGGGTATTTTCTGGTTTTATTTCAGATTTCCACCATCTACAAATTTTCTTTCTGATTTTATTTATTGTTGATTAATAACCTTGTGATTATAATGTGATTAACAGCTTTGCTGCAAATGTGGTCGAGTATGTTAGTGAACCCTAATTCCTCAAGAGTTGTCGAGGAAGCATCATTCTTCATATTCAGGGGCCAACCTTTAATCTGCAGTATATTGTGTAATTTAGTCGATGAAATAAATTCAGCTGTTAGGAATGTGGCCTAGCATTCCCTTAAATCCCATGTCTCAAGAAGAAGTTCTGCGTAAAAACATGTTGATTTGTTATTGAAGTTACCTTGTTTCTGCATTTTCTCATTCATAGAATAATTGGGGGGAAAAAGTTGTATAACCAGGTCTTTTAAGGACCGTTTGTTTTTAACAATTTTCAAAGGCTAATGTGATGCAGAAGACAAGGATGCTGAACTCTCTGTGCTTTGATGCTTTTGCCTCCTCCAGCTTTGCACTGATATTTTCCATTCTTTCCCCCTCTACTGCTTTCCTTAGCTTGGTCACTGTGTAAGTACCCTCCCTGCTTTTTCACCTTTGTTGATCCAGTAAAATGGCTTCCTTACCCATCCATTAGAATTACCATTTGAACCACTTGACACAGGTACTTTGTGCAATAGTAACTCTGCTCCAGCAGTGTTCCGTAATGTGGGCATGTTTCATTTGATCAGACACTTGCCCGCTTAAAGAAAAAAATACTTGGTCTTCGGGTATCGATGACTGAAATATAAGGTACTGTATTCTTTTATATATTGAAAGGGATATGTTAGCAAAATTTTCATTGGAAGCTTCTGGTGATTTTAGTAATCATGTCAGTAATTAGAAGTTGAACTGTTCTTTGTATTTTAGTTGCAGCTTTGAAAATTGATGTATTTTCTTAACAATTGATTACTGAGGTTAAAGAAATGTAAAATGTTTCATATGAATTGGATGAAGCAGAGCTTTATAAGGATTTTGTACGTTCTCTTTGTGAATGCGTGGGTTTCCCCTCCCTCTGCTAAGGTCGTTGTAAATTGACCCGTGATTAGAGTTGGGTTAAATTGGGGGTGGCTTGAAGGACCTGCTCCAAGTTGTATCTGAATAACTAAATACGTGCTGCTTTTTGAGATGATTTTACATCACAATTGTAATTGAATATCTAATGGCATCATGAAATATTAGCATCTAAGATTAGAAACTCAAAACCACTGATGCAATTGAAGGAACAGTTAGAGCTACATTTGACACCAGTTTTGTTTTGAAAACATTTTAAGAAGGGATGCACCTAAATAAAGTTACTGACCTACACAGTTCCTGTGGCCAGTTTGGAATTTATCGAGTGATGAAGGGTGGAAATTGCTATCCATGTGTTGAGATTATATGTGATAGTAATTATTCTATGGAAGCAACCTTGCCATTCTTTTTAATTTAAGTTACTCATTAGTATATTCTTCAGGTTTTAATTACCACCTTTACGTTGGCCTCTTTCCTGAATGCTGCTTTGTACTGCTTTTGCATTGAATTTTGATTTGGTCTTATCAGCTCAAAGTTCTTAACTGATGTGATGAAATAATTCTACTCAAAATTCAAATGTTGCTGCCTTATTGGGTTGCATAATTTGGATCACTGGATGTCTGTTTCATCATGTTTCCAAGCACAGGAAAAAGAGCAGCTTAGTATGTTTTTTGAAAGAGTGACTATATTTGGTGTTCACCAATCTTGGTAATGAGCTTGCAGACATTTCGTCACCAGTTGAGGTGGCATCCTTAGTGCGCCATTGTTGGTGTTTCTCTCTGGGAGTGCTCACATTTATATCGACCACTCCCCCTTGCTTACTTCATCCTGATTGGCTACCCATTTAGTTGACCTTTGAATTCTATTGGCTCGCATTTCTTTGGCTCTTAACAGTTTGTGGATGGCATCTATTTCTATATGTTTGCTTATAGGGTTATCAGAAGAGAACCACACTTATAAGAATTCTCTGGCCTGCTTTTTGTTTGCCTGTGTTAGAACCTCCATGGTGTCCCAGTTATATAAACTCGAGCACTCCCAGAGAGAAACACCAACAACTGCGTACCAGGGATCTTACCGTGATTGGTGACGAAATGTCTGCAAGCTAATTGCCTAGCTCGGTAAACACCACAATATCGAGCGCCTCAACCCAAGCTACCAGTATTCACCACCATCCTAGAATGACAACGTGCCTCACCTCCTTTTAAAACCTACTATAGCCGATGTACTAGTTCAGATGGAATTTATAGCGTTTATTCATCTTTTATTTCATTGGATCTTTTTTAGTACTTGGTCTCTCAATGGCTTTTATGGAAAGCTTGGTTCAAAATGCCACAATGCTTAACTGCTTCTGTTGAATCGCAGTAGCCTTGAACATGTTAACTGTGATCAGTCTGTTCATAACCGTCTCTCAGCCTTGTGTCACAAAAACAGCCAGGCATCTTTAAAATAAAATAGAAACTACTGATCGTGTCTACTGAATATGGTTTTACCTACTGCCCACTAGCTGTACACCAAAATACGTACATAAAATGTTGTTAAGTTGTTGAAATCTCTGCATGGTATCTCATTTTTCTATTTATTCTAATTGACTTTTTCTTTATCAACAGCTAAGATCAGGTGGAGCTCAGATATTGGAAGGTTGTATTGCAGAAGTCCATAATATTTCAAAACTGGATATTTCAGACAACGGTGAGAAGGATTGTCTTTTTTACATTGAACCTCATCGTGTGTTTAATGGACGGTGGGAAGAATCAATGAGCAAATAATTGTATTCTTAAAGCCGCGTGGAATTTCACTAGAGTTAATTAATGGTAGGCATCGTTCATAACCTGTGGATGCATTTGCAAAGTGGTTTCCTGAGAAAACATACTTCATCTTTATATTAAACTGGATTTTCAGATGAATATTAATATAACATCCTGATTGACTACACTAATCTTTTCACACTTTTATTCTATTCCTGTTGTCAGACTCTTTCATCTTAAGAATTTTATTTTCCTGCTTGGGAAGGGGTTAAAATGACCACCACACTGATACTTAAAACTATGTTGTTGAGTAAAATATTACAAAGTTTGTACCTATAACATGAGTATCATTTGAGATTTTCTTCTGCAGCTTTTTGAGCAGAAGTTTGAAGAGATGTGGTTACAGTCGTCAGGCAATACGTTTAATTATATATGGTACTGCTTTTTGGGGTCCGCTTATCCTGCTGTTTTTTCTCTCTCAAAGACAATGACAGTGATCTGTCCTGCAAGTAATTGGACCAACTCATTTCCTTGGAAACATCGCACGGATGCTGCTATAGGTTAGGATGATGAGCCATTGATGGAAACATGGACACTGTCCCACTCTGCACTGATGCAGCCTGTAGTTTTACATTTCCAGTATTTTTATTTCAGATTTCCAGTATCTGCAGCTTTCATTTTGCTTTTTGAATGTTGCTGTTCAGGCAGGCTTAGGTTAAAGTTTTTCCATTGAATATTGAATGAAATACACTCATTTGGATGAGCCATGGAATTAATAATATGAGTGTTCCTTTTGATGCAAGGACTTCATAGATGTTGCTTCTTTTGCAATTGATAAGATCTGCACTTCTAAAATCCATTCTTTGTTCACATTTATTCCTGTGCTAATTGCTGGAGGTTTGTTCGGCTTATGACTCCTTTTGGTGGCACAATTCCAGGAACAGCAGCAGCTCTGTGCTTGAATGACCACTATAGGATAGTGAATGCTAGGCAAAGGTTCACAATAAAATGGAAGCGGGAGCAGATGCCAAGCACTTCAAATCCTCTCAAGGTTGATCTATGCTGGCCACAAAACTGCTTCTGAGCCATTTCCCCATAACCCTTGATTCCTTCATCTCTCAAATGTTTATTTATCTTTACGTTTGAAATATTTCTACAATCTAGCCACAGGGAATGAAACATTTGCATTAAACTTCCCACTTTGTATCTTTTGCCAACAAAGGAATCAAAGTACATTTATTATCAAAGTTGGCGTAAATTATACAGCCTTGAGATGAATCTCTTTACAGGCAGCCACAAAACAAGAAACCCCAAAAGAATCTAATTTAAAAAGAAGACCAACACCCAATGAGCAGAGAGAGAGAGAAAGAGAGAGAGAGGAGAAAACAAACAAGAAACTATCCAAGCAACAAAGCAAGCAACAGCGTTCTGAACAAAATGGTGTCCATAAACCCGAACGCCAGAGCAGGGCATAGTCTCAACGCCAATTAGAATGGAGTAAAACGTTATTGACCAGAACCTGCCCCGACACCGTGCCTTTTCAGACCATCAGGCCTGCCGTTTAACTTGTCCAAACCCCAGGTTTAATGTTAATGTTACTACTCTGATAATGCAAAGACCACTGTCCTACCCATCCTTCTGACTACCAGAGCTCTTTGTAGAAATTGCAGCTAGAAACCATCCATTCCAACATTTAGTGTATATAAATTGGCCTTGTTGCATAATGCAGTGCCATCTCTTCAAGCGTACTGTAATTCCATGCTAATGAATCTCTTTGCGAGATTATGCACAACCACCATTTGCAAATTTAGAAATACAAGTTTGTTCCTTAAAGGGAAATGTATCTTGCAGATTTCCAAATAATTTAACATTAGTCTAATTACAGAATGTTTTAACTTTCTCAATTTGCTTCTGAGTTGAATAACATGAAAATAACCCTTTTGAAGCTTTTAAGTATAAGATAAATAGCAAGATAAAGTGATTCATTCATAAGAAATATGGCTTAGAAAGTTATAAGACCATAAGATATAGAAACAGAAGTAGGCCACTTGGCCCATCGAGTCTGCTCTGCCTTTTCATCATGGCTGATCTATTTTCCCTCTGAGCCCCAGTCTCCTGCCTTCTCATTGTATCCCTTCATGGCTTGACTAATCAAGCGTCTATCAACCGTCTATCAACCTCTGCCTTAAATATACCATATGACTTGGTCTCCTCCACTGCCTGTTTCAACAAATTCCACAGATTCACCACTCTCTGGCTAAAGAAATTCCTCCCCATCTCTGTTCTGAAAGGAGACCCCTCTGTTCTGAGGCCTATTCCTCTGGTCTTCAACTCTGCCATCATAGGAAATATCCTCTCCATATTCACTCCACTGAGGCTTACAACATTTGAAAAGTTTCAGTGAGGTCACCCCTAATTCTTCTGAATTTCACTGAGTTCAGGCCCAAAGCCATCAGACCCTCCTCGTATGACAAACATTTCAATCCAGGAATCCTTTTTGTACACCTCCTTTGAGCCCTCTCCAGTTTCAGCACATCCTTTCTAAGATAAGGACTCCAATAACTGCTCACAATCCTCCAAGTAAGGCCTCACCAGTGCTTTATGAAGCCTCAACATTACATTCTTTTTTTAATATATCATTCCTCGTGAAATGAATGCTAACATGTCATTTGCCTTTCTCACCAGTGATTCATTGCAAATTAACCTTGAGGAAATTCTGCACAAGGACTCCCAGGTCCCTTTGCACCTCAGGTTTTTTTGAATTGTCTCTCCATTTAGAAAATAATCCATGCTTTTATTTCTTCTACCAAAGTGCATGACTTCCCAACACTGTATTTCATCTGCCTCTTCTTTGCCCATTCTCCTAATCCATCTAAGTCCTTCTGTAGCCTCTCTACTTCCTCAAAACTACATGCCCTTCTGTTTGCAAACTTAGCCACAAAGCCATCAATCACATTGTCCAAATCATTGACCTATAACATAAGTGAAGCGGTCCCAATGCAGACCCCTGTGGAACACCATGGTCACCAGCGGCCAACTGGAAAAGGCTCCCTTTATTCCCACTCTTTGCCTCCTACCATTCAGCCAGTGCTCTATCCATGCTAGTATCTATCCTGTTAAGCAGCCTCGTGTGTGGCACCTTGTCAAAGGCCTTCTGAAAATCCAAGTGCACAACATCCGCCAATTCTCCTTTGTCTATACTGATTGTGATTCTTCAAATAATTCCAACAGATTTTCCCTTGGGGCAACCATGCAGGCTACGGCCTATTATATCATGTGCCTTCAAGTACCCCAAAACCACTTACTTAACAATCAACTCCAATATCTCCCCAAACACTGAGGTCAGACGAACTGGCCTATAGTTTCCTTTCTTCTGTCTCGCGCCCTTAAGAGTGGAGTAATTTTGCAATCTCTTCAGTCGCCTCTTTCAGAACCTTGGGGTGTATACCAGCTGGTCCTGGTGACCTATCTACTTCAGACCTTTCAGTTTCTCAAGAACCTTTTCCTAGTAGGCCAACTTCACACACTTCTGCCTCCTAACACTCTTGACATAGAAAGGGATAACAAATACTGTATTCTTAGCTGCTCAGGTTCTGAAGCTGAATTAACTGCTGAGATCGAGTGTGAAATAGGCTCTTCCCTCTCTTAGAGCTGCGCTGCCCATGACCCGCCAATTTTCTTTCTTTATCAATCTTTTTTATTAATTAAATAAAATATATATATATAAACTGGTGGAGAATTATCACAAATATCTTTATCAATAACAGTTTGAATAAAAGGAAAAATAAACATTATCAAGATCAATGTATTAATCTAATAGTATATAATAAAGAGAAAGGTAATTGATTCTCCTCTTACCCATAAAAGGGGGAAAAAAAGATATAAAAACTTTTATAATTGACATATACAGGAAAAAAACCCACAAAACACAAAAAAAGAAAGAAAGAGGAACTGGGCAGCTCAAAGTGAGAGTGAAAGCCAAAAAAAAAACAAAGAGAAACTTTCTGATCAAATTCAAAACTTCAGAAAGGTAACTGGAAGGGCCATAAGTCAGAGCAAATGAAAATATTGAATAAAAGGTCGCCAAGTTTCCTCAAATTTAGAGGATGTATCAAATGTCTGACTTCTTATTTTCTCTAAACTTAAACAGGACATAATGGAGGTAAGCCAATGAATACCAGTAAGTAGATTAGAATCCTTCCATTTAAGCAAAATGGCTCTCCCAGGCAATAAAGTTGTAAAAGCTATCATCTGTTGAGCAAAAACAGGAATCTCCTGCTTCTGAAGGAAAGATCCCAAAAATTGCTGTAACTAAATTCAGTTGCAGATCCAAATTTAGAACCTTTGACAAAGTTTTGAAGACTTCTTTCCAAAAATTATTTAACTTGATATAAGACCAGAACATATGAGTTAAAGTAGCCACCTCAGTATTACATCTATCACAAATAGGATTAAATATTAGAAAAATTTGGGCTAATATGTCCTTTGACGTATATGCCCGATGCACTACCTTGAACTGTATCAAGGAGTGATGGGCACAAATAGAAGAGGTATTTACCAAATGAAAATTTTTATCCCTTTGATTATCTGAAAGTGACTTTCGAAACTCCAGTTCCCACGCATCTTTAATTTTATCATTAGATAACATACGCAAGTTCAATAACCATTTTTAAATTATAGCTATCAGACCTTTTTGAAAAGGTTTGACCTGAAAAAAAGTATCAATAATATTGAGTGAATAAGCCAAAGGAAAAGCTGACAGTAAATTACGTAGAAGATTCTTAATTTGTAAATATCTAAAAAAAAAGTCATATTTATCCACTAACTGAATGAAAGACATTACAGAATTACCCAAGAACAAATCTAAAAAAGTTACTATTCCTTTGGTTTTCCCAAATTGAAATAGTCTGATCAAAAATTGAAGCTTTAAAAAATATTTAAGATGGATTTTATTAGAAAGAACAAAGTTATTAAAGTCAAAGGATCTATGAAAATGAAACCAAATTCTTAATGTATGTTTAATTATAGGATTAAAATCTCGACTACTGATCTTAGAAAGCAAAAAAGGAAGAGGAGCTCCCAATAAAGAGGCCAAAGAATACCCCTTCACTGAGTTTTTCTCCAAATCTACCTATAAGGGACAATCATGTATATCTGAAAAATAAATCCAGAAAGCGATATAATGAATGTTAATTGCCCAGTAGTACAATCTAAAGTTTGGCAAAGCCATGCCACCATATTTTTTTAATTTCTGCAATAAAAGTTTACTCAATCTAGGATTTTCATTATTACAAATAAAAGATAAAATTTTAGAGTCGATCAAAATACAATTTAGGAACAAAAGAGGGGATTGCTTGGAATACATATAAAAAACTTCGGTGATACTATCATTTTAATAGCATTAATACAGCCAATTAATGATAATGTCATAGGAGACCATTTAGAAATTACTTGCTGTGTATACTCAATTCATGGAAGAAAGTTGGATTTATACAGGTTATTAAAATTTTTGTTAATTTTAATACCGAGATAAGTAAAGTTATTTTTAGCAATACTAAAAGGAAATTGATCATATTGATCAAAATAATTGTTAATAGGAAATAACCCACTTTTATGTAAATTTAATTTATATCCAGAAAATCTACTAAATTCAGAAAATATAGATAACAAAGCAGGAATCGATTTCTTAGGATCTGAAGTATAAACTAACAAGTCATCTGGATACAACCAAACCTTATGCACTTTATCTCCTCTCTTAATACCCAAAACCTCATTGGAGTCCCGAAGAGCAATAGCGAGAAGTTCTAGAGCTAATTTAAATAACAGCAGACTGAGAGGGCAACCCTGCCAGGTACCTCTGTATAACCTAAAATAAGAAGATTTTTGATTATTAGTTATAACTGCCACCAAAGGGGCTTGATAAATCAATTTAATCCAAGACATAAAGCATGGAGCAAAATTAAACCTTTATAAAACATGAAATAAATAGGGCCATTCCACCCTGTCAAAGGCTTTCTCTGAATCAAGAGAAACAATACATTCAAATTCTTTAGATGGAGAGGAATAAATGATATTCAGTAATCTCTGAATATTGAAATATGAATATCTATTCTTAATAAATCCAGTTTGATCCTTAGAAATAACTTAGGTAAAAAGTTCTCAAGCCTGTTAGCCAAAATCTTAGAAATAATTTTGGAATTGACATTTAATAAAGAAATTGATCTGTAAGAGGCACATTTAAATAAATATTTTCCTTTTTAAGGAATTAATGAAATTGATGCCTCATAAAAAGTTTTCAGGAGAGTCCCAGAAGATATAGATTCAGTGAAAATTTGGCATAGATGAGGTATAAGAATATCTGTAAATGTCTTTAAAAATTCTACCATAAATCCATCCGGTCCCAGAGCTTTACCTGATTGAAAAGAAAATATAACTCTTACTATTTCCTCTCAATTAATGGATGCATTTAAAGTATTCATATCTTGGGTAGAAATTTGAGGTATATTCAATTTTTGCAGAAATTCATTCATAGAAGTGGCATTGTCTGAAAAATCAGATTTATAAAGATTAGAGTAAAAGTCCAAAAAAACCTTATTAATTTCCTGAAAAAAACCTGACTCAGATGTTTCAGTTCTGTCAGATCTTCATACTTTCAAAATCTGCTTTCTAGCCATAGTTGCTTTGAGTTCAGCAGCTAACAGTTTACCTGATTTATCTCCATGTATATAAAATTGAGTTTTCGATTTTAAAAGTTGCTGCTCAATGGGATAAGTCAATAGCAAGTCATGCTGCGACTGAAGTTTCACCCTTTCCTTGTATAAATCATCAGTAGGTAATACTGAATAAACTTTATCTATTTCTTTAATCCTGTTAGTAATCACTAAAAGCTCCGCTTTAGATAAAAAGGAAAAATCTTTATCTTTAGGATGTAGAAATCTCCAAATATCTAACACATCATATTCTTTAAAAAAAGGAATTAATGCAGGACGCAGCCTTATTAGGAAGGCACGGATTGGTCGACGACCTATCAATCGAGGGATTGAGACAGCCACTAAAGTCACCGCTGTTATGAACCCTGTAACTGGGTGTCTTACCAGCAAAGATAGGAGTATCTGTTGAAGTCTGATGATACTATTTTTAACAGTATTTATTAGTAAAAATACACAAAAATAATATCAATGCAAATATACAGATAATATACGTCATCAATACTAAACCTAAAAGTGCGGGTATAATAATCATCAACAAGAAATAAGTTCTATCGTTGTCTAGGGGATAATGAATTGTCCGATGGAAATATAAAGCAGTCGTTGTTGATCACTGTGTGGCAATTGTTGGAGAGGGAGAGAGAGAGAAAGCAGTAACAGCTATTAACTTGCCGACTTTCCTTTTACGATCTGGATCCTTCGATTTGTTGCTGTTGTGGCTATTTACGTATGAACCCGCCGCATCCTTTAGCTAGACCGTTCCATGGTGGACTCGTCACCCAGGCAAGGGTGGACACACACACAAGCCCCACCGGTCTCGTAGCGTCTCTCCTGGTGCGTCTGAGGGGTGTTCCCCAGACCCTACTTTTATCCTCACTCACGGGGTCTCTGATGTCAATCAGGTTGGGATGATGCAATCCCTCAACCAGACCACTCTGGTTGCCCCCGAGGGGTTTCAATGACTAGTACAGAACTCAATACATGATTCCTTCTCCAAGAGACCTTATCAGTAATCAGTGGTTCCGTTCCGCTTTTGTTAGAAGGAGACATTCCACTTTTGTGCATTCCTGCGTTGTCAATAACATCTGCCTTTTCTGTTATCCTGCGTCTCTCTCTCTCATTACTGACATGATGTGTATCTCTCTCATTCCCTGGGTATCAGACCCGAAATAATAGCGATCTTGCGATTCTCAAAAAGGGGGGGGGGGTGGGCATTGGCAATTCTGTACCCTTCTGCTCATCAGAGTTGCTCCTCATTTGTAACACCTCCCATAATCAACTTATATTCATTTAACTTCGGCAGTACAGAAAATAACCTCTTAAAAAATTCAGGACTGTCTACATTAGGTGCTTACACACATACCAAAGCCACCTTTTGACCACGTAACAAACCAGTAACAATTAAGTATCTTCCAATTGAATCAGTGACAGTATTAAAACGTACAAAGGAGACTTTAAAATTAATAAAAATAGACACTCCTCTATTTTTTGAAATTGATGAAGAGTGATATTGAGAACCCTTCCAAAATTTAAAAGAACGATTTTCATCTTCCCTACAGATGTGGGTGTCTTGCGCAAAAATATCGGCTTGAACAATTTCTTAAAGACCTTTCTATGCTTAATAGGTTAACTCAAGCCATTCAAGTTCCAGGAAATTATATTAATTTTGTTAACATCCATATTGAGATTTTAATTTAAGGATTTATAGAAAGAATTAGTGCACTGAGACCAGCAGAACCCACAGGGAGGAACAAAATGGGTTTGATCAGAAAGAAAAAAAGCATGATTGACAAGGAAATCTCTCAGGACTGCCCAATCGAAAAAAAACCCTAAACTAATAGCCCCGCCCCTCCCCCAAAGCCAGAAAAAAAAACATCCAACAGAGGCAGATAGCATACTAACTACATCCCCTAAACCCTTGTCTCTAATAGGCAGACTTTTTTAAAAAAAAGTTATATACAAACACTACTGAGTGGAGACACAACATTAGATGTGTAGAAAAAGATCAAAAAATTCCAAGTATTATAATATTATGTCTAACAGAGGTTAAAACGTAGTTAATAGAGGCCATCTTAAATTCATTTAATTAACCTTGATCATATATCCAAAAAAGAAAAATCTAATCAAGTAATATGGTACGACTAATATTAAACTCTTACAGATCCTAAAAGAAAGCAGAAGGAAAAAAATAAAACCGCCAGACGATGTCTGGACCAACAAATAACGTAAATTAAACTTCCAACAATTGAGCTGTAAACGGCTCTCAACTAAAGATCGAATTGCTAGCACATAATTAACAACGATCATCTTAACTTCATTAAATAAAAATTGATCATATATTCAGATGAAAAAAAGATTCAAGCCAATAATATGTTGCGACTTATGTTAAATTCACACGTCTTAAAAAAACAAGAATCATAGCGATAGCTATACAAACGTAGAACATAGATTAAACTTTAAATGATTCAACTACATATGATTATCAGCTAAGGATTAAATGTTGAAGTTGCTTGCAGAACAATACTGGAGGAGTTGCTTATGTGATCGACTTAAACTCGTTGAGAAACTTCCTAGCTTCCTCAGGAGAATCAGGGCGTTTAGGACGAGCGTTAGGCAGAAAAATTATCAAATGGGTGGGATAGCGCAACGATGGGTGAAGATTTTTCCTATACAATTCTGCCATCACTTCTGTATATTTAATTCTTTCTGCATAAACTTCAGGGGCAAAATCTTCAACTATATAAAATTCCACATTGTTGTAAGTTAATTTCCCCCACTTCCTGGCATCTCGAAGAATTGCTTCTTTAGTAGCAAAAGAATGTAGACACAGAATCTCCGCTCATGGTTTCACCTCAACCAATGGCTTGTTGCAGGGAATTCGGTGCACCCTGTCTATTAACGGAGAGGTTTCAAGTATCTCACTGAGTATAACATACTCGTGAATAACTTTAATGGCTTACTGGTTTCCATATTTTCAGGCAAACCCAGTATACGTAAATTCATCCTTCAACTTCTACTTTCCAGATCGATCATTTTCTTCTTAATTCCTGATAGTTCCAATGAAACCTCAGCAATTTTCTTTTCCATTGTAGAAAACTTTAAACTCCTGCTCTTTAATCACTTGATGATTAAAGTGATTATTAAAGACCTTGTTGTCGTCCGATTTTATTAGTATCTATTTTAAGTGTTTGATACTGAGATTCTAGATTCCTCAAAGATTCTTGGATGGCAGATACAGTTTTTTCAAGCTTTTCATTAATTTATCAATTTATCAGTTTATCAATTTTAGAATCCACCATTCCAATTTTGGTATTAGTTCTTGCATCATTCTTTCAGGAGTATAGGTTTCTTCTACCTCCCTTGTAAATTCAGTTTGTTCAGTTTCAGAAACAATTTTGCCATGTCTTAATTCCTTTCCAGTTCAGATTCCAGCCATCGTAATTAAATCAAAAATCCTTCACTAAAAGTAGAGAATCTTTAAAGTTTAAACAAAAGTAGCAGTGGAAAGTAGGTTGTAAAAGGCTAGAGAAGAGCCAACAAGCTTCTTACTCCATGAGCTGCCCAGAAGGGTCTCAGCCCCACCGATTTTAACCCTAGTCTAATCATGGAACAATTTACAGTGACTGAGTAAGGTGCTAACTGCTATGTCTTTGGACTATGGGAGGAATCCAGAGCTCCTGGAGTAAACCCAGGCATTCATGGGGAGGATACCGGGATTGACCTCTGAACTCTGACATCTGAGCTGTAATAGCATCAAACTAACTGTTACGCTAGTGACATTGCCATGTTGAATTGTCACTTAATTGTCCAGTTCCAGCAAATCATAAGTGGTCTCCCTCTGACCTCGGAAGGCTTGGTAAGCATGAAGCATAGATGATTTATTTTTTTGCTGAGCTCCCACTGAATAATTGTAAAGTACGGATTGAAAAACTTTTCGAGAAGTACAGTTAAGAAACATCATTGTCTTACTGTCAGAGGCAGCATGTACTGTGGTTTCCACAACTGTGCGATAGTCCATTCTTCTCCTTTGTCTGGTACTTACCATCCTTCCCATAGATATCAGGAGGTGCTGGAGCCAGCTATGACACAATTTTAAAAGCAACTGTGACTTTGTGTTGCACTAGTACCTCTCTAAATGTTAACAGAATGATATTGAGCACTCCTGACCCAAGCTGCTATTACTTTATTGCCACAGTAGAAATGAGCTACATGTATATTTTTATTGAACTGGAAGCTCTGTTTAAATGCCATTGATGTGCCACTTTAAAGATTTAATGCTGCATTTATTAATGTAATTCATACAGAGTAGCTGATCCAAGATAGTTCAAGCATACCGAGACAAATTAATGATGAAATATTGGAGTTGCTGTCAGAATTTTTCAGATTTTATTCTAACAGAGAATTGCACTAAAGCACTAAGAATGGTGAACAATGCATTCCTGTTTATAAATGATTGATAAACCATGAGACGGTAAATGATATCAGGAGTATGAAAAATCTGAGAAAAGATAGGCCACATACTTGTGAACATTTAGTAAGTAACCTGCTGATCGACTTGCTGGTGATTACTAAAACCAGGTTATACTGGACAAATTGAGCAGTGGTTATATAAATTAATCGTAGAAAATGAGGTGCATTTGAACTTGTGCGAAGTATTTAGTGGAATTTGTATGAGGTTATTGTAGACAGGTTTCTGATAATGTACCAAATTTCTCTAGCAGATTGGAAAACTGTGACAGTCATGCCACTGAGGTCAGGCAGCTTAACGTCCGTAGTTCAGAAAATGCTTGAAGTTATCAGTAAGGATGAAATAGCAAAACATCTGGATAAATATGGTTCCATCAGACAGACTTAGCATGGATTCATGAAGGGCAGGTCTCGAAGGATGTAATGAGCATAGAAGACAGAGGGGAACAGGTGGACATTGTGCCCTTGGATTTCCAGAAGACATTCAATAAGGTGCCTATAATTAATCCATTAGATAAGAATGCACAGAGTTGGAGGCAATTTATTAGCATGGACAGAGGATTTGTTAATCAATAAAAGGCAGAGAATTGGGATAAATAAGTGTTTCTCTAGTTGGCAGTCAGTGATGAGCAGATTGCTGGAGGGGTCCATGCTGGGCTCTCAACTATTCACAATATGCATTAACAATTTGGAAGAGGGGACCAAGTGCAGCATATCTAAACTTGCTGATGAATGAGTGGAAAAGCAAGTTGTGCGGGGGATGTAGAGAGATTGAGTTGACAAGGGTTTGGCTTATGAAGTACAATGTTGGGTCATCCACAGAGAGGTCATCCAGTTTTGAATAACATTTAGATGATTAAATTACTTAGCAATGATTTTATTGGGGATTTTATCATGATTTTGATGGGCAAAATGGCCTTCTCCTGCTCTTTTTTTTAAATGTTCTTGTGTACATGGTGTAAGATCAAAAACCTAGTATAGTCAAACCCCATATTCCTAGAAAATAGTCCCTATTCCATAACCCATGTCCAGGGTAACGTAACACAGCAGAGACAGGCTATTTGGCCCATAATATTGTGCTGCACTAATTAAATCAGTAATCAAGTGCCCAACTAAACTGATATTATCTGCCTGCACAATGCCTGTATCCTATTTTCTGCAGTCATGTGCCTATCAAAAAAGCCTCTTAAATGCCCCTGTCATATTTGTCTCCTCCACCACCGGCACTAACAGTGTATCCAAAACCCCCAACACTGTGTGTGTGTGTGTGTGTGTGGACTTATGCCATCATCCCAGGGTTGTGGAGGAGTGCTGCTGAGTCTAGCAGCCCCATCTGCTCTTTCGACTAGGGTGAAGGGGTGCCACTATTTGAATTAAAGTAGGAGAGAACATGGAAGATTGGGAGCAGTGAGTTAGCTGCTGGGAGTTGCGTGTCTGGCGAGCTGTGCCTTTCTGGTGCCGACTATCTGGGTGCAATACTCGGAAAAAGTGACGCAACAGACTTTTAACATCGTAAATCAGCGAGTTGTTTGTTGCGTCTCCCCTCTCGCTGTGAAACGGGGACACCCTTATTAAGGAGAGGGAGAGCCTGTGGTATGTCAAATTAGGGGGTGAATGAGTAGTCTTTGGGGTACTGCAAGTCGATCTTTATTGATGCCTTGCTGCACTCTTGAGTGCTCAGTGGAGGTTGCCGATGCTTTTTTGCTCGGGGGGTTGTTGCCTTGTTGCCGCTTGTGTGTGGGAGGGGGAGCTTTGGAGTTCTAACATTTAACTGTCATTCATTCTTTGGGGCGCTCCTCTGTTTTTGTGGATGTTTGTGAAGAAAAAGAATTTCAGGATGGATGTTATGTACATTAAATGTACCTATTGAAACTTATTGACTTGTCCCACATTTGAGCTAATGTTCACTTGTCAACCATCAGCCAGCTGATCTGATCCACTGGTAGTAAATACCGGACAGAATGTGGGTCCGCTGTCCTGTTCCACTGGTTCATGGGAGCTTTCAGTGCGCACATTGGCCATCCTCACTACTGTAAGGAAAATATCTATTTGGCTGTAGTTCGGACAATTGCTGGGCAGCAGAGACAAGTCGACTTCACTCGGAGAGAAGCCAGCACCAGCATGCCATTGTATTCTGGCAGCACCTCTTTGCTGTGGTGGCTGTGTAGTCTGCTTTCCTTGCCAAGCAACCTCCTCAGTAGAGGCTACTCCATACTCTCACACAATGAGTAAAAATGCACTGTTGTATTTTTCTTGCCTCCCTCCCATACAGAGTCCCTGGACCTGTCAATCCTTTTGTTTAGGCACATTTTCTCCTGAACACACACAACAATTGATTGGATGACAGGTGATTACTATGCAGTACTCACCTTGAAAATGATGTAGTTTGCATCTAGAATGCTGAATTTTAATATTTACAGTTTATAAATCTTGTTTTGTACAGGTTTAGACTCTGACCTTGCCACACTCGTAGTGTGGATGAGCAAGAACAGATCTATTCGCCATCTAGCCTTGGGCAAAAACTTCAACAACATAAAGTCCAAGTAAGTAAATTTTATAGATCAACATCTAATTTAGAAAGCAACCTAATAAATGGTGTCCTGATTTTAAATAAATCAACTTGGTATATGTGACGGATACTTTGTTCTGCTACAGCAATAGTTCATGTGTGATTTTAGTCAGTCAGACGTCATAAATATGACACTCTGAATTCAAATCTAAGTTATTCATATGTCCAGTAGAACTCTGTTCATTCACTATCAGATTATAAGATCAATTTTATTTGTCAATTTGTCCTGCCACTTTAAAGAATGTTTAATTATTCTCCTACCCTGTCCCATCACCTCCATCTTTCTCTCACTCTTTCTCGCTCTCTCTCTCTCACTCACTGTCACTCATATATACACACACACACACACACACACACACGCGCTCTGTTATTGTTTAATACTCTAATAAGACCTACTTTTCCTACATTATTTTTATCCCAATACTTAGAAGCACTTTAGGAATATCCTTGATTTTACTTGTGAATTTTTTGTTATGTACCCTCTTTGCTTCCTATTTCCCTCTTACTTTTTACCCTAACACTTCCTGACCTATGCTCTGTTTCTTCCCAGGCACTTGCTATTTGCCATTTTATTTTGGCTTATTCCTATTCCCGTGTTTATTTTCCTTAATATTCATGGGGAATTAAATTTGGAATTGCCTTCTTTCGGGTTTGTATTTGATCTAAAAAGTCACCATCTCCTCTCGTGCCTCTACTGCTTTAACTCCAATTTACCTTCAGCTAGATTTATTCCAAACCAGTTTTGTTAAATCACATCTCAACCAGGTGAAGTGGCCTTCCCCTTTTATATTCATGATCCACCTTTCTCCAGTTCCTTCAGGATCTTATTTTTTATGTATTGCAGTCGCAAAACAAGAAATTTCACGGTATATGTTAGTGATAATAAACCTGATTCTGAATTATGCATGATTTAAAGAATCATGATCGCTGTATCTCAATCTTTTTTCCACTAGCTTTCCACTCATTTGCTATTTTGTTGGCTCTGCTACCTGCTAATAATAAAAAATCTATTTAATGCAATTCAAGAATTCTGCAACTTTTATGCACCCTATAACATATTATTTTCCAAGTTTATACTTGGGTTGTTGAAATCCTGTACTGTTGCAGGGTTTTTTTGTATTTTAAAGTCATAGACCACAGTAACGTTAACCTACTGTACGGCCCAATGGTTTGCACGACCACCAACCACCTACTTACATAATCCTACTTTCATCTCATTTTATTCCCCTTAAGTTCCCATTAACTTTCCCAGATCTATCACTCACTTACATATGTAACCCCCTGGGTCACCTCAGGCTTGATCAGCTCGTTCTCGTCCAGGGGGAGCAGCCTTCGGCCCCGCCAAACTGGGTAATCAGCTGGTGTGGATGCTGTGTGATGTCCCTGCCTCACCCAAAAACAGACAGTACACCATAAGCGATTAAATGAGTACAATTTATAAAGATTACTATAACTAAGTGATTAATAACGATACAGTATATATGAAGAGAAAAAATAAAGAAAAGACGCCAAACTTATCAAAGTCCAAACCACTTCGTGCACAGCCGTTGGAGCTCAATTACTGAAGTCTTCTGGCCACCATTCGATCCCCTCCAAACTCCTCGACTCGCAGCTCAGGACCCTCCGAGTGGTCAACCAAGCACATCTAGCTTCATCCCCCCTCCTCGGACTACCTCCGGGCCTCGGACCCCCGCTTGGGGTCCGTTCCTCGCCCAGCTTACAGCATTGCGTCCTCTCTCTCAACCCCCTCGCGCCGATCTGCCCAAAAGCCCGTCAACAAAAGCTTACAGACTCAGAAGAAAGAACAACATTAATCCCCATTTGGTTTACAAAGGAATACAATTCTCGTTCTCAGTAAATTTTAACCCAAACAAGCTTCCAGCACTCTCTCGCAACAAAGAAGCATTCCTGCTTTTAACAAGACAAAGAAGCCCTTTTTATTACATACACAGTAACAAAGAAAAAAAGAAGAAACCCCCGTTACACATAGTAGGAGCAATGTGCGGAGGCTTACAGAGAATCGTGCTGGACACGGAGATGTCAGGGCACTACGCATCCAGCATATGATTCTCCGTAACTTCTGCCATCTCCAACGGGATCCCACCACCAACCACATCTTTCCCTTTCCCTCACTTTCTGCTTTCTGTAGGGACTCCCTTGTCCATCATGCCTCCCCACTGATCTCCTTACTGGTACTTACACTTGCAAGTGAACAAGTGCCACACCAGCTCCCGAGCTACCACTCAGGGTCCCAAACGGTCCTACTAGGGGAGACGACTCTTCTGTGAGTCTGTTAGGGTCATCTACTGTATCCAGTGCTCCTAGCGTTGGCTTCTGTATATCAGTGAGTCCCGATGGAGATTGGGAGACTGCTTCGCCAAGCGCCTATGCTCTGCCTACTGGAAAAAGTGTCATCACCTGGTGGCCACCCATTTCAATTCTATTCCCTATTCCCACTCTAACATGTCAGTTCATGGTTCTATTGCTGCGATGAAGCCACACCTCTGGTCCTCCTCCCCCTTCCCTTTTCTCCCACGGCCTTCTGTCCTCTCCTATCAAATTCCCCCTTCTCCAGCCTTTTATCTCTTTCACCAATCGACTTCCCAGCTCTTTACTTAACCCCTCCCCTCCCGGGTTTCACCTATCATCTACTAACTTGAACCTCTTCCTCTCCTCCCCCTACCTCTCACTCTGACTTCTAACCTCTATTTTCAGTCCTGATGAAGGGTCTTGGCCTGAATCGTTGACAGATGCTGCCTGGCCTTCTGAGTCTCTCCAGCATTTTGGTGTGTTGCTTACAATAAAGGTCACTTTTCCGTAAACCCCGCACACGTCACTGACAAGGAAACGTATCCAGTGCTATAGTTGGTTCCCTCAGCATGAAGAATAGGGGAGTAGAGAAAATATTAAAATAGATGCTGACTACAAACTCTGGTATGGTAAACATGATGTATTCAAACTCTGATGCTAATAGCTCCTCACATAAGGATGTTTGTTTTTCAGGAATCTCGGACCTGTGCTTGATAATATTGTACAAATGATTCAGGATGAAGAATCAGTAAGTCTTTAAGTACTGATGTTTGATTTAGGGTCCAGTAGCACAGTAATCTAATTTATATAACAGGTAAGAATGCTGGAAATAGAGAGAAACAGTGCATTTTTATCAGAAAGGGGACTGAAATATCAGAGAGAGTTTTGTAGGTCTGGACTTTACTAAGTACAGGTGGTATCGGAAAACCTACCAGAGTGCTGGAAGAATGTATCTGGTTCACTGTCAACTTTCCAGGGAAGAGATCTGCCAGTTATCCTGCCTGGCTTGTATGCAACTCCAGGCCCAGTGTTAAGATCGACTCCATGTTGGGGCAGTGAGAAATGCTGGCATCATCAACAATGCTCCATCAGATGGGAAGGTAACCTCCTGATTTCATCTGAAGACGTATCTTTCTAATATAACGTCATAAACAAGTTGCGCAAGCTGAAATCTTTCTGGCAGTGCCTGAGCGGTTACTAGTAGTTTCCTAAAAGTCCCATATTTTTGTTCTTGATGGTTATCTCATTATTGTTTTGAAAATTAATTAGAATGTAATGAGACTGAGGTTAGTGTTCCAATATAATGAAGTATGGTCTGTGGACTGATAAGTTATCCCTGGCAATAAGTATTAACCTGCATATATCACAGAGGTACAAAATGCAGAATCCAGGTTTTCTTCCCGACTATGAAAGAGCGTTATGTTTTCAGTTACAGCCTTTCTCTCTTAGAGGCCAATTTCAGATTCTATTTTCTTTTTGGATTGTCCTTAGATTTATGTTAAACTAACCTGTGTCTCCATCAGCGTCATTGGGAATAATGGTCGGGAACTTGGGGTGATGTTGGCCAGGTTCATGGGCTACAGCCAGTTGGCAGGAGTTGCTGGTGACCTTTGTCTTGTTTGTGGGGTATTAACCCAAACCAGTCTGATGCTTTTGGTTGGGGTATTGGGGTGCTGGATTGGTGGTAAGGGGGTGATCAGTGCCAGGTTTGTGTGGAACTGGCTGGCAGCAGTTGTCCCAGGAGTGCTCAGTGACGACTGAACATGGGACAGTTTTTCCCCACCGAGAGAGCGTGGCACGGAGAATAGTAGCACCTCAGTATTATTGACATGGAGCACTCACGGGTGAATCTGCCCTGGAAGTAACCATTGGATTTTCCAGAGTGATATAATTTGACCCTGAAGTGAATCTAATTGTAATTCCTCTCTTGGGGAAAGAAAAATCAATTTTCAAATTCACTTTGCTGAATAAAAAGGAGAGCACTATCCTCCCTAATTTATAAATCGCCCTTCTTAACTAATACTGGGCACAGAGGAAGGTATGAACTGCTTCTTTATGAATTCATAGGCACGGAGCTCAGTAGCAGCGGAGGAACTGAGAGTGTTTAATTTCTTGGCCATTTAAGGCCAGAATGCTTGGATCTGATAGCTGGAGGTGCAGATTAGTACAAGATGGAAGTTGAGGCAGTGGATCTGACACAATTGCAGTGAATCTTGCCACCAGCAGCGTGATGTGGGTAGGAGAGATCCCGTTGAAAGTTTAACCAATTAAAATAAGCACCATTAACAATTGTGTTGTCTGCACAGCATTCTTTACATAAAGAGCATGAAATAGGGAGGGAGGAAGAAAGGGAATCTGGATAAAGTCATCTAAACCAATTCATTACTTTTTTCTTTAAATCAAAATGATTCGGAACTAAAAAATTGTCACTTACAAAATGAGAACATTTGGAAATCCCTTGGTGTAGTAACCATGAATGTCTACTAGGATGTGTAGATTGAGAGATACCGATGTCAATATTTGAACCAAGTACCTGCGCGACTCCCTTGTCCATTTGTCCCTCCCCACTGATCTCCCTCCTAGCACTTATCTTTGCAAGTGGAACAAGTGCTACACCTGCCCCTACACCTCCTCCCTCACTACCATTCAGAGCCCTAAACACTCCTTCCAGGTGAGGCAACACTTCACCTGTAAGTCTGTTGGGGTCATTTACAGTGTCCAGTGCTCTTGGTGTGGCCTCCTGTACATTGGTGAGACCCGACGAAGATAGGGGGACTGCTTCACCGAGCATCTATGTTCTGTCTGACAGATAAAACGGGATCTCCCAGTGGCCATCCATTTTAATTCCACTTCCCATTCCCACTCCGATATGTCCATCCATGGCTGCCTCCACTGTCATGATGAGGACAAAGTGACTCTGGAATTTGAAACAGTTTGAGATTGAATGCAAGAGGCTTGAGAGAGGATAATATTTAAATATAAAAGCATGAACAAAGCAGTGATAATTGGGTTTTTTAGGCTTGATGTAAAACTAGAGTGAAGTTTGTAATTAACTGAGCTTTGGCATTTCAGAGAAATAGGTGTGTGAACTTAAATTCACGGTTGTGGCTTAAGTGAATATCTGGTTAACAAATGCACAAGAAATAGAATAGTACATCCACGTTAATTTTCAGAGGTTTCATTTCATTACTGGCAGGAGAAATTCTGTTAAGTATTGTTACCTTGGTAATGTGACCAGGTGCCGTTAAGTAAATTGAATAGAGTTCAATGTAAATTGTTTGCAGTGGGCACCCCGTTTCAAACATTCAAGGAGCATGCAATTTGATTTTTATTTCATAGTTCTAAGCTAAGATAATTAGCATTCTACTGGATTTTTTAAATGGCGTGTAGTATAGTGATTTAGAAACTTCTTAAAAAGCATAGTGTCAATATTTTGTTCAATCATTGTGGCTCTGTCTGCTACCAGTAGTTCTGAATTATAAGATGCACCCACTTCCACCCCTCCACTGCACCTCTGTGACATGACCCAAACTCCAAAGTTTTGAAGAAGACTACATTGGAGATAGTGTATGAGTCAGAAGTGGGGAACTTTCTTTGTAGTCCCTATTGCCCCAGGGCAAAGTGCATAATGAACAGGGGAGAAGAAGGAGATTTTCTGGGAGTAATAATCCTATAGTATAGTATAGTAATATAGTGGCTTTATTTCATTAGGAGTTTGAGGAGATTTGATGTGTCACTGAAGACACAAATTTCTACAGATGTAGCATGGAGAGGAAAGCACTATGGGTAGTAGAAGAAGGCAGAATCATGAGAGAGGTGATAGGCAGCTAGAAGAGGAGGCAGAGTGAAGGTGGGATGTGGGAAGGGAGGGGGAGGGAATTACCGGAAGTTGGAGAATTCGATGTTCATGCCAAGGGGCTGGAGACTACCCAGATGGTATATGAGGTGTTGCTCCTTCAACCTGAGTTTGGCCTCATCATGGCAGTAGAGGAGGCCATGTATGGACATATACAAATGGGAATGTGAAGCAGAGTTGAAGTGAGTGGCAACCGGGAGATGAAATGGTTTCTGAACAAGCTAGTGAAACAGAATGCTGGAAATACTCGCAGGTCAGGCAGCATGGAATGAGAATTCGTCAGTGACTTGTTATTAAAGTTTTCAGGAGCAAGTCTCTTTATTTGCATGATCTTATTTTCTAATAATGTGCAGAATATTTTTAAGAATGTTTTAAACATGTGTTTATTCTTAACCTTAATTGATTTTGAACAAGATATGGAAAACACATATGAGGAATATTCAGTAGTCTCTCCTATAAATCCTAATGTGCATACCTATCAAACTAATTCTGTTTATTGGAATAGTTATTGATAAAGCAAAATATTTAAATTTGTGCAAAGGTACCAACTAACACAACCAAATGAGCAAATACAGTAGGTCAGGCATTTTGGAGCACCCTGACAAGTATTGCCAGAACTAACAATGGAATGACATGTACAGAAGATATTTAATAAATTACAGATTAATAGAAACATAAGTTTATGGTCCACATCAGGTGAAAAAGATGGAGTCTATTCCTATTTCCCAGCCTTGCAGTTTAGGTCATAAGTGCTGAACCACTTACCTTTTAAATGTGACGGACTTTAACAAAGAGTAATACAGCACAGGAATACACCTTTGGTCCACATTGTTGTGCTGAACTAACTAAATTAGTGATCAAATTCTCAACTAAACTAATCACTTGTGCCTACACAATATCCATATCTTTCTATTCCGAGCACTCTCATGTGCCTGTCTAGAAGCTTCTTGAAGACCATTATCTTATTTGTCTCCACCGTCAACCCAGGTAGTGCATTCCAAGCACCCACCACTCTCTGTGCCCTGCGTACAGCATCTCCTCTCACCTTAAATGCCTGCTCTCTGGTATTAGACATTTTAACTCTGGTAGAAAGATAACTGTTGACTATTCTATCCATGCATCTCAGCCTTAAAACTTCTATAAGACCTTCCCTCAGCTTCTCCTATTCCAGATTAAACAACCCAAGTCTGTCTAACTATTCTTACAGCATATGCCCTCTAATCCAGGCAGCGTCCTGGTAAAGCTCTTCTGCACCCACTCCAAAGCCTGGACACCCTTCCAAAAATGTGGCATAAGCAGAGTTCCATAAAGCTGCAGCATTACTTCCTGACCCTTGAACTCGGTTGCTGGACCAATAAAGATAGGCATGCCCTGTGCCTTCCTTACTATCCTACCAAACTTTGTAGCCACTTACAGGGAGCTATGGACTTGGACCCAAGAAACTTATGCAAATCATTTCTGTTAAGCCCTACTCCCCGGCCTTTTTCCCATAACCTTTAATGCCATGTCCAATCAAGAACCTATCAAACTCTGTCTTAAGTAAACCCAACAACCTGGCCTTGACAGCAGCCTGTGCTAATAATTTCCAAAAAATTCACCACCCTCTGGCTAAAGAAATTCCTCTGCATCTCTGTTTTAAATGTTCACCCCTCTATCCTGAGGCTCTGCCTTCTTGTTCTGGACTCCCCCACCACAGTAAATATCCTTTCCATATCTTCACTGTCTAACCTTTTCAACATTCAAAAGGTTTCAATGAGATCCCCCCCTAATCCTTCTAAATTCTAGCGAGTACAGACCCAGAGTTAACAAACATTTCTCGTATGATAACCCTTTCATTCCTGGAATCATCCTTGTGAACCTCCTCTGAACCCTCTCCAGTGCCAGCACATCATTTCTTAGATGAGGAGCCCAAAACTCTTCACAATATTTAAGGTGAGGCCTCACCAGGGCCTTAGAAAGCCTCAGTGTCACTGTCTGGATAGAAATAAGCTGCAGAAAGTTGTAAACTTAGTCAGCTTCATCATGGACACTAGCCTCCGTAGTATCCAGGACATCTTCAAGGACCCGCAGAAAGGTGGCACTCATCATTAAAGACCCCATCACCCATCAGGAAAGAGGTACAGGAGCCTGAAGGCGCTCACTTAACGAACATTAAGCCCATGAACACTATTTCACTACTTTTTAATTTTTTTTCATTACTTAATTTAACTGTTCAATATTTATGCTTAATGTAATTCACATTTTTCTACTATTATGTAGTATGTTGTACAGCAGTATATTGGACTGCTGCTGCAAAACAACAGATTTCACGACATACGCCGGTGATATTAAAACCTGATTCAGAATCTAAAGCTCAGTCGGGAACTGAGATTTTGATTTCCTGTCTAATCTTTTTTAACTGCTACAGCCATAACTGCAAACTCAAAGCAAAGCAATGGTATCTTTATCATGTCATGCTCAGTAAAGACTGGAGGAGGTGGTGGTGCATTTTGCTGTCCGTTGGAGCTCGGATGTCAGCAGATCAAGATGAGCATGCATCTTCACCAAGTTTGAACGACTACCATTGATATTAGGTTTATTGTTCTGAATGCCCCATTGCCAAGTTTGAATCATACTAGAAATAAAGGATTTAGTGTCCTTCAATCTCCACTTGCTGAGTGACCAAAAGCCACAAACAAGGGCCTGGTACCATGGTAACGGTCATTAGTTTGCTTTGCCCTTTGCACTCAGACCACCAGGGCAAGTCGAAGGGCAGCAACCAAATGAGGAGACTTTCCTTCGATGGCGGTGGTGTCATGCTGCTCAGCATGCATACAGACGTACTCCCAGTTGAAATGCAGTACTGCAGACAGAGTGCTGGTCATAGTCGGGCTAAAGGTGTGCGTGCTGGACAACTGTGTCAGGAGGAGAGAACAATGCTGACCAAGTTTATGTGACTTGCAGTTTAGGAGCATTGATTACCCCAGTGATTTTTGTATTGTGTAACATTATGTAATAAGCAGAAGTAAGGCACTTTCAAGCAGGTGGCAAGCAAGGCAAGAAATCAGTTAACTGCAATTGTACAGTACTTCAGTCAGGCCCTGCATAGTTATACACCTTGGGTTTGGGTACGGATACAGCTACCAATGGTAGGGGCGCACCAGGCGCAGGAGATGCCTACCATTACCTCCAGTGCAAAATAAACTCTTTTTAAAGGGTTAAGTATACTATCTCGAGCATGGAGGCCATGTTTACATTTGAGTTAATTGGGCAGGTTGCACAATTCGCGTGCTGAAAATTGGACTCTGTAGATAGACGCCATTTCCAAGCAGTGTCATGAGGAAATTAAAAAAAAACATGCAGTCTGAGACGTAAATTCAAGGGTATATTCCAGAAATTAAGAAGGTGACATTGCCACTAATCCTCATGGCTCAAAGTTGAGAAGGTCACTGAATATCAATGGCGGGAAAAGACGCATCCAGAAGATAACCATTCAGGCAGCATGCAGACGCATCTGTGGGTCTTTGCATTGGCATCCCCAGCCATCTCAGAACATATAGTAAACACAAAGTACACTGCAGATACTGTGGTCAAATCATTAATGTCCTGACAAAGGGGCTTGGCCTGAAACGTTGACTGCTCATTTCAACGGATGCTGCCCGACCTGCTGAGTTCAGCCAGCTTGTTTGTACGTATTGATCAGAACATATAGAACTGGAATGGAAGGAATGCTGCCTCATTCCCAAGAGACTGTGTAAGAAGTAGCAGCTTGCTTACCCGTGCAGAACTACTGGAGTATTTATAGTTAAAAAAAAAATAACTCCTGTCAAAAAATGGAGGAATGTACATTCATATTTATCATTTTTTCATGCAATTTAATCATTTGAAGCACTGAAACGAGATTTCTTAGTGTGTAAGGACTTGAACTCAGACCAGAAACTAATTGATTTTTGACTTTGTTCAGTATCATTTATCCTAAATTGTGTGCTTTTGTGTAATTCCATACACTGCTAATTAATTGGAAAAAAATCAATAAAATTTGCCAGAAACAAAATATTAAGGATAAAATCTTGTTGAATTATTGTGTAAAAGGAGAAGGTTGATTTAATCTAATACGTTTCCTTTCATCCTTTGCAGCCCTTAGAATCTCTGTCCCTTGCCGATTCGAAGCTTAAGACTGATTTAACGATAATAATTAATGCTTTGGGAAGCAATTCTTCATTAACCAAGGTGGACATTAGTGGGAACGGGATGGGAGATATTGGTGCTAAGATGCTGGGGAAGGCGCTACAGATCAACACAAAGCTCAGGTAAAAATTTGAGACTGCAAATGATTTTTCTCCAGAAATAATTCTGTCGCATGGGTTTAGTTTGCTTTAAGGTGCTGATTTCTAATTTGATAATCTGCAAGAGTATTGTCATAATGAGGAGGGAGTGATAACAGCCAATGCAGAGACAATAAGAACCAGCCTCTAAATCAGCTCAGAGCCTGCTGGTGAGCTTCTGCGGGGACTGTTTAAATCATCGGCTTCAGGGAAGGGGGCAAATCCTGTAATATTTAGCGGTGAACATTGCAGGTTGATTGAGAAACACCAAGGGACATCAGCTGGAACAAATTAAAATCACAGCTGATGTAATTTAAACAGTTATTATTTGCATTCTGTCTCTCTGGAACAAGATTTTATGAGTTCTCGGTATGTATAAATATGCTATATTGAAAAGTGGCTATTCTCTTTTAACAGGACGGTAATTTGGGACAAGAATAACATAACCGCACAGGGCTTCCAGGATATAGCTGTGGCCTTGGAAAAGTAGGTAACATATGCAGGTTCTTTCTCTTCAGCATGTAAACACATAATTGTGACTAATTGGTAGTTCATCTATCCAACATAACAGTTAATGTATCATTTGGTTTGTTATGCTGGGGATTGTTCCTGTCTCTTGAAACAGTGCTTCTTTTATTGTAATCCAGAGATGTAGCATAATAACGCAGGGCAGCAAGTTCAAATCATGCAGCGTAATCAAAAATAAAATTCAGTAAATCAGGAACTGTTAGATCAATAGGTTTGTAGTAACAATGATTGGATTGCTGCAAACATTCAGCTGCTTCATGAATGCATTTAAGGTAGGTTCTCTTACATGTGCTATCCCTAACTCTTACTGTGTGATTGATCCTCGAGACATGAGATGCAGGAAGACAGCAGAGCTCCACTCTCAGATGAGCTCAGTGCCTTCTCTGCTCTCTTCGACCACCAGAACGGGAACCATCACATTTCCCATGTCTCCCAGTGATCCTTTGGTCTCAGTTTCTGAAGATGACGTGCGTTCAAGAGGGTGAATTCAAGGAAGGCACCCGATCCGGGCAGAGTACCTGGCCAAGTACTGAAGACCTGTGCTGAGCAGCTGTCTGGTGTGTTCATGACTCTCTTTAACCTTTTGCTCTGGCAGTGTGTGGCACCCACCTGCTTCAAGCAGGCTTCAATTTTACCGGTGCCCAGGAAGATTGTGGTAACTTGCCTCAATGACTATCACCCGGTGGCACTTACATCCACAGCGATGAAGTGTTTTGAGAGGCTGCTGTTGAAACATATCAGCTCCTGTCTGAGTGGTGACTTGGATCTGCTCCAATTTGCCTACTTAAGCAACAGGTCCACAGCAGATGTCAACTCATTGACTCTTCGCACAACCTTGGAACATCTGAACAGCAAAGATGCATACATCGGGATGCTTTTTATCCATTACAGCTCAGCATTTAACACCATCATCTCCTCAAAACTAATCAGTAAACTCCAAGTTCTGGGCCACAGTACCCTGTTGTGCAATTGGATCCTGGATTTCCTCACTTACAGACCCCAGTCAGTTCAGATTGGCAAATCATCTCTGTCAGCACAGGTGCACCACAGGAATGTGTGTTTAGCCCCCTGCTCTGCTCGCTTTACACCCACGATTGTGTAGCTAAATAGAGCTCCCACACCATATACAAGTTTGCTGATGACACCACTGTTGTGAGCCATATCAAAGGTGCTGATGAATCAGCTTACAGGAGGCAGATTGAAAATTTGGCTCAATGGTGTCATAACAATAACCTCTCACTCAATATCAGCAAGACCAAGGAACTGATTGTAGACCTCAAGAGAAGGTCAAGAAGACCAGTACAATTTATGTTATTGGGAGAAATGGAAAATTCTTACAGTTCACTGGAGTTGCATATCTGCTTTAAAATCCCACTGGATTATCCTCAGAATATAGTGACTGTGAACAGCAGCCTTGAATGATTAAAGTCTTAGTCCAATGATGTATTGAGTAGGAATCTGACATTCGAGCCATATTAATAGATCAGGATGGAGCATGACTTGTGGGGTATCCTGCAGGTTGTTTGAGCAATGTTGAAGCTGTACACATGAAACCATTACCTTTTTCCCCTCATAGTTAGCACCGGTTGTGGGATATGCTGGTGAAGTAGCTTAGCCGAGTACTTCGACTATTGTCATCTTCTTAGTCCCTCAGGATGAAGAATGACTTCAGGTAGATAATTCTGCTGTATTTTCCACAGGCTGCAGCTGTATTAATGAATCATTATTAGTCATTGTATTTGTTCTACCCACTGTACTTCTCCACCTTATCTGCTGCCTAGTTTAACTTGTTTTCTCTTTTAGTTCTGATGACCAATGTGAATTATTCTTCATTCTCTTTTTAGCTTTAACATAGCAATTGTTCTAAAGCTTGGTGACTTGCTTAGCCATTTCATTTCTTGATCATAATCATTTTCCCAACGAGATGTATCCACATTTACGGCTTATTTGAGAGCATGGATAAAGTGATTATTCGGAACATTGCAGTTCCGTCTCTGGCTGAGTGGTTGTTTGGAAGATTCTGTTTTCCTTCCCCGTTTTGTTCAGCCTCTGAGTACCACCAAAGGGAGATGAGATGTTCTGGAATCCTTCATTTGAATGGTGGTGGATGGGGATCCCACACTTTGGAGAAGATTTTACAGTTAATAAGGATGCTTTGAGACCATCCCTGAATTGTTTCCTCCAACGTCATGGTAACCTCTTGTTGTGACAGATCTTGGAGTAGAGCGCCTTTCTTGGGAGTTTCCTGCCGGGCTTGTGAACAATGCAACACTCAATCTGCAGGAGGAACTCAGTGAGTCAGGCAGCACCTGTGGAAAGGAATGGAGAGTTACTGTTTCAGGTTGGGACACTTCATTTGGACTGAACGACAGAGGGTAGATAACCAGTGTAACAAGATGGAGGGAAGGGGTAGATCAAGAGCCTACAGGTGATAAGTGTATCTCTTGTGAACAGTGCAGCCTAAGCAGGGGAGCTGGCGAAGCAGATCAATAGCCCTGATGCTCAGGACATTGACTCGGGAGAGGGCACTGATGCATTTCACTAATCCTTCCAGTGGATTTGGAATTTGCAGTGAGTGTGTTTAGAGGTGCCAGCTGTAGGCAGTGGTCTTCCGTGCCATTTCAAATCTTGATCTCTAAATGCTTTTCCTCGGACAGCTGAAGCCTGTAGTTACGTACTGAAGGTGGTGGCAAATTGCATCCTTGATTAAGTGGTGGCTCCTGAGATATGTAAAGTGAACCATTGTTTTCCAGGGTTATGTGGTGGAACTAGATTGTAATGCAGAGGTGGGGAAGGTTTGCAGGGTTACTTTTATTTAGCATAGGGGCCATTCTCTTCAGTGCTTCAAAGAAAAAGGTGCTTGGATAGGAAAGATAAAGAGGGATATGGGCCAACTGCAGACAGATGAGACCTGCCTAGACGGGAATCTTGATCAGTATGGACAATCTGTGCTGAAGAGCCTATTTTGGAGCTGTTATTACCCTGTGACTGTAGCTCATGGCTCTTGAGAAAGTGGTGATGAGCTACCATCTTGAACTGTTGCTTATCTTCTGCTCCAACCATGAATGTTTGCGGCATGAAAGGATATGAGGAGAAGGCAGGAAACAGGCTGAGAGGGAAAATGGATCAGCCATGATAAAATGGCAGAGCAGACTCGATGGGCCAAAAGGCCTGACTGCTGCTATATCTTGTGGTCCTATGCAGTGTAATCCCAATGTGCTGTTAGGAAAGGGTTTCACGGATTTAGCCCCAGCAGCAATGAGGGGCCAGCAGTTACATTCCCAGATCTGGATGGTGAGGTGCCCAAAACTCCCCCTCAGTAGGGTTTGTCTTCCAGTCTGTGAGGCTCAACATCCTGAATTCTGTAACACCTGTCCTGAAAGAGCAGCTCCTATTTTCTTATTTGGTTTCACAATGTTGAGTCCCTCAAATTTCCTTACAACCTTTTCTTTCTTTCATGCCCATAAACTCCCTCAATTTCTCACTCAAAATGATTCACAGTAACTAACTAACCCACCGGTCAGTGTCCCTTTAGGATTTGTGAGGAAACTGGGGTGCCAGAAGAGGCTGGTACAGTCACGGGGGTGACGTGCAAGCTCCATGCAGACAGCACCAGAGGTCAGATTCGAGCTCGAGTCACTGGAATTACAAGGCAGCAGCATTATCTGATGCATCTCTACGCAAGCCTGTTTCTTCTTACTCCATCAAACACCACTGATTTAATCTCTCTTTTCAAGCACCAAAGAATTTCTAGTCTATAATGCGATATGTTAATTTTATTTGCTGTAATTCTCACACGCCTGTTATCGGTTTTGATGTCATTGGTTCTGCACTGCGCCACACTTAAGCAAGCTGGATCGGTTAATTTACTCCAGGGGGCCTACAGACTTCCACAGCCATCTGTTCCGCTGTTTTGCCTTATCTGCATTCAATCCCTGCTGCAGTCTCATTGTTTTCTACTAAGTGCGTACAACAGTGGTTGTTACAGGCTGCTGGGGCTTTCTGCCAATCTGTACTGGCTTGGGTTGATTGTTTTACCAGCGTTTCCAATTACAATATCCACAGTACCAATGCTAGTAAACCAGCAGGAATGCAGCAGGCATGATCGTACTAGTCAGTTCATTTAGAAGCAACTGCAATTGATCAGGTTTCTGATATCAGTTATCTGAAACTGAATTCTCTCATGCCTTGTATAAATCTTTTTTCAACTCTGAGGCCTCAACTAGATCAGTCCCTGGGGCCTGGACATTGCCAGACCCAGCAAATTCTTCCCTCACACAAATTTTTGCGTCTTCCTTAGTCAGGGATGAGGTACCAGAAGTCTGAAGTGTGCCTAACTCTGTGCTTTTATTTAGAGAGGGCTTGCAAGGCTAGCCAGGGGACTGTAGGCCAGTGGACCGAACATCATTCTAAGGAACAGGATCTGTCTGCGTGTGGAAAGACAAGAACTGATCAGCATGGCTCTGTGCATGGAAAATCATGTTTCACAAATATAATTGTTGTTCCTTTTGAAGTGGTGACCTTCAGGATTGACCATGCCCAGACAGTAATTTTTGACAAGGCCCCACTGGTGTAGAAGGTTGAATCACATGTGATCCAGGGTGAGATAGCCAACTGCATAAAAAACTGGCTCTGGAATGGTCCAGAGGGTGGTAGGTGGAAGGTTCTCTTTTAGGTTCAAGTCGTATTATCAGTGGAATGCAGTGAATGATGAGGCCCCGGAGAACAGAGTTCCCTGAGCATGGCGACACAGGTAGACAGGTCTTTGCTAGACAGGGCATTGAATACAAGAGTTGGAAGGGCCATGCTATAGCTGAGTAAGGCATTGGTGAGGTTACACCTGAAATACCGTGTGCGGTCCTGGCTGGTGATAGAAATGATGTGACTGATCTTGGTAAAAGAGTCACGAGGATGTTGCCGGAACCCGAGGGCTTGATTGCATGGAGAGACTGGATATGCTGGGGTGTTTAGCCTGGTTTGAAGAAGGCTCACAGGTGACCTTGTGAGGCAGGAGGAGCATAGGTAATGTGGATGGTCACATCTTTTTCCCAGAATAATGGAGTCTGAATCTAGAGGGCATATTTTAAAGGTCAAAGGGGAAGGATTTAAATGGAAATCCTGAGGGGTAAGTTTTTGGTGATGGGTATGTGGAACAAACTGCCAGAGGAAATAGGAAAGGCGGGTACAGTCACAAGGTTTGGAAGGCAGTTGCATGGTCAGGAAAGATTTAGAGTGATATGGCCAAATGCAGGCCAATGGGGCCACTTCAAGTAGTCACTGAGGTTGGCAGGGACTGGATGGGCCAAAAGGCCTTTTTTCCTGTTGTGTAACTACCATACCATGATTGAATCACTCCTCATTGAAATTTGAGAGGAATTAATGTTTGTTTTAAGTAAGTCTCATGTAATTCAGAATTAAAAGAAGGTTCCGTACATATACGAAAACGTATGTAAGCCCTTGATTTAGTTGAAACTCCACAAACTGAAATGCTAATAAAAATGTGTTTAATGATTTGTTTGTCATATCCATTTCATTTAAAGTCAAACATAATTACCACAAAAGTTAGTTAAAACACCAAAGCCTCTTTTGAGTGATATTTTAATAAAATAACTATGTCTAACAACTTTCTCCTTTTTTAAATTCTGAGATTATTTTTGTGGTTTTCGGAAGGATACTAAGGTTAAAAGTGAATTATTTTCCCATTGTAATCAATGTAGTTAAGTTGGTAATATTTGGGAAATGTGTAAATACTCAATAGTATTCTATTGGAAAGGTGTACTTACTGGTGAAGAAGACTTGCTCTTGCATGAGTTAATAATGTTTTATTTATATTACTGTGCTGGAAATTACAATAATTAAACAGATTTTCCTGAAGAAAGTGTTCGTGTCCCCAGTCACTTTGGGTTACATTAAGCAGAGCACTGAATCAGATGTGCTTACTAACAGTCTTCGAGTACCATGATCTAGGCCTATTTGTTGTACCTCTTCTGATATATGAAATGAATTACATTGATGAAAAGGATGCAGCGGCTTACCTGAAGGGTGGCACTATACCTCTAACTGTGCAAAGCTCTCTCAGTGTGGGCCTCTGGGATGGGACTTGAACCCACAATCATCTGTCTGAGTTAAGAGTGCTTTGGGCAATCACAGAAACATACAGTACCAAATGGGCTCTTTAAGGCCACCCAATCCTTGCCAATCGTGATGCCTATCAATACTAATCCCATTTGCCCCCATCCCCCTACCCTTTCCTATCAGGTACATGTCAAAATGCCTTTTAAACATGCAATTGCTTTTACCCCTGCTGGTGGTACAATTACATTGTTCCCTGAAATTGGTGATACAGGTAGCTCGTTGTGTGAAAAACATTTCCCCTTCACAGACCTTCTTGAAGTTAGATAAGCAGGGACTTTTTCCCATGGCAGAAATGACTAATATGTGGGGTGGGGTGGAAGGGGGGGGCATGAATTTAAGATGACTGGAGGAAAGTATAGGGGATATGGATATCTGAGGTAAGTTTTTTTTTACACAAGGAGTGGAGTCTTGCGTAAAACACTCTGCCAGGGTGGTGATAGAAGCAAATGCATACAGGCTTAGATAAGCACATAGATGATAGAAAAATGGAGGGCTATGTAGGGGGTGGAAGTGTTAGACTGATCTTGGTGTCAGCACAAGATTGAGGGCTGAAGGGCCAATATGTGTTGTAAATTTCTCCCTTCTTGCCTTAGACCTGTGTCTCTAGTCTTGGTCTCCACTGCCCTAGGGGAAAAATAGATTCTGACTATCAATCCTATCTATCTTGTACTTTTGTGACTTCTGCGGTCAATACATCATTGAATCAATCGTGTTGTTCATCCTTCATCATTCATGCAACCATTTGACCTTCTCTTGGTTTTCCTGAAATGCCAAGTTTTCCTTTTATTTAAATCTCCTTTTCTATTTAATCCTTTCATTGCCCTCTCCATAACAGCATCATCCCAACTAAAACACTGTTCAAGGAAAAAGAATAAACAGTAGTGAAGTCATGCTGTGCATGCTTTAACATTTAGTGACACAAGGCTAATTAGGAAACCCATTATTAATGTCATTAATGCTGGATGCCAAAGCAACAGAATTACAGCAGAAGTAAACAAAAGGCAAAAACCTGCAGATGCTGGAAAGCAGTAATAAAATCTGAGAGAGCAGGCAGTATGTTGGGTGGCATGGGAGGGGTGGTGGGAGTCATTGAATGTAATAGTGTCGAGACCAAAGTAGCCTGAATGAAACCTGTCACAGTTATCACAGTTGATCCACACTGGCTATTTGGAATAATGTTGTATTGAAAGTGTAGTTTCTTATAGGGTTCTGATCTTTTTACTGGCATTGACTTTCACAATTGAAATCAGCATAATGATTTTTAACATAAATCAGCATAAAATTTCAGCATAATGACACTTTTAATGACATTTTACATTTGTTAAATTTGTCTGTGGTTGGAGGAGGTGGTGATTAAATATTCTGTTCAACAATTGTACTTCTGAAAATAATTGTACAGGTGTTTCAAGTGCCATTTGTACCTTCAATATCACCTTCAAGTTCCAATGTACATGCTGTATGTGTGACAAATAAAGTTAATCTTTTATCTTTAGATCTTTAGGAGTGCTATAGCAATTCATGATCAAGGAACCCCTTCAAAATCATATTGAAAACTGTTTTAGTTTGTTTACTAGGGAAATTAACATGACTTTAAAAGTCATAAATTAATTATATTTTGCACAGTGAGCAATGTCTAATTCAATACACTGCATCAAGTTTGCTTGTCATCTGACATTCACTTTACTTTTGTCTATTCTTCTGAATCAGTACCCTGGATAAATCACCCAGTATTGACAAATACGCTTATTAATTTTAGTATAAGTAATTAAATATGTTTTAATACTATGGACAAACTACTGAGAAATCTACTTAAATTGCTTATGAGTTAAATAGAATGAAATGCTAGAACTAGCATTATACACGTTTTTTTAAAAAGTAAAATCAGAATTTTACACTTGGTATAAAATGTAACTTTGATCTGATTTGTTGAAAGTTTGCAGAATGCTTATAAACTGCCTGCTGCAATTGAATCAGAGTGCAGATGGACATGCACCAGCTCGTGTGCAGGCCCACACTCATGTCCCTCTCGACGCACACTGTCACACGGATGCTCACTCTGACAAATTGAGCAAGTTAGTTCACCTTCAGAATCATAAAATCAGATTACTTCACTGAAATGGTCTCACTATCAACGTCTCTTCATCTCATGTCTTTGTTGTTCACTGCTATTTATTTATATTTGCATTTGCATAGTTCACTGTCTTCTGCACTCTAGTTGATCTTTCATTGACCTTGTTATAGTTACTATTCTATAGATTTATTGAGTATGCCCACAGGAAAATGAATCTCAGGCCATATATAGTGACACATATGAACTTTGATAATAAAATTTATTTTGAACTTTGATCTATTTTCGCTCTAGCTATTTGAAAACTTGAGAGTGGATAGGAGTTGGCGATGGACTGCAGTTTTGTGTGTATTTCAGTACGATTTCAGTTAGCAAGTGATCAGTTGTTGCCTAAAGAGGTGGTGGAGGCAGATGGTAATGATGCATTAATGTGCATATTAGATGTACTTTGAGGTGATATACCATAACAATATGAGGTGGATTTAGGAGGAGAAAGAAAACTAGGGATCTTTCGTCCCCCTAAGTGTGACTGCTGTGATTTTCCACCACATTGAGATTGTAAATGTATTTTTGTGGACTGATTGCTTAGTGTCTTCATTCTCTCTGATAAATGGTATGTCATGGGCTGAGGGTAGACACCTCTATGGACTTGTTTGCTTGCAGTTGTTTTGTATCTGTAAAAGGAAACCTGATCCGTTTTACCACTGGCAGCAGAATATTAATCCTGAACTCTTCAGCTTTTCACAGAATTAACATTTTCCTTGATTACATGTTCAAGTACAAAGTTTTGTGAAACTTACTGAGGTTTCATACTGAGGTTCAGATAAAATGTCGAAGTGGCAGTCAGTTTTTGTAAAGGCATGTACGACTTAAGGGAAAGCGTATCTAACAGACACGTTGTCAAGTCTTGCTAGCTGAAAAAGGCACGTAACAACTTGTTGACAGGTTGTAAACCAGAAACCATAGTACATGAAGGAAACCCATGCAATTCACGAGGAGAACCTATAAACGCCTTACAGACCGTGACGGAATTGAACTCTGAACTCCAGAATGCCCCATAATAAAGCCCCTACCATGTTACCATGTTTTCATGGGAAATATCTCACATCAGCTTTGAACCAGATTAACAGTTGCAAGAACTGTTACAAGGGATGATACATTTTGAAATCCTCACAGACTTGGTGTACATATCAGTATTTAAATACTAAGTGCTCGGGCCATTTGGCATTAGCTTTGTTCTGCTTATATCTTCTGTCATTTATAAGACACTAGATATTTAGTGATAATAGTAAATACTATGTGTAGCTTAATGCCTCCATGGTTTTTTTTGTAATAAATATAATCTATTTATATTAGTAAAGCTACGTTATGTAGGTTAATCAGTGAGATTATTAAAATTGTATTTACACTTTTTAGCTCATTCGGAATACACTTGCCAGAAAACAAAAGTGTTCAAATGATGGGAGAATCAGAGTGGGAGATTTGGCATAATTTAAAAAAGCATTATACATCTAGTGTTCCTAACCTGAGGTGTGCAGGAAAATGTAAAGTGACATATGATGAAAGACAGCAAGAATGAAAAGACCCGTTTCTGGAGAAATCAGCAATAAAAAAGTGCAGTCAAGTATTTTGATGACACTTACTTCATATAGTTCTGACTTAGTTACTGCTAGTTTTGAGGTTTCAAAGATTATTACTCTGTGTGGGGAAACCACTCCGTGGTGGGGAATACGTTAAAAAATAGAGGCTAGAGTGTGCTCCTTTCGTTTTTGGTGATTTTCCAGGAAACGAAAAAGAAATTCAGCAGACCATGGATTTGGCAATGAGCAGAAACATAGTGAACAATAGAATATTAATGGTAGGAACAAATATGGTGGAACAATTAACAAAAGATATTAGTTCATATGAATTTCTTTCCATTTGTCTTAATGAGACCATCACCGGCTAGGCTTATAGTTTGATTTTGTAGGGATGATGAAAGATGCACCGAGCTGGTTAACTTGGTAACATTACCTGAACACACCACAAGGACTGAAATACCTAGGCAGTCTTAATAGAATTGTCTAGACGACAAGTTAACCTTTTAAAATTAGTTTTTCTTTGTGACAAGTGATGGTGCGCCCAGCATGAATAGTAGAAGCAGGTTTTGTTGATCAGTTTGCAAAATGTGTTGGAGAACTCATCACACTGGAGAACAAATTTTTTCAAGTGTTGCTTCCTCAGAAATTTTTTTGTTTATGATAGACCGCTTAAAGCTGAACACAAATATAAATTCATACTACTTGTACTGCGTAGGAATTTGGTGAAATAAGAAATTAACTTCTCTTGAATATAATGCATTTAATTGCATAATGATGCTTTGCAGTAATTCAACTGAACTAAAAATGTTTTGTTGATGATTTTCATTTGTACTCGGTGTCTGAGGCCTCTCGCTGAAGTGTCCAACAATAATCCACTGTCATTGATGGATTCCAGTTGCCCTGATACTGTTTCTCCATGACCGCAAGCCTTTCACCATGCTTGTCACTGACAACACCAAGTTTTGCAGGCAAGAAGTCTAAATGGGAATACAGAAAATGAATCTTTCGTGACATGTTGCACCATGGTTTTGTATGTTTGAAGCGTGTTGTCAACCAGCTGCATGTAGTTTGATGCTCTGTAGTTGCCAAGAAAATTTTCAACAATATCTTTGAATTCTTTTCATGCAATTTTCTCTGGTCCTGTCACAAGTTCTTCAAATTACACGTCATTGACGACCTGTCTGGTTTGTGGACCAACAAAAATGCCTTCCTTAGCTTGGCATCAGTTATTTTGACTTGGATTATGAATTGAAATAACAAATATAGACTATTTCAAAAAATGATGTTAGGGAAATTTCATGGTGATTTTCATGATCAGCAGTGATAAATCCATAAGATAAACCCAAAAGTATCCGGGAAGCAAAATCTTTGTTGTCCAGTGCTAGCTTTCATTGTATCAGACACAAGGAGGCTTTGTGTTCAAAAGCTGGCCTTAAGGAACATGGGAAAGTGATGAAAATTGTAACTAATGTCATTAAATTTACTTCTGGGCGTACTTTTGGGGGAAAAAGGCAATTTGGCAATTGACTGAGCAAAGTGACTTCAGTGTACACAGGACTACTTAGTGCTTTGGCTTAGTAGAAGTTCTGTCCTTACATAATTTGTTTAATGTTTGGATGAAATTCATCTGTTTGTAAAGAAATGAAAAATGGTCTCAATGAATGCTGGGGCACATGTGAGGGTTTCTGTGGCTCACTCCTTCAGTTTCCTATGTTATAATGCTACAGTTGTTCCATACTGGACTGAAAAGTGAATCCACTCTGCCTGAAAATTGTATTTCACCCATGTGTAGCACACAAAATCATCAAAGTCCTAAGTTAGCAAAAATTTCTTCTTTGTAACAAAATACATGAGTGTGGTTTATACCAAAAGCTATGTTAAAATTGTCCCATAGTGCTGTGAGCAGCGGATCTCTGCAGAGGGAATGGCTTAAATGTCACTGCCTCCAGGAGTTCTGGTCTCTCAGCCTTAAAGAACTTTATCCCTGACCACACAGAGTTGGAGGAAGTCGTGGTTGGAGGGAAAGGAGGTAATGCGTACAAAAGCTTCATGTATGGTTACACTACACCCTACTATGGCGTTTTCTCAGCTTGATTCCTACATAGTGAATGGCCTCACTCTCAGAGAGGCGTGGGCTTACTGTTCAGTCAGAGGCCACAACCTGTCTGTGCTGTGTGTGACTTTGCAAGTCTTCAAAAAACATAGCAAGCTTTGAAAAGTCAGGTGCACACATGTAGACAGTTACACGTTACTATCCCAGCAAGGAGTCTTTAACTCACTTCTTGATAACCTGCTGTGGATTATGTTCCTTGTTTCACCAGCTGTTGTAAATGTCGGCTGCATAGCCTTGCTCCAGTATATTATGTTCATAAAACAAAAGCAAGCATCATGCATTTTGAAACGACATCATGTATGTAACTTACACATAAAGTTAGCAGCAAACAAGATCCAGTTTCTACGTGGGTATCATCAAACCATTAGAATAGTTGGCATCATGTCCCAATGCAAATGGTGAAGCTTTGGAATTCAATGTTCAAAGTCAATCTATTATCAAACTACATGTATGTCACATATACAACCCTGAGATACATTTCCTTGCAGGCATACTCAATAAATTCAAGAACCATAATAGAAGCAATGGAAGACCAGACCAACAGGACAGACATCCAAAATGCAAAGGACAACAAACTACAAATACAAAGAGCATATCATAAATAAACAAACAAACAAACAAACAATAAATATCAAGAACATGAGATGAAGAGTCCTTGAAAGTGAGTCCATTGGTTGTGGAACAGTTCAGTGATGGGGCGAGTGAAGATATTCCCTCTGGTTCAGGATCCTGATGGTTGAGGGGTAATAATGGCTCCTGAACCTGATGGTGTGAGTCCTGAGGCTCCTGTACCACCATCCTCATGGCAGCAGTGAGAGGAGAGCGTGACCTGGGTGGTGGGTGTCCCTAACGATGGATGCTACTTTCCTACAACAAAGCTCCATGTAGATGTGCTCAATGGTGGGGAGCACTTTACTCGTGATGAACTGGGCCATATCAACTACTTTTTTGTTGGATTTTCCGTTCAAGGCCTTTGATATTTCCATAGCAGGCTGTGATGTAACCATTCCATATGCTCTCCACCATATATCTATAGAAGTTTGTCAGGTTTTAGATGGCATACTGAATATTCACAAACTTCTAAGTACAGGCACTGCCACGCTTTCTTGTAATTGTACATACATGCTGGACCCAGGGCGTGACTTATGAAATGATAACATTGAGGAATTTAAAACTGCTCACCCTCTCTACCTCTGATCCCCCGAAGAGGACTGGCTCATGTACCCGCACTTTCCTCCTCCTGAAGTCAGTAGTCAGCTCCTTGGACCTCCTTCTGACTCGGTTAAATGAATACCCCTAAGCGGGGTAAATACATATTCATCAAGGTCTACCTATATGTGCAATTAAAATAAGCAGTAAGCATGTGATTGGTGTTAACCCTATTTTTCTTCATTGTAGGAATTATACCCTGAGGTTCATGCCTATCCCTGTCAATGATGCTTGCCAGGCATTGAAGGCTAATCCGGAAAGAACAGAGGAAGCCCTACAAAAGGTAGAGTTCTCCCACTGTTTCCAATCTGTATTTCAAGTGATTTAGCCCCAGGAAATACCCAAACTATTTCTGTTTTGAGACCTCCCATCCTCCTGGCAATCTTTATTTTTACTCCCCCGGCTCAGGAGCCCTTTGAATTCACTAAAGTTAACTCTCTTCCAGTTGAGTTTTCTCACATTTGCTTGAAGCTTGTGTTCCTTCTCATAAAGATTAATTTTTACTGAATTAAGATTATTGTTTCTTAATTGTTTTCCCACAGAAACATCCACTTGTCCCACTTCACTCCTCCAGTATCCCTTCTCTGCTCTTTATCGTGATTATCAACACTGGGCCCCACGCCAACCCCTAACTAATCGGTGACCTACTTGTGGCTTTAGCCAGAGTAGTTGATCATTGTACTCCTACGTTTAATTTCTCTCCGTGCCACCAGGTACAGTCATATCCTGAGCGTTTCCTTGCCGGATGATGTAATGATTTTTGCTGGTTCTGCGTTCCCAACGTGTTCCATATATTTCCTTATTCATTCTCCTAAACAATGGGTTTAGGCACCTAGAGTATTACGCACAGCTTTGGTCACCCTGTTATAAGAAAGACATCCTTAAGTTGGAAAGAGTGCAAAGAAGATTTACAAAAATGTTGCCAGAACTGAAGGCCTGAGGTGAAGGAAATCCTATAAGTAAAATAATCCTAACATACATTTGTAGAGCAGTATCTGTTATACATATTGTGACTAATCCAGTTGTTTGCTATTAGAGGATGCTAATTTTTAAAAAAATGAAATGGTGATAATGATGAAGTGTGCCGAGTATACTTTATTCATTAGCTTGAACAATAGTAATATGTAATTTACTTACCGCTTGAAACACCGCTGGTGTTTGGGGCAGCAATGTATCTCCTCCATCTCTGGCGGTGTTCACGCTTCCTTCATCATGTCAGTGGCTTCCTCTCGGTTTTCACTGCTGTCAGTCATGCAAGTCCCAGGTGGGGACTCAGGAATACCATTGCACTCAGATGCAGAAAGATTCTTCATTGCTGTTTCCATAACAATTTTGTTTTGCTGAACATATATCATAGGCATCTACAGCACATTACAGGCCCTTCGGCCCACAATGTTGTGCCAACCATGTAACCTACTCTAGAAACGACCTAGAATTTCCCTGCTGCATAGCCCTCTATTCTTCTACTGGTCAGGGTTGTTAGGCCTGGGCTCAATCTCCAAAACTGAAGTACTAATTGACCACTGACCTCTACCCTCTACCCTCTGATCTGGCCTCTACCCTCTGACCTGTTTGGCATAGGTAACCCTACTGGAGCCAAAGCATAAAGCCCTGATTCCAGGCCACCATAGCTCTCTGGGTCATTGAGGCGCACTGGCTTCCAAAGCCTACAACAAGGTTGTGGTCCTCTTGGTGAATTAATATGTAATAACTCAAAATATATGGTCAAATCAGCCATGCCAATTGTTGACCAACAAACAAGCTCCATGGTGTTCCATCACAAACACAGTTCAGAGCAAGTTCCCCACCACCATCTGCCCCCACACTGAGTCTGTAAATAACATTGACGTCGCATTTGGCTCTGCTCCCAGCCTCTCTGCTGGTAAGCACATTGATTTGTTTCTGCAAGTTGGTGACACTTAAGAACAAGCAAAAACTATTTAAGCACATTTAAAGGGAAGACTAGAAACAAAGGTAATAAATCCTGCCGATGCATCATAACGGCTTGTGATTTTTCTGTCTTCATTCTAGATCGAGAACTATCTGCTGCGGAATCATGAGACCAGAAGGTACCTGCAAGAACAAGCCTACAGGTTACAGCAGGGTATAGTCACCAGTACTACTCAACAGGTATGAATGTAATCAAATATACCGGAAACCGGTAAACAATTCAAGCCCGCAAGCAGAAAAAGGAAATTCCATGTGTTTGATGGAGAAAGCTTCAAACTGCAGGAATATCTTAAAATATTTCAGTACACTTTGTCCAGACCTTCATGTTTAACTGTGCAAGTTACCAAAGCTGTGCATGATACCCCATGGCATTCTTCCCATTGAGTCCATGCCTTTCCTCCACCAACTCTTCCTGTGATCTATTGTGCCTACATTCCTATTAACTTCTCCCAGATTTAACCAATAAGCTATATAGTAGGGAAAACCTAGGGTGAGGACCCCAATCACCCAGGACATGCCCTGTTCTCATTGCTACCTCCAGGAAGGAGGTGCAGAAACCCGAAGACACACACTCAATGATTCAGGGACAGTTCCTTCCCCTTTGCCATCCGATTTCTGAGTGGGCAATGAACCCATGACCACAACCTCAGTATTGTCTTATTTTCATTTTTGCACTACTTATTTAATTTGGATACTAAATATAATAATTAATATAATATTATACACATATTTACTGTAATTCACATTTTTCTCTATTATTATGTATTGTATCGTACTACTCCCTCAAAGATGACAGATTTTATGACATATGCCAGTGATATTAAACTTGACTCTGAGATCCAGACTGCAACAGTTAAATGGAATTGGTTCATTTGAGGACATTGGTGAAAAGGGGGGATTACTTAAGGAACAATTGCTTGATGGAATTGCAGCGTTCATCCCAATTTAAGGAAGCCAATTTGGAAAAGTGAATCCAGTTAGACGTGCATGCACAAGAAGATTGATGAGTCAAGGAATGGTAATCGAATGATAAATTTGATTGGACTGGAGGTGTAAGAGGGTTGCTGGGAGCCATCGTAACGGTAGCTCAAATATTCCATATTTTAAAATGACATTGTATTGATCGTTTTATCAACATTTAATCATGTTTTATCAAATTAAGGGACAAATAAATGTGTTGGTCAGTGCCACAGGACTTGGTGCAAAAGCTCTAACAGAATTTTTCTGTAATAGTTTGCTTTATGATACAAAGAATGTAATTATTGTACAATGACTTAAGGCCCACATTGTGCATACAGAAAAGTAAGAGTTGTACAATTAATTCAAATATTGCTTACAGTAATGTAATTATTCAGTTGAACGAAATGTGACTATAAATATCCTTCGAAGGACAGATAGCTCTGGACAGTGGAAGGATCTATTACTTGATTGTGGGAATTAAACACTCAAGTAGCTGATTTGATGTGCCATTTTCAATGTTTTAAATGCAGTATTGATCCCCAGATTGACAACGCTCTTTGTCAACAGATGATTGACCGGATGTGTGTAAAAGTACAGGATCATCTTAATTCGCTGAGAAATTCAGCAGGAGACACAGTGCAGGAAGATGTGCGACTTGCTGAAAACTTCATGAGGGATGCCAAAAATTCCAAAACGGTTAGACCTCAAATTGTTTAAGTTGCATATGTTTACACATTTACTTTTGTGAACTAATAGAGTTATGAAGCATTTGGAGTGCTTCTTTATTCATGAATAATGAGCTGACACTAATGTAGACAAACTCTAGATGTAAATACCTTATGTGGAATGTTAAATAATGGCTCATTTTCTGTAATAATACTTTACTATCAATAGAGTTTGAACTGCAGAGTCTGCTGCCTCCAGAAAGAGTTGAGTGCTATGCACAATAGGCTGGAGGATCCAAGGTGCACACATTATTTCTTGCTCATAGTACAAAGTGGCAAGTACAGTCAGCCCTCCTTATCCGCGAGGGATTGGTTCCGGGATCCCTCGCGGATACCAAAAAACACAGATGCTCAAGTCCCTTATTCAACCTGTTTCAATGCTGTGGACCTTAGGACCCAACGGATCCCCAGACCTTATATTCCGGAGTATAAGCCAACCCCCATCCCCGCCATATTCAAGGTTAAAAAAAGTGACTTTTTCATGTTTTCTTTGTATAAGCCGACCCCTTTTGTAGAGACTTTTGATTTAACCAGAAAAGATCACAAGATCCCACGTGCCGGCACTCAGCTTTGCCGGATCCGGAACCAGGAAATTTTGTGAACCAGTACCGGCTAAGAAAACAGGCCTACACATTCTTAATAAATAAATCAGGGAGGGAAATTTTGGATTAGGTCTCCAGTGATAAAGAATCCTCTGAAATGTAACCCCGCGAAGCCATTTAGCGCCCATCGTAATCTCGTTAAGGCATAACACGGGGTGGCGGGATCAGTATGTGCACTCAGTATTGAGTTTGCGACCAACGTGTACGAAAGATTAAAGCGAATGCAATATGATGCTGGCTTCAAGCTGAAGATGGTTGATCTTGCTAAAGGAATGGATAATTCTGCAGCTGCTAAGAAGTTTAGTGTAAACGAGAAACAAGTGAGAGTGGAGAAAGGCAGAGGACACGCTGAGGGAAATGCCAGAGATGAAATGTGCAAACCATGGGAGAACATGCCAGTGGCCAGAACTGGAAGAAAAAGTTTGAGTGGGTGAATCACCAGCGACCGTCTGGATACATTGTTACTAGAGAAATGATTCGAGTTCAAGTGTTGAAATGGGCTGAAAAACACAGTGAGGTCAGCAAAAATTTCAAAGCTACACGAAGTTGGTGCACCCGATTTATGAATAGACGTGATCTTGTGTTGAGACAAAAAACAAAGATTGCTCAGAAAACTCCTGTGCAGTGTTGTTTACGTTCAAGAACACTGCTAGATAGATGAAGTGGGTTGCTTGAAGTGGGTTAAAGAGGTGTGGCGTCAACGTCCCGAAGATTTCGGGAAAGAAAAGTTGCTACTTGTCTGGGACGTCTTCAAAGTGCACTTGTCAGGTGAGACAAAAGCAGCATTGAAAGCTGAAAATATGGACATTGCAGTCATCCCTGGTGGTTTGATCTCTGTGCTCCAGCCACTAGATGTGAGCTTAAACAAATCGTTCAAAGAATTCATCCGACGACAGTGGAATGAATTTGACTCAAAAACAGCCAATAAATACGACCTGTCTTCCATGTATTTGTTTTTCCAAAGTTGGCACCGTGTGTATAAGCTGACCCCGTAATTTTAGGACCAAAATTTAGGGCCAAATTCTCGGCTTATACACTGGAATTTACGGTATTTAACCTGTCTCAGTGCAGTGAACATTAGGACCCGGCACTAGAGCTCTGAATCCGCAGTCTTTCCGTTCACGAAAATAATCACGATCGCGATTGAAAATAAAGTGGGAAAAAATAAAGCGATGGGAAAGAGGTAAAATGCCATCGGTCACTGGAAAAGCATTAGGCTACAGTCGATCAATGTTCGAAACAATTTTAAAGGATAAAGTGAGAAAGGCCCTGCCCCGATGAAAGCTACAATTATTACTAAGCAACGCAGTGGTTTAATTATTGAAATACGTACTTTTCAATAATTACATACATAGTGTTTTATATGAATAGAAAGGTAAAATATATACTGTTTTCTAAGAGAAACGTTTGACTAACTGACGCTAAATAATACTGGATGTAGCTGTTCTGACTTACCTAGTAAGAGAACTTATGATTTTTTTCGATCCTGATCCTCGATAACCTACACACATCCTCCCGTATACTTTAAGTCATCTCTAGATTACTTATAATACCTAATACAATGTAAATGCTGTGTAAATTGTTGTAATACTGCATTGTTTAGGGAATAATGACAAGAAAAAAAGTCTGTACATGCTCGAACAACGAGTGCTGGAAGAGCACTTCCAGGTTTTCGCGATTCGCGGTTAGTTGAACTCGTGCATGCGGAACGTGCAGATAAGGAGGGCCGACTGTAGTGTAAACGTTTTACATGGTTTTCTCTGCACCCACTGCTTTGTGGCTAGGTACGGCTGGAATGCCAAATATAATTTTGCCAGTGATGCAACTATTGTTGGCAGAATTTAAGATGGTGTAAAGGAGGTGTATAAGAGTGAGATAGATCAGCTGGTCGAGTGGTGTCATGACATTAATCTTGCTCTCAATGTCAGTAGACCAAGGAATTGATGAAGGGGAAGTCAAGGGAACACAGACTAGTCCTCGTTGAGGGAATCAGCAGTGGAAGGGGTGAGCAGTTTGAAGTTCCTGGGTGTCAACATCTCTGAAGATCTACCCTGGGCCAAAGTATTGATGTAATTCCAAAGAATTATTAGGAAGTAGAAGTTTGAGGAGGCTTGATATGTCACCGAAGACTGTTGTAAATATCTACGGATGTACCATGGAGAGCATTCTAATTGGTTGTATCACTGTTTGGGATGGAGGGGCCACAGTGCAGGATTGGATAAAGCTGCAGAAGGTTGTAAGCTCAGCCATCTCCATCATGGGTACTAGCCTCCCTGGCATCCAGGATGTCTTCAAATGGCAGAGCCTCAGTAAATCAGCATCCATCTCCCAGGACATGCCATCAGGGAGGAGGTGCAGGAGCCTGAAGGCGCATGCTCAATGTATCAGGAACAGCTTCTTCCCCTCCTGCATCACATTTCTGAATGGACCTTCTACACTACCTCACTTACTTTTTGCTCTATTTATTTAATTTAAAATTTATTTATACATTTCTTATTGTAATTTCTAGTTTTTTTTTATTATTATGGATTGCAATATACTGCTGCTGCAAAATAATAAATTTCATACACATGCCGGTGATATTAAATCCAATTCTGATTCTGACTGTTCTGTGTAGTGAGCCAGCAAACCATCATCCTCAAGTCAGATTCCTAATAGCAGCTTACAACCACCTCAGGGAGGTCCCTATTTGGAGGTAGGGTGTGCTTGGTGCTGCACAGTGCAGGCTCGACTGGAAATTACAGAAGTTGGTTCCAAATCCAAGTCATATCGGTCTTTACTTTTCATAGAAATTCTGATGTAGAGTATCATGAACAAAGTTTTGTAATCTAGATTTTTGGCAATCGAACTTGCTCTTGCACTCCTCTCTTATCCTTTCTACCTCAATTGAACAATCCTGAGGCATGGCAAAAGTGAAAATTGTAAATTTTAAGGTGTAGAGAAGAGCATATGACCTATCTTGTCAGTGTAAATAATAAGAGAGCCATTTCGTAGCTGTTGTTCACAGCTACAACAGCCTGCAGTTTACATCACTTTCATTACTGATTGAGGTACTTATTAAGAGTTTTGAGATTCTCTTCTTCCACATTTCTCTGGGCAGTAAAAACTTCGCTGAAGTAGGAAGGCTTTTAGATGAATCCAACAGCTTGTGATCACCACTATTAGTACTAGCTTTTCAGTGCAGAAGTTAAATTCCCCAGTTGCCATGGTAAGATTTGAGCTTCTGCCTCTAAATCTGTAGCAGAAGTGTATGGATCACTAATCCAGTAAAATGACCACTATTTTATTGAGCGTCTATTCCTTTCAGTCTGAGAGAAACTGAATAAATTACTTCTAATCCCTAATGTGGTGATTGGGTACTCCATTATCAGATGAGAGGGCTATGGGTAATAACATCATCAGAGTAAATATCCTGCAGTAGGTTTTTGCAAGTGAACAGTACTTTGTACTAGGTAAAGATTGAATATTTTTAGCACCTTTCAGCTGTGTGATGAATGGTCACCTTGAGTTGCTTTATTTAATGATTGAAATAATGATTGAAATAAGCCCTTTCAGCCCACTGAGCCACGGTGACCAGCAATCCCCCGATTTGAATCCTCATCTAATCACGGGACAATTTACAATGACTAATTAACCTACCAACTGGTACGAGTTTGAACTGAGGGAGGAAACTGGAAAACCCAGAAGAAACCCACGCCCTAACAGAAAGAACGTACCAACTCCTTACAGGCGGCGGTGGGAATTGAACCTGACTCACCTGTACTGTCAAGCATTGTGCTGACCACTACCTTTTTGACATTTAGAAATGGTACTAGCGGGGGTGGGGGAGAAGAAAGTACGGTGGGAAAAATGTGAATAATTCAATATGAACGTAATGGTTAAACTTGTGTTGTAACTCATTAAGCACAGATTGTTGCCTCCAAACATATCCATTCACTAAAAAATCTGGCTTGGCGAAAGTCAGGAGTAAGATCTAGTACCTCCTGGTACACGTTTCTCAACTCCACTTGGCCAGATGAATGAAAGAGATGCTGTTGATTAAGTCATTCCGCTGTAGTGTTGTTCATAATTCTGCCATCGTAATCTTCAGTAGTGAAGGGGTAACTCATGTAACAGAATACCTTTGCCTTCAGCTGTTGCCAAACCTTTACCACCTGCGAGGAGCTTCTTGGACTGGATTCAGTGGTTCATCCAATCCCATTGAGGAAAAGCTGGAATCCATGGCTGGAGAAGTCACACGGGTTGTGGACGAACAACTCAAGGTACACGCATGTGATTGGAATCTTAATCTACCAGTTGTTTTTAAACCCATGTTGACTATTTTCTGATAGTTTTAATGATAAAGGATCAGCAGGTTCTAAAGTATACACCTAGCTGTAAATACTAGCAAGTTTAAGATATTTAATGCCACACAAGAGTAGAAATTCCAATCAGCATTATTCAGCTTATTATGCAAAGCGTCTATTCAATAGTGACTGCAGCAGTACCAGAGTGATGGGCTTATGTAGCATAGAAACAGGCACGTCAGACTTCCAAGGCCACACCATCAGTCATTTGCAGTATTCTCCCACCATTCTCATCGACTTTCCTCAGATTCGAAAACACAAGGAAAACGCAATTGATTTACCAATTTTAAATCTCATAGTGGTTTTTTTGTGCCCATTGTATTGCACTGATTAGACAATGCTTGGTGTTTGGGAATCATAAAAGCTCGATCCTTTCCAACACACACAAAATGCTGGAGGAACTCAGCAGGCCAGGCAGCATCTAGGAAAAGAGTACAGGGTTTTGGCCTGAAGCATCGACTGTACTCTTTTCTTGCATGCTGCCTGGCCTGCTGAGTTCCTCCTGCATCTTGTGTGTGCTGCTCAGACTTCTAGCATCTGAACATTTCCACTCGTTTGTGATTGGATCTCAATCCTTTCAGTCTTTGATTAATGTCTGAAGGAAGTAGTGTGTCCAGCTTTCAATGACGGAGGGATAACACCCTGGAACAATCAGATAATGAGATGACATTCATTGATGTGGACTGTGTTATTGGCATTCCCTGACGCTGATTGGACTGGCTATTGCTGGCAGCTCGACACACAAGATCCAGAGCTTGCCTATTTAAATGACATTAAATCCAGGACTTCCACGTTGGTGCTGAGAAACATGGAAGTTTTACTGACAGGTTCAGAATTGAGACATCAACAGAAAGCAGTCCTGCTTAATTCCCCAGCAATTACTCCAGTGAATTGCCTCCCAGGTCCTGAGACTGAGATGTTATTGATTTTCCTGCTTATGGTAAGGCATTGAATTAGGGAGCAAAGGGGATCTTCTTTATAAATTATTTGACTTTTTTTCTCGTATCTTTTAGCAATTTCATTAAAATCCTATGAGAAAATTTTAGATCGTTCCCCTCAGTTTGAACAGGGTTTATTTATGTAAATGCTTGAAAAATTTGTGGAAGCTATTAGCTCTCAGCTTTGACAGGTGGCAAAGCTAACCGACAACAGAAAATTGGCCTTTATTCATCCTGGGTTCAACACGTTTTACCAAAGAATTGTTGCTGCTTTGTTACTTGTGTTCAGTTTTATTTTGTTCTGTGTTGTATTGCCAAGCTTCATGGGCATGCTATGTTGGCATCGGAATAGGTGGCAACGCTTACCCCCAGCACGTCCCTAGGTTGTATTTCACTGTGTGCTTCGATGTAAATGTGATAAATATATCGGAATCTGAATTTTGATGATTTTATGGATTCAGCTCCCTGTTGTGATGAATTTGTAAATAAATAGATACATATGTTTTAGTTTACAATTGAACCATCAGTGACGCAACTGTGCCCAATGCTGCTGCACACAGACTGAGGACTGAACAGCTATGTGGAGTCGAGTTGCTTGGGCTCTGTGAGCTGCATTACAAGGGTTATCAGTGGGCCATGTATGGAGAGCTACAGTAAATGACTAAGGCAGAGAGGTGAAGCCACAAAGGGATTTAAACAAAAGTGTGGGACATAAGCTCTTCTCGGGCTTCCAGCCAGGTACAGATATTGATTTTAACTGACATTTCAAAGACAAACTCTGCCGCCTTCATCAGGGATGATGCCTGGGCATGTCCAGTGTGGTGGTATTTATACCCCCATCATTTGTTCCTCCTGATTGGTTAGTCATCATCCAATCAAGTATCCACTGTTCATCTTGTTTACAATCAAATTCCAGTCCTTACTTAGAGTGAGACCTTCACCTTTGTTAAAATTCTTCTCCACTAGGTTTATTTCATTGGCTTCCTTCACCAGGCAGACAGCCAGGACGCGTACTGGAAACTCGCATCAAGAAGCGCAGGAGGTGTATCTGTTTGGGTTACCTGGAGAGATCAGCGATAGCAGAACTTTGCATTTGCAATGGCCATAGGATAACAATACTACTGATTGCACAATACTACTGCATCGGCCAATGGCTTTTGGTACAGTCATCGAAGGAAGCCATTGAAATAAAACTGGAGGAGAAGACTTTCAACAAAGACGATGGTCTAGCTCTAAGTAAAAACTGGAGTTTGATTATACATACGGTGGGACAGCAGAAACCTGATTGGATGATGATAAACCAATCAGGAGCAACAGATGTCAAAGGTATAAATACCACCGGACTAGACATGCCCAGGCGTATCCCTGACGAAGATGGAAGAGTTTGTCATCAAAACGTCAGTTAAATTCAATACCTGTATCCGGCTGAAGCCCAAGAAGAGTTTATTCATCATGCAGGGAAAGGACTAGATCTTTTTTCTGAAGAATGGAATTTTGGTCTGATTGGTTTTCAGTAGCACTGGAAGAGTTTGTAGGGCAAAGCTGGACAACAAATCTTGACCTGGACTAAAGTTGTTATTGAAGAGTATTTCTAAGATCTATTTCTTAGAGTGGTGACAAGTCAGATGCAGGATGTGACTCTGCTGAAAGTAACTCAGTACATCTGTAGCTTTGTGCTGTTAATTGCTGTGAGTGGATTTCTTTGAGCTCCCCCTTAAAAGAATACTGGACAGATAATTGTTTAATTGCTTCCTCTGTTTATCACACAACCAATTCAGGCACTTAGATGAATGCCAAAACCCCTCCACCTGTATGAGTAACAACACACACAAAATGCTGGTGGAACACAGCAGGCCAGGCAGCATCTATAGGGAGAAGCGCTGTCGACGTTTTGGGCCGAGATCTCCCTATAGATGCTGCCTGGCCTGCTGTGTTCCACCAGCATTTTGTGTGTGTTGTTGTTTGAATTTCCAGCATCTGCAGATTTCCTTGTGTTCCACCTGTATGAATGTTAGCTTGCTGTCTGCATACAGCTTTAACTTCCAATTGTTTTGCTTTCCATTACAGATTATGTTGGAGTCCATGGTAGATGCAGCTGAAGGGCTCTGCCCTCACGTGATGAAGAAGGCCCACCTGCGGCAGAATCTGATAGAGGCCTCCACTGAGAAAGTTTCCATTCCACGCACCTTTATCAAGAATGTTCTGCTTGAGCAGTCGGGCATCGATATTCTTAATAAAATTAGGTATTTTAACACTTGATTGCATTCTACATAGTACAGCGGTATACTAATTGCAGTAGGCTGATGAAATCACTCAATATATCAGAATTTGTGTGTGATGAGTTTAAAATAATTTATTAAAACACACAGCAAAGTGCCAGTAATTCAGCATTCAGTTGTTCGTAAAACCCAGTGCTTTTTTAGTATTGAGTTTATAAGTGTGGAACGTGAACCAGGTCTGGACTGTGCAGGGTGAATGGCTGGTACCGTAGTCGGAATCTGAGATACTGTGGGTCAGAAACGTGGGTGGCTGTGTTTGCAACAAGAGCCAAAGCCTGAAACGCTTCTGTATTTCCTGATCCCTTTATGGTCAACTTTTTCACTGGAAAATGCATTGTATTGCTGTGTAACATGTTTTTAAGCAAATATGAATCTCTTTGGGTATTAATAGGAGTAAGATCCAGAAATTCTGCAAGTCTGGCCTACCAAAATCCGAAAAGAGTTGGATTATTAAAGGTTTACTGTATAAAATTTACTCCAACGGGATAGATGCTGGAGCAACATTTCTCTTGCCTGGGAAATCTAATGCAGAAAATGAAAATGTCAGAATAAGCCTATTGAGGATTGAGATAAGAAAATATTTCTATAAAATGGTGCAAATATTTGAAATTTCCAAATTTATCATGTTGGTGATAGTCCCATGTTGAATATGTCAGAGATAACCCATGAAAGATATGGGTGTTGCTAGATTTACAGAGCAACTACATTCCTGAAAAAAATTTTGTAAATTAGAAAGACTGACTGAAGTGCATTCTGCTACCATGCATTCCAGTGGGTGGAGAATGTTATTTTTAGAGCAAAAAAAAATGGTTTGTAAATCAAAGGTATTTAAAGATTCAATAGCATTATAGCAGAAATTTGTAAATACATTTGTTAAAGAGCACCTGCATTTGGATAGCAAAACAATTTTTTTAAAAAGTTGTGGGGAAGTGTGGGAATGTGGAGTTGATGTAGAAGATCTTCTGTAAACTTATGGCAGATTGGGCTTGAATACTTCACATATCCCTCTTGCTTGTATTTTAGTAGAATTGCACTGAAAGTTAGAATTCTGATACTTTGGATCCAACGTTCTTTCTGTTGTCAGGAAAGAGGTGTAAAGCTTGTTGCTTCACCATTGATTTAGTAAGAAAGATAATTGGAAATGGGAAATGGTGGGAGTCCAAAAACAAAGAAGAAAGGAAGAAGAAGAATAAAGATAGCAAGCAAAATGTGCTCTACTCTTCTTACAGCCCAGACATAAGAGACATTTGGATCAAATTTGTAGATTTACCAATCAGGTAGCCCCCATTCAAATAAGGCAATACCAGAGGAACCTCCAGAATCACGTGAAGAACTGTAACTTGGAGGACACACTGAACAATTGCATGCAAGTCCCATGTTGGAAGCCAACACCTTATTGTGGAAATGGGGCTTATCCCTTTCTTCCACGTAATTTGTTAGGATCTTGTTATTTGGGGTTTGCCTTTCCTGCTGAGACATGCACAAACCTCACCTTTACTTCCTGAGTCTAGAAGTAAATGAGACATTTCAGAGGCTCATTTTACTCCAATTTTGTTCCCATTTTATGGTGTTGTGAGCAGTGTAAGACAGATTAAAAATCCTGCTGCAGCTTTAGAATAGGTAAGCAAAGGTGCCATGGTAGCGTAGTGGTTAGTGTGATGCGATTACAGCTTGCGGTGTTCTGGAGTTGGAATTTCTTTTCCGGCACTTCTGTATGGTCTCGCCGTGGAATGCCTGTGTTTTCCCCAGGTGCTCAGGTTTCCTCCCACAGTTAGGTAGAATGACCTGTCATTAGGTTATGGTTAATCGGGTTTGCAGGGGTTGCGCGGTGTGGGCCAGAGGGGCCACACTGTATCACATAATAAACAAGTGACAATTCTGATACCTTGGAGAAAGTTACAGCAGAAATGGTCGCCAAGCTTGAGGGGCCGAGGGGCCTGGTGGCCACCTCCTGCTCTTGATTTTTTTTAATGTTCTTGTTGACCAAGTTTGTAGCATTCCTTGAATGTTGAATCCCAACAGTTTCTGAATGAGCCAGTCAGACCTATTGGTGGTGTGGGGTCCTTACCCAGTTCCTGATCCAAAACTCCTTAAAATTTCACTTTTAATTGAATGTGCTCTTTGAGGGAAGTGAAAATGTGGAAGAGGACTGGTCATGAGTTGAAGTTATAGGGAACTTAAAGGCTGAAAGAAATATATCTATAAACATGACGAGTTTCCCCGTGTTACAGAAGGTGATTGAATTCTCTCTATTATCTTTGCAATTCTCATGCAGTGAAGTCAGGCTGACAGTTGCATCGTTTCTGTCTGATCATATAGTAGATGAGATCCTGGAAGCACTTTCAAGCTCACAACACAAACTGGTAAGTGGCAAACCTACAATATTTGATTTGTTCGTCATTTACGAATGCTTTTGGTGGGAAATGAGAGAAAAAAATAATAATCTGGGTAGATGGACAATGAAGTAGGGCCATAGTTTTGCATTTTGCTTGAAGTAATGCTTCTGCTGCATATGGTGTGACTGTTTCACCACAATGAAAGTTGGGCTTCATAGAAAAATAGAAATCTACAGCACGTTACAGGCCCTTCGACCCACAATGTTGTGCCGACCATGTAACCTTCTCTAGAAACTGCATAGAATTTCCCGACCGCATGGCCCTCTATTTTTCTAAGCTCCATGTACCTACCTAAGAGTCTCTTAAAAGACCCTTTTTAATCCGCCTCTAACGCTGTCAATGGCAGTGTATTCTATGCACCCACCACTGTCTGTGTGAAAATCTGACTTCTGGGAGTATTAGTACAAATAGCCACTTCTTCTCTCAATTAAAAGTTAATATAAGGCGACACCTGCAACTAAATTAGATTGGTCATGCAGAAGTGCCCCGCAGAATTCTTGCTCCATAGAGGCTCAGTCTCCAAACAGGCTCAGTCCAGACTCACACTCCAAACAGGCTCAGTCCAGACTCACACTCCAAACAGGCTCAGTCCAGACTCACACTCCAAACAGGCTCAGTCCAGACTCACACTCCAAACAGGCTCAGTCCAGACTCACACTCCAAACAGTCTCAGTCCAGACTCACACTCCAAACAGGCTCAGTCCAGACTGGCACTCCAAACAGGCTCAGTCCAGACTCACACTCCAAACAGGCTCAGTCCAGACTCACACTCCAAACAGGCTCAGTCCAGACTCACACTCCAAACAGGCTCAGTCCAGACTCACACTCCAAACAGGCTCAGTCCAGACTCAGTCCAGACTCACACTCCAAACAGGCTCAGTCCAGACTCACACTCCAAACAGGCTCAGTCCAGACTCAGTCCAGACTCACACTCCAAACAGGCTCAGTCCAGACTCACACTCCAAACAGGCTCAGTCCAGACTCACACTCCAAACAGGCTCAGTCCAGACTCACACTCCAAACAGGCTCAGTCCAGACTCACACTCCAAACAGGCTCAGTCCAGACTCGCACTCCAAACAGGCTCAGTCCAGACTCACACTCCAAACAGGCTCAGTCCAGACTCACACTCCAAACAGGCTCAGTCCAGACTCACACTCCAAACAGGCTCAGTCCAGACTCACACTCCAAACAGGCTCAGTCCAGACTCACACTCCAAACAGGCTCAGTCCAGACTCACACTCCAAACAGGCTCAGTCCAGACTCACACTCCAAACAGGCTCAGTCCAGACTCACACTCCAAGCAGGCTCAGTCCAGACTCACACTCCAAACAGGCTCAGTCCAGACTCACACTCCAAACAGGCTCAGTCCAGACTCACACTCCAGACAGGCTCAGTCCAGACTCACACTCCAAACAGGCTCAGTCCAGACTCACACTCCAAACAGGCTCAGTCCAGACTCACACTCCAAACAGGCTCAGTCCAGACTCACACTCCAGACAGGCTCAGTCCAGACTCACACTCCAAACAGGCTCAGTCCAGACTCGCACTCCAAACAGGCTCAGTCCAGACTCACACTCCAAACAGGCTCAGTCCAGACTCACACTCCAAACAGGCTCAGTCCAGACTCACACTCCAAACAGGCTCAGTCCAGACTCACACTCCAAACAGGCTCAGTCCAGACTCGCACTCCACACAGGCTCAGTCCAGACTCACACTCCAAACAGGCTCAGTCCAGACTCCCACTCCAAACAGTCTCAGTCCAGACTCCCACTCCAAACAGGCTCAGTCCAGACTCACACTCCAAACAGGCTCAGTCCAGACTCACACTCCAGACAGGCTCAGTCCAGACTCACACTCCAGACAGACTCAGTCCAGACTCGCACTCCAAACAGGCTCAGTCCAGACTCACACTCCAAACAGGCTCAGTCCAGACTCACACTCCAAACAGGCTCAGTCCAGACTCACACTCCAAACAGGCTCAGTCCAGACTCACACTCCAAACAGGCTCAGTCCAGACTCGCACTCCAAACAGGCTCAGTCCAGACTCACACTCCAAACAGGCTCAGTCCAGACTCGCACTCCAAACAGGCTCAGTCCAGACTGGCACTCCAAACAGGCTCAGTCCAGACTCACACTCCAAACAGGCTCAGTCCAGACTCACACTCCAAACAGGCTCAGTCCAGACTCACACTCCAAACAGTCTCAGTCCAGACTCACACTCCAAACAGGCTCAGTCCAGACTCACACTCCAGACAGGCTCAGTCCAGACTCACACTCCAAACAGGCTGTCCAGACTCACACTCCAAACAGGCTCAGTCCAGACTCACACTCCAAACAGGCTCAGTCCAGACTCACACTCCAAACAGGCAGTCCAGACTCACACTCCAAACAGGCTCAGTCCAGACTCGCACTCCAAACAGGCTCAGTCCAGACTCACACTCCAGACAGGCTCAGTCCAGACTCACACTCCAAACAGGCTCAGTCCAGACTCACACTCCAAACAGGCTCAGTCCAGACTCACACTCCAAACAGGCTCAGTCCAGACTCACACTCCAAACAGGCTCAGTCCAGACTCACACTCCAAACAGGCTCAGTCCAGATTCACACTCCAAACAGGCTCAGTCCAGACTCACACTCCAAACAGGCTCAGTCCAGACTCGCACTCCAAACAGGCTCAGTCCAGACTCACACTCCAAACAGGCTCAGTCCAGACTCACACTCCAGACAGGCTCAGTCCAGACTCACACTCCAAACAGTCTCAGTCCAGACTCAGTCCAGACTCGCACTCCAAACAGGCTCAGTCCAGGCTCACACTCCAAACAGGCTCAGTCCAGACTCACACTCCAGACAGGCTCAGTCCAGCCTTGCACTCCAAACAGGCTCAGTCCAGACTCACACTCCAAACAGGCTCAGTCCAGATTCACACTCCAAACAGGCTCAGTCCAGACTCGCACTCCAAGCAGGCTCAGTCCAGACTCACACTCCAAACAGGCTCAGTCCAGACTCACACTCCAAACAGGCTCAGTCCAGACTCACACTCCAAACAGGCTCAGTCCAGACTCACACTCCAAACAGGCTCAGTCCAGACTCGCACTCCAAACAGGCTCAGTCCAGACTCACACTCCAAACAGGCTCAGTCCAGACTCGCACTCCAAACTGGCTCAGTCCAGACTCGCAGTTAGCAACATGTAGACATGGAGTTATGAAGTTTATATCCCTGAAGGAGATGTCTCTGCTGGTTCTTTACTAGAACAATTCATAAATTATTTCCTCCATTTCACAGCTTCCCATCATTACTCCTTTTTTCATTTTAAATATTTATCCTCCTTATTCCGTTTTATCCTCCCAAGTTACGGTAATTGATCTTGAAGTCAGTTATCAGTGGATCAGAATCAGCTTGAACCGTGTTGAGGAGTGTTGTTGGGAGTTGTCAACATTGAAATTGGCAGTGCATAGTTTTTAACCTCTGCATATCGCCTTAAGAATTCAAAAGTGTTTTCTGTACAGAGCATGGCATTTCAATTTTCTCCAAGAGTTATCTAAACTGAGATTCAATACAGCATTTTCTGTAGGTTGACCAGGCTTGCAGTCAAGACTTATGTTGCTTGTGTGGCATTTCTTCATAATTCCATCTGCAGTGAACTCTCAGATGAACAGACTTTGTTTAGTTTATGGTCGTAAAATGAACCAAGAATTCCATGAATCCAACCCATTTTCTCATTAACTACAGATAGTTAATATGTTCTTGTACCGCTTGAAGTAGTTCAACACTACTTTTGATTTTAAGAAAAGAACACAGCACAATTCCGATATCTTCATACAATTAGGACAGGTTTGATGCATTTCATGCAATAATAGATACTGCTCTTGAACCCTCTGATCCTGCTTGAGCTAAACATGCCCATTTGGTTAGTATTCCGGAGACTGTGGGAATATCAGGTGCAGCATACTTTCCCTGGAGAGGAGATGACCACCTCCAGATCATTCTGCCAAATGTTACCTGTGACAAAAAACATTTTCCAACTACTGTGGTACTTTTGCTGCAGCTTTGGAATTAGGTCTTTGAGTTTGACTTTAAAATACAATCTGTATATACAGTACATTTGAAATAATTCTCTATGCTCTTGAGTGCTTTGATTCTATATTGTGAGCTACTTTGTGAAGTGTTGTGCTGAAGCGACATTCATGAAAGTTTACTTTTGAGTTGAAGTTTTGCTTTGTACACAGTGCAATGTTGCTCTTTTCCCTTCAGTCATCATACAACCACACCAAATGGCCCTATCAGTGATGCTTATACTATGAAGCACTTTTCATTGGAATTGGTTAATTATTGTCATGTGCACCAAGGTACATTGAAAGACTTGTCTGGTATACTATTCATGCAGATCAAATCATTCCACAGTGCATTGAAGCAGAACAAGGGAAAACAATAACAGAAAGCAGAATAAAGTGCAACAGCTACAGAGAAAGTGAACAATAAAGTGCAAGGTCACACTGCAGTTACAGAGAAATGTACAGTTGTAACAAAATGCCAAATGTTAGAATAAATCCAAGAGCTATCCGAACATTGATAAAGTTCTGAGCGCTAGATTCTACTGAAGAGACCAATTAAAAAGAATATCCCTTGCATTTTGATACTAAAGTTGCTAAATATATTTTGCAGAGGATTGAAAATTCTAGTGTCACTGATAACCATTTCTGTTTTGATGATTCAAACACAAAATACATATTAACTAATTTAATTGTAATGAATTAGTTGGTAACTCATTAATATACTTAATCAAAATTATTCAAATGGTTCACTTTAATATCAGAGAACGTATACAGTATGCAACCTGAAATTCTTACTCTTCGTGGACATCTACGAAACAAGAAACCCCATAGAATAAATGATAGGACATCAGAACCCCAAAGCCCCCTCCCACTTCCATACAGAAGCAGCAGCGAAGCATCAACCTCGCCTCCCCTCGCTTGCATCAGAAGTATCCACCCCCCCAGCCCCCCAACCACGCAAACAATAGCAGAAAGCCCCCCAGAGAGAGCTTGATCTAGTCCATCAAAAACTACAGTCCATTACCCAGCTCTTCGTTATCTCAGACAGGCCCTCTCCATCGAGGGAGAGAGAGGGTGCTCCCGCAACGAGGGCGGAGAGCTGCAACTGGCTGTTCCAACGTTACAGTCTTCTGTCACTTCTTCTAGCCCCCATCTCGAGGACCAACAGACTCTCGCTCTCCATCGTAAGAGAGAGAGCGGGATCACTCGAGTACAGAGAGTTTCTTCCGACTGCTGTCTTGATGTTTCAGTCTCCCACAATACTTCAGTTGGCGAGGAACCGGGTTGTCTCCGTTCCCCAAAGACACACGGCTTCCAGGCCATTCCTGGAGACAGTGAAGTGCCGGGCTGCACAGCTGGCCCAAAACCTCACCGCTTGTGAAGAACCATAGTCTGAACTATAGATCACAGACTCTGACAGAACCCCAACCACCTTAAAAAGAAAGAAAGACATAAGAGAAGAATAAGCTGTTTTGTAGACAAACTGGAAGGAGTCACCTGGGTCTGCAAAAACCGCAGGTGCCATCTTCTCTAGCCCCTGCTCCACATACAGACATTTAATTAGATTTGAGTTTTAAAACTTTTTAGGTTGATGAATTGAAAATACTAGAATTGAATCACTTAAGATGCATTTGCTTGAGATGGGTGAGGATTATAATCCTGTTAGTTATCATTTGGTCTTTATAGTCAGACATGATGCGGCAAAATTCTGATCAGCATTCTCACGTAGAAATGTGGATCTGAAAATATTCTGCTTCCTAGAGGATAGCAATTATACCGCTGATTGAAGGCATGGATGGAAAGTGGTGATTTAACAACTGTAGCATAAGAAGATTAGCATTTGTGCTGAAGGGACAGAGCAGGCAGACGGTACTTGTGAAGGTTGGAAGTGGACTGGAGGGTTTTCAGTTCTGGCATCATAGAAAGGAGTGATGGAAAGGAAGAATCATTGGTGATACAATGCCATTTTAGTAATAAAGAAAGTGAATACCTAAATGTATGTTGCACCCTTCACAACATCAGCCATTGCAATGCACTCTTCTGCCAATAGTAATGCATCTTCTGAGTGAGTCTACAAATTGTAGCCACTGATGGTATTGTAGAAATCACTCGTTAGTCTGTCTAGTGATATTGGTGTAGGGATGGATGTTGGCCAGAATACTACATACACTGCTTTTCTTCATAAAAGTGGGATTTTGTTTTGGGGTCCAATTGAGAAAGTATTGGTTTTGCGTTTTAACCAAAATGTGGCAGATTGTACTCAGTATTGAAGCAAGGGTTGCGTATGCTGAAAGATCATACGAATATTTATAAAGTTAAGGAGTTACAGCATGGACCAGGCTCTTTGGCCCAACATCCATGCCTAACAGGCTGCCTTCCTGAGTTAGTCTCATTTTCCTGAAGTTGGCCCAGCTCCCTTGATGCTTTTCCTATCCGTGAACCTGGCCAAATAACTTAAATATAGTAATAGTATCCTCTTCCTCTGACAGCTCACATGCTTCACCTTGTAGTAGGTTTGCTGAATTATCGATGGCAATCACATAGGCTTGAGAGACTTGAGTGAGCAAGGCGAGCTTAATTAAAAGAACAAATGCCTCAGTTACTAATTGAGTTAAGGCTTGGTGTGAGATCTGATTTTTTTTAAATAAAGGAGACAAGCTTTCTATACTATGGAGTGTGATTGTATTACATTTGCAAATTATGCTTGCACCACTGAAAATTAATTGCCACACAGTTTCCATGTGGTGATTGCTGCTGCTTGCATTTTGGTAAAAATATTATTCAGTCTTATTTCCACCCAATTGTATCAAGACAAGATAATGATCCATGGAGTTGGGGGTAATGTATTAGCAAGAGTAGAGGATTGGTTAAAGGTTGGATGATGGGCATTTCTCTCATTGGTGGTTAATGGTGACTGAAGTTCCACAGGAATAGATGACCACAATGATCATTAACAATCTGGAAGAGGGGACCGGGTGTAGCGTATCTAATTTTGTTGACGACAGTGAACTGAGTGGAGAAGCAAATTGTATGGAGGACGCAGAGAGTCTGCAAAGGCATACAGGTGGGTTAAGTGAGGGGGTCTGGCAGATGGAGTGCAACATTGGTAAATGCGAGGGCATCCACTCGAAGGAAAAATCGAAGATGAGGTTGTTATGCAAATGCTGAAAGATTGTGGTATGCTGTTACACAGAGGGACTTGGGTATGTGTGCATGAAACACAAAAGGTTGGTTTGCAGGTACAGCAGGTTATCAAGAAGGCAAATGGAATGTTGAGCTTCATAGCTGGATGGATCAAATTTAAGAGCAGGGAGGCTAATCTGCTATTTTATAGGGTACTGGTGAGGCCGCACCTGGAGTATTGTGTGCAGTTCTGGTCTCTGTTCTTGAGGAGAGACGTATTGGCTTTGGAGGTAGTGCAAAGGAGGTTCATGAGGTTGATTCCTGAGATGAGGGTGTTGATCTATGAAGAAGAGATTGAGTCATCTGGGGCTATGCTCGTGGGAATTCAGAAGAATAAGAGGAGATCTTATAGAAACATTAAAAAATTTATGAGCAGGGTAGATAAGATGGAAGCAGGAAAGTTGTTTCTACTGGTAAGTGAGTCTAGAACTGGGGACATAGCCTCAAGATTCAGAGCAATAAATTTACAATAGCAATGAGGAGAAATTGTTTTTTCCAGAGAGTAGTAAGTAGTGGAATTCTCTGCTCAAGAAAGCAGTAGATGCTTCATTAATTCAATTCAAGTTTAATTGTCATTCAACTGTACATGAATACTCATGAGTACAGCCAAACAAGACAGTGCTACTCTGAGGCCAAGACACAAAACACAGTACCACTAGTTTCACGCGGCACAAAGCACGTGTAGCAAGTATAAAATAGAAAGATACAGCCACGCAATAAAAAAAGTCCAAACTCGAGCCATCCTGTGCAGCCAAAATCTGCAAACAGCCACAATAAAGCTTGTCTTCTGTCGAGTGAACACTCGTTGGTGGGGAGGAGGAGATGCGGCAGCACTGATTCCAGCCTGCACCACACTGCCCCTGGTGGAGTGCCCTGGCTCTGACATCTGTCCCTCGGCGGTTATAAATAGGTGACACTGGGGCTTCAGGCCCTGAGTCCATTGAATGCCACAAAAATCTACAGTCGCCCATAACAGAGCTTGTCATCTGCTGAGCGTATATTTTGGCGGGGGGGGGGGGGGGGAGGTTGGTGAGCATAGACTTCAGCCTGGACGCCACGCCACACCACCCCCAGTGGAGCACCCCTACTCCGACACTTCTCTATAAACAGGCGAGACCGTGGCTTGAGGCCTAGTCCTTACTACGACCGAGCCTTCCATTTTTTTCCCTCTGCGGTAGACCCGCGGCACTTTAAGTTCTTAATGTGTAGCAGGATCTTGCGATTACTAAAAATGTCTTTAGGACCCTGTTAGAAAGATTTTTGCAAAGCTGAAGAATCAAGGGGGAAAGGCAGGTAGGTGGGGCTGAGTCTACAGCCAGATCAGCCTGACCCTATCGAAAGGTGAAACAGACTCAGATGGTTAGCTGCTCCTGCTCCTACTTCTTATGTTTTTAAGTTACATGCTTTAATTTTGGCTGTTTTAAAATAAAGTAGAATTCAGAACTGCATTCCAAGTGTCATAACAATCTGAAGTTAACCCTCTGACCAATAAAAAGACAAAATGCTGGCAGAACTCAGCAGGCCAGACAGCATCTATGGGAGAAGGTAGTGACGACGTTTCGGGCCGAAACCCTTCATCAGGAGTGAAGTAACATGGGATGGTGGAGAGGGGATAAGAAGTGGGGGGAGGGATGAAGTAGAGAGCTGGGAAGTGATAGGCTGGAGGGAAATGTGCTGGGGGGAAGGTGGAGAATTATGGGAAATAAAAGAGAAAGAAAGGTAGGGCTGGGGGGAGATTATAGTGAGGGGGGAAAGAGAGGGAAAGAGAACCAGACTAAAATTATAGATAGGGATGGGGGTAAGGGGGGGGGGCAGGGGTATCAACGGAGGTCTGTGAGTTGAGTGTTCATGCCGGCAGGTAGGAGGCTACCTAGGCGGGAAATAAGGTATTGCTCCATCGACCTGCGTGTGGCCTCATCTTGACGATAGAGGAGGCCATGGACAGACATGTCGGAGTGGGAGTGGTTTGTGGAATTGAAATGTGTGGCCACAGGGAGATCCCACCACTGCTGGAGGACTGAGTGCCAGAGTTCGGCAAAACGGTCTCCCAGTCTGCAGCAGGGCTCCCCATGTATAAATGGCCACATCGGGAGCACTGGATACAGTATATCACCCCAGTTGACTCGCAGGTGAAGTGGTGCCTCACCTGAAAGGACTGTCTGGGGCCTGGGATGGTGGTGAGGGAAGAAGTGTGGGGGCAGGTGTAGCACTTCTTCCGTTTGCAGGGATGAGTGCCCGGAGGGAGGTCGGTGGGGAGGGATGGGGGGGGATGCATGGACTCGGGAGTCGCGTAGGGAGCAATCCCTGTGGAAAGCCGAGAGTGTGGGGGAAGGGGAAGATGTGGCTGGTGGTGGGATCACGTAGGAGGTGGCGAAAGTTACGGAGGATTATGCGTTGGATCTGTAGGCTGGTAGGGTGATAGGTGAGGACCAGGGAGACTCTATCCCTGGTGGGCTGGCAGGGGGATGGGTGAGGGCAGAGGTGCGTGAAATACGGGAGATGCGATGGAGGGCAGAGTTGATAGTGGATGAAGGGAAGCCTCTTTCTTTAAAAAAGGAAGACATCTCCATTGTCCTAGAATGAAGGGCCTCATCCAGAGAGCAGATGTGGTGGAGGTGGAGGAATTGAGAGAAAGGGATAGCATTTTTGCAGGAGACAGGGTGGGAGGAGGAATAGTCTAGGTAGCTGTGGGAGTCTGTAGGTTTGTAGTAGACATCGGTAGATAGGCTGTCTCCAGAGATAGAAACAGAAGGATCTAGAAAGGGGAGGGAGGTGTCGGAAATAGACCAGGTAAATTTGAGGGTGGGGTGAAAGTTGGAGGCGAAGTTAATGAAGTCGACGAGCTCAGCATGTGCGCAGGAAGCAGCGCCGATGGAGTCGTCGATAAAACGTAAGAAACGAGGAGGACAGATACCGGTGTAGGCTTGGAACATAGATTGCTGCACATGGCCAACAGAAATGCAGGCATAGCTAGGACCCATGCAGGTGCCCATGGCTACACCTTTAATTTGGAGGAAGTGGGAGGAGCCAAAGGAGAAATTGTTAAGGGTGAGGACTAATTCCGCGAGGCGGAGAAGAGTGGCGGTAGAGGGTGACTGGCTGGGTCTGGAATCCAGGAAGAAACGGAAAGCTTGGAGACCTTCCTGGTGGGGGATAGAGGTATATAGGGACTGGACGTCCATGGTGAAAATGAGGCGGTGGGGGCCAGGGAACTTGAAATCTTTGAAGAGGTGGAAAGCATGGGAAGTATCATAGACATAGGTGGGAAGGGATTGAACCAGGGGAGATAAAACAGAGTTGAGATAGGCAGAAATGAGTTCAGTGGGGCAGGAGCAAGCAGAGACAATGGGTCTGCCTGGACAGGCAGGTTTGTGAATCTTAGGTAGGAGGTAGAAACGGGAAGTATGGGGTGTGGGAACTATAAGTTTGATGGCCGTGGATGGGAGATCTCCCGAGCTGATGAGATCGGAAATGGTTTGGGGGACAATGGACTGGTGCTTCCTAGTGGGATCATAGTCCAGGGGTAGATAAGAGGAGGTGTCAGCAAGTTGTCGTCGTGCCTCCGCTATGTACAGGTCGGTGCGCCAGACGGCAACAGCACCCCCCTTATCAACGGGTTTGATGGTAAGGTTGGGATTGTTGTGGAGGGAATGGAGAGCAGAACGTTCAGAAGGGGTAAGGTTGGAATTGGAGCAAGGGGTGGTGAAGTTGAGACAGTTAATGTCCCGATGGCAATTAGAGATGAACAGATCCAGGGTGGGTAGAAATCCTGGGCAGGGAGTCCATGAGGAGGAGGAGGAGGAGGGTTGGAGGTGGGAGAACGGGTCATCGGTGGGGATGGGAGAGTCCCTACCGAAGAAGTGGGCTCGAAGACGGAGCTGGCGGAAGAAGAGCTCCACGACCTGGCGCACGCAGAACTCACTGAGGTGAGGGCGAAGGGGGACAAAGCTGAGGCCCTTACTAAGGACCGAGCGCTCAGCCTCAGAGAGAGGGAGGTCGGAGGGGATGGTGAAGACCCGGCAGGGTTGAAAGCTCTGGTCCGAGGGGGGTGGGAGGCTGGTGGAGTCAGCGGGGAAGGGGTGGGGGCTGGGAGGAAGCTGAAGCCCCCGAGGGCCCGGGAACCGGTGATTGAACCTTAGGCTCGGAAATGTCAGATGGCTGCGTGGTGGTGGGGGAAGGGGAGACGCCAGTGCGTGGAGGTCCAGCTCGGAGGTCAAGGCTGGGATCCAGCGTGCTGGTCCAAATCGGGAGCTTGGAAAGCCTCTCTGACCAGTTGCTGCAAAGCTACTTTCGTCTAGGATGAAGCTGCTGTTTCAAATAATGCTCTAACCCTCTGTAGTGCATGACAGCCAACACATTACCCTTTTCTTCAGCAACCAGTGACTCAAGAGAGTTACTTATGCAGTAATGTCATCCTCATGGGTCCATGCCCTGCTGAAAGAAATATTTTGTGATAACTACCTTTGTCTGGGATTACTTTTCTAGTAATCTGTCTGATTCCATAATTATCATGCAAGAATCATTCTGTTCCGAACACAGCACAAAATAATTTGCAAGTGGCAGTACTTATTAATTCTTCCTGATGGCTCTCGATTCGTGCAACAGGCCAACCATCTGACAAAACGTGGAAAGCCACTGCCACGGCAGGAGTCGACAGAAATCGAAGTGCTGGAGGAGAAGACAACAAAGCGACTCACTGTCACTGCTGAGGAGCTGACAGAATTGGAGAGGCTGGAGGAACTCGATACTTGCATGGTAAGCTGATAACTTCATGAATCAAACCTTTTGCGCGTCATGTCTATTATAACCAATTCTAGGAGCGTTTAATCCAGAAAAAAAAACAAAGTATGTAAATTAGAATTTTTTAAAAAAGTCAGTGCTGAGTGTATTCCTGTTAATTTGCACTCTTTGCCTTCAGTGAGGCTGGTTACAGTGCTTGGACACTGAAAATACATGCAGTTGCAGTTTTGATCAATATTATCCTTGTGAGAGGGTGAAGGAATAGATTTATCCACTGCATGGGTAAGATCCTGATATCCATTTATATCAGTAGGACCCACTTAATAACTGCACATTCTCACAACAACATAAGTTCTCATAGGTTATTTGAATACTTGGAGAAAGTATTCAAATAAACTAACCTTTTATGGTTTGCAATGCACTTGGTTTTTTTTAAAGAAATACAGTACCCATTAAAAATGGAGACCCTCGGCCTGTTGACGCTGTTACCGTTATTCCCAGCCACACTTGGAGAAGAAGGATAGTCATTCAGTAACGTTAGAGATGATTGTGGCCCCCAGCAACTGATTAATGGAGAACTGGAGTGTGGAGCTCAACAGCAACCTCTCCTGATACATCATGGGCGACTGATACAGTTTGCAGTTCACTCTTATTTTAGTGCCAAAATTTATAACTAAGTGTACTTTTATATTAAGAAATACCTCAAAGAACATATTTGCTTCTGGTTGATCCCGATTTCGTGGCTGAAGTTTTCCATATTTGAGCCTCATTGAATTAAATTTGGCAACTAAAAAACTGTACGTCAAGACATCAGAATCATTCTTGCTGATGTTATTGCCCAAGATGCAGCCAAGGTCCAAATGCATGTTTGGAAATTGGTGTCAGGGGTGTTTGTACTTAACATTCCTCCACAACTAATATTTAAGAGACTCAAGTAATTTGAAAATGGTGAACAAATTGACCAGTGTGTTATTTCTATTATTAGTTTTAAAAGCTGAATATTATTTCAAGAAAGAGAAGAAATCTTAATTTGTAAGCTAGCGTATTGACAGTTTTAGTGTTGGAACTGCAAATTCTGGTTTGTTATAAAGACAGACAATTTCTGCAGTGCAGAGTTTATGATGGATGTATATCTGTATTTAAAGAAGAGTATTGTGTTCATTATTCTAAGCTGATGAAATATTTTTATTTGTCTTGACCTTTAAAAGCAGTTTTGTATGTGTGTGTATTTATATGAGAAGTTACTCTTGGCTTCCTTGCAGGCAGATTACTTAGTGCTATAATTTCACCACTGGCCACAAACTCCAAGGTTGTTTTGTTATAATTACAATAATTTTGTTCATGTTGTTAAGTAATTAAATAATTTTATGTTGCTGAAATTCTCAGGGTGTATGGTGTATCTCCCAGAGAACATTTCCTGTAGTGTGAAGAAACGTATGTGGTCCTAGGAGCATTAATCACAACACAAAGTCCTCAGTGGTCTAGTCTATCCACGTTGTTGTCCTTGTGCGTGATGAGGTCACTGAGGTTGCAGATGGTTGGTTTGCTTATCACACTGCAATGGTTTTCAATTCTTAACAGTGAAAATATGTATGGAAACTGCTGGGTTAGAGACATGTTAAAGTGGGAGTTGAGTTAGATGAGCATATTTCCAGTTTTAATAATCATGTCCGGAGTTTGGCTTTATTTCTTTGTGTATGCATGATGAAGGGTTAGGTAGAATATGCAGGAGGAAATTCTTCTGTAAAGGAATCAGGAACTAGATGGGATGTTCTTAAAATTCAAGAAAGGTAATTTGGAATGAAGTCAAGAAATTCTTTTCCACTTAAAAGACAATGGCCTGATTCTGTTCCCTTTGTTACTTTCAACTAGCTACGATTGTTGCATGATATGAGCATCAGCACTCCCTCAGGACTTGCCTTTGTGGTTAGAGGATTTCTTTTCTGAATAATCCATAGATTTTCCATTATCTCAGGAGGCCATCCTGTTGAGAAGGGGGATACTGAGATTTAATGGATGTTTTTTGATGTCTTATCACTTGTTAATATCAACCAACCCACACTCCATTTGGTTAGGTGTAAATCTGTTCTCTATTGTGAACTTGAAATATGTATTTTTAAGTGATGTTTCCTCTCTCCATTTGTTTGGTGTTAGGTAATGAAGCAAGACATAAATCTGGTCAATAAATACACAAGGACTCTATCATTTGAAACCTATTTTTCCATTGCTATTGATTTAATTCTGAATTAACAATATTTTACATCACTTAGTTGCCATCTTTATTATTAAGTTTTGTCATTTGGAAGATATAACATTGTATGAACCAACAGTCTGCTGGACGAAATCAGTGAGTCAAGCAGCATGTGTAAGAGGGAAGAGGACTTGTCTTCACTTTATATTAAAACCTTACTGCATATCAGGTTCGCAGTGCTGCAGTTCCTCACCCCCCCACCCCCCCGCTGAGCTCTCCCAGGAGATTGCTTGGTTCACAAGGTTCCAGCATCTGCAGTCTCTTGTGTCTCCAGAACATGGCATGAAAGAATCATCACTTGGGTTGCTAATGCTCAGTTAAAGTACAGCCTCCTCTTCCAGCTACCAAATACAACATCAGTCACAGTGCCATCAGACTGATTAAGTAATATGAGCTGTTTTCAATTAGCAGTTTAAAACCCAGGCCATCACATCAGCTACGGACAGCAAAAGAAGTAACATTAATGAAAACGTTCCTCAGTTTCACAAACCTGTTCATGAACTGTACCAGTTTAAATTATTCCTTTGTGTTTCAGTCCAACATAGCAAGTTATGGTTGGGTTAAGTTGTTCTCTGATTTTGGCAATTTACTTGCAAACGTTCCTTCACCATACGAGGAGACATCATCAGCGCACTGTTTATTGTGTGTCCTCCAAATGCTTGGCCTTTATGTACTTTTCAATCAGCTGATTGGTCGCCATTTCGGAAACACAGTTGTGATGTGTGGAGGCAATCTCATCGGTGATTGGTTGTGTGGTGAATTACATGTGCTGTGGTGTGGAATTTTGCCAGCTGTTCCCCTCCACCTTGATATTTATTTATTTCTTGATCATTGACAACAGAGCCATACTAATAATGGACTGCTTGTGAAATCTTGTGAAATTGTGTCCTTAGTTCTTGCAGTATTTGAAGCCATACCTGCTGGCAGTATAATCTCATAGTAAGGGTGGAGGGCATCTGAGAGATCATGAACAAAAGTGTCAATGGTCTGTCTCCTTAACCCATGAACATCAACTGTAGAATATTGCAGCACAGGAACAGGCCCTACCGATCACCATGCCAATGCCAGCCCTGATGCCAATCTGACATGCAGAGTATCCCCTACTCCCGGCTGGTTTATATGTGTTTCTTTAAGATATAGGAACAGAGTTAGGCCATTTAACCATTCCATCATGGCTGATCCCGAATCCCACTCAAACCCACAGACCTGCCTTCTCGCCATATCTTTTGATGCCCTGACCTATCAGGAAACTATCAACTTTCCCCTTAAATATACCCACAGATTTGGCCTCCGCTGCAGTCTCTGGCAGAGCATTCCACAGACTCACTACTCCCTGGCCAAAAAAATTCCTTCTTACCCAAAAGGTTGTCTCACAATTTTGAGGCTGTGCCCTCTAGTTTTGGATACCCCCACCAGAGGAAACATTCTCTCCGCATCCACCCTATCTAGTCGTTTCAACATTCAGAAGGTTTCAATGAGATCCCCACACATTCTTCTAAATTCCAGTGAGTACAGGCCTAAAGCTACCAAATGCTCCTCATATGTTAACCCCTTCATTCCCAGAATCATCCTCATGTACCTCCTCTGGACTCTCCTCAATGACAACACATCCTTTCTGAAATATGAGGCTCAAAACTGCTGACAATACTCCGTGCAGCCAGACTAGTGTCTGATAAAGGCTCAGCATTATCTCCTTGCTTTTATATTCTATTTCCCTTGAAATAAATGCCAACATTGCACTTGCCTTCTTTACCACCGACTCAACCTGTAAATGAAGCTTCTAGGAGTCTCGCTCAAGGACTTGTCAGTCCCTTTGCACCTCTGATGTTTCAATTTTCTCCCCATTTAGATAACAGTCCGCACAATTGCTCCTTTTACCAAAATGCATTGTCATAACATTTCCCAACACTGTATTCCATCTGTCACTTATTTGCCAATTCCAAGGATATACATCCAAGGATATTCCTGTGTATCTGAAAGATAGATTAGTAGGCAGCGGGGGAGGTGTGGCTCTGTGTACAAGAAATAATATTAAATCATTGGGAAGAGATGCCATAGGATCAGAAGGTGTGGAGTCTCTACGGGTTGAGTTAAGAAATGACAAGGGTAAAAGACCATAATGGCAGTTGTATACAGGCCTCCAAACAGCAACCGGAAGGTGGATTACACATTACAGCAGGGGATAGAAAAGGCATGTCAGAAAGGGAATGTCATGATAATCGTTGGGAATTTTAACATGAAAGTGGATTGGGAAAACCAGGTCAGTACCGGACCTCAAAAGAGAGAATTTGTAGAATGTCTAAGGAATGGCTTTTTAAAACAACTTGTTGTTGAGCCCACTAGTGGATCGGCTGTGCTGGATTGGGTGTTGTGATGATCTGGAGGTGATAAGAGAGGATAAGATTAAGGAACCCTTAGGAAACGGTGATCAATATGATCGAGTTCACATTGAAATTTGAGAGGGAAAAAATAAAATCCAATGTCTCGGTATTTCAGTAGAATAAAGGAAGTTACAATGGCAAGAGAGGGGAACTAGCCAAAGATGATTGGAAAGGGACATCTGCAGGAAGGACAGCAGAGCAGCAATGGCTGGAGTTTCTGCGAAAAATGAGGGAAGTGCAAGACAGATGTATTTCAAATAAGAGGATATTTTCAAAGGGAAGAAGGACACTACCGTGGCTGACAATTGAAGTCAGAGCCAAAGTAAAAGCAAAAGAGAGGGCATACTAGGAAGCCAGAACTAGTGAGAAGATAGAAGAATGGGAAGCTCTTAAAAACTTGCAGAAGGAAACTAAGAAGGTCATTAGGAAGGAAAAGATTTATTAGGAAAGGAAGCTGGCGAATAATATCAAAGAAGATAGCAAAGCCTTTAAGTATATAAAGGATAAAAGAGGGTTGAGTGTAGATATAGGACCAATAAAAAATGATGCTGGAGATGTTGTAATAAGAGATGCAGATGGCAGAAGAACTGAACACGTATTTTACATCAGTCTTCATAGTGAAAGATGTCTGCAGTATACCGGATATTCAGGAGTGTCAGGGAAGTGAGGTACGTGCTGTGAAAATTACAACTGAGAAGGTGCTCAGGAAGCTTAATGGTCTGAGGGTGGATAAATCTCCTGGACCTGGTGGAATGCACCCTCGGGTTCTGAAGGAGGTAGCTGGAGAGATTGCAGAGGCATTAACGATGATCTTTCAAGAATTGATAGATTCTGGCATTGTATTGGATGACTGGAAAATTGCAAATGTTACTCTGTGATTTAAGAAGAATGGGAGGCAGCAGAAAGAAAACTATAGACCTGTTAGCTTGACATCAGTGGTTGGGAAGTTGTTGGAATCGATTGTTAGAGATGAGATTATGGAGTACCTGGAGCCACTGACAAGATAAGCCAAAGCCAGCATGGTTTCTTGAAAGGAATGTCCTGCCTGACTAACCTACTGCAATTCTTTGAGAAAATTACAAGCAGGGTAGACAAAGGAGATGCAGTAGACATGGCGTACTTGGATTTTCAGAAAGCCTTTTACAAGGTGCCGCACATGAGGCTTCTTAGCAAGATAAGGTCCCATGGAATTACAGAGGAGTTACTAGCATGGGTGGAGCATTGGCTGGTTGGCAGAAAACAGATAGTGGGAATAAAGGGATCCTATTCTGGCTAGCTGCTGGTTACCAGTGGAGTTCCACGGGTCGGTGTTGGAACCGCTGCTTTTTACGATGTATGTCAATGATTTGGACTACGGTATTAATAGATTAGTGGCTAAATTTGCCGATGATACAAAGATAGTTTGTTGCAGAAACAGAGAACCTGCAGAAAGACTTAGATAGTTTAGGGAAATGGGCAAAGAAGTGACAAATGAAGTACAATGTTGGAAAGTGTATGGTCATGCAGTTTGGTGGAAGAAATAAACAGGCAGACTATTATTTAGAAGGGGGAAGAATTCAAAATGCAGAGGTGTAACGGGACTTGGGAGTCATTGTGCAGGATACCCTAAAGGTTAACCTCCAGGCTGAGTCGGTGATGAAGAAGGCAAATGCAATGTTGGCATTCATTTCTAGAGGTATAGAATATAAGAGCAGGGATGTGATGTTAAGGCTCTATAAGGCACTACTGAGAGCACACTTGGAGTATTGTGTAGTTTTGGGCTCCTCATTTTAGAAAGGATATACTGACATTGGAGAGGGTTCAGAGAAGATTCACGAGAATGATCCCAGGAATGACAGGGTTACTGTATGAGGAACGTCTGGCAGCTCTTGGGCTGTATTCCCTGGAGTTCAGGAGAATGGGGGGGGATCTCAAACATTCTGAATGTTAAAAGGCCTGAACAGATTAGATATGGCAAAGTTATTTCCCATGATAGGGGATTCTAGGACAAGAGGGCAAGAGTTCAGGATTGAAGGACGTTCATTTAGAGAAGGGGTGCAAAGAAATTACTTTAGTCAGAGGGTGGTAAATCTGTGGAATTTGTTCCCATGGGCGGCTGTGGAGGCCAAGTCATTGGGTGTATTTAAGGCAGCGATAGATAGGTTCTTGATTAGCCAGGACATTAAAGGGTATGGGGAGAAAGCAAGGGAGTGGGGATGACTAGAAGAATTGGATCAGCCCGTGATTGAATAGTGGAGCAGACTCAATGGGCCAAATGGCCTATTAGTGTTGCTATATCTTATGGTCTTAATATGTTCTTATTCTTTCAATTTATCTAAATCCTGCTACATCACATTACTTTCCCAGCACTACCTACCCCTCCATCTATCTTCATATCATCTGCAGAACTTTGTCACAAAGCCATCAATTCCATTATCCAAATCATTGACAAACAATGTGAAAAATAGCAGTCCCAATACTGACCACTGTGGAACAGCACTAGTCACTGGCAGCCAACCAGAAAAGACTCCCTTTATTCCCATTCACTGCATCCTGCCTGTCAGCTGTTCCTCTATCCATGCAAGTATCTTTCCTGTAATCCCATAGGATTGTATCTTGATAAGCAGTCTCATGCATAGCACCTTGTCAAATGCCTTCTGAAATTTAAAGTAAATGGCATCCACTTTGACAAGTAAAAGACTCCTTTGCCCACTCTGCTTTTTATTCCTTGAAGAACTCTTAACAGATTTGTCAGGGAAGGCTTCCCTTTACAGCATCCGTGCTGACTTTGATTTGCTTTATGATTAGTCTTCACGTACCCCGAATCCTCATCCTCAGTAATAGACTCCAACACTTTCCCAACCACTGAGGTTAGGCTAACTGGCCTATAATTTCCTTTCTTTTGCCTTCCTCCCTTCTTAAAGGGTGGAGTGACATTTGCAATTTTTCATTCCTCTGGGACCATGCCAAAATCAAGTGATTCTTGAAAGATCATGACCAACACATTTGCTACCTCTTCAGCGACCTCTCTCAGGACTCTGGGATGTGGTCTATCTGGCCCAGATTGTAATATTAAGAAGTTAGTATCTCGTAGGTCGCTTGTGACCCTGGCTATTTTTTTTTAAAGGTCATAGCAGCTATGAGCTTGCAAAAAAAGTATAAATGCACAAATGCTTTCCCATAAAATAAGCTCAGCGGGTGATGGCAGCCTTGGTGTGGGAAACATATCGTGCCTTGTGTTTCTTATGGCACCTATAAGATAAGCAATTAGAGGGAGTGACTATTTACAAGGGCAGCAGACTTTTGGTGATGGGCTTGTGCATGTCCATATCCAGGCATAGTAGCAATTAAAACTGTCATACGAACAATTTATGCCAAAATCAAGTGATTCTTGAAAGATCATGACCCACACGTCTGTTATCTCTTCAGCGACCTCTCTCAGGACTCTGGGATGTAGTCTATCTGGCCCAGGTGATCTATCCACCTTAAGACCTTTCAGTTTGTCTAGCACTTTTTCCTTTGTAATAACAATGACACTCACTCCTGCTCCCTGACACTCACTGACCTCTGGCATACAGCTAGTATCTTCCACAATAAAGACTAAAGCAAAGTACTTACTAAATTCATCTGCTGTTTCTTTGTCCCCCATTACTACCTCGCCAGCATTATTTTCCAGTGGTCCAATAACAACTTTCACCTCCCTTTTACTCTTCATATGACTGAAAAAACTTTTGGTATCCTGCTTTATATTATTCTAAATGCCTCTTAAACATTGCTGTGGCATCTGCTTCTTTCACCTCCCTGGCATCGTGTTGCAGGCACCTACCACTCTGTGTGTACAACAAAGTACTTTGATATACTTTTATTAGTTTGTCCCTTAGTCTCCACTGCCCTAAAGCAGGAGGTCCCAGCTTTTTTTATACCATGGATTCCTACCATCAGCTGTGGGGCCCATGGACCCCAGATTGGAGCCCCTTTTCTCTCGGGCCCAGAGAAAACAATACAAGTTTGTCCAACCTCTATTTAGCAAAAGAAAATAATAAATTACAAAGAAAATATTAAATGTGCCAGATGAATTTACAACATGCAGGAATGAGCCAACGGTTTAAATTGTTAATTTTCTTAGCTAGCGAGCTGATGGCCGTGTCATTAAAAGGAAACTTTCTTGTTTAAATATGAGTGACAAGTTTAATAAGCAATTACTGTGCCAATCCAGCAAGTTCTGGAAGGTAACTAAGGGGTTGAGAGCAAGGCAGCATTTATATGAGGCAGCCGCAAATTGTTTAAATTGAAGCACATTACATTTTGGTACAAATAATACTGTTTAATTCTTGCGTTGCTTGAATAATTTAAACCTTGACAGGCAAATTAATGGTTTTTGAATAGTAGCTTTATGCTAATCTATTAGAAGTATGTTTTGAAAACACAAAAGACTGTAGAATACTTGAAACTTCTATGTCAGAGCCGGAACGAAGACTGCTGTAAGTTCTATTTGCTGTCAGTACTCCAAATGAGGAACCATTTATGGCATTGAAAATTGATTCATTCTCCCAAATCATCATGGTATTTTCATGGTGGCTTTGATTCCTTGAGGCAATACTTTGGAATACTTCATTATTAAGTGCATTAGGCATTTTACCTGCCATGCGTGGAAAGGAGTAGAAGTTCACAAGTGGGAAGCACTTTTGTTCAAGTCACAAATTTCCTGGAGATTGGAAGTGATGCAGTTAGTTTTCATTGTAATGTCAATAAGAATTTATTTTCTTTGACAGCATTGCTACAGTTGTGCTGAGTATTCAGCCTAACCTCAGGGTTGGAGCTACGACTGACACCACTGACTTATTTACGGCCTGTTACGCCACTGGGCCGTGAAGGTCCTCCATCTCTGGCGGTGTTCACACTTCCTTCATCGTGTCAGCAGCTTCCCCTCGGTTTTCACTGCTGTCAGTCATGCAAGTCCCAGCTGGGCATACCGTCGCACTCAGATGTAGAAGGATTATTCATTGCCATTTCCGTAACAATTTTGTTTTACCGGTCAGGGTTGTTAGCGCTGAGCTGAACCCCCAAACTTGGGGGGTCTAGTGGACCACTCTTAGGCCGGCCTGTACCATTTGATTTGTTTGACATGGATAACTTTACCAAGAGCCAAAGTATAAAGCCCTGACTCCCACCAACATAGCTCTCCGGGTCATTGCGGTACACAGACCTCCAAACGATGACAGTTGTGGTCCGCGGAGAGGTCCACCAGTGAGCCTCTTTTGAACTAATGGCAGTACAAAGTCTTGACTACTTTGCAGAATTAGTGTTGCTCTGATAACTACAATATTTGGCAGTGTTATGCTAAATTTGCAATATAACTTGATTCACTAGCAGGTGTCCAGCCAGCCACTCAAAGGATCATTTATTTGAAACAACACGCACAAAGTGCTGGAGGAACTCAGCAAGTCAGGCAGCATCGGTGGAAATAAGTAGATAGTCGGTTTAAGGACGAGACCCTGCTTCTTGGGGGAGTTGGCAGCACCCATACATAACTGAGGAGCAGTGTGACGATGACTGCTTTTTTTGGACGTAGGAAGCATGCGAGGTTTAGTATAAGGACTGCAACTATTTTGCTATATGTTCTGGTTTTCTCCCACATCTCTGAAGTAGGTTAATTGGCCAGGGTAAATTGGTCTTAGTGTGGTTGGGCATTTGATCGTCCAGTGCACACTTAGTGATATGAAAAGTCTCCTTCTATATTGGATGACTCTACTACTGGGGCAGAACACTGTTTGAAATCTGCTGGTAATGTAAAACTTGGGTAGGTAGTGAGCCTTGAGGAAAATAGCAGATGTCAAGAGGATGTAGACTGGCTGCTGGTGAGTTAAAGTCAGCACTGAAAATTGTATGAGAATGAGTAGAGGTAGTGAGTGCTGAATATCAGAGTTTTAAATGGAGGACAAGGAATGAGACTGGGGTGCAAAATTTCTCTTCACTTTGTGGGTTTTTTTTAATCCCCCAAATCCCAAAGGTTTGCTGGTTGTTTGGTCTCTGTAAATTTCTCCATGTAGATGTCTGGTGGGAGAATCAGGGTAGAACTGATGGACAAGTGTGAGAGAGAGTAGGTTGCAAGAAAATAAGTGGGACCCAGGCTTGATGAGGTTGCTGTGGGGACCAGCATGACCTTATGTCATCAGGATATGTGAAATAGGTGGGAAATTGTACTAAAGCCATCAAAAACTAATTCTAGTAGAGCCTCAAATGGAACATTGAATGAGGTATGAAAAGATGTGAAGAGTTAAAGAATACACAGAATGGATTTATTCATATAGGTTTGGAAACAAGTGGTAGACTTTGGGTTATTTGACATAGGGCAGAGAAGACTAAAAGGAAATTTGATAGAGATGTTCAAGATCATTGATATCTTTGATGAATAAAGAGAATCTATTTTTAATGATTTTGAGAGGAAATTGGTTGCTGAGTCATTGAAAATTACTGGAACAAACTGAATTGGTCTTCAGAGGAGCCAGGAAGACTTGTTGTATCAAATGGCCTTATTTTTGTTTGGCTATCTGTGATTCTTTGACTTTGTGATCTCAGTCAGGAATTCTTTGGTATTTAAATTTATATAGATGGTTAAGCCTCAATCTTGAGAGCAGAGGCAAGATTATTTCAGGTGTTATTAACAAGAAAAATAAATACTTTAATTTTGGAGTTCTACTGTTGTAATTTTATAAATTGTGTGTGAAATATGAGTGTTGCCTACAGTTAGGTTCTTGGGAATAAAATGTTTTAAAATGTGTTACTTGGAATGCAAAGGTTCCTTTAATATCAGCAAGTATGGACACTATGCAGCCTAAAATTTGTACTCTTCACAGACATCTACAAAAGAAGAACCCCATAGAATGAATGAAAGAAACATTGAAACCCCGAAGCCCCCTCCCCACTCCCTTCACACAAGCAACAGCAAAAGCATCAACCCTCGGCATTGAGTTCCAGCAAAAGCTGGGCAAAATGTCCAGCTTTCCCTCGCAGTCTTAAGTTGGACCACTGAGTGAACTTACTACAGTAGATGCATTAGAATGTAGAGTTTTCCTAATCAGTAGAGAATCTATTACTTTGTATAATATACCATGTACAAGTTTTCCAGAACATAATATTTTAAGCACATCATTTCACTGAGGTGAGAGCAGGTAACAGATTCCACAAAGATGAATTTACCAGCCTATCTTGCACTTCCCCTTCCTCTCACTAGTAGTCCCAGTTCTGTCATGAACTAATTCAGAATGGCACCAATGAGGTAATGTTCCCAATCCCTCGTGGAAGGAAATGACTAAGCCAAATATTTAATTTCAGAATTCCATTTATATGTTAATGCTTCTCTCAGTCTTCCAGCATCTGATGCTCTGTATAGCTTGCTGTCCTTATTAATCATTCTGAATATTGGATGAAATGTTTTAATAATTTTCATTGTTACCGTGTAAACCTCGTCAGCAAAGCCTCTTTATTATTTGCTGCCCTGTATGTGAAGCTTTGAATGTTGAATAATTATTTTTGTGCTGGTTGCCCTTTCTTTTTGAAATACAAAACCATATTCATCATGTCTTCTCTCTCTTCACTTTCTGATTTCTCCTTTTGCTGCATGGAGACTCTGTGCTGTACCAGTGTAAGTATCACAGTGGCCAGTTTGCTTTTCTCAAAACCTCATTTGCTTTTGAATTGTATGCAAACCTCAACTAAAATCTGCTTTGGTTTTGATCTAGTATGAAAGTTGAAGTAATATATAATGCATGTGTTAAATGATTATTAAAGTTTGCTTTTGCATATTAAAAAATACTTGTTCAGAGATTTCATTACAAGTTCTGTATTTGCTTACCTTTTGAAAAATTGTTCCCTGTTTTTCTGCAGTCATCTTCCACATAATTACCCTTTCCTAACATGCAGGTCCATTGTTGTGCTTTTAACAATTTAAGAAAATAAAGGAAAACATTTATATGGTGCCTTTGAAACCATAGTTCATTCGGTGACACGGTAAAACAATGAATTACTTTTCTAAGTGTTGTCCCTGTTGTAATTAGGAAATGGAACAGCCAATTTGTCTGAGCTCCCATAAACAACAATGATTATCAATGCTCATCAATGTTGAGTTAGAACATTTATCTGAGTAGCACCTTGACTCCTCCTCTTCAGAAATTGATGCTATCTGAGTTTTATGTCAGCCTTACAGTGTTAGGCAGCCCCTTGATGAACCTAATCAACAAACTTCAAGACCTTGGCCTCAATACCCCTTGTGCAATTGGATCCTCAATTTCCTCACTTGCAGACCCCAGTCCATTCGGACTAGTAACAACATCTCCTCCACAACCTCCATCAACACAGGTGCACCTCAAGGCTGTGTGCTTAGCTCCCTGCTCTACTTTTTTACACATAGGCTGGCTGTGTGGCTAAGCACAGCACCAATGCCATAATTAAGTTCACCGATGACACCACCGTCATTGCCCGATCCAAAGGCAGTGATGAGTTAGCATATAGACCAAGTGGTGCTACTACAACAACAACCTCTCACTGAATGTCAGCGTGACCAAGAGCTGATTATTGACCTCAGGAGCAGGAAACTGGAGGTCCGTGAACCAGTCCTCATTGGAGATCAGAGATGGTGAGGGTCAGCAACTTTAATTTTCATTTCAGATGATCTGCCCTGGGCCCAGTACATAAGTGCCACTACAAAGAAAGCAGAGCAGTGCTTCTACTTTCTTAACAGTTTGTGTAGATTCTGCATTTCATTTAAAACTCTGGTAAACACCTATAGATGTGTGGTGGAGAGCATATTGACTGGTTGCATCCTGGCCTGGAATGGATATACCAATGCTCTTGAACTGAAGTGCCTTCAAAAAGTAGTGGATACAGCCAGTCCATCATGGGTAAAGCCCTCCCCATCACTGAGCATATCTACACAAAGTGCCGACGCAGTAAGGCAGCATCCAATATTGAGGACCCCACCAGCCAGGCCATCTCGCTGCTGCCATCAGGGAAATGGTAGTGGAGCCCCAGGACTCACAGCACCAGGTTCATGAACAGTTGCATATCACCCCGTCACTGAACCATTCCTCCAACCTATGAACTCACTTTCAAGGACTCTTCATTTGTTGCTTTTTTATCTATTATTTTTTTCCTGTATTTGCAGTGTGTTGTCTTTTGCACCTTGGTTGCTTGTCCATTCTGTTGGGTGCAGATTTTCATCGATTCTACTGTGTTTCTTGAATACCACAAGGAAATTGGTGAAATATGTGTACTTTGACAATAAATTTACTTTGAACTTCTAAATGGGATGTGTACAAAGAAAGGACCACAAGCGTTCTGCATGGCATGGTGGGGAAGGGGGCTTAATTAGAAAGCACGTCTGGAAGAAGCAAGAACACTGAAAGTTCCACAGTGAACAGAGTCACCACTGGAGCTTGTGAATACAGAAGCGTTTTATTCAGCAAGAAGGAGCAACAGGCATCATATTGACACACTTGTAAGATGACATATTACATGACATTTTATATGCTAAAGATCAAAGGTAACATCGGGACAATTCTACAGTTACACTGTATCTACAGTGCTTCCTTTGAATTACATATAGTGTTCGCACACCTCCTTCTTCACACCTACACTCCAGGCACCCAAAATGAATGTTAATCAGCATTTTCTGGTTTGCAATCAACTCCAGTCCACAGCCGCAAGAAAACTGTTGTTCAGGGCTGCATTTTAAATTCAATCTACAATCCACGTTCAGGTCTGAAGTGTGGTTGCTGGTGAAATTAATATTTGCTATATACCCCAACTCCAAAATTTGCCCGAACACCACTATTAACAATGGCATTGCAAAATTAAACTTCTGACTTTTAGTAACTATTGATCAATTGAATTTGGCCTGATAAGGGAAAATGGAAGAGGTAATCATATATGAAACAGATCATTGACATCAGTTTCTGGAATTGTTTCCTTTGCTGTGGAAAGAATGTTTGCTTCCCTTTCAAAGTTGCACTTATGAAAATATCTTTAGTCTTTGTAGGTCACATGAAGAAAAGAAAAATTTGCATTTATATATAACTTTCACAACCACAGGGCATTTGCAGGCAAAACCACTCCCCTCTGTTTCCACAACCCCTCCCCACCCACCCACCCTTCTGTTTTCCATTATTCTAGTAACTCTCTCATTCCTTCTTCTTCAGTACTTTCTTCTTCCATCTATCACTTACTAGCTTTTCACATCATCACCTTTCATTCCCCCCTCCCACGCCCACCTTCCCCTTACCCAGTCACACCTCACGCCTGTCAGCTCTTACTCCTCCCCCTCCTCATTCTTGCTTTTGTCCCTTTCTTTCCCTGTTGTAGTGAAGGGTCTCGGCCCAAACCATTCGACTGTTTATTTCCCTCCACAGATGCTGCCTGACTTGCTGAGTCCCTCCAGTGTTCTGTGCATGTTACTCAAGATTTCCGGCTTCTGCCAAATCTCTTGTGTCTATTGTTTTGAATTGTTTGGACAATAAGAAGGTAGAGCAACTGCATTCAAACAAGAATGTAACAATGGCTTGATAATGTTGTGATTTCTGCTGTTAAAAGAACTAACTGTTTGCCAAACAATGATGTTGTATTGTTAGTGCAGGTAATACTTTTTAAAATGCTATGCACCTTAAAGCAAACTCAACCAGTACTCATTTTCAGTTCTGAAATCCTGCACACTATGCAAGTGCGACTATGCGAGGCTTTGTGGATAATAGTTATCCATCAGTGATTAACTAGAATTATGTCTTGTATGGCAGATGACTCCCAAGTCGAAGAGGAAAAGTATCCATAGCAGAATGCTCCGTCCTGTGTCTAGAGCTTTTGGTAAGTACATCCACATATCTCACTTTCATACGGAAATAATGTGTGATCGTTTTAGCCTTAAATGCACCATTGTTTCAAAATGTTCCCTTGATGTTGGAAAATTTAATGACCAGAAAACAGCAAACCTCCCAATAAATAGTTAAGTAGCTTTTTAAAAAAAAATTATATATGTAATCATATGATCATATGACAGCAAACACTTAAATTACAAAACCATCAGGTTTTAGGAAATCTTTTCTAGTGTAACTCAATATTTTATTGCATAAATTGAATTGAAACAGTGGACATTTTAATTTCGGCAATGCTGTTAGTCTTGCTACCTGTGGGGGACCAGGTGGAGCTGTCGATGTGAAAGCAGCACCACCTTGTGGTCAATCAATAAAATGGCCGCCTTCTCCTGAGAGTAATTTCCCCACATTCCCTCTCAATTGAAATTGGCAGTGAAAAGTTTGGTAAGCTCCTAAAGGCAACCTGGTAGTGGTCATTGCTGCTGCCTACCTTCCCCTTGACATTGTGTGTCAATGAGCAGCCCTTCCACTCTTAGCTGCAGCTGCAGCTGAGAGAAGATACTTGAGGATCTTGGAAATATTGTTCTTTACAGCAGACAGTAGGGTGATAGAAAGAGGGGAGGTAAAAGCTTTTTGTCTTCCCTCTTTTTCTCAGTTCAGATATAGCAGTTCAATAGACTTGAAAAAGATTAAATAGACAATAGACAATAGGTGCAGAAGTAGACCATTTGGCCCCTCGAGTCTGCACCGCCATTCTGAGATCATGGCTGATCATTCACTATCAATACCCAGTTCCTGCCTTGTCCCCATATCCCTTGATTCCCCTATCCATCATATATCTATCCAGCTCCTTCTTGAAAGCATCCAGAGAATTGGCCTCCACCGTCTTCCGAGGCAGTGCATTCCACACCTCCACAACTCTCTGGGAGAAGAAGCTCTTCCTCAACTCTGTTTTAAATAACTGACCTCTTATTCTCAATCCATGCCCTCTGGTACTGGACTCTCCCAACATCTGGAACATATTTCCTGCCTCAATCCTATCAAATCCTTTAATTATCTTAAACATTTCAATCAGATCCCCTCTCAATCTCCTCAATTCCAGCGTGTACAAGCCCAATCTCTCCAATCTCTCTGCGTAAGACAGCCCTGCCATCCCAGGAATCAACCTAGTGAATCTACGCTGCACTTCCTCAATTGCCAGAATGTCCTTCCTTAAACCTGGAGACCAAAACTGTACACAATATTCCAGGGGTGGTCTCACCAGGGCCCTGTACAAATGCAAAAGAACATCCTTGCTCTTGTATTCAATTCCCCTTGTAACAAAGGCCAACATTCCATTTGCCCTCTTCACTGCCTGTTGCACTTGCTCATTCACTTTCATTGACTGGTGAACTAGGACTCCTAGGTCTCTTTGCATTTCTCCCTTACCTAACTCGACACCATTCAGACAATACTCTGCCCTCTTGTTCCAGCTTCCAAAGTGGATAACTTCACATTTATTTACATTGAATGACATCTGCCAAGTATCTGCCCACTCACTCAGCCTATCCAAGTCTCCCTGTATTCTCCTAACATCCTCTTCGCATGTCACACTGCCACCCAGTTTAGTATCGTCAGCAAACTTGCTGATATAGTTTTCAATGCCCTCATCTAAATCATTGACATAAATCGTAAAGAGCTGTGGTCCCAATACAGAGCCCTGTGGTACCCCACTAGTCACCTCCAGCCAGTCTGAGAAACACCCATTCACTGCTACCCTTTGCTTTCTATCTGCCAACCAGTTTTCTATCCATGTTGAAACCCTGCCCCCAATGCCATGAGCTCTGATTTTACTCACCAATCTCCTATGTGGCACCTTATCGAATGCCTTCTGAAAATCTAGGTACACAACATCTACTGGCTTACCCTCATCTAACATCCTTGTTACACCCTCAAAAAACTCCAACAGATTAGTCAAGCATGATTTGCCCTTGGTAAATCCATGCTGGCTCGGCCTAATCCTATTTCTGCCATCTAGATGTGCCACTATTTCGTCCTTAATAATGGACTCAAGCATCTTCCCCACGACTGACGTTAGGCTAACAGGGCGATAGTTCTCCGTTTTCTCCTTCCCTCCCTTCTTGAAAAGTGGGACGACATTAGCCACTCTCCAATCTTCAGGAACTGATCCTGAATCTAAGAAACATTGGAAAATGATTACCAATGCATCCGCAATTTCCTGAGCCACCTCTTTTAGAACCCTCGGATGCAGACCATCTGGACCCGGGGATTTATTAGCCTTCAGTCCTACCAGTCTACTCATCACAGTTTCTTTCCTAATGTCAATCTGTCTCAATTCCTCTGATATCTTATGACCCTGGCCCATCCATACATCTGGGAGATTGCTTGTGTCCTCCCTGGTGAAGACAGATCTAAAGTATGCATTAAATTCTGTTGCCATTTCCCTGTTTCCCATAACAATTTCTCCCAATTCATTCTTCAAGGGGCCAACATTGTTCTTAACTATCTTCTTTCTCTTCACATAGCTAAAAAAGCTTTTGCTATCCCCTTTTATATTCCTGGCTAGACTGAGCTCATACCTGATTTTTTCTCTCTGTATTGCTTTTTTAGTTAAGATCTGCTGTTCCTTAAAACTTTCCCAATCATCTGTATTCCCACTCATCTTAGCCCTGTCATACTTCTTTTTCTTTAATGCTATACAATCTCTGACTTCCTTTGTCAACCACTGTGGCCCCTTCCCCCTCGTTGAATCCTTCCTTCTCATTGGAATGAACTGCATTTGCATCTTTTGTATTATGCCCAAGAATATCTGCCACTGCTGATCCACTGTCTTTCCTGCCAAGGCCCATTTAACTTTGGCCAGCTCATCCCTCATGGCTCCGTAGTCTCCTTTATTTAATTGCAACACTGACACCTCTGATCTGCCCCTATCCCTCTCAAATTGTAGATAAAAACTTATCATGTTATGATCACTACTTCCTAATGGCTCCTTTACTTCAAGATCACTTATCAATTCCTGTTCATTACACATCACCAAGTCCAAAATAGCCTCGTTCCTGGTTGGCTCAAGCACAAGCTGTTCCAAACATACATCCCTTAGACACTCCACAAACTCCCTATCCTGTTAAACAAATGTTAAACAAATTGAGGGAAAAGAGGAAAGAACAAGAAGGCAGCACTGTGCTGGTGATGGGTCTAGAGGAGGCTTAAATCAGAATAGCAGAATCATTACCTGACATCTTTTAACCTGTTCTTTCTGAAGAATGTAACGTATGCATTCAAAAGATAAAGTATTTATTTAGAGATACAGGCCCTTCTGTTTGATGGGAAAAAATGTGATTTCTTTACCTGTGAAAAAGGGATATACTTGCAAAGAAAATCAGAGGCCCAAAGACTCTAATCTTGTTCCTATTTCTTAATATTGTTATAAGATGCTTGGGAGTTCCACTAATGCCAAATTTTTGTACAGAGATGGAGTTTGACTTGGATAAGGCCCTGGAGGAGATCCCAGTCCATTTTGATGATTTAACTCCTGCCTCGGGCAGCTCCAGTAAACAAGAAAGGTCATCTCGGCCTAGTAGCTTGATGACTGAACTGCCCTCAGAAGAGGTAAAGAAACTGGAGCATTATACAAAATCTAGACCCAAGCGGAACAAAAAGCTACCATCAAGCAAGACCGCTGTAAGTACTTTTGTGCTTATTGAACCACTGTTTAACTTTCATCTTTTTATCTTATTCGTTGTTGTAAGGCCTGTGGCTGCATTCAATATCAGCACTCCTTCAGATGATTAGTAAGGTCTTATCAGCAGGCCAGTATTTGTTAGCTGAGCTACTGTACATTAAGGGTGGGATTCTTGTTTTCTTTGGTTCAATTATAATTTTCAAAATAAATAATTCAGTCTCTGTTTTCAGATGTAGCTCCAATCCTTAATCTGGAGAACTGTAACTGAATTTCAGTAGTCCATGATAATGATTTTTAGATTAAACTTCCATGAGTTAATCTTGCTTATTAGTGTGTCAGAGCGGAATCTCTTCAGCTGTGGTGTTTCTTTATAGCCTTGCCTATTGTCCATTTTGTTTTATTCATAGTAATACCTCATTCCCAAACAGTTATTCTCTTAACATTAGTTATTCCTTCAATTAAGCTTATACATGTCTGATTACTGACATGCATTGTTGTAAGCACAGAAACCATGTAAAGGTTGAAATGAAGTCTTCAAGAGATCATAACATTTTCCAAAGGCACCCTCTGCTTGCACACTTATACTAACCAGTACCAAATCAACAGCTAATTTATGCTGAGAAAGTCTCAGAAGGATCATCCAAATCTATAGTGGTGACTGAAAACTTTGCAAATGCACCCTGTGTTGACAATGCCGCTTACCTACAATCATCACGTCAACATTGATGAACATGCGGGATTGGTAACTGGCTACATAGGAAAGTGCTTTGAGGACATTACTGTGATTAAACATTACTCTGTCAGGGCAATCCAGAAACCATGGCTGACTGCAGAGGTTCATGCTCTGCTTAGGGACCAAGTTGCTGCCAGATCGGCAGATAAAACGGCTCTAAGGTCAGCAGGAGCCACATTCTCCCATGCCATCAGGAAGGCAAAGTATGACTACGCTCAGAAAACGCACTGAGACCTTTGTGACACCGGGGATGCATAGCGCATTTGGCAAGGTATACAAACCATAATAGATTTCGTGACTCACCCTGTGCGTCGACAGTAACGCCTCCCTTCCTGATGAGCTGAATTTGACACAATGAGTGATGTGACATTGGGAAAAAGCTGCTCTCCCCCTGAGGAACAGGCACCTTGTCTGGCCACAGCCGAGGTGGGGAGGACTCGAGCCAGGGTAAACCTATGCCAAGCCTCAGCACTGGACCACATACCTGGCCAAGTGCTGAGGGATCATGCAGCCCAGCTAACAGGGATGTTAATGGACTTCTGCAACAATCTACGGTCCTTCAGGCTTCTAGGCAGACTACCACACTGTCATTCTGTGTATCAGTGTGCTCTCTGCCCCACGTCAATAAAAGTTGGTCAGCAATTTTTGAGGCTGATGAGCTCTCCTTAAGCTTCTCGGGTAGTATAGTCGCTGTTGCGCCTTCTCTACTATCGAGGTTGTGTTGACGAATCAAGACAGCTCCTCGGTGATGCTCATCCTCAAAAACTTGAAACTGGAGACCTTTTCCACCACCTGCCTTCCTGAAGCCAATTATTGTTTCTTTTGTCATCTTGATATTGAATGATAGGTTGTGGTTCCTGCACCAATCAGGCACTTTCAGCTCCCTATGCAGATTCGTTATTGTTGGGATAAGGCCAATCACAGTTGTGTTGTCTGCAAATTTGATGATTGAGTTTATAGCACGAGCAGGAGCGCAGTCATTGGTGAAACGAGAGTAGAAGTGTGCTCAGTATACACCTCTTTGGGGCACTGGTGTTCAGAGTTGTGGGGAGGGGGGGTTGGTGTGCACTTGTCTAATTTCATCTTCTGGTTACGATTAGTGAGGAAGTCCAATATCTCAACACCCATCTCTGTAACTGGATCTTGACAGAAAGACCCCAGCCAGACTGAGTTGGCAGCTCCATCACGCAGAACAGTGGTGCTCCCCAGGGCTGTGCGCCCAATCCACTGCTGACTCACGACTGCACTTCCAGACCCAGCTCAGACTGCATCCTCCTGATGACACAATAGTGGTTGGCCTGGCCAGCAACAATACTGAGCCGTCGCACAGAGAGGAGGTGGAGTCTTGACAAATGGTGTGAGAGCAACCCGGACCAGACAAAGGAGATGACTGTGGACTTTGGGAAGGTGAGGGTCGTCCACTCTCCATTGCACATCGGTGGCTGTGCCGTGGAGAAAGTAAAGAGTATGGATTCCTTGTATGCACATAATGGATGATCTAACCTGGACTTATAACACTTCCTCTTTAGACAGAAAGGCACAGCAACATCCACACTTTCTGAGAAGTGAAGCATCCATTCTAACAACTTTCTGTAGAAGCATCCTGTCTGGCTGCATCATTGTGTGGTATAGAAGCTGCAGAGCATTGGACTGCTAGCTCCTAGCGGACAGTAAAGACCGCCGAGAGGATCGCCACCCCACAATCCCTTTGACCCACTACTGCCAGGAAGGAGAGACAGGAGCATCAGGACTTGGACTGGGCAACAGCTTCTTCCCTCAGGCTGTGAGACTTAATGAATACCCTTCCACCACCAAAATCTCATCACTAGGACAGCCAGCTCTTCGCTGGGAACTTCACACGCATTTTTGAATTATATTTTACCAGCTTGTTTGTGGCGATATTTTGTGTTATGTGCTAAGCGTGAGGTAGGTGTGTTGTGGGTGCACCATGGTGCGAAGGAACATTGTTCCATTCCATTGTATACACGTGTACATTCTGGTGACAGCAAACTTCAACTTAATTTGTTGTCCATGGCATCACCTTGTGAGTCTTCCTTTTTAAAGCAATGAAGACCTTGTTTCTTTTGTATACATAAGACCTCCTAGTTATAGAGTTTCACCTTCTGATTAAAGAAGCTCATGATATTAGCCTAACCTTGGGCTGCATAGAAAGCTTATCCTCTGATTTAAACACTTGGGCCAGATACCCTGCCTCAGAATGCTGGACAATTTCCATATGTTCCACCTGGTGTTATATCAGGAGGGCATCTTTGACAAATGACTGGGAGACCCTGTGATCTCTGTCTCAGAGGCCAACACCAGGACATCTTTTAAGAGGGTGAACTCTTGCAGGACATCAGGCCTTGATAGTATGGCATTGAAAATCTGTACCGACCAACTGGTGGGAGTGTTCAAGGACATCTTTAATCACTTGCTGTTCCTGTATGAGGTTCCCTCTTGCTTCAGAAGGGCGACAAGTTTAATTTAGTTATTTTTGCATAATATTTTTTTTTCTTTTTTCTGTGTTTTTTTTTCTATATTATATATTATGAAATACCTAGATTTACCTTGTTCATACATTTACTGTATGGTTCATGTTTTGGGAATATGTATTCTTTCATGTGCAATGGGAATTTGTATGTTTGTAATCCCTTTATTAATATATCAATTGTATTTTGTACATATTATTAATGATAACAAAAAGATTGAAAAAGAAGGGCGACAGTTGTACCAATGCCCAAGAAGAACAGTGAGCTGCCTCAATGACCATCACCCAGATACACCCACATCTACTGGGTCACGGCCAGAATCGACTCCTGTCTAAGCAGTTCATTTATTGCCACAGCTCTACAGAGGATGCAATCTCACTGGCTGTCCACTCAGCCTGGATGACCTGCTCAACAGTGATATCTACGGGAGGCTGCTGTTTATTGATTACAGCTCAGTGTTCAACACCCTCATACGCTCAGTTCTAATAAGCAAGCTCCAAAACCTGGGCCTCTGTACCTCCCTCTGCAACTTAACTTCTTCATCAGGAGACCAGAGTCCGTGTGGATTGGAAAAAAAAATTTCCTCCTCGCTGACAATCAACTCTGGTGCACCTCGAGGATGCATGCTTAGCCCACTGCTCTACTCTCTCTACACCCACCGCTGCGTGGCTAGGCACAGTTCAAACAGCAATTATAACTTTGCTGATGACAGGACTATTGTTAACAGAATTGCAGATGATGAGGAGGGAGGTGTACAGGAGTGAGATGGATCAGCTGGTTGAGTGGTGTCACATCAGCAATCTTGCACTCAACGTCATTAAGACCAAAGGATTGATTGTGGATTTCGGGAAGTGGAAATTGAGGGAGCACACACCAGTCGATGCAATTAGAAAGAAGGCACAACAGCAGCTATACTTCTTGGTATGTCACCGAGGACTCTCTCAAGTTTCTACAGGTGTACCATGGAGGGCATCTGAACTGCTTGCATCACCGGCTGGTATGGAAAGATCAGAAATTTGTAAACACAGCCAGCTCCGTCACGGGTACTAGGCACCCCAGCATCGAGGACACCTTCAAAGGGTGATGCCGCAGGAAGGTGGCATCCTGTATTAAAGTCCCCCATCACCCAGGAAATGAACTCTTCTCATTGCTACCATCAAGGAGGAGGTACTGGAGCCTGACGACACACACTCAACATTTCAGGAACAGATTCTTCCCCTCCGCCATCAGATTTCTGAATGGACAGCTGCAAAACAACAAATTTCACAACATGTGCCGGTGATATTAACCCCGAATGCTGACATAATTGACTGCAGATGCTGGAACTGGAAGCAACAAAGAATCTGCTGGAGGAATTCCTACTGGCATCTTAGTCCTGATGTAGAGTTTTGACAGTTCCTTGCCCTCACGGATGTCCTTGACCCACTGAGTTCCTCCACCGGATTTTTCTCTTGCTCTGGCAGATGATTAGTGCCCAACATTGCCAGTGCTAGACGAGATTCAAGAGGTCAAAATCATTATCATCAGGTTAGCTTGCACGCTCATTTTTTAAAGTTTAATTTCAGTTAGATAGGCCAGTACTATTTTCGTATTTGAAATGGAGTCAGATTGCCCTTTCAAATTTTGCTTTGAAGAAAAACACTTAAGTTATGGATTGGTGTACTCTCTGCAGCTTTCAAGAGTTTGAATCCTGCAACTCATCCTTAATCCACCACCCACACCAAAACACTCTGCACGTTCATGACAAACCACCTGTGCTGTTAATTCCAATGTCTATACAGATCATGCTAAAGGATACTGATGCTGGGATACATCTTCAAATGCACCGGGACACATCATCAGTGATGTAACTGGGAGTCATCGGGTGTTTCGAGTCTTTCAACATCAAACACCCTCATCCAGGTGACCCACCCACGACTGATCAGGCCTTGGCTTGTGTCCCAGCACCATTGCTCCACGGGTCACACCTCTTGATCCATAGCCTCAGTGACGGTCCTGATGGCTGTTTTCTGTGCAGCCTCCATAATGCCAAGGAGAGAGTAGGTTCTGCGCTCAACATATAAAAGATTGCCTAATCTGAACACCAGCAAGACAAGGATGTGCACTCAGGTTTTTGATTACATGCTAAATCCAGGCATTGACAACTAAATGACTGTAAAAGTCAGGCAACCATTACAAAGCAAATTTAATGCATTACAAAAAAAAATAAAGTTGTGCCAGCAATCTGATTATCTTTGATAAAAATCAGAAGCCTGAACCAATAGAGTCTGGTTGTGTGTTCTTTCTGATCTGTGTGGATAAAAGCCTTTCTGAGGCAATTTTATTAATCAAGGAGGGAGTCTATCAAGAAATGTCGTCACTAAGCAAAAGGTTGCTTAGTGACGGCAGTGTGTTTGAAAAGATGTTGCTGCAAGAAGGTCAAGCGTGTGCAAGATCACCAAAATTGTGCTGATCCCTTGGATTAAGAGCCATTCTTTCCTACCTTTCTTTGTACTGGGAACAGCCAGAAGAACCAGGCAGTGACAAACAAGATTCAGCAGATCCTAGAATCGGGACCCACAAACTATCTGCTGGAGCAGCTCGGTGAATGGAACAGCATCCGTGGGAGGAAAGGAATTATCGATATTTCAAGTCAACGTCCTGCATTGGGACGTTAGATCAGTCTTGGTGAAGATGAAGTTGAGATGTGGAGTCGAGCAATCACTGGAGTGTGACCCAACAGGGATTGTTTTCTCTTCAGTTTCTTATCGTTCTCACACCTGAAAAGCCTTTGATTCTAATTTTTAAAGTATTTACTGTTAACATTAGAATGATAAGTCATGACTATCTTGCCTTTTAACTGCAACAGAAATCACAGAGGTTGCGTGACCTTAACAGGAAGGGATTGTATTTTGTCATCTGCTGATTGGATATTGATCATGAACACCCAGTAATACTGTGTCACACAGAACTCCAAGTAGCCAAACTAAGCAGCTAAAGTCTTGGCTCTTGTGCTAAATAACAATTATTGGAATCTCTGCTTTGGTAGATTGCACACAGACCTGAGCATAGGTCCCCCTAACCTGGTAGACAAGTTGTGGCGTGCAGAGGAAGCTGGTGGATGCATGCTTACGGAGGCCAGGCTTCAAGATGTTTGCCTGGGAGGAAGGGGCTTACACTTAACATTCATCAAACAAGGTTTATGTAACAATATAGAAGCACAAGAGACCAGAGACTGCAAATCTGGAGCAACACACAAAAAGCTGGAGGAAATCTGGGTCTGGCAGCATCTATGGAGAGAGTTGCTTGAGTTCCTCCGGTTTTTTGCTTGTTGCTGCTATGATCACTCAGTCCAACCCAATCAACCCCAACTATGATGGTCCGTGACTGTGCCGGACTTCCCACGGAGCCCTACATTGATGCAATTTACTGTTGCCTCGGTGGACCAGTGTGTGAATTCTGACACATCTGAGAAAGATGCCGTTTGAAGGCCAAGATCTCAAACCTAACTGCTGAAATTTGGGCAACTTGTCACAGCCACCGAGAAGCACTTACTACCTTAAGAAAATCTTCCAAATCCACCGAATGCATAAGGAAACCAATGACAACACCCTGGTCCCAAATCCACAACCAGCAAGGAGATCCCAGTGATACACCTAGTCAAAATCACTATCATAAGACTTGCATGCACATTCCTTTCTGAAACTTTCCTTTTGTGATATTGAGTCAAGAGTCCATGCAGATTTTGCATTGAAAAAACCCCCTCAACCTATGGTTCGGTAAACTTGCCCTGGTTTTCGTGAGTTTATCGTCATTTTGTGCCTAGATCCACTGGGTCCAACACCTGCCATGGAATTAAGCACTCTATTCTAAGCTCAGTGACAGCAAGAGATTGATGGGTGGACACATATAAAAGTTGTTTCTGAAGCCTTTGAAAATGTGTAGACTGACTGAATCCCCAGCCTGTGACTGCTCAAAGCAGTAGAGAAATAACTGTGGGGATGTATTGATTGTCTGTGAGTTAGGAGCACACAACAAAAGTGGCTGACAGAGTGGATTACCCACTCACCCATCCCACCAAGTGCTTCTTGCTCCACTTGTGTGTCCCATATTGACCTCATCAACCTGAGAACCACAGGATTCGACTGGAAACAAGTCATCTCCAGTTCCATGGGGTTGCCCAGTGCAAAGATGCACCTTTGTGAGTTTTGTATTCGGAGTTCACATTTGTGCATTTCCTTGGGCAATCACATCTCTTTCCTTGAAGTTGGGTTTGACTTCATTTTAGGAGCTAATAATGTTAAGCTTGTCGCTGAAGAAGCTGTGTTTTAGCACTCTTAGCAACGAGGGTGTATTTCCACCTTGCGATCTCTTGGATGTCCGAACTCAGCCAGGAACTTAAACTTGTGGTGGAGCAATAACATGTTTAATACGTAAAAGACCAATCTCAGCACCACTAACTATGAGTGCTCAGTGGAGCTAGGTGTCAAGTCTGTGGATGGTCACCATTTTCTCCTTCCACTTTTGTCATATTTCTGACTCTCAAGTATGCAGAATGATGAAACGAGTAAAACTTCTAGATTAGTTACCCCTGTACCATCCTGCAGGGCCAGTGTTTGTGATCTTGCTAAAGTCTACCTCAGATATTAACCAATTCCTCACCTCTCATCCATTCACCACTTCCCTTTTCAAATTAACGTGTTTGTTGAGATTAAAGTACATATCAGGAACAGCAAAACTATACCAAGTACTGACAACAGATGACTACACTTTAGTTTTGCTCATTTTTAAGAAAAGAAACTAATTTTCTTTGAGATTATAGCCACTCTACTTGATTTTTTTTCAATGTAGCTTTAGATCTCCATAATATACAGTACCTGAAGCCTACTTAATAACTTGTCAAAACTGATCGCCAACTTCTAGTGTTGATGGATTTCTGAACCAACCTCTCATGGGCTTAGCATTCTTCCCAAAGGAAGTCATCTAGAAATGGATACAACTGGGGGTGATTTTATTTCTCGAGGCCCCTATTTTTATGTGAAACTATCTGAAGGGAATCATAATCATTATTGAGCACATAACCATTTACCCAAATACTAATTTTTCAGCCCAGCCTTTGAAAATTGTTACTAATACTGGTAATAAAAGGAGACGATGGGTTAACAAAATGGGCAAAAAGTTTTTATGGCTGTTTCAGTGGAGTGTTTATATTACTTAATTAAAAGTAAGAAATAATTTTGGTCAGGTTTCTGCAACAGAATGCCAAGAGAGTGAGAACAATGGCCTCATAAGCAGAGTTGATGAGGGTGTGGATGAATTTTTCACCAAGAAGATAACACGAATGGAATCAAAGTAAGTGTTTGAATGTAAATTTGTGTTTAGACTACTGAGACTTACGAGATATTGACCAACCTTAAATTTGGATTAAATATTAGTAGCCATATTTTCAGGTTTAAACATGTAATATTTTTATATATTTATTTTCTTTTTGTTCGTTCCTTCCTCCCTTCCCCCCTTCCTCCTTCCCTCCCTCCCTCCCTTCCTCCCTTCGTTCTTTTCTTATTCTGACATTCTACAAAACACCCCTGAACCATTCAGTCCCAAAGAACATATTCTTGCTGGCATCAGTTGAAAAAGAAAGAAAAAGCTGTAGATTCTAGGAATCTGAAATAAAAACAGAGAATACTAACAAGAAAATCTGCAGATGCTGGAAATCCAAGCAACACACACCGAATACGTGGCTAAGAAGATGGTGCAGGAGGGAGGGCTTCATGTTTCTGGACAATTAGGCGTTGTTCCCAGGAAGATGGGACCTGTTCCGATGGGTTAGTTTGCACCTGAACTGGAAGGCGACTAGCATCCTTGTGGGTAGGTTAGCTAGTGCTGCTCCTGGGGGTTTAAACTAGATTAGCAGGGGGAAGGGAACCAGAGTGTTAGAGCAGATGGTCAGGTGGAGGAAGATAAAGGTCATGCAAGGACTGCTTGTGTGGGCAGAAATCAAAGGTTTGTATGCAATAGAACTGTTCTCAGGTGCCAAGCTAAAGAGACTGGGGTGGAGGTGTCTTGCTCTCAAATAGAGGAAGCTAGGAGCATGTCTTATAAGGATAGGTTGACTGAACTCAGCCTTTTCTCCTTGGAGCGAAGGAGGATGAGAGGTGACCTGATGGAGGTGTATAAGATGATGAGAGGCACTGATCATGTGGATAGTCAGAGGCTTTTTCCCAGGGCTGAAATGGTTGCCACAAGAGGACACAGGTTTAAGGTGCTGGGGAGTAGGTACAGAGGAGACGTCAGGGGTAAGTTTTTCACTCAGAGAGTGGGGAGTGTGTGGAATGGGCTGCCGGCAACAGTGGTGGAGCTGGGTACGATAGGATCTTTTAAGTGATTTTTGGATAGGTACATGGAGCTTAGAAAAATAGAGGGCTATGGGTAAGTCTAGTAATTACTAGGGTAGGGACACATTCGGCACAAACTTGTGGGCCGAAGGGCCTGTATTGTGCTGTAGGTTTTCTATGTTTCCAAAATGCTGGAGGAACTTAGCAGGCTAGGCAGCATCTATGGACAAGAGTATAGTCGACGTTTCAGGCCAAAACCCTTCATCAGGACTTGATGAAGTGTCTCGGCTCGAATCATTGACTATACTTTTTTCCATAGATGTTGCCTGGCCGGTTAAGTTCCTCCAGCATTTTGTTTGTGTTACATAGAAGACTGGAAATTTTCATTGGGCCAGGCAGCATCCGTGGAGAGGCAAATGGGGAATACCTCAGCTGGATGACCTTTTATCTGCACTGAGAACAGCTCGAAATTGAATGTTTAAATTTGCAGAGAAGTAGATGGGGTGGCAATAGTGTCAGGTCGGGGTGTGTGTGTGTGTCTGATAAAGTCTCTAGTTTACTGTAGTAGATGAGCAAAACAGAGAAGAAACATGGTAGAAAGCAAGACCTGGAACTAAGATGTGCACTGGAGCATCAGAATGCTCTCAATCTGAAATGAACGCACAGGGCACTGGAAATACTTACAAAATAAGGCAGGGTCTATGAAGTGAGATAAACTGTGGTTACAGGACAAGTTGTTGCAATCATCGTTAAAGTTGATGGCCACAACCTGCCTAGACAAAGGATGAGATGCTGTTCCTTAGGCCTATGTTGGACTTTGGTAGTACAAAGTGGAACAGCAGGTCAGTAGAATTGAGAATTAAAGCTTGGGCAATGGAGGTGTGTTATACAGTCACCCACAATCTGATGTTGGTGTTACTGGTATAGGGCAGACTAGAGTATGGACACTGAAGGCAGCAGATCAGATTGAAAGAAGTGCAATTAACTTGGAAAGAGTGTCTGGGTCACTGGATCAAGGGTTGGAAAGAAGCAAAAGGGGAATTCATGCCCTGTAGGGAGAGGGTAGGAGGGTGCTGTGAGAAGGGGGCAGATAACAGAGATAGTAAAATGAACAAACGGTAGCAGAGGGATTGGTCCTTCTTGAATGCTGAAGGGAGAGGGCACCATCTCGTGTCCACAGGAGTAGAAATTGTGTTGAGTGTGAAGACTGAATGGTGACAACAAGAGGAGCCCTGCCCTTGTTTTGGATCAGAAGAGATGATGAAAGTAGAAGGGTGGCAGTTGAACCGATGTAATTGAGAACTTTGTCAAGTATGGTGGCCAGGAAACCACATTTAAGAAAAATGGACGATATTTCATTGGACCTGTGAGAAGTGTCACAGTAGGACTGGATGAAACAAGTGGAACACTTGCAGGGAGACTCTTTCCTTGCTGGTGATACCTGATGTACAAGGTATTTCCAGCTTCTGCTGTGTTTTTCACCAGGTAATTGGCTGGGTAATAGTTACTGCAAAGCAGTCATTGTACAACCAGGGCAAAATGGTCCCATCCTGATTGATGTCCCACAGAAGTCAGCCAATTTGCCAGTCCTAATTCATTGCCTTAAAGCCTTTTAAAAGGAGACATCTGCTCATCCTCAGCCTTTGTGAAAGATTCTGCTTTGAAAATGGAACGACCTGTATTTTTCTAGTTCTTAAGTGTTCAAATTGCAACACAGCTGCTGCCTGACCTGCTCAAAGGATTTCCTTGTCATCGGGTGAAAATAACATCTGTAAACTTCCATCTTTCCCTTGATGATTTTAGTTACTGAAGGCTGAGTGAGAATTGACCCTCCTTCTGTTAATCTCGCTTGTCATTCAGTTCATGATCAGAACACCCACAATAACTTAAAACAAGGCTTGAGGAAGTAAAGCAGGTGTTTGAGCTTCCATTTGGTTTTAATATTTCATAACTTGGTTAATCTGTTTGTTAATTTACAAAACCTAATGATATCTAATAACATCACCTTCAAAATTAAAATTATTAAGTGTTATCTCTTAGATTTTATCATATAGATATTGAGTTGACTTTTACAAGTATTCACCACACAAAATAAATCCACTCCACACATGAATCGGTGCAACCTGACACAGTATCAATGCACTAAAATGCAGATACCTTTAACAGCTCTAGTTCTGTTATCAGGCGTGTTGTATCTTGATCTAATTGACAGGAGTTTTTGTTTTTGGTTTTTGGCATTTTTAGTTAGTGTATCCAGCTTTCAGTTTTTCAGAATGTTTGCATGTAGAATTTGAGGATTACAAGCCAACTGAATAGTCTTTGACCACAATTTTTCTCCATGCTGAAACCATCCACCACTTCCTGCACGTCTGTTCCCTTTCTTCATATTTATTATATCTGGTTGAATTTGGACTACGTGTTCTTGCAGACTGTAGCCAAGAGTACTGAGGTATGTATCTAGAATAGGGAAGTATGGCTCTGGAGAAAGCAGCCACAACCCCCTCCCATTTGAGTATTTATTTATAGCTGGAAACTGCATATTAATAAATGATACACACTTTCTTTCTTTCTTTATTTATTGAGATATAGTGCAGAATAAGCCCTTCCGGGTTCATGCCCAACAATCCCCCAATTTCAATCCTAGCCTAATCATGGGATAAGTTACACTGTGCTACCCTGCCACTCCATTTGGTTACTGGATAGTACAGGTAGTCCCCAAGTTACGAACATCTGACTTACGGACAACTCGTACTTATGAACCGAGGGAGGAGAACGCCGTCTGCCATTTTAAGTCAGATCGTGACACTGTCTGCCATTTTAAGTTGGATCGCGACACCGTCTGCCATTTTAAGTCGTTGCCGTTGACACTGTGTTGAGTGTATAACTTTATATTTGGCTTAAATTTTCTTAGCAAGATTCACCCCGACCCCTCCCCACCCCCCACCCCCCCCGTTCTGGTTGGCTGGTGGTGCAGTGAGATCAGCACTGGGTTCAAGAACAGAGGTTCCCGAGTTCGATCCAGCGACAGACCGCTCCCGTGCCAGGTTGACATTGATCCAGTGACTCCCGTACCATCCGTGCCGGGTTGATGTCAAGCTCGCAACTCGACCTCTTTAAAAAAAAAACTGCCACCTCCAGTTTAAATTCCCAAGTGGAATATTGTGGAGGATCAAATACCCAAACCCAGCACAGTCCCCACTTGTCCCATTTAACCTGTCTCAGTGCGGTGGCCCTTAGGACCCAGCAGACCTCGGGATCCGCCACCTGCACTGTTTCTGTTCCATTGACGGGAAGCAATCGTGATTGAAAATAAAGTGGAAATAATAAAGCGTTTGGAAAGAGGTGAAATGCCATCAGTCATTGGAAAAGCGTTAGGCTACAGTCGGTCAAAGCTCGGAACAATTTTAAACGATAAAGTGAGAATAATGGAGCATGTGAAAGGCCCTGCCCCAATGAAAGCTACAATTATTACTAAGCAATGCAGTGGTTTAATTATTAGAATACATACGTTTCTTAAGTGTCTTATATGCACAGAAAGGTAAAATATATACCATATACTAAGACGAACATTTGACTAACTGACACTAAATAATACCAGATGTACTTGTTCCGACTTACATACAAATCCGACTTAAAGACTGACTCAGGAATGGAACTCGTTCGTAACCTGGGGATTGCCTGTATTACAATTCAACTAAAGGGCACTTAACTAAATAACTTACTTATTACACCACATAAAGAAGCTTACCTTTCCGATGGTTCAATGTGCACATTATTGTTATATACACAAAATTATTAAAGTATTATATTAAACTATCTGCAAGGTGTATGTATCAGCAGAATATGTAACGAAAATGAATGTTGTGTTTAGACTTGGGTCCCATCCTCAAACCATCTTATTATATAAATGCAAGTATTCCAAAATCCAAAACATTTCTGATCCCAATCATTTCAGATAAAATATCTGATATCCGCAGGGCCGGATATGATACACCCCAGGTTGTTGTGGGAATTGAGAGAAGAGATCGCAGGAGCATTAGCCATGATCTTTGAATCCTCTTTGGCTGCAGGGGAAGTGCCGGAGGACTGGAGAATGGCAAATGTAGTTCCCTTGTTTAAAAAAGGTAATAGGGAGAAACCTGGGAACTATCAACCAGTGAGTCTTACGTCAGTGGTATGCAAACTACTGGAAAGGATTCTTAAGGATAGGGTCTATGAGCATTTGGAGAAGTACAGTCTACTCATGGATAGGCAACATGGCTTTGTGAAGGGAAGAACATGCCTCACGAGCCTGATTGAGTTTTTTGAAGAGGTAACAAAAGAAATTGATGAGGGTAGGGCAGTGGATGTGGTCTACATGGACTTTAGCAAAGCGTTTGACAAAGTCCCTCTTGAGAGACTCATCCAGAAAGTCATGAGGCACGGGATAAGTGGAACCTTGGCCGTTTGGATAAAAAATTGTCTCAAAGGAAGAAAGCAAAGGGTTGTTGTGGAAGGAAAGTATTCTGCCTGGAGGTCAGTGACTAGTGGAGTGCCGCAGGGATCTGTCCTGGGACCCCTGCTATTTGTGATTTTCATAAATGACCTGGATATAGAGGTGGAAGGATGGGTGAGTAAGTTTGCAGATGACGCGAAGATCAGAGGAGCTGTGGATGGAGCTGTAGGTTGTCGAAGGTTACAAGAAGATATAGACAGGATGCAGAGTTGGGCAGAAAAGTGGCAGATGGAGTGCAATCCGGATAAGTGTGAGGTGATGCATTTTAGAAGGACAAACCAGAAAGCTGAGTACAGGGTTAATGGTCAGTTACTTAAGAGTATGGGTGAACAAAGGGACCTTTAGGTTCAAATCCATACATCCCTCAAGGTCGCTGCACAGGTTGATAGGGTAGTTATGAAGGCCTGTGGGATGGTAGGCTTCATTAACGGGGATTGAGTTCAAGAGTAGAGAGGTCATGTTGCAACTCTACAAATCTCTGGTGAGACCACACTTAGAGTATTGTGTTCAATTCTGGTCACCTCATTATAGGAAGGATGTGGAAGCTATGGAGAGGGTGTAGAGGAGATTTACCAGAATGTTGCCTGGATTGGAGAACAAGTCATATGAAGCAAGGTTAGCAGAGCTGGGACATTTCTCTTTGCAGCGTAGAAGAATGAGAAGGGACTTGATAGAGGTCTACAAGATTATGAGAGGCATAGATAGGGTGGATAGTCAGTACCTGTTTCCCAGGGCACCAATAGCAATCACCAGAGGGCATATGTACAAAATTAAGTGAGGGAAGTTTAGGGGAGACATCAGGAGTAAGTTTTTTACACAGAGGGTTGTGAGTGCCTGGAATGACTTGCCAGGGATGGTGGTGGAGGCTAAAACATTAGGGGTATTTAAGAGCCTCTTGGACAGGCACATGGATGAAAGAAAAATGGAAGGTTATGGGGTAGTGTGGGTTTAGTACTTTTTTTTAAGGATTATATGGGTCGGCACAACATGGAGGGCTGAAGGGCTTGTACTGAGCTGTAGTGTTCTGTGGTTCTATGGTTATATAAGAGGTGGTCAACCTGTACTCAGTAAGAAAATGCAGAACAATTCAAAATATAATACAGTTCATTAACTTATTTTAAGATTCAAGCATTCTTAAATAAGTACATTCTCAATGCCTCTGTAACCAGATGTTTTCTAAAAAATGCAGTCTGCTGCTTTGGCCTATAAAATTAGGGAATTCCTTTATTTAATTTTACAATAGATTTATTTATTTTAAATGTTCTATTTTCAAGAACGTGCAGTTAATACAACAGGGGACTGTGGGCTTTTATGAGTTCTTAAATATTTTGAGGGGTTAATTTTCTTCCCTCGTAAGGTGCACTCCACCGGTCAATAGGGCTGGTGGGAGATATTTCTATCTGTCAACCGACGCTCCTAGAAGATGAGCATTTGTGCACAAAAGTGAGCCATGTCGGAATACTCATGGAGTGAGTTTTTGTCTCTATTCAGCATGGCTGTGAATATTTATATTTTTAAAAATCATATGTTTTAGGAGACTTTCCCTACGGAGCTCGGACTCTCTGGATTCTGGCGATTCAGATGACAAAAAAAGGAAGGACTCCAAAAAAAGTAGCTTTCTAAATTTAATCAAATCACGATCCAGCAAGGCGGAAAGGCCCCAGACCGTCGTCGTTCCAGAGGAGCCCTTGTCACCCAAAGGTGGAATGAAAAGTCCAGCCACAGATTTAACTAGGAAGGACTCAAAGCAGGTGGAACAAAATGGCAGCGTGGAGCAATCTGAGGGACACAAAACCCCCGATTCTGTGGACGGCGTGTTAGAGGATGCAGGCAAGCAGGAGAAATTGGACAACAAAAACAGCCCACAAGGTAGTCGTTGGTACGGCGTGCAAGTGATGGGCAGCGGACTTTTGGCAGAATTTAAGGCTAAGCAGGAGAAGCGGGCGGCCGTGCAAAAGGTAATTAATGGTATATTGCATTACTTGTCATTGGTTTTGAAGTGTACTTTGTCCATGTAAAAGCCAGTCCAATTTAAAAACCACTCTGTGTCTTTCTGAGATCAAAGTTGTGTACCTTTTATCAGGGATCACCAAAATAGATTACTAATTTAATTTCTCTCATAAGCACTGTGATCACCCACAAAACAAAAATGCAATTCACTCTGCCCTCTCAGGTCATTGTAGCAATGAATCACTGATACCATTAATGGCAAAACTTGGTAACTACAGGAAAGAGAAAAAAGTGATACTTAAATCAGCAGATCACTGAACCATGAATTTTTCAGTAATAATTATTTGAGAAAAGTACTTATTCCTTCAAGGTTTACATGAATTTTAGCAAAAGTTTTGACAAGATCCCATGTGGAGGGTGAATCGGAAATGTAAACCAATGGGATGTAAGGGAAAGTAACAAATTAGTTCCAAAACACCCAAAGGGTAGTGGGTGATCATCTTTTTGTGCATGGCAGATGGTTTCCGTTGGCGTTCTGTAGGATTCAGTGAAGTAGCTTTTTGTAATGCATATCATTTAGTTGGGCATAACGAGAAGAGATTTTGCAGATGGTTGATGGGATGGAGTAAAGCTGTAGGATGGAGATAGATGCCATGCAATAGGTGCATTTGGGAAGAGCAAAGAAAGCAATGGTGCACAGTATACAATAGGCTACTGAAAAGAGTAGCTTCAGGTGGATGTCCATCGACCCCTGAAGGTAGAAGGACAGGTAGGTAAGGGAGATCCATCCACCCATTTCACATGCCCATACCACCAACCTGGTTCCAACTGTTACTCATTTCTCCCTTCCCCTCTAACAGTTCCTCTCTCATCTCCTTTACTTGTAGGAATCCAGCTCTGGTAGTTCATCGTGTACCCACAAGTAGGTGACTCCCATCCCCCCTCGTCCCCTGCGCCCAGCTTGCTCCATCTGTTATGTAAGAGATTCTTCAGATGTTGGTGATCTTGGGCAACAAACACAAAATGCTGAATGAATCAGCAAGTCCAGCAGCATCTATGGAAGGGAATACATATCAGGACTCTGTAATCAGTCATGATGAATGGTCTTGGTCTGAAATGTTGACGGATTTTTCCCCTCCATAAATGTTGGATGAGTTCCTTCATCATGTGTGTGTGTGTGTGTGTGTGTGTGTGTGTGTGTGTGTGTGTGTGTGTGTGTGTGTGTGTGTGTGTGTGTGTGTGTGTGTGTGTGTGCGCGCGTTGCTCCATCCGTATATTATTCCTCTCTCTTTCTCTCTCTGTCCGCCCCCATCTAACATTCAGGGCCACAGTCTTTCAATTCCACCTCTGATCACCTCCCCTACTTAGCACAACATGCCTGACATCTTAGTTCAGCAATCACTTGAGAATCGTTTCTCCCCAATCCCTTTATCCTCTTTCTGCTGGCCACCACACCCCTGCACTCTCAGTCCTGACGCAGGGTTTCACCCTGAAACATGGACAGTTTATTTCCTCCCTCGGCTGTTGCTCAAACCACTGTTCCTCCAGGGATGGAGTGTGGTTCTAGATTCCAGCACCTGCCGTCTTGTGTCTCCATGATCCAGATACTTGGTTAAGGCATAAACTTTGTGAGCAAGGAGATGATGCTCAGCTCATTCAGATTTGCATAATAGACAGAAATGTATTCTATCGAGAGGGAAGAAATGAAAAATGCAAGAACTTGCTCTGGATGGGGCACTTAGCTTGTGATGTGCTGATGAAATTCCAATATGGAAGCATTCCAGTGCAGCGAATGAACTTGTTCTGGCTAATAGAGGACATGGAACTCCAAGAAGAATTCAACAGTGCATTTTATGGATAATGCTCTTCGAGTCAGATTACACGTATTGCAGAGTGAATGAATGTCTAGTAGTCAAGAGGCATATTCTCTCTCCTGGACAGTGTCAGATTCTTCAGTGTTGAAGCTGCACTCACCCAGGCGAGTGGAGAATATTCCCTCTTACTCCTGACTTGACCACTGGATGATGGGAATGTTTGAATGAGTTACTCATCACAGAATACTAAGCTGCTAGCTTGCCCTTTAGTCATGTGGCTTTGCCGATTAATTTTCTTGTTAATTCTGAATAATGGGAGATTCAGCAATGGTGATGTGAATGAGCTGGTAATTAGACTCTTGATTAGAGATGCGCAATAAATGTAGTAATTTTACATCTTATAAACTTCTCTGGGAAAGGAGAATTGACCCACAATAGGTGGGCTTTCCCAGTGGCCACCCATTTAAATTCTGCTTCCCATTCCCATTCTGACAAGTCAGCCCATGGCCTCCTGTACTGCCGTGAGGAGGCCACAGTCAGGTTGGAGGAGCAACACTTCATCTTCCATCTGGGTAGCTTCAACCCGATGACATGAGCATTGGTTTCTGGTAATTTCTCCCCCTCCCCTTCCCCTTCTCTCTTTCTCCATTCCCCATTCTGGCTCACCATCATCCCTTCTTCTCACCTCCCCCTGGTTCTCCTCCTCCTTACCCTCCTCCCATGGTGCACTCGCCATTCCAGTCAGAATCCTCCTTCAGCCCCTCACCTTTTCCACCTATCATGATCTAGATTCTCAATTCATTCCCCCCCCCCCACCTACCCAGCTTCCCCTAACCTGGTTTTATCTATCACCTGCCAGCTTGTCCTCTTTCCCCTCCCCACCCCACCACCTTATTCTGGCTTCTTCCCTTTTCCTTGCCAGTCCTGATGAAGGGTCTTGCCCAAAAGATGGGCTTTTTATTCCTCTTCATCGATGCTGCCTGTTGTGCTGAGTTTCTCCAGTATTTTGTTTGAGTTGCTGATGTTAATTGGCCCGTGGCCTGGCTTTCAGTTTAGAAACTAAATGCTGTCCGATCATTTTCAACGGCTCGCTCTAAGCATTAAAGGTCAAATGATAATCTAAAATGGTTTTGGAATATTTAATCAGCTGCTGATTAAAAACTAATGTAAGAGAAGATTGACAAAGGTGAATGGAGCAATCTGAAGATGCATCAGGAAAGCACGATTCTCTCCTGAGGAAGCAGGGCTGAGGGGTGATGTAATCGGGGCTGTAAGAATGATGAGTTGTTCTGTTGCAGTGGATACTGAGAGAAAGTTTCTACTTGTGGAGATAAACATAACCAGAAGCCACCAAGAAAAGAGTCACCAAGAAAAGCCGTAGGGAATTGGAGCATCTGGGGCCTTATGATGTGGATCTCTGGTCAGAATGGCCAAATAAAACCTGTGGTGGGAACCATTACAGTGGTGTTTTCCCAGGAAAAGCATAACAATCATTACACTTTTCAACAAAGATATTGCTTCCGGAATACTTTTGGGTGTATCCCATGAATTTTGGGCTGCTGATCATGAAAATCACCATGAGATTTCCCTGTCACACACCATATTTTTTAATGGCCAATGTTTGTTATTTCAATTCATAACTCAAGTCTGAATAACTGGTGCCATGATTAAGGAAGGCATTTATGTTGGTCCACAAATCAAACAGGTCATCAATGAGAGGCAATTCGAAGAATTTCCAGTGGAATCAGAGAAAATTGCACGGAAGGCATTCAAGGATGTTGTTGACATTTTTCTTGGCAACTGCAGAGCATCAAACTACATGCAGCTGGTTGACAACACGCTTCAAGCATACAAAACCATGAAGTGCAACATGTCACTGAAGATTAATTTTCTGCATTCCCATTTAGACTTCTTGCCTGAAAATCTTGGTGCTGTTAGTGATGAGCATGGTGAAAGGTTTCATCAGGACATTGTAGTCATGGAGAAACAGTATCAGGGAAACAGGAATCCATCAATGCTGGCTGATTATTGTTGGACACTTAAACGAGAAGCCTCAGACACTGAGTACAAATGAAAATCACCAACAAAATACTTTTAGCTTTGTGGAACTATTACAAAGCATCAGCACCATTTTGCAATTAAGCACATTATATTCAATAAAAGTTAATTTCTCGTTTCTCCAAATTCCTATGTGATACAAGTACATTGAAATTATATTTGTGTTTAGCTTCAAGCAGTCTATCATAAACAAGAAAAAATTCTGAGGAAGCGACACTTTCAGAAAAAATTTGCTGTCCACCCATCCCAGACATTTTCTCTTCCTCCCCTCTTCCCATTGGAAAGCATATACACATGACTCACAGACAGCTTCTATCATACTGCAATAAGGCTACTTCCCAATCGACTTTATGTCTGCCTGCACTGCACTTTCTGAGTAACTGCAGCACTCTTTTTCTGCTTTCTTTGACTTTCCCTTACACCACTCAATGCACAGAGGTGAAGAAATAATTTATAAGGATGCCGTGCAAAACCTCAGTCTATGAGACTATAGTAAACCAATTTAACATTCTGGCTGTTCGTGTGGTGGAGGGTGGAGATACGTCTGTACCAAAGGAGATATAAGGCGCTTCTTTCCTCTGCTAGCCTTCAGGTCATCCTTGGGCAAGGCGTAGCACCTGCTTAGCCCCCCGATCGGGGTCAGGTGAAGCCGTGGAAACGGGGTGGATGGTCGTATGAGCAGCTGGTGTAGATCACAAGTCCTGGTTATGTGACTACTGAAGAGTATTGATAATGGCTGGGGTCACCCATCTGGTAAAGACACTGCCCAGAAGAAAGCAATGGCAAACCACTTCTGTAGAAAAAATTGCCAAGAATAATAATGGTCATGGATAGAGCAAAGAATAAGAACAATAGCATGAGTGGGTTCTTCCCAACGGACAACAGTCAGACTACAGACAGATGGAAGACCATGATTGCCCACGTCATACAACAGGGCACATAATTATGAGCTAATTGTGTTTACTTTCTGCTACAATGGTTTTACTATATAATGTATAATGCTGTTATTCTGCAGGTTGGGAGGGGGAGTGCTTGCTTTTTACATCACTGCCAGAGAGTGAGCATTATATCCTTTGCTGCAATTGCTGTTGCTGGCATTAGTCTTAGTGGCATTAACCTGGCTGGAGTCTTCATTTGTCTCTGCTCTACATCAGTCTTCTCTCCATCCCTCTGCCTTTATGTCTCACTGTCAACTAAGTAAGTGTCCTTAAATAGTCCAGTGGGCTCCAGTCAGTCTGCCATCTCGCCTTCCCCAAGCAGCTCAGGCAATAAATAAGCCAGTAATGCTCTTTCATTTGTAGCCAAAGGCTGTTGCCCTGTTGGTGTTTTGTTACAATCAATTCTGAGTACACTATCAATTCTAAATTAGTTGTGTGTTATTTGTCCCTTGCTGCCTATCCATTAACCCAATGCACACTTGTGTTTGCTCTGTTAATTTCTCCTATGCTCCCCAGGAAAACCTCACCCTGAATTTTCCACTTGGTGGACTGTTTAAGTGACGTCAGATAGCTGAAGGCCCAAAGTGCTCGATCAAAGAGTTTTCACAGCCTGTTAATCTACAGGTGACTCGGCTCACTTGAGATTTTTAGATACTCTGCCTGAATGAATGTCACCGGCCTTTCTCCTAAACAGATCAAATACTTCTTGCAGTCATGTAGTTGCACATTAACATGACCCAAAGGGTTACACAGTAGAACCTATTGTGCGAACTGTACATAATATTCCAAGTGAAACCTTACCAACGATGTGTATAATTGCAATATAACATCCTCGCTCCTAAACCCGATGTCCTAACTGCTGATGGCTAGCATACTAAACACCTTCTTCACCATCCTGTCTACTTGCATGGCTGCTTCCACTGTGCACTTGTGCTCCCACGTCCCTCTGTGCCATAGCACTCATCAGTGCCCTGCCATTCACTGTATGTCCAACCCTGGTTTGATGTCTAAATTGCATCACCTCACTCTTATGTAAGTTGAAATCCATTTGCCATTCCTCAGCCCATCTCCCTAACAGATCAAGATCCCTTTGCAATTCATTGTAACCTGTTCACTATCAATAAGACCCCTAACTTAGTTTCATCAACTTAGTTGCATTCATATCTATCTCATTTATATAAATATCGAATAACAGAGGTCCCAACACAGACCCTTTAGGAACCCCTCATCACAGGCACTAGGTCAGAGAATAGAACCTCATAAATCCACCTCACTAGCTCCCCCATGTGGCCTAACCTTCCAGATCAGCCTGCCATGTAGGAACTTGTCAGAGCCAGTACTAAAATACATGTAGTCAAGTCAAGTCGCTTTTTATTATCATTTCAACCATAGACTACTGGTACAGTGCACAGTAAAAATGAGATGATGCTTCCAATGCCAACAGATTCTGTGGTCTAAATGTTTTACACTGTGATGACACTAGATCAGCTAAGAATCATAGCTCGTCTTGTTCTATAGCTGTACATAAGTACCAAATAATAGTTTTTTAAGAAAATCACCTGCATCAGCTATATTCTATTTCTTGTTCCAAAACATGCTACAGTATTCATACTAACAGAATAAATATCACATCTATCACATTCAATCTTGATCCTCTCTAAACTGTATGTTATGAGTATTATCTTACTGAGATGACTCCTAACCATGTGCATCTACCTATTATTTCCCAGTTGGTTAGAAAGTTGACATTTTGATCATCATTCCCCTTCCTGTGTGCTCCTGACTCCTAGTGTGGGTGGTCTTGTGAAACTGAACCCACTGTATGATTGTGACTGTGCTCACCAGTGAAATTTCTGTTGTCAGTTGTTTTGCCTCTGATCACTGATGTGGTCTTCAGTAAATTACAACTAAATGGTTAAATTAAAATGAAATATTTCCTTTCTAACTTACCACTAAATTAAATCCTTGATATATTAAAGTTTGGTAACTTAAACTGCTAGCACAGGTGGTGCATGCGAGCTGGGTTTCAATGCTTGAGTGAAATTTGGACTGGCAGTGGGCAGGTTAAATGGTTTCGGTATGGACCAGGTCAAAGGGCCTGTTTCTGGGCTGTACTTCTCTATGACTGTTAGCTTTCTTCCTTAGCACTCTGCCTTCTTCGCATAATTCCTGTGCAGACTCAGCAGAGTAGGTGTTAATAGGGAATCTCGGCAAATTTGTGCTCTGCTGTTCCGAGTCTGGCATCAGAGAGTGGTGACATCTGCAATTTATCAGCAATTTCAGACCTTTTGCTCTGAGCCACCCATACACAAATGATCTGACGTTGCAGATATATACAGGCCTAAATAACTACTAAACTGCATCGGGGGTAATAAACCGTGAATTTTAAACAGCTGTATGAAGAGTGCCAGAAATAATATAAAATAAAACATTGTGAATCAAAATATATTAAAATATATTCGAATAATATAATCCGATATTTTAAATATTAGATTTGTATATTTGCTGGATTTGCGTAGATACAAGAGACTCCCAATACTGGAGTCCAGAGCAAAAAAACAACAGCTGGCAGCACTCAGCAGGTTGAGCAACATCTGAGGAGGCAAAGGGATTGTTGATGTCTTGGGTTGAGACCCTGCACCAGGGCTGCATCCTCAAGATTAGGCACTTGCTTCTAAGAGACTGGTCTAATCTTTTGAGTGTTAAGATTATTTGAATTTTGTTGTCTTCTTAGAAACTTGAAAATGAAGCAGGAAATAAGGAATTATATGAAAACCTGTCGAGTGTAGACCGACTTGACGAAGCTGGCAGAGGTGAGTATAAGTTTTACAGAGCAGGGTCCTGAGAAAATGTGTTAAGATTGTAACTTGCACATCTATTTAAGACGGCTGGCAGTTTATCATCATGAGCACACATTTTTCATTAGCTTTGTACAACTAATTCATGTGCCCAATTTGTTTAATCCTTGCATATTAAAAGCAGATGATTTGCTAATCTTCCAAAATAATTCATGTAAGCATGAGTGGTTCTACTGGTGACAACAGAAGGTTATAATTCATGGTTACATTCACATCAAGAGTGTCTGCAAATATTCACAACCTTGAGAGCAAAATACAGCAGATGCTGGAGATCTGAAGTAAAAATAAGGATCAAAAAAGCTGCAGGTGGTGGAAATTTAAAAAAAAAGAGACAATAATGGAAAATCTCAGCAGGTCAGGCAGTATCCATGGAATGAGAAAAAGTATACAACTGGGGCCTTCAGTCCTTCATTAGAACCGGAAACGAGAAAGATATAAGTCAGGTTTTCAGTAGCCAGGAAAGTCAGGTAGCATGTGTTGAGATGGTAGCACAATTAACATTCAGGCCCAGTGGTTTTGCATTAAGTGCTGATTATCCCATATTTTTTGTTAATATAACTGTTTCTGTAGAATATCCAGCAAATCTAAAATGTCAGTGACAATGATAAGAGAAATGACCAGCTTTCTGAATGCTCTCACAGTTTGCCCCTGCTTAGCTACTTCCTAGAAAACTTAAACACATTTGTGAAAAGCTGGTTCCTAGCAAGTGGCATGTGCTATTTTGTAACTGGCAAGTTGTGAACGCTTTCTCTGGGGGAATGCTAAAGACTGACAAATGATGTCACTCATGGGCACTGGTGCATTATGTGCACAGACGTGCCTTCAGAAAGCTTACATAAAGCACAAAATGTTGCCTTAGTATGATAAGATTCCTAACTTGCATTAGAGAAAGTCAAAAAATGGTTGATTGGTTAATTTTATGTGAAAATTTTAAGTTTGTTTTTTGAGATAATTTTAATACTAATCTCTCTTCAAAGTATTCTATTAGAAGCTGATGACATTCCTTGTTTTACTCAGGTTAGGTACAAGGAAGAAACTATCCGAAACCACGCCTTCTGCCTTCATATAGTTTACTTTGTTTAATAGTTGAATTCCATTATGTCAATAGACCATCTCCAGTGGAAGAATATTAGCATAGACTACAAAGAGAATAAATGAACTTTGCCATGTCAATAGTGACAAGAACACTAGTAATACTGGACAGAAATTCTGAGAACAACTCTTTGTTGGCACAGAAATCCAGAAGGGGCAGAGGATTCAGAAAGAGCTCCCTACACAGCAGCCTTATTTGATTGGATTCCTGCGCTTTCTGCTTTCACCATCTTCTCGAGGGATGGATAATAAATGTTGTACTTGCCAGCAAAGCTCACATCCCAGGAATAATATTGTCTCGTATTACAAAGCTTTGCCACATCCACTGGTTTAGGGCACGTTTTATAGTGTGGGGATCTGAAATGGATTTTCTTTAACTGAAAAAAATCCGTAAATATTTAAATAGTGTATCGTTACTCCTTAATGTTTAAAAAATTGTCAAGGCTAGAAGCCTCACAACTGAACAGATGCCTGTTATAGTTGTTGCCTGGTTTTTTGTTACTATTAGACAGAACTTGCAAACTCCGAACCGCTACCAACTAGAAAGAACAGGGCAGCAAAAGTGTGAGAACACTGCCATGTGTAAGTTGTACTCCAAGCCACACCCTACCTCGACTAGGAAATCTATTGGTATTCCTTCATCATTGCTGGTGAAATAACATCCTGGAACTCCCTCCCTAAGCACTGGGTATACCCCATCTCAAGAATGTATAGGTTCAAGGAGACAGCTCACTGCCACTTTTTCAACAGTTTTTAATAAATATTAGAAAAAATTGTGTACAGCTCTATATTTTGGAATACTAACATGTGTCTTAGATGCAAACATCCACAAAATTAATTAGTTGTTTTTTTTAAAACGATAATGAAAGGTTTCAGCATCACACAAAATGCTGGAGAAACTCAGCAGGCTAGGCAGCATCTATGGACAAGAGTAAAGTGGATGTTTCAGGCCAAGACCCTTCACCAGGACTGGAGAAAGGTCAACTGTTTATTCATTTCCTTGGATGCTACCTGACCTGCTGAGTTCCTCCAGCATTTTGTGTGTGTTGCTCTGGATTTCCAGCATCTGCAGACTTTCTCATGTTTATGATAAAAGGCCTCCTTTGTTGCAGCCAATACAGTAACTGTACAGAATGTACCTGTTTGGCAACAGTTTTCTGATTACATTCTAAAACATTGATGCACAGGGTCGAAATGAGGTAGATTTTGAGGTCAAGGGTCCATTAGTTTGGAGAACTAGGACGCAACATCCTCCTTTGCAACAGTGGGATAGAAGCTGTCCTTGAGCCTGGTGGTACCCACTTTGAGGCTTTTGTATTTTCCGTTGTCTGATGGGAGGGGAAAGGAGAAAATGTCCGGAATGGGTAGAGTCTTTAGTTACGTTAGCTGTTTTCTTGAGGAAGCAGAGGCACTGGGGAGCTTTCTTGACTGTGGCCATTAACATGGCTATTGGAAAACGCCCAGAAACATGAAGCATCTTACCATCTTATTGAGGAATTTAAACGGTGGACAACGTTGCTTGTTTCTAGTATAAGTCAAGGTATATTGTCTGCTTCAGATAAAAAGTGAATTACTAATCAGTGGCTAATCTACATCAGTGGTTTAGCTGTAGAGTTCTTGCCTGCCATGTAGGGGGCCCACATTTAATTCCCAGCTAATGCCTTACCCTGCTAGTGTATTGTGTGCAGTTCTGGTCACCTCAATACAGAAAGGATGTCGAAGCTCTACAGAGAATGCACAGGAGCTTTTTTCAGGATTAGAGAGCATGTCTTATGGGGAAATGTGGAGTAAGCAAGACCTTTTCTCTTTGGGGTGAAGGAGAAAAAAAGGTGATGATGGAGGTGTACAAGATGAGGAGAAGCATTGTTAGAGGGGACAGCCAGCTCCTTTTTCCCAGAGCAGAAATTGCTAATAATAGGGGACATAATTTTAAGGTGATAGGGGGAAAGTATAGGGGGAGATGTCAGGGGTAAGTGGGTTGAATGCTTTGCTGGGGTGGTTGTAGAGGCAGATACCTCGGGGTCATTTCAGAGACCCTTAGACAGGCACATGAATGACAGGAAAATGGAGGACTTTGCGGGAGTAAAGGGTTAGGTTGATCTTGGAGCAGGTTAAAAATTCTGTACAACATTGTGGACTGAAGGGCCTGTGTTGTGTTGCACTGTTCTATATTCTGATTCATTAAAAATGTTTTGCACATTGTCCATCTCAAGTTTTGGTGTTCTGGACAGAACATGCACTTTACCTGTGAGCTAGCATGCAGTTTTACTGTTTCTTTACATATCCTCGTGCTTGTACATTGTCTCTTTGTTATTCTAGCCAAGGGTCAGCAAATCCAAAAAGGAGATCCCAGCTTAACTTCACCAGAGAAACTTACAAAACCTGAACCAAAGACAGAAACAGTGAAACCTAGAAGTTCTTCCACCACACCTACCAGTCCAAAAACACCACCTCAGATTCTCAAGCCAGGCAATATGGGGCGTCCTAGTATCCCTCAAAAGCCGAGACCCAGCTGGAGCTCAGGTGAGTGTGGTTACCTATCATTCACTCATTAACTCAGTTGTTGATGGTCAGTAAAGACTATTTCACAAACTCAATCGTTGAAGAAGTGCTCCCTTGTAGGTCAAAATACTTGAAGGTTTTTATAAATGGATTAGGCCTGGTAGAATAGATCGCAAAGAAAAAAATCTGAAAAGATATTTAGTGGGGTCAAACTTTTCTGTAGACTTTGAAAAGTTAGATAATAACTATCAGATTCTTGCTTCCAGTGATAAATACAGAGGGGTGAAAGGTCAGCCAGTGTCCCTCAATTAATGAAATGCTCAAGAATCTGCCTTGAGTGTCTCCTTTACCTGTGCTTCGTCACCCTCCGAATCATGGGATTTCAAAGAGCCACCATTTTTGTCCTAGCTGTGAATAGTCAGCTCTGTCCTGTGGTTTAGATCCCCAGGTCTAGACCTTCGAGTCAGAGGTGCAACATGGAAACAAGTCTTCAGGCTACGAAGTCCATGCTGACCTTCAAGCACCCATCTTTCCTCTAATCCTACCCCAAACCATTTTGTTGCCCCCACATTCCTATCAGCTCCTCCCCAATATTCTGCCTTTCATCCTACACATTAGGCACTGGAGGAAATTTGGAGAGGCCAGTTAATCTGACCGTCGGCATATCTCTGGGATGTGGAAGAAGTCCTAGGGAAAACTCCGCTGTCACGGGAAGGACGTGCAAACTCCACACGGATAGCACTGGAGTGCAGGATTGAATCCTGGATTTGTGAGGCAGTACCACTGTGCCCCCCACTATTTTATAGCTGGGAATGGAAACAGGTTCTCAATAATTTGCTCTGTCAAGGTATCAGGTTTGTTTTAAGGTTCCAGTTCAATCACCTTCCATTTTACTAAACTCGAAGTTCAGAGTTACTTTGTTATCAAGGTACATGTATGTCAACAGGTGCAACCATAAGATATGGTTTCTTGCGGGCATACTCAGTAAAACCATAACAGTATCGATGAAAGACAGCACCCAACAGGACAGGCAAACAACCAGTGTGCAAAAGACAACAAACTGCAAAAGCAAAATCAAAATAAGAAAGAAATAAATAAACAAACAAACAAACAAACAAACAAGCAATAAATATCAAGAACATGAGATGAAGAGTCCCGGAAAGTGAGTCGGTAGGTTGTGGGAACAGTTCAGATGGTTGAATGACATTATCTCACTGGGATCAACTCAGGAATTTAAGCCCATTGTACATTTTCAGAGGGCAATCGTCTTATCATGGAAATCAATCCATGCACTATTCTTGCAGCTGTAACTTCACCTTGCATGTGACATCAGCAAGGCCTGTGTCACTTCAGCAATATTTCTGTATCTTCCGTCTACCCTACTTGCAATAAAGGTTATCACACCATTTCAATACCTTCAGTATCAGCATGTTAACTCTTTCATCCTCGTTCAAAGGAGCTGCTATTGTGAAAATGCATGGTATTTTTCCAGTGTTGCTTCCTTTATTATTCTCCTATATATGCTTCTCCAGTTTTGCCTTTCAGAAACATTGTTTTATTATTGCTGTATTCTTCCTTTTGCTTGAATTTAAGGGCTTTATTAATCTCTTATTCTTTGTAGTTTGCTCTCAGTTTTTCTTCCTCTATCAACAGCTTGTTGATCCTGTTCTGAACTCCTCCAAATCCTCAGGGTTATTGCTCTTCACGGTGTTGCAAGTCGTTTGTAACCCAGTGCTATCCTTAATCTAAATTGTATATTATTATGGGGATTATTTTCCTTCAGGGATATGTGTATAGATGCTATGAATTTGCATTTACTACTTTACAAATGTATCATTGATGGTTGATTGTAATCTTTCAATTAAATTTCTTTGTATATCCTTCCTACTTCTGTAAATCATTGTTTCGATTTAAGACCCTCATTTTGGATATGAACTCTTCTTAATTCTGTAAGTGTCTTCGTTTAAGTTTAAAACCTTCCTTCTCAAATTTAAAACACAATGGAACAGCTCTTTATTCAAAAGTGAATTTAATGATTTATTTGGAGGCAGCTTTTAAAATTTTTCATAGGTCATTAATATTTATTTTATATCATATTTATTATATTTATTTTATAAATCTCCACAGAAATATGCACTGTTAATCCATCATTTCTAATATTAAACATTTTTTCATTATGTAGTATAATTAGCTCCATTTTATTGAGAGTAGGATATATATTTTGTAAGGAATTCTAATTAGATTGGTGATACTTATTGGGAGGAAAATTAGCTCATAATCTCCTTTGTACATCTAACAAAGAACTTGTTGAAAAATGTTCCATTGGATCACTGGATGCAAAGCACTAATTTATCTCAAGCAACTGCTCGTATTGTTTGGAGAAAGAATGAATGACTTTGACAAGAATGATACCTTTGTTATTCCTTGTTATAGAGGAAACCCCAGAATCACCATCTGGTCTCTCTTCCCCCAAAATTGCTCTGGTCCCACCTGCTCTAAAGCGAATACCATCAGATAAGGATGGGCAGAGCAGCCCCCCTTTCAGTGGGCCCAACAGCTGCTCATCTTCACATGAAGGTAGGCTGATACTGTTTAATGCCAGACAAGAGAGATGGGGAGAGCGTTGTGGGGGAGGAAGGGCTGATTAGACTAATTGGAAGATTTACTGAATAATACAGCAGACAGTTAACTCTTTAACTGTATCATCCACTTCCTTATCAGGATCCCAAAAGAAACCAGATATTCTGAGAGAGAAGTTGAATGAAAATTTATAGCTGTAACCTATCAAGAATGAGCAAATTTTTTTTGTCTGATTGGGGACTGGTAATGTTCTTGGATGTATTCAGTGAAAGAGTTACAAGCTGGTGGCATTCAATGGCAATAACATTTGTGAAAGATAATGTATTAGAGGATTAACTGTAATGTAAAATGTAATTTCCCTGTAAAAAGTGCTCAATTATGTATCAATATTGCATTTCTTTTGTTATTGCAATTGCACAAGCTGCCACAGTGTGTAAACCATCTTGTATGCATTTCACATTACAAATGGTTTGTATTATTGCAAAATGTGTATTTCATTTGTTTTCCCATTTGTTTGTCTCCATAAGCTAAAACAAATATAACTTTGCAAAAGTGAAACATATTGCAGTCCACTAGGAATTCATGTGATGCTTTTCATTTATAAGCTAATGAGCACCAAGCAAATTTCTATACATTTACATTTCAAAATTGCTTAAGTTTTTGTCAGCCACACAAATCTACCTTCATCATTGCAAGAATATTTAAGTCATGAGAGAAGCGGAGTTTTTTTCCCTCAACATTGACCACTGATGTCCAGAGGCTTTGCAGTATGCATCCTTTGAGACAGGAAAGCTTTATCACATTTATAAAAAGTTCTCTTTTGGAAGAGGACAGCGAGGCTTGAGAGGAAGTGCGGCGGCGGCCATTTTCAAATTGTCCAATTGCTTCTCAGATCGGAGTTCTGAGAGGCGGGACTGCGCAGGCGCGTGAAGGAAGCCCGGGAAGGAGGGAAGATATATAAAGAACGCCGCCTTAAGAAGCGGGCAGCGGAGTGAGCCGGGCGCAGAGTGTAGGGCTTGGGCTCAGAGGGCTTAGGCGGAAGAGGGCACAGTAGGCTTATCTTTTAGTTCTTGTATTTTCAGTTATTTGGGAGGCATGAGTGTGAGGGCAGCTTGTTGTTCTCGGTGTCGGATGCGGGAGATCCTGGAGTCTCCGAGCCTCCCGGACGTCCACATCTGCGCCAGGTGCGCCGAACTGCAGCTCCTGAGGGACCGAGTTAGGGAACTGGAGCTGCAGCTCGATGACCTTCGCCTGGTCAGGGAGAGTGAGGAGGTGATAGAGAGGAGTTACAGGCAGGTGGTCACTCTGGGACCACAGGAGGCAGATAGGTGGGTTACAGTCAGGAAGGGGAAGAGGCAGGTACTAGAGAGTACCCCAGTGGCTGTACCCCTTGACAATAAGTATTCATGTTTGAGTACTGTTGGGGAGGACAGCCTACCTGGTGGGAGTGACAGTGGCCAAGCCTCCGGCACAGAGGACGGCCCTGTAGCTCAGAAGGGTAGGGTTAGAAGAAAGAGGTCCATAGTAATAGGGGACTCAATAGTCAGGGGCTCAGACAGGCGTTTCTGTGGAGGTGATCGGGAGTCCCGGATGGTAATTTGCCTCCCTGGTGCCAGGGTTCGGGACGTTTCTGATCGCGTCCAAGATATCCTGAAGTGGGAGGGTGAAGAACCAGAGGTCGTGGTACATGTAGGTACCAATGACATAGGAAGGAAAGGGGAAGAGGTCCTGAAACGAGAGTATAGGGAGTTAGGAAGGCAGTTAAGAAGAAGGACCGCAAAGGTAGTAATCTCAGGATTACTGCCTGTGCCACGCGACAGTGAGAGTAGGAATAGAATTAGGTGGAGGATGAATGCGTGGCTGTGGGATTGGAGCAGGGGGCAGGGATTCAAGTTTCTGGATCATTGGGACCTCTTCTGGGGCAGGAGTGACCTGTTCAAGAAGGACGGGTTACACTTGAATCGTGGGGGGACCAATATCCTAGCGGGGAGGTTTGCTAGGGCTACAGGGCGGACTTTAAACTAGTAAGATGGGGGGGGCGGGAGACTATTTGAGGAGTTTATAGGAGAGGAGGTTAGTTCACCAGTGGTGAATAGACAGTGTGTGAGGGAGGAAAGGCAGGTGATGGAGAAGGGATGCGCTCAGCCCGAAGATGTAGGGGAGAAGAAAGAAAAGGATAATAAATTTGAATGCATTGTTAGGGATGGAAAGAGAGGAAGAGATGGAGAGTATCTTAAATGTATCTATTTTAATGCTAGGAGCATTGTAAGAAAGGTGGATGAGCTTAAAGCGTGGATTGATACCTGGAATTTTGATGTTGTAGCTATTAGTGAAACATGGTTGCAGGAAGGGTGTGATTGGCAACTAAATATTCCTGGATTTAGTTGCTTCAGGTGTGATAGAGGAGGAGGTGTTGCATTGCTTGTCCGAGAAAATTTTATGGCGGTGCTTTGGAAGGATAGATTAGAGAGCTCCTCTAGGGAGGCCATTTGGGTGGAATTGAAGAATGGGAAAGGTGCAGTAACACTGATAGGAGTGTATTATAGGCCACCTAATGGGGAGCGTGAGTTGGAAGAGCAAATGTGTAAGGAGATAGCAGATATTTGTAGTAAACACAAGGTGGTGATTGTGGGAGATTTTAAATTTTCCACACGTAGACTGGGAAGCTCATTCTGTAAAAGGGCTGGATGGTTTAGAGTTTGTGAAATGTGTGCAGGATAGTTTTTTGTAACAATACATAGAAGTACCGACTAGAGATGGGGCAGTATTGGATCTCCTGTTAGGGAATGCGATAGGTCAGCTGACAGATGTATGTGTTGGGGAGCACTTCGGGTCCAGTGATCACAATAGCATTAGCTTCAATATAATTATGGAGAAGGACAGGACTGGACCTAGAGTTGAGATTTTTGATTGGAGAAAGGCTAACTTTGAGGGGATGCGAAGGGATTTAGAGAGAGTGGATTGGGTCAAGTTGTTTTATGGGAAGGATGTAATAGAGAAATGGAGGTCATTTAAGGGTGAAATTATGAGGGTACAGAATCTTTATGTTCCTGTTAGGGTGAAAGGAAAGGTTAAAGGTTTGAGAGCACCATGGTTTTCAAGGGATATTAGAAATTTGGTTCAGAAAAAGAGGGATGTCTACAATAGATATAGGCAGCATGGAGTAAAGGAATTGCTCAAGGAATATAAAGAATGTAAAAGGAATCTTAAGAAAGAGATTAGAAAAGCTAACAGAAGATACGAGGTTGGTTTGGCAAATAAGGTGAAAGTAAATCCGAAAGTTTTCTACAGTTATATTAAAAGCAAGAGGATAGTGAGGGATAAAATTGGCCCCTTAGAGAATCAGAGTGGTCAGCTATGTGTGGAACCGAAGGAGATGGGAGAGATTTTGAATGATTGCTTCTCTTCGGTATTCACTAAGGAGAAGGATATTGAATTGTGTAAGGTGTGGGAAACAAGTAAGGAAGTTATGGAACCAATGACAATTAAAGAGGTGGAGGTACTGGCGCTTTTAAGAAATTTAAAAGTGGATAAATCTCCGGGTCCTGACAGGATATTCCCCAGGACCTTGAGGGAAGTTTGTGTAGAAATAGCAGGAGCTCTGACGGAGATCTTTAATATGTCATTAGAAACGGGGATTGTGCCGGAGGATTGGCGTATTGCTCATGTGGTTCCATTGTTTAAAAAGGGTTCTAGAAGGAAGCCTAGCAATTATAGACCTGTCAGTTTGACATCAGTGGTGGGTAAATTAATGGAAAGTATTCTTAGAGATAGTATTTATAATTATCTGGATAGACGGGATCTGATTAGAAGTAGCCAGCATGGATTTGTGCGTGGAAGGTCATGTTTGACAAACCTTACTGAATTTTTTGAAGAAGTTACGAGGAATGTTGACGAGGGTAAGGCAGTGGATGTAGTCTATATGGACTTCAGCAAAGCCTTTGACAAAGTTCCACATGGAAGGTTAGTTAAGAAGGTTCAGTCGTTAGGTATTAATGCTGGAGTAATAAAATGGATTCAACAGTGGCTAGATGGGAGATGCCAGAGAGTAGTGGTGGATAATTGTTTATCAGGATGGAGGCCGGTGACTAGCAGGGTGCCTCAGGGATCTGTTTTGGGCCCAATGTTGTTTGTAATATACATAAATGATCTGGATGATGGGGTGGTAAATTGGATTAGTAAGTATGCCGATGATACTAAGGTAGGAGGTGTTGTGGATAATGAGGTGGATTTTCAAAGCTTGCAGGGAGATTTATGCCGGTTAGAAGAATGGGCTGAACGTTGGCAGATGGAGTTTAATGCTGAGAAGTGTGAGGTTCTACATTTTGGCAGGAATAATCCAAATAGAACATACAGAGTAAATGGTAGGGCATTGAGGAATGCAGAGGAACAGAGAGATCTAGGAATAACTGTGCATAGTTCCCTGAAAGTGAAGTCTCATGTAGATAGGGTGGTGAAGAGGGCTTTTGGAACGCTAGCCTTTATAAATCAAAGCATTGAGTACAGAAGTTGGGATGTAATGCTAAAGTTGTACAAGGCATTGGTAAGGCCAAATTTGGAATATTGTGTGCAGTTCTGGTCACCGAATTATAGGAAAGATATCAATAAATTAGAGAGAGTGCAGAGACGATTTACTAGGATGTTACCTGGGTTTCAGCAATTAAGTTACAGAGAAAGTTTGAACAAGTTAGGTCTCTATTCATTGGAGCGTAGAAGGTTGAGGGGGGATTTGATTGAGGTATTTAAAATTTTGAGAGGGATAGATAGAGTTGACGTGAACAGGCTGTTTCCATTGAGAGTAGGGGAGATTCAAACTAGAGGACATGATTTGAGAGTTAGGGGGCAGAAGTTTAAGGGAAACACGAGGGGGTATTTCTTTACTCAAAGAGTGATAGCTGTGTGGAATGAGCTTCCTGTAGAAGTAGTAGAGACCAGTTCAGTTGTGTCATTTAAGGTAAATTTGGATAGGTATATGGACAGGAAAGGAGTGGAGGGTTATGGGCTGAGTGCGGGTAGGTGGGACTAGGTGAGATTAAGGGTTCGGCACGGACTAGGAGGGCCAAAATGGCCTGTTTCCGTGCTGTGATTGTTATATGGTTATAAACCATAAAGAAAATTGAACAGTTTCTTATAAAATTACTAAATACAAGATCCTATTTTCTGCAGTTTTGTGTTCAAAACAAGAAGATTGTCTTTACATTCTTAAATGGAAAAGTTATTTTTGTACATAAAAGCTAAAGGTCAGCATATTTCTCCTTCAAGTATAGTTTGTGCTGCTCCAACTGATTGTGTTTATGAAGTAAAAATTAAAAAGTACCATTTTTCCCTGGTAGAGCTATTTGGACTTGATAATAGAACTGACACAGAAAATGATTCTGAAATGGCAAAAAATGGAGCACGTGTCAAAAGAATACTGAGGCAATCATCTACTGGCGCGGTGAATGATGCAAGCGAGATTGAGCACAAGAAATCACAGCCAATGACTGGTCAGAACTTTTGCCTTCCTGGAATAGTGGTGGTGGTGAAGCTGGCACCAACAAATAATTATTTCTTTCCCCCAAGCGGCATAGTACAAGCAACTTAAAAACTGTATATCTGGAACACAAATTGGAGATTCAGTTATCATTGGCAATTGTATTACTGAATTATAGTATAACAGCATTTTCAACTTGATAGATTCAAGTTGAATGGATGCAAAAATCTAAACTAGAAAAAATGAGGATATGCTCACCTCTGACTTTAAAGCCACCAATGTCCTTTTTTTAAAAAATTAAGATTATACACCTATCAGAGCTATTGAGTTTGTACATATATTTTGGATTTTACTCACTAATTTACTCACTACTAGCTAATTTTGCAAAATCAAAACCTTGCTAGTCAGTTATACAATATGTTTTTGAGAAATCCAGGCTGCTAGATTTGACTTAGTATGATGTACAAAAGCAATACAACAGGATAGGTATATGTCTGTTCTAATTTGTTGGTGCCATTTTCATGTTTGGAGGCAGATCATATTCATATCTTGCAGATGAAACCTTTAATATCCCATTCCCTGTATCATGTTAATTTTATTTGCTCAAAATTAAGCAATGTGAAATTAATTGCAATTGGCTTCTAGTGAATATCAATAAAATTTTCATATTTAAAAAACATTTAAAATGATAATATAAATTATGAAGCTGACTTCTTGAATTAAAACTAAGCTTCAGGAAAGCCAGGGATAGGGATGTTGAAGCTTTGAAAGCTTTGCTTTAAGGTGGTGGTGGTAATTTTGTTAAGTTTTTATTTGACTTTTAAACTTCATTCAAGTATTGTGTTTAGCAAGCTTTGCTGCTGATACTGTGTCCCATCGTTTGTGTGTTATTTCATTCATTTTCTTTGTGATCACTTATGGACAAATACTGTGTGCTGTATTTCCTAAATGTCATGACTCAGGCTCAGTGATGAACTAATTTCAGGATATCTCACTGGTTTTGGAATATAGCCATTCGAAACCATACTGCTTAAATCTCCTCTTTCTCCTTTAGTATTGATTTTAGCCTTCAATCTCCTATCTATATTCCAGAAACTTTTTTTTTCTGTGAATGAAAAGAGGTTGTGCAATTTCTAAATTGAAGGCCCCATTTAACTCAGTTCAGTGAAGATTCCAGTGGACTTGCACACAATCATGTTATGGAGATGCTAAAGTCAAAGTGTATTTATTATCGAAGTATGTTTTCAGAATACAACCTGGAGATTCGACTTCCCCACAGGCAGCCATAAAACAATGAAAATCCATGGAGCCGTTCGAAGAAAAACATCAACCCCCGCCCCCCCCCAGGTGTCTTTTAAAATTTATAGTTGACACCCACTTCTATAGCAACATCTGACTGCTCATTCCATATACCCACCATTCTCTGTGTAAATAAAAAATATGTCCCACATCTTCTTTATAAATCTTCAGCATCCCCCCTTGAACATATGCCATCTGGTTTTAAACTCCCCTGCACTGAGATAAACACTGTTCCATTCATTTTATCTATGCCCCTCATGATTTCAGAAACCTCTATGAAGTCACCTCTCAGACTCCATCATTCCAGGGAAAATAGTAGAAGCTTCTCCTTGCAGCTGAAGGTGCCTGGTTGCAGTAACTACTTTGTGAATCTTTTGTTCACCCTTTTCAGCTTAATATCTGCCTTCCTATAGGTGGGTGACCAGAACTGCACTTGATACTCCCAAATATGGACTCATAAATTAACGAGTACAGTTGCAACAAGTATTAGCCAGTCTTTTTGTAGTTGTGGACAACATTGGCCATATTAATCTGCTCATCCTATTTCCAGTTCTGATTAGATTATGAAGATGAGTTGGTGGATTTGAATCACATTTGCTAATTTACATCTCCCACCAGCAGTCAGTCAAACCTGCTCCATCTTCAAATAATCAGTACCCAACCTCTTTTAACCCACCTTAGTTTAAAGGTCCTGAACTTGGAAGGAAACGTCACCACATAAATACATATTTATGAATACATGTATAGGAAGCGTGTGTGGCTTGAAAGTTTCCAGGCCTCTGTGCTCTTGATGTTGAGTTTAGTGTGGGAACACAAAGTTGAAGAAGATAGAGTGGGGAGTACATGCAATATCCTGTCCCAAGTTGAGTTCAGCTCTCCTATTCACTTCATATGCGCAAGGGACAAAGGTAAGAGTTTGCAAATTTGTATGTTGTAAGTTTTTTTTTAATGTAACAGATTTTAATATTTTTGGATGTTTCTGACTGACGGAAATAGTAATTATTTTTGCAGTGGTTGATGAGCTGATGGAAAGGGACAGTCACAGAATCATAAGAGTTGAACAGTACAGAAGTGGGTCCTTTGGCCAACTTGTCACATCAACTGCGAGACCTATTGTTTTTGCCCATATTAGGCCTGTATCACTCTACTCTTTTCCTATTCAATTAACTTCCAAATGCCTTTTGAACATTGAAATTATATCTGCCTCTACTACTTCATGGCAATTCTTTCCATGTAATCACGATCCTCTGTGTGAGAAACTTGCTCCTTAGATCTTCTTTAAATTCCTCCCTTTTCACTCTAAATCAATGCCCTCTAGTTTTAAACTCCCTCCCCCCACCCCCAAACTTGGGAAAAGATTCAGATCTTCTACAGATTTTATAAACCTCTCTCACCCCTCAGCTTCCTGTGTTCCAGCTGATCCAGTAATTCCTTATAAGTAAAATCTTCCATTCTAGGCAACATCCTGTCTCATCTCTTCTGGACACTATCTAATGCCTAGAGTCATATGAAACGTTTTTAGATCCCTTGCTGCATTGGTTTCTCAGGGAGTTAAGTCCTAAAGGAATTGATCAATTATTATCCAACTGGGTGTATAGATGTGAAAGCGGTAATGATTTAGAGCAAAGCTGATTGATTTGCACTCAATTTTAGGCTAACTTTAGCAAATCCATTGACTTTGTCCCAAAATCAGTAAGTTATGCAAGCAGAAATTTAGATCTGTCACCTTTACTTTCAGTTTTGCTAGATTCCTTCAGGGAAACACTGAAGATTTGTCCTAAATTATCTCTTAAGGTACCAGGGAAGGACTTCAATTATCTGACTTCCCCAGCTGATTCATAACTTGGACTGGATATTTCTCATTGGGAGATTCTACAAAAGGGAGACTCTCCCAGTGGCTGCCCATTTCACTTTGATCCATTTTCATTCTGACTTATCTGTCCATGGATTAGGCCAAACTCAGGATGGAGAAGCAACACCTCATATTCCTACAGGGTATCCTCCAACCAGATGGCATGAACATCAATTTCTCTAACTTTCAGTAAGTGCAGTTTGAGACAGTGAAGATCAAGTCAGGTTACCAGTATTACAGTGGAGTAAAGAGAATTACAGAGGCATGAGAGAGGAGCTCATTGGAAGGGGACTGTATCAGGGATGACATCAGAACAGCAGTGGCTGGAGTTTCTGGGGCAATTCAGAAGGCACACGATAGATGCATTCCAAAGATGAAGTATTGTAAAGGGAAGATGAGTCAACACAACCGTGGCTGACAAGGGAAATCAAAAATAGCATAAAATCTAAAGAGCAGGCGCTTTAATATACCAAACATCAGTGAGAAGTTAAAAGATTGGGAAGTTTTTAAAAACCAGCAGGAGGCAACTAAAAAGCCATAAGGAGAGAAAAGATGAAATATGAAGGTAAGCCAGCCAATAATATAAAAGAAGATATCAAAAGTTTTTTCAAATATAGAAAGTGTAAAACAGAGGTGAGAGTGGATTTCGGACAGCTTGAAAATGAATCAGAATCAGGTTTATTATCACCGGCATGTGTCGTGAAATTTGTTAACTTAGCAGCAGCAGTTCAATGCAATACATAATATAGCAGAGAAGAAAATAATAGTAATTAATAAAATAATAAATAAGTAAATCAATTACATTAAGTAGATTTTTTTTAAACATGCAAAAACAGAAATACTGTATATATTTTAAAAAGTGAGGTAGTGTCCAAAGATTCAAAGTCCATTTAAGAATTGGATGGCAGAGGGGAAGAATCTGTTCCTGAATCGCTGAGTGTGTGCCTTCAGGCTTCTGTACCTCCTACCTGATAGTATCAGTGAGAAAAGGGCATGTCCAGGGTGCTAGAGGTCCTTAATAATGGACGCTGCCTTTCTGAGACACCACTCCCTAAAGATGTCCTGGGTACTTTGTAGGCTAGTAATCATGCTCCAAGATGGAGCTGATTAGCTAAATGACTCTAGAGAGGTCGTAATGGGATATAAAGAAATGGCAGAAATGGTATTTTGCATCTCTTCACCATGGAAGACACCAGCTGTATGCCAGAAATGCAAGAGTGTCAGGGGGCAGAAGCGAGTGTAGTTGCTATTACTAAGGAGAAGGTGCTTGGGAAGCTGAAAGGTCTGAAGGCAGATAAATCACCTGGAGCAGATGGACTACACTCTAGAGTTCTGAAGGATGTAGCTGAAGAGATTGTAGAGGCATTAGTAATGATCTTTCAAGAATCTCTAGATTCTGGAATGGTTTTAGAAAGATGGAAAATTGCAAATGTCACTCCACTCTTTTAAGAAGAGAGAGAGGCAGAAGAAAGAACTTAAAGGCCAATTAGCCTGAATTCAGTGGTTGGGAAGATTTTGGAGTTCAGTATTAAGGATGAGGTTTCAGGGTACTTGGAGTCAAATGTTAAAACAGGCCAAAGTCAGCATGGTTCATTAAGGAGAAATCTTGTCTGACATATCTGTTGGAATTCTTTAAGGAAATAACAAGCAGGATAGACAAAGGAGAACCAGTGGATGTTGTTTAGTTGGATTTTCAGAAGGACTTTGACAAGATGCTGCACATAACGCTGTTTAACAAGATAAGAGCCCATGGTATTAAAGAAAAGGTACCAGCATGGTTAGAAGGTTGGCTGACTGGTGTTGGGTCTGTGTCCACAGCTTTTTTTTTACACTGTCAATGGTTTGGATGAAGGAATTGATGGCATTGTGGCCAAGTTTGTGGATGATATAAAGATAGGTGGAGAGGCAAGGGCAGGTGGTGTTGAAGAAGCAGATAATCTGCAGCAGGATTTTGACATTTGGAAAATGGGCAAAGAAGTGGCAGATGAAATATAGTGCAGAGAACTATATGTTTGCACTTTATGCACTTTGTTAGAAGGAATAATGGCAGAAGTAGACTTTTCTAAATTGGAGAAAATTCAAAAATCAGAGTTGCAAAAGGACTTTGGAGCCCTCTTGCAGCATTCCCTAAAGGGGAACTTGTGGGCTGAGTCAGTGGTAAGGAAGTTAAATGCAATATTAGCATTCATTTTGAGGGGATGAGAATATAAAAACAAGGATGTAAAACTGATGCTTTATAAGGCATTTGTCAGACTACACTTGGGATATAGTGGATAGTTTTGAGCCCCTTATCTGAAAAAGGATATGCGGGCATCGGAGGAGGTTCACAAGATTGATTCCAGAAATAAAAGGGTTAATGTGTGAGGAGTGTTCGATGGCTCTGGGCCTGTAATTGGTGGAATTTAGAAGAGCGAGAGGGAATCCCGTTGAAATCCATAGAATATTGAAAGGGCTAGATAGAGTGGATGTGGAGAGTATGTTTCCTTTAGTGGAGGAATCTAGGACCAGAGGGCACTGTCTCAGAATAGAGGGACATTTAGAACAGAGAGAGTAGTGAATCTGTGGAACCCATTGCCATGGACTGCTGTGGAGGCCAAGTCATTGATATATTTGAAGCAGAGACTAACCAAGTTCTTGGTTAGTCAGGGTGTCAAAAGTTACAGGGAGAAGGCAGGAGAGTGGTAGAGCAGACTCAATGGACTTTTGCTTTATACTGCTCTTATAATTTTTCCCCGTTCCCTTTTCGCTCTTTTTCCATTCCTCATTCCAGTTACTCTCTCAGCCATCGTCTTTTCCTCACCCATCACTTCCTCTGATTTCCTCCTCTTTTCCTTTCTACCATGGTCCACTGACTTCCAACTGTGGATTACTTCTCCAACCCTTTACCTCTTCCATTACTTACTGCATCCCCCCTCTCCCACCCATCTTCCCACTTAACCTGGTCTAATCTATCACCTTCCAGCTTGTATTCTTTCCTTTCTCACCACCTTATCAATTTGGCCTCTGCCTCCTTCCTTTTCAGTTCTGATGAAGCATTTCAAGTATTTCCAGAGATGTTGCTTGACTTGCTAAGTTCCTCCAGCACTTTGTGTAGGTTGCTCAAGATTTCCCGCACCTGCAGAAGCTCTTGCATTTATATTGGAAAGCCCTAAGATTTTGTTTTGACAATCCACTATTTTCACCGTCATAGTTACTACACAACTATTTTCCTTTTCTTCCCTGACATTTTTTTCTTCAGTAGATAAACACCTGAGCAACCACACTAAGGCTTAACTTCTTGATTCTGGATCATCAGTCCTAGCCTTTTGGTTTCCTTTGTCTTCAAAGTAAAAATATTATCAGGTGCATATATGTCACCATATGCAGCCCTGAGATTCATTATCTTTCGGGCATACTCAATAAATCCATAGAATGATAATCATGATAGATTCAATGATAAAACCACCAACATGGACATTCCACCAGTGTGTAAATACAAAAAGAAAGAAATAATAAATAAATAAATGAATGAATGAATGAATAAATAGATAGATAGATAGATAGATAGATAAATAAATAAACAGATAAATAAATAAACAAACAAACAAACAAACAAGCAAGCACTGAATATCAGGAACTTGAGATGAAGAGTTCTTCAAAATGAGCGCACAGGTTGTGGGAACAGTTCAGTGATGGGGTGAGTGAAGTTTTCCCCTTCAGTTCAGGGGTAATAAATGTTCTTGAACATGGTGGTGTGAGTCCGGAGGTTCCTGTACCACCTTCCTGATAGCAGCACCAAAAAGCACCATGACTTGGGTGGTGGGGCGAACATTTCAGTGATATCTTGCTATCTTACCAGTGTCAGCTGCTGACCATGGATGGTAAAAACCCATACAAATAAATATTTTTAACAAAAATTAGCATCCCATGAACTGTAAAGTAGAGGAATAAAGATTAATGGACCTTAATACACTAATATGAGCACTTCTCATAGTGGTTCATTAGAAGAGCTGTTCAAACCAATGGTTTTCTTAATCAAGAAACATGGAACAGGAATGAACAAAAAGCTTGTGGCTTCAGAATGATCCTAATTGAATGGAATGACCACCAAGTACCAGCCTTTGCTGGTAACTAAGTTGATGGTTCCAGCAGAGAGTGTTTAAGTATGTTTTATTGCCATTAATATTCATTTGGGAGATGTAATCATAGAGCATGTTGTCCCTGCTGCTTAGCCTCCTGCTAGTCCCTCAAATGGTTATGTGAATGGTATGGGAGTTTAGGTTATGCTAAATACTAAAGCAAGTATTCACACAGAACAACAGATTATATGTGAACAGTGATTCAGGACATGGTGCCACTTTTTAAGATGATGCAATTTCTCCAAGTACTTTTTATTTTATATGCACAAAGATTACTCCCATCAAGTAGTTCTTTTACCTTGATTTTGGGATAAATCTGTTGCTTTCTGTTAATTATTATTTTTTGATCTTTTTACTTAGTGGTTGGAACAACAGCACCTGGTTATAGCATATCAGCAGTTAGAAAGCTAACCACTGAAAATCGTGTTTTTAATTGAAGTTAAGCAAATTAAATGTAGCGTGGAGTTGCACAGTATGGAAAGATGCCATTTGGCCCACCATTTTGACACTGACCTTCGAGCACCTAATCCTACTCTGATAACCTTTCTTAATGCCCTTCACATTCCCGTCAATTCCTCCCAGGTTCTTCATTTACACACTAGGGGCAAATTAACATAGCCAAGCATTTTGCTTTTGAACAAATTGTGTCCCTAGAGCAGGGGTTCCAAACCTAGGATCCACAGATCCCTTCCTTAATGGTATTGGTCCATGGCATAAAAATGGTCGGTGGCTGTTGTCCTAGAGGAAACCCACGTGATTGCAGGGAGGACCTGCAAACTCCACAGAGACAAGATCAAACCCAGGTTGCTGGGGTTGTGAGACAGTAGCTCTACCTGCTGTCCCACCATGTTGTTCTATTTTGAGAATGGACTTTACTTATAGCCTTTGAAATTTAAGAGTATAGAGATGTTTAAATATTTGTCTCACTTAATATGACCATTATATAAAAAAATTGCTTCTGGGCTTGGCTGTATAATGATGCCTGCCTTAAAAAAAAACATGTTCTAAGCATTGTCTTGCATTAGGTTGGATGTACTGTTGCTTATTTCTACAGAGTTCACCAGTGGTTGCCAATTGACCAGAACTGAGGATCAGAATGCACTTCGTATCTGGTCATTCAGATAATGCCGGCCATGGTTGGTGCAAAGAGCACAGATCCATTAATTTGAATGGGGTCACCAATCTTTATTAGAAAGTGATGTTATTTTAATGCTTTAATGAAATTATATATAACAACTATTTTAAGATTTGGTGTTTTTTATCTAAAAAAAATTATAACTTAATCTCTAACAGTTTAGCTTTTTTGAGTTAAATATATACCAGTGGTTTCTGCAAGTATGGTTATTAAAAGCACTCTGATGCCATGAGCTGTCAGTAGTCCATCACGATGGTCTATAGACAGGACCTAATTGAGGTCAACTCATCACTCACAGACTGCCCATCCTCATGGACAAACAGCAGCCGTGACCATGGGTATTCCAGGAGACGCGAGTACAAGGCACAGATCCGACACAAGTCTTGTCTCTGCCTTCATATACTGATGTATTTAATTTTTTCTATTTTTACATTGCATTAAATAATCCTTACTCCATTGTTATTAAAAATTACCAGTACGTCAAAGTTCTATGACAGAGACCAGCTCCAAGCAAAGCCCTCAGTCAGAAGAAAGCAAGTCAGATCGATCTGCTGATGATCAAGAGTTTCGAGCAAAGGAGAAGACGGCAAAGAGAGAGCGGCAGCATTCGAAGACGGAGGGGAAGAGCAGCAGCAGGTCCAGTGATTCTGGAGAGGAAGGCGACAAAGACTACATATTTGTATAGACGCTTTGAGGAATAGAGGTTGTGCAGCACAAGAACACATAATGAAACAGATGATCAGGGTGTAACAATGAACCTGAGATGTTTCATTCACCAGCCAAACAGCAGATACTTTTTTTTTAACTGGAAAACTATTGGGATTCTTGGCTTACATTTTTTTTAATTACTTGATTCTTTAAAATAATCTATTGCATTAATTTACTGCATGCTTATAATGCTCTGCCATCAACCCAATCTCATCCATTAATCACTGCTTCCCAATTCTGACAATGGTTAGATGCCAATAATTTCTCTTACACTGGAATTTTGTATAACAGCTCTGAAGAACATAAGAACATTGGAAAACATGCATTGGAACTGGAAACTTTGTGGGGCTAGCTTCTGTATAATATTCAGAAAATTAATGGATATGCCCCATGTGTTCATGGGTGGCAAATGTGCACACGAGATATAATCCTGTATGCAAGTGAGAAGATTAATGTTACTAATTGAGCACAGTAATGAAATAGATTTGTATAATTTATTATAAATAAAAAGGGGAGCTTGGATAAGGGTTTATAATCCTACAGCAGGGCATCTTTTGTCCTCGATGTACAGATACGCCATTCCAGTTTATTAAATAAGTTGTTATAAACATTCTCATAAGCACAATGAGCAAGAGTATATGGGGGTGTAACTTATAGCAGTTTCATGTAATGGTCTGATGGAACAGGGAAGTATGATTTTATTTTAATCATTAGGCTAGCTGATGATTTACCCACTTTTACATCTGAAATAATTTTATCATTTTGCCTTCCAGTGACATATATTGCTCACTGTATGTTAGTTCCAGTGTAGGTGGAATTTCTTCATGTATATATTTGTACCAATAAAGAGAATGATTCATACCTTTGTTTCTTCTGGCCTGGACTGTCCTTAAAACCAAGTCTTAGTAATGTGCAGATGTGACAAGACAACAAGTGAAACACCCTATGTCTACTTGTAACCATGTCTGGTTAATGTTCAGACACGCTGAGAGAAAATTTTATTATTAAAGTACATATGTGTCACCACATACAACCGAGATTCATTTTCCTGCGGGCATACTCAGCAAATCTATAGAACAGTAACTATAAAAGGATCAATGAAAGATCAACCAGAGTGCAGAAGACGACAAACTTTGCCAATACAAATGTGAATAAATAGCAATGAATAACGAGAACTTAAGATAACAGGATAAGGAGCCCATGAAATGAGATCATTAGTTGTGGGAATTTCTCAGTGGATGGTTAAGTGAGTGTAGTTATCCCCTTCTGTTCAGACGCCTGATGGGTGTGGAGCAGTAACTGTCCTTGAACCTGATGGTGTATGTCCTGAGGCTCTTGTACCTTCAGCCTGATGGCAGCAGTGAAGAAAGATCACGGTGGTGATCACTGGTGATGGATGCTGCTTTGCTACGACAATGTTTCATGTTGATGTGCTCACTGGTTGGGAGGGCTTTGCCAATGATGTACTGGGCCAAATCCACTTCCTTTTTAAGGATTTTCTTTTCAGAGACATCGCTGTTTCCTTACCAAGCCGTGATGCAGCCAATTTACTCTCCACAACACATCTATAGAAGTGACATCTGTAGATGTAGCATTCATTGCCAGGCAATGACTACCAGCAGCAAGAGAGGGTCTTCCATCATGTTTGACATTCAAGTGGCATTACCATCATAGAACCCCCACCAGTAATATCCTGGGGGGTCACTATTATCGAGAAACTCAGCTGCTGCAGCTATATAAATAACACTGCTACAAGAGCAGGTCAGAGGCTGAGCTTCCCAAAGTGCAGTGTTTCGCCTCATGACCTTCCCACCATCTGCAGGACCCACGTCAAGAATGTGCTGAGTTCTTCTCTGTGCTTACAAATGCCATGTTAGCATTCATTTCAAGAGGTCCAGAATACAAGAGCAGGGATGTGATGCTGAGGCTTTACAAGGCCTCACCTTGAGTATTGTGAACAGTTTTGGGCCCCTCATCTTAGAAAGGATGTGCTGGCACTGGAGAGGGTCCAGAGGAGGTTCACAAGGATGATTCCAGGAATGAAAGAGTTATCATAGGAGGAACTTTATTGGCAATGGGTCTGTACTCACTGGAATTCAGAAGGATGAGGGGAGATCTTATTGAAACCTTTTGAGTGTTGAAAGGCTTAAACAGAGTAAATATGGAAAGGATGTTTCCCATGGTGGGAGAGTCTAGGACAAGCGGGCACAGCCTCAGGAAAAAGAGATGCACTTTCAAAACAGATGGGGAGAAATTTCTTTAGCCAAAGGGTGGTGAATTTGTGGAATTTGTTGCCACATGCTGCTGTGGAGGCCAAGTTGTTGGTTGTATTTAAGGCAGAGATTGATAGGTTCTTGATTGGACATGGCATTAAAAGTTACAGACAGAAGGCCAAGAACTGGGGTCAAGGAGGAGATTGGAAAAAAAAAGATCAGCCATGATCAAATGGTGGAGCAGACTCGATGGGCCAGATGGCCTAATCCTGCTCCTGTGTCTTATGTATGAAGGCAATGCCAGTCCCTAAATTCAGTTACTGAGAATTAACTGAAGTGCCAACTGCTGAATTGGCACACCATAGTATAAGCAGGCAGTGATTATCATTTAGAAAATACACTCTGCTTACTTGCCAGGCTATATGATTGCTTCTTAAAGCTTATCACTTTCAGCTTTTCATCGACATTTCCTTGTATCATCCGTCGCAGCTCTTCTATGAATCCTCTTGGGTTATCATACACTGTAAATCTGTTTTCAAAGTACAAGAGTTCATTTTGCGTTTTTGTTGAGAGTACATTATTATTCTAGGTCCTTTTCATGTGACACTGGATTAATTTGGGGTCCCAGTACTGAGGATATTGGACTGGGGGAGGACAACGACACTGCTTTAATTCTCCTTCCATTGAATTGTGATGATTTTGCAGAAACAGTGGTATCCCTCCAGAGCCTTGAGGTGTCTGCTGTAGGTAACCCAGGTCTCAGATCCTGGAGGGCACGGATCAATTGAGTCTTGAGCTTGGAGCATCCTTTCCCTTAATCAGCCACAGGCTGTGTTGCTGTATTGAAGCTAATGGTGCCAGGCAACCAGTTCACCAAATCTTATTTCACCATTTTCCACAGATTGGATTTGAAAGGGAGTCTATTTACCATGTTTCAGAGTATTATCTCCTAACTTTTCCACATGGTTGCTTTGTTGTCACTGAGACAGAAGAGTTGATGTGTTAATTAGCTCTCAGCTACCTGAGTTAATTCTTTATCTTGTTCCGTACATGATATCCATGCCTATTACAATTGGTGTAGGTCAACAGTGGAGAGTTAAGTGGTTAAGAAAGCATACGGTGCACTGGCCTTCACCAATCATAAGATTGAGTTAAGGAGCCAAGAGGTAATGTTACAGCTATATAGGACCCTGGTCAGACCCCACTTGGAGTACTGTGCTTAGTTCTGGTTGCCTCAGAACTAAGGATGTGGAAACCATAGAAAGGGTACAGAGGAGATTTACAAGAATAGAAAACACAAAGTACACTGCAGATGCTGAGGTCAAATCAACATGTACAAAAGCTGGAGGAACTCGGCAAGTCGGGCAGCATCCGTGGAAACAAGCAGTCAATGTTTCAGGCCAAGACCCTTTGTCAGGCGTCAACGTCACATCGTCCTGGCGAAGGGTCTTGGCCGAAATCGTTGACTGCTCATTTTCACTGATGCTGCCTGACCTGCTGAGTTCCTCCAGCTTGTTTGTATGTGAGAATTACAAGAACATTGCCTGGATTGGGGAGAATGCCTTACGAGAATATGTTGAGTGAACTCGGCCTTTTTTCCTTGAAGTGACGGAGGATTAGAGGTGTATAAGATGATGAAAGGCATTGATCGTGTGGATAGTCAGAGGCTTTTTCCCAGGTCTGAAATGGTTAGCATGAGAGGGCATAGTTTTAAGGTGCTTGGAAGTAGGTACAGAGGAGATGTCGGGTAAGGTTTTTTTTTACACAGAGTGGTGAGTGCGTGGAATGGGCTGCCAGTGACAGTGGTGGAGGTGGATACGACAGGGTCTTTTAAGAGACTCCTGGACAGCTACCTGGGGCTCAGAAAATAGAGGGCTATGGGTAACCCTAGGTAATTTCTAAGGGCATGTTTAGCACAGCTCTGTGGGCCAAAGGGCCTGTATTGTGCTGTAGGTTTTCTGTGTTTCTGACTTCATTCACAGATAAACTGACTACATAGAGTCTCAGCTGTGGTTCGCTGTCCAAATTAGATAGTTGTTGGTTCAAGCCCCCAGTACATTGATTTGATTGAGTGCTGAATTTTTTGAGAAGTTAACGGGAACAGGGGATCTGGGCCTCCTTTTTGTGTCATTAATGTTGATAATTCCATGTGTAGGAGAATTTTTTTTACTGCATTTGAAATTTTGATCAGAATTGATTGTTATACTCTTAGTTTTGGTGATCCCTCATGAAACATGGAACTACCTTGGGATCATAACTGGAAAAAAACAACAGGCTCCTTCTCAGATGCTGACATGTCGACTAATATCTCCCATCTCTTTCAAATCAAAGTATCATTCATCAAATCTTGCAGATAATTAACATTTATTGAATTTGCTCTCTTCGTTAGTTACATAGGAATTGTGGAGATGACCTTCCTAACCTTCACCTGTCGCTGCTGTCCCAGCCCAGAGAGGTAGTAAGTACAGTGTGAACATTTCTCTCCATCTTGCTGCTCACAATAAATCTTCAATTCAACTTTAGAAGAGGACATTCTGCTAGTTCCACTTCCACTCCAGGCATCCTTGTAAACAGTTGGAAGAGATGTGAAACAGAGATTTAATAGTAAATTCACCACCTTCGATCTCATGAAAATTTGAAACCGAAGCCATGCACAAGTGATGAAAGACCATCAATATTAAATGCTGACGTTGTTTCTCTCGCTACAGATGCTGACTGACCTGTTGAGTAGATTTTATTTGTTTTCAATTCAGCTTTCCACTATCTGCAGCTTTTTGCTTCTTGATTACTGATGAGACTCTCTGCACTCAGTTTATATATGTAGATGAATTCAAGCATATAATAATTTTGAATGGTTAGCTGTGAGGATAGAGAGGTGATGTGGTTGTACTAAGACATGAGGGAGGACTAGTAGAATAAAGAAGGGCACAGATAACTTCTATGTACCCAAGCTACTTGAGACAACAGAGTTGGAAGGAGAAGAGCCAACATGAAACCTTTTATTGGAAAAGCATTTAAAAGGAGTCCAGGTGAAGATATCTCTCAGATTCCAGCAAAAGAATGCATTTCAATCTGGAATTTGCAATAGTGCAATTAAATCTGCAGCATGCTTTATTTTACTTCTGGATGCACCTAAGAATGAGGTTAGAAAAGACAATGATACTGCATGATGCCACATCCTCTTGTAATATCGCTCAAACCAATGTCCATTCTTTTGCAATAATCATCAATAATACTTGTTGCAGTTATCCATCATTCAAAATAACAAAGTTTTTTTCAGGTATAAACAACAGATGGTGTTTACTGAACATGTATCACAAGTGTTAAAACAGAGCTTTTGCTTGCTGTTGAGTGCCAGTACAAGCAAAATGTGAGACTAAAATCAAAGACAACACTTTCGCCTCGTGAGTCACTCAGTTGCAGGTTCACTCCAGTGCTCCAGTGGGTGATTCAGATAGATGATCTGTCAGGGGCAGGAGCAGTACTGCATTATTGGCGGCAGGATTAAATACCAGCTCAAAGCAGCTGTTTGGGTTGATGCGGAAAATCCCACAGCTCTAGCCAAAGATCAGGAAATGTCTTCCAAAGTTATGGTGAATATTTATCCTGTGTCTAATATCACCAGTGCAGATTAGCAGGTAATTTATCATGTAGATCTTTGTGGTACACGCCTTAGATTAGATCACTAAGTATATCACTTCAAATGTCTTAAATGACTGTAAAATGTTTTAGAACAGTGTGAAAAAATGCTTTATAAATAAATTGTTTCTTTCACTTATGTAGACCCGAGTTCAGACTGAACTCAAAATAGAGAAACAACAAAATGAATAAAATATATATATCATTTGATAATTATTCATGCCACTTTATTCTAGCTTTAAGTTATTGGTAAAGTAGCTATCCCATTGACTCAACAGCTGTCTGCTGGACTTATTCCAAAAGCGACACACACAAAATGCCATGGCATCTAACATGAATTTTTTGCATCCCAAAGCACTTTACAACCATTGAAATGGTTTTGAAGTAATATAGGAATGGATGCGCCTAATTTGCCAACCGTGAGCTTCCACAAATAACAATGTGTTAATAATATGATTATCTATTTAAATTATATTATTTCTAGGATAAACATTGATTGGGATAAATACTGACTCCGCTTTTCTTTGGGGGAAAAAAAGCTGTTTTTTTAAATACATTGGAGAGAGGAAACATTGACTAGGTTTGAAGTCTCATCCAAAAGGCAGAGTCTTTAATATTGCCTTGCATTGTAGAATCAGCCCAGATCTTTGTGTTCTTTATGTCCAGATTAGGATTTGAAGTTTAAACCTCGTCACAGCAAGTTTTTTTTCAATGCTCTCATGCAACATGGCCACGAGAGGGTGCTACAGTTATGTGCTCACCTAGAGCTAACATCAGACGAATGGGAGAACAGTCATAGCCTGCTCAGTCTGTGGAAATGAGTGCACTTGCAAATAGTCCCAGGTATACTCTTTCCGTCAGGTGCAAGACATGCAGTACTTAATAATAAAAGGTAAGCATCTCTAAAATAAGCCAGATATTGGTCATTGTCATGACACTGCACTGGCAGCATATGAGATAAACATGACGGTTTGATTCTGACAAAGGATGACCTGGGCTTTTTGATCTTAATCTTTAATTGATTGATCTTATGGAGCTTAGAAAAATAGAGGGCTATGAGTAACCCGAGGTGATTTTTAAGTTAAGGACATACCTGGCAACGTTTTGTGGGCCAAAGGGCCTGTATTGTGCTGTAGGTTTTCTACATTTGATGCGGTGCTGTGAGTTTCACGTGCCTCCTTTTCTGTGTCTTGTCTGAAATATGCCACTTCCAGCAGTATAGTACTGCGTCAGTGCTGAATTGGGGTATCAGAAAATGGACTTCAATCAATGGCCTTCGGAATGATCACTGCCAACAAGTCGGTGCATTAAAGGAGACATGCTTACTTCTACACTGTGTTGCTGTCAACTGAGTTCTCATATGCTTTCAAGGAGGTTAAGTTTTTCGAAAGATCCCATATAGTTTTTCTCACTGACTTATTAAAAATTAAATCTATTTAGGATTGAGATAAATTTGCCAAGAAGCTGACAATTGATGAGTGCATATTGCAAATCCCCTAAAGGCTATAGAAGAGCTTTAATTCCTGTCCCAGTCCGGTGAAGGTACTGAACCCCCGGCCCCCTCCCCCCAATGTTCTTTAGGATATGACTGATTGCTGTCACAGCCTCCACTGGGGCTACTTGCATCATTGTTCCACGATCTGGCTGAAGTTGTGCAGGAAAGCTGTTCTCTTGCAGTTCAATAAACATTGCTTTATTCTTACACAGTGTACTTCTCTTGTTCATAAGGGTGTCTTTTACATTGAAGGAGACAGGTACAAAATAAGAAACGTATTGTTATGTATTAAGGAATCAGGTAAATTTATTAACAGTGGAATGTAATGCCCGGATTAGAAGAGGTGTTAACAGATTTACATTCACACAGCATAGCTCCCAGTATTCCCACACTGAAATAGATCTTGGTAGAAAATAAGAATTACAATTTGTTTTTCTCACTTTATTCTATCTTGTATTCTGATGATCTTTTCCATATTTCTTGAGTAATGTAAAATAAAATGTTTCAGGTTACCAACTTGCTTGTCAGAGCTATTTTCCTAAAGGAACTATCAAAAGGTGGGCCTAAAGTTGTAAACTCAGTCAGCTCCATCATGGGCACTAGCCTCCAAAATATAAGATCATAAGATACAGGAGTATGATTAGGCCATTTGGCCCATCAAGTCTGCTCAGCCATTTCATTTCATCATGGCTGATCCAATTTTTTCTCTCAACCTCAATTACCTGCCTTCTCCCCGTATGCCTTCATGTCCTGACCAATCAAGTATTTATCATCCTCTGCCTTAAATATACATGAAGTCTTGGCCTCCACAATTGCCTTTGGCAAAGAATTCCGCACATTCACCACCCTCTAGCTAAAGAAATTACTCCTCATCTCCGTTATAAAAAGGATGCCTCTCTATTCTGAGGCTGTGTCCTCTGGCTTGTACTCTCTCACCATAGGAAACGGCCTCTCCACATTCACTCTATCAAGGCCTTTCACCATCTGATAGTTTTCAATAAGGTCACCCCTCATTCTTTTGAATTCTAGCGAATACAGGCCCAGAGCCATCAAACGCTCTTCACATGACAAGCCATTCAATCCGAGAATCATTTTGGTGAACCTCCTTCGAACCCTCTCCGGTTTCAGCACATCCTTTCTTAGATAAGGGGCCCAAAACTGTTACAGTCCTCCAAGTGAGGCCCCACCAGTGCTTTATAAAGTCTCAACTCTACATCCTCGCTTTTATATTTTAGTTCTCTTGAAATGAATGTTAACATGGCATTTCCCCTCCTCACCACAGACTCAACCTGCAAATTAACCTTTAGGAAAGGACTCCCAGGTCGCATTGTACCTCAGTTTTTAAAAAAAAAATTCTCTATTTAGAACATAGTCAACCCTTTCATTTCTGCCAACGTGCAAGGCCATAGTGTATTTCATCTCCAACCTGGCAGGCATGAACGTCTCCGGACCGCGTTCCCTGCTGCCAACCTCAGAGGTTCCAATGATTCCGAGCAGATTCACCACCATCAATGCGGGTTCCATCAACCTCAGACACCTTCAAAATGCCACTTACGGAACCTCCAACTCCGATTCCAGCCTTGACCGACAAGCCTTCAGGCCGGGACTTTACATACTGCCACTGGAACCCCAGTCTTCCCTCCCCGACCACCACTCTACAACCCCATCTCTCTCAGCTCTTTGATCCTCAGAGACTCCCTCTTCCTCTCACCCCACCTTCCCCTCTCCTCTGACACTACCAATCCCCTTCCCTCCTCTGATCCCAGCTCTCATCTGTGCCGGGTCTTCACCATCCCCTCTCTGAGGCGAAACATTCTGTCCCTTGTCACTCTGCATCCACACCTCAGTGAGTTCCTCGCCCACCACAACGCTGAGCTCTTCTTCTGCCGCCCCCCACTCCAAACCTATTTCTTTGGCAAGGACTCCCCACCACACACCATGACCCCTTCTGCCATCTTCAACCCTCCTCCTCTTCCTGCACACTCCGCCCTGGTCTTCTGCCTGCTCCGGACCTTCTCATCGCCAACTGCCGACAGGACATTAACCCCCTAGACTTTTAACATTGCTCTCTCCAATTCCAACCTCACTCCTTCCGAACGCTCTGTTCTCCACTCCATCCTAACCTCACCATCAAACCTGCAGATAAGGGGGTGCTTTTTAATAGCCTGGTGGCTGACCCTCTACCTTGCTGAGGCCCAACCACGACTACCAGACACCTCCTCTTACTTACCCCAGAACAGGATCCAACTAAAGAGCACCACACCATCACCAGCCGTAACTCGGGATCTCCTATCTCCAATGAGCCACTAAGCTCATTGTTCCTTCAGTTTCTACCTCCTACCCAAGATCTGCAAACCTGCCTGTTCAGGTAGATGCATTGTTTCAGCTTGTTCCTGCCCCACTGAACTCAGAGATATACCTTGACTCACTTCACACACTCTTGATCGTTTCAATGATTTCAACTTCCCTGGTCCCCATCATTTTATTATTACTATGGACACCTCCATCCCCATCGGCAAGGCATCGAAGCTCTTCCTTTCTTTCTGGACACCAGACCCAATCGGTTCCCCTCCACCGCCACTCTCTTCCAACTGGCGGAACTTGTTCTCACTCTCAATAATTTCTCCTTTGACTCCTCCCACTTCCTTCAGACAAAGGGCGTAGCCATGGGCACTCACATGGGTCCTAGCTATGCCTGTCTGTCGGTTATGTGAACAGTCTACGTTCCAAGCCTGTACTGGTGTCATTCCCCAACTCTTCCTACGTTGCATCAATAACTACATTGGTGCTGCTTCCTGCACCCATGAACAGCTTGTCGACTTCATCCACTTTGCTTCCAACTTTGCCTCCCTGCTCCATTTCCGACACCTCCCTCACCTTTCTCGATCTCTCTGTTTCTGTCTCTGGAGATAGGTTACCTACTGATGTCTGTCATAAACCCACTGACTCTCACAGCTACCTGGACTATATCTCTTCCCACTCTGTTACTTGTAAAGCACCATCCCCTTCTCTCAATTCCACTGTCTCCACCACATCTCCTCTCAGGGTGAGGCTTTTCATTCCAGAACGAAGGAGATTTTCTTCTTTTTCAAAGGAAGGGGCTTCTCTTCCTCCACCATCAACCACATCGCTTCCATTTCATGCACATCTGCTCTCACCCTATCTTCCCGCCACCCTACCAGGGATAGTGTTCCTCTTGTCCTTACCTACCACCTTACAGCCTTTGCATCCAGCTCACAATTCTCCATAACTTACGCCATCTCCAACGGGATCCCACCACTGACGGCATCTTCCCCTCCTCCCTACTTTCCACTTTCTGCAGAGACTGCTCCACACACGACTCCCTTGACCATTCGTCCCTCCCCAATGATCTCCCTCCTGGCACTTAACCTTGAAAGCAGAGCAAGTGCTACACCTGCCCCTACACTGCCATTCATGTGAGGTGATGCTTCACCTATGAGTCGGTTGGGGTCACCTACTGTTTCCAGTGCTCCCAGTGTGGCCTCCTGTATATCAGTGAAACCCAACGTAGAATGGAAGACAGCTTCACCGAGCACCTACACTCTTCCAACCAGAAAAGGTGGTATCTCCCAATGGCCAGCCATTTTAATGCCACTTCCTATTCCCATTCCGACATGTCAGTCCATGGCCTCCTCTACTGTCGTAATGAGGCCACACTCAGGGTGGAGAAGCAACACCTTATATTCCGTCTGGTTAGCCCCCAACCTGATGGCATGAACATCGATTTCACAAATTCTAGTAATGCCCCCCCCTTCCTTCACCATTCCCCATTCCCATTTCCCTCTCTCACCTTCTCTCCTTACCTGCCCATCACTTCCCTCTGGTGTTCCTCCTCTTTTTTTTCTTTCACGGCCTTCTGTTCTCTCCTATCACATTCCCTCTTCTCTAGCCCTGTACCTCTGTCACCAATCAACTTCCCAGCTCTTTATTTCACCCCTCCCCTCCTCCCAGTTTCTTCTTCCCCCTCCCCCCACCTTCTAACTCTGACTCCTCATCTTTTTTCTCCAGTCCTAATGAAGGGTGTTGGCTGGAAACCTTGACTGTACTCTTTTCCATAGATGCTGCCTGACCTGCTGAGTTCCTCCAGTATTTGGTGTGTGTTGCTTGGATTTCCAGCATCTGCAGCTTTTCTCTTGACTGGTTTCCATCTGCCATTTCTTTGCCCATTCTCCTAATCTGCCTGAGTCTTCCTCTAGCCCCTCTACTTCCTCAAAACTGCTACTCCACCTATTTTCATATCATCCGCAAACTTTGCACTAAAGCCATCAATTCCACCATCCAAATCATTGGCATATAACATAAAAAAGTATCAGTCCCTTCACAGACCACTGTGGAATACAACTAGTCACAGGCAGCCAAACAGAAAAGGTTCCCTTTATTCCCACTCTTAGCCTCCTGCCAATCAACCACTGTTTTATTCATGCTAGAATCTTTCCTGAAATACCATGGGCAAGGTGCCACACAAGCAATCTTGTGTGGCACCTTGTCAAAGGCCTTCTGATAACCATTCCTGAATGTATTGAGTCTTGAAAGATCATTACTAATGCCTCCACAATCCCTTCAGCCACCTCTTTCATAACCCTGGGGTGTACACCATCTGGTCCAGGTGACTTACCTACCTTCAGACCTTTAAGTTTCCCAAGAACCTTCTCTCTAGTAATGGTAACTTCAGACACTTCATGACCCCTGACACTTGGAACTTCCACCAAACTGCTAGTGCCTTTTACAGTGAACACTGATGAAAAGTTCATCTTCCATGTCCTTATCCCCCATTACTACTTCTCTAGCATCATTTTCCAATTGTTCAGTATCAAATCTCACCTCTGTTTTACACTTTATCTGAAGAAACTCTTGGTATCCCCTTTAATATTATTGGCTAGCTTACATTCATATTCCATCTTTACCTTCTCAATGGCTTGATAGCCAGGACATCTGCAAGGAGCGATGTCTCAAAAATGTGGCATTCGTCATTAAGGACCCCCCCCCCCCCCCATCACCCAGTTTATGCCCTCTTCTCATTGCTACCATCAGGAAGGAGGTACAGGAGCCTAAAGGCACACACTCAATGATTAAGGAAGAGCTTCTTCCCCCAGGCCTCTGATTTCTCAATGGACAATAAATCTATGAACACTACCTCACTACTGTTTTATTTCTATTGTTGCACTACTTATTTAATTTAACTATTTCATATATATATTTACTTTAATTTGTGTTCTTTTCTATTATTATGTATTGCATTACGCTGCTGCCGCAAAGACAAAAAAATCCCATGACGTATGCCAATTATATTAAACCTATTTCTGATTACAGTGCTGCTTATCCACATGCTAGGAAGGTGTTCAGGTATCTTAAAATTGCACGTAACCCATTCACGAGGCAGTATAACTAATTCCTAAGTCTGCAATAGAATCACACAACCCGAGATGAGTCCATTTTGCTGTCAGATCATTAGCTGAATAATCTCTTGGCTCCGGTGTCATCTCAGGGGTGCAAGTAATGTAAATATCTTACAATTACAAAGTCATTGCTAACATTAACCCATTTATTTTCATGTCAGTCACTTTCTTAGAGGTACATTATATCAGCTTGTTTTCACCTCTATGTCTTCTACTTACTTCAGACTAAATGAGGCAGAGAAATGTGAACACATCTAAAGCCTGTAGATTTGACGTTCACTCATTATAACATAAGTTATTACTGGCACGCATCTTGACTGTAAAGATAACTTCCGTGAGAAAGGGAAAGAGCTGCGTTGGGGTTAGGAGATGATTGAAGCAGAGGGACCTGAGATGGAGTGAGTGAAGGGTGGGAGGAACGGGAAATGGAGTGTGAGGGAAATGATAAGTGGTGGGGGCTGCAGGAGGGAAGAGGAAGTAAGAGAGTTAGTTAATGAAAGGGAGGTACTGTCACAGGGTTGAGGAACAGGATCTGGACAAGTGGATTTATGCGTGTCCATCTCTGTGTATGCACCACCTCAGGTGTGTATATGCAGACCCAACATGCAGTGGCCATTTCATATGGTATCTATATATCTCGTTAATGCAAATGTCTAATTAGCCTATCGTATGGCAGCAACCCAATGCATAAAAGCATGCAGACATGGTCAAGAGGTTCAGTTGTTGTACGGACCAAATATAAGAATGGGGAAGAAATGTGACCTAAGTGACGTTGATTGGAATGATTGTTGGTGTCAAGGTGATTTGAGTATCTCAAAAACTGCTGATCTCCTGGAATTTTCATGCATAGCAGTCTCTAGAGTTTACAGAGTGTGATGTGAAAAACAAAAGAGCATCCAGTGAGCAGTAGTTCTGTGGGAGTAAACATCTTTTTAATGAGAGAGGTCAGAGGAGAATGGTCAAACTGGTCCAAGCTGACAGGAAGGTGACAGCACATCAGATAACCACACATTACAACAATGGTGTAGAGAAAAGCATCTGTGAATACACATAACAGACACAAAATGCTGGTGGAACACAGCAGGCCAGGCCGCATCTATAAGGAGAAGCACTATCGACGTTTCGGGCCGACATTCAATATGTCTCATGAAGGGAATATCAATTCTGCATGACCTATTGTGCAGAAGAAATTAATGTTATGAATGTTCTCTGACCCCATGTCACAAGTAACATGTCATGAAGAATCAAAACAATGAAAATCTGAAGTAAAACAAAAAATGCCAAAAACTCCCAGCAGGTCGGGCTGCATCTATGGAGAAGGAAACAGGTTCAATATTTCAGGTTTATGATTTTCACCAAAATAAGAAAACAAATAGAATCAACCCTGCTTTAAGTTGCGGAATAGTCGGGAAAGATTAAGAGTATTTAGAATCACAGAAGACTGTGAGACTTGGTTGCAGGAGGGACAGGACTGGCAGCTCAGTGTTCCAGGGTTCTGTTGTTTTAGATGTGATAGAGCTGGTGGGATTAAAGGGGGAGGGATGTCAGGGGAATATCACAGCAGTGCTCGGACAGGACAGACTGGATAGCTTGTCTACTGAGTGAAACTGAGGAATAAGAAAGGTATGACAACATTAATGGGATTATTATAGGCCACACAGCAGTCCGCAGGATTTAGAGGGCCTAAGTTATAAGGAAAGTTTGAATAAGCCAGGACCTTATTCCCTAGAGTACAGGAGACTGAGGGGAGAGGTATACAAAATTATGAGGGGTATAGATAGGGTAAATGCAAGCAGGCTTTTTCCACTGAGGTTAGGGGAGACTACAACCAGAGGTCATGGGTTAAGGATAAAAGGTGAAATGTTTAAGGGAAACATAAGGGGGAACTTCTTCATTCAGGGTGTCGTGAGAGTGTAGAACAAGCTGCCAGTGGAAATGGGGCATTTAAGAGAAATCTGGATAGGTACATGATGGGAGGGGAATGGAGGGCAATGGGACTACGCAGGTAAGTAGTTCAGTATAGAATAGATGGCCAAAGGGCCCTTTTCTGCACTGAAGAGTTCTACAACTCTGACCCTATCTTGATGCAATTCTTTAATTATTTAGGAATTCCACCAGGATCAGAATCAGAATATTATCACTAGTGTATGTTGTGAAAATTGTCAATTTAGCAGTAGCAGTTCAATACAATACATATTATAGAAGAAAAAAAATTAAAAATAAGTCGATCAATTACAGTATATGTATACTGAATGGATTAAAAATCATGCAAAAACAGAAATAATGTATCTTAAGAAGTTAGGCAGCATTCATGGGTTCAAAGTCCATTTAGGAATCGGATGGCAGAGGGGAAGAAGCTGTTCCTGAATCGCTGAGCATGCGCCTTCAGACTTCTGTACAGCCTACCTGATGGTAACAGTGAGAAAAGGGCATGCCCTGGGTGCCAGGGGTCCTTTATAATGGACACTGCCTTTCCAATACACCGCTCCTTAAAGATGTCCTGGGTACTTTGTAGGCTAGTACCCAAGATGGAGCGGACTAAATTTACAACCCTCTGGAGCTTCTTTCGGTCCTGTGCAGTAGCCCACCCAACCCCCCCCCCCCCCATACCAGACAGTGATGCAGTCTGTCAGCCACCTACTGGTCTCCTGCAACTCCTGCCTGTTCCCACTTTTGGAGGGCCTTTTGCAAACGATAGATCTATAGACATTTTTGAATGTTTTTGTTGACATACCAGATCTGCAAACTCCTAATGAAGTGTAGTCACTGTCTTGCCCTCTTCATAGCTGTGCCGATATGTTGGGACCAGGTTAGGTCCTCAGAGATCTTAACACCCAGGAACTTGAGAGAGAGTGCTCCTTCTCTCCACTTCTGATCCCTCTATGAGGATTGGTATGTGTTCCTTCATCTCACCCTTCTTGAAGTCTACATTCAGCTCTTTCGTCTTATTGACACTGAGTACAAGGTTGTTGCTGTGACACCACTCCACTAGTTGGCATATCTCATTCCTGTAGGCCCTCTCGTCTCCATCTGGGATTCTGCCAGCAATGATTGTATCATCAGAAAATTTGAGCTATGCCTAGCCACAGAGTAATCTGTATTTCAATACGCTTTCCCTATTAACTATTTGTGGAGGCTTATTGAACTTCAGTGTGTGTTCAAAATGTAGGATATTGCCCTATTTCAATGTCATACGTATCATTTAATGTAATTATCATTCTGTGTGGAGTGAACTAGCTTACATTAAAGGTCCTTGTAAGCCTTCAACTATATGGTTTCAAATCTAATCTTTGAGGGAAGAATCAATATGTTGATTGCCAGGAAATTTGGTTAAGCAATCATTAGTGATCAGGTTCACAGGTCTGATAAGTGCTCTCTACTGGTAACTAGTTTAACTATTTACTTGCAGAACAAGAAGGGTACTAAACATACAATAAACCCTTTGAGTTTCACTTGGTTGCAGACTTAATCTAAACTGAGCGCCTGAAGTTGCAGGACAAAACAGACATACACACAGTGGCAAATAAGTATCTGAAGTGTGCACCTGGACCTTCTTTACTGCAACACACCTCCACTGTTCACTGTTTCCGTGACACCCTCAATTATCTGATCCATGGCAACCCAGAGACTGAATGGTTACCACGTGCTAGGTTTAAACTTTACTGCTGCCGTGACATCATCAACTAAATGACAAGTAGTGGGAGGAACACACACAAAATGCTGGAGGAACTCAGCAGGCCAGGCAGCATCTATGAAAAAGAGTACAGTTGACATTTTGAGCTGAGACCCTTCATTGGGACTGGAGAAAAAAAGATGGGGACTCAGAGTTAGAAGGTGGGGAGGAAGCATAAGGTGATAGGTGAAACTGAGGAGGGCGAGGGATGAAGTAAAGACCTGGGAAGTTGATTGGTGAAAGAGATACAGGACTGGAGAAGAGGGCATTTGATAGGAGAGGACAGAAGGCCATGGAAGAAAAAAAAGGGGGAGGGACAGAGGAAGGCAATGAGCAAGCAAGAAGATGTTGAGAGAGGGAAAAGGGAATGAGAAATGGTGATGGAGAGTGGGGATGGCCAATTACCGAAAGTTCAAGAAATTGATATTCATGTCATCAGGTTGGAAGCTAGCCAGATGGAATATAAGGTGTTGTTCCACCAACCTGAGTGTGGCCTCATCGCAACAGAAGTGGAGGCCATGGGCTGACATGCTGGAAAAGGAATGGAAAGTAGAAATAAAATAGGTGGCCACTGGGAGATCCTGCTTTCTCTGGCGGACAGAACATAGGTGCTTGGCGAAATGGTCTCCTGACCTACGTTGGGTCTGACCAATATACAGGAGGCCACATCGCAGCACCAGATACAATAGATGACCCCAACAAACTCACAGGTGAAGTGTCACCTCACCTGGAAGGACTGTTTGGGGCCCTGAGTGGTAGTGAGGGAGGAGGTGTTGGGGCAGGTGTTGCACTTGTTCTACTTGCAATGGGAAGTGCCAGGACAGAGATCAGTGGAGAGGGATGAATGGACAAGGGAGTCGCATAGGGAGCGATCCCTGTGGAAAGCAGAAAGTGGGGAAAAGAGAAAGATGTGCTTGGTGGTGCGATCCTGTTGGAGTTTGAGGAAGCTATGGAGAATTATGTGCTGGACGTGGAGACTGGTGGGGTAGTAGGTGAGGACAAGAGGAACCCTATCCCTGGTGGGGTGGCAGGAGAATAGGGTGGGGGCAGATGTGCTTGAAACAGAAGAGATGCAGTTTAGGGCAGTGTTGATGGTGGAGGTAGGGAAGCCCCTTTCTTTGAAGAAGGAGGACATCTCCTTCATTCTGGAATGAAAAGCCTCATCCTGAGAGCAGATGCGGCAGAGGCAGAGGAGTTGAGAGAAGGGGATGGCATTTTCACAAGTAACGGTGGGAAGAGGTATAGTGTGGGTAGCTGTGAGAGTCAGTGGGTTTATGATAGACATCAGTGGATAAGCTAATAGGAGTGGCTGCAATGTTGCTTACACGGGCCAGTCCCAACCTCCCAAGGGGAGTGGATTTCGATGAGTAGGTAAGCTAGACCCTTACTGCAAGTGATTAAGATGCAGTGAAGATTAACACTGTACAAGGCATTAATCTACCCTGCATCTGTGTCCATGGGTAGCCACCATCAGGTTCAAGTGACCCTAGAAGGTTTGAACAATAGGTTCAAACCATGCCATATAATTGTGCTAAATTATACCCATAACTTTGGAACATTCCTGATCCTCATCACTCTACAGAGACTTTTCAAAAAACCTCACTTCATCCCTTTCTCTTATCTCAATCATGGAAGGGGAATGTCAAAGTCTTTCAACACTTTACATTGAACAAAAAATTTATCTGCACAATCCACCTGCTTTTAAATCCATGTAATAACTGGAAAATAAAGATTACTCCACATGCCAATCATACCAATTAGAACATTTCACCGATGTGGTTCAGCTGGAAGTAGTAAATGTGATAATTGTGCATTGGTATTAACTGACCACACTTACATTATGATGCAGAAGTAGACTGTTTGGCCCCCTACTCCTGTTTCACTCTTCAGTCAGATTATGCTGGTCTTTTACCACTGCACTAGCCCAACACCCCTGGATCCCTTTAAAAATCTATCCATCCCTGACTTGAACATACTCAGTGACTGAGACTCCACAGTACTCTTAGGTGGAGAATTCCAAATATTCATTACTATTTGGTTGAAGAAGAGAGCAGAATCATCCATCTCTTATTTTAATCCCTGGTTCTAGGTACCCCCATCAGAGGAAACTTCAGATGAACTTGGTATGTTTTGTTGTGATCTCTCACTCCTTCAAACTTGAGAGTATAGATTATGATCTAGTTAACCACTCCTCATTGGACAGACCTTCTACGCCTGGAGCCAATCCTGTGAACAATTGCTACACACTGCACTCCCTTTATCATAAGTATCTGTATATCCTTCTTTATTGTGGGAAAGCAGATCTGTACAGAATTTTCCATGCATGGTCCAACAAAGGCACTATATAATTTCGTTAAGATGTCTTTACTCTTTTACTCCAGTCCACCTGCAATAAAGTCTTTATGCACCACTTGCTTGTTAGTTCTTAGTGATTTCTGAACAAGGACCTCCAGGTAATAATAATCCAACTTGATTTGTTCATGGGCTTATGAAAGTCTGCTCTATTTACATTGGTAATAAGAGCTGGTGCTGTGATAAATAATTAAGACTGCACCAGCACTAAAATCCAGAAGAACAAGTCCACCACATTGTGCTGAGGATGTACAACAGCAGGTATCAGGATGAGAGGATAGCACTTTCAGTCTCTGCACGTAGTCTGAGGACTGAGGGCATCCTAAGGGCCGTGTATCTGATGTAACTATTGACCATCCCAGCAAATATGACCATCTCCCACATGGGTGGTGATTGTCAGTGCTCTGATCCAGAAAAAACCTTCCCACCTACATTTAAAACCTTTTAACTCCCTTTCCCCTCATGTGTTTCAGGAATCCAACTGGGAGAAAAATATTCCAAGGTTCTGTTTCCATAGCCTTTGAGAGAGTTCCAAGATTCATAGCACTCTAAGAGATTTGCCTCGTTGTTGTCTTAAATGGGTAACCCGTCATTTTTAAACAATACACCTCATCATAGGTTCTCCCAACAGAGGAAACATCAATCCACATCCATCATTACCAGATTCCTCAGGAGTTTGTATTCTTCACTTTTCTGAACTGTAGCACATTTTCCCATCAACACAGTGTGTCTTCAGGAACCGGGCAAGGATCGACCATAGTAGTCAACATCAATAAAGAGAGTGGGGGGAAAAGTGATTAATTTTCTCTGGAAAAAAAAAGTCGTGCGAGGTTTGGACTTTAAAAGGTACCGTAATCTGAAGAAAACTAGCCTTATTATAGAGTTCTGTTGCAGGAAAGTGTAAAACAATTGCTGATTCAGAGAAGTAAATCCACACAAGGATTGATGACTCTATTGCTAGTTACAGTCATCTAGCCAAGGTGATGCTCCTTTTCTCCACTTGGCTATTTCAAAGACCATAAGAAATTGATATTCATTCATAACTTTAGGTATTTAAATTCATGGTAGATCACCATAAGCAATGGCATGATTTATAATTCTCAAGAATTACAGAACAAAAATGCTTAGCGCAGCAGCAGTTGCCCTACAAATAATGGATACTTTTATATCTTTTCTGGAATGCTACAGTCCAGATATTTTCAATAAAGCTGAATTTTAATTAAATTGCTTCTTTTCCTGCTGGAGTTCTGGTTCAGTTGCTGGGCTGGAACTAAATAAAGCTGAGAGCTTCAAGAAACGTGGATGGAACTTACTTCAATTGGTAAAGCAGAAAAACTTGTGTACTTAATAATGTAATGATTTTGCAGAAATGTGCAGGAACATTGGCTAGGCACAGATGATCAGAGTTGCCTGACCTGAATGAATTATATTGTTAGCTGGAAGTAGACATTTGCAATGACCTTGTTCACTGCTGTTTATCACAATTTCCCTGTGTATTTCTTAAAGGAAGTGATTTGGTGCAATGTGATTCAAGGTTTAAAAAAAGTTTAAAAGGGGATAACAAATGCAAAAACATTTTTTTGTCTTCATCCATCACCAGCCCATGATCCATGATTGAAGTATCCAGGTCATTTCCTGACATATTTAACTGCCAGAGGAGAGGCTGGCATTCAGTTGTACCATCACCTGTACAGGCAACATCTGGAACACAGATTCATCTTCCCATACAAGAATGACACATCAATTGTACCATGTACAATTATACATCAATTGTACACTCTCATGTACTAAATCATTCTGAGCCATCCTTCCGGATGCAGATTTATACAATTAATGGAAGACCACCCATACCTATGTGGTTGAAAAGTTAGTGGCACTTTTATCTTCCCTGTGACAAATCCTGGGAGAAATTTTTCACAGAGTTCAATTGAGTATGCGGACAACACCTTGAGCTTCTGTTCCATTCTTGGGGATGATGAAGAGCTAACAATTCATGAGCCAGCCACCAGCAGGCTTCTGAAGAACAACATGGTGAAATGGGCATGTAATTTCAATGTAGCAATGTTTTGGTTGGGAAGGTGAGAAGTATTTACCAATGAAAAATTCCTAAACGAACGTAAGACTGTTGTTGATAGATCTGTGCACTGGCATGATGAGTTGAGCAGACTAAGAAACTCTGTGACATCCTCAGCTTTATTAATTTACAGAATACAATTCCAGTAGGTTTAACCTCAGATGCTGTCTTTGTGGAATTGTCAGGTTCTTTCTGTAAAGGCATGGATTCTTCTGGGTGTTCTGGTTTCCTCCCACAACAGAAATTGTCCATCAACTTGGAGACTCTTCTCTAGGCACAGAAACACTCATAGAGCCGTATAGCATAGAAAAAGACTCTTCGGCTTTTTAACTGGCTTTGTCACCATCTGGTGCAGTGGAGGGGTTTCTATTGCACAGGATGGAAATAAGCTGCTGAGAGTTGTAAACTTAATCAGTTCCATCATGGGCACTAATCTCTGTAGTATTCAGAACATCTACAAACAGTAATGACTGAAAAGGTGGCATCCATCACTAAGAACCCTCATCACCCAGGTCATACTTTGTTCCCATTGCTACCATCAGGAAGAAGGTATAGAAGCCTAAAGGTACCCACTCAATGATTCAGGAACAGCTTCTTCCCCTCTGCTATCTGATTTCTGAATGGACATTGAACCCATGAACACTATCTCAATACTTTTTAAAATTTCAATTTTTGTAGTACTTCTTTAAGTTAGTATATATATACATATACACACACACACATATTTACACAATATAATATAGAGAGAAAAAGAGAACATGAAGACTCTACACAGTTGACATCTGAGGTCAAACCCACCATAATTATGCAGCAAACACAAGGAAATCTGCAGATGCTGGAAATTCAAACAACACACACAAATGCTGGTGGAACGCAGCAGGCCAGGCAGCATCTATAGGGAGAAGCACTGTCAACGTTTCAGGCCGAGACCACTTTGCTTCTATGTGCCATTCAAAACCTTGAAAAGATCTGTAAGAGAAATAAAGGGGAATAAAGTTGAAAGTTGGAGCTGACAATTGGAGAATAGAAATCTATGATTGATGAAACAACCATAAACTATATTTGGAAACATTCCCTAAAACAGGCAGTAGTTATAATTTTGAATCTACTCTCTGGAAAGATAATTGAAACAATATAATTGTAGCCTTTTAAAAGTGGATTTTCTAGGGAAGTAATTGCATGATAACAGATAAAATCAGAGAGATGGTTTAATTGGATAGCACTGGCACAAATGGCCAGTTGGCCTCCGATTTTACATCAGTCTATAATTCCTCCTTGTATAAACATTACAAGGCAAATAGCTCTATCTGGGTGACCAAATGTCTTCAAATAATAGATAATGATGCCACTTAGCATCATTAGGCACATCAGTCACATTAAACAGGATTCAACTGTGACGTTTTACTTGAGAGGAAGATTATTGAGGGATTGGCTCTTGAGAAACCAGGGATGATGTGCCACTGAAAATTGATGAGGCCTTAGAGAATCACCCTAACAATAGGACTTCTTTGGGATAAAATACAGAATTTTTAGCTCTTTAGCAGTAAGTTCCCTTAGTGGGAAGAAAATAAAGTACATTCTCCTGAAACAAGAAATTGTAAATGCTGTAAATCTAAATTAAAATAGAAAATGTCAGAAATACTCAATAGAGAGAGAAAAGAAAGTCAATCTTTCAATCAATAACCTTCAATCAGAATTGGGAAACATTAGAAATCAAAAACTTTTTAAGTTGTAGAGAAGAGGAAAGATGGGGGGGGGGGGGGGAAGAAAGCCAATGCGTGTGATAGATTGGAGACCATGAGAGATTTACTGACACATATTAGGAAGCGACACATTGGAATCTGAAAGGAAGTGATGAAGGCTTATTGATCAGAGATGTTCTGTCTGGAGCAGAAATAGGCAGAAGGAGAGGAACAAAAATAATTAAGATGCTTGAACTGTGATATACAAACTGGAAAAGGAGAACACAACAGAGAGTAAATACTAGAAACACTCAGCATGTCAAGTAGCATCGGTGGAGAGAGAAGCATTCAGCAGAACTAGCCAGCTTCTCTGAAAATGTTGAATTCAGAAGTTTTGACCCTGGACTGCAGTATGCCCATCCGGGAGGTTCCACACTGTTCCTCAAACCTACATTGAGCTTCACTGGAACATGTAAGACGCCAAAATGAGAGGGGTTGGAGAGTAAAGTTTGGGATCACCATTGCAGACTAATATGAGCAGATCCAAAAATCCATCATCCAATTACCATTCATTGGCCAAATGTATAGACAACCACATCCTGAACACTAAATGAAATAAATTGAAGGGATTTACTCAATTTTTTAAATCTGTGTTGAGTGTTTGCAGTGCCTCATCTTCTAAATCATAATTTCTGGGGTTTATGCATGCACACAGCTGAACAATTTGATCATAAACTAAGTAAAGGATATTCCTTCATATCCTGATCAAAGTTGTTTTCGCAACCAAAAAGAAAAGAACAAAAAACCCATTCATCTTATTTTTTCTTTACAAGTTTTGGTTATTTGAAAATCCCTGCCAAGATAATCTGCAAGACTGTAATGACTGCATTTCAAAACACAATATATTTTGATGCATCTGTACAATATAAATCCAATAATTTTCTGAAATCCAATAAAAACATGATGGGTTGTCAACACCTGAAAAATAGACTGATGTGAAGAGAACAATGTAAGTTTCTAGTTAAGAATAGCAGTGATCTCTCACACGTAGTGTCCTTGCAGTTCTAATACCTTCCTACAATCAGAGCATTCTATGCAATGTATTGTTGTGCGGTTAGGAGAGTACTGGCTTGTTAAATTGACAAGGACTAATGACGATAGATCAGTATATTTGAAACTTAATTTGCCAATGCTGATTGTACATGAGGAAAAACAACTGATCAAACCAGAGAAAAGCAGACATGAATTAGAGATGAAAAGCAAAAACTGTAGAGTCTGGAAGTCTGAAATTAGAAAAATAATGAGGGTCACTCAGCAGGGCAGACAGCATATAAGAGTGAGGGAAATCGAGTAAGGTTGTTAGATCAAAATAAGTTTACTTTAATTCCATCCAATGATGTTTTCCCTTGTAGTTTAAGTAGAATCAAAGTTTCACAGTCCCGAAAGAGGCCATTTAGCCCATCGAGCTGAATGCAAGAGCCAGTCAGCTAGACCCACTGCCCACCCCCCCTCTCTCTCTTTATATATATATAGCTCTGCAAATGATTTTGTTTCAGATACTCTGCTGTCACTCCCCACCCTGGCAGTGCAATCCAGATTCTTATCATTCACTTCATTAAAAAGAGTTTTTTTCCCTCAGGGCACTTTTCATGTATAATAAGTCTTTATCAAGGCACAAGCACAATATGCGGTCCAGTTTCCAGGCAGAGGACCCATTCTTGTAATGGGTGTTCTTGTAATGGGTGTTCTTGTAATGGGTGTTAATTAAACCACAACTGTGCTTAGTAAACCCACAAACATTTTGAAAGCTATAGGCTACAGGTAGGGAAAGTGATAACATTGATGATGATTTAAACTCCAGACCACAGTTTTCCCAAAGACAAGTCTTCCAAGGACTTTGATGAAGTGATCTTCGACATACCCCTTCAAATTCCCCATTGCCTGGTAATACTGATCTTGGACTTTCTCAGTAAAAAATACATACAGTAACAGAATCTTGTCATGTAGTCTGGAATAAGCATGTACATGAAACTGCAAAGGAGAAATTTGAGAAGAGGTAAGCCTAACAAAATATCCAGATTTGGATTTCATGTGAATGTCTCTGACATTCAGAACCATTCAAAAACCATTAAAATGTTTGAAAGAACATGTTAACTAAAAAACACATGTAAACATGTTAAAAAATACTTTTAATCTATTAAATCTCTACTGAGAAAACATGTCTTTAAAATAGATAATTTACCCCATTCTTATATTCTGCCTTCTAGCTGTGAAATTTTCACAACAGGTTTGTAACTCCTGTCCCAGATCAGGTCTGAGTCCAGTGGAGTAAGTGTCCTGAGGGACTTAGCATATACTGCAGGGTCAGTGTGCGAGAATCTGGACGTTCTTGCCCCAAAGCCTCTAATTTACATTCACAAATGAAATGAAATGCCAGCGTTTCCCAGCAGGACTGAACCCGAAGTTACAGGCGTTTCAATCGTGTCCCAATATCACTGCAAAGGTTTTTTTCTTCAAACTTGCATCCTTTCCCGTTTATTTTACAACCTTACTTGCAGCATTAAAAAGCCAGCTTCCATTGGAGATGCAGGTTGATGTCAAGACGCTTTATAAGAATATTTGATTAGTTTTGTCGTTGATACCTGTTGCCACCTGTTTATTTTAATTGCTATTTTTCGATCTGAAACTGCCATCGTTGATAGCTTCGAATTGACATTTGTTGCTGAAATTTGAGCTATTCAAATTCAAGTGTTATAAATTTTAATAAGAATGACATGGAGTGTGGGAGCAAAATAATCGTTATGCATTTAGTAATTAAATTATTAATATACATAATGCTGAATAGCAGAAAATAATCAAGTTGAGTTACCTGACTCATTGACCAAGTAGTAGAACTAAAACAAAGAAGAATTTAAATGCAAAGTACCCCAGGTGCTGGAACACTGAAATAAATAAGAAAAAATATTGGAGATACTTGACACAACAATAAATTAAATATCTAGAGGTTAGAAATTAAACATGTTTAAAGTTGCACGGGTGGTTGCGGGGTGCTGGGGGTTTTGGCTATGCGAGGCGGATAGAGGAGTAACTATTGGACTGACATAGGGTGGATGGCTCGGGAGACCCGCCATTATCCTGAAACCTGAACTCCGCTTTTCTCTGCGGAAGGGCTACCGACCTTACAGTGCTTTGCCCTTTATTACGGAAGTGGGTTTTTTCCGTCTTAGTAATATTGTAAATCATAATATTGGAAAGTAAAATATCATACTATATTTCGTAAAAATGGCAATGACCATCTCCTAGGAATTCTGCGTGGCTGAATGAACAACTGATTTGTGTTTGGCGGTTTGGTTATTCCCCCGCCTGAAGGACGAGAGAGGGAAGACGCGGACGATCACCTCAGTTAACTGACAGGAGACTCTTTTATCAAGGTCATGCATCAAGGCTAAAAGTTACCGACAGGATTGTACTGAAGCATAGAATATGGTTTTTCTATATTTAAAAATGAAAATTATTTATGAATTATTCGGAGTTGCTTGGGCATTTTTCTTTCCATGTCATGGAAAGGTGAATCTGAGTAGAACCTGGAAGTAAGAAATAACCTCTTGGACGAACCCAACGGGTCGAACAGCGTTTGTGGGGGCAATGGAATTGTCATTTCGGGTCATGATCCAAAACATCGACAACGGCTTTCAAGCAAGTATGCCGCTCGACCCGTGCAGTTCCTCCAGCAGATTGTTTGTTGCCCTAGATTCCAGCAACTGCAGTCTCTCGTGAATCCGAATCTCCGAAGTACAGTATAACAGTTTGTCGGACCCGGACGACTTATTATTCCAAACAGCCTTTCAATGCAGACCTTGCCGGGTGCTCGAAATGGTTGCCCACCGTTCAGTCGGATGCCGGGATGGGAGGAGCTCAGAACTCGTCAGCAGAGCGGAGGGGCAAGGGGCGGACTGGCCAGGCAGCGCTTTGCACCTGGCTGTTACTGATCTCCCGCGGACTTCTGCTTTTTTTCTCCTCCTGGGAGTGGAGGAGAGACTAGCGACACGCAGGAAGAGCTGCGTCTCGCCCGCGTGGCACAATCGACCCATCAGAGAAGGCAGTCAGCAGTTGGAAACTTTCTCCATCGCTCGTCAGCACCATGGACAGCCCAGGGTTCGACAACTTGGACGCCGTCGGGTTTCTGCAGATTTGGCAACGATTTGATGCTGATGGTAATCCATTTTTACTTTATCACAAACAGTGCAAAGTGCCCTTTGTGACCCCTATCCATAGGGCGACAAATATGTGAGTCAATGCAAGCAGAAAATGTTTTTTTTTAACTCCGTTTTGCTTGGCCCATATTTAGATAGTAATAATTCTTAAGGTTATGCAATTGTTTCCAATCAAATCGATCTCCTTAGTAGATCGGAAAGGACAATATGCATTCTGATTGGGATTGTTGGCGCCCGATGAGCTTGAGAAAGAGAACACTGCGGTCGGATAGTATTTTTAAGCCGCTTGGGTGAATGCAATCAAATTACCCATATCTCGTAGTAGTCCTTCGTTTTGATTAACTTCGCATCGGAAACCGTTGCCCCACCCTATCAGAGGTATTCCCTTTGTCCTGTCCGTCCCTTCCTTGCCCTCTCTGCACGTTGAGCGGCATTATTCCTCACCTTCCCAGTTCTTTCTCCTAAATTGATTCCCTCTCCGCTGGTGCTCCCTGACCTACGGATTGTTTTCAGCCATTTGTGTTTTGTCCCCTCACTTAGACCATCAAAAGGTGTCCCAAGTTACAAGGCGTTCTGCGAGTTGACAAATATATCTGCAGAAAAAAATCTGTACCGTGGTCATTACCAATTAAGTGTATCTTAAGAGGAAGAATTTCGAGAGACCATGCTGGTGTGGGCATAGAGGAGGTAACTTTGGGTGTTTAAAAGACAGATTTGCATTCAAGGTAATAGCTTGGGTCACGGTCTTCTTGAAGATATTTGGTCTTTTTAATTGTTACCTTAGCAGGAAGTGTCCAAATGGAGCAGGTGGATCATATGTTCATTTTGATATTTATGATAAATGCTTCCTTATTACACTGAAAGAAGGCTCTTCAAGTGCGCATAAGCTTACAGGGTAATTTTCCTTGTAGCCTATTTTCTTTACATCCCAGCAGCTCCCTTCGGATTCTACCACTCAGCTACACAGTTCAGCATTTCCAATTAACTTCTGTGGGAAGAAACTGGAGCAGCTGGTGGAAGTCCATGCAGTAACAGGGTGAATTGTGAACTCAATGCAGACAGCACCAGGGGGCAAGACTAAACTGGGTTGATTGAACTAGGAGGCAGCAGCTCTACTAGCTGTGCATTGCGCAAATGAACAGTTGATGCAAGAAGCAGATGCTAAGTTAGCATCAAATTTTAAGTCTATCTTGAAAAAAAATTAACAACTTCTTCAACTCATGAGAATTCCTGGGTTCTGGCCACCGAAAATGTAAAAAGGGCATCCAGGCTGAAATTGAGAAGCTCAACTCCTTGAGCATGCAGAAGAGCTGTGTGCAAGGGGCAGGGGCACACCACTTCCCATCCGTCCCTATCAAACACCTCCTGCTCCAACTGTGTCACATAGCATAGTAATTAACTTCCCCACCATTCAATTTCTGCTGCTGTTTATTTGTATGTTCTTTCTGTGACCACGTGGCTTTCCTCCAGGTGCTCTGGTCTCCTCTCACAGTCCAAATACATACTGGTTGATAGGTTTATTGTCCCGTGATTAAGCTAGGGTTAAATCAGGGATTCCTGGGCAGCATGGCTCAAAGGGCTAGGAGAGCCTATGGATCAATATTTAACTATTTCACTACGGTGTAGCTCAATAAATAAATACATAAAGATTATCCTCAACCACAAGGGGCTGCATAAAAAGAAAAAATAACCTTAATTTTTGTTATAAACAAGAGAAAATCTGCAGATGCTAGAAATCCAAGCAGCACACACAAGATGCTGGAGGAACTCAGAAAGCCAGGCAGCATCTGTGGAAAGAAGTACAGATGACATTTTGGGCTGAGACCCTTGACAATTTGGGAGAAACAAAAATGAGGATTTAAAAGGTGGTAATTTTTGTTGTCAGTTTTGAAATGTGTAAATTCATTTCAACATGTTTTGTTATGTGTATTTGATAAGATTAAAGTCCATGGACTGGACACACCTGTTTGTTTGCTTTGAGTCATGAACTATCATTGCACTTGCAGCTGAATTTTGGAATGAATTGTATTATTGACCAGGTTTCCTAGTTAACATGAATCAACTTGTTCTACACTATTTAAACATTTTTCAAAAAAGTTTAGATATATGGCTTGATGAACTGAATGTTGTTGAAGACCAGATTCCATTGTACCATAGGGTGCGCTGAATGAGCTGTGCAGCGAACACGTTGAAAGTAAATTGGTAATAACAGCTGAGTCCTGGTCTCCTTGAAGATGAGAAGAGGTTAAAAATATTTCCACGTTGCCGAAGGAAGACAGGCTTTGAAATGACAGCAAATGTAGCCCCATACTTATTAAACACTGTTAGTAAAATAAAGATGTATGCCATAATCAGCATATTAAAGTAAAGTACATAGGATACTGCAGTTACCCTGTACTCTGTGGGTCAATAAATGAGACCAAGGTTTAATGCCGTTTCAAAAATTATATTTGTTTAGTGAAGTAGAAATATGTTAATCTCGTTTTCAAGGCGAGTGGGAGGTTAGCTATTATTTGGACAGCTCAATTTTATTTACATTTGTTGTACTGTATAGACTGTTCAAAGCACCCTGTAACATGCTGAAAGCTGGTCATTGGAAGAAGGCACTTCATTTTGCCTTGTGCAAAATCAGTCTGTTGTCAGCATTATAAACAAATCACTTAGCCTGCTCATTTTTCATTGTGTGGTATGGGGCTTTGTACTTTTATTAAACATACAAAAGCAAACTTGAAAGGAAACCGTTTTTTAATCATGAAACATAAAAGACAACTTCACATCATCTACCAAATGGTGCATTGTCTCAGTCTCTGACTGATCATGCTTGCAACTGTAGAGATCCTATTATAGTTACATATGACATTAATGCTCACTGAATAAAGGCAGATCTATCTCTTGTTGCTCTCTTATTATCAGGTTTGTAACATTAGCCTATTGGAACAAATTTCTAGAAGATGATTGCTTTTACTGTCTTATCTGCACTTCTGTAAACTGTTTTACTTGTTGAAATCTGTCTAGATAATGGATACATTGAAGGCAATGAACTGGATGATTTTTTCCTGCATCTGATGAAGAAGCTTGGTACTGAGGTGAGTCCACATTTTGATTCATCTTGCTGTTGTTCCTGGGTAAACTACATCAGGAACATCTCCAAAGCAACAAATTGGGTTTTCTGATGTCAACTGATGAAAAACTAGCAAATTACATCCATAAAACAGTATAAAGTGACAGGGTAACCACTTTCCCTCAATCAACTCTGTTTATATTTGCAAAGGTAGCCTAGTGGGAGCTAATAGAGGATCATAAAGATTCAATAATCCAATAATTTTCTTTGAAGATGGTATCCCAGTGGTTTCATCATTTGTGCAGTTCGTTCCATATTTGTTTTCCCATACAGATTATTTTTCTGTACTGTTTGTGGTTTGACTGGCAGCCAACTTGCTATATATTCTTATGGAAAAGAATTGAACAAATGCATTAAATTAACCACCAAATGTATTTTTAAAAAGGGAATTTGAAACATAACTTGCTGAGCATGGAGCAGATCATCAATGCAACAAGTGCAGAAGTGAGCCAAATGGGAGGGTAGATCAGACCAGTCAAACACAGCAGCTGCTGGGCAGCTTCCAACATTCTTACTGCAAGGTAGGGAAGTGTCAGTTTAGGAGATCAGCTCAGTCAGAAGTAGAAAGGGGCATATAAAAAGTTCCACTTTTATCCAAGTGTAGCATTTCCAAGGAAAATTACAAGATGTTGAAAAAAATTTCAAGGATTGTTCTTTTTCTGAAAAGTTATTCCAATAAAACCTATTAATCTCCATTATATCACAGCAATGCATGATAGACTTAAATGTTGGCTCAGGGTGACACTGGTCACTGAGTGAAAAGGTTGTTGGTTCAAGTACATTGCTAGAGGCAGACTCAGGACTGTTTTGGAGACTGACCCTGCAGCACAGTGTGGAGATTCATCTGTACTGACAGAGGGTGCCTTCTAAATTGAATCTGATATGTTCTCTCAGTAAATTCTTCTTACTACATGAAGGAAAGTTGGAGAGTTGTCTCTCAGTCACCACCACTGGTCATTTGCCTCCTGTTTGTGAGATCTTGCTATGACAATTGGCTGTTAAGTTGACTGCATTACTAAAGTTATTTACTGGCTGTGAGGTACCCTGACAGTCCCAAGTCTAATTAAAGTTCAAAGATCTTTTAAAATTCTTTTCAATGTTTTGTGTGAATCAAAGGTGATTACTTCCTGCAAAACCAAAACCTGGAATAACTTAAAACCATTAATTTAATGCAAAATATTGAATGGCATATTAAGGGTAATACTGGAAATAAGGCAGAAATGCCACACAAATTCATTGCCTCCATTTTCTACTACTTACTGACTGGATTAACAGAAGTTTTGACTGCAAGTGTGAAATTTACACATCAGTGAGAATTTTCACATAGTTAAAAACCTAAACCAAAACCAAGTTATCATGAGACAGTGTAGGGCTTATGTGTTTCAGCCAATGTAAAATGAAAATTATTTTGAAGCAGAAGCAGTAAGTATTGAAACTGTCAGTCTATCTATTCTGGGAGCATACAGAAAGAGAGCAAAATAAATTATAGAACTTGTAGCATTGAAATGACATCTCCCAATAGGGCATGTATTGAATAAAATTATAGTTTTCTTTTCAAGTATTCTGTGTACTTTTTAAGACCATAAAACATAGGAGTAGAATTAGGTCATTCAGCCCATCAAAACCACTGTACCTTTTGATCATGGCTGATTTACTTTCCCTCTCACCCCATTCTCCTGCATTCTCTCTGTAACCTTTGATGCCCTTGTTAATCAAGGACCTATGAATCCACATCCATTTGTGGCTTTGAATTCCACAGATTCACCATCTCTGGCTAATGAAATTCCTCTTCATCTCTGTTCTAAAGGGACATCCCTGTATTCTGAAGCTGTGTCCTCTGTTTCTAACTCCCTCACCAGAGGAAATATCCTTTCCACATCTACTCTATCTAGGCCTATCAGTATTCAATAGGGTTTCAATGAGATCCCCCCTCATTCTTCTAAGCTCCGGAGAGTACAGCCCCAGAGCAATTGAACTTTACTCATGTGTTAACTGCAACAAGAGAAAATCTGCAGATGCTGGAAATTCAAGATACTGAAGACAAGAGGAACCCTATCCCTGGAGGGGTGGTGGGAGGATAGGGAGAGGACAGATGTTCGCAAAATGGAAGAGATGCAGTTGAGCGCAGCTTTAATGGTGGAGGAAAGGAAGCCCCTTTCTTTGAAGGAGGAGGACATTTCCTTTGTTCTAGTGTAGCCTCCAACCTGATGGCATGAACATTGATTTCTCAAGTTCCTTCACCATTCCCCATTTCCATTTCCCTCTCTCACCTTATCTCCTTGCCTGCTCATCACTTCCCTCTGGTGCTCCTCCCCCTTCCCTTTCTTCCATGGCCTTCTGTCCTATGCTATCAGATTCCCCTTTCTCTAGCCCTGTATCTCTTTCACCAATCGATTTCCCAGCTCTTTACTTCACTCCCACCCCCTCCTGGTTTCACCTATCATCTGCTACCTTGTATTTCTTCATCCTCTCCCCCCACCTTTGTAATCTGGTTTCTCATCTTTTTTTCTGCAGTCCTGATGAAGGGTCTTGGCCTGAAACATCTACTGTTTACTCTTTTCCGTAGATGCTGCATGGCCTGTCGTGCTCTTCCAGCATTTTGTGTGTTTTAACCATAACATTCCTGGGATTACTCTTGTAAACTTCTTCTAAATCCTCTCTAAAGCCAGCACATCCTTCCTTAGAAATGGGGTCCAAAACTGCTCACAGTATGCAGAGTATCAGGTTACACTTTCTGTCACCGCTATTATTCAGTCAATAGAGAGGCCAAATGTTTGACTTTTAGACGAAACAATAAACTAGCTTTCAGAACATATGTAGCAATTTGGAATGAGTTAATTTTTCAATAGGTGAAGTAAAAGCCTCGTACTGTCAGGGGATTTTTTTTTGCTTAGGAAAGCACAGAAGATGAAGTGCTTGAAGATTTAGATGTTGTTTAATATATAAAGGAGTTCCATTAAGATGCAATGCAGCACACGGCAGTGCTTCAGTGTTACCCATCAGTGCAAGAGTGCAGAAAATTAATAGAGTATTGCACAGGGGTGTTTATTAGAGTGAATTACCAGCTCTGAATGTTTTGGTGAATTTATACTCTACTTATGCAAGACTATTATACTCTGACTACTTTTAACTTAGTTTTCATTATTGGCAACTGAAGGTAATTTTGCTTTGTCAAGGGAAAAACTCTTTTGTTAATAACAGCTGGAAATACCTCAATATTCCATTTCTCATTGCATTTGAGAGAGGCTCACCATTACTGCTGATCTTGGTAATTCATCAGGGCAGTTGTCAGACTCATTCAAGCCAATTACAGCAAGGACTCAAGGACTAAATGCAAGGTGTTTTCCGTTCCATATCCCAACCTCATTGTGACACATATTACTTTTTTCAGGTTTTGTAACCAAATGTAACAAATTGTGGTCAGTGTTTGTGATGTGGATCCACATCTACCCATCAAGTTTAAACTCAAGTTTTCTGTAATTTCAACCGCATACACATATACTGCCCAACGAAATAATGTTCCTCCGGACTAAGGTGCACAACATAGTACATATAGCTCACACGCGTCACTCAGTAGTCCTCACAATCCTTTGTAGGGTCCTGCAGTGAAATGCCTTGCGATTGCCGTACCAGACCAATGGCACCTCTGTAAAGATTGATTAGAATGAGGTACTCAGTGTGATGGTGCTAGAGATGTTTCTGCCAAATTAGACTGACTGTGGGCTTTCTGTCAAGAAGTCCAAGATCCAACTACAGAGCGAGGTGCTGAGACCTATCAAGGGCAGTTTACCCACTATCGTCTGATGGGTGATTATATTCAATGCTGAGCTGAATCGATAAACAGCATCCTGGCTTATTGAGGCACCATTTTCCAGGTGGGACAGGGTGAAGCAGAGGGAAAAGGTGGGGTGGGGTGAGGATGGGGAATGGAGAGGGTGCTCTTAACTCTCTCCATCAAGGAGGCATTTATTTGCAGTGGTCAGCCTGCACCTTCCTAAAGCCCACATTTACCTTTTGTTCACATTGAGACTCAAGTTGTTGTGTTTGTGCTATTCTACCAGCCAGTCTATGTCCTCTCTGTGCACCATCTTGTCATCAGATTTGATGAGGCTGTTGTGTCATCCGCAAATTTGATGATTCAGTTGCAACTGGATCCAGCAGTACAGTCACGAGTCAGCAGCTAGAGATGTTGCTGCCAAATCAGACTGACTGTGGCCTTTCTAGCAAGAAGTCCAAGATCCACTTACAGAGTGAGGTGTTGAGACCCAGCAAGGACAGTTTACCCACCATCGTCTGAGGGCCGATCGTGTGAAACACTAAGCTGAAGTCGATAAAGAGCATCTTGTTTTATGAGGCACCATTTTTCAGGTGGGACAGGGTGGAGCAGAGGGCAAGGTCTATGCACCATCAGTGGATATACCTGAGCAATGAGTCAACTAGAAATGTTCCAATGTAGCATGAAGATGGGATATATTGCAAAATCCATAACCAGCCACTCAATGCACTTCATTATTGTGGAGGTTAGTGCGTCTGGCCAGTGGTAATTAAGCCAGGTTACTGTGGCCTTCTTGGGCACCAGAATGATGGAGGCTGCCTTGATGCCTCTGGGGACAGTGGAGTTTTCCAGAGAGATTTAAAGATGTCCTTTAGAACTGCTGTTAACTGGGCTACACAGTCCCTCAGCACCTGACCAAGCACTGCAGTTTTACATGGGTTGATCCTGTGTAGTGTTTTCCTTACATCAGCTGTGACCAGACACAGTCCCTGCTCCTTGAGGTGAGCTTTCCTCAATGGTACAACTTTCCGTGATTCAAACCGTGTGTACAAGATATTCGGCCTATCAGGAAGCGAGGTGTCACTATCATTGATGTGCCAGGTGGATTTGTAGTCCATTATGATCTGAATGCCCTGCCAAGTTCAAAAAGGTTCAAAAGTTTATTTATTGCTAAAGTATACAACCCTGAAATTCTTTTCTGGGCAGCCATGAAACCAAGAAAGAAAGGAAAGGCAGCACAATCATCAACCCCAAAATCCCTCTTCCCATACAAAAAATGAACAAAACGGAACAGGCACAGTCCCTCCCAGCACAAAACATAAATGAGAAAGACTGGGTGAAAAACACAGAGTATTAGAACTATAAGACTGGGGAAAAAAAAGTCTATAGTCCCAGTCCACATCCAAAATGCAGAAAACCTGGGCAACACTCTCTGGGCACAGTAGCAGGCTCTCTTCTCTCTGGTGCAGAGCAATCAAAAGACAAGCAACCAGTTGTCACCCTCTGCATTCGCCTCGATACTTCAATCTCCCTCGTCGCTTTAATCAGCGCAGGATAGGGGCTTTAATCAGTGAAATGGAGTCAAATATCGGCTTGCGCCCCATCGCAAAGCCTGCCCGCCATGTGATTCACACCCACTGTCTCTACCGGCTGGAATCCTCTTGAAAACTGCAGAGCACTGGGAATCCAGACGATCTCCAAACAGCAAATCACAGGCTCCAACAGTCCCAGAATCACATCCAAGATGAAAAACAAACGTAAAAGACATAGAATAAGTGAAATGTAGGGTTTCCTGATCTATCTAGAAGTTTTTGACTGAAGGAACATTGTACGCAGGTGCTTCATGTCTCTGGTATCACAGAAATGGCTCTACATTCTCTGTGAATAATCATATTTTGCCTTTCTGATGGCGTGAGAGAGCCCAGTTCTTGCTGCTCTGAGAGCAATCTTATACCACCCCCCCCATGACTTTCTTTATTATATCAACATCTAACACTCAAAAAAGGATTACATCTATTAATTTATAGACATTTCTGGAAGTGTATAAACTAGCCATTGACCTATGACCCTTGCACTTCATATGTCTTCCTGCACTGCACTTTATCCATCACTGTAATATTGTTTACTGCATTTTGTTTTCTTTTTGCTACCTTGATGTAATTAAGGATGGCATGCATACAAAACCCTTTCATTGCATCTTGATACATGCAATAATAAAAACAAACCAATAAGCAGTGAGGTGAGGGTAGATAAAAGCATGTTGTCATCAGGCCACAGTCATCGTGAGATCTCTGGTAAGCCTGATGGATCATTGTGGGTTTGCAGTACTCAGACCCAAGCCATTTATTTTTACACAAGTATGTTATCTAACGAAAGCACTCTTAGATATGGACTGATAGTCTGTGTATTTAAATTGATGGCTCATGTGATAATGGATTCCTTCTATTGATTTACCAAGTTTGTTACACTCCTGTTTATTAAATACAGTTAATGGAGGTCTGCAGGGAGAGGAAATGGACTTCCGGAAAAATTACCGCAGGTGTTCATCCACAAAAAAATTCTAGAATATTGTGTCAAATCTTGTGCTTTTGGCTTATTTTGCTAAACATGTGGAAAAAGTGAAAAGTTGTCTTCAAATATTCTGTATAAAACCAAAACTTGAAGACACTTAAAGAGAACTAAATGTGTACAAAACTCAGCCCAGTAACTGTACAAGTACAAAACCTACGTACATTATATCAATTGATTGACAAGCTTAACTATCATAACTGATCTCATATTTTCTTACATTAAAGGAAGCCTTTAGGCCCATCAAGTTTATGCTAGTACTGAAAGCAATCCAACTGCTCCGCATTTCCCTGTAACCTATTCTCTCCCACATTCTCAGTGATTACCTTTGAATCCCCTATTGTGCTAAGTGGCCAATTAACGTAATAACCAGCATGTCTTCGGGACGTGGGAAGGAACAGGAGTATCTGGGAGAAACACACACATTTACAAGCAGAATATGCAAACTCCAGAGCTGACAGCACCTTAGGTCAAGATCAAACCTATTGTAATGTCCCTGGATCTGTGAGGCAGCAGCTCCACTGACTGTACACTGAGCCACTCCTTAAACTTCTCTTCATCAGTAGTTATAGGCTACATTCCCTTTTTACTTGTCTGGTTAACCAGTTAAAAAATAAATGGCAGGTGTTTTACCATTGAACCATTTCTGCTGATTTCTTATCTGGCTTGTGTTATTTGCTTGTCCGTGTTTCTTTCGTGTGGTTACATTAACAACTTCAGACAAAAATCAAAGTAAACAAAAAGGCAAAATATTGCACAGATCGGAATTGAGAGATAAAACTACAACATGTTGGGGTCCTTTTAGGACCCTGCTTCACCTTGCATTTTTACCCCATTTGACATACAATTTCTCTAGACATCCTCTCTGCCACAGACCTTTCTGTTTCCACATTTTGCTGAATTATTCTCTAATTTTTCTTCATTCTAATGAAGATAGAATAGAAAGTTAGCTGTTAACTCTGTTACTTTCTCCAAGGATGCTTCCTGATGTGCTGAGAATCCTCTGCTTTTATTTCATATTATCTTAGAGGAACATCCAGAAAGTTGACAATACCTCTGTTTACATGAGCAAAATGTTGGAGAAACCTAGCTGACTCTGTGACGGGTAGTGTGTGATACTATGAGACCTGCTGAATTCCTCCAGCATTTTATCTGTGTTGTTCTAGATTTCCTGCATCTGCAGAATCTCTTGTGTTTAACATGTATTTATGAAGGCAAAGCCTGTACCTTTCCTAGTTTGCTTTTGCACATCCCAAAGACAGCAATTTTTGCCCAGGACTTTCTGCAGATTGAAGGAGCTGCTCAGTATCAGCCTAAGTGGTGATTGTGCAATGGATGAGTGGTGAGTTTCTGGCAGACATGAGAAATTGCTGATGCTGGATCCAGGTGAGGAGAGGTGGAGATAGGTTGAGCCAGGTGAGGAGAGGTGGAGATAGGTTGAGCCAGGTGAGGAGAGGTGGAGATAGGTTGATTCATGTGAGGGAGAGGTGGTGCTAGATTGATTTAGACAAGGAAGTATGTAGCCATCACCTACATCACCGCTAGCTCGACCCCACCCTTTCCCTTTATTTATTTCTCCTCTCTGTCTTTCAGTCTTGATGAAGGGTCTTGAACCAAAACATAGACTGTCCAGTTCTCTCAGCTGCCTGACCCACTAAGTTCCTTCTGTATCTCACACAAAATGTCGGCCCGAAACGTCGACTGTACTCTTTTCCTGGCCTGCTGAGTTCCTCCAGCATTTTGTGTGTTGCTTGGATTTCCAGCACCTGCAGATTTTCTTTTGTTTTCTTCTTGGGTGTTACTTCATGAAGGGCTTGGGGACTGGTATCCACTGCAGGTGGAGGGGATTCTGCTTCATGTCCCATTGAAAGAAGAGCACTACCTTGAACCCTTGTCACAGACTGAATGGGCGAGGTCTTTATATACCAATACAAAATATACTTAGACCACTATTTAATGAACACTAATTACAATGAATGAACTAAGAGTTTGTTTGCCATTGATTTGCAGCCTGTATATCTACAGATTTTTGTGGTTTTCCATGTATTTCTTGGCATGTTCATAGATGATGCCTGTTTCCCCAGAGTCCTCAACTGTAGTAATGGAGTTATGGAGTCATACACCATGGAAACGGACCATTTGGCCCAATGGATCCACTCTGACCAAGGATCCTATCTAAGCTGTTCCCATTTCACTTGAATTGAATTCAACCATTCACGAATATCCATGAATGCAGCCAAACAAGATAGCGTTACCTTGGGACCAAGGTGCGAAACACGGTACCAACAGTCACACACAGCACAAAGCACACACAAGATGTGAGTAAAATACCACCACACAAGAAAAATAGTTCAGACCTGAGCCCATGAATGCAGAAATCTGCAGTCAACCACAATACAGCTTGTCTTCTGCTGAGTAAACTCTGGGTGGGCAGCACCAACTCCAGTGTGGACTGCGCGCCACACCCCACCCTCGTGGAGTGCAGTGATTCCAACACCTCTCTCCTGGCAGATGTAAATGTCACCACATTTGACCTCTGTCCCTCAAAACCTTTGCTACCTGTATCCCTATCCACGTGCCTTTCAAATGTTGTTCAATTCGCTGCCTCAGCCATTTCCTCTGGCAGCTCATTCCCTATACTGACCACACTTTGGGTGAAAAAATTGCCCCTCAGCAATTTAAGCTGAAATTCTCTAGTTCCTGATTCCCCAGCCCTGGGAAAAAGGCTGTGCTCATTCACCCTATTTATGTCCTTCACTCTATAAGATCCCTCTTCACTGTTCTACATCCCATTGGGAAAAAAAGTCCTAACCTGCTCATCCAATCCCCATAACTCAGTCTGCTGAGTCCTGGCAACATCCTCATAGATCTCCTCTGCATTTTCTCCAGCTGTGCTGTCTGATGAATGCTGTTCGACATGAGTTACGTTGCATGTGCTGACAAACAGTGCAATGTCAATAGTTGCGGTGTGAGCAGAGCCGAGATCGGGGTTGGGAACACCAGGGCTCAGGAAGGAGATCAGATTTGTGGCTGAGACTAAGATCTGAAGTGCCTGTGGTTGTTTTGACAAGCTGCATCCTGCAAGCTGAACCTGTCATTGAAGCTGTTCTATCAAAAAGAGTTTTGAGCATGTAGGTCATAGTGTCATCACCAGCCTTGGTGATATCGTGTTTTCTTTCAGAGATCCAGTGAAGCTGGTGCCCCAACCCTCACAAATATTGAAATACCTACATCATTATTAAAATATTATGGATTTCTCAGTCCCCTTCTGTTAAACATTTACATTTTGAGAGAGCTGAGGTAACTGCATAGCCTATGTGAGACGCTTTTTGAAAGAATTTATAACTGAGGGGTGTTCTGCTGGCACACATTATAAATGCATGTTCTGCCTGCCTAATGCTGATTTGCCAATGTAACTGAATCGTAATATTGTCATTTTTACTGTGGCAGGTATTTAATTCATATTCCAGTTCAATTGCCGTGCTGTTATATTGCAAACATTAAATATAATGAAATGCAAATAGCCTATTAAAGTAACAAATTGACACCATGCTGATTTTGATAATACCTCTCATCACATCCCCCAAGAATTTTCTGGTGAAAAATAACAAGTAAAAGAGCGATAGAGTAAATGCACTGATCACACACTCCCAGCAGAATCAGATGCAAAGGGGGTTTGACGTGGAAGTGGATGCAGGGTATTAATGGTTGGCAGCAGCTTTAGGACTCTGCAGCTGGAGCACTGTCGTGCTAGATGTTCCCTTCTCAATGAAGGAGCAAGTCTCACAAATTCAGTGAGCTGATCTCGAAGAGCAGTTTCCCCTTGGTAGTGCAAATACGTGCTAAAGGTAAAGAGCAGAATGAAATATCTGTGTTTATTTTACTGTCCTCGAACACGTGGAATGAACCCTAACTCTCTATTGTCAGCTTATATTGTCTGTATTTACTTCTGTGTAGTGAACAAACCTTCGCTCTCAGGGTCAGAAGTTGGAATGTTTGCGCATAACATCATACTTTGTTTTGAACCAATTCTGATCAATGAGAAGCCAGGAGTCTGGATCAGTTGCAAATGAATTCTATCATTCATTACGTGATACTTAAAAATTGCATGCAGAGCAGACTCAATGAGTCAAATGGCCTAATTTTGCTCCTGTATTGTATGACCAAGCTGTTGCTGAGGTTCCAAACTGCACACAATCAGGACTGTATTTTGGTAGTCTGGGTGCTTTGGGCTCTTTATGCCACCAGGTATCATGATAGCTGCTCCTAGAGAGCATGGCTGAGTCCTGAATTAAAAAGTTCCTGACGTTGGTCCCACATTTAAAAAGCTAACATCCAACATGACAGCACTCCATCTGCAGAGTCTTAGAGCTTCTGCTAGCCATTAACAATACTGCTGGTGAGAGACAACGTTCTTGGGAAAAGCTGGGAGAGTTGTGAATAGGTCATTATATAGTAATTGAATTATTTAGAAATCCAGTACTAAGCTAAATTGAAATTTTGCTGTTGCATTAGCTGGTATTTAACTTCAACCAGGACCATTCTAAAATCTAGGCAATCCATTAACTTTTAGAATATTGCATTTCCAACTGGTTAGATTTGCTGCACAATTTAATTTTTGTTCCAAATTGATATAAATTTTTGTCCTTTCCTTCTGCCTTTGGATCACTTTAAGTCCATCAACTTAACTTGTTTAGTTTAAACAAATGAGTGTAGCCAGCATGTGCCAAAGTTAAATATTTGGGAGCACAGTGGATTCTGGTTTATCAGGGCCAATACATTAGTCAAAAGGTATAAAAACACAAATTAATTTTAAATGTCTAACAAATTATGCATTTAAATGAAATAGACTACCAATTCACTACAGTACTATAAAACGCTGTATTAGTTACTAGTAGTTTTCAACAGAGGAATTTAGTGTACACTGTCTTGTTCCTTTGATTGACTGTAAATGAACAAAATCACCACAGACACATAGTACAAATAATGAGCTGCCTCCATAGAATCCTTTCGATAATTGCATTCTCCAAATCTTCAGATTCATTGTACCATTCAAGATGATGGTTGATACCTTCAAATTCTTCATAGTTCCTCAAAGTTCAAAATAAATTTACTATCAAAGTACATATATGTCAACATATACAATCCTAAGATTAATTTTCTTGCACACATACTCAATAAATCCATTATAGAATAACAACCGTAATAGGATCAATGAAAGACCCCAACAATTTGCACATTCAACCAGTGTGCAAAAGACAACAAACTGTGCAAATACAAAAAGAAAGAAATAATACTAATAAGTAAATTAGCAACAAATATCAAGAACATGAGATGAAGCGTCCTTGAAAGTGAGTTCATAAGTTACAGGAACAGTTCAGTGACGGGACAAATAAAGTTGAGTGAAGTTATCTCCTCTGGTCAAAGCCTGATCGTTGATGGATAACTGTTCCTGAACCTGGTTGTGTGAGCCCTGAGGCTCCCGTACCACCTTCCTGATGGCAGCAGCGAGGAGAGAATATTTCCCGGATTGTGGGGGGTCCCTGATGATGGATATTGCTTTTCTGCGACAATGCTTTCTGTAGGTATGCTCAGTGGTGGGAAGGGCTTTACCTGTGATGGACTAAGCCACTGCTTTTTATAGGATTTTCCATTCAAGGGCTTTGGTGTTTCCACACCAGGCTATGATGCAGCCAACCAGTATACTCTTTACTACACATCTGTAGAAGTTTGTCAAAGTTTTAGATGTCATGCTTAATCTCCTCAAACTCATAAAGAAGTACAGGCACTGCACTGCTTTCTTCATAATTGCCCGGGACAAGTCCTCCAAAATGATAACACCAAGGAATTTAAAGCTTCTGACCCTCTCCACCTTTGATCCTCTGATGAGGACTGGCTCATGGGCTTCTGGTTTCCTTCTCCTGAAGTCAATAATCTGCTCCTTGGTCTTGCTGACATTGAGTAAGAGGTGGTTGTTATGGCACCGCTTAGCCAGATTTTCAATCTCCCTCATATATGCTGATTTGTCACCACGTTTGATTTGCCCTATGGCAGTTAGCAAACTTGAATAACTTCTGAATTTGTTGAAGTGGTGAAATTATTTCCTTTCCCCTGCAAGCTAATTCTCACATCTTTAACCCTGAATACTTGAAATGCCAGTGAACAAAGCAGTTCTGAATTGTCTGACTGCTTATCTCTTGCCAACTATCAGTGACAAAAATCACCATTTCTTGAACACAAGCACACTCAACTGACAGTGTTTGCTCTAAGCACGGTGTTGTGTCTAATGGCCACCATGACTAGAAACTGTTCAGCAACAGTCTCTTGCTCCAATTAAGCAGCACAGGGTCTCAAATAAATTAAGGGAATCCCAAACTATATTCTCAATTAGATTTTGTTCTTTAACACTTGTCGCAAACAGATGGCTGCCCTGATTAACCAATGGCCCAATTAATCAGAATCCACTGTATTTATATCTGCATTGACCAAAGAAAGGCCATTCCACCTTTCAAGCCTATTCTTCTATCAGTGGCAAAATAATTGACCTGCGGCTCAGAAGCAATTTAACTGATTTTGATTACCATTCCTTGATACCTTTAGATAACACAAATCTGTTCATCTTAATATAAGTAACAGTCAGGGAAGTTGCATATTTCCTAAGCCTGGTCTGTGAGGAGGTATTTTTTGATACCATTCCTGAATAGTTCAGCTTAAATTTTAATATTATATCCCTTTTAGTTTGGAATGTGCTAATAAAAAGGAAATAACTTTCTTTGTATCTACTTGTTACAGTTCTTTGTAGACGCGATTAAATCACCCAAGTCATCATTTAACCCTTTCAGTCTTGGTTTAACTCAGGTCGATCTTCACTGCATCCATCAAGGTCAAACTATCTCAAAGCAAAATGCAAGCAACAAGAGGAACAGAACCAAGAGTGTGCATGTATAAATTACATAAATTATAATAAAAGCCTTGTGCTTTTATTGTATTAGTCTACCTGCATGAGCTACATACAGCCAGTCATACAACATAGAAACTGCCTTTTTCACCCAGGAGATAGTAGCATTGATGTCAGTTCAAAGAAGATTCACCAGGCTAATTCCTGGAATGAGAGGGTTGTCTTATCAAGAGAGGATGGGCAGTTTGGGTCTGAATTCCTGGAGTTTAGAAGAATGAGAAGTGACCTTGTTCAACATATAAGATCCTAAGGGAACTTGGCAAAGTAGATGTTGAGATGTTTTACTAGTGGCAGAGTGATGAACAAGAGACTGTTCCTGCAAATTGAGAAGCAGTTCATTTAAAACCAAGGAGCATAGAAACGTCTCCTCTCAGAGGATGGTGAATCTGAAGTTCTCTGTCTCAGTGGGTGGTGGAGGCCAGATCAATAGATACAAGATGGAGACAGATAAATAATATTTATTTATTTAATTAATTAATTTTTAGAAAATTACAAAGAATAAATGTGATGATAAAATAGTAAGAAAGAGAAAGATAATATTAACCCTCCCCCCCCCAACCCTTATCTAAAGAAAGAAAGAAGAGAAAGATTGCCTGGATATCGGAGGATCCCCACATGCTCCATGGAGTTCAAAATAATTTTAATATTTATTTTTACTTTCCCCAATTACTTTATAATTTTATCTTCAAAGGACCTATGTATTTAATCCTATCTTTTGTAGGTATGGGAGCCAAATTTTCAAAAATATATCATATTAATTTCTTAGACTATATGTAATTTTTTCACGTGGAATACAACTATATATTTCATTATTCCAAGGATCCATAGTTAAACATAAATCAGGTTTCCAAGTAACTGCGATAACTTTTTTGGCTACTGCCAATGCAATTTACAGATAAATATTTGAAAGATGGTGGAATTGAAGGTTATGGGGAGCTGGCTCAGAAGTTGATTTGAGGCCAGTGTAGATCAACTATGATCATACTGAATGGCAGGGAAGGCTTGAGGTGCCTGGTGACAATTCCTGCTTCTATTTCATTGTGTTCTTGTAAGCCTGCTTCAGGCATCAAACATTAGTTTACACTGAATTCATTTTATTCGCCCCACATTCCCATAATCTACCCCCAGATTCTGCCACTTGTCCAGGTTTAGGACAATTTACTTCGGTTGGAAACCCAAAATCTATGAGTATGTACTTCTACTCCTAGATTCATTTGACCTTGTGGTATTGAATAAAAGTTCAAATAAATCTGAGGGCAGTTTTACAGATTTTGAAGGACACTGATCTTTCATTTTAATGTTCAACATGTACTCCCAGCTGGCAAACTTTGCCACCAGGAATGCAAATCAATAACATTAGCATTCAGTGTTCTGTATCTGAATCAATTCATATAATGTGCAAAGTATCCTAAAGAATTCAATAACTGAGGATTTTATTTACAGCAGTATGATATGAAAGGTAATTTTCAATGGGTTCAGAATAAATGATTTAGCTCTAATGTTAATGAAATTTTTAAAAACTTTATTTCACAACAGAAGTTAAAGTAGCATTGCAACATAGGATTAGCATAGGTGGTTTTGCTTCTAGGTATGGAACTTAGAGGAGACTGGATATACCTGTGATTACATTTGGTAGGTCAATATAACTTTTAAGTTTGGATGGAAATTATCTACTGGTTTCAATTTTACCATTTTGATGTTGTTTTTGATCCCTGTCCTCTGACACCAGCATCATTTCCTTAGCATTACTAGTTTGCCAAGGCTTTGCACTTTGAGCAGAAGATCAACACCGGGGACTATGACATTGTTATGTGCACAGCAGGCATAAGGTGAAGGGTCTCAAGCCAAAATGCCGACTGCCCATTTCCCTCCGGAGAAACTGCCTGACCCACCGAGTTTCTCCAGGTCTTTGTGTTTATGCACAGCAGATGATGGAGCCCACAAAGGCAGAGTTACTGGTGTGGACACACTGCTTCCAGGTAGAATTGTTGGCCAAAGCACAAGTAATGTCATCAGAATTTCGGTGCCCAAAAATTGTTTTGTTTGGAAGATATTATAATGTGTAAGTGTGAAGGGAGCTGCTGCTAATCTGTACCATAAGTAATCATTTGAACACTGGACACAAGCAAAGAAGGGCACAGTTTAAGTGCCCATAAATACAATGAGCCGCTATTTAGGAAAACATATAGTATGTGACTGGGTACTGTAAATCATAGGGAAATGCTGTGGCATATATAGGAGAGCTGGTGCCTCATAGCTGCTATGAACTATGTTCTGTTATGTTTCTTTTTAAGAAAGACAAGGTTGTCATGGGTAAACACTGGAACATTTTATTGCTGACACTTTTCAACACTGAGCACGTGACCCTGTCACCATTATAGGTTCCGGTTTAGGATAAATCACCCATATTGCCCACTGGGAATTGAAATTCTTTATTATATACACACATAATATCACATCTTCCCCCTTTAAAGAAAAGCAAACATTCTAAACATTCTATGTCCTCATAAACCTGCAAGGGACAGTAAACCATTCCAACAAAGATATCTACATTCTGTGGACAGTCCCTTATCTACTCATCAACTTTCAATTGGTCTTTGAGGTGGCTTAATGATCCTTTTTGGTCTGCTATATTTTTCCACTGGTGTGTTGCTTGCATTTAGTGTATTAATATTTATGTCTTTCTGAGAACTCTGATCAACAAGTTCATGTTTTACGTCTGCTGGCCCCTTTGGTATACTGACAAGTGATGCGTCACAGCTCTTGGTTGGTGGTTGTGGTCAAAGATCCACACAGTTCCTTCTCAGAGGTGTTCCTTAGTCTCTCCAAATTTGGTAGGAACATGGAGCAATTTCCTCTGGCACATATCCTTGCACGGACCATGTGCCAGAATTATGATCTTGGATTTGCACTTTATCTCCAGACTTCAGAACTGGTAGGCTTGTTGTTATACTGTTCCTGTTTTTCTTTCCCTTTCTCTTTAGCTAATTTGACCTTGTCTGCTCCTTTCAATGTCAACAGGTTTTTGTGCATTGTAAGGTTAGTGTGTATGCATCAACCCATCAGCCCTTGGGCTGGTGAAAGGCCATTCTGCAGTGGTGCATTTCTGTAATTCAGACTTTTGTGAACATCTTCTCGTCCATTTTGTGCCTCCTTCATGAGGCTCTTCACTATCTGAACTCTCAACTAAGCCTTTAGGTTTTGGGCGATGTGGGCTTAAAGTTATATCAAAACCCCCAAATCATTGGCAAAGGACTCAACTTCACAGGTGGAAAATTGTGGACTGTCTGATACTACCTCACATGGATCTCCATGCCTTGCAACCACAGCTTTCAGGAAGGTGATGACCACTTTGCTGAATGTTGATTGCAGTGTTGCAACCTCTGGATAATTGGAAAAGTAGTAGTCTGTTACAATGATATAACTCTTCCCACTACATTCAAACAGATCCACTCCAACTTTGACGTACGGCCTGTTTGGTACAAGGTTCTGCTTGCTGTTTTGGTCTTCAGGTAAGACATATTTAACATGAAGCAATGGTCTGGCTGATGTCTTGGTTCATTCTTGGCCAATGTATCACTTCATGAGCTCTTCATTTACATTTTTCTCTCACCAAGATGCCCTTCATGTATCTTCTGGAGCACTTGCTTGTGTAGCGACACTTTCACTTCACTTCAAAGACCCCATCCTCCACTACTGACAGTTCAGCTCTGAAAGCCCAATAATCCTGAAGATGCATTGGTCAGTCTTTCTTAGTTGTTGACCATGCTTTCTGTATTGGATCTTTGAGTACTTTCATTGCTTCATCCATCCCTGCTGCTTTCCTAATCTTCTCTGTTCTATTGGGAGATACCGGAACGGAGGTGACAATCATGTCAACATAGACCTGTATATCAGCATTAATCTCTTGGTCACACTTTCCTTTCTTGTTCACTGCTCGAGACAATGCATCAGCTGCAAGCATGTATTTTCCAGGTGTGCAGATAATCTTCACATCATATTTCTGCAGCCTTATCAACACGCACTGCATCCTCGTGGGACTGTCATTCAGTGGTTTGTACATAACTGAGACCAGTGCTTTAAGGTCTGCCTCCTTCTGAGTGCATGTGTGCTGGCAAGAATCTCTTTCTCATCTGTGCATAGTTGGCTTCCACACTTGTTAAAGCCCTTGATGCGTAGGCCACAGGTTGCCATGTGTTATCATGCTGCTGCAGTAGTCCTGCTCCAAGATGCATCAGCCAAGATCCTAGTACACCTTTCCAGATCATAAAATTTCAGCATGGGCTCTGCAGGTAGGACTTCTTTCAGCATCTGGAAACATTCTTCTTACTCTTCAGACCAAATCTACTCATAATGCTGTCCTGGGAGTGACCTAAATGGTGCTGACATAGTAGACAGTCGAGGGATGAACTTAATCATGTCAGTTACCACCCCCAGGAAACATCTCACCTTCTCTTTTTTTTGTTTTGGGGCCTCTCTATATTTTCAATGGCTGAGGTCTTTCATGGGTCAGGCTTCACTCTCTCTTCTGATATGACATCTCCTATGAAAGTCAGTGTCTTAACACCAATCTCAGATTTCTCTTTATTTAATTTCAAATTGACATCCCATGTCTTATCAGGCACTTGTCTCAGTCATGCACCATGTCCATTCTTGGTGGACCCCGAGATGATGATACCATCCATCATGATCTCAGCACCAGGTAAGCACTCAAAGATCATGTGGATGGTTTTATGGTAGACTTCTGGTGTACACACAATCCCAAATGGTAGCCAAAGAAAGTAATATCTTCCCTGTGGTGTGTTAAAAGTACACAGTCTCGAACTTGCCTCGTCAAGCTTCACCTGCCAAAACCTAGATGAAAAATCAAGCTTGCTAAACTGGGACGTGATCTCCTCGCATGTTGGCAATTTCAAATGCTCTCTCTTGATGGATTTATTGAGATCTCTTGGGTCTAGACATATCCATAATTATCCATTTTTCTGTTGCACAATGACCAACGAGCTCACCCAGTCTTCAGTTTTCTGTGTTTCATATATCCGTTCCATGCGTGCTAGTTCTTGCTTGAGCTTGTCTCTAAGTGCAAACAGAGCTTTCCTGCATGCATGGACAACAGGAGCTACCATCTTGTCCACATGAATTTTGTGTACACCAGGTAAGCAACCAAGCCCCTCAAAGATATCTACATACTCTTCCAGGAGTGGAGTGTGGTCATCTTTGATCTGTGAAGTCACTACAGAAACTCTTTTCACTGGGTTGAGCTTCCCACATGCACTCAGATCTAATATTAGCTGATATACTTAGTTCTTTTCCCCCTCCTTTTTTTCCCTCTCTTTCTGCCCATCACTCTGCCTGTTCTCCATCTCTCTCTGATGCTCCCCACCTCCTTTCTTTCTCCCGAGGCCTCCCGTCCCATGATCCTTTCCCTTCCCCAGCTCCGTATCCCTTTTGCCAATTAACTTTCCAGCTCTTAGCTTCACCCCACCCCCTCCTGTCTTCTCCTATCATTTTGCATTTTCCCCTCCCCCTCCTACTTTCAAATCTCTTACTATCTTTCCTTTCAGTTAGCCCTGACGAAGGGTCTCGGCCCGAAACGTCGACAGCACTTCCCCGTATAGATGTTGCCTGGCCTGCTGCGTTCCACCAGCATTTTATGTGTGTTGTCTGAATCTCCAGCATCTGCAGATTTCCTCGTGTTTGCTTATATCTCTCAAATTTTGTCATTAGAGTGTCCAATGTAAAAGCTGTCTCATCAGTTTAAAAGCAGTTATAGATGTCCAAAGCATCTTCGCCAATTACATGCAGATAAATAGGTGCTTTCAATTTATCATCCTTCATCCCTGTTCTGCTAGCTGCTAAATATATATTGGATCGCTGTTCAAAGTGTTTTCGGTTATCTGTTAAATTGCCGGTAAACTGCATAGGTGTGGGAGGACTTAGCTTATCCATGACGGGAACTCTTGGCCTCTCACGTGAATTTCCCGGTGAGTTCGGTGACATGAAGTGCTCTCTGGCCAGCAGCTCCTCTACATCACTGGCGTCTCTTTCTCAGTCACACATGGAATTCATTTACTCTCCATGTTTAGACTTTTGACACTGTTTGTTCTTAAAACTCAAACTTGTCGTGGGTAAACGCTAGAATATTTTATTGCTGACACATTTCAAAACTGAGTGCGTGCGACCCTGTCACCATCGAAGCTCCAGTTCCACCCACATTCCCCACTGGGAAATGAAGTTCTTTATTATTTACACACATAATAACACAAATTCAATCCAACCTCCAGTGCTCTCCTTGTGGAATGAGTGTGTTCTCTCTGTCAATAAGTGGGATTCCCTTGGATGAACTAGTTTCCCCTCACATCCCAAAGATGTGAGGTTTGGGAGGTTAAGTAACCACTGTAATTTCACCTGGCATGTAGGTGAGTGGTAGGTCAAAGAGAAGTCGAGGGGAATGTGGGGAAAACAACTGGAATTAGACTGAGTAAGGCTCAATAGGCTGAAGGGCTTATTCCTGTGTTCTATAATGTGAAATGAACTCTAACAAACATGCATCTACTTTGCTTGACTTTACCAGGGCAGTGACCTGAGTGCTGGAAAGGTCCAGAAAATGAAAGAGCGATTTATGTCTGCATATGATGTCACCGCTGACGGAAAGCTGCAGATCCAGGAGGTAACAGCCACAGAAGATCTGCTTCCACATGTGTTACATATGAGTCATGCAGTGAACTCACAAGGATGGGTTAATGTATGAGGAGCGTTTGATGCCTCTGGCCCTGGACTCGCTGGAGTCCAGACAATGATGGGAGAGGGTGGGTGGGATCTCATTGAAACTATCAAATATTGGAAGGCCTAGATAGAGTGGATGTGGAGAGGATGTTTCCTCTTGTGGGGTGAGTCTAGGACCAGAAGAGACAGCCTCAGAATATGATGTCCCTTTGGAACAGAGATAAGGAGGGATTTCTTTAGCCAGAGAGTGTTGAATCTATGGTACAGAGGCTGAACAGGCCAAGTCACTGGGTAGATTTAAAGTGGAGATTCTTATGTTCTTAATTATGGGCATCAAAGTTTATGAGGAGAAGGCAGGAGAATGGGGTTGAGAGGGATAATAAGATAATGGAGCAGATCGATGGGCTGACTAGCCCAGTTCTGCTCCTCTGTTTTATGGGTTGCTCACACTAATCTCATGCTCCATTCAGGATTACGTGGCAAACTTATGTGTTTAAACTGAATAAAAGTGTTGATAGTTTTAAAGGAGAGAATATTCTTTCCCTGGTGCTGAAGTAGGCACAGGGGTAAAATAACCTTAAAACCAGGGCATGTTCACTATTTGGTTTATTCTTGCCACAGTGAAAAGCTCTTGCCTGCATTCCATCCAATACAGGTACATCAAGGTAGTAAATAGAAAGCAGAATGCAGAATATAGTGTTACAGTTACAGAGAGAGTGTGGTACAGTTGGACAACAGAAGTACAAACGCCAAAACTGAGAGATGAAGTGTTCATCTTTAGTGTATAAGAGGTCCATTCAATGATCTGATAACAGTGGGATAGCAGCTGTCATTAGGGCTGATGGTATGAGTTTTCAAGCTCTTGTATGTTCTGCCCAATGGGAAGGAGAGGAAGGGAGATGGACCACCTGCGAAGAGCAGTTGGGGTACATCTTCCTTTTCCCCTGGACTGCTGGCTGCACTCCTTGCCCCAACAATTTCCACAGAGCCCAGCTCTGGACACAGTTCTGACCCCAGGCATGCAGAGACAGCTGGCTATATTCACAATATGGCTTTGGCAGCTGGTAAGGCCCCGTCCCTGGCTACACCAAATGAAAATTTCAAAGTAATGATTGATAGATTTTTGGTAAGCTTCGGAACTGTGGAATGTAGAGCCAAGAAAGATAAATGGAATGAAGGTAGAGATTGACTGACAGGATAACAGAATAGCACAAGGGCTGAATGGCTTATATCTGTTCCTATTTTCCACTATTAATATATTAATCTCTTTTTTAATAACTAGTTACTTATAAACTAATAAAAGAAAGGAAGGAGCCCTTCTAATCTCTGCTTACAAAAAGATCTTCTTCAACAATGCTTTTGTATCTGTTCCTCGTTGTTTAATTTCATAATTTGACAAATCTGCAGCTAATGGAAATTGATCATTTGCTACCAGGAGCAACATAATCAGTGGGAACCCTCCAATGATTTTCATATGAATTGGTTGAAGGGATAATCAAGGCACAGTCCTGAAGACTCCTTTTTAAATGAATAATGTGATAATCTTATTACTTCTGCTTCTTCATGTTATTGGGTGATTCTTCCTAGATTAATTTATTATAATTTCTTTAGCTGATGAGTGGTGAATCTGTGGAATTCATTGCCACAGGTGGCTGTGGAGGCCAAAACGTTGGGTATATTTAAGGCAGAGGTTGATAGATTCTTGATAAGTCAAAGCATGAAAAGGTACGGGCCAGAAGGTGGGAGATTGGGATTGAGAGGGAAAGTGGATCAGCCGTGAAGAAATGGCGGAGCAGGCTCGATGGGCCAAATAACCTAATTCTGCTCTTACCACAAATAAGAGAAAATCTGAAGAAGCTGGAAATCCAAGCAATACACACAAAATGCTGGAGGAACTCAGCAGAGCAGGCAGCACCCATGGAAAATATTACCGTCGATGTTTCAGGCCAAGACCCTTCAATAGGACTTGAGAGAAAAAGATGAGGAGTAGATTTAAACGGTGGTGGGGGGCGGGGGGAGAGAGAGAGAAACACCAAGTGGTAGGTGAAACCAGGAGGGGGAGGGATGAAGTAAAGAGCTAGAAAGTTGATTGGTGAAAGAGATACAGGGCTGGAGAAGAGGGAGTCTGATAGGAGAGGACAGAAGGCCATGGAAGAAAGAAAAGCGGAGAGGATCACCAGAGGAATGCAACAGGCAGGCAATGAGATAAGGGGAGAGGGGAAAAGGACATGGGGAATGCTGAAGGAAAGGGCGACCGTTACCAGAAGTTTGAGAAATCAATCTTCATGTCATCAACTTGGAGGCTACCCAGATGGAATATTACTCTTCCAGCCTGAGTGTGGCCTCATCGTGACCACAGTGGAGGCCATGGATTGACATATCAGAATGGGAATGAAAAGTGTAATTCTTTCACCATCTCCATCTCCAAGCCTACTTCTTTGGCAAGGATTCTTCACCCTGCACCAAGGACCCCTTCTTCTGTCTTCAATCCTTCTCCTCCTCCTGGATACCCTGCCCTGGTCTTCTGCCTGCTCCGGACCTTCTCATCGCCAACTGTCTTGACTTCGACACTCCTCTCTGCAATTCTAACCTCACCCCCTCTGAACACTTTGCTCTCCACTCCCTCCACACTAATCTTAACCTCATTGTCAAACCCACGGAGAATGGGGGTGATATAGTAGGCTGGCGGACTGACTTCTACTTTGCTGAGGCCCAGGTCCAACTCTCAGACACCTCCTCTTACTTATCCCTCAAACTGGATCCCACTAAGGAGCACCACACCATCACTGACCTTGGGTGATCTCCATCCATTGTGACCAACCTCATAGTTCCCACACCCTACACTTCCCGTTTCTACCTCCTACCCAAGATCCATGAACCTGCCTGTCCAACTGGATCCTGTTTCTGCTTGTTGCTGCCCCATTGAACTCATACCTGCATACCATAACTCAGTTTTATCCCCTCAGTTTAGTCCCCTCCTACCTACATCCATGACACTTCACATGCTCTGGATCTTTTCGATGATTTCAATTTCCCTGGCCCCCATCATCTTCCCTATAGATGTCCAGTCCCTATACACCTCCATCCCCCACCAGGAAGGCCTCAGAGCTCTCTGCTTCTTTCTGGACACCAGACCCAACCAGTTCCCCTCCACCACCACTCTCCTCCAACTGGCAGAACCCATCATCGCTCTCAATAATTTCTCCTTTGGCTCCTCCCACTTCCTTCAAACAAAAGATGTAGCCATGGGCACTCGCATGGGTCCCAGCTATGCCTACCTGTTTGTCAGCTATGTGGAACAGTCTATGTTCCAAGCCTACACTGGTGTCACTCCCCAACTTTTCCTACGCTATATCGATGACTGGATTGGTGCAGCTTCCTGCACCCAGGGGGAGCTCGTCAACTTCATCAACTTTGTCTCCAACTTCCATCCTGCCCTCAAATTTACCTGGCCTATTTCCAAAATCTCTCTCCCCTTTCTCAATCTCAGTGTCTATATCCCTGGAGCCAGCTTATCTACTGATGTCTATTATAAACCCACTAACTCTCACAGCTACCTGGACCATACCTCTTCCCACAATGTTACTTGTAAAAATGCCATCCCCTTCTCTCAATTCCTCCGCCTCTGCCGCATCTGCCTTCAGGATGAGACTTTTCATTCTAGAATGAAGGAGATGTGCTTCCTTTCCTCCACCATCAATGCTGCCCTCAACTGCATCTCTTCCATTTCACACATGTCTGCTCTTACTCCATCCTCCTGCCACCATATCTGGGATAGGGTTCCACTTGCCCTCACCTACCACCACACTAGCCTCTGCGTCCGGCACGTAGCTCTCTGGAACTTCTGCCACCTCCATCGGGATCCCATCTTGATGCACCATCAATAACTCTCGGAGACATGAGGTGAGAGATAGGCTTTTATTGGCTGGAAGAAAACACCGTCAGCAGCAAGCAACCACCACACAACATCCTGGAGACTGAGGGAGGACCAGTGCCTCCAATTGTCTTTATACAGGGGTTTGTGGGAGGAGCCATAGGAGCAGTCAGTTGGCGGGGGGGTGTCCAGACAGGTATATGTAGTTCACCACACACCTCCAAGCACATCTTTCTCTGTCCCCCACTTTCTGCTTTCTGTAGGGATTACTCCCTAAGTGACTCCCTTGTCCATTCATCCCTCCCCACTGATCTCCCTCCTGGTGCTTAACCTTGCAAGTAGAACAAGTGCAACACCTGCCCCAACACCTCCTCCCTCACTACCACTCAGGGCCCCAAACAGTCCTTCCGGGTGACGCGACATTTCACCTGTGAGTCTGTTAGGATCATTTACTGTATTTGGTGCTCGCAGTGTGACCTCTTGTATATTGGTGAGACATGACGTAGATTGGGAAACATTTCGCCAAGCACGTCTGCCAGAAGAAGTGGGATCTCCCGGTGGCCACCCATTTTAATTCCACTTCCCATTCCCATTCCGATATATCCATCCATGGGCTCCTCCACTGTCGTGATGAGGCCACACTCAGGTTGGAGGAACAACACCTCATATTTCTTCTGGTTGGCCTCCAACCTGATGACATGAGCATTGATTTCTCAAACTTCTGGTAAAGGCTTCCCACCTTCTCCTTCACCATTCCCCATCCTCTTTTCCCTCTCTCACCTTATCTCCTTGCCTGCCCATCATCTCCCTCTGGTGCTTCTTCCCTCTTTTCCTTCTTCCATGGTCTTCAGTCCTCTCCTATCAGACTCTCCCTTCTCCAGCCCTGTATCTCTTTCACTGATCAACTTCCCAGCTCTTTACTTCATCCCTCCCCCACCTTGTGTTTCTGTCTCCCCTCATCTACTCCTCATCTATTTTCCCCAGTCCTGCCAAAGTGTCTCAGCCCAAAATGTCGACTACTTTTTTTCTGTGAATGCTTCCTGGCCTGCTGAGTTCCTCCAGCATTTTGTGTGTGTTCCTTAAATTCTGCTCCTATATCTTATGGTCTTATAATGTCAGAAACATTCATTGTTTAAAAAATACCCAACTTGCAAAGCAAACTCCAACAACATTCTTAACATTGGCCAAAAGGGCTTGTGAGGCACCATCTTGTGAAAAGAGGAAGCAGGAGAAAGGCCATTCAAAGGCCCTTGAAACTTGCATCATTTGTGTTTCTATTTACAAATCTTGGCCCTTTATTTCTGCTGTCTAACACAATCACTGTGTCAAAATTCTCACAGGATTTGCTGGTAATTCTACTTCATTCTCTGGTTAAGTACAAGTCAAAGAGGGAGGATTCAGTGTGTTTTACAGTGGCCATTGGCAAAGCCACTGTCTTGTAGAATTTTGTAATTTACATGAAACTGAATATGTACTGTAATAGTGCGTGGAAACCTACCTCCAGAACATACTGAGTTAAGCAGGCCAGACTTTACATGACTTTGAAAATCCTACAGACCTCTATGTATAAGACATATTTCAACAACTCAGCACCAATTCTTCTGCCTTTTAGACCTGCCTCTATCAATGAAGAGCCCCTCACCACAGTTTTAATTGCATCTTTATGCATCTGGGACTGCATACTGCCCAGAAATAATGAAAGCAGAAATTTTGGGGGTAAAAATATCACCAACTACTTTGAAATCTCTCACTACGATCCATTGTCCTTGTCCAAGAAGTAAGGAAGCCATCATTAATTGTGTTTGTGAGGAAGTAGCTAGTTTTCAATCAGGACTATAATGTTTACAGCACAGCAAGGAGAATTATTCACCATTAGACAGATTGAGCAGCACAGAAAAGGGGTATTAGTACAACTAGTCAACACTGACTTTTACGCTTCATTTGAATACCTTCTCATCAGCCTATCTTAGTCCCTTTCCCTTAACTCACCTCCATTTCAGTGAATCAATTACTCACTGTGCTGACGGGTTCCATTCCAGTACCTTCTATATTGGTTGATTTATCTACTGACAATTTCACAATGACGGTTTTGTTCTTCCTCAGAAGTAGAACCACTCTGGTGTAAAAGTTCTGTCCTTGCTTGTCCTTGGCTGTTGGCACTCAATTCAACTGCAGTGGAACTGTATTTCAATGGGAGCAACAGGGAAAACTTCCTTGTCTGCTCGTCCTTCCCCACTGATCTCCTGATAATTACCCTTGTAAGCAGAACAAGTGTCACACCTGCCATGCACCTCCTCACTGCAAAAAGTATCACCTTCCAGATGAGGTGATACTTCACCTGTGAGTCTGTTGGGGTCATCTGTTGTATCCAGAGCACCCCTTGTGGCCTTCTGTATATCGGTGACCCCCAATGTAGATTGGGAGACCACTTCATCAAGTAACTTTATTCTGTCCACTACAAAAAGCAGGATATCCCAGAGGCCACCTACTTCAATTCTACTTCCAATTCCCATTCTGACATGTCAGTCTGTGGCCTCCTCTAGTTCAATGATGAGCTGCTCTCAGATTGGAGGAGAACACCTTTATTCTGTGTGGGGAGCCTCCATCCTGTTGGCATGAACATTGATTTCTCAAACTTCCGATAATTGCCCCCCCCCCTCTGCAATCCACATTCCAGTTTCCCTGTCACATCTTCTCTTCTTGTCTGCTCATCACCTCACTCTGATGCTCCTCCCCTTCACTTTCTTCCATGGTTTTCTGACCTCTCCTATCAGATTCACTTTTTTCCAGCCCTTTACCTCTTTCACCAACCAACTTCCCAGCTCTTTGCTTCAACCCCACTCCCCTTCTGGTTTCACCTATCACCTGCCACCTTGTACTTCTTCCTCCCACCCCTCCCCCCCAACATCTTAGTCTTCCTTTTCAGTCCTGATGAAGGGTCTCAGCGCGATATGTCGACTGTTTATTCTTTTCCCTAGATGCTGCCTGGCCTGCTGAGCTCTTCCAGCATTTTGTTTGTTGCTTTGGATTTCCAGCGTCTGCAGATTTTTTCTTGTTTATGTTTTACTGTGATGTTTGTACATTTTATTTTTGTAAAATTATGTAACAATCAATGGTTCTGTGGTCTCAACTGTGCAGTTGACAATGACAACACAGTACAGTCACAGAGTAATAATAAGTACCTTGGCCTATTATATTCAGGCTGATCACCAAATACAATGGTCCCAATTAACAGAACTTTCTACTTTCTACTTAGACCTCTACATCTTGTTGATTCAAGTGCTTATCTAGATAATTTTAAAATGCAATGATAGTACCTGCACTGACCACATTGTAGATTTAGACATCTCTGGAAAAATTCCCAGTATTCACCTTAAAAGTGTCCCTCATAATTTTGTATACCAAAGTCGGTAAATATTTTTTAACTATATGAAGGAATTCTGAAATTAAAACAGCAACATTAACTCTGTTTCTCTCTCCACAGATCTACCTGCCCTGCCAAGTTTTTTATCCCCTGCATTTTCTGTTTTTTACCTCAAAATGGTCATTGGTTTTAGGTGGTGATATATGGGATGAAGATGACTTTGAAACGTTTGAAATGATTCTAGTCAATCAGATCTGTAACATCACTAGTTTGTTGCAAATCCGATTCATGCAGTGCTAAAGGAGGCCATTATGCTTGTTGACATGAAGCATTTCCTATTCAGAGATTTGCTTGTTTTCCTGAGATCAGTTAGGAAATTTGGCCCATGGTGCTAAGTCATGTGAAGCTGATCCCCTCCACCAGAAGTATTATATTTCATGTTCAATAGAATCACAAAGAAACACTGTATGTGAGTTAAGGCTTAATCTTGTTCTGCAGCTGGCAAACATGATCCTACCAGAAGATGAGAACTTCCTTCTGTTATTCCGACGTGAAACCCCATTGGACAATAGTGTGGACTTCATGCGGGTAGGTGACTCATCAGTGAGACTAACCCATTCATATATAGACATTAAAAATACATAGGGCAGAAAGCCCTTTTCTGCAAATTACATTATCTGTGGGCAGCTTTGAGGTGTGGTTGCTCTGAGAATTGATTCTCTACATTCAATATAAACCTTTAACATTTATACACTGCAACATCAAGAGGTTTTTCTCACTTGACTTTGTTCAAACTAAGTGTGTATTCAATGGAGGCCAAACCAGATACAGGCCAGGAAGTGCCTTCATAAACATGCAGCCACTTGCTGAGCATTTCTAAAACATAGCGGATCAGGACAATTTTGAGAAACAACATGCTGTCCAAGTAATTCACAGACATCATGAATAATACAAGAAATCTGTAGGTCCTGTCTTCTCAATCAACCTCATCTGTTACCTATAAAGTTTTGTCTATGGGTTGGAGCTGTTTCTTAAACCAATATTTTGAGCATACTGTATTTGCTCAATGTATAATCAGCTATGTGTATGTCCAGTTGCAATCTCCTTACAATGACATTCAGGCTCAAATTTTTTTTTCCCAGTCTGTAGTCACCCTAATATTTATCCATGTGGAGAATGCTGCCAATCAGCGAGGTCAGTCTCCTGCTCCTAAATGACCAGATCTGCTAGAAGAGGGAAGGATCAAGTTTGGTCGTTAGTTCCACCCCTAAGGTGATGGAAACTTACTATCAAAGTGCACACATGAGTAAGGAAGTGAATAATCTTTTGGGACTATCTGATGCCTTTGAGAAAGTGACCATAAATTCACATGCAAGCCAAGATTCCAATCTAAGTAGTAAGACACACGAGACTCAGTACTGACACAGATAACTCTCTGTGGCTGTTATTGGGTGTGTTGTGAATTGAGATAGAATCCTATTATACAAACCTCTGCAGAAGGAACACTGCCTCCTAAAACGCTAAGGCAGTAACGCTCATTTAAAATTTACATTTCATTAAAACAATATGTTTTCTAAGTCCTACAGTAGACAAAGAACCAAAATAATTTTGAAGTTACCAAACACAAAAAAAAATGAAATAGTCCTGCTTTTTTTTTAATCCCCATTCTATTTTGAAGTAATTTTGAAACTGTGAGGAAAACATTTAAATAAGAGCAAGTTATTTTCCCTGGAGCCTTGACCTATATAATCAAAGCTGAGTTATTTATGTATTGGTGAGTTGCTACCGGTGTGGCCTTTTATATATTGGTGAGACCCGACGCAGATTGGGAGACCGTTTCGCTGAACACCTACGCTCTGTCCGCCAGAGAAAGCAGGATCTCCCAGTGGCCACACATTTTAATTCCATGTCCCATTCCCATTCTGATATGTCTATCCATGGCCTCCTCTACTGTCAAGATGAAGCCACACTCAGGTTGGAGGAACAACACCTTATATACCGGCTGGGTAGCCTCCAACCTGATGGCATGAACATTGACTTCTCTAACTTCCGTTAATGCCCCTCCCCTTCTTACCCCATCCCTGACATATTTAGTTGTTTGCCTGTTCTCCATCTCCCTCTGGTGCTCCCCTCCCCCTTTCTTTCTCCCTAGGCCTCCCATCCCATCATCCTTTCCCTTCTCCAGCTCTGTATCCCTTTTGCCAATCACCTTTCCAGCTCTCAGCTTCATCCCACCCCCTCCTGTCTTCTCCTATCATTTTGGATTTCCCCCTCCCCATCCTACTTTCAAATCTCTTACTATCTTTCCTTTCAGTTAGTCCTGACAAAGGGTCTCAGCCCGAAACGTCGACAGTGCTTCTCCCTATAGATACTGCCTGACCTTCTGCGTTCCACCAGCATTTTGTGTGTGTTGCCTGAATTATCTGATCATCATTTTGCTGATAATTTGGGATCTTGATGTGTAAACTTTCAGATGTGTTGTCTACTTTGCAACAATAATCTATTTTCAAAAGTGCTTTAAAAGATATTGGGGCATTCTATGACAATTATATCAATTCAAGACTTTAATTTACCATTATTATTCTACCTTTCCAGAGGGATGGAGCAGAAACCGATGAGTGTGTAACATAATTAAGACCATAAGAGCAGAAGTGGGCCATTTGACTCATCAAGTCTTCTCCGCCACTTCATCATGGCTGATCCATTTTCCCTCTCAGCCCCAGTCTCCTGCCTTCTCCCTGTATCCCTTCATGCCCTGACCAATCAAGAATGTATCAACCTCTGCCTTAAGTATATGTAAAGACTTGGCAGCCTTAGCTGCCTGTGGCAATGAATTCCACAGATTTACCACTCTCTGGCTAAAGAACTTCCTCCTCAACTCCATTCTGAGAGGATGCTGCTCTATTCTGTACTGTGCCCTCTGACCCTAGACCAGGCATGGGCAAACTATGGCCTGGGGGCCATATGCGGCCCGTTAAGCTTTTTAATCCGGCCCGCAGAACTTGATGAAATTATATTAATAAACCTTGTTAACGTTTTTTCCCCGCAATTCTGGTGTTTTCTCAATAGATGACGCACTCTATATACATTGACCTTTGTTGAGGTGCAGCGTATTACTCCACATTTGCGCTTTACTCTTTGTTCGGCTCGACCTATTTGTGTGAACAGGCGTTCAGCGTCATGAACATCAACAAAGCCAGCCACAGATCCAAGTTAACTGACCAACACCTCAGATCCATCCTGAGAATCGCCACAACAAAACTAAATCCAGACTTTGATGCGCTGGCTAAAAAGGGAGACCAACAACACTGTTCCCACTGAAATTAAAAATAAGTTTCTTCGTTGTGTTATGTAAAAAATGCATTTGAAAATATTTTTTCAATAAGCCTTACAAGTTACATGTCATTTCTGTTAAGTGATGGACATGAGTAGTGCGCAGGTGCACGTACGTTCTCAAAATAACAAATGCACTCCAGATCAAATAATGTGCTCCGCATTCTGGCGCGCTGTCAGTGTTCTGTCCTTATGCTGGTCGTTGTCGAGTTTTGGCACAGGGGACAATTGAATAAGAAGGAGCAGGACAAGTAGACCTGCATCTCCTACCGTTTTTGAAATAAAGACAGTCAGGAGGAGAGTGATGATGATAATATCTTGAAGGATAACAGAATTTTCAGTGCTTTAAAATAATAACTGTTACTATTAAAAAAAGCTGTATTTTATTCATTTAATTTTCAGTGTTTTAAAAGTCATTTCAATAAATAGCTAAATACCATGGGACTTCAAAGACAGATATTTTGTTGTAATGCATTTGTTCATTTTCAATTGAAATTAAAGCACATGTTTTCTACATATCCCATGATATTTTATTTTCTCTTATGAGGTGTATCACCAAAACACTCCGTCCATCTGCTCCTGGTCCGGCCCCCCTGTCAAATTTTAGAACCCTTTGTGGCCCACAAGTCAAAAAGTTTGCCCACCCCTGCCCTAGACTCTCCCACCACAGGAAACATCCACTCCACCACTCTCAAGGCCTTCCACCATTCAATAAGTTTCAATTAGTTCACCCCCTCATTCCTCTGAATTCCAGTGAATTCTGGCCCAGAGCCATCAAACACACTTTATATGACATGTCATTCAATCCTGGAATCATTTTCCCAAACCTCTCCAGAATCAGCACAATCCCAAATTTCTAAGTAATAATATTACTAAGCAAAAACAAGTTCAAATTCAGCAACAACATCATCGAATCCTAATTCAGTCTTAAATCAGCCCTCCAGATATTTAGTTTATTACCATTAAACTAATGGCAATTAATATACTATTAGTAGCATCAGAGTATCGCTATGTGAATCCATCAGATGAGTTTATGAGGAGTAGGCTGTATGCACCTGGAATGAGAAACATTTCAGTTCATCTTTCTAATGGTCCTTGAATCCCTTGGTTCTTGAGTAGCACAGCAGTGAGACTTTAAAACCACAGGAAGGGGTTGTTGGTATTCCAAACAGTGCTTATCAAAAATAAATGCAGTCTGGATAGCATTGATGGTAGTAATAGAAATGTTATACTTTCTGATACACTTTGTTCCTCATGTCCTTTCAGATCTGGCGTAAATATGACGCAGACAGCAGTGGCTATATTTCAGCCTCTGAGCTTCGCGTAAGTAGGCAAGGTCATAATAACTTTCTGTCAGTAGGTTTATATGCTTTTTTTCTGTTCCAAACCTCTTAGCCAAGTCCCATTTCATCAAACATATCTTGGCTTAGGCGACTAATGACTTCAGAAAAGCTTTAGAATATGATGCCGTGCAGCAATCTCTTGTGACTTCTTGTCTCTTTGCGGCCCCCTAGAGTGATTTTCTTGCAAGTCTGATGCAGAAGGAGCTTTTTATTAATGTTCTGAAGGCAGGCCTTCGGAGAGGTTGTGCTTAGCAAACAGGGTGATTCCTTGCCAAGGGAGGAGCTCTTTAAACTGCAGTTCTCAGCAAGCCCACTTCTTCCAGCTGAAGTTACGATGCCTCACAACTCTGGGAATTAAGTCCGCCACAATTTGCTAATTCAGTCACAAACTACACTGACACCAAGCTGACAACCCCAGTATGAGAGAGAAAATTGACCAGTTTTGTGACTTTTGACAGGGACCTTTTGCAGGAAGTAGGAAGTGAAACTAAAGTTTGTATTTCTTTCCTTTGTTTGTTTGGGTGCAGAAAGTCAAAATTGCAAAGGGAATCAATCAACTTCAAGTTAGATAATAATTATTTTTGCTTCTATTGTAATCAACAGAACTTCTTGAAAGATTTGTTCCTTCGACACAAGAAAACTATTCCAGATGACAAGCTGGATGAGTATACTGACACCATGGTGAGCACCTCTGTAACCCATTACAAACTCTACTCATCGACACAAGATCATCTATTTCTTTGTAAATCTGTGCCTGAATAGGGGTAGTAAATTTCACAGCTCACTTAATCTACGGCACTTTCTTGTGCCTCAAACAAAACACTTTATCCACAACCAATTGCCTGAATGTCGTATCTGTTCTACCTGATGCAGTTATAACCAGTTCTGACAGTACTGTTTATTTTCTTTCTATTTGGTGGGTATAATGGAGTGAATTTGAAGTCAGCTCCTATAGATAAACAGCTTAGCTGACCAGGAAAGTTACCAGGAATCTGTACAGATGTATGCCCACAAAAGGAAGTTGAAGGATGGTGTTCACTGGAAATAAATCTATTGGCTCCCTTTAATTAGAAATTTTTTGCATTAGTTTTGTAAGTCGGATAACAAATTTTCACTCTGTCCTGGGGGATATTGGAATTAGTAGATCAGCTACTTGTTATAAACCATCCCCAATTTTCCCTCATTGACATCAAAGGAAAATGTATAGTAAAAAGCCTGACTGTCACTGAGTTCTGGACATGTTTGCATTAAAAATTGGCTCCTAATTCAGTCAAACTGTTGTCTATCTGACAACAATCTGCACCCTGGGCTGCGGGAGGGAGGTTCCTCTACAAGTTTCTTTCTTGAGAAATCATGTGTGTTTTGGAGTTGCAGACCCTCTGATGCACCATCAATAACTCACACTGAGACGTAGGCGAGATATCGGCTTTTATTGACTGGAAGAAGGAACCAGGAGTGAGTGTCTATCATACAAGGTCTTGGAGACTGAGGCCGAGCTTCAGGCCGCAGGTCTCCTTTATACAGGTGCCTGTGGGAGGAGCCACAGGAGCAGTCAGCAGGGGCGTGTCCCGACAGGCACATAGTTCACCACATTCACCCCCCCTTCGTTTGAAAAAGTCCTCATGTAGCGAAGGTTCTTACAAGTCAAGCCGATCAGGCGGTCGAATCTGTCGCTGCGATCTACGTAGCACCGGCTGTGACCGCATAGGTGCCGGCAACATTGGCGATTGCACAGGGGACGGGGGTTGCGCATGTTCTTGCCCACTAGGCGCCGGTGATCCCTCATGCATGTGCGAGGCGCCTGGTATAAATGCGTACGAAACGCCCGGTATACAAGTGTCGTGAGGAGTCTGTGTAGGGCCTGGTGAGCACGGTGTCAACTCTGGTGCAGGGTTCACAGTCACCGGAGAGCCTTCAGGGTAGTGGTCTGCTGCACCTGCGGGTGCCAGGTCGCGGATGGAGACCGTGTCCTCCCGCCCATCAGGTAAGACCACGTAAGCATACTGGGGGTTCGCATGTAGAAGGTGAACCCTCTCCACCAGCGGGGAGTATTTATTGCTCCTCACATGTTTCCGGAGCAGCACTGGCCCCGGGGATGTCAGCCAAACTGGTAGGGTGGTCCCAGTGACAGACTTCCTGGGAAAAGAGAATAGGCGTTCGTGAGGGGTGGCATTGGTGGACGTACATAACAGAGAGCGGATAGAGTGCAGTGCCTCAGGGAGGACCTCCTGCCATCGAGAGACCGGCAACCCTTTTGACTTAAGGGCTAAAAGTGTGGCCTTCCACACTGTGGCATTCTCCCGCTCCACCTGGCCATTACCCCGGGGATTATAACTCGTGGTCCGACTGGTAGCAATGCCCCTAGCTAGCAAGTACTGGCGCAGCTCCTCACTCATAAAGGAGGACCCTCTATCACTGTGGATATAGCAGGGATACCCGAACAGAGTGAAGAGCTGGCGCAGGTCTTTTATGACGGACGAGGGTCTGTAGTGCTCGGAGAAACTCAGCGCACGATTCGCCAGGCCGCTGTTGCCGGGTAGCTAAACGATGTCTTGCGTAGACGGTGTTCACCGGCCGCAGGTACTGTCGTTTGAGGGTGTCCAGTGCCCCTTCGTAGGTCAGCAGGTCCCGGATAAAGGAGTAAACTTTGGAGGAGACCCTCGAGAGTAGGATTCTGTGCATAACGGCGGGTTCAGTCGCACGAAGCTCCGCCAAGTACGATTGGAAGCATGCAAGCCAGTGTTCAAAAGCGAGAGCTGCGTCAGGGTCTTGAGGGTCCAAATCCAACCGGTCCGGACGCAAAATGGGTTCCATGTTTTAAAACTTCCAGTCAATAAAATTGATGCACCATCAATAACTCACACTGAGACGTAGGCGAGATATCGGCTTTTATTGACTGGAAGAAGGAACCAGGAGTGAGTGTCTATCATACAAGGTCTTGGAGACTGAGGCCGAGCTTCAGGCCGCAGGTCTCCTTTATACAGGTGCCTGTGGGAGGAGCCACAGGAGCAGTCAGCAGGGGCGTGTCCCGACAGGCACATAGTTCACCACACCCTCCAATTTTACTCCTAAAGCTTGCAGAAATGATGAGCAGTATGGCTTTCCTCATGCAAAGCCCAGGGGCATTCAAGTTTTCTCAACAAACCACTTGAGATTGCTAACTCAACAGATTCTATTAGCCATGTATCCTCTAAAGTATTGCGGGAAATGAAAAAAAAATGTTAGTTTTCTTGTAATCTTTGCTAACTCCTCAGATTACTTGTTATTTAGTACTTTTTGAATCTGCAGATAACTAATTTATGTTTATGCAATGAAATTGATGCTCCTTTTTATCCACTTTATCAGGTAGTCAAATGATATCAATGTAAAAATATTCATTGTTTGCATATGGAAATATATCTTGCATTTTGACCACTCACTGTTCATGTTTAATTTCAGATGAAAATTTTTGATAAGAACAAAGATGGCCGACTGGACCTGAATGACTTGGCAAGGTTAGTTGAATCTATTCTCTGAATCACAAGCTGTTTGAATACATGTCTTGAACTTTAAATAGTTAAGGAAACTTTTTAAAAAATGTTTGCTAGTTCTAAATTCCAATGGAAAAGGTACAGACTTCTCAATTTGATATTAAGAAATCAGTCAATGAGAAGTCTCAGTCGGTAACCCACTGAAAGATGGCTATTTCTTTGGATCTAGTGTTAAACTGTGTTCAAAATGTGCACATCATTATATTCTCCCTGTCAAATTTCTTGACAAGTTCAATCACCTCAATTTAAATCACCCACAAACCTATGGACAACTGAATAGATCAGCTTATAGAGGTGCTGCCTCACAGCCTCAGTGACCTGAATTGAATCCCATTCCACTGTGCTCTCTATGTGGAGTTTGTATGTTCTTCCTGTGACTTCATAATCGTCCTCTTGATGTTCCCATTTTATTCCCACATCCCAAAACTGGTTATTTAACTGTCTATGTAAATTGCCCAGATGAGCCCTGTTGAACGATCTCAACCTTAAATGTCAGTTGTTTATTCACCTCCACAGATGCTTCCCGATTTGCTAAGTTCCTCCGGCATTTTGTGTGTATTGCTTAAGATTTCAAGCAACTGCAGAATTGCTTGTGTGGTGATGAGTAGTAGAATCCAGGTGAAATCTGGGAATGTGGGAGAGTGAAATAGTGAAGAATTAGTGTAAATGTAACGGTGTGACTTCATTTGGCTGATGTTTCCATGTATGTCCATAAGGAATAGACAGCACCAATCTGTTCAGCAATTGTATTATTCTTGAATTCAAAGCAGGTACCGTAACCTTTTATTGATCCCCTTCTGCCACAGTTTTACCTACATCCTTGATATACTGTATTAATATTCCTTTATCTCCTGGCCCTATGTACACTATGCATTCTGATTTGCAACACGTGAAATGTTTATGTTCACTACATGTTCCTGTAAGTATCATTTATGCAAATATAATTATTTCATCTTTACCTGAATTATTACTGTTATTACCTTCCACAGCATCGAAGGGTATGTGGTGAAAGCAGGGGAGCAGGGGAGGATGACTGGAAGAATTGGATCAGCCTATAAATGAATGGTGGAACAGACTCGATGGGCTGAATGGCCTACTTCTGCTCCTGTATATATAACCTGGGAAGTCTTATACTTCCAATCCCAGGTTATACATTCCAGATTGTTAATATATTTATTAATGTATACCAAAATATTCCTCCATCCACCATGACAATGACTTGCTCACAGTATTCCATTGTGACTAAACCTTCAAGAAACAATGCTGACTCTCTTTGATCAATTAATCACAGGTGAAGCATCTCCATATTGGAGACACACCAAGGAAGAGAAAGTGACACCGGAGTAAATATCACTGAGAAAGCCTAAAGATGTGTCTAGTTGGAAATACTGAATCAACCGATCTCAGCCAGGCTGACTGTAGACAGAATGCTTCTCACTCACTTACAAGGGAGAGGTTAAAAAAGGATGCTGGGTATTTCCAGCAGGTCAGGTCGGAAACACAAAATACTCTGCAGATGCTGGGTTCAAAGCAAGGTGCACAACACGCTGGAGGAACTCAATAGGTTTGGCAGCTTCAGTGGAAACGAACAGTCAGCATTTTGTAGGAACTATGGGGAAAAAGAGACATAAAAGCCTGCAGATGCTGGAATCTGGAGTAATAGACAAACTGCTGGAAACAAACAAACCCTCCCCTCCCGGTCCTATCCCACCCACTGGATACCTCCCTCCATCTGAACTTAATTCTTCAGTAGTGGTTACTTGCCTGATTCCAAGACTTCGTTTTCTTGTTTATCACCTCCAGCTGCTTTCTCCACCTTCAGTGTCCCTCTCTTGGATCCATCTGTCCATCATCTCTTACCCCTCCTGTCTACCCATCTCACTCTTCCCTTCCTATTAATAATGGCCACCCTCCCTCCCTACTGTCCTGATGCAGATTCTCAACCAGAAATGTCAATGATTCCCCCCTCCCTACAAATGCTATTCAACCCACTGAACACATCTACCAGTTTGCTTTTTGGTCAATAATGAAAGGATTGAACATTTCTTACATTTTTACAGTGCCATGCATTCTAGCCTAGCTTTGTAATATCAGCAAACTATATCTACTTCATTATTATGGATTGTAAGTGCTGAGATATCAGCTGAAATCCCAAGTCACTCTACTAGTAATAGCCTGCCAGCCTGCTGATAGCCTGTCTCATTCCAGCTCACTGTTTTCTGTCCTTTAATTTATCCATGCTAATATGAACACCTTTTCTATGTTACAGCTCTCATGGGGCATCTTATCAAATGCCATTTAAATATCTGGATCCTTATATACCCTGCTTTGAATCTTCACAAGGCTCTAATTGATTTCTTCATTCTCATTTTTTTTCACAAGAACACATTGCCTGTGCCGAAACATGATTGTTAAAGTTCTTTGCTACTATTTCATTACTGACAAACTTTGCCGTTTCTGTGATATCATGTCGGTCTAATCATCCTGAAGATCTTGCTGTTCCTTTTCTTGAACACCTGTATTACATTTGCTGTCTTCCAGCCCAAAATCTAGAAATTCTGTAAGATCACTGTCAACACATCAAGTTCAATTGAGATTTTAGAACCTAAGATGAAGGCCTTCAAGCACAGAGAATATTATTCCCTTTAGATTAATTGGTTTCTCTAGTAGATTTCAGCCATTTAATAGTTAGGTACATTGGACCTTAATATTTCTCTTATAATATTTGTAAAATCTATGAAGATAAATATAAAATATTTATTCACTGGTTCAGCTGTTTCCTTATTCCCAGTATAATTTCTCCAGTCTCAACATCAAAGGGAATCAGAATCATGTTTAATTTCACTGGTGTATATCATGAATTTTTTTAGCACCAGCAGTACCAAGCGACACATGATAATATAGAGAAAAAAAGATAGTAAAAGATAATAAAAAATAAATAAGTAGATCAGTAAATCTTACAGTAGGTATATATGTGCATATTAAATAGTTAAATTAAAACAAATAATATAAAAACAAAAAAGAGGTAGTGTTCATGGATTCAATATCCATTTAGGAATCAGACAACAGAGGGGAAAAAGCTGTTCCTGAATTGCTGATCGTGTCAGGCTTCTGTACCTCCTTCCTGACGGTAACAATGAAAAGAGGACATGTTGACATGTCCTAGATGATAACTTTCTGCAGCTTCTTTCAGTCCTGTGCACGTAACACCCCCCCCCACTCCGCCCCATATCAGACAGTGATGCAGCCTGTCAGAATTCTCTCCACCGTATGTCTATAGAAATTTTTGAGTGCTTTAGGTGACAAACCAAACCTCCTCAAACTCCTAATGAAATATAGCCGCTGTCTTGCCTTTTTCATAGCTGCATCAATATGTTGGGACTAGCTTAGATCCTCAGAGATCTTTAAGACCCAAGAACTTGAAATTGCTTACTCTCTCCACCTCTGTTTCCTCTATAAAGATTATTTCATGCTCCCTCATCTTGCCCTTCATGAAGTCCACAATCAGCTTTTTGGTCCTACTGATGATGAGTGCAAAGTTGTTGCTGTGACACCATTCAAGTAGCTGGTACATCTTGTTCCTGTATGCCCTTTCATCTCCATCTGAGATTCTGACAACAATGAGATGGCATTTGAGCTGTACTTAGCCACACAGTCATGGGGATAGAGAGAGTAGAGCAGGTTCACATAGTTGCTTTCAGTTTTCTTTTCCTTTGTACATGTTTCTGGAAACACATACAAAGTTGGTTTTATATTTCACTATAGTTCTTGTACAGTTTTCTCTCTCTCTCTCTCTCTCTCTCTCGCTATCAAATCTTCATTGGTTTGTTAAAATCTTCCTCTCCTCAGGCTTCCTTGTCTGTGTTGACCACTTTTCTCTTTGGGTTTTCACCTCTTGGTGGAATGTACAGAGCAATAGGGAGCTTTTTCTCCAGTTTCCCTACATCCCCATCAACCCCAGAAAGTTGCTCCATGCAAAGAAACCTGACAAATGGTTGTTTCTAGTGACTCAGGTGTGATAGAGGAAGAGGATTCCCGATGGGGCATTTCCCACTGAGTCACTTACCATTGCATTGATTTCTTTAAGGCAATGAAACAGAGAATATTCGAGAGAAAGCTCTTGCTAAATGGTTGTCACAATGTTGTGCAGTGACAGTGGATGATCAGGATTTGTCATGTTGCTACTCGGGACTCTTCCCATGTCCCCCAGTAAACCTCAAGTCTGTAGGCTGGACAATTATTGCTAAATATTCTTTTCAGACTACTCTAGAATCTGTATTGACCATGAAGTTCTTTTCTTTTGAAGGATCCTATCACTGGACGAAAATTTCCTTTTACGGTTCAAAATGGATGTAAGTTCAACTTTTGAAACATATTTCAGAAAAAAAGCATGTAAACTTTTTTGTAACCTATTGGTGCACTGATTACAAGGAGTGGGATCACTCTAGAGTTTCATTGCCTGAGAGGAGATAGTTGAGGCACTAAATTGTGTATACCAGTATGGCAGCATCACGTGGACTTAGTGTCATTGGATGTGACACTGGTATGTTCCTTTGTCTGACAATAATCCCTGCACGCCTGTTCCTAGTTTGGGAGTTTCGAGTCTGATGAACCAGAAAACTAGCAAGAGTGATCAGTCTTAAGGATAAATTAATACAGACATGAACAATCCAATGAGACAGAACAAGTTTGATTTTGCATTGATCAAAAAGCTACACCAAGAGTGAAGCGGGTATGAACTACTCATAATCCCAACTTTCTACTAAAACAATGGGAAAGGTACTTGCTGCAGAGGCATTGCAGCTAAAGTGACCAACTCCAAATGTAGCAACTGTCGAAGTGACAGGTACATTTTGACACTGATCTCTCAACAAAACTACCTATTCAGATCGTAAGCAAGGGATTTAAGCTTTCCTTCTTCAGAAGAAGGTTTATTGTTAAACAGGATATATAGGAAAATTGCTGAGACAATTAACCTAATCTATCAAAGAAAGGTACTACCGTACCATTGAACCTTCTTGAATATCTTGTCAGATAACAGGAGTTTATTTTTGACTGACATCACAGAAAGAATATGCAGCCCTTGCAGAGAGGGATAGGTTGGATTTGCATGGCCAGCTTCCTTACCACAGAGGTGATTGAGGTTCAACTCCAGTAGCCGGTTAATGCCAGTTGATTTGAAGACACAAACTCTTGCTTCCTGGTGATGAATCCAAATTGGTTGATGCACTTTGGTGGGGAAGAGTTAACTGATAGAGGGGGAGGGGTGATAGGAGCTAATGTCAGTGGTTAAAACAGATCCCCATCTACACTATAGCTTTTCCATAGGTATAGAGGCTGACCAGATAGATATATAAAATATTACAATAGGATCTGCTCTTGCAGACAATTTTGTCCATAAATCAGAAAATACACAAAATCATTCAATGTGATAACCACACCTCCGCAATGAAGGGCATCATAAATATGCAAGGCTGAATCGGACAGAGAGAGAGAGAGAGAGAGAGAGAGAGGGAACTTGCTCTGCCACTTGTAGGATTAAGTGTATGTACAAACATCAGACTTTTGAATTATACATGGGATTTTGTTCATATAAACGGGTGTCCATAAGTTTGTAATCCAGACTGGATTGCACAACATGGAAAGCAAGCACACTTTCCTTACAGGTCATCAGGTAAACTGGTTTCATGCACAAAACTTCTTTAAAATTATACATTGCTAACAAGGCTGCCATTTATTCCTTGTCTTGATCACCCTGATAATTTTGACAGAACTATTGTACATGTTTTTTAAGTGCATGCAAAGGACATTTTTTAGTCTACGCAAAGGATGGTTATTTAGTAACCACACTAGTGTAGGACTGGAGTCATTTATAAGCCATACTGTTGAAAGCCAGCAAGCTTATGCATTAATATCTTATGAACATCTGATAGACCGATGACACTTCACATGTTTACAAGTAATATTCCTAAATTTGAAGTTGTCTTATCTTGGCCTCTGGAGCTCAGTCACAAAATCAAGCAAGTGATAGATATCCCAGGTTATATAGAGTACACAGAGTGAGGAATGGGTGATTAATGTACCAGGTTTTCTTAGTTTTAGAAAAGATGTGGGGGGGGGGAAGTTGCACTACTATTTAGGGGCAATATCACAGCTGCACTCCGGGGAGAGATAACGGAGGCCTCAGACACTGAGTCTATTTGGGTTGAACTCAGGAACAGGGGAGATGCAAACACACATACGATTGTACTGCCCGGTATGGTGGTAGAGGCACATACATTGGAGGCTTTTAAGAGACGTTTGGACAGGCACATGGATGTGAGGAAGATGGAGGGATATGGACACTGTGTAGGTAGGAGGGATTAGTGTTTGGGTGTTTTTGATTTACTTTGAATTGAATTGAATTGACTTAATTACTTACATCCTTCATATACATGAGGAGTAAATATCTTTACGTTACATCTCCGTCTAAGTTTGCAATGTGCAATTTATAGTAATTTATAATAAATAGTATGTACAACAGGATAGTTAATATAACATAGAAATACAGTTGCATCAGCATGAGTTAAGTAGTCTGATGGCCTAGTGGAAGAAGTTGTCCCAGAGGCTGTTGGTCCTGGCTTTTATGCTGCAGTACTGTTTCCCGGATGATAGCAGCTGGAGCAGTTTGTGGTTGGGGTGACCTGGGTCCCCAATGATCCTTCGGGCCCTTTTTTCACAACGGTCTTTCTAAGTGCCCTGAATAGTAGGAAGTTCACATCTGCAGATGCTCTGGGCTATCTGCACCACTCTCTGCAGAGTCCCATACCAGAAGAAAGCACAGTTCCCATACCAGGCAGTAATGAAGCCAGTCAGGATGCTCTGAATTGTGCCCCTATAGAAAATTCTTAGGATTTGGGGATCCAAACTTATTCAACTGTCTGAGGTGAAAGATTTTCACCACACAGCCAGTATGTACAGACCACGTGAGATCCTTGGTGATGTTTATGCCGAGGAACTTAAAGCTGTTAACCCTCTCAACCCCAGATCCATTGATTTCAATGGGGTTAGCCTGTCTCCATTCCTCCTGTAGTCCACAACCAGCTCCTTTGTTTTTGCAACACTGAGGGAGAGGTTGTTTTCTTGACACCACTGTGTCAGGGTGCTGACTTCTTCTCTGTAGGCTGCCTCATTATTATATGAGATAAGGCCAATCGATGTAGTATTGTCAACAAATTTAATCTGCAGATTGCAGCTGTAGGTAGCAATACAATCATGGGTATACAGAGAGCAAAGCTTTGAGGCTGGTACAGTACAACATTGTGGGCCAAATGGCCTGTTTCTGTGCTGTACTGTTCTGTTCTATGTTCTATTTCTATATAGATCCCATCCGTGATTATTTACAAACATTCTTCAGCTCCTATTAGTCTGTCTACATTAATTCAAAATTAATGCCAATTTTATTTATAATGTGTTGGAAAAGCTATTGCAAAATGTGGGTTCTTCAGTGGAAGTCTTTCTCTTTATTGGCTTTTCTCCCTCGTGGGGTCTACTAGTGCCCACTCAAAGAACATTCAGACATCTTTCACCCAAACATTTCCCATTATTTCCCTTGATTGATTATTAAAGTCAAGAATATCCTTTGAGCTATTTCTACTCCACCACCAAAGTTTCACTGGTGCGGGAGAAGCAGTGTGATACGTCCATGAACTCTATTCTGTATCTGGGAAAGCTTGGTATTGGCATTACACCTTTGTCCAGTGTACCATCCCATAATGAAAGGGGCAAAGCTCATTCAAATGTTCTTTTAAACTTTCATATTTATACTTTACATGTTTTGTCTCTACATCTTTCCTTTTTATCATTCTACATTATGATCTTCCCAAATAAATTATTCCATATAATTTGATTCAATGCCAGTTCTTCTTTTGTCACAGCTTGTCCTGTTGTTACATTGGATAGGATCATTGCACTTAAAAATTCTTTTTGCTGAGAGTTGTTCAAAGTGAAACTTGGTAGCTTTACAGCTATTATATATCCACTTAATTTTCAAAAGTATATTTTGTAGTGTTTTGTTTTGACCAATGAAGTTGTGCTATCACTTTTCAAAGAAACAGCTACTGTTTGTCATTAATTTTCTGCCTGTTTTGTGTAGGCTTGTAGTCTGGAGGAAAGAAGAAGAGATTTTGAGAAGATTTTCTCTCATTATGATGTGGTGGGTCTTTTTCTTGATCTTGAAGTATTTCACTCAACAATCTCATTCAGACACTGGGATTGTGAGCAAGCAGTTTACAACGGCAACAAATGTGCTTGTCACACCAAAATGGTAGTCAAGAACAAGTGCACATTTGGTTGAAATGCCACACGACAGAGTTCACTAGCACATCTCTGAATGTCAGGTGTATAGTGACACTTAGGTGCCTTAACTCCATATTCCTTGACAGTGAAAAATCTACGGTACTCTGTATAGAATGTACTCAGCAAGTGAACCTATGTACATCTCTTGAGTAAATATTTCCAAAGGTTCATTTCCCTCTGACTCAAGAAATTTAGTATTGGTTTATTATTGTCAACATGTCAATGAAAAACTTTGTTTTCCATGCCATCCAGACAGATCATTATATACATAATTAATCAAGATAGTACAAAGGGAAAAACAAGAACAGAATCCTGAATACAGTGTTACAGTCACAGAGTAAGTACTGTGCAGGTAGACAAATAAACTATGAAGGCTATGACAAGGTATGTAGATTAATCATACATGAGAAAGGTTCAATAGTCTTATAAAGGTAGGATAGAGGCTGTTCCTGAGTTAGTTGGTGAGTGTTTTCAAGTTTTTTTTATCTTCTGCCCAATGGAAGGTGGAGAGGAGGGGAGGAGAATGACCGGAGTGAGTAGGGTCCTTGATTATGTTGGCTGTTTTCCTAATGCAATGGGAAGTGTAGACTGAATCCATGAAGGGGAGGCTAGTTTTCTTCTGATCTCAACCCTGCGTAGTCCAGCCTGTTAAGAATGAATATTCTAATGAGACCATCTATCATAATACTAAACAGAAAGGAAGTATAGACACAGCCTATTTAATCTTCTGCCAGGATAAGGACAATTGTTCAGACTTCTGTGTCACCCTGCCAGAAGCCCACCAGCTCAGTGTGCCACCTGTAACATGGTTTACATACACTGTACGCTGAGTGTGTACGAGTGTGTGCACACCAGGATGTTGTTAGTTGATCGAGCATACCGTCCAGTAACCAGTCCCGGCTCAACTGCTCACAGCATAGAATCGATTGGCACATTGGGATATTTATGAGCACATCAAATCTGAACAGTGAAGGGATGGCATCCTATTCAGTTCTGATGAAACTCAGAGTTTACACACAACACCTGCAAAGCAACTTGTGTGCAAGTTAGGGGTATTATGCATCACATTAATGAAGCCATGAGCTTACTGAAAGAATGATGTGCAAATTTCTTTCTCCAAATGGCGTAATAGTGATCTTCCTTATGGGATAGAATGGCAAATTGTAAGATATTCCAAAAATCTTCATGACCAGCACTGCATGCCATCGAAACCTTGGCAGCCATTTGGAACTGTAGTCCTCTTAGTGCCTTGTAGACAGGTTGCAGTGAGAATGTCGTTGAAGTGCAGAGAAGCTGATAATAGAGTATCAAAGCTAGGCTTAATATCACTGAAAACTGACATAAAATTTGTTGTTTTGCATTAGCAGAACAGAGCAAAGACATAAAAGCACCAGTAAATTGCAGAATGAATAAATAGTGGAAAAAGAGCAAATAATGAGATAATGTGCATGGGTTCTGAAATCTGATGGCAGAGGGAAAAAGTAGTTGTTCCTGAACCACTGAATGTGGGTCTTCGGGCTCCTGCACCTTCTCAATAGTAGTGACAAGAAGAGATCATGTCCTGGATGGTGAGGGTCTTTAGCAGCGGAAGCACCTGTGTTGAGAGATTGTGAAGGAGATGCTTTTACCAGTCTGTACTGACTGGGGTCTTCAAGTGAGGAAATCAAAGATGCAATTACACAAGGAGGTACTGATGCAAAGGTCTTGAAACTTGTTGATTAGTTCTGAGGGGATGATAGTAATGAATGCTGAGCTGTGGTCAATGGAGAGCATCCTGATGTGTGCATCTTCACTGCCAGATGTTCCAGGGTTGAGTGATGAGCCAATGAAATGGCATCTGCTGTGGACCTGTTGTAATGGTAGTCAAACTGGAGCAGATCTAAGTCACTTCTCAGGCAGGAGTTGATATACTTCATCACCAACCTCTCAAAGTCTTTCATCACACTGGATATAAGTGTTACTGGACAATAGTCATTAAGACAGGTTACCATGCTTCCTATTTCCCTGTGTCCATGTGACCTATTCTCTCAGACACATATTCATTAATTTTCCTTTGTTCCTTTGCCACTTGCCCACACTACGGGATAATTTAGACTAATCAGCTATCCTGGAAGCACATCTACCCCAGAGGAAACTGGAGAGCAAGCAAAAATAAATAAAGTGCACACAGACAGCAGCCAAGATCAGGATCAAACTGTACTTCTGAACCACAATGTCAGCAGTTAACATTAAGGGAGTGCAGTATCTTCACTGATGAACTCCAGAATGGCAGTTGATGCCATGCTGCATATCAACATTGTGCACGCATTAACAGTCTTGCTAACGTGGTATTGTGGCATAATGTGTTCAGTGGTTGGGAAGATGTTGGAGTCCATTATTAAGGATGAGGTTTCAAGGCATTTGGAGGCACATGATAAAATAGAATGAAGTCAATATGTTTTCCTTAAGGGGAAATCTTGCCTGACAAATCTGTTGAAATTCTTTGAGGAAATAATAAATATGCACAAAGGGGAATCAATGGATGTTGTATACTTGGAATTTCAGAAGGCGATTGTCAAGGTACCCTACATGAGACTGTTTAATATGATAAGAGCCCATGGTATTGAATTGAATTGAATTGAATTGACTTTATTTCTTACATCCTTCACATACGTGAGTAACAATCTTTACATTACGTCTCTGTCTAAATGTGCAATCATGGTAATTTATAATAATTTATAATAAATAGAATAGTCAATGTAATATAGAAATACACTCAAATTAGTGTGAGTTCAGTGCCCTCAGTGCCTTACTGTTCACTGTGTAAGATCTACCCAGCTACTCCTCAGTGCCCTACTGTTCACTGTGTAAGATCTATCCTGTTACTCCTCAGTGCCCTACTGTTCACTGTGTAAGATCTACCCTGGTACTCCTCAGTGCCCTACTGTTCACTGTGTAAGATCTACCCTGGTACTCCTCAGTGCCCTACTGTTCACTGTGTAAGATCTACCCAGCTACTCCTCAGTGCCCTACTGTTCACTGTGTAAGATCTACCCTGGTACTCCTCAGTGCCCTACTGTTCACTGTGTAAGATCTACCCAGCTACTCCTCAGTGCCCTACTGTTCACTGTGTAAGATCTACCCAGCTACTCCTTAGTGCCCTACTGTTCACTGTGTAAGATCTATCCTGTTACTCCTCAGTGCCCTACTGTTCACTGTGTAAGATCTACCCAGCTACTCCTCAGTGCCCTACTGTTCACTGTGTAAGATCTACCCAGCTACTCCTCAGTGCCCTACTGTTCACTGTGTAAGATCTATCCTGTTACTCCTCAGTGCCCTACTGTTCACTGTGTAAGATCTACCCAGCTACTCCTCAGTGCCCTACTGTTCACTGTGTAAGATCTACCCTGGTACTCCTCAGTGCCCTACTGTTCACTGTGTAAGATCTACCCAGCTACTCCTCAGTGCCCTACTGTTCACTGTGTAAGATCTACCCTGGTACTCCTCAGTGCCCTACTGTTCACTGTGTAAGATCTACCCTGGTACTCCTCAGTGCCCTACTGTTCACTGTGTAAGATCTACCCAGCTACTCCTCAGTGCCCTACTGTTCACTGTGTAAGATCTACCCAGGTACTCCTCAGTGCCCTACTGTTCACTGTGTAAGATCTACCCAGGTACTCCTCAGTGCCCTACTGTTCACTGTGTAAGATCTACCCTGGTACTCCTCAGTGCCCTACTGTTCACTGTGTAAGATCTATCCTGTTACTCCTCAGTGCCCTACTGTTCACTGTGTAAGATCTACCCAGCTACTCCTCAGTGCCCTACTGTTCACTGTGTAAGATCTACCCAGGTACTCCTCAGTGCCCTACTGTTCACTGTGTAAGATCTACCCAGGTACTCCTCAGTGCCCTACTGTTCACTGTGTAAGATCTACCCTGGTACTCCTCAGTGCCCTACTGTTCACTGTGTAAGATCTACCCAGGTACTCCTCAGTGCCCTACTGTTCACTGTGTAAGATCTATCCTGTTACTCCTCAGTGCCCTACTGTTCACTGTGTAAGATCTACCCAGCTACTCCTCAGTGCCCTACTGTTCACTGTGTAAGATCTACCCAGGTACTCCTCAGTGCCCTACTGTTCACTGTGTAAGATCTACCCAGGTACTCCTCAGTGCCCTACTGTTCACTGTGTAAGATCTACCCTGGTACTCCTCAGTGCCCTACTGTTCACTGTGTAAGATCTATCCTGTTACTCCTCAGTGCCCTACTGTTCACTGTGTAAGATCTACCCAGCTACTCCTCAGTGCCCTACTGTTCACTGTGTAAGATCTACCCAGGTACTCCTCAGTGCCCTACTGTTCACTGTGTAAGATCTACCCAGGTACTCCTCAGTGCCCTACTGTTCACTGTGTAAGATCTACCCAGCTACTCCTCAGTGCCCTACTGTTCACTGTGTAAGATCTACCCAGCTACTCCTCAGTGCCCTACTGTTCACTGTGTAAGATCTACCCAGCTACTCCTCAGTGCCCTACTGTTCACTGTGTAAGATCTACCCAGCTACTCCTCAGTGCCCTACTGTTCACTGTGTAAGATCTACCCAGGTACTCCTCAGTGCCCTACTGTTCACTGTGTAAGATCTACCCAGGTACTCCTCAGTGCCCTACTGTTCACTGTGTAAGATCTACCCTGGTACTCCTCAGTGCCCTACTGTTCACTGTGTAAGATCTACCCAGCTACTCCTCAGTGCCCTACTGTTCACTGTGTAAGATCTACCCAGCTACTCCTCAGTGCCCTACTGTTCACTGTGTAAGATCTATCCTGTTACTCCTCAGTGCCCTACTGTTCACTGTGTAAGATCTATCCTGTTACTCCTCAGTGCCCTACTGTTCACTGTGTAAGATCTATCCTGTTACTCCTCAGTGCCCTACTGTTCACTGTGTAAGATCTATCCTGTTACTCCTCAGTGCCCTACTGTTCACTGTGTAAGATCTACCCAGGTACTCCTCAGTGCCCTACTGTTCACTGTGTAAGATCTACCCTGGTACTCCTCAGTGCCCTACTGTTCACTGTGTAAGATCTACCCAGGTACTCCTCAGTGCCCTACTGTTCACTGTGTAAGATCTACCCTGGTACTCCTCAGTGCCCTACTGTTCACTGTGTAAGATCTATCCTGTTACTCCTCAGTGCCCTACTGTTCACTGTGTAAGATCTATCCTGTTACTCCTCAGTGCCCTACTGTTCACTGTGTAAGATCTACCCTGGTACTCCTCAGTGCCCTACTGTTCACTGTGTAAGATCTACCCTGGTACTCCTCAGTGCCCTACTGTTCACTGTGTAAGATCTACCCAGCTACTCCTCAGTGCCCTACTGTTCACTGTGTAAGATCTACCCTGGTACTCCTCAGTGCCCTACTGTTCACTGTGTAAGATCTACCCAGCTACTCCTCAGTGCCCTACTGTTCACTGTGTAAGATCTATCCTGGTACTCCTCAGTGCCCTACTGTTCACTGTGTAAGATCTACCCAGCTACTCCTCAGTGCCCTACTGTTCACTGTGTAAGATCTACCCAGCTACTCCTCAGTGCCCTACTGTTCACTGTGTAAGATCTACCCTGGTACTCCTCAGTGCCCTACTGTTCACTGTGTAAGATCTACCCAGCTACTCCTCAGTGCCCTACTGTTCACTGTGTAAGATCTACCCAGCTACTCCTCAGTGCCCTACTGTTCACTGTGTAAGATCTACCCAGCTACTCCTCAGTGCCCTACTGTTCACTGTGTAAGATCTATCCTGTTACTCCTCAGTGCCCTACTGTTCACTGTGTAAGATCTACCCAGCTACTCCTTAGTGCCCTACTGTTCACTGTGTAAGATCTACCCAGCTACTCCTTAGTGCCCTACTGTTCACTGTGTAAGATCTATCCTGGTACTCCTCAGTGCCCTACTGTTCACTGTGTAAGATCTACCCAGCTACTCCTCAGTGCCCTACTGTTCACTGTGTAAGATCTATCCTGGTACTCCTCAGTGCCCTACTGTTCACTGTGTAAGATCTACCCAGCTACTCCTCAGTGCCCTACTGTTCACTGTGTAAGATCTACCCTGGTACTCCTCAGTGCCCTACTGTTCACTGTGTAAGATCTACCCTGGTACTCCTCAGTGCCCTACTGTTCACTGTGTAAGATCTATCCTGGTACTCCTCAGTGCCCTACTGTTCACTGTGTAAGATCTACCCAGCTACTCCTCAGTGCCCTACTGTTCACTGTGTAAGATCTACCCTGGTACTCCTCAGTGCCCTACTGTTCACTGTGTAAGATCTATCCTGTTACTCCTCAGTGCCCTACTGTTCACTGTGTAAGATCTATCCTGGTACTCCTCAGTGCCCTACTGTTCACTGTGTAAGATCTACCCTGGTACTCCTCAGTGCCCTACTGTTCACTGTGTAAGATCTACCCTGGTACTCCTCAGTGCCCTACTGTTCACTGTGTAAGATCTACCCTGGTACTCCTCAGTGCCCTACTGTTCACTGTGTAAGATCTACCCTGGTACTCCTCAGTGCCCTACTGTTCACTGTGTAAGATCTATCCTGGTACTCCTCAGTGCCCTACTGTTCACTGTGTAAGATCTACCCAGCTACTCCTCAGTGCCCTACTGTTCACTGTGTAAGATCTACCCTGGTACTCCTCAGTGCCCTACTGTTCACTGTGTAAGATCTATCCTGTTACTCCTCAGTGCCCTACTGTTCACTGTGTAAGATCTATCCTGGTACTCCTCAGTGCCCTACTGTTCACTGTGTAAGATCTACCCTGGTACTCCTCAGTGCCCTACTGTTCACTGTGTAAGATCTACCCTGGTACTCCTCAGTGCCCTACTGTTCACTGTGTAAGATCTACCCTGGTACTCCTCAGTGCCCTACTGTTCACTGTGTAAGATCTACCCAGCTACTCCTCAGTGCCCTACTGTTCACTGTGTAAGATCTACCCAGCTACTCCTCAGTGCCCTACTGTTCACTGTGTAAGATCTACCCAGCTACTCCTCAGTGCCCTACTGTTCACTGTGTAAGATCTATCCTGTTACTCCTCAGTGCCCTACTGTTCACTGTGTAAGATCTACCCAGCTACTCCTCAGTGCCCTACTGTTCACTGTGTAAGATCTACCCTGGTACTCCTCAGTGCCCTACTGTTCACTGTGTAAGATCTATCCTGGTACTCCTCAGTGCCCTACTGTTCACTGTGTAAGATCTACCCAGCTACTCCTCAGTGCCCTACTGTTCACTGTGTAAGATCTACCCTGGTACTCCTCAGTGCCCTACTGTTCACTGTGTAAGATCTACCCAGCTACTCCTCAGTGCCCTACTGTTCACTGTGTAAGATCTACCCTGGTACTCCTCAGTGCCCTACTGTTCACTGTGTAAGATCTATCCTGGTACTCCTCAGTGCCCTACTGTTCACTGTGTAAGATCTACCCAGCTACTCCTCAGTGCCCTACTGTTCACTGTGTAAGATCTACCCAGCTACTCCTCAGTGCCCTACTGTTCACTGTGTCTGATGGCCTGGTGGAAGAAGCTGTCCCAGAACCTGTTGGTCCTGGCTTTTATGCTGCAGTACTGTTTCCTGGATGGGAGCAGCTGGAATAAATTGTGCGTGAGGTGACTTTGTTCCCCAATGATCCTACAGGCCCTTTTAACACACTTAGAAACATAGAAAACCTACAGCACAATACAGGCCCTTCGGCCCACAAAGCTGTGCCAGACATGTCCTTACCTTAGAACTACCTAGGCTTACCCATAGCCCTCTATTTTTTTAAGCTCAATGGATCTATCCTGGAGTCTCTTAACAGACCGTATCATTTCCACCTCCACCACCATTCCACGCACTATTCACTCTCTGCGTAAAAAACTTACCCCTGACATCTCCTCTGTACCTACATCCAAGTACCTTAAAACTATGCCCTCTCATGCTAGACATTTCAGCCCTGAGAAAAAGCCTCTGACTATCCACATGATCAATGCCTCTCATTATCTCGTTCATGTCTATTAGGTCACCTCTCATCCTCCGTTGCTCCAAGGAGAAAAGGCCGAGTTCACTCAACCTATTCTCATAAGGCATGCTCCCCAATCCAGGCAACATCCTTGTAAATCTCCTCTGCACCCTTTTCTATGGCTTCCACGTCCTTTCTGTAGTGAGGCAACCAGAACTGAGCATAGAACTCCAAGTGGGGTCTGACCAGGGTCCTATATAGCTGCAACATTACCTCTCGACTCTTAAACTCAATCCCACGGTGGATGAAGGCACCATATGCCTTCTTAACCACAGAGTCAACCTGCATAACAGCTTTGAGTGTCCTGTAGATTCAGACCCTAAGATCCCTCTGATCCTCCACACTGCCAAGACTCTTACCATTAATGCTATATTCTGCCATCATATTTGACCTACCAAAATGAACCACTTCACGCTTATCTTGGATGAACTCCATCTGCTACTTCTCAGTCCAGTTTTGCATCCTATCAATATCAATATCCTGCTGTAACCTCTGATAGCCCTCCATACTATCCACAACACGCCCAACATTTGTGTCATTGACAAATTTACGAACCCATCTGTCCACTGCCTCATCCAGGTTATTTATAAAACTCATGAAGTGTAGGGGTCCCAAAACAGATCCCTGAGTCACACCACTGGTCATTGACCTCTATGCAGAATATGACCCATCTACAACCCCTCTTTGCCTTCTGTGGGAAGCCAGTTCTGGATCCACAAAGCAATGTCCCCTTGGATCCCATATCTCCTTACTTTCTCAATAAGCCTTGCATGTGGTACCTTATCAAATGCCTTACTGAAATCCATATACACGACATCTACGGCTCGACCTTCATCAATTGTTTAGTCACATCCTCAAAAAATTCAATCAGGCTTGTAAGGCCATGCTGACTATTCCTAGTCTTATTATGCCTCTCCAAATGTTCATAAATCCTGCCTATCAGGATCTTCTCCATCAACTTACCAACCACAGAAGTCAGACTCACTGGCCTATAATTTCTTAGGCTATCCCTACTCCCTTTCTTGAACAAGGGAACAGCATCCACAACCCTCCCATCCTCCAAAACCTCTCCAGTCCTCATTGATGATGCAAAGATCATTGCCAGAGGCTCAGCAATCTCCTCCCTCGATTCCCACAGTAGCCTGGGGTACATCCCGTCCGGTTCTGTTGACTTATCCAACTTGATGTTTTTCAAAAGCTCCAGCATATCCTTCTCCTTAATAGCTACATTCTCAAGCCTTTCAGTCCACTGCAAGTCATCCCTATAATCACCAAGATTCTTTTTCGTAGTGAATACTGAAGCGAAGTATTCATTAGGTATCTCCGCTATTTCCTCTGGTTCAATACACACTTTTCCACTGTCACACTTGATTGGTCTTATTCTCTCACATCTTATCCTCTTGCTCTTCACATACTTGTCGAATACCTTGGGGTTTTCCTTAATCTTGTTCGCCAAGACCTTCTCATGGCCCCTTCTGGATCTCCTAATTTCAATCTTAAGCTCCTTCCTGCTAGCCTAATAATCTTCTAGATCTCTATCATTACATAGTTTTTGAATCCCTTGTAAGCTCTTCTTTTCTTCTTGACTAGATTTACAACAGCCTTTGTACACCACAGTTCCTGTACCCTACCATCCTTTCCCTGTCACATTGGAACTTACCTATACAGAACCCCACGCAAATATCCCCTGAACATTTGCCACATTTCTTCTGTATGTTTCCCTGAGAACATTTGGTTCCAATTTATGCTTCCAAGTTCTTACCTGATAGCCTCACGTTTCCCCTTAATCCAATTAAATGTTTCCCTAACTTGTCTGTTCCTATCCCTCTCCAATGCTGTGGTAAAGGAGATAGAATTGTGATCACTATCTCCAAAATGCTCTCCCACTGAGAGACCTGACACCTGACCAGGTTTATTTCCCAATACCAGATCCTCTTGTAGGCTTATCTGCATATTATGTCAAGAAACTTTCCTGAACACACCTAACGAACTCTACCCCTTCTAAACCCCTCATTCTAGGGAAATGCCAAACAATATTTGGGAAATTAAAATCTCCCACCACAACAATCCTGTTGTTATTATACACTTTTACAGAATCTGTCTCCCTATCTGCTCCTTGAAGTCCCTGTTACTATTGGGTGGTCTATAAAAAACACCAAGTAGAGTTATTGACACCTTCCTATTCCTAACTTCCACCCACAGTGACTCCATAGACAACCCCTCCACAACTTCCTCCTTTTCTTCAGCCGTGACACAATCCCTGATCAACAGCGCCATGCCCCCACCTTTTTTGCCTCCCTGCCTGTCCTTTCTGAGACATCTAAAGCCTGGCACTTGAAGTAGCCATTCCTGCCCCTGCACCATCCAAGTCTCAGCAATGGCCACAACATCATAGCTCCAAGTATTGATCCACGCCCTTTGTTCATAATACTCCTCACATTAAAATAGACACATCTCAAACCATCGTCTAAGTGTGTCCCTTCTCTATTACCTGCCTATCCTCCCTTTCGCACTATCTCCAAGCTTTCTCTATTTGTGAAACAACTTCCCTTTCCTCCGTCACTTCAGTGCGGTTCCCACCATTTGTCCTTGTAAATGTCCTGAATCATGGGAAGTTCACAACCATAGATGCGCTGGGTTGTCCCCACCACTCTCTGCAGGATACTGCAATTAAGGGAGGTACGGTTCCCACACCAGGCAGTGATGCAGCCAGTCAGGATGCTCTCAATTGTGCCCCTGTAGAAAGTTCTTAGGGTTTGGGGGGCCATACCAAACTTCCTCAACCGTCTGAGGTGAAAGAGGCACTGATGTGCCTTTTTCACCACACAGCTGGAGTGTACAGACCCGTGAGGTCCTCAGTGATGTGGATGCCAAAGAACTTAAAGCTGCTTACTCTCTCAACCCCAGATCCATTGATGTCAATAGGGATTAGCCTGTCTCCATTCCTTCTGTAATCCACAACCAGCTCATTTGTTTTTGTGGTATTACAGGAAAGATACTAACATTGATAGGGTTTGTCTGGCTGGCAGAAGGTAAAGTGGGAATAAAAGGGGCCTCTTTTTAATTTGCTGCCGTTGACTAGTTGTGATCTACAGGGATCAGTGTTAGGACCACTTCATTTCATGTTATATGTCAATGGTTTTGACAGTGGTATTGATGGCCTTGTGGCTAAGTTTGTGGCTGATACTAAGATAAGTGGAGGGGCAGGTAGTGTTGAGGAAGCAGAAGATTACCAGGATCTAGACAGTTTAGCAGAATTGCAAAGAAGTGGCAGATGGAATATAACGTAAGGAAACGTAGGTTCATGCACTTGGATAGAAGGAATAAAAATGTAGGATTCTCTGAGGGTTAATTTTCAGGTTGAATCAACAATGAGGAAGGCAAATGCAATGCTAGCATTCATTTCAAGAGGACTAGAATATGAAAGTAAGGATGAAATGCTAAGGCTTTTAAAGGCATTGGTTAGACGACGTGGATTATTGTGAGCAATTTTAGGTTCCCTATCCAAGAAAGGATGTGCTGGCATTGGAGAGATTCCAGAGGAGGTTCATAAGAAAGATCCTGGGATTGACAGGGTTAACTTAAGAGTGTTTGGTGGCTCTGGGCCTGTACTCAATGGAGTTCAGAAGAATATCGGGGATGGGGGTGGGGGAGATCTCACAAACTCATTGGATATTTAAGGGCCTAGATAGAGTGGACAAGGAGAGGATGTTTCCTACAGTGGAGGGGCCTAGGATTAAAGGGTGCATCCTCAAAATAGGACATCCTTTTCAAACCAAGATGAGGAAGAATTTCCTCAGCCAGAATGTGAACCTGTGGGTTTCACTGTCACAGACGGCTATGGAAGCCAAGTCATTGAGTATACTTAGAGCAGAGTTTGATAGGTTCTTGATTAGTAAGGGCATTGAAGGTTATGGGAAGAAGAAAAGAGAATGGGGTTGACAGGGATAATAAATCAGCCACGATTGAATGTACACAAATGAACTTAACTTTGACCCTAGCTTTCTCCAGCCATCAGTATTGTCCTGGAACACTGCTACAACTCATCCAAAAGATCACAGGGTAATATATATTTTGGCTATTGGTTAGCAGCAAAAGTGCATCTGTTGCCAAGAATGAACTTAAGTCATCAATCCAATCATGGGACTTCATATAATTGATGGTTCCATCTCATTGTTGAGAGAATACCTGTATAGACTGGTAGATGGAGAACCACATTTCCACAGAATTTTTCTTACAAGGTTAGTTGAACACAGATATACTGTTTGCCCATAAATCTGGCTGCTGTTAAGCAATGATGCAGTGTGACTAATAGCCAGAGCTTGAGAATAAGTGTGTGTCGCAATTTTTAACACATGGCCTGACAAATAGTGGGAAGGGACTGTGAGAACAGGGGCACAGCATTCTGTTGGGTAACTGATTCATCCTGTATCGGGAAGGGAGGAGATGCGAGCAAATAAACTGGCATCTGAACTGATTGCTGTAAAAACATCAGTGGCGAGTTATCACCAAATATTTTCTGATTCCAACGGTATTTCTTTTGCAGAGTAAAACAGGAGCTCTGGAGGGTCCCGAGGTGGATGGGTTTGTTAAAGATATGATGGAATTGGTAAAGGTGAGTTTACACAATGTCTTAATTTAGAAAATGATTATATAGCTACGTACAGTACAGCAATCAGAATTTTAGCTATATTTATGCTTCCACTACCATTGAGATGGTTGCCAAGATAGAGCGCAGCTGTTAGCGCGACACTATTATAGCTCCAGAGTTCAGAGGTCAATTCAGATGTCGTATGTACGTTTTCCCCATGGACGCATAGGTTTCTTCTGGGTGCTCCAGTCTCCTCCCATTGTTGAGATGTCCCGGTTAATAGATAAGTTGGTGATTGTAAATTGCCCTGTGATTAGGCTGGTGTTAGATGGGTGGGTTGCTGGGTGGTGCAGCTCATTGTGCCGGAAGGGTCTGTCCCAAGCTGTATCTCTTGTAAACACTGCCAGGTAAGAGTGTGCCAAGTTTCCTGTCAGGACAGGTCCAGCTGGAGGCATTTGAAGTTATGCATATATGATTTAGGAACAGGAGGGGACTACTTGTCAAGAATCTGTTTACCTCTGCCTGAAAAACATTCTAGAGTCACAGAGTTTATAGAGTCATTAGGTCATCCATAACTGAATTTGGTGCTTCAGCCCACCACATTCATACCAGCCTGTACCTGCCCATTTGCCTCATTACTTCTAAGTCTTGCCTGTTTAGGTGCCTTTCTAAGCATTTCCTAAGTGTAGTGATTCCACACTTCCTCTGGCAACAAGCTCCAGATATCACTCTCTCATCCCCTCAGATCCCACTTCCTCTCACCTTAAACCTTGATACCCCTCCTATGGGAAACAGATTCTGGTCATCTCGGCCTCCTATAATGTTAAATATCTCTAACAATTCACTCCTCAGACTCTTTCACTTCAGCCTAACCAATCTCTTCCCCATAATCAAAGTTCTCCAGTCCTGCTGAATCTCCTCTGCACTTTCTCCAGAATAAACAGATCCATACTAGTCTGGCAATCAGAACTGAACACAAGTCTTGTAACTTTTAAATGTTCTGCTCTAACCTATGACTACAGAAAGCTATTTCAAATGAAACATACAAATTGCAGGAAAAAAAATCAAGTCAGGCAGTATCTATGCAAGGGAATGAACAGTTGATGTTTTGGGTTGGATCTCAGCCTGAAACATAGATCTTGTCTGACTTGCTGAGTTCTTCTAGCATCTTGTGTGTGTTGCTCGAGATTCTCAGCAGCCTGCAGATCATCACTCAGAAAATGAAATGCATGTATTGGAGACGATGCACAAAAATTGGTTAACTAGATGGGTAGCTTCTCATTAAGAAGAGGTTGCAGGCTAACCAAGAGAACCTTAAATTAACAAAATAGCTTGAGGTGAAAGTAGAAAGGGCATCCTGTGGTGGAGTCCAAATGTGAATTGTACAGTACATTAAATCATCTCGAACTAGTTCAAAAGAGAATCAAGAGAAAAGTTCCTACCAAAATTGTGATGAATGTGGAGTTTGATACTAGTTGAGACAAGTAAAAAATGATGCATTTGGGGAAGAGCAGCTTGCAAAACATGTACAGTAGATGTGCTATTAGATCTTGATGAAGAGAACTGGGTAGATGCTTATGGCGCTTGCCAAAACTGGTTGATGGCCATTTCTGTATACGTCCAATGTAAAATTCAAATTTGGCATTCATTTTGTATTCTGACTGCTTCATTTAACCACCCAGATACCGTAAACAACATAATGCCCATGTCCATTATTAAGATTGTTATTGTGAATGATAAAGTGATGCAACAAAATCTCAGCTTGCACTGGTATATGGTACGATCTGCAATCAAAGTTTTTCACTGTACCCCGGTACGCATGACAATAAGGTGCCAATGCCAAGTAGAGGAATTCCAATATACTGCTGAGTTTACAGACAAGTGACAAAGCAACAAAGTCCATGAGTACTGAAATTCTCTCCCTAAGCTTCTCTATCTTGCTTCCTCTCTTTACAATATTTATTTAAATCCTCATTTTTATTATCACCAGATGGAGCACCAATGCTAAATTTGTTTTCTGGTATTGAAATTGCAACATAAAAGCAAGTTGTTGACAGCTGGTGCATTATATCTAATATTACTGAAGAGGATTGGCCGCCAACTCCCTTTAGGACAATGACCTATAAGTCAGAAAACTACAGCACAGAAACAGGCCCTTTGGCTCATTCAGCCAATGCTAAATTTAAATGGCTTACTCCCATCGGCCTACACTGGGATCATAGATCTTCCATATCCCTACCATCCATGTACCTATCCAAACTTCTCTTAAACATTGAAATCAAGGTCACATGTACCACTTGCACTGGCAGCTCATTCCACACTTCTGAGTGAAGAGTTTTCCCCTCATATTCCCCTTTAAATTTTCACCTTTCATTCTTAGCCCATGCCCTCTGGTTGTAGTTCCACGCAACCTCACTGGAAAAAGCCTGCTTGCATTTACCTTATTTGTACTCTGATAATTTTGTATACCTCCATCAAACCTCCCCTCAAACTTCTACATTCCAAGGAATAAAGTCCTAACATATTCAATCATTCCTTATAACTCAGGTTATTCAGTTCCAGCAGCAGCCTTGTAAATTTTCTCTACACTCTTTCAACCTTACTTACATCATTCTTGTAAGCAGGTGTATCCAGAGACTCAGGTCACGTGACAGACACACTGCCACCTGGCTGGTCGGAGGACACACCACATGCCAATCAACATTTGGTCCCTCCCAACTAATCAATGCACACCTAAGTTATTGGTCACCTTAATTGGCTTATCTCGCCCAGCCCAATGCTATAAAAGGTGAGACATGTGCCTGGCTTGCTCTCTCTTACAGACCACCCCATTGAAGGTAAGTGCATTGACTTATGTTTGGGAAAGTTTATCGTTTGTCCTGGTAAGGGAGCCGCAGCTATCCAAGGTCAAGGGGGATAGCTGTTGTAGTGCTTTTCCCTTGTTCTTTGTATGTGTAACTGTACCCTGTCCCCACACCGTTTTCTGTGTATTGTACAGCCGACCTGACCTTCCCCACATGTGTTAACCCTAAATGTTTTTTTGTTAGAATATTATAGTTGCTTGTGTTGACCTGACTTCCCCTTGTAAATAAATTCCTTATTATTAAAACTGTGTGTGTCCAGGCCTCTACTGTTGAGACTCAAAGAACCAGTTATTTTCCATCACAACAGCAGGTGACCAAAACTGCACACAATACTCCAAATTTGGCCTCATCCAAATTTCATACAATTTCAACTTAACATCCCATCTCCTATACTCAGTACTTTGATTTATGAAGGCCAAGGAGCCAAAAGCTTTTGTTAAGACTCCACCTACCCATGACACCACTTTCAATGAATTAAGTGGTGTGTCCAGATCCCTTTGTTTTACTGCACTCCTCTGTGCCCTATCTTTTACTGTGTAAGATCTACCCTGGTACTCCTCAGTGCCCTACCGTTCACTGGTTCCCTGGTTGGTCCTACTGAAGTGCAACACCTCAAACTTGTCTGCATCTGCCAATTTTCAGCCCATTTTTCAAGCTGGTCCAGATCCTGCTGCAAGCCATGATAGTTTTCCTCGCTGTCCACTAACTCTCAGTCTTTGCAAATTTGCTGACCTTGTGAACTACATCGTCAGATCATTGATATAGATGGCAAACAAGGGACCCAGCACCGATCCCTGCAGCACTCCACTAGTCACACAGTCCTCCAGTCAACCATTTTCTACCACAAAGCCAATGTCTAATCCAACTTACTATGTCATCTTGAATGCTGAGCAAGTGAACCTTCTTGTCCAACCTCCCATGTGTGACCTTGTCAGATATCTTGCTAAAGTCCATGTAGGCAATATCCACTGCTTTGCCTTCATCAACTTTCCTGGCAACTTCAAGTTATACAATCAACAGATCTGCTATGGATGGTATCTGGCTATCTATTGATCAGGACTTGGGTAAACAATTCCCCTCAAGTCTGCTTGGGCAGATTCAACAATGCTTGTAAACGCAGTTGATGCAATGAACCAGATTCAGCAGATGATGAACTCTCATGTGAATTGCTAGTATTAATAGGCTTCCTGTCTCAGCGAACCGTGGGAATAGGTACCTCCCCATGGTCTGATTGCCAGGGCAGTGCCTTGTCAGCTGCATCTTTAAATGAGAGTGTGTCTTTACAAGTACAGAGCATTCCTCATGTAGCTCTCCTCCAAACATGTCCAGACGGAGAATTCTCTTTGTGAAATCACACTATTATCAATAATGGTGCTGGCAAGCAAACATAAAATTGTATCACTTGAAATAGAACTTCAGAAAAACATGACAGCCAGCAACAAAATAAACAGTTGGAAGTTCTGTAGAAATGGCCTTCAAACTATTCACTAAACCTAGCTATGAATGCATACCGAGGGTAACTTGCTTTTTTTGAAGGTGTTATTGTGAAATTTCTCTATTGTTTTAACAGTATGAACGTCATCCATACCTCCACAATTACCGCAGTCTCTTTTAGGAGAAACCTTTTGCAAGCTGAGGCTATTGTGTGTCAAAAGGGTAGATGTACTTACAAACTAATGGTGCCCGCTGCTGACTGAGAATTTGTCACTCTATTCTGCTGCTTTATGACCAACCATTTACACTAATGCACTCCATAATGGCCTGTGAAAAGTGATCCTGTTGTATCTGGATGAGTGCAAATATATGACAGCAAGTAATATCTTGTTTTTTTTTCCCTCTCATTTTCTTCAGTCTAATATCACTGGAGTTGATCTCGACAAGTTCCGTGAAATTCTGTTACGCCACTGCGATGTAAACCAGGATGGAAAAATCCAGAAGTCTGAGCTTGCCCTATGCCTTGGACTGAAAATTAACCAATAAATCAACCATGCAATGAGTTATTCAACACTGCTATCACACATTAATCTTCTCTCTCATACATTTAATAATACACTTGCATCTGTAAACATAATAAGCCTCTGTTGATCACCAGAGTGGTCTTTGTTTGGAAAGGAAGTGAATCTAATATATCCATTCAATCAAACACTAGAATTGAAAAAATAAAATGCTTTTGAATTTGCATGCCAAGGTACGGTGTTTTCATTATTACTGACATTAATATAATGCACTGTCCATACACAGCACATGAAATGCATAGCAGCATCAACACTTGCCTGATGTGAGTAACAATTCCTGGTATTCTGCTTCAAAAGAAAAACAGAACTAGATGGAATTATTACAAATATTTTAAGAAAAAGATATCAGATGCAACTATTAGCAGCATTATCCCACTGTGCCTTTCAGGACATAATCCTGTTGCTACAAAAGCAATATGCATCCAGTAATAAATATTTAAGACTCATTTGATGAGCTACCAATAAAGCCTGTATTTGTAGTCAGTTGGCACACTTCTGTTATCTGTTTAATTCCCACTTACTGAGCATCACAAAGTAATTAATTTCAGATATAATATTTGCTTTTTTCCAAGTATTAAGTGACTATTCTGTGCTTTGCATGTTACACTGCTGTATCTGTTTTGAATGCCAGCCACAGCTATAGGCTGTGAAGTCTGCAGCCCTGGGTATTGGTTAAGTTGTGGTTGTCAGATTAAACTGATATGAAATAATATTTTGGTTGATACTTGTCATCCTTCTTTGTTCTGAGAGACAATTTTTGTTCATTTGTTTTTGTCTGACTCTTGGAATCAAGCGAAGTTTATTTTCATATGCATAAGTTCAGTGAAATACAGGTACAAAGAAAAAATATATCATACATTAGAGCATTGGGCCATTGTTTTTGAATCAGGTCTCCAATTTGGACATTTTCCCTTTCTTTCCCACAGCTCTCCAAATGTTTTATCCAATACACCTCTGAAAGTTGCTATTGAATGTATTTCCCTTCCTTTAGAACACTGTGCATCCTTGATCATAATAAATAAAACTAAACTTTATCTTCCTGTTGAGTTAACTAATCACAGTCTGGTTATCACTGAATTCCTGATGTATTCACCATATTTAATTGTCTGTAACAATGCATTTTTCATTGAGATTTTACTCTGATAACACCAAATTCCCTGAGTACATGCCACAGATATTTGATTCGTTAGTACAATATTCAAAGCCATGATGGTGAACGCAAATTGCTGGAAGTTATATTAGCTGTTTCCATTGTTATTGACTCTTTGAATGAGGTCTCTGAGATCCCTGTTTTTGTTTTCTATAGTTCTGCAAAAATTTTATCCAAAACACTTTGGAAATTATTATTAAATCTGCTTCACTGACTTACTTTGAACACTGTGCATTCCATTGTTTATACCATCTTTCAAAGGATTTGATCTATAATCCTACAACATATATAAAATAGTTTTCACTGTAGAATTAGCACAGAACTCCGTTAGGAACCTGCATACAAAGATATTTTCATTGTTTTAAAAGGTTTAGGAAATCCCAAAATAAAATTACCTCACTGCTTCCAGTTAGCAAACTTTAACATAAACTTAGTTGCTCAACAAACAAGAACTATCACACATATCTGTGAACATGAGCAAGTCTGCAGATGCTGGCAAAAGCAACACACACAAAATGCAGGAACTCAGCAGGTTAGGCAGTATCCTTGGAAACAAAAGCAGTTGATGTTTCGGTCTGAGACCCTTCTTCAGGACTGAGAAGGAAGGGGGAAGATGAAGGAAGCCAGCTAGAATTGATGGGTGAGGCTAGCTGGGCAGGAAAGGGCTGGTGAAGAAGGCATCTGATAGGAGAAAGAAAAGCAGGAGGGGAGCCAGTGGAGGTGATAGGAAGGTAAGAAGAGTTAATTCGAAAGCTGTGGAGAAACTGGCTTTAATTCTGCAGTTTAAAATAAAACTGTTAATGGGTAAAATAAATGAGGATTTTCAGTCCATTACATGATGAATTAAAAAGACTTGAAACGTAATCCAAATTACAAAGTAGGAAAATACAGCAACTGATTTATAAGTAGCTCCTGTATATGTAGCTGGTATTTTTAGATACATGTTGACCATAACACCAACAGGAATGCTTTGCTCGGGTTCATCAATTGCCATGGATTCCTTGACACAATCTCATACAGCGAATAGAACCATGCTCAATAATTTTATCTGAATGACAACACTGCTCTGAGATAGCGACTTTAATTTTATGCTCCAGTTCCTGAAATGGAAGTTGAATGTAGAGTATGGCACAAGAACCAGCCTTTCTGACCAGTGTTTGGTGATCTAAATAAATGAATAAACAAATGTCCAATTACAGTACTAATCCCTTCTTCCTACATAATGTTCCTATCCTTCAATTTCCTGCACATTCGTGTGCCTAAGAGCCTCTTGAAGAGTTCTTTCATATTTGCCTTGCCAACAATCCAGCTAACACATTCCTGTATCCCACAACTCTGTAAAAAAAGTACCCCGCACATTCCCTTTGAACTTACCCCTTCTGACATTAAATTCCCTTCCTCTGGTATTACACATTTCAACCCTGGGTAAAAGATCATGGCTGTCTATGCCTCTCACAATCTAGTACATCTCCATCAAATCTGCCCTCAGCCTTCACCACTCCACAGAAAACAACCCAAGTTTAGATAGATAGATACTTTATTGATCCCAAAGGAAAATGCAGTGTCACAGTAGCATTACAAGTGCACGAATATACAAATATTAGAAGAGAAGTAAGAAAGAATTAAAAAAAACAAGTTAACGCAAACAGTCCAACAGGAGGTTGTCATCATTTCCCTGGCTACAGGTTGACTCATTATAGAGCCTAATGGCCAAGGGTAAAAATGACCTTATAGAAGGCTCTTTGGGGCAGCACAGTTGTCTTAGTGTATTACTAAAAGTGCTCCTTTGTTTGGCCAAGGTGGCATGCAGAGGGTGAGAAACATTGTCCAGCATTGCCAGGATTTTCCATAGGGTCCTTTGTTCCATCACAGCCTCCAGTATGTTCAGTTTGCCCAACTTCTCCTTACAGCACATGCCCTCTAATACAAGCAGTGTCCTGGTAAACCTCTTCTGCACTCCTCCCCAGAGCCTTGACATCATTTCCACAATGGCATTACCAATATTCAGATGCAGCCTAACTAGATTTTATAAAGTTGTACTATAACTTCCCCACTCCTGGCCTCCCAGACGACCACATCTGCACCAGGTGTGTCGAGCTGCAGCTCCTTAGAGACCATGTTAGGGAACTGGAGATGCAGCTCGATGACCTTCGCCTGGTCAGGGAGAGTGAGAAGGTGATAGAGAGTAGCTATAGGCAGGTAGTCACCGCGGGACCACAGGAGACCAAGAAGTGCGTAACAGTCAGGAGAGGGAAGGGCAAGAAGCAGGTACAAGAGAGTACCTCAGTGGCTGTCCCCCTTAACAATAAGTACTCCTGTATGAGTACTGTTGGGGGGACAGTCTACCTGGGGGAAGCAACAGTGGCCATGCCTCTGGCACAGGGTCTGACCCTGTGGCTCAGAAGGGTAGGGAAGGGAAGAGGATGGCAGCAGTGATAGGAGACTATAGTTAGGGGGTCAGACAGGTGATTCTGTGGACGCAGGAAAGAGACTCGGATAGTAGCTTGCCTCCCAGGTGCCAGGGTCTGAGATGTTTCTGATTGTGTCCACGATAACTTGAAGTAGGAAGGGGAACAGCCAGAGGTTGTGGTACATATTGGTACCCAAGACATAGGTAGGAAAAGGGAGGAGGTTCTGCAAATAGCCTACAGGGAATTAGAAAAGAAGTTGAGAAGCAGGACCTCAAAGGTAGTAATCTTGGGATTACTGCCTATACCACGTGACAGTGAGTAAGGAATTGACTGAGGTGGAGGATAAAACGTGGTTGAGGGATTGGAGCAGGGGGCAGGGATTCAGATTTCTAGATTACTGAGACCTCTTCTGGGGCAGGTGTGATCTGTACAAAAAGGACAGGTTGCACCGAATCCAAGGGGGACCAATATCCTGGTGGGGACGTTTGCTAAGGCTGTTGGGGAGTGTTTAAACTAGAATTGCTGGGGGGTGGGAACCAAACTGAAGTGACGGAGGAAATGGAGGTTGGCTTACAAATAGAAAATGTTTGGAGACAGTGCAAAAGGGAGGATAGGCAGGTGATAGAGAAGGTACGCGCTCAGTCCAATGGTTTGAGATGTCTATTTTAATGCGAGGAGTATTATGTATAAAGTGGATGAACTTAGAGCGTGAATCAGCACTTGGAGGTATGATGTTGTGGCCATTACAGAGATTTGGATGGTGCAGGGGCAGGAATGGTTACTTCAAGTGCCAGGCTTTAGATGTTTCAGGAAAGATAGGGAGCGAGGCAAAAGAGGTGGGGCATGGCACTGTTGATCAGAGATAATGTCAAGGCTACAGAAAAGGAGGAAATCATGGAGGGGTTGTCTACGGAGTCTCTGTGGGTGAAAGTTAGGAATAGGAAGGGGTCAATAACTCTACTGGGTGTTTTTTATGGACCACCCAATAGAAACAGGGACATCAAGGAGCAGATAGGGAGACAGATTCTGGAAAGGTGTAATAATAACATGGCTGTCGTGGTGGGAGATTTTAAATTCCCAAGTATTGATTGGCATCTCCCTAGAGTGAGCGGTTTAGATGGGGTGGAGTTTGTTAGGTGTGTTCAGGAAGGTTTCTTGACACATTATGTAGATAAGCCTACAAGAGGAGAGGCTGTACTTGATCTGGTATTGGGAAATGAACCTGGTCAGGTGTCAGGTCTCTCAGTGGGAGAGCATTTTGGAGATAGTGATCACAATTCTATCTCCTTTCCCATAGCATTGGAGAGGGATAGGAACAGACAAGTTAGGGAAACGTTTAATTGGAGTAAGAGGAAATATGATACTATCAGGCAGGAACTTGGAAGCATAAACTGGAAACACATGTTCTCAGGGAAACGTACGGAAAAATGTGCCAAATGTTCAGGGGATATTTGCATGGGGTTCTGCATTGGTACTTTCCAATGTGACAGGGAAAGGATGTTAGGGTAAATCTAGTCAAGAAGAAAAGAAGATCTTATGAAAGGTTCAAAAAACTAGGCAATGATAGGAATCTAGAAGATTATAAGGCTAGCAGGAAGGAGCTTAAGAATTAAATTTGGAGAGCCAGAAGGGGCCATGACAGATAGGATTAAGGAAAACCCCAAGGCATTCAACAAGTATGAGAAGAGCAAGAGGATAAAATGTGAGAGAATAAGACCAATCAAGTGTGACAGTGGAAAAGTGTGTATGGAACCAGAGGAAATAGCAGAGGTACCTAATGAATACTTTGCTTCAGTATTCACTACGGAAAAGAATCTTGGTGATTGTAGAGATGACTTGCAGTGGACTGAAAGGTTTGAGAATGTAGCTATTAAGAAAGAGAATGTGCTGGAGCCTTTGGAAAGCATCAAGTTGGATAAGTCAACAGGACTGGACGGGATGTACTCCAGGCTACTGTGGGATTCCCACAGTATCGAGGGATGAGATTGCTGAGCCTCTGGTGATGATCTTCGCATCATCAATGAGGACAGGAGAGGTTCTGGAGAATTGGAAGGTTGTGGATGTTGTTCCCTTGTTCAAGAAAGGGAGTAGAGATAACCCAGGAAATTATATGCCAGTGAGTCTTACTTTAGTGGTTGGTCAGTTGATGGAGAAGATCCTAAGAGGCAGGATTTATGAACATTTTGAGAGGCATAATACGATCAGGAATAGTCAGCATGGCTTTGTTAAAGGCAGGTTTTACCTTATGAGCCTGATTGAATTTTTTGAGGATGTGACTAAACACATTGATGCTGTAGATTTAGTGTATATGGACTTTAGCAAGATATTTGATAAGGTACCCCATGTAAGGCTTATTGAAAAAGTAAGGAGGCATGGGATACAAGGGGACATTGCTTTATGCATCCAGAACTGGCTTGCCCATAGAAGGCAAAGAGTGGTTGTAGACGGGTCATATTCTGCATGGAGGTCGGTGACCAGTGGTGTGCCTCAGGGATCTGTTCTAGGACCCCTACTCGTTGTGATTTTTATAAATAACCTGGATGAGGAAGTGGAGGGATGGGTTAGTAAATTTGCTGATGACACAAAAGGTTCAGGGTCTTGTGGATAGTGTGGAGGGCTGTCAGAGGTTACAGAGGGACATCGATAGGATGCAAAACTAGGCTGAGAAGTGGCAGATGGAGTTCAATCCAGATAAGTGTGAAGAGGTTCATTTTGGTAGGTCAAATATGATGGCAGAATATAGTATTAATGGTAAGACTCTTGGTAGCGTGGAGGACCAGAGGGATCTTGGGGTCCAAGTCCATAGGACACTCAAAGCAGCTGCACAGGTTGACTCTGTGGTTAAGAAGGCATACGGTGCATTGATCTTCATAAATCATGGGATTGAGTTTCAGAGCTGAGAGGTAATGTTATAAATATATAGGACCTTGGTCAGACCCCACCTGGAGTACTGTGCTCAGTTCTGGTCACCTCACTGCAGGAAGAATGTGGAAACCACAGAAAGGGTGCAGAGGAGATTTACAAGGATGTTGCCTGGATTGGGGAGCATGCCTTATGAGAGTACGTTGAGTGAACTTGGCCTTTTCTCCTTAAAGCGACGGATGAGAGGTGACTTGATAGAGGTGTACAAGATAATGAGAGGCATTGTTCATGAGGATAGTCAGAGGCTTTTTCCCAGGTCTGAAATGGCTAGCATGAGAGGGCACAGTTTTAACGTGCTTCAAAGTCGGTACAGAGGAGATGTCAGGGTAAGTTTTTTTTAAAACACAGAGAGTGGTGAATGCATGGAGAGGGCTGCAGGTGGCGGTGGTGGAGATGGAAACAATAGGGTCTTTTAACAGACTCCTGAATGGCTACATGGAGCTTAGAAAAATAGAGGGCTATGGGTAAAGCCTAGGTAGCACTAAGGTAGTGATATGTTCAGCACAGCTTTGTGGGCCAAAGGGCCTGTATTGTGCTGTTGGTTTTCTATGTTTCTGACTTTTGATCTTCATTCCTCAACAAGTAAAGATAAGTATGCCTTAAACCTTCTTTACCATACTATTAGCCTCTGTAAACACTTGTAGGAAGTTACGAATTTGGACCCACAATCGCTCTGCACCTTCAACTGGAAGGGTCTTGCCAGTAACAGTGTATTTCCTTTTTACACTTGATGTCCCAAAGTTCAACAAATCAAATCTGGCCGTGTTAAACTCTGTCTGCTCTTTCTCAGCACATATCTACCAATACCAAACAATACAGCAGAATACAGATCCCTGTAGAACACCTCAAGACACAGACCTCCAGCTATAATAAGTCCTATCAACCACTACTCTGTCTTCTGTGGACAAGCCAGTTCTGAATCCAAATACCCAATTCACCATGGACCCCATGCATCTTAATCTTTTGAATGAACCTTCTATGATGGACCTTATAAAACACCTTACTAAAATCCATGTAGAAAACATTCACAATCTACCTTCATCAGTCATTGTTCAATTCTTGCCACTACCTGTAAAGAGTTTGTACGTTCACCCCGTGACCGCATGGGTTTCGTCTGGGTGCTCTGGTTTCCTCCCACAGTAGAAAGATGTACCAGTTGGTAGGTTAATTGGTCATTTAAATTGTCCAGTGATTAGGCTCGGGTTAAATTGGGTGATTGCTGGCTTGAAAGGAAGGAAGGGCCTATTCCATGCTGAATCCCAATAAATAAATCATCTACATCACCTCTCAATAAACATAATCGTTAGTAAGACGTGACTTGCCCCATACATATCCACGTTGATTCTTCCTACATAGAACATGTTTTTCCAAATGCTCATAAATACTATTCCTAAAAATCCTCTCCAGTAACTTTCCTAACACTGGCATTATTTCATATCTTGAATAAATAGCCAGTCATCAGTCCTCTGAGACCTAGCTGTGGATAAAGGATTGGTCAAAGCTCCAGCAATATTATCTCTTGCTGCTCTCAATAACCTTGGGTATATTCTATCAAGCCCTGGGTACTTATTCCCCCAATACTCTTTAAGAGATCCCTCAACACCACATCCTTCTTTATCTCAAAGTGTCCTAGCAAATTAGCATGCTCTACATTGCTTTCCTTATCCTTCATGTCCTTCTCTTAGTAAATACTGATGCAAAGTGCTCACTTGGGAATTCACCCACATCCTCCACATTCCAGAGTACTCCTATCCGCCCCTTAGTTATCCTCTTCCCTTGGCATTAAACAAAGTCATGCACAGGCATTCTCCATTAAGGGATTTCACCCTAATATTACAGATTAAGTCTATAGAGGTCAGCAAGGGGCAAAGGGAGCAGGATTGTGCCCATATCAGCCTCTACAGCCAGCTGAAAACCCACCAATAGGCAACCCTTTAGGAGAACATCATACTTGACTCGGGTGGTCGCACTACTACTATATACAGAATGCTTTGGGATTATCTTTAATCCCATTTGCCAAGAACTTTTCATGATACTTCTTGGTTTTCCTAATTCATTTCTTGAATTCTTTTCTTACTTCTTTATAGTCCTCAATGGCTCTAATTGATTTTGGCTTCCAAAACCTTACATAGTTTCCTTTTCCTCTTTGACTAAACCTGCCATGTCTCTTGTTATCCAAAGTTCTCTTACCTTGCCTTCCTTGTTATTCCTTTTTACTAGTGTAGTAGGTCTTCAAACATCCTCCACATGTCAGATGCGGACTTGTCCAAAAACATCTGTTCCCAATTAACACTCCGGTTCCTGCCTGATGCTCTCATAATTTGCTTGATTCTAATTTAATATTCTCCCACATGTTCTCTACTTAAATTTATCTATAGTTATCTTAAAACATAAGGAGCTGTGATTGTTTTTCCTTAATTGTTCTCCCACAGAGAGGACAGTCATACGGCCAGGCTCATTACCCAACACCAGGTCCAGCATGGCCATTCCTTGAAACATTGATTTAAGAAACCTTCCTGGATGTACCTAACAAATTTTGCCTGTCTAAACCTCTTATAATAAGGAGGTTCCAGTCTATAGTAAGGAAGCTAAAGTCATCCCTTACACAATGACAAAACAGAGGCAAGTGATTTTATATCTGTATCAAAACAGATATTCAACATTAAGCTGAGGAACGTATACTGACTCAGTAGAGATTTGTGTGATGGGTAATTGGATTGTGCTAAAAGTTTCATGTTTTTTCTTTCACTTATTTCATTAACTGTCTGAACTAATAAATGTATAGAACAAATTTAAGATAAACCCTAAAGGGAAGCCTGAAACTTTTGCGTTAGCAGAGCACAGTTTGAATGTCAATTATCTACCATACTTGCTTAATTCTTTTTGAAAGGGAATTAGGGAATTCATTGAACAGGAGAGTATCTAAGAGTATGGAGAATATGGAGAGAGTGAATTTAGATTACATGCTGGTGGTTGACTTCAGATTTCATGAACTCAGGACCTGGACTATTTTTTTGCATGCTTGTACTTTACTGATATTTTACATATGCTTGCCATCTTGTGTGTCCTGTGTGTGACAGTTGATACTGTGTTTTGTATACTGTCTCATTTGGCTGTATTCATGTATGTTGAATGACAATTAAACTTGAATTCATATGACCAAAAAGAGCACTCCAGTGCAGAATTGGATCGCTTCTGTTCAATGAATCTAATAAATATTTTCTTTGAACTGTCATCCTCCACAAGAATCAAACAATAATTTTGCTGACTCTCCAAATTCCTCACACCACAATTTGCTTGTTGGTCTGTTAAAAACTTTACAAAAAGAATACATTCCTTTGTTACTGTGCGTAACTTCTGGCAAAAATTGCAGTTGTGGCATACAGACATAAAGTGTACCAGCAAATTAAATCAGCGCAGCTAGAAGTATCAAGACAAATATATCGATGACACCAAAAGAAATAAGGGCATGGTGTGAAATCAATTACTGTACAGAAACGTGGTTGCAAGTGACTAAGTTGCCAGGTAGGGCAAGAAAATTTGATTTAAAATTAGTTGAGTTCATAACATTTCCTTCAACTGATGGTGCCAACTATATGGTACAGGTTGTCTGCATATAAAGTTCAAAATAAATTTATTATCAAAGTACATGTATGTCACCAAATACTATACTTATGTATTGCCTGTTACGCTGCTGGTGTTTAGGGCATCAATGAAGGTCCTCCATCTCTGATGGTATTCAGGGCTTCCTTCATCATGTCAGAAGCTTCAACTCAGTTTTCACTATTTTCAGTTACACACATCCTGGGTGGAAACTCAGGAATGCTGTCGCATTCAGATATATAAGGATTCTTCATTGCTGTTTCCGTAACAATTCTGTTTTACCAGTCAGGGTTGTTATCCCTGAGCTGAACCCCCAAACCTGGAGGACTGGTGGACCACTCTTAGTCTGTCCTCTACCCTGTTTAGCATGGATGACCCAACCAAGAGCCAATGCATAAAGTCCTGACTCCAGCCAGCATAGCTCTCCAGGTCATTAAGGCACGCAAGCCTCCAAGCCCAATGACAAGGTTGTGGTCGTCTTGGAGAACCTAATACGATGCTGAGATGCATTTTTTGTGGGCATTCACAGTAGAACAAAGAAATACAATTGTGTCAATGAAAAGAACTCTACAGAAATAAAGACAGGTAAGTAAACAATGTGCAAAAGAAGACAAAATCCAAAGAACAAATAATAGATACTGAGAACATGAGTGGGAGAGTACTTGAAATCTTACAGAGTACAGAACAGTGTAGCACAGAAACATATATCAGAAATTGTCAGGACTCCGATATAGCCTTAGCCATGATTTTATATCAGTCCAATGAAATATAAGTACTGTATTATTATGCTGAGTATTGGACTTAAATGTTAACATTGGCTGGAATCCATCATTTAATCATAGCTGTTGTTGTTCAGCCATTTTACCTCCACTGCCAGCACAGGCAGCGGCTGGGGGGGAGGTGCTGAAGGCAAACATGAGGCAAGGGAGGAGATTGCTGAGCCTCTGGCAATGATCTTCGCATCATCAATGAGGATGGGAGAGGTTCTGGAGGATCGGAGGGTTGCGGATGTTGTTCCCTTATTCAAGAAAGGGAGACGAGATAGCCCAGGAAATTATAGACCAGTGAGTCTTACCTCAGTGGTTGGTAAGTTGATGGAGAAGATCCTGAAAGGCAGGATTTATGAACATTTGGAGATTAGGAGTAGTCAGCATGGCTTTGGCGAGGGCAGGTCATGCCTTACAAGCCTGATTGAACTTTTTGAGGATGTGAGTAAACACATTGATGAAGGAAGAGCTGTTGATGTAGTGTATATGGATTTCAGCAGGGCATTTGATAAAGTACCCCATGCAAGGCTTATTGAGAAAGTAAGGAGGCATGGGATCCAAGGGGACATTGCTTTGTGGATCCAGAACTGGCTTGCTCACAGAAGGCAAAGAGTGGCTGTAGATGGGTCATATTCTGCTTGGAGATCGGTCACCGGTGGTGTGCCTCAGGGATCTGTTCTGGGACCCTTGCTCTTGGTGATTTTTATAAATGACCTGAATGAGGAAGTGGAGGGATGGGTTAGTAAGTTTGCAAATGACACAAAGGTTGGAGGAGTTGTGGATAATGTGGAGGGCTGTCAGAGGTTACAGACGGACATTGATAGGATGCAAAACTGGGTTGAGAAGTGGCAGATGGAGTTCAATCCAGGTAAGTGTGAAGAGGTTCATTTTGGTAGGTCAAATATGATGGCAGAATATAGTATTAATGGTAAGACTCTTGGCAGTGTGGAGGACCAGAGGGATCTTAGGGTCCGAGTCCACAGGACACTCAAAGCAGCTTCACAGGTTGACTCTGTGGTTAAGAAGGGGTATGGTGTATTGGCCTTCATCAATTGTGGAATTGAATTTAGGAGCTGAGAGGTAATGTTGTAGCTATATAGGACCCTGGTCAGACCCCACTCGGTGTACTGTGCTAGTTCTGGTCACCTCACTACAGGAAGGATGTGGAAGCCATAGAAAGGGTGCAGAGGAGATTTACAAGGATGGTGCCTGGATTGGGGAGCATGCTTTATGAGAATAGGTTGAGTGAACTCGGGTTTTTCTCCTTGGAGTGACAGAGTGAGAGGTGACCTGATAGAGGTGTACAAGATGATGAGAGGCATTGATCATGTGGATAGTCAGAGGCTTTTTCCCAGGGCTGAAATGGCTGCCACAAGAGGACACAGTTTTAAGGTGCTGGGGAGTAAGTACAGAGGAGATGTCAGGGTTAAGTTTTTTACTTAGAGAGTGGTGAGTGCGTGAAATGGGCTGCCAGCTATAGTGGTGGAGGCAGATATGATAGGGTCTTTTAAGAGACTATTGGATAGCTACATGGAGCTTAGTAAAATAGAGGGCTATGGGTAAGCCTAGTAATTTCTAGGGTAGGGACATGTTCGGCACAACTTTGTGGGCCGAAGGACCTGTATTGTGCTGTAGGTTTTCTATGTTTCTATGATTTAGATAAGCACATGATTGTGCAGCAAGTGGAGAGTGTAGGCAGACTGCATTAGTTTAGTTGGCCATTTGATCACCAGTGAGATTAGCCTGGCTCAACATTGTGAGCCGAAGGGTTTGCTCCTGTGCTGCACTCTTTTGTTTTCTATGTTCTGTCTCTCTTCCCCATCTCGTAGTCAAACTTTATTTAAACAAAGAATGCCCATGTTTCCCAGCACTTTGCTCTGACACCTAGCAGGCCATTAAAGATCCAGAAATCACATCTGTGCTCTCAGATCTAACAGAATTGGTGCTTGATCAATGAAGGAGATGGCAGTCCCAAGCGATAAGCTTTGTTGAGCACAGTGAAATTCAGAAGTCATTGCAGTGAACTACATATACCTGTCTGGACACACCCCCTGCTGACTGCTCCTGTGGCTCCTCCCACAGACCCCTGTATAAAGGCGATCAAGGCCTGAGCCCAGTCTCTCAGTCTCCAGGATGTAGTATGGTGGTCACTCACTGCTTGTTCCTTCTTCCAGTCAATAAAAGCCGATATCTCGCCTTACGTCTCAGAGTGAGTTATTGATGGTGCATCAGTCATTTCTCTAACTTAGTCCTTGGCAGTACAGTAGAGCAGTGATCAAACACTTCAAATACAAATACACCAAACCCATTTGTTTAATCACTAACTGGTTTAATTCTCTAACAGGATTATGTCAGCTTGCTTTGCTTTCCAATTCAATCTCCCTGCTTCAAATTGTCAAATCTGCTTAATGTTTTAAATAAATCAGTGAAAATCTTCTTAATTTTCCCAGTTTCACTGAACGCATCCTGGCTGCATTCTTTCTTCCCAGGAACCTGTTCAGTGAAACACCATTGGGTTATGGTCAAGGTCTGTGAGTGCTCATCATTCTCCAAATGAACTATGATGAAATGGGTAAAAACACAAAATGCTGGCAGAACTCAGCAGGCCAGACAGCATCTACGGGAGGAGGTAGTGACGACATTTCGGGCCAAAACCCAAATGTCGTCACTACCTCCTCCCATAGATGCTGTCTGGCCTGCTGAGTTCTTCCAGCATTTTGTGTCCCAGCATCTGCAGATTCACTCATGTTGCCTATGATGAGATGGGTGCTGCAATTACAGCCAGTGTTTGTTTTGTATTGTGAACCCTTTGTGGAGAGGCCCAGCATTCAATCAGGCCTCAGTCTTATTCTTGTAAATTTCATTTGGATCTCCCTTCAACTTGGAATAAACTTAATTACACATTATTTTCATTCAGGTCCTGTAACAAAACATGAGTGCAATAAATCTAGCTCAGAGGCATGGCTCTCATGATGTACTGAAACCCTTACTGGGCATGAGTAATCCTTCTGTTCTGAGTATTCGTTCCCAGGGGAGGTAGAGGTAAAGAAAGAGCAAGAGAGAGAGAGAGAGAGAAGGAACAGGAGAGTTTGAGATAATGAACGAGTGACATCAAGAGATAGCGAGGCAAATCCTTTTAACATAATGGCTTGTTTTGATGAGCAGTTCATCTATTTTAGCAAATTCACAGAATAAATATCAAGCTTTTGTATTACCTGCCATAAATTGGCATTAGCCTATTTAAGTGTGCACAGCATGCATGGTACTTGTCAATATTTGTCACTAATTGTCAGTAGGGCACTTTTCTAGTGCAAACAGACACGTCTAGCTTTGGTCGTCTTAGTAACCACTAAGAATTTAGAGGTGGATTTTTTTCCCCTACATCAAAAGGAGGATAGTCAGCTGGAGGAGTATCATGTGCCTTGTTGGAGACTACTGTTCACCTACTTTATATGTGTTAAGGTTGGTAAAAATTGCTACAAGTCTTGATGTCACAGTACCTTCTTAGTGGCTGCCTCAAAAACCCTCAGAAAAAGGACGGTAAAGCTCTTTAAATAGGATGTGGGCATTTCTGCCTGGAAACAAGGTTTAAAATTGGCCCTGTACTTTTCCCAACTGGACCAACACCAATCACAGCCCTGGATGTACACTCCTCTGGGCAAACTGATAGAAACAACACTCATCATAGTTACTATGAAAAGGAGAGAGACACAGAGACAGGGAGTCTTTGTGAAAGGAGCAACAGGCAACCTGCTGGAGATACTCAGCAGGTTGAGCAGCGTCTGTGGGAGGAAAGGAACTGCCAGCACTTGGACCAAAGTTCTGCATCAGGACAGACGGATTGAAATGTTGCTGCAAGGTGAGATTCTAGTGGTGCAGGAACACCATTAGAAGATCTGGCAGGAGATAACTTGAACTTGTAGAGTCATACACTGAAGCCTCACAACCTCACAAAGATACATCAAGCTAATCTGAAGATACAATTATCAAAATGCCCCCACAAACTGCCACTCCATCCACTCTAACCATCATGCAGCATGACCTCTCCTATACTATATCCAACCATTCCCCCACCCCCCACAGCTTACCACCATTGAATTTGAACTTCCATCAATCCCTACATATGGTCAAGCCTTAAAATCACTAAAACATTTGTTATTCAGGCATAAACTTCAAGGAACGGCATGGTGTAAAATTGAAAAGGCTTTAAATACTGAATATTTATGGAAAGGGAAACAGGGTTATTATTTCTATTTGATGGCCTTCCACCATGAACCTAAGACAGTAACTGTGACGCAGCCTGACTCGCTGAGTATTCCAATATATTCTCTTTATATTTCACAATTCCAGCATCTGCAGAAATGTTACTTTGTTCTTCAAAGATATTTCTTTGCCAATATTGAAATGAATTATTTCTCAGTGTATAGAGCATGTAGGTGACACCACTGATGCCTTGGTGACCAGCAAATTCAGAGACATAGCAGAGGTCTGCTGCAGGCCGCTTGGAAAAGGCGTTGTGGTTGAAGAAATTCGCAGTGATCTTGATGTTGAGGGATCAGCATTCCAAAGACAGGAGTGTGATCCTCCTGAGGCATCTTGCGTAGCTCAGTGATGGCAGCCTTGGAAAACCTGAGTTGATGAATACATGAACTTCCCAGCTTCTGGCATCATTCTCAATCTCCACCACTCCCCTCCCCATCTACCTATCGACCTTCCTCACCTGCTAGTTCTTGCTCCATTCCTTCTCTGCATCTGTTGTACATTTGTTATCTCCCCTCTTTCTCTCTGCCCAGATGACGACTCTTGATATGAAATGTTGACAGTCCCATTTCCCTCCACAGATACTACTTGACCTGTTGAGTTCCTTTCAGCACCCTGTGTGTTGTTCCAAATTCTGGCATCTGCTGACTCTTGTGTCTTCTGTGAACATGTTGCTCGCCAGAGAGATTTTGGAATGTTCTAGAGTACGAGAAGATTACCCGCACCAGGCTTAATGCTTATGTTCACGTCTTTGCCATCAACCCCAAGATCATTGACCCACCTTGCGTGGCCATATTAATGCCTCCAGTAAATGAACTTCTTCCAGTAATGCCACCGCTGAGGCACCAATTGACTTCAGCAGTTAACTGGAGGTCTCCATTTGTTTCCGTACTCTCTGTGGACTCTGAATTAAAAAGACCATGATTAGCATGACAGGTGCTCAATGGCAGCAGAGTATCCCTTTCAGTAGCAAGAAAATCCACAATTGCCCTACTGAGACTGTTCACTGACAATTGCAGTGAGGAACTCCGAGCTCCCACTTATGCAACTATGGATATAAAAATTGTTATTACTCAGGCAATTGTGTCATCAGGTCTATGCCTGAAGCTGGGAAACATCGGGCAAGTTGGTGTGGAAGAGAGTTGGTGCAATCTCACAATTTCTATGACATCACCCAAAAATGATCTTATTTCCTGCAGAGTTGATTTTGGATCATACTTCCAATGCAAATATTACCCAATCCAGTTGACTGGAATCCAGAAATCTGGAGAAATAGACGGTCTGCTGGAATAGCTCAACAGATCACACAGCATCTCGAGGAGGAAAGTTGCTGTCAATGATTCATGTTGAAAGCCTAAACGAGACACCATATACTCAACAATTCCTTTCCTCCCAAAGGTACTGGCTCAACAGGTTCAGTTCCTGAACAATCCAATTCGTAGGCTCTTGATCTAACACTTGCATAATGAACTGGAAATTGGGCAGACTTTCTTACAGACATGTGATCCACACTATCTTTCTGTAATTTTCTCTGGCCATGCAGGAACGAATGATCCCATAACACTGATTTAACTAGAGCTCTGGCTAACTAGTAATTTAAGCTAAACACTATGCTTGATAAAATTAAAATGTCCCACTTGTTCAAATTGTAGTCCACAAGTCTTTACCCCATGTGTTTTACACAGATTTTTGTGTTATGCAACCCAGCTGCAGGCCATTCTACTAACTAGTCTCTGCTGTGCTAACTCACAATCTAATCCGAGCAGTGTTGCTCTCAAATTCCCTTTTCTTATTTGTTTATCTATCATTCTCATTGATGTTTTCACACCATCAACATCAACTGCTCCCAGTGGTAACAAGTTCCACATTCTAACTGTTCTCTCCATATTACCAAATTCTCTATTTCAATGTTTGTTGGCTGTCCTCTCAAGGAAGTCACAACTTTCATGATGATTCTCTTCATTTTTATTCTATCGAAACCTTTCATAGTTTTAAATATCCCTTTGGGAGATGTTACTTTTGCTGGATTTATTTGATGAAATATTGTGTAGCATTAAGGGACTGCATTTATAAGTGAGCTTGGATTTGCAAATTGAATTGTTTAGTGCAATGGGTTTTTTTTGCAATGTGCAATTCAGTTTCATGAAATTCAGTCATAATTTCATAAAATCTAATCCAATCTTCTTTCCAATCTAATGAGTCCATTATTAAAGGAGTCCAGCCAGATGATCGGCATGGTCTAGAAGGGCCAAGTTGGCCTGTTTCTGTGCTGTAATTGTATGGTTATATGGTTATATGTCTCATTCATATATTCAAAGATTCACAGTACATTTATTATCAAAGTACAGCATGTACACTGTCATTTATGCTGCTAGCTCACTGCAAGCTGTAGAGCCATTCTTCACTGAAGAGCCCCAGTCCACATTAATTGGCCTGATCAAACTGCTCAAAAGCAGCAAAAGATGCCACCCCCTTGCCCCAATATCTACTACTCACTTGCTTCCTGCCTGTTATGCCTCTAGCTTTTTGGGCAGCAGTGAAGGTCCTCCGTCTCGGGCAGTGTTCAGGGCTTCCTTCATCATGTCAGTAACTCCCTTGGTTTTCATTATCGTCAGTCATGGTGGAAACTCAGGAATACCATCACACTCAGATGTAGAAGGATTCTTCATTGCTATTTCTGTAACAATTTTGTTTTATCAGTCAGGGCTGTTAGGCCAGAGCTGAACCCTCAAACCCAGAGGACAAGTGGACCATTCTTAGTTTGTCCTCTACCCTTTGAGCTGTTTGGCATGAGTGATCCGACCAAGAGCCAAAGCAGAAAACTCTGACTCCAGCCAGCACAGCTCCAAATCACAGTAAGGTAGTGGTCCTCTTGAAGGTTCTCCAATATCTAGGCCATCCCAATCCTCCACATTCCAATCACAAACACAACCTTTGTCCCTCCGTACTGAACTTACACCCTACACCACAATTAACCCAACCCTATGGATCAAACATAAGCTCACTGGACATCTCATTTTTTTTAACATTCTTGCCTCTGCTTCATCCCTGAATTTCACAATTTCATATTACCAATATTCCAGTCTCAAATCCTGCTTATCCAGCAGTCAACGTCTTTTCTCTCCTCTGTTAACTTCAGATTTCATTCATTTCTCTCTCTCCCCTGTATAACCTCACCATCCTTGCTGAGGCACACAAATCTTTGACAGCATGGTCAGAAACTCTTGGGCCAGCCTGGAGAATCTAGGCTCAGAGGGCAGAATCGTAGGATGAAGTGTCAGCCCTATTGTAATGTGATGAGGAGAAAACGCTTTATGCCACAAGTTGTAAACTTCTGGAAATCTCTAAATGAGGATATTATGGATGGTCAGTTGTTCAAAGGTGAGACTGCATAGAAGTTTGGATATCTATGGGAATCAGGAGATGGATGAGCATTGACAGGAAAGCAAGTGTGAGGTAAAAATCACCCATGGTATTGAGCAAGATTGAGAGGCCAGTTTGCTATTTTGTCCATAATTAATATGCTCATGTTCTTCTGGTACCAGATCTCATATTCACTGAACAGATTTCTCATTTAATCACTGTTACTCAGTTGTTGCAATTTTTATACTATCCTCTTCTCTTTATTACAGAAAATGCAGGAAATTTTTAGATGAGTTAACTTATAAATATTTGTCATTAACAAGCAAAGAGTTAACAGTTTTCCTCCCAGCACGTTATTGCAAGTAATAAGTCACCAGGAAACTGTTGTACTATTGATTTTTAAACTTTGTTTTCCAGAATGTCAGATTTAATAATAATTGAACTGTGGTTTCATTGGAAGTCTCTTTCAGACATATAGCGACTGCAGAGGTTTCTGAAACAAAGTTAGCAATTGCTACATCTATTTCTGTTGTTTACTTTTGACTACTGCAAGTGAAGGAATTTGAGGATAGGGAATCTCACACACAAATAAAAAAAGTATTAAGGGTTTTAACTGGTTAAAGAGTTGATGTTTTCTCTGGCCGGGGTGTCTAGAACTGGTGGATCACAGTCTCAAATTAAGGGACTGGACATTCAGGACAGAACTGAAAAGAAATGTTGTTAACAAGAGGACGGTGGATTTTTGGGATTCACTTCCACTGGAGGCTCATGCCTGAATGCATTCAGTAGAAAAGGGAACAAATTTCAAGAGATGAGTATGGGAAAGTAGCTCAGAGGCTGAAGATCAATGATTGAATGGCAAAGCAGGCACAAGAGGCAAAATGGCCTATTACTGTTTCTAATTATTATTTTATCAATTAAATTATTTAGAATCTTAAGCAATGAAAAATACAGAGTGAGTTTACACCTGGTGATCTTCACACCCTTTGCAAGTTCCAAAGTAATGTACGGCCAATGAACTACTTTTAAAGAGTGATTATTACTCTAATTCAGGCAAACACTTGCATCTGTGTTAGTCGACAACCCTCAACATATGAGAACAATCCCTGTTTGATAGTTCTTACCGCTGGATAGCACTGATTTCCCAAAATGCCAACATGGAGAAGAGTAACATTGGAGAAGCTGCAGAGAATCAAATGAAGGCAACATAATGCCCAGAGTCAGTGATGGTGTCAGTATTCAAGTACAAGGTCAGGAGTTGGAGGACCCTGTAAAGCATCCCTGACCTATCAGTCATCCCCTGACAGCATGCACCTCTGCAATTTATCTTCATCTTCAAATGTCCTCTTTCTTCTCTTCATTTCAAATTCTGTGTCCTCACCATTTACTGAGCTATTCACACTTAATAGGTTTTACATTTTTTCACATAATTTAAAAGCTTTCTCTACTTGAATGTGGGTGCACTTGTATTGAGGGTAATGAATGGTGTAAGAATAATTAAAGTTTGATACTGCTGTGCTTGGTGTAGTGCAACTCTTTACCTGGCCCGGTGGGACACCATAACGTTTATAAACTTGGACAGAGAGGGAGAGAAATATCTTGAGTGGCTGAGCAGTGGCCATCCTTGGATATGGGAGAACTATTGTATAGGCAGTCCACACGTTACGGCAGGTTTCCGATCCTGAGAACTGTTCATAGCCCAAGCTGTTTGTAGGTCAAACACAAAGAGAAACAATAGGCAGGCTGAGGAAGGGAGGCCTCGTTGACTCCGTCAGAGAGAGCAAGTGAGTCTGCTCAGCACTTCCAGCTGATTGACTCAACCCAGCCTCTGGGAGTGGGGCAACGGGTGGAGAGAGAAGGCACTTGTCCCATTCCCACACATTCCATATCTTATCTGGCTTCCCCACAGCAGCTGGCAACTCTATCCTGTTCGCCTCCCAGATAGCTGTCCATAAGATGAACATTTGTAATCTGGGGTAGAAGGAAGGAGAACTCCCCGGCCCACCATCGTGATAGGATTATTTTTAAGATACCATTGTTCTGATTTTGTCACTTTGAGAACTGCTAACTAGTGAACATGCCATAGAGGTTCAGAAAGATCTATACCTATGTTTCATTAATTATACTGAATATTTGATAAGGTGAGACATGAAGAGCTTATACAACTCATTCTGCATTTTGACATTGATGGGAAAAATATCAGAATCATTCAAAATTTGTATTGGGAACAAAGAGCTGGAATATGAGTTGAAAATGAGAGAAGTGATTAAGAGTGGAGTCAGACAGGGTTGTGTTCTCTCACCCAACCTTTTCAACGTTTATTAACACTAATACACAGAAATTAACAGTATTCCAGGCATGATAGTTGTGGATACAACTATACACAGTGCCGATAGCTACTTCTAAAGAGAAGCTCCAAGAAATACTAGATAAAGTGGCTGAAGAAAGTGCAAAGAGAGGATTGACTATTGACTGCAAGCTGACCAAATGTATGGTTGTTATGGAACTACAGAAATATAACTGAAAATGACAACAAAACAATTAAACAAACATGCAAGTTCAATTACTTAGGGAGCACAATAATGTCTGATGCTGAAACTAGAAGGATTGGGATTGCTAAATGCACATTTGAGTGTTTGAGCAAGATACTAAAGAGTAACATAATTTCTATGGGGACAAAACTCACTGTTGCAGTGCTACCTTCATTCCACACAGAAGCAAATATTGGACAATATCAAAGCAAAATGAGGGAAGAATTGAAGCTGCAGAAATATGTTTTTTGAGAAGAATGATGAAAGTATCATGGAAGGACAGAGTAACAAATGAGGAACTCTTACGAAAAGCCAGAATAAGGATAGAACTGATACCATCAATCAGGAAACAGCAGCTGGAATTTCTGGAAGATGGAATGAGGAACAAGAAGCTCAAACATCTTGCAGTGATAAGAAAAACTAATGGAAGAAAAAGTTGCAATCGACAGCACATGACATTCATGAGTTACATCAAGGGATGGACGGGCAAAAGTTTTGATGAGCTTATTAGAACTTCGCAGATTAAAGGCAGGGGAGTGGAGCTGAGGGGAAAAAGGGATCAGCCATGATGGAATGGTGAAACAGGTCAAATGGCCTAATTCTGCTCCTATGTCTTATATGGCACAGCACATAATGATAATGACGATAACCAGACTGTAGGTGCATTTGGAGTATTGTTTGCAGAAATGGTCAGCCATAATAAGGAGGATGTAGTTGCACTGGAGAGTGTAGAGAGGAGGCTCACCAGACTGGAAGAATTGGATCAGCCCATGATTGAATAGTGAATCAGACGATGGGCCAAATGGCCCACTTTTGCTCTTATATCTTATGGCCTAATGTTGGGAGGAGAATCTGGATAGGCTGGGCATGTTGTCCCTGAAGCAAAGAAGGCTAAGGGATGATCCGATAGAAGTATATAAGACTGTAGTGGTTTCAAAAACAAGAGTGCATAGGATTAAGGTTAAGGGGAAAAATCTTATAGGGGATCTGAGGGGTAAGCTTTTGCTGCCAGAGACGGTGAAATCAACTATAATAATTACATTCAAGAACAATACACACAAAAATCTAGAGGAACTCAGCCGGTCAGTCGGCATCTACAGAGAGAAATGAACAGTTGACATTTCAAGCCAACATCCATTGTAAGTCAGAAGAGGAAGGTGAGGGAAGGGAAAGGATTACAAGCTGCAAGGTGATAGGTGAGACCAGGTGAGGGAGATGGGTGGGTGGGGGAGGTGGATGGAAAGGAATAATGTGAGAATCTGGGAGTGATAGGGATAAGAGGAAAAAGACTGAAGGAGGAATATGATAGGAGAAGACAGTAGTCCTTGCAATAAAAGGAAGAGGTGGGGAACCATAGAGAGGTGAAGTACAGGTCATGAGGGCAGGAAAGGAGAAGAGAAGGAATGTTGGAGGCACAAGAATGAGAGAAACAAAGGAGGGGAGAGAGAAAAATGGAAAACAAGGATGAGTGGTTACTGCAAGTTAGAGACATCGATGTTGATGCCATCAGATTGGAGATTACCAAGATGGAATATGAAGTGCTGCTCCTCCAACCTTTGGGGTTAGTATAGAGGAGCAAAAATGTTGGCAAGGACATGATGGGCTGAACAGCCTGTTATTGTGTTCTGCTATGACTAGGGTATCTTCTTTTAAAATTAACTTTGGACTTCCAACTTGTATCATTTGTGATAAGTGAAGCTTGATACTGCTGCCAGTGGTTGAACAGGCCCATGTGGTATAAAGTGGTCGTGGGTGAACAGACAGAACCAAGGAGTGACCAAAGGCTCACCACACATTGTGTGTAAACTTAAAAGATGAACATTTAACTCATATCACAAAAGTTATCTCCTCTATAGTTGAGAATTATATTGCCCGAATAACCACATTAATAATAGACAACCATATTTTCCAAATTTAGCAACATGACATTTGGTCTAACCACTGTTTATAAGTGCAATCATGACATTTACTATTCATGACCATTCTTGTGATTTCTGGTTACACACTGGCTTTCCTCCCAGAATAATTTTTTTTTATGACATGCAGTTCAGCAATTTACTTCCATCTGGTCTTCTTCAAATAAAGAAGATTCTGAACTCCAGAACGTTGGGTTTTTTAAACAAAATATTTCTGTAGAGCAAAGAAATTTATATAAAGAAATCAAGGACCTTTTACATATTTACAGTGAATGCATTCAATAGTCTTACTTTTGTTATGAAAATGCAAACAGTTCTGCCGTATATCACATTGTGCAAAGAGCAGGTATAGTGGGGACAGTATTACACAGTAGACTTCCCTTATATACCCCGTCCATGGATGACTCCTTGTACGAGTGCATCCAGTAGCATGCATTCCTGGGAGTGTGCTGCTTAGCAACACTTGGCAATAGACAGACCTCTCTTGCAGAAGACCAATGGGTTCCTTAGGCAGGCAACAGGGTTGCTTCATATTTCCAGCAGCCACAATACAAATTTGGGAACAGCCCACAGAGCAATTGTAATTAAATTGTTGAGAATGACCATGGACAGGCATCAACATACCCCTCTGAACATGTTCAGTGACAAAGGACATCCTGGCAGGAGATGAACAACAGCCTCTTCCCCACCACAGCCTGAAAAGCATCTTAGGGTGGCGCTAACATCCCGAGCATGTCAGTGTCAGGAAATGTGGATGGAGGCTTCACCCAAATGCAGAGCAGCAGAAACAATTTAGATAGTGATAATTTTAATAAAAAACTGCAACAAAACAAGACATGAGGAGGCCACAAAACAAGAGAGAACAGATAACTAACTCAACAAGGCGACAGAAGGCTAGGAGCACGTGGTTGAACTGAGAGATCAGGGGTTGTGGATGAGAGTTGGGTTTAAATGGGCTGCAGGTGATGAGCTGGAAATGAGTGGCAGGTGACTCCTGTTAGCTGAGCTGAGGCTGGGAGGAGCCCCACTCCCCACCACAGCTGGCTCCCTACAGCCCAGGATAATCTGGATGGGGCTGTTAAAATTCCTCGAGGAGTAATGTATCGAAGATATAACTGGATGGCACCCAAGATCTCTCCTTCAGGACATCCCTTCCCACTCGATCAGGTACTGCACCACGATGATGTGATTCCATCAACCAGCAAATCATATACCCTGGACTACCTTCACCATCTTAAGTTCCAAAGCTGGAGGCTTAAGTGAGTTGTGTGGTCCATGAGGCTTGAGGGAGGGTAAGTAGAAGGTAGATGTGATCCTGAGGGATAGTGCTAGCTGGAGATGATATGTGACTGGATTGATGTAATGGGTGATCTTGAAGGGTCCAATGAACCTGGGCAAGAGATTGTAGGAGTCAGTGTGCAGGGGAAGGCCTCAGGTGGATAGTCAGACACAGGCCCCAGGCCAAAGTAGTCTGGCTGGGCACTGATGGTAGTTAGCCTGGCAGTAATAGGAATAGTTGGTAGCTAGGAAGGCTCTCTGAGCCCTCTTCCAAGGGTCCTGGCAGTTGGGACCTCCTCCATGGAAAACAACAAGGCTTGCTGGCATGAAGGCTGACACATTCATGGCAGATGAGGTGTGTAGATTGTGGGACATCTCAACCCAAAGCATATGCAATTCTATGTGGAAGGGTTCAGAAATTGCCCCACTTTCTGACTGACTGTTGGTCTGCAGATGATAGATACTAGAGGACAAACTTGTCCTCCATTTGTCAGCCAGTAGAGCGCAAAAGGCTTGAAGAAGACTGCCATATCCAGCAGGCAACGTTCAGAGCAAGCAGCAGAGTAATAGGGCTTTGGCTCAAGACTTAGGCGATAATGGGACGAAGCGAGGTAGGTTTGACTGTGTTATTTGCAGAAAGGAGGTATGTGTGTGAGGACAGTTTTCTGTGCCCGGTGTCAGATGTGGGAGGTCCTGGGGTCTCCCAGCCTCCTGGACGGCCATATCTGCACCCGGTGTGTCGAGCTGCAGCTCCTAAGGGACCACGTTAGGGAACTGAAGATGCAGCTCAATGACCTTTTCCTGGTCAGGGAGAGTGAGGAGGTGATAGAAAGGAGTTGTAGGCAGGTGGTCACATTGGGGCCATGGGAGTCAGACAAGTGGGTCACAGTCAGGAAGGGAAAGGGGAAGAGTTGGGTACTAGAGAGTACCCCTGTGGCTGTACCCTTTAAAAATAAGTACTCCTGTAGGGGCCGTGCCTCTGGCACAGAGTCTGGCCCTGTGGCTCAGAAGGGTAGGGAAGGGAAGAGGAAGACAATAGTGATAGGGGACTCTATAGTTAGGGGGTCAGACAGGTGATTCTGTGGACGCAGGAAAGAGACTCAGATGGTAGTTTGCCTCCCAGGTGCCAGGGTCCAGGATGTTTCAGATCGTGTCCAAGATATCCTGCAGTGGGAGGGAGATCAGCTAGAGGTTGTGGTACATATTGGTACCAATGACATACGTAGGAAAAGGGAAGAGGTCCTGACAAAAGACTACAGGGAGTTAGGAAGGCAGTTGAAAAGGAGGATCACAAAGGTAGTAATCTTGTGACTACTGCCTGTGCCATGTGACAGTGAGAATAGAAATGGAATGAGGTGGAGGATGAATGCGTGGCTGAGGGATTGGAGCAGGGGGCAGGGATTCAGATTTCTGGATCTTTGGGACCATACCTGGGGCAGGTGTGACCTGTACAAAAAGGACGGGTTGCATTTTAATCCCAGAGGGATCAATATCCTGACAGGGAGGTTTGCTAATGCTACTGGGGAGAGTTTAAACTAGAATTGTTGTGGGGTGGGAACCGAACTGAAGAGACTGGAGAAGAGGAGTTTGGTTCACAAATAGAGAAAGCTTGAAGACAGTGTGACAGGGAGGATAGGCAGGTGATAGAGAAGGGACATGCTCACACCGAAGGTTTGAGATGGGTCTATTTCAACGCAAGGAGTGTTGTGAACAAAGCGGATGAGCTTAGTGCATGGATCAGTACTTGGAGATATGATGTAGTGGCCATTAAAGAAACTTGGATGGCTCAGGGACAGGAATGGTTACTTCAAGTGCCAGGTTTTAGATGTTTCAGAAAGGACAGGGAGGGAGGCAAAAGAGGTGGGGGCGTGGCACTGTTGATCAGAGATAGTGTCACAGCTGCAAAAAAGGTGGACGCCATGGAGGGATTGTCTACGGACTCTCTGTGGGTGGAGGTTAGGAACAGGAAGGGGTCAATAACTTTATTGGGTGTTTTTTATAGGCTGCCCAATAGTAACATGGATATCGAGGAGCAGGTAGGGAAACAGATCCTGGAAAGGTTTAATAATAACAGAGTTGTCGTGATGGGAGATTGTAATTTCCCAAAATATCGACTGGCATCTCCCTAGAGCAAGTGGTTTGGATGGGGTGGAGTTTGTTAGGTGTGTTCAGGAAGGTTTATATGTAGATACACAATATGTAGATAAGTCTACAAGAGGAGTGACTGGACTTGATTTGGTATTGGAAATTGAACCTGGTCAGGTGTGAGATCTCTCAGTGGGAGAGCACTTTGGAGATAGTGATCATAATTCTATCTCCTTTAAAATAGCATTGGAGAGAGATAGGAACAGACAATTTAGAAAAGCGTTTAATTGGAGTAAGGGGAATTATGAGGCTATCAGGCAGGAAATTGGAAGCTTAAAATGGAAACAGATGTTCTCATGGAAAAGTACAGAAGAAACGTGGCAAATGTTCAGGAGATATTTGTGTGGAGTTCTGCATAGCTATGTTCCAATGAGACAGGGAAGTTATGGTCGGGTACAGGAACCGTGGTGTACAAAGACTGTAATAAATCTAGTCAAGAAGAAAAGAAAAGCTTACAAAAGATTCAGAGAGCTAGGTAATGCTAGAGATCTAGAAGAGGCTAATAGAAAGGAGCTTAAGAAGGAAATTAGGAGAGCCAGAAGGGACCATGAGAAGGCCTTGGCAGGCAGGATTAAGAAAAACCCCAAGGCATTCCACAAGTATGCCTGAAAGAATAGGACCTTTCAAATGTGACAGTGGAAAAGTGTGTATATAACCGGAGGAAATAACAGAGGTACTTAATGAATAATTTGCTTCAGTATTCACTATGGAAGAGGATCTTGGTGATTGTAGTGATGACTTGTAGCGGACTGAAAAGCTTGAGCATGTAGGTATTAAGAAAGAGGATGTGCTGGCGCTTTTGGAAAGCATCAAGTTGGATAAGTCGCCAGGACCAGATGAGATGTACCCCAGGCTACTGTGGGAGGCGAGGGAGGAGATTGCTGAGCCTCTGGCGATGATCTTTGCATCATCAATAGGGACGGGAGAGGTTCCAGAGGATTGGAGGGTTGTGAATGTTGCTTCTTTATTCAAGAAAGGGAGTAGAGATAGCTTAGGAAATTATAGACAAGTGAGTCTTACCTCAGTGGTTGGTAAATTGATGGAGAAGATCCTGAGAGGCAGGATTTATGAACATTTAGAGAGGTATAATATGATTGGGAATAGTCAGCATGGCTTTGTCAAGGACAGGTTGTGCTTTAACAGCCTGATTGAATTTTTTGAGGATGTGACTGAACACATTGATGAAGGAAGAGCAGTAGATGTAGTGTATATGGATTTCAGCAAGGCATTTGATAAGGTACCCCATGCAAGGCTTATTGAGAAAGTAAGGAGGCATGGAATCCAAGGGGACATTGCTTTGTGGATCCAGAACTGGCTTGCCAACAGAAGGCGAAGAGTGGTTGTAGATGGGTCATATTCTGCATGGATGTCGGTTATCAGTGGAGTGCCTCAGGGATCTGTTCTGGGACCCTTACTCTTCGTGATTTTTATAAATGACCTGGTTGAGGAAGTGGAGGGATGGGTTAGTAAGTTGGCTGATGACACAAGGGTTGGAGGTGTTGTGGATAGTGTGGAGGGCTGTCAGAGGTTACAGAGGGACATTGATAGGATGCAAAACTGGGCTGAAAAGTGGCAGATGTTCAACCCAGATAAGTGTGAAGTGTGAAGATCAAATATGATGGCAGAATATAGTATTAATGGTAAGACTCTTGGCAGTATGGAGGATCAGAGGGATCTTGGAGTCTGAGTCCATAGGACGCTCAAAGCAGCTGCACAGGTTGACTCTGTGTTTAAGGTGCATTGGCCTTCATCAACCGTGAGATTGAGTTTAAGAGCCGAGAGGTAATGTTGTAGCTATATAGGACCCTGGTCAGAACCCACTTGGAGTACTGTGCTCAGTTCTGGTCGCCTCACTACAGGAAGGATGTGGAAGTCATAGAAAGGGTGCAGAGGAGATTTACAAGGATGTTGCCTGGATTGGGGATCATGCCTTATGAGAATAGGTTGAGTGAACTCGGCCTTTTCTCCTTGGAGCGACAGAGAATGAGACGTCACCTGATAGAGGTGTATAAAATGATGAGAGGCATTGATTGTGTGGATAGTCAGAGGCTTTTTCCCAGGGCTGAAATGGTTGCCACAAGAGGACTCAGGTTATATTGGGCCGTTTACCGTTCCAAACATAGCATCGTAGTAAGGAGTCCAGTTTTTGCCAATATCCTGCTGGAGGTGCAAGTGGGATCATTGAGCTGACTCTTTAGTGCTTTTGAGGTGCCTTCTGTTTGTTTCTAAAAGCTTCCCAATCCTCTATCTTCTCTCTATATTTTTTCTATATTATATGCCCTCTCTTTTGCTTTTATGCTGTCTTTGATTTCTCTTGTCAGACATGGTTTCCTCATCCTTCCTTTAGAATATTTCTTTTCCTTTGTGACGTATTTATCCTGCACCTTCTAAATTGCTCCCAGGAACTCCAGCCATTACCCCTGCTAGTGTCCTTTTCCAATCAAGTTTGGCCAGCTCCTCCCTCATGCCTCTATAATGCCCTTAATTCCATGATAATACAGATACATCTGATTTTAGCTTCTCCCTCTCAAATTATAAGGCTATTGTGATAGATATTTACTTTTTGGTCCTTGGTTGTTTGCAAACCTTGTTTTCTAAACACTTGTATTTAGAACCTTGTTTACTAAATACTGCTTGTAAGATCAAAAACAACTGCAAGTAAACTTCCAATTAACAGTGTGTTTAACTTCTGTTCGTAAATGGGATTCACTCTTTCGTTCTTAATCTTTTTATTCTGGCTTCTTCCCCCTTCTTCTCAGTTATGAAGGAAGTTCTTGGCCCAAAATGTTAACTGTTTATTCTTCTCCAGAAGTGCTGACTGACCTGCTGAGTTCTTCCAGTGTTTCATGTATGTTGCTTCAGCTCTTAAAATGTAAATGTAAAGCTGTAATCAGTTTGAAGTTAAGAAAGCACTCTCTATTGGACAGCTTTGCAATCAAGCTCTGTGTTTAGAAGACATTCTGTCTGTGGCAAGTTGATTCTAGTCACTGCACCTGATTTATTATTGCTCAAGGCGTATGTAAGACAATGGGTTGGCAAAAGACAGGTTGAGAAGGATATTGCTGATAATGCTAAGGTTGACTCTAAGGGATTTTTTCAGTACTTTAGTAAAAGAAAAGTCAAGAAGGAAGTGTATTAAGAATAATAGTGGTGTTAAATTATGCAGACAAGGACAGAGCAGAAACACTTAACTTACATGTTGCTAACATATTCACCTGCAAAGACGTTAGCAATATGCCAGTAAGTGTAAAGAAAACTAAATGTTGTTTTAAGTGACATAGAGATCTTAGAATGTGAGTTTCTGCTTCAGCTGAAAAGGCTGAAAGTTAATAAATCTCTAGGGCCAGACAACATATATCCAAGAGTATATAAAGTCTATGATTATTATATATACAAACATGCATTTTTCAACAGTCATTGAAGACTGAATGTCCCAATATATAAGAAGGATGACCACACTGACATTCGTAACCATTGACCAGTAAACTTAATGTGTATTGCAGGCAACAATAATGGAAACAATAATAAAAAATTAGATGGAAAAGCAGCTGAGAAGAGCGGGCATGTTAGCAAAAAGCCAGCATAATTTCAGAAAGGCAAAATCATGTTTTACTAATATGCTGGAGTTCTATGAAGAGGCAACTAAGATTTATAACAATAGAGCAGCTGACTTGGTCTTTCAGAGGCTTTTGACAATATGTCCCATAAGAGGTTAATAATCAAATTACAGGAGGTAGGGATTCAAGGTAAGGTGTGCAAATGGGTGCAGAATTTGCTCAAAAACAGAAAACGAGTTATGGTGAGAGGATCATTTCACACCTTAAAGATGTTAAAAGTGGGGTTCTGCAAGGATTGGTTTTGGGGCCATGTTGACCTTACATTAATGATTTGGATAAGCACATAACAAATAAACTAGTAAAGTTTGCCAAAGACACAAAATTAGAAGGACGGCTGCTAACATTCAGGCATCAGAATCTATAAAGTTAGATCTAAACAAAATCCTGGTGTTGGCAGATAAATGACAGGTGAAATTTAATGTAAGTAAATATATAATATTACATATAGGCAGTAGAAATAATAGATATAAATTTACAGTGGGGGCTCTTGAGTTATAAAGTGCACTGCATGAGAAGGATTTGGGTATCCTGGTAGACTCATCACTATCAACATCTAGACAATGCACAGAAGTGACCAGGAAGGCTAATAAAACGTTGGGCTATATAATGCGCTCAGTACAGTTCCAGTCAAGAGACTGTCTCCTTAAGCTGAACAATGCAGTTGTGAGGCTACACCTTGAATACCGAGTACAATTTTGGTCTCCATATTTGTGAGGAATGTGAGGACATTGGTGAGGGTCCAGAGAAAGGTGACTAGACTCATTCCAGGTCTGTAGGGTGTGATCTATGAAGAAAGATTGGAATAATTAATCTCCTTAGCCTAAGCAGTTGTAGAATGACACGGGGCCACTGGTGAAGGGGAGATTTCAGACTAACATCGGGAAGTATTTTTTTTACACAGTGGGTTGTGAACATGTGGAACAAACTTCCTAGTTGTGTAGCTGAGAGTAGTACTTTAGAGCCTTTCAAATCTAAACACGATAGTTATTTCAACTCACTATATGAATAGGATTTTGGCAATCTTTGTTGGGCCAAAAAGCCTGTACTTGTCAAAAACTTTCTAATGTTCTAACTTCAGTTGTTTCAAACAGACAAGCTGACTCTTAAACAAGAGAAAATCTGCAGATGCTGGAAATCCAAGCAAAACTCACAAAATGCTGAAGGAACTCAGCAGGCCAGACAACATCTAGGGAAAAAAATACAGTTGACATTTCAGGCCAAAGCCCTTCAGCAGGACTAGAGAAAAAAAGCTGAGGAATAGATTTGAAAGATGGGGGGAGGAGAGAGAGAGAAACATCCAGGCGATAGGTGAAACTTGGAAGGGCAGGAATGAAGCAAAGAGCTAGGAAGTTGATTGGTGAAAGAGACAGATGGCCATGAAAGAAAGAAGAAAAGAGGGGTGGGAAGAGGATCACCAGAGGGAGGTGATGGGCAGGCAAGGAGATAACATGAGAGAGAATCTCTGAGGAAATATCATATGTGTGTGAAGTCACCCAAGTGGGAGAAAAAGGTATAAATGTAAAGATCAATTCAGGCTTATTGGAAATGGGGTAAGGAAGAAATATGGAAGAAATCAGGGTGAACTAGAATCCATTCCTCCAGCTGCTGGTATCAGACTTTTATGCAGACATCTCATAAATGAAGATGAAGTCTAGATCTCCCAGCTTACCTTCTCGCTTGGTTACCTTCTCTACACTTTCTATGTTACTGCAAAACTCTACACTGCATTCTGTTTCTCTTTATCACCTCAGTGTATTTATGTTTGATATGCAAACAGAAGCTTTTCATTGCATTGCACTACACGTGACAATAATAAAAGCCACGATCAATACCAATAAAGAAATCTGAAATCAAATGTCATACAGAGTCCAGCTCTTTAGAGACAACGGCGCCGGTTAGTGACGGGAGTGTAAAGACAGAACTGGTTGCTTTCTGCATTCTAGTGAAAATTCACACTGCAAATGTCATCTTCTGAAGCTGATGCAGTGTCTGAATTTTTAAGCTCTGAATGATGTCTAGTGTTGGAGTTCAGAATTCTGCAGCTGCTTTCAATGGCCAATTGGCTCCCGTGTCAATTATCACCGTAACAGTCAGCTCCATCTGTTTGTAGAAAGAAAATCATGCGTAACACCTGGAACAGGTTTAATAAAAGAGCTTTAAAAAAGTGCTTCATGCAGGATATTAAAGGTGTTTGGTTAGCTTTATCAAATTTCAGACAGCTGCACATGTTTGACTGCTAGAATAATATAACAGAGCGGCTGGTTGATCAGTGGACCAGCAAATAAAGAACTATTTCCCTGAAGGAAAGGGGAATAAATTCAAAGTAACAGTCATGCTGTGTTGTCTTTGAACAATGTTGATTGGCATCTAATGCAGGCCGATGTCTCCCCTTTGCAACAGGAACCAGGAAGAAGATGATTCACATGTTTCTTTAATTAATAACAGAATGAGAAAGTTTCAAGGTTTTATAAGCGCACGTATCAGTTTAGCCCTCGAACAAAAAAGAAGGCTATGAAGGGAGGGGACATACTCTTCTAAGTCCCAGCCAGTGTATGAAGATCGTTTTCAGATCTAGTATTGATACTTCATTGTGTAGCGATCTCTCAAGATTCAGAGTCAGGTTGGACAAAAAAGATGCGTACATTCGAATGCTGTTTGTAGACTTCAGTTCAGCATTCAACACAATCATTCCTCAGAAACTGATTGGAAAGCTGAGCCTACTGGGCCTGAACACCTCCTTCTGCAACTGGATCCTAGACTTCCTGACTGGGAGACCTCAGTCAGTCCGAATCAGGAGCAGCATCTCCAACACCATCGCACTGAGCACGGGGGCCCCCCCTGGGGTTGTGTGCTCAGTCCACTGCTGTTCACTCTGCTGACCCACTACTGTGCTGCAACACACAGCTCGAACCACATCATCAAGTTCGCCGATGACACAACCACGGTGGGTCTCATCAGCAAGAACGACGAGTCAGCTTACAGAGAGGAGGTGCAGCGGCTAACGGACTGGTGCTGAGCCAACAACCTGTCTCTGAATGTGAACAAAACAAAAAAGAGATGGTTGTTGACTTCAGGAGGGCACGGAGCGACCACTCCCCACTGAACATCGACGGCTCCTCAGTAGAGATCATTAAGAGCACCAGATTTTTTGGTGTTCACCTGGCAGAGAATCTCACCTGGTCCCTCAACACCAGCTTCATTGCAAAGAAAGCCCAACTACTTTCTGTGAAGGCTGAAGGAAGTCCATCTCCCACCCCCCACCCTCATCACATTCTACAGGGGTTGTATTGAGAGCATCCTGAGCAGCTGCATCACTGCCTGGTTTGGAAATTGCACCAACTTGGATCACAAGACCCTGCAGCGGATAGTGAGGTCAGCTGAGAAGATCATCAGGGTCCCTCTTTCCGCCGTTATGGACATTTACACTACACACTGCATCCGCAAAGCAAACAGCATTATGAAGGACCCCACGTACCCCTCATACAAACTCTTCTCCCTCCTGCCATCTGGGTAAAGGCACCGAAGCATTTGGGCTCTCACGACCAAACTATGTAACAGTTTCTTCTCCCAAGCTATCAGACTCCTCAATACTCAGAGCCTGGACTGACACCAACTTACTGCCCTATTGTCTTGTTTATTATTTATTGTAATGCCTGCAATGTCTTGTGCACTTTATGCAGTCCTGGGTAGGTCTGTAGTCTAGTGTAGTTTTTTTCTGTGTTTTTTTTTACATATTTCAGTCTAGTTTTTGTACTGTGTCATGTAACACCATGGTCCTGAAAAACATCTTGTTTTTATTGTGTACTGTACCAGCAGTTATGGTCGAAATGACAATAAAAAGTGACAAAATGATAAGTGAAGTGGAAGTTTATTATCACCAGCATAGGCATGAAGTTTGTTGTTTTGTGGCATCAGTACAATACTTAAAAATATACTATACGTTACAATAAGAATTTAAAGTGGACCATTCAGAAGAGAATGGTGGCAAAGGAGAAGAAGCTGCTCCGAAAATGTTGAGTGCTCATCTGCAGGCTCCTTGCTGGTGAGAAGTAATGAGAAGAGGGCAGTTTCCTGGATGGTGACGGTCCTTAATGATGGATGCCGCCTTATTGAGGCATCACCTTTTGAAGATGTCCTCAGCGGTGGGGAGGCTAGTGCTAGCTAGCTGACCTCTGCAGCTCTTTTTGATCCTGTGCATTGGAACTCCTCACCAGGTAGTGATGCAATCAGTCAGAATGCTTTCCATTGTACACCTGTAAAAATATGAAAGAGTCTTTGATGACACAGCAAATCTCCTCAAACTCATAATGATGTATAACCACTGGTATGCCTTCTTCATGAAACACATGAAACAGTGAAACACATCATGTTTATATATTTATTTGTTGCAGTATTTGGCCTAAGAATTATTTTGCATAACACATTATATACATGTACTATCAGAAAAAGTCTTTACTTTGTGCTTTTCATAATGCTTCTAGGATGCATATAAGCAGAAGCACTCACTCTCTGCTGCATTTGCATTCAGTGACGCATGGTGCAAATAAGTTATACAGCAAATCTGAGGTCTGCTTTAGCGTAATTTTGAGGGAACCTGCCAATTAAGTGCTGTGTCATACAATTTCCCTCAGGTGATGTTCTTCAAGGACTCATCCCTAAGGTGGTTCTCCTTTGGGGCACATGTCAGATGCCAACCTGCTGATAACCAAGATCCTCCTAAACACTTGGTCACCTATCTTGTACCAGATATCCATCTCCACCAGCTTCACCCCATAGGTGTCCCATGAATTCATCATTATGTCCTTCTCTGCAGTCTTTTTCCGCCATTCCAAGTAGGGTTTCAGCCTTCATTCCTCCCTCTATCTCCTAGGCATCTTTCTAATACAATCATCTTCCTGTATTCCAAGACCTTAGGCTTCCCTGTATTTCCATTCTCTCTGCAATGGAGATGGAGCAAGAGAAAGAGCTTTGAACAAGACTGTTGCTGGTGCCATGTTGTCCTTGTTCATTCTGTTATGATCCCAGCCCCCTCCTTTGTGAGAATCGCAAGAGCACCCGTTGAGGGGGGGGGGGGGGGGTCAGTAGACCCAGGAAGTGAGAGAGAGAGAGAAACGTGCCAAATTGCACGTCCCACCCGGGATACAGAATAAGACGACAGCGACTATTGTCTCATGGAGACCACGTGAAAAGCCCTTGGGCAAGGTGGGCTGGTTGAGAGAGAGATTGCATCATCCCAACCTGATTGACACCTGCGACCCTGTGAGGAAGTATAAAGGAGAGTCTCAGTTGGACAGCCCCCTCAGACGCACCAGAAGACACGAGAGAGTGATCCCGCAGCAGCGGGAAGCCATTCTGAAGGAAGCCACGTGCATTAGATTCCGGGATTGGAATTTGTGGCTGGGATCACAGAAAACCGCTTTTAACTAACATCGGGGAGAGGAAACCAACGCTCCCCCGATTTCACGAAAGATTCATCAAGACTCGGCAAGTTCTTTCTCTTCTCCCCCAATCTCTCTCTCTCTCGGTCGCCCCACGTGAAACCCAGCGATTTTCAAAGGGCTGAGGCCTGCAGACTTTCTGAGTGACTTTTATATTTCCAACGGACAATCTATTAACCCCTAGACACCAGCAGAGCTCACTTCTTAATGATGATTATTACTATACCCGCGCTTTAGATTGAGTGTTGACGATGTGCACTATCTGAATGTATGTATTAACCCTACTTTTGTGTCCCTTTATAAATAAAACGTTTGAAAATAGTGACATCAGACTCCAACGGACCTCTCTATCTTTGCTGGTAAGTTCTCCAGTTACGGGATTCATAACAATTTGTACATGGACTTCAAGACAAGTTTATTATCAAATGGACAGATGCAATGATAAACTTATTGTAGATCAGACCCAGGAAGGAATGTACATCCAGATACAAAATATCCTGACCCTCAGTGTATCACTAATTATCCAGCCACTTCATTTGAGGGACAGCCTCTCAACTTCTGCTTCAGGTAATTATGAAGTAAAGTAGGTCTCATTCTGCTACCACTTCTGTCCTAATAATGTAATTTCTGTCATTTGTAATCCTAGGAAGATCGTGACAATTCAGACATTAAAACTTGCACTCCCACCACATACCGCATGCCTGGGTTCAGCATGAAACACAACTCTCACAAGGAATTTCAATTAGAAGCAATAATACTGAGTGTGCTGCAACTTTAAATTAAACACAAGCATTGCTGGATTTATGGAAACTGACTTGGTCTGAAACAACATTGTCACTGGCCCTCAAGCAAGTTCAAGAAGGAACAAGCACAGAGTAACCACAGCCTAGAGTAGCTATATGGACCTAAAGAAAACACTTCAGAAACTAACCCCCCTTCTATTAAAGGTTTCCTTTTAAGACCACTGGTGAAAAATGTACAAAAGTATTAACAAAACCTTTCTAATTTTGCAGTGTGTTTGAGAAATAGATATTAAGTCCATTTTAACTAAAAAAATTGTTTGTCTAAATATAATATTTGCTGACAAGGTGATTTGTGGATCAGCTCCTTCTTGGTAGAGGAATTGGCTTCACAAAATTTGTTATGTTTTTGCCTTCATTTTTCACCGTAAAAGAGCTGTTGCGTCAGGGTCCAAATTTTGTTTCCAGCTATGTATCTGTACTTAATTTTAGTCGGATGGCCTCCTGAAGACAGTAACCAGATTGAAGTGTGTGAAATGCTGACACGGCTCTTAAAGACCACATAAAAAACAGTGAAACATAAAATATTTGAAAACCCAAAAATTCGCCAATGCTTGAAACCTGAAATAAAAACTGTCATGCTGCACTTAGAAGGCCATGCAGCACCCGTAAAAAGAGAAACAGAGCCTGTGCTTCAGGATGAAAATCTTTGTTATTTCAGTGTTTGCATTCACGGGGTTAGTGCTACTTGTGAAATGTAATGTCCAGTCATTACAAACTCAGGTTAAACGTTGATGTGCATTTTGTCATGTACCGTTCAGATATATCTTCTAATATACAGTAAAAAAAACTACAACAAGTTTAGAGTGGATCAAATTATAGGCACATTTTATTATTTACTTGCAAAGGAAGCTACCTCCAACACATTATCATTGGAGAATAGCTTCAATTTTATAGCACAAACAAACCACTTTTGTATGTTTTACAAAGAACAGTGAGAGGCATTGATCATGTGGATAGTCAGAGGCTTTTTCCTAGGGCTGAAATGGTCGCCACAAGAGGACACAGGTTTAAGGTGCTGGGGAGTAGGTACAGAGGAGATGTCAGGGGTAAGTTTTTTTACTCAGAGAGTGGTGAATGCATGGAATGGGCTGCCAGCAATGGTGGTGGAGGCGGATACGATAGGGTCTTTTAAGAGACTTTTGGATAGGTACATGGACCTTAGAAAAATAGAGGGCTATGGCTAAGCCTAGTAATTTTTAAGGTAGGGACATGTTCGGCACAACTTTGTGGGCTGAAGAGCCTGTATTGTGCTGTCCTGTTATCTGCATCATTACCTGCATCCATCTCTTTCCTGACATTTATTTTTCAATCAGTCCATTTGTCTTTAGGGGCGTTGTCCTGTTTTTCTTTGTTGCCAAAACATCCCCCTATCATAAAACACATATCTCCTGTCATAACACACGTACAGCTTCCTATCAGCCTCCAGCTAAACCAGCAAAGCACTCTGGGATCTCACAGGTTCCGTGTTGTTACACTACATTTTACAGAAATTACAAATTCATAAAGACTTCAGGGTTACAGGTATATTTCCATGATTGTAACTATAAAGTAAGATTTGTAAAACATAAGTAAGTCATTATGATTGATGATCATATTCATTGTTTCAATTTTCTCACATCACATAGAAGGAGCCCATCTGGGCCATAAAGTTTATGCTGGATCTCAGACTGTTTCCATCATCCCATCTCCAACACCCCCTATTGTTCTCTCACCAACCCATCAACTCCATCCTGATTCTTCTACTCCAAACTACATTGGGGGTTATTTACGGTATGGCATTTGGTTAACCAGAGGAGAATGAGGATGCTATCTGTCCATTAGGGATAGAGGGACAGCAAACTGCGGTGGAGAAACAAAGTTCCTACATTGTCAATGTATCTGGTAGTCAACACACAGCTTGGCCTGAATACAAGGAGCACCAAGTTAGGACACAAGAGGTTGTAACTGCTGGAATCTGGAGCCAAAACAAGCTGCTGGAAGAACTTAACTTTGAAGGAAGAGATGAATTCGCTTGACCTGAAATATTCACAATTCCTTTTCCCTCCATTGATGCCGCTCAATCAACTGAGTTTCTTCAGCAATTTGTTTGTTTTTCTTTCATTATTCATAGTTTATAACACAAATGACAATGCCATTTGTGTGGTAGATACAAGGAAGAGGACAGTGAAGCTGCTTTAACATGGCATTAGCCATCTGAATAAATGTCTGGTACCAACACCCCCATGAGGATCTGTACGTGCTGATAACGTCATCCTGTCTGATGGGGTTGATCAGTCTAATAGTGTTTTGCTGCAGGGGATTATGCAGCAAATAACAAACTAATGGAGGAATTCAGTGGGTCGAGCCGCACCCGTGGACGTAGGATAGTTGATGTTTAGGACCATGACCCTGCATCAGAAAGTTTTTTTTCCTCTATGTTCAGTCTCATGTGTCCCCTGGTATAGTCTGGCTGTAAGAATTATGATAACACTGCTATATTGCCTGGTGGTGTGTGCATGCTTGGAGAAGATTTTGAGGAATTTTCCAATGCCATGAGCATGAGGGTGAGAGTCTGATGTTTCATTCAGATGATTTGGGTAACCCTTGTCTGATTGTGGTTGCTGAAAGATGAGAATAGGTGAAGGTTCAGAGTGATTCTGGGATTGAAAGGTTTAATGTATCAGGAGGGCTTGTACTCACTATAGTTTAGAAGAATGAGGGGAATCTCATTGTAGCCTATCGAATATTGAAAGACCTAGATATCATGGATGTGAAAGGGATGTTTCCTATAAAGAGGGAGAATAGGACCAGAGGGCACAGCCTCAGACTCTAGGGATGTTCCTTTAGAATAGAGATGAGGAGAAATATATTTAACCAGAGGGTGGTGAATCTGTGGAATTCATTAGAAGTAATTGAACTCATAGAACACTACAGCACAGAAATAGGCCCTTTGGTCCATCTAGTCCTTGCCGACCTATTAATCTGCCTAATCCCATCGACTTGCATGTGGACCATAGCCCTCCAGAACCCTCCCATCCATGTACCAACCCAAATTTCTCTTAAGTGATGAAATCAAACCCAAATCCACCACTTCCACTGGGAGCTTGTTCCACACCCTCACCACCCTCTGAATGAAAACGCTCCCTCCATGTTCCCCTTAAACATTTCACCTTTCATCTTTAACCCCTGATCCCTAGTTCTAGTCTCATTCAACCTCAGTGGAAAAAGCTTGTTTACATTTATCCTATCCATACCCCTCATAATTTTGTATATCTCTATCAAATCTTCCCTCATTCTCCTCTGCTCTAATATCCTAACATATTCAACCTTTCCCCATAACTCAGATCCTAGCAATATCCTTGTAAATTTTTCCTGCACTCATTCAATCTAATTGATATATTTCCCATAGGTAGGTGACCAAACCTGCAAACAATACCCCAATTTAGGACTCACCAAAGTCTTACACTACTTCAACAGTCCAAATCCTGTGCTCAGACTTTCATATATGAAGACCAATGTGCCAAAAGCTCTCTTTACAATCCTATCTACTTGTGATGCCATTTTCAAGGAATTATGAATCTGTATTCCCAAATCTTTCTGTTCTACTGCATTTCTCAGTGCCGTACCACTCACTGTGTTAGCCCTACCTTGTTTTGTCCTCCCAAAGTTTAGCACCTCATTCTTGTCTGCTTTAAATTCCATCTGCCATTTTTCCAGCTGATCCAGATCCCACTGCAAACCTTGATAGCCTTCCTCACAGTCCAGTACGCCCCCAACCTTCTGCAAATTTGCTGATCCAGTTTACTACATTATCATCCAATTGTTGTTATACAGTAGATGACAAACAACAACGGACCCAACACTGATCCCTATAGAACACACCTCGAGACAGAGAGGTAGCCATCTACTGCCACTCTCTGTCTTCTCTCATGAAGCCAATGTCTAATCCAATTAACTACCTCATCTTGAATGCCAAGCGACGGAACCTTCTTGACCAACAACCATGTGGGACCTTGTCAACTTCCTTCCTAAAGTAATGTAGACTACTGCCTTGCTTTCATCAACATATCTAGTAACTTCCTTGAAAAACTCTAAGATTGGATGAACACAACCTACCATGCACAAAGGCATGTTGGCTATCTCTAATCTCTAGTTAAGAAGGCCTATGGGTTGCTAGGCTTCATTGATAGGGGGATTGAGTTCAAGAGTAGAGAGGTCATGTTGCAACTCTACAAATCTCTGGTGAGACCGCACTTAGAGTATTGTGTTCAATTCTGGTCACCTCATTATAGGAAGGATGTGGAAGCTATGGAGAGGGTGCAGAGGAGATTTACCAGGATGTTGCCTGGATTGGAGAACAAGTCATATGAGGCAAGGTTAGCAGAGCTGGGACTTATTCTTCTATGCTCCAAAGAGAAGAGAGGGAATTTGATAGAGGTCTACAAGATTATGAGAGGCATAGATAGGGTGGTTAGTCAGTACCTGTTTCCCAGGGCACCAATAGCAAACACAAGAGGGCATATGCACAAAATTAAGAGAGGGAAGTTACGGGGAGACATCAGGGGTGAGTTTTTTACACAAAGAGTTGTGAGCACCTGGAATGACTTGCCAGGGATGGTGGTGGAGGCTAAAACATTAGGGGTATTTAAGAGCCTCTTGGACATGGATGAAAGAAAAATGGAGGGTCATGGGGTAGTGTGGGTTTAGCAATTTTTTTTTAAGGATTATATGGGTCGGCACAACATGGAGCGCTGAAGGGCCTGTACTGCGCTGTAGTGTTCTATGATTCTATGGTTAATCAGTCCTTGTCTATCCAAATACTTTAATATCCACTCCCTTAGAATATTTTCCAACAAGTTACCCACTACTGATGGCAGCCTCTCCGGCCTTTAATTTCCCAGCTTATTTTTAGAGACTTGCTTAAACAATGGAGCAATAGTCACTATCCTCCAATCCTCTGGCACCTCACCCATTACTGAGGATGTTTTAAGTATCTCTGCTAGAGCCCCTGAAATTTCTGCAATAGCCTCCCATGGTCTGAAGGAACACCTTCTCAGGCCCCGGGGGCTTTTCCACCCTAAATTGCCTCAAGACAGCAAACACCTCCTCCACAGACAGCTGTTGAAGCCAAGCCATTGGGTATGTTTAAAACAGAGGCTGATAGATTCTTGATTAGTAAGGGCATCAAAGGTTATGAGGACATGAGAGGAGAGTGGGGTTGAGGGGATATTAAGACAGTATTGATGGAATGATGGTGAAGACTTGATGGGCTGAATAGCCTAATTATGCTCCAATGTTTTATGGTCTTATCCAAAACTCTCCTGTCAATATCCATAGTGGCATACAGCCTATCTACCCATCAACCCTATGGTTGCTGACCTACCTGATCACTACTCCTCCGACTTCTGTCTCAAAGGCAGTTTCTTTCTATGACACCACTACCCTTTTAATGTCATGGACCAATGTCCCAATGCACCTTTCTTCTAGTTAATGCAACTAGGTAAAGTTTTACAAAGCACCCAAGTCATTGTTAAAGTTAGTGATTAGTCCACCATTAGTATACAGGGTGTAAAAACTATGTAAACATGGGGCTTTGACAGGTTCAAGTTCATACTCAAGCTTCATGTTGTCATAGGCATATATGCACAGGGTTTCAATATCCTGAAAATTAACTTTTTACAGTGGCAAAACAATATATTACAAGACAAGGACAAACATGTTAGTACAAATTTAAAATTAACATATGTAATTTACTTGTGTGCAAAATAAACAACAAAACAAAAACATATCAACACTCATGCAAGATTGAGAGAAAGAAACAAAAATAGTCCAAAGTGCTGTAAAGATTTTTCAGCCTGTTTCAAGAACCTGATGGCAGTGGGAGAGAAGCTGTGAAGTGTGGGTATCCTGATCTTTGAGGTACATTTTTTTTGTAACATGCGTTATTCTTTTGATTTTTATTCAGCGCGTATACACTCTAGTCATATTTCCACTTAGGATTGTCAGATAAATTGACAAATTGGTTTATCACTGTCACATCTATCAAGATACAGTGAAAAGCCTGACTTTCATACAGTGCATACTGATCAATTCATTAGACAGCGCATTGAGTTATTCTGCACAAAAGAGTGCAGAATAAAGTGTTACACAGAAAATGCAGACAGTAGGATGTAAAGTCATAACGAAGTAGATTGTAAGGTCAAGGGTTCATCTTATTGTATGAGGGAAATGCTCAAATAACCTTATACCAGTGAGATAGAGGCTGAACTTGAGTTTGTCCTTGATACATGCATTCAGTCTTTTGTATCGTGATTGGGGGGAAGGAGTAGAGAGGAGGGAATATCTAAGCTTTGATTATGTGGTTCTTTACTAAGGCAGTGGCAAGCATAGAGAGGATCCATAGAGGGAGGCTGGTTTCCATGATTCTGAGCTTTGCCAACAACTCTGCAATTTCCTGGGATCACGGACAGAGCCGTTACCATACCAAGCCTCGATGCGTCCGGATAGGTTACTTTCCATAGTGCATCGCTAAATTGATTACAGTCAATGGGGACATGCCAAATCTTTCAGCCTCCTGTGGAAGTGGAAGGGCTGGAGAGTTCTCTTGGCTGTGGCATCAATGTGGTTGGTCCAGGACAAGCTATTGGTGATATTCACTCCTAGTAACTTGGAGCACCCAACCCTCTCAACCTCAGCATTTTCAATGTAACCTGAAGCACCTCCTTTCCTGAAGTTACTGAGCAGATCTTTTACTTTGCTGACATTGGTTGTTGTCATGATATGGTGTCACAAGGTTCTCTATCTCTCTCCTGTACTCTGACACGTCATTATTTCAGAAACGGCCCACTAGGGGGATGTCATCTGTGAACATGTAGACAGGGTGAGAGCAGAACCTGGTCATGCAGTTGTGAGTCTATAGGGAGTAGAGTACAGGGGGCTGAGAACACAAGCTTGTGGGGCACCTTGAGACTACTCATGGCAGAGGTGGTGTTGTCTGACCTTACTGATCGCAGGAGACCAGGGCCAGCAGTTTGGAGATGATTTTGCTTGTAGCCAATAATAAAAGTTTAACGTAGGTACCTTTACTGTCAAGATATATGAAAGATAAGTGTAGCTCTAGGGAGACATTGATTTCTCTGGACTTGTTTCAGTGGTAGGCAAATTGCAGTGGGTGGAAGGTGGGGAGTTTTGAGTTAACCAGCCTTAACCAGCCTCTCAAAGCTCTTCATGAAGGTGGATGTCAAAGGCATCGGGCGGTAATCATTAAGGGACCTTACCTTATTTTTCTTAAGTTCCGGGACGATAGTTATTCATAACTCAGGATATATCTGCAGGGAATGTTTCAGTTGTCAATCAAGCAACAACTTAGAAGCAGTGACCCAGCTTACACTGTGACTCTGTGGTCAAAGCATTATATATCAAGAAATGTTGGCAGCACAATTGCGAAATGCTTGATGTATGAATGCTGATTGCACAACTTCCCTTACATATAGCATGCCTCATTATTTAGAACATAAATCATCTTCCCTGGTAAACACCTCTCCCTCAAACACCTTACTTCATCAAGAAACAGAGCTCTCAGTAATAAGCCTTCAGTCCTGATGAACCAAATCTTCATTTACAACAGTTCCACTAGCAAAGCAAAATCATTATAGTGTATAAATATGCTTGATTGACAAGCATCTGTCTGTAACAAACCTCTTCCTCCTCTCCTGTAGCAAACACTTCCCTGCTAAAATATCTCTTCATCTAACATATTTCTCCTGTAAAGATTTGCATTTTGATGCTTTTCTCACAGCTTCGAGAAATTCCAAAACAATTTGTAGCCAGAGCAGGGAAATCACAGCAAACAGTAATGGAGTAGTGACCAGATAATGGCTCAGTAGTGTTGACTCTGTCCTGAGTAGTGGCCAGCTTGATATAGCACCCTGGGATCTTTGGTTTAAAGTTCAAGTTTAATTGCCATTTAACCATACATGAATGCAGCAAAACAAAACAGTGATACTCCCGTGGCCAAGGTGCAAAACACAGCACAAGGCACATAAAGCACATATAAGATATCAGTAAAATACAGAAACACAAAAAAATATAGTCCAAGACAGTGAGTCCATGAATGTTGCAAAAATCTGCAATCGAACACAATATGGCTTAACTCCTGCCAAGTGAACACTGGGGTGGTGGGGGGGGGGGGGGTGTAGGGCCCCAACTCCAGTTTGGATGTTGCACCATGCCACCTCCAATCATGTGGCTTGAGGCAAAGACCTCACTACAACCGAGGCCACACAACTCCTCTGCCGTCCACCAATAAATCAGTGAATGGGACTTGCAGCATTCAACATTAACAATGTCTAACAGGGTTTTGTGATCACAAGAAAAGCAACTCACTGTTAGACTGCACCCCGCCTTTGTGCACCAACTCCTCCGATGCCTCTTTGACACAGGCTGCAGCACAATCTGGACCAAGTCCAACTCCTCTAGTTTCTCCACCAGCAAGCAACTTGCTAACCTTTGGTACTCTGATTCCCTAATGCCCAGCAGGGTCTTGTGATTGTAACAAGAACATTTAAAAAAGACAATAATACCTTTGGTTGGCCTAGTAGAAGCCACTGTGCTCAAACATGCCACCATCTGTCTATGGGGGGTCTCAACATTTCATCTGAAAGATGAAACTTTGGTCACAAGAGTATTCCCTAACCAAGGCACTGGAGTGCCAGCATAGGATTTTCATCTCAAGTTGAGAGTCAACTGAGGATTTGCCATTGGCCAACCATTTTAATTCTGACATATCAATCCACTTTGTCACATGGTGCGAGCAGAATCATCTGCAGCTTAATGTGAAAAGACTAAGGAGCTGGTGGTGGATCTGAGGAGGGCCAAGGCACCGGTGTGGTGAACTATGCGCCTGTCTGGACACGCCCCCTGCTGACTGCTCCTGTGGCTCCTCCCACAGGCCCCTGTATAAAGGCGATTGAGGCCTGAGCCCGGCCTCTCAGTCTCCAGGATGTAGTATGATGGTCACTCACTGCTGGTTCCTTCTTCCAGTCAATAAAAGCCGATATCTCTCCTTTACGTCTCAGAGTGAGTTATTGATGGTGCATCAACCAGTGACCCCTGTTTCCATCCAAGGGGTCAGTGTGGACATGGTGGAGGATTACAAATACCTGGGGAAACGAATTGACAATAAACTGGACTGGTCAAAGAACACTGAGGCTGTCTACAAGAAGGGTCAGAGCCGTCTCTATTTCCTGAGGCCTAGGGAGAAAGAAAGGGGGAGGGGAGCACCAGAGTGAGATAGATCCAGACCTCCTGTCCCATGATCCTTTCCCTTCTCGAGCTCTGTATCCCTTTTGCCAATCACCTTTCTGGCTCTCGGCTTCACCCCACCCCCTCTGGTCTTCTCCTATCATTTCGCATTTCCTCCTCCCCCTCCTACTTTCAAATCTCTTACTATCTTTCCTTTCCGTTAGTCCTGACGAAAGGCCTCGGCCCGAAACGTCAACAGTGCTTCTCCCTATAGATACTGCCTGGTCTGCTGCGTTCAACCTGCATTTTGTATGTGTTACTTGGATTTCCAGCATCTGCAGATTTCCTCGTGTTTAGATTTTCTGAAGAATCAGTTTCTCCTCTCCCCACACACAAAACTACCATGATATTTTAAGAGTTAAATACGGGTTAAATAGCTATGGTTACCTACTAAACTAACAAACTGAATGTACAATTACTATGGGAGCACACGCTAACTGGCAGAATCCCTTTGAACATGTAATCTAAGCACCAAATCCAGACTCATAAAAATATAACTCCTCTGTGACAATGTCGAGGGATGGCTCCATGAATGTGCAGGCAAGCAGAAATGAAGTGACAAAGCAGACATCTCCTGAACTGGGTGTCAAGTGGCAGGAGGATGCTTTTAATAATATATTAGTACAGGAGATGGCCACTTAATAGCTTCCCTGATCTTATCATGTGTGTTTGAATGAGTGCTAATTAGCAGGAGCATTCTTTCGTCAATTGTCTTCCCCAGTGTAACCACAATGCTACAGAATCAGAATGTCCCACAGCCAATGCCTTAGCTATCAATGGAAAATCATATATTAACAGGTTTTATTTCTATTTTTAATTGTAAGCAAGTTTTATTTTCTGAAGAATGGTGTTCATTTTAATCAATATTTGCAATAAATGTAATTTCATAACTCCAGAATAATCTGCAAAATTATCTTTCCTTTTAATGATTAACTTAGTTCCTATCTTCATGTTTCGGTCTATTCCTCTTTATTAGTATTCAACTTTCAGTCAGCTTTGGCTCGTCAGATAACACTCTTGCCTTACAAACAGAAGGTTGCAGGTTCAAATCTTTCATCAGACCATTAGACTTAAGAAACAGAATTAGGACATTTGGCCCATCGAGCCTCTGCCATTTCATCATTGCTGATCCATTTTCCTCTCAACCCCATTCTCTGCCATCTCCCCATAACCTTTCAAGCCCTAAATAATCTAGACCCTATCAACTTCCACCTTACGTACACCCAATGACGTGGCTTCCAGAGCCACCCTTGGCAGTGAATTCCACAGATTCGCCACTCTATAACTAAAGAAATTCCTCATTATTTCCATTCTAAGTGGACATCCCTCTGTTCTGGGACTGCGTACACTGGTCCTCGACTCCCCCCACCATAGGAAACATCTCTCGACATCCACTAGGCTTTTCAACATTCAATAGATTTCAGTGAGATCCCCTCATCCTTCAACATTCCAGCAAGTAAAGGCCCAGAGACATTAATTGCTCCTTACACAACAAGCACTTCATTCCCAAAATCATTTTCGTGAACCTCCTCTGGACTGTCTCCAATGCCAGCACATCGTATCTTAAGTAATGGACCTAGAACTCTAAGTGAGGCCTCACCAGCGCTCTGTAAATCTTCAGCAATACATTCTTGTTTTTATATTCTAGTTTTCTCAAAATAAATGCTAACATTGCTTTTGCCTTCCACATCAGCAACTCAACCTGCAAATTAACCTTTAGGACACCCAAAAGTCCCTTTGCACATTGGATTTTTTGAATTTTCTCCACATTTAGAAAATAATTATAGTATCTTGCCCACAATAGGTAAATTTGGAATGTAAATCTGTACAAGACTTCTTATTGTTTTCTGTTTTAGGATCTTCGCTTCCTTTTGCTTTATCTAAATTGAATAAACAAATAACCAATCCTATAGTTAAACATACATTACGAATATGGTTTCAATTTCGTAAATTCTTTGGCTTGAATAAGTTTCTCTTATCAAGCCCTATTATGTCTAACTTTTTTTTTCGGCCCTCGTTTACGGATCACGCCTTTGTATTATGGAAAACAAAAGGTATAACATGTTTTCGTGATTTTTTTTAGACTGTGGTGACCCACTTTCTGCATAGGCGAACCGGTTCACAAATAGCCAGCGCGCGGGGAGAGACTTTGGTAATGCACCCTTGATGTCATTTCCGCCCGGAGAGGGTGGGCGCCAGCTACGTTTGAATAAACTAGTCTCGAAACGACTTACCGACTGCGTGTCGTTATTTCAGCGCTGTGTGTAGCACATCGCTACATTGGGATACAAACGGGATTTGGACCAAAGATGACCAACTCTTCATGTGTTCACGCAGTTTCGCTACAACTGCTGATTTTCTGGACGCTGTGACCACGAGTGTGGTTTAGCCAAGCAGAAGCCCATTTCCAGATTCGGCAGGTACCTTCTGATTCCACGTGTTACTATGACATGGTGAGCGCCCTTGACCAGGAGACGGCTGCCCAGGTTGCGGATTTCATACAGTCGTCCTCAGAAGAAGGCAAATATGAAGCATTCAAAGCGCCGCTCATTGAGAACTTTGGCCTCTCACGGCGTGAGCGGGGTGCCCGCCTGCTTCACCTGGACAGTTTGGCTGCTGACAGCATTGGTGAACAAGATGCTGGCCCTGGTTAACGGACACAAGCCCTGCCTCATGTTCAAGCAAGCGTTCCTAGAGCAACTGCCCGAGGACATACATCTGCTGCTGGCCGACACAGATTTCAGCGACCCCCGGAAGGTGGCGGCCCGGGCAGACGTGCTGTGGAAAGCCAAGAGGGAGAGCGTGGCGTCCATCAGTCAGATTACCAGGCCATGTGCCCAACAGCAGACCAGACCAGGGCGGGCAGGGGGGCGCACACAACACAGAGGCAGAAGTGAGGAGACCAGTGAACAGTGGTGTTTCTACCACCAGCGGTGGGGCACAGAAGCCCGCCCTGCAAGGGCCAGCTGCCGCTAATGACTATGGTGGCTGCCCACCAGGACAGCCTTTTGTACGTCTGGGACAAACAGTCGGGACGTTGCTTCTTGGTCGACACTGGAGTGGAAATCAGCGTCTTACCTCCGACAGGGTACGACACCCGCAACAGGAAGCCAGGACCCACCCTGAGGGCTGCAAACGGCAGCATAATATGGACCTACGGCACCCGCACAGTGCAGCTGCTGTTCGGCGCCAGCCGGTTCACGTGGGACTTCACACTGGCCGCCGTGGCCCAACCACACCTGGGGGCGGACTTCTTGCGAGCTCACAGCCTGCTGATTGACTTACAAGGGAAAAGACTGGTACATGCCGAGACTTTCCAGACGTTCTCCCTGGGTGAAGCCAAGTTGCCGGCCCCACACCTGGACTCCATCACGCTGTAGGACAACGAATTCACCAGAATCCTGGTGGACTTTCCATCAATTCTGGCATCGCAGTTCACGGCAGCCATGCCCAGACACAGGGTTCAGCACCACATCCTGACCAAGGGACCACCCCTCTATGCCTGCACACAAAGGCTCCCCCCGGAAAAGCTCCGCCTGGCGAAGGAGGAGTTCAAGAGGATGGAGGACTTGGGGATCGTACAGAGGTCCGACAGCCCATGGGCCTCCCTCCTGCACATGGGGCCCAAAGCAGCTGGGGGTTGGAGACCATGCGGCGACTACCGCAGACTGAAAGAGGCTACCACTCCAGACCGCTACCCCGTGCCGCACATACAGGACTTGCAAACCTGCACGGGGCAAGAATATTTTCCAAAGTAGACCTCATTCAGGGATACCATCAAATCCCAGTGCACCCTGAAGACATCCCCAAAACAGCACTTATCACCCCGTTCGGCCTGTTCGAGTTCCTCTGAATGCCATTCGGCCTGAAGAATGCCACACAGACGTTCCAGCAGCTAATGGATGCGGTGGGATGTGACCTGGAATTTGCGTTCATCTATTTGGATGACATCCTTATAGCCAGCAGTAGTCGCCAGGAGCACCTGTCCCACCTCCGCCAGCTCTACTCCCACCTGAGTGATTTCGGCCTCACGATCAACCCGGCCAAATGCCAGTTCGGTCTCGATATCATCGACTTCCTGGGCCACAGGATTACCAAAGACGGGGCAACACCTCTGCCCGCCAAGGTAGACGCGATCCGCCACTTTGCCCGGCCCAATACGGTCAAAGGCCTACAGGAGTTCATTGGTATGGTGAACTTCTACCACCGTTTCCTCCCCTCAGCAGCCCGTATCATGCGCCCTTTGTACACCCTGATGTTGGGTAAAAGCAAGGACATTACTTGGGACAAGGAGGCCGCGGTTGCTTTTGTTAAAGCCAAGGAAGCCTTGGCAGATGCCGCGATACTGGCACACCCATCTATCAGGACAACCGTCTGGCTGGTCTCCAGCAAGTTCGTGTGGCACAGACTTCGCAAGCAGGTCAGTGAATGGGCCAGAACGTGCACGCAGTGCCAAACAGCCAAGGTGCAGCAGCACACTAAAGCCCCGCCGCAGCAGTTTGAACCCACCCACCGGAGGTTCGACCACATTCATGTGGATATTGTTGGCCCCCTACCAGTGTCCCGAGGAGTGCGGTACCTCCTAACTATGGTAGACTGATTCACGAGGTGGCCAGAGGTGGTCCCGCTCACCGACACATCTGCCGATTCCTGCGCCCAAGCGCTGATTGCAACCTGGGTAGCACGCTTCAGGGTACCGGCCCTCATTACCTCCAACAGAGGTGCCCAGTTCACCTCCAGCCTGTGGTCGGCTGTGGCCAGCCTGTTGGGAACGCAGCTACACCACACTACTGCCTACCACCCACAGTCGAATGGACTGGTGGAACACTTCCACCGTCACTTGCAGTCAGCTCTCACGGTGTCCCAACTGGACCCAACTGGGTGGACGAGCTTCCCTGGGTCCTGCTTGGAATTTGCACAGCGCCCAAAGAGGATCTGCACACCTCATCGGCCGAGTTGGTGTACAGCGCACCCCTGGCCGTCCCGGGAGTGTTCATACCAGCCCCAAGGGGGCAAGAGGAAGAACCCGCAGCAGTCCTGGACAGATCATGTGAAAGGCTCGGCAACCTGGCCCCCGTACCAGCTTCACAGCACGGACTGACCCCAACCCATGTACCCAAAGACCTGCAGAACTGTAAGTTTGCATTTGTACGAAGGGGCGGACACCGGGCACCGCTACAGCGGCTGTACAAGGGGCCATTCAAGGTGATCAACAACAACAGGTCCATGTACGTTCTGGTCATTGGGGGGAGAGAGAAGGTTTTCACGGTGGACAGACTCAAACCAGCCCATGTGGTCGAGGTTCAGGCACCACGGCGCAGAGGCAGACCTCCCAAGCAGAGGCTGATCCAGACTGTGGACATTGAGGGGTGTATCGCTGGTTCTGGGAGGGGGTGTTATGTGACGACCCACTTTCTGCACAGGCGAACCGGCTCACAAATAGCCAGTGCGTGGGGGGAGACTTTGGTAATGCACCTCTGACGTCATTTCCGCTCGGAGAGGGTGGGTGCTAGGGATTAAATGCCAGCGCCGCGAAGTTTGAATAAACTAGTCTCGAAACGACTTACCGACTGCGTGTTGTTATTTCAGCGCTGTGTGTAGCACATCGCTACAAGACAATAGTTTTATGTCCTTTGAACAGCTATCTAATAAATATAATTTGCCTTAAACTCATTTTTTTAGATACTTGCAAGTTAGAAATTTCTTGAATAACATGTTACATTTCTTTCCGAAATTACGTCCAATGGACATTACGGAAATTTTTTTAGCTCTGAGTCCTTGCCAGAAGGGTTTAGTAGCCATCATTTATAATATGATCATGAAAATACAGCCAGAAGTATCGGGAAAAATTAAGAAGGAATGGGAAAAAGAACTTCATTGTCTTATACCCACTGAGCAGTGGGAGAAAATTTTACAATTAGTCAATTCTTCTTCTATTTGTGCTAAACATGCCCTAATACAATTTAAGGTTGTCCATAGGGCTCACATGTCCAAGGACAAACTTGCTCAATTTTATTATTATGTTAATCCAATCTGTGACAGATGTCATTCTGAAATTGCTTCATTGATCCATATGTTTTGGTCTTGCCCCTGCTTGAAAAATTATTGGAAAGATTTTTTTGGTATTATTTCAAAAGTTCTGAATATCAAATTTCAAATTGCAACTGTATCCTATTACTGCAACTTTTGGTTTACCAATGGTGGATAATAGTCGTTTATCCCCCTCAGCTCGGCGGATGATTGCATTTGTTACATTAATGGCTAGAAGATCTATCCTATTGAACTGGAAAGAAATTAATCCTCCAACCATATTTCAGTGGTTTTCTCAAACTATTTCTTATTTGAGTTTAGAAAAAATTAGAAGTGTTGTTTTTGACCCTTCAATTAATTTTGAAGAAACTTGGAGACCATTTATTCAACATTTTCATATGAGCTAAACTGACTTTTCCTAAACCTTACTTTCATTATCCTTAATTATTTGGATGGAGGTTTGGAGTTATTGACACTGCTGTGTATATTTGACATAATGCAATGGCCCACGTTGGTTAGATTTTTTTTTGGAGGGTTTTTTTTTTCTTATTTACTCCGTTTTTCGTAATCACTATGAGTTTAGGAGGTTATTATATATGGATTATCATCTATTTGTATTTATACTTTAACCTATTAATTATGTATTCTCAAACTCTCTGTATCTATATTTCTCTTATGTTTGTTTAAAATTAATAAAAAGCTATAAAAAAAGAAAATAGTCTATGCTTTTATCTCTTCTACCAAAGTGCATGACAACACACTTCCTGACTCTGTATTCTATCAGTCACTCCTTTTCTCATTCACCAAATCTGTCTAACTCCTTCGACAGCCTCCCTCAACACTACCTTTGCCTCTTACATATCGTATACAAACTTTGACACAGAACCATCAATTCTGTCATCCAAATCATTGACGTAAAACGTAAGAAAGAAACAGTACCAACACAGACCCTTGTGGCAAACCACTAGTCACCAGCAGCCAATCAGAATAGGCTCCTTTTATTCCCACTTGTTGCCTGCTACCAATCAGCCAATATCTTATCCATGCTAGTATATTTCCTGTAATACCATGGGCTTTTATCTTGTTAAGCAGGCTCAGGTGTGGCACCTTCAGAAAATCCAAGTGCATAACATCCACTGATTCTCCTTTGTCCATCTTGCTTGCTAATTCCTTAAAGAATTCCAGCAGATTTGTCAGGCATGATTTTTCCTTGAGGAAACCATGCTGACTATGACCTATTTGATCATGTTCCTCCAAGTATCCCAAAATCATATCCTTAACAATCAACTCCAACATCTTCCAAACCACTGAGTTCAGGCTAACTAGCCTATAATTTCCTTTCTTCTGCCTTCCTCCCTTCTTGAAGACTGGTGTGACATTTGCAATTTTCCAGTCCTCCGGAATTATGCCAGGAACTATTGATGCTTCAAAGATCATTACTAATGACTCCACAATCTCTTCAGCTACTTCTTTCAGAACCCCAGAGTGCAGTCCATCTGGTCCAGGTGACTTATCAACCTTCAGACCTTTCATTTTCCCAAGCACCTTCTCCCTAGTAATAGCAAATGCACTCACTTCTGCCCCCTGACAGTCTCAAACGTCGGGCATGCTGCTAGTGTCTTCCACAGTGCAGACTGATGAAAAATGTGTATTAATTTCATCTGTCATGTCCCCCATTACTACCTCTCCAGCAATCCAATATCTACTCTCAACTTTTACTCTTTACACATCTGAGAAAACTTTTGGTATCCTCTTGATATTATTAGCTAGCTTATCTTCATATTCTTCTTTTGCCATCCTATGGCTTTTTAGTTGCATTCTGTTGGTTTTTAAAAGTTTCCCAATCCTCTAATTTCCACTAATTTTAACTCTATTTTACACCCTCCATTTTGCTTTTATGTTGCCTTTGACTTCCCTTGCCAATGGCAGTTGCTTCTTGTCTTCTTTTTTGGGATATATCTATCCTGCACCTTCCAAATTGCACCCAGAAACTGCAGCCACTGCTGCTCTGCCATTATTCTTGCTAGTGCCCCTTCCAATCAACTTTGGCCAGCTTCTCTCTCATGCCTTTGTAATTCTCTTTATGTCACTGTAATATTAATAATCTGACTTTAGCATCTCTCTCTCTCAAATTGCAGGGTGAATTCTATCATGTTATGATCACTGATTCTTAAGGGTTCCTTTACCTTAAGCTCCCTAATCAAATCCAGTTCATTACACAATAGCTAATCCAGAATAACCTTTCCTCTAATGGGATCAACCACAAACTCCAAAAAGCCGCCTTGTAGGCATTCTACAAATTCTCTCTCTTGGGATCCAGCACCAACCTAGTTTTCCCAATATACCTGCATAATGAAATGCCCCATGACTATCATAAATTGGCCCTTATGGCATGCTTTTTCTACCCCCTATTGTATTTTGTAGCCCACATCATAGCTACTGTTCAGATGCCTGAAAAGATTTCCATCAGGATCTTTTTACCCTTGCAATTTCTTAACACTATCAACAGGGATTCTACATCTTTCTAAGGATTTGATCTTATTTTTTATCAATAGAACCATGCCACCTTCTCACTTGCCTGTCCTTTCTATACAATGTGTATCCTTGGATGCTCAGCTGCTGTCTATAATATTGCTCACAATGTCATGCCTGCCAAATTTGAACTGTGCTACAAGATCATCTCCCTTATTCCATATACAGTGTGCATTCACATATAACACCTTCAGTACTATATCCATCACCTTCTTCAGCTTTTACACTGCACATGACCTAGACAGACTCTTTGGTGCAATATTGAGAGATTGCTGCTCTGTTTAAGATATTCACTAAAGTTAATCCAAGTTCCCTCTGTCAGCTGGATGTTGAAGAAGACCAAAGGGTTCTTCTTGAGTCTGTGGAAAACTATCAAACCAATATCTATACAATAGATATAGAATTATCTCATTGTGGGAATTTGTGAAAGCTGGATGCCACCTTCACATATTACAATTATGAAAATACTTCATTGTTCATGGAAATCTTTGGTGAAACCTGAAGTTGTGAAAAGTTCCGTAGAAATTCATGTTCGTCATTAATTGTTTGTTCTTTTGGTCATTGCCTCTATGTTTGAATATTATTTCTTATTTTTTTCTTTACATCCTTAATCAGTAGTTGAATTATTAATGATTGGTAATATAGCAGAAGAGAGTTGGTGAATAAAATTTTATCATTTCCTCTGTTGTGAGGAACATCACACAATATGTTTGTCTCAATCAAATGTTGGAGTTTGGGAATAAGATTTGTGTATAATCTAGCGCTGTAAAAATACCTTACTTATCAGAAACAGGTTCATGTGCAAAGTATGTTAATGGAAACATACTCAGTGTCTATGCCAGCACAAACCTTTTCTACAGTTAGCTTGGAGCTGGTTTCAAAGGGTATTATTGAAAACGGGCTTAGAGCAGAGCATTGCTCTCATGGCTGTTGAATGTTACAAGGAAATGGAACAGCACACAAGAATGGAAGGCAAACAATTAAACATTTGAAAAGGCACTTTCAATATACATAGGATTGAAGCCTTTGTTCTATTTTCCACACATCACAATGCTTGTGTGCTCAGACGGTTAATACATTACTTAAATCTACAGTTATTGTTCTAAAAGCAAATTTAAATGAACCAACTAATCTTTATTTGCTGAGCTTTTAAACCCTAGAAGGGTGGATCATATCAAAAGGAGCTCCATTTGAATTAGAAAGCACAAGAAATAAATACCAATTTATTATTTGATTTAGAGTATTATTTTTCAGGAGTTAGTGAGCATGATGAAGTTAAAAATATGAAGAAACATTTTAGGTGAAATTGTAGCGTTCTGCGTTAATGCTGGTATTGCAATGCAATTAATTCAACTACCTTACAGAGTTGAATACAGTACAGCAGGGTTAATTATGGTGGAGTTGTTGTTGCTTGTTTTAACAGCCTGTTGGCCAAGAAGTCAAGGATCCAGATGCAGATGAAGGGTGACAAGTCCTATCTCGGAGTTTGTTTGAAATGATGGTGTTCAAAGCAGACCTACGGTCGATAAACAGCAGCATGACATAGGTGTCTTTGTTATTCAGATATTCCAGAGATGAGTGCAGAGAAAATGTATTTTAATACTGTTGCAGTAGGTGTCCTCAACTGTTCATCAAAAACTGCTCCTCCATGTTAGCCAGGTCTTGGCCCATTTAAGGAGAACTTCAGCCCCTCTCACTAGCTACTGTTTGGCTGGTGACGTCACAGTGCTTGTAGGGTTTAAATCGAGTGTGCAGAAACCACACGCTCTCGTTTCACTCTCTTGGTCGCCACAGGCTGGGGCTGGAGGCCAAGTGCCGTGGAAACAGTAAACTGTGGAGGTGTGCTGCAGTAAAGGGGGCCCGGAACACACTTTAGAAAAGTATTTGCCACTGTGTGTATGTTTGTTGTCTGTCTTGTCCTGCCACTTTGAGCACTTATTTAGATAAGTATGAGGGTTTACTGAATGTTTAGTGTCTATCTTCCCTGTAAATAAATAGTTAACTTACTTACCGGTAGGGAGTGTCTTCTGTCCCCACTCACCATACCGATCTTTAAAATGAGAAATAAGAAAGATAATTCCCCATGTGAGGTGTGACTGTGTACAGCAGGGTTAGTTATGGTAGGCAGAATCTCTGCCCACGTGGCTGCTGAGGATCTGTGATGCTGGAGTGAGTTTATCCTGGGGAAGATGGGTATTCTGCTGGGACTGTGTCCCACCACATGGGACACAGATAAATCAGCAGCTCCCCATGTATACGGAATGGTGCTGTCCTCATTGGGACCAGTGATAGCAGGTACCACAGATGCACCATCAGATTATTGGAGGGATTAAACTGGGGGAAGTGCCTGTCGTCAGGAGCACAAGTTAGACCAGCAGCCTGGGGCGGTGGAGGATCCTTTGTGATCTATGAGAAAATGTCGTAGGCGTGGCTCAGAGCTTGAGTCCTGAAGGAGCAGTTAGGTGGGGTTCCTACCAATCTCCATGCCATGCTGAGGGAGCACTGCTAGGGGGAGAGAAGCAAGGTGGCCTTTAAGGAAGAAGGGTCGTTCTCCATGTCTGCTTCTGACAGCAGCTCCTTCTGTCCTCAGCAGGATTCCTCACATTCCGCTCAAGGCTCCATATATTGCTCACTGGAGGCTCTTCAAAAGGCACTGGCTCACTTTCAACAGCAGCATGGGCTGGGTGGCACCTGTAGGAAGGGAGAGTATGTAATTCACCCTGCACCTACCTATAATAGAGTGTGTGTAAGTGTGTAAGTTTGAAAAGTGTTTCATGAGGTGTGTGTGTGTGAGTGCGCGCACGCACGCAAAGGCTGTCCCGTGTTTTTTAAATCGATATCCCATGTGGGAGAAGTTTAGGGACCACTTGAGCTGGGTTCAGGATAGGTTTGTCCCACTGAGGCAAGGAAAAGATGGTAGGAAAAGGGAACCATGGCTGACAAAACATGTGAGGCAACTCATCAAGAGGAAAAAGGAAGCATATGTTAGATATAAGAAGCATGAAGTAGGAGGGGCTTATGAGAAATATAGGGTAGCCAGGAAGGAGCTAAAGAAAGGACTTAGGAGAGCTCGAAGGGGGCATGAGATGGCCTTGGCATGTAGGATTAAGGAGAACCCCAAGACGTTCTATGCGTATGTGAAGAATAGGAGGATGACGAGAACGAAGGTGGGATCGCTAAAGGATAAAGAGGGCAACATGTGCCTGGAAGCGGAGGAGGTCCTAAATGAATACTTTGCTTCAGTATTCACAAGTGAAAAGGATCCTTATCAGGATGAGGTCAAAGTAGAGCGGGCCTGTGTGCTGGACAATGCTGAGATTACAGAAAAAGAAGTGCTGGATCTTCTTAAAAACATTAAGATTGATAAATCCCCAGGGCCGGATATGATACACCCCAGGTTGTTGTGGGAATTGAGAGAAGAGATCGTAGGAGCATTAGCTATGATCTTTGAATCCTCTTTGGCTGCAGGGGAAGTGCCGGAGGACTGGAGAATGGCAAATGTAGTTCCCTTGTTTAAAAAAGGTAATAGGGAGAAACCTGGGAACTATAGACCGGTGAGTCTTACGTCAGTGGTATACAAACTACTGGAAAGGATTCTTAAGGATAGGGTCTATGAGCATTTGGAGAAGTACAGTCTACTCATGGATAGTCAACATGGCTTTGTGAAGGGAAGATTGTGCCTCATGAGCCTGATTGAGTTTTTTGAAGAGATAACAAAAGAAATTGATGACGGTAGGGCAGTGGATGTGGTCTACATGGACTTTAGCAAAGCATTTGATAAGTCCCTCATGAGAGACTCATCTAGAAAGTCATGAGGCATGGGATAAGTGGACCTTGGCTGTTCGGATAAAAAATTGGCTTAAAGGAAGAAAGCAGAGGGTAGTTGTGGAAGGAAAGTATTCTGCCTGGAGGTCAGTGACTAGTGGAGTGCCACAGGGATCTGTCCTGGGACTCCTGCTATTTGTGATTTTTTATAAATGACCTGGATGTAGAGGCAGGAAGGATGGGTGAGTAAGTTTACGGGTGACACAAAGATTGGAGGAGTTGTGGATGGAGCGGCAGGTGGTCGAAGGTTACAAGAGGATATAGGCAGGCTGCAGAGTTGGACAGAAAAATAGCAGATCGAGTTCAATCTGGACAAGTGTGAGGTGATACATTTTGGAAGGACAAACCAGAAGACTGAGTACAGGATTAATGGTCAGTTACTTAAGAGTGTGGATGAACAAAGGGACCTTGGGGTTCAAATCCATACATCCCTCAAGGTCACTGCACAGGTTGATAGGATAGTTAAGAAGGCCTATGGGATGCTAGGCTTCATTAACAGGGGGATTGAGTTCAAGAGTAGAGAGGTCATGTTGCAACTGTACAAATCTCTGGTGAGACTGCACTTAGAGTATTGTGTTCAGTTCTAGACACCTCATTATAGGAAGGATGTGGAAGCTATGGAGAGGGTGCAGAGGAGATTTACCAGGATGTTGCCTGGTTTGGAGAACAAGTCATATGAAGCAAGGCTAGCAGAGCTGGGACTTTTCTCTTTGGAGCATAGAAGAATGAGAGGGGACTTGATACAAGATTATGAGATGCATAGATGGGGTGGATAGTCAGTACCTGTTTCCCAGGACACCAATAGCAAACACCAGAGGGCATATGTACAAAATTAAGGGAGGGAAGTTTAGGGGAGACATCAGGGGTGAGTTTTTTACACAGAGGGTTGTGAGTGCCTGGAATAACTTGCCAGGGATGGTGGTGGAGGCTGAAACATTAGGGGTATTTAAGAGCCTCTTGGACAGGCACATGGATGAAAAAAAATGGAGGGTTATGGGGTAGTGTGGGTTTAGTACTTTTTTTTAAGGATTATATGGGTCGGCACAACATGGAGGGCTGAAGGGCCTGTACTGTGCTGTAGTGCTCTCTGGTTCTATGGTTCTATATTGGAAACATATTTGAATTCATCCAAGAGTAATATTTTGCTAGTTGATGTGAAATGAATTTGCAGGATGTCTTATCTTAAGAAGTCTCTAAGATGTTGTGTGAATGTGCGTGTGTGGGGAAGGAAGCCATCTATCTTTTCTTTTTCTCTTGTCTTTGGGATGTATTTATTGCGTATTTATTGCTTGTTCCAAGTATCTTTCAGTTTATTTGTGAAGTTTCAGAAGGAAGAAAAGTGCAAACTTCATTTTCTGTGTCTTGTCTATGTCTCAAATTTGTGTGAATTTATTTATTTGCTTTGGAATCAGTATTGGAGGGAGAGAAATCCAGAGTCCACACTGGCCATGTGGAATCCAGGTTAAGGTGATGGAAACCTGTATGTCTCTATTCCAGATATGAAATGCCCACATTTCAGAAAGAAAGTGGTGATTTGTGCATTCTCAGAATGGGAATTTGACATTTGTTTTTGGAGGGAGATTACAGGAAATTAGATAATGACCATCAATTCCCTGACTGAAAAAAGACCTGTGAATGAAGATGAAGAGGAACAAGAATGCAGAAGACAGCTAGAACGTGACAGCAAGACATGAAAAATGTGTTAAAATATAATAGTAGCGGTACTTTATAGTTAACGCTGATTCTGGGAGGTAGATAATTAGTTATATAGATCAGAACTGAGAGATGTTGGGAATTGGATGGGAGGGATCCAAGTTATGAGAGACATCAGGTTCCACCCCTCATTTGTTCTATAACCTCGATGGCAAGGCAGACTGAAAAAGAGAAGAAATTGCATGCAGCGTGTGAAGGCAGCCACCCCAGCCTGAACACCAGTGAGCAAGGCCCTTTCAATGATTGAGCCAGCGATCCAAAGGAGAATACGGGTGGGGATGCCACTGGGGCGAGGTCCTTGCAGCTACTGGAATAGATAGTATTCCAAACTCTCCTGTATATTGATCAAAGAGACTAGTTGGCAAGATCATTGTGATAACTTCTGTTATGGCATGGAATGTGAACTGTTGTCCGTGAATCTGTAACAAGGTTACCTTGCTGTGACCCTGGTCAGAGAGTAAGTTACTGCCACTTCTGATAGTTTTAACTGTCAGAGATTGAGGGGGCAAAGAGGACATGATCACAGTTCTGGAAAGGTTAATTCGCTTCTCTGCTCATTCTTTTAGATAGCAAATTAGGAATGTTAGACAGTGTAGATGTAGGTACATGTGGAGACTTGATAAGTTAGTAATTGGAACAGGAATCCAAAGTGAAGGGTATTTTTAAAAAACACAAAATGCTGGCAGAACTCAGCAGGCCAGACAGCATCTATGGGAGGAGGTAATAACGACGTTTCGGGCCGAAACCCTACACTGAAGAAGTTCAGATCTTCTCTCTGAAGGGTATTTTTGTTGCCCTGCCTAATCAGATCCTCCTTAAAGTTTGGCCTTCCTAGGACAGATTTCTGTCTGGGTTCAAGAGGAGGGTGTGTTAGGAAGTATTTTGGATTTATGTGAATGTAGCAGATATTAATTCAAGCTAGAACCAGTCTTCAGTTCTTAACGTAGATTGTAAATTTTAAGCAGTAGGATGTCCTCTAGTACATTAGCCAAACAATAAGACAACGTGGTACTGGGAAGTTGGTGAACTTCTGTAGAATAGTGGGTAGCAGCTGGTGGGCTGATAATTCTGGGTATTACATTTTGTATGTAGCATACACAAAGTGCACTGCAGATGCTGTGGTCAAATCAAGACAAAAAAGCTGGATGAACTCAGCAGGTCGGGCAGCATCCGTTGACTGCTCCTTTTAAAGGATGCTGTCCGACCTGCTGAGTTCATCCAGCTTTTTTGTACGTCTTGTATGTAGCATAGTGGGGCATCCACAGGAATCATTCTAGCTTGCAGATTGGGTACCACATGTCGTGTCTTCCAAGGGGTAATATGTTACAGTAAGTGCCCATGTTACCTGCTCATTGAAAGCTGCTCACTGATGCTAGCTCAGGATTGGTGCATTTAAGGAGAATTGCAACCCCTCCCACCAGCTGCCATTTAGCTGATGTCATCATGGCGCCGGTGAAGTTTAAATCTAGCGCATGGAAATCATGCGCTCTACCTTCACTCTCCTGGTCACTACGGTCTGAGAGTGGAGGCCAATGCCACGGAAACGGTAAACAGGGGGGGGGGGGGTGCTGCAGTAAAGAGGGTCTGGGTGCACACTTTAGGTAAGTATTTGCCACTGTGTGTATGTTTAGTGTCAGACTTGTCCTGCCACTTCAGGCATTCATTTAGGTAAGTATTTGTAACAGAGCATAACCTAAAGGAACTCACACAAAATGCTGGAGGAACTCAGTAGGTCAGACTATATCTATAGGAAAGAGTAAACAGTCAACGATTTGAGCCGAGACCCTTCTCTGCAGACTTTCTCTTGTTTGTAACCTAAAGGATTTACTGAATGTTTAGTGACTGCTTTGTCCTGTAGGTAAGTAGTTAACTTACTTACCAATAGGGAGTGTCTTCTGTCCCCACTCATCAAACCCTCATTTCTGATTTAACACAGCAGATACCAAGTGAGCCTGAAGTCAGTGCCACTAAAATATCCAGCCAATCAGGCCGAACACCATTGGTTATAAATTCCATTGGTAGGGCCCTCAATGACATGCTTCGGTATCTGACAAATGGACCCTTAAAGCAATGGTCCCTGTTAATGTAGCAGTGGCACTAACACCATCAGAATCAGGTTTATGATCACCAGCATGTGCCGTGAAATTTGTTAATTTAGCAGCAGCAGTTCAATCCAATACATGATAATAGAGAAAGGAAATCAATCAATTACAGTAAGAATATATACAGTATGTATATTGAATAGATTAAAAATAGTGCAAAAGCAGAAATATTATATGTAAAAAGAAGTGAGGGGGTGTTCATGGGTTCAATGTCCATTTAGGAATCATATGGCAGAGGGGAAGAAGCTGCTCCTGAATTGCTGAGTGTGTGCCTTCAGGATTCTGTACCTCCTTCCTGACGATAACAATGAGAACAGGGCATGTCCTGGGTGAAGGGGGTCTTTAATAATAGACGTCGCCTTTCTGGCGCACCACTCCTTGAAGATGTCTTGCGTATTACAGAGGGTAGTAGTAATTAAGCAAAGTTTCCTCCATTGCTAAATTGGGATACATTACACAACCAGATAACATACAAAAATATTACCACAGTCGGATTGTTAGCTTATAGAAAATAAATCAAAGTTTCATCTATTGATGTTTTCAATCAAAGCAGCCAAGGAGAAAAGTTTACTTCTTGACTACACACTCCAAATGAGCAAAGAGAAAATGGTTACAATAAACAGTGTATTACAGGAAGAATAATACAGGAAAATCTGAAGGTTTCCTGAACAACCAGACTGCCAGAACCGGATAGACTGTAAAATCTGAATGGATAAAATGTTGCTGTGTTCACACTGAGTGTGATTCTGGAAACATTATGACTGGGATAAGGATCTTCTCTTCATGGCTTTAGTTTGTTTGACTGATGTACGTAAAGTTCTGTGGCTCACTGCTGAATTTTGAGGGTCTTGTTTGAAAATTCAAGCTTATTGTTGCTGCTGTTTTGTTGGGTAAACAGGAAATATTATAACAATAAAATTATGTCAATATAATGAAGATAATAATGAAGATTTTGTTTAAAAAATTGAACTGCAGGTGCTGCTGTAAGCATTGTGACATACTTTGGTTTGACTGTACTGTAGGAAATAGAAGCAGGAAGATGATATTCAGTTGACTGACACCATTCTTAGTTAACATGATGAGCATATTAGTGCGGAGGTCGGCAGAGTGGGCCTTGAAATCACAACACTCTGATCAAGACGAGTTTCACTCAGTGAGTAACAGCTGATGCTCCCTCACTCTTTCCTGTATTTTGTCCAAAGATGTCTGTTCAGAGTATTGATGTGATTTCAACAATTACTTTTTCATCTCTTCTGCACAATGAAAGGTGCCTCAGTTGAAGTACATTGTGCAGCCCTCTCCTCTCTGACTTCGGAAGCTGAAGTCAAGTTCCTTTCCGGACACTGCAGTACAAACTGATGCTGGTCTCCAGTAAGGAGACAGATTGTTGCATTGTGCCTGGAATTATGATGTTGCCAATGTACAGGCAGTCCCTGGGTTCCAATCCTGAGTCTGTCTTTAAGTCGGATTTGTACGTAAGTCGAAACAAGTACATCCGGTATTATTTAGCGTCAGTTAGTCAAATGTTTGTCTTAGTATATAGTATATATTTTACCTTTCTAAGCATATAAAACACTTCAGAAATGTCTGTATTCCAATAATTAAACCACTGTGTTGCTTAGTAATAATTGTAGCTTTCATCGGGGCAGGGACTTTCACATGCTCCATTATTCTCACTTTATCCTTTAAAATTGTTCCGATCGTTGACCGACTGTGCCCCTACACTTTTCCAATGACCGATGGTGTTTCACCTCTTTCCAAATGCTTTATTATTTCAACTTTATTTTCAATCGCAATTGCTTCCCATCAACGGAACAGAAACACCACAGGCAGCAGGTCCCGACCTCCGCTGGCTGCTGAGGTCCTCTGGGTTCTAAGGACAACTGCACTGAATTCCTTGGGTCCTAAAGTCCACCGCACTGAGACAGGTTAAATTGGACAAGTGGAGGCTGTGCTGGATTTTGGGTATTTGATCCTCCACAATATTCCACGTGGAAATTTAAACTGGAGGTGGAGTGCTTTGTTAACCAGGTTGAGTTGCAAGCTCGACATCAACCCAGCACAGATGGTATGTGTGTTGCCCTAAGGCATTTGTTTAGCTTTATTACATTTTTGCTTTAGTAATTCATTTGTAATTATTTTCTAGTTAAAGTTAAGGCTGTTTTAAGTAAATTTGTTGTCTGTGGTGTATCGCGGCATGCAATGACGTCACACCCGGTTTCACCAGATCTTGTGGGAAAATACCGGTTTGGAGAAACGGGAAGGAGGGGGCTTGTGTGTGTAGGATCAGCGCGAGAAAAGTTTTCATTCTACGCACTAAGAAACATCATAGAAGCAATGCCGTAAGTTCATAAGATAATCGATATGTTGAAGTAAAAATGTTAACGCTGATTCTGTTAAAAGTAATGACGGTTGATAGAGTTTATATTCTTTGTTATTGAAAGAGTTGCCGGTTAGTTTGTGTTGAAGTGTATTTAAAGCCAGTTGATGGCGTAGGTAGATTCTGACTGTATGTTGTACTTTAATGTAATATAGTTTGTTGTAGTTTTACTTTTGCAAGTATTTGTGATGTAAATGTGATGCCAAGAAGGAAACAAATACTGTATATATTTTGTATTGTTTTCATTACAATTTTCACCATACGTTAATGTGGAAGAGTGAACAGTAAACGGTTAATCTTACTGGGATCACCTCATTGACTACGGTTTACCTCGGTGTTTGGGTCAAATTTTTTACACCTGAATGAGAACACTATAGTACGGGAGTCACTGGATCGACATCAACCCAGCACGGGAGCGGTCTGTCACTGGATCGAACTCGGGAACCTCCGTTCTCAAGCCCAGCGCTGATCTCACTGCGCCACCAGCCGACCAGAACTTGGGGTGGGGGGCAGAGTCAGGGTGAATCTTGCTAAGAAAAATTTAAGCCAAATACAAAGTTACACACTCAACACAGTGTCGATGGCAATGACTTAAAATGGCAGACAGCGTCGCGATCCAACTTAAAATGGCGGACGACATTGTGATCCGACTTACAATGGTGGACAGCGTTCTCCTTTCTCGGTTCGTAAGTACAAGTTGTCTGTAAGCCGGACGTTCGTAACTCGGGGACTACCTGTAATGCACTGCACTTCTCCACATCATCTGCGAAGGAGCCCTGTGCCACAAGAAACAGGGTTCTGCACATGGAGAGTAAACCACCTCAGTCACAAAGTTTCATGGTGCAGCACAGCTTTACCGTCACCTTTTGCCAGATTTCAGATTGGTTTATTGTCATATATGCCTGAGTGAAAGGAAATTCCTGCCTCACATGAAGCTCAGATTAAAACAGCAGCATGGTGCAAACTGAAGTAGTGCAGAAGTACGTGGTGAAGTGGCAATAATGGACAACTGAGAAGTACAAGAAGAGTTCGAAAACATGGCAGTTCCACCAGGAAGAGATTATGAAGGAGGTGATTGGTTCAGAAATCTGAAGCTGTTCTTGAGTCTGGTTGTCTGGGCTTCCAAACTCCACACGGTAAACTCACACCTCTTCTCCCAAAGAGAGAAAAGGGATTGGCATGGTAGCAGGCACCCCTGTCAGTACTATTAGCCTTTCTGATGCAGCAGACTGTGAATTTGGATTGGATGCTACGGCAGGAAGTCACACGCCTGTGATGGACTGGGCTCGGATTACCACCTTCTTCAGTTTCCATTGGTCCAGAGCAGTGCAGTTGCCACACGTCACAGCGAAACAGGTTCACGGATTTGGTACGTGGGACAGAAGATACTGATTCCAAGTAACCACGTTAACCATTTATTTACAAACAATGAAGCATTCAGCCAAGCAGCTAAGTATTCATGTGAGCCACACAAAGTTACAAGAAATACATTCAGTAACATTTTCAATTCAAACAGGTACTTCAAGTCCCAAGCTACACGATTTGGCACGAAAGCAGCCAATGGGAGAAAGTTGCTACATTCTTCAAACGGGCTAATCAAAGCCTGGGACAGAGACCAGCAAGTAGGTTAACGCCTCACACTATGTTTCACCACTCAAAAGACAGGACGCCGTGACAATTCAGTCCTCAGGGTAGTACAATCCTGGCAAGTGTCCCACTAAACTGCATATAAAACACAAAAGTACCGTCCTCGGTATTATCAGCCACTACCCAGTCTACTACAGTAGTCCACCAGCCTCTTAGTGCCCCAGAAAGCCACCAGCTTCCATCCAGAGTGTAATAGTTATGGAACTGGTCCCCCACGTTCTTACTCTTACTCACTGACTGTCGAAGGTGAGTGATGTACCCTGAGTCATCAGGGATGGAGGTGTGGCATTCTTGACCACTAACAGCACAAGTACCACCTTTCTCTGTAAGCAGTTAATCGAAGGCAAGGCAACTATTCGAATAGCTATCTTTTTGGCCGATACTCAAGTCAGCACATGCTCCAAGTGCTTGAGAGCTATGGCTGACTCATTAGCCAGCCACAGAGGTCATACGTATCAGTTCCCGGGACAGTCTGGTGGTACCCTACTGGGAAAGGTATTCATCCAAAACCTCTCTGCCTCTGTGACAGCCCTCTTACTACGATGACCAGCATGAGCAGGGTGCTCATCCAGGTCACTGAGGTGGTACATTTTCCTGTGGGGAGCCCCGGGTAGGCCAGCAAGTGCCATTCAGGGTCTGGGGGGGGGGGCACCCACATCCACAGCACCCATCGGTGTAGGCAAGTCACCTCGTGATACCACTCCTGCTCGTACTCGCTGTGACTCACTGACTTGTCAGACCTGTGATTATCACACCGCCTACACCAGCATTCCTTTTCAGTCAGCTGGAGAATCTCTTCTGATATACACAGGGAAAGACCAGCCCTTAAAGCACTTATCCCACCAGCACCAGGGGTCACTAAGGCTGAAGTTTTTCAAGGCAGCTATGATACTACGGGGCTGGAATAGACTACTTTCTCTCAGCTTTTCCAAAGCAAAATATCAAAACCCAAGAAGCTAGACAAGTTCCTCCAACTCGTCAAAAGGGATCAGTATTAATGATATCCCCTCTGCGGTGTGGTTAGGAATCCTCGTACAAATCTAGAAATCTGAACAGTTGGTCTTGTTTGCATATTGATACACCATCTGCAGAAGTGTATTCAGTAGTTCCATTTAATATCAGAGAGTGTATACAATAGACATCCTGAAATTCTTGTTCTTCACAGACATTCAGGAAAACAGAAGATTGTCCCAAAGAATGAGTGACAGTAAAAACATTCGAACCCCCAAAGCCCCCCCCACACAAGCAGCAGCAAAGCAACGACCCCCCCACCCCACTTCAGCAAAAAAAAGCATCAGCATCCTCCACCCACCAAGCAAGTAACAGCAGAGCCCCCGAGAAAGACCATGACCTGCAATAAAACAAAAACTAATCATTCACCCGACATTTCAACATACCACAACCACAGCCTCTCTCTCCGAGGTCTAATTTCGGGCATGCAAGCAAAATGGCCAGCCGAACAGAACCAATTTAAGATGAGAGTGGGAAAAATTAACAGGAACTTGAGAAACAGCTTTTTCTAAACAAAGGGCGGTGTGTATGTGGAATGATCGAGCACAGGAAGTGTTTGGGCAGGTGCAAATACAACTTTTAAAAGACAGTTGGACAGGCACAGGAATGGGAAAGGTTTAGAAGGTTGGCAAATGAACTAGTTTGCAGAGGCATGCATGGGTTTTAACCGAAGTAAACTTACTGTAGCAAAAATTGCGAAATGAAAACTGTCAATATTTACAAAAAAAATCTATCAGAAAACACAATAATAGTTCCATATTTGTACTTGGCCAGTGTGAATTGCTGGCATTGTCTCTGTCTGCCCCGCCACCCTCCCCGGGCTCTCTCATTTTTCCTCTCTATCCTCTATCTGTCTGTTCTCTTCCTCTCTCTCTCTCTCTCTCTCTCTCTCTCTCTCTCTCCCCCCTCTTTCTCTTCCCCTCCCTCCCCTCCCTCTCCCTCTCTCTCTTTCTCTCTCCCCCTCTCTCTCTCACTTCCCCTCCCTCTTTCTCTCTCTCCCTCTCCCCTCTATAACTGAGAGGAGTCAAACATTGAGAAGGGAGACCAACGAAGACAAACAGCTGCCTCATCACTTTTTTTCCCTCAAGTTCTCTGACTCCAGAATTGGCTACAAACTCTCACCGAGAGAGAGAGAGAGAGAGAGAGTGCAGTTCAAGTACAGAGCTTCCAACAGTCCATCAGCTGTTCCTGATGTTCCATTTTCTCCTGCAACACTTCAGTTGGCGGCACCGGCATAGAATTGGCTCGTCCACAGCGTCACAAAGCTTCGGTACCTCAAAGATGCACTCATCTTCTAGGCTGTGTCCTTGGGATTTCTTGAGCCCCCGGAAGCAGGTCCCATCACTGCAAAGAACCAATGTTTCAGTATAGCTCTGGGTCAGTGTCTTCAACAGAACTCCATCTACCTTGAAAAGGAAAAAGAGACACTAAAGATAATCAAACTGTTTCTGCAGATGAGCTCGAAACAGTCGTTGTTGAGTATTATTGTGGGGCCCTCCCCCCCCACCACGGTCACCACCATCACCACTGTCATCAGCATCCACCACTCTGCCATTCTGTAATGTAGGGAGACACACTCTCTCCTGGATAGTCTTTGGGTAGTTAGACTTAAAACAGTCTTGTTAGCAAAAAACTTCTAGAATTACTCCACAAATCTTCCAATCTTCCAAAATCTGAATTCTAAATTTCCAATTTAATTGCCCACCAATGAACAATTTCCCCAGATGCCCACTTCCCTCTTAAATGTGGGCATCTAATGTCCAAAACACAGGTGCATTTCCATCACCTTAGCCTGGATTCCATGTGGAATCAATTAGTTGCCATCATTTTCCACTGAGGCTAGGGGAGAAAAAACCCAGAGGACATGGGTTAAGGGTGAAGGGGGAAAAGTTTAAAGGGAACATTGGGGGGGGGTGCTTCTTCACACAGAGAGTGGTGGGAGTGTGGAATGAGCTGCCAGATGAAGTGGTAAACGTGGGCTCACTTTTAACGTTTAACAAAAACTTGGACAGATACATGGATGAGAGGTGTATGGAGGGATATGGGCCAGGTGCAGGTCAGTGGGACTAGGCAGAAAAATGGTTCTATGGTTCTATGAAAACTGTTTGCATATTTTCCAAAGAACAAAAGGAAAGAAAGGACAACTGGGTGGGGGACCCAACATATTAACACATTTACACAATTGCATAGAGGCAACCCATCAGTGTGGATAGAGTTAAGGAACTGCAAGGATAAAAAAGACCCTGATAGGAGTTATATAGGCCTCCGAACAGGGTCCAGGATCTGGGCTGGAAATTACAAGATGGAAAATGCATGTCAAAAGGGCAATGTTACGATAGTCATGGGAGATCTCAATATGCAGGGAGATGGGAAAATCAGGTTGGTGCTAAATTTGGATCCCAGGAGAGGGAATTTGAGGAATTTGCCTACAATTTGCAGATAGCTTTTTGGAGCAGCTTGTGGTTGAGCCCACCTAGAGATCAGTTTTTCTGGATTGGCTGTTATGTAATAAACCAGAGGTGACTAGGGAGCTTAAGGTAAAGGAATCGTTAAGAGGCATCGATCATAATATGATTGAATTCATCATGTACTTTGAGGCGGAGAAGCTAGAATATTTCAGTGAGTAAAGGGAATGACAGAAGTATGAGAGAGAAGCTGGCCAGAGTTGATTGGAAGAGGACACTAGCAGTGATGTTGGTAGAACAGCAATGGCTGGAGTTTCTGGGAGCAATTCAGAAGGCACAGGCTGGATACATCCCAAGCAAGAACTATTCTAATGGCAGAATGACACAACTGCAGTTGACAAGGGTAGTTAAAACCAACAAAAAAGCAGAAGAGATGACATATAATAGTGCAAAAATTAGTGGGAAGTTAAAGGATTGGGAAACATTTAAAAGCCAAAAGAAGGCAACTAAAAAGCCATAAAGAGGAAAAGATGAAATACGAAGGTAAGCTAGCCAATAATATTAAAGAGGATACCAAAATTTATTTTCAGATATATAAAGAGGATAAGAGAGGCAAGAGTAGATATCAGACTGCTAGAAAATGACGCTGGGAAGATAGTAATGGGGACAAGGAAATGGCAGACGAACTGAATAAGTATTTTTCATCAGTCTTCACTGTGGAAAGTATTAGCAGTATGCCAGACATCTGAGAGTATCAGGGGGCCGAAGTGAGTGTAATTGCCATTACTAAGTAGAAGATGCTTGGGAAGTTGAAAGGTTTAAAGGTAGGTAAATCACCTGGACCAGATGGACTGAAAGAGGTACAAGTTGACGAGCATTAGTATTCATCTTTCATGGTTCCAGAGGACTGGAAAATTGCAGATGTCACTCCACTCTTCAAGAAGAGAATGAGGCAAAAGAAAGGAAGTTACAGACCAGTTAGCCTGACCTCAGTGGTTGGGAAGATGTTGGAGCTGATTGTTAAAGATCAGGTTTCGGGATACTTGGAGGCACCAGACAAACCAGGCTAAAGTCAACATGGTTGACTTTGAATACGGGAAAATATTGCCTCACAAATCTGTTGGAATTCTTTGAGGAAATTACAAATAGGACAGACAAAGGAGAATAGGTGGATGTTGTGTATCTACTTGGATTTTCAGAAGGCCTTTGACAATATGCTGCACATGAGGCTGCTTAACAAAATAAGAGCCCAAGGTATTACAGGAAAGATACTAGCACAGATAGAGTGCTGGCTGATCGGCAGGAGGCAAAGAGTAGGAATATAGAGGGCCTTTTCTGATTGGTGAATAGTGGTGTTTCACAGGGGTCAGTGTTAGGACCGCTTCTTTTTATGCTATATGTCAATGATTTGATGACAGAATTGACGGTTTTATGGCCAAGTTAGCAGACAATATGAAGATAGGTGGAGGGGCAGGTAGGGCTGAGGAAGCAAGGAGTCTGCAGAAGGACTTTATCAGATTAAGAGAATGGGCAAAGAAGTGGCAGATGGAACATGGTGTCAGGAAGTGTATGGTAGAAGGAATAAAAGCATAGACTATTGCAGGGAGAAAATGCAGGGAGAAAATTCAAAAATCCAACGTGCAAAAGGATTTGGGAGTCCTTGTGCAAAATTCCCTAAAGGTAAGACACTTGGCAGTGTGGAGGATCAGGGGGATCTTGGGGTCCAAGTCCATAGGACACTCAAAGCAGCTACGCAGGTTGACTCTGTGGTTAAAAAGCATATGGTCCATTGGCTTTCATTAATTGCGGGATTGAGTTTAAGAGCTGAGATGTAATGTTGCAGCTATATAGGACAGTAATCAAACCCCACTTGGAATACTGTGCTCAGTTCTGGTCGCCTCAGTGGAAACCATACAAAGGTGCAGAGGAGATTTACAAGGATGTTACCTGGATTGGGGAGCATGCCTTATGAGAATAGGTTAAGTGAACTCGGCCTTCTTTCCTTGGAGCGACGGAGGATGAGAGGTGACCTGATAGAGGTGTACAAGATGATGAGAGGCATTGATCATGTGGATAGTCAGAGGTTTTTTCCCAGGGCTGAAATGGCTAGCACGAGAGGGCATAGTTTTAAGGTGCTTGGAAGTAGGTACAGAGGAGGTATCAGGGGTAAATTTTTTACACAGAGAGTGGTGAGTGTATGGAATGGGCTGCTGGCGACGGTGGTATTAAGACTAGCTATATTCGTCATATGTACATCGAAACATCACAACATACAGTGAAATGTGTCATTTGTGTCAACGACCGACACATTCTGAGGATGTGCTGAAGACGGGCTGCAAGTGTCACCATACTCCTGGCACCAACAAAGCCTGCTCACAAATTACCATCGCTAACCTGTACGTCTTTAGAATGTGGGAGGAAACCGGAGTACCCAAAGGAAACCCATGTGGTCATGAGGAGAACACACAAACTCCTTACAAACAGTCATTGGAATCAAACACCAAGCACTGGCACTGCTGAGCATTACAGTAATCGCTACAGTACTATGCGGTCTCAGAATTGCATTCAACTATACATTTCCTGCAACTTATTATGCAGGAACACAGCATCTAAACTGACCATCAGTTACCTTCTAGCCCGTCCAAGGCAGAGTCTGCAGTCATGGTCAGACACCCCAAAACCATCAGAAATGGGGTGCAGGCAAGTCACCCTCAAACCCCACAAACCGCTCAAAGGAAAGAAGAACTTATTGAGGTCAGAGCTGTGAGTAAACATTATGCTAATACAGGAAATACATGCCTGCTACTCTTGAATGAGATTAGCATTACTCAAGGGACCTGGAAACGGAGCTAAAGAATTCCTTGATCATTTAAAGCTTTTTGAAACTATTTGCTGACATTGTTTGAGTGGAGAAAACAAAATGATAGATCATCTGTTCCTTTTATAACAATCTTCCATCTTTCCTTTTTGATTCCCATTCCAAACCTAAAAATTTCCTTCCTATTTTCATCTCCCTTTGAACTTGCCCTATTTCTAAATCATCTCCAGCCTTACACAAGACCCTTGCAGTAACCTGAGACACGAGCAGTACTCTACCTCTGGGCTCTTTCACTTATTCCATGTTCTATCCTTGGTCACAACCTTCAACTGACAAGCCTGAAAGCTCCCGAATCCCCTCCCTAAGCCTTTCCACCTTTGTACCTCCTTATTCACCTATAAGAAACAGTTAAAAAGTAATTTCACCTTCTCATTCGACTTGGTGTTAGATTTTATCGAATGATACTCCTATGAAGTGCCTTATCATTCTTTCCACATTAAAGGCACTTCAGAAATGCAAACATTTGCTTTTGCCAGGATACTGATGTATCAGGATTAAGACTTACACCAGAGGTTCCCAACCTGGTGTCCACAGACCCCTTGGTTAATGGCAATGGGTCCATGGGATAAAAACGCTGGGAACCCCTGCCTTACATCAGCTCTGATGAGAATGTAGTCCTTGAGAATAAAAGATATATCCCTTTGGCTGATTTTGCCTAGTATAATCTAGTATAATTGTACAATCTTGTTAGTATAATGATTCATTAACTAAGCTAGCTTTATCAGCATCAGACAGGCTTAAACAAGTCCCATTAAAACTTTGCAATGCCAGAAATTATCCTGACCGGCACTGGCTCTGTGACCAACCCATAGGTTCTCCCCCTCACCACCCCTCCCTCCTTCCTCTCGGGGGCTCTGGTTTCTTCCCATGAGTGGGACGGTGAGTTAATTGCCCCCAGTATGTGAGTGAGGTCGGGGGGGATCTTGATGGGACTGTGCAGGGGATAAAATGGGATTAGTGCAATGGGTGGTTGATGTTCAGTACAGACTCGCTGGGCTGAAGGGCTTGTTTCCCTGCTGTATCACCACAGGCAGAACCAGGTTTATTGTCACTGTTTTGTGGTAGCCCTACAGTGCAAAGACCTTAAATTCTATATATTACAGAATTTGAAAAATAATGCAAATTAAAAGGGTAGTGAAGGGGTGCTCATCAGTTCAGGCACCGCTCAGAAATCAGATGATGGAGGGGAAGAAGCTCCTTCTGATTCGTTGAGTCTGGTCCTTCAGTCTCCTTAACAATAGATGCCACCTTTCTCATGTGCCTCCTCTTGAAGATGTCCTCACTGGTGCGGAGGCTGTCCCTGTGATGGAGCTGGCAGAGCCTCAGCCCTCAGCACCCTTAACGTTCTTTAAGTTCTCCAATCACAGGACACATTTCAAATGGTTTCTCTTCAGTATTGACCTTTATCCACTAATCTAATTACCTGCTTGGTTAGGACAGATTGGAGAAGCAAGGCCAATCAATAGCAAGGCATTCCTGTTCACTTGCTGCTCAGATCAATTTTCAATGATTCTCTGCACCTGTGGAAAACAACATATGCATTCATGATCAATAACTCCTGAGGCCTGGAGGTATAATTCATGCCATGAGCAGTAAATACTGGACGAGATAGTTCTCTCTGAGCACACAGCTGGTATTTCATGTGTGGCACGACATACTGTGTGCTTAATGACCACTGGAGACACTCTGTGCAATAGTCCGGGTGGGAGAGAGTCCCATAATGTGCAGAAAATGATCAGGCCCATTTGTTCTGCCACATTCCATTTCAGGGAAAGTGATGTTAGTACTTGCTTTGTCTATTGTATTTGTGCAAAGTGGTTTAACTGGTATTACTTCTCTCCATTGTGGTGGCTTTGAACAGAAATTCAGAATTGTAATGACCTTGATTGCTTTTAACAGTTTTATCATTTTAATGAAGAGAGTAATGATCAGATCCCAGTGCAAATCATCACTCTGCTTCTGCCTCCCTGATCATCCTCCATTCTTGTTTGCTGCCTCGCACTAAATGTGATTCATTGTTCGTGCTTACAGTCACTGACCTGGCTTTTCATATATACTGACCGGCAAAAACAGCATTTATTCCTATTTTAATTCTGATTCCCATTCCCATTGCAATGTGCCAGTCCATGGCCTCGTCTTGAGCCAATGTGTGGCCACCCTCGGGCTGGAGGATCAACACTTTATATTCCATCTGGGTACCTCCAACCTGATAGCATGAATATCGATTTCTCCTTCCAGTAATAAAACTTCCCCCCCCCTTTCCTCTATTCCCCACTCTGACCTTTTACCTCTTCTCATGTGCCGATCACTTCCCCCAGATCACTTCTTCCTTCCCTTTCTCCCATGGTCCACTCTCATCTTCTATTGGATTTCCTTTTCTCCAGCCCTCAGCCCTTCCCACCCACCTGACCTCACCTGTCATCTTCCAGCTAGCCTCCACCCCTCCCCCCACCATTTTATTCTGGGATCTTCCCCTTTCCTTTCCAGTTCTGAAGAAGGGTCTTGTTCCAAAATGTCGACTGTCTACTTTTTTTCCCATTGGTATGTGCTGCTGTGCATCTGCAGACATTCTCTTGTTTATTCCTACCCTGACTGGACGCTGAACAGGATGGCTTCTTTGAAAATAGTTAAGTGTCAACCATGGAGTCACATATAGGTAAGATAAGATAAAGATGGTCAATTCCTAGGATGATCATTTTCCCTGCACCTACTGTATTATGCACACTGTGTTTGAAACTAATCCCTTTTTAACAATTCCAGATTATTAATTGAGTTCAAGTTCCGCGAACTGGTGGGATTTGAACTCAAATATCAATATTTTTAGGAAATACAAGAGGATGCAGATTCTGGAATTGGGAGCAGTAGATGAGATGCTGGAGGGACTAAGTGAGTTAGGCAGCATCTGTGGAGAAAAATAGATAATAGATAGTGTTTTGGGTCAAGACCTTTCAGTTGGATGAGTCAAGGCAGAATACAGCCTCACCAATATCTACAGTAACAGAAACGCTGGAAGAACTCAACCATTCAAACAGCAAAGGAAAACCAGTTTCAAGCCAACGATGTTTCCTCAAAGCTGGGGAGGAGTGGAGGGTTGCCGTTGGCGGAAGGAGTGAGGTGTGAGGGAAAGGACCACGAGGAGATTGGTTAAAACGAATCAGGTGATAAAGAGCATCAATGCTGACCATTAGCAAGGTATACTCTCGTAACAATTGTGTAAAATTTATCTTTGTGCTTTTCTTGTGAATGCAATTTACATGACATGCCTTTGATCGTGCTGCAAGTAAGATTTCATTGCACCTGTGCATACATCAGAACCAGAGTTAGGTTTATTACTCGCATTGATAATAAACTTGACTTTGACTTTTAAAAGAAATAGGATGAGACCCGGCTGTAAAGGTAATAATGGAAGAGCAGTTTACTGAAATTGGAAAACTCAATGTTCAATCCAGGGGGATGCAAAGCACCCAGCTGGAGCATACGACTTTTCTTCTGGTTTACATTGGGCCTTATAACTGCAAACAGAAGTTCAGAATGGGTGTAGGGTTGAGAATTAAACTGACAAACAACAGCAAGGTCAGAATCGTCTGCGGCCCGCAGAGAGTGAGAGACACGGTGCTGGAGTGAACTGTGCTGAACTGAACCGAATATGCCTGGACTCTTTCAATGCTCTTGCATTTGATGTTTTCTGTTCTGTGTTTTTCACTCATTTTTTCCTTGCCGTTTGCTTGATTTATTCTTTTTGTTTGCACATTGGGGCTTTGATGTTTTTCTTCAAGCGGCTTCCATAGTTTTCCTTGCTTTGTGGCTGTTTGTGGGAAGTCAGACCTCAAGTTTGCATACCGCATACAGGCTTCGATAATAAACTTACCTTGAATCTTCTAATTAAAGTGACAACCACCAGGAAGCTCAGAACCATCCCTGTGGACTGAACACAGGAGTTCTGTAAAAACAATCATGTAATCTGCATTTAGATTGCTCCGCACAGTGTGCCTGGATCTCTCATTCTGTCTGCGGGGATGTGATTTACCCGATGTCTAGTCATAATAAGTTTAACTCATTTCTCTTCCTTTATCCATTTCATCTTCCAATAAACCAAAAATAAAGAAGGAAAATCAGGAAATCACCTCCCCCCCAAATATTTATGTTCTACCCAAGTTTAGAAATGTAGTAGCTTCACCTGATGTTGCCAACTATGGCATAAGCCAGGTTTTATCACATGACCCCTCACCTCAAACCCCGCCCCTCTTTGCAATTCATTTACAGACATGTCAATCTCCTTGAGGATCTGCTATCCCATGTCAACTGGAAATCCAATCGATTTTCTTTATTCCTTCTTCTCATAAATGCTACTCAGTTTGCTGAGTTCATCCAGGAGATATTTTTCCAGCATTTACAATCTCTTGTGTCTTCCATTTACTACTCAAATGCAAAATCACTTTAAGATATGCTGGATTTGAAGGAGTTTTCCTCTTTCCTTTGGTAGGATTTCTACGCGACCCCTCTCTGACTGCTCCTCCCCTAAAGTTTCTACAGCTCTCTGCAGTCCTTGTGTAGAGATTTAACACAAACTATTGACAATTCCTTTCCTCACACAGATGCTGCTCAAGCCACATAGTTCCTTCAGAGGTTTGTTTGATGCTCCAGATTCCAACATACTGGACCTTGTATCTTATGTACTGCTGGCATTTAGGACAGCACTGAAAGTCCTCCGTCTCTGTCTGTCCTTGGCCATCTTCTCTATTGTGCCCCAGGTGTGGCTCAGAGTCCTCAAGCCTGCCCCTATGGTTTGGTACCATTGGTTTGGAGATCTTTCTTGGCCAGAAAATACAGAGGATCTTCCGAAGCTTCATGGCATGAAAAGACAACAGCTTGGCAAAGTCATTCTCTGTCATGCGCCAGCATCCTGAGCCCTACAAGAGTATGGACAGAACACAGCCCTGGCACAGCTTCACCTTAGTGTGGGTTGAAGACTAGTATCTCCGGGGTCTTTATTACTCAAATGGATGATGCTTGATCAGCTCAGTGTTCCCCGATATCCAAACTTCCATAACTAATAGCAACACTGATAAAAGAAATTTGGATAAAAGATAAAAGGATTCGGAACTAGAAGGCAGCGGGAGAGCACCTAAGGATTTCCAGCGGGAAGACATTTTGAGTTCTCGGGGGAAGAGAGAGGCCAGACTGCGCAGTCATGTGACGTCAGCCAGTTGAGCGCGAACAGTTTAAAAAGAAGGCAGCCATATCCAGCGGGCAGCGGAGTGAGAGGCAGCAGAGTGAAAGGGCTTTGGATCAACGGGCTTCGGCTGTAACAGGACGAGGTGAGGCAGCTGTTGATTGCAGAAGGAGGTAGTATGTGTGTGAGGCCAGTTTTCTGTGATCGGTCAGAGGTGGGAGGTTCTGGAGTCTTCCGGCGTCCCGGACGGCCACATCTGCAGCTGGTGCATCGAGATGCAACTCCTAAGGGACCGTGTTAGGGAACTGGAGCTGCAGCTCGATGACCTTCGTCTGGTCAGGGAGAGTGAGGAGGTGATAGAGAGGAGTTACCAACAGGTGGTCACTCCGGGGCCACGGGGGACAGAGAAATGGGTCACAGTCAGGAGAGGGAAGGGGAAGAGTCAGGTATTAGAGGGTACCCCTGTGGCTGTACCCCTTGACAATAAGTACTCCTGTTTGAGTATTGTTGGGGGGGGGACAGCCTACCTGGGGGAAGTGACAGTGGTCATGCCTCTGGCACAGAGTCTGGCCCTGTGGCTCAGAAGGAAAGGGAAAGGAAGAGGAAGGCAGTAGTGATAGGGGACTCTATAGTCAGATGTTCTGACAGGTGATTCTGTGGATGCAGGAAGGAAACTTGGATGGTAGTTTGCTTCCCAGATGCCAGGGTCCGGGATATTTCTGATCGCGTCCAAGTTATCCTGCAGTGGGAGGGAGAACAGCCAGAGGTCGTGGTGCACATTGGTACCAATGACATGGGTAGGAAAAGGGAAGAGGTCCTGAGAGAAGACAACAGGGAGTTAGGAAGGAAGTTGAAAAGCAGGACCTCAAAGGTAGTAATCTCGGGATTACTGCCTGTGCCATGCGACAGTGAGAATAGGAATAGAATGAGGAGAAAGATGTGTGGCTGAGGGATTAGAGCAGGGGGCAGGGATTCAGATTTCTGAATCATTGGGACCTCTTTTGGGGCGGGTGTGACCTGTACAAAAAGGACAGGTTGCGCTTGAATTCCAGGGGGACCAATATTCTGGTGGGCAGGTTTGATAGAGCTGTTGGGGAGGGTTTGGCAGGGGGGTGGGAATCAGAATGTGAGTGCAGGGATTAAGGTAGAAGGACAAGGGCATGATGCTAAGAGTTCTGAGTTGATGAGGAAGGACAGGCAGGGGACAGAACATAATTGTAGCCAGTTAGAGGGGTTGAAATGTGTCTGTTTCAATGCTAGGAGTATTAGGAACAAGGAGGATGAACTTAGAGCATGGATTAGTACGTGGAACTACGATGTTGTGGCTGTTACTGAAACTTGGTTGGAGGAAGGGCAGGATTGGATGATGCAGGTCCTGGGGTTCAGGTGTTTTAAAAGGAATAGGATGGGAGGTAGAAAAGGGGGGAGTGGCATTGCTGGTCAGGGACAGTATCATGGCTATAGAAAGGGAGGATGCTGCAGAGGGAGTGTCCACTGAGTCGGTGTGGATGGAAGTCAGAAATAGGAAGGGATCAATCACTGTGCTGGGAGTAGTCTATAGGTCCCCAAATAGCAGCAGATAATCAGGCAGATTTTAGAATAGTGCAGGAAATACAGGGTAGTAGTTATGGGTGATTTCAACTTCCCTCATATTGGCTGGCACCTCCTGAGTGCAAGGGGGATAGATGGGGATGAATTTGTCAGGTGTGTTCAAGAAGTATTCCTGACACAATATGTGGACCAGCCGACGAGAGGAGAGGCTCTGGCCAGGTGGGGGAGCATTTTGGTGAGAGTGACCACAACTCCCTTAGCTTCAGCATAGCTATGGAAAGGGATAAAATCAGATGAAATAGTAAAGTGCTTAACTGGGGAAGGGCTAACTTTGAAGGGATGAGGCAGGAACTAGCGAGAGTAAATTGGAAACAGATGTTCAAAGGGGAAAGCACAGAAGTAATGTGGGAGAAGTTTAGGGATCACTTGAGCTGGGTTCAGGATAGGTTTGTCCCACTGAGGCAAGGAAAAGATGGTAGGAAAAGGGAACCATGGCTGACAAAACATGTGAGGTAACTCATCAAGAGGAAAAAGGAAGCATATGTTAGATATAAGAAGCAGGATGTAGGAGGGGCTTATGAGAAATATAGGGTAGCCAGGAAGGAGCTAAAGAAAGGAGAGCTTGAAGGGGGCATGAGAAGGCCTTGGCATGTAGAATTAAGGAGAACCCCAAGGCGTTCTATGCGTATGTGAAGAATAGGAGGATGACGAGAACGAAGGTGGGATTGCTAAAGGATAAAGAGGGCAACATGTGCCTGGAAGCGGACTAGGTTGGGGAGGTCCTAAATGAATACTTTGCCTCAGTATTCACAAGTGAAAAGGATCTTGATCAGGATGAGGTCGATGTAGAGTGGGCCTGTGTGCTGGACAATGTGGAGATTAAAGTAGTAGTAGTGCTGGATCTTCTTAAAAACATTAAGATTGATAAATCCCCAGGGCTGGATATGGTACACCCCAAGTTGTTGTGGGAATTTAGAGAAGAGCACACAGGAGCATTAGCCATGATCTTTGAATCCTCTTTGGCTACAGGGGAAGTGCTGGAGGACTGGAGAATGGCAAATGTAGTTCCCTTGTTGAAAAAAAGTAATAGGGAGAAACCTGGGAACTATAGACCGCTGAGTCTTACATCGGTGGTATACAAACAACTGGAAAGGATTCTTAAGGATAGGATCTATGAGCATTTGGAGAAGTACAGTCTACTCATGGATAGTCAACATGGCTTTGAGAAGGGAAGATTGTGCCTCACGAGCCTGATTGAGTTTTATGAAGAGGTAACAAAAGAAATTGATGAGAAAAGGGCAGTGGATGTGGTCTACATGGACTTTAGCAAAGCGTTTGACAAGGTCCCTAATGAGAGACTCATCCAGAAAGTCATGAGGCATGGGATAAGTGGAACCTTGGCTGTTTGGATAAAAAATTGCCTTAAAGGAAGAAAGCAGAGGGTTGTTGTGGAAGGAAAGTATTCTACCTGGAGGTCAGTGACTAGTGGAGTGCCGCAGGGATCTGTCCTGCGACCCCTGCTATTTGTGATTTTTATAAATGACCTGGATGTAGAGGTGGAAGGATGGGTGAGTAAGTTTGCGGATGACACAAAGATTGGAGGAGTTGAGGATAGAGCTGTAGGTTGTCGAAGGTTACAAGAGGATATAGACAGGCTGCAGAGTTGGGCAGAAAAGTGGCAGATGGAATTCAATCTGGACAAGAGTGAGGTGATGTATTTTGGAAGGACAAACCAGAAGACTGAGTACAGGATTAATGGTCAGTTACTTAAGAGTGTGGATGAACAAAGGGACCTTGGGGTTCAAATCCATACATCCCTTAAGGTCGCTGCACAGGTTGATAGGGTAGTTAAGAAGGCCTATGGAATGCCAGGCTTCATTAACAGGGAGATTGAGTTCAAGAGTAGAGAGGTCATGTTGCAACTCTACAAATCTCTGGTGAGGCTGCACTTAGAGTATTGTGTTCAGTTCTGGTCACCTCATTATAGGAAGGATGTGGAAGCTATGGAGAGGGTGTAGAGGAGATTTACCAGGATGTTGCCTGGATTGGAGAACAAGTCATATGAAGCAAGGTTAGCAGAGCTGGGACATTTCTCTTTGCAGCGTAGAAGAATGAGAAGGGACTTGATAGAGGTCTACAAGATTATGAGAGGCATAGATAGGGTGGATAGTCAGTACCTGTTTCCCAGGACACCAATAGCAAACACCAGAGGGCATAGGTACAAAATTAAGGAAGGGAAGTTTAGGGGAGACATCAGGGGTAAGTTTTTTTACACAGAGGGTTGTGAGTGCCTAGAATGACTTGCCAGGGATGGTGGTGGAGGCTGAAACATTAGGGGTATTTAAGAGCCTCTTAGACAGGCACATGGATGAAAAAAAAATGGAAGGTTATGAGGTAGTATGGGTTTAGTACTTTTTTTTAAGGATTATATTGGTCAGCACAACATGGAGGGCTGAAGGGCCTGTACTGTGCTGTAGTGTTCTATGATTCTATGGTTTAAATATTGAAAGATCATTTTTTACTTAGTGCCCTAGTGTCTCTGTAGCTACTCTCAATAGCGTCTTTAATTCTCAAAAACCTCCAAATCAGTTCCATTGTCATTGTAAGTTTATTGTTACAGTATGTGTAATGATCGAATTTAATAAACAACCTACCTTAAATATTCTGAGGGTCCAGCTTTGTTAATTGACTTCCAAAAAGTCTGACACCTCAAGGTTCAGGAACATCTAATTCCCTACAACTATCAGGATCTTGGAACTACCCAGATAATCCTAATCCTAGCTCAACCAACAAAACACCACAGACCACTTTTTTTGTCTACCATGTGTTCATCTCTGATTGTGTTTATTGGACTAATGCCTTGTTTGCTACTGTCTTTTTCTTCACTAGTTTGGCCTCCAAGAGGACCACAACCTTGTCGTAGGGTTTGGAGGCTTGCATTCCTCAATGATGTGGACAGCTAAGTTGTCTGGAGTCATGGCCTTGTGCTTTGTCTTTTGGTAGGGTTACCCATGTCAAACAGGTCAAAGGGTGGAGGCCAGACTAAGAGTGGTCCACTGGTCCTCCAGACAGAGGTGGAGGACCTTCACTGCTGCCCTAAACGTGAGTGGCATTACAGGCAGTAAGTAAGTTGTAGAGCTGTGTATAATTCATGCTCGATGGGTTGTTTGAATGTATTTTTCTGTAATACTGCTGCAAGAAAGTTTTTCATTGTATCTGTGTCATCATACTTGTGCACTTGACAAAAAACTAAAATGGCAAAATATACTTGCCTTTCACTACCCAGGTTCTGTGACCAAGCTAAGCTTTTCCTAAGATAATTATAAGATCAAAAAAGACATTAAAGAAGATAAAGAGTTGGCTCTTCCAGTGGAAATAATTCCCCGGAGCAATGATATTTTCTTAATTATATGAATATATTCATGGAAATATTCTTGGTCTCACGGCCAAATGTTGATCATTTTGCTAAATTTATTTCCCACATCTGTAAGCAAGCCTGATGTCTAACATCTTCATTTGACATTCTTGTTCTTTCCACTGAAATGCTAAATTATTTAACAGGTTCAGGGGAATATTGGCACATACGTGTTGCATTTACATCAGGCAAATTGGCAGTAAGTGGTGTCTATCCTCAATGATGAAACAGCAAATGCAGTAAATCTGAAGTAATAGCGACAAGGAATGCTTGAAATACTCAGCAGGTCAGGTGGCAGCTGTGGAGAGAGAACCAGAATTAACACTGTAGCTCAAAGATGAAAAGGATAAAAAGATAAAGGGAGAAAGCAAGTCATTTTTAAGTTGTCGAAAACATGAGGGTAGATGGGGGGTGTGATAGGACAACAGATGATAGTGTGAGGCTAGGCTTTCTGCGGTAATCAACTGTTGAAGAAGCTATCTATTTGATAGACTAATTAGAGAGAAAGTAGACAGACAGAAGAAAAAGTCAACCCTAATTGGTGCTGGTTTCTCTTGATAATATATTAGTGAATTGTTTTGCCGTCTTACCTTACTTTCGGCTCACCAAGTCGACTGATGTCACACTAATAAGTTTTGACTGAATACTGCAGTATTGGAAGTGGACAACACAAACAGAAGACGTTCAATACTATCATTCTCCTCCTCAATCTTCACTAGCACAGGTGCACCACAAGGCTGTGTGCCTAACCCCTGCTCTACTCACTTTATACCTACAACTGTGAGGATAAGCAGAGCTCCAATGCCATATTTAAGTTTGCTGATGACATCACAGTCACTGGCCGAATAAAAGGTGGTGACGACTCAGTATACAGGACTGAAAATCTATCTGAGTGACGCCACAACAACTCAATGTCAGCAAGACCAAAGAGCTGATTACTGACCTCAGGAGGAGGAAACCGGAGGCTCGTGAGCCGGTCCTCATTGGGGATCAGAGGTGGAGAGGGTCAGCAACTTTAAATCCCTCAGTGATATCATTTCAGAGGATCTCCCCTGAGTCCAACGCCTAAATGCCATTACCATGAATGCACGGCAGTGACTCTATTTAGGAAGTTTGTCAAGATTTGGCATGTCATCTAAAACTTCAGCAAACTTCTACAGATGTGCAGCGGAGAGTATATTGACTGGTTGTATCACAGTCTCGTATAGAAACACCAATGCCCTTGAATGGAAAAGATTACAAAGAGGAGTGGATGCAGCCCAGTCCATCATGGGTAAAGACCTGCCTACAATTGAGCATATCTACAAGGAGCACAGTTGCAGGAAAGCAAAAATCATCATCAAGGACCCCCACCATCAAGTCCATGCTCTCTTCTCACTCCCTCCATCAGAAAGGAGATATAGAAGCATCAGGACCCAGATCACCAGGTTCAGGAACAGTTATTACCCCTCAACCGTCAGGTTCTAGAACCAGAGGGGATAACTCCACTCAATATCACCTCCCTCATCACTGAACTGTTCCCACAACCGATGAATTCACTTCCAAGGACTCTTCATCTCATGTTTTCAATATGTATTGCTTATATATTTACTATTATTATTTTGGGTTTTTTTTGTATTTGCACAGTTGGTTATCTTTCGCTCATTGACCGTTTGTCCTTGATTCTATTGTGTTTATTTGTATTTACTGTGAATCCCTGCAACACAATGAATCGCAGGTGTGTACGGTGACATATATGTTCTTTCATAATAAAGCTACTCTGAATTTTGAACTATGAAAAAATTCAAGCTGGATTTGCAAGTTCCCGTCGAAAGGAAGAACTAACAGAGACTAGCTCTTTGCAGTAATAAGTTATAATTGAAGGCAAACAGTTAATTCTTGGTGATAGCACAAGCTCCTTCAAAAAGCTTTCAGCTTTTCTTGGTATTTGTTTCTATTGCCCCTTCACCAGTGACCACAGGCTGTCATGTTGAAAGCCCTGTTTCTGCAGCTTGTTATCCTGTAATTGCCCCACACAGCCAGTGATATTGCAGTACTTCCATTGGGACACAACATGTTTACATCTCACAGGGAAGTTCACATAAATAGCAGACAGTGGAATTTATCATGTAAAAATCAAGAAGCAAACCACAACGGTGTGCAATTTTCAGTTTACTGATAATTAAATTCTGCATAGTGCGTCAGCACGGTGGTGTAGTGCTTAGCGCAATGCTTTACAGTACCAGTGACCCAGGTCCGATTCCTGCCACTCCCTGGAAGGAGTTTGTACATTTTCTCCATGACCATGTCAGTTTCCTCCAGGTTCTCTGGTTTCCTCCCACAGTCCAAAGACCTGCTGGTTGGCAGATTAATTAGTAAATTATTGATTAATTGTAAATTGTCCCGTGATTAGGCTAGGATTAAGTTGGGGAATTGCTGGATGGCCAGAATGGCCTATTCCACATTGTATCCCAATAAATGTACAGAAATAGCACTCATCTGTGAGTATAGAGTGAAGTCTGGCTGCAGCAGCTGCAAAAACATATAGCTGTGAAAATGATCCAACAGGCTATTTATAATCCACCTGACTTCAGTGGAAGAGAAAATCAAGTGTGGAGAAAAGCAGACTGATTCAATATCATATACTCAACCACACCTCACCCCTTTGACAACTTTCTTTCCTGTCACTGCTGTTCTTGCTTGTCTCATTGTGTCCCAGCTCCTAGCTCTCTCTCTCTCTAGGAAACCAAAGGGATTTCTAACACTCCGACTTCAAGAAGTTCACCATTGTTGCACATCACTTTGGGGAAGGGCAAGACTCATGCATCCACATTGATATTTAAAGGAGGTATTATCAGACCAAAGCACATGTACAATTACCAAGACATCATAAATTGTCCATAGGATCTAAGATCCTGCTCAGTGGGGGGCTGTTGTAAATCATTGTCATTTGCAATTTCTGTGTGTTTTGTGTCATTAGTAGAGATAAATGGTGTTCTAATTGCATGTGCCAACAGGCTCCGGGAGAGCTTCTTCCGCCAGGACATCATGCTGTTCTGCAGAAGCAATTTGCTGCTTTTTACTGCTTGTTTAATTTAAAAATTGAAATGTAATTTTGTGAGCCGGCTTAAGAAATATCTTCAAAGGTGAACTGTGAATCTCTTTTTGTGTTTTTTTCAGAAATGAGGCTACAGTGATTGAGAAAAAGCTAATAGGTTTGAATACTATTACATCAGAGAAGTGACCATGTTTAGAAGCCAGTGGACAGCTCTAACCACGTGGGTGAAGCATGTTTGAACTGAATGAGGACACAAGCAGCAGAACTACCTCGCAGCTAAACAGTGAGGTGGCACGGTAACATAGCAGTTAGCCTGTGGCTATCACAGCTCAGGGCCTCGCAGTTCAGAGTTCAATTCCAACACAGTCTGTAGGAAGTTTTTACATCCTTCACATCAGCACACGAGGGTGCCCGGGTTTCCTCCCACATTCCATTGACATACCAGTTAGTAAGTTAATTGGTAAATTGTTCCGCAATTCAGCTAGGGTTATATAGGTGGCTTGTTGGGCTGGAAACCCCTATTCTATGTTGTATCTCTAAATAGAAAAATGAAATGAAGAGGGAACATGAGTGTTTCAAGAGGACAGGACATCCCAGTGAGTTTTGTAACCATTAAAGTCTGTTCAAGAGTAGTCATTGTCATTACATTATTAATACTGCAATATTGCAACAGAGTGGTCAGCAGCACTGGGGCTCCACAGGGGACTGTCCTGTCTCCCTTTCTCTCCACCATCCACACCTCGGACTTCAACTACAACACAGAATCTTGCCACCTTCAGAAGTTTTCTGATGACTCTGCCATAGTTGGATGCATTAGCAAGGGAGATGAGGCTGAGTATAGGCCTACGGTGGGAAACTTTGTCACATGGTGTGAGCAGAATCATCTGCAGCTTAATGTGAGAACGGCTAAGGAGCTGGTGGTGGACCTGAGGAGGGCTAAGGCACCAGTGACCCCTGTTTCCATCCAGAGGGTCAGTGTGGAAATAGTGGAGGATTACAAGTACCTGGGGATACGAATTGACAATAAACTGGACTGGTCAAAGAACACTGAGGCTGTCTACAAGAATGGTCAGAGCCGTCTCTATTTCCTGAGGAGACTGAGGTCCTTTAACATTTGCCAGACGATGCTGAGGATGTTCTACGAGGCTGTGGTGGCCAGTGCTATCATGTTTGCTGTTGTGTGCTGGGGCAGCAGGCTGAGGGTAGCAGACACCAACAGAATCAACGAACTCATTCGTAAGGCCAGTGATGTTGTGGGTGGAACTGCACTCTCTGACGGTGGTGTCTGAAAAGAGGATGCTGTCCAAGTTGCATGCCATCTTGGACAATGTCTCCCATCTACTCCATAATGTACTGGTTAGGCACAGGAGTACATTCAGCCAGAGACTCATTCCACTGAGATGCAACACAGAGCATCATAGGAAGTCATTCGTCCTGTGGCCATCAAACTTTACAATTCCTCCCTCGGACTGTCAGACACCCTGAGCCAATAGGCCAGTCCTGGACTTATTTCCACTTGGCAAAATTTACTTATTATTATTTAAATATTTATGGTTTTATATTGTTATATTTCTATACTGATCTTGGTTGGTGCGACTGTAACGAAACCCAATTTCCCTCGGGATCAATAAAGTATGTCTGTCTGTCTGTAATACACAGAAAATACCAAGAACTGGGAATGAAGCCAAGACAATATACTATGTCACACTGACGATGACAAAGAAACAAATATTGTCTGAGACCTGGGTTCTCTAACTGGGATAGTGCTGGCAGGATCTTTTATATTCACTGAGAGAGCTATGACCAAACCCCACCTGACCAATGATACCTGAAGAAAGTACAGCTGGCCTCCAGTGTCTCACTCAAACGTCATCCTGAACTGTGTCCTCCAGACTGTTTTGGGGCAATGACATTCACACTTGAAGACAAGAGTGCTCGCACAGAGGCAAGGCAGGTAGCTACAGCACAACACCAGAACCAGAATCGGAATCAAAATCAGGTTTAATATCACTGGCACATGTCGTGAAAACTGATGACTTTGCAACAACAGTACAATGCAATACATAATAATAGATAGAAAACACACACACACACACACACACACACACACACACATATATATAAAATAGTTAAAGTAAATAAGTAGTGCAAAAATAGATTTTAAAAAAGTAGTGAGGTAGTGTTCATGGGTTCAATGTTCATTCAGAAATTGGATGGCAGAGGGTAAGAAGCTGTTCCTGAATCACTGAGTGAATGCCTTCAGGCTTCTGTACCTCCTGCCTGATGATAGCATTTTCGTGGCATCGCTCCTTGAAGATGTCCTGGATCCTATGGAGGCTAGTGTCCATGATGGATCTGACTAAGTTTACAGCTCTCTGCTGCTTATTTCGATCCAGACAGTGATGCAGCCAGTCAGAATGCTCTCCGCAATACATCTGTAGAAATTTTTGAGTGCTTTTGGGGACATACCAAATCTTTTCAAACTCCTAATAAGTTTCATGCCTTCTTTGTAACTGCATCAATTTGTTGGGTCCAGGATACTGGCACCCAGGAACTTACTGACGATGGAATTGAAATTGATTTCTTACTGTCACACGTACCAAGTTCAGTGAAAAAACTTGTCTTGCATGCTGATCATACAAATCAATTCATCAAACAATTACAGAGTGCAGAATAAAGTGTAACAACTACAGTGCAGATAGATGATAAAATGCAACATCATAAAGCAATAGATTATGAGGTCAAGAGTCTATTGTACAATACTGGGGAACTGTTCAATAGTCTTATAATAGCAGAGTTGTGACACCTAAAGTGCCCAGCTGGTGGCGCCAACACCACCTGCTGTTGCCTGTCTGGACAGAGGTCCTCACCCCTTATCACTGGGAGGAATCTCAATTGGATTGAGACACACCTGAGGCTGACTGAGAGGGGTTGAAAGCTATCAGTTGCTCAATCTTGATACTCACTCTGCTCCTTAGAATCAACTGCTAGAATTAGTCATGCTCTGTGGAATTATTTACCTGTGTCAGTTCTGAGAAAAAAAATTTACCTGGGATCTAATTTGTGGAAACACCCCGTTTGCTTTGTGGATATTCTCCTGAAGGGTTGGATCTTGTGAGACAACTTACCTTTTGTACTATTCTCTGCAAACTCTTAAGTTGCCTGTGTACTTTAGTTGGAATCTGAACAAGTGAATGTGGCGAGACGTTGTACTGACTGTTGAAGTTAAGATTGAAGTCATTTGACCAACACTGTCACTGTCTCTGTCTGCAACTGTGCTCAGACCCACCTGCATCATTACAGCAAGACTGCGCCACAACACGGGCACAGCAGACGATGAGAGCTTCCGAGTGATGCTCGACAACCAGGGGACTCTCCTGGGTGAATACAGCAGCTTGCAGCTACCCTCACACAGACGGCAGAGGTGGCCCTTGTGATGTGAGCCCAGCCGCCTCCAACTCTCCCAGCTCCAGCTTCTGCAACAGTTCTGGCCCCAGCAGACCCCATGAGCGAGGTGTCGCAGAGAACCCCCTTCCTCACCCAACTTGCTTTGGTAGCCCCCCGGAGGCCTGTCGGGGCTTTGTGACTCAATGTCCTCTCATTACTGAGCTGCAGCTGACTCGCTTCCCACACAGAGGGCCCAGGTCGCTCACATGATCTCAATGCTTTCCGGGCAGGAGCATCGATCCGCGTAGGTGATAGTCAGGAGACCTTCACCACCTCGCTGTGCAGGTTTTTGACCACCCCACCGGGGATGAGAAGCAGCAGCAAAACTGAGACAGGGGACCCACTCAGAGGCAGCCTACTCCATTGAATTTCAGGCTCTGGGAACCGACAACCATTAGAAAGATGAAGCCCTCCTCATAGCTTTGTCTGAATTAGCGAAGGATAAGCTGGGCAGTCGCGACTGGGGGGGAATTCCCTGTGACATTGGACTGGGCCAGCGTATATGTGAGGGGCCGAGAGAGCGGGCTCGGCTGCCTACCACCTTGCCCCCTGTAAGGTCAATCTGAAGAGGGGCCAATGCAACTGGCTGGTCCCTCCTCACCCAAAAGGAACAGGAAGAGAGGAGGAGAGGGGAAATGCCTTTACTGAGGTGGCACTGCAGGGCAAAGCCAGGGCTCACCAGAGGACTCTGGCAAGTGGGTTACCTTGATGGTGAGCTTAAGGCCCACTTGGCTCTCCTCTGCACCTGAGTCCATCAGCGCTCAGCGCCTGACCCGATTTGTCCACACCTCACCCCAGATCAGCGCTCTGTCCAAATGTAGACAGGTGAGGGTGGACTTGGGGTGACAGAGGTGGTGTGGGATCATAGAATTCCGAAGGCCATCGTGTCACACTGGCGCCCGCAGTTCGCCTACAGGTTTTGGAAGGCCTTTTGCTCACTGTTTAACACCTCTGTGAGTTCGTCCTCGGGTTTCCATCCTCAATCCAATGGGAAATCTGAGAGGGCCAATCAGGAGCTGCGCTGTTTTGCCTCCGACAACCCTGGGTCTTAGAGCTCAATGCTGTTATGGGCAGAAATGGCCCACAATTAACTGGTCAATGCATCAATCAGTATGCCAGCCTTTGAAACCCCCAGTGTGCCTTTGTTGCTCCATTTTGTTCCGAGAGACCAGCCAGAGGTTGCCGTTCACTCTGCTGGGTCAGCAGTGGCAAGGTGTGGAAGGGCCTAGAGAAAAGTCCACGCAGCTGTTAGTTGTGCCTCAGCGAGCCAACAACATCAGGCCAACCATGGGTGCAGGCCGGCTCCCTCCTTCCAACTTGGTCAGTGGATGTGGTTGTCTACGTGGCATCTGCCTCTCCACACAGACTCCAAGATCCTCTCTCCCTGCTATGGTGGACCTTTCAAGATGGTGAGATGGGCTTTTCAGCTGACCCTGCCAAGGCACTATTGGCTGTGGTGTCCACATGGTTGGACCAAGACAGGCTGTTGGTGATATTCATTCCTAGGAACTAGAAGCTCTCGATCCCCTCAAGCAACATGGGAGACAACAGGGCTTCACTTCCAGACAAGCTCAATGTTTTATATGCTTACTTTGACCATCAGAATATGAAGGAATTGTTGCGAAGCCCAACATCTCCTGATGATTCTTTGATGTCAGTTTCTGAAGCTGATGTGCAGGCTTCCTTCAGGAGGGGGAATCTAAGGAAAACGTCCAGACTGGACAGGGTACTTACTTACTTACTTAATACTTTATTGTCACCAAACAATTGATACTAGAGCGTACAATCATCACAGTGATATTTGTTTCTGTGCTTCACACTTTCTGAAGTACAAATCGAACTAAATATAATAAAATTTTAAATTACAAACGTTTGTATAAATCATAATTAGAAAATAGAAAAGGGAAAGTAAGGTAGTGCAAGTCAGGTCTGGATATTTGGAAGGTACGGCCCAGATCCAGGTCAGGATCTGTTCAGCAGTCTTATCACTGTTGGAAAGAAGCTGTTCCCAAATCTGGCCGTACGAATCTTCATGCTCCTGAACCTTCTCCCGGAGGGAAGAGGGACAAAAAGTGTGTTGGCTGGGTGGGTCGTGTCCTTGATTATCCTGGCAGCACTGCTCTGACAGCGTGTGATGTAAAGTGAGTCCAAGGATGGAAGATGTACCTAGCCAAGAAGTAAAGATCTGTGCTGACCAACTGGCTGGTGTGTTCACTGTGAGCTTTAACCTCTCACTTTGGCATTGTGTGGTACCCACCTGCTTCATGAAGGCTTCAATTATACTGGTGCCCAGGAAGAGCTTGTGACCTGCCTCAATGACTATCACCCACTTACTTCCACAGTGATGAAGTGCTTTGAGAGGCTGGTGATGAAACATATCAGCTCCTGTCTGAATGGTGACTTGGATCTGCTCCAATTTGCCTACCAGAGCAACAAGTCCACAGGAGATGCCATCTCATTGGCTCTTCAATTTGGAACATCTGGACAGCAAAGATGCATACATCAGGACGTCCTTTATCAATTACAGCTCAGCATTTAATGCCATCATCCCCTCAAAACTAATCAGTAAATTCCAAGATTTTGGCCTCAATACCTCCTTGTGCAGTTGGATCTTGGATTTCCTCACTTGCCAACACTAGTCAGTTTGGATTGGCAATCACATCTACTCCACAATCTCCATCAACACAGATGCACCACAAGGCTGTGTGTTAGCCCCTGCTCCACTCAGCTTTACACCTACGACTGTGGGGCTAAGCACAGCTCCAACACTATATTCAGGTTTGCTGACCACACCACCGTTGTGGGCCAAATCAAAAGTGATGATGAATCTGCGTACGGGGGGAGATTGAAAATTGGCTGAGTGGAGTGATAGCAACTATCTTTCACTTAATGTCAGGAAGACCAAGAAACTGATTGTAGACTCCAGGAGAGGGAAACCAGAGGTCCATGAGCCAGTCTTCATCGAAGGATCAGGTCTGGAGAGGGTTAGTAATTTTAAATTCATGGATGTTACTATTTCAGAGGACCTGTCCTGGACCCAGAATGTAAGTGCAATTGTGAAGAAAGCACAGGAGCATGTCGACTTCCTTAGGAGTCTGTAGAGATTCGGCATGACACCTAAAACTTTGACAGATTTCTATGAATGTGCAGTGGAAAGTGTATTGACTGGCTGCATCAGTGCCTGGTACAGAAACACCAACGCCTTTGAATGGAAAATCCTACAAAAGGTGGTGGATTCAATCCAGTCCACCAAGGGTGAAGCCCTCCCAACCATTGAGCACATCTACATGAAACACTGTCATAGGAAAGCAGTATCCATCGTCTGACATCCCCACCATCCAAGCCATGCTCTTTTCTTGCTGCTGCCATCAGCAAGAAGGTACAAGAGCCTCAGGACTCACACCACCAGGTTCAAGAGCAGTTACTGCCTCACAACCATCAGGCTCTGGAATTACACTTACTTACACATCCACTGAGATGTTCCCACAACTAATAATCTCACTTTAAGGACTCTATCTTGTTATCCTGCCCCACTGAACTCATTTCTGCCTATCTTGACTCTGTTTTATCTCCCCTTGTTCAATCCCTTCCCACCTATGTCGGTGATACTTCCCATGCTTTACATCTCTTCAAAGATTTCAAGTTCCCTGGCCCCCACCGCCTCATTTTCACCATGGACGTCCAGTCCCTATATACCTCTATCCCCCACCAGGAAGGTCTCCAAGCTTTCCGTTTCTTCCTGGATTCCAGACCCAGCCAGTCACCCTCTACCACCACTCTTCTCCGCCTCGCGGAATTAGTCCTCACCCTTAACAATTTCTCCTTTGGCTCCTCCCACTTCCTCCAAACTAAAGGTGTAGCCATGGGCACCCGCATGGGTCCTAGCTATGCCTGCATTTCTGTCGGCCATGTGCAGCAATCTATGTTCCAAGCCTACACCGGTATCTGTCCTCCTCGTTTCTTACGTTATATCGACGACTCCATCGGCGCTGCTTCCTGCGCACATGCTGAGCTCGTCGACTTCATTAACTTCGCCTCCAACTTTCACCCCACCCTCAAATTCACCTGGTCTATTTCCAATACCTCCCTCCCCTTTCTAGATCCTTCTGTTTCTATCTCTGGAGCCAGCCTATCCACCGATGTCTACTACAAACCTACAGACTCCCACAGCTACCTAGACTATTCCTCCTCCCACCCTGTCTCCTGCAAAAATGCTATCCCTTTCTCTCAATTCCTCTGCCTCCACCGCATCTGCTCTCTGGATGAGGCCCTTCATTCTAGGACAATGGAGATGTCTTCCTTTTTTAAAGAAAGGGACTTCCCTTCATCCACTATCAACTCTGCCCTCCGTCGCATCTCCCGTATTTCACGCACCTCTGCTCTCACCCCATCCCCCTGCCAGCCCACCAGGGATAGAGTCCCCCTGGTCCTCACCTATCACCCTACCAGCCTACAGATCCAACGCATAATCCTCCGTAACTTTCGCCACCTCCTACGTGATCCCACCACCAGCCACATCTTCCCCTCCCCCCCCACTCTCGGCTTTCCACAGGGATCGCTCCCTAAGCGACTCCCTTGTCCATTCAACCCCCCATCCCTCCCCACCGACCTCCCTCCGGGCACTCATCCCTGCAAATGGAAGAAGTGCTACACCCGCCCCCACACTTCTTCCCTCACCACCATCCCAGGCCCCAGACAGTCCTTTCAGGTGAGGCACCACTTCACCTGCGAGTCAACTGGGGTGATATACTGTATCCGGTGCTCCCGATGTGGCCATTTATACACTGGGGAGACCCGCCGCAGACTGGGAGACCGTTTCACCGAACACCGGCGCTCGGTCCTCCAGCAGTGGCAGGATCTCCCTGTGGCCACACATTTCAATTCCACAGACCACTCCCACTCTGACATGTCTGTCCATGGCCTCCTCTACCGTCAAGATGAGGCCACACACAGGTCGATGGAGCAATATCTTATCTCCCGCCTAGGTAGCCTCCTACCTGCCGGTATGAACATCCAACTCACAGACCTCCATTTGATACCCCTGCCCCCCCCTTGCCCCCATCCCTATCTATTATTTTAGTCTGGTTCTCTTTCTCTCTCTTTTTCCCCCCCCCTCAATATAATCTCCCCCCAGTCCTACTTTTCTTTCTCTTTTATTTCCCATAATTCTCCACCTTCCCTCTAGCCCATTTCCCTCCAGCCTATCACTTCCCAGCTCTCTACTTCATCCCTCCCCCCACTTCTTATCCCCCCTCGACCATCCCATGTTACTTCACTCCTGATGAAGGGTTTTGGCCTGAAACGTCGTCACTACCTTCTCCCATAGATGCTGTCTGGCCTGCTGAGTTCTGCCAGCATTTTGTTTTTATCTTGTTATCTCGTGTTTTCATTATTTATTGCTATTTATTTATATTTGCACAGTCTGTTGTCTTCTGCAATTTAGTTGAACTTTCATCGATCCTGTTATAGTTACTATTCTATAGATTTGCTGAGTGTGCCCGCAGGATAATGAATCTCAAGGTTGCATATGGTGACATGTATAAAATTTACTTTGAACTTTTGAACTTCTCACGATCACAGCATAGTTGATGTAAACTGGAGCATGTGCACTGTCCCCGTTCTGAAGTCAATGACCAGTTCTTCTGTTTTTCTGACCTTGTTGGCAGAACACCATGTCACTATCACTATAAGGCTCATTATCTCCTTACTGTACTCTGACTCATCACAATTTGAGTGGTATCATCTGCAAGCTTATAGACGAGTTCAACAGAATCTGGCCATGCAGTCATGAGTGTACAGGGAGTACAGTAGGAAGCTGAGGATGCAGCGTAATGGTGTTGTGAATAATCCTGGCAGAGGTGTTGCTGCTTATCCGTACTTCCTGGTCAGCTGGTCAGGAAGTTGAGGATACAGTTGCAGAGGAAGGCATTAACTCCCAGGTCTCAGAACTTGGTGATGAGTTTGTTTGGAATTATAATATTGAAGGTGGAGCAGTAGACAACAAACAGTCTAATGTAGATGTTCTGTTCAAATGCTCCTGAGATGAGAGTAGGGCAGAGAGATGGTATTGACAATAGACCTGTTTCAGAGGCAGGTGCATTGTCAAGGTTATCTGAGAGGCTGGAGTTAATTTGTGTCATGACTAGCCTCTCAAAGCACTTCATGATGGTGGATGACAGAATTACTGGACAATAGTTAATATGGCACACTATCTTGGGTACTAGGTGATAGAGATTTCCTTAAAGGAATTTGGAAGCTCAGATTGAAACAGGGAGTGGCTAAAAATGACTACAAATAACCTTGTCACCTGATCTGTGCAGGATCTAAAGATGCAGCCAGGGACATCCTCCAGGCAAGATGCTTTCTACAGATTCGCTCCCTGGAAGACTGATCTTGCATCAGCAACCCTTTCAAAGTGTGCACAAAAGGCACTGAGCTCCTCTGCACCAAACCCCAGATGAACCCAATGTCTTTCATGCACACTTTGAAAGGGACAATAAAACTATGCCTGTGTAGATCCCCACAGCATCTGGAGAGCTTGTGATCTCTGCCTTGGAGTCTGGTATTAGAACAAACTTCATGAGGCCAAACCCTCACAAGGTGTTAGACCCAATGGTATGCCTGGTAAGATTCTGAAATTCTGTGCCAACTAACTAGCTGGAGAGTTCAAGGATATCTTCAAGCTCTCACTGCTTCACTTGAACTTTCCCACCTGCTTCAGAAGGACGTCAATGATACCAGTACCCAAGAAGAGCAGAGTGAGCTGCCTCAATGACAATCGCCTGGCAGAACTCACATCTGCTTTGAGAGGTTTGTCCTGGCTAGAATGAACTCCCTGAGCAAGGACCTGAACCTGCTGCAATTTGCCTACTGCCACTACAGGTCTACAATGGGAGCAATCTCATTGGCTCTAACGGCTGGACAACAGGCTGCAGTTTATCAATTATCGCTTGGCGTTCAACACCATAATGCTTTCAGTACTAATAAACAAGCTTCAAAAACTGGGTCTCAGACCCTTACAAGTGGATTCTTGACTTCCTCATCAAGAGGGCACAGTCAGCTGACAATACTACATTGATTGACCTTATCTCATATAATAATGAGGCAACCTACAGAGAAGAAGTCATCACCCTGACACAGTGGTGTCAAGAAAACAACCTCTCCCTCAATGTTGCAAAAACAAAGGAGCTGGTTGTGGACTATGGGAGGAATGAAGACAGGCTAACCCCTTATTGACATCAATGGATCTGGAGCTGATGAACAGCTTTAAGTTCCTCAGCATACACATCACCAAGGATCTCATGTGGTCTGTACACACCAGCTGTGTGGTGAAAAAGGCACAACAGTGCCTCTTACACGTCAGGCGGTTGAAGAAGTTTGGTACGGGCCCCCAAATCCTAAGAACTTTCTACAGGGGCACAACTGAGAACATCCTGACTGGCTGCATCAATGCCTGGTATGAGACCTGTACCTCCCTCAATCACAGGACTCTGCAAAGAGTGGTGGGGACAGCCCAGCACATCTGTAGATGTGAACTTCCCACTATTCAGGACATTTACAAAGACAAGTGTGTATCATTGGGGACCCGAGTCACCCCAACCACAAACTGTTTCAGCTGCTACCATCTGGGAAATGTTACTGCTGCATAAAAGCCAGGGCCAACAGGCTCCGGGAGAGCTTCTTCCACCAGGCCATCATGCTGATTAATTCATGCTGATACAATTGTATTTCTGTTGTATTGACAGTCCTGTTGTACATACTATTTATTATAAATTTCTATAAATTGCACATTGCACATTTAGATGGAGACATAATGTCAAGATTTTTACTCCTCGTGTATATGAAGGATGTAAGTAATAAAGTCAATTCAATTCATTTCAACTTGGTACCGATTGGTAATAACATCTCTTTGCTGAGAATCCATACAGACACACCATAAAGATGCATTCTTAGCCCACTGCTCTACTCCCTCTACACTCATGATTGCAAGACTGAGCACTGATCAAGTGCCATCTATAAATATGCTCATTATATAAGAAATTGGAGCAGGAGTCGGCCATCTGACCCATTGAGCCTGCTCGCATTCAGTGAGATCATGGCTGATCTGACTATGGACTCATTACACCACTGTTGTTGGCAGAATTTCAGCTGGCGATGAGGAGGTGTACAGGAGCAAGATAGAGCAGATAGTTGAGTGGTGTCATAAGAACATTCTTGCCCTCAATGTCAGCAAGACCAAGGACTTCAGGAAGGGGTAATCAAGAGAGCACACACCAGTCCTGATTGAGGGGTCAGCAGTGGAAATGGTTAGAAGCTTCAAGTTCCATCTCAGACGGCCTATCCTAGCCTCAATACATTGATGCAACCATGAAAAAGGCTCTACCAGCAGCTCTATTTCGTTAGGAGTTTGAGGAGATTTGATATGTCACCCAAGACCCTTGCAAACTTCTACAGATGTACCGAGAAGATTATTCTGACTGGTTCCATCACCACCTGAACCTGGATTACTGGAGCTGTGAAAGAGTTGCTCTACCACATTAAAAATTCTGAACGTGATGACGTCTTTAATCTGTGCTCCTTATTTAAAATACCAAAAGCAACAACGTTTTGTTGAAGAAAAAGAATTCTATGTTACCAAAGTTTATAATTAAACTCAGTGATTTACAGCCTTTTTTTTACTTTAGATTCAACCAACAAAGAAAGGCAGTAAAATGAAGGAGAAAATAATGAGCATTTTTTTACTTCAGTAACAGGCTCATTAGCCAGCAGTGTAGATTGAGACTGGCCTCCACCCAACTACATAAAACCACAGATACTTTTTTCCCAAATAGGATGAAAGGCCTGTAATATTTTTCAGATTGTCAAGGAGGGATGGATTTTCTAGATCTTGGCAAGGAGATGAGTAGGAAGCTGATTAAATATTACCAAGAAATCAGCTATGAGGTTTTTACTCCTACATGAAGCCTTTAGCAATTATAGATCCAAAACATATTTATTAAACTTGAACTTAAAATCCTTAAGGAAACATGCACTCACTGGCCACTTTATAAGGAACAGGTGTGGTCTTCTGCTGCTGTAGCCAATCCACTTCAAGGTTTGGCATTCAGAGATGCTCTTCTACACTCCACTGTTGTAGAACATAAGATATAGGAGCAGAATTAGTTCATTTGGCCCATCGAGTAGTGCGTGCTTATTTGAGTTACGGTCTCCTTCCTGTTGGCGTGAACCACTCTGGCCATTCTCCTCTGACTTCTCATTAACAAGGCGCTTTTACCCACAAAACTGCAGCTCCCTGGATGTTGTTTTGTTTCTCGCACCATTCTCTGTAAATTCTGGAGATCATTGTGCGTGAAAATCCCAGAAGATCAGTGGTTTCTGAGATACTCAAACACGCAATCAGTTCACGGTCAACATCACTTAGATCACATTTCTTCCTCATTCTGATGTTTGATCTGAACAACAACTGAACCTCTTGACCATGCCGACATGTGTTTATGCAGTGAATTGCTGCCACTTGATTGGCTGATTAGATATCTGCATTAACGAGCAGGTGTCCAGGTGTGCCTAATAATGTGACCACTGAGAGTTGTCTTAATATAAGAAATGAACTCAAAGGCTTGTCAACTAAGCCTTAAGTATATGCTTGGAATTGTACCTTTTCATTAAGAAATACATTTAAATTAATTTCTTGCTTAATAATGAATAAAATCTTAATACTGTTCTCCATAAAATATTCTTTAGTCAGTCTTTCTGTGATTATCAAGCGAAGCAATATGAAATAGAATACTACCCAAGCATTTAATTTGCAATCAGCCTCTCAGCTCCTTTCCCCACTGCATTAGGATCAAATCATCAGACCTGCCTAGCATCCACCAATAGAGATCCTACGAGTGCTGAACTTAACTCGTTCGCTCTGTAGGATGGGGAGCAAACTCTAGAGTTCAAAGTGAAGAATTGTTCTCCCAGGAGAACTGATAGGGTTGTTTGCCCAGGTGACCATGCACGCTAGTGACTGATAGCCTAATACCCTCCCTTCTCCCACTTGTGAATCTAATACAGAACTCCTACCTACAAAGGATCAGTGCAACCTTCCAATTCCTAAAGAAGATGGGTGATGCTTTGCATGCAGCTCTCTTACTAGATGATACTTTATTTTCTTTCTTCTATTCCATACTGTTCCTCTAATATAATTACATAAAACTATATCCAATTACTAATTTCATACATGTAATAAGAATCACTTGATTTTGTTAAATCTTCCCCCGAGGTTTCATGCCCATCAGAATCATTTGCAGGTCAATCCGAATGCAAACAAACACAAAAAAAAAGACACTCTCCAACATCTCCCTATTTATTTTTACCATCTGCAGACCCAAAGAAAAGTGTGTCGTCTGTTATTAACTGGTGTTGGTGATGGGTGCATCTCATTAACTGAATCCAGAAGGGGGTCAGTGGTCATGAGTTCCTGTTTAGAATCAGTATGGTAGTGAAAGGTTCCTGAATCATTGCTCTTTACGAATGGTTTCTAAGTCAAGTTCTTTGCCGTATTCAGTACAAATGAAATTAATAAACCAGTTCCAATTCCAGTTTCAATAAATGGCATGGGAAGTTGTCATAGGTAGTGTCAGAGCCAAATGGAGAAATTTAGTCCATCCCATGGTAGAGCAGCACAAAATGAAAGTCATCTGAATGGATATGTACAGTTTTTAACAGCACTGTAGTTCCACAATGGATACAGCACTGCTTCTTAATGTCAGTCTTCCTGTGATTTCAATAGGAAATAACAAGCTGAATGTGGACAACTCTAAAAGAGATTGTAGAGTTACCATTGCAGATGCAGTGATTATATGTAATTAGAAAGCATTCCACATACATATAATGATACATAATTGCACACATTATATAAAAATCTGTGATAATCTAAGCATTTATTAAAGTATAAGGGTAATTGTATGTAATTACATGAAAATATCACGTTGTGCAGATCAGATTTCTTTTACAGTTGCCAGAGCCCAAGTTTGTTTCTATTTCGGGTTTCTGTTTCTTTACTTTGGTACATAATTTTAACTTCCAATTATTTTTTCTCTGCTGTGCCGCCGTGGTATTTGTTTAGGCTTTGTCCTATTTTTCTGTAACAGTGCAGCTTTGGCTATTTTGGTAAAATAACATGGACAAAATGGGAGTCTGACTGTGAACAAACAGAACAAAAGAGAGAGAGAAAGATTTGCTCAGCCGGCTTTCAAGGTGACAGACATTAGGAGTTGATTGGGTTAAGAAACAATTCAAGTTGTCAATAAAAAGTGAAGATTAATAATTGTTCATGTTTAATTCACTCTTGTCTTAAAATGACTGGTCAGCACATTCAAAAATATACACTTTGTCATAGGAAGAATAGAATCCGATATCTGATTTATTATCACTGACTTAAATGACATGAAATTTGTTGTTCTGAGGCAGCAGTACAGTGCAAAGGCAAAAAATTGCTTTCAATTACATAATAAATAAGTAATATAAAAAAAGTAATAACAAGGTGGTGTTTGTGTGTTTACAGACTATTCAGAAATCAGATGGCGGAGGGGCAAGAAACGGTTTCTGAATTGAGTGTGGATCTTCAAGCTCCTGTATCTCCTCGCTAATGGCAGTAATGGGAAGAGATGTTGCAGATGGTGAGGGTCCTTAGAGATGGCTACTATCTTCTTGAGGCACTGCCTCCTGAAGATGTCCTCAGTGGTTGAACCCATGATGGAAATGACTAAGACTCCAACCCTCTGCAGCCTCTTGCAACCCTCTGCATTGTGATGCCTCTACTCAGAATCTCTCTACCATACATTTAAGGAATTTTTAAGAGTCTTAGTGACATTGCAAATCTCCTCAAACTCCTAACAAAGTAGAGCAACTGAAGTGTCTTCTTCATGACACGACCTCTAAGATGTTGACTCCCAGGAACCTGAAGCTGCTCACAACTATCACTCAACCAGCTGATCATTCATTCCTGTTATGTAAGAAAAAAACCTATTTAGTAACAGAAAAGAATCACAGACTTTTTAAAATCTGGTCCAGTAAAATAAACAAGAGCAGAGTTTGATCTTGAAATTCCATATAGCCTAAAAGAAAGGAGAATTAATTAATTACAGTTGCTCCTTATTTGTAATAGTACTTTGGCCAGATTTTCATAGTTAACTTATTTGTACTACTATAGGAGTGAAGAACCCTATGCAGAACAAAGTTACTTTGCTGATGGGCTTGTAGACTACATGTATCCAGCAGGCCATACACTGACATGGTGCACTGTAATTCAACATTTTAAACCTGGGATTCCTGTCCAATGTTGCAAAAGTTCAACGAACTGACTACTGAAAATAAAGAAGCATACTTCTCAGTTTGTTTCTTTCTCACTCTGAAGGCACAATTTTCACTGACAATCCAATTTCATTCCCATCGGGAATAATGATCACATAATGTCTGATAAAGCTCTTGTGTCGACGTTGTGTTTTGTGCTTCTTTCTGGCTGGTGCATACCTTCAGAGATAACTGTAGTAGTCAATGAACCAATTCTGCCATCTGCCTGTGCAATCAGGTAAAATTGCCATGGAGAGTCGTGATGAAAGAACTGTACCAACTGGCAAGAAAATGAAAATAATCTCACTGGTCCATCTGAAGACCTGAGGTCTATCAATGACTGACATTTGTAGGATCGGTTCAGTGAATTCAAACCTTTAGCTCTTGCTGCTTAGTAATTCCTGATGTGCATGAGTACTGCTTACTGTGACAATTCCCAAATTTTTAGCCCAATTGCACTTCATTAATTAATGAATGATGTTAGATACTTTTTAGATATACATCTATTTAATTTATACAATCCAAATGTCTTCCCCACTCCTTTAAGTGCTTGAATGCCTACCCAAAGCTAAGTATTCCAGTATTTTTCCTAATTTAGCTTCAAGAATTGAGAAATGGAAGTGACTTGAGGACAAGCCGGAGTACATAAACATATATAAGGACATTCTATTCATTTTAAGATAATAATAGAAAAGGACAGGACAGACCTACAGGATGTGGTCCAGTACTGGAAGCAGGGATGCTTCTGTGGAAGTTGGGCAGGATCTTGCAGAGCTTGACTGGATGAGCCTGCTTGAAGGGAAAGGAATGATTAACGAGTGGGAGGCTCTTAGGAGTGTGATATCAAGAGTCCAGGAGCAGCATGTTCCAGCAAGTTTAGGGAACCATGGCTGACAAGAGATAATGAGGCTCTGGTCAAAAAAATGAAGGAAGGGTACATTTGGTTTAGGAGATCCAGGACCCCAACTGGAGTACTGTGCTCAGTTCTGGTCACCTCACTACAGGAAGGATGTGGAAGCCATAGGAAGGGTGCAGAGGAGATTTACAAGGACGTTGCCTGGATTGGCGAGCATGCCTTATGAAAACAGGTTGAGTGAACTCGGCCTTTTCTCCTTGGAGCAACAGAGGATGAGAGGTGACCTGATAGAGGGGTATAAGATGATGAGAGGCATTGATTGTGTGGATAGTCAGAGGCTTTTTCCCAGGGCTGAAATGGTTGCCACAAGAGGGCACAGGTTTTAGGTGCTGGCGAGTAGGTACAGAGGAGATGTCAGGGGTATGTTTTTCACTCAGAGAGTGGGGAGTGTGTGGAATGAGCTACTGGCAACAATGGTGGAGACGAATACAATAGGGTCTTTTAAGAGACTTTTGGATAGGTACATGAAGCTTAGTAAAATAGAGGGCTATAGGTAAGCCTAGTAATTTCTAAGGTAGGGACATGTTCAGCACAACTTTGTGGGCCAAAGGGCCTGTATTGTGCTGTAGGCTTTCTATGTTTCTGAGAAGTGAATCCCTTGATGTCTACAAAAGGATTAAGCAAACTCTTAAGAGAGAGACCAAGAGGGGCAAGAACATTATGAGTTGGATCTGGCAAATAGAATTCGGGAAAATCCCGGGAGTGTTTTCAGCTACATCAAGTGTATCAAGAGTAAAAGGGTGGACAGGCAGGGAGAGAGTTGGTCCCTTCAGAGGTTAGCAGGGCTACCTTTGTCTTGCTCTGCAGGAAGTGTAGGGAATATTTATGAATATTTCTCTTCTGTGTTTACAAAGGAGAAAATTATGGTTGCTCAAGAAATGAGGGAAGCAATTAGCGATCTTTCAAGGGACATTTGTATTACCAGAGAGAAGGCAGTTGTAGCCTTACAGTGCACTAAGGTGGATAAATCCCCAGTGACTGCCCATGTGCACCCTTGGACTTTGTGGAAGGTTAGAAACTATTGAAGGTTAGAAGGCACCAGATGGCAACTTCTTTGAGCTCATCTGTGAAACAGCTTAAATGTCTCTCTTTAATGTCTTTTTTCCCCTTTTCAGGGTGGCGAAAGGTTCTGTTGGAGTCCATGATCTACAGCTGCACTCAAACTGCAGATCTTCACAGCCGTGAGATTCCACTCCCAGAGTTCACCATCTTGAAAAATCCAGGAATGGTCTGGAAGACTCGTGCCTCAGGGTGTGGCCTTGCTTGCCCCCATGGGCTCGATTCTCTCTATCAGACTGTATCATCGTAACTGCAAGCTGTTTGTTGATCCCACACTTGCTGTGGAAGGGATAACTCCTCTCTCCCCCTTGTTAGTGAAGGCGAGTGTGCATGGCATGTTGAAGTGCTGGGTTTTGGACTGTAGTTTTTGATGGCCTCTTTGGAGGCTTTGTGTGGTGGGTGGGGGGACTGATTCTACCTGCTGGAACAAATGGGGAAAAGCAAGGGGGGGGGGGCTGATGCCTTACTGCTGCTTGTGCGTGGGAGTGGGGAGGGTGTTTAGGGATTTTAACATTTTTCTGTCTTTCATTTTTTTGTGGTTTTCTTCTATTTTGTGGATGTCTGCAAAGAGAAAGAATTTCAGGTGGTATACTGAATATTGATACTAAATTGGACCATTGAACTGTTGAACCATTGAAACTGCAAAGGCTCTTGCTTCATCATTAGTGAAGTTCCCAATGACTGGAAAGTGGCTAATGATGTTCCATTATTTACAAGCTAGGGAACTACAGGCTGGTCTGTCTGACATCAGAAGTTACCGAAGGGAATTTCTGAAGACTATCATTGAAAAACAGAACATGTTAAAGATTGAAGCCTGATTTCTGGCACGCACTGTATTTCTTCCTACTGCCTGGCTTCCATGATTGTGTCTACAATTTCCTTTCTCTTACCTGAATAAATTGTGTGTAAATTTTCACTGATTCTGTCTGTTTAAGCCCTGCAACCTTCCTTTGAACCCTGCTTTGTAACTCCACCTCAGAGCTCGAATAATCATTACGAGGGAGAAGTTTCAGACTGCATCGTTTTGCCAGCATATGGCAAATGACCTTGTAGTACCAATTCAGTACATCAGATGACTTTGATGAATTAAATATGTTGATGGAGGAAACATGATTTAGAGAGCTTATTGTTGCATGTGTCTGCATTGTTATATTAGTCTTCATCTGGCAATTTATTTTTAGACAATCACTTCCTATTAAAAACCTCATTTATTTTTTGTGCTGTAATCAGTAACTAGCTGGTGTGATTTCATTTTACCAATAAAAATAAGACCAGCTAATTGGAATGTATTAGCAACTGCTCGATTTGTATTAGTTTAAAAATTATTTTATGTATATACTCACGGATTCTAATGTTCAAATTTGTGGATTATTATGGGAATTTCAAAGTGTAGACGTGGCAGAACAGGCCGTAGTCTACAAATGGGATCAATACTTTGAGATTAGTTAATGCATGCTTGGCACTAAAAGCTTGTAAATTGTAAGGCAGCATTGGGACTGAACAATTACACCTGCCAGTCTTCACATTTTCCCAGTGTCAACAGCTGTGAAATATATGAAAAATCACCATGATTACTTGTCTATGAGAAGCAGCCTGCTACCAAGGGAATCGAGTGATGAAGTTCAATCTTTCTTTCTTCTCACTGTTAATCAGCCAAGATTAGTATTACTGTATTGTAACACAGCAGGAGGAACACCAGCTGATTGTTGTATCCAGCTGTGGGAGATGGAGAATCAAAACTAATTTTAATTTTTTAAACTTCAATAATCACCTTTTGCGATTGCTGCTGTCCTGATAAAACAATTATATTGCTGATAATATTTTGCATATAATTAATCTAGATGCAGGTTTTGACTTGAAACATCAATTCCTTTTACAGATGCTGCTCGACTTGCAGATCATTTGTTATACATATCATTCATTGATGGTTTTATGAGAAGTTTCATTTGCTAAGATGTAATCCCCCAGCTAACAGTAGAGGAGAGGACTATTTACTTTGAGCAGTTTAACCAACAGTGAATCCAGGCAGGTTTAGGTTTCATGCCAAAGCCAATTTAAGCTGTAATGAATATAACCATCACAGCATGGAAACAGGCCATCTCGGCCCTCCTAGTCCGTGCCGAACTCTTAATCTCACCTAGTCCCACCTACCTGCACTCAGCCCATAACCCTCCACTCCTTTCCTGTCCATATACCTATCTAATTTTACCTTAAATGACACAACTGAACTGGCCTCTACTATTTCTACAGGAAGCTCATTCCACACAGCTATCACTCTCTGAGTAAAGAAATAACCCCACATGTTTCCCTTAAACTTTTGCCCCCTAACTCTCAAATCATGTCCTCTCGTTTGAATCTCCCCTACTCTCAATGGAAACAGCCTATTCACGTCAACTCTATCTATCCCTCTCAAAATTTTAAATACCTCGATCAAATCCCCCCTCAACCTTCTACGCTCCAATGAATAGAGACCTAACTTGTTCAACCTTTCTCTGTAACTTAAGTGCTGAAACCCAGGTAACATCCTAGTAAATCGTCTCTGCACTCTCTCTAATTTATTGATATCTTTCCTATAATTCGGTGACCAGAACTGTACACAATATTCCAAATTTGGCCTTACCAATGCCTTGTACAATTTTAACATTACATCCCAACTTCTGTACTCAATGCTTTGATCTATAAAGGCCAGCGTTCCAAAAGCCTTCTTCACCACCCTATCTACATGAGACTCCACCTTCAGGGAACTATGCACCGTTATTCCTAGATCTCTCTGTTCCACTGCATTCCTCAATGCCCCACCATTTACCCTGTATGTTCTATTTGGATTATTCCTGCCAAAATGTAGAACCTCACACTTCTCAGCATTAAATATAGATAGAATTCAATTCACACTCTCATATCCTTCTTCATGACGCACTGTAAAAGGATGTATTGAATTGATGGAACAGAGAAAGATGTGGACCACTTGTATTTACCATAAACAGTACATATTCTGAATTAAGTATATTTTTAAAATAAACACTAGACTCAACACATCTCTTTGTTACTCTGCATGTTCCCAGAACCCACATTTTCTACATGCAAAAAAAATAGTTCCAGAGAACTGGCAGAATCTTCAGCATTGAACTGAAGCACTTTACACGTGTACAATCACGAAAAAATCTGCAGATGCTGGATATCCAAATCAACACACACAAACTGCTGGAGTAAATCAGCAGGGCGATGAGTCCAGTCCTGATGAAGGTTATCAGCCCAAAACATTAACTGTTTACTCTTTTGCATAAATGCTGCCTGACCTGCTGACTTCCTCCAGCATTTTGTGTGTGTTGCTTTCTTATGTGCCTTGTGCTGTGTATGACTGTTGGTGTTGTGAGTTGCACCTTGGCCCCAGAGGAACATTGTTTGGTTTGGCTGTATTCATGGGTATTCAAGTATAGTTGATTGACAATTAAATTTGAATTGAATTGAACTCAAACCTTTGTATTCAGGCAATAGCTCCAGTGTAAGTGATTGAATTCTGAGCATGGTCAATCCACTATATTATTCAGTCTTCCTTCACTTAGGCCAAACATGAAGCTTAATAAAAGTGGGCCTCTTGTCCCCTGCATGAATCAGCTATACCACAGGGATTAGAGCAGGATCCTTTACATCACAGTTTACCAGCATTGAGCCATGCTGGTAAAGATTAACAGACATTCCTTCTGATCTGAAGTACTATCATGTTGCACCTGCCTTCCTAGGTACAGTTGGCCCTCCTTATCCGCGAGGGATTGGTTCTGGGACCCCTCGCGAATACCAAAATTCGTGGATGCTCAAGTCCCTTAATCAACCTGTCTCAATGCGGAGGACCTTAGGACCCAGCAGAACCCAAGACCTTATTTAACCTTTCTCAGCGTGGTGGACGTTAGGACCCAGCAGCAGAGATCTGAATCCGCAGTGTTTCTGCTCATGAAAATAATCACAATCACGATTGAAAATAAAGTGGAAATAATAAAGCGATCGGAAAGAGGTGAAATGCCATCGGTCAACGATCAGAACAATTTTGAAGGATAAAGTGAGAAAGGCTGTGCCCCTATGAAAGCTACAATTATTACTAAGCAATGCAGTGGTTTAATTATTGGGTTTTGGGGTTTTGGGTATTTGATCCTCTACATCAACCCGGCACGGTGGAGAGTGCACTCCATAGCGATCTGTCACTAAATCGAACTCGGGAACTTCCAGAGCCCGGCACTGAAACATACGTTCTTAAGTGTGTTATATGCATAGAAAGGTAAATTATATACTATATATGAATGCAAACGTTTGACTAACTGACGCTAAATAATTACCAGATGTACCCGATCCACGATAACCCACACACAACCTCCCGTACACTTTAAATCGTCTGTAGATTACTCATAATACCTAATACAATGTAAATGCTATGTAAAATAGTTGTTATACTGCATTGTTTAGGGAATAATGACAAGGAAAAAAGTCTGTACATGCTCAAACAACAAGTGCTGGAAGAGCACTTCCGGGTTTTCGCGATTTGCGGTTGGTTGAATTCACGGATGCGGAATTCGCGGATAAGGAGGGCCGACTATTTTAACAAATTTCTTCAAAATCAAACTGAGAAGCTCTTGATAAAGTGAGTTCAATTCTGAAGCTGGATATTGTATATATGAGGGGTGATTGATAAGTTCGTGACCTAAGGTAGAAGGAGATGAGTTATTAACTTCAAACTTTCTGCATAATCACCCAGAGTTGAACTGCATGTGCATGTAATGAGAGCTGTATAACTCATCACCTTCTACCTTAGGCCACAAACTTATCAATCACCCCTTCTGTGGACACCATCTGGAGGTCCAAGGTTCATATTCTCCATGACCTCTGGACTAAGTGTGTAAATGTAGGAGGGTCTATGTTGAAAAATAAATGTGCCAGGTTTTCTAAAATTGACTCCTTCTACCTTAGGCCATGAACATATTAATCAGCCCTCGTAACAAACTCAATGTCTTTCCTTCAAAACAGAATGAAAAAAGCCTTTTTAAATCGACTGACATATGTGGCAGCATTGGAATGAATGCAGATGATGCAGGTTCTGACAAAGAGCATTGCAGAGACACGAGCATATTTTTATCTCTCCAAAGCCACAAAAACAGTCTGTGCCCCTTCAGCTCCACTTCATCCTTTGCTCCCTGCTGACAAAGACTTGCTGCCTTCCACCATCCACTTCCTCATATTGGCATAGGCTGAACTTGAGCACTCAGCTTTCTTGCAGAGCCTGGTAGTCTAACACTGACTCCTCTATATGTACAGGGCTGTCATCTGTACAATCTGTTGGTGGTCCGGTAAATGAAATCAACCTCAAAGTTTATATTGAGCATCTAAGCTCAAGCAAGATTTTTTAAACTGAGAGAGTTATTGAGATAGTGTGCATCTCAGTGCACCTCTTAGTCCTTTAATGCAATGACATATTACCCAAAGCAAATGAAAATCTGATACTGCTGGAAATCTGAAATTAAAAACCAAAAGTGCTGGAAACACTCAGCGGGTCAGGCAGCATCTGTGGAAAGAAATACACATATTAACATTTCAGGTCAAAGGTACTTCAGCACTGACAAAGGACTTCTGTTTTTAAAATCTTGTTTGAAGCATAGCACTGAATATAAACCTTGAGGTTGGCTTTACTCACTGGGCACCGATAGATTGCACTTCTAGAGATGTCAGTGTTAGAATATCAGACTCTGGGAAGAAGTTGAGTGCTCCAGCACTTCCAGTTCTTACGACTGAAAGCAAGTTGTATGCACAAGGTTAAGGTCTAAATGGGATTATGCAAACTTTGATACTGGATTGGCGGATGACATAGGAAATTTACAACGCTCTAAACAGACAAAATAAATAAAAATAAATTCATTATATAATGTTCACAGGGTAAGAATAGGATTACTTGGCAGATGAATGCATGACTGACAAATTGATGCAGGGAGCAGTGTCTCAGATTTGTGGATCTTTGGAATCTCTTCTGGGGAAGGTGTCACCTGTTCAGAAAGAACATGTTACACATGAGGGAGACCACTATCCTCAGCTTTGCTGGAGTTGTCAGGAGGGTTTAAACAAGTTTGGCAGGGGGGCGGGAACTGGGATGATAGCTTAGAGTATGGGACAGTTGGTGTACAGGTAGAACAGAATTAGAATCAGAATCAGGTTTAATATCACCAACATGAAATCTGTTGGCTTTGTGGCAGGTGTACAGTATTGTACACTACACATAATAATGGAGGAAAAAGTTGTGAATTACAGTATATATATAAAATAGTTAAATTAAATAAGAACTACAACAATAAAAATAAAAAAAGTAATGAGGCAGTGTTCATGAGTTCAACGTCCTTTCAGAAATCAGATGGCAGAGGGGAAGAAGCTGTTCCTGAATCACTGAGTGTGCCTTCAAGTTCCTGTACCTCCTTCCTGGTGGTAACAATGAGAACAAGGCATGACCTGGATGATAGGCGTCCTTAATGATGGATGCCACCTTATTAATGCATCAGTCCTGGAGGATGCCCTGGATACTATGGAGGCTAAGTGTTCATGATGAAGCTGACTAAGTTTACAAGTCTCAGCAGCTTATTTAGATCTTGTGCAGTAGCCACCCCCCCCCCACCCCAGACAGTGTTTCAGCCAATTAGAATGCTCTCCACAGTACATCTGTAGAAATTTGTGACGTGTAGAGAGTCTGTGAGGAATGACAGGCAATCGATAGGGCAAATTTGCAGTCAGTGGGATGAGTTGTACTGTGCCTATTTTAATGCAAGAAGGATCAGGAACTTAAAAGCACGGGTCTGTGCTTGGAACTACAATGTCATAGCCTTTATGGAGACTTGGCTGTCAAAAGAGCAAGAATGGCTGCTAGATGTTCCAGGGTTTAGATGTTTCAAAAGGGACAGGGAGGTGGTGGAGAGTATCCAGGTAATATCACAGCTGCAAAAATGGAAAACATTTTGGAGGGATTGTCTACTGAGTAGAGTGGGTGGAAGTCAGAAATAGGAAGGGGGAAATCACTCTATTGGGAGTATTGTATACACACACTGTAGCAACAGAGATACTGAGGAACAGCTCGGGGGGGTGGGGGCAGATTTTGGAAAAGTGCAAAAATAACAGGGTTGGTGTCATGGGTAACTTCAACTTCCCTAAAATTCATTGACATCCCCTTAATGGAAAAAAGTGTAGATTCTTCTGAGGTGTATCCAGGAAGTATTATTGACTCAATATGTAGAGAAGTTAACCAGAGAGCGGCCATACTGGATCTGGTACTGGGTAATGAACCAGGTCAGGTGTCAGATCTCTCGGTGGGAAAGCATTCACAAACAATGAACACGACTCCCTGGCCTTGGAGAGGGATAGGAGCAGACTGTATGGGGAAGTATTTAAATGGAGGAGAAGGAAATTGTGAAGCTGTTAGGTAGGAGCTGGAGAGTATAAACTGGGAATGGATGTACCCGGAGGAAATACACAACAGAAACGTACAGATTGTTTAGAGAGCTGCTGCAGAACTTTACGGATAAGTTTGTCTCACTGGGGCAGGGAAGGGATGGTCGATGATGGAACCATGGATGACAAGAGAAATGGAACATCTAGTCAAGTGGAAGAAAGTATATTACTTAAGGTTTAGGATCAGACAGGACTCTAGAGAATTATAAGGTAGCCAGGAATGGACTGGAGAGAGCTAGAAGAGGGCATTAGAAAGCTTTGCTGAGTAGGATTAAGGAAAACCCCGTGTCCCACACAGATGTAAAGAACAGGAGGGTGGCCCGAGTGACAGTAGGACAATTAGGGTTAATAGAGGAAACATCTGCCTGGAGTCAGAGGAGGTAGGGGAGGTCCTTAATGAATTCTTGGCTTCAGTATTTACCAGTGAGGGTGACCTTGATGTTTGTGAGGACAGTGTAAAACAAGCTGATAGGCTGGAATGTTGATGAAAGAGGATATGCTGGATTTTTTGAAAACATTATATTAGTTAAGTTAGTAGATGACACAAAGTTGGTGGAGTTGTGGATATTGCGGACAGCTGTAGGTTGCAGCAGGACAGTCACAGCATGAGGAAAAGTGGCAGATGGAGTTCAACCCAAAAAGTGTCAAATGATTCATTTTGGAAGGTTGAATTTGAAGGCAGAATACAGGGTTAATGGCAAAATTCTTGGCAGAGTGGAGGAACAGAAGGATCTTGGTGTCCACATCCATAAACCTTCTGAAGTTTGTGTGCAAGTTGATAGAGTTGTTAAGAAGGCACATGGTGTGTATATTGATCAGGGGACTGAGATCAGGAACTGTGAGGTAGTGAATCAGAATCAGGTTTATTATCACCGGCATGTGACGTGAAATTTGTTAACTTAGCAGCAGCAGTTCATTGCAATAGATAACATATAAGCGGTGATTGATAAGTTTGTGGCCTAAGGTAGGAGGAGTCAATTTTAGAAAACTTCGCACATTTATTTTTCAACATAGCCCCCTCCTACATTCACACACTTAGTCCAACGGTCATGGAGCATACAGATCTTGGACCTCCAGAAAGTGTCCACAGCATGGGTGATTGATAAGTTGGTGGTCTAAGGCAGAAGGAGATGAATTATACAGCTCTCGTTATATACACATGCAGGACAACCCTAAGAGTGATTATGCAGAAAGTTTGAAGTTAATAACTCATCTCCTTCTACCTTAGGCCACAAACTTATCAATCACCCTGATGAGTTATTAACTTCAAACTTTCTGCTTAATCACGCAGAGTTGACCTGCATGTGTGTGTAATGACAGCTGTATAACTCATCTCCTTCTACCTTAGGCCATGAACTTATCGATCACCCATGCTGTGGACACTTTCTGGAGGTCCAAGATCTGTATGCTCCACGACTGCTGGACTAAGTGTGTAAATGTAGGAAGGGACTATGTTGAAAAATAAATGTGCTAGGTTTTCTAAAATTGACTCCTTCTACCTGAGGCCACGAACTTATCAATCATCCCTCGTAGAAGAGGAAAAAATTATAATTAATAAATAAATCTATTACAATATACATATGTTGAATAGATTAAAAATCGTGCAAAAGCAGAAATAATATATATTTAAAAAGTGAGGTCGTGTTCACAGGTTCAATGTTGATTTAGGAATCAGATGGCACAGAGAAAGAGGCTGTTCCTGAATCGCTGAGTGTGTTCCTTCAGACTTCTGTACCTCCTACCTGATGGTAACAGTGAGAAAAGGACATGCCCTGGATGCCGGGGGCTCCTTGATAATGGACGCTGCCTTTCTGAGACACCGCTCCTTGAAGATATCCTGTGTACTTTGTAGCCCAAGATGGAGCTGACTAAATTTACAACCCTCTGCAGCTTCTTTTGGTCCTGTGCAGTAGCTTTCCCCCCCCCCCCCCCACACCCATACCAGACAGTGATGCAGCCTGTCAGAATTCTCTCATCGGTACATCTATAGAAGTTTTTAGTGTTTTTGTTGACGTAACAAATCTCTTCAAACTCCTAATGAAGTAGTGTTGCTGTCTTGCCTTCTTTATAACTGCATTGATCTGTTGGGACCAGGTTAGGTCCTCAGAGATCTTGACACCCAGGAATATTGCAGCACTATAAAACCCTGGTTAGACCAAACGTGGCATATTGTGTCCAGTTCTGCTCATCTCACTGTAGGAAGGATGTGAAACCTTTAGAGAGGTGCAAAGGAGATTTGCCAGATGCTATCTGGAGTAGAGAGCATGTCTTATTAAGATTATTTGAGTGAGTTAGAGCTTTTCTCTTTAGAGTGAAGGAGGGTGAGAGGTAACTTGATAGAGGTGTAGAAGTTGATAAGACGCATGGATAGAGTGGATAGCCAGAGACTTTTCCCTGGGTGAAAAAGACTAATACCAGGGGGGCATAATTTTAATGTGATTAATAGAAGGTGTAGGGGATGTTAGAGGTATGATCTTTACAGAGAGTGCTGGCTATATGGAATGCCCTGCCAGGGATAGTGGTCAAGGCAGATACATTGGGAGCTTTAGATAGGCACATGGACGATAGAAGATGGAGGGTTATGTAGGAGGCTATGGTTAGAAAAGGTTAAAGGCTGGCAGAACATTAAAAGCCAAAAGGAATGAACTGTGCTGTAACATTCTACGTTCTATTTCTGAGTGCTACGCAGCCATGAACAAAACTCAAGCAGCGTTTGTGAAGGAATGTATTGGAACATTTCAATGGCATGATATTTCTGGTTTGACAGCTGTTAGTTGACACTAAATATCCCATTAAATTTCCAAAATGACCAGTAGGCAGTGAAGAGACATTTTCATCCAGTAGTGAAGTAGAACATAAAACATAGAACCATACAGCCCACAATGTTGTGCCAAGTTAATCAAATTAGCAAACTAGGGGATTGCGTCATCAAGCACCTCAGCTCCATACACCAGAAGTGGGACTTCCCAGTGGCTGAACATTTCAATTATCATTCACATTCCCACTCCAATGTGGCCTCCTCTTATTCCAAGACAAAGCCACCCACAGGGTGGAAGAACAAAACCTTATATTCCATCTGGTTAGCTTCCAACCTGATTTCTCTTTCCAGTAAAAAGATTCCCCCCCCCACTTCCTCCTTTTCCCACTCTGACCTTTCACCTTTTATCACCTGTCTAGCACTTCCCCCGGGTGACCTCCTCCTTTCCTTTCTCTTTTGACCCACTCTCCTCTCCCATCAGATTCCTTTTTCGCCAGCCCTTGACCTTTCCCACCCACCTGACTTCACCTACCACCTTCCAGCCAGCCTCCTTTCCCTCCTTCACCTCTTTGTTCTGATACCTTTTTCCTTCCTTCTGAGTCCTGAAGAAGGGTCTTGGCCCTAAACATTGAATATTTATTCATTTCCATAGATGCTGCCCAACCAGCTGAGTTCCTCCAGCATTTTGTGTGTGTTTAGCCATCAAATGCCCAGCTAACCTCATCCCTTCTGCCTGCACAATGCGTATACACTTCCTTTTCCTGCACATTCATGTGCCTACCTAAAAGCCGCTTGAAGGCTTCTATCGTATTTGCCCCCACCGCCATCCCTGGCTGTGCATTGCAGGCACCATCACTCTCCGTGTGAAAAATTCACTCTACACATCTCCTTTCAACTTACTCCCGTGACGAGATCTGAAGGATTATTCTAAAGTGGACTGTTCCTTTAACAAGAGAGAGAGGGAGCGAACAGTTTGTGTACGAATTCAGCAGCAGGACGAGAGAGAAAGTCTGTGAGTTGCCTTGGAAACTGAAAGACGGAGGTATATGATGGACAGCTCATGTTGGAGACATATGTAAGGTCAGTCGACTTTTTAATCAGACGCCACAGGAAACACACGACGCCGGTGAGCTTCGTGTGCCCACGACAAGCGAGGGGTTTTTGCTCACAGTGTGGACAAAGGAGTGACCAGTGGAACACTATCGGTGTGTTTAACCCTGGCCCGGGTTGATAGCATTACCGTGGAAACGGTCCCCTTTCTGTGGTCAAGTCGGTAACTTTAAATAAGTTTCCGGAGCGGGAGGACGACGTGGAGGATTGGCATTGGAAGACAAACTAAATCTCTCTCTCTCTCTCCAACTCTTCTCAAACCAAATTCCATTTCTTACCATTGCCACCGTAAGACTGTATCACCTGAGCTGGGGACGCTTGGGAACCTAATTTACTCACCTACATATATGCATATACTCTGCTAACCTGTTTACCTTATCTTGTTTTGTATTACTTCATTCACGTAGTTACTAATAAAATAGAGTTTGTAACGGACTCCAGGTGCGTCCATTTCTGATGGGGTTTTTTAACCCGTTATGGGGTACGTAACACTCCACTCACCTTAAGTACACGCCCTCTGATATTGAACATTTTAACCCTAGGAACAAAAATACTGACTACCTACCCTATGAGTGCCTCTCATAATCAGATAAGTCTCTTAATAGATCTCCCCTCAGCCTCTGCCACACCAGAGAAAACAAAAGAATTTTGTCCAACCTCTCCTTATAGAATATGCCTTCCAATCAAGGCAATATTCTGGTAAACCTCTCCTGTGCCTTCACCAAAACCTCCAAATCATTTCTACAATGGGACAACCAGAACTGGATACAATATGCATTCATGTGGTTTAACCAGAGTATTAAAAGTTTGTTAATTAACTCCCAACTATTAAACTCATTTTCTTGATTAATAAAGACAAGCATGTCGTATTCCTTCTTTACCACTCTACTAACCTGTATAGCCTAATTCAGGAGCTATGAAATTGGACCCCAAGACCCATCTACCTGTCAACACAGTTAAGGATATTGCCATTGGCAGTGTACTCTCACTATACATTTAATCTCACAAAGTGCAACACCTCACTCTTGGCTGGGTTAAACTCCATCTGTCATTTATGTGCCCATATCTGCAACTGTTAAAGGTCCTGCTGTATCCTTTGACAGTCTTCTTTGCTATCCACAGCACCACCAATCTTCTTGTCTGAAAATTTACTAATTCACCCTTCTACATATTCATTCAGGTCATTTATATACATACACTCAGTGGCCACTTTATTAGGTTCCTCCTGCATCTGTGGGAAAAGTGGCCACAGTGTGTATGTTTGTGATCTTCTGCTGCTGTAGCCCATCTATTTCAAGATTCAACATGTGTGTTCGGAGATGCTGTTCTGCACACCACTGTTGTAATGTGTGGTTATTTGAGTTACTGTTGCCTTCCTGTCAGCTTGAACCAGTCTGGCCATTCTCCTCTGACCTCTTTCATTAACAAGGCAATTTTTTCGCATAGAACTGCCATTCACTGGACATTTTCTTGTTTTTCACATAATTCTCTGTAAAGTCTAAAGAAAAATCCCAGAATATCAGCAGTTTCTGAGATACTCAAACCACCCCATCTGGCACCAATGATCACTCTACAGTCAAAATCACTTAGACCATATCTTCTCCATTCTGCTGTTTGGTACAAATAATGACTGAACCCATTAGACCATGTCTGCATGATTTTATTCATTGAGTTGCTGCCACATGGTTGGCTGATTAGATAATTGCATTAACAAGCAGTGTTATAAGAGAGTATATCACAAACAACAGACATCCCGGTACAGATCCTTACAAATACCCTAGTAACAGACCTCCAGCCAGAATAGGGTCCATCAACCATTACCCTCTGTCTTTTATGGCCAAGCCAATTCACCATGGATCCCATGAATCTTAATCTTCTGGATGAGCCTGTCATGGCTTGTGGATAATATCCACAGCTCTACCTTCTTCAGTCACCTTCATCACAATGAAAAACTCAATCATTGTAAGACATGACTTACCCTACTCAAAGTCATGCTGACTGTCTTTATTAGGCCATGATTTTCCAAATGCTCATAAATCCTATCCCTAAGAACCCTCTCCAGTAAATCCCCAACAACTGATATGAGACTTGTAAGTCTATAGTTTTCAGGATAAACCCTACTTCTCTCCGTGAATAATGGAACAACGTTAGTTACTTGCAGGTTCTCTGCAACCTTGCCTGTGTCTAGAGAACATGAATATATTAATCAAGGCCCCAGCAATCTCATTTCTTGCCTATATCAATAACCTGAGTATATCCCATCAGGCTCTGGGGACTTAGCCATCTCAATTTCTTTAAGTGAGCCATTACTACCTTCTTCTTTATCTCAGAATGCCGTAGCACATTAGAACACTCCACATTGATCTCCCTATCCTCCACATCCGTGATAAAAACTGATGCAAGTTACTCAGTTTAGGACCTCACCCACATCCTCTGCTTCCAAGAACACATTCCCTCCTTTACACTTGCGTATTTCTATACACTTTCTAGATATCCACTTGACCTTGGCAGTTGTAAAAAATACATTGGAATTGTCTTAATCCTACTTGCTGAGGATTTTACATAGCCCTCCTGATTCTCCTAATTCCCTTTTTGAGTTCTGGCTTCTCCACAATCCTCAAGGGCTCTGTTTGATTTTCACAAACATGAGAAAGTCTGCAGATGCAGGAAATCCAGAGCAACACACACAAAATGCTGGAGGAAGTCAGCAGATCAGGCAGCATCTCTGGAAACACAGTGGGACTTCCTGGTGGCTAAACATTTTAATTCCGATTTCCATTCCCGTTCCAAAACGTTTATCCATGGCCTCCTTTTGTGCCAAGATGAGGCCACCCTCAGGGTAAAGGTGCAACACATTATATTCTCTGTGGGTACCCTCCAGCCTGATGGCATGAATTTTGATTTCTCCTTCCAGTGAAGAAATTTCCACCCCCCGCCCCCATTCCCCACTTCTTGTCTGCTATTACTTCCCCCAGGGTCCTTTCCTCCTTCCCTTTCTCCTATTGTCCACTCTCCTCTCCTATCAGATTCTTTCTTCTCCAGCCTTTGACCTTTCCCACCCACCAGGCTTCACCTATCACCTTCCAGCTAGCCTATTTCCCACCCCCACCCCTACCTTTTTAATTCTGGCATCTACACCCTTCCTTCCTGAAGAAGGGTCTCGGCCTGAAATGCCGACGGTTTGCTCTTTTCCATGAATGCTGCCTGACCTGCCGAGTTCCTCCAGTGTTCTGTGCGTGTTGCTCTGTTTGATTTTGCTCCCCAAACCTTACATACATTACATTTTCACTCTGGACTAAATTCACTACCTCTCTAGACATCCAAGGTTCCCCTACCTTCCCCCCCTTGTCCTTCCTTTGTTCTGGAACATACCCGTCTGTTTGCTACGCAGTTTGTTCTTAAAACACTTTCCACACATCAGATGTGGACTTGTCTAGAAGCAGCTGTTCTCAATTAACTCTCCCTACTTTCTGCCTAACATTCTTGTAACTTGCCCTGCTCCAATTTAGTATTCTCTCGCATGGTCCATGCATATCCTTATCTATAGTTATTTTAAAACTTAAGGAGCTGTGGTCACCGTTCCCTAATTTTTCTACCACTGAAAGGTCGGTCACTCAGCCAGGCTCATTACACAATACCAGGTCCAGTGTGGCGCTACTTCTTGTTGGGCCTAAACATAGCGATTTAAGAAACACTCCTGTATGCACCTAACAAATTCTTCCCCAGATAAACCTTGAGAGGTCCCAATCTATACTAGGGAAGTTGAAAACACCCACTACAACACACTGTTGTTTCTACACAATTCCTTTATCTGCCCACATATCTGTTTCTCAATGTCCCAGAGGCTGTTGTGGGGTCTGTCACAAAATTCCATCAGCTATATCGCTCCTTTCTTATTTTTGAGTTCTACTCATCTAGAGTCAGTGGATGAGCTCTCTATTAGGCCCCCCTTAGTGGCTGTCTTTTGTAACAGGACATTTGAAATACTTGCAAGAGGTATGCATGCAGCAGCCAAGTCGAACCAAACCAATTGCTGCAGCTGGTGACCCCCAGAGATCTGTTATACTTGTATGACGTGCCCTCAGCTCCAATGATAATTTCAAAAGTCGAAGACATGTATTCAATCCTTTATTAGCAATTAGTAAACATATAATCTTGAAGCAATGAATCTTAAGTGTACCCAAGTGTAAGTTAAGCATAATGGAGCGTAATTGAGTGGGCAACAAAAGTTATGACACCCGTCGGCCGCCAGCTGCATATTGCCATGAACGAAGCACAAAGACATGATCTACTCCCTTTGCTTTTACCACACCCCTACTAATGTGACTAGTTAGTATAATAAACATAATAAATGCACAAAACAGAATACAATGCAGATAGAAAGCAGATGCCTACTTACTGACATCGTAGTGGTGCGGTTAGTAGAGCTGCTGTCTTCCCATTTCCAGTAACCCTGCTTTAACCCCGACCACCATGTTGTCCATATCGAGCTTGCATATCCTCCCTGCACCTGTAAGGATTTCCTTGGGGTATTCCAGTTTCTTCCAAAAGGTGTGCAGATGTATAATTTATTTGTTGTTCCAAGTTGTTCCAAGACAGCAGGTGAGTGGTAGAGCTGTGGGGTGTGGGGACATGGGAAAAATAAAATGGGATTAGTATAAATGAGTACTTGATGGTCAGTGTGGGCTCAGTGGGCCAAAAGATCTGTCTCCATGTTGAATGATTTCATAACACTTTTATGATCTTCTCCTTCTCTTCCTTGTAATAGTTTGAATAATCCTCTCTGAATGCTCTTTTTCATTTTCCCTATCATGCTATATTCTAAGAAGGTATGGAGGGCTGTGAAGCCAGTGCAGATCAATGGGAGTGGGTATATTAAATGGTTCAGCACAAACTAAATGGGCCAAAGGGCCTGTTTCAGTACTCTGCTTTTCCTATGACTATGACTCTAAGGTCACCTAAGATAGGTCTTACTTGGGTGGACGCCTTAAAATAAGGGCAAGACTCCCAGTAAACCGTAGGTACTTTGAAGAACTCTAGAAAGCATCTACAATCATTCTAATTACCAAAAGAAATTGCTCAGAAACTAACGAGAGTAGTCGATGATTTTTTAGAATTGTATATTTGAGTGGTCCTTCTTGCTGCTGATGTACAGTATGTTCTTTGTTTTGTATTAGGAGGCAGCACAGAGTTGCAAGGCAATAGAGATGACATCAGACTGGCATGCTTTGCCTACCCAACGTACTTGTACTGGGTGTCCAATTCCAAATGTTCTATGTTGCCAGCACACCAAATATAATTTTGGAATCAAATCAGCTTGCGCAATACTCAGAAAATTTCTTGATCAAAATCAAATTATGCATTCATGGATTGCAGCAATGTATCAAGAGTCAGATGTCAAGGTTAAGAAGTTGACTCAGATACTTATGGTAGTGAAAAGCATGTTGTGGTCCTTTGGTTGCAAGGCATTAATGGTCAGAAATCTATAACAAGGTGGATCCCCTCCTCCTTCCCTTTCTCCTATGGTCCACGCTCCTCTCCTGTCAGATTCCATCTTCTCCAGCCCTTGACCTTTCCCACCCACCTGGCTTCACCTGTCACCTTCCAGCTAGCCTCCTTCCCACTCCACCACCACCCCAACCTTCTCATTCTGGCATCCTCCCCCTTCCTTCTCAGTCCTGAAGAAAGGTCTCAGCCCAAAATAACGAGTTTATTTAATTCCAAAGATGCTGCCTGATGTGCAAAGTTCCTCCAGCAGTTTGTGTGTGATCCTAATTGGATCCTGTATCATTTGACAGGTCATGCCTGTGGTGAGGCAGCAGGAAGACAACCGGAAAATAAAAGACAGGGTAGAGAACAAGTGGACCTGAACTGCATGGTGCAGCTCACGCAAACCTGAAACTAAGACTGTAGGGTAGAATTCAAGCAGGCCAGAAATAGAGAAGACCTAGTGGACTATGTAGTAGAGTGAACCAGGAACAGGCTGGAAACAGCAGAGGACAAACTAACTCAGGAATGTGTTACAGCAATCAGAAACAGATTGAAGCAGAGAGACTGGGCAGTGCACTAAGCAATATGAAAAGGGCCACACACAAAATGCTGGAGGAATATAGCAGGCTAGGCGGCATCTATGGAAAAAGGCACAGTCAACATTTCGGACAGAGATCTGTACTTTTTTCCATAAATGCTGCCTGGCTGCTCAGTTCCTCCAGCATTTTGTGTGTTGCTTGGATTTTCAGCATCTGCAGATATTGTCTTGTTTGTAATATTAAAAGGGTGTATGCACAGCAAAGTGAAGCACAAGAATGATGCATGTAAATGGAATTGACATAGATGGGCAGAGGAGCCTCTTAGACATGATGAGCCAAAGGGCCATTTCTATGCAGGATGAGACTATGACTATGACTATCCCAAAAACTAATTTGGCATATCTGGCATCCTTGGCAGGTCTGTCCAAATGTTCAGTTCATATTGAAAAGTTTACAAATTTCACAACTCTTCCTGGAAAGCATTCTTAGACATGGAAACTGATCCAACTATGATGAAAACATGTATGCAAGTTTGTTCACATGATGCTAATAACTTCTGTCTGTGCTTCCACACAAAAATAACCGAGAAAAAAAGTAAAGATTGAAAATTGTTGGTGTTCATAGGGATCTGGGTGTCCATAAATACAGATTATTGAGGGTAAACATACAGATATACGAATCAGTTAGGAGGACATGTAGCTCTTTCTTACAAAGGGACCTGAGCACATGTATTGGGATGCCTTGCTTCAGTGTTATAGAAGCCAGGTGAGTCTCCATCTGGAACACTGTGCAAGGAAAAAGAGGGAGTGCAGATTTTCTTGTGTTTATGATTTGAAATAGACAAAGCATAGAAGGATATTTTTCTATTGTGGACAACTGGAATTAATGTAAATGGCTGAAGGGCTTGTGACTGTACTGTGTGATTCTGTGACTTCTGGTACAAGTTTTACTTACAAGAATAGTTATAAGACCACTTATAACTGCTTAATTCCAACTCTTTCATTAAGTAACTCCCTTCATGTGGCGTTTGCATCATACACATAGGTAAGTGATGTAACTACATTATATGACCAGTCAGCTTATTGACATATTTGTATGCAAATGCACCACTCTGCTTGTATTCCTTTACAGCTTATTTGTACCTTCCTCAGATCTCACATAACCTTCCCACTTAGCTCACGGTCAACAACAAACTCTGTCATTTTACCTTCTGATTATACAAAAGTGGGAGCCAGTACTGACTCCATTGGGACACTACCGTCAACAGCTGAAGAGCCCGAGAATGATCTTCTCATTCCCATTCTCTACTTAATCAGTCATCTTTCCGTGCTAAAATATTGTTCCATCCACATGAGCTCCTTACCAAAGCTGAGCATCTTGTCATTCGTATAAGTACATGTAAGCACAGAGTCAATGAAAAATGTACTTGCAATTCATCGCAGGCACATAGCATATATAAGGAGCATTTACAAGAATGAACAGTAGCATATTGGTTAACACAATGCTTTACAGTACCAGGAACCCGGGTTCAATTCCTGCTGCTGTCAGTAAAGAGTGTGTACGCTCTCCCGTGACCGCATGGGTTTCCTCCGGGTAACACAGTATCCTCCCACGGTCCAAAGACGTACCGATTGGTAGGTTAATTGGTCATTGTAAATTGTCATGTGATTAGGCTTGGGTTAAATCAGGAGGTTGCCGGGCAGCATAGCTTGAAGGGGGAAAGACCTGTTCTGCATAGTATCTCAATAAGTAAACAAATTTTACAAGGAAGAACACAGTTAAAAACAAGGCCCATTTTAGTGCAAGCTGATCAAAGTGGTCATAACGTGACTAGACTATAATGCTTAAAGTTTTGCTGGTTGGTTTAAGAACCAAGTGGTGAGGGAAAGTAGCTGTTCTTAAACCTGGGACTTCAGGCTTCTGTACTTCTGTACCTGCTCGAGTAGCTGCAGCAAGATGGCACGGTCCCTGGTGTGGTACAATATTAAACTTTTATTTAACATTCAGATAAATTTAATCCCCCATATCTTTCTAGCAAGTTCATGCTTAAAAATACAGAAGGTGTCAAATGCAGTGTTAATCTCAACAGAAACAGCTCATGAGGTGCCAAACTATCATCTCATTTTCAGAGCATACACAATGGCTTCCTGAAGTAACACCTGTATCCGTCCGTGATGGTTTAGCATCATTACAAACATTTCCCTACAAAGGGAGAGAGGAAAAGGCTCACTAATTCTAAGGACAAAAAGGGCCAACGATATGGGGACATCTGCAACTGGAGAAGGTCTACAAGCACAAGTCTGCAGCAGGGACTCCGAATATCAGCATGGACCACTGTCCTTTTAAACTACTCCGTTGTACAAACCTACCCCATTTTCCATGGTCCACACTCCACTTCTTTTCCACAGCATACTTTAAATAAACCCACCTCACCACCAATACAGTAAGCAATGTTTGTAACATATCTGCTCATACTGAGAAAATTGCAGTAAACCTCTCCAAATGAAACTTTCTGCAAGTCAATCCTGTTTCCTAAGGTAAAAGTAAAGACTATAGTCCCAGATCCTGGTCCAGGCTGCCTTTTAATTCTTTTTCTACTTTTTTTTTATATCAGACCATAAAGATCCGGTGGGGGGGTGGAGTTCAATAATGGACATGTAAGGTTTCAAGCAATTGCTGGAGTTCTGAAACATCATTAACTCCCAAGTAAGCTCATGTCAACCAGAATGAGTCCCAAACAAAGATATATTGTTGGTAACACACATTCCAGGTGCAGCATCTGTACAAATGACCACCAGATTTATTTTGATTTATAGCATATAGACAATGCTGGAAATATTCAACAGGTCAAGCATGAATGAGTATGGAGAGGATCAGAGTAAAGTTTCAGATTGATGACCTTTCAGCAGAACTTTATTTCACTTTATCCAATTAAGTATGTGAAAAAATAATCAACATGCTGTAAATCCAAAAGAAAAAAGGAAGATGCTGGAATCACTAAACAGGTCTGGCAGCATCTGTAAAAAATAGTTAACCTTTCAGATCAAAGTCCTTTTTCAGAAATGACAAAGTGAAACAGATTTAAGTGAGGCTGCAGAAAAGATTGGTATGGCCAAGGTTGCCATGGGTATTTGTATAGGTCAGGTAGAAGGGGGAAATCAGACAAAGAAAGATGATTTGCTACAAAGACTGGGGCAATAGGATATGCCCAGCAGGTAAATGTGCTAATGCAGAGAAAAAATATGAGCTAATATTATAGATGAACACTACAACTAGAAATGAACAGATCTGAGAAATGTGAGTTACCTGACAGTGAGGAGTTTGATATGTCTGGAATTCTGCAATGTACTATGATAGAAGGTGAAATGCTCGAGCCTTCAGTGGGCTTTGATGCAGCGGCACAGGAGGCCACAGACAGATTGGACAGGAAGAGAGTGGGATGGAGAGTTAAAGTGCCAGGCAATGGGAAATTCAGGGTTGGCCCAGTGGACTAAGTAGAGGTACTTCACAAAATGGTTACCCAATCTGTATTTGGTTACTCCATTGCAGAGGAGACCATATCATGAACACCCTGGACAAAGTGCAGCTGCAGGTCCAGGCTTGGTCTCTTACTGATGACAGTTCTTGTGTAGTGCTGTTGTTCAAATTCTCTTTGCTTGGATCTGGAACTTGGAATTGACCAGGAACATGGGCAGTAGCCATAACTTAGGAAGATCTGAGCCAAGGACTATATGAGGAAGCGGGGAAGCACAAATAGATCAGGATAATGGGCAGAGAAATGGCTGATGGAATATAGTATTGGGAAGTGTGTGATCATACACTTTGGTAGAAGGAATAAGGGCATAGACTATTTTGTAAATGAGGAGAAAATCTAGGAAAGGATTTGCCGGCTTTGGGAGAGGGTCCAGAGGAGGTTCATGAGAATGATTCTGAGAATGAAAGAGTTAACATATGAGGAGCATTTGATAGCCCTGGGCCTGTACTTGCTGAAATTTAGAAGAATGAGGGGCATCTCATTGAAACCTATCGAATATTGAAATGCCTTGATAACGCGAGTGTGAAGGAATGTTTCCAGGGCTGCCAGTGACGGTGGTGGAGGGGGATACAATAGGATCTTTTAAGAGATTCCTGGATAGGTACATGGAGCTTAGAAAAATAGAGGGCTATGGGTAACCCTAGATAATTTCTAAGATAAGGACATGTTTGGCACAGCTTTGTGGGTCAAAGAGTCTGTATTGTGCTGTAGGCTGTCCTGTTTCTATACTGGGGAAGTCTAGCACCAAAGGGTATAGCCTCAGAATAGAAGGACATTCCTTAGAATAGAGATGAGGAGGAACTTTTTAGCCAGAGGGTGGTGAATCTGTGGAGCTCATTGGTGCAACCGGCTGTGGAGGCCAAGTTATTCGGTATACAATATGGAGTTTGACAGGTTCTTGATTAATAAGGGCATCAAAGGGTACTTAGAGAAAGCAGAAGAGTGGGGTTGAGAGGGATAATTAATCCACTATGATGGAAGGTGGAGCAGACTCGTTGGGCCAAATGGCCTAATTCTGCCCCTCTGCTTTATGGTCTTACGCTCTTAGGGGATTTAAGAAAAGCAGCAGATGATAGCTGGGAGTGACTGAACAGAATTTAAACTCTTCAGGAAGGCAAAGAATAATAAAGGAAAGGGACAGAAATTACATCCATCTGAAGTTAGCCTAATTAATAGGCAGTCAATTTTTCTGCCTTGCATATTAGATAATGTGGGAATGGATAAAATATATGCACTATTAATTAAAAAATGTACATAATTAATGACTATGTGTCATGGAAAATTGTTATTGCAGAGTAAGAATTGATATATAACATGCTTGAAAATTTTTATAAAGTTTTATTGTCAGTAAAATAGATCCAAGTGTTTGTTTATTTATAGGAGCCAAATAGCACTTCATAAAGATGGTCTGCATCACTGTGTAATGGCTATTGTAGAAAACTTTTCATCAGCTTGGACTATTGGATATGCAAAAGCTGTTTTGAAAGTGATTTGGTGATGATCACATTTTTTTTATAAATATTACCCCTCAACCATCAGGCTTTTGAACCAGAGGGGATAACTGCACTCAATTTCACTTGCCCCATCACCAAACTGTTCCACAACCCATGGGCCTTCATGTTTTCTTCATCCCACATTCTCGACATTTATTGTTTGTTTATTCATTATTATTATTTCTTTGTACTTCTCAGTTTTGTACTTGCACAGTTTTTAAGGCACATTGGTTGTTGTCTGTTCTTTTGGGTGCAATCTTTCATTGGTTCTGTTGTGATTTTTGGACTTACCGTGACTGCCTGCAAGTAAATGAATCTCTGGATGGAACTTTGGTCTTATCGATATATATCTGGCAGCAAAGTCACTTGCTGAATTAGCCAATTGATATTTATCATGCTTTAATTAGCTGAGATGACAATGACTCAGTGGTCTTGGTCTAACGTCCCATCTTCGAAGTCCAAGGATAAAAGTAACATCAGAAGAGGGTGGACCCTCTAAGTAGAGCATTGCACACTCAGCAGCCTAGAGCAAATTCTTTATCGTGTCAAATTATTATCAACTCATGATGTGACCATGCAGTATCTCTAGTAGCACTGAAATAAATGGCAGCATTAGGTAATATCTTTAAATGGTTTCCTTTGGAAATTGCATCGATAAAGCAACTTATAAGCTGGAAGGTGATGTAGGGTTGAAGTCTCTGAGAACATTATTGCAAATAAAGAGAAAGAAATAATACTGGTAACTTACACTCAGGACAGAGTGGCACAGAATGCCTCAAAAAGTAACTTACTATATAAGCATGAATTATGTTTTGCATATAGTATAAAATATTCTGGAGATTCTTTGGGTTATTGTTGCTCATTGGTTTGTAGCAGATGGCATTTTTGGGAACTAGTAGAGAAGATTGTTGGTCAAGGAAATTCCACTCAGTGTTTTTGTTCATTTTCACATAACCACAAGCACATCCTCTTGAAGAAACAGCGACATTTGGGCAGTATATGCTCATTTCTGAGATGATTTTTCAGCCTCAGAGATCCACACAGGGGTAGATGGAAATCCAGTGCAGACAGGCAGAAAGGGGCAAGCACATGACAAGGAAGACCGTGATGTCAAGAATCCATTTTGTTGTACGAGGGGACAGTTCAATAGTCTTATAACAGAGCAATAGAAGCTGCCCTTCAGCCTGGTAGTTTGTGATTTCAGGCTTTGTTTATTCTGTTTGATGGGAGGGGAGTGAAGAGACAATGCCAGGGATAGGTCTAGTCTTTGTTTACAACGGCTGCTTTGCAGATGGAGTCCTGGAGGGGCGGTTAGTTTCCACGACGTGTCCACACCCTGCAGTTTCTTGTGGTCATGGGCAGAGCAGTTGCCATACCAAGCCACATGCATCTGGATAGGATGCTTTCTATGGAGGTGGTGAGAGTCAAAGGGGACATGCTTAATTCCTTTCAAGCCATCAGGCGGTAGCCATTAGGGCACATTACCTTACTTTTCTAAAGTATCGGGATGATAGTGACCTTCCTGAAGCAGGTAGGATACTCAGATTGAAACAGGGAGAAGTTAAAAATATCAGCGAATATCCCTACCAGTTGATCTACACAGAATCTAAGGACACCGCCAGGGACACCATCCGGGATAGACACTTTCCACAAGTTCTCTCTCCAGATGATTGAACTGATGTATATGACAGTGACTGGGCAGGGGGAGGGGATACGGGTGTATTGAAGGCTTTTCAGGTGATGGCGATATTCAATTCCCATTCTGTTCAAAACATGCATTAAGCTGATGAGGAAGGGTTGTCAGCCATGCTGGTTGACTTTGTTTTGTAGCCCATGATATCATGTAAGCCCTGTAACAAACAATTGCTGGTCTGGGACTTGATTTTGGGCTGGTATTGTCTCTTGACATCCCTGACAACTTGACAAAGGTTGCATCTCAATTACTTGTGTAGGTCAGGTTTACCTGATTTGAAAGCCATAGTCTTGTTCCTCAGTAGGGAGTGGATATTCTGGTTCATCCATGGTTTCCGGTTTTGGGAACACCCAGATTGACTTCTTTGGAACACAGTCTTCTGCTCAGTTCCTGGTGAAATCTGTAGTGGTGGCATACTCATTTGGGTTAGCCATTGAGTCTTTGAATATAGACCAGTCTTCCAACTCAAAGCAGTTCAATAGGAGTTCACCTCTTTCCTCAGACTGTACAGGATCATTTGGTTTTGGGAAAAGGAGAGCAGCATGGTGGTCTGATTTACCAAAGTGTGGAAGGGGGTGGGGCTTAGATGTCTGTCTAATAATGATGGAGTATGTTTGTCCCCTAGAGGGACAGGGAACATGCTGATAGTATTTTGCCTATTTACGTATTTATCTCATTGTAAATGCTATGTGCATTTAGATAAAGAGCCTTCAGTTTTGTCCTTTTACCCCTTTTGCTCTTTTTCTGACACTAATTGGAAATATTTTTTGTTTTTATTCACTGACACTTCCTTACACTGACCTGACTCGTTATATTTATCCATTTCAATACCCTCCATCAACACCTTTCTCTTTAATTATCCAAATTTTCCTCCCACAGCAACCCCCACCTTCTATTTAGCTTAAAGCTTTATCTACATTGCTGGTAATTCAATCTGTGAGAACATTATTTCCAGCCTGGTAAGTAAAACCTCTTTCCCTGATAACATTGCAAATGTCCAATGAATTGAAATCTCTCTCTCGCACACCAGTCTATATCAGCTGCACACTTGACTCCATGATCTTACCCAGCCAATGCCAATCTAGGTATTATTATCTTAGTAGTATTGCCTTTTAACTTAGATCATGGCTGGTTATATCTTTACTCCTCATGAGAACCTTGTTAAACTAAGTAAGATACATAACTTTTCATTAGAGCTGGTGCTCCCAGTTGAGTGAGCAAGGAGAGTTCAGCAAGGACAATGCCAGGCAGAAAGCTGAGATTTGATTACAGAATGTATCTGGACCTTTTCTTCAGTATGTCACTGCTCCTCCCATGAGCTGAAAGGTAGGTCCATCTGTGGGTCTTACCTCGCTTCAGCGCTCGACCACACACATGTGGAATCCAGATCCAGAGGGGCCTCCAGCCATCGACCTCCAAAGATAAAGGTTCCACCAGTTTCCACTACCTGCTCTTCTTCACTCATCAGCTGTGAGATGACTGAAAACCATCACCAGTTCCCTGCCCCTGCCCTGTATTCTGGGCAGACTTCTCCTATTAGGAGGAAAAGTTGATTGCGAATGGGAGGAAGGGAAAGCATTGTTTAAGCCTGGCCATAGGTAGAGACATAGCTTTGCATAAGAATGTAGGCAAATGTCAGTGAACAGATATCATGTTTTAAGTTTGAGTCAGAGAGGGATGGTTGCACCTGCATGCTGCATTATTGTGAGAAACAATGTACCATTGTAGGTTTAAGAAAGAAACTTGAAGGGACACTTTGCAATGTCTTGTTGCCCAAATCATTATTCGTTAGCAAAGTCACTGACAAGACTGGCATTTATTGACTAGATTGGCCCTTGCTGGGTCTGAAGTCGCAAGTGGCCTGCTCTGTTAATGATGAAAAATTCCCTTGGCTAGTTTCACAGTTATCTTTACAATGCCCATAGTGTGGTGAACTACATATACCTGTCTGGACACGCCCCCCTGCTGACTGCTCCTGTGGCTCCTCCCACTGACCATGGCTCCTCCCACAGACCCCGGTATAAAAGCGATTGGAGGCACAGACCCTTCCTCAGTCTCCAGGATGTTGTGTGATGGTCACTTGCTGCTTGTGCTTTTTTCCAGCCAATAAAAGCCTACCTTAACCCACATCTCAGAGTTATTGATGGTGCATCAATTTTATTGGCTGGAAGTTTTAAAACATGGAAAGCATTTTACGTCCAGAAAAATTGGACATTGATCCTCAAGACTCAGAAGCAGCTCTTGCCTTTGAACTCTGGCTTGCATGTTTCCAATCATACTTGGAACAGATTCCCGTGACTGAGCCCGCTATTATGCACAGAATCCGCCTTTCGAGGGTCAGCCCGAAAGTAATCTCCCTTATCAGGGACCTGCCGACCTACCAAGGGGCACTGGACGCCCTCAAAAGACAGTACCTGCGGCCGGTGAACACTGTCTACGCAAGACATCGCTTAGCGACGTGGTGGCAGTGAACCGACGAGTCGAGCGGGGAGTTTCTCCGAGCCCTACAGACACTCGTGCGGGCCTGCGACTGCAGGGGACTGACGGCGGAACAGCATGTGGAGCTGCTGGTACGAGACGCCTTCGTTACAGGGATCAGGTCAGTGTACATGCGCCAGCGGCTGCTGGAAAACGCCGATCTTACCTTACACTCGGCGATCGAGACGGCCAACATGCTGATGCTGTCCAGTCACGTGATCCCCCGCCGGTTCCGTGGATGCTGCGGGCCCCGTCACCCGCGAGCAAATCCACTACCACTGCTGCCAGTTGTGAGTCCACGCAGTGTTACTTCTGTGGACTCGAAAAGCACCGCCAAAAACGCTGCCCGGCCTGAGAGGCGACCTGCTCCAGCTGCGGAAAGAAGGGCCATTTCGCCAAGGTCTGTAAGTCTGAACCACGAGCGGGGTCGAGCAGCACCGCGTGCGAGACATGGCGGTCGCCATCTTGGTCGCTGCCATCTTGCCTGCCCGCCTCATGCGAGACAGGGGGGCGGCCATCTTTGTCGCCCTGCCTCCGACCCACGGGTGTTTACCGGGCACCAAGAAGGCAGTTCAACTCTGGCCTCCGTAACCCTCGACCAAAGCGCCCCACACCAGCTCGCAAGGTCTATGATGGACTTCCTGCTGGAGGGGCACAGGACTAGCTGCCTGTTTGACACAGGCGGCACTGAGAGTTTTATTCACCTGGACACGGTGCAACACTGCGGTCTCATGACACGGCTGGTAAGCCAGAGGGTCACCATGGCTTATGGGTCACATTCCACAGACATCCGGTGGGGGTTGTGTAGCGACATTGGTGGTGCAGGGCACAGAATATCGGGACTTTGCGCTACTGGTCTGATGCTCCATCCTCCAGGGAGTACGGCAGGTTCCAGGCTTTCACGAAATGGTAAAATCGGGTGACCCCCGGGTGGCAAAGATCTGCATGGAGGACGTATAGCTGGTCGAGCTGCATGCTGGCACACGCTCCCTGGGATAGGGCATCAGGGGGCTCATTGAGTCTGCCAGGCCGGTACAGGATGTCAAAGTTGTAGGTGGAGAGTTCTATTCTCCACCACAAAATTTTATCATTTTTGATTTTGCCCCGCTGTTGGTTGCTGAACATAAACGCAACTGAGTGCTGGTCGGTCAGCAAGGTGAACCTTTTGCCGGCGAGATAGTGCCTCCAGTGCCTAATAGCTTCCACTATGGCCTGGGCTTCTTTCTCCACCACGGAGTGCTGAATTTCAGGGCCTTGAAGGGTACGAGAAAAGAAGGCTACTGGCTTGCCTGCCTGATTGAGGGTAGCAGCCAGCGCGAAATCGGAGGTGTCACTCTCTACTTGGAAGGGAATGGTCTCGTCCACCACATGCATCGTTGCTTTGGCAATGTCCTCTTTAATGTGGCTGAAGGCTGCGCAGGCCTTGGCAGAGAGGGGAAATGTGGTAGACTTGACCAGGGGGCGGGCCTTGTCTGCGTAATGGGGGACCCATTGGGCGTAATAGGAAAAGAAGCCCAGACACCGTCTGAGGGCTCTGAGGGTGGTGGGAAGAGGGAGTTCTAACAGGGGGCGCATACAGTCGGGATCAGAGCCAATGTCCCCATTCTCCATGACATACCCAAGGATAGCAAGTCGGCTCTATCACTTCCTGCGTGTCCCCTTCGGTGTCACGAATGGTGTCTCGGTCTTCCAGAGGGAAATGGACCTGATGGTGGACCAGTGCCAACTGAAGGCCACATTTCCCTATCTGGATAACATCATCATCTGTGCTCACGACTGGCCGGATCACAACACCAACCTCCAATGATTTTTCCAAGTGGCCAAAGCCCTGAACCTTACTAATAACGGGGACAAGTGTGTGTTTGGAACCACCCGACTCGCTATCCTTGGGTATGTCGTGGAGAACGGGGAAATCCCAGGGGAAGTGGACAGGTGGAGAGGGAGAATGCCACAGTGTGGAAGGCCACACTTTTAGCCCTTAAGTCAAAGGGGTTGCAGGTCTCTCGATGGCAGGAGGTCCTCCCCGAGGCTCCCTGTTATGTATGTCCACCAATGCCACCCCTCACGAGCGCCTATTCTCTTTTCCCAGGAAGTCTGCCACTGGGACCACCCTACCGGCTTGGCTGACGTCCCCAGGGCCAGTGCTGCTCCGAAAACATGTGAGGAGCAATAAATACTCCCCGCTGGTTGAGAGGGTTCACCTTCTACATGCGAACCCCCGGTATGCCTACATGGTCTTACCTGATGGGCGGGAGGACACGGTCTCCGTCCGCGACCTGGCGCCCGCAGGAGCAGCAGACCACTACCCTGAACACTCCACGATAACTATGAACCCTGTACCCAAGGTGACACTGCACACACCAAGCCCTACACAGACTCCTCACGACACTCCCATACCAGGCGCCTCGCACATGCATATACCAGGCGCCTTGCACACGCATGAGGGATCACTGACGCCTAGTGGGCTGACACCTCCAGTCAGGCCGGAACCAGCACAACCACTGTCTCCGGTGCAATCACCACCGGCACCTGTGCAATCACAGCCAGTGCTACGTAGATCGCAGCGACAGATTCGACCACCTGATAGACTTAACCTGTAAACATACTTGTAAGAAACTTCGCTACATGGGGACTCTTTTTAAAATAAAGGGAGGGTGAATGTGGTGAACTACATATACCTGTCTGGACATGCCCCCTGCTGACTGCTCCTGTGGCTCCTCCCACAGACCCCCACAGGCGATTGGAGACACAGACCCTTCCTCAATCTCCAGGATGTTGTGTGATGGTCACTTGCCGCTTGTGCTTTCTTCCAGCCAATAAAAGCCTACCTTAACCTACATCTCAGAGTTATTGATGGTGCATCACATTGTTGGGATGAAGATCCTGTTTCCATGCTGTATGGCTCCAAGACATTCTGACTCTGTATCACTGTTTCACAAGGGAAAACAATAGGTGAATTGGCCCTCACTAATAAGATGGAGGAAGACATTAAGTGACCATCTCTTTTATCAGCATATTGTGAAAGGCATATGCCCTGCCACTTAAGACGCAGTTTGGTCTGTTTTGTCACTTCACATTCATACGTCAGGGAACCATTTCTGCAACACTGCAACAAAAAAGGAATATTGTGGGTGTCTGGTGTTTTGTTCTCAGAATCACTTGGACTGACTATCAGGATTTGAATATTCAAAGCAATGTGCTCATATTGTAGTTAAGTAATTCTGTCTACACTGAAAAGGTTAGGTAAATAATTAAACTGTAGTTATTTGTTTATAATTGTCTTTGTGTTTAAGAAGTATAAAACTTCCCGGTCCTGTTGAGTGTGGGAAGAGGAGAAGCAGATTCTCCAAAAGGACTGTTAGTGATGGATAAAGTCCGGCTTCCCGTCTCCAGTGATTTGGTCACAGTCCAACATGGATTTTCATCACATCCAGTGGCACTGACCAACCAGGTGGCCAGAAAAATAATCTGATGCTGCAGATGTCAGGTTAAGAGTCTACCACATAAAGTTCTCTGTTTCCTGTACACTGTTGTAACCATTCCCCAGCTCCCAGTGTATTGTAATCTTAACGGGTTGCAATCAGTGTGAGAGGTTGTCTATTGGTGAGGCAGCACGAGGTTTAAAAAGAGCTACGGTGTTTTCAGCTCTTTACAGCAGTTTACAATCAGGGCAGGGCCAATAAAAAGAGTGGAGGTACAGGCATTGCATCTATTGTGGGACAGACCAGTGGAGTTTAGAAGAATCCCACTGAAACCTGGGGTCTTAATGGATTGAAATAAGTGTCATTTGCAAAACTTGTGCCATTACATCAATGTAAATTTGTGATGTCATTTACGGGATGGTGCGGTAGCATAGTGGTTAACACAATGTTTTACAGTACAGGTGAACCAGGTTAATTTCCCGCCACTGAGTGTAAGGAGTTTGTATGTTCTCCCCGTGACTGTATGAATTTCCTCCGAGTGCTCCAGTATCCTTCCACAGTCCAAGGACGTCCTGGTTAGTAGGTTAATTGGACATTGTAAATTGTCCTATGATTAGGCTGGGGTTAAATCGGGGGTTGCTGGGCAGCACAGCTTGAAAGGCCAGAAGGGCCTGTTCCATGATGTCTCAATAAATAAATGGAAGTGTAAGTAGGTTAATCAACACAGAAACTGTATAAACTGTGTACCAAAGAGGACAATCCACGTGTTTCCAGATCAGAAGCCATGAAGTCTTCTCCCTCCTGAAATCTAGGATTGCATCATTCAAATCGTGTGACCCTGTCCTTAACAAGAAATCGAGATATGACCTCTGTAAAGCTATCAGGGACGCCAAGAGACAATGCCAGTCCAAACCATCGCAGATCAGTCTTCATTTGTGGCAGGTACACGTGCTACAGTGGATGAAAAACAAAGACGGGCAACAGCCTGTCCACGTCTGATGGGTTTAAACAGAAAGGGATTGCAATGTCACCACTCTGACAGCCTCCAATCCAGCTAAACCCAAAGCTACTTTTGCATGCATAATATCAGTCTTTAAGAGCGTGAACCTGTTTAAAGAATCTGGCCTGGATCATGTCACTAGCCATGTCTTTAAATCTTGCACAGAAAACTGTCAGGGGTATTTGTTGACATCGTTAAACTCTCCCTGCTTCAATCTGAGGTTCCACATGCTTCAAGAAGACCACTATCATCCTAGTACCTAAAAAAAAACAAGGTAATGGTGGTTCTGACATCTATAATCATTAAGTGTTTCGTAATCATGCATGAACTCCAGCCTCCCAGAAAACCTCAACCCACTGCAGTTCGTACAGCTACCTGCCCCTACACTCTTCCCTGCAGCATCTGGACAGTAAAGTCATCTATATTTATCTCAGCTGAGCCTAATGATGATAACACCCTATCTTCTCTGACTTCTGGTCTGACTGCAATAAACAAATGGATGAGCAATAATTTCCTAAAACTAAATAAAGATAAAACTGAAATACATCTAATTGGTCCCAAAGCCCAAAGAGGTAAACTGCTTGATAAACCTGGGAACTTGGCTCTCCTTGTAACATCAGTTTAACAAGCCTGGGTCTTATTCTTGACTCAGATTTGAATTTTAAATCCCACATAAAGAAAGTGATCAGGGCAGCATTTCTACACAAGAAATATTCAAAAAGTTCAAAGTAAATTTATAAAATGTAAGTTTATTGTCAAAGTACATATATGTCACCATATACAACCCTGAGATTCGTTTCTTTGTGAGCATATTCAGTAAATCCAATAACTATAATGAAGCCTGCCCCCAACAGGGCAGATAAATTACCAAAGTGCAAATGATGACAAACTGTGCAAATACAAAAGAGAAACAAATATAATAAATAAATAAATAAATAAATAAACATAGATAGATAGATAGATAAATAGACAGATAGGTAAATAGATAAGCAAGCAATGAATATCGAGAACATGAGATAAAGAGCACTTGAAAATGAATCCATAGGTTGTAGGAACAGATCAGTGCTAGGGGCAAGTGAAGTTACCCCCACTGGTTCAAGAACCTGATGATTGAGGGGTAGTAACTGTTCCTGAACTTGGTAGTGTGAGTTCTGAGACTCCTGTACCTCCTTCTTGATGGCAGCAGCAAGAACAGCAAGAAGAGAATCTGAGCTGGGTGGTGGAGGTCCATAATGATAGATGCTGTTTTCCAGTGACAGCTCTCTGTGTAGATGGGGTCAATGGTGGAGAGGGCATTACCTATGATGGACTGGGCCATATCTACTACTTCTTGTAGGATTTTCTGTTCAAGGGTATTGGTGTTTCCATACCAGGCAACTAGTCAATATACTCTGTACCACACACCTCTAGCTCTACATCTTTGTAGGTATACATCTTTGCTGTCCAGATGTTCCAGGGTTGAGTGAAGAGGAATTGAAATGGCATCTGCTGTGGACCTTTGGTACCAGTGGGCAAAGAGGAACAGATCCAAGTTTCTTCTCGGTCAGGAGCTGATGTCATCACCCTCTCAAAACACTTCATCTCAGTAGATGTAACTGCTTCTGGAAAATAGTCATTGAGGCAGATTACAACTTTCTTCTTTGAATTTAATTTAATTAGTATGGCACAGCATTATGGGGTGGAGGGCTTGTTGCTACGTAATACAGTTCTATCTTCCAATCAGTAAGGATAGACTGCAACTCCTCTGCTAGGATTATTCTCAACACTATTAGCTCTGCACTCTCCCTGTAACTGTAATACTTTATTCTGTATTTTGTATTGTTTTACCTTGTACTCAATGCACTGTCGCAATGAATTGACCTGTATGAACAGTACGTATGATGTTTTTACTGTACCTTGGTACATGCGACAGGACATTAACCATCTGGACTTAAACACTCCTCTCTCCAATTCCAACCTCACTCCTTCCAAACTCCTTCCGAACGCTCTGCTCTTTACCCCCTCCACACTAATCCTAACCTCACCATCAAACCCGCAAACAAGGGAGATACTGTAGTAGCCTGTAGTAGTAGATCTCTACCTTGCCGAGGTCCAGCACCAAGTCTCAGACACCTCCTCTTACTTGCCCCTCAAACAGGACCCACTAAGGAACACCAAGTCATTGTCTCCCACGTCATCACCAACCTGATTGACTCTGGGGATCTCCCATCCACCACCACCAACCTCATAGTCCCCGCACCCTGCACCTCCCTTTTCTACCTTCTACCCAGTCCTGCCAAAGGGTTCAGCCCAAAACATCGACTGTACTTTTTTCCATAGATGCTGCCTGGCCTGCTGAGTTCCTCCAGCATCTTGCATCTGTTGTTCGGATTTCCAGCATGTGACAATAATAAACTGATTTACCAATTTATGATAACCATCTGGAGAGTTAATAGCAAATCATCTGATAAAACTGCTAATCAATAAATTATCATAAAGTCAAAAACCTAGCTTGTGAATGGATTAGAAAAACTACAGTTTCACATTGCTATAGAAATTCCTTCAGCAATTACACATCATAAGTATCTTTTTGTCATAAGGGTGGTAGAAGGTGCAACATAAGTGCAATCGTTTTTCTCTATCATAAACCAGCAAAATATGGCTGTGAAGGGAAAAGGAAGAAAGTAGCTTATTTCATGGTGTAGACTGAGATGAACCTCTGTGGATGGCCTCTGTTTTGCTAATGCAAGAGAGTAATAAATGAGATTGAAAATTCAGTTTTTAAGAAGGAGTAAAACTCATTTTACATCACATTTTGATTAATAAGAGGTTAAAATGCATGGAGTTAGACTCTCTAGCTGCTCAATTAACTTCTGCAATGAAGCACACCTGTAAATCTCATGGCAGTTTCCCCTCAGGCCAAACACATTCCAGTTTTCAAAGCTTGTCTGCTGTTGCCTTTGAAATTAAAATACAAACACAATGAACACCTTGGAGTATTTAAAGCTCACAATTTTTTTGAGAAAGAGAAACTACAGCTTTTGCCAGAGAAATGGCTCTTTTCCAAACAACTATATTTTCCTGACAGCAGAACACTCCTAGTACTCTGTCTTCCTCGCACTGCCTGATGTAGGAAGTCCTCACACTGTCCAAACTCTGTCTTCCTCGCAGTGCCCGATGTATGAAGTCCTCACACTGTCCAAACTCTGTCTTCCTTGCAGTGCCCAAATGTATGAAGTCCTCACACTGTCCAAACTCTGTCTTCCTCGCAGTGCCCGATGTATGAAGTCCTCACACTGTCCAAACTCTGTCTTCCTCGCAGTGCCCGATGTATGAGGTCCTCACACTGTCCAAACTCTGTCTTCCTCGCAGTGCCCAAATGTATGAAGTCCTCACACTGTCCAAACTCTGTCTTCCTCGCAGTGCCCGATGTATGAAGTCCTCACACTGTCCAAACTCTGTCTTCCTCGCACTGCCTGATGTAGGAAGTCCTCACACTGTCCAAACTCTGTCTTCCTCGCAGTGCCCAAATGTAGGAAGTCCTCACACTGTCCAAACTCTGTCTTCCTCGCAGTGCCCGATGTAGGAAGTCCTCACACTGTCCAAACTCTGTCTTCCTCGCAGTGCCCAAATGTAGGAAGTCCTCACACTGTCCAAACTCTGTCTTCCTCGCAGTGCCCGATGTATGAAGTCTTCACACTGTCCAAACTCTGTCTTCCTTGCAGTGCCCAAATGTATGAAGTCCTCACACTGTCCAAACTCTGTCTTCCTCGCAGTGCCCGATGTATGAAGTCCTCACACTGTCCAAACTCTGTCTTCCTCGCAGTGCCCGATGTATGAGGTCCTCACACTGTCCAAACTCTGTCTTCCTCACAGTGCCCAAATGTATGAAGTCCTCACACTGTCCAAACTCTGTCTTCCTCGCAGTGCCCGATGTATGAAGTCCTCACACTGTCCAAACTCTGTCTTCCTCTCACTGCCTGATGTAGGAAGTCCTCACACTGTCCAAACTCTGTCTTCCTCGCAGTGCCCGATGTTTGAAGTCTTCACACTGTCCAAACTCTGTCTTCCTCACGGTGCCCAAATGTATGCTGGTTGTTAGTATGATATTGGATGACCATGGAAATGATTGACATGTGAGGAGAATGGGATTGATGGGAAAACTGTGAATGGCCTCCTGTGTCATTATGGAGGTAGCCTCAACCTCCAACAAATGAGCCTTCATTGTGTTTGCCTTGATGTTCAACCATTTTCTGAGTCCCAGCTGAGTAAATCAACTTAGTGTAACCCTTACCCAACAGGCTGGTATATGTCTAGGGGGAAAAGGAGATCCAGCCACTCTCCAACCCACCTCCCGTACACGCAGGTGCTGTGAGAATCGAGTTAATGCCTAGCGCCCGCCAACAGTATCAAACCCACAACAAATACCGTTATGAAATACACTTTAACCAACGAGGCCATTTTGAGTAACATACCCAGGACATTGTACATTAGCAAGAGCCACAGGATGAATCTGTTCTGACTGCCATGCATACAGCATTCTACACATAGTGAAAAGAATATCATCAAAGAGCCAGGTGGCTAATCTTGTAGACAGTTAACCAAAACCTTGATCAGAAAAGGGACACAAATTTTAGAGTGTTTTAAAGAAGGGATGAGAGGTTGACAAAGAGGGGCGTCTAAGAAGGGAAATCCAAAAGTTAAGGCAGTAGTGGAGTAACTAATATGAAGACTATATGAGGAGCCCTGACGTCACAGAGAGGAAAAGAAAGTTTGAGTTGATAGGTGAGAGCCCATGGTGAATTTTGGAAGCAAAGATAAGAATTTCAAATTAATTCATGCTTTTATTTAATTAATTCAAGGGATGCGGGCTTCACAGGCTGAGTCAGTGTTTAATTGCACATCTGTATTTGCTGGCCACGATCTGCCTCCTTGAAATGTTGAAGCTGTGGGTATACTCACAATGCTTTTAGGGAGGGAGTTCAAGGGTTGGAGTCAACAATGGTGAAAAAATAACATTTCCAAGTCAGGAAGGAGTGTGGCATGGAAGGCAATTTCCAGGCGGTGGTGTCCCCTACTTTTGCTTCCCATGTCCTTCCATGTGGTTGAGTTTGTTTGTTTCGAAGGTGCTATCTCGGGAGCAATACACACAAAATGCTGGAGGAACTCAGCAGGCCAGGCAGAATCCACAGAAAAGGGTAAACAGTCAACGTTTTGTGCCGAGACCCTTCATCAGGACTGGAAAAACGAGAAGAGAAATCAGAGTAAGAATGTGAGGGGGGGGAGGAAGAAGTACAAGGTGGTAAATGATAAGTGGAACCGGGAGAGGGGCTGGGAATGAAGTAAAGAGCTGGGGAATCAATTAAGAGATAAAGAGCTAGAGAAAGAGGAATCAGATAGGAGAGGACAGCAGGTCATGGAAGAAAGGGAAAGGGGAGGACCACCAGAGGGAGGTGATGGGCAGGCAAGGAGATAAAGATGAGAGAGGGAAATTGGAATAGGGATTAGTGAAGGAGAGGGGTGGCAATTCAAACCGGAAGTTCAAGAAATCAATATCGAGAAGAAAAATAATCAGCTGCTCTCTGACTTCTTTTAAAAAGATCTGCTGCCCTCCAACTTCTTTCACCAATTGACGCCCCAGGTCTTCACTTCACCCTCCCTCTCTTCCAGTTTCACCTCGTACTTCTTCCTTCCTCCCCCCCACACACCTTCTTACTCTGACTTCTCATCTCATTTTTCCAGTCCTGATGAAGGGTCTCGGTGCGAAATGTCGACTGTTTACTCTTTTCCATAGATGCCGCTTGACCTGCTGAGTTCTTCCAGCATTTTGTGTGTGTTACTTTGATACAAACACAAATACAAATGATTTCCAGCATCTGCAGATTTTCTTGTTTGTGGCTCTCGCAGGAGACTTAGTGAGTTGCTGCTGTGCATCCTGTAGAAAAGATGGTACAAACTGCTGCAATCATTCATTGGTAATAGAGTAAGTAGATGGCTGTGGATGGGGTGGATTTCATGCGGGCTGCGGCGTTCTGTATTGTGTTGAGCTACTGGATGAAGCCGCACTCATCCAGGCAAGCAGACTTCCATTGCACTCTTCTGAACCTTGTAGATGCTGCAAAGTTGGTGTTACAACACCAAACAGCTCATCTACCTCACTCTTGTCTACCTCCTTGCATCATCTGAAGTTCTGTCAACAACAGTTGTGTCATGAGAAAATTTATACTGCAGATGATGTTTGAGCATTTGCCTGGCCACACTGTCATGGGTGTTGAGAGAGTTAGAGCAGTGGGCTAAGCATTCATCCTTGAGGTGCATTGTCAGCGAGGAGGAGATGTTATTTCCCATCTGCACTGCTGTGGTCTCCCAATGAGGAAATCAAGGATCCAGTTACAGAGGAGAGGTACAGAGGCTGATTAGAACTGAGGGTATGATTGTGTTGAACACTGAGCTGTAATCCACAAACAGCTGCCTGACGTAGTAATTACTATTGTCCAGATGGAGGATCAGTGAGAATGCATTTGCTGTTGTGACAGGCAAAATGCAGTGGGTTCAGATCCTTGCCTAGGCATGAGTTAATTCTAACCATTACTAATCTCTCAAAGCAAATCATCATGGAAGATATTCGTGCAACTGGTCAATAGTTGTTGAGGCAGCTCACCTGCTCTTCTTGGTCATTGGTATGATTACTGCCCTTTTGAATTAGGTGCGAACTTCCAAATGTAGTAGTGAGAGATTGAAGATGTCCTTGAACGCTCCTGCCTGTTGCTTGGCACAGGTTTTCAGTTCCCTACCAGGTGCACCATCAGGGCCTGATGCCTTGTGAGGGTTCACCCTCTCAAAAGGTGTTCTGACATCGGCCTCCAAGACAGAGATCACAGATGCTGCAGGGATTTGTATCCGGGAGTGAAACAGATTAATGAACATTTGGAGAAGCATAGTCTGATTAGGGATAGTTAGGATGGCTTTATGTAGGGTAGATCATGCCTTTTGAGCCTGATTTACTTTTTCAAGGAAGGTTCAAGACAAACTGATGAAGGTAGAGAGGTGGATGTGCTGTATATGGATTTTAGTGAGGAGCTCAACAAGTTTATGCTGGGTAAGTACATTCAGAAAGGCAGGAGGTGTGGGATCCAGGCAAACATGGCTGTATGGATTTGGAACTGGCTTGCCTACTGAACGCGGGTAGTGTTAGTGGATGAAGTATATTCTGCCTGGAAATCTGTGACATATGGTGGTCCACGGGGGTCTGACTGGGAGCTCCGCTCTTTGTATGTTTTATAAATGACTTAATCTAAGAATGAAACTTGTAGGCAACCCCCATCGGGATGGTAGGTTGACAATGTCTACAAGCTGTTCCATTCAGAAGAATGATTTTAACAGTGTTTTGCTTATTGAACTGTGTGTACTTGGGATTCCTAGGCTTCCTGGATAGAGAAAGTGCACTGAGGGGCCACAGCACTTACAGACAAATATGTTAATAACAACTGGAGTCTCACATTTATTGATGATATGAGAGGCATTATGATGAGTGTGGATTTTAGAATTAGCTTTGTAAACTTTGGAGCTTGGTTTCTGTATATTAGATTTTAAGGTATTTGAGCTGTAGTTTGCTGCAGACTTGAATTATTAGCACATATCTCACCCTGTGAGAGTTTTGTTTATGTTACGCTTAATCTATCTTCCTTGTGAATGCTGGTTATCTGGACCTATGTATCACACATACCAAGATATAGTGAAAAGTTTTTGTTGGTACGATATCCAGATAGATCATTGAAGTAAGTACATTGAGGTAGTACAAAAGGGGGGAAAACAGGTGAAGAGAAACTGCAGTGCAGATTGACAAATAAAGTGACTGGGTAGACTGAAAAATCAAGAGTTCATCTTTGTTGTATGAGAGGTCCAATTATGAGCTTTGTAACAAAATCTGTCCTTTTGCCTGGTGGTACGAATAAATAAATCTAGTCAACTTGGCAGCAATTGAGGTCAATCAGCATTGGCTTGCAACTCTGACAAGTTTCCCACGCCTCTCTCCAGATATAGGGTGTTTAAGCCAGTAGAAGTGGCAATTAAGGGAAAGTTGGTGTGTTCTATACATTCTTTCCTTCACTTGTCTATGCCATAAGCTACCCATTGGATTCAGGTCATCAGCAAATCAAACTACCAAGTTTCATGTTTCTTCTTCTTGGTGTCGATTGATCCCATTAGAGTGAATCCAGCTCATGAAAAGAATAATTTCCGATTATTAAAAATTGGATCATACTATCCCTAATTGATATTTACAAGCAAGAAAAGAACTCCTTGATTCCATAATGGAAAATCAATGGTCTAGGTTTTTTAGTTCCATTTTCAACTGTTTATAATTGTAATACCTGTTAGACCAACATTCCAGAGACTTAGCTCGTGCTTATGCAGCTTTGATATTACAGATTCCAATTGCCAGGCCATTTTTGATGCACCACTGTTCAGTTCTTTACAGAGTTAAGTATAAAACATCAGTTTCTCCAGATACTAGGAGTATTGGCAATGGCTGTTATTTTGTTATTGCTTGTCATCTGTAGAAAGCATTTGAAATTAATTTTAAGGAAATCTTTTTATGCTGTATATCAATAATTTTCATGATGGAATAGATGGCTTTGTTGCTAAGTTTGCAGATGATACAAAGATTGGTGGAGAGGCAGATAGTGTTGAGGAAACATGTAAACTGCAGAAGGACTTAGACAGATTAGGAGAATGGGCAAGAACGTGGTAAATGGAATACAATGTTGGAAAATGCATGGTCATGCAGTTTAATAGGAGAAATAAATGTGCAGACTATTTTCTAAATGGGGAGAAAATCCAAAAATCTGAGATGCAAAGGGACTTGGGAGTCCTTGTGTCAAACACTCTAAAAGGTAACTTGCAGGTAGAGTCAGTGCTGAGGAAGGCAAATGCAGTGATTGTGAACTTCAGGAAGGGTAAGACAAAGGAACACATGCCAATCCTCATAGAGGGATCAGAACTGGAGAGAGTGAGCAGCTTCAAGTTCCTGGGTGTCAAGATCTCTGAGGATCTAACCTGGTCCCAAAATATAGATGCAGTTATAAAGAAGGCAAGACAGCAACTATACTTCATTAGGAGTTTGAAGAGATTTGATATGTCAACAGATACACTCAAAAGCTTCTGTAGGTGTACCGTGGAGAGGATTCTGACAGGCTGCATCACTGTCTGGTATGGGGGGGGGGGGGGGGGCTACTGCACAGGACCAAAAGAAGCTACAGCGGGTTGTAAATTTAGTCAGCTCCATTTTGGGTACTAGTCTACAAAGTACCCAAGATATCTTCAAGGAGCGGTGCCTCAGAAAGGCAGCGTCCATTATTAAGGACCTCAAAAACCCAGAGCATGCCCTTTCCTCACTGTTACCATCAGGTAGGAGGTACAGAAGCCTGAAGGCACACACTCAGCGATTCAGGAACAGCTTCTTCCCCTCTATGATTGAATGGCAGAACAGACTCAATAGGTCAAATGGCCTAATTCTACTCCTATGTCTTATGGCCTTATAATTTGTTGTCGGGCAGAAATAATTTTAAAGACTAAATTGCTGCTTTCTTTTATGTTAAATAGAATGTTTCTTTTGTCAGCCAAGTAGAATATTTGATTCCGTGGAATGATGTTATGGACTGTCCTGAACTTGGAATATCTCAAGTCACTGACTGCATTGCTTATCACTACATTAACCTTTTTTGTAATAAATAGAGCTGATCCTCCAGACCTGAAGATGCCCCATGATGCAGAGTAATGGTCCAAATTATTGGTAACATCGATGATAATATTAATGATAATAATAAAGAAAAGCAGTTTTAAAAACTGAATTAAAGTGACAGCAATTCATAAACATAACATAAAACAGTAACATAAAACAGCCACCTTCACTTATCATCATTCATATGGTCACATCCACATCCAAAGAGGTTGAGGTTCATAAGCCAGCCAACCCTCGTGTACATCTGAGAGGGAGAGGGCCAATGCAAAGTGATTCCTCTCCTCAGCACTGCCAGGTTCAGTGTACAATTTAGCAACATACAGTAGTGGGAGGTCAAGTACCTCAGCGTTCAAGCTGTAGCTCATCTCGGACTTACATATTTCAGCATGCACGAATGAAAGCCCAAGGTAAAACAAACCACTGGCTCTGCAGTAGATAGCTAGTGGAATCAACAGCCAAAAGGAAAGTTGATCTAGACATTATTCTGGCTACTGTTATTATTCTTTTTATACTCAGCATTCCAATTTAAATCAAAAGTGTCATACAGGTTTTTATGCTTAAATTTAGTCAACTATTCAAGGTCTTCATGGTCTTCCAAAGAGTTAGACATCATGAAAACAGGTCCTTCGACCCAATGTTTAGTTTATGATAAACACAAAACCTTTTATTTCAAAAAGTCATAATTATGAATAATTCAAACTCTGCATATACTGTAGATAGCTTTGCCTTTCATGCAGGACATCAATTAGTTGCTATACTAATTCTTCCCTGCTAGAACCTATTCAAATAAGTTGCCGATAAATGCTGATGCAAATTTATTTTGGAGAATTGTCAGGCACTGAGTGAACTGTACCATTGCAGGAATTCTGAGAATATGTTGGCAATGGAGCAGCACTCTTTTGCAATGTCAATGGCAGGTGGAGGAAAAGGTCATCATGTATAGGCACCAACTTCCCCACTCATTTTGACAGAGGAATTAACCTGGCATTGTGTTTCTAAAAAAAGAAATCAATAGTTATACTAATTACTATGTATTGGTGGAAACCAGGTTGCCTCGAATTCTGCCTTCCCACAAATGGGTTATATCAGTAGATTTTTTTATAACTCCCATATTCTAGAGGTAGAATCATGGTAGTGGCAAAGCACATCTGTAAAAGCATTAAAATAATGCACTATGGTTTGAAGCATTACTGGAGTCTGATTACACGATGTATGCAAATCATCTGTTTATTTTTGGGTTTGTGAAATTCCTCTCTGCGGCTAGTATCTTTGCCTGTGGTTTGGTGCCAGCATCTGTTATATTAAAAAAATCAAGAAGAGTGATGTTAGGGAGATTTGAAAACTGACATCAGGGAAGATGAGGGACCAAGAGTAGTGAAGTGAGGAAACCAAAAGTTAGGGAATAACTTGCAGACTGCAAATCAAGGACTTTGATACAAATATACTGCAAATGCAGTGGTAACTCTTATATAATCAGGTAATGATAAAACTGTTCCTCACAGTATAATACAAAGTGGTAACTCAACAATTTTCACTTCTTGGTTTTATATAGTATTCTACTGGCAAGTGATCTTTCAACAATGTTGGCCTAATGCTTTGAAATTATCCTCCTAACCCTCCATCTCTATCTCTCGCTTCTTGTTTAAGATGCTTCTCAAAATAGACAAAGGAGAGTCAGTAGATGTTGTTTATTTGGATTTTCAGAAGGCGCCGCACATGAGGCTGCTTAACGAGATTAAAGCCATGGTATTACAGGAAAGGTTCTAGTATGGCGAAGAAATTGGCTGACTGGCAGGAGGCAAAGAGTGAGAATAAGAGGGGCTTTTTCTGGTTGGCTGCTGGTGACTAGTGAAGTTGTTGCAGAGGTCAGTGTTTAGGACTGCTTCTTTTCACCTTGTCTCAAAGATTTAGATGAAGGAATTGATGGCTTTGTGGCCAAGTTTGCATGCAATACGAAGACAGGTGGAGGGACAGGTAGGGTTGAAGAAGCAGGGTGTCTGCAGGGCTTAGTCGGATTGGGAGAATGGACAAAGAAGTGGCAGATGAAATATAGTGTAGAGAAATGCATGGTCACACACTTTGAGAGAAGGAATAAAAGCATGGACTATTTTCTAAATGGGGCAAAATTCAAAAATCAGAGATGTAAAAGGACTTGGGAGTCCTCCTCAGGATTCACTTAAGGTTAACTTGCACATGAAGTCAGTGGTCAGGAAGACAACTACAATGTTAGCATTCATTTTGAGAGTGTTAGAATACAAAAGCAAGGATGTAATGCTGAGGCTTTATAATGCATTGGTCAGACCACACCAAATATCAGAGCAGTTTAGGGCCCCTTATATAAGAAAAGATGTGCTGGCATTGGAGAGGGTCTAGAGGAGGTTCACAAGAATTATTCCAGGAATGAAAGGGTTAACATATGAGGAGTCAACACGAGTGAAACTGCAGATGCTGGAAATAAATAAAAACACAAAATGCTGGCAGAACTCAGCAGGCCAGACAGCATCTATGGGAGGAGGTAATAACGATGTTTCGGGCCGAAACCCTTCATCAAATGACTCCTGATGAAGGGTTTCGGCCTGAAACGTCGTCACTACCTCCTCCCATAGATGCTGTCTGGCCTGCTGAGTTCTGCCAGCATTTTGAGTTTTTAACATATGAGGAGTGTTTGATGGATCTGGGCCTGTGCTCACTGGAGTTTAGAAGAATGAGGGGCAATCTCATTGAAACCTATAGAATATTGAAAGGCTTATAGGATTTTTCCTATAGTGGGCAAGTCTAGGACCAGAGAGCACAGTCTCAGAATAGAGGAACTCTATTTGGAACAGAGACAAGAAAAAAGTTCTTTAGCTAGACAGTGGTGAACCTGCGTAATTCATTGCCACAGATGGTGTGTAGGCCAAGTCATTAGGTATATTTAAGGTAGAGATTGATAAGTTCCTGATTAATCAGGGCATCCAAGGTAATGGGATGCAGGCAGGAGATGTATAATAAATCAGCCATGATGGAATGGCAAAACAGACTTGATGAGATGAATGGCCTAATTCTGCTCATATGTCTTATAATCCAGAATTGGTAATCAGTGGTGAGTCATCTACACTTGTGCTCACCTCCATCACATAGCTCACTGAAAACCAGTTCCAATCTCAGCAGAGAAGGACCTGTGCTTTGGCAGACCTTTCTATGCTGGTTGGGTAGGACGATTAAAAACAATTTTAACAGCAGGCTATGCCATAACGACCGGTTTTGCGTTTGTTTTATTGTCATAGGCATACGTACATAATAGTCATGAAAATTAGCTTTTTGAAGTTGCGGCACAGTACATTACAAACAAGACAGACATATCTTATCATAAACTCAAATTAACATAAAGTATACACGACAAAATAAACATAACAGTTGTGCAAGTTGACAGAAAAAAAATATAATTTGAGGGAAAATTAGGGTTTTTCATGTCAGTTCAAGAACCTGGTATCAGTAGGGAAGAAGCTATTGTTGAACCTCGAATTTTGCAGCTTTTAGGCGCCCTGCCTGATGACAGCACTGGAAAGAGGGCATGGCCTGTTTCTGAATATTCTGACAATCAAGAAAAAAATGTCAGTACTTATATTCAAATTGTTAAAGACATTTTGAAAGCATTCAAGAATATTTTAAAAATTATTCAAGCAGCATCAGCGGAAAGATAAAACAAGTTTACTGCTTTAGGTCAATGACCTACACCTGCTCAGAATTTGGGAAGGTATAATTGGTAGGGTGTATAATTTTCAAAGAGGAGCTGGGGAAGGACTGAGGTGTAAGACAAAAGGTTATCTGGAGACAGATCACTGATATGGAGCTTGAGTACTGACCTCTCGGGAGGCATTTTAAATAAATGGCATGAGAAAGAGACATAAGCATGATAATGGGAGAGCAGTTTACCTGATATTGGAAAATTCAGTATTCAGTCCAAAAGGTTTTGAAGGCTTAGACAGAAGATGTTTTGGTTCATGTTGGGATTCACTATAGCAGTGGAGGAGGCATTCTGACACAGTTCAGAATAGGAACGAGATTGAGAGTTAAAGAGGCATCACCCGTGTGGAATGAGGACAGGTGCTCCACAGAACATCTGTCTAATCTGTGTTTGGTTTATCAATGGGGAGAACGCTACACCATGGACACTGAGATTAAATGGGAAGAAGTGCAAGTGAATCACGACTTCACCAGGTATGATTGAGTGGGTCTCCAGATGGTGGGCCGGAAAGAGGTGGATGGACAGTTGCTGCATCTCCTTCAGTTCCATGAGAAGTGCCTTGCTAAAGGTCCAAAAGATCATTAATTGCCATGAATTGCCAGTGTAACTGCTGGGCAACTGCAGGAGGTTGGCACCCAGTGACTGGACTCCACGAGAAGCCAGAGAGGCTAAGCAATTAGACTGATAGAGGCAAGTGTTTTTCAGGAAACTGCAGTCTTCAGCAGTTGCATGAATGGCCCTTGAAATAATTTAGATTGTTTATCTGGCCTTGTCACAAAAGGTACATGTGACTAACATGTATACCCAGCTGCAATAATCTTAAAAATATATATATAATTGTGAAAAATATGAGAACAATTAGGACTACAGAGTTAGTACAATGGCTAGACAGCTCCAACAATCCATAAAACCATAAGATATAGGAGCAGAATCAGGCCATTCAGCCCATTGAGTCTGCTCTGCTATTTCATCATGGCTGATCCATTTCCTTCTCAACCTCTTTCTCCTGCCTTCTCCCCAGAACCATTAATGCCCTGACTAATAAAGAACCTGTCAAGCTCCGTCCTAAATACACTCAATGACCAGATCTCCACAACTGGCTGTGGCAACAAATTCCATAGATTCACCACCCTCTGGCTAAAGAAATTCTTCCTCATCTCCATTCTAAGTGGACACCCTACTAGTCTGAGGAAGTGCCTTCTGGTCCTAGACTCCCCCAACACAGTGAATCCTCTCCACATCCACTCTGTCCAATATTTGATAGATTTCAATGAAATCCCCTCTCATTCTTCTAAATTCCAACATGTAAAGGCCCAGAGCATCAATCGCTCCTCATACAAATAGCATTTCATTCCTGGAATCATTCTCATCAACACCCTCTAAACCCTCTCCAATGTCAGCACATTCTTCCATAAATAAGGGGCCCAAAACTGCTCACAATATCCCAGGTGAGGCCACATCTCTGCTTTATAAAGCCTCAGCATTACATCCTTGCTTTTATATTCTAGCCTACTTGAAACAAATGCTAACAATGCATTTGCCTTCCTCACCACCTAGTCAACCTGTAAATTAACCTTTCGGGAATCCTGCACGAGGACTCCCAAGTCCCATTGCACCTCAGATTTTTGAATTTTCTCCACATTTAGAAAATAACCTATGCTTTTAAACCTCCTACCAAAGTGCATGATCATACACTTCCCGGTCCTGACCCAGAGAGCAGCACCGTGGGCTGCCACCTTACAGCTCCAGTGATCTGTATTCAATCCTGACATCCTGCTGTCCATGTGGAGTCTGCCTGCTTACTTTGTCATGCTGTGACTTACTTCCACATCTGAAAGACATGAAAAATTGGTAAATTGCCCATTGTGAATTGCTCTCTACTGTAAGTGAGCAGTAGAGCTTTTCAGAATCTAAAGAGAATAAAATGGGATTAATGTAGGAGTACATAGTTTAAGTGCTCAGTCAGCTGAAGGGACTTTCCATACTGTCGGAAACCAAGTTGCTTTAAGTGAGTGTCCTCTCTGTGCTCCGTTTTCCTCCCATATTTCAAATAATTCAGGTTAATTGGTCACTGAACGTTGTGCCCATTGTCAGTGAGTGGCAGAAGAGTTGTGGGTGTAGGGGGATTGATGGATACAGTATATGAGAGAAAAGGTTATGGGGGGGATAAGGGGAAAATGGGACTGATCCTGCTTCCTCCAAATTCCACCAGCCATTGCTGTTCTGCCTTCAACCCTGCTTCCACTCAAACTCGGCTATTCCTCTCTCATGCCTCTGATGGAAGGTCTCAGCCAGAAAGGGTCTCGGCTACCTGACCTGCTGAATTCCTCCAGCATTTTGTGTTACGCTGAATTCCCAGAATCTGGAAAATCTGTGTTTGTAGTACTGATACATCCGATTTTAGCTTCTCCTTCTCAAACAGCAGGGTGAAGGGTTCCTTTACCTTACCCTCCCTAATCAAATCTAGTTCATTAAACAACACCCAGTCCAGAATTGCCTTTTCCTTGGTGGGCTCAACCTCAAACTGCTCTAAAAAGCCACCTTGTAGGCATCCAACATTAACCTTATTTCCTCAATCTAAATGCATATTGAAATGCTCCATAACCATCATAAGTCACTTCTTTTGAAGGAGTTGATTTTATTTCTTGCCAACAAAGGCACCCTACTCTCTCTGCACACCCACCTGTGATTTTGTTACAATGTGTATCCAAGTTATCTTAAATGGTTCAAATTGTTCAATTTAATATCAGAGAATGTATACAGTATGCAACCTGAAATCCTTACTCCTCACAGACATCCATGAAACAGGAAACCCCAAAGAATCAATGATGGAAACGTCAGAACCCCAAAGCCCCTCTCCCACACACAAGCAGCAGCAGAAACATCATTCCATCCCTCCCCCAACTTACACCAGCGAAAGCACCGACCCCCCCCCAACTCCCCACCCCCACCATGCAAGTAATAGCAAACCCCCACCCCCGAAGAGACCCTGATCTAAAGTCCATCAAAAACTACAGTCCGTAAGCCAGTATTTCGGTATCTTAGACAGGCTCTCTCCCCCATCGAGGGAGAAAGAGGTCACTCTCCTGCATCAACGAGAGTGGAGACCAGCAACTCAACTCACTGTTCCGATGTTACTATCTTCTGCATTGCATCACCAAGCCCCCCAACTTGGGGACCAACAGGCTCTCAAGAGAGAGGAATCTCTCAAGTACAGAGGCCTTCTTTAGACAGTAGCGCACACCGCCTTCCATCTCGATGTTTCAGTCTCCCACGACACTTCATTCAGTGAAATCGGCGAGGAATCCATGAAGAACACAGCTCCCCAAAGAACACAGCTTCTAGGCCACTCCTGGAGATGGCAAAGTACCAGGCTGCAGATTATAGAGAACCATAAGTTGAACTGTAGATCACGGGCACCGACAGAACCACAACCATCTTGAAAAGAAGAGAAGAAGCTGTCTTGTGGATGAACTGGAAGAAGTTGCCTGGATCTGCAAAAACCTCTGGCACCATCTTTCCTCTCTAGAGAGAGACTGTGATGCTGTTAACCTGGTGCAAAATGAATTGCTCGAGGAACACACTGTTCAAGCAGCATCTGGGGATTGTTGATGCTCTGGGGCAATGCGGTTCTGATGCCTGATCTTGCCCTAAAACATTGACTACCTCTTGTTCTCTGCAGACGCTGCTGTTACAGGATACTGTCAGCAAGTTAAATATGAGTAGACGACCTGAATGCCCATTCAGTGCTCAATCTAAGGGCACTTCCTGATGAAAAGGTGTTTAGCAAACAATTGTCTTATTTGTTTCTAAATGTTTCTCTCTCTCTCTCTCTCTCTCTCTCTCTATATATATATATATATATAGTAATATGAAACACAGTCTGCATATTCCCAACAGTAATTGTCCTGATCCTTCTGATTGATTCCAGACTCATAATAAGGAACTGTTTATAAAGACAGTGGTAAATCTTTTGTTTAGCATAATTCTTACTATTTGACGAAGATATTAATCAAAGTCATCTGCCCAGGACACTACTCCAGCTGCAGCATGAACAGACAAGCCCAGGCTTAATTTTCACTTCGTATGTGCTATGCAATAGCCAGCAACCAACGTCTGACATGATTTGACTCTAGAAATTATGAGCTAAAGTATAACTTAAGTTAAAATAGTAACGCTTGCTCTATTCTTTAGAATTATCTCAATTACATTTTGGACATTGCTGCACTGGCAAAGATGTTGTATGTGTGGTACACTGTGAGCTGCCCAATGGTTTGTGTATGGATACTCTGCTTCAGTATTTCATTGTGCATGAACCGGAAGGCTTTACGTATTCAAAGTACATGAGCGCCTTTTGCAATAGCTTAGTGGGTGGGGTAAAGCAGGTTAATAATGTGTCATGTTCAGAGAGACTGCAGACTGGGGAAGAGACTCAGGGCCTCATTCAGGGACAATCAGGATCTCAAGGGCTGAGTGGAGGCAATCAGGGTTTTAATCTGTTCTTGGAGTTTGGGCCCGCCTGGAGACCCTCAGCAAGAGATAAAGATCACTTCCTGCTGATATTCCTAGATACACCAAACAGCTAGTTTTATGCATCTCAAAAGCAGGCCTCCCCTTCACAATGAAGGCCTATTTCAAAGTTCAAAATACATTTATTATCAAAGTATGTATACATTAAACAACCTTGAGATTCATCTCCTCTCAGGCAGCCACAAAAAAAGAAACCAAAAGGAACCTATTTAAAAAGAGGCCAGCAAACACTCATTGTGCAGAGAGAAAAAAAAACAAATTGTGCAAACAAAAGAAGTAAGCAACCAGCATTTAGAACAAATGCGAGCCCTCAGACACAAAGCCCAGAGCAGGCCCACAGCCTCAGTGCAGTGAAGAGTGGAGTAAATGTCGTGGAGCAGTAAGCAGAATCATCCCGACCCTCACCTCTGCTCATGATACCCTAAATTTTCAATCTATCTGGCCTGGCATTTAAATCATCCAAACATGAGGTCATTCCTCATTCCAGGACCTGGGCCTTGTTGCATCGATACACTCTGGGCCTGGACATCGCCACCACATTCCAGCCTGTACTTGATCTTTCTAAATCAGCCAGGCACTTAGATCAATCTCATTCTTGGTTAAGGTGGATGGGTCCCAAATCTGCCTCTCCTTTTCTCCAACTTTTCACTGCTCCACTCATTCCTACCTTGCCTCGAACATGCCTCAACCTTATTCAATTCCTGATCTGACCCTTGACTCAGCCTCGCTTTCGTTTGCCTTTTCATGTTTGCAGTGATTGTTTGCCATAATTTTTTTTACAGATGAAGTGTTATTAATAAAGTATGTAGTTGTATCACTTGTTTTGGGATCCTGACCCATTCTAACCCTATTTCTCTGTAACAGGTATGCTCTCTCTGCAGGTCTCATTTTGCAGAGATGCCTTCCAACACACACAGCAGTTGCCATGGCCTCTGTTCACCAGCATGTGCATGCACAGAAAACGCAAAAGCAATAATGCCAACCTGCAGTTTGGATGCAATAAATAATTGATAAACTTTGTGATACATGATATTGTATGACTACATGTTATTCTAATGGCAAATGCGCAACATAAAAATATAGCTGCATAGAATTATATGAAGAATACATGCAGGGAATTTATCAAAAGCATAATTTTAATTGGGCTGATAGTTCAGTGGCAGGGATTGAAGGGGTAGAAAGCCAATTTGTCCTAGATGGAATGAGATCTAGAAAATGTTTACATTTGGGGCTTATCTGTACAGTATATGCCTCTTCCTGCCATTACGGACACTTACACTACACGCTGCATCCACAAAGCAAACAGCATTATGAAGGACCCCACACACCCCTCATACAATAAAGCAAACAGCATTATGAAGGACCCCACACACCCCTCATACAATCTCTTCTCCCTCCTGCCGTCTGGGAAAAGGCTCCAAAGCATGCCAGCTCTCACGACCAGACTATGTAACAGTTTCTTCCCCCAAGCTATCAGACTCCTCAATACCCAGAACCTGGACTGACACCTTGGCCCTATTGTCCTGTTTATTATTTATTGTAATGCCTGCACTGCTTTTGTGCACTTTATGCAGTCCTGGGTAGGTCTGTAGTCTAGTGTAGTTTTTTTCTGTGTTGTTTTTTACGTAGTTCAGTCTAGTTTTTGTACTGTTTCACGTAACACCACGGTCCTGAAAAACTTTGTCTCGTTTTTACTGTGTACTGTACACAGCAGTTATGGTTGAAATGACAATAAAAAGTCACTTGACTTGACTTTTACAGTTATTGGGCAGCAGTTGTTGACCAGGAAGAAGGGAATATTGGGCAGAGGGTGACTGCCACCAGGGCCCGGTGGGTTGGTGCATGGCACATCGTACGGACAGGAACGCTGAACGTTCTTACAGCTTTGCACATTGCTTGCCACTGAGATTTAAGCCTGACAACCAGACAGTTGCTTGTCTATTGTATCTGTCCCTTTTTTAAAAAAACATACCCTAATAAGTGCACTAGCATTTCATGGCAAATCTCTTTAAATAATATGATTGTTTGTGTTAGCAGAAGGCAGGACATCCACTCTTTTAACTTAACAGCATCCATGACAGCTTGCCTTTGGTCAAGGAAAATAAAAAATGAATCAAAAACAAAATGGTATAGTTGCTGGAAGTTTCAAGAGTGGAGAGGGAAACAGTTCTAAATTTCAAGAATAGAGAGGGAAATAGTTAAAATTTCAAGAATGGAGAGGGAAGCAGTTATAAATTTCAAGTCAATGATCTTAAATCTGAACTCGGGGAAAAAAATGGGGGATTGAGATTTGTATAAACTTAGAATATCCAAAATACTTTACAGGCAATAAGAACTTTTAAAATATACTCGTGTTAGCATAGGAAATGTGACAAATTTGCACAAAGGCTAAAGTATGAAATCAGCCATGAGATGAAGGCCATTGTTTTAGTATTGTTGTTTGATATTTGATAGTTACTGTGGACATCGCTCTTGCTTTGTATCTACAGGCTTCTCTCCCAATTTGGAGACTTCTCTCAGACATTCCATTGTCAGTGAATTGCATATTTGTGACAGATTAGAAATTATCTTCCCAGTCTCATGGGTTTTAACCTCAGTGGAACTAAGATGGAAATTGTATCCGGGGTTTATTTTTACACTTTACACTGGGATTACAATTAGTCATTTTTTCCTAAATTACAATTAGTCATTTTTTTCTTTTCTTTTTTATTCTTCCTCTCTGGAATATCCTAATGGGCTAATGTCACCATTGGTATTTTTCTTTCAGGATCAAACTGTTTGCTTGATTAATGGAAAGGATTTTGGTTTATTTTTACTGTACGTTTGGACTCTGGTTCCTTTATTGGAGCAACTACCTTTGAAGAATTGTTGAGCCTGATAATGTGATGGAACTGACATATTTTTGTAACAGTGACTTCATCTAGTAGCAGTTCAGCGAAATGCTGGCCTCTCAGTTCTGTGGGGCCTACACCATTTACACCACCTAGCTACACCAGCAACAACAGGGAAAACAAAAGCAAACAGTTATTTGTGTCCATTTATCTGAATTTGGCAAATCACCAAGGTTTGTCAATGTCAGACACAGTAGCATAACAGCATGACGCAGTTACCACTCAGGGCATCGGAGTTCAGAGTTCAATCTTGGCATCCTCCCTGTGTAAGGGTTTTCTCCAGGTTCTCACCAGCTTCAGTGATCTCTGTCTTCTCATTCATTTTACTTCTCATCTGTTCCAAAACATAAATTTGTTAAATCTACTGCACTGTTTGGGAAGTAAAGTGAACATATGTTCACTTATGGCCATTCCTGATTTCCTATTTAGGCAAGATAGCATTTTTAGCTGGAAAAAAACTGGATACCATTTTAAACTTTTTAAAAAATGTTGTTCAGTTCGAATGCTGTTCAGTAACAATTAGACAATAATAGAGAATGGTGATATGTATTTAGGCACTGTTAAGTCTGCAACTTTATACTTAAGTTTAATGACAAATTTTCCACTAATTGTATGAAAATACCACTTGGACCAATTGCTAAGGAAGATACATCCCATCTAAGTGAATGATAGAAAAGCCGAAGGATAAAAACATCAGTAGAGAAAACATAAACATGAGAAATTCTGCTGTTGCAGGAAATCCAAAGCAACACACACAAATTGCTGGAGGAACTCAGCAGGTCAGACAGTTACAATTGAAAAATATTGGTGCAATGCTTACATTTTGAGAATCATTTGTGTTGAAAATGAAAGGAGTGTGGTTAGGGACTGGGGCCGGTAGACTTCTAATGTCTTAATTTGTTAGAATGAACTCCCCACTGACTTGTGATTGGATTGAAGTGCTCCATTGGAGAAGTAGGTGTGGGGGGAGGGGGAATAATAGGCTCAGATGGCCACAGTGGGGAGAGATCATTTTCAACCTTGGGTAACTTCCAAGATGAAATTTGGTAAATATTACTCATGTCAGAACCATATGGAGTCCCAAAACTTGGAGCAGAAGTGTTTGATGGATCTGGTCAGGAAAGTAGCAAAAGGTTTCCCAGAGATGTGCAGCTCGAGGTAGCACATCTTAGATTCATGTGTGGCTGTTTCTCTGGAACAGTTGGCAATCTACATGATTTAGTCATAGAGCACAGAAATTACATGATCATGGTTTTAAATTTTGCTGAGGTTTGAGTCAGACCATAATGTTTGATGATCTTGCAGGAAGCAAGACTTCTCAAAACCTCAAAAGTTAAAACACCAACCAGTAAGAATGAACTGTAAATGTGTGAGTGAATGGATTTTTCCAGATCTACCCTCCTGCAAACCATAGTCATTTTGAGCATGGATGGTTAATCAGAGTACAGAATAATGAGTAACACACACAAAACACTGGAGAAACTCAGCGGGTCTGACAGCACTGTGGAAGTCAATAAACAGTTGATGTTTTGGGCCAATATCCTTCTTCAGGACTAATGAACCTTCTTTCTTTGTGGATAAGACAAGGGCTTGAGAAGGATCTTAATAGGAGCACACCTAGTACCAGTGCCACCTATGTGTGGTGAACTACATATACCTGTCTGGACATGCCCCCCCGCTGACTGCTCCTGTGGCTCCTCCCATTCCCACTCCCACCCCCATTCTATCTACGCCTCGTATTATCTTATACACCTCTATCGTCACTTTCTCTCCAAAGGAGAAAACCCTAGCTTACTCAGACTTCCCCCATGTGTTTGTAAAATGGATCAGGTGGTGAGAGGGTAGAGTTACATGATAGTTGAGTGCCGTTTCTTTGATGTCTGTCTGTTCAGTATGTAGATACAAAAGATGGAGGTTTGCTCTGTATTGCATTTTTGACTGAAAGGGGTGACTGAATTAAGAAGAGGCTAGTCAGTAATATTGAATGCACAACCCAGATTAAAACAGTCTGAAAGGAGTACAGTCATTTACCTAAACCGAGCGTGGTCTCTTTTCCACACATTGAAGATATTTATCAGGAGTAAAGAATATACATTGTCAATGATCCCTCCTATCCATCCAACAATACCTTGGCCCCCTACCATCAGGCAGGAGGTACCATGACATTAGTAAAAGGACAGTTAGGATGGAAAATAGCTTCTTTCTCCCAGGTCTTAAGACTACTGAACTTCCTGCCACCACGCAGGTCTCATCACATATGAAGCACCAGTGGCTTTATACTGTTCAGTTTTTAACTTGTTGTAAATGCAACTTATTATTTCTGACGAAGGGTCTCAGCCCAAAACGTTAACTGTACTTCTTCCTATAGATGCTGTCTGGCCTGCTGCGTCCTACCAGCATTTTATGTGTGTTGCTTGAATTTCCAGCATCTGCAGATTTCCTCATGTTTGCAACTTATTATTTGTTAATTTATTTATGCTAATATTACTTCACGTGTTGTGTGTGAGTTATATACATATACAGGTGTCCCCTGCTTTACGAATGTTCGCTTTACGCCACTTTGCTTTTACAAAAGACCTACATTAGTAACCTGTTTTCGCATTACAAAGAGGATTTTCGCTTTTATAAAAATTCTTCCCATATAAATTAATCTTCGCTTTACGCCATTTCAGCTTAAGAAAGGTTTCATAGGAACGCTCTACATTTGTAAGGGGGGGGGGGGAGACACCTGTGTTGTGCACCTTAGTCATATGTACTGTGTTGTGAAATGGAACATCATTTCATTTGGCAGTATACAAGTATAGAGTCAAATGAAAATGAACATGGATATGAACTTGAGAGTTTATTACAATTTGACATTCACATGTATGATGAAAACTAACTGTGAGTCATGGGGAGGAGGCTCATTCCTGCTCAACACCACCTAACTCCAGAATGGAAACAGCACAAAAAGAGATCATTCAGCCAATCATATCCAGGCCGACACTCTACTCGAACAACTCATTATTCCAGCCGCTGGATCTTTTTCCTCAATAAATATTCATCCAAGTGACCTTGAAGGTCATACTGGAACCTGCCTCCACCACACTTATAGGCAGTGACTTCCAAATTCCAAAAAAAAACATTCTGCACACAGTAGTTTTTCCTCACACACCTTAATCCCTCTTCTTTTGGGTCCAAGACCCTTTACCTGATAAAGAGAGAGAAGGGGGTAGTTTTCAGGAGGAAAGGTGGGCCAGGGTTGGGTACAACAAATGGTCTCTATCTCTGATAAGGTGAGACCAAATGACCTAATGTTACAACTACAAACAGAGTATCCTTCTTTGTCTGAGCCATGCCCAGCAAGCCAGACTACGCAGAGAGAGAAAAACTGGATTAAAATCACAGAGGGTGGTAGGCTGAAGCTATCAGTTTTGATGCACCCAGAAAGGAAGAATGAGTTACCTAAAACTGGAGAATTTAATTTTGAATGCAGTAGTTTAAATATGCCCATATAGAAGATTAAATATTGTTCCACAAGTCTAGATTAAAGAGTTATACACTAGAGGAAGGCCCTTCAATCTAGTTTATCCATGCCGGCCACGGTGGCTTTCTGAGCTAGTCCCAAATGCTTGCATTTAACTCATAAACCTTTCCTGTCCAAATATCATAAATATTGTAATTGTACTCATCTCTACTACTATCTCTAAAAGCTTATTCCATTTACCCACTACCCTCTGTATGAAAACGCTGCCCCTGAGTCCTCTTTACATCTTTCTCTGCACACCCTAAAACTGTGTCCTCTACTTTCAGACTCTCCTACTCTGGGAAGACGACTCTGGCCATCCAACTTATCCATACCCAACACGTAAACTTTCATACAGTCCCCCTCAACTGCCCTTGCTTTAAGGAAAACATCCCAGACACACGTCCCAGACTATCGAATCCCTCCTCACAACTCAAGCATTCCAGCTGTGGCAAAATCCTTGTGAACCCTTTTGCACCCTATCTAAATTAATCCTTCCTACAGAATGGCACCCAGAGCTGCACACAACATCCCTAGTGCTATCTTACTAATATCTTGTATAATTGTAACATGTTATTCCAAATATGTACCACTCTTATATTCTTTGTCTATGTTTTTACCCTCTAGCTGCTCCCATTCACTATCCAACCAGATAATCTTGCTTATCTCTATGGTCACAATTTTACCATATTAGACCTACCCCTCATTCCCACCCTACCAGCAACTTAACAAGATGTTGTGTCTCTCTCCCTGTTATGATAAAGGATCTTCAACTTGAAACATTAACTGTTTCTCTCCCTGCACTTGGGGCCTGATCTATTGTGCCGAGCATTTTCTCCCATCAGGCCTTGTTATAACAGAGGAGAAGGCCGCAGACAGATAGATCAGAATGGAAGTGGATTGGAATATTTTAATTTTAAAGACTGTGAAATCCCACTATTCTCTAACATTATGATCATCTCTGGAAGTTATCACTCCACCACAGTTCATTTTCAGCTACCAAAATCCCAAGTTTTGGAATTTCATCCCTAATTCTTTCTGCCTCAATATGAAAACTTGACCTAACCTCTCAGGCACCCTCCTTAATTTCTCAATATATGGCTCATACATAACTTTAGAATGATATCGCTGCTGTGAAGCATGTTGGGATATTTTGCAATATTTAAGGTGGCATATAAACATAACTCGCTATTATTGGTAACTACACTCATTGATTAAGCATTGATTGACAACTGTCTGTGATAGCCAATTTTCTATATGAAGAAATTCCTCCACATTTCAGGAGTAAATGATTAGATCACCTAACCCGAGACAGTAGTTTCCACTTCTAGACTCAACCTAGGGGCAAAAGCCTCTCATTTATTCTGACAAACATTTCAGAAATCTTATACATTTAAATTACATCATCAAAAGTATTAAACCAAAAGTATATACATATTTCAAATCTAGTCTCACCAAAGCCCTAATTTATTCCATGAATACTTCATTTGCCCTGAAGTTAAGATAATGTCTTACTATTTAAAAGTTGTACATTCTTGTAATTGCCTACTTTCCACAATTAACTAAAACTAACTTAACTCTTTCGTGACTGAAATGGCTGATGTTATTCCATAACAAGTGTCTTACAACTGACCAGTCATTTCAATGATGGCGCCAAATCAGTCTTAAATGTTCTGACCCTTGATTGGTTCAGGAATTCATAGATTATGGCTCTGTTGGTTGATTTGAAGGTGCAAGCGCTATCTTATTAAAATAGCAGTGGGAATTACATAAAAATGAAACCAATTTACCAGTCAAAATAATGCTAAAATTAAAGCAAGTCTAAAACGTTAATTTTGTGTTAAGAAAACATAATTTTAGCTTAGTCACAGTAGATGCTAAAATATGAAAAATAAGATGAGTTAATGAAAAGGCAGAAATCAATGTGAATACAAATATTTAATTTTTTTGTTAAGCATTCCTTTTATAAGAATATCATTACTTAATAAACTTGTACTGGCAAGTTCACCCTAATCTAGGAGCAATAGTCTAGACTGACATTTCAATGGAGTACTGATATGATGTCACAATGCTGGAAGCATTGTTCAAGGATGAGACATTAAGCTCAGATTCCATCTGCCTTTCTTACTATAGCCCCACTTGAGAAAGATCAATGAGTTCTTTCTAAATTCATTGGCAAGCCTGCAGCATGAGGCCTGGATTTCGTCCTCATCTGTAAATTCTGAGTCAGTACTGAAGATGGAAGCCCAAAGGTCAATCAGAACTCCAGACTGAAGCCTCAAGGTCGATTGAAAGTTGAGAGGTCAAAGCCCAATGGCCGGAGCCCTGTGTCTGAGAACCTCTGCGATCCCACTGGGGAAATTGAAGGCGTAATGCCTGCAAATCCATGAATCTGCTGGAGGCAAAAGAATACTGCCTGCCCTGGGGTTAGAGGACTGGGTGGAAACAGGGTTTAGTTTGCTGTTGTTACTTTGTCACTTGGTCCATATGTTCTGGTTTGTTACATTCTGTGTTCTGTAGAACATTGTGGGCCTGTGAAGTTGGGGCCAGAATGCGTGGTGACACTTGTAGGCTGCCCCCAGGACATTCCACTGTATGTTTCAATTATCATATGATAAAAAAAAATCCAAATCTAAATCTGGCAGGGAAATACTAGGCTTAAAAGCCATTCCAGGTTTATAACTTGTATCTTGGAATGGAATTATACATTCCAGTCACTTAACAGAGAAAAAAATCATCACATTATCTCACTGATTACAAAGATATGTGCAACTTTATCTGATAAGATGAAAGAATGAATTAAGTAGGAAATAAAAGTCAAAAATCTGCACAAAATGGAAATTTGAAATAAATAAAGGAAACACCTGGATAACTAAGCAGATAAGGCAGACATTTGATAACCCTATCTTACTTAATTTTTTCTTTAAACCCTCTTTAACAGATCAAGCTTTTAGTATATGGAAAAGGAAAGGTATAATATGTTTTTGCGATCTTTTTTCTGAAGGTAGTTTGATGTCTTTTGATCAACTTTCTAACAAATTTAAATGACCTAAATCTAATTTTTTTAGATAGTTACAAATTAGAAACTTTTTATATAAAGTTTTACCATCCTTCCCTAATTCAACTTCGATAGATTTTTCAGATATGATTTTTACTTTAAATCCCTGTCAGAAGAGATTAGTGGCTCTTATTTATAATATGATTATGAAGATACAACCAGAGATATCAGGTAGAATTAAACAGGAATGGGAAAAAGAACTTCAATACAATATTTCAACTGAAAAATGGGAAAAAATTTTACAAATGGTTAATTCGTCTTCTATATGTGCTAAACATGCTTTAATACAATTTAAGGTTGTACATAGAGCTCATATGTCTAAAGATAAGCTTGCTCGGTTTTATTCTCATGTTAATCCTCAATGTGACAGATGTCATTTAGATGTGGCTTCATTGACCCACATGTTTTGGTCATGTCCTACTTTACATAATTATTGGAAGGACATATTTGCTACCATTTCCTCAATTTGGAATATTGATTTACAACCTCATTTTATCACTGCAATTTTTGGTATACCAAATGAAGATGATAGTTGATTCTCTCCTCCAATTAGACGAATGATTGCCTTTGTAACATTAATGGCCAGGAGATCTATATTACAAAATTGGAAAGAAGTAAATCCTCCTACCACATTTCAATGGTTTTCTCAAACTATTTCTTGCTTAAGTTTAGAAAAAATTAGAAGTACTATTTTTGATTCATCAATTAAATTTGAAGAAACTTGGGGACCGTTCATTCGACACTTTCACATGAATTAATTTGACTTCTTCCAGACCTTTACTCTTATTATTCTTGTTCTGGTATGGAGTTCCGGAGTTTTTTGACACTATCATATTCTTATAAACTGTTATTATTGCCCATGTTAGTTTAGGTTTAGTTTTTTTTATTATTTCTTTAAATATACATTTTTTCTTATATTTTACATTTTTTTCTTTTTCTTTTGATGATTATTTTTAATCTTTTCATGTATAATCAATATAGATTAGATTGATATTGTATGATCCTTTTTCGCTGATAGTTTAATAAGATATTGTTAACTTGTTATCAACTCAATTTCAAATCTATTGTATTCATAACATATGTAATATAATATTATGTTATGTTTTTTTTACAAATTAATAAAAAGATTGAAAAAGAATGAAGAAGGCAGACGTGCAGAAAAAGAGACTGAGGTAATGTTTTAAGTTGTAAATATGACAAATAATATTTGATCTGAAACTAAAATCCTGTCTTTCTAAAGGTGCTGCCTAACCTACCAAATGCTTCTAACATTATCTTATATTTAAAACAGGAATAATGTTCCCAATTCCGGTCTCCAATTGTTTGAAAGCCAAATGAAGTTATGCTTATTTGTAAAGAAAGCAACTTTAAAAAAAAAATTTGAGTAAATTAGGTATTTTTCTGTGCACGGAGGTACTGAAATGCCTGACAACAGGAACTTCAAACTCATTTGAGAACGTTCCTGCTGAATGGTCATTAAGCAATCTCAAACCGGTATGGTTTAGGTTTAACTGAGAATGTGTAGGTAAAGAAGAATACAATGAGCAGTCTTTAGAGGAGTTGGGTCAGACTGGGTGTTCCAGGTCACTGTGATAAAACCATTTATGTTTCTCATACACATTATTGACAAAAACTCAGTGATAATCAGAACAGGGTTCCAGAGCATGTCTGGAAATCATGAGGAAACCAAGCAACATTTCCACCTCTATTATCCTCAAAGCTGCATCCTCAGCCTTTATTTTACACTCATGACTATGTGGCCAGATCCTGCTCTAACTCTATTTACAAGTTTGGAAATGACACCAATCTACTGGGCCAGATCTCAAACAAAGTGGAGCACAGGAAAGAAGTAGAGAACCCAGTGGCATGGTATCAAGACGTCAACGATTCTGTCATTGTCAGCAAAAGAGCTGGTCACTGGCCTCAGGTAGCAGATGATACACACACGAGCAATGATGCTGAGGTGAAGATGGTTAACAGCTTCATGTCTCTAGGTGTAAGTATCACTGATAACTTTTCCTGGCCCAGCTATGTAGATGCTATGACCATGAAAGCCCACCAGCACCCGTACATCCTCAGAAGGCTTAGGAAATTAGGCACGTCTCTAATGACCCTCACCAATGTTTACAGCTGCACCATAGAAAGCATCCTATCCAAATGCAGCTCAGCTTGGTATGGCCCAAGACAGCAAGAAGTTGCAGAGAATTGTGAATACAGCCCTGTCTATTATGAAAACCAGCCTCCTCATTGAGCTCAAGGTGTGATGGTATCAGGTCTGCTGACTGCAAAGTTATAAACTCAAACACAGAACATGAGCCCCATCAACAAAAAGGATAAAAAAATTCTTAAGCATAAAGGTTCAAGCATTAAGGATTTCCAAAGCGCAGATATAGCTCCTATAAACTAAAAAGATATACCAAAGATGCAGACAATGCATTGTCTCTTGCAGAAACCAAAGCAGGAGGAAAGGATTCTTATTCACCCCTTATTGTTTTCATGGCTTCTTGATTTTCTTTACCCCATTCCTAATAAGCCTGAACTACTCTCTACATTTATACTTTTTTATCCAACTTGGATGACTTCACAGACATATGCTATTTCCTCAGATATCCTATTAACACAACCCATCTATTTTTGTAGACATTGACCATTCATTGTTCAGAATAAATGCTGTGAGGCTAACTCCAGTGAGCTCATAAAGCTTCCAGCTATAGACGCATTACTTATTTTATATACTAAATAATATTATCCATCTGTTCTGCAAACTTCCTAGAACTAGGCAACTTAAAGTCAGCTTGTCTTTTTGAAACTAACTGAATTAAACAACCTGTTGTCTTATACTCTGTTATTGAGCAGTAAAACAGAATGCTGTGAGCTAGCATCTGATTTTATACAGAGCATCTGCAAAATACAGCGCTTGTTTGTAAAGCTGGGTTTTAATTTCAAGCTGATTACTCTTTTCCATTTACATTTTAACAACTGAATACTAACTTCCATTTACAACTAGAAACTTATCAAACTGTTAGTTAGATGCTTACTCACATCTGTTTGTGATCTTATAACTCGCAGATGCTATTTAGAAATTAAGCTTAGCAAACATAAGCCAGGGATGAACATCCATCACAAAAGATATAAGACCTGTTATAAGACTTGAACAGATTAAGAGCTCCTGATCTCTCAATCTACTTCGTCAAAGTTCTTGTACGTTATTGAGTATCTACATTGCACTTTATCAGTAACAGTACATTCTGCATTCTGTTATTGTTTTTTTTCTTTTATACTACCTTGATATCATTATATTAGCTTTGAATGACATGGAAATAAAGCTTTCACTGTATTTCATCATGTAACAAATAATCAAATTATAAACTACCAACTGACAAGAGCAACTGTTTACTGGAAGAACTCAATGTGTTGAACAGCACTTACGGAAGGAAAGGAATTGCTGATGTTCCCTAATACAGGGTTAGAAATGGAGGTTTATGGGAGGTATGAGGAAATACATAAAACAATGAACATTATAACTGAGTAAATCTAGAATATTAATTGGGAACAAAGAAAATCCTGCTGTAAAGTGCTTTGGAAAGCTTTGTTATGTTGAAGGTACTGAAAAATACAATTAGTTGTTCAAGTAGGTAAAGATTCAAACAAAATACAAAGTTATGCAAATGTTTATCAATATTTCCTGATAAAGTGATGAGTAATAAAATCTTGATGACTATAACTGAATAGAAACAATGCAGAAGGTCCTAACTGGATGAAATAATATGAAACCAATGGTTTCCTTTGCATAAAAGCCTATGCAATGATTTCCTCTTCTACAAGCAAAAGGAAGGCATACCAGTGGCTTTTATTTTTTTAGAAGGTCATAGAAGTTCAGTTTGTCACTAAACATGCAAATTAATTTCTACAGATATACTGAAAAAAGGTATCCTAACTAATCATGGCAACACACACAAAATGCTGGAGGAACTCTGCAGGCCAGGCAGCATCTAGGAAAAGAGTACTGTTGACGAGCTGAGGAGTAGATTTAAAAGGTGGAGGGAGGGTGAGAGAGAAACATAAAGTGATAGGTGAAACCTGAAAGGGGAGGGGATGATGTAAAGAGCTGGTAAGTAAATTGGTAAAAGGGACTGAAAGAAAAGAGAATGGCCATGGAAGAAAGAAAAGGGGGGAAGAGCACCAGAGGGAGGTAAGGAGATAAAGTGAGAGAGGGAAAAGAGTATGGGAAATGGTGAAGGGGCAGGAGGAGACATTACCAAAAGTTCGAGAAGTTGATGTTCATACTGTCAGGCTGGAAGCTACCCAATGGAACATAAGGTTTTTTTCCTCCAACCTAAGTGTGGAGGAACCTCATCGCATCAGGAGAGGATAGACATATCAGAATGAGAAGTGGAATTAAAATGGGTGGCCACTGGGAGATCCTACTTTTTCTGGTGGATGGAGCATTGGTGCTCAGTGAAATGGTCTCTCAATCCACGTCAGTTCTCACTGATGTATAGGAGGCTACACCGGGAGCACCGGGCATAGTATATGACCCCAACGGACTCACAGGTGAAGTGTCGCCTCACCTGGAATGTGTTTGGTGGTGGGGTCCCATTGGAGAGGGCATAAAATTCGGAGAATTATGTGCCGGATGCAGAGGCTGGTGGGGTGGTAGGTGAAGACAAGAGGAACCCTATCCCTGGTAAGGTGGAGGGAAGATGGGATAAGAGCAGATGTGTGTGAAATGGAAGAGATGCAGCTGAGGGCAGCATTGATGGTGAAGAAAGGACATCTCCTTCATTCTAGAATGAAAAGCCTCATCCTGAGAGCAGATGCGGCAGAGGTGATGGAATTGAGAAAGGGGGATGGCATTTTTACCGGTAGTAGGGTGGGAAGAGGAATAGTCCAGTTAGCTGTGAGAGTCCATGGGTTTTTAACAGACATCAGTGGATAAGCTGTCTCCAGAGACAAGACACAGTAAGATTGAGAAAGGGGAGGGAGGTGTTGGAAATGGACCAGGTAAATTTGAGGACAGGGTGGAAGTTGGAGGGAAAGTAGATTTAGTCAACGAATTCAGCATGGGTGCAGAAACGTGCAGGACAGTCACCTGCATAGGCTTGTGTTACAAACCCCGTAACTGGGTTACTTACCAGCAAAGATAGAGACGTCTATTGGAGTCTGGTGATACTATTTTTAATGGTATTTATTAGTAAAAATACACAAAAATAATATCAATGCAAATATACAGATAATATACATCATCAATACTAAACCTAAAAGTGTGGGTATAATAATCATCAATAAGAAATAAGCTCTATCGTTGTCTAGGGGATAATGAATTGTCCGATGGAAATATAAAGTTTGTTTCAGTTCACACAGGCTCCAGTGTTTGTTTGTTGCTGTGTTGCAATTGTTGGAGAGAGAGAGAGAGAGAGAGAGAAGAATGGGAACAGTTACCGCTATTGTTTTTGCCAACCTTCCTTTATGATTTCGATCTGTTGGTGTCTCGTTGTTGTGGCCGTTCAAGTATGACCTCTCCTTTAGCTAAACCGTTCTTCCGTGATGAGCCCGCCACCCAGGCAAGGGAGGACACACATGAGCTCTCACCAGCTTTTGCTATAAAACGCTGTCACTGGATTTCTAGCGTTTCTCCTGGTGCGTCTGAGGGGTGTTTCCCCAGACCCGTCTTTTATCCTCACTCACGGGGTCTCAGATGTCAATCAGGTTGGGATGATGCAATCCCTCAACCAGACCACTCTGGTTGTCTCCTGAGGGGTTTCAATGACTAGTACAGTACTCAATACACAATTCCTTCTCCAAGAGACAATAGCAGTAATCAGTGGTTCCGTTCCGCTTTTGTTAGGAGACATTCCACCTTGTTGTGTATTCTGCGTTGTCTATAATAACTGCCTTTGCTGTGATCCTGCATCTCTCTCTCTCATTTCCTGACATGCTGTGTATCTCTCTCATTTCCTGGGTCTCAGACCCGAAATAATAGTGATCTTGCGATCCTCAAAAGGGGAGGGCACGGGCATTGTCGATTCTGGACCCTTCTGTCCAGCAGATTTGCTCCTCATTCATAACACTTGGAACATAGACTGTTCCATGTAGCCAACAAACAGGCAGCCATAGCTGGGACCTATGCAAGTGCCCATGGCTACCCCTTTTGTTTGAAGGAAGTGAGAGGGCCCAAAGGAGAAATTATTATAGTGAGGACAAGTTCCACTAGGTGGAGGGGAACTGGTTGGGTCTGGTGTTCAGAGAGAAAGGGAGAGCTTTGAGACCTTCCAGGTGGGGGATGGAGGTGTATATGGACTGGGCACCCATAGTAAAATTAAGATAATGGGGCCCAGGGAACCTGAAATCATTGAAAAGATCCAGAGTGTGAAGTGTCACAGATGTAGGTAAGAAGGGACTGAACTGGGGGGATAAAACAGAGCTGAGGTATGCAGATATGAGTTCAGTGGGGCAGGAACAAGCAGAAACAATGGGTCTATCTAGACAAGCAGATTTGTAGATCTTGGGTGCGAGGCAGAAACGGGTGATGCGGGGTGCAGAACTATGAGGTTGGTGATGGTGGATGTGAGATCCCCAGAGTCTATAAGGTTGGTGATGGTGTGGGGTAAGTAAGAAGTGTATGAGAGTTGGCACTGGCCGTCAGTAAGGTAGAGGTCAGTCCGCCAGACAACTACAGCACCTCCCTTGTCTACGGGTTTGATGGTGAGGTTAGGATTGGTGCAGAGGGAGTGTTTGTGATTGGTTGTGTCATGGATCTGATGTGGCAATCCAAATGCGCAGGAAGGTAGAAGAGCTGAGAGAGTAGTGAAGTCAACCCAACACATCACAGGCACATCCACCCCTGCGACTGGTAGTATTTATAGAAAGTGCTGGATTAAGATGGCAACACTTGCCATCCAAGGTACCCCACCATCCAGGTCATGCCATCTTCTCAATTACCATGTTCAAGAAGCTGACAGTCACATCAGATATGATCAACTGACTCTTCTGAACATCGGGAAGATGGTATTTAACCACAACGTGTCACCTTTTCTACACTGCGAACCCCTGCTTACATGATCCATGGCAGGCTCATTTATTACACCGACACTACCTCAGAAGAGGCGCTGGAGGTGAGGGAGAAGCACTGGCGTCCTGGTGAGGTTGAGACGGCGTGCTAGTCAGCCACTGCTCCCTAGTATACTCCTAGTTAATGTTCAGTCCCTGGCTATCAAGCTTTGTGAACTGAGAGCCTGAATCTCCTATCAGCGGGAAACAAAGGAATGTATCATTTTGTGCTTCATGGAGACCTGGCTGACGAATGAAATACCGGATCATGCCATCAAGCCCTCTGGGTTCTCCCTGTTCCAGGCAGACTGGCCTAAAAACTTCTCTGGGAAGAGTAAAGGAGGAAGGGTATGTTTCATGGTCAATAATGCTTGGTGCGACCCCCGGAATGCACATGCCTTCAAATCCTTTTGTTCCCCGGATCTGGAGTACCTGTGTAGACTTCTCTGGCTGCCTAGGGAGTTCACGGCTGTTACTATCATAGCTGTGTATATTCTGCCGCAGACTGATACTGACCTGGCTCACAGGAAACTGTACGAGACCATCAGAACCCTGGAGACTGTACACCCAGAGGCTACCTTCATCGTTGCCAGAAACTTTAATGGAGTGTCGTTGTCTAAAGCCTCTCCAAAGTTTTGTCAACACATCCAGGTGAGCAAACTCGACCACTGCTACTCTCCCTTCTGCGATGCTTACAATGCATTCCTCTCGCTGCCATTTAGGAAGTCAGATCACTCCTCCACCTTGCTTCTGCCGATGTACAGGCAGAAGCCAAAACAAGAGGCGGCCATAGTTAAAACCATCCACAGTTGGTCCAGGTACAAAAAGACATCTACCTATGTTTCATCGACTATACTAACTCTTTTAACGCTGTCGGACACCAAGATCTCCTGGAAGTGCTTCAAGAGCTTGACATAGATGGGAAAGATATACGTTTTTTAAGAAACTTATACCGGGTCCAGACAGCATCCATCAGAATAGAAGGAGACGTGAGTGAGTGTGTGAATATCATGAGAGGAGTCAGGCAAGGTTGTGTCTTTTCACCAGACTTATAGTGAAAATATCTTGAGAAGTATCAAAGACATCAAAGGACTCACAATGGGAGGCCATGATATAAATAACATCAGATATGCTGATGACATTGTACTAATAGCCGTCTCAGAAACAAAACTTCAAGAACTACTCATTATAGTGACAACAGAAAGCAATCGCAGAGGCCTCTCAATCAACACCAAGAAGACAGAAAGCATGACAAGTCAACAAATTCAGATATCTTGGCAGCCAAATAACAAGTGATGCAACACAGATATCAAATACAGAATAGCAATGGCGAAAGAAGCTTTCCAGGAAATGAAGATCATATTAACAGACAGAAAGATGAGCACGTACACTAAAAACAGAATACTGCAGTGCTACATTTATCCTATCCTGACTAATGGAAGTGAATGCTGAACCATTTCCCCAGCAATGGAAGAGAGACTAGAAGCAGCTGAGTTATGGTTCTACAGGAGAATGTTAAAAATATCACTGGCTACACACACATCAGATGAAGAAGTTCTCAGAAGAGCCCAAGCAGTCAGATCACTCATACCAACAATAAGAGAAAGACAACTCAGATTCCTAGGACACATCATGTGGAAAGATGAACTAGCAAAATGCAGACTCTCTGGAAAGATCGAGGGAAGCAAACCGAGAGGAAGACATTGGCTTATGTACATCAAAAGCTTAGCCAGGTGGCTACACATCGAGGAAATGAAAGTCATCCAAAGAACAAGGGACAGATCTGTATGGAAAACCATGGTCACCAACGTCCGCATCGGATACGGTACCTAGACAGACAGTTGGTCCAAGCAATCAGTCTCCATGCTACAGGACTGCTTTGATGACGCCATCTGGAATGTCTTTCAGTTCACAGATGAGGTCATGAGTTTCATCCAGAAGTGCATTGAGAATGTTGATCCCCAAAAATCGGTCAGGGTCTATCCAAACAAAGTTTGTTTTGCACGGGCTGCACACCATCGGAGACTTCAAAACTAAGCACAGTGGTGTGCCTCCCTCCCAGATGAGCTAACTCTTCTTTACGCTCAATTTGATGTCGCCAACACCGAGCCCCCTGAGGAGAGCCACCAAAGCGACCTGCACCTTGGTCATCTTTGAGGCTGAAGTACGCGGGTGTTTCCAACGAGTGTTCAGTTGCAAGACTACTGGATTGTTCCTGTACCTAAAGGTAACATGTCTGACCGATTGACGTCCTGTCACACTCACCTCAATAATAAGCAAATGCTTTGAGAAGCTGGTCAAGATCTGCAGCATTCTACCGCACGCACTGGACCCCCTAAAATTCACCTACCAACACAACCAATCAACAGATGACACAATGGTCACAGCTCTACACACCATCGTCACACATCTGGAGAAGAGGGATGCTTATGTGAGAATGCTGTTCAGCATTCAACACCATAATTCTATCTAGGTTTGACAAGGAGCTCAGAGACCTTGGCCTTCACCCTGCCTTGTGCAGCTGGATCCTGAACTTCCTGTCAGATCACCAGCAAGTGATAAGAATAGGCTCTCTCACCTCTGCCCCTATGACCCTCAGCACAGGAGCCCCTCAGGACTGTGTCCTAAGCTCCCTCCTTTACTCTTTATATACCCATGACTGTGTCGCCACCCAGTTCCAATCTGCTAATTAAATTTGCTGATGATTCGACATTATCTCAAATAATAATGAGGCAACCTACAGAGAAGTCATCACCCTGACATAGTGGTGTCAAGAGAACTACCTCTCCCTCAATGTCGCAAGAACAAAGGAGCTGGTCGTGGACCACAGGAGGAATGGAGACAGGCTGACCCCTATTAACATCAATGAATTTGAAGTTGAGAGGGTGAACAGCTTTACGTTCCTCGACATACACATCACAGATGATCTCGCAATGTTTGTACCTACCGGCTGTGCGGTGAAATAAAGCACAACTGTGTCTCTTTCATCTCAAGACTATTGAAGAAGTTTGGCATGAGTCCCCAAATCCTAAAGACTTTCTACAGGGGCACAATTGAGAGAATCCTGACTGGCTGCATCACTGCCTAGTATGGGAACTGTATTTCCTTCAATCAGAGGACTCTGCAGAGAGTGGTGCCAAGAGAACCTCTCCCTCGATGTTACCAGAAGCACAGCACTTCTGTAGATGTGAACTTCCCACCATTCAGGACATTTACAGAGACAGGTGCGTAAGAAGGCTCATTGGGTACCCGAGTCACCCCACCACAAACTATTCCAGCTGCTACCATCTGGGAAATGGTACCGCAGCATTAAAGCCAGGACCAACAGGCTCCAGGGCAGCTTCTTCCACCAGAACATCAGACTGATTAACTCACACTTGTATTTCTATACTATATCGACTGTCCTATTGTAATACTATTTATTACAAATTACTATAAATTGCACATTGCCCATTTAGACGGAGACGCAACATAAAGATTTTCATTCCTCATGTATGTGAAGGATGAAAGAAATAAAGTCAACTCAATACACGTGCTTGTGCACATGACAATACACTCAACTTTGACTATGAACCATTGCTTAAGAGCTCACTCAAAGATTTCCCATTGTCGTATCTTTGTATTAAAGCCACAGCTCCTTCCTCTGAAGGGTCAAATGATACCAAAAGAATAATCAACTCTAGTGACGGGACGGGGGCGGGATTTAACACCAGGTGTGCAAGTGGTCCTCCTCGGTCTAGCGCCACCCGCAGCATCGGAGGAAGTACATGCGCCGTGGACAGTCCCGCCGCTGCTTGGCCGGAGTCCTGCCGCTCTGCGTGACGTCATCGGCGCGCGGCGGGCCGGGCACGTCGCGGGAGAGCCGGAGGACTGGCGGCGCGGCGAGGCTGATCGGTGCTAACGGTCCGTTCGTCAGGATTTCAGTCGGGAAGAGCCGGAGACCCCCAACCACCCCTCCACCTCCCCCCTCTTCAATCGGGATTTGGCGGCGCCTGCCCGGGAAGGCAGGCAACAAAAGTAAACTTTAAAAAAAATGAGTAAAAGTTACAATAAGTCGGGCTCGCTGAGGGGCTTGGAGAGGGTGGCGGTGGAAGTTAAGAGTAAGGTGAGTGAGAGGGCCTCCCGTCGGCCGGTGGGCTGCAAGGAGGATGCCACTTGTTGCATGCACCGTTGCCGCCTCTGTTTAAACCTTTAATGTTTAAATCCAGAATGCACCTTTTATGTTTCAATCGCGACCGTGAGGTGGTCAAGAGAGGGAGAGAGCGGTTCCTGGGAGAAGAAAAACGCAGCCTCAACACTTTCCGTAAGTGGGATTTCACCAGTCGAGGGAGATTTTGAGACAAAACTGGAGACGCAAGAGAGAGTGTGGATGATGGAATCTGAGCAACAGATCCACTGTTGTGGGACTCGGCGGGTCGAGCTGTTTTGGGGTGAGGGAAGCGATAGTGAAAATTTCAGATGCGGGGTTAATTTCTATCCTCAGATGTTGCCTGGCCCGCTGAGTTCCTCTCGCAGTTTGATTCTTGTTTGCTTGAGATGGTCTCCGTATCGTGCGTGTAAAGTTACAGGGCGACATCTGGAACCTGTTGAAAATCTGATGCTTGGTGTGTAAAGCAAAGCAGAAAGTATGGGCAAAGCTCAGGCTTCCAAAGTCGGAGACTTGTCCCTCTGTCTCTCGTTTCTTCTCCCGGCCCTAGTGGACCTTTTGATACGTGATCGGCTACAGAGAGAATTGGGGAAAGAGATTTTCTGTTTACCTAGATGCCAAGACTGCAGTATCTGTTTGTACGAGAATGATTGATGTTGGCTTTCCAGATGGGTTTTTGTTAGGTGTAATTTTGTGTAATATTGGCATCTATTTAATTGTACTTGAAGTTTAAAAAAGAATTTGCATGTTGCTGCTTGTTCTGAAGCCTCTTTCTTGATCACTAGATGAGTAGAAATCTCCAGTAGTTGATTACTGGGGAAGGGAGACCCTATTGCCTCTTTTCCCTAGCCATGTTTTGAGGCTGAACCCTTTCAGACTTGGTGTCTCATTTGGTTCTAGGAAGTGTTTCAGGCCTCATAATGGCATACCCTCACTTTCCTAACGTGGCCTGTGTCTGCACACCTCAGCTGTTGCCTCATCCTTGTTACTTTATTCTTGTATGGCCTCCACCTTTCACCTGCTGCAAACCTCAAATGTAACTCTGCTGTCTCTTGTGCTGAGTTCTATTCATCAATAATTTGTTTCATCATAATTACGGATGAAAGAAAAATGGAGGGTTATATGGGAGGGAAGGGTTAGACTCATAGTACAGTAGGTTAAATGGTCCAAAGAGCCTATGCTGTCTGTTCTATGTTCTGTAGCCCTGTGTTCATCGATACATATTGGCTGATATTGTAGTTTTAATTTTCTTTGATTCTAATATTCTACATCTCGTTCTCAAATCTCCATGGCCCAATCCTGCCTTATTTCTTCTGCTCTCCCCCCCCCCCCACCCACACATCCTTCCCATGTCAGTGAACTTATCCAATTCAAGCTGTGTATACATTTTCCTAAATTTAAGTAGTCCCTCAATGGCTTGGGACATAATTTCTGGAGTCTGCAACCTGCTCAGTCTCTTTGTGCCAGACTTCAAGGTCATCCCTTTGAGAAGTTTGATAAAACCATTGTGAAGAGCAATTATTGGAAATGGTTCAGAAAGAAAGATTTGGTCACGTATTTCATCTAGCCAAGTTTACAGTATTTAAATTTTGAATTAAGTAGTCATAAGATTAAGCATTTGTGTAGATATGATCTGCAGATGACAATTGTGGCAAGACTGGACTTGAATATCATTTAGGTTCATACAGATTTATGAAATGCTCAGCAACGTTTTCTGGAGATCAGCTTTTTTTTCTTACACATCCATCAAAACATGCAGTGAAATGCAACAAATCAGATTGGCAAGGATTGGTGCTGGGCACTCACAAGTGTCACCACGATTCCTGTGCAATACGGTAACCCTAACCGTATATCTTTGGAGTATGGGAGGAAAGTGGAGACCCGGAGGATGAACATGCAAACTGCTTACAGATAGCGGTGGGAATCGAAGCCCAATTTTACAGGTGACGCTGTAGAATGTTGAATACAAGTTGTAAATACTCTGTAGGCTGGTCCTAAACAGACATTCTTACTGTGCTAGTGTGGCATGTTTATCCATTAACTTTGAATTGAAAGAAAACACAAATTTGGCATCTCAACAACAATGCATACCTTTCACTTGCAGCCTGTCTGTTCCATCAATAGATAGCCACATGGAGGCTGATTTATTGAATCAGCTTGGGGCTAATTTACCTGTGGAGCCTATTCTGTTTTAACTGCATGGAGAATTCCACTACACCAGTAGCTCTGAAGACTATTCTCAGAATAATCAATATCAATCACTGATTTAGTAACTTTGTACATGTTCTTGTGTTGACAAAATTGATGGCTGGCCTCATTCACTTTTGATTTTGCTGGGATGCTTAAGAAAAAATATTACCTGAACATTTTCCCTGTTCTTATGTTTTGATGTACTGATTTTCTACATTAATTGTGTCAGCAACAGACAACTTGTAGGCAAACAACACATCTTAATGACGAATAAACTCTTCTCGGGCTTCCAGCCGGGTACAGATATCAATTATAACTGATGGTTTCATGAGAAACTTAAGCCATGTTCATCAGGGATGATCCCTGATCCACATAATGACTTAGGCTTGATCGTCTTCATTATTTGTTAAGTGATTTTATCAGCCCATTCCTACTTTTATTCTGTACATTTCCTGAGTCACTTTTATGTCCAGTCATAAGGAATATCACATCTTACGGTAGTGTATTCAAAGTGTTTGCTAGGATTAAATATTAGTTTTCGGCTGCAAGGTTGACTGACATTTAATGGAGTTAACTAATCTTACTGCTTACATTATTCAGTATTAGGTGTGCTCTATGTGATAAATGTTACAGAGTTACCAAGATTCTGATTTTATAATAATTCTGTTCAGCTGTCAGCTTTCTTCCTGCAAGATTGCTTCATTGCATCAGCATGAGATCTCATTATGGATGTCCTTTTGTTGGAAGCAATAGAAGTCATAATTTAAAAATAAACAAAGTTTTGAACAGCTTGTGGTCTTGAATTAATCCCTGGGTTAATGGAGATGTATTTCTTAACAGGAGTGGAGGCTCGATTTGTCACATCCCACCTTGACAAATGCATATAATTCAAAACTTTAGATGGTTCAGAGTTGTGGATTGAATGCTTAGTGCTTTTTTTCTCTCTGGAAGAAACACTGCTTTCTAAACAAGAACAGAAAATGTTGAGGCTGGTTAAAGGCTGAACTCAGTAGATCAGGCAGCATTTGTGGAAAGAGAAATGCAAGTTAGAGGAAGGTGGGGGAGGGATGTGTTGAACAAAGGGAATGTTGAATTGGCATTAAAATGTACCTTAAGGAGTCAGGGAAGTATTATCATTATCAACATCCCAAAACAAATATTATCTGGTTGCTCTCTCAATGATATTTATGGGAATTTGCTACCTGCCCTACTGGTTATTCTGCTTTACAGTATAACAGTGGCAAATCTGAAAAGATAATTCATTGGCATTGCTTTACTAAACAGTAGCTTCAAATAGCATAAAGAGCCTTGCATTCAATTTTGTAAAGCATAGTAAAATTCTTTTTCTTAGTGAACTGTTTGTACTGCGTAGAATGGAGAATTCCTGCAAAACTGGTTTTAGCCTTTAGATTTCAAAGTACACCTTGTGCTTGTCTCAGCCTGCCTAGGCCAATCATGTACATAAAATATCTCTGGTTATTTTTTAAATAGAAATTAACTTTATGCTGTTGTCGCAATGTCTAATGATTAAAATAATTGGAACAGATACAAGACTTGATTGGGGTGTATTTGAAGAATTAATATTGACTTGCCAGATGAGAATTAGAGTCACTAGTGCGAGGTCATCTTATTAAATTGTAGCTGTTTCAATTGTAATATTTGCATTTTATGGCAATTAACATCTTCTGAAATCATTTCCAGAAGCATGTCTTTAAATAACTGTTACACACTAAATTTGAATTGTTAAAATTTTTGAGGGTAGAAGTGCTGCTCAGGATGCAATTTAACAGCACAAGAGGATGTCATTAACTCCATTGTGGCAAGTTTGCATCAGACATTTTGCATTCTATATATGGAAATTAGATAATTGTTATTTAATACTTTTAGAAAATTGGAACAAATACAGAATATAGTTTGATCTCAACATTGTTTTTCGGTCAGGGAAGTGTTGTGTAAACTGCAGCCATTTTCTTTTAAACATTTGAATCAGTGTAGCTTGATACAAACGTTTACTAACAAAATAGTCCAATGGAGAACATTAGGATATCATTTGTTTTCTGCCAAAACAAAATTTAAACATTTTCATCTGCAGTTTATAATATTTGAAATACTGCCTCAGGTAAAGGAAAATTATAGTGTCAATATCTGTTCCATCAAGCTAAAACAATTTATTGGAAATGGTTCAGAAAAAAAGATTTGGTCATATATTTTATCTATCCAATGTTTACAGTATTTAAATTTTGAATTAAGCATTTATAAGGTTAAGCATTTGTGTAAAAATGATCTGCAGATGACAATTGTGGTAAGACTGGACTTTATCGTTTAGGTTCATACAGATGTATGAAGTGTATTGAGAGACTAAAGCAGAAATGCTCAGCAACATTTTCTAAAGATTAGCATAAAAACATGCAGTGAAATGCATCAAATCAAATCAGCAAGGATTGTGCTGGGCACTCACAAGTGTCACCGTGCTTCCTGTGCAACATAGCATGCCCTAACTGTACATCTTTTGAGTGTGGGAGGAAAGTGGAGATCCAGAGAATGAACAAATTGCTTACAGATAGTGGTGGGAATCGAACACCAGTTTTACAGGTAGCACTGTAGATTTTACAAAACCAAATGAAAGTTTACAAGCCATGGACTGCAAGAATAGAAAAGGAAGCAATGAATACTTGGCAACCATCAAATGATGGTAGGGAGTGCATATGGGCTTGTGATTAGTGCTTTGCTTGTTGAATGAATAATTTTTCAGATGGTAGTGATGTGTGGGGAGGAAAAAGGAATCACTTGCGGGCTTTCAGGAAAGGTTCAGTAGACTAAGGAAAGGTTTAATCTCGATAGTTTGAATTTTCCCCTTGTCACTAAGGAAAAAGCAACAGGATGACTTTGAAGAAAATTAAGTCTGCACATAACATAATTAAGTTGAAAGCATAAAATTTATCCTAAATATAGTATAGCCATTATAGGGATGAATCTACAGCCTGAACCTGGCTGGAAGTTGTGTACCTTAGATTTTATGGGATGTTTTGAAATGTCAGAGAAATTGGGAATGTGAACAGTGGAGTATAATTATTGTATTATGTTTTGGAAAAATAATTATGACAGCAAAGTAATACACATACAAAATTACACACATGTTAAATGAGCATATTTAAACTTTGAAGCTATTTAATCAATTTTCATATATAAAGAGCAATTTTAAAGAATTAAGACATCAGTTCAGTGCTTTCCTTCATTTTGGAAAAAAGCTGTTTGATAACTTGCTTTACATGGGGTCTAATGTTCGAAAATTCTGGTAAAGAAGTTTTCCTGTACTTTAACAATGTAAAAAAAAGAAATTCATGTAATTTTCTGAATATTGTATACCACTTCAGCAAATTTAAATCTATATATTTGTGTCAAAGCTGTTTAAGCATACTGCCAAGGACATATTTCCAAGGACAGTCCTGAAGTGGATGCATTTGCATTGATCTATTTTGCCCCTGCTCCTAGCTTAACTATACATTGCTACAGTGATGGAATTTACAGTGTAAATTAAATGAAGCTGTCACTACTCAGCATTTTAAATGGAGTTTATCGTGACAGTTATAAACAGAATTACTCTTGATTAATCTTGGCTTTTCTAGTCTTCAAAAATTTGTGATTTGAGGTGGGATTCTCAGTTTTTGTGAACTATTCTTGCTCTTTAAAAATACCGAAAGTATCATAAATGGCTGCATGAGTTATGTGACTATATTGGTGGTTTGTTATAATCTCTGTTAAAAACATTGCTTGCCTACAATTCTGTTTATATCACTATTTCAAAATTCATTGGGTGTAAGCACTTAAATTCATTTTTAAAATTTTGGCATTTCAGTTTCTAATCTTGTGTGTATCCAAATCTTTGAATTCTATATAAAAATTTTTACAATTGCTGTTTATTTCATGTTCATTTATCTGTAAGGAGTCAGATTGCTCAAACAAAAATAACGTTGGAAATATTCAGCATCTCAAGAGCATTTATGGGAAGCCAATCAGGTTTAATATCACTGGAATATGTCATGAAATTAATTGTATAGTGACAGCAATACATAATGATAAAAACCATAAATTATAATAAGAATTAAATAAGTACTGAAAAAATAGAGAAAGAATAGTGAGGTAGTGTGCATGGGTTCATTGTCCACTTAGAAATCTGATGGCCAAAAGGAAGAAACTGTTCCTGAAACATTGAGTGTGTCTTCTAGCTCCTGTACTACCACCTTGATGGTAGAAATGAGGAGAGGGCTTGGGCTGATGGAGGTCCTTAATGATGGATTCAGCCTTTTTTGAGAAATCACCTTTTGAAGGAGTCCTTTATACATGAGCTTACAGCTTTCTGAGCTGCTCCTGATCCTATGCAGTAGCCCCTGCATCACCCTCCTTATCAGAAGGTAATGCAACCATTTACAAAGTGTAGAGTGCTCTTCAAGGTACCTCTGTAGAAATATGCTGGACTGTTTGGTGGCATACTAAATCTCCTCAAAATTCTAATGAAATAGCTGCTATTGTGCCTTTTGTAATTGCAATAGTATGTTGGGCCCAGGTTAGATCTTTCAGTGATGTTGATGCCCAGGAACTTGAAACTGCTCACTCTGTCCACTGCTGATCCCTTGATGAGGACTGGTTTGTGTTCCTTCGACTTCCGCATCCTGAAGTCCAGGATAAATTCCTTGATCCTACTGCCGTTGAGTGCAAGGTTGTTGTTGCTCACAGCTCAACCAGCTGATCTATCTTGCTTCTCACCATCTAAAATTTGTTTCATTGGCAAATTGATGCAGTTTGAGCTTTGCCTAGTCCAGGGGTCAGCAACCTGCGGCTCCGGAGCCGCATGCGACTCTTTCATCTCTGTGCTGCGGCTCCCCGTGGTTTGTTAGTTTTTGAAATGTAATTCGAAATTTGAAGATTATGGTGATCTTGTACAATCTAAATAAAATGTTGTGGCGACCCCATTTCCCGGCACATCCAAACCGGCTCACAATTAGCCACCGTTCCGGCTAAGGGAGATAGCCTACGGGGGTTTGTGAGTACGTGTCTTTTGGAGCATCCGCGCCCACGGGGGGCGGGTTGAGGGAGGCTTTAAAGCAAGGCTGTTTAGTTCGAATAAAGTTATCTTTGACTGCAGTGTCGTTATTTTAGCGCTGCGTGTAGCACACCGCTACAACGTGTTTTTTATCGCTATTAATATACGTCACCACTGCCAATGCCTGACACCCACCAGTGCGCGATTTCGTTTAATTTTTCGATCCAAGATAGGCTAACTATGGAGTAACCTTCAACACAACGTCTTTTTTTCGGAGTTCTAAATGTTTTTGTTGCATGCAGAAATGTAATTTCGTTTTCTCTGCAGGAGTTCATCAATTTCATAAATGCAACACATTATAGTTTGTTTATACATAGCATAAAGGCAAAAAAAAACGTTGTATGTAGTGTTATTTCATTTTAAATGTCAAACGGGTTTTGTGGCTCCCAGTATTTTCTTTGTGAAATGGGTCCATATGGCTCTTTCAGTGGTAAAGGTTGCTGACCCCTGGCCTAGTCACACAGTTGTGAATGTAGAGACAGTAGAGCCGTGGGCTAAGTATGTATCCTTGAGGTATGCCAGTGTTGATTGTCAGTAAGGGGGGAGATGTTAATTCCAATCTGCATTGACTGATCCCCCAATGAGGAGGTCAAGGATTCAGTTGCAGAGGGAGGTACTGAGGCCCAGCTTTTAAAGCTTGTTGACTAGACTTGAGGCTATGCTTGTGTTGAATGCTGAGTTGTAATCAGGAAACACTAGATATTGCTATTGTCCAGGTGATCCAAAGCCAAGTGGAGAGCCAGTGAGATCGCATCCACTTGTCTAAGTAGGAGTTGATTATTGTCACGTCCAGTCTCTCAAAGCATTTCATCACAGTGCCACTGGGCGATAGAGGCAGCTCATCCTGCTCTTCTTTGGCAGTGGTATTGTTGTCAACATCTCAGGTCAAAGGCTTTTGCTCAGGACTGTTCAAATCTGATGAAAGGTCTCTGAGCCAAAACATTGACCCTGTTTCTTTTTCCACAGACCTGCTGAACATTTCCAAAATTTTCTGGTTTTGTTTAAGATTCTCAGTATGTGTAATCTTTTTGTATTTTCCTTGCTGCTTGACATACTTGATAACCTCTCTGTTGCTGAATGCCAGAATGTGGAAGCAACCAAAGACAAGAGTATTGAAGCCATGTCACAGAAATGCTACCCACAGTGGTTGCTATCTTTTTTGTTGATAACTATAGAATCTCAACCTGTGCATCAAAACTGCAAACCACCCCACCAACATATAATTCTCTGTAACTTCCGCCACCTCCGACGGGATCCCACCACCAAGCACATCTTTCCCTCCCCCCCCCCCTTTCTGCTTTCCGCAGGGATCACTCCCTACGCAACTCCCTTGTCCATCGTTTCCCCCCCCCCCCCCCCCCCATCCCTTCCCACCAATCTCCTTCCCGGCACTTATCCTTGTAAGCGGAACAAGTGCTACACCTGCCCTTACACTTCCTCCCTCACCACCATTCAGGGCCCCAGACAGTCCTTCCAGGTGAGGTGACACTTCACCTGTGAGTCAGCTGGTGTGATATACTGCATCCGGTGCTCCCAGTGTGGCCTTCTGTATAATGGTGAGACCCGACGCGGACTGGGAGACCGTTTCGCTGAACACCTATGCTCCATCCGCCAGAGAAAGCAGGATCTCCCAGTGGCCACACATTTTAATTCCACATCCCATTCCCATTCTGATATGTCTATCCATGGCCTCCTCTACTGTCAAGATGAAGCTACACTCAGGTTGGAGGAACAACACCTTATATTCCATCTGTGTAGCCTCCAACCTGATGGCTAGAACATTGATTTCTCTAATTTCCATTAATGCCCCCTCTCTGCTCCTTACCCCATCCCTCATCTATTTATTTATTTATTTGTTATATTCTCTTTTCTCCCCCCCCCCCTTTTTTTTTCTTCTCTCTCTGTCCTTCTCACAATCACTCCTTGCCTGTTCTCCATCTCCCTCTGGTGCTCCCCTCCCCCTTTCTTTCTCCCTAGGCCTCCCATCCCATGAATCTCTTCCTTCTCCAGTTGTGTATCCCTTTTGCCATCCAGCTTTCGAGCTCTTAGCTTCATCCCTTCCCCTCCTGTCTTTCCCTATCATTTCAGATCTCCCCTTTCCCCTCCCCCTCCCACTTTCAAATCTCTTACTATCTCTTCTTTCAGTTAGTCCTGATGAAGGGCCTCGGCCCAAACGTTGACAGTGCTTCTTCCTATAGATGCTGCCTAGCCTGCTGTGTTCCACTAGCATTTTGTGTGTGTTGCTTGAATTTCCAGCATCTGCAAATTTCCTCGTGTTTGCATAACAACTGATTGAAGGCGTTCAAAGCTGCCTGCTTTCAGTTTTCTTCCGTGGATGCTAACAGTGTGCAATTCATACTGTAATTCTTGCTTCTGAAATCAGCTGAATTATGTTTGCAACTTTCCAATGAAGAGATAATTGGTTTTATAGGAGACTGTATACTGAATTTCCAAAACTTGCTGGCCAACTGAACAATAACCAACTGAAAAATAATTTCATTCTTCATGGAGTACAAGCTTGGCAGGAGAAACTAAAGCAGAAGGTACCAGGAGCATTTGCTTTTAAGGCACGGTCCCTCACCAATAATTTTAACTGTGTTCTCTTTACCCAGATGCTGTTTGACTGGTTGAATTTTTCCAGCATACCCTTTAGCTTCAGATTCCATTTGTATTCCAAAAATGACATGGGAATTTGTATATTGCCTTTGTGATTGTTTCAGGTGGTAATAAAAAGTTGGTGGACCACTTTTGGTCTGGTCTCTACCTATTTGGCATGGGTGACCTTACCAACAGTCAAAGCATCATGCGTGATTCCAGCTAGCATAGCGCTCCAAGTCATTGAGGCACGCAAGCTTCCAAACTATGACAAAGTTGTGGTCCTTTTGGAGGATTAATGCAGCGGTTAATAGGGATATATTGGGTGGGACCAGTACATTTTGGCCCAATTAAGTAGCTGTCCCAGTTAGCTGAAGTTTCACAGAAATAGTTAAAATGATATATAAAAAACAAACTACCATTTAACTGAGAAACAAATTATGTGTTTAAATGAAATACAGAACAACTTAGAACACTACAAATGCTACTATAGTACTAAAAATAATGTATATTAGTTCCTAATAGTTATTGGCAGAGGAATTCATCTGCTGTGTTCTTTTGATTGATACTAAACAAAATCAGCACAGACACCTAGTGAAGATAATGGACAGCCTTCATAAAATTCTTTGACAACTTTCATTGTAACATTCAAGTTGATTGTCAATATCTCCAAATTGTTCATAACTTGTTGAAGTAGTGAACTTGTTCAATTTTCACTCCTAGCCATTTATGGCATCTCCAAGCCTTATTACTTGAAACTGCAGTGAGCAAATCAGTTTTAAATTGTCTTACTGTTTATTTCTTGCCAACTATCAGTGACAAAAATCACTGCGTTTTGAACACAGGCTTGCAAGCTATTTAAAAACTGTTCAATTTAAGCAGTGTAGTGTCTTATCAGCCACATGGGTAAGTGACTGACATTTGTTTGGTAACTTATCTCCTGTCCCAATTAAATGGCCTGAATCCCAATAAATGAAGAGAATTGCAGCTATTTTCTCAATTAATTATTGTTTTTTGAGTTGTCCCAAATAAGCAGCTGCCCCAGTTAGTCGATGGCCAAATTAACTGGAACCCACTGTATTTTTATTAGGCATGTTTTAACTTTTTCTCCCAAGATCAATATTTGGCTGAAGAATTTTAAATATTCCAGCAATTGCCTGCAGATTAACTTTTCAACAATTGGTAGTTATCTACGTGCAGTGTATTAATAATTAATCACCACTATGGGATCTCGATGATCTTTCTAATCCCCAGGTTCTTTTAGGAGTCCAAGAATAAGTGAAAATTTGTTACTTCATGCTTGTTTAATTTTAAGTTTAAATAAAGGATCAGATACAGAGCATATGAACTAAAGAGGCAGAGACAAAGAAACAAGATGGCATCTTTGCAAAATCTGGCACTTCTATACTTAAACTAAAACCACATTCCTGAGATAAGGAATGGTCAATTAAGACACATAGTACACATGTGTCATGTGCTAACACTTATCCAATAAAAAAGGTGATTAACTGTTATGTAATTGCTTTACTGCTTTTCCACCAGCAGGCAAGGACAAACACTAAAATGTGAAAATATACGAGTTTGTAAGAAATACAGATTGTGTGTTAATAAAACTACGATTTTAGTCTTGCATTAATTCAACTAATACCTTATCAAATCATTTTTAAAAAGTCCGATTCAACACTTTCTTTCTGTTTTAAAATGATGCCATTTATAATAATATGTCGAGATTTTGATTCAGTACTATGTTGGAATTTTATTCCACTGGAGTTTTAAGCTTTGGGATTATGGACAAATATTTGAAAATAAATTGGTATAATGAGGAAAAATGATGAGCAAAATATTAATTATAAATGTTATCAGAATAATATGTTGCAAAGATAATTCGGAAAAAAGATATTTATCTATTTGAAACAGCGTTATGTCTGGATTATTTTAATTGAAGCATATCTTTTGGGCCTCAGTCAGTTTTATTATGTGATAGGGAAGAGCATGAAGAAGACTTAGGAAATAATGGGAGAAAAGGTAAAATGTCCAGTTTTATGTTGTGTAAAATACCTTTAAAATATCCTTTACATGATTTGTTCAACACCTATGGAATACTATTTTCAATTTGACTTTGCAAAGTTCGTTTAATTTTTGCTATCTGTCAAATATTGCAATGCATTGTGTTAATACCTGTAAATCAAAGCAATTGTCTAATTTGAATTGGATAATAAATATTAAATTGAGTTGTAATACTCACTTTGCAGGTTTCTGTCACCTTGGAATCTATAGTTATAAAATTTAGTAGTTGTAATTCTTAAATGTTGTCTCATTTAATTTCTACCTTTCTCTGCTTTCCCAAATAATATTCAGTTTTGCTTTCAGACTGATCCATCTCCTTCTGACTCTTTGATCAGAAGTGGACTAGGAAAAAGAAATTCACTTCTTGGTTCTTTGTGTGAACAGTCCTTTGGTAACTGTTGATATTTTCTCTGTAACTATATTGTAAACTGAAGTTGTTTTATGTGGATGCTGCAAGTATTTTCCTATTATGTCATATTTCCAAATGTAATATTCAGTGTGTTCTGAAACAATACCTTTTTTTAAATTTTTAATCAGTTTGGAGCAGAATTCCGAAGATTTTCATTATGCCGGTACAAACCTGGGAAGTTTGATGAATTCTACAACTTAATCCTTCACACACATAATATTCCCAATATGGATGTATTAATTGGATATGCAGATGTTCATGGTGACTTGCTTCCGATCAACAACAACGACAATTTCTGCAAAGCCATTTCCATGGCTAACCCATTACTCAGAATTTTTGTGCAACGGAAAGGTATGATTTTGAAATAAAGATGTTTGTGTTGCATGGTATTCTTAAGGTGCCCTCTGTTTGTACCCCCTTCTACCCCAGACCAATTCTGAGATATTTAATCTCAATTTTCTTTTAATGTCCTCTTGATTCTATTCTTTATTCTTTTATTTTGATTAATCGCAAAATATTTAGAACTAAAACATTTGTTATGAGTAGTTTCATAGAAATTCTATTGTTGACAGTGTGATAATTAGAAACATGAGGGATATGCATAATGGTGTTTTAGTTTATAGGGTAAGGTAGAGCTCATAAATCCTGCATTAAATTAGAAAGTCCAGTAGAATGATTATTTGTACAACTGATTTATATTTTTAGGTTTTAATAGGATTTAAGAGCATGATGATGTAATAAATACTTGCAGCCCCTCTGCAAGTACTGTCATCTCAAATATCCATGTAACTGTTATTTCAGGCCGTGGTTTCTGTCGGGTTGAAGTATTCACGTGGGATCAGGGCAGATCAGCATTTACGCCCATCCATAATTGTTCTTGAGAAGGTGATAGTGAGTTACCATCTTAAACTGCTGATGTCTTTTGGTGAGAGTGTTCCCACAATGCTGTCAGAGAGAGAAATCCAGGATTTTGAAGTGAAGAGGTAGAAGTAGTTCAAAATGAGAATAAAAAACATTATAGAGGCTGGAACCCTCAGTACATTGGGCCTCTTTACACAGGCACTGTCTGACCTATTGACAATTTCCAGTGCATTTACTGACAATATTTCCAAGTCTGGATGATGTATTATTTGAAGAGGGGCCTGCATGTTGTGTTCAAATGCATCTTGGGCACCTGTGGTACAATTGCGAATTTGGGAGGTGCTATGAAAGTAGCTTTAGCATATAACTGCAGTGCATTTTATTGGTGATGTACTCTGTAGTGGACTCTGAACTGAGTGCTAGTCAAGTAGGCTGCTTTATCCTGAATGGCAGTGAGTTGATATTGCATCCATCCAGTAAAGTGGAGAGTTTTCCAATGTACTCCAGATAAATGCTTTGGATATCAGGAGGTGAGTCGCCTACAGTAGCATATCCAGCCACTGACCTGCACTTGTAACCACAGAATTTATGTGGGTGGCCCTGTTGAATTTCTGATCAATATTGATCTCGTCCCCTGCACCCCCGCCAAAAGATTGGTGAGACTTGATGATGGTGATGACGTTAAATGAAATGGAGCTGCTTAAACTCAGCAAGATCTTTAAGCAGCTTCACATGCAGAAGTACATAATGCTGCACAATGTCAGTTCTTGCTTCAATATTTTATTATTCTTCCATGAATCTCATGATGAATATCTATATGGGCATAAAGTTTTTGTGGAGTTAATCATTTAAACTAATTGAACTTTTGCAATGTTTTAACGTCAATTGCATAAACCATTTCTAATATATTCACCCTGTGTGCCTTGGTACTCCATTCTAGGTATTCTCTGAGGTCAAGAGGATATCACTTCCAGTCATGTATTGAGTTCTGTTGGTAGCTAATTGGGGAAATACAGGGACTACAGACTCTTTCCCAAATTGAGTAGATGATGCCTTTTGAGGCAGATAATTTGTGAGGTGGTGCATTTCTCATAGAGAACTTCTATGTAATTATGCACCACTATTTCATGGACTCTAGCATTCTTAAAAGGGAATAGGGCTAATATAAAAATACTAGATGGGAACTTCACGTACTCAATGCCATCCTAAATGCATCTCCTCCATCAAAAGCAATCATAGGTCAGAGATACCCAGGAGGCAGTGGAGATTTTCATTGAATCATTTCCTCTCTGTTTGATAACCTCCACCCATGACCGAGTCCAAAATAAAGTCTGTTGCATGAATTTGGTGTCAAACATGCAATCTAGGTGGCCTGCTTAATGTAACTGACTGGGATTAACCAAGAGCTCATAGCTTCAGATGTTAAATTGGAAGAGGACAGTGATGTAGGTTCACTTATCCACCAACTGGATTTGAAGGATTCAGCAAAGACTTTGGTACGTTGATTAACTACATTAAAACTAGTTCTGCAGTAGATGTGTGGCTGGCATGTAGCACAGAGTAAGTATAAGGTGAGGATTTTCTGTGTACAGCTCAACTTGAAGGTGGTCCACACCATACATGGTCTTTGTCAACTTCACAAAAGCCTTTGATGAAGTCAAAAGCTTTGGGGGAGGCCAAAAAAGTCCATAAATGGTGTTGCTCCTTGGAGCACTATTGGGAGTGTCCTGACCAGCTGCATCGTCGTCTGGTACAGGAATGGCAAGGCATCTATCCACAAGTCCCTACAAAGGATTGCAAGGACTGCTGAGAGGATCATCAGGGTCTTTCACCCATCAGAAATATTTATCAGGAGTACTGCGTACGCAGGGCCCTTAGCAACAGCAGTGATCGTTTCTATCTATCCAACAATCTCATTGACCCCCCTACTATCAGGTGGGAGGGTACCCTAACATTTGGAGAGAAACTTGATAGGATGGGAAACAGCTTCTTCCCCCTGTCCGTGACACTGCTGAACTCCCTGCCACCAACCAAGCTCTCATCAAGTATGAAGCACCAGTAGCATTATACTGTTTACTTTTTAACTTGTCATAAATGCACCTTATTCTTGTTAATTTATTTGTGGTAATATCACTTTGTGTTGTGCATTTTTGTTTGGAGGAACATTGTTTCATTTGGTGTATGGTTGAATGATAAACTGAACTTGAATGTTGGTAGTTGTACTTTGAAGATTTTGTCCATTGTGTCTTGTGATCAAAATCCACACTGATTAAGAATGTAGGCCTTTGACAACTAGGAGAACCTGTTTCTGAGGACAGTTTCCCTTTGGCAAACAGCGGGGAGATATTATATAGTTACCACTATTGGATTTGCCTTCTCTTTTGAAATGGTCATAATTTGCTGCATCGAGGGACTTCTCCCCCGATGAAAGCATTGAGATTGTAGATTTGTGACCAAATGCAAGGAGACAGCTGAGTGTTGCTGAGCAAACAGATCTTGGGGTCCAAGTTCATAAGTCCATGAAAGTGGTTAAGATGGTTTGTGGAATGCTTGCTTTTATTAGTCAAGGTATAAAGTTCAAAAGCCAAGAGGTTTATGTTGCAATTTTATAAAACTCTGGTTAGGCCACATCTGGAGTATTGTATATAGTTCTGATCACCCCACTACAGAAAGGATGTTGAGGCTTTGGAGAAGGCGCAGAAGAGGTTTACCAGGATACTGTTGGTTTAGAAGCGATGTGCTATCATGAGAGCTTGGACAAACCTGGGTTGTTTTCTTTGGAGTGCTGGAGACTGAGGGGGGATCTGATAGAGGTTTATAAGATTGAGAAGCATAGATAGGGCAGACAGAGTATCTTTTTCCAGTAGAAATGGCTTATACCAGAGGACATGCATTGAAGATCACGGGTAAGTTCAAGGGGGGGTGTGAAAGGTAAGGTTTTTTTTAACTTGAGAATCAAGGATATAAGGAAGATGGAGGGATATGGACATTGTGTAGGTAGGAGGGATTATTATTTTGGCGTTTTTAATACAAGTTTTAGCTGGTTTGGCACAACATTGTAGGCCTGTGCTGTGTTGTTCTGTGTTCTAACTCTTCACTAATAAATTTTACTTAGTGGGCATCATGTCTGCTCATTAGGCCTTGTTTGTAAGTTAAGATGTGGCCTGCGCACCTTGGCTAGCCCAAATAAATGCTGTGGAATTAGAGTCAAGGGTGAAGTCACAGTTGAGATGTTTGGAGTATTCCCTTCAGCAGCCATTGACTGCCTTCCTGTTCCTAATGTTTGCCTGTATTCTTGATTCCTTGGGATGGTGTGTTGGACAGTAGGCCAAAGAGGCTGTACGCTCATGGTTGTCTTCACTCTTACCTTCAGTTCTTTACATCACTATTTCTACCAAACTTTTGTCTTTAGGCACCAGTTAATACTGTTGTTTTCCCTTGTACAAACTGGATCCAACAAACAAAATCCAAGTGAAGCGTCTTGGCCCAACATGTTGACAATTTATTCCCCGCCATAGATGCTGCCTGACCTGTTGACTTCCTCCAGCATTTTATGTGGGTTCCTCAGGAGTTCCAACATCTGCTGATTCCCTTGTGTTTCTAATCAAGGAATTCCTCGCATGTTTTACCAGTGGGCGAGGGCACCTTTGTGTGAGCCCTCAAATGTGTATGCATATGTCTGAAAGCAAGTGTGCATGTTCGGTGGCACTTGCAAGTTCAGGATTCAAATGGATATCCCAAAAGCAATTCACCCGAATACAGCTCTGTTATCTTAGCTCAGGAACTCAGCAGTGTAATTGTGCTGAATGAGACACAACAGGCAAGTGATAGCCAATTTAAATAATGAGTGGTTAGTACATTTTCAGGAGGAACAAATGGGAAGAGAAATGGAATCTTCTGAGAGTGAGCTTCACTAACAGAAATGAGCTGGTACAGCAGCTTCACGCAAAATGCTGGAGAAAAAAAGATGAGCAGATTTAAAAGGTGAGGGGAGGAAGATACACAAGGTGATAAGTGAAACTGGGAGGGGGATAGGTGGAGTAAAGAGTTGATTGGTGAAAGAGATACAGTACATAGATGCTGCCTGGCCTACTGAGTTCCTGCAGCATTTTGTGTATATTGCTTAGATTTCCAGCATCTGCAGATTTTCTCTTGTTTGATACAACAGCTTACTTTGTGGAATTAGCAAATGCCTGTTGGCTCTTTGTCGCTTGCTGCTGTAATGGAGCATATGCCCCAACCTTGGAAGCTTCACATGAGATCAAGGATGACTCCAACCTTAAAAAAGTTGGCCTGCATCCCAAAGGCAGTCTAATAGGTACTCTGCAACTTCATTGTCAGAATACGAAAATGTGCGACCATGGTTTCAGCTCTGAACATTACAAAATGCCATATTGATTCAAACTTCACTAATATCAGAACTAAATCAGAAGAACCCCAGTATAGACATGAGTTGTGTCATACCACAAAAATATATCCTTTGTCATAAAAAAATCCACACCAACTGGCATCCTTTTACACTAATCATCAGCTATATCCAGGTTCTGCCACTTGCCTATGAACTAGGGACAATTTACAGTGCCATATCACTTGCCATCCCACATATCTTTGGGACATCAGGGGAAACCACAGCACCCGGGTGAAACCCACAGACTCCCAGGGAATCATGCAAATTCTACAAGGTTGGGGTTATAGCAGAATGAGTGGAATTGAGGGAGCTATATTAACTCCACTAATGCTGCTGATATAGACCATGTTCACCCTTGAAAAGGTCTCTTCATACCCAGTCCTTATTATCATTCTACACCTTGGTACGTGTCACCCACTAGCTTTTATCTGCATCCTGCTTTATACGAAAGAAAAATAAAGGATGAGTAAGGGAGTAAAAGGTTACGTACCGGAAGCATTGAAATTGTGCAGAACAAGAGCTAACATAGGCTCTAGATCAAGATCTAGAAAACAGAGCATTTGAATATGAGAGATCATGTGACATTGCAGGACAAAAAGGTATTGTTTGTAAAAAAAAAGGTAACATATTTAAATGCATATGGTCTGCACTTTTTCTCTAGTTGTGGGTGCACATTGGAACAGAAGTAGAAGCATATTGTTTTGTGGAGGAACATGCAGGTTGTCTGAAGATAAAACACTAAGGGGATGGTTTGCTTTAGTGATATCATTTTGTTCATTTATACTCAGCTGGTTCTTTAAACTGAAATTTATCACCTATATTTTTGTACTAATTCAAAATCTGTGATGTAAACTTTGAAGTCCACCCAATATGCTTAATGACTTGTAATAAGCATACTTTGGAGTGAAGAAACTACTCAGCAGGTATTGCATTTTAAAATAAGTTTGTGGTTGAATCTTTTTTTTATTTTAACCCTTGAAAGTTTTTTGCCAAGAGAAACTTCAAACCACTTGGTTAAAGGTGCACTGACTAAAGTTCAGAAGTTGCGTAATGCCATTGTCCATTAGGGGTTAAATAATGAAAAAGTGACTGCGTCCTTGGCAATGAATTGAGCATGTTATACTATTTTTTTTTAACTGTTTAGAGAGCAAGAGTGCAATTCCCCTAAATGCTTATATAGCTCTAAAACAAGCCATTTTGTAATCTGAATCTTTGTCAATAAACCTTTGAGTGTCAATTAGAAGCTTGAAATGCTGGGAAAGAACAAAGAACAGTGCAGCATTGTATGGGCCCTTCAGCCCATGATGTTGTACTGACCCTCATTACTCTGCTCCACAAATTCACCACGGTCTCCGCATCTCTTAAATGGACACCCCTCTATCCTGAGTTTCTGCCGTCCTGTCTTAGACACACACCCACACCCAACCAAGGGAACTGTCCTTTCCACATCTACTCTGTCTAGGCCTTTTAACATTCAAAAGGTTTCAATGAGAATCCTCCTTCATTCTTCTAAATTCCATCGAGTACAGATCCAGAGCTATAAAACGTTCCTCGTATGATAACCCTTTCATTCCCAGGATCATCATTGTGAACCTCTTCTGAACTCTCCCCAATGACAGCACATCTTAGATGAGAAGCCCAAAACTGCTCACATTACTCAAGGTGAGGTCTTCACTTGTGCCTTATAAAGCCTCAGATCAGCATTGCATCCCTGTTCTTATATTCTCAGCCTCTTGAAATGAATGTTAACATTGTATTTGCCTTCATCACCATCTACATGCAAGTTAACCTTTAAATTATTCTGCACAAGAATCTCCAAGTCTCTTCGCATCTCAGATTCTTGGGTTTTAGGAAATTTTCTGCACATTTATTTCTGCTTACCAAAGTGCATGATCATGCAATTTCCGGTGTTATATATCATTTGCCACTCTTGCCTGTTCTCCTAATCTGTTCCTCAGCAATACCTGCCCCTCCACCAGTCTTCGTATCATCTGCAAACTAGGCAACAAAGTCATGTATTCCATCTTCTAAATCATTTATATACAGCATAAAAGGAAGCAGTCCCAACACCAGACCCTGCTGAACACCACTACTCACTGGCAGCCAACCAGAAAAGGATTCTTTTATTCCCATTTACAGCCGTCTACCAATCAGCCAATGCTCTAACCATCTTAGTAACTTTCCTGTAATACCATGGGCTCTTAACTTGGTAAGCAGCCTCATGTGTGGCACCTTGTTAAACGCCTTCTGAAAGTCCAAATATACAACATCCACTGCAGTCCCTTTAATTATCCTACGTGTAATCTCCTCAATTCCAACAGGTTTGTCAGGCAAGATTTTCCCATAAGGAAACCACATTGACTTTGCCTTATCTTGTTCTATGTCACCAAGTACTCCATAACCTCATGCTTAATAATTTACTCTAGTATATTCCCAACCACTGAACTATCTAACTGGTCTATAATTTACTTCCTGCTTTCTTGAAAAGTAGAGTGACAGCTGCAGTTTTCCAGTCCTCTGGCACCATGCCAGAGTCCGATGATTTTTGAAAGATCATTATTAAAGCCTTCACAATCTCTACTACTACCTCTTTCAGAGCCCTAGGGTGCAATTCATCTGGTCTGGGTGACTTAAGTACCCCTTAGTCTTTCAGCATTTTGAGCACCTTTTCCCTTGTAATAGTAACTGCACTCACTTCTCTTCCCTCACATCCTTCAACATCTGGCACACTGCTAGTGTCTTCCACAGAGAAGACTGATGTAAAATACTCATTTAGTTCATCTGTCATCTCCTTGGCCCCCATTATTATTTCAATGGCCTCATTTTCTAGCGGTCCTGTATCCATTTTGATATTGTTTGCTAAATTGCATTCATATTTCATCTTTTCCCTCCTAATGATTCTATTAGTTGCTCTCTATAGGATTTTATTTTCAAATCTTTTTATTATTATTATTATTATTCAAAAATAGCACAGGTACATCGAAGTAACAATACTTATAATGCCTCAAAAAAAAAAGAAATTATCTTAAAGATTGAAAATTTTTGTGAATAAAAAAAAACCCTACTAAGCAAGAAAAGTGAGAAAAAAAACCCATTGTGTGTACAACCTGGGAGAAGTGCGTCATACAGAAAACTTCTAAAAATAAACATCAAACTGCCAACAAGAAAAAAAGATGTATCAAAAAAAAATCTACACTTAGATCGTGGAGGAAATCTATCAGTTAACTGAAATGAAAATAACGAGCAAATGAGCCCCATCTCTTCTCAAAATCAAATAAAGGTTCAAAGGTTTGACTTCTAATTTTCTCCAAGCTAAGACACAGCATCACTTGGGAGAACCATTGTGACAGATTAAGAGCTGATATATCCTTCCATTTCAACAATTTGGTCCTCCTAGCTATCAATGTAACAAACGCAATAACATGTTGGACAGACACAGAAATACCATGGATATTTTGAGGAATTATTCAAAAAAGCACAGTCAATTTATTAGGTTGTATGTTGATTCTGAGTGCTTTAGAAATTGTCGAAAAGACTGACTTCCAAACCTGTTTTAATATAGGACATGACCAGACCATATGTTGTGTCAGTGTAGCTATCTCAGTTTTACATCTATCACAAAACTTGTCAACATTGGGAAATATTTTAGAAAGTCTCTCCTTCATCAAATGGTAACGATGTACAATTTTAAATTGAATCAGTGAATGACAAGCACAGATTGAAGAAGAGTTACACACACAAAATGCTGGTGGAATGCAGTAGGCCAGGCAGCATCTATAGGGAGAAGCACTGTCGACATTTCGGGCTGAGACCCTTCGTCAGGACTAACTGAAAGGAAAGATAGTAAGAGATTTGAAAGTAGGAGGGGGAGGGGAAAATGCAAAATGATAGGAAAAGACAGGAGGGGGTGGGGTGAAGCTGAGAGCCGGAAAGGTGATTGGCAAAAGGAATACAGAGCTAGAGAAGGGAAAGGATCATGGGACGGGAGGCCTAGGGAGAAAGAAAGGGGGAGGGGAGCACCAGAGGGAGATGGAAAACAGGCAGAGTGATGGGCAGAAAGAGAGAGGGAAAAAAGGAGGGGAGAAAACTAAATATATCAGGGATGGAGTAAGAAGGGGAGGAGGGGCACTAACAGAAGTTAGAGAAGTCAATGTTCATGCCATCAGGTTGGAGGCTACCCAGCCGGTATATAAGGTGTTGTTCCTCCAACCTGAGTGTGGCTTCATCTTGACAGCAGAGGAGGCCATGGACTGACATATCAGAATGGGTATGGGACATGGAATTAAAATGTGTGGCCACTGGGAGATCGTGTAGGTGTTCAGCGAAATGGTCTCCCAGTCTGCGTCGGGTCTCACCAATATATAAAAGGCCACACCGGGAGCACCGGACGCAGTATACCACACCAGCCGACTCACAGGTGAAGTGTCGCCTCGCCTGGAAGGACTGTCTGGGGCCCTGAATGGTGGTGAGGGAGGAAGTGTAAGGGCAGGTGTAGCACTTGTTCCACTTACAAGGATAAGTGCCAGGAGGGAGATCGGTGGGAAGGGATGGGGGGGGAAACGAGTGGACAAGGGAGTCGCGTAGGGAGCAATCCCTGCGGAAAGCAGGAAGGGGGGAGGGAAAGATGTGCTTGGTAGTGGGATCCCGTTGGAGGTGGCGGAAGTTACGGAGAAGTATACGTTGGACCCGGAGTCTGGTGGGGTGCTAGGTGAGGATAAGGGGAACCCTATCCCGAGTGGGGTGGTGGACGGATGGGGTGAGGGCAGATGTGTGGGAAATGGGAGAGATGTGTTTGAGAGCAGAGTTGATGGTGGAAGAAGGGAAGCCCCTTTGTTTGACATCTCCTTCATCCTGGAACGAAAAGCCTCATCCTGAGAGCAGATGCAGCGGAGACAGAGGAATTGTGTGAAGGTGATAGCATTTTTGCAAGAGACAGGGTGGGAAGAGGAATAGTCCAAGTAGCTGTGAGAGTCTGTAGGCTTATAGTAGATATCAGTAGCTAAGCCGTCTCCAGAGATGGAGACAGAAAGATCAAGAAAGGGGAGGGAGGTGTCAGAAATGGACCAGGTAAATTTGAGGGCAGGGTGAAAGTTGGAGGCAAAATCAATGAAGTCAACGAGCTCAGCATGCGTGCAGGAGGCAGCACCAATGCAGTCGTCGATGTAGCGAAGGAAAAGAGGGGGACGGATACCCGTATAGAGTTGGAACATGGACTGTTCCACAAAGCCAACAAAAAGGCAGGCATTACTGGGACCCATGTGGATGCCCATGGCTACACCTTTGGTTTGGATAGAAGTGGGAGGAGCCAAAGGAGAAATTATTGAGAGTAAGAACAAATTCCACTAGACGGAGGAGAGTGGTGGTAGAGGGGAATTGGTTAGGTCTGGAATCCAAAAAGAAGCAGAGAGCTTTGAGACCTTCCTGGTGGGGGGTGGAGGTATATAAGGACTGGATGTCCATGGTGAAAATTAGGTGGTGGGGGCCAGGGAACTTAAAATCATTGAAAAAATTCAAAGCAAGAGAAGTGTCACGAACATAGGTGGGAAGGGATTGAACAAGGGGGGATAAAACAGTGTCAAGGTATGCAGAAATGAGTTCGGTGGGGCAGTAGCAAGCTGAGACAATGGGTCTACCTGGACAGGCAGGTTTGTGGATCTTGAATAGGAGGTAGAAATGGAAAGTGCAGGGTGTGGGAACTATGAGGTTGGTGGCAGTGGATAGGAGATCCCCAGAGCTGATAAGTTTGGTGATGGTATAGGAGACAGTGGCCTGGTGCTCCTTAGTTTTATCCCTCCTTTGTGGAACAGTCCATGCTCCAAGCCTATATGGGTATCCGTCCCCTTCTTTTCCTTCGCTACATCGACGACTGCATTGGTGCTGCCTCCTGCACGCACGCTGAGCTCATTGACTTCATTAATTTTGCCTCCAACTTACACCCTGCCCTCAAATTTACCTGGTCCATTTCTGACACCTCCCTCCCCTTTCTTGATCTTTCTGTCTCCATCTCTGGAGACGGCTTAGCTACTGATATCTACTATAAGCCTACAGACTCTCACAGCTACTTGGACTATTCCTCTTCCCACCCTGTCTCTTGCAAAAATGCTATCACCTTCACACAATTCCTCCGTCTCCGCTGCATCTGCTCTCAGGATGAGGCTTTTCGTTCCAGGATGAAGGAGATGTCAAACAAAGGGGCTTCCCTTCTTCTACCATCAACTCTGCTCTCAAACGCATCTCTCCCATTTCCCACACATCTGCCCTCACCCCATCTGCCCACCACCCCGCTCGGGATAGGGTTCCCCTTGTCCTCACCTTCCACCCCACCAGACTCCGGGTCTAATGTATATTTCTCCGTAACTTACGCCACCTCCAACGGGATCCCACTACCGAGCACATCTTTCCCTCTCCCCCGCCCCCTTCTGCTTTCCACAGGGATCACTCACACAACTCCCTTGTCCATTCGTCCCCCCCATCCCTTCCCACCGATCTCCCTCCTGGCACTTATCCTTGTAAGCGGAAAAAGTGCTACACCTGCCCTTACACTTCCTCCCTCACCACCGTTCAGGGCCCCAGACAGTCCTTCCAGGTGAGGCGACACTTCACCTGTGAGTCGGCTGGTGTGGTATACTGCATCCGGTGCTCCCGGTGTGGCCTTTTATATATTGGTGAGACCCGACGCAGACTGGGAGACCATTTCGCTGAACACCTACGCGATCTCCCAGTGGCCACACATTTTAATTCCATGTCCCATACCCATTCTGATATGTCAGTCCATGGCCTCCTCTGCTGTCAAGATGAAGCCACACTCAGGTTGGAGGAACAACACCTTATATACCGGCTGGGTAGCCTCCAACCTGATGGCATGAACATTGACTTCTCTAACTTCTATTAATGCCCCTCCTCCCCTTCTTACCCAATCCCTGATATATTTAGTTTCTTCTCCCTTCCTTTTTCCCCCCTTTCTTTCTGCCCATCACTCTGCCTGTTCTCCATCTCCCTCTGGTGCTCCCCTCCCCCTTTCTTTCTCCCTAGGCCTCCTGTTCCATGATCCTTTCCCTTCTCCAGCTCTGTATTCCTTTTGCCAATCACCTTTCCGGCTCTCAGCTTCACCCCACCCCCTCCGGTCTTCTCCTATCATTTTGCATTTTCCCCTCTCCCTCCTGCTTTCAAATCTCTTTCTACCTTTCCTTTCAGTTAGTCCTGACAAAGGGTCTCGGCCCGAAACGTCAACAGCACTTCTCCCTATAGGTGCTGCCTGGCCTGCTGCGTTCCACCAGCATTTTGTGTGCATTGCTTGAATTTCCAGCATCTGCAGATTTCCTTGTGTTTGCTTTTGTTGTCGATGAAGAGTTAACCAGCTTCAGAATCCACGTCCAATCCTCCCATATAAAAGTCAAATTGAGTTCCTTCTCCCAATCCTGTTTAATCTTAAGTAAAGGATGCTTATCCCATTGTAATAATAAATTATAAGTTCTTCCAATAGAGCCTTTCATTGAATGGATCATATTCATAATAGTATCTAACAAGTCAGCCTCCAATATGTAAAAATTACTTAAGTTTTTTTTTACAAAATATTTAAGTAATTTTCCTCTCTATAGGATTTTAAAAGCTCCCCAATCCTCATTCTTCCCACTAATTAAAGCTTTCATGTCCTTCCAATAATGAGGCAACTAAAACTGAACTTGCAAGGCAACTTTGCAGTATCTGTTAATATGAACCCCAAGTTCTTTCTGTTCCTCCACACTACTAAGAATCCTGCCATTAACCTTGTACTCTGCCTTCAAGTTGGGAAGGATATGTATCGTTCCCCATTGTGTTAATATACTCTAATTGAACATTTGTAAAATGTTAATAATTTCTGAGCAAATCCTGAAGTTGGGTGGGATTCAACTGGTAGCAGTTCACTCTGGACTCTAGCATTTGGTAATAGAAGTGTTTGTTAATACCTGTAATTCAGTAGAGTTGCCTACAGATGTGTCTAGATTGTGTGAAATTCTTGTAATGTCTTAAGTAAACATAATTTTTGCTTTAAGTCCCATTTACTATGCAAGTTGGAATTGCATACCATATTGCATTCCATATGGCCCAGATGGAATTGAGCCATGTGAATCAGAAAGGTATGTGTTGTAGATCCCGAGATCCTACCACCACCCCCATTATGTGCTGTTATGAGTTTAGCTGGGACATTTATTAGCCTCTCCATAATTTACTTCAGAGTCCCAAGCTGAGGCAACCTCAACCAAATACCTGATCCTGCTTGAAGTTGGGACAGTATTTACCTTGGTTTTGGTTCCTGGATTAAAATATGCTTACAAGTTTAGATTTGAATTATAAAGCGTTTTGGAGAAGAGTGTGCTGGAAAATACAGTTTTGGCTTGTTTTGGATTTGAACTTGAAACACTGCAGATTTTTTGATAAGATTTTTTTCTTGAACTATAAATATTTCATGCAGCCGTATGTGTGTATTATGAGTATTCAGTTAATGGTTTATCATATCAAATTATTTCCCATGGTATCATTTAATTATTTGAAGTGCAGAACTAAACTCTTGGAATTTCAATTAACTATAATAGGCAAAACTCATGTTCATTGCTATATTTTCTAGTACTTACAACAATGCAATATAAGGCCATTCAGCCCATCAGATACTTCATCTTCTGTGGAGAAATTCCATTTGTCCTAATCCTCTTCCTTATTTCCTGCTATCCCAATGTCCAAATGATGTGCATCTTTCTATGACACCTAATACATATTCAACTCGAGAACATTTATAGCTAATTTTAAAAGGACAACTTGCATTTTTATCACTTTTAACTTCATCAATCCATTGTTAATTTTCAATTTTAATGCTGGCTTCTGCGTTTTGATAATTGTTAGCATGTGAAGTTAGCCAGCATACCAAGAGAATGCTTTTCTTTTCCTCAAAGGATCTTTAATATAAACCACATTGAAACACCAATGAAGACAGATGGTGCTAAAGAGCTCAAGATGCCCATGGCAACTTGCATGTTGAAATTCTGAGTTAGCCAATGTTTAACAAATGCCACCTCAGGAAATAAATTCTCATCAGAATAGTATCAGTCTAAATTATGAACTTGTCCACGGACCTTTTGACTAGAGTGAAACTTCAACTTTCTCAGGTATTGAATTATTAGAGTTCCGGAAAATATAACTCAAAATCATATACAGAAGTAAAGTACAATAATTATTCTCACAAAGTTGAGCTTTGTCACAGCCATAACTACACATTTTTAAATTCCTTCTATATCAGATGTTGTGATTGCACTATTTACATACACAAGTCCATCAAAGTATTTCACAATGATGTTTCATTTTTGGAATAACTAGCAAGGGCATCAGTGTTCATTGCTTAAAGCAATGGGTCTTGATGAAGGATAGTTTACATTGATGAGAAGATTGAGAACCGGAGAAGACAGGCTAAAACTGATTGGCAAACAAGCTATAGCTGAAATGAGAGAAACAAAAGATTCTGTAGATGCTGGAAATGTTAAACCAACACATGGTAGAGAAACTCTGCAAGTCATGCCCCACCTATGCCTTTCTCATCAGCTACCTGGAACAGTCCATGTTCGAAGTCTCTCCAACTTGTTCACAGACACATTGATGACAGCATTGGTGATGCTTTCTGTATTTCATCAACTTCATCAGCTTTGTCTCCAACTTCTACCTGGCCCTCTAATTCAGAGACAAACTAGCTACTAACATCTTTTACAAACCTAGGGACTCTCACGGTTATCTTGATTATACCTCTTCCCACTCTCACTTGTAAAATGGCTGTACTCTTCTCCCAGTTCTGCTGTCTCTGTCACATCTGTTTTTGAATGTAGCTTTCCATTCTTGAACATCTGAGATGTTCTCCTTTTTTTAAAGAACAGGAATTTACCACCACCATCAAAGTTCAGAATACATTTATTGTCAAAGTATGTATACATTATACAACCTTGAGATTCATCTCTTTACAGGCAGCCACAAAACAAGAAACCCCAAAAGAACCCGTTTTTAAAAAAAAGAATGACAAGCACCCATTGTGTGGGGCTCGGGGGGTAGCAAATCACGCAAGCAAATAGTACAGTAGTAGATTAGTAAATAGTAATAGTACATTCCTCCTTATCCGTGAGGAATTGGTTCTGGGACCCCTCACGGATACCAAAAAACATGGATGCTCAAGTCCCTTATTCAACCTGTCTCAACGCAGTGGACCCGAGGACCCAGCAGAACCCCAGACCTTATTTAACCTGTCTCAGTGCAGTGGACATTGGGATCCAGCGGCGTCGCTCTGAATCCGCAGTGTTTCTGTTCACGAAAATGATCACGATTGAAAATAAAGTGGAAATAATAAAGCCATCGGTCATTGGAAAAGCGTTAGGCTACGTCAGTCAACAATCCGAACAATTTTAAAGGATAAAGTGTGAAAGGCCCTGCCCCGATGAAAACTACAATTATTACTAAGCAATGCAGTGGTTTAATTATTGGGTTTTAGGGTTTTGAATTTTTGATCCTCCACATCAACCTGGCACAGTGGAGAGCGCACTTGGGAGCGGTCTGTCACTGGATCGCACTCGGGAACTTCCATTCCCGAGCCCAACACTGAAACATACGTTCTTAAGTGTTTTATATGCATAGAAAGGTAAAATATATACTATATACTAAGACAAACATTTGACTAACTGACATTAAATTATACCAGATGTACCTGTTCTGACTTACTTAGTAAGAGAACTTCCGATTTTTTTCAATCCCAATCCACGATAACCCACACACATCCTCCAGTACACTTTAAATCACCTCTAGATTACTTATAATACCTACAAGCATGTAAATGCTATGTAAAATAGTTGTTATACTGCATTGTTTAGGGAATAATGACAAAAAAAAAGTCTACACACTCGAACAACAAATGTGGGAAGAGCACGTCCGGGTTTTCTTGATTCGCGGTTGGTTGAATTCATGCATGCAGGACTCGCAGATAAGGAGGTCCGACTGTATTTAGAGCAAAAGTGAGTCTTCAGACACAAAGCCTGAAGCAGGCCCATAGCATCATCCTTAGTGCAGCAAGAGTGGAGTAAATGTCATGGAGCAGTGAGCAGAACTGCCCCGATCCTCACCTCTGGTCCCGACACCCTGCCTTTTCCTGGCGTTTAAATCATTCAAGCATCAGATCATTCTTCCTACTAGGATCTAGGCCCTGTCTCATTGATATGCTCTGGGCCTGGACCCCACCACCACATTTCGGCCTGTACTCAACTTTTCCAAATCGGCCCTGCCCCTTGTCTGATCAAACCTTGCTTTCTGTTTGGGTGGACGGGTTCCAAAATTGTCTCAGCTTCCCCTTAAGCATGCCCCGCCTTTGCTTGCCTCTTCATTGTTTATTGCGATCATTTACCATACTTTTTAAGAAAATGTTAGTAATAAAGCACTTAATTATATTTCTTATTTTATGAGCCACCAGTAAGTTGTCACCTGCCCTCAGCAGTGCCATCTTCAACAGGAAGTTCAACTGTCCTCACCCATATCTCCTTCACTTCCAACACTTCTTCTATCACCAAATACTCCAGCAGTCATAACAGGGATAGGATTCCCCTTGTCCTTACCTACCACACCATGAATCTCCACTTCTCACATGTCATTCCCTATGACAAGATCAAAGCAAGTTTATTATCATAGTATGTATATTTCGCTTTATTCTACCTAGAGATTTCACATATCCCTGCAAATGTGACAAGTGCTACACCTGTTCCAAAACCACCTCACTCAGCATCATTCAGGACCTCAAACAGTCCTTCCAAGAGAAGCAGCACTTAAACTCTTAGTCTGTCAGAGTCACTATTGTACCTAGTGCAGTTTCCTTCACATTGGTGGGACCCAAAGTGGATTGGTGGACTGTTTCGTGAGCACCTTTGCTCTGTGTGCACTGCAAAAGACAGGATCTCCTGATAGCTACTGATTTCAGTTTGACTTCCCATTTCCATTCAGACATGTCTCTCCATGGTCTCCTCTGCTGCCATAACGAGGCCATACTCATCTTAGAGGTGCAACACTTCATATTATGTCTGGGTAACCTCCAACTTAATGGCATGAGCATCAATTTCTCTAACTTCCATTAACTATTCCCCCTTTATATCTTTCCCTTCTCCGTTCTGACTACCCTCTCATCCCTTCTCCTTACCCAGTCCCCCTCCTTCCTTCCTTCAATTGTAGGCTGTCTTCTATTAGATTCCACCATCAGCCCTGTATCTCTTCCACTTCTTCCTTCCAGCTTCTTACTTCATTCCCCCATCACCTGCCCCGTAATTCATTACCTGCCAGAGAGAAGTAAATGTCTAATTCTGTATCTGCATGTGATTAAATGATGACTTTCAAGGAATTAAAAGTATTGAACTGAGTAAATCATTAACTTGTATCTATTAAAAAAAATTGTTTCCAAGTGTTCAGGTTTAAGGTTTTAATTTTTATCTTTATTAATTTATTTTTAATTGTTAACCTGTCATTACCATTTTGTTATAGTAGGACTTACTCTACTTCCAAGCTGGTCACAATTGTGATTGAAGAATAACATTCCTGCTGTGTAAACTTCATCACTGATAACAGAACTGAAACTGAATTAATAGCTTTAATTATTGGAGGGAATATTGTTTAAGCATGATGTAATTTCTTTAGCAAAGATTGCTGAAATCGTACTTGATTTTTTTCCTTTTTGAACACACATACAGTCATAGACCACTACAGCATTTTGGCTATCTAGGCTGTGCCTGACCTGTTTTTCTGTCTAGTCCTATCTACCCACACCCTCCACAACTCGGTTGACCATGTACTCTTAAATGTTGCAGCTGAACCTGCATCCGTCACTTCCACTGGCAGCTTGTTCCACACTCGAACCATCTGAATGAAGAAGTTCTCCCTCAGGTTCCCCTTAAATATCGAGGGGGGGGGAGCTTTGATGGGGGATAAGCCATTATGTATTTACTCTGCCTAAACCCCTCATAATTTTGGATACCTCTGTAAGATCTGCCCTCTTACTCCCACCCTCCAGGGAAAAAAGTCCTAACCTATACATCCTTTCCCTTTAGCTCAAGTCTGGGTGACATCCTTGTAAATTTCCTCTGCACTCTTTCAGGGTTATTGATTTCTTTCCCTATAAGTAGGTGACCAAAACTGCATACGATACTTCAAAATTTGGCCTCACCAATGTACAACTTCAACATAACTTACCAAATCCTGTACTCGGTGCTCTGATTTATGAAGGCTAATGTGCTGAAAGCTCTCTTATGGGCCCTATCTGTCTCTGATAGTTCCTCTACCAAAGAAGTTTTGGATCTTTATTCATTAATGTTAAAAAGTTAAAACTAAAGAAGGTGGACCTTGAGTGAGTTCAATATTTTTAAATTACATTATGACATTAGGAATTAAAGATGATTTTATTAATGCTTTCCTTAGCTAATTTATATTATTGTAAATTCTAATTGATAATTAGTCATTTTCCATTTTTTGAAATGTCTACATCACAACCAGTTTGACTTGAAATATATTTAGAGCATCTGGAATGTCAGGTTTGTGTGTTTAGCACCTATTAAGTTGATATTTTTTTAAATTTTAAGAAAGAACCTTTTCAGAAAAACTGCTTTTGACTTTTTCAGATGAGGTAGATTATGATCTCTTTGGCACTGATTCATTGACAAGAAAGAAGAAACCTTTGGGAGGTCTCCGAACTGATACACTTCGAAAGCGCGTTCACCTCAATATTAGTATACCTCAAGACTTCAGACCTGTTTCTTCTATTATTGATGTGGATATTCTGCCTGAAACTCATAGAAGAGTCCGATTGTACAAACATGGATGTGAAAAACCCTTGGGATTCTATATTCGTGATGGCACTAGTGTGAGAGTAACTGCACATGGGCTTGAAAAAGTTCCAGGTATCTTCATCTCAAGGCTTGTGCCTGGTGGTTTAGCTGAAAGTACAGGGCTCCTTGCTGTTAATGATGAAGTCCTAGAGGTAAATGGAATTGAGGTGATGGGAAAAACTCTTGATCAAGTTACAGACATGATGATTGCCAACAGTCACAACCTAATCATTACAGTAAAACCAGTGAACCAGAGGAACAATGTCATTCGCAGCAGTCGTATGTCTGGTAGCTCTGGCCATTCAAATGACAGTACAGCCAGTCACCATAGTCTATCCTCTACCCATATTATGCAGAATTACAATCCTGAAGATGAAAGTGATGAAGAAGCTGACATCATTATTGAGGGAGCTGATGACTGTCAGAACATTCCGTTTAAGTTACTGCCTTCATCCTTCACTTCTCAAACAAACTCTGGTAATCTTAGTCAGAGACTGCAGAAGGAACTGACTTTCAGTGATTCCATTAGAGACAACAAAGGAAATATATTTAAAACACTAACTGCAATCAAAGCTGAGGCAAGGCATAGTCTAGCTCTCAGCAGAGGAGGCATTGAAGAGGATGGAACAGTCATAACACTTTGAAAGTTTGATTCAGATTGATGTGGAGAACCAGCAGAGAATAATGAATTTAGTTACAGTTCATGGTTTTTAATTTCTGGAATTTTGGGGAATATTTTCTATTTTTATTGGAATTTGGTATGTCAAATTTTTTCATGAATTCCTTTAATGTGTGAAAGAAAATCCTGGTGATAAATAGGTCACAGGGTCATAAATTATTTTAAATTTGAGGTTTTTAGTCAAGATACTTTTACTTGAAAAGCACATTACCAAATGATTTTAAACTAAATAAATAATTGAGCTGTCCTTTGGGCAGAAGTGATTGTTGTATAGCACCACTTGCTGGATATGAGCAGAGGTTTGTAGCAATAATTTTACATCACTTTAGATTCCTCAAACATGATTCTGGGCATTACAGCTATTAATCCATGCATCAGTACAATCTCGAAGCCCTTAAAATAATTTGAAGCAGTGATCAGTAACAACATTTGGAATTGCCACTGTAGTTAAGTGTATATCAGCATAAAATGCCCTGTTCAGCATTCACGTTCTATGTTTTCATTTCTAAGTTTTGATGTTGAATATTTTTGGAGATTAATCACAGTAAATGTGAAGTACCTCTGCAATGTGTCTTTACCAAAACTTTTTAGAGCTGAAAATAATAACTATCAGCAAATAGGAGGTAGTGACAGTTAGTAGTCTTTAGAAAATAATGGACACCTAAGAATGATCTGGAGCTTAAGGTGATATAAACAAGGCTTGACCAAAGTGCAGTTTTCATCTGAGTTTTTAAAATTTGACTACATTATTTTATAGTATCTTATAGCGTATGCATTTCAAGTTTTATATGTAAAATGTACTCTTATTTGGGGTATCTATTTTTGTATCTGCAGTGGTTGTCAATGCATCTAATACAATATGTGGAAACCTGTATTGTACTTTGTACTGGAAAATTATTGTCACTGAGGATTATTTCTTCATTTATATTTAACATTATATTTAATTTTTAATTCTTTAAGGATAGTTTTCAGTACCTTTACCTTCATTGCTAGTTCTAATCGGTCCTTTGGTGATAGTACAGTGAATCGTGGATTAATAAATAGTTTGCTAAAGTACCATTATATTCTGCAAAAAAAAAACAGCTTTCAATAATATACAGGATAGCTGTGGATAATGTCCAATGATTTCATCAGCTTTGGGTTGATCTTTTAAATGAAAGTGATCTGTAGTTTGAAGCACTTAAGTTGGGACTATGAATTGCTAAAGACTTGCTGGGCTAGAATAGCCTCCTGTGTTGTAAGAAAATATTTTGGTATATCCTGTTCTCAGGAACTTTTTGCACCACTGGTTAACAATTTGCAATGACTCTTCTACAGTGAAACCCAATTTTTTTGGTCTTTATTCCATGACTGTGCATGATATTCATGTTTCTACCCATGTGCATGTATTTATTTTCAAAGATACCTGTATGGATCCATTCAGCAAATGTATTTGTCCATTCTTCTGCTGTCTTCTGATGTCCTATCGTTAATTATCATTGTTCATCTCTATAGATTCTTAAGTATTTCCAGAATAGCTCGTCATTTTACATTCCTTCATGACTGCTTTCATGTTGCTGCTGTTTATGTACTTACAAATATATTTATTATCCTTTCTTATGTCTTTCCCTTTCCTGTTGATTTGCATCATCAAATTCCCAGTTTTGTTTCTTTTGTTAATTTCTCCTGTTTCCTTGATTTACAGTCTTGTAACATGAGTAGAACTTGAGTATGTGGGGCCCAGCATGAAATTTAGAACGAAGAAGGTGATCAACTTAGAATTCTTAGAAATGGCAGCATGGATCTAAAGAGATTGTTTATTCTGATTGGAACATTTATAAGTCAAGACTGCGCAGTTTAGGGATAAAGAATTGGCCCTTGCTATAAAATGAGAAATGTCTTTATTCTTGAGTGCCAAATGTTTGGGTATTTGTAGATGTATGTTGGAAGGTATATTCAAAACTAGACTGATAAGACTATATCTCGCAAACATGTGCCCATATTTCATGGATTCCCTTGTCTTTCAGGGTCCTGGTCAAGTAGGATCTGTGTGATACACCACTGGGTTATGCAGTGAAGCTATTTATACTGACCTTCATTATTACCTATCCCCCATTCCTGTTTTAGTACTCTTGTAACAGAATCTGAGGTACCTTCAATTTCTGGAAACCAGCTGGAACTTGGAGATGTTGAGAATAAATCTTAATACCCCTGTCAGATATGTGACACTACTGTGGTTTGGAGAATCAACTTGTACCATTTCATTCATTTAATTTTGAGGTGCCATATTCGTAAGACAGCAAAGAGCAGGTGGAGGAATTCTTAAAGGGAAGTAAATTAAATGTGGGAAAACTATGGCAAATGAATCTGATTTACTTTGGACTCGAGGAAGATGAATTAGAGTACTTTTAAAATGGAGAGGCACTAGGAACTTGAAATTCTAAGTGCTCCATTCATTCAAAATTAATGGCCAGAAGTTGAATGCTAATAAAGTATCAGCCTTTATTCCAGAAAACTGCAATAAAAGATACATCTGTTTGTTTTGTAATGCATGATTTGACCCTTCAAAAAAGCTCCAGTGATTTTAAGAACTAAATTGATACAGCATGGCATTAATGACAAGTTATATGCAGCAACTGAAAATTATTTGTTCAAACTATATCAAATGGTGAAAGGATTTGATAGTTTTCATACAGAGCAATTATTTCTCATGGGCAATAAAAACCAAAGACCAACATTATAGTATTAGAACAAATTCAGTAATGAAATGGAGACTGATTTAGTAGTGTCCTTGAAATCTGCAGCTTTCCATATGAGGCTCTTTGTCCATAAAAATGCTTAGAAAACCATAACTTTCAAATATGAAAATAAGATATAGGAGCAAATTAGGCCACTTGGCCCATCAAGTCTGCTCCACCATTCTATCATGGCTGATCCATTTCCCTCTCAGCCCCAACTTCATGCCCTGACTAATTAAGAATCTATCAACTTCTGCTTTAAAAATACTCAACCACCACAGCCTCTTGTGGCAATGAATTCCACAGATTTACCACTCTATGGCTAAAGAAATTCCTCCTCATCTCCATTCTGAGAGGATGTCCCTCTGAACTAACTGTGTCTCTCCACATCTCTCTCTAAGCCTTTCAACATTCAATAGGTTTCAATGAGGTCACCCATCATTCTTCGGAATTACAGTCAGTACAGGCCCAGAGCCATCAAATGCTCCTCAAATGACAAGCCTGGAATCATTTTCATGAATCTTGTTTCAACCCCCTCCAATGTCAGTACATTCTTTCTTAGATAAGTGGCCTGAAACCATTCACGATACTCCAAATGAAGCCTTGCCAGTGCTGTAATAAGCCATAACAGTATGTTCTTTTATATTCTAATCCACTCAAAATGAATACTGTAATAACATAACATTTGCCTTCCTCTCCATTGACTCAACCTGCAAATTAACCTTTGGGAAATCCTGCACAAGGACTCCTAAGTCCCTTTGCACATCAGATTTTTTAATTTTCTCTCCACTTAGAAAATAATCTACGCTTTTATTTCTTCCAAGGGGCATGACCATACACTTCCATCTGCCACTTTTTTGGTCATTGTCCTAATCTGTCCGAGTCCTTCTGTAACCTCCCTACTTCCTCAAAACTACCTGCCCCTCCACCTGTCTTCGTATCATTTGCAAACTTGGCCACAAAGCTCCAAATTCTGTCGTCCAAGTCATTTGATATATAACGTAAAAAGAATTCGTCCCAACACAACCCCCTAGTCACCAGAGGCGAACCAGAAATGGCTCCCTTTATCTGCACTCTTTGGCTCCTTGCTAGTATCTTTCTTGTAATACCATGGGCTCTTGACTTGTTAAGCAGCCTCGTGTGACACCTTGTCAAGGGCCAAAGGATTCATCAATTCTCCTCTGTCTATCCTGCTTGTTATTTCTTTGAAGAATTCCTACAGTTGTCAGGCAAGATTTTCCCTTAAGGAAACTATGCTGGCTACAGCCTATTATGTGCCTCCATGTACCCCAAAACCATATCCTTAAAAGTCGATTCCAACATCTCCTCAACCACTGAGATCAGTGCAGCTAGCCTATAATTTCCTTTCTTCTGCCTCTCTCCCTCCTTGAAGTGTGGAGGGTCATTTGCAATTTTCCACCATGCCACAATCAACTGGTTCTTGAAAGATCATTACTAATGCCTGCACAATTTCAGAACCCTTGGGCATATACCATCTGGTCCAAGTGACTTATCTACCTTCAGACTTTTCAGTTTCCCAAAAACCTTCTCCCTAATAAAAGCAACTTTACACACTTCTGCCCCGTGACATTCTCAGACTTCTGGCATACTGCTCATGTCTTCCACTGTGAAAACTGGTACAAAATACTTATTCAGTTTGACCTCCATTTCCTTCTCCCTCATTACTACCTCCCCAGCATCACTTACTGATATCTAATCAGATATCTAATCTCGCCTCTTTTACACTTTATATATGCGTGGAATCTTTTGGTATCCTCTCTAATATTGTTGCTAGATTACCTTCATATTCCATCTTTTCATTCTTTATGACTTTTTAGTTGCTTTCTGTTGGTTTTTAAAAGCTTCCCAATTTTCTAACTTCCCACTAAATTTTGCTTTATTATATGCCCTCACTTTGGCTTTTGTGTTGGCTTTGACTTCTCTTGGCAGCCACAGTCTGTCATCCTGCCTTTAGAATACTACTCCCTCTTTGGGATGTATAGTGTGAACGAGTATTATTTGGGGTACTGCAAGTCTGTCTTTATTGAGACTTACTGCATGCAAACATCCAATTCAGAATAGCTAATCCCTTCATGGGTTCAATCATGAGCTGCTCTAAAAAGCCATCTCTTAGGCCTTCTGATTTTACCAATCTACCTGCATTTTGAAATTCCCCCATGAATATTGTAACAATTCTCTTTTGACACGCATTTTCTATCTCCTGTTGTAATTTGTATACCACATTTTTACTGTTGTTTAGGGGTCTGTATATAACTCCCATCAGCGTTGTCTTACTCTTGCAATTCTTAATAAAACCAGTTTGGTCATCAGAAATAATAGAGGGAATAATAGTTTCTAATCTATAAGCTAAAACTTTAGCCAAGACTTTAACATCAATATTAAGCAAAGAAATCGGCCTATACAAGGAACACTCTGTTGGGTCTTTACCCTTTTTTAATAAAAGAATAATAGATGCCTCATTAAAAGAGGGTGGCAATTTGCCGTAATTAAACAAGTCAGATAATACTGAGAATAACTGAGGAGAAAGAAGTGAAGAGAATGATTTATAAAATTCTATGGGGAACCCATCAGGTCCAGGAGATTTCCCTGAGGACAATGCAGAAATTGCAAAAGATATTTCTTCTGATGATATAGGCACATTAAGTTTAGCTTTAAAATCAGATGAAAGCAAAGGAATATTCAGATTATTTAAAAAATGATCAACAGAGGTATTGTCATTCAAAGATTCAGAGGAATAAAGTCGAGAATAGAAATTTTTAAATGCGTCATTAATTTCTAAGTGATCCGATGTAAAGTCTCTGTTCTCCTTCCGGATCTTTGTAATATGTTGTTTGGCTTTGGAATGCCTCAGCTGATTGGCTAGAAATTTACCAGATTTGTCACCATGAATGTAAAAGCGACTCTTACTTTCAAGAAGTTGGCGTTCGAACTCATGCAATTCTTTAGCTCTACCCACAATGATTCAACACCTTCCGATCCTATGTCACCTCTTTCTAATGATTTGATTCCATTTTTTACTAACAGAGTCACACAACTCCCTTTCCTGCCTCTCCTGTCAATTGGTATCCTTGGACATTAAGCTCCTAGATATAATCTTCTTTCAGCTATGATTCCAAGACTTATTAGCTAAGGTTGTAGAACAGTAACAATCAAATAAAGTTAAGCAGCAACTTTCCCCGTGAATTAATTCAATAACAGGGCAACTTTGTGGGGCTGAGTATCTACTTGTCTTTGATGTTTCTACATGCTTAAACCCATTTGGATTCCTAATTTCTGCCATTATGAAATATACTTTAATTCCTTCAGTAGTAATCACTCATGAGTGCTCCCTGCCTTGTATTGTGTTGGATTATTATCCTGAATGGAAAGGAGTACAGCTGGAGGCTCAAACCTGAGCATCCGTGAGTTTCTGTAGACCACTGGAAGCTGAAGAAACGTACCCCTCTATCACCACTACACTCATGATCTGGCATATTATACTCGTTCGTTTTAATGCATGTCCAATGAGTTATGTGTACGGTCCCAGCCTGCAGGACAAAAACACAATCTGGATGCTAAGCAACAAAAACAACTTAGAATAATGAAGTTAAATGATCCCACAACTGAGGTTGTGTCATATAGCTATCAATCCTGTCACACCTGATCATGAATGGTGGAGACCAACTTATCATGAAGTTCCACAGCTATCTCGCTCTACAGTGGGGCAGGGCCTAGTATTTACAACATTCAGCCAGAAGTGCCAATTAGATTATTGATTTTGGCTTCCTCCTAATAGCCCTACAATCATGTGATATCAAGAAATGAGCACTGGATACGGCAAAGGCAGTGGGACCAGATTATTTCCTATCTGTGATGATAAATTTTCTAGAATCAGGGCAGCAGATAGACAGCACCAAGACCTGGTTTCAATTCCTGCCACCACCTACAGGATGTCTATGTTTTCCCCCGTGACTGGGTGGGTTTCCTGGGGGTGATCCGGTCTCCTCTCACATTCCAAAAACACAGGTTGATAGGTTAATTGTTCACATGGGTATGACTGAGTGGTCTGGGCTTGTGGGCCAGAAGGACCTAATACCATGCTGTACCTCTAAAGAAACTAGCTGTATCACTACAATCAGTCGTAAGACTTGCATCAGCCTGACTGGTCGTTAATGTGGAAAATCGTCTAAGGACATTCTGAGCATGAAAAGCATAACAAGTTAAATCAGTCCTGATCAGCCATTTCTCAGTTACCAACAGTGTTGGAAAGCACCATCAACACACACCAATAAACTTTGCAGGTGCCAGTTAGGATTTTGCTAGAGCCGTCTAGCTCCAGACCTCTCTTCATGAGCCAAAGAGCTAAATAACAGAGGCAACGTACTAGCAAACAAAAAAAGATTCTGGTATCAAGCAGCCCTGGTAAAAGGCACAATGGTCCTTAAAGGTAAAACATCCAGTGGGAGCAGATCAGTCAGTTCCTAGGCCTGACTGACCATCTTCCATTGCTTCTCCATTAACCATACTTGGATGATCAGAAGTCAGATGTTCACTGATAATGTTCAATTCTGTATGAAGTAATTACAGACAGAAAGAGCTGGACAATATTCAGGCAGGAGCTTACAAGTGCAGATGACATTCATACCACAGAATCACAAGGTAATTACAATCTCCCACAACAGTGTTCAATTGTTAGGTCTGGAAATGATTGTCATTACCTTTGCAACTCCCTCACTATCAGCATCTTAGAGTTTACCATTGACTTAAAAGCTCAGCTAGACTAGCCACATAAATACTGTGACTATGACAGAAAGGCAGGCTGTGTGTACTGTTGAAAGTGACTCTTGGACCATAAGACGTTGCCTGAATACCATAATTCTGCTCTTACTCTGCCATTCAATAATGGCTGATTTATTTTTTCTCAATGCCATTCTCCTGCCTTATTCCCATAGCCATTGACACCCTCACTATCAATAACCTATCAAACTCCACTTTAAATATACCCAGTGGCTCAGCTTTAACAGCAATGAGTTCCACAGGTTCACCACCCTCTGTTCTAAAAGGATATCCTTCTGAGGCTGCAATCTTGGAACCCTCAAGGCCTTCTACACACATCTAACTTTTGTAAAGTAGTTTCCTCTCACTTTTGTTGCCCTTAGTGTTTTTGGCCCTGTGCACTCTTGCAATATAGCTTAACCGAAGCCCAGGTTCCAGCACCACATCTGACTAGCCACATCACAGTTCTCTGGACTCACTACCAAAACAGTTACAGACCATCTGTCATTCAAAACTTTAATCCCAGATTGATGTGTTCATTTTTCTTTCTCATCTAGTAATTTAAAATTTTATTTGCTCCTGCCTCCTGTATTGATGCCCCAGGCATCCTATTTGATATTCAGTTCGCTTTCACCATTGTTGCATGCATTATTCCATTTCTCCTGGTTTCCATTACATCACAGATCTTTCTTTTTGTTCTCTTTACCCCCTCCCTCTTCCTCTACAACTTAAAGCTCATTTTATTTCTAAATTTTCCTGACTGATGATGGGTTATCATCTTGAAACATTTACACTATTTGCTCCCCCACTGAAGTGTCTGTTTACAGAAGAAATGCTTTCTCTGCAATGTTTACTGTGGTCAGTGCTGTTTCCTCAAACTACAGGCATGTTGGTGTTTATCATCTACCTAAAAGGAGGAAGTTAAAGAATCACTGTAATTGTACAACATGGACTTCTTTTCCTACCATTGCCCAGGTGGTTTATCACATACTTCTGCCTTTTAAAGTAGTTTTTCAGTCCTTCAACAACACTGTTTGTTAGCAGTCTGCCACTTGGTGGAAGGAATGCCATTATCCTGAAGAGAATCGTTATCAGAATACCATGAACTCCCACTGACTTCCTTCAAATTGATGCCAAAATAAACATGCTGTACTTTCTCAACATAAATTTGTATTCTGTTCTCTGAAAAACAGTTCCCATCTTTGAATGTACCATCAAGGACACTTGAAATGCATGAAGTGAAGGTATGGTCCATTTATATTGTCATATTCAGATATTCAAAGACAAAAGGAAAATGAACTGTTAATGACTAATTTTATGCATGAAATATCAAACCATCCAACATAAAAAAATCAAAAGTTCTGGATATCAAGCGTGAACTATTTACCCAATTATTAAGCCATTATAATAAGTGCTTGCAAATGTACTATTGAACTATTGCAAACTTTCTACTACACTGTCACCTTCTAGCATTATAAAAAAATCAAAGCAACATAAATCATAGAGCAAGATTAGAATTTCCTGATGGAAAACATTGTTTTCTCTTTAACTAAAATACAGGCAGGATATAATTAAATTACAGAGATATGTCATGGGATAAGTGGGGAGATGGTGGGAAATGATGCATAAATCAAACCTGTGAGATCTTCCAAACAGAGTCTCCATCATAGTGAGGGCCAGGTAAAGAGTAGGTTCCTGAGAGAGCTTCCACCACTCCATGATAACTGTCTTTAAAGAAAAAAAAGTGGTTATTTCACACTCTGATAGGCACTAGGAGTACAAGCGTCTGTGTCAGAGCTCTACGGAAGTCATGAGAAAGAATAGATAAAAGGAGCAGGTTTAGGCAAGGTCGGTCTTTAGGGCTATGCAGGCATTAACACTTGGCGTCAGAGCTTTAAACTCAGCTGCAAATAAAAGGAGTGTATGCTCAATTGGAGCGGCCATTGTTGGAGTATGCCAGTGATAGAGTAGGAAGGCTTTGACTTAGCAGCTTCGGCGTGAGCCAATGAAGGCACGGTTTAGAAGAACCAAGCCTTTTTTAGTATATAGTAGTCAGTATGGAATACTCCTGTCAGATATGGGAATTCTGGATACCTGATGGTTCTCCTGATGACAGCATCTGCGGCAAGTGCACCCTACTTCAACTGGGTCGAGGAGTTGAAGCTGAAGTTGGATGTACTCAGAATTATTCGGGGAGCTGAAGATATTTGAAGAGGTGGTCACTCCCGGAGTACAGGTTTCACGTAGTAAATGAGTGATCATCAGGAAAGGTAAAGGATTTAAGAAGTAAATGTAGGGTTCCCCTGTGGCCATTCCCCTCAGTAACAAATATATCTCTTTGGATACTGTTGGGGGGGTGACCCATCAGATCACAGCAGCAGCCAAGCTGGTGGTACTGTGACTGGTTCTTAGGCTCAACAGGGAAGGGTCAAGTCAAGTAGTGAGGCAGTTATAGGGGATTCAATAGTTGGGGGACAGAAAGGAGATTCTGTGGTCACAAAAGAGACACCAGGATGGCGTGTTGCCTCCCGGTGCTAGGGTCCATGGTGTATCGGAACAGATGCAGGATATTCTCAAGGAGGGGGAGCAGCCAGAAGATTTAGTGCATATAGGCAGAAAAGGGGGAGATGTCCTATGCAGTGAGCATATAGAGTTAGGAAAGAGGCTGAGGAGTAAGATCTCCAGATTACTCCCTGTGCCATAGTGCAGGTAGGAATGGGGTGATAGCATGATTGAATAAGTGGCTGCACAGATGGTATGGGGACAGCCTTTCAAGTCCTTGGATCAGTCGAACCTTTTCTGGGAAGGGGTGACCTGTAGAAGAGGGACAGGTTGGAGGGAAACCAATATCCTGGCCGGAAGGTTTGCTGATGCTACTCAGGAGAGTTTAAACTAGTTTTTCATGGGGCTGAGACCCAGATCCCCAGGTCAGTAAGTGAAGAATCAGACCAAAAAATATTGAAAAGCAACATCAAAATAATGGGTATGATTTGTTGGATAGTTTGAAGTGTGTATGTTTTAATACTAGGAGTATTATGGGTAAATGTGATGAACTTAGAGCATGGATCAGTACATGAAACTATGATGTTGTGGCCATTGCTAAAACTTGGTTGAGAGAGGTGCAGGAATAGATGGTGGATTTGCATTTGCTAATCAGGGACAATATGGCAGCCGCAGGGAAGACGTAATGGAGGGGTCAGACACTGGGTCCATTTGGGCAGAACTCAGGAATAGGAAAGGTGCAATCGCACTGAAAGGATTGTACTACAGACCCCTAATAGCCACCGAGACATTGAGGAACAGATTTGTAATCAGATTAAGGAAATGTGTAAAAATAATAGGGTTGTTGTCATGGGGGGTTTCAACTTCCCTAATATAAACTGGGACTTTCTTAGTGTAAGGGGTTTAGATGGGGTTGAATTTATTAAGTGTATCCAGGAATGTTTCTTAAATCAATATGTGGATGGTTCGATGAGAGGAGGGGAGAGGGAGTAGTGAGTGTGTGGAATGGGCTGCCAGCAACGGTGGTGGAGGCGGATACGATAGGTTCTTTTAAGAGACTTTTGGATAGGTACATGGAGCTTAGAAAAATAAAGGGCTATAGGTAAGACCAGCAATTTCTAAGATAGGGACATATTCGCCACAACTTTGTGGGTCGAAGGGCCGGTATTGTGCTGTAGGTTTTCTGTTTCTAAATTACGAGAGCATAAGACAGTAACTAAGAAGCGTTATTCGGGAACACCTTTACTCTGGCAAGTCCGCATCAGATATGTGGAGGGTGCTTACAGATTTCAGGAAAGGTATGTTAGAAGGGGGGGTTGGGAAATAAGAGAACCTTCCATGTCCAGAGCAGTGATGAATTTAGGAAGAAAAAGGAACAGTATGTAAAGCTTCAGAAATTAGGATCAAACAAAGGACATGAGGAGTATAAAGAAGCCAGAAGAGAACTGAAGAAGGGAATTAGGAAAGCCAGGAGGGGCATGTAAAGTCCTCAGCAAGTAAGATTAAGGTGAACCCCAAGGCATTTTATACATACATCAAGAGCAAGAGAATAACTAGGGAGAGATTGGAATCACTTAAGGATAAAGGAAGGAACATTTGCTTGGATGCAGAGAATATGAGTGAGGCACTTAATGAGTACTTTGCTTCTGTATTTCCCAAGGAAAAGGATATGGAGGACCAGGAAATCAGTGGTATAAATACATTAGGACATTTAGAGGTCAAGGAAGAGGAAGTGTTGGGCCTTCTAATGAATGTTAAGGTGGATAAGTGCCCAGGGCCAGACGGGATTTACCCCAGGTTATTGAAGGAGGCAAGAGATGAGATTGCTGGGCCCTTGACCAGTATTTTATGTCATCTCTAGTCACAGGCAAGGTCCTGGAGGACTTGCGAGTGGCTAATGTTGTACCTCTATTTAAGAATGCAACAAGGGTAGATCCTGGAACTGTAGACTGGAGGGAAGTTGCTTGGGAAAGTTGTAGGGAAATTGCTGGAGAAAATTCTTAGGGATAGGATATATAAGTATTTGGAAAACCATGGCCGATATAGAGAGAGCCAGCATGGTATTTGCATGGCAGGTCATGCCTTACCAACTTGATTTGAGTTTTTTGACAAGGTGATGAGGGTAGGGGAGTGGATGTTGTCGACATGGATTTTAGTAAGGTGTTTGACAAAATCGTTTATGGATAATCCAGAAGATTAAGATACTTGGGGTCTGTGGTGAAGTGCCTATTTGGATCCAGAACTGGCTTGCACATAGAAGACAGAAGGTAGTGGTTGAAGGGACTTATTCGTGCTGGAGGTCTGTAGTTAGTGGAGTTCAGCAGGGATCTGTGCTGTTTGTAATGTATATAAATGACCTGGATGAAAATGTAGATGGGTGGGTTAGTAAATTTGCAGATGAAACCAGAATTGGTGGAGTTGTAGAGAGTGTAGAAGACTGGCAAAGAATACAACACAATATAGATCAGTTGCAGATATGTGCTGAGAAGTGGCAGATGGAGCTTAACCCAGATATGAGATGTTTTGCACCTCGGTAGGGCAAATGCAAGGAGACAGTGCACTGTAAGGGCAAGATCCTTAACAGTGTTGCTGAGCAGAGAGATCTTGGGATCCAAGTTCAGAGCCGGCTACACAGGTCGATAGGGCAGTTAAGAAAGCTTATGGAATGCTTGCTTTTATTAGTCACAGCATTGAGTTCAAAAATTTAGGAGGTTATGTTGCAACTTTATAAAACTGATTATAGACAATAGACAATAGGTGCAGAAGTAGACCATTCGGCCCCTCGAGTCTGCACCGCCATTCTGAGATCATGGCTGATCATTCACTATCAATACCCAGTTCCTGCCTTGTCCCCATATCCCTTGATTCCCCTATCCATCAGATATCTATCCAGCTCCTTCTTGAAAGCATCCATAGAATTGGCCTCCACCGTCTTCCGAGGCAGTGCATTCCACACCTCCACAACTCTCTGGGAGAAGAAGCTCTTCCTCAACTCTGTTTTAAATAACTGACCTCTTATTCTCAATCCATGCCCTCTGGTACTGGACTCTCCCAACATCTGGAACATATTTCCTGCCTCAATCCTATCAAATCCTTTAATTATCTTAAACGTTTCAATCAGATCCCCTCTCAATCTCCTCAATTCCAGCGAGTACAAGCCCAATCTCTCCAATCTCTCTGCGTAAGACAGCCCTGCCATCCCAGGAATCAACCTAGTGAATCTACGCTGCACTTCCTCAATTGCCAGAATGTCCTTCCTTAAACCTGGAGACCAAAACTGTACACAATATTCCAGGTGTGGTCTCACCAGGGCCCTGTACAAATGCAAAAGAACATCCTTACTCTTGTATTCAATTCCCCTTGTAACAAAGGCCAACATTCCATTTGCCCTCTTCACTGCCTGTTGCACTTGCTCATTCACCTTCATTGACTGGTGAACTAGGACTCCTAGGTCTCTTTGCATTTCTCCCTTACCTAACTCAACACCGTTCAGACAATACTCTGCCCTCTTGTTCCAGCTTCCAAAGTGGATAACTTCACATTTATTCACATTGAATGACATCTGCCAAGTATCTGCCCACTCACTCAGCCTATCCAAGTCTCCCTGTATTCTCCTAACGTCCTCTTCGCATGTCACACTGCCACCCAGTTTAGTATCGTCAGCAAACTTGCTGATATAGTTTTCAATGCCCTCATCTAAATCATTGACATAAATCGTAAAGAGCTGTGGTCCCAATACAGAGCCCTGTGGTACCCCACTAGTCACCTCCAGCCAGTCTGAGAAACACCCATTCACTGCTACCCTTTGCTTTCTATCTGCCAACCAGTTTTCTATCCATGTTGAAACCCTGCCCCCAATGCCATGAGCTCTGATTTTACTCACCAATCTCCTATGTGGCACCTTATCGAATGCCTTCTGAAAATCTAGGTACACAACATCTACTGGCTTACCCTCATCTAACATCCTTGTTACACCCTCAAAAAACTCCAACAGGTTAGTCAAGCATGATTTGCCCTTGGTAAATCCATGCTGGCTCGGCCTAATCCTATTTCTGCCATCTAGATGTGCCACTATTTCGTCCTTAATAATGGACTCAAGCATCTTCCCCACGACTGGCGTTAGGCTAACAGGGCGATAGTTCTCCGTTTTCTCCTTCCCTCCCTTCTTGAAAAGTGGGACAACATTAGCCACTCTCCAATCTTCAGGAACTGATCCTGAATCTAAGGAACATTGGAAAATGATTACCAATGCATCCGCAATTTCCTGAGCCACCTCTTTTAGAACCCTCGGATGCAGACCATCTGGACCCGGGGATTTATTAGCCTTCAGTCCTACCAGTCTACTCATCACAGTTTCTTTCCTAATGTCAATCTGTCTCAATTCCTCTGATATCTTATGACCCTGGCCCATCCATACATCTGGGAGATTGCTTGTGTCCTCCCTGGTGAAGACAGATCTAAAGTATGCATTAAATTCTGTTGCCATTTCCCTGTTTCCCATAACAATTTCTCCCAATTCATTCTTCAAGGGGCCAACATTGTTCTTAACTATCTTCTTTCTCTTCACATAGCTAAAAAAGCTTTTGCTATCCCCTTTTATATTCCTGGCTAGACTGAGCTCATACCTGATTTTTTCTCTCTGTATTGCTTTTTTAGTTAAGATCTGCTGTTCCTTAAAACTTTCCCAATCATCTGTATTCCCACTCATCTTAGCCGTCATACTTCTTTTTCTTTAATGCTATACAATCTCTGACTTCCTTTGTCAACCACTGTGGCCCCTTCCCCCTCTTTGAATCCTTCCTTCTCATTGGAATGAACTGCATTTGCATCTTTTGTATTATGCCCAAGAATATCTGCCACTGCTGATCCACTGTCTTTCCTGCCAGGGCATCTGCCCATTTAACTTTGGCCAGCTCATCCCTCATGGCTCCGTAGTCTCCTTTATTTAATTGCAACACTGACACCTCTGATCTGCCCCTATCCCTCTCAAATTGTAGATAAAAACTTATCATGTTATGATCACTATTTCCTAATGGCTCCTTTACTTCAAGATCACTTATCAATTCCTGTTCATTACACATCACCAAGTCCAAAATAGCCTCGTTCCTGGTTGGCTCAAGCACAAGCTGTTCCAAACATACATCCCTTAGACACTCCACAAACTCCCTATCCTGGGGTCCAGCACCTACCTGATTCTCCCAGTCCACCTGCATGTTGAAATCTCCCATAATGACTGCATTACCTTTAGCACATGCCAATGTTAACTCCCTAATCAACTTGTACCCAATATCCACGCTACTGTTTGGGGGCCTGTACACAACACCCATTAGGGTCTTTTTACCCTTACTGTTCCTCAGCTCAATCCACACAGACTCTACTTCCCCTGTTCCCAAGTCACCTCTTGCTGAATCTCATTCCTCACCAACAGTTCCCAGTACACTCAATTCCCAGGCCTGATCCCCTTGCAGCCATGTCTCCGTTATCCCAACAATATCGTAGTTCCCCATTTTCATCTGAGCTTCAAGCTCATCTGTCTTATTTCTGACACTACGCGCATTCAAGTATAGAATTCTTAGCCCATTCCTCCTCTCTTTGCTTAAAACACTGTCTACTGTACCTAACCCAGCTCCTTGAACTTCCATCGGGCAAATTGCACCCTGAATTTTGATGACCTTCTTAAGATCACCCAAACCTTCTACACATTTAACCCCATGCACCTTCTGACCAACCCTCTGGATCTGGATCCCTGCCCCCTGCAAATCTAGATGTGATTAGGCCACATCTGGAATATTGTGTACAATTCTGGTCGCCCCATTATAACAAGGATGTTGATGCTTTGGAGAGGATGCAGAAGAGGTTTACCAGGATGCTGCCTGGTTTAGAGAGCATATGCTATCATGAGAGGCTGGATAAACTTGAAATGTTTACCCTGGAGCACCAGGGGCAGAGGGAAGCTCTGATCGAGGTTTACAAGATTATGAGAGGCACAGACAGAGCAGACAGGGAGTATCTGTTTCCCAGGGTCTAATACCAAAGGGCTGTAATGAAGTGGAGAAGGTGTAGGTTTAAGGGATGTGAGGGGTAAGTTTTTTTTACTCTGAGAGTGGTGGATGCCTGGAATGCGCAAATACATTAGAGGCTTTTAAGAGACGTTTGTATAGGCACATGAATGTTTGGAAGATGGAGGGATAGGGACATAGTGTAGGTAGGAGGGATTAGTGTTTGGGTGTTTTTGATTTGCTTTTTAGCTGGTTCAGCACAACATTGTGGGCCAAATGGTCTGTTCCTCTGCTGTACTACTCAATGTTCTAAATATACACACAACAGCCCTTATCAACTAAATCTGCTGTCCAGCTTGTAAACATCACATTGTCAGTGCTTGCTACAAACGAAGACAATTTCAAGCGGTTGATCTTCATTTTTTTCAAAGGACAAGTGACTAACTGGTTTTTGGAGTTTGCACCTCATCTCCAAACAAATGGAAACCATCAACAATAGATTAATAACAATACACTCTATTTCAAAGTTCAAAGAACAATTATCAAGGTATATGCATATATAACCTCTGCCTTAAATGTAGCCAATGACCACTTTCGTTGCCTTCTGTTGATTATTAAAAGCTTCGCAATCCTTGAACTTCACACTAATTTTTATTCTATTATATGCCTTCTCATTGGCTTTGACTACTCTTGTCAGCCTTCTTGTTGATTTATCTTCTTGCAAGCAACCACCAAACAAAAAATCAACATTTAAAGAAAAAACCCCATAAAACAAGGCCAAAAAAAGTGCAACAAAAAAAATCACACAAACAACAAAAAGTGAATAACACACAGAACATTAAACATCAAACTGCAGAGTCTCCAAAAGTGAGTCCACAGCCAAGGCGTGCAGCTGCTCCAGGAACTGATGTCTATGGCCACAGCCACCAAGGCAGTCAATTTGCTCTCACACTAAAGTTTAGTATGTTCTCCCGGCAAGGAATGAAACATTATGCAGGCTGCTCCTAGCTTACAAATTGGCCCTTTGTTTTACAGAAATCCAAGTGAAATGTTGAGAAATACATAGAATGCCTCTATGATAACCACAGTGTTTGTGAGTCAATTAAAATGAGCATTCGTTTGTCCCTTTCCTTGCTTAATTACAATGGTACATAATCACGATGTCACACATTCAATGGCTGGTTTCCATAGGCTGAAAGTATTAGTGCATCTTGTATTGCATAAGACATAGGAGCAGAAATTGGCCATTTGGCCCATCAAGTCTACTCTGCCATTCCATAGTGATTTATTGCCCTTCTCAACCCCACTTTCCTGCCTTCTCTTTGACTAATCAAGAACCTAACAACCTCCACTTTACATATACGCAAATACTTGACTTCCACAGCCGTCTGTGGTTATGAATTTGACTGATTCATTGCCCTCAGGCTAAAGAAATTATTCCTCATCTCTGTTATAAATGGACGACCCTCTATTCAGAGGCTGTGCCCTCTGATCCTAGACTCACCCACTATAGGAAACATCCTCCCCACATCCATGCTATCCAGGCACTTCAATACCTGATAAGTTTTGACTAAATCATTCTTCTAAACTCCACTGTGTGTATTAACCCTTTCATTCCTGGAATAATTCTTGAAAACGTCCTCTGGACCTTCTCAAATGCCAGCACATCTTTTCTCAATTCAGGGGCCCAAAACTGCTCACAATATTCCAAGTGTAATATGGCCAATGTCTTATAAAGCCTCACCTCACATCCTTGCTCTTATATTCTTCTGGGAAGCTTACCTCATCTCCTTACCTGCCCGTCACCTCCCTCAGGTACTCCTCCCCCTTCCCTATTATATTCCCCCTTCTCCAGCCCTTTACCTCTTTCACCTATCAGCTTCCCAGCTCTTTACTTCACTCCCTCCCCACTTAACCTATCACCTACCACCTTGTACTTCTTCCTCCTCTCTCCCTACCTTCTTGCACTAACTTCTCATGGTTTCTGCAGTCCTGATGAAGGGTCTCAGCTAGAAATGTTGACGGTTTACTCTTTTCCAGATGCTGCCGAGTTCCTCCAGCATTGTGTGTGTGTTTGCTCGGACCAGAGCGGGACCAGGAGAACTGGGCGGGGCTATGAGAACTCGGCGTGACCAATTGGAGAGAAGATGGTTGGGCAGGTTCAAGCGGATTGGCCAATGCTGATGGGGGAGGCGGGCTGTCCGGACCCGCAGGCGATCAGTTGAGTGGGTGCGATGGCGGAAGCGGGGCTCGGGGTCCTGAATGGTGCTGATTCTGGTGAGCGTTCGGACGGCCGAGTTATCGCGCAGGAAGAAGGCCCCGAGTCGGGCGCGTCCGGAGTGGCGAGCGAACAGGAGGTGCTGCTGCAGCGGACGGCCTGCTTCTACTCGGAGTGTTTAACACCCAGCGTTGAGCAGGAGGTAAGTCCCGGCGCTGGGGTCCCAACGTCTGTAGATCATGTGAACAGGGCTCAGGGCTACACCTCCATTCTTTACTTTCTTCTTCCTGGAAAGTTTAGGACTTCAGTTTACGGTCCGGTTCCTAAACCGCGCTGTTTCTGCAAAATGTAGGGAAGCTTTAATAACTCTTTCAAGCTGTTTACTGCGGTAACCGTACTGCCTGTCGAGCGTTTTGGGGCCAGTGATTAACTTTTGCAGTATAGTCACCGGAGTAAGATCTCGCAAATAGCACCGTGACGATGACACGTTGAGGTCGACTGTGGTGGTTGGGATATCTGCCTCCAATAAATATAGCTATAAGTCCAGTTGAGCACCCCTTATTCGAAATAGTTGAGACTGAAACAGTTTCGGATTTCTATTGTCTGCATCTATGTAATGAGATAGCTTGGAGATGGGACCCAGGTCTAAACATGAAATCAATTTACACCACGATACAGCTTGTACATGTATCCTGAAAGTAGATTGATATAATATGTTAATAATTTCGTGTATAGAGCTATAAGGTGTACTTTAAACTTTCCTAAACTATCACTATCTCGGCCCCCCCCCCCCCAGTCTTTGGCACAGTCCCAACTGTACATTTATGTGCTACTGGTAACTGTCTTTGTCCTACACTTGTTCATAATACATAATTACTGTAAAATTGTTATATACTATTAAAATAATGAAAATATAATGTGTGCAGGGTAACAAAAGCAACATAGCAGCATCAGGAGTGTGCCTGAATCAGCTGTTGGACAACAAACTGCTCTCCTAGTTTAGGTATGGATTGTACTGTCAGCATTAGTTCCAGGGCTGCAGCAAACTGAACACTTCTTTACAGTTCCAAATAGTAAACAATTCCCTTCCTGTTCTGGTAGTTGCTGTTAACTGGGGCATGCCAGCAATTATCAGTTTAAGAGGAGGATATTCCATTAGTATTTACTTCTGAACTACTGGAAACATTTTTGCAAGATCTGTATCTTGTACAGAAGCTTAAAGACCTCCTGTGTTCACCAGCTGGTAGTACAACTTGCTCAGCTGAGCTCTGGTCCTGGCCTGTCTTGCTGTCCTAGTGAAGCTTGTACATGGTTTTCCCACGTGCTTCGTTTTCCTCCCATATTCTGAAGACATAAGGGCTTTGCCATTGTAAGTTACAACTACTGCCTGGAATGACTGGGGATGCGAAAATTAGCGGAGAATATGATTGCTCTGTTACCCGGGCCAGATTGATGATTTTCTCCATCTTAAAGAAATAGTGGGGGAAAAAATTATATCCCTAACCCAGGAAACTTAAAGATGACAAATATTCAGAAAAGACTTGTAGAAGAATTTAACTAATCAGGTTTAACAAATACAGTTCCTCTTCCCACTTAAGTGCTTTATGGATCTGCTGCATTGTGGACGCACAGCTTCATTTAGGTGTAAACAACTTAAAGAGGGGTTGAACTTTCTTTATTGCCTCTTCCAATGCCTAACTCATTATTTGAATTACTAATTACTTGTATTTTCCCATTTCCATCCCTTCTTCTATTGATCAATAACTAATATCCAAAGAATTATCTTGGAGTCTCCAACTATTTCACAAATTTCTTTGATTCAGTAGAGTTGGGATATTTACTAGAAACCCATTTACTTACTGGTTGTTACGCCACTGGGGTTTAGGGCAGCAATGAACATCCTCCATCTCTGCTGGTGTTCAGAACTCCCTTCATTGTGTCAGTAGCTTCTTCTGGATGTTCAGTACTGTCAGTCATGCAAGTCCCAGGTGGAGACTCAGGAATACTGTTGCACTCGGATGTTGAATGAGTCTTCATTGCTGTTTCTCTTAACAGTTCTGTTTTACCAGTCGGGGTTGTTAGACCTCAGGTGAACCCCCAAACATGGAGGACCAGTGGCCTGCTCTTTGTCTGGCCTCTGCCCTTTGGCATGGGTGACCCTACCAAGAGCCAAATCATGAAATCATGACAAGGTTGTGGTCCTCTTGAAGGCTAGAAACCCGTAGCTTCCTAAAATAGCACAAGGGAAGTCAGTCTATAATGCCATGATTGAATAAGAGAAGGCAAAATAATAGGAAAGCAAATGGAACACTGGATATCTAAGAAGTCCTTTCATTTTCAGAGGAGTTTGGACATCATTTTCAGATACTATGGACACAGTTTGTTTTTTTGAATTGCAGGTTCAGCAGTTGGAGACGTGTTTAGAAGAAATGCTTACCAGAGTGGATGAATTCTGTGGGATGTTGGACATGGTAAGTTGCTTAACCTCTTTTATTTTTGCCCTTTACTCGTGCTTTGGTTATATCTTCTGCTGTGCTAATCCTATTTTGTGCAGATTCTCCATGAGCAGCATCAGTTTCATTCCATAATCAGTGGGTGATATTTTAAAATTAGATGCCTTGAACACATTTTCTTAAGCGGGAATGCCTCATCCCAGGCCTAAACGAAATATGACTTGATTTCACTGCAAAGATAGATGGACTTAAAAGGTAGATGTCACAAGGACTTGGAATTTACCAAATGTTTGTTAGAGTTTCAAGGCAAGAGCTAACTTTTGCAGCTTCCTTGAACAATGTGTTAATGTTTCAAGTTGCTATCGTACAAGTGCGTTATTGTTTTAACCTCCAGAAATGCAGAAAATACAATTAATAGGCTGAAACACCCTTTTCTATTGTAGATTCGAAATGATTCTTCACAAATAATGAATGAAAATATCCCTGAAATCCATGCTAAAGCTGATGAAATGAAGCAAATGTACAAAAAGATTGATAAACTTGAGGTGAGTAGTTAGCATGTATTTTGAATTTGTAGAAGGTCTGGCTTCGATTTAGTGACAGTGTAATAACAGGCACGCTATTGGAAGGATTCCTGTACAGGGCACTCACTCCTTAAGTTCCCATTCTACATCCACATTGGAAATTATCTTTGTGAGCTTCCGTTTAAGGATCAGTTGAACATTCAGAGAAGTGTGACATCTGGTACTGCTGTTGAATTTGTTCTCTCTTCCCACAACCCTGGAGTTATTTTCTTAAGGCTACTTGTTGAATTTGCCTGTAGCATTTGCACAAAGAATATTCCAAAACATTACATGTTATTACATTTTTTAAAAGATCAGCTCGTTGTCCAATTACCTTAAGTATGTGTCCTGTTTTTCAATTATTCTACCACTTTAAAAAGCTTTCCATTCCTATACCAAGAAAGGGAAAATACTTCAGATTTTTATACCGGTTATATGATGTCCACAATGGTTCAGTAAGTAATTCAACTTGTTTCAGAGCCAACATGTGAAGGCTTAAGTTGAAAGAGTCACACCAGTACCTAAATCTGTTCTCTGGTGTTGTTTTGAGGGACTAATGGAGGATTGGCTTGTATCATTGCAAATGGGGATATTAAATGGAAGACAAAATTGCCTCTGTTGTATGCAAAAGAGTCCATAGCAACCATTTCAAAGAGCAGGGATGCTGCTCCCACTGCTCAACATTTCTTTTTCCGTTGGAGATGATTGGAAAGAATTTATTCTTATTCTCTTGCATTATTGACCACATTTCAAAAGTATTTTAATAGTTGTCCAGTAGTTCAAGATGTGTTGAAGGTTTCAAATCTTCTGTAGATGTCTTCTTTATTTTAGATAGTTTTCACATAATATTGCAGTAAAAGTTGACCCTTAGATGAATGAATAATTTTTTTTAATTTTCCGTGTATTTTCAATGTAATATTCAAAAAATAGAAATTTCTTGTACATGGATGTTGGTCAGACATGACTCTGAGATACAAGCAATTTTTTTATCAGCAATTCAGTTTATTTTCGAGTTCTCAGTATTCTCAAGAGGGAGGGTGAGCAGCCAGATGTAGTGGTCAATGACGTGGATAGGAAGAAGGAGGAGGTCCTGCAAAGAGAGTTTAGGGATTTAGGTGCAAAGCTGAAGGACAGGACCTCCAGGGTTGCAATCTCAGGATTGCTACCAGTGCCACATGCTAGTGAGGGTAGAAATAGGAAGATAATGCAGCTAAATACATGGCTAAGGAGCTGGTGCAGGAGGGAAGGCCTCATGTTTCTGGACAATTGGGCCTTGTTCCAGGGAAGGTGAGACCTGTTCCGATGGGATGGGTTGCACCTGAACTCGAGGGGGACTAATATCCTTGTGGGAAGGTTTGTTAGTGCTGGGGTTTAAACTAGATTTTCAGGGGGGAAGGGAACCAGAGTGCTAGAGCAGATGGTGAGGTGGAAGAGGATAAAGGTCATGTGAGAACTGTAAGTATAGTGCATGGAGTAAAGCCAGATCTAACATAAAAAGAGGCTTTGAGGAAAGAGAAGCAGAATAAAGGGTGTAAAGGTAGTAAGGTAGAAGGGCTAAAGTGTGTGTACTTCAATGCAAGAAGCATCAGGAACAAAGATGATGAACTGAGAGCTTGGATACATACATGGAATTATGATGTAGTGGCCATTACAGAGACTTGGCTGGCACCAGGGCAGGAATGGATTCTCAATATTCCTGGATTTCAGTGCTTTAAAAGGGATACAGAGGGGGGAAAAGGGGTGGCATTACTGGTCAGGAATACTATTACAGCTACAGAAAGGGTGGGTAATGTAGCAGGATCCTCTTTGAAGTCAGTTTGGGTGGAAGTCAGGAACAGAAGGGAGCAGTTACTGTATTGGGAGCAGCAGAGATACCGAGGAGCAGATTGGGAGGCAGATTTTGGAAAGGTGCAAAAATAACAGGGTTGTTATCATGGGTGACTTTAACATCCCTAATAATGATTGGGACATGATTAGTTCCAATGGTTTAGATGGGGAAGAGTTTGTTAAGTGTGTCCAGGACGGATTCCTGTCACAGTATGTTGACAGGCCGACTAGGGGGAATACCATACTAGATCTAGTATTGGGTAACGAACCGGGTCAGGTCACAGATCTGTCAGCGGGTGAGCATCTAGGGGACAGTGATCACCGCTCCCTGACCTTTAGCATTATCATGGAAAAGGACAGAATCAGAGAGGACAGGAAAATTTTTAATTGGGGAAGGGAAAATTATGAGGCTATAAGGCTAGAACTTGCAGGTATGAATTGGAATGATGTTTTTGCAGGGAAATGTACTATGGACATGTGGTCGATGTTTAGGGATCTCTTGCAGGATGTTAGGGATAAATTTGTCCTGGTAAGGAAGATAAAAAATGATAGAGTGAAGGAACCATGGGTGACAAGTGAGGTGGAGAATCTAGTCAGATGGAAGAAGGCAGAATACATGAGGTTTAGGAAGCAAGGATCAGATGGGGCTATTGAGGAATATAGGGTAGCAAGAAAGGAGCCTAAGAAGGGGCTGAGGAGAGCAAGAAGGGGGCATGATAAGGCCTTGGTGAGTAGGGTAAAGGAAAACCCCAAGGCATTCTTCAATTATGTGATGAACAAAAGGATGACAGGAGTGAAGATAAGACCGATTAGAGATAAAAGTGAGAAGATGTGCCTGGAGGCTGTGGAAGTGAGTGAGGTCCTCAATGAATACTTCTCTTCGGTATTCACCAGTGAGAGGGAACTTGATGACGGTGAGGACAATATGAGTGCGGTTGATGTTCTGGAGCATGTTGATATTAAGGGAGAGGAGGTGTTGGAGTTGTTAAAATACATTAGGACGGATAAGTCCCCGGTGCCTGACAGAATATTCCCCAGGCTGCTCCACAAGGCGAGGGAGGAGATTGCTGAGCCTCTGGCTAGGATCTTTATGTCCCCGTTGTCCACAGGAATGGTTCCGGTGGATTGGAGGGAGGCAAATGTTCCCTTTTTCAAAAAAGTAGTAGGGATAGTCCGGGTAATTATAGACCAGTGAGCCTTATGTCTGTGGTGGGAAAGCTGTTGGAAAAGATTCTTAGAAATAGGATCTATGGGCATTTAAAGAATCATGGTCTGATCAGGGACAGTCAGCATGGCTTTGTGAAGGGCAGATTTTGTCTAACAAGCCTGATAGAGTTTTTTGAGGAGGTGACCAGGCATATAGATGAGGGTAGTGCAGTGGATGTGATCTACATGGATTTTAGTAAGGCATTTGATAAGGTTCCACACGATAGGCTTATTCAGAAAGTCAGAAGGCATGGGATCCAGGGAAGTTTGGCCAGGTGGATTCAGAATTGGCTTTCCTGCAGAAAGCAGAGGGTCATGGTGGAGGGAGTACATTTGGATTGGAGGGTTGTGACTAGTGGTGTCCCACAAAGATCAGTTCTGGGATCCCTACTTTTCGTGATTTTTTTTTATTAATGACCTGGGATGTGGGGGTAGAAGGGTGGGTTGGCAAGTTTGCAGATGACACAAAGGTTGGTGGTGTTGTGGATAGAGTTGAGGATTGCAGAGAGACACTGATAGGATGCAGAAGTGGGCTGAGAAGTGGCAGATGGAGTTCAACCCAGAGAAGTGTGAGGTGGAACACTTTGGAAGGACAAACTCCAAGGCACAATACAGAGTAAATGGCAGGATACTTGGTAGTGTGGAGGAGCAGAGGGATCTGGGGGTACACGTCCACAATCCCTGAAAGTTGCCTCGCAGGTAGATAGGGTAGTTAAGAAAGCTTATGGGGTGTTAGCTTTCATAAGTCAAGGGATAGAGTTTTAAGAGTCGTGGGGTAATGATGCAGCTCTATAAAATTCTAGTTAGGCCACACTTGGAGTACTGTGTCCAGTTCTGGTTGCCTCACTATAGGAAGGATGTGGAAGCACTGGAAAGGGTACAGAGGAGAGTTACCAGGATGCTGCCTGGTTTAGAGAGTATGCATTATGATCAGAGATTAAGGGAGCTAGGGTTTTACTCTTTGGAGAGAAGGAGGATGAGAGGAGACATGATAGAGGTGTACAAGATATTAAGAGGAATAGTCAGAATGGACAGCCAGCGTCTCTTCCCCAGGGTACCACTGCTCAGTGCAAGAGGACATGGCTTTAAAGGGGGGAAGTTCAAGGGGGATATTAGAGGAAGGTTTTTTACTCAGAGAGTGGTTGGTGTGTGGAATGCACTGCCTGAGTCAGTAGTGGAGGCAGATACACTAGTGAAGTTTAAGAGACTACTAGACAGGTATACGGAAGTATTTAAGGTGAGGGGTTATATGTGAGGCAGGGTTTAAGGGTCGGCACAACATTGTGGGCCAAAGGGCCAGTACTGTGCTGTACTATTCTATGTTCTATGTTTTCAAGGAATGATGAATAAAAAAAGTCATTGAATATTCAAATAATTAAACTTAGGCCTTAAAATAATTTAATAATGCCCTTTTCAGGCCTTTGTTAAGATGATTGGAAAGAATTTATCTTCGCTGGATGATCAAGTAACACAAGCAGAAGCTGAGCTCGGTACCTTTCCAAGTGCATTTAAAAAAATCTTGCATTCATTCAGTTCTTCTGCATTCTTTAATGTGAGTAATATGTTTAATAAAACACTTCAGTTTTTTGTGTTGTAACAATATTACATTTATTTGTGGGAGCTTCAATAGCACTACTGTTCAACAGTGCATAGTAGTTTTATTGAAAGTCTGAGCAAAAGGACTGATTATGAACTAACTTTGAACAGAAATGGATTAAAAATAGTGAACACCTGAAACCACCAATATTGTATCCGTCAATAATTGGGGGGGAAAGTAAGTTAAGACGAGATGTGGATTAGAAGTCACAAATATCTCTTTAAATCGAAGGCAGTATGTTTGATCAAATGGAAAGAGATAGAAAGAAAACTTTATTAAAAAGATTAAAACAGAGAAACTATGAATACAATGGAAAATTATTGATCTAAAGTAGAGGCTCCCAACCTTTTTATGTCATGAACCCCTACCATTAACCAAGGGGTCTGTGGACCCCAGGTTGGGAACTCCTGGTCTAAAGTTTTGTGCAACTTGCTGTTTATTGCTCTGGAAGGGCAAGCTGGGTGAGAACTCTGAGCAGGGTAAGTTGCAAAATGGAGCTAATGTGAAATCAGCACCTCAGAAACTGAGAAAGATATTATGTCATAGCAGAAATGGAAAACTAATTTGAAAATAATGGTATAAAAATATATTGGCTTTTTTAATAAAGAATCTCTGGTGATTAAAGTCTGAGGGAATGATGGCTTATGCTCGGAGCAGCCTCGTTTTAATGCTGGAAAGGTTGATGATCAATTGATATCATTTAACACTGTAGACAAAATGGAATTAGTTTTGTGGTAAGTTCATTTAGAATTTGCTTAATTGAGTTTGAAGGGGAAACCAAATGAGCAATAATTGGACTTTGGGTGTTGTGCATCTCAGAATTGTGCTTTGTTTCCACATGTCCTTCTCACCCTCAACCGACACTGCTGCATCATCTGTGCACAAGAACTCATGGTCTTGCTGTTTGTGATGGTAGTTTTCAAGCCATTAATAGTATGAACGTATATAAGAATCTAAACTAAAACTAGCTTCTAAACTTGAAATACGAATGCTGGAAAGATGTGTTAGATCTTCAGTGTTGACAAAAGGAACACGCAGGATTAAAACATCCATCAGGATGGTGTTCCATAAGAATACCCATCAACTCTATACTATAGAGTTAACTCCCACATCAGACGCACGAATAAATATACCTTTCAATTTGGAATCTGGTTATCACCAAGGCTTAGCATGTGCTAGTGCAGTGTACTATGTGCATTGTCTTTGCTGAGTAAAGGGTGGATTAAACCTCCCAGTAAACTGGTAGTTTTTCTGATATATAACTCTGTCACTCTTAGTCTGTCACCCTTTGATCTGTTTAGCATGAGTGACCCTACCATGAGCCAAAGCACAAGGCCCTGTCTCCAGCCAGCATAGCTCCATGAGTCACTGAGGCACGCAAGCCTCCAACCCTACAACAGGGTTGTGGTCCTCCTGGATGTCATGTAATTCAATTCTCTTATTTCTAATGTAGCCCGCTACAGTGGCATTATCTGCAACTTTAAGACTGAGGTAGTGCAAAATCTGGCCACGGATTTGTGAGTGTATGAGTAGAGTAGGTGAGCACTAGTGTTGTGGGTAATCATGACAAAGGTGTTTCTGTGTATCCTTAATGATTGTGGCCCAGTGATAAGGTAAACAAGGAAAAGACTGGACAGGGTTTTGAACAAAGACCGAAAGCAGTTTAGTTCAGTCTTAAGACAGACAGACAGACATACTTTATTGATCCCGAGGGAAATTGGGTTTCGTTAGTGGCACCAACCAAGAATAGTGTAGAAATATAGCAATATAGAACCATAAATAATTAAATAATAATAAGTTAAATATGCCAAGTGGAAATAAGTCCAGGACCAGCCTATTGGCTCAGGGTGTCTGACACTCCGAGGGAGGAGTTGTAAAGTTTGATGGCCACAGGTAGGAATGACTTCCTATGACGCTCAGTGTTGCATCTCAGTGGAATGAGTCTCTGGCTGAATGTACTCCTGTGCCTAACCAGTACATTATGGAGTGGATGGGAGACATTGTCCATGATGGCATGCAACTTTTCAGACACCACCGTCAGAGAGTCCAGTTCCATCCCCACAACATCACTGGCCTTACGAATGAGTTTGTTGTTTCTGTTGGTGTCTGCTACCCTCAGCCTGCTGCTCCAGCACACAACAGCAAACATGATAGCACTGGCCACCACAGACTCGTAGAACATCCTCAGCATCGTCCGGCAGATGTTAAAGGACCTCAGTCTCCTCAGGAAATAGAGATGGCTCTGACCTTTCTTGCAGACAGCCTCAGTGTTCTTTGACCAGTCCAGTTTATCGTCAATTCGTATCCCAAGGTATTTGTAATCCTCCACCATGTCCACACTGACCCCTTGGATGGAAACAGGGGTCACCAGTGCCTTAGCCCTCCTCAGGTCCACCACCAGCTCCTTAATCTTTTCCACATTAAGCTGCAGATGATTCTGCTTGCACCATGTGACAAAGTTTCCCACCGTAGCCCTGTACTCAGCCTCATCTCCCTTGCTGATGCATCCAACTGTGGCCGAGTCATCAGAAAACTTCTGAAGATGGCAAGACTCTGTGTAGTAGTTGAAATCCGAGGTGTAGATGGTGAAGAGAAAGTGAGACAGGACAGTCCCCTGTGGAGCCCCAATGCTGCTGACCACCCTGTCTGACACACAGTGTTACAAGCACACGTACTGTGGTCTGCCAGTCAGGTAATCAATAATCCATGACACCAGGGAAGCATCCACCTGCATCGCTGTCAGCTTCTCACCCAGCAGAGCAGGGCGGATGGTGTTGAACACACTGGAGAAGTCAGAAAACATGACCCTCACAGTGCTCGCCGGCTTGTCCAGGTGGGCATAGACATGCTTCAGGAGGTAGACGATGGCATCCTCAACTCCTAGTCAGGGCTGATAGGCAAACTGGATCCTTTGTTACGTACCCCGTAACTGGGTCACTTACCAGCAAAGGTAGAGAGGTCCGTGAACAGTATTTATTGATAAAAATACACAAAAATAAGATCAATGCAAACATACAGATAATATACGTCATCAATACTAAATCTAAAAGCGCGGGTATAATAATAATCAATAAGAACTAGCTCTATCGTTGTCTAGGGGATAATGTATTGTCCGATGGAAATATAAAAGTCATTAGCACGTTCAGGCTGCAGCCTTTGGTTGGAGTCAAGAGAGACAGATGTTTAAACTTGCCAGCTTTTCCTTTTTATGATGTCGATCCTTCGAGAGTTCCGTTTTTGTAGTCGGTCCTTTTAGCTAAGCCGTTCCGTGGACGCCCGCCAATTCCTAGGCCAAGGAAAAGGATGCACGCGAGCCCCACGAGCTGTCGCTATTAAACGCTGTCACGGGATTTCTAGCGTTTCTCCAGGTTCGTCTCCAGGGGCTGTTCCCCAGACCCTCTTTTATCCCCACTCACGGGGTCTCAGATGTCAATCAGGGTGGAATGATGCCATCCCCCAAACAGCCCGCGTTGCCTGAGGGCTTCCACAAAGCACAGTACTCAATACACAATTCCGTCTCCAAGAGACAATGGCCGCTTCCCATGGCTTTGTATCGCTGAGGGCCAGGACATTCCAAACCCCTTTGCGGATTCTGCGTGTCTTTCTCTCATTTCCTGGGTCTCCTGACCCGAATCAATAGTGATCCTTCGATTCTCAAAAAGGAGGGGGCTACTTTGGGACCCTTCGGCCCCTCAGAGTTGGGCACAGGCGTAACACCTTAAACTAGGATCTTAAATCTAAACAATAGAAACTTGAAAGACATGAGTTGTGAATTGGTTAAGGTAGATGGGGAAACCTGAATGAAAAGGTATAACATTAAAAAGTGATGGCTTAATATTTAAATAATTAGTCAATGTCTTACAGCAGATGATGTTATTTGCTGCTTTTCAGAAAGTGAAGAAATCCACGGCCACGTGCAGAAAGATTGGGATAAAGCCTTTGGTCTTGGGCTAATGTGTTCATGTAACACTCACATCCTTTATGATGAAGGGTTTTCCACTCTGCTTGACCTGCATCTATTTTCAGGCTTTTTACTATAGATTGCCTACACTTTTTTTCATATTTTCAACTTACACCACAGACATCAGATATTTGTACATCAGATTTTTATACCTTGTATTCTAATACCTCAAAAATATTCCAAATAATGTCTGAATTGATTATTTTAACTCCTTGTATATTTATATTTGATTATCTTAATCTTGTATGTTATAATCTTTATCTTAAGTTCCCTAAAATGTTTGTAATACATTTCATGAATTTTATTTTTCTGGTTTGCAAAATGTGAGAATTACTATGTTTGGTTTCTGGGTCAGTTTTTTGACATCCATGCTGGAGGCAGGAGATCCCATGACTTGACGGCTGACTTTGGGGAAAGGGGTGTCCGCAACACAATTAGATACGTCATGGGTAGCTTCCTTTGACGTTAGCAGCAACAATGTCACTTGAGCACTGACTCAAATTGTAGCTCAATTCAGAGGAATTCTTTCTTTTGGTTTGTGGGAATGTGCTATTTACATTCAAAGTAACTAATCTTGCTGAAGTTGAAGGCTTAAAAGCAAGTGACTGAAAGATGGATTGCTCCTATTTAATTTGTTTTTCTCTTGTAGAAACCATCCTTTCCAAAGAAGCAACAGCAAAAATTTGAGGTGGCACCTCTCTTCCGGACAGAAGACTACTTCCCTGCAAGTAATTTTCAGGAACATGAATGATAACTGAAATAATAGCAGTATAAATGAGGGGATCAAATTTGTTGAACCCTGAAAGAAGCACTTCAGAACCTTGTGAACAATATTGAAACAGTGTTAAAATTGTGAAACAAATCTTGTCTTCCTTTTGAATCTTCAAAGAATTACTTGAGGTATAACACTGTTACCTAAGTACATGCACTGTTGGATGGTTGGTTTAGACTGATTTTAGATTTTTGTCCAACCTGGAGTTCTGAGCTCTTTTGATGAGTTAATTCTCTTCTGAGACTGGATTTGTTTGTAACAGTATTCAGTCCTAAGCCATATTTTTGCACTTTTTGATTGTATTACTATAAAATCTGTGTTTTGATTAATTGTACCAGATTTTAGAAGCAGAAATACCTAAATCGCTAAACTTCTGGGTGCTGGATTCTTTTTTTTCTTATTGCTTTGAGAGATATTAAATTGCCTTTAGGTATTGCAATTTTTAAATCCATGCAGTATATCTTTTTAAATGATTAAAATTGCACAAGATGCATTCCGTCTCCAAACGTATTTCAAAGCATGCCAGGTGGTGGTCTTTTATTAGGAATGTTCGGATCCACTTACAAGTGTATTATTGATGTGCAGGAGTGTGTAGTTCTTGTACTAAATGGCTTTACGGGCAGATTCCTAGGATTCATAGATTTGACAGTGAATTTGTGCTGTATTTATTTTAGCACCTCTTAAAATGAGATCCAGGAAAAGGTATTGTGCTTATCAACCTTTAGTGTACCCAGGGTTTGAATGTTTGGCACTGGTTATTATCAAAAATAGGCACCCACACGAGAATATATTAGGAAGGGAGACAAGCTAAATGAAGCAGAAGTGCTCTGCTCTGCCTAATCTATGTGTCTGTCCCAGGTCAGTTGGCCATCTTTCAGAAGCTATCAGCACTTTTCATGACATCCTATACACTAGTTCGGGCTGCATCAGCAATACAGCTGGATGACAGTAATCTGAATATCATCTCCAGGCTTCTAATGGAAGCAATTACAAGATGTCAAACTGTGTGTCACCTTCACCAAACCTACAAAGGGATCGCACCTGGTTGAGACTACATAGCTCAGCCTAGTCCTGGACTGACTAATGTGTCGTCTTGCAGTCAAAAGTTGTGCAGGTGTTCCTTGTTACCCACTGCCACCTACAGGAAAACCAGAGACCGGCAGGGGGGCATGGAATGTGAACATTAAGCTGTTGATCAGAGAAAACATTGAGGAATTTAAAAGATATTAAAAATGCCATAAAACCCCTGCTTTGACTCTCTGGTGGGAGACACTCAAGACAGTTCATCATTGTCAAAGGTGATCAGAGGATAAAGGAGTGATATAGTGAACATCAGTTCCAGGTAATCATGCAGCATTTGCTCTTCACTAATTGAGGGAGTTTAGTTTGCAGAAGGATCTCCAGTAAGGACCAGTGAACCTCGATCTTTGCTTCTGAATTCTCCAGGGTCATCTTCCAATCTTAACTGTTTCATGGAGCAGGACAAGACACAGAGGGACTTTGCAACTGGAAGAGCACTGGATGGCATCCATTAGTCTCGCGAGAGCATGAATCTGCACCTGGAAATTTTGCTTCAGTCTCTCCAGGGTGCAGGCCTGGGCAAGGTTGTATGGGAGACCAGCAGTTGCCCAAGCAGCAAGTCTCCCCTCTCCAAGCCACTGACGTTGTCCAAGGGAAGGGCAAGGGCCGATGCAGCTTGGCACCAATGTCGTCACAGGAGTCACCAGAACGAGGTTGAAGACAACATCGGACTGCCTTAGGGACTCCAACTCTGGATTTGTCCTCAGGGTTTACTCCTGAAGCCTTTCCCATGAGTGGGTACGGCCGCAAAGCAGCGGAGGTTTGAAACTAGAATTTTCCCTCTTAGATGGACTGTCTTCCCAGGCTGGCGAGCTCCATCTACCCAAAACTGGAAGAGCACAGTTCGGTAAAGCCAAGTATATTGAGGATCTGCAAATCCTTCCATGCCAGCCTTGTGATTGGCAGGACACAAAAAGCACAATCTCCCAGAATATCTGGTCCTCAAGCTCAGAGGTTGTGGATGACAGCAAGCCAGAGAGCCTGAGACAGTCAAAGAAGCTGAGAAGAATATAACTCCTGCAAACGGGCCTTGAACAGCAAAATCACCGTCATCTACAAGCAGAGGTATATTGGTGATCCATCTCATTGTTGAAAGTTGTATTACTTCCTTTTCAAATCTTTTTATTATTATTCAAAAGTAACACAGGTACATCAAAGTAACAACACTTACAATGCCTCAAAAAAAAGAAATCTTAAAGATTGAAAATTTTTGTGAATAAAAAAACCCCACTAAGCAAGAAAAGTGAGGGGGAAAAAAAGAAACCCTTTGTGGGTACAACCCCAGAGCCGTGCGTCATACAGAAAGCTTCTAAACATAAACATCAAGCCGCCAACAAGAAAGATACATCAAGAAAAAAAAATTTACACTTGGATCATGGAGGAAATCTATCAGTTAACTGAAATGATAATAATGAGCAAATGAGCCCCATCCCTTCTCAAAATCAAATGAAGGTTCAAAGGTTTGACTTCTAATTTTCTCCAAGCTAAGACACAGCATCACTTGAGAGAACCATTGTGACAGATTAAGAGCTGATATATCCTTCCATTTCAACAATTTGGTCCTCCTAGCTATCAATGTAACAAACGCAATAACATGTTGGGCAGACACAGAAATACCATGGATATTTTGAGGAATTATTCAAAAAAGCACAGTAAATTTATTAGGTTGTATGTTGATTCTGAGTGCTTTAGAAATTGTCGAAAAGACTGACTTCCAAAACTGTTTTAATATAGGACATGACCAGACCATATGTTGTGTCAGAGTAGCTATCTCAGTTTTACATCTATCACAAAACTTGTCAACATTGGGAAATATTTTAGAAAGTCTCTCCTTCATCAAATGGTAACGATGTACAATTTTAAATTGAATCAGTGAATGACAAGCACAGATTGAAGAAGAGTTACACACACAAAATGCTGGTGGAAATCAGTAGGCCAGGCAGCATCTATAGGGAGAAGCACTGTCGACATTTCGGGCTGAGACCCTTCGTCAGGACTAACTGAAAGGAAAGATAGTAAGAGATTTGAAAGTAGGAGGGGGAGGGGAAAATGCAAAATGATAGGAAAAGACTGGAGGGGGTGGGGTGAAGCTGAGAGCCGGAAAGGTGATTGGCAAAAGGAATACAGAGCTAGAGAAGGGAAAGGATCATGGGACGGGAGGCCTAGGGAGAAAGAAAGGGGGAGGGGAGCACCAGAGGGAGATGGAAAACAGGCAGAGTGATGGGCAGAAGGAGAGAGGGAATAAAGGAGGGGAGAAAACTAAATATATCAGGGATGGAGTAAGAAAGGGAGGAGGGGCACTAACAGAAGTTAGAGAAGTCAATGTTCATGCCATCAGGTTGGAGGCTACCCAGCCGGTATATAAGGTGTTGTTCCTCCAACCTGAGTGTGGCTTCATCTTGACAGCAGAGGAGGCCATGGACTGACATATCAGAATGGGTATGGGACATGGAATTAAAATGTGTGACCACTGGGAGATCCAGCTTTCTCTGGCGGACAGAGCGTAGGTGTTCAGCAAAATGGTCTCCCAGTCTGCGTCGGGTCTCACCAATATATAAAAGGCCACACCGGGAGCACCGGACGCAGTATACCACACCAGCCGACTCACAGGTGAAGTGTCGCCTCGCCTGGAAGGACTGTCTGGGGCCCTGAATGGTGGTGAGGGAGGAAGTGTAAGGGCAGGTGTAGCACTTGTTCCACTTACAAGGTTAAGTGCCAGGAGGGAGATCGGTGGGAAGGGATGGGGGGGGAATTAGTGGACAAGGGAGTCGCGTAGGGAGCGATCCCTGCGGAAAGCAGGAAGGGGGGGGGGAGGGAAAGATTTGCTTGGTAGTGGGATCCCGTTGGAGGTGGCGGAAGTTACGGTGGAAAATTGGAGGTGGAAAATTTATTTTCCAGCAAGACAATGACCCCAAGCATAAAGCCAAAGCTATACAGGAATGGCTTAAAAACAACAAAGTTACAGAGTGGCCAAGTCAGAGTCCAGACCTCAATCATTCGAGAATTTATGGCTGGACTTGAGAAGTGCTATTCATTTATGATCCCCATGCAACCTGACACAGTTGGAGCAATTCTGTAAAGAAGAATGGGGAAAAGTAGCAGTTTCCAGATATGCAAAGCTGATAGAGACCTATCCACACAGACTCAAGGCTGTAATTGCAGCCAAAGTTGCATCTACTAATTACTAACTTGAGGGAGTGAGTAATTATGCAATCGATTATGTTGTGTTTTATATTTGTAATTGACTTAATTCACTTTGTAGAGATACATTTTCACTTTGACAAGAGTAAAAAAAAACAAAATAAATCCACTGTGCTTCAATATTGTAAAACAAAACATGAAAACTTCTAAGGTGGGTGAATAATTTTACAGGCTCTGTATGTATATTGCATAATTAAGCAATCTTGTTCATTTAGTTATGGCTTACATGTAAAAATGTTAATTGCATAGAACATCCTGCTATCACGTTAGCACATAAGTGAGCGCCTAGCTAAAAGTAAATTTTAAGTAAGACCTGCATTCCCAGACTCCCACGTCTTCCTTTGAATTAATGTTTTAAAGTTACAAAACATAACACCTATAACTGGGGTTACAAGTTCATGGTAAGGTGCAGAAAGCTTAGAAGAGATGTAAGAAAGATTTTCTTCCACTCATTATGTGTTTGGAATTTGGAATACATTGCCTTCAGGTGTGATGAAAACAGAAACTCATTATTTAATTGAATTGTATTTATTTAAATCTTACATCCTTCCCACAAAGTAAGTAAAAATCTTTGTGTTATGACTCTGTCGCAATGTACAGACATGCAAATTTATAAGTCTAATGGCTTGTAGAAAGAAGCTGTCCCATAGCCTGTTATTCCTGGATTTAATGCTGCTGTACCATTTGCCAGATGAAAGCAGCTGGAACACTTTGTGGTTGAGGTAACTGGTGTCCCCGATGATCCTCCAGGCCTTCTTTATGCACCTGCTGCTGTAAGTGTCCTCAGTGGAGGGAAGTTCACATCCACATAAGTACTGGGCTGTCTGTACTACTCTATGCAGTGCCCAGTGATAAAGGTTGGCATAGTTCCTGTAACAGGAGGTGATACAGCCAGTCAGGATGCTCAATGGTGCCCCTATAGAAGGTCTTGAGGATTTGGGGGCTCATGCCAAACTTCTGTTGGCCAAGGTGGAAGAGACGCTGCTGTGCTTTTTTTTTGTCACGCAGCTGGTGTGTTCAGTCCAGGTGAGATCTTTGGTGATATGTATACAGAAGAATTTGAAACTACTCACCCTCTCAACTGCAGTCCCATTGATGTTCAGGGCAAGCCTGTCTCCATTCCTCCTGTAATCCATGATCAGCCCTTTTGTTTTTTGGACATTGAGGGAGAACTTATCTTGGCACCACTGTGTCAGGACATTGACCATTCCTCTGTAGGCTGTATCATCACTGCTAGAAATAAGGCCGATCAATATTTTTGTATCTAGATGTATATTTAAATATTCAAGGCAGAGAGGACTATAGACCAAGTGGTTAGGGTTAATAGCATTACAAATAGGATAATTGATATTGGCATGAGTGAGCCAAATAGCCAATATCCGTGCTACCTGACTACAGCATTTCTACAGTTGATTGTAAGTTAACTGTATTACAGGTTGCCTTGTAAATGAATGGGATTCTGTAGGTCTTACGTGCTTACATGAGGTCAAGCAAAATGCATTAACAAATCTGTACTGGATTAATTTATCAAGATGCACAGGCATGGCAGTTCTCAGTTCTACTCCGCCCTACCTGGAACATCTAGAGGTCAAGTGTTGTCCATCTTATCTGCTAAGGGATTTTTTTGCCATCATCTTGATGGCAGTCTACATTCCACCTGTCCAATGTCAGGCCAGCACTGAGGAAGCTGAGAACCATGAGTAGCAGACACAAGACTCTGATGCCTTCACAATCATTGCGAGTAACTTCAACCAGGCTTGCTTGAGGAAGTCTCCAAATTACGTCACTACTGGAATCAGCAGAGCCAACACATTTGACCACTGTTCTAGAACCATCAAAAATGCTTACTGTGCCATCCCATGCTTGCACTTTGGAAGGTTTGAACATCTAGCTGTACATCTACTCTTAGCATACAGGTACAGACCTAGAACTAGAGCTCCAATGGCGAGGATCACAAAGGTATGGTCAAAGATGGCATGGGAGCGTTTACAGGACTGCTTTGAATGGATGGACTGAACTATATTCAAGGATTCATTTGGATCTAAATGAATGTCATAGTTGGGCACCAAGTTTATGAAGACCTGTGTGGATGACCAGGCATTCAAACCAGGAGCTTTCCTGTCTGCTGAAGGCTCAATCTGTGGTGTTCAAAGTTAGTAATCCAGAACTCTACAAGAAGTCCAGGTATAACCTACAGAAGGTTATTCCAAGAACAAAAATGCAATTCTGAGTGAAGTTAGAGATCAGGGTGTGCAGGTCATTACTTCCTACAAAGCAAAACCTAACACAAATGACTGTGATGCTTCACTCCCAGATGATCTCAATGCATGCCCTGAGAGTAAAACTCATGTGAATCCTTGCAGCATATGGTGACCCTGTGATTTCACAGGCTGATAGTCTTTCAAGTGGCTGAACCCCTACAATGTGTCTGGCCCCGATTGTGTACCTGGTAGGGCACTGAAAATCTGTGCCAACCACTGATGGGACTGTTCTTCAATCTCCCACTGCTGCAGCCAAAGGTAGCTACCAGCTTCAAAAAGGCATTAATCATACCAGTGTTCAAGAAAAGTAGGGCGAGCTGCCTCAATGACCATCACCCAGTCGCACTCACATCTACTGAAGTGCTCTGAGGTTAATCATGGGTAGAATTAACTCCTGCCTAAGCTAGGACCTGGACCCACAATAATTTGCCTAAAGCCACAGTAGGTCTACAGCAATCTCACTGGCTCTCCACTCAGCCTTGGACCACTTGCAAATTGCAATGCTTACACCAGGCGGCTGTTATTGATTACAGCTCAGTGTTCAACACCATCATCCCCTCAATACAAGTGTCAAAAACCTGAGCCTCTGTACCTTCCACTGCAACTGGATCGACTCTCATTGGGGGACCACAGTCGGTGTGGATCTGAAATAACGTCCCCTCACTGATAATCAACTCCAGTGCACCTCAAGGATATATGTTTAACCCGTGATTCTATTCTCTTTACATCCATAACTGTGGCAAATGCCATCTATAAATTTGCAGATGACGTAACTGTTGTCATCAGTCTCAGACGGTGACAAAGCGTACAGGCCTGAGATCACTGGTTGAGCGCTGTTTCAACATCAGTAAGACCAAGGAATTGATTGTGGATTTTAGGAAGGGGAAGTCTAGGGAACAGACCAGTCCTCAAGGGGTCAGCAGTTGAAATGGTGAGCAGTTTCAAGTTCCTCAGTGTCAACACCTCTTAAGATTTATCCTGGGTCCAACATAATCGTATATTTACAACAAAGGCAAGTTAGTAGCTATATTTCATTAGCAGTTTGAGCAAATTTGGTATGTCACTAAAGATTTAGCCAATTTCCACAATGTACCATGGACCGCAATCTAACTGGTTGCATCATCATCTGCTATGGAGAAGCAGAGGATTGGAAAAAGCTGCAGAGTTTTCAGCATAGCCGGCTCCATCATGATCACCTGCCTCCCCACCATCAAAAACATCTTCAATAGTTGATGCATCAAAGAGGTGGCATCCATTCTTAAGGACCCTCACAACCCAAGATGTGTTCTCTTTTCATTACTACCATCAGACAGGAGGTACAAGAGCCTGAAGACATGCATTCAACATTTTAGAGATGCCTTCTCCAGTTTTCTGAACAGATAATGAACCAATCCATAAACACTACCTCAATTTTTGCTCTTCTTACGATAATATTAAAAATTAAATCAATGCATTTAACATTTATTATCTCAGTACAATTTATGTATTACATTGTTCTGCCGCAAAACAAATTTCACGACGTGGCAGTGTCAATAAACCTGATCTGGATTCTCATCAACTGTGATACAGAAATTAAATGATTTAACATTTCTGTTGATGTGACAAATATATCATGTCACCTATCTGTATAAAATGAGAATATTGATCAAATGCTACCAAAAAACTGCAAATATGCATTTTTTTTTATTTCAACTACTCACAATGAATATAAAAACAGCTTCAACACCAGGTTATTAAAACCTTAATAATATTTCATAAAAAGGATTTCCACCCTGGATGAAAAGCGACATTTTTCAAAATAAATCACTGCACAAGTACTGAAAATGCTTTTTAAAAAACAAGTATTTTGTATTACTATATACAATTAATTACAACACTAACAAACTGCACACAAATTGTCAACACAACACAGAGGTTGCACATACAAACACAGCAGCATAGTGGTTAGCATGTTTTCAGTAGCAGCGAACTAGGTTCAATTCCTGCCACTGCCTGTAAGGAGCGTGTACGTTCTCTCCCTGATGACATGGGATTCCTCCAGGAGCTCCAGTTTCCTTCCACAGTCCAAAGACGTACAGGTTGGTAGGTTACTTGGTCATTGCAAATTATCCTGTAATTACAGAGCTTTAAGGGCCTATTCTGCGCTTAACCTCTAAATAAATGAGTAACTATGTTAGTGCGTACCTTTGCTGGTTCACTTCTGGACTGATAGTGATTAGACATGTTAAGTTTTTGCAGCATTAGAATGCACAGCTTTTGTCAGTTGTGGGAAGAAAATTTTCAGAATTTCAGCATCTACAGTTTTTAAAGTTTGTATTTATTGCTACATTATTCACTTCCTTTTCCTCCTTTCAGTAACTCAGCCTACAATAGTTTTATAAACTCTGATGCCCACTTGTAGTATATACTACTGATTCCTCCCACCTTTATTACTTGCAAACAATGAACAAAAATTCACATCTCGGATGATGCCATTTTACTTGCGGTGACATTTGGTCCTTAGGCTAATAGAACAAAGGGAAAGGTGGTTACACACCAATTGGAACATGACAATTCAAGAGTTAGCAGTAGAAGTAAATGAAAACCAAGAGATTGTCCTTAACCATTTTAAATCCTTGTCTATATCATGTATCTTGATTCAAGTAATCAAACATACTTGTGGTCAAATTCTCAATTCTAAACATTTTCAAAAAGAACCACTGATAGTATATTTTCAAGTTTTAATACATACCTCTACTTACATTTATCTTGTATTTAACAGTTGCATAATACTGCAATTATGCATTATTCCATACTCAGTTTATGAGTACTCCTTTATGATTTCCCTGAAACAATTCAAATCTCTATGGAAAATAGGCACTGAGAGCCCACGCCGCCCAGCAACCCCCGATTTAACCCTGCACTAATCACAGGAGAATTTACAATGACAAATTAGCCTATTAATGGGTATGTCTTTGGACTGTGGGTGGTAATTGGAGCACCCAGTGAAAACCCATGCATTCCATGGGGAGGATGTACACACTCCTTACAGAGAACGCCAGTATTAAACTCCGATGCTCCAAGCTGTAATACTCTACCTTGGCATCCACATTTGCATCAGGTGATTTGCAGAGGGCAGGTGGTTAGGGTGGGGGGAAGAGTTGTCTTAGTAATGGGTAATTTGTTAAAATTTTCCATCCTCTTCAATGGTGCTTTCCCAAACAATTAAATCAGCTTGTTGTAGCAAATATCAACTCAAATACATTTTTTTAAAAAACTGATCAGTAAAGATGTACAGTTCAAACCGAAACACAACAGCAAAATACTAATAAATGCTGCTATTTCCAACAGCACTTAAAATTGGATTTAGATTTATGTCCCCATTTAGGCATACAATCTAAATGCAAAACCATGTTTGAACATCAAATATAAGCTACCTGGAAATTTTAAACTGTTCCAAGGTGTGCAGTCTTCTGACCAGACAGCATTCAATGGCTATTTAATAGTATTAATGTTCGGTGTCACAGAAGTGACAAGTGAAGGGAGGAAATAGCTAATACTTCACAGTACAAATTCAACGAAAAAGACTTTAGTCATGTAACAGGGTTTTTAAAATATACTATTCTGGAATTTAAGTGAAAAACTGCTCATGTGCGATTAGAGCAAATCTAAAATTATAAACTACTGACAACTACCTGCCATTTACAGTTTGTATTGAATTATTTAGTCTCCATGGTTTATGAAAATACATCTGATTGTAAATCAACAAGAAAGGAACAAATTATGATTAATTACACTGGACAACAAAGATTTTGCTTCCTGAATATATGTTTGGATGCATCTTATTGATTTTGGGCTGCTGATCATGAAAATAACCACGAAATTGCCTGGGCATTGGCAGGGCAGACTTCAGAAAGGTTATAAATTCTCACGAAGGATTTTGATTTTTGAGACAGATGTTTGCTGGAATAACTAATGCCAAGTGTAAAGAAGGCACGTTTGTTGGCCCACAAATTAAACAGGTCATTAACGACAGGCAATTCAAAAATCTTTTAGTGGGACCAGAGAAAATCACATGGAAGGCATTTAAGGATGTTGTTGAAAGTTTTGTTGGTAACTACAGAGCACCTAACTACATGCATCTGGTTGTCAACATACTCTAAGCATACAAAACCATGAAGTGCAACCTGTCACTAGAGATCCACTTCCTGCATTCCCATTTAGACTTCTTCCCTGAAAATCTTGGGAGCTGTCAGTGACAACCATGGTGAAAGGTTTCACTAGGACATGGTGGTTATTGAGAAATGGCATCTGGGCAATTTGATTCCATCTATGCTGGCTGGTTATTCTGGATACTTAAGCGACAAACCTCAGACAATGAGTATAACTGAAAATCATTACCAAACATATTTAGCTCAGTTGAACTATTGCAAAGCATCAGCATCATTATGCAATTAAATGCATTATATTCAATAAAAGTTACTCTCTTATTTCTCCAAATTCCTATGTGACACAAGTAGTCTGAAATTATATTTGTGTTCAGCTTCAAGTGGTCTATCATAAACAAAAATTCTGAGGAAGCAACGCTTTTGAAAAAATGTTGTCCAGTGTTATTAGATAATGAGAACTGTCTTATTTAACCATTTGTGTAAATAAATAGTAAAAACATTTTGATGATAAGCAGATAAAGCAAGGCAAGATGTTGAGTTCTAAAGCCTTCATGACCATTAGAATTATAAAATGGGCAATGTGGGGTTTATGCAAAGAGGAAAAGGCAATGCTAGAAGCAACTCTGCAGTGTCTGTTCTCACCCTCCAATTTACAGCACTTCACACTGAAAACCTTGCATATCAATGTTGGTAAACTGGGCCAAGCAAAAGCCAGTGTTGCATATTAACTCAATCCTGTAACATTGACAGCAAAGCCACGTATCTGTACTTAACACCAATAAATCCCTTTCTGTCTTTATGAACGTTTACATTTCCAATCAAACCACAGGACAACCATATAAAGTTGTTTTACATAAACATTACAACATTTTTGGCTTTAAGCAGGATTCAAGTTAAAAATTTCCACTTAGATCCATCTTGACCTTAAACTTTTAACCAAAAGGAAGGCACCCCGTAAAGTAAAATGAATAGGGCATTAACTCTTTTTCACTTTCTTTGAGGATGGATGGCTCCCTGTATTTGTAGCACATGACCAAAGTGGACACTTTGATTCAACATTGTTTTTGTTCATACCAGTGTTGTTCCCCAGATCAAATCTGACCCAACGTTAAACTGTGCTTTACTTTCTTCAATTCTGACATGTTGAATCCCAAAAGTACAAATGGTTTGTACTTCATTGCTTTCAAGCACAACTTTTGTTTCATGCCAAAGATGAAAGCAACATCTTTCTTGCGCAACCACAAGACTGAAGATAATGTCTCAATTTCTTTATTAGTAGGATAAGGTTGTTTGTGAAAGTAGTCAAGAAGAAACTGCTTTCTTTCTTCAGAGGAACGATTCGCCAATCCTTTTGGAACAAGCGCCAAGACTGTCGATGGATCTGGTAAAGGTAAGGAGTGAGAAGTGTTTGCTATGTCGTTCAGTGTTTCATGAGAAACTTCGCAATCAGTTGTTACTAAATCAGTCTTTAATCGTTTTGCAGATGGCAATGCCAAAGTTTTTCCATCACCATTTGACACCAGTTCACTTAATGATTTCTTGCTGTTTTCCGAAAATGCACGCTTTGACTGCATGTGGTTTGGCACAACATTACTTTGCTGTGTATTAAGGCCTCTGCAACACATGAGATGAAGAGAGATTGTTGAATGTCCCATGCCACATGTGTACACACCGAAACAGTGAATACACTTAAACGATGGTTTTTTCAGCAGTGGATGAACCATAGATGTTACATGGTGCCTTTCTTGCAAATGCTTTTCATATTTTAAATTGAAAATTTGTTTCCAACAAATAGGACACTTTGAGCTTCGTGACTCTTTTATGATTTCATCTTCCTCTCTCTTTTGTCTGCATACCTCAATTACCAATGGTGCATAAAGAGAAGACAATTTGCTTGGAATAACTGTCAAGTGAATATCATTAGGTCCCATTTTATCTTCTGGAAACTTAACAGTTAAGCTAAAGTTGTCACTATTTACTTGGTTGGCAGTTGAAATTCCATCTTCAACATTTTCAACACATTCAAACCTCAGTCCAGCATGTGAGGTCTTCACATGTTCTGAAAACTCTGACAGGTCATGGAATGACAAGGAGCAGAACAAACAAGTTAGGCCATGCATCAGCAAATGGGAAATCAGCACATTTTTATAAACATGGCATCTACAGATAAGACATCTACATTTTTGAACATATACTCTCTGCAGGTAAGTAGCACATGCTACAATCTTCGCAGGTTTGTCACTAGGCTGTTCAGGTTTCTTATTAGGCTCTTCAAGTTTGTGTGCAGTTGCAACATGATTATCGTAAGCACTCAATGGCAGCAATGCATTACATGTGGAGCAACTCTTCCACTGTTGAGCTTTAGTACTCGGTGGTGCTAAATTTAAAGTAATTGTAGGTACTGATGGAGCTGGTTTCTGATCCAATGTTGCAACAGTTATTACAGAGGGCTCTTTTAGTGGTTGCTGAGATATATTTGTGTGGGTCATATTAAGTGGTGCTTGTGTTGTAGAAAGCATGCCAGATTTGCTGTTTGCTATGGCACTTGAAGCAACAGGCAAAGAAAACTGAACTGGAGTTAAGGTGTATGCAGGAATGCCATTAATATGTTTGTTGTTCTGAATTAAATGCTTAACTGCCTGTGAACTGGTTGGAACTCTGGGTCTTACTGTCTGATCTATAGTCAATCCTCGTGGCATTAAAAATGCCTGAGGAAGGACTGGACCCACTGCTCTGATCGCAAGATTATTCTGGGCCACTTGAAAAGTAGCAGGCACAAGGCTGACCTGGCCTAGCTTCTGAGCTCCTCCAGGGCCAGCTGTAGCTACTGTAACAGGTATCAGATTGCTTTGTAAAGGAAAAACATTCACTGCTGGTCTCAATGATCCCAAAGTCACTGAACTAAAATTCTGTGGAAGCGTTAATACGTTAAGCGACTGTCGTACAGGTGCTGGTATAGGTGACTGCACATTGGAAATTACTGGAAGAGCTGGTTTAAAATTTGCTGCTGAAACAGCAGTTGTCACACATGAGGGCACAGGACCAATTGGTCTAATGTTGGGTGCAGAATCAGCAGTCTTCACACAAGAAAGCATTTGTCCAGCTAGTTTGATACTACACGATGACACTACTGAATTGATATTGAGAGGCACTGGCAGAGAAGTCTTGCTTATTTCAGGTTTAGGAGCAATAACTGGCCTGGGTCTTAGCTCTGTTATATGTCCAATTGTAGCTTTCACTGGACCTTCTACTTCCTTATGTTTGTCCAGAACATGATACAGTAAGGCATCATAGGTGACCATTTTCATTTGGCATCCTTTACAAAAATACTTGTATACTGAAAGCTCTACCTGGTCCTCTACCTGACCAATATAGGTATTTACTAAACCACCAAAATGGGATAAAAGGACATGTTTCTTTATGGCATACAATGATACATCTTTATAAGAACATATTCTGCAAAAATAAACTGGCTGGACTAGATTCGACATTTTGCCTTGATAAACTTTGGGTTGTATCTGTCTCCCTTGATCTGTGTTGACATGGCTAGCAATGTTGGACGCTCTCTGAATATCAATATGGAATATTTTGGTATGCTTCTTTATATGTTTAGGATGAGCGATATATGTGCAGTTAGGACAGCTGATCAATGTTTCCATATCCATTTCATCCTCATGGTAACATCGCATGTGAATCTTGTAAGCAGAATTAAATTTTGTTGAGAAGTTGCAAAGGGTACAGCAATATGGTTTTGCTCGATAGGCCTACAATCAAAAAGCATACATTATCAAACTGCTACAAAACACTTACAGAGCATTTCATGAAATCAACATTTTATATGTCAAGGATACTTTATCAGTGGAATTACAAGATTAAAAATACAACAAACTCACTTGCAAATGGGGCTGATACTGGAACTGGCAGTTTGCTTTTACAGGGCCTTGAAAAACAATTCAGCATTTTGCAAACAGGAATTTTGATAAATTTAACTAAATTTTTATTTCAATTCAAGTCAACTTTTATTGTCATTTCGACCATAACTGCTGGTACAGTACATAGTAAAAATGAGACAACGTTTTTCAGGACCATGGTGTTACATGACACAAGACAAAAAACTAGATTGAACTAAGTAATAAAATAAAACACAGAGAAAGCTAGACTACAAACCTACACTGGACTGCATAAAGTGCATAATTATTTGTGAATCATGTGCTTTTTCTTCCCCCCTCCCCACAGAAGAGCCCAAAAAACATGAACAGGGAAAATTGCACAGCATGAAAAGCTAAAAATTCAAAATCTGGAATGTCAGCAGTTCAAAAAGAATTAATTCTCCTTTGCTCAATACATATTTGAACCACCTCTTGTAACCATTACAGCCAGTGTCTTTTTGTATACATCTTTATTGGATTTATACAACGTGATGTAGAAAGATTTGCCCATTCCTTCTTGCAAATTTGTTGAAGTTGTGCCTGGTTAGTCTGGCAGCAGTGGTAGACAGCAATCTTGAGCTCTTGCCAGAAACTGAGATGTTTGATCCGGTTAAGGATGGGACCCTGACTGGGCCATTCAAGGACATCAATTCTCTTTATTTGAAGCCACTCCATGGTTGCACTGGCAGTGTGCTTTGGGTCATTGTCCTGCTGAAAGAATAACTTCCTCTCCAGTCTATGCTTTGTTGGCAGAGGCCAACGGGTTTTTAATCCAGGATCTCCCTAAATTAAGCAGCATTCATACTTCCTATCAATCCTGACCAAACTTCTAGACCCTGCTACTGAAAAACATTCCCTTAGCATGATGCTACCTGCACTATACTTTATGGTGTTATCTGGCTGATGTGCAATATTCAACTGTATGACGGAGGTAGCATTACGCAATGGGGCTGCTTTTCAGCATCAGGAATTGGAAATTTGGTCAGGATTGATGGGAAGATGAATGCTGTTCAATACAGAGAAATCCTGGATAAAAATCTGCTAGTATCTCCCAGAAAGCTTAAACTGGGGAGGAAATTTGTCTTTCAGCAAAACAAAGACACAAAGAACACTGCCAGAGGAACCATGGAATGGCTTCAAATGAGGAAAACTGATGTCCTTGAGTGGCTCAGTCAAAGTCCTGACCTTAACCCGATCAAACATCACTGGCAAGACCTCAAGACTGCTGTCCACTGCTGCTCCCCATTTAACCTGGCGTAGCTTCAGCAATTTTGCAAGGAGGAATAAACAAATCTTGCTCCATCACGTTGTGTAAAGCTAAAAGAGACATCCAAAAAAGACTAGCGGCAAGAGGAGGTTCAACACTGAGCAAAGGGGAATGAATGCTTTTAAATTGCTGACATTTCAGCTTTCGAATTTTTAGTTTTTCATGCATTACAATTTTCCATGTTTTTTTTGGGGGGGGGGGCTCTACCGTGAAAAAAAGAGCACGCAATTCACTAATTAAAATTCTCAGTTAAGTTGATCAAAATCTCTAATACTCATTATGTGAGCAAGGGGTTGGGGGCTGAATATTTTTTCAAGGCACTGTATACGGTTTTTTAGGAATAAGTATTGGCTGGCACACTAGTTAAACTGAAGTGTAATGGATCTCATTCAGCAAATTTTACCTCCGATAATGTAGCCCTCTATAATATCATTAAAACTAAGAATTCCAGATTATGTGAGGGTAGCCCTATTTCTCAGATTTCTAGCTTGTAAACAGAACCAGGAAGAGTACATAAAGTCAATTCAGAAGAGTTTTATTACTGAATTTATGATCATAAGCATGTCAACATATTTTTAAAAAACACAACTCTGCAAGGGGCGTAGGGACCACCAGCAAGCTCTGTGTTTATCACCTATACTTAATTTTCCTCAAGAAGACAGTCAGAAAAATCTGTTCAAAATCACACACAATGACTTAAGCAGTACCAACATTAAAATTGAATGATTTTGTAAGCTGAAAATTAGCAGAAAAGAACCTAAACAAGGAAGTTTAAAAGCAGCTATGAAATTCCTTGGCAAGTAGGCTTAAGGAGAATCTCAATACATTTTATGTATGTTTTAGGGACAAGGGGTAAGGAGTACATCTACTCAAGAACAATGGAAGAAATTTATGCATGCAGCCAGTGGAAGTGGGTGACGTTCTTAAAGAATACGTCTGCATTCACCTGGGAAAAAGACATGAATAATGGTGACAGCAGGAAGGGGTGCACTGATATTCTACGATGACATGTCAATAGTGAAGAAGAGGTGGTGCTGGGTATCCTGAAAATCATTAAAATGGATGTTCCCAGAACATAATGGAACCTTTACAATAGCATTGGAGAGGGATAGGAACAGACAAGTTAGAAAAGCATTTAATTGGAGTAAGGGGAAATATGAAGCTATCAGGCAGGAACTTGGAAGCATAAATTGGAAACAGATGTTCTCAGGGAAAAGTATGGAAAAAATGTGGCAAATGTTCAGGGGATGTTTGCATGGAATTCTGCATAGGTACATTCCAATAAGACAGGGAAAGGATGATAGGGTACAGGAACCGTGGTCTACAAAGGCTGTTGTAAATCTAGTCAGGAAGAAAAGGAGGGCTGACGAAAGGTTCAAAAAACTAAGTAATTGTAGAGATCTAGAAGATTATAAGGACAGCAGGAAGGAGCATAAGAATGAAATTAGGAGAGCTAGAAGGGGCCATGAGAAGGCCTTGGCGGACAGGATTAAGGAAAACCCCAAAGTCATTTTACAAGTATGTTAAGAGCAAGAGGATAAGACATCAGAGAATAGGACCAATCAAGCCTAACAATGGAAATATGTGTATGGAACCGGAGGAGATAGCAGAGGTACTTAATGAGTACTTTGCTTCAGTATTCACTACGGAAAAGGATCTTGGCAATTGTAGGGATGACTTACAGCGGACTGAAAAGCTTGAGCATGTAGATATTAAGAAAGAAGATGTGCTGGAGCTTTTGGAAAGCATCAAGTTGGAGTAGTCACTGGGACCGGACAAGATGTACCCCAGGCTCCTGTGGGAGGTGAGAGGACATTGCTGAGCCTCTGCCGATGATCTTTGCATCATCAATGCAGACGGGAGAGGTTCTGGAGGATTGGAGGGGTGTGAATATTGTTCCCTTATTCAAGAAAGGGAGTACAGATAGCCCAGGAAATTACACCAGTGAGCCTTACTTCAGTGGTTGGTAAGAAGATGGAGAAGATCCTGAGAAGCAGGATTTATGAACATTTGGAGAGGCATAATATTATTAGGAATAGTCAGCATGACTTTGTCAAAGGTAGGTCGTGCCTTACGAGCCTGATTGAATTTTTTGAGGATGTGACTAAACATATTGATGAAAGTAGAGCAGTAGATGTAGTGTATATGGATTTCAGAAAGGCATTTGACAAGGTACCCCATGCAAGGCTTATTGAGAAAGTAAGGAGGTAAGGGATCCAAAGGGACAGTGCTTTGTGGATCCAGAACTGGCTTGCCCACAGAAGGCAAAGAGTGGTTGTAGACAGGTCAGATTCTGCATGGAGGTCGGTGACCAGTGGTGTGCCTCAGGGATCTGTTCTGGGATCCCTACTCTCCATGATTTTTATAAACTACCTAGATGAGGAAGTGGAGGGATGGGACACAAAGGTTGTGGGTTGTTGTGGACAGTGTGGAGGGCTGTCAGAGGTTACAGCGGAACATTTGAAAGATGCAAAACTGGACTGAGAAGTGGCAGTTGGAGTTCACCCCAGATAAGTGTGAGGTGGTTCATTTTGGTAGGTCAAATATGATGGCAAAATATAATATTAATGGTAAGACTCCTGGCAGTGTGGAGGATCAGAGGGATCTTGGGATCCGAGTTCATAGAACACTCAAAGCTGCTGCTCAGGTTGACATTGTGGTTAAGAAGGCATGCAGTGCATTGACCTTCATCAATAGTAGAGGTAATGTTGCAGCTATATAGGACCTTGGTCAGACCCCACTTGGGAGTACTGTGCTCAGTTCTGGTCGCCTCACTACAGGAAGGATGTGGAAAGCATAGAAAGGGTGCAGAGGAGCTTTACAAGGATGCTGCTTGGATTGGCGAGCATGCTTTAAGAGAATAGGTTGAGTGAACTTGGCCTTTTCTCCTTGGAGCGATGGAGAATGAGAGGTGGACTGATAGAGGTGAACCAGATGATGAGAGGTATTGATTGTGTGGATAGTCAGAGGCTTTTTCCCAGGGCTGAGATGGCTAGCACAAGACAGCACAGTTTTAAGGTGTTTGGAAGTAGGTAGAGAGGAGATGTCGGGGTAAGTTTTTTTAAACGCAGAGAGTGGTGAGTGCGTGCAATTGGCTGCCAGCGATGGTGGTGGAGGCGGATACCATAGGGTCTTTTAAGACACCCTTGGACAGGTACATGGAGCTTAGAAAAATAGAGGGCTATGGGTAATCCTAGGTAATTTCTACGGTAAGGACATGTTCGGCGCAGCTTTGTGGGCCAAAGGGCCTGTATTGTGCTGTAGGTTTTCTCTGTTTCTATAATACAGGAGAATCCAAATCAGATGGAAATATGGGCAGAGAAATGGAAGATGAAGTTCATTTGTGATAAGTATGATAAAGTATTTGGGGAGGTCAAATTCAAGAGGAACCTATACAGTAGTATAGCTCTACTTCCATAGAGATTTAAATTACACAAAGTAAATTTTAAACAGCAGCACATCCTACAATTATTCCATCATAAGGATTATTTACAGAAGTATCAACCAAAAGAAATAATTTTGCTAACCGAAAGCTTAAGAAACCTTCATAAATGAAATAAAGTATCTTACACCCTACTTGTACTGAATGGGCAATATATCAAATGTACAGTCTGCATGCAGACATCGATGTTACCTTTGATTTTTTACTTGGGTGCCATATTGAAAAGTCAGTCCATGATGTGTTTTTCACATAGTAATCCCCCGGATTATAACTTTTAAATTCCTGTAAATAAAAGCATTTCAATTGTAACAATGGCATTTACAAAGAACATATTTAAGTACTAAAAGGTTATGAACATTATATAGAGCGTCTGCTTCAAAGTACAGTACAAACAAATGGGTAGGTTAAGTTGCGAACTCAAAAAAGGTCTCTGAACACACAAGCTAAAAGGCCTATTCACAAGTTGAGAAGAAGACTAGCAATCTACGATAATCATATCAACATCTATGCACGGGAAACATAACAGTTAAGTTGAAGCTTATACATTTTACTAAGTAGGGAAGACCAAATCCTTCACTGTGTTAAATCAATATGGGCACTTGACCACTTGCAAATTTTCAGTGTGCTTACTTCAATAGCCAGAGCAAAAAGTAATCCTAGAAAAGCAATTCCATTCGCAACACAGCAGCAAATTGGCAGCCTAGTTAAGAGAAAAGGTTTGCTGATCAATGCTCTTGATATTGAGATCAGCGAGTGCAACAGTTTGGCACTCATTAATAGCTCTTCAATTATTTCTATCACAATTCTTGTAGTCAAATCTAATTCCACTTCTGCGCAGGCTCTCAGGTCAGATTTTACACAAACAGAAACATAAGCATTACTTCATCTATTCAGGTCCCAGCATTGTTGATACTTCCATTTGAGATTTTCTCCCAGGAATAATGACTACAACCTTGGATGATGATCAACACAATTACTAATCACTTAGAGGAGACAAGAAGTTGAGGATATAAACTGAGAGAATTAAATTAGCTGATTGATTAAAAAGTGGGCATCAGTTAAACTACTATAAAAAAACTCCACACAACTAATGCCTGCTTTCTCTTTATTGAAGTGCGAAGAAAAATATAAAACGGTGATCAACTCCATTACTACATTCACTGTATTACCTACTTATTAAAGCTTTCACTTAAGCCTGTTATTTGTTTTAAATGAGAAAATGTTTATATTTGTTAAAAGATTTCATTTGAGTTTGCTATTTTCCATTTTAAATTAGTAAATATGTTCGGAATAGTTACTTGAATTTAAATATTTTAAATTATTATGTTTATTTCTATATTGCAAACTTTACAGGCATGAGACTTCTTGCTTTTACAAATACACCCTACCACATACCTCCAGCAATTCTTTACAGTATTGTAGGCCCATGTCAGACAAGATCATCTTCACCTTTTTCCTGGATTTTCTAATTGTTTCCAACTTGGTTACAGGAAGCTGATACATCTTTACTGTTTCTGAATGAACAAAGAAAAGAAAATCAATTACCGTAATAATACATTTAGCACCACCCTTCAGGAATCTAACTCTTGCATTTTGCTAATGACAAATTTTTTCATTTGCAATTACAGGTTTCCCACGCTATCCGAAGGTAGAGCGTTTCTATGAAATAGCTTGTAAGCCAGAATGTCATAAAGTGAAGAAGCAATTCCCATTTATTTATATGGGAAAAATTTGTGAGCATTCACAGACCCAAAAAATAACTTACCAAGTCGCCAAATAACACATAAAACCTAAAATAATAGTAACATATAGTAAAAGCAGGAATGACATGAAAAATACACAGCCTATATATAGAAATACTTCTCTGCAATCATTGCAGCACTGTCCACCGTAGTGAAAATCTCACGCAAGCGGTCTCGGCAGGAACACTCGGTGAAAGTGCTCTCGGCAGAAGTACTCACTCCAGTAACCTTTAGCTATGAAGCTGCCAAATCGTACCAAATAACACATAAAAATACACAGCCTGTAATTTACATACAGTGTAGTTTCACTTACCGGAATCAGGAAGACAGCGAGCACACTGATGATGGTGTGTTAGGCTGAATCGTTGGAAGTTGGGGGGCTGGGAGGTAGAGGAGACTGGTGTCTCATCTCGTCATCATCTGTTTTCATCACGGCAGGCAGATCACCTTCTTCTATGTCTGCCTGCCTCAATGTCGAAGGTCGAGGTTCGTTGTCTGCTGTGGCTGATTGGGAAGGCTTGAAAAACTAAAGTATGCTTGACTGCTTAGCCTTGCGTACTTATCTGCCATACAGTTCTTTGTAAGCACTCAAACCATCCTGCAAATATGCCCTAAACCTACGTACCCTTTCAAAATTAAAGTCATACTTTTCTTCAATCATTGCAGCGTTGTCAATCGCAGCGAAAATCTCACACAACTGCTTCATGTTTAGTTCCTGGACGACTTCATTTTTGGGCCGTTCGCTATTGCGTTCAGTTTCAATTGTTATCCTTTCTTCTTGCAATTGCATCAGCTCTTCATCTGTCAGTTCTTGATCATGGGATGCCAAAACGTTTTCAACACCATCTTCGTTAACTTCCACAAACCCAACCTCCTTAACCAAACTCACTATGTCCTTACTTCGTTCACCACGATCGAAACACTAATTATGTCTAGTTTTACGCTAAGTGTAGCACCCTTACAAGTTCTTTTAGGCTTTTCCGAAACCTTAGAACTCATCTTGCTAACGGATGCATAAAATAAATCGACATAAAGCACAGATGCTCACAGGCACGTGTTTAAGCAATGCCGGCTAGAGTGCCGTTCCGGGGGAGGGGCTTGGCTGCTCGGGGTGCACGCTGCCTTTTTTCGTAACAGTGAAAACACCTTCTGTTAGTGAAAACAGGGAACTAATGCAGGTCTTTCATAACAGCCAGGTGTCGTAAACTGAACATTCGAAAAACTGGGGACAACTGTATATCAAATCACTAAGCACCAAAAACAATTGTACCAGAAATATTTCCGATCACAGCAACAACATTCTTCGCTAAAATGGGTGTGAAGTTATTCAACTATCTTGATTAATCCAACCCAGCCTCTAATCATGCAAAATATTGGAATATACAGTTCAAAGCTACCCAAGGTAACTAATTACAGTTGATTCTCATTTCTGAATAACAGTTTTGATGCTGCTGTTTTCCCATTTTCTCTTTCCAATAATTAGTCCTGCCTGAAATATTCTCAATCTAGTGTCTTCCTGTATTATTTCCCCAACAATACATTAAGCCCAACTGTTACCAATATGCACAATCCATACCCTGGTGAGTGCAAGATCTCAAGACACAGCAGCTTTCCTTCCCTGGGAAAATGCTCCGCCCTCTTTCAGGCTGAGAAAATTCAGCATATCCCCATTTTTCTCTTTTTTTTAAAACAGATGCAGCAAAGAAAGCACCCTATTCAGACGCAGCATGGTGTGGTATGACAACTGCTCTACTCAAGAGCCTAAGAAATTAGAGTTAAGAACACACTTAGTCCATTACAAAAAACAGCTTCCCTTCAATGATTCTGTTTATACTTCCTGCTACCTTGGGAAAGTAGCCAATATAAGCAAAGATCAGGCAGATGATAGAAACGCTTGAGAATATATACTTCCAGACTCAAGGACAGCTCCTACTCCACTATTCAGTGACTCTTGAATGGATTTTATACATTAAGGAGGAGCCCTTGATATCTCCTGTCGTTCCCCTTGAACCTTATTGTCTACCCATAAAACACTTTCTCTATAAATGTAACACTATATCCTGCATTCTGTTTCTGTCTTCCTTTTGAAAATAGCGATGGAATCTGGCTGGGTGATATGCAAACAAAAGCTTTTCACTGTATCTCTGTATATGCGATAATAAACTAATTACCAATTACGTGCTTTGCTTTGGTACAATGACAGAACATGCTTTGCGTCATTAATTTCTAGCCATCAAAATCTCCTAAATTTCTATACTGCTTATACATTCATCACAAGCAGTTCTCTCACCAGTAATATACAACAGGTTTCCTCTGAACTGCATTTCCTTCCATTTACTGCAACCTCTGTGCTTATACCCCAAAGACACAAAAAGCACATTATAACCAATGTAGGTCCTTGTAATGTGTAACCACTGTATCACATAATGAGAGCATGCCAAAGCCAGTAGTTCAATTTGCAATTTGCAAAGACAAAGTTCAGCAGGTCAGACAGCACCTCTGGAGAAAGCATCAAAAATGATGCTTGTTCACATAAATATTCAGTTGTGATTTGAACCACTTTAGTGAGGGAAAATGAAATATAATGCAGTAGATTCAAAACATAGGACTACAGATAAAATGAGCAAAGATTTGGAAAGCACTGAAGGGAGGGAAAAAGAAAGACCACGCAAGGCTGACAGTTTTAAGGGGTTCACGGTGGCATTTTTGAAGAGATAGCAATTTGGGAAGAGAGAGATTTTTCAGCATCAGGGAGCACAATAACCAGGAAAGCAAGTTCAGTGCCAACTGTGTTGAAGGAACTCAGCAGGCTGACCAGCATCTGCAGGTGGGGTGGGTGAATTGTTCACATTTCAAGTTGAAACCCTGCATCAGCAAATTGAGTGATCTGCTGCTTGGTGAAAACAAGTTCACAAGCACAAAAAAACAAAATTATCAAAAGGATATGTGCCAGGATAATGAATTAAAACCTAGATGGCCTGACTTAATGAGAAAGAGAGAACGCAATAAAGGTAAATGGATTCAGTCCAGTGACCTGAGAGGCTGGTGGTGATAAATTGCGGTAAAATCATGAGGGAAAAAAAGCTGTGGGTTATCCTTGTTTTTAAGGGTGAGCCAGAAGTAGCAAATTGCTTTGAAAAGTAAGTGTGGCCAAATCTCACTAAATCCACTCTGTTCAGGCCTGCTGTCTGAAGGCAAAACCACCAGGAATCCTGTTCAGGTTTGCACTCTTGTCAATAATGAAACGGTGTTGGAGACCATGTCAAATCATGAACAAAAGAAAACAGAACAGGAGCTTTAATGGAGACCAAATAGAAAATGGTTCAGGAGTACGATTATAGCAAACAGGACAACAGAGTAGACATTCAGAATTGGAAAATATGGCTGATTACATTACTCGCCAAAAGCCAGCTCCTCCACATCCACAAACACAGATAAAATCAAGTTTGGATAGACGTTCTGGTAAATATCAAAGCAAATGGTCAGAGAACTCCTCATCTGTGACACCATGGAGCCTATCAGAATGGATTTGAGACCTTAAAGAAAGGAAAGGGTCAAACAAAACAAACTTGGTTAAAGAAATTAGAATCATTGAAAAAGAGGAGCTGCTATAAGGGAGGATATCAGAAGGGTGCAAAAAAAAAAGAGGACATGACTAAGTAAGATCTAAAACAATACCAAGTGACAAGGAAAGTCTGAGATGGTTAAAAGAGAACAAATGAAACACAACTGTGCAAGAGCCAGTCAAAGATGGGACAACATGGCCAAGGTGTTAATACTTAGACTAACTGGTAGTGAACCATACTACTGCTACCTCACCTCTTTTGAATACTGACCAAATGGCTAGATGGCACAAGTACAACTTATTCATTATTTATTTATTAAACTTATTTATAAATGCATTTGCACAATTTGTTGTCTTCTATGCTTTACTTGATCTTTCATTAATATTCTACACGGTGGCATGCAAAAGTTTGGGCACCCCGGTCAAAATTTCTGTTACTGTAAATAGTTAAGTGAGTAGAAGATGAACTGATCTCCAAAAGTCATAAAGTTAAAGATGAAACATTCTTTTCAACATTTTAAGCAAGATTAGTGTATTATTTTTGTTTCGTAAAATTTTAGAGTGGAAAAAAAAAGGAAAGGAGCACCATGCCAAAATTTGGGCACCCCAAGAGATTTGAGCTCTCAGATAATTTTTACTAAGGTCTCAGACCATAATTGGCTTGTTAGGGCTATGACTTGTTCACAACCATTGTTAGGAAAGGCCAGGTGATGCAAATTTCAAAGCTTTATAAATACCCTGACTCCTCAAACCTTGTCCTAACAATCAGCAGCCATGCAGCTCCCTAGCATTCTGAAAGTTAAAATAAATGATGCCCACAAAGCAAGAGAAGGCTATAAGAAGACAACAAAGCGTTTTCAGGTAGCCGTTTCCTCAGTTCATAACATAATTAAGAAATGGCAGTTAACAGGAATGGTGGAGGTCAAGTTGAGGTCTGGAAGACCAAGAAAACTTCCCAAGAGAACTGCTTGTAGGATTCCTAGAAAGGCATCAAAACGCCGTCTGACTACAAAAGACCTTCAGGAAAATTTAGCAGAATCTGGAATGGTGGTGCACTGTTCTACTGTGCAGTGACTCCAGCACAAATATGACCTTCATGGAACAGTCATCAGGAGAAAACCTTTCCTGCGTCCTCACCACAAAATTCAGCATTAGAAGTTTGCAAAGGAACATCTAAGCAAGCCCAATGCATTTTGTAAACCTGTGGACTGATGAAATTAAAATATAACTTTTTGGCCGCAATGAGCAAAGGTAGGTTTGGAGAAAAAAGGGTGCAGAATTTCATGAAAAGTATACCTCTCCAACTGTTAAGCACAGGGATGGATCAATCATGCTTTGGGCTTGTGTTGCAGCCAGTGGCACAGGGAACTTCTCACTGGTAGAAGGAAGAATGAATTCAATTAAATACCAGCAAATTCTGTAAGCAAACATCACATCGTCTGTAAAATAAAAAGCTGAAGATGAAAAGAGGATGACTTCTACAACAAGATAATGATCCTAAACACACTTAAAATCCACAATGGACTACCTCAAGAGGCGCAAGCTGAAGGTTTTGCCATGGCCCTCACAGTCCCCCAACCTAAACATCATCGAAAATCTGTGGATAGACCTCAAAACAGCAGTGCATGTAAGACAGCCCAAGAATCTCACAGAACTAGAAGCCTTTTGCAAGGAAGAATGGGTGAAAATTCTCCAAACAATAATTGAAAGACTCTTAGCTGGCTACAGAAAGCGTTTACAAGCTGTGATACTTGCCAAAGGGAGTGTTACTAAGTATTGACCATGCAGGGTGCCCAAACTTTTGCTTCAGGCCCTTTTCCTTTTTAGTTATTTTGAAACTGTAAAAGATGGAAATAAAAAAGTAATCTTAAAATATTAAAGAAATGAGTCATCTTTAACTTTATGGCTTTTCGAAATCAGGTCATCTTTTACTCGCTTAGCTGTTCACAGTAACAGAAATTTTGACCCGGCTGCCCAAACTTTAGCACGTCACTGTAGGTAGGCTGAGTATGCCCGCAGGGAACAGAATCCCAGGGTTGTGTGTGGTGACATACATGTAATATGATACTAACATTTACTTTGAACTTAATTTGTTTTAAACACTGATTTTTCCACTATAATGAACTATACTCCTTTTAATAGTTGATACTATTTTGAAGTCACATGAATAATAAATAATTGCAAATGATCGGCATTGTATGATTATCAATGGCGACCAAGGTAAAGAGTGTTTAAAACTACTGAACTGGATAAAAGGAGGAACTAATATGTACAAATGAAGTGAAGGTTCTGAACAAGATCATTAAAAGAGATAGCTGCCAATTCAAGAAAACTATTAACCAAGGAACAGGCAAAACAGAAAACAGAGCGTTTCAAACAGACACTAAGGGTTCAAACCTCAAGGCGGTATATAGAAGATGCAGACATGAAATTTAAAGGTAATTAGAAAGCCAATGGGAATTGCTAATAAAAAACACTGGCACATAACATTAAGGATAGCCCCAAGATTGTGGATATGCATGATATTTCAAGTTTTCAAAGATGCAGGGGTGTTGAGATTCAGATTGTAAAGTGTTAGAAATTATAAACGTACAAGGAAGAATCCTATCACGATATCTGGCTTCTTTTAAAGTGGATAAACTGGCAGGATTAGATAAACTGCGTCCTAGGCTCTGAAATGGAAGAAACAATATAGACATTAACAACAATTTACTCCTTGGTTAAAAGTAATATGACATGGCTGTGAGAGATTGGTGATTGTGTACTGTTCTTTAAGTAAGAAAAATAAGGTAAACAACTCTGATCAGTTTACAGGTGGCAGGTAAAGCAGTTAAAAAATTCCAAGGGCTCAGGAAAAGCAGTGCCTGACCTACGTAATGGACTTCTTGAGGGGAGGATGGAGAGTAACTAGAGCAAAACATCTGATTATAGTATTTGTGACCTTTAGCATTTGACAAAGTCCAACAAGAACAAAAGTTTGTAGAGAAAGGTGGGGGGAGGGGGGGAAGCAAATTTATTTAAAGTTGGCTCTGTGGCAGAAAGCAAAGGCCAATGCTAGATAGAAATTTTAGTGACTGCAAGGTTGTATGCACTGAGGATTTTATGCATTAATATGTAGTTTGTTGGTTATACCAAGAAATAGTCAAGTGGCTGTATGAGGAAGAAAGTTCTACACTACATAAAAACGTCAAGACTAGTCAAGTGATTGCAGAAGTGTCAAATAGAATTCACTGAAAAGAAAGAATTAATGCATTTCTGAAGAGCAAAAAACTCAATAAATGGCTGAATATTCAAGACATATTTAAAAAGAGAGATTTTGAAATGCATACCTGTACATTCCTGAAAGTGACAATGCAGGTTGATAAGACAATTTAAGTATATGAGATGCTTTTCTTTATTGGCCAAGGTACAGTGTACAAGAAGAGTACTGTGATGATGCCAAACTGCAAGAAACATTAGTGGGTGAGCATCTGCAGGACAGTGATCACCGCTCCCTGATCTTTAGCATTATCATGGAAAAGGATAAAATCAGAAAGGACAGGACAATTTTTGATTGGGGAAGGGCAAATTATGAGGCTATAAGGCTAGAACTTGCGGGTGTGAATTGGGATGATGTTTTTGCAGGGAAATGTACTATGGACATGTGGTTGATGTTTAGGGATATCTTGCAGGATGTTAGGGATAAATTTGTCCCAGTGAGGAAGATAAAGAATGGTAGGGTGAAGGAACCATGGGTGACAAGTGAAGTGGAAAATCTAGTCGGATGGAAGAAGGCAGCATACATGAGGGTTAGGAAGCAAGGATCAGATGGGTCTATTGAGGAATATAGGGTAGCAAGGAAGGAGCTTAAGAAGGGGCTGAGAAGAGCAAGAAGGGGGCATGAGAAGGCCTTGGCGAGTAGGGTAAAGGAAAACCCCAAGGCATTCTTCAATTATGTGACGAACAAAAGAATGACAGAAGTGAAGGTAGGACCGATTAGAGATAAAAATGGGAAGATGTGCCTGGAGGCTGTGGAAGTGAGCAAGATCCTCAATGAATACTTCTCTTCATTATTCACCACTGAGAGGGAACTTGATGACGGTGAGGACAATATGAGTGACGTTGATGTTCTGGAGCATCTTGATATTAAGGGAGAAGAGGTGTTGGAGTTGTTAAAATACATTAGGACAGATAAGTCCCCGGGGCCTGACGGAATATTCCGCAGGCTGCTCCATGAGGCAAGGGAAGAGATTGCTGAACCTCTGGCTAGGATCTTTATGTCCTCGTTGTCCACGGGAATGGTACTGGAGGATTGGAGGGAGGCGAATGTTGTCCCTTGTTCAAAAAAGGTAGTAGGGATAGTCTGGGTAATTATAGACCAGTGAGCCTTACGTCTGTGGTGGGAAAGCTGTTGGAAAAGATTCTTAGAGATAGGATCTATGTGCATTTAGAAAATGATGGTCTGATCAGGGACAGTCAGCATGGCTTTGTGAAGGGCAGATTGTGCCTAAAAAGCCTGATAAGAGTTCTTTGAGGAGGTGACCAGGCATATAGATGAGGGTAGTGCAGTGGATGTGATCTACATGGATTTTAGTAAGGCATTTGACAAGGTTCCACACAGTAGGCTTATTCAGAAGGTATGGTACCCAGGGAAGTTTGGCCAGGTGGATTCAGAATTGGCTTGCCTGCAGAAGGAAGAGGGTCATGGTGGAGGGAGTACATTCAGATTGGAGACTTTTGACTAGTGGTGTCCCACAAGGATCTGTTCTGGAACCTCTACTTTCGGTGATTTTTATAAACGACCTGGGATGTGGGGGTAGAAGGGTGGGTTGGCAAGTTTGCAGACAACACAAAGGTTGGTGGTGTTGTAGATAGTGTAGAGGATTGTCGAAGATTGCAGACATTGATAGGATGCAGAAGTGGGCTGAGAAGGACAAACTCCAAGGCAGAGTACAAAGTAAATGGCAGAATACTTGGTAGTGTGGAGGAGCAGAGGGATCTGGGGGTACATGTCCACAGATCCCTGAAACTTGCCTCACAGGTAGATAGGGTAGTTAAGAAAGTTTATGGGGTGTTAGCTTTCATAAGTCGAGGGATAAAGTTTAAGAGGCGCGATGTAATGATGCAGCTCTATAAAATTCTAGTTAGGCCACACTTGGAGTACTGTGTCCAGTTCTGGTCGCCTCACTATAGGAAGGATGTGGAAGCACTGGAAAGGGTACAGAGGAGAGTTACCAGGATGCTGCCTGGTTTAGAGAGTATGAATTATGATCAGGGATTAAGGGAGCTAGGGATTTACTCTTTGGAGAGAATGAGGATGAGAGGAGACATGATAGAGGTGTACAAGATATTAAGAGGAATAGACAGAGTGGACAGCCAGTGCCTCATCCCCAGGGCACCACTGCTCAATACAAGAGGACATGGCTTTAAGGTAAGGGGAGGGAAGTTCAAGGGGGATATTAGAGGAAGGTTTTTCACTCAGAGTGGTTGGTGCGTGGAATGCACTGCCTGAGTCAGTGGTGGAGGCAGATACACTAGTGAAGTTTAAGAGACTACTAGACTAGGTATATGGAGGAATTTAAGGTGGGGGGATATAAGGGAGGCAGGGTTTGAGGGTCAGCACAACATTGTGGGCCAAAGGGCCTGTAATATGCTGTACTATTTTATGCTCTACGTTCTATTAGTGGCTACAATTTATAATAATATTTATATCTGTTTGCAATATTTCAACCCAGAGTCCAAGGCAGCTCCTAAAGCAATCTCATTCCCACCCCCCACTCCCACCCCACTTCCATCAACCCCTCCCAAATTCTACAAATTACCATAATGAGCCTGCATGCCTTTGGGATGTGTGAGGAAACAAGAGCTCCAGAATAATTTCAAGCAGTCACAGGGAAAATGTACAAACTCTACATACAGCACAGGGGGTCAAGATCAAAATGGGGTCACTGAAGTTGTGCTGCAGCAGCTCTATGAACTGCACCACTCTACTGCTTGTAGTTTTGGTCATCACATTATAGAAGTGTACAAAAGCACTATAGGGATTATACGTGAGATTTACATGGATCTAACCAGGTCTGGAGAAAGAACAATTATGAAGAAATGTTCTTTTTAGGCTGTGAATACTTTAACCAAAACAAAAAAATTTAATTTGCATAAAACAAAAGCCCGGGTATATAATAAGGATAATTTCCCTTGGCAAAGTGATCAATAAAAGGGGACCAGAGTTAAATGGATAGGAATCTGAGTAATTATTTTACTGAATGATTGCTGAAGGTAACAGAAACAGGAACCCTCATCAAGTACCTGGATGAAAATTTGAAAAACCACACCACCAGTTGCTAAAGACAAAAAGTTGAAAACCGGGAGTAACCCAGACTAATTCCTTTAGTCAACAGGAATGGATGACTCTGTGCTTTAATTGTATGAAAGGGGCTGATGAGGTATGTCTTCACTTATGTGAGAGTCAGGGAAATAATAAGTCACCAATCTGGCCAAAAATGAATTCAGTAAATAGTTTATTACCCAGAAAGTGTAACATGAGGTGGTCCAAAAGGACTTGGATAAGGGCTTCAAGTTGAAAGTCAATGGGATTTCAAGAAAGGTGAGGCAGAAATGTCAATGTTGTTATGTATAACAAACATACTCTCATTTTCTCTCTCCACGGATACTGGACATTTCCACGATTTTAATTGTGGTGTTCATGTTTCACAGCACTGACTTGCACTTCACAGCTGAAATATGTGCTATTGTTCTTTCTACTTAACATTGCCCAAACTCTCAAGTATTTCCAGCGTTCATCTTTTTTGCAGTTTGCAGCATCTGCAGTGCCATGCTTTTGGAAGTTTTATTACTGGAGGTGAACAGTCAGAAACAATAGTCTTTCTATTTCACACAATTGCCATGACAAACTTTGCATCCCAGGAAAAAGATATGGATGGAAGCACTTCATTGTGATCAGGATTGCAACAAACAATAAAATTGTTGCATCCAACTGACCAATGACAAATGTACTTTCCAATCACACCACTCAATCCAATAAAAATGTGCTGTCACCACGTGACCGTCACGTGGTTAATCTGGACCAGTAGCAAACCCAGCTCCTCTCCCATTTGCCAGGAGCACCAGCAGAGAACAAACACGTTTGGTTCTCATGCCTACTTTTTCCTTCCAAAACTGGAAGATTTTTTTTAATGCAGATATATTTGAAGGTTTTAGAAATTATGCCAAACTAAACAAACAAGTCATAATTTTACACGAGTACCAAGATTGGGTTAGTGTAAGAGTTAATGTTTATTTCATTAATAAAAAGCATCTGACATTTGCAACCAATTTTATTCAACTTCGCCGTGCAATGTGTTTCAGTTGGATGTTTACAGTACTTAAACATTTTCTAACTTACTGCTTGTTCAAAAGTATGCATTGCCTAATTATATAATTGATACGTGACTGCTGCTATAAAATGTTTGATCTAATCTTCTGTATCATTGCAAAAAAGCCATATTGTTTGCAATAAAGGGAGCACCCTAAATAAGTATGCATTTCTATTTATCATCCATTTTCCACCATATTTAATTGTACTAATTTTTGCTTTTGCTCAATCTTCCCAAAAATTATCATCACCTTCAACACCCATAGACTGGTAGGGACTATTTAAAATATATATATAAAAAATGAGTTTTCAAGCGCGTATTATCTCGTAGGAGCCAAACTGCTGGATTCGACTGGTACCGCGAGTTCACGCCGGTAGTTTAGTTTGCAGATGTTTATTATTATTATTATTGGTCTTATTATGGTGTTGTCTATGGAAGTCGGCGGCAGTGCCGAGATTGCGGGGGGGGGGGGGGGGTCGCGCGCCCAGGTGCGCCCTGCAGCCGCTCGCGCACAGGTAACAACAAGCGCTGTCAACCTGTTGGCCAATGCTTGTTGCCTTCATGCAAAAACTACCACCTCTCCCAAAGCAGATGTCTCCCGGACCGTTGAATGCTGTCAACGAAGGTGCAGAATGGATGGGGAGAGCGCCCTTGCAGAGGAGGGAGGGAGGGAGGGGTGGCGCACTGAGGTTGAGTGGAAGCGATGCTGAGCCGCTAATTCAGCCCCCTCACCACTAGGCAGGGCTGTGCATGGAAGCACTCATCCCGCTCGTCTCACTCAAAATATTGCGCGCCAATTTCCCTCACCCAACTAACCTTCCGATGGCGTCGAACTTTCCTCTGCCACGCAGATAAAGGTTTACTAATAAAAAGAACCAATTCTTTAAATAACAATTTCACTTCACAACCGCAACGGTCTTCACAAAATGGCGTTCGATCCCACCTGGAAGTGACGTATAGAACAATTTGCATATTATTGAATTGACCAATAAGAATAAAGTATGGTTTGCATCTATTAAAATAAATCATAACTATTTGCTGACACCTATTCCAAAAATAAATAATGTATAATAAACAAGACTCCCCAAAAGTTGCACCTTGTCACTCTAAGTTGGGTTGGAGACCCCCCCCAATATTTAATTCTCGCGAGAATTAAGGAATTACGTCATTATGTCGTATGTTGGATGGGCGTGGCATGATGACTTAAGTGGTTGGAAATATCCACGTGCAGAAATGTAATACTTGGCCTCTTACACACGAGGGGTTGCAACAGTGTGCTACCATAGTATGGCATTGGGTTGTTTTCCATTGGGAAAGGACTGCTCATTGATGGATGAGGTCTAATTAGTGAGAGTAACCAAGGACGTTTATGAGTGGAGGATGTTACTAACTGCATAAGAGAACACTTAATCTCAGAATGTAGGATGATATGTCATCCTAGGACATGAATGGTATGCACAATATTATTAAATGGCACCGTTGATTAACAATGGTATAAATGATGATGTGAGCTCTGTGTGTATAACTTAGCAAAGAAAACAGTGGGTCGAAGATTGAATACACTTGACATATTGAGAGCGAAATTAGATTAATGTTGGTTAGTGAAGTAGCAGCCTTGGGTCATTTTGATGGTTGATTCTCAATATAATGTTCTTCAATGATTGTTAAGATTTTGACATTGTTTTATTAAGTGTCAAAGTTTGAGTGGAGAAGTAATTTGAAAAAGAAAATACAGTGAAGTTCATGACTATTCTTTCTATCATATTTGTTAATAACAATCTTTCCTGTCCAGTAGAATTATTGACAATAATATCAATAATGGATAATTCCACTGAATAGCAATACCAGACAACTTTCTATGTGCTGATATCATCAACATAGAAGCATACATGAAGTTTATTTTAAACATTTTTATAATATTTTATATCACAATATTCATGGCCTTCCTACTGAATGATTATCTGAAACATTTGTTACCAAGCCAAAGTGATGACTAAGTATAAGAGAGTCACTGAAGGAGAGAAGTAGAGAAAAAGGAAATGAAAGAAAGGAAGAAAACAGAATGAAAGTTGTCAATAACTGAAGAAAGATTGAAACTAGAATCATCCAAGGTCTAAAATTAGAATACTTAGATGGATTTTAAAGGTAAAAAGCCTACAATTTTATCCTAGCAAGAGAAATTCCACACAGTAGAAATAATGCATTTGGGTGCACAGATCATGCACAATTTCTCCAAAAAATGTAAAATAGTTGTGAAAATTGAGCAAATTGACCAAGTGACTTAAGTGTTCAAAACCCAAAATATTTATTTTCAATAAAACTTTGAAAATAGTTGTTCTAATTACCATTTTTATCCCTTTTCCCCTCGAAAAGTTGGAAGAAATACACTATAGACTGCTGAATGAGTGCAGAAATCAGCAATGGGGACTGTTATAAAAAAAAACACATTATCAATGTTTACACACTTTTGGAACTTCACTGTTGCATCATTTTGCTCATTACCTCCATTGTCTCTAATAGCTTTGGAAAGACCTGACAGTATTGTTCAAAGAATTTAGTACCAAAGAATTCAAGCCAATCCCTTGATACCGTCCCAACTCTGACCACAATCTATCAATCAGTTGATTATCTTCACATTATTTAGACCATAAAATATAAAGTAGGGACATAAGTGGGCTATTCAGCCATTCCATCATGGTTGATTTATTATCCCGCTCAACCCCATTCTTCTTCTCCCTGTAACCTTTGGTAAACCAAGAACCTATCAACCTCTATCTTAAACATACCCAATAACTTGGCCAGTATAGCCATCTATAGCAACTAATTCCAGATTCACCACCCTCTGGCTAGAGAAATCTTTCTTCAAGTCTGTTCAAAATGGATGTCCCTCAATTTTGAGGCTGTGTCTTCTGGTCCCAGACTTCCTCATTATAGAAAACATCCTTTCCACATACACTCGATATCAATGCCTTTCAATATGCAATAGGTTTCAACAAGGCAACCTCTCATTCTTCTGAATTCCAGTGAGTACAGGCTCAGAGCTATCAAACATTCCTCATCTTCCTCTGGATCCCCTCCAATGCTAGCACATCTTTTCTTAAATAAGGAGCCCAATACTGCACACAGTATTTCAAATGCAGTCTGGCTATTGCCTTATAAAGCCTCAGTCTTCCATCTTTGCCTTTGTGCCCTCTTGAAATGAATGCTTCCTCAACACTGCCTGTCCCTCTACCTATCTTTGTATTGTCCGCAAACCTGGCCACAAAGCCGTCAATTCTTTCATCCAAATCATTGACATATTAAGTGAAAAGAAGCAGTTCCAACACCAATCCCTGCAGAGCACTACTAGTCATAGGCAGCCAATCAGAAAAAAAAAGCCCCCTTTATTCCTACTCTTTGCCTCTTGCCAGTCAGCCAATGTTCTATCCATGCTAGTATCTTTCCTGTAATACCATGGGCTCTTATCTTGTTAAGCAGCCTCATGTGCAGCACTTTGTCAAAAGCTTTCTGAAAATCCAAATAAACAACACCCACTGCCTCTCCTTTGTCTACCCTCCCTGTTATCTCCTCAAATTCCAAAAGTTTTGTCAGACAAGGAAACCATGTTGACATTGGCCCATTTCGTTGTGTCCCTCCAAATGCCCCAAAAACCTCATCCTTAATAATTGACTCCAACATCTTCCCAACTGCTGAAGCTAGGCTAACTGGCCTGTAGTATACTTTCTTCTGCGTCCTGCCCTGCCTGAAGAGTGGATTGACATTTGCAATTTTCCAGTCCTCTAGAACCATTTAAGAATCTAGAGATTCTTGAAAGGTCATGAGTTACTTTCTTAACTCTACACCTTCCAATTCTATGTCACCTCTTTCTAAGGATTCGATTTGATTTTTTATTAACAGGACCACCTCACCCCCTCTGCTTACCTGCCTATCTTTTCAATACAGTGTGTATCCTTTGATGTTAAACTCCCAACTATCATCTTCTTTCAGTCATGACTCAACAATGCCCACATCACATCAGCCAATCACTAACAAGATCAGCTAAACCACTAAACAAAAAAGAAGCATTTGACAGATTGATGGCTGATCTGTCCCAGGCCTTAACTACTCATCTATGTTAGTCTCTCATAGCCCTCAATTACCTGAGCTTCCAAAAATATATCTACCTCCATGTTAAATATCTTCAGTGATCCTGAGCCTCCACATCTTCTGGGTTTGACAATTCCACTGATTAGCCACCCTCTATAAGAAGAAACCCATATGCCCTTCATTTTGAAATGTCTAACCACTTTTCTTGTAACTCTGTCTCTTGTTCAAGACTCCCCTACTGATGGGAACAACTCAACATTTACTCTGTCATTTCCCTCAGATTCTTTAATAAGATCACCCTTAATTCTTCCCAACTTGAAAAAGTAGTTAATGAAAAGACTTTGATCTATAATATTGCTCTGTTTCTCATTCTCCTATTGAACATTTCCAGCAAATTCTCTTTTTATTTAAGAGAAACCTTGGTAATATCTAAGACTCTTCAAAGGAAGATCATACGCATTTGGGTGAGCACACATCTGGAAGTAAAGAAAAACTTTCTAATCTCTACTTAAATGATTTCCTGTTTATTAAAGGGTTGATTGGGGCCACAGCAGGAACAACCAGATTTGGCTCTGGGAGCCTCTCTAATTAGTAATTCTGTTATCAACTTTCATTAAGTAAACAAATGCCATGGTTGGTGCCTGATGTTGAAAGGATCCATAATGTTGATGGATGAACATTGACTACAAAGAAGAGGGGAAGTAACTCCAGATGTCACTGCATTGTTTTGTATGCTTGCATGCATTCAGAGGAAAGCACTAATGAAAGACTGCAATGCTATACGAACTCGGAAAGCTATAGGATGGCACTAACATTTAAACTATATGCTTGAACCCAAAGATATGAACGGAATTGCTTTCCTAATTACCTGCATGTCACACCTGTGCATTTTAAACATAGACCCTGAGATTCCTTTGTACTGCAACATTTTGTACTCCAAATTGGAGGTGTGGAAGGATGTTTTTGATATTACACTAGTACAGGTGTAGCCATCTGCAGCAATGAATTTCACAGATTCACCACCCTCTGGCTAAAGAAACTTCTCTCTTCAATGTACCAAAGGCTCATCCTTTTATTCTGAGGCTGTACCCTCTGGTCCTAGATTCCCCCTCAGTATAGGAAACATTCTTTCCACATCCATTCTATCTAGGCCTTTCAATATTTGATATATTTCAATTAGATCTCCCTTTATTCTTATAAAGTCTAGTAAGAACAGGCCCTGGGCCATCAAACACTCCTAACACATTCCCAGGATCATTCTCATGTAACCCCACTGGATCCTCTCCAAATCTGGTAAAGCATTGGCTTGTATCCTGGGACAGCCCAATTCTTGGGCATGTCATGGGGTGGCTCTAAAGAATCTGGTAACATGTCTACCAGAAGAAAACCGCTATGGGGAGCCAAAACAATCAGCTAAATCCAATCCCAAGCTGACTGACACGGATAGGTCGTTGTCCCAACCTAGGACTCAATTGTTCTGGGATAAACATTTTAACAGTCGTACTGGGGAGTGTGAGTTTTGAGACTGCTGTAGTGGTTTTTTTTTACAATCGAATAAAGAGTTATTTTGAATTCCAGCTTGTTCTACTGTCTGGATTCGGGTGTCATCAGTAGCTAAAGAAGAGCAAACACAACACATTGGAGACGCGGTGAGCCCAGATTGAGGTGCGCAGCTGAAGTTAATTGAAACTTTAACCAGCCGGATAATTATCAGTGAGTTCGGCGATGTCGGTGGTAAGCGCTGAACAGGACTCATGTGAGTTAGTTGTTGCGTCCATTTCCATCTTTCAGATTGATGCCTCTTCGGGAGTTACGTTTGAATCATGGTTCAACAGCAAAGATGTATTCCGTAAACACAAAGTACACTGCAGATGCTATGATTAAAGCAACACGCTGGGGAATCTCAGCAGGATGTATTTCGGTTTGACTTCTCCAGAAAAGGCGACTCCCGGAAAACACGCACTTTGCTCCGAAAATTGGGTGCCGCTGAACATGAGCGCTATTTCAACTTCATTCTGCCTAAGAACCTGTGGGACTTACCGTTTGATGAAATGTCGGACAGCTAACGAGCATTTTTGAATAGCAGTCATCAGTCCACTGCTATAGGCTAAAATTCGTTAAATAGGAAGCGAAGACTTTTTTCCCTTTGCCGGTACTGTCTTAGGCGAATATGGGAAGTTTAAGCTGGGTAACCTGACTGAATTACAGTTCAAATGTCTGATTTCTATTTGCGGACTACAGGAACTAGCAATACAGGTATTTGCAAACAGCTCCTGGCTAGACCGGAGTAAAACTCTGCAAGTTGTCACTCAAGAACGTGAGTGTTTGAGCAGCCTGAAGGATTATTCCAAACCGGTCGAACTGACCAAGCTCAATGCGGTGTCCAATGGTCCAGATGTCAATACTCAGCAAGACTCCAAGCGGCCGAATACAGCTTCGTGGCATTATGCGAGAAACTGCCAGTACAATAAACACGTTTCCAGCAAATGCCATCACCGTGGTCACAAAGGCTTTCGCCGTCCTTCACCGTTTTCAAAGCCGGTGGCCAAGAAGTTTCAAAAGCCATAAAAACACACAAGGAATTTTATTGTCACGTTCAAAGCGGACTTCATTCCTAGGAGATGGTACGTCAACGTATTTATCAGGAATCCGCTGGTCACGCTACAACTTGACACAGCGTTAGCCATCACCATTATTTCCAATCGTACTTAGTGGGAATCTGGGTCCTCCCCAGTCAAATCAGCTCATAGGTACAGTGGGTGGAACCCTCCAGCTGATTAGCAAACTGCACTGCCTGGTGGATGCTGAACGGTAATCAAATCAATGGTGTGTGTCACCTAACAGACCAGCCAGATGTGAATATCCTTGGAACTGACTGGACAGACAAGCTTGATCTCTGGAGCATCCCCCTGGATGAGGTCTATATGAAGACGTTGGTTGTTCAAGTCATGCCAGTAGATGCCATACAACTGCAACAACGATAACCAGTAGTGTTTCAGGGTTTAAGTTGCTGCATCAAACTGCAAGGGAAGCTCCATCTCCTTCTAGACGCAAAGCCTGTCCCAAAAGACCAGTACCATAAGCAGTGTTGCCAATCCTGGAGCAAGAGGTAGAACACCTGTAACAGGCAGGTGTGTCCAACACTGTGAACTGCTCACATTGGGCAGCTCCCATGGTCATTATCAAGAAAACCAAGGTCCCTCACGAGAGACTCATCCAGAAAGTCATGAGACATGGGGTAAGTGGAACCTTGGCTGTTTGGATAAAAAATTGGCTTAAAGAAAGAAAGTTTTGGTAGTTGTGGAAGGAAAGTATTCTGCCTGGAGGTCGGTGACTAGTGGAGTGCCGCAAGGATTTGTCCTGGGACCCCTGCTATTTGTGATTTTTATAAATGACCTGGATGTAGAGGTGGAAGGATGGGTGAGTAAGTTTGCAGATGACATGAAGATTGGAGGAGTTGTGGATGGAGCTGTAGGTTGTCAAAGGTTACAAGAGGATATAGACAGGCTGCAGAGTAGGGCAGAAAAATGGCAGATAGAGTTCAATCCAGACAAGTGTGAGGTGATGCATTTTGGAAGGACAAACCAGAAGACTGAGTACAGGATTAATGGTCAGTTACTTAAGAGTGTGGATGAATAAAGGGACCTTGGGGTTCAAATCCATACATCCCTCAAGGTCACTGCACAGGTGGATAGGGTAGATAAGAAGGCCTATGGCTTGCTAGGCTTCAATTACAGGGGGATTGAGTTCAAGAGGTCATGTTGCAACTCTACAAATCTCTGGTGAGACCACACTTAGAATATTGTGTTCAATTCTGGTCACCTCATTATAGGAAGGATGTGGAAGCTATGGAGAGGGTGCAGAGGAGATTTACCAGGATGTTGCCTGGTTTGGAGTGTTATGAGTGATGAACAGACCTGATGGACAATGGGGTGCAGAGTTAACCATTCCCAACCCCCCTCCTGAGAACTACAAACTATCGCTGTTGTTATGCTGGTCATGAGAGAGAGAGAGAGAGAGAGAGAGATAAAGCCCAGGCAAGAACATTTGCTACAGATAAGAGGGGGAGAGAGACTGTTGATTAACTGTATTATGACTCTTCCTGGATTATTTACTTCCCACTACAAGGACTTTGCTTTGCTCGTTAACATTCCTCAGGGGTTAGCAGGAGTGGCCTGACTTGATGGACACTGTCATTCAGAGTTGATGGATAGCTGAGACCTCATGACTGGGGATAAAAAGACAGGTCTGGAGAGAGACCCTTCAGACACACCAGTGGACACTGATTGAGTGTTGGGAACCCACAGAAAGGTGGGGGCTTCGAAGACCGAACCAGGAGATTGGTCAGTAAAGCTCACAGTGTTACAGCACTGTTACAGGTGGGGCCTTGTGTGTGTGTCCACTCATGCCAGAGTGACGAGTCCACCACAGAAGAATGGTCTAGCTGAAGACCAGAGGGGTCATAACTGAATGACCACAACGCTTAGACGGATTAAGAAAGCCACAAAAAGGTTTGCCTGCCGCAACTGTTGCTGTTACATCTCGCTCACTCTCTCTCTCTCTCCAATGATTTCAATACAACAACCATAACTACTTCAGCATTTATGAACTGAACTCTATACTTTCCTATGACAATTCATTTATCCCTAGACATCAATAGAGCTTGTTTATTATTGATTATTATTATTCCTACACTTTTGGGTTTATTACTGCTAAATTGTTTTATATGTATATTTGCAATTTTGATATTGTATTGTGTAGTTTACTAATAAACACCTTTAGTTTGGTACCACCAGACTCTAACGGGTACTTCTGCCTTTGCTGGTCTGACACCCAGTTATGGGGTACGTAACAGGAGAACAAGTCATGTGAAGCAAGGTTAGCAAAGCTGGGACTTTTCTCTTTGGAGCGCAGAAGAATGAAAGGGGACTTGATAGAGGTCTACAAGATAATGAGAGGCATAGATAGGGTGGATAATCAGTACCTGTTTCCCAGGGCACCAATAGCAAACACCAGAGGGCATATGTATAAAATTAAGGGAGGGAAGTTTAGGGGAGACATTAGGGGTAAGTTTTACACAGAGGGTTGTGAGTGCCTGGAATGACTTGCCAGGGATGGTGGTGGAGGCTAAAACATTAGGGTTATTTAAGAGCCTCTTGTACAGGCACACGGATGAAAGAAAAATAGAGGGTTATGGGGTAGTGTGGGTTTAGTACTTTATTTAAGGATTATATGGATCAGCACAACATGGAAGGCTAAAGGGCCTGTACTGCGCTGTAGTGTTCTATGGTAAAACCAATGATACAGTGAGGTTGTGTTCAGACTTCTCAACTAGTCTCAATGCGACTCTGGAGACACACCTGTACCCATTACCAGTACCAGCAGATCTTTTAGTAAAATTGAACAGTGGCTGTTACTTTGCAAAGTTGGACTCGGCTGAAGCCTACCTCCAGGAAGAAGTGGTGGAAAATTCACAGGAGCTTCTCACCATTACAACACAAGGGGTTGTTTTCTTTCCTCCATCTGTCTTTTGGTGTGAAGGCAGCTCTTTCAATTTTTCAGCATTTTGTGGACACCATGCTGAGTTGCATTGATGGTGTTGCCGCTTTCCTCAAGGACAACATTGTGATGGGCACAAGTCAGCCAGAACTATGCCAACACCTGGACCGAGTTTTGAACAAACTACAAGACTTTGGATTATAATGTCAGGTAGTTTCTTGATCCCTTTAGTTATGTATCTGGGAGTCATCGTAGATGAGCACTGTCATCACTTGGGTTCCAAAAACATCTCCACTATTTTCAAAATGCCTTCACCAACAGATCTCAGCATTTTTTAGCACGATTACTCATTGTTCAGCATTTCTCCTAGCAACGCACAGGCAGAGGGAACCTGCTCAAGTGTGCCACATAGAAACGGTCCAAGCAATGTCAAGAAGCTTTTGATCAGGTGAAGAATATTCTGTCATCCAACATTCACTTGACTCATTTCAACCTAGGGTTGACAATTGTCACCATGAGAGATGTGCCCAACTACAGAGTAAGCACTGTCATATCCTGATGTCTTCCCTGATGGTTCTGAAAAAGCTGTCATGCATGCAGCCAGATCACTGACTGCAGCAATAAGGACCTTAGAAATCATCTTTACTGTGAAGAAATACAAGATGCTTTATAACAAATGCTTCACCCTCCTTACTGATCACAAATCACTATTAGAAACATAGAAAACCTACAGCACAATACAGGCCCTTCAACCCACAAAGTTGTGCCGAACACGTCCCTACCTCAGAAATTACTAGGCTTAACCTATAGCCCTCTGTTTTACTAAGCTCTGTGTACCTATCTAAAAGCCTCTTTAAAGACCCTATCGTATCTGCCTCCACCACTGTTGCTGGCAGCCCATTCCATGCACTCACCACTCTGAGTAAAAAGAACTTGCCCCTGACATCTCTGTATCTACTCCCCAGCAAAAACCTGTGTCCTCTTGTGGCAACCATTTCAGCCACTCTTGTCCATCTTCGGTACTAAGAAAGGTATCTAAATGAATACAGCCAACAATCTGTTATGGTTGGCAACAATATAATTAGCCTATGATTTTTGGAACCAAGTACACTACCCAGAAAGTTGGTCAAGCAATGCTCACTCCTGAGTTAGGTGAAAATGAAGCAGGTTAGTGAAAATGAAGCTGCAGTTGTGGCTGAGATTTCAGTTAATTGTGATGTCCACTGGGTTCATATTATGTTTGTTCCTAAGTAATGACAAACCTGGCTTGGGTAAACACCAGCACATTTTATTCTCAATAGTGTTCAACAGGCGTGTGTTTGACCAGCTCATGAACATTTCTGGTTCTGGGGTGAACAGCCCTCATTGCCTACTGGGAACTAAAGTTCTTTATTATGTACGTACACAACACAATTCCAACCTTGTTAATTCTGGCTATTACACCAATAATGAGGAAAGGCATCATGCACAGTTGCCAGAACGAACTAAAATTAGTTTGCAAAATGTTGTTGGAAATGCCCTGGGTAACACAAGGTGCAGCATTGCTTCTCATATTAGCATCATCAAAGACTGCTACCCATTTGATTCATATCCCCCTGCTCAGCCTTACTTTGTCGATTAGCATTTGCTAAGGTGGAAGTACTTTTCTTCAGGTTTCTCATCTCCTTCCACGCCATCCATTTAAAATACTCAACCGTTCCTCTCTAAGCCTATATCCAACAATAGCTTCTGTTTTTGTACCTCCAACTGCCTCCATATCATGTAACTCAACCAGAGAAGTTTCTGTATTTCCATTGCCTTCAATTCTTTACCTTTCTGCCTTTGCAAAGTTTTAACTTATTTATTGCCACTCCCTCAGTGTTGCCTCTTTTCAGAGAAAACCACTTGCAACTATTTCTTCTCCATTCTCCCCGGCCACCCTCCCTGCCTAAAGAGTCAACAACTTGCATAACTAGACATGTAGAATGATTACCGAATCCACCTAAGTGAAAGCTGCATGAAGAATGAGAGAAAACAAGGCAGGTAAGAATACCATCGAGAGTGGGGGAAGTGCTGATGTCTACTATAAAGAATGTTTAGAAACATCCTGAGATTCAAAATCAATATGGATTGGCAAACATTAAGTTTTTTTTTTAGCACATTCGCCGGTATAGATAGTGGAAACTGATGGGTATGGATTTGCAATGGCCTTTGAGAAATCCCAGGTGAAAGTAAAGTGCATAAGAATGGAAGGAAAAAAATGTGGCATGAGCCACGGCTGATTTCAAATGGTAGTGTAATGGTTAACACAATGCTTTACAGTACAGGTGACCCAGGTTCAATTCCCATCACTGTACCTTCTCCCTGAGACTGTGTGGGTTTCCTCTGGGTGCTCTGGTTTCTTACCACTGTCCAAAGATGTACTAGTTGGTAGGTTATTTAAACATCATAAATTGTCCAGTAATTAGGATCAGATTAAATCAGGGGATTGCCAGGAGGTGTGGCTCTAGGAGCCAGGAGAGCCTACTCCATGCTGTATCTCAATAAAATAAAAATAATTTTATAGGTTTTTAGTTTTTTTTTAATTATAACAGGCTGAGATGTATTAGATGGAGAGAAGATGATCCCAATGGCTGGGAAATCTAGAACCATATGTCAATGTCAAGAAGCACAATAGGTCATTTAGAACCAAGATAAGAATTTTCTTCACCTCAAAAGCGTAATAAACCTGTGGAACTTCTACTACAAAGGTAGTGGCAACCAAGTCATGAGGCAGTCAAGAAAGAGATGCATTTTATTTTTTAATGCTGCGGATGCATTTTATTTCCTGAGTTTTTTCCTAGGAAGAAAATAAGTAACCAGCTATGCTGATATGGAAAGGCTAGATGGCTTATTTTTGCTTCTGTTTACTGTGCTTCCAGTTTAGATACAGTATAAATGTTCCTCTATATCATATTCATCTATATTCATATTAGATACATATATGATTCATATTCATATTAGATACAGTACAAATGTTCCTCTATATCAATATTCATCTATATATTTCCTGTTTTTCCAGATGCAAATTTTTCTCTATATTCAATTCTTGCATCTTCCAAGGCACAATATGCTTATCTTCCAAAACAGCCTTCCGTAGCTTATTAAATTTACACAATGAGCAAAGGTAAGGGATTACGTCCCTGTGTGTTATAGCCCAATTTCAGGAATAAAATGGTGTAAGGTGTAAAAGTGATCATTGAAATTTTCTATCTGAACAGCTCTCATCTGCAACCACTAGTTCTTTGCATGTCTCCATGAGCACAGATTAAAAGCAAGAAGCAGAATGTACTATGAGATGACAGAAAAGGCTGGCCAAAGGACAGGCTATATAATTTGATGTTGCGGTGTTCCCCGAGCTTGCAGATGTTTCATCACCAGAGGAGGGGACATTCTCAGGGCGCAGTTGTTGTTTTTCATCGGGGGGTGTTCGCCTTTATATATCCCATGCTGGCTTGCCTCGGTGCTGATTGGCCAGCCCTTCAGTTGACCTTTGAATTCTATTGGTTCGCGTTTCCTGTTAGGGATTGGTAGATGGTGTCTATTTCAACATGTTTGCTTAGGGAATTATCAAAAGAAAGCGAGGCTTCTTAAAAAGTTTCGTTGTTTGCCTGCGCCAGAACCTCCACGGTGTCCCAGAAAGAGCTAAAAGGTTTTGGTCGCCACCGCCACTTATCGACCGATTGACGATGACCCGACTTGAAAACCAATCCGTCGAATCAATGCAACACTACACAGAATTTAGCCAGTGAATGAAATTTCCAAACAAGAACGCTGCCAGATGAAAGCAGATGATGCTGTTCACAGGCTAGGTTAGATGTCCCATTACGTCTCATCGTATCATAACCAGAAACAAAAGCATACAAACTAGCAAAACAGCTCTGGAGGCGGTTAAAACACCTGATACATGGCTCCCAAGTTCTATCAACAGTGCACGACAATTCTCAGATAAGACACGAAGATAGAAGAAAACGAAATTTTGGTTTCTTTCGACGTCACCAGGCTACTTACCACAATCGACCGCGACCTGGCAAGTGAAACCGTGGAATAAGTATTAACGGAAGCCGAACATACAGCACAGACTCTAAAACCCAGCAGCAGAGGTGAACTGCTAAACCTTCGTCTGCCCACACATTTCAAGTTCGAAGGGTAGATCTACAAACAGCTCAAAAGAACGCCAATGGGATCTGTCGAGGCCGGTATGTAAAAGCTAGAAAAAGAGCTTCTGTAGAGTTTCGGCGCGAAGCGTCGATTATTTACTCTTTCCCCATATATATATATTGCCTGGCCTGTTGAGATCCTCTAGCATTTTGTGTGTGTGTGTTGCTTTGGATTTCTGCAATTTCCTTGTGTTAAAGATAGCCCTTTCCAGTTGTCAAACCCAAACGTAGATGATGCCTTTGTCATACACAAACGAAATTAAACAGAGGATACCTTTAACCAAATCAACAACGGCGACATCAAGTTTACATTGGAAAGAGAAGCAGCAACCGACCGGCATTCCTGGACCCACTTGTCGCGAGGACAGAAGGCACATGAGAGAGATCCGTGTACCAGAGGGGTACATACAGGCAAGGAATTGAACTGCCACAGCAACCACCCAGCCTGGCACAAAAAAAACTGCACTGGCACCTTTATTTAAGAGATTGCGGCACACCGCAGCACCACCAAACTTCAGGCCAGGGAAGAGAAACATTTCTTCAAAGTGCTTCAGAACGACATGTAGCAATGGAATTTCATCAGGAGATGCTGACGAAGGAGAGAAAGTCGCCCAGGCCTTACCAACCCGTTCAAGAATTTCTCGGAAATGACCACTCGACTAATCGAACCTCACGGCAGCGCAATTGCCCACAAACCAACGGCGACTTGAAGGAATCTTGTCTCCACAACCAAGACAACCGACAAAAGCAACGTGGTGTACAGGATCACTTGCGGGGACTGCAGCAAGAACTACGTCGGCCGTAAACTCAAATCGTTTACGGGAACACAAACTGGCATGATCCACTGATCTCGGAACCTGAGGACCACTTCAACTGGGTGACCGCGGAGGTTCTGGCGCAAGCAAGCAAACACCAAGCAGGCACGGGAATTTTAGGAAGCGAGCTTCTCTTCTGATAACTCCATTAGAAATACATAAAACAGACGCCGTCTACTAACCCCAAAGAGCCAAAGAAACGCGAGCCAATCGAATTCAAAGGTCGACTGAAGGGGCCAATCAGGACCGAGGCAAGCGAACGGGGGGGAGGGGGGTATAAACGCGAACACTCGCGGAGAGAAACACCAACAACTATCTTCGCACTGGGGATGTCACCTCTACTGGTGATGAAATGTCTTCAAGCTTATTGCCAAGATCGGCGAACACTAAAGGCCTCAAACCAAGCTACCAATATCCACCACCACCCTAAACAAACCACAGTTGCCTTCAAAGACGATTTAAATAGGTCTTGATAACATTGACAATAAAAGTGGCTCGCATAATACAAATAGCATTCCCCAATCCAATCCCATTGGCTATTTGTATTATGCAAATGAGCATTACAGCAGAAATAGCTGAAGTGTGCTTAGAAGTACAGGTACCCAAACTCAAAACTTCATTAGTGTTCAGTCCCTTCAGTACCAATGCTGCACATTTTCCAAGGCCAGTATTTATGCTCAATCTTTCCATCCATCCCAAGATGAGTTAATTAAATCTGAATCTAAGTGAGCATTCACTGGTGCCCTCCGTATTGCGATGCATTTGTATCCTTGTTCACCTTTGATTCACTTAATGACTGGTGTACTTAAATACTATACAAAAGTTGCTCATGAGCCCTTCCATTGTGTTTACCAATTTAGATTTATTATTATGCAAAATTTTCTTTTCATATTTTGTTACATTCATTCACCATAAGAAGGTATAACATGCTAGCCATTAGAACCATAGAAGAACCATAGAATATTTCAGCACAAGATGTCAACATTTTGGCCCATCTTGGCTGTGGCGAACCATTTTTCTGCCTAGTCCCATTGACCTGCACCTGGACCATACTGTGTGTCAGTGTACAGAGAAATCTCTGCCAAAAGATTTATTAAAATCTTTTATTTTAACTGGGCATAACCAGATACTGATTTTAGTCATGCTGAAAGAAACTAATGTCATAAATCACACATTTTGTAAGTCGCTTTGGATTTCCAGCATCGGCAGACTTTTTTCGTGTTTATAATGTCAGAAATGTTCACTTCTCTCTCAATGTCCCCTTGCCCAGTCTGATGCTTCTTACCACTGTGCCCACCAAGTACTGTGCCAATGTTACCATTTCATGAGTGGGGAGGTGGGAAGGAAAATAAAAAGACTAAAGAGCACAAATGCCAGTTAAAAACAAAAAGGAACCCAAGTCTTTATTAACAGTTAAGCATGTAGTAAGAGAGAGGGTGGGGTAATTAGCAACTGGCTAGAAGAAATATTGGACAAGTTGAAATTTAAGATGGTGTCAGAAAGGCAGACTGGTCAAGATGTGATCAGTCCCAGCTTGCTGAAGAAATAGGGAAGGAAATTCTGAAAGGGCTTGTCGTTATCCCTACATATAATGTTTCAAGTGACTGGAGGACAGCAGTAAAATGCTGGGTTGTGAGGAGAATATACAGAGTTTTCAGGGATTTATGGAAGATTAAGTGAATGAGCAGAGACTTGGCAGCTGAAATATAATGTAGATAATCTCAAATTTCCACCTTGGCAGAAAAAATGCTGTTTTAAAAAAAATATCAGAGTAACCTTGTAAACAAATTACCTCAAGATAGCATAAAGTTAACAATGAATGCGGTAAATGGTCCGTTGATTTGTATTGCAAGAGAATTTAAGTACAGAATAAAGATGATTTAATACTACTACTTAGTGTTCAGATGAGAATGCACTTTATAATGCATAGAGGTCTGGTCTGCCTATCCAAGGCCGAATAAACCAATAGCAATAGAGGAAGCACAGAAGGTTTACTTTATGAACGCAAATGTGGGAATTTAAAAGAAACAGATATAAATGGGAGCTTGATGGTCAACATGGCTCAGTGGCAGAAGAGCTGCCTCCCTGTTTCATGACTGATTCATTAATAACTTTGTGGATTTGCTGGATATTTCAAAATGTGCAGGCAAAATTCAGGGTGATAAATGAGGAAGATATTAATGGATTTTTTTTGTGTATTATTTCACATTTGTTATACAGTAGTTTATGACATCTAAGAGAAGTGTGAAGTCATGGAAAATAAAGAGGAGCAATCTAAAAATCATGCATAGAAACAAAGAAAACCTACAGCACAATGCAGGCCCTTTGGTCCACAAAGTTGTGCTGAACATGTCCTTACCATAGAAATTACCTAGGGCTACCCATAGCCCTCTATTTTTCTGAGCTCCATGTACCTGAACAGGAGTCTCTTAAAAGACCCTATCATATCCGCCTCCACCACTGTCGCTGGCAGCTCATTCCACACACACACCACTTCTGTGTAAAAAAAAAAAAAAAAAAAAAAAAAAAAAAAAAAAAAATTTACCCCTGATATCTCCTCTGTACCTACATCCAAGAACCTTAAAACTGTGCCTTCGTGCTAGCCATTTCAGCCCTGAGCAGAAGCCTCTGACTATCCACACGATCAATGCCTCTCACCATCTTGTACGCCTCTATCAGGTCACCCCTCATCCTCCATTGCTCCAAGGAAAAAAGGCCGAGTTCACTCAACCTATTCTCATAAGGCATGCTCCCCAAACTAGGCAATATCCAGATTTTGCATCCTATCAATGTCCCACTGTAACCTCTGATAGCCCTCCACACTATCCATAACACCTCAACCTTTGTGTCATCAGCAAGTTTACTAACCCCTCATCCACTTCCTCATCCAGGTCATTTATAAAAATCACAAAGTGTAGGGGTCCTAGAACAGATTCCCGAGGCACACCTCTGGTTACCAACCTCCATGCAGAATATGACCAATCTGCAACCAAACTTTGCCTTCTGTGGGCAAGCGATTTCTGGACCCACAAAGCAATGTCCCCTTGGATCCCATAACTCCTTACCTTCTCAATAAGCCTTGCATGGGGTACCTTATCAAATGCCTTGCTAAAATCCATATACACTACATCTACGGCTCAACCTTCATCAATGTGTTCAGTCATATCCTCAAAAAATTCAATCAGGCTCATAAGGCACGACCTGCCTTTGACAAAGCCTTGTTGACTATTCCTAATCATACTATGCCTCTCCAAATCATAAATTCATAAATCTTGCCTCTCAGGATCTTCTCCATCAACTTACCAACCACTGAAGTAAGACTCACTGGTCTATAATTTTCTGAGCTATCTCTACTCCCTTTCTTGAATAATGGGATAACATCCGCAACCCTCCAATCCTCATTGATGATGCAAAGATCATTGCCAGAGGCTCAGCTATCTCCTCCCTCGCCTCCTACAGTATCCTGGGATACATCTCATCTTGTCCTGGTGACTTATCCTACTTGATGCTTTCCAAAAGCTCCAGCACATCATCTTTCTTAATATCTACATGCTCAAGCTTTTCAGTCCGCTGTAAGTCATCCCTACAATTGCCAAGATCCTTTTCTGTAGTGAATACTGAAGCAAAGTACTCATCAAGTAGCACACACAAATGCTGTTGGAATGCAGCAGGCCAGGTAGCATCTATAGGAAGAAGTATAGTCGATATTTTAGGTCGAGACCCACCTGGAAGGACTGTTCAGCGAAGCGGTCTCCCAGTCTGCGTCGGGTCTCACCAATATTTAGAAAGCCGCACCAGGAGCACCGGACGCAGTATATATTCAGCGAAACGGTCTCCCAGTCTGCTGGTGTGCAGTCCTTCCAGGCGAGGCAACACTTCACCTGTGAGTCTGCTGGTATGATATACTGTGTCTGATGTTCCCGGTGTGGCCTTCTACATATTGGTGAGACCTGACGCAGACTGGGAGACCGTTTTGCTGAACACCTTTGCTCTGTCTGCCAGAGAAAGCAGGATCTCCCAGTGGCCACACATTTTAATTCCACATCCCATTCCCATTCCGATATGTCTATCCATGGCCTCCTCTACTGTCGAGATGAAGCCACACTCAGGTTGGAGGAACAACATCTTATATTCCATCTGGGTAGTCTCCAGCCTGATGGCATGAATATTGATTTCTCTAACTTCCATTAATGCTCCTCCTCCCCTTCTTACCCCATTCTTAATTTTTAACTTTTTCCCTCCTCTTTCCCTCTCACAATAACTCCTTGTCTGTTCTCCATCTTCCTTTAGTACTTCCCTCCCCCTTTCTTTCTTCCAAGGTCTTCCGTCCTATGATACTCCCCCTTCTCTAGCCTTGTATCCCTTTTGCCAATTAACTTCCCATCTCTTAGCTTCATCCTTCCCTCTCCTGTCTTCTATCATTTCTGGTCTCCCCCTCCTCCTCCCCCTTTCAAATCTCTTACTATCTCTTTTTTCCATTAGTCCTGACGAAGGATCTCAACCCGAAATGTTGACTGTACTTCTTCCTATAGATACTGCCTGGCCTGCTGCGTTTCAACAGCATTTTGTGTGTGTTGGTTGAATTTCCATCATCTGCAGATTTTCTCGTGTTTACTCATTAAGTACCTCTGATATCTCCTCCGTTTACATACACACCTTTCCACTGTCACACTTGATTGGTCCTATTCTCTCACATCTTACCCTTGCTCTTCACATACCTGTAGAATGCCTTGGGGTTTTCCTTAATACTGTCTGCCAAGGCCTTCTCATGGCTCCTTCTGGCTCTCCTAATTTCGTTCTTAAGCTCCTTCCCGCTAGCCTTATAATCTTCTAGCTCACTATCATTACGTAGTTTTTTGAACCTCTCATAAGTTCTTCTTTTCTTCTTGACTAGATTTACAATAGCCTTATACACCACGGTTCCTGTACGCTACCATCCTTTCCCTGTCTCATTGGAATGTACCTTTGCAGAACTCCACACAAATATCCCTGAACATTTGCCACATTTCTTCCATATATTTCCCTGAGAACATCGATTCCCAATTTATCCTTCCAAGTTCCTGCCTGATAGCTTCATATTTCCCCTTACTCCAATTAAACGATTTCCTACCTTATCTGTTCCTATCCCTCTCCAATGCTATGGTAAAGGAGCTAATCGAGATCACTATCTCCAAAATGCTCTCCCACTGAGAGATATTACACCTGATCAGGTTCATTTCCCAATATCAGATCAAGTACACCCTCTCCTCTTGTGGGATTATCTATATATTGAGTCAAGAAACCTGCCTGAACACACCTAACAAACTCCACCCCATCTAAACCCCTCGCTCTAGGGAGATGCCAACCGATATTTGGGAAATTAAAATCTCCCATCACAACAACCCAGTTATTATTACACCTTTCCAGAATCTGTCTCCCTATCTGCTCCTTAATATCCCTGTTACTATTGGATGGTCTATAAAAAAAACACCCAGTAGAGTTATTGACCCCTTTCTCTTCCTAATTTCCACCCACAGAGACTCCGTAGACCTCCATGACTTCCTCCTTTTCTGCAGCTGTGACACTATCTCTGATCAACAGTGCCACGCCCCCACCTCTTTTGCCTCCCTCTCTGTCCTTTCTGAAACATCTAAAGCCTGGCACTCGAAGTAACCATTCCTGCCCCTTAGCCATCCAATTCTCTGTAATGGCCTCGATATCATTCTCCTTGCATTAAAATAGACACATCTCAAACCATTGATCTGAGCGCATCCCTTCTCTATCACCTGCCTATCCTCCCTCTTGCACTGTCTCCAAGCTTTCTCTCTTTGTGAGCCAACCACCTCTTCCTCCATCTCTTCAGTTTGATTCCCCCCCCACAGTAATCCTAGTTTAAATTCTGCATAATATTTGTTAATAATATGTATTATTTAGGAACACACACTGATCTTTGAAAGTAGCCAAGATGTTTGAGGGAGTAATAAAACACAAGTGATCTGGGTTTCACAAAACACAAGCTTAAAATAGAAAATACTGGTTAGGCAACATCTGATGTGATGAGTGAAATTTATCTCCAGGTTAGGAACAAAATGAAAATGCTCGGAGTAGCCTTTACAGTAAATGAAGGTGTTCAGCATGGATCTGCATGGATTCTGTGTTGTGTTTCTATCTGCATGGATTCTGTGTTGTGCGATTATTCTGTTTATTGTGGTAACTAGCCACATGAGTGGGGACGTGGTAAAAGCGAAGGGAGTAAGTCACATATTCGTTCTTTGTTCATGGCACTCTGCAGCTGGGGACCAACAGATGTTGTATCTTTTGTTGACCACTCAATTTTGCTTAACTCACACTTGGTACACTTAAATGTCACTGCTTCATGATTGTATGTTTGCTAATAGCTCATAAAGGTTCAAATACATATCTTCAACTTTTGGAATAATCGTTATTGGAGCTGAGGGCATGTCATACAAGTATAATAAATCTGTGAGGCTCAACAGCAGCAGCAATTTGCCTTGGTTAGAAGTGGCCACTGCAAAGGGTATGGAAAAAGATCACTGGAATTGTTTAAGGATTTCAGCTGGAAGGTTAGACCAGAAAAATTGTAGTTGTTTTTCTTGGAGCAAAAGAAGCTGAAATAAGATTTTACAAAAGTGCAAAAGGTCCTGACCGGATTCTAGAGAGATGCTCCTATTAACATATACTTTTAAACAGACTTAAAAATTAAGTGTGAAATGTATAGAAAGGAAGCAACAATTTAAAAAAAAATAATGTTGATGTGTACACACAAAATGCTGGTGAAACACAGCAGGCCAGGCAGCATCTATAGGGAGAAGCGCTGTCGACGTTTCAGGCCGAGACCCTTCGTCAGGACTAACCAAAAGGAAAGATAGTAAGAGATTTGAGATTAGAAAGATGAAGCTAAGAGCTGGAAAGGTGATTGGCGAAAGTGATACAGAGCTGGAGAAGGGAAAGGATCATGGGACAGGAGGCCTCAGGAGAAAGAAAGGGGGGGGGGAGCACCAGAGGGAGATGGAGAACAGGCAAACAACTAAATATGTCAGGGATGGGGTAAGAAGGGGAGGAGGGGCATTAACGGAAGTTAGAGAAGTCAATGTCCATGCCATCAGGTTAGAGGCTACCCAGCCGGTATATAAGGTGTTGTTCCTCCACCCTGAGTTTGGATTCATTTTGACAATAGAGGAGGCCATGGATAGATATATCAGAAGGAGAATGGGATGTGGAATTAAAATGTGTGGCCACTGGGAGATCCTGCTTTTTCTGGCGGACCAAGCGTAGATGTTCAGCGAAACGGTCTCCCAGTCTGCGTCGGGTCTCACTAATATATAAAAGCCAACACCGGGAGCACCGGACGCAGTATACCACACCAGCCGACTCACAGGTGAAGTGTCGTCTCACCTGGAAGGACTGTCTGGGGCCCTGAATGGTGGAGAGGGAGGAAGTGTAAGGGCAGGTGTCACACTTGTTCCGTTTACAAGGATAAGTGCCAGGAGGGAGATCGGTGGGAAGGGATGGGGGGGGAAACGAGTGGACAAGGGAGTCGCGTAGGGAGCAATCCCTGCGAAAAGCAGGAAGGAGGGGGAGGGAAAAATGTGTTTGGTAGTGGGATCCCATTGGAGGTGGCGGAAGTTACGGAGAATTATATGTTGGACCTGGAAGCTGGTGGGGTCGTAGTGAGGACAAGGGGAACCCTATCCCGAGTGGGGTGGCGGGTGGATGGGGTAAGGGTAGATGTGCGGAAAATGGGAGAGATGCATTTGAGAGCAGAGTTGATGGTGGACGAAGGGAAGCCCCTTTGTTTAAAAGAGGAAGACATCTCCTTCGTCCTGGAATGAAAAGCCTCATCCTGAGAGCAGATGCGGTGGAGACGGAGGAATTGAGAGAAGGGGATAGCCTTTTTGCAAGAGACAGGGTGGGAAGAGGAATAGACCAGGTAGCTGTGAGACTAGGTAGGCTTATAGTAGATATCAGTAGATAGGCCATCTCCAGAGATGGAGACAGAAAGATCAAGAAAAGGGAGGGAGGTGTTGGAAATGGACCAGGTAAATTTGAGGGCAGGATGAAAGTTGGAGGCAAAGTTAATGAAGTCAACGAGCTCAGCATGCGTGCAAGAGGCAGTGCCAATGCAGTCGTTGATGTGGGTGCCCATGGCTACACCCTTGGTTTGGAGGAAGTGGGAGGAGCCAAAGGAGAAATTATTGAGAGTAAGAACTAATTCCGCTAGACGGAGGAGAGTGGTGGTAGAGGGGAATTGGTTAGGTCTGGAATCCAAAAAAAAGCGAAGAGCTTTGAGACCATCTCGGTGGGGGATGAAGGTATATAGGGACTGGACGTCCATGGTGAAAATAAGATGGTGGGGGCCAGGGAACTTAAAATTATTGAAAAAATTCAAAGCATGAGAAATGTCACAAACATAGGTGGGAAGAGATTGAGCAAGGGGGGAGAAGACAGTGTCAAGATTTGCAGAAATGAGTTGAATGGGGCAGGAGCAAGCTGAGACAATAGGTCTACCTGGACAGGCAGGTTTGTGGATCTTGGGTAGGAGGTAGAAACGGGAATTGCAGGGTGTGGGAACTATGAGGTTGGTGGCAGTGGATGGGAGATCCCCAGAGCTGATAAGGTTGGTGATGGTACAGGAGACAGTAGCCTGGGGGGTCCTTAGTGGGGTCATGATCAAGGGGCAAATAAGAGGAGGTATTAGAGAGTTGTCTCTGTGCCTCGGCCAGGTAGGGGTCAGTACGCCAGACAACAACAGCTCCCCCCCTTATCAGCGGGTTTTATAGTGAGGTTAGGATTGGTGCGGAGGGAACGGAGAGCAGAGCGTTTGGAAGGAGTTAGGTTGGAATTGGAACAGGGTGTGGTGAAGTCAAGACGGTTGATTAGCAATTAGCAATAAAGAGATCCAGAGCAGGCAGAAGACCAGAGCGGGGTGTCCATGAAGAGGAGGAGGGTTGAAGACGGGAGAAGGGGTCATCGAAAGGAGTAGGAGAGTCCTTGTCAAAGAAGCAAGCTCAGAGATGGAGCCGGCAGAAGAAGAGTTCAGCGTCATGGCATACACGGAACTCACTGAGGTGTGGGTGAAGGGGGACAAAGCTGAGGCCCTTACTGAGGACAGAGCGCTCTGCTCCCCTCCCCCTTTCTTTCTCCCGAGGCCTCCCGTCCCATGATCTTTTCCCTTCTCCAGCTCTGTATCACTTTTGCCAATCACCTTTCCTGCTCTTAGCTTCACCCCACCCCCTCTGGTCTTCTCCCATCATTTTGCATTTCCCCCTCCCCCCACTACTTTCAAATCTCTTACTATCTTTTCTTTCAGTTAGTCCTGACGAAGGGTCTTGGCCTGAAACGTTGACAGTGCTTCTCCCTATAGATGCTGCCTGGTCTGCTGTGTTCCACCAGCATTTTGTGTGTTGTTTGAATTTCCAGCATCTGCAGATTTCCTCGTGTTTACTCTTTAAATTCACTACTGCGAAGCCTCTGCCAGTGATGCCTACACTGAAGAAGTTTAAATCTTCTCTTCGACGGGAGTTCAGTGAAACCCTCTCTCGCTGCTCCCCATCTATAATTCCTTAGGCCCTTCAACTTTTCGATCATATTTAGACCCAGACCCGCTATTACAGCCATATATCCTTCCTTAGAACGTGTCTCCGCCGCCAACTGACTCCAGTTGGTTTCAGGATCAGTTTTCGAGCTTCTCAATTTGGACCTTCTGAGGATCCCAGGTACTCACATTTAATTGACTCTGCCTCCCGTTGAGCTCTGAGGGCGACACTCTCCACCATGAGAAGGTACCTGGCGTCCCTATCACAATCACTTCCACGCCTCCGGGACACCTGTTTCTCTGTTTGCAATGGACTTGTCCGTTATTTCATCCTCCGTCGGATCCATGCGTGCAATCGCCGTTTCTTTGACTTTATCACTTCCTGCAAGGATCGCAAGATCTACCATCTGCAGACCCCAGAGCATGGACTTCGTATCGCGTCCCCGGCCCCGGTAGTCAATCTCGGCTGCCCCAGCGACCCAGGGCATATTGAAAACCCGGACTCCAGACCACCACCGCGTGTTCCAATGGCCATAGATTCGTCCCGGCTGTCGATCTCGGCTGCCCCATGAACGCGGGTTCCAACGACCATGGACAGCTTCAAAGCGATTGCGCAGCCACCGACTGCGACTCCAGCCTTGAACTCCAGGCCGGGTCTTCACATGCTGTGATTGTGACTCCCGTCTCCCCTTCCCCCACCACCATTCTGCCATCCCCTCTCCCTCAGATCCCATCGTCAGCTCCTGGGCCCTCAGAGGCTCCATCTTCCTCTCACCCCAACCCTTCCCTCTCCACTGACACTACCAGCCTCCCTCCCCCCTCTGATCCCATCTCTCATCCGTGCAGGGTCTTTATCATTCCCTCTGACCTTCAACTCTCTGAGGCAGAGCGCTCTGTCCTCAGTAAGGGCCTCAGCTTTGTCCCCCTTCGTCCACACCTCAGCGAGTTCCGTGTACGCCATGACGCTGAACTCTTCTTCCGCCGGCTCCGTCTCCGAGCTTACTTCTTTGACAAGGACTCTCCTACCCCCACCGATGACCGCTTCTCCTGTCTTCAACCCTCCTCCTCTTCATGGACACCCCGCTCTGGTCTTCTGCCTGCTCTGGATCTCTTTATTGCTAATTGCTAATCAACCGTCTTGACTTCACCACACCCTGTTCCAATTCCAACCTCACTCCTTCCGAACGCTCTGCTCTCCATTCCCTCCACACCAATCCCAACCTCACTATAAAACCTGCGGATAAGGGGGGAGCTGCTGTTGTCTGGCGTACTGACCTCTACCTGGCCAAGGCACAGTGACAACTCTCTGATACCTCCTCTTATTTACCCCTTGATCATGACCCCACTGAGGAGCACCAGGCTATTGTCTCCTATATCATCACCAACCATATCAGCTCTGGGGATCTCCCACCCACTGCCACCAACCTCATTGTTCCCACACCCTGCAATTCCGGTTTCTACCTCCTACCCAAGATCCACAAACCTGCCTGTCCAGGTAGACCTATTGTCTCAGCTTGCTCCTGCCCCATTCAACTCATTTCTGCAAATCTTGACACTTTCTTCTCCCCCCTTGCTCAATCTCTTCCCACCTATGTTTGTGACACTTCTCATGCTTTGAATTTTTTCAATAATTTTAAGTTCCCTGGCCCCCACCATCTTACTTTCACCTTGGACGTCCAGTCCCTATATACCTCCATCCCCCACCGAGATGGTCTTGAAGCTCTTTGCTTTTTTTTGGATTCCAGACCTAACCAATTCCCCTCTACCGTCACTCTCCTCCATCTAGTGGAATTAGTTCTTACTCAATAATTTCTCCTTTGGCTCCTCCCACTTCCTCCAAACCAAGGGTGTAGCCATGGCACCCGTATGGGTCCCAGTTATGTCTGCCTTTTTGTTGGCTTTGTGGAACTGTCCATGTTCCAGGTCTATACCGGTATCCATCCCCCTTTTTTCCTTCGCTACATCTGCATTGGTGCTGCCTCTTGCACACATGCTGAGCTCGTCGACTTCATTAACTTTGCCTCCAACTTTCACCCTGCCCTCAAATTTACTTGGTCCATTTCCGACACCTCCCTCCCCTTTCTTGATCTTTCTGTCTCCATCTCTGGAGATGGCTTATCTACTGATATCTACTATAAGCCTACCTAGTCTCACAGCTACCTGGACTATTCCTTTTCCCACCCTGTCTCTTGCAAAAATGCTATCCCCTTCTCACAATTCCTCCGTCTCCACCGCATCTGCTCTCAGGATGAGGCTTGTCATCCCAGGACGAAGGAGATGTCTTCCTTTTTTAAACAAAGGGGCTTCCCTTCGTCCAACATCAACTCTGCTCTCAAATGCATCTCTCCCATTTCCCACACATCTGCCCTCACCCCATCCAGCCACCACCCCACTCGGGATAGGGTTCCCCTTGTCCTCACCTACCACCCACCAGCTTCCAGGTCCAACGTATAATTCTCCGTAACTTCCGCCACTTCCAACTACCAAACACATTTCCCCCCCCCCCCTTCTGCTTTTCACAGGGATCGCTCCCTACGCGACTCCCTTGTCCACTCATCCCCCCCATCCCTTCCCACCGATCTCCCTACTGGCACATCCTTGTAAACGGAACAAGTGCTACACCTGCCCTTACACTTCCTCCCTCACCACCATTCAGGGCCCCAGACAGTCCTTCCAGGTGAGGCGACACTTCACCTGTGAGTCAGCTGGTGTGGTATACTGCGTCCGGTGCTCCCGATATGGCCTTTTATATATTGGTGAGACCCGAAGCAGACTGGGAGACCGTTTCACTGAACATCTACGCTTGGTCCGCCAGAAAAAGCAGGATCTCCCAGTGGCCACACATTTTAATTCCACATCCCATTCTCCTTCTGATATATCTATCCATGGCCTCCTCTATTGTCAAAATGAATCCAAACTCAGGTTGGAGGAACAACACCTTATATTGGGTAGCCTCCAACCTGATGGCATGGACATTGACTTCTCTAACTTCCGTTAATGCCCCTCCTCCCCCTCTTACCCCATCCCTGACATATTTAGTTGTTTGTCTGTTCTCCATCTCCCTCTGGTGCTTCCCCCTCATTTCTTTCTCCTGAGGCCTCCCATCCCATGATCCTTTCCCTTCTCCAGCTCTGTATCACTTTCGCCAATCACCTTTTCAGCTCTTAGCTTCATCCCATCCCCTCTGGTCTTCTCCTATCATTTCGCATTTTCCCCTCCCCCCACTACTTTCAAATCTCTTACTATCTTTCCTTACAGTTAGTTCTGACGAAGGGTCTCGGCCTGAAATGTCAACAGTACTTCTCCCTATAGATGCTGCCTGGCCTGCTGTGTTTCACCAGCATTTTGTGTGTGTTGTTTGAATTTCCAGCATCTGCAGATTTCCTCGTGTTTGATGTTAATGTGCAATTCACTATCAGAAAGACGATCAGCCGTTAGTTAATACTTTCAAACTGAAACATCTTGCAATTGAGGGTAAAGATGTACAACTATAGGAAAAAGTAGGCAGATCTGCAGAGTGCTGACATCAACTCAATGGTCCAAATGGTATTGTAACAATTATGTAGGCCAATTTATCTAATCAGATCAATAAATGGGGTCTCAATAAATAGTACTGAGGACTCCAAAAATGCTGCATTCCCTCTGTACTGTACTGCACTGGAAGATCAGCTTGGATTTTGTATTCATGACAATGGACAGAATCTGAGATGAATATTTCACCTTCGTACCGAGAAACTTGCCCTGCTGATAGAGAACAATCCCATCCATAAATACTTCCAGCTGAACAGCACTTGAGCCAAATCAAAACAGCAAAGGACAATTAACAGACACATAAAAATAAAATATTTAAAAATACAAGTGGAATGTATAGAAAAGATGTAAGATTTTTAAAAAATAATTTTGAAAGATAGCAATCTGTATCGTACAATGCAATGAAAGAGTTGTACACTGAGACCACTGATCCAATTCTATTTTGGTTGAGAATAAAAATGTTTCAGACTACTGAGAAAAAAATCAACTTCTTGCTGTAAATCTCTTGTGTAGGGCATTGACATTGTTTCATCTGGAAATGTGAATATTCTCTCCAAATGCCAAACTATATGATATAATCAAGTTGTCAGAATGGATTTTAAACATATGACTTTGTGATTTAGAAAACAGTGAAGATAGTGATGGATACCATTACTGAATTTCTAAAAGACTGTTGGAATGGGATTTGTGAGAAACTACCAATTTTTTGCAGTCGTCTTTTATTGAGGAGGAATAGTATTCTGCTGTGACGTGTATAAAATTGAGACTTCCGCCCACTATCTTGATGAGCTTTAAAAAATGTAGATTAGATTAATTGGAATCTGAAACTTGTTAATGAGTATGAATTAGCCCAAGTACTTTCTGAATACAAGGTAAATAATTGCTTTATATTGCTTTATGAAATCCAACCAGCATGTATTTGACCAGGAACATTCTGTAGCCCATGTGAAGGAGGTGGTTGTGATGATACCCATGATTGAATGTCCTCTTTTTAACAGGAACTTATGTTACAGTTGTAGTGTCTAATGAATGAAATTTGTAAGCATCCTGAAGGTCTAAAGTTGTTTTTTCATAATCTTTTGTCAAATTCTGTTTGATTTTTCAGAGTTATTTCTGAAAGAGCCGTGACATATTTTGCTAAATTAATCTTAGTCAAAGAATACGACAGCACAAAAACAGGCCCTTTAGCCCATGTAGTCCATGTCGAACGTTTAACCTGCCTAGTCCCATCAACCTGTATTTGGATCATAGCCCTCCATTCCCTTCCCATCCATGGACCTATCAAAATTTCTATTAAATGTTGAAATTGAACGTGAATCCTCCACATACACTGGCAGCTCATTCCACACTCTCACCACCCTCTAAGTAAAGAAATTCCCCTTAAACATCTCACTTTTTACCCTTAACCCATGACCCCTAAGGAAACCTCAGTAGAAAAAAATCCTGTTTGCATTAACTCTATCTAAACCCCTCAATTTGGCATAGAGCTATTAAATGTCCCCTCATTCTCTTATGCTCCATGGGATAAAGTCCTAACCTATTCAATCTCTCTTTATAACTCAAGTCCTGGCAAAATCCTTGTAAGTTTTCACTGCTCTCTTTCAATCTTTTTGACACCTGTAGGCAGGTGATCAAAACTGCACACAATACTCTGAATACCAGCTGGCTGAACCCGTTCTTCCGTGCATTGGCACCGAAGTCCACTGTTACCCACTGCAGAGACAACCTGCACCCTTTCATACGATGCACTGCATGACTGGGCCCAGGATAGCACTACCCACTGACCCTCACCAGCCCAGAGAGACCGCCGATAGTGCTCACACAGGAGGGATCGGAGCTGTCGTTTTATCAACTTGGATGATAAAAGGGGTGCTTCCCAGGAATTTATGGTGTGACAATAGTCCCTTATGGTACTTCCTCCAACCCCATCATTCAGTATGAAGTACGACTCATTTTAACCTTCATTTGCCAGTTCCAAACTGATGTTAGCAATGCACAACATTTTGCTCTTTCTATGTATAGAACATGATCTTTGCATGATTTTAGTCCAACTTGCAGTAGAAAATATTCATCAAATGTCAAAGTGGCTGTTCCACCTCATTCCCTATCATTTCTGGATGGTAAGTATGGATTTACTATCATTTATTCTTGCATATTAGTGTGAAAGAGCAAATCTAAGCAAATCAAGAGGAAAATGATCAACAACACAAATAAGACTTTCATCCATTGAATCATTTTATTGGACCTCATGTCAGTTCTTAAAGGCATTCCCTTCAGTGGATATGTATTGACAGTGGTGGTAACCTATTTTGTCAGAAAATGTTAGTAAAGAAGAATCTGGAAGAGTTGAAGACATGTCAAACCAAGTGTTGAGTGTCACAGGGAATATTCCCAAAATTGTAAGATTTTTAATTGTAAGTTGGTAAAGTGATATTCTCAACTAGAAAATCCACTTTCCAGGGCTTTTCTTTCTCATTGTCCCCTTCCCTAGTGTAGTTGTAATGCAGCATTAATGAAGAATTACAATCCAGTCAGCAAGTTCTAGGTCTTTTGCCACTTCAGTCCTTTAGTCCAAACTACTTCAATAAAATTAACCAGAAATGTAAATACAATGTGAACTGCATTGTTGCAGTGATGGTCTTAAAAATCATATTGTTAGGCATGGTGGCAATCACTTGTGCATTCTCCCAAGTGTTTCTTTATTGGGGGGAGGGGATTATAAATTCAGCTGAGCACATCATGTTCATTGGTAAATAGCCTTACTTTTGACTTGTAGTGCGGTTATACATGGTTGACACTGTGGCTCAGAAGGGTAGGGATAGGAAGAGGATGGCAGCAGTAACAGGGGACTCTATAGTTAGGGGTTCAGACAGGTGATTCTGCGGATGCAGGAAAGAAATGCGGATGGTAGTTTGCCTCCCAGGTGTCGGGGTCTGGGATGTTTCTGATTGCTTCCATGATATCTTGAAGTGGGAAGGAGAACAGCCAGAGGACACGGTACATATTGGCACCAATGACATAGGTAGGAAAAGGAAGGAGGTTCTAAAAGCAGACTACAGGGAGTTAGGAGGGAAGTTGAGAAGCAGGACCTCAAAGTAGTAATCTTAGGATTACTGCCTGTGCCTGTGACAGTGGGTATAGGAATAGAAGGAGGTGGAGGATAAATGCGTGGCTGAGGGATTGAAGCAGGGGGTGGGGATTCAGATTTCTGGGCCACTGGGACTACATCTGGGGCAAGTGTGACCTGTACAAAAAGGATGGGTTGCACTTGAATCTGAGGGATATCAATATCCTGGCGGGGAGGTTTGCAAAGGCTATTGGGGAGAGTTTGGACTAGATTTGCTGGGGGATGGGAACTGAACTGAAGTGACGGAGGAAAGGGAGGTTGGCTCACAAATAGAGGAAGCTTGGAGACAGTGCAAAAGGGAGGATAGGCAGGTGATAGAGAAGGGACACACTCAGACTGACAGTTTGAGATGTGTCTATTTTAATGCAAGTATTATGAATAAAGCGGATGAGCTTAGAGTGTGGATCAACACTTGGAGCTATGATGTTGTGGCCATTACAGAGGCTTGGATAGTGCAGGGGCAGGAATGGCTACTTCAAGTGCCAGGCTTTAGATCTTTCAGAAAGGACAGAGGAGGCGGCGAAAGAGGTGGGGGCGTGGCACTGTTGTCATGGCTGCAGAAGAGGAGGAAAACGTGGAGGGGTTGTCTACGGAGTCTCTGTGTGTGGAAGTTAGGAATAGGAGGGGGTCAATAACTCTTCTGGGTGTTATTTATAGACCACCCAATAGTAACAGGGACAGTGAGGAGCAGATAGGGAGACAGATTCTGAGAAGGAGTAATAATAACAGGGTCGTTGTGGTGGGAGATTTTAATTTCCCAAATATTGATTGGCATTTCCCTAGAATGAGGGGTTTAGAAGGGGTAAAGTTTGTTAGGTGTGTTCAGGAAGGTTTCTTGACACAAAAAGAGAGGCTGTACTTGATCTGGTATTGGGAAATGAACCTGCTCAGGTGTCAGGTCTCTCAGTGGGAGAGCATTTTGGAGATAGTGATCACAATTCTACCTCCTTTACTGTAACATTGTAGAGGGATGGGAGCAGACAAGTTAGGGAAAGGTTTTCCCAGTCCCCTATTCCCAGTTCCTCCGTCTCTGCCACATCTGCTCCCAGGTTGAGGCTTTCTGTTCCAGGACATCTCAAATGTCCTCTTTCTTTAAGGATTATGGTTTCCCTTCTGCCATCATCAATGATGCCCTCACCCGCATCTCCTCCATTTCCCGCACTTCAGCCCTCACCCCATCCTCTCGTCACAACAGGGACTTAGTTCCCCTTATCCTTACCTACCACCCCACCAGCCTCCGGATCCAGCACATTATCCTCTACAACTTCCGCCACCTTCAACAGGACCCCACCACTAAGCATGTCTTTCCCTCTCTTTGTTTTCTGCAGGGATCGTTCCCTCCATGACTCCTTGATCCACATGTCCCTCCCCATGGATCTCCCACCTAGCACTTATCCTTGCAAGTTTAACTGCTATACTTCCTCTCTTACCACTATTCAGGGCCCCAAACAGTCCTTGCAGGTGAGGCAACTCTTCACTTGTGAGTCTGTTGGGGTCATCTATTGCATCCGCTGTAGCCTCCTCTACATCGGTGAGACCTGACGCAGATTGGGGGACTGCTTCATCGAGCACCTCTGCTCCGTCCGCCACAACAGACAGGATCTCCTGGTTGCCACCCACTTCAACTCTGCTTCATATTCCCAATAGGATATGTCCATACATGGCCTCCTCTACTGCCATGATGAGGCCAAACTCAGGTTGGAGGAGCAACACTTCATATACCGTCTGGGTAGTCTCCAGCCCCTTGGCATGAACGTTGAATTCTCCAACTTCTGGTAATTCTCTCCCCCTCCCTTCCCACATCCCAGTTTCCCTTTGCCTCCTCCTCCAGCTGCCTATCACCTCTCTCATGATTCTGCCTTCTACTACCCATAGTGCTTTTTCCTTACATTCCTTCTTCACCTTTCCTGCCTATCCCCTCCCTGCTTCCACTCCCCCACCCCAGATCTTTTCGCTTACAGGTTTTTCACCAGGCACCTACCAGCCCTCTTCCCACCCTCTCCCCAACTTCTTTATAGGGCCCGTGCCCCCTCCTTCTTCAGTTCTGACGAAGGATCTCGGCCCAAAATGTTGACCATTCATTTCCACGGATGCTGCCCAACCTGCTGAGTTCCTCCAGCATGTTACTTTGACCCCCAGCATCTGCAGAGCTTATTGTGTTAGGGAACTGTTTAATTGGAGTAAGGGGAAATATGAAGCTATCAGGCAGGAACTTGGAAGCATAAATTGGAAACAGATGTTCTCAGGGAAACATAGGAAAAAATGTGGCAAAAGTTCAGGGGATATTTGCATGGGGTTCTGCATTGGTACGTTCCAATGAGACAGGGAAAGGGTGGTAGGGTACAGGAACCGTGGTGTACAAAGGCTGTAATAAATCTAGTCAAGAAGAAAAGAAGAGCTTACGAAAGGTTCAAAAAACTAGGTAATGATAGAGAGCTAGAAGATTATAAGGCTAGCAGGAAGGAGCTTAAGAATGAAACTAGGAGAGCCAGAAGGGGCCATGAGAAGGCCTTGGTGGACAGGATTAAGGAAAACCCCAAGGCATTCTACAAGTATGTGAAGAGAAGAAAATAAGATGACAATAGGACCAATCAAGTGTAACAGTGGAAAAGTGTGTATGATAGCAGAAATGCAAAGACTATACAGCAAAAATTTAATAGGAAGATAGAGGATTTGGAAGCTTTTACAAACAAAGGCAACTAAAAAGCATCAAAGAGAGAAAAGATGAAACATGAAGGTAAGCTAGCCAATAATATACAAGAGGATACCAAGAGAGTTTGTTTTACAGATTAACAGTACAAAGAGTAAAAGAGAGGCAAGAATGGATATCACACCACTGGAAAACGAACCTGGAAGGTACTAATGGAGGACAAAGAAATGGCAGATTAACTTACTAAGTATTTTGTGTCAGTCTTCACTGTGAAGGACACCAGCAGTACAGCAGACAGTCAGAAGTGTTGCTGGGTAGACATGAGTGTAGTTGCTATTACTAAGGAGGAGGTGTTTGGGAAGCTGAAAGGTCTGAAGGCAGATAAGTCACCTGGAGCAGATAGACTCCATCGAGGGTTGTTAAAGAGGTAGCTGAAGATATCGTGGTGGCATTCCAGAATGTTTCCAGAGGACTGAAAAATTACAAATGTCACCCCACTCTTTTAAGAGAGGGAGACAAAGCACAGGACATCATAGGCCAGTTATCCTGATTTTAGTGGTTGGCAAGAAGTTAAAATCCATTACCAAAAATGAGGCTTCAAGGCACTTGGAGGCACCTGATAAAATAAGTCAAGGTCAGCATAAGTGGAGATCTTGTCTGACATTCTTTTGGAATTATTTGAGGAAATAATTATAAGTCATATCATATGATATGGATGATCATGGTCTTATCCATGACCATGATTGTTTTTGGCAATTTTTTCTACAGAAATGTTTTGCCATTGCCTTCTTCTGGGCAGTGTCTTTACCAGATGGGTGACCCCAGCCATTACCAATACACTTCAGAGATTGTCTGTTTGGCATCAGTGGTTATATAACCAGTACTGATAATATGCATCAGCTGCTCATACAACCATCCATCACCTGCTCCCATGACTCACATGACCCTGACTGGGGGTAAGCAGGTACCACACCTTGCCCAAGGGTGACCTGCAGGCTAGCAGAAGGAAGGAGCACCTCCCTTGGTGGAAAGGTATCTCTCCATCCTGCCACCCTGAGGAATTAACATACAGGATAAACAAAGGAGTTGTTTGCTTGGATTTTCAGGCCTCTAATGAGGTGCTGCACGTGAGGCTGGTAAACAAGATAAGTGGCCCTGGTATTACAGGAAAGATACTAGCATGAATAGAAGACTGGCTGGTTGGCACAAGGGAAAGAGTGGGAATAAAGGGGGCCTTTTCTGGTTGATTGCCGATGATTAGTGGTGTCAGTGCTGGGACAGCTTCTTTTCATGTTATATGTCAATAACTTGTATGATGGAATTGTTGGCTTTGTGGCCAAGTTTGTGGATGAATCATAGATGGTGGGGCAGGTAGTATTGAAGAAGCAGGGATCTGTGGAAGGTCTTAGATTAGTAAAATAGGCAAAGAAGCGACAGATGGAATATAGTGTAGGGAATTATATGGTCATGCACTTTGGTAGAAAGAATAAAGATGCAGATTACTTTCTAAATAGGAAAAAAAATTAGAAATCAGAGGTGCAAAGGGACTTGGAAGTCCTCATGCAAGATAACCTGAAGATTAACTTGCAGGTTAAGTTGGTGGTAAGGAAGGCAAAGGCACTGTTGGCATTCATTTTGAGAGGACTAGAACATAAAAACAAAGATATAATGCTGAGGCTTTATAAGGCATTGGTCAAACCACACCGGTAAGCAGTTTTGGGCCCTCTGTCTGAGAAAGGACGTGGAGGAATTGGAGTGGGTCGAGAGGAAGTTCAGAAAAATAATCCTCAGGAATGAAAGGGTTAGCGTATGAGGAGTGTTTGATGGCTGTGGGCCTGTACTCACTGGAGTTCAGAAGAATGAGGGGGAATCTCATTGAAACATATTAAATATTAAAAGGTCTAGAGTGGATGTGAAGAGGATATTTCCTATAATGGAGAGGTTTAGGACCAAAGGGCACAGCCTCAGAAGGATGTCCCTTTGGAACCGAGATGAGAAGGGATTCTTTAGCAAGAAGGTGGTGAATTTATGGAATTCACTGCCTCAGACGGCTGTGGAGGCTGAATCGTTGGGTATATTTAAAGTGGAGGTTCTTTGGAAAGAGCATCAAAGGTTATAGGAAAAGGCAGAATGGATTTTGAGAGGTTTGATAAATCAGCTATAAAAGAATAGCAGAACAGATTCAATGGGATGAATGATCTAATTCTGCTCCCATGTCTAATGGTCTTATGGACTTAATGTTGAAATTAAATATTGTAATTGAAAATGTTTTTTTACCAAGGTCACAGCATTGAAGCATTTCTACAGTTAAGTCTTGAGACAGTGATGCTTAGTGTTGAATCACTATGGATTGAGCTTTAAATGTTTGTTCCTTCACCAAAGCACCCCCATATCCTTATTTTCTTTTTCAATACATCGCTTCTTATGCTTTGAGACTTTTTTAAAAAAACACTGAAGGTCCCACTGAAATACATTCTCTTATATTATGGCTCATCACAGGATTTCCCTTTGATCACACTACTGACCTCAAGGTAATTGATGTAATGTGGTACCCTGCCAGTTGAATAGTTATGCTGAGGACACTCATATCCAATTTTTGTACTTAAGCTTGTCTGATAAGGACTGGATTGAGGTTTTACAATTCTAAACAGAGTAATAGTAAGTATGTTCCGGCTAAGTGGTTGTTAAAGATGATGATTCCTTGAACATCTACCAAGACTATGAAAAGATAAATAATAGTGAATGGTCACTTACTAATAGGTATGTTTTATTTTGGGAATGAGCAATTTTTCCAGGTAAGTAGGTGGCAATATACTGGTGGGTGGTGGGTGTGAACTTGGGGCAATAGAGCTCAGTTTGTTTTAGTTATAATGCTGGAGGCCTGTACACTAAGAGGCTATCAGACTCACAATCATTGTTCTGGTGAATGCACTCAATATGAGGTGACTGAATAGCATGGAGCTATTACAAGAACGCTGGCCTCTCCTGTGCTCATAACATCATAGATGCCAATTGATATCCACTATATGGTATTTCTAATATTAGTCATTACAATTATCACTATAGTCTATTTGTGTTTTTTTAAAATCAACTTTTTTGTAAACTAATATGTATCAGCATTGTTTTCTCGTATTACGTATCCTCATTATATAGACAGAAGACAACCTGCTTATAAAGTACTCCAGCCTAAAAATGGAATCACTTGCCATTAATACCTACAGGAAGACACCATTTATTTGTGAATTTAATATCAAATTTGCACATTCTCTGGTTTGAACTAAATATATGGTTCAGCTACATTAGAATACAGCCACCTGGTGCCACTCTCATATTTACAACCAATCTGGCACTGAGAAACATTTGTGCTCCTGTACCATTACCTCTGGAGATCCCACAAATCAGTTTCAGAAGTAAGAGGGTAGAGATCACTGCAATTCATCACCAGTTTGTGACAATCCAGGGTCTTGATCTCTCAGCTCAATCAAAGGAAGTGCCGCCATATGGACAAAAATGGTGAAAATTATGGTTGTCTGCTTTCATTGAGAGATCAATCCCAGAGTATGGCAAACTATCAAAGAGGGCAGTGGGGAGAGGGGTAGAGGACTTTGTCAAATACCTTTTTGAACAAATTAATGATGGCTTTGAGGTTGACTTTCAAACATGTATTATTACAAGCTGCATCTATTTTTTGCAGTTTGACTACTGTGATTTGGGTGAATATTATTGTGGATGCAGTGACGACAGGCTGAATAGTTTCCCTTTCATTCCAGAAGTTAGTTCCACTCCTGTAGGAAGATAGTTGCAGCACAAATGATTAAAGTGCTCGGGAAGCACAAGCATTGTTTGACACCTTTATTAAGTTAATTACTGGCTTTCCATTTTTAAGCAAACATCAAAATTTCTGTAGGCAATCAAATTTGAGGACAGTGTTTTATATTCCTTCATCATTGACTTTACCCTGCATCTGCCTTAATCATCAAGTGCTGAAGATCATTCCAGTCTAGATGAAAAGGATCCACACTGCAATTCAGGAAACAGTTTTTAAGTCACTGGGAAGCAACTGAGGAAGACCCTGGTGAGGACTTTCCCTGAGGTAGGCAGCACTTGTCTCCTTGCATCAGACATCCCAGAGTAAATCCTCCTTTTTCCAAACTGTAGACGTGTGACTTCAGCTCCATTCCCAAGGACTTGATTTTTTTTTATTTGGGATGTGGGCTTTATCAGGACAGGTGGCAAGGCTGGTCTCAGAGTGCCCACATCAAGGACAAAATCAGTTGAGATCTTCTAAGTGTTCCTTCCAGGTAGTATTTTCTCCATGTCCTGGATAAGTTCACCACTGTTCTTGGGTCTGTTTGATATTGGCCTTGACAGTGCCAAAGAACTTGTAGATGCTATAACTGTCTTCCTTAAGTCTTTGAATCACAGGGCTTCTGCTGGACCTCTATCTTCAGGTGTCTAGAATTGTTTGTTTTTTCCCTAAGGAATGACGACATTTCCAAGTCCAGAGCACCTTATGTTTGAAGTTAATTAATTCCTCCATATTCTGGTCAAACTTCTCCTAGTTCTGCTTGGTAGAAATGCCAAAAATCTCTTCACAAGTATCAGTTATGGTGAACTTCCAGGCAGTCCGTAAACTATGCAGTTGGTTGTCAGTCAACAGCTTAGCTGGAGGGCACCATCTGAGAACAAGTTTTGTGGTTCTAAGCCTCAGCATTGATCTTTCACCAGATTTTGTTGATGCTCATACCTTGCAGCCAAGTTAGTGGAGATAACTGGATATGCATAAAGAAGCTCAGACCAGTAATGATGATACAATTCTGCAGCCCCTCAACATAACAGCAATATCTAACAGTTGCAAGTACGGTTGCTTGGGAATGCTGCCATTGCTTTGTGCATTTCTCACAAAACGTGATGGGTTATGATAGGAATACTGTATCTTCCAAACATTATCAGAAGAATCCCAATGGAGTTGGCCTTCCCTAAACCAACCTTGTGCACCAGGCCTTGGTAGAGAGTTGCAATTTTTCCCACTCTGGCATTGAAGTCATCAGTAGGATCAATTTTTCTCTCTCTGGGATATATACCAGGAATTTAAAAAGATCAAAGTATAAGTCTTCCTCTGTAACAGAACTTCTAGGATTGAGGTCTGCACAAAATGATAGTTCCTAGTTAGAATGGGACAATGGTCATGAAGCATTCACCAGGTTCACAGGGTTATTGTATTGTCAAATAGCATTTTCTCAATGATACCTTCATTCTGTGAAGATAACATTTTTCCTCCTTTGCCTGAGTTTTGTCTAACTCAGAAGGGATGTCAGTGTCAAAGTATCTGAGTTGCAAGAATGGGGGTCAAATCTGCCATAACTGGGACTGTCCATTTGTGGCCTGACAATCATACTGAAGAGTGGAGTATATTTATGCACACATCCTATTAACATGGGGTGACCACTGCACACCACTACTGCAATTATTTTAATAAAAAATCTTTATCCTCTGTCCAGATGTACAAAACTTTTGCCATTGTTAGGATGATAGGATGAGCAACCATTTTGACGTAGCAAAACTACGAACAGGATACTCAAATAAGACTAAAAGAAAATGTCATTAAGTACTGAGAAGTAACCTCAGTATAAAGTAAGTATAAACAGGGTCTTTTAAGAGACCCCTGGAGAGATGGAATAGTAAATTTGCTGTTGACACAAAGGTTGGGGCTAGTGTGGAGGGCTGTCAGAGGTTACAGCGGGACATTGATAAGTTGCAGAACTGGGCTGAGAAGTGGCAGATGGAGTTCAACCCAGGTAAGTGTGAGGTGGTTTATTTTGGTAGGTCAAATATGATGGCAGAATATGGTATTAATGGTAAGACTCTTGGCAGTGTGGAGGATCAGAGGGGTCTTGGGATTCGAGTCCATAGGACACTCAAAGCTACTGTGCAGGTTGACACTGTGGTTAAGGTGGCATATAGTGCATTGACCTTCTTCAACTGTGGGATTGAGTTTAAGAACTGAGAGTAATGTTGCAGCTATATAGGACCCTGGTCAGACCCCACTTGGAGTACTGTGCTCAGTTCCGGTCACCTCATTACAGGAAGGATGTGGAAACCATAGAAAGGGTGCAGAGGAGATTTACAAGGATGTTGCCTGGATTGGCGAGCATGCCTTATATGAACAGGTTGAGTGAACACGGCCTTTTCTCCTTGGAGCAACGGAGGATGAGAGGTGACCTGATAGACGTGTACGAGATAATGAGAGGCATTGATCGTGTGGAGTCATTTTCCCAGGGCTGAAATGGCTAGCGTGAGAGGGCATAGTTTTAAGCTGCTTGGGAGTACGTACAGAGATGTCAGGGGCAAGTTGTTTTTTTTTAACTCAAAGTGGTGAGTGCATAGAATGGGCTGCCGGTGGCGGTGGTGGAGGCCGACTAGACAGGGTCTTTTAAGAGACTCCTGGACAGGTACATGGAGTTTAGAAAAATAGAGGGCTATAGTAACCCTCTGAAATTTGTAAGTTAAGGACATGTTCGGCACAGCTTTGTGGGTATGGTGCTGTAGGTTTTCTATGTTTTTATGTGTTCACTTCATGAATCTATGTCTATAATTAGTTTCCATCTGAGGCAAATATATTGTTACGTTAAATATGCATAGAATAATTGGAAGGTATAACACAGACCACTTTAATAATAGTCTCACCAATATGTCAAGCGTAACAAACAAAAAGGCTAAAGGAGTTGAGTGCATCTGTTCCAGTCAGAACTTGTGTTGCACATGAAGCATCCCTGTACCTAGTCCAAGGGTAACCAATATACTGTACATCTCACCAACCAAAAGAAATTTGTCTGTTCTTGAAATCTGGGTTTTGACACTTGGCACTTGCTCATTCAATAAACTCCATGCAAAAGATATTGTCATTCACAATAGGATTATCTATTCAACCAACTAAACAACATTTGAAACCCATTACAATAATCAGATATTTGTTAGGATAATGGAGACTCTCCCAGTTTGTTTTTTTATCTTAAGAAGAGCACCATTATCAAAACAGCATGTTCCAAGACTCTTGTCAGTTTGGGAGCATTTGTGTATATTACAAGTTCAAGTTACCAAAAGGAACTTGAATCTGCACTGATAAACTTTACAAGTTTAACAATAAGAAAATAAAAGCTGCAAATGCTGTAAATATGTCAATAATGTCAAGTAGCATCTGCATTTGTTGATAGATGTTGTACTCTCTGCCACTTCTAGAAATACAAACTCTGGTGCTCAGTCCAAGGATGTCACCTGACCTAAGCATTTCCAACACTTTTTTGTTTTTATTTCAGATTTCTAGCATCTGCAATTTTTTCCCTCATTTTATCTACAAACCATTAAAACTGAACAAGTTTCAGGAAGGTTTAAGCATCCACCAGTGCAAAAAAAAAATCAGTTACCAGTTCATGGTCAGAAAGGGAAATGAGCAGGATAACAAAATCAGAGTGAATATATTTTGAAAAATATTACAGAAACTAAACACAATGAATTCAAACAAGTTATCAAAAACATTTAAATGTAGATTACCCTTTGAAAGGGCAAGAAAAAATATTTAGTCTATCTAGCTAACCATTTAGGTTTCACCAATACTCATTTCAGTCAATACCCAAGGGCCTCAAAGTGTATGCTTTATAGTCAAATACAATCCATTCGGTCTAAGGCCACACGTATTGAAGTTGTTCTCCTTTTGAAAATATACCACTTCTGCAAGAGAGTGCATGTCAGGAAATTGTTAATAGTATGACTTGTACCTGCTAAATATAATCTATCCAAGTCAAATGCAAATTTGAATGACTGTTGTAATTCCCTAGAAGTAGATTTGTCTTTGAAAATCATTTGCAGTACAAATTATTTCCCAACAGATGGCAGTAAATCCAAGGAAAAAAACTTCAAAGCTAATTGGAGGCCTACCATCAAGTGAAAGGTCAACATGTTCAAGACACAATTGTCCTTGCCCTCTTGACAGCTGTTGATGAAGGTAAAACAAAGTTAATTATGCTGTGACTTTTTAAATTTAGGATTAGATAGATGGACTGCAGACAATGACATTCAGCAGATCTTCTGCAACAAAATAGAGTAACATGGATGCAACTTTACCTATGGAGTTTCAACAAGGTTAACACCATAAGCACTGAAGAATCAAAATTTAATTAGTTGTAGAAATTGGAGAGATGAAGGCTGTTACAAAATACATTTATTTTATATCTTCTGGAATTTTTGATGGATTTTCTGGATCTTCTTCCTCGAATTCAAGCTCTTTTATTTCCTCATCTAATTCTTTTTGTTCCTCTTCCCTATCTGAAAATGTGTCCAAAGAGTCCACACTGTATTTTTCTAACAAGTACATTTCTGGTGTGATATCATCAAAACTAGCATTAAATTTCTTCTTCTTTACTTTTAATTTTTTTAGCTGAGCTATTTGTTCCAGGTGCTGTTCTGACAACGTTGAGTTATCAGTTTCCAGTAACTTTTGAGTATTTTTCTTTTTATATTCCAGTATTTGTTTGTTCAGTAAGTCATGGTTGATACCAAAAAGGTCAAGTTCAGGAGCTGATGGTGGCAGGTGGGATGAGACTGGACTAGATCCTTGATGAGTAGGCTTCAAAGCAGGATCTGCAGCAAGTTGCCTAGAATAAAAAAAAACTGACATAGTAATCCAGAGAAAATGATTTGTCCTGGGGCAGATGATAAAGATGACGTTCAATTTACAAACCCCATTTCCAGAAAAGTTGGGATATTTTCCAAAATGCAATAAGAACAAAAATCTGTGATATGTTAATTCACGTGAACCCTTATCTAACTGACAAAAGTACAAAGAAAAGATTTTCAATAGTTTTACTGACTTAATTGTATTTTGTAAATATACAAATTTAGAATTTGATGGCTGCAACACACTCAACAAAAGTTGGGACAGAATTAAAATGAGATTGAAAAGTGCACAGAATATTCAAGTAACACCAGTTTGGAAGACTCCACATTAAGCAGGCTAATTGGTAGCAGGTGAGGTATCATGACTGGGTATAGAAGTAGCGTCCATCAAAGGCTCAGTCTTTGCAAGCAAGGATGAGTCATGGCTCACCCCTTTGCCCCAAAATTTGTGAGAGAATTGTTAGTCAGTTCAAAAGGAACATTTCAACATTTAGGTCTTTCAGCATCTACAGTACATAATATTGTGAAAAGATTCAGAGAATTCAGAGACATCTCAGTGCATAAAGGGCAAGGTCGGAAACCACTGTTGAATGCACGTGATCTTCGAGCCCTCAGGTGGCACTGCCTAAGAAACTGTCATGCTACTGTGACAATTATAGCCACCCAGGCTCGGGAGTACTTCGGAAAACCATTGTCACTTAACACAGTCTGTCGCTGCATCCAGAAATGCAATTTGAAACTGTATTATGCAAGGAGAAAGCCATACATCAACTCTATGCAGAAACGCCGGTGAGTTCTCTGGGCCCGAGCTCATCTCAGATGAACTGAAAGACTGGAACCATGTGCTCAGATGAGTCCACATTTCAGCTAGTTTTCGGAAAAAACAGGCGTCAAGTTCTCTGTGCCGAAGATGAAAACGACCATCCTAATTGTTATCAGCAAAAGGTGCAAAAGCCAGCATCTGTGATGGTATGGGGGTGCATCAGTGCCCACGGCAGGAGTGAGTTGCATGTATGTGAAGGTACTACTATGTATGTGAAGGCATATATTAGGATTTTAGAGAGACATGTTGCCATCAAGGCGACGCCTCTTCCCGGGATGTCCATGCTTATTTCAGCAGGACAATGCCAGACCACATTCTGCACGGGCTACAACAGCGTGGCTTTAGTGCGTGTGCTTGACTGGCCTGCTGCCAGTCCAGATCTATCTCCTATTGAAAATGTATGGCGCATCATGAAGAGGAGAATCAGACAATGGAGACCACGGACTATTGAGCAGCTGCAGTCTTGTATCAAGTAAGAATGGACAAAATTTCCAATTGCAAATCTACTACAATTAGTATCCTCGGTTCCAAAACAATTAAAAAGTGTTAGTAAAAGGAAAGGTGATGTAACACAATGGTAAACATGCCACTGTCCCAACTTTTGTTGTATGTTGCATCCATCAAATTCTAAATTTGTGTATATTTACAAAATACAATTAAGCAGTCAGTAAAACTACTGAAAATCTTTTCTTTGTACTTTTGTCAGTTAGATAAGGGTTCACATGAATTAACATATCACAGATTTTTGTTTTTATTGCATTTTGGAAAATATCCCAACTTTTCTGGAAATGGGGTTTATAGTTTACTTTACAGTAAGAGAGTGATATAGCATGGAAACAGGCTCTTTGGCCAAACTCATCCATGCCAAACAAGATGCCCATCTAAGCTAGTCCTATTTGCCTGAGTTTAATCCACATTCCTCTAAACATTCCCTATCCCTGTAGCAGGGTAGTAGGATAATGAAATTGACTAATCATAGGAATTCACCTCTTTCAAATTTGCCCAGTAGGTGCAGACATGATTCACAATAAAACTTCAAGAATTAGAAACTTAACATTACTTTCCTCCCAAGCATACTGCACTGACTGCATTGTGTTCTGCATACATTATTTTCTGAAAATTCTCTTTGAATAGTCATTCCCTGACCCTCAAAGAAAATGTGGGAATGGTGTTTTCTAGTCTGTAGCCTTCCTCACCTGTTCAATCATTTGTAGGTTGGCACCAGAGAAAATAATAGAGAAAACAGTTAGTATAATGTTAAAGCCTATAGTGTTATTAATAATCAAAAGGATTTCTGTTTATATGCAATACTAGCTCACTGCAAAAAGAGTCATCAGGATCATCACAGAAGCTGCTGTGGAAGCTTCCAGATGGCTATGAATTAAGAGGTGTGAACCATGGACCAATGTTGCTGGGACACAAGCCAGGACCTGATCAATCCTGGATGAGAGTGTCTGATGTTGAAAGACCTGGAATCATAATCAACTGTTTAAATGTCTTCTGGAAAAGAAAACTCCAGCTTGCAAAAGGAATTTACAAGACAGCTAGGGAATCAGCAATAAATCAGTTCTTCCCAAGGTATGAATAGATTTATTTCAAGTCAGCTCCATCTAACCTTGGGATTGAAAGCTTTGGATATTTCTTTGGCTGTTTCTCTGCTTTCCCTTGCAATTTTCTCCACCCCTTAACATAGCTAATTGCTGCCACTGCATAAATTGACTTGGTAAAAAAGTTTAATTATTGCAGATGTTGTGATCAGATGAAATACTCTGCCACAAGTTGGTCTTACTTTGTGCATCTGCTAAAGCTGTCAAACATATACAGCATTCTAAGATTATAAACTAGATTTGATGGAGTAAAAACAGTTTTAAATTATATTATGTAGTTACCCAAAATGTTTTGTGTCCAAGACTTGTGTTGCATCAGCAGTGTTTATGGAGCCATAATCAGCAATGTTCAACAGACTCTCAACCTGGGATAGCAAATTAAATGTTTTAGAATCATGTATTAAAAAGCAACAATATACATGAATTAAAATTTTTCCTAGTCATGATCAATGAAATCATCTTCTTGAGTAGTTTGTTGAAGGTTTACAGTTGTACTTCAGGACCTTAGCAGTAGATCATCAACTGGCCTCAAACTTTTCACTTATAGTTTGCTTCACCCAAAACATGTGATTATTACCCACCTCAGCAATTGCTGCTTGTTCTCTGTCTCTAACAAAGACCACAGGTGGCGGGCAGCCCATAACTTGCTGGGTTATGAGAAGGTGTCTAGAAAGTAATAAAATTTTATAAAGTAATTTAAAATTAACCTCTAAATCAAGAAATGTATTTTCATTAACAATTTTGAGCGCTATTTTGAAACTATTTAATTAGCATGTAATTGCCAGAGTTCCATTTAAGTGTCAGGTGTTGAGGATGCTTACCTTACACGAGGAGAATGTTTTTCTAAGACTTGCTGAATGTGATTATCTTTTTCCAGCAAACCGCTTGGTACCCAGTAGACACGGCATGCTGAAAAATCCACAGTCAACCGAACCTGTAATAGTAGCATATTCAAACTTTGATGCCAAAACATGAACCAGACAGAATTCTGTCTAGATTATTAAAGCATCAGGATTTCTGTACCACTTTTCTCCCAGTTCTGTGGAAGGATCACTGACTGAAAATCTTAACTGTTTCTCTTTTCACAGAATCTGCTTGATTGGTTGAGGTCTTCCAGTATTTCTGATTTTGTTTAGCATTTCTGAATAGTTTGGTAGCAGATTATCCAAGTTATATAAAGTTTGGATCCTAAGACAAGAAAGGTGTAAACTTAATGCATTATTTCATTATTTAGCTAATGAGTGACAAGAAAAAGGGAAAAATACATAAATGTCCATGTACTGTGCATGGAGATGTGTTAAGATGCTGCCTGAAGCAGAATTCGATGGAGTTTAGAGAATACGTAAACAACGCTGGAAGAACTCAGCAGTTTAGGCAGCATTCGTGAGAAAAGAGTAGCCAACGTTTTGGGCCGAGACCCTTCATCAGGAATGGGGTGGGGGAGAAGAGAGGGCCGAAACCCAGTAATAGGGATAGGGGAGGGGGTAGGGCCTAGAGGCACCAGGTGGAAAACCAATCAGAGGAAAGATAAAGGGGGGAGGGGGAGGGGTTAAGCATTAAAGAACTGTAGAGATAAAGAAGCAGAAAGTTGAAAGGGGAGAGAGGCAGGGGGAGGGGGAGGGAATTACTGGAAATTGGAGAATTCAACGTTCATACCACCAGGCTGGAGGCTACCCAGACGGTAGATGAGGTGTTGCTCCTCCAACCTGAGTTTGGCCTCATCATGGCAGTAGAGGAGGCTATATATGGACATATCTAGATGGGAATGAGAGGCAGAGTTGAAGTGGGTGGCAACAGGGAGGTCCTGTCTATTGTGACGGACAGAGGAGCGTAGGTGCTCGGCGAAGTGGTCCCCCAATCTGTGTCGGGTCTCGCTGATGTACAGGAGGCCACACTGGGAGCACCGGATGCAACAGACGACTCCAGCAGTCTCGCAGGTGAAGTGTTGCCTCACCTGGAAGGACTGTCTGGGGCCTGGAATGCTGGTAAGGGGGGAGGTGTGGGGACAGGTGTAGCATTTGTGCTTGCAGGGTTAAGTGCCAGGTGGGAGTTCTGTGGGGAGGGACGTGTGGACCAGGTAGTCGCGGAGGGAACAATCCCTCGAAAAGCTGAGAGGGGTAGTGAGGGAAAGATGTGCTTGGTGGTGGGGTTCTGTTGAAGGTGGCGGAAGTTGTGGAGGATAATATGTTGGATCTAGAGACTGGTGGAATGGAAGGTGAGGACAAGGGTAACCCTGTCCCTGTTGTGGTGACGGGAGAATGGGTTAAGGGCTGAAGTAAAGGAAGTGGAGGAGATGCGGGTGAGGGCATCTTTGATGACGCCAGAAGGAAAACCACGATCCTGAAAGAAAGAGGACATTTGAGAAGTCCTGGAACAGAAAGCCTCATCCTGGGAGCAGATGCAGTGGAGACGGAGGAACTGGGAATAGAAACATAGAAAATAGGTGCAGGAGTAGGCCATTTGGCCCTTCGAGCCTGCACCGCCATTCAGTATGAACATGGCTGAACATCCAACTCAGAACCCTGTACCGCTTTCTCTCCATACCCCTGATCCCTTTAGCCACAAGTGCCATATCTACATTCCTCTTAAATTTAGCCAATGAACCGGCCTCAACTGTTCCCTGTGGCAGAGAATTCCACAGATTCACCACTCTCTGTGTGAAGAAGTTTTTCCTCATCTCAGTCCTAAAAGACTTCCCCTTTATCCTTAAACTGTGACCCCTCGTTCTGGTCTTCCCCAACATCGAAAACAATCTTCCTGCATCTAGCCTGTCCAATTCCTTTAGAATTTTATACGTTTCAATAAGATCCCCCCTCAATCTTCTACGTTCCAGTGAGTATAAACCTAGTCGATCCAGTCTTTCTTCATATGAAAGTCCTGCCATCCTATGAATCAATCTGGTGGACCTTCTTTGTACTCCCTCTATGGCAAGAATGTCTTTCCTCAGATTAGGGGACCAAAACTACACACAATACTCTAGGTGCAGTCTCACCAAGGCCTTGTACAACTGCAGTAGAACCTCCCTGCTCCTGTACTCAAATCCTTTTGCTATGAATGCCAACATATCATTTGCCTTTTTCACCGCCTGCTGTACCTGCATGTACACCTTCAATGACTGGTGTACAATGACACCCAGGTCTCGTTGCATCTCCCCTTTTCCTAATTGGCCACCGTTCAGATAATAATCTGTTTTCCTGTTCTTGCAACCAAAGTGGATAACCTCACATTTATCCACATTAAATTGCATCTGCCATGAATTTGTCCACTCACCTAACCTATCCAAGTCACCCTGCATCCTTTTTGCATCCTCTTAGCATCCTCCTCACAGCTAACACCGCCGCCCAGCTTCGTGTCATCCGCAAACTTGGAGATGCTGCATTTAATTTCCTCGTCTAAATCATTAATATATTGTAAACAACTGGGGTCCCAGCACTGAGCCTTGCGGTACCCCACTAGTCACTGCCTGCCATTCTGAAAAGGTCCCATTTACTCCCACTATTTGCTTCCTGTCTGCCAACCAATTCTCTATCCACATCAACACCATACCCCCAATACCATGTGCTTTAAGTTTGTACACTAATCTCCTGTGTGGGACCTTGTCAAAAGCCTTCTGAACATCTAAATATCCACTGGCTCTCCCCTATCCACTCTACTAGTTACATCTTCAAAAAATTCTACAAGATTCGTCAGACATGATTTTCCTTTCACAAATCCATGCTGACTTTGTCCAATGATTTCACCTCTTTCCAAATGTGCTGTTATCACATCTTTGATAACCGACTCTAGCATTTTCCCCACCACTGATGTCAGACTAACCAGTCTATAATTCCCCGGTTTCTCTCTCCCTCCTTTTTTAAAAGCCACCCTCCAATCCTCAAGAACTAATCCAGAATCTAAGGAGTTCTGAAAAATTATCACTAATGCATCCACTATTTCTTGGGCTACTTCTTTAAGCACTCTGGGATGCAGACCATCTGGCCCTGGGGATTTATCTATGTTTAATCCCTTCAATTTACCTAACACCACTTCCATACTAACAAGTATTTCCCTCAGTTTCTCCATCTCACTAGACCCTTGGTCCCTTACTATTTCTGGAAGATTATTTATGTCCTCCTTAGTGAAGACAGAACCAAAGTAGTTATTCAATTGGTCTGCCATGTCTTTGTTCCCTATGATCAATTCACCTGTTTCTGACTGTACAGGATCTACATTTGTCTTGACCAATCTTTTTCTTTTCACGTATCTATAAAAGCTTTTACAGTCAGTTTTTATGTTCCCTGCCAGCTTTCTCTCATAATCTTTTTTCCCTTTCCTAATTAAGCCCTTTGTCCTCCTCTGCTGGTCTCTGAATTTCTCCCAGTCCTCAGGTGTGCCACTTTTTTTTTGCTAATTTATATGTTTCTTCTTTGGACTTGATACAATCCCTAATTTCCCTTGTCAGCCACGGGTGCACTACCTTCCCTGGTTTATTCTTTTGCCAAACTGGGATGAACAATTGTCATAGTTCATCCATGTGATCTTTAAATGCTTGCCATTGCATATCCACCGTCAACCCTTTAAGTATCATTTGCCAGTCTATCTTAGCTAATTCACGTCTCATACCTTCAAAGTTACCCTTCTTTAAGTTCAGAACCTTTGTTTCTGAATTTACTATGTCACTCTCCATCTTAATGGAGAATTCCACCATATTATGGTCACTCTTACCCAAGGGGCTTCACACGACAAGATTGCTAACTAACCCTTCCTCATTGCTCAATACTCGATCTAGAATGGCCTGCTCTCTAGTTGGTTCCTCGACATGTTGGTTCAGAAAACCATCCCGCATACATTCCAAGAAATCCTCTTCCTCAGCACCCTTACCAACTTGGTTCAGCCAATCTATATGGAGATTGAAGTCACCCATTATAGCTACTGTTCCTTTATTGCACGCATTTCTGATTTCCTGTTTAATGCCACCCCCAACCTCACTACTACTGTTAGGTGGCCTGTACACAACTCCCACCAGCGTTTTCTGATCCTTAGTGTTGTAACTATTGATTCCACATCCTCCAGGCTAACGTCCTTCCTTTCTATTGCGTTAATCTCCTCTCTAACCAACACCTCCTTTTCTTTCCTGTCTATCCCTCCTGAATATTGAATATCCCTGGATGTTGAGCTCCCATTCTTGGTCACCTTGGGGCCATGTCTATGTGATCCCAACTATATCATATTCATTAACTACTATCTGCACATTCAATTCATCCACCTTGTTACGAATGCTCCTCGCATTGACACACAAAGCCTTCAGGCTTGTTTTTACAACACTCTTAGCCCTTATACAATTATGTTGAAAAGTGGCTCTTTTTGCTTTTTGCCCTGGATTTGCCTGCCTGCCACTTTTACTTTTCACCTTACTACCTTTTGCTTCTACCCTCATTTTACACCCCTCTGTCTCTCTGCACTTGTTCCCAATCCCCTGCCACATTAGTTTAAAGCCTCCTGAACAGCAGTAGCAAACGCTTCCCCTAGGTCATTGGTTCCAGTCCAGCCCAGGTGCAGACCGTCCTGTTTATAACGGTCCCACCTCCCCCAGACCTGGTTCCAATGCCCCAGAAATTTGAATCCCTCCCCCTTGCACCATTTTTCAAGCCACAATAGGGAATGGCATTTTTGCTTTGGGCAGGGTGGGAAGAGGTATAGTCAAGATAGTTATGGGAGTCAGTGGGTTTGTAGAAGATGTCAATGGATAGTCAGTCTCCAGAGATGGAGACCGAGAGATCAAGAAAGGGGAGAGAAGTGTCCGAGATGGACCAGGTGAATTTAAGGGCTGGGTGAAAGTTAGAGGCAAAGTTGATAAAATTGACCAGCTCAGCATGGATGCAGGAAGCAGCACCAATGTAGTTGTCAATGTAGCGAAGGAAAAGTTGGGGAGTGGTGCCAGTATAGATTTGGAGCATAGACTGTTCCCCATAACCCACAAAGAGGCAGGCATAGCTGGGGCCCATGGCTATGCCCTTGATCTGGAGAAAGTGGGAAGAAAAAAAACTGCACTTTATCAGTTTTAGTATTTGAATTTCAGAAAGGCAAGCAAAATGGTTCATTACACTGACATGCCAATGTGATCATCACTGTTGGGGTGAACAAGGGCTGACAAGAATTTCAAATAAGGGCCTCCCATTTAAAATTAAGATATGGAAGGATTCTCTGAGAGCTGTGAACCTTTGGCACAGGCAGCTGTGGAAAGCTGAAATCATTTGAATATATTAAACGCTGAGAAGGATTTTTTTTAAAAATCATCTATTGGAAGTCAAGAATATTGGGAAACGGACAAGAAGATGGAATTAAAACAGAGATCAGATATGCCATGATGATAATGGCTCACCAGAATTGTTCTTACGTTTAATGTTCTTATTAAAAGATATCAATATTAGTTTGGTGAAAATGACAAAAGACGGACAATGCAAATATGCTGGAATTACATGAAAGAACTGAATAAAGCAAGTATTTCTGCTAGTCTCAGACCACTAGTTCAAAATACAAGTGGTAAAGAAGGATATCATAAACGTAGTGGGTTAGAAGATTAAAAAAAAGTGCTATTAAGAGAGGTATTTGAACGGTGGGAAAGTTCAGTCTGAATTGTAGTATAGTACACAAGGAGTAAAAAGTTTTATTCCAAAGGGCTGAGTTAAAAGTTGCATCCACAGAATTGAGTGCTCATGAGGGAAGGCAATGAGAATTTTTAGACATTCATAAAACCCAGAGTTAGGAAAGCCCCTCTTTGGACTATTTAAAAGAAATAGCATGAAGATACAAGGAAACAGATGGAAGTTCCATGAAGGAGTAATGAAATTGAAAATGGTTTCCATCAACACATTAAAAAGAAACAAATAGCTTGGAAAGATTATTAAGTGTATCTGTGGTTTGCTGCCACAAAACAGTAATACCATTTATGAACAACATTAATACAAAATATACTGTACATCAATACATGAAGGTACACTGATAAATTTTCACTAAGGTTCTCAGTAAGTTACAAAATACTGCTATTAAAATAATCCGAATTGTTTCTTTTCCCTGCATTATACTTCTGGATAGAACAATACATTTTCAAGTAAATGAAGATGCTCTTACTTTGGATATCTCGATTTTCTCTTCAAAAATCTCTGGGCTGACTTCAGTACTGTTCAATAGATCTGTAATTGCTTTGTAAAGAATTTTATTAAGAGCTCTCATCCGAAGAGTGCCCTCCTTCTGCATCTTGTGTTGAGGTTTCAATACGTTCTCCAAACTGGAGGGCTTGTAAAGCTACACAAAAGCAGCAAACAGAACAGGGTAATTGTGGAATCTTATTTATGATAGTGATCCAATTTTACACAAATAATAGCCAAATGTTTCCAAAATGGTTAATTCTAGTCAGTTTGATTTCACCCATGCTCTAATGTCACAGTTTAAATGATGTGTAATGTCATGGTAGAAGTTAGTAGACCAACCACCCTTCACAGATCTGCACACAATCAAGGCAAACTCTCCTGTGACGCTTGTTATTCACTGTCTTAAAGTCATCCCTTCGCATTTTAAGGAAAATCCTCTAGCCACTATTTTCTCTAAATCCAGGCTGTGATCATTATATAGATAAGATGCTCGTTTAATTCACAGCTGCTTTATTAAAGCAGGGAAGTCATATCTAGTAATGCAGAAAACATTATCCTGCTGCTTAAAAAAAAACTTTCTTTTAAAAACTTAAAACTTCACATGTTAAGCAAGCAGGGGCCAAAGTCAAAATCTAAAGCATTTGCAAATTTGAATACAGCCAGACATAAGAATTAGTATCCTCTAAACAGATCCATAGATACTGTACAGGAAGGTTTAATTATATGACAAAAAGGCTTGATTTCAATGTTCAAGTGAAAACTCCAACTGAGCATAAAGCTGCCATGTTGTAAGGATAGCAGATAGTTCTATAAATTTAACAAATGGGTATCATTAACAAGTCACTTGCTCTAACGCCTCAAAAAGTCACTAGAAAGCAACAGCCTAGCCTTTAAAGCTGGAGTGCAAAATATTTATTTATTGAGATACAGCACAGAATAGCCCCTTCCATTCCTTCGAGCTGTGCTGCCTAGCACCCCACCTATTTAACCCTAGCCTAATCATGGGACGATTTACAATGACCAATTAACCTACCAACCAGTATGTCTTTGGACTGTGGGAGGAAACTGGATCACCCAGTAGAAACCCACACAGCTATGGGGATAATGTACACACTCCTTACAGACAGGAACAGGAATTGAACCCAGATCACTGGTACTGTAAAGCATTGTTCTAACCACCACACTACCATGCTGGAATGGCATCTGTTAGTCTTACGAGTCCATGGATCTGTGCCTAGAAAGTTTTGCTTCAGTCTCCCCAGGGCGCAGGCCTGGGCAAGGTTGTATGGAAGACCGGCAGTTGCCCAAGCAGCAAGTCTCCCCTCTCCACGCCACTGATGTTGTCCAAGGGAAGGGCAAGGGTGATACAACTTGGCACCAGTGACATCGCAGGAGTTGCCAGAGTGAGGTTGAAAGCGTCGGACTGCCTTAGGGACTCCAGTTCCGGATTTATCCTCAGGGTTTACTCCCGAAGCCTTTCCCATAAGTGGATATGGTCACAAGGCAGCAGAGATTTGAAACCAGAGTTTTCCCTCTCTTAGATGGACTGCCATGCATAGCTCCCAGAAATCCAAGAAAATGGCCATTCTTTCCATATTTCATAAAAAACCCTTTCTTTCCATATTTCCATAATTGGCCCTGCACCTCCCACAAAATGAGCATGTTATATAGATATATATATGTGGCGACCCATTTCCTGGCACATCCGAACCTGCTCACAATTAGCCAGCTTTCCGGCTAAGGGAGATAGCCTACAGGGGTTTGCGAGCACAGAGCTTTGGAGCCTCTGCACCACGGGGGGGGGGCAGGTCGAGGGAGGCTTAAAAGTGAGGCTGAGGATTTCGAATAAAGTTTTTTCCTTCGACTGCAGTTACCGACTCCATGTCGTAATTTTAGCGCTGCATGTAGCACACCGCTACAATTGGTGACCCCGACAGTCCAAACGATTTTTGGACCAGAAATGACCGACGCCGCCTCTGTTCATGCGGTTTCGTTGAAACTGCCAGGTTTCTGGACACAGCGACCGAACCTATGGTTCCAGCAAGCAGAAGCCCAATTCCACGTTCGGCAGATAACCTCAGGACACACGTTACTACTACGTGGTGAGCTCCCTTGGCCAGGACACAGCGGCCCAGGTCGCGGAGTTCGTACAGTCGCCCCCGGCAAACGGCAAGTACACGGAATTCAAAGCCCTGTTCCTCAGGACTTTCGGACTCTCACAGCGTGAGCAGGCTGCCCGTTTACTGCACCTGGATGGCTTGGGCGACAGACCTCCTTCGGCTTTAATGAATGAGATGTTGTCTCTGGCCGACGGACACACACCCTGCCTCATGTTTGAGCAGGCATTCCTGGAGCAGCTGCCCGAGGACATACGCCTGCTGCTGTCCGATGCGGATTTCAGTGACCCCCGGAAGGTGGCAGCCCGGGCGGACTTGCTGTGGAACGCCAAAAAGGTGAGCAGGGCGTCCAACGCACAGATCTCCCAGCCACGCTCCCAGCAGCAAACCAGTCCAGGCCCGGCCACAGAGCTCGCCAACCCCTGGCCCAATGAACACTGGTGCTTCTACCACCAGCGGTGGGGCGCAGAAGCCCGCCGTTGTCGCCCGCCCTGCAAGTTCCCGGGAAACGCCAGGGCCAGCCGCCGCTGATGGCTACGGCGGCTGGCCATCGAGATAGCCTCCTGTAGGTGTGGGACAGAAGGTCGGGACGCCGGTTTTTGGTCGATACTGGGGCTGAGATCAACGTTTTACCTCCAACGAGTTACGACACCCGCAGCAGGGCACCGGGGCCCCCCCCCCGAGGGCCGTGAACGGCAGCACAGTAAGGACCTATGGCACCCGTCAGGTGCAGCTACAGTTCGGCTCCAGCCAGTTCACGTGGGACTTTACACTGGCCGCCGTAGCCCAACCACTTCTGGGTGCGGATTTTTTGCGGGCTCACAGCCTACTGGTCGACCTGCCCAGGAAGAGACTGGTATACGCTGAGACCTTTCAGACGTTCTCCCTGGGTGCAGCCCAGTTGCCAGCCCCTCACCTCGGCTCCATCACGCTGTCCGACGACGACTTCACCAGGGCCCTGGCGGATTTCCCATTGGTTCTGGCACCGCAGTTCACAGCAGCCATGCCCCGACACGGCGTACAGCACCACATCCCGACCCAGGGACCACCCCTCCACGCCCGCGCTCGGCGGCTTCCCCCGGACAAGCTCCAACTGGCGAAGGAGGAGTTCCAGAGGATGGAGGAATTGGGGATCATCCGGCGGTCCGACAGCCCATGGGCCCTCCCCCCTGCACATGGTGCCCAAAGTGACGGGAGGCTGGAGACCATGCGGCGACTACCGCAGGCTGAACGAGGCTACCACACCGGACTGCTACCCTGTGCCGCACATTCAGGACTTTGCAGCAAACCTGCACGGCGCACGGATCTTCTCCAAGGTAGACCTCGTCCGAGGGTACCATCAAATCCCGATGCATCCTGACGACGTCCCCAAAACGGCTCTCATCACCCCGTTCGGCCTTTTCGAGTTCCTCCGCATGCCGTTCGGCCTGAAGAATGCTGCACAGACGTTCCAGCAGTTAATGGACGCGGTGGGACGGGACCTGGACTTCGCGTTCATCTATTTGGACGACATCCCCATAGCCAGCAGCAGTCGTCAGGAGCATCTGTCCCACCTCCGTCAACTCTGCGCCCGACTGAGTGAGTACGGTCTTACAATCAATCCCGCCAAATGCCAGTTCGGACTCGATACCATTGACTTCCTGGGCCACAGGATTACTAAAGACGGGGCAACCCCTCTGCCCGCTAAGGTAGATGCGGTCCGCCACTTCCCCCGACCCACCACGATCAAAGGCCTTCAGGAATTCGTAGGTATGGTCAATTTCTACCACCGCTTCCTCCCTTCAGCTGCCCGGATCATGCGCCCCCTGTTCGCCCTGATGTCGGGTCCGAGCAAGGACATTACCTGGGACGAGGAGTCCGCCGCCGCTTTCATTCAAACGAAGGAGGCTTTGGCGAATGCCGCAATGCTAGTACATCCCAGAATGGACGCCCCTACCGCCCTCACAGTGGACGCATCTAACACGGCAGTCGGTGGGCGCCCCTACCGCCCTCACAGTGGATGCATCTAACACGGCAGTCGGTGGGGTGCTGTAGCAACTCATCGCAGGTCGCTGGCAACCCCTGGCGTTTTTCAGCAAACACCTGCGGCCACCCGAACTCAAGTACAGTGCTTTCGACCGGGAACTGTTGGCGCTCTACCTGGCAATCCGTCATTTCAGGTACTTCCTAGAAGGTCGGCCCTTCACCGCGTTCACGGACCACAAACTGCTTACCTTTGCGTTTACGAAAGCGTCCAACCCCTGGTCGTCCCGCCAGCAACGCCACCTGTCCTACATCTCTGAATACACGACGGATGTCCGGCACGTCTCAGGTAAGGACAATTTCGTGGCGGATGTGCTCTCTCGCCCTACCGTTCATGCCCTTTCCCAAGGGGTAGACTTTGAGGCACTGGCAGAGGCACAGCAGGCAGATGAGGAGATTGCGAGTTACAGAACCGCAGTCTCCGGTTTGCAGCTCCAGGACCTCCCTGTAGGCCCGGGTGAGAGGACCCTATTCCGTGACGTCGCCACCGGCCAGCCCCGTCCCGTCGTCCCGACAGCCTGGCGGCGCCATGTTTTCGACTCCATTCATAACTTGGCGCATCCCTCCATCCGGACGACTGTCCGGATGGTTTCCAGCAGGTTCGTTTGGCATGGACTCCGCAAACAGGTCAGTGAATGGGCCAAAACGTGCATGCACTGCCAGACGGCCAAGGTGCAGCGGCACACCAAAGCCCCACCGCAGCAGTTCCGTCCCGCCCACCGGCGTTTCGACCACATTCATGTGGATATCGTGGGCCCCCTGCCAGTGTCGCGCGGAGCGCGGCAACTCCTGACTATCGTGGACCGGTTCACGAGATGGCCAGAGGTGGTCCCGCTCACCGACACCACCTCCGAATCTTGCGCCCGAGCCCTGATCACCACCTGGATATCTCACTTTGGTGTACCGGCCCCCATTACCTCCGACAGAGGCGCCCAGTTCACCTCTAGCCTGTGATCAGCTGTGGCCAGCCTTTTGGGGACTCAGCTGCACCACACAACTGCCTACAGTTGAACGGGCTAGTGGAGCGTTTCCACCGTCACCTGAAGTCGGCCCTCATGGCCCTCCTGCGAGGAGCCAACTGGGCGGACAAGCTTCCCTGGGTCCTACTCGGCATCCACACAGCACCCAAGGACAACTTGCACGCCTCGTCGGCCGAGTTGGTATACGGCGCGCCCCTGGTCGTCCCCAGGGAGTTCCTACCAGCCCCACGGGGGCAAGAGGAAGATCCCGCAGCAGTCCTGGGCAGACTACGCAAGAATCTCGGTAACCTGGCCCCCATACCCACTTCACAGCACAGGCGGAACCCGACCTGCGTACCCAAAGACCTGCAGAACTGTAAGTTTGTGTTTGTACGAAGGGGCGGGCATCGGCCACCGCTGCATCGGCCATACGAGGGGCCGTTTATGGTGCTCTGGAACAACGGGTCCACGTTCGTGCTGGACGTTGGGGGGAAAGAGGAGGTTTTCACGGTGGACCGACTCAAACCGGCCCATGTGGACCTGGCGCAACCGGTCGAGTTTCCGGCACCTCGGCGCAGAGGCCGACCTCCCAAGCAGGTTCCGGCCCAGACTGTGGACATTGGGGGGTGTATCGCCGGTTCTGGGGGGGGGTTATGTGGCGACCCATTTCCTGGTACATCCAAACCGGCTCACAATTAGCCAGCTTTCCGGCTAAGGGAGACAGCCTACGGGGGTTTGCGAGCACAGGGCTTTGGAGCCTCTGCGCCACGGGGGGCAGGTCGAGGGAGGCTTAAAAGTGAGGCTGAGGATTTCGAATAAAGTTTTCTCCTTCGACTGCAGTTACCGACTCCGTGTCGTAATTTTAGCATGTAGAACACCGCTCTATATATATATATAAAGAAATGGGTATCTTCTAGCTCTGGCCCTGTTTTTTCCATTTGCTCACTATCAAACAAGTATTTAATTAAATTTGTTTTATTTTCCCAAACTGTATGCTTATTTCAAAAGCATATTCCAAATGAACTAGATATATTCATTTTCTCAATTGCAAGGTCCTAAATCTGTACATCCTTACCAAGGAACTTCGATGATAAATGAAGGTTGGCCAGAACAGTTATTTCGATTTCTTTATCTGGGCTCCAATATCACCCATTGACAAGTCAGGAACAAAATTTGGCATAATACATTTATGTAAATGCCAATAGCAACTACATTAGTATTCAGTTTAAATAAGAAACAAAACGAAACAAACTAAAACCTTGTTTTTCTAATAACTAGTAACAAATACTTCTGGGATGATTTAAGCTAACTTGGTAAAGGAAGTGACAATGGTACAAACCATTATAGAAGGTATACAAGGTGTATGGAGGACCAGCGAAAAGAACCAATAAAATAAAATGAATCAAACAAGGAGTTAATGTAAAGCAGAACAGATCATATACATAAATCAAAAGGATCACAGCAAATTAGACTGGAGAACTACTACGTAAGTAGCCTGAAGAAATACGGTGGTAATAACAATGAAAAGATGATAATCATGGCCAATGGATTCAGAAAAGACAGGGCAGGAGAAAGATGACAGGCAGAGAATTTGAATCAAACATAGTATGGTACCAGAGATGATTTTAAAGAACAATCCTTTTGCTTAAAATTAAGCAATAGACATATTAATTGTAGAATATAATAAAAGGAAAGAAACAAAAGAGCTCATTTACAGAATACAATCAGCCACATCTGGCCAAGGTGTCTGGCAGCGGGCTGGAGTTCGGACCCGGAGGCTGTCTAATGAGGCAATGAAGCCCTCAAAACTGCTTCAGTACCTTGAGTCCAAGCACCCTGCACTTAAAGACAAACCTATTGAGTTTTTTGAGTGGAAAAAATGTGAGCAAGCGGGACAGAAGCAAGTGCTGATAGCCAAGTCAACTAAATTGCGAAATAGACTGGACATAAGGAACTTCCTTCGAGTATCTCTGTATTCCGGTCGTGATTAACACCCCCCCCCCCCCCCCCCCCACCGTCGGCCAGTCCGCAAGAATATTGTCAATATTAAACTGATCGGCGGTGCAAAAAAGGTTGGTGACCCCTGATGTAATTCATTGTCAACACCTTGCAACAACTTTTTTCAAGCAACATTTCTTACAATATCAACAAAACTAAAGCTCATCCATTGAATAGTAGAATATTTTGCCAGTTATGCCAAGTTTTATTATGCCTAATCCAATTTATGCCAAGTTAGATTAGACATTGGCTCAATGGAAGAAGCCAGAGAGTGGTAGTGGAGGATTGCTACTCTGAGTGGAGGCCTGTGACTAGTGGTGTGCCACAAGGATCAGTGCTGGGTCCATTGTTATTTGTCATCTATATCAATGATCTGGATGATAATGTGGCAAATTGGATCAGCAAATTTGCTGATGATATAAAGACTGGAGGTGTAGTGGACAGTGAGGAAGGTATTCAAAGCTTGCAGGGGGATTTGGACCAGTTGGAGGAATGGGCTGAAAATCGGCAGACGGAGTTTAATGCTGACAAGTGTGAGGTATTGCACTTCATAAGGTCAAACTAAGGTAGAACATAAAAGGTAAATGATAGGACACTGAGGAGTGCAGTAGAACAGTGGGATCTGGGAGTACAGATACATAATTCCCTAAAAGTGGCATCACAAGTAGATAGGGTTGTAAAGAAAGCTTTTGGTACATTGGCCTTTATAAATTAAAGTAAAGAGTTGGAATGTAATGGTAAGGTTGTATAAGACATTGGTGAGACCGAATTTGGAGTATTGTGTGCAGTTTTGGTCACCTAATTACAGGAAGGATATTAATAAGGTTGAAAGAGTTCAGAGAACTCTTCAAGGATGTTGCCGGGACTTGAGAAACTGAGTTACAGAGAAAGGTTGAATAGGTTAGGACTTTATTCCCTGCAGCGTAGGAGAATGAGGGATGATTTGATAGAGGTGTATAAAATTATGATGGGTATAGATAGAGTGAATACAAACAGGTTTTTCCCACTGAGGCCAGGGGAGGAAAAAAACCAGAGGTCATGGGTTAAGGGTGAAGGGGGATAAGTTTAAAGGGAACATTAGGGGGGGCTTCTTCACACATAGAGTGGTGGGAGTGTGGAATGAGCTGCCAGATGAAGTGGTGAATGCGGGCTCACTTTTGACATTTGAGAAAAACTTGGACAGGTATATGGATGAGAGGGGTTTGGAGGGATATGGCCTAGGTGCAGGTCAGTGGGACTAGCCAGAAAGATGGTTCGGCACAGCCAAGAAGGGCCAAAAGGCCTGTTTCTGTGCTGTAATGTTCTATGGTTCTATGTTCTAAGTTAATGACAAAGAGCTTAATGCTTGCTTCTTCACACAGAAGTACATTGTCTGTCAAAAGGCTGCTGCTTAAAATGTTTCTTTGATCTCTGACACTGGTTGAATTTTTGCTCAAAGTCAATAAGAGCTTGGGAAACAAGATTGAACTTCTATGTGATGATGTGGAGACCTAGCCAAACTGCAGGACAAAACAAGCATCCTAAATATAAAACTGAAGGATGGGAATGTCAATTTAATCCAGACAAAACGTGCAGTGTCCACTTTCATTAGAAAATTGGAAATATATAAGCAAAACATTGGGAGAAAAAGAAGTTTTCACAGTTACCCTGCATAGAAAGTATGACACTCTTTCTCAGATGGTGATCTGCAAGAGTACTGCTTACACCTGCAGTCACCGAAGAAGGATTTTCAGAATCGATATAAGGATTTGAACAATCTGGAAATTCTGGATTGAGTACTTAACCCATTTCTTTGCAAGGTGGCAGAACAGGAAGAGAGCTTGCAAGAAGAAATTACCAAAATTCAGAATGATAAAGAAGCAAAAATGCTTTTCAAAAATGTCAGCTTTTGTGCCATGTGGCTAAACTGTCATACAAAGTTTCCTGGTCTTTGGAGAAGAGCCAAAGACTCTTCATTGCATTTCCACCCTTCTACCTTGTTGAAAGGCACTTCAGTGCAGAGAACCACATACTCACAAAAAACAGAAACTGTTTGGACATTGTTATGCAAGGGGACTTAAGGCTTTTGCTGTCACAACTTAAACCAAATATTTCAACTCTTGTTAAAAACCATCAAGCTCAAAGATCACACTGATATCAAAGCTGCTGTACTGCGCACATGTACTGTGTAAGCTAGGTTTAAAGACAAATAAAAAATTTAAAGCAGATTCTTTTTTCTCATGTTATCATATTTTTACACCAGGGGGGGTGCCAAAAAGTATATTGTGCCTAAGAAGGCAATTGACAAGTATGAAGATGCTCTAGGTGAGCATTGGACTAAAAAAGGTTGGGAACCACTGATTTAGGGTGACCTGATCAGCAAGCTGATTAACAGAGAGTAAATAAGCCATTTCAAGAAAGAACATTTTTATGGACAACACTACACTGACAACACATGGATGAAAAAAAATTGAGGGTTATGTGGGAGGGAAGGGTTAGATCAGGCATAGGCAAACTATGGCCCGGGGGCCATATGCTTTTTAAGCTTTTTAATCCGGCCCGCAGAACTTGATGAAATTATATTAATAAACCTTGTTAAAGTTTTCCCCCGCAATTCTGGCGTTTTCCCAATAGATGACGCACTCTATATACATTGACCTTTGTTGAGGTGCAGCATATTACTCCACATTTGCGCTTTACTCTTTGTTCGGCTCGACCTATTTGTGTGAACAGGCGTTCAGCGTCATGAACATCAACAAAGCCAGCCACAGATCCAAGTTAACTGACCAACACCTCAGATCCATCCTGAGAATCGCCACAACAAAACTAAATCCAGACTTTGATGCGCTGGCTAAAAAGGGAGACCAACAACACTGTTCCCACTGAAATTAAAAATAAGTTTCTTCGTTGTGTTATGTAAAAAATGCATTTGAAAATATTTTTTTCAATAAGCCTTACACGTTACATGTCATTTCTGTTAAGTGATGGACATGAGTAGTGCACAGGTGCACGTACGTTCTCAAAATAAAAAATGCGCTCCAGATCAAATAACGCGCTCCGCATACTGGCGCACTGTCACTGTTCTGTCCTTGTGCTGGTCGTTGTTGAGTTTTGGCACAGGGGACAATTGAATAAGAAGGAGCAGGACAAGTAGACCTGCATCTCCTACCGTTTTTTAAATAAAGACAGTCAGGAGGAGAGTGATGATGATAATATCTTGAAGGATAACAGAATTTTCAGTGCTTTAAAATAATAACTGTTACTATTAAAAAAAGCTGTATTTTATTCATTTAATTTAAAGTGTTTTAAAAGTCATTTCAATAAATAGCTAAATACCATGGGACTTCAAAGACAGATATTTTGTTGTAATGCATTTGTCATTTTCAATTGAAATTAAAGCACATGTTTTCTACATATCCCATGATATTTTATTTTCTCTTATGAGGTGTATTACCAAAACACTCCATCCATCTGCTCCTGGTCCGGCCCCCCTGTCAAATTTTAGAACCCTTTGTGGCCCACAAGTCAAAAAGTTTGCCCATCCCTAGGTTAGATTGATCTTAGAGTAAGTTAAAGGGCTAATTAGTAAGACCCAGTGCCAAGATGAAATTCAGATTGTTAAATTAATTTTTCCAATTATACAGGTAATTTCATATGCATCTCAAAATATCTTTTATAGAGAACTGATGATCAAGCCATAGAATTTGTTAGTCACCAATGGAAAAAATACAAAGAACTCTAATAATGTTGTCAATCAGCTACTGTTGAAATTCAAATGACAGGCTTCATTCCAAGATTTTGCCATGACTTAGAACAAATCAACAATTTAACTTATCAAGACTCTTCACTGCTACATTCCTTTTAATACACAAGCTAACAAGTTTTGAGCCCTAACTATTTATTTTGGTAAGAAGCAACACCAGCTATTTACTAAACCTGTTCTTACCAGTTGTGATCCCAGCGTAGGGCTTTCATACCAAAACTTCTTCCTGCATGGAAACAAAATAAAAACAGGACTAACAATTTTTTTCCTGCAGTTTCAGGCTGTGGTTACACCAACCAGTTCGTGCTAGAAAAATCCCAAGTCCTCTCCACTCTCGTTCCCCTCTCTATTACAAATGACAATCATGCCATTGAACTGGTTCACAAACATGTATATCAAGGCTCCAGGGAAAATTCTCAAAGTCTGGATAGAATCATAGGTCCAGAATTGGGCCTTTAGCCCATCTAGTCTGTTCTAACCATCATGCACCCACTTACCCTAATCAATGAGCAATATTCCAACAACTACCCATATATTATGTATATAATCACTCACCTGCATAATAAAGCATTAGTGTGCAGCATAATAGCAAAATATCTACAATTAAAATACATATAAACACAGGTGCAACCATGAGCTCAGATCAAGACTGATGTAACTGGCACCCATGTAAAACGTGGTTAAGTTTCTAATAAGTTAGGTTTGTCCTGGCCTTGTAATGTACTATTGCAAAAAGAAAACATGGGATTTATATGCTGTGTATGTATGCCTATGACAATAGTACATTCGAGTTTTGGAGTCACCCTGCTTATTTACAAACACTCTGCAATGGCCGTCTTGGTGGCTAATAATATCTTAGGTACAGTACTTAGAAGACTTACTTTGCCTTGGACAGAAATTTCTTGAGGGGACTTCTCTTCGCGAGCGCGCATTCAGTGGTGTGCACACGCATCCTCTGGGTTGCCTGCGCGAGCTGGTCTCTCAGTGGGGCCCGGGTCGCGAGCGGCGCGCACACACGCAGCGCGCCCCCCAAGCCGGCTGCGGCTAATGCCTTCATCGAGTCGCAAGGCCCACAGTCTGGGACCGGCGGAGGAAAACCGCAGAGCGAGCTGCCGGCCGCGCGTCCACAGTTGTTTCAGCAGACGGACGGGAGGAGGTGATACGGAATGAAGGAGTTGAAAGAAACGGAAACGACCGGGTAGAACCACTCGGCCTCCAAAACGGACACCGCCATTCGACAGAACTGCGCATGCGCTCTCACATCGTGCGTGACGTTAACATAGATCAAAACCAGCATGGTCCACGTTGAGTTCAGACCCATGCTGGGAAGCGTGAACGCTACTGGATGATGGAAAGTAAAAAAGCAGACTGATCCTTGCTTCTGGCAGGTCAACACAATTGTAATATGGTTTCAATGCAAATAGACCTCTGCATTGTTAAGGCAATTAAATCACAAACAAGAGAACGTCTGCAGATGCTGGAAATCCGAGCACACACATAAAATGCTGGCAAACTCAGCAGGCCAGGCAGCATCAATGGAAAAAAGTACAGTCGACATTTCAGGTTGAAACCCCTCGGCAGGAGAAAAGAAAAGGGCAATTTAATGATCACAGAAAACGTCGAGTTAACCTTAAATATAAAATTCTCGAGCACTATATCTGCAATCTTGTCCTAGCGCAAAAACAACTCCACCATAAAAGCAACAGTATTTTGACTATTATAATGTTTTCTAATTAACAATCTACTACATTACAGACAAAATGTTAGAAAGATTTAGGTGCCATCTATGAAATGGTTAAGGGTAACACATAAAACACGCTGGAGGAACTCAGCAGGTCAGGCAGCATCCGTGGAAATGAGCTGTCAACATTTCGGGCCGAGACCCTTTGCCAGGACTGAAGAGAGAGGGGGCAGGGGCCCTGACATCTATAAATGTTGGATCTGTCCTCACTAGGGAACACACAAACAATCTCCCAGATGTAATAATGGCCAGAGGACCTGGGTAACAGAGGAACTGAAGCAAAATTCACATTAGGCAGAAAATGGTGTTGGGTAGACTGATGAGACTGAAGGCTGATAAATCCCCAGGGCTTGATGGTCTGCATCCCAAGGTACTTAAGGAGGTGGCTCTAGAAATCGTGTACACATTGGTAATCATTTTCCAATGTTCTATAGATTCAGGATCAGTTCCTGAGGATTGGAGGATAGCTAATGTTACCCCACTTTTTAAGAAAGGAGGGAGAGAGAAAACAGGGAATTATAGACCAGTTAGCCTGACATCAGTGGTGGGGAAGATGCTGGAGTCAATTATAAAAGATGATATTGCGGTGCATTTGGCTAGCAGTAACAGGATTGGTCTGAGTCAGCATGGATTTACGAAGGGGAAATCATGCTTGACTAATCTTCTGGAATTTTTTGAGGATGTAACTATGAAAATGGACAAGGGAGAGCCAATGGTTGTAGTGTACCTGGACTTTCAGAAAGCCTTTGATAAGGTCCCACATAGGAGATTAGTGGGCAAAATTAGAGCACATGGTATTGGGGGTAGGGTACTGACATGGATAGAAAATTGGTTGGCAGACAGGAAACAAAGAGTATGGATTAATGGGCCCCTTTCAGAATTGCAGACAGTGACTAGTGGGGTACCATAAGGGTTGGTGATGGGACCGTAGCTATTTACAATTTACATTAATGATTTAGATGAAGAGATTAAAAATAACATTAGCAAATTTGCAGATGACACAAAGCTGGGTGGCAGTGTGAAATGTGAGGAGGATGTTAAGAGAAAGCCAGGTGACTTGGACAGGTTGGGTGAGTGGGCAAATGTATGGCAAATGCAGTTTAATGTGGATAAATGTGAGGTTATCCACTTTGGTGGCAAGAACAGAAAGGCAGATTACTATCTGAATGGTGTCAATTTAGGAAAAGGGGAAGTACAATGAGATCTAGGTGTCCCTGTTCATCAGTCACTGAAAGTAAGCATGCAGGTACAATAGGCAGTGAAGAAAGCTAATGGCATGTTAGCCTTCATAACAAGCAGAGTTGAGTATAGGAGCAAAGAGATCCTTCAGCAGTTGTACAGGGCTCCGGTGAGACCACACCTGGAGTATTGTGTGCAGTTTTGGTCTCCAAATTTGAGGAAGGACATTCTTGCTATTGAGGGAGTGTAGTTGAGGTTCACGAGGTTAATTCCCGGAATGGCGGGACTGTCATATGTTGAAAGATTGGAGCGACTGGGCTTGTATACACTGGAATTTAGAAGGATGAGAGGGGATCTGATTGAAACATGTAAGATTATTGAGGGATTGGACATGCTAGAGGCAGCAAACATGTTCCTGACGTTGGGAGAGTCCGGAACCAGAGGCCACAGTTTAAGAATAAGGGGTGGGCCATTTCGATTGGAGTTGAGGAAACACTTTTTCACCCAGAGAGTTGTGGATCTGTGGAATGCTCTGCCTCGGAAGGCGATGGAGGCCAATTTTCTGGATGCTTACAAGAAAGAGTTAGATAGAGCTCTTAAAGATAGAGGAGTCAAAGGATAGGGGGAGAAGGCAGGAATGGGGTACTGATTGTGGATGATCAGCCATGATCACTGAATGGCGGTGCTGGCTCGAAGGGCTGAATGGCCTACTCCTGCACCTATTGTCTATATAAAGAAGGTGGGGGGAGGGTGGGAAGATGAAGGCTGGTAAGTGAAAAACCTGTAAGAGGAAAGATCAAGGGGTGGGGAGGGGAAGCAGGGAGGGAATAGGCAGGAAAGGTGAAGAAGGAATGTAAGGAGAAAGCACTATGGGTAGTAGGAGGTGGAATCGTGAGGGAGGTGATAGGCAGCTGGAGGAGGAGGCAGAGTGAAACTGGAATGTGGGAAGGGAGGGGGAGGGAATTACCAGAAGTTGGAGAATTCGATGTTCATGCCAAGGGGCTGGAGACTACCCAGACAGTGTATGAGGTGCTGCTCCTCCAACCTGAGTTTGGCCTCATCGTGGCAGTAGAGGAGGCCATGAATGGACATATTCGAATGGGAATGTGAAGCAGAGTTGAAGTGGGTGGCAACTGGGAGATCCTGTCTGTTGTGGCAGATGGAGCGGAGGTGCTCGACAAAGTGGTCCCCCAATCTGCATCGGGTCTCACCAATGTAGAGGAGGGCGTACCGGGAGCACCGGATGCAAAAGATGACCCCAACAGACTCAGAAGTGAAGTGTTGCCTAACCTGGAAGGACTGTTTGGGGCCCTGAATGGTGATAAGAGAGGAGGTGTAGGGACAGGTGTAGCACTTACGCTTGCAGGGTTAAGTGCCAGGTGGGAGATCCGTGGGGAGGGACGTATGGACATTTGAGATGTCCTGGAACAAAAAGCCTCATCCCAATAGACCCATAGTTTCTGCCTGCCACTGCCCTACTGAACTTATATCTGCCTACCCGGATTCCATTTTGTCACCCATAGTTCAATCCCTCCCTACCTACATCCGGGATACATCCCATGCCCTCCATCTCTTCAATAACTTTTATTCCCTGGTCCCGACCGCTTCATTTTCATTATGGATGTCCAATCCTTATGCACTTCCATTCCCCGCCAAGAAGGCCTCAAAGCCCTCCGCTACTTTCTGGACAATAGACCTCACCAGTTCCCCACTACCACTACACTCCTCAGGTTAGCGGAACTGGTACTCACACTTAATAACTTCTCTTTCGGCTCTTCCCACTTTCTCCAGACCAAGGGTGTAGCTATGGCACTCGCATGGGCCCTAGCTATGCCTGCCTCTTCGTGGGTCATGTGGAACAGTCTATGCTCCAAATCTATACTGGTACTGCTCCCCAACCTTTCCTTCGATATATTGACAACTTGCTGCTTCCTGCACCCATGCTGAGCTCGTCAATTTCATCGACTTTGCCTCTAACTTTCACCCAGCCCTCAAATTCACTTGGTCCATCTCGGACACTTCTCTCCCCTTTCTCCATCTCTCGGTCTCCATCTCTGGAGATAGACTGTCCATTGACATCTTCTATAAACCCACTGACTCCCATAACTACCTCGACTATACCTCTTCCCACCTGCCAAATGCTAAACTTCTATTCCCTATTCCCAGTTTCTCCATCTCCGTTGCATCTGCTCCCAGGCTGCGGCTTTCTGTTCCAGGACATCTCAAATGTCTTCTTTCTTTAAGGATCGTGGTTTCCCTTCTGCCATCATCGATGATGCCCTCACCCGCATCTCCTTCATTTCCCGCACTTCAGTCCTCACCCCATCCTCCCATCACCACAACAGGGACTGAGTTCCCCTTGTCCTCACCTACCACCCGACCAGCCTCCAGATCCAGCAGATTATCCTCTGCAACTTCCGCCACCTTCAACAGGACCCCACCACTGAGCATGACTTTCCCTCTCTACCCCTCTCCACTTTCTGCAGGGATCTTTCCCTCCACACATTCCCCCCCCAACAGATCTCCCACTTGGCACTTATACCCGCAAGTGTAAGTACTACACCTGTCCCTACACCTCCTCTCTTACCACAATTCAGGGCCCCAATCAGTCCTTCCAGGTGAGGCAACACTTCACTTGTGAGTCTGTTGGGGTCATCTATTGCACCTGGTGCTCCCGGTGCAGTCACCTGTACATCAGCGAGACCCGACGCAGATTGGGAGACCGCTTCGTCGAGCACCTCCACTCCGTCCACCACAACAGACAGGATCTCCTGGTTGCCACCCACTTCTACTCTGCTTCACATTCCCATTCAGCTATGTCCATACATGGCATTCTCTACTGCCATGATGAGGCCAAACTCAAGTTGGAGGAGCAACACCTCATATACCATCAGGGTAGTCTCCAGTCCCTTGAAATGAACATTGTATTCTCCAACTTCTGGTAATTCCCTCCCTCTCCCTTTTCCCCCATCCCAGTTTCACTCTGCCTCCTCCTCCAGCTGCCTATCACCTCCCTCGTGGTTCCGCCTCCTTCTACTGCCCATAGAGCTTTCCCCTTACATTCCCTCTTCACCTCTCCTGCCAATCCCCTCCCTGCTTCCCCTCCCCCACCCGTTGATCTTTCCCTTTACTGGTTTTTCACCTGGCACCTACCAGCCTTCTCCTTCCCACCCTCCCCCCACCTTCTTTATAGGGCCCTGTGGTGAACTATGTGCCTGTCTGGACACATTCCCTGCTGACTGCTCCTGTGGCTCCTCCCACAGGCCCCTGTATAAAGGTGATCTGAGGCCTGACGCTCGGCCTCAGTCTCCAGGACATAGTATGATAGACACTCACTCCTGGTTCCTTCTTCCAGTCAATAAAAGCCGATATCTCGCCTTACGTCTCAGTGTGAGTTATTGATGGTGCATCAGGCCCCTGCCCCCTCCCTCTTCAGTCCTGACTAAGGGTCTCAGCCTGAAACGTTGACTGTTCGTTTCCATGGATGCTGCCCAACCTGCTGAGTTCCTCCAATGTGTTTTACATGTTGCTTTGACCACAGCATCTGCAGTGTATTTTGTGTTTAAATGGTTAAGGGTCTTTGACCTGAAATAATTGCTGATGCCACATGACTTGCTATTTTTGGCAATTCAATTAACAACATCAGCAGTTTTCTTTTTCCAGTTATCGTTGCAGATCTGAGATCCTTTGTCAGAACTGCTAAGACACACTACATCTTTTGTTTGTGTTAATCCATTGTACGGCATACCATATTACTAGAGCTTGCTTTGCCCAATCTCAGAGGAGTTGAAAATAATTTCATGATGAGAAAGCACAAATGGTCACAGGTTTTGTAACAACTAGAAGGGGAAATCCATCCATTTCTATCAGCCGGTAGCTTCCGGATTTCAGCAGGAATGGTTAAACTAGGACCCCAAAATGACTGTTTGAGGTGCATGTCTGAACGACTGACGTCCTGTCACACTCACCTCAATAAAAAGCAAATGCTTTGAAAAAGCTGGTCAAGGACTACATCTGCAGCTTGCTACCACCCACACTGGACCCCTCTACAATCCGCCTGCTGACACAACCAATTTGCAGATGACACAATGGCCACAGCTCTACAAACCATCGTTACACATCTGGAGAAGAGGGACGCTTATGTGAGAATGCTGTTCTTGGACTATAGTTCAGCATTCAACACCATAATTCCCTCCAGACTTGACAAGAAGCTCCAAAACTTCGGCCTTCACCCTACCTTGTGTGGCTGGATTCTGGACTTCCTGTCAGATCGCTGGCAGGTGGTAAGAGTGGGGTCCCTCACCTCTGACCCTCAACACAGGAGCCACTCAGGGCTGTGTCCCAAACCCCCTCTTTTACTCTCTATTTCCATGACTCTGTTGCCACCCACAGCTCCAATCTGCTAATTAAATTTGCTAATGATACTACATTGTTTGGCCTTATCTCAAATAATAATGTAAAGGGGCTTTCTTCTTTTTTCTTTGTTACTGTTGGGAAAGGGTTTCTTTTTGTTAACTAGCAGGAATGCTAACTTACTAATAACGAGAATGGTATTCCTTTGTAAACCAAATGGGGATTAATGTTCTTTCTTCTGAGTCTGTAAGCTTTTGTTGACGGGCTTTTGGGCAGATCGGCGCGAGGGGGTCGAGAGAGAGGACGCAATGCTCTAAGCTGGGCGAGGATCGGACCCCAAAGGGGGGTCCGAGGCCGGGAGATTCTCCGAGGAGGGGGGGGGGGGGAATGAAGCTAGATGTGCTTGGTTGACCACTCGGAGGGTCCTGAGCTGTTTGGAGAGTCGAGGAGTTTGGAGGGTCCTGAGCTGTTTGGAGAGTCGAGGAGTTCGGAGGGGATCGAATGGTGGTCAGAAGACTTCAGAAATTGAGCTCCAACGGTTGTGCACGAAGTGGTTTGGACTTTGATAAGTTTGGCGCCTTTTCTTTAATTTTCTCTTCATATATACTGTATCGTTATTAATCACTTAGTTATAGTAACCTTTATAAATTGTACTCATTTAATCGCATATGGTGTACTGTCTGTTTGTGGGCGAGGCGGGGACATCACACAGCATGCACACCAGCTGATTACCCAGTGTGGTGGGGCCGAAGGCTGCTCCACCTAGACGAAACGAGCTGAGCGAGCCTGAGGCGACCCAGGGAGTTACAATAACGAGGCAACATACAGAGAAGAAGTCATCACCCTGACGCAGTGATGTCAAGCAAACAACCTCTCCACCAACGCTGCAAAAGCAAAAGAGCTGGTTGTGAACTACAGCAGGAATGGAGACAAGCTAACCCTTAATGACATCAATGGATCTGGGGTTGAGAGGGTGAACAGCTTTAAGTTCCTTGGCATCTACATCACCAAGGATCTCAAGTAGTCTTACATACCGGCTGTGGGGTGAAATAAAGCACAACAGTGCCTCTTTCACATCAGATGGCATGGGTCCCCAAATCCTAAAGACTTTCTGCAGGGGCACCATTGAGAGCATCCTGACTGGCTGCATCACTGCCTGGTATGGCTACTGTACTTCACTCAATCACAGGTCTCTGTAGGGAGTGGTGTGGACCGCCCAGTGTATCTGTAGATGTGAACTTCCCACTATTCAGGACATTTACAGAGACAGAAGTGTAAAATGGACCCGTAGGATCATTGGGGACCCGAGTCATCCCAATCACCAACTATTCCAGCTGCTACCATCCAGTAAATGGTACCACAGCATTAAAGCCAGGACCAACAGGCTCCGGGAGAGCCACTTCCACCAGAACATCAGACTGATTCATTCACACCAATACAATTTTATTTCTATGCTATATCGATTGTCCTGTTGTACATACTATTTATTAAAAATTATTGTAACACCCTGGGAAGGGTTTCACTGCTAATGTAATGGTCTTTTCTGGAGCAGCAGTGGTTGGGTTATGGCTAGAGATATTAGGGGCTTTGGAATGAGCGCTGGAATGATGGGAGTGTTTTTTTCTTGTTGTGTGCATGAGACCGAGGTGATCTGGGTCTTTTGTGCGGCGGAAGATGAAGAGTGAAGATGCCAGAAAGGAGAGGTCATAGACATCAGAAAGGAGTGGACTTGGAGTGGGGTCGGAAGTCGATGAAGCCCGGGGAATTTGATGGAGGACCGTCGGAAGGGAAACCGTGAGCTCCAACGTGTGCACATTAGATTGTTTCATTAAAATGGGCCCTTTTCTTTTTGTTTTTCTTTACTAACCCTTTAGTCAAATTAAGGATTGTAAAGGTAAATTGTTTAATTGCATATGGTGTACTGTCTGGTATTTTGTGGTACTGATTTGTAACGGGGGAACACATCACACAGCATCCACACAAACAGGAGGTTGTGCACCTCAGTCTCACACGTTTGGTGGGGCCAGAGATTGTTTACCCCAGACTTACACACCCAGCTGAACCTGAGGGTTACAATTGTGGGGGTATCGTTCGGAACTGATTTCACTTTATGCTGTGTGATTGCCCTGAGCATTGAATCAGTGGCCTGTGTGTTTAAGTCTGTGCTAAACTATTGTCCGGTGAAGTAATTACGATACGTGGGTATGGTTGCTGCCAGGGTTGAGCAGTGGTGTGCAAACATGGGGTTACTGGTAACGGATGCATGTGTGTTGAGTGGGGTAGATATTCGTACACCTGATGAATTGTTAATTCGACTTTTAAGTACTGTTGAAGCTGTAGGTAAAGTTACGATTGTGGGGCCGAGATTTGATAAAGTGGCAGTCACAGACTTTGTTTTAGTTCAGACTAGTGCTGACATAACGGCAGTGGATCTGCCTGGTACAATTGGAGCCCCAGGAGAGGGGGTGCCGATGACTGTCCATACTTTCCAGGAGGAGGAGAGTTTAGGTGAGTGGGCCGAACCGTGTTGAGTATTCCGTAGCTGGGGGAGGAGACTTCAAAGACAGGGTTCTCTCATGTCTGCTCTGTGAGGGGAAGGAGTGGTCTGATTTGGGATGTCTAATGAGTCCCCGTTCCCCAGTGAAGAGTGAGAATTCTGAGCTGTATTCGCTCTTACCTCTCTGGTGAATAAATGGAAAAATGCCCAGGTTCAAAGTCCCTGCTATGGCAGGCTCCGCCTGTTCTCAGGAACGAAGCCCACCCTTAAAGGGGAAGAGGAGTATGAGACTTGGGCGGAGCAAATCTCTCAGTTGTTAGATGAGTGGCAGTGCTCTGATGACATAAAACAACAGCAACTGATGAAGGGTCTTGGCCCGAAACGTCGACAGCGCTTCTCCCTATAGATGCTGCCTGGCCTGCTGTGTTCCACTGGCATTTTGTGTGTGTTGTTGTAGCATTGGTTGAAAGTTTGAGTGGGAGGGCTGCTGATGTAGTGAGAGCAGTAAAGACACAGAACCCCCTTGCCACTTCTGCGGCCTACATGCAAGCTCTGGAAAAGATGTTTGGTGCAACGGGAAGCCCAATGGAGCTCAGGACTGGGTTTCAGAACATGTGTCAGGAGAAGGAGAAGAAGCTTTCTGCCTACATCTTTTGCCTAGAGAGGCAGCTAAATTTCTTGCAACACAGGGGGGCTATTCAGACGGCTGAGGTGGATCAGTTAAGGATGGACCAAATAGCGAAAGGCACCCAGTCCCAGGACCTGATCGCTTGGGGTCTCTGACTATCTCGTAAGATGCAACCCCTCTCTTGTTTATTGACCTGATCAGAGAAGTACAAGAGGAGGAGGATGATTTGGAGGCGCAGGAGGCCTCCATCAGCAGGGTACCGTTCTCAGTAGTGGTCCTCTGAGGTGAAGTGACCATGGATAGCCTGCCCCAGGAAGTGGTAGAGGAGATTGTGGCAGAGTTGAGAACTTGGATGTCCTGGTTGTTATTGACAGGGGTTCCTCCCCCCCCCCCCCCCATATGATGTAGCTGATAGGGAGGCAGATCCTCTAAGGGGACAGACTACGTGGAGGGCAGTTAGCGGCTAGTTTTGTCTGTTAAAACAGTGGTGAAGAGGGACACTTCAGGCAAGAAAGTGAATGACGGGAAACCCCTCTAAGAGTGAGCCCCCGGGTACCTAAGCAAAGAGAGTCATTGGGAAAACTTAAAGGAGACCCAGTGAGGGGATTGTCTGGCGTATCGGGGGGGGGGGAACATATTCCCAGCAATTTATCAAGGAACACCTTAAAGCAATAAACCCTGTTCCTTATCTCCCGCCTCGGTAGCCTCCTACGTGCCGGCATGAACATTCAACTCACAGACCTCTGTTGATACCCCTGCCCCCCCCACCCCATCCCTATCTATAATTTTAGTCTGGTTCTCTTTCTCTCTCTTTTCCCCCCTCACTATAATCTCCCCCCACCCCTAACTTTCTTTCTCTTTTATTTCCCATAATTCTCCACCATCCCCCTAGCCCATTTCCCTTCAGCCTATCACTTTCCAGCTCTCTAATTCATCCCTCCCCCCACTTCTTATCCCCCCTTGACCATCCCATGTTACTTCACTCCTGATGAAGGGTTTTGGCCCAAAACGTCGTCACTACCTCCTCCCATTGATGCTGTCTGGCCTGCTGAGTTCTGCCAGCATTTTGTGTTTTTAAACCCTGTTCCTGAAGGCTTAGTGAGGCCTAGCTCCAGTGTATTGCTACAGGTAGAGGGTATTTATGCTAGAGCCACACTTGACACAGGGTCACAGGTTACTTTGCTGTATTGTTCATTTTACAACCAGCATTTGACGCACTTACCATTGACACCATTCAGTGCACTAGAGATCTAGAGTCTTAGTGCGGGTGATTATCCGTTTAATGGTTACTTGTAAGTGGCACTGCAGTTTTCAGAGGCAGATGTGGGAGTGGGTGAGGTCCTTAATATAATAGTGCTGGTTTGTCCAGACCCTGTTGAGAGGGATGGAGTTTCAAACCTGGGGACAAATACTCCTATTGTGAGAGGGCTAATGGGAGCCTGCAAGGACAGAGCTGGAGAGAGCTTCCTGAAAACATTCTCTGTTCACCCGGTGTTTCGAGCTGCTTTTGAGGAAGTGCATGGCTGCATTGGGCCGGATCACAAGTTTAGACGAGGGACTATGTGGTTCACCCAGTATGAGTCAATCGTGTTACGGCCCAGGGAAGTAGTGAGAGCAATGGGAAACCCCAAATTTCCCAGAATGCCTGAGGACAAGATCCCCTTGGTGGATGCTCCAGAAGACCACGAAGTGGAGTCAGGAGTGCCCACTGGGTTACTGGTGAGGTCCGAACTGCAGAAGCCATCAGTTGTACTAGTGAACGGGATGGCAGTGATTGTCAGGAACTCTACATAGAGGGAGGTCACTTTCAAGCAGGGGATGCCCCTGGCGCATCTGTTCCTGGTGACAGTAATGTCTAATGTCCCTGTGAGACAGGATGCAGAGAAACTAATTGAAAAAGGGGGAAAGTTGACTGCTGAATCATTCAATTTTGGGGACTCCTCGGTACCTTAGGGTTGGAAGAAGAGGTTGGTAGAGATGTTGAAAATGCAAAGTATCTTTTCCAATGATGAATTTGATGTGCGTTGTTCCAAGAGCACTCTTCATACTATCCGGGTGACCAAGGACACCCCAGTCCAAGAGAGGTCGTGGCAACTGCCTCCTGCAGAGTTAGAAGACGTTCTGCAGCATTTGTGTAAGTAGAAGGAAGCTAGGATCATTACTGAACCCAGAAGCCCTGATGCGTCCCCAATAGTAGTGGCCAGGAAGAAGAATGCGAAGGTACAGATGTGCGTGGACTATAGGACTTTGAACAAGCCTACCGTCCCTGACCAGTATACGGTCCCAAGGATTGAAGACGCGCTGGCCTGTCTGAGTGATGCAAAATGGTCCAGTGTCCTGGATTTGAAGAGTGGATATTACCAGATCCCCATGAGTGAGGCTGACAAACAGAAGACGGCATTTATATGTCCACTGGATTCTTCCGGTTCAAAAGCATGCCCCAGGACATATCGGGAGCCCCTGCAACCTCCTAGCTTGTCAAGGGAAAACGGTGGGGGATAGGAACTTGCTTGAGGTATTGGTGTATCTGGATGACCTCATAGTGTTTGGGTCCACCTTGCAGGAACATGAAGGGAGGCTGCTGAAGGTGCTGGACCACCTGAAAACTGAAGAGTTAAAACTTACCCTGGACAAGTGCGAGTTCTGCAAGACGTCTGTCAGCTATGTTGGGCATATAGTCTCATGGAATGGAGTAGCTACAGATCCGTCCAAGATCGAGGTGGTGACCACATGGCCAAGGCCCCAGACTCTGAGCACTTTGCACTTGCTCCTTGGATTCTGTGGTTACTATTGGAGGTTCATGAAAGGTTACATAAAAGTGAGTCACCTTTTAAATCAGCTTCTGTGGTTACCCGCCCTTGGGGAAGAAAGGGAGGAGGACAAAAGGAAAAGAGTGTAAAGAGTATCTTAGAACTTCAGAACCTTTAGGACCAAATTGGGATGCGAAACGTGAAGAGGTCTTTCAGTCGCTGAAGGAGATAGAGACCCACCCGGGTGCCTGTGATGGCTTTTGGAGATCTCCGATTGCTGTATGTACTGCATATGGATACCAGTAGAGAGAGCTTAAGGGTTATCCTGTATCAGGATCAGGGCACCAGGTTGAGACTGTCGCCCTCTGAGAAAAACTATCCCATGCACAAGTTGGAGTTTCTGGCTTTAAAATGGGCTATGGTGGGTAAGTTGAGTGACTACCTCTATGGTGCTAAATTTGAGGTGAGGATGGACAATGATATCCTGACAGCGAAATTGGATGCCACAGGCCATCGGTGGTTGGTGGCATTGTCTGCCTATGTTTTGAGCCTGAAGTACTGGCCGGGAAGTAGGAACATTGATGCTGAGAGTTGACGAAGCCTGGAGAAATCGATGGAGGACCAGCGGAAGGGAAACCATGAGTTCCAGCTCGTGCACATTAGATTGTTTCATTAAAATGGGCCCTTTTCTTTTTTTTTGCTTTACTAACTCTTTAGTCAAATTAAGAATTATAAAGCTAAATCATTTAATTGCATATGGCATACTGTCTGTAATTCTGTGTTACTGATTTGTAATGGGGGAACATATCACACAGCATCCACACAAACAGGAGGTTGTGCACCTCAGTCTCATGTGTTTGGTGGGGCCAGAGATTGTCTTCCCTAGACTTAGGCTGCCGACAGAACCTGAGGGCTACATTACTATAATTTGCACATTGCACATTCAGACAGAAAGGTAACATAAAGATTTTTACTCCTCATGTACATGAAGGACGTAAGAAATTAATTCAATTCAATTCATTGTTCTTCTATTCAATGCTACATTTGAAATAATTTGGAAATGACTGATGATCCTTAAAGAAATATAATTCATGATAACTAATGCTGAGCAGCTCTGAGAAAGGAAAATTAGTGATACAGATTTCAAGTTAAATTTTTTCTGTCTTTTTTGAGCAATTGGAACATAAGAAATACATAATTGAATGCGTAAGAGAATCAGGAAGCCAATAAGTACATGTGAAAGAGAATGAGTGAGTGAGTAGGTGCATGAGTATATGAATGAGTAAGTGAGTAGATGAATAAGTGAATGAGTAAGCCAATTGGCTCTTCAAACCTGCTCTGTCTTTCATCATATGATGGCTAATTTTCTACCTGAACTCCATTTTCCTGCACAGCCTCTGTTTAATTACCGTAAATAGCCATGAACTTATTGATGTCTGTTTTAGAATCACCACAGATACAAACTGTTCAGCCCACCAGGTCTCCACTGACCACCTACTAGTCATTTACACAAGTTCCTTGTACTCTCCCCATGTTATTCCCCACACTCCCCAGATTCTATGAGTTAGCTACTTAGGGCAATTTACTGTGGCCGACATTAATTATGTATCCATAAATAACTTGGATGGTGAATTACAAAGATTTACCACCTTGGTATGAAAAAATTTCTTGACATCTCAGTCCCAAATGGCCCATTCTTTGTTCTGAAACTGTGACACCCAAATCTAGACCATGAGCAAACTGCTGAGACCAATAAGAATTTTGTGTACTTCAATGAGATTAACTTTGATTTTATACATTCTAGAAAGGGATGGTACTCCTTGTATGGGAAATCTGAAACAGTATTTTGAATATACACTGTGCTCCCTAAATGAAGATTGCAACTGCACACAATACTCCAGGTATGGTCTATATAATTACAACATGGATAATCCCAAAGATATGTGGTTGGTAAATTAATTTATTATTGGAAGTTGCCCCTAATGTGTTTATAATCTGGGGTCAGTTGATGAGAATGTGGGGAGAACATGAGATTAATGTAAATGGTTGGAAACTTTGTGGGACAAAAGACCTGTTTGTGCGCTGACACCACTATTCATAACATCCTTATTCGGATGCAGGGTTATTACTGGGATTTGACTGTTGTCAGCCTTTATTGCCCAACAATTGGCCAAGGCATCATGCATTTGTGGCCTGTTGTCTTATAGGCCACTTGGTCCCAAAAGATGGAGAAATGCAGAATATTGAGCCAAGTGTCATATAGCTAAGATCAGATTCCAAGTAGAAAAAAATAACTTACTGTGGCGACCCATTTCCTGGCACATCCGAACCGGCTCACAATTGGATAGCCTACGGGGGTTTGTGAGCACAGAGCTTTGGAGCCTCTGCGCCACGGGAGGCAGGTTGAGGGAGGCTTAAAAGTGAGGCTGAAGATTTCGAAAAGTTTTTTCCTTCGACTGCAGTTACCGACTCCGTGTCGTAATTTTAGCGCTGCATGTAGCACACCGCTATATTACAACATTAATCTCATTAGTGGATCATATCAACTGCATATATTCAATATTAATGAATATTCCAATTTTGTCCTAAGATGAAGCCACGCTCAGGGTGGAGGAGCAATGTCTGGGTAGCCTCCAAACTGATGGCATGAATATCGATTTCTCATTCAGGTAAAGATAAATCTTCTCTCCCCCTTCCCTCTTCCTCTGTTCCACATTCTGATCTTTTACCTCTTCTCACTCACCTTTCACCTTCTCCAAGGTCCCATCTTCCTTCCCTTTTTCCCATCAGATCCCTTCCTCTCCGATCAGATTCCTTATTTCCAGCCCTTTACCTTTACCAGCCACTTCTCCTGTCACCTTCCAGCTAGCCTTCTACGCCTCGCCTTGTCGTGGTTTCTCGTGCCCCACAAATGACCAGGAGATGCAAAAGATTCTTCAAGAAGGGTTAAACTTTCATTTGCAAATCAAAGCTGAGACAGTCATTGAGCTAGTCGCTGATTGCCCACTGATCCTTGGACATAGCATGTTTTATAGCAATCTCCTGGTTTAGTTGTATTAGCATATGCAATCGGTCTATAGTCTATACCACACGTACATCTGCCACTATTGTTTCTACCCATTGACTTAATCATGTTCTAATCTACATCTCTTAGCTACCTCTCATTAACCCACCATTGTCTTCTACATTCTTAATATTTCATTCTCCTACTAAATTGGGTACATGCATAGCAAATAGCAAACTCACATTACATAATTTACATCTCTTAGCTTCCTCTTATTAAGACAACATTGTCTTCTACATTCTTAGAATTTCATTCCCTAGCAAATAGCAAGTTGCAACTTTTATGCTCCAATACCCTCCCCCCACCCTTTTAGTCTGGCATTTTCTCCCTTCCTTCCCAGTCCTGAAGAAGGGACTCAGCCTGAAATGTTGAATATTTATTCATTTCCATAGATGTTGCCTGACCTGCTGAGTTCCTCCAGCATTTTGTGTGTGTGTTGCTTTGGATTTCCTGCAGACTTTCTTGTGTTTACAATATTTATACATTCGTTAATTTGCTGATGGTGATAAAGTTTATACAACTTTAACATAGGAACATGAGAAACAGGAGCAAGTGTAGGCTATCTGGCCCACAAGCCCTCTCTACCATTCAATAAGATCATGGCTGATGTGGCCATGGACTCAGCTCCACCCACCTGCCTTTTCCACACAACCTTTGCAAAGATAAATCTAACTATATCATAATTATAAATAATGAGGTGGCCTCTACTGCTTCCCTGTGCAGAGAATTCCGAAGATTTACTATTCTCAAGGAAAAGTAGTTTCTCCTCATCTCCATCCTAAGCCTATTCCTCTGAACCTGAAGGTTATAGTCCCAGACAACTCAATCTCTCGTCATAGGCTAACACCCTCACCTCTGGAATCAATTTAGAGAACTTCCTCTGCACCATTTCCAAAGCTAGTGTAACTTTCCTCAAGTAGAAGACCAGAAAATCTGCATGCAGTACTCCAGGTACAACCTCACCAGTACCCTAAACAGTGACAGCATAACCTCCCTTCTCTTAACTTCTATCACTCTAGCAATAAAGGGGAACATTCCATTTGCTTTCTTGATAATCTGTTGCACGTGCAAACCAATCTTTTGTGATTCATGCACTAGCACTGCCCAAATCCCTCTGCACAATAGCATGCTGCAATTATTTAAACATTATCTGTCCTTTGACTTTTCCTTCCAAAGTGGATGACCTTGCATTTACCAGTGTTGTACTCAATCTGCCAGGCTCTTGCCCACTCATTTAACCTTTCTATATCTCCCTGTAGACTCCCTGCATCCTCTGCACAATTAGCTTTTCAACTCAATTTAGTGTCATCAGCATAGATTTATTACATCAATTTAGTCCTCTCTTTCAAATTGTTAATACATCTTGTGAATAATTGAGGACCTAGCACTGAACCCTGCAGCTCTCCACTTTCCACTGATTACCAACCAGAGATACTTCTGGCCCTTTGAGTCGCACCACCCAACAATACCGATTTAACCCCAGCCTAATCATGGGACAATTTACAATCGCCAAATAACCTACCAACTGGTATGTCTTTGGACTGTGGGAGGAAATCGGATCACCTGGAGGAAATGCATGTGGTCATGGACAGAATGTACAAACAGCAATGGGAAATGAACCTGGGTTGCTGGTACTGTAAAACATTGTTCTAACCTCTACGCTACCATGCTGCCTCAAACAGTACCTGCCTTTCATGAATCCATGCTGTCTGCCTGCTGAACTATTTCTTCCTTAATAATAGCTTCAAGCATTTTCCCAACTACAGATATTAAACTAATTGGCCTATAGTTATCCACATTTTGCCTAAGTTCTTTTTTTAAACAGTGGCATGATATTCACTGTCTTTCAATCTTTTGGGACCTGCCCAGAGCATTTGATAAACTATCATGAATGTGTTGATAAAACTTATGGCCTTTCTTTCAGTATCCTGGGATGCATTCCATCAGGACAAGGGTGCTTGCCTTCCTTTTGGACCATCAGTTTGCTCATGGCTACTTCTTTAATAACAGTGATTGTATCAAGGACCTCGCCTCACATCAAATCCATAACATTTCCCTTAGCATGTTTGGTGTGTCCACCACCATGAAAATTGACACAAAATAGTCCTTCAAGGCTTTGACCATTTCCACATTACTCAATATTAATTCCGCCTTCTCATCTTCCACATGACCTATCTGAACTTTAGCCATCCTTTTCCATTTTATATAATTTAAGAAACTTTTACTATCTGTTTTTATATTTTATACTAATTGTCATAATCAATTTTCCCTTTCCTTATTGCTCACTTCATGGTACTTTGTTGTTTTTTAAAGTTTTCCCAATCTTCCTGTTTCCTACTACTCTTGGCAACTTTCTGCACATGATCTTATAGTTTGATGTCCTCTTTTATTTCCTTAGATATCCAAGGCTGACTCTTCCCACTTTTTAACAGGAATATACTTTTGTTAAGCACTATGAAAAATCTCTTCCACTGTTACTCAAACTCTCAAATTTTTTTTTAGATGAAACTATTGTGCTTTCCATTTCTATGAGAAATTCAATAATACTGTGATCAGTCTTTCCAAGAGGACCCCTAAAGACAAGATCAATTAAGCAAAGTGTGCTCTATTGTTAAAACAATAAGCCTATTAGCTGTGGGGCTTGAAAGTCTTGTGGTGTTCCACAGAGGATATTTATATCATTTAAAGTTATTTTTATCAAAATTGTTTACAATAAAACTTTCAATACCTTTTCATTCTTACATTCATAGTCAATGTTTTCAGTACTTTTTTATTGCATTCCTTAAAATCAACAGGACTGTTGCCACTCATGTGTCAATAATATATATTTTTAAATATTATTACAAATTAATTCACCTTTAAACATGATGTGAAAGCCAGAATCAAATACTTTTGGATTACAGTTCCTCTGAGCAATGCTAGGAAATTAGTTTATACTTTGGAAACACTTCATCCGGCATTGGTAGTCCATGAGTATTTTGGCATTTTTTCCAATGTTTTATGTCTGGTTTCATAGTAGAAATTCCAATAAGTAGAGTAACCATAACGTTTTGTAACTGAAGCAAAGGATGACCCCAATAGCGAGAAAAGTTAAGAAATTTATAGCTGGCACTAGATACCATATGCCTGTTCTAAGTTTACATTGGCACCTCACATACCGTCACACCCAGGAATGGCAATAGGAATTGATTCAGCTCTGAAAGGGGTCATTATGTATTGTGTTCTTATTGGCTAAGTGCTGTTTCATTGATTGAATGCGAATGACAAGGCCACATTCCAGAAACTATCCTGGATATATTCAAGGTTGATATGTTTTGATTTTTTTTAATGTTTTCTAAATTTATTTTAAGAAATATTTCTTCCACAGGTCAAGGTTATAATAGATCAACCCTAAGTGTGATAACTGTGTATTAGATATATCAAAATGTACTTTTAGCATATTGACCTCTTATTGTTTGAAATAATAAGTAATATTATTAATATTACAAGGGTATGAGTACACAAGCGATGTAACACAACTTTATGAATGCTGCTTCTGCAGTTCCATTTGCCTGAGGGAAATTATTAACTAAGTAAGAGCAGGAATTTAAAAACTATTTGTTTATGCCATTTAGTGATATGTTTTGGGTATTATCATTTCTTCCTTACCCAATCACTTCTCAAATTTTTCAGGAAACTTAGCTCCACAATAACCATCACTGGAAGCTCAATGAAAAATGTTTTTCTTGGTAAAGCTGCTTCTCTGGTGCTATGTGGCTGTGATGTTTCTCATTGCAGTTGTGCACACATCGTGCATTCATGTTGCAGAAGCCATGTATTCAGTATTGTGCATTTATTAGGTGTATTATGGTAACTAGTCACATGAATGAGGGTGTGATAAGAGCGAAGGGAATACGTTATGCATTCTTGCTTACTTCTTGGCAAGGCGTAGCTTGGGACTGTGAAGATCAGATCTTTTGCTGACCACTGAGATAACACCCAATAATGCTAATAAAGGATCAAATAAGGAATTTGACTCTTTAGAGAAAACATTGAAGCTGTGGGCCTGTGATGCAGAAGTATAACAACTGAATCTGGGGTTCGCAGGCTGGCAGCAATTGTTTTGATTTTGGATCAATTTTTGCTGCCTCACATGTAATTGAGTATATAATAAATTTGACTTGAACATTTTGGGTCTATTGCCTCCAGAGGTGCTGACTGACACACTAAGTTCTTCCTGCAGTTCACTTTTCTTTACAAAACTAATGGTCTACTGGAAAGCAATGATTCTGGCCCTACTTTATACTTCTGAAACTTAGATTACTTACAAGGGACTGGAAGATACCACCACTGTTCTCTTTACAAAATCTTCCAAATCTACTGGAAGGATAAGTATGCCAGTGTCAATATCCTCTCCTAGGCCAACATCACTGGAACTAGGGATAAGTACTGATGAAAGCTATTGGGAGAGAGACAGAGAAACAGGTGTATTTCTTCCTTTGTTGTTGTGGGTTCAAAATCCCAGAACATTCAACTAAACAACGTTGATGGAACATCTTCATATTGGCTCTAATAGTTGAAACAGACTCACTGGGCCATTGCGGGGCAACTAGAGAGTGTCGTAACAACTTTTCTTTTTCTTTAAAAAGGCATTATGATTCAGTGGTGAGAGTTGAAGACATGCTCTACAGTGAAGCAAGAGTGCAAATACAGAAACAGAATAATGTTTAATGACCAGAGCACAGTTCCACATTATTTAAGAGACTACTAGACAGGTATATGGAGGAATTTAAGGTGAGGGGTTATATGGGGGGGGGGGCAGGGTTTAAGGGTCAGCACAACATTGTGGGCCGAAGGGCCTGTTCTGTGCTGTACTATTCTATGTTCTATTATCAGGAAACCACTTCCTCAATAATATCAACGTGAAATCATGGACCAAAATTGCAAGAAAAACATCCATGATTAAAATTTCTTGAGTTATACAATATGGAATATTGGTACAAAACACTGTTATTGTAGCGGGTGACTTCAATCTTGCCAATATCAACTGAGACTTCCTTAGTACAAGAGGTTTATATGGGCTGATTTTGTTAGGTGGATGCAGGCGAGTTTATTAGTTGAATATGTTGATAGACCAACAAGAGAAAGAACCATACTGGACCTGATGTTGGGTAATGAGGGAGTGGTGACCATAATTCTAACTTTTAAGATAGCTTTAGATAAGTATGAACCTTGTGAATGAGTATTAAATTGCAACAAGGCAAGTTATCATAGTTTTAGGCAGGAACTAGGGGGAGTTAACTGGGGACAACTGATTTTTGGACAAGTCCACATCTGACATGTGGAGGTCTTTTTAAAGACCAAATGCATAGTGTACAGGAAAAGCATGTTCCAGTACAAAAGGAAGAAGGGAAGGGAACTTTGGATGTCCAAGGGGTAGTGAATTTAGACAAGAAGAAAAAGGAAACACATGTAAGATTTAGAGAAAGCCAAAATTAAACAAAGGCATTGAGAATTATAGAGAAGCCATAAAAGAACTCAAGAAGGGAATTAGGAAAAACAAAAGGGACCATTCCCAGAGCATTCTATACATAGATCAAAAACAAGAGGATAACCAGGGACCGGATAGGACCTCTATCCAGATAAAGGAAATAACATATGCTTGGAGGCGGAGGATGTGGATGAGCTCCTAAGTGAATACCTTGTACCTGTGTTTACCATGGAGAAGGACGTGGAAGATACGGACATCAGTGTAAAGTACCTCTCTCAACCTTTTTGCCCTGGAGGAACCCTTGAAATAATTTTCAGGTCTCAGGGAACTCCTGCATAAAAATTATTGTATCTACAGTTCATGGTACATTAGCATAATCAATAAGTTGAAGATATAATATTCCAAAAATAATTGTCAATGCTCTTTTGATTAGAGAATGAATTTTTAGCCAAGTTTTCTTGAAAAAAATACAGATAGTTAAGCTGAGCTTACCTTTCTTGAAATTAATCTCTTTCTTCCCCTTTCATAAATTTTAAAAACTCATAAGGCAAACATGATAAAATTTCTGTTAAATAATTGGCTTAAGCCAAAATGGGATTTAATTTTTCTAAAGGTAGGCTCGGCAAATTTAATTTAAATCAAGGTTGTAAATTGATTTTAATTAATGCTATTTACAACATAAAAATGTATTGACAATCTTGAATAGTGAAGTTACTAAAAAAAACCAAAGCAATTTGAATAAAAATATAGCCTAAGACACAATTTTATACAAGACTTAGTAAGAAAATGTTTTTTTCAAAGTGTAAGAAAAAATATAGGCCTTAATAAAATCAGGATCAAATGTAGGCCTAGCATGTGAAACCTGTGCTTGTTTTTTCCTGCACAAATACTCAATTCTGGGTCAAACTTGAGGTAAACATACAGGGATTTCACCTTCAATTGAAATAAGATGATTTCTGTCCTTGCTCTTGATGCTTGTTAAACAAGAAGAAGCTTGCTCACATTTGTAAGAAGTTGAAAACTGCAGCAAAATGTTCATTGTTTTCCTATGAATGGCAGGATGCTCTTCATTCACAGAAATCCAGAACTTGTCCGGGGCAGGTCAGTAAATCTCATCTTGAGTGCACGATCAGAGTGCAGCTCACAAAGTTCTTCCTCTTCTCTCAAATCAAGTTCTCAGACTGAGCTGAAGATTCAGAGAAAGGGACCCTCGCCCAGTCATATACTTGTGTCGAAAGGGAGGAAAAATACTGTTCAGTTGTATTCTGCAGTTCTTCCAGGTCATTTTCAATAAGACTTCCTCACACTCTAGCCCAAGCAGCAGTGGAAACATTTTAAGGTTTCTTTTTGCAACATCATTTTTCCAAAGATTCAGTTTCCTTTTCAATCCAAGAATCTTGTCACTTGAAGTCAAAACATTTTCTCCAGGGCCTTGGAGAGACTTGTTCAACTGGTTAATATGCTGAAAAATGTCTGCTAAGTAGGATAGTTTCTGCAGCCAATCTTCATCTTCATTCTTCAAAGCACTCAGCAAAATCTGGCTTACTATTTTCTTGAAAGTACTCCTGTAATCTGCTTTTCAGCTCAAACACCCTGTTGAGAACTCTTCCTCTGCTAAACTACCGATTTTGGATTATGTATGTAACAGGAAATTGGTGAGCTCTTTGTCTGGCTTTTCACACACTTTTTAAAACATTCTCAAGTGAACTGGTCTTTGTTTAATAAAGTTAACCATTTTTTGTAGCATCATCCAGAACTTTTTCATTTCATCTCCGAGAGGTTTTGACATCAGCACCTCTCTGGAAAGAAAGCAGTGTGTTGTGACAACATCAGAATTTTCTTTTTTTTTAAATCAAGGGAAATGAAACTCTAATGGAGCCAACTGATAGGGCACCATCGGTACAGATCGGTAACACAGTTCCTCCGAGACAGACCTTTTGTTTCCTGTAATTTGTAGTTAATTGTCTTTTTAATTTTGCTGGAGCCATTGCTGCATTTGTACATTGTTTGCCACAGGCTAGGGGCAATGGAGACTCCTCATTGACCTTCCATCCTCCCCTCCATGCGGTACAGACTCCCCATTGGCCTATTGTCCTCCTCTCTGTGCGGTACAGACTCCCCATTGGCCTACCGTCATCCCCTCTGTGTGGTACAGACTCCTCATCGGCCTATCGTCCTCCTCTCCATGCAGTACAACGGTCACCAATTACCGATGGCCTCCCCTATCTTGCATCAAAAACTGAGAGTAGACTTGAGCAAATAATCGTGGTCCAACCGCACACTGCCATGCTGGGCTGAGAGACCTCTCACGAGATTGCTAAAGGGGCTGCTCGGTCACTGCCCTGCTCTGCAAGTGCTAGCAATGCATGAAGTTTGAAAAAACAATGTGTGTTTTTAAAATCTCAACCTCTCGTGGAACCCCAGTTGAGAAACCCTGGCGCAGAACAAGCTAGTTTGCTTGGGCATTTCAAGATAAAGAAGAAGGTAGTGTTTGGTCTCCTAAAGAACATTAAGATGGAAAAGTTCTCAGGATCTGATGGGATATACTTGCTGCTTATCGAGATAAGAGATGTCATTGCTGTTGCTTTGCCTTGACCAATATCTTCATTTCATCTTTACCCATCAGTGAGGTTCCGGAGGATTGGCGAGTAGCTAATGCTAACATTCCTTTAGTCGAGAGAAATAGGGATAATCCTGGAAACATTAAACTGGTGCATCTTATTTCAGTGGTAGGGAAGTTACTGGAGAGGATTTATGAGCATTTGGAAAACCATGGCCTCATTCGGGACAGTCAGTATGGCTTTGTGTGACAGAACTTGTGTCTCACCAACTGAAAGGAGTTTGAAATTAAGGTGATTGATGAAGTGTTACAATGCTTACCCCTTAGTCGAAGGTGATGATCAATTAGACGCAGAATTTTTATTTACTAACAAGTACCTTTATTGTCTCAATTAACAAGAATGATGATTTTTACAACTGAAAATATGAAGACCTACTGTATTAAGTTTCTCTGACCTTCCATGAACAATCAAAAAAGAGAAAAGGTAATACCTAGGAAGAGGAGTCCATGCTGGCCAGGCGTTCCACATGGCCCCTATCTAATCTCCATGTGTCTGAGGTGTTGTCCTCCACATCTGCGATGGTTGGTCTCGGAGTTGTTGACACACAAGCTCCTAAAAATCCTTTTTTAAAAATAAAACACTTTTCCAATCAGGTCAATCTGCTATGGTACAATTTTGTGGGTTTGTGGTCATTGAATGATCTGTGTAATTCTTTCTGGCCAACAGAAGATAGAGCCGTGGACAGTGACTACTTGGATTTTAGTAAAGTATTTGACAAGGTTTCTCATGGGAGGCTTATCCATATGATAAAGATACATGGTCGTCATGGTGTATTGATCATTTGGATTCAGAATTGGCATGGCCCAGTTGGTGGTGGCTAATAGGACTTATTCTGGCTTGAGGTCCACGTCTAATAGTGCTCTTGGCTAAAGTGACTCGAGCAAAGCAAAAATTAGTGGTAAGACAGAAGATTGGGAAGCTTTTAAAAGCCAGCAAAGAGCAAATAGGAGTCATTAGGAGGGAAGAGATGAAAAATGAAAGTAAGCTAACAAACAATATCAATGTGGATAATAAAAGCTTTTTCAAATATTTAAAACATAAAAGATGAGAGTGGATATAGGACCACTAGAAAATGAGGTCAGAGAAATAATTATGGGGGCCAAGGAGATGGCAGATGAACCAAATGAGTATTTTGCATCAGTCTTCACCATGGAAGATAATAGTGGTCCGCCAGATGTTGAAGGGTGTGAGGGAAGAGAAGTGAATGCAGTTACTATTACAAGGGAAGAGGCGTTCAAAAAGCTGAAAGACTAAGGGGTACAGAAGTCACCCGGACCAGATGAATTGCACCTTCGGGTTCTGAAAGAGGTAGCAGTAGAGATTGTGGAAGCATTAGTAATGATATTTCAAAACTCACTGGGTTCTGGCATGGTGCCAGAGGTTTGGAAAATTATAGATGTGACTCCACTTTTCAAGAAAGGAGGAAGGCAGCAGAAAGGAAATTATAGACCAGTTAGCCTGACATCAGTGGTTGGGTAGAATTTGGAGTCAATTGTTAAAGGATGAGGTTATGGAGTACTTGTGACACAGGACAAGATAGGACAAGGTCACCATGGTTTCCTCACAGGAAAATCTTGCCTGACCAACCTGTTGGAATTCTTTGAGGAAATTACAAATAGGATAGATAAATGGGATGCAGTAGTTCTTGTATATTTGGACTTTCAGAAGACCTTTGACAAGGTGCCACACGCAAGGCTGCTTACCAAGAGCTCGTGGTATTACAGGAAAGTTACTGTATGGTTAAAGCATTGGCTGATTGGTAAGAGGAGAGTGGGAAGAAAAGGATCCTTTTCTAGTTGGCTGCCAGTGAATAGTGGTGTTCCACAGGGGTTGATGCTGGGGCTGCTTCTTTTTACATTGTATGTGAATGATTTAGATGATGGAATCGATGGCTTTGTTGTCAAGTTTGCAGATGATACGAAGATTAATGGAGGGGCAAGTAGCATTGAGGAAACAGGTGGGCTGTAGAAGTACTTAGACAGATTAGGAGAATGGACAACCAAGTGGCAAATGTAATCCAAATTTGGAAAATACATGGTCATGCACTTTGGTCGAAAAAATGAATGTGCAGACCATTTTCTAAATGGGGAGCAAATCCAAAAATCTGAGATGTAAAGAGACTTGGGAGTCCTCATGCAGAACAAGGACTCAAACGTTAACTTTCAGGCAGAGTTGGTGCTGAGGAAGGCAAATGTAATGTTAGCATTCATTTCAAGAGGCCGAGAAAACAAGAGCAGGGATGTGATGCTGAGGCTTTATAAGACACTGGTGAGGACTCATTGAGTATTGTGAACAGTTTTGGTCTGCTCATCTAAAAGGATGTGCTGGCATTGGAGAGGGCTCAGAGGAGGTTCACAAGGGTGATTCCATGAATGAAATGAGTATCATACGAGGAACGTTTGTTAGCTCTGGGTCTGTTCTCACTAGAATTTAGAAGGATGAGGGGTGATCTCATTGAAACTTTGTGAATGTTGAAAGGCCTAGACAGAATCGACATGGAAAGGATGTTTCACCTGGTGGGGGTATCTAGGACAAGAGGGCAGAGCCTCAGGATAGAGGGGTGTCCATTTAAAACAAAGATGCAGAGAAATTTCTTTAGCCAGAGGGTGGTGAATTTGTGGAAATTATTAGCACAGGCTGCTGTGAAGGCCAGGTTGTTGGGTTATTTAAGGCAGAGCTTGATAGGTTCTTGATTGGACATGGAAAGATTATGGGAAAAAGGCCGGGGAGTAGGGCTGAAGAGGGGAAGAAAATGATCAGCCATGATTGAATGGCAAACTCAATGCCAAATGGCCTAATTCTGCTCCCATGCCTTAAGGAAGTGGGTAGGTTAGTAAGTTTACAGACTATACAATGATTAGTGGTGTTGTGCATAGTGAAGAAGACTGGCAAAAGGTACTGCAGAATATAGATCAGGAGTAGATATGGGTAGAGATTGGCAGATGGAGTTTAGCCCGGCCAAGTGTAAAGATACAGTATATTAAAGCAAAGACCCTTAACAGAAATGATATGCATAAGTTTCTTGGGTCCAAGTCCATAGCTCCCTGTAAGTGGCTACAAAGTTTGGTAGGATAGTAAGGAAGGCACAGGGCATGCCTATCTTTATTGGTCCAGCAACCGAGTTCAAGGGTCAGGAAGTAATGCTGCAGCTTTATGGAACTCTGCTTATGCCACATTTTTGGAAGGGTGTCCAGGCTTTGGAGTGGGTGCAGAAGAACTTTACCAGGACGCTGCCTGGATTAGAGGGCATATGCTGTAAGAATAGTTAGACAGACTTGGGTTGTTTAATCTGGAATAGGAGAAGCTGAGGGAAGGTCTTATAGAAGTTTTAAGGCTGAGATGCATGGATAGAATAGTCAACAGTTATCTTTCTACCAGAGTTAAAATGTCTAATACCAGAGAGCAGGCATTTAAGGTGAGAGGAGATGCTGTACGCAGGGCACAGAGAGTGGTGGGTGCTTGGAATGCACTACCTGGGTTGACGGTGGAGACAAATAAGATAATGGTCTTCAAGAAGCTTCTAGACAGGCACATGAGAGTGCTCGGAATAGAAAGATATGGATATTGTGTAGGCACAAGTGATTAGTTTAGTTGAGAATTTGATCACTAATTGTCAGAAACACACTGAGTCTCAGCAATTTGCAGAACGGTAAACTTTATTTTTCGAGTCTGCAGAGTCGGACCCAACCAGCTCCTGCTAGATTGAGTGCCGAATTACACTTTGCACAGTTTTTTATACCCTACTTGTTTACGATTTTGTGAGTTGCACCCATGTGAGGTGCAGACATTCTTCCTTAATCTCATTACAAAATTACAAATGTGACTACCCTTTGGCCCATTTATCAGCCTCAGCGCATTAACACCGTTATTGTTCAACCGTTAAGCATGTCTTCCCGTTACCTGTATCGCTTCTTTAATCAGCAAGCTATTGTTTCATCCTGATTTTGCAAATTGGTTTATACGTTGCCCTGCAAGTTGCTTTGCACGTTCTTTCTGTGTCAGCACATTCTAAATGGACTCCTTAAGAATCATTTCTCTCACTAATTTAGTTAGTTCAGCACAACAATGTGGACCAAAGGTGTATTCCTGTGCTGTATTACTCTTTGTTAAAGTCCGTCACATTTAAAAGTGGTTCAGCACTTATGGCCTAAACTGCAAGGCTGGGAAATAGGAATAGACTCCATCTTTTTCACCTGATGTGGACCATAAACTTATGTTTCTATTAATCTGTAATTTATTAAATATCTTCTGTACATGTCAGTCCATTGTTAGTTCTGGCAATACTTGAAAGGGTGCTCCAAAATGCCTGACCTACTGTATATGCTTGTTTGGTTGTGTTAGTTGGTACCTTTGCACAAATTTAAATATTTTGCTTTATCAATAACTATTCCAATAAACAGAATTAGTTTGTTAGGTATGCATATTAGGGTTTATAGGAGAGACTACTGAATATTCTTCTTGTGTCTGTTTTCCATACCTTGTTCGAAATCAATTAAGATATTAATAAACATGTTTAAAACATTCTTAAAATAATTTGCACATTATTGGAAAATAAGATCATGCAAGTAAAGAAACTTGCTCCTGAAAATTTTAATAACAAGTGACTGACGAATTCTCATTCCATGCTACCTGACCTGCGAATATTTCCAGCATTCTGTTTCACTAGCTTGTTCAGAACCCTATTCATAGCGCCTGCTCTCCACGTTATCAACTATTGGTTCTTTTAAGGTTACCACAGAAGTTGTGCTTTTGATATGGATGAACACACTATGAAAAACTACATGTTGTAGAAATTCAGATTAATTTATCACATGTACTTCAAAACACACAGCGAAATGCATCATTTCCATTAACAGCCAACACAACCAAGGGGACAATCCAGTGTTGCCAGACATTCCGGCACCAACATAGCATGCTCATAATGCTCAGCAGAACCAAACAGACCAATACAAATGCCGAAACAACATCAATAAAGCCCCTTTCCTCCTTCCCACGCACCCACACAGACGTTCCTCCAAACCCATACACACCTCCAGTCTTCAACTTCTGATCGAGCTATTGGCACGAAACCTCTGACTAGGTGATGGCAGGGCCGCAGAATCCAGACTGGAACTCCAGGCTCACCGACCCAGTGGCCCTCGTACCTCCGGTGGATTCCGTGACCCACAGACCCACAGATCAGCCCGACATTCACAGATGTCCTTTGTCACAGTCCACGTGCTGACTTCCAAGCACAGAGTGAAGGTATAGACTCCGGATGTCCTTCATTATCTGCTCACATTGCGGGCCTTTGAGCTTGGAGTGATGAACAATGCACCACTTTCTTGCTTTGTCCTCACGTATTTCTGCCAAATATTCTGCAACTTGGAATATTCAGCATCCAGTTTAACCTTACTTATTTCAGTTATAGTAATTCCTGGTTCCAAATTTACCACTTTATTTGGTCTCTGTATATGCTGTGGACACATGATTTACTAAAAGAGGTCACCTGAAGGCATCACAATGAATTTTATGGGGATAATGTTGGTAAGCATAACCACCAACTGTGTGCCCTCTCCCAGCACAACATACCCATGCACTGAGTTAACGTAGTAATCCATTGTGCAGAAGATTAAAAAACTACCAGAATACTACCAGACTCAAGGACAGCTTCGACCTCAAACTCTTGAATGGGCCCCTCAATGCAAAAATGAACTTTTGATCGCCCAATCCACTTCATTGTAGCCCTTAGAACTCACTTGTCGACCTGCACTACATTTTTCTGTGCAGCTATTACATCACATTCAGCATTGTTTTTCTTTCTCACAATCAGAATCAGGTTTAATATCACCGACACAGGTAATGAAATTTGTTAACTTTGCAGTAGCAGTACAATGCAATATATAATAATAGAGAAAAAAAACAGAATTACAGCAAGTATATACAGTGCTTATAAAAAGTATTCCCCCACTCCCCTGAAGGATTTATTGCTTTACAGCATTAAATCACAGTGAATTTGGCTTTTTTGACACTAATCAACATAAAATATTCTTTTGTGTCAAAGTGAAAACAAATTTCTACAAATTGGTCTAAATTTATTACAATTATTAAACACAATAATTGATTGCATAATTACTCAGCCCCTTCATGCACCTTTGACAGTAATTACAACCGTGAGTCTATGTGGATCTGTCTCTATCAGCTTTGCACACCTCAACACTGCAAATTGATACCGACTCTCCAGCAGTTACAACTTCCTGATACCGGTGTATTTTTACTGCAATCAACTGAAACACCTTGACTGCACATAGGTGATCTCCATTTAACTAATTATATGGCTTAACCCAATTGGTTGCATCAGTGATAATTTGCTGTGTCATATTGAAGGGGTTGAAAACTTATGCAATCAATTATTTAGTGTTTTATATTTGTAATTAGAACACTTTGTAGAGGTCTGTTTTCACATTGACACAAAAGAGTGTTTCTGTTGATTAGTGTCAAAAATTCAAATTAAATCCACTGTGATTCAACGTTGTAAAACCATAAAACATGGAAACTTCCAAGGGATGGGGATGAATACTTTTTATAGGCACTCTATGTATTAATAGTTAAATTAAGTAAGTAATGCAAAAATAACAATAACAAAAAGTAGTGAGGTAGTGGTCACAGGTTCAATGTCCATTCAAAAATCAGATGGCAGAGGGGAAGAAGCTGTTCCTAAGTTACCAAGTGTGTGCCTTCAGGCTCCTGTACCTCCTTTCTGATGGTAACAATGAGAACTGGGTGATGGGTGTCCTTAATGATGGATGCCATTTTTCTGAGGCATTGCTCCTCGAAAACGTCGTGGATACTGTGGAGGCAGTGCCCATGATGGAGCTGACTAAGTTCACAACTCACTGCAGCTTATCTCGATCCCTGTGCTGAAGCCCTCCCCCCACCCCCATACCAGACAACGATGGAGCCAGTTAGAATGCGCTCCTTGGTACATCTGTAGAAATCTGAGAGCTTCTTCAGTGACATACCAAATCTCCTCAAACACCAAATGAAATATAGCTGCTGTCATGTCTTCTTTGTAGCTGCTTCAATTTGTTGGGTCCAGGGTAGGTCCTCAGAGATGTCAACACCCAGGAACTTGAAATTGTTCACTCTTTCGGCCTTAATCTAGTACTTATGTATGGCATGATCAGTCTGGATGGCACTCAACAAAAGCTTTTCATTGTATTTGGTTTCATCTGTCAATAACAAACCAATTACCTAATTAACAAACTAATTACCTGTCTTCTAATTACTGATCATTTTCCCATTGACTGATTTTGTAACGTTCTCCTTCGCGTGTACTAATAACGCCGAATTAAACGTCGAGATAAACCACAGTCAATAAGAACCAGATCGCAGTAAGATTAACCATTTACTGTTCACTCTTCACATTAACATATGGTGAAAACTGTTGATAAAACAATACAAGATTGATACAGTATTTGTTCCTTCCTTAATATCACATTTCAATTGTAAATACTTGCAAAGGTGACTATAACTACATTACACTAAGGTGCAGTATACAGGGAGAGTTTACCTGCTCCATTGACTACTTTAAATACACTTCCATGCAAACTATCTGCAACTCTTTAACTAACGAAAGCATAAACATTATCGACCGTCGTTACTTCTAACAGGATCGGCATTAACATCTTAGTTCAATATATCGATTATCTATTAACTTACAGCATTGCTCTCACTGTGATTTCTCATGCCTGCAAAACAACTTCTGCTCAGGTGTGCCTCGTGGTGAGCCCCCACCCTCGCGCTAATTTCAAACCGGTACTTTCCCACAAGACGCGGCGAAACCGGATGTGACGTCATCGCATGCCGATATATTTTACATGCAATGAATATACTTTAAACACTTCTAATTCTAACTATAAAATACTATCGAATGAATTACTAAGCAAAAATATTATAAACTAAATAACTGTCGTAAAGACAGCACAGATTTGTTTTTCTTAACATCTCTGCACAAGAAACATTTGCTTGCTTATAAGAGTAACAGTAGAAAGAGAGAAGAGTGAATTCTTAAATCAGACTTGTTATATAAAATCTTTTTTTGGGAAAAGGGAAAATAAATATTTCTTGGAATATTACTGCCCTATACATGTCAGTATATTTCAACTATTATTGCGTACAGAAATGCATAAAACAAAGAGGAAGCTAAAAGCCAATAAATATAGTAAGTGGCAACAGTAAAATACTGAAAAGCTCAATAGACCAGGCAGCATCTGTGGAAACAGAAAGAGTTAATGTTTCAGTTTCCTGAAATTTGATGAGACCCACCATCATCAAATTTCAAGCATCTCCAGATTTTTTTTTGTTTTCAAAATATTGAGTAGATTGGTTACAGATGTGAATGTGGATAGATGGAGAGGGCAGCTGATTGAGAACATTTTAGGGTATGATAATTCAGTTACATTTGATGTTTTTAAAGGACAGGTCAAGACAGATCCAGATCTAAGCTAATCTTTCTAAGCAGTGATAAGAAATGGGTAAAATTGCCTAAAATGGCACTTGCAGATAGGTCTGTGTCAGTGTGGGAGACATTGAAGGAAGAGAGAGTGAGCATGCACACCAAATATGTCCTTGATAGATTAAAAAATTGAAAACGTCTAGCTTTGGACCTTTTTGATATCAAGGGTATGCAGGGTAGAATAAGAAAAAAAATGACGATGTGGTTAAAAAAACAAAATCTGGAGCAGTATATTAAGTCCGAAGGTGAAATTAAAAAGGAAGTTAAGGTGGCAGATGTTGCAAGAAAACATACTGAAAACTTAAATCAAGGAAAATCTAGGAGCTCATTAAAGTAATGAGAGGAGATAATTTAGGAGCTCATTAAAGTAAAAAGGATTACTAAGGCTACGTCCACACTACAACGGATAAATCTGTAACCGAAGCCTTTTCTCTTTGTTTTTACCCTTCATCCACACTAAAACGGCGTTTTCGGCCCCTTAAACCGGAGCTTTTCAGAAACACTTTCCAGGTTGTGTATTTTTGAAAACGCCATATTGGCTAGATCAGTGTGGATGGGGTAACCAAAGAAATCTGAAAACGCTATCAGACGGCAGCGCGCTATTTCATTGTTTTCTTGAATGCAACCTAACAATTTCAGAGCAGATGGCAACGAAACTGATGCTATTGGAGTATAAAAATATTATGGAGTATAAAACTTGTATTACTTGCTGTGTAACCAAAACTATGTAGTCAGTTTGCTATGCATGTACCCAAGATGAAATGCTAGGAATGTAGAAGACAATGGTGTGTTAATATATGTTAATGAGAGGTAGCTAAGAGATGTAGTCAGCTTTGAAGTTTGCTATTTGCTATGCATGTATCCAATTGAATGTAGAAGACAATGGTGTGGTAATGAGAGGTAGCTAAGAGATGTTTTGCTTTGAACTTGTTTGCTGTGTAACCAAAACTATGTAGTCAGCCTTGATGTAGATTATGTAGTTTGAACTTGCTATTTGCTATGCATGTACCCAATTTAGTAGGAGAATGAAATCTTAAGAATGTAGAAGACAATGGTGTGTTGGTGAGAGACAGCTGGGAGATGTGGATTGGAACATGATTAAGTCAATGGGACGTACGTGTGAAACTGGACCAGGATTTTGCTATAAAAAATGCCATGTCCGAGGATCGGTGGGCAATCAGCGACTAGCTCACTAACTGTCTCAGCTTTGATTTGCAAATTAAAGTTTAACCCTTCTTGACGAATCTTCTGCATCTTCTGGTCATTTGTGAGGCACGAAAAACCACGACAACGCCAGAAGAGTTAGAAATGTACTCACCTAATACTTTGACCCATAAATTACTGAATAAATAAGTATACTCACGTTGCCCTGTTTTCTGTCCTTGCTCCTATCAAGGTGGTTTACCTATTTAGTTCAGAGAAGTACTTCTCTGACAATAGATGTGTAACAGCCTAATGTTACATTGTATGGAAATACAAGATAACACTAATGCAGACATGTTTTATACATTTAACAAGGTGCTTTATTAATGCAACAGAGTTAGTCTGTTTTTCAATGTTTGTCGTCAGCTGGGTCAATCTGTCCATGAACTCCCTGTCGGTGGCCTCCATATGCTCCAGTATTTGTTTCTTTTTTACTTTTAAGTTCTCCTGCGCAAAAGCCAACAGCTGTCCATCGTTATAAGTTTTTCTAGTCTGCAACTACACAAACGTGCACTTTTACGGCGAGATTCAACACCAAACATGTTGCATGTTTTCAGTAGATGTGTCCTGCACATGCGCAGTAGGAGATTTGCCAAAATCTCCGTTTCAATGTAGATAGGAATATTTTTAAAAACGCATAGTGTAGACGCCTATCATTTTTATGTGAAACCGGCGTTTTCAAGATTATCTGGTCTGGCCTACTTGTGTTCTTGAACAGAAGAGAATCTGCAGACTTTGGAGACCTTGCTGGAGGAACTCAGCAGGCCAGGCATTATCTCTGGAAAGAAATAAACAGTCTACTTTTCAGGCCGAGACTCTTCATTGGGACTGGAAAGGAAGGGAAGGGGAAGAAGCTAGAATAAGGTTGAGGGGAGGGAATGAAGATCAAGCTCACAGGTGATAGGTGAAGGGAAGGTGGGTAGGTACAAGAGGTGGGATGAAGTAAAAAAAACTGATAAGTGATGGGTGCAAGAAGTAAATGGCTATCTGATAGAAATGGAAAATGGACCATGGAAGAAAGGGAAGGAGGGGGGCACCAGAAGGAGCTGATGGGCAGTAGAGAAGAGGCAAGAGGAGAACCAGAATAAAGAATATAAAAAGAGAAAAGAGGGAGGGGGGAGAAATTACTGGAAGAGAGAAATTGATGTTCATGGCATAGGGTTAAAGTCTACACAGACAGAATATGAGGTGTGACTTCTCCAAACTCATTGTGACCTTGTTATCACAGTAGAGACGGCCACGGACAGACATATCCGAATGGGAATTGGAAGTTAAATTGAAATAGGTGTCATAGGAAATCCCACCTTACGTAGTGGATGGAGCAAAGGTGCTTGATGATGTGGTCCCTCAATTAACATGGAGTCTTCTTGGGACCAAATAAGTAACTACAGTGTTAAGTAGGAAGATGCAAATGGGGTTCTAAATGAATATTTAACCACTGTCTTCTCAGATGTGGTGCCTTATGGACTTCTGATGACCATTAACAAAGAAAACATGCAATATTTGATTTGATAAGGAAGATGATGTATATTAATCTGCCTTTTGAAATACATCTCTAAAACTTGATACATTGCAAATTTGGACAGATATTTCCTGGGCTTAAGAAAGAAAGAGTCCTCCACCACAATTCTCCAATGTTCTAGGATCATTACAGAAAATGCCTAATGTGTTTTTTTAGAAAAGGAAAGGGATTAACTAGTGAGACTAATATTAATGGTATATAAAGTCCTGAGATATGATTTGAATCTGGTCAATAAAGAACAATTATCATGGATTTATTAAGAAGTAGGGCATTTAGGGAAAGGCAATCTGCCTGGATATTTATTCCTAGTGATTAGTACTAAACTTGCAGTATAGTTGCACCATTGTAATCATTCTCCAAAATTCATACCATTAAAATCTCTTTATAAGGAAGTACGTAGGAAATCAAATAAGGATAAATTTCTATTAATGTATTAACCTGACTGAAGTTTGTAATGAATTTGAAAAAGGATTATTGAGAGCATTACATCTGATGTCATCTCCAAGGGATTTAGGCAAGGAGTTATACAGTTTTGTACTTCACATTGATCAGAAGTGTAAAAGCCATTGGGCTTCGAGGATAAGTGTCAGGTTGGATCTAAAATTGGCTTACAGTAAAGGGTTATCACCAACTAGAGTTTTATTATCTGGAAGGCTAAATGTCATAGATTTTGATCAGGCTCAGTGGTAGCTCCCTTATCACAATGAAATGTAGAGGTCAAGATTAAGAACAGCCTATATATTTTAAATGTAGTGTGTTCTCAATGGACTAAATTATCTTCTCTGTGTTGTAGATTTCTATAATAAATCAGTGGTTATATTACTGGTGTTGAGATAAACAATATCTCTCCTGCTTGCATCCATCATGATAACAGTACTTCATCAGGAAGTGGAAGCCCATGAATGGCAGCCAAAGCATTTTCAATCATTTTCTCCAACATTTTAAAGCTCGTCTGGTCAGTGGCAGTTCCAATATGGGGAGTCAGAGTGACGTTTGGAAGGTGCAGCAAAGGATGATCCCTTGTTTTGAAAAAAAACCACACAAAACATTTGTGGTATCAGTTGTGTTCCTGTAGTTAGGTTATTGACATGCTTTTCAATTGACATGTATGAAACTTTGAGTAGTGGAAGAAACAACATACCTTGGAAGTGGTTCCGGATCAGTAACATCCAAAGCTGCTGCCCGAATAGATCCCTTCTGAAGTGCTTGTACCAACGCAGCCTGATCAATCACTGCACCTTGCAACATCAATAGAAATCTCTATTAGCCGTGACTGTATGTTCTACTGAATGAAGAAAATCAACTGTAAATATGTTGAAATTTTGTCAATAAAGCAGCAGTTGTGTACCTTTTAATACCAGTTGTACTATTGATGTCTAGTCCAAGACCTAAATGCTACAATTCTCAAAATGAAATATTAACTTTATTGAAATAAATACAAATAAGAGAAACATGATAATATATAATTAAATGTTTATGGCATACATCCATTATCACAAAATTTTGAATGAAGTCTGATCTTTCGTAGGTTGACAATACCAAATTGCATGCTGGTTTAAGTAACTGCCCAGTATCTCTGACATTAGTTTTATTATATACCTTATTATCCACCTGACAAAGCTGATACAGAACACTTATGATCAAATCCTAAGTTGAAATTAACCTCTGGTCATTTTAAATTCAGTGATGGGATACACAAGCCATACAAAATGCTGGATTATCTTCCTCTGTCAGATAGTCCCAGGAGTCCCCAACTTTGACTCCACACCCCAAGAAGTCTCACTGTAGCAGGTTAAACACGTAGGGAACCTTCTCTTGATTATCACCCACTTTCCTCCCTCAGCTCGATTGTCCACTATGTTGAACCAGATTTGGAAGAAGCACTGAAAGTAACAAGGGCATAAATATACACTGGGTCAGGCATTTTGATGACCATCATCAGGAGCAGCGTCACCACTGGCAGAACTCTGAAGGGTAAAGCTCTCCAAATGGTCTTTCAGTGGGCTCTAAGTGAATTCCCTTGGAAGGTGACACTACTCTGTTTTTATCAGTCTATCCAAGGCAGATGCAATTGCCCAAAATGTTGATAGAAGACACCAACTCACAAGCCTTGTGGAGACTAAAATCAAATCTCTATGTCAAGGACATCTTAGAGCATGTTGTATTGGCACTGTACTGTGTTAAATGAGGTAAACTGTAAACAGTGTGGCAGCTCCAACCAGAGGGTCTATGAGCACTAAGGACTATCAATAGTGGATCTGTACACCACCAAAATCTGTAACTACATAGCCTGACACATCCATCCCCTAAGATTTCTGCCAAACCTTGTTTAGTGAGGAATACAGAAGAGCATAGTAATGGCAAGCATCAGCCATACCTAAAAATGATGGTGTGCTAGCCCAGTGACACTGCAGCCAATGATTACAAGTGCTCCAAAGAGCAAACAGAGATAAATCATCTCAAAGTCAAATCATTTAGGTTCAATCTCTGCATCCTGCCACACCTTGTCATGAATGGCAGTGGATGATTAGCAGGAAGAATTATCATTAACCCACTTGGTCTCACCCATCAGAGAAATTCACTCACTGGACTTGCTGCGCACCATTCTGCCGAGATGAAGCATGATCCAACAAACTAAGTGACTGATTATCTTGGAAGCTTTTATTGGGATCGCAAGACCCCATTGGGCATTGGTAACTTTGAATACTGCAAGTCTGTTTATTGGTAATACCAATGGTGGGGAATGCTGTGTTACCATGGTTGTGGCAAGGACTAGGCCTTGGCCACAGCAGCATGTTGCACCTGCCCAAGGTAGGAAACTGGTCCCCTGCTGGGTGCACTGGAATCATGCCGAGTTAGGGGCCAAGCCCTCCTGTCAGTGCTGCTTTTTAGTGCTGCTCTCCACTGTTTGCTCAGTGGAAAAACAAGCTGGACCAGGACAATCTACAGTCATGCCACTCAGGGACTTGGGCAATATAATTCTTTTCTTTGTGACTTTATTTTTTTTGAAATCGTAACCAAATGCGCTATTTGTACTCTGTGTTTTTTGCACTATGTGATATTTGCAGTGTGCTAATTGGTAACTGTGTGTTGCACCTTTGGCACCAGAGGAACGCTGTTTCATTTGGCTGTATTTATGTACAGTTGAATGATGATTAAACTTGAACTTACACCTTCTCTCCTGCTAAAAACCATCTTATTTCTCCACCAACTCCTAATTCCTTCATATTTTTTGTTGTTATTTTCTAACCCTGCTATCCTGTATCTAATCCTGCATGAGTGCAGTTAAACACGAGGAAGGCAGAATCTTATGTCTTCAGCTGCAGCCAAAAATTCCATTCCTAAAAATCGGAAATAATTTATTTATGGAATTAAGGTAATGTAGTACCATAAAAGTAGTAGCATTTTATGACTTTGTGTGAGTAGAATTAATCTTAAAGTGAGTTCACGAAATCAGTAAATAAGAAAATAATGATTCTTTTTGAAAAAGAAAACTAACAGACAGACATACTTTATTGATCCCAAGGGAAATTGGGTTTTGTTACAGTTGAACCAACCAAGAATAGAGTAGAAATATAGCAAAATAAAACCATAAATAATTAAATAATAATAAGTAAATCATGCCAAGTGGAAATAAGTCCAGGACCAGCCTATTGGCTCAGAGTGTCTGACACTTCAAGGGAGGAGTTGTAAAGTTTGATGGGCACAGGCAGGAATGACTTCCTATGACGCTCAGTGTTGCATCTCAGTGGAATGAGCCTCTGGCTGAATGTACTCCTGTGCCTAACCAGTACATTATGGAGTGGATGGGAGTCATTGTCGAAGATGGCATGCAACAGTTTTCTGTAAAACTAAACCATTATGCTTTTTTACCTCGAGAAATATTGATAAGTGTTGCAGTGGACTTCATAAGGCAAAGCTCTCTTTCCCCAATCAGTTTGTGGGTTTGAGGAGTCAGATTTACCACCACCATCACGAAGTCCGATTCTTGAAGGAGATCGTCAATCTTTGCACAATAGCGAGCGCCAACCAGTCTCTCCTCCTCATCGGCTCTAAATGTAGGTAAAAGCTATCATTTATACATAGTAATTGAATAAAGAGTATATTTTGCTTAGTAACAATAAACCTGTAAAACTTCACCACACTATAACCCTCTCATTATTCAACATTACTCAAAAAGTGTCCTTAAAAACAAAGTGCAAATTCAGATGGTTTGTCTGATGATTATAGACACTATGCCATATCCTACTGGCAAAGTGCAAGTAAAAGAGCCAATCTTAAATTTGTACATGAGGTATGCTATACCATAGAGTGACATTCCAGAATCCATAATGCAAAATGTTCTTGAACCACTGGAGAAATTACAACAAAAAAAGATCTGTAAATTCGTTAACCAAAATGAGAGAGTGCAACTTTCAGAAAAGATTGGTTAAGAGGAGATTTGATAGAGAATCTTCAAATTATGAGGGGGAGTTGATTGGTTGACTATGAAGTAAGCAACGGTTTCAGTTAGGAGAGAAGAAATAGCAGGATAGCATCTCTACATGCCATAAAATCCTTTGACCGTTTTCTTCCATACAAATATAGGATCATGACTGATCCTAATGCTGTGTCCACTTTTCTGCCAAATTCTCAAATGCTCACCAAAACATTTTCATTCAATTAAGAATAAAATACAGACTGCTCTTGAGGTAAAGAACCAAAAGAATCAAGAGTCAAGTTTATTATCACTGACAACATGTCATGAAAATTGTTGTTTTGTGGCATCAGCACACTGCAAGACATATCTATCAGAGACACCTTAAAGTTTATTTTACACATTTCATGGACTAGCTTATGATTCACTTGCTTCTCATTATAAAGAAAGTACTGTGTTTTCACATTCTTCTCACAACTTGACAGATGCAAAATTCCCCCCCCCCAAATTATATGCCACTTCCTTGCCAAACTGTTTAACCATCTTTCATCATTTTACAACTCAAATTCATCATGTCTTCCTCACAACTCACTTTCCACCTAATTTTGTACCATCAGCAAACTTGGATATCCTTATTTTATCTTCTAAACCACTTCTAGAAAATCTGTGAATTGCTGAGAGCCCAGTACTAATCATTCTTTATCCTACTAAGAACAGTCTGCCAACCTGAAAGCCACCTATTTACTTCACTCTGTTCTCATTCTTTAACTACTTCTGTGCTGATGCTACTTTTACCCCCAGCCTCACTTTATATAATAAGCCTTGTTGGATAGCTTGTCAAGAACCTTTTTCAAAATCAATTTTGCTACATCCAGATGTTCTCTCTTATCTACTCACTGTTTAGCAATGGATCAATCTTTTGTCATTTTAATTATTATGTACTGGATCCACATCAGGGAAACTCCTAACAATTCCACAAACAAGGAATTTTGGTGTGATTGCAACTGATCATTATATGCCATCCCAGAAATATTCTTTAAAAAATCTACTAACACATCATTCCGTTCACAAAACATTCTGACACTGCCTAATCATATTAAAAATGTGTCAATATTACACTATTAACAAAGTTAATATTTTGTAAACCCACAGCTTACTTATAAGAAAAATCAGACAAAATGGTCTACATGTGCTTTCTCCCTTGTCATGTATTAGTGTTATTGATAAATATTAAACAAATAAACAGAATCATAAGGGAGTCAATTTTACCTCAAATAAAGTACTTTGGACTTTCTTAACACAAAGTGAAACACGTGGAACAGGTTGAACATAGAATGAGTGACAATTATTTCTACAACTTAAAAAAAAACATACTCTTTCTTAGCCACTGCACTGGGATGAAATTCTGGGACACACTGAGATGACGCAAACATTAGATCTCAAACTGCAGCTATTCCAAAGACAAAAAAAAAGTACTGTTATCCTCCAGCTCATTGGACACATGAGGGAACCACCTAATGAAAGGGAGTGCACCAGCTGATTGGCATTTTGATGATTGTCTTCCTAGGCTTGAATGTGGAATGGGAAGGAACCAGGAAGGTACGGGAGAACAGCTTCCGGCACTCTTCTGGACCTCTGCCGCCAGGACCTCCATTGCCACTCCTGAGAACCTACACATTCAGTCCGTTCATCTCAAAGACTTTTACAGTGTTCCAGCTACAACAATCAGCACCTTCAGTAGAAGTAGTGTGCACTGCCCACAGATATTGCTCCACAGAAAATGTTTATCAAGCCATCACTTTTTGAAACCTTCAGAAAGCTGTTTATTATTTCCAAGCAAAATCAAATTTTATCATTGAAGCAGTGTGCTACAACAGATAAACCTTACCTGTACTGCTGGTACTTTGTTTTATTTAACCATAGGATTTTTATGAATTGGTTCAATTTTAAAGAGGATGGATGTACTTATACATAAAGGTTTGAAATTGGCAAGTCAAAAAGTTCAAGTTGTCATCTGACTGTACATACAACCAAACAAAACAACATTCCTCTGACCATGGTTCACCCATACAACATACATCACACAGCACATAAACCAAAATAGTATACTATAAACAAGTTAATAAAATGTATAAAGCACAGCACAGGTAAACAGAAGAGTAAACAACTCACTGCCCTAGTGACAAGACCTTGGTGGTGGCAGGGTACCAGAAAAAAAACTTCTAACATATTTGAGTACCTCATTTTTATTGAGGCACAGAACACAAACACTTTGCTGAACCTCTGCAACTAAGCTCTAGTCATGATGGCACTGAGCTGCAGTCTCCATTGAGGTCATAGCTCAAACAGTTTTTGTTAGGTTCATAGGAATGGTTTGGGGACATAGTAGGGAGTTTGGAGACACATTAAGGTTTAAGGGACAGGGATATGGGGAGTTTGAGGTCAGGCTAGAGTCTAGGCATTCTATGCACTGTGTCTGAAGACCAGCAAAGGACATCCATGAACCTACATCTGGCTGGCAAGCCCAATAGACGAAGACCTACAAGGACAAGGTCTGGTGCCTATCCCCCAGTAAGCATTTACTCCATGGGATCAAAGGTCCATGTAGCCAGGAGATACACAGGCCACTGATCCCAGGTACGTGGGTCAGCGGAATTTGAAGCTTGAGCTTGGAGTCCTGTCATCAGTAAATCTAGAGCTGAAGGCCTGGAGTTTAGGGTCCCATCGTCAGCGAGAGCTGGGGTCGATACCAAAGATCGAAGTCCAAAGGTCAATCAGTAGTCCAGAAATTGAGACCCGATGACTCAAGCTCTGGGTCGGTGAGACCACAGGGAAGTCGGAGGTTAATGTCTGCAATTCTTCAAGTCCAGTGGAGGCTGGAAGGAAGGCCTGTCATTTTTTGTGAGTGGATGGGTGGGCAGGAGTGAGGAAAGGGGTTTGTTGCTCTGCTGAACATTGTGCACATGCTTTGTTGACACCAGAATGTGTGGTAACACTTGTGAGCTACTCTCAGCACAGCCTTAGGTTGTTAATGCAAATGATGCATTTCACTATATGTTTTGACATGCATGTGATAAATACATAAAAGAATCTGAATCTGATATTTGGACTATTGTGAGAACTCCATGTCAAAGCTTTTGAGAAGGTGAAGAAGAAATCTACTCTGTAACAGGGGAGAAAGAAATCAGTTTGTGGAGACTTGTATATTCTCTTTGGAGAGAAATATGTCAAGAAAATATTTGACAGGGTAAATAGGTGAAAAATAGATTACAGGAAGGGTCATTAGCCAGGCGACAAATTTGAATTATTTGCAGAAGAATCAAGGATGACATGAGGAAAGTTTTTATAAAGTTTGAGTCTCGAATGTATTGTTTAAACTGACGGTGGAAATATAACACATTTTAGAAAAACTAGATAAGATGCTGAGGGGAAAAAAGAATAAAATGCTCTACAAAAAGAACAAAAGAATGCAACAGATTGAATGGATAACAATGAGCTAAAATACTTTCTGCTAATGGTCTTGGGAGTAGCAGGGTCTATGAATCCCAAGATACTTTGATAATCAAAAATAAGTAATCAGGAAGTGCATCAAGAGTAGCAGAATATAAGAATAAAATAAAATTACTTTGAATAAAGCAGTACTCAATGGGTACTGACAATCTCAAATTAAAAGAGATTTATCAGATTCAGGTTGATTGCCATGAAATTTGTTTTGTGGCAGAAAGTCAAAGCAAAGACATAAAAATCACATCAGTTACAAATAACTGAATCATTTACACAAAAGAATTAAAGTGAGGTAATGTTCAAGGCCTCAAGGTCTGATGCAAGTTCTTGCTCTCAGACTGATAAAAGGAGTACTGAGAGATTGTGAAATATTTAATGGAAGCTAAATGGTGAACTATTTTTAAGTCACACAGAGCTTGACATTTTACAAATAATTTACTCTTCTATTCCGCTGACGCAATGTATTTTCTTCCCTGAGGTCACATATTATAATGCTGTTGAATATACTGCTGCCAAACACTGCTGGCCAGAGGGCTGCACTGCAATCCTACAAAGAAAAACTCTCAATTGGAAGCCATATCATTTCTGATTCAGAAGATCATGGTTTCCAGACCTGGTGTACTTTGTATAGCACAGAACTACTGTCCTTCATGCCGATATGCAAAGACCTGAAGTCAGATATGCATAAAATATTCCACTGTAATACCTAAAAAACAGAATATTCTGCAGGTGCTTTGGCCAACATTCATCCCTTAAACTATGTCCCAAACACAATGCAATGTATTTATTTGTTGTTTCTGGAACCTGCGTTTGCAAGAATTCTTCACTTGCACATTAATTATTTTACTAATTCCAGTAAACACATCTAGTCACACTTTAGGTATCGATGACCCAAAGGTATCTACAGAGTTTGATTTTGTAACCCTTCCTTCCATTTCTTTGAAATCAAAGAATGTAGTTATTTTGTTGCAATTATTTTAAAATGTTGACTCATGAAAATCAGTATCATTCAAAATCAACACAGGTCCTGAAATACATTTATATTAGTTTTACATCACCAGATTAGTACAGAAATCCTAGATTTCACCATTGCCCAACATAAATAAGCTTAGAAACATAGAAAATAGGTGCAGGAGTAGGCCATTTGGCCCTTCAAGCCTGCACCGCCATTCAGTATGATCATGGCTGATCATCCAACTCAGAACCCTGTACCTGCTTTCTCTCCATACCCCCGATCCCTTTAGCCACAAGGGTCATATCTAACTTCCTCTTAAATATAGCCAATGAACCGCCCTCAACTGCTTCCTGTGGCAGAGAATTCCACAGATTCACCACTCTCTGTGTGAAGAAGTTTTTCCTCATCTCAGTCCTAAAAGGCTTCCCCTTTATCCTTAAACTGTGACCCCTCGTTCTGGACTTCCCCAACATCGGAAACAATCTTCCTGCATCTAGCCTGTCCAATCCCTTTAGAATTTTATACGTTTCAATAAGATCCCCCCTCAATTTTCTAAATTCTAGTGAGTATAAGCCTAGTCAATCCAGTCTTTCTTCATATGAAAGTCCTGCCATCCCAGGAATCAATCTGGTGAACCTTCTTCGTACTCCCTCTATGGCAAGAATGTCTTTCCTCAGATTAGGGGACCAAAACTGCACTCAATACTCTAGGTGCAGTCTCACCAAGGCCTTGTACAACTGCAGTAGAACCTCCCTGCTCCCTACTCAAATCCTTTTGCTATGAATGCCAACATACCATTTGCCTTTTTCACCGCCTGCTGTACCTGCATGCCCACCTTCAATGACTGGTGTACAATGACACCCAGGTCTCGTTGCACCTCCCCTTTTCCTAATCCCTCATTTCCTTAAAAATGAGAATTAACCATGAATTGAGCTTCCCAGTCTATTCTTATCGCAGAGTGTCCAGTTGTTTGTCAATGCACATTAATTGATATTGCTCAGAAAACTTGCCTCCTATTTCTGTTATGATACAGAATTTTCATATCAAATCCTCTGGCTCTTTGGGCAACTCTGTATCCAATCCGTCCCATTCCAATGATTCCAAGAGTTGACCCTGTCACCTCTGCTCCATTCCAGTTGGCAGGATAAACTTTAGTATCTGGTGAAGTTGCGATCCTGTGACCTAAAGTTTAAAAAAACAACAAACCATCAGGAAAGTGGATCCTGTCACAGAGAATCTAATTTAGTTTTAGAAAACTAGGAGGTGAAAACAGGTCACTGTCAGTGTGATATTGAAATGCACAGCCTTTTGTTGCCAAGCTGGTTTCACCTTGAAGTTAACAATGTATCACATGTAATTCCAACTGAACTTTTGGGGTTAAATATTTACTGTAGTTGCAAAGACAAAGTTAAAGACTCAGCATGTCTAAGGTGAAATAACAGCTGCAAACTTTCTGCTAAACCACCAATGTGTACTGTGGAAAAAACAACTTTCAAGTAGCTCCATACTGTTACCATAGGTGTTAACTGAAACACTAACAAAAATTCCTATATAAACTAATTCAATTTCCTTTCAGTATACAAATACCAAAAAGGCTTAAATTCCATTCCTGTTGCGGCCCATTAAGCCACAGTGCTGGTATGCTAGCTCATTTGCACAAGGCAAGGTTCTTATGCCTAGGTACGGCTTCTGGACAATGGTGTATGGAATTCAGTCATGTAAGTTTCCTCTTGTAAGTCATTCCTCATGTAAGTCACTGTATGCCACTGATGCATTTTAACCTTCAGCAATCAATCTAAGGCAAATGAGAATGGTTTCAAAATGAATTGGAATGTATTTAAGCTTTGACAAATGTCAAGAAAACATTGGCTAAAAGCTATAAACACAATAGATTCTGCAGATACTGGGAGTCCAGAGCAGTACACACAAAATGCTGGAGTTCAGCAGGTCAGGCAGCATCTACGGAAATGAATAGACAGTCAATGTTTTAGGCTGGGACCCTCTATCAGGACTGAGAAGGAAGGGAAAAGATGCCAGAACAAGAAGGTGGAGGGAGGGAAAAAAGGGCAAGCTAGCCTGGTGGGTGAGGGAGGAGGTTATTGAGAAGCTGGGAGGTGACAAGTGGAAGAGGCAAAAAGCTGGAGAAGGAATCCGAAAGGAGAGGAGAGTGGATCATGGGAGAAAAGGAAGGAGGAGGGAACGCATGAGGCCAGAGTGGGGAATAGAACAAGGGAGAAAGGGGAGGGGAAAAATTGTCAGAAGTTGAAGCAATCCTATGTTCATGCCATCAGGTTGCAGGCTGCCTAGATAGAATAGGAGGTGTTGCTTCTCCACCTGAGAGGGGTTTCATTGTGGCAGAAGAGGAGGTCAAGGACCAACATGTCGGAGCAGGAATGGGGATAGGAATTAAAATGATTGGCTACTGGGAAACTCCAATTTTTGCTGATTGAGTGGAGGTGCTCGACAAAGCAGTTGCCCAATTTATATCAGGTTTCACCAGTGTGGAGGAGGCTGCATTGGGAACATCAGATACAGTTGGTCCTCCATCTTGAGTGTGGCCTCATCGTACCAGAAGAGGTCATCAGGCACAATAGAAATGGCCAGATACAATTCATTGTGCACAGAAACCTTTCCTTCTCTGGGCTTTATCATGGGTAAGGAGTTCAGTCCAGATAATTGAGCAGTGATGCATTCTGGGACCATTAATGAGGCTTGAATACATTTCCACTCTGGAAATGTGTACAGAGAATACTGTACTCTGCTTTAATGTGTATTGTTGATTGATAATAAACTTGAGACTTGGAAATAGGCCATGAAAAGTAATGTCTTAGGGAGTATCAACAATTAGAGTGAGTCCTTGAAAGTGGCAACACAAGTAGACAACATGGTTGAAAAGCAATACAAGACACTGGCCTTCATTAGTTGGAGCAATGGGTGCAGAAGCGGGGTAGTTATGTTCCAACTTTATAAAACCGTCATCAGACCTCAGCTGGAGTACCCTGTGCACTTGTGCTCACCAAGATAGAGGAAGGATGGAGTGATGGAGTGGTGGAGTGAGTGCAGAGGAAATTCACCAGATTTGACCTTGGACGGAACAATTCAGTTATGAGGAGAGATAGGAGAAGCCAGGTCTTTTCTCCCTGTAGCAGTGGGGGCACAATGAGGTACATAAAACTATGAGGGGTATTAATAGACTGCAGAAAACCTTCCTCCATGTAACAGCCAGATAAAACTAGAGAAGGTACTGTAATAGGGAAAAGATTTAGAAGGGGTATGAGGTAAACCTTCCAGGTACCAATCATATACCTGGGGTATGGTAGAACTGTCTGAGACAGCATTTGAGGCTGGGTTGGGGACAGTACTTAAGAAGTGTCAAGGTGAAATGTTGAATCACTTGTGCATAGAGTGCTATGGATCAAATGCTGGGAGATGGGGTTAATATTGAAATGTGCCCACTAGACAGTTATGAATGAGTTAAGTCAAATGGCTTGTTTCCCTGCACCACAATACGATTCTAGCAGGAATACAGCAATAGTTATTGCCATTGGGTGGAAGACTTGGAAATTGCAGTTGCTGGAAACCTGATATAAAGAAGATACACTAAAAATACTCAGATCAGCACAGATCTGTGGGAAATGAAACAGAATCAATGTTGCAGGGTGAAACCCCTTTGGGCCTTTGAAACTTGCTAAGCCAAACATAGGGAAAGATAGGGGAAATACCTCTGACGGAAAACTGTGGTGGCCATGGGGATAAGCCGTAAACAAGGTTATCAATGGCAGAGATGCTTCACATGCATTATGCATGCTTTGAAAGGGAGAATAAAAACTACAACTGAGCAGATTTCCACAGCTTCAGGGATGATCTTTACCTCAGAAGCCAAAGTCACAGCATTGCTTTGTGAACACATGCAGAACATCAGGCCTTGATTATGTTCATTGGCAGGATGGTGAAACCTGGTGAATTTCCTCTGCATCTCTCCAGCACTATCCTATATCCTGATGAACACAAGTGCACAAAGCACTCCACACCCAAAAGATGTGCTGGTGGCAGCCTACAAGTGCTTCTGCACATTCTGCTGCCTGCTTAGCATGCCCACAGTTTTCAGCAGAACAATACAAGCAGGAACAACAACAGAACAAAACAAGACAATAACAGCAAAACAAGCTCCTCACGTTCCCTCCTTCCCCCTTGCACACACTGACAGGCCTCCAACCCCAGGACAGGCTGCCTCCAGCCTCTAGTCCTGCCCTGGACTTGCAGATGACCTTTGGCCCTCTATCTCCAGACTCGGCGACTTTGGTTTTTTTGACCTAAGTTGGGTTTTATCTCAGCCACCATTACATTCAAGTTGAAATCCCTGCACATGAGAGAACAATAACTTTCTCAGAGGTCACTGAGGTTGTTTCATGACTAGCAACCCTGCTTCAGCAGGAAAAGATTTCACCCATAACTTCTCTACCCAAAGATAGTGATGAAAGCTTTTATAATTAGTTGTGTTGTATCGCTTTACACAATGAGGACAAGAGTCCAGTACAAACTCATATACAGATCAGATCCTGTATAATTAAATTCTCCTCCATATCTGCTTTGCTGTTTCTCAATTAAATTTAACTCAATTGTACACTGAAGTAAGCCCAAATGTTGTTTCTTTGAATCCAGCCTCAGCACACCATCATATTTCCACTGAGTTTAACTTCCCGGTCAAACCCATACTCTATCATGCTGGTAACCGAGAAGAGCAAGATGAGGTGCCTCAATGTCAATCGCCTGGCAGCACTCATATCCACTGCGATGAAATGCTTTGAAAGGTTGGTTAAGGCCAGAATTAACTTCTGCCTAAGCAGGGATCCTGACTGACTGCAATGGATCACAATAGGTCAGAGTCAGGTTTCAACATCTTTTTTTTCTAATATGGACAGAATACAAATGATATATTGATAAAGAAAATACCAACATACAAATTCCATTACATATGAAAAAAAACATACATAATAGTTACAATATAAATGAGTTTACCAAGACATAAGCCATAAAATATATGTATGAACATGGTATGTCTAAATATTTCATAATATATGATATAAAGAAAACAAAAAAGAAAAAAAATTAAAAAAAATATATAATGCAAAACTAGCTAATCTAATCTAATATCTAATATAGAAGAAAAAAAGCAAAAAAAAGAGAGAGAGAAAAAAAAAGCGGGCTGTTTATAATATCTCACAAAAATAAGTATTCATCAATGCCGTCACTTCCGATCCTCTCAACATACATAAGCTAAAAGCTGGGAAATCAATTGAACTTGGCACAGGGTCATATTACATCATATGAAAATGTTGAATAAATGGTCTCCATAACTTTTCAAATTTAATAGAAGTCTCAAAAGTACCACTTCTAATTTTTTCTAAATTTAAACATAACATAGTTTGAGAGAACCAATTAAATACAGTGGGAGGATTAATTTCCTTCCAATTCAACAATATAGATCTTCTAGCCATCAGAGTTAGAAATGCAATCATTCGACGGGCAGAAGAAGATAAATGCAGTGAGTCTAACATTGGTAAACCAAAAATTGTGGTAATAGGATGAGGTTGTAAATCAATATTCAAAACCGCAGAAATAATATCAAAAATATCTTTCCAATATTTCTCCAAAAATGAACAAGACCAAAACATATGAGTTAAAGACGCAATTTCAGTTTGACATCTATCACAAATAGGACTAATACGAGAGTAAAAATGAGCGAATTTATCCTTGGACATATGGGCCCTATGTACGACCTTAAATTGTATTAATGAATGTTTGGCACATAACGATGATGTATTAACTAATTGAAGAATTCTATCCCAATTCTCACTAGAAATAATAAGACTAAGCTCTCTTTTCCAATCCTTTTTAGTTTTATAAAGAGGCTCTGAACGTATCTTCATAATTATATTATAAAGTTTTGAAATAAGCCCTTTTTGAAAAGGGTCTAATTCAAATAAACTCTCCAAAATATCTGAAGGCACAAAATTTGGAAACATAGGGAGTACAGAACTTAAAAAATGTCTAATCTGTAAATATCTAAAAAAATGAAATCTAGGCAAGTTATATTTGTTGGATAATTGCTCAAAAGACATGAAACAATTGTCTAAAAATAAATCAGAAAATCTTAGTAATCCCTTAGTTTTCCAGGCCGAATAAGCTTGATCTATAATGGAAGGGTGGAAAAAACAATTAGATACAATAGGACTATTTAAAACGAATTGAGTCAACCCAAAAAATCTCCGAAATTGAAACCATATACGCAAAGTATGTTTAACTATCGGGTTGTCAATTCGTTTCGGCAATTTAGAAAGAGCAAAAGGGAGAGAAGTCTCTAAAATAGAACCCAGAGCATAAGCTGATAGCAATTTAGTTTCTAAACTTACCCAATAAGGGCCGAAAGATCCACCCCCATCTTTCAACCAACATAACAAATATCTAATATTAACTGCCCAATAGTAAAATCTGAAATTAGGTAATGCTAACCCGCCTTCCTTTTTTGTCTTCTGTAAATATATTTTACCTAACCTGGGATTTTTATTCTGCCATATATATGAAGAAATTTTAGAGTCAACATTAGTAAAAAAAGATTTTGGGATAAAAATTGGTATCGCTTGAAAAATATATAAAAACTTAGGTAAAATAACCATCTTAATAGCATTAATCCTACCTATTAGGAATAAAGATAAAGGTGACCACTTAGTAAACAAACCTTTAATCTGATCAATTAAGGGTAAAAAATTAAATCTAAATAAATCTTTATGGTTTTTTGTGATTTTGATCCCTAAATAAGTAAAAGAATCATTAACTAATTTAAAAGGTAAATTTCCATAAATTGGGACCCGTTTATTCAAAGGAAACAATTCACTTTTATTAAGATTTAACTTATACCCAGAAAACTCACTAAATTGAGCCAATAATGATAAAACTGCTGGGATAGATTTCTCCGGGTTAGAAATGAATAGTAATAAATCATCTGCATACAAAGATAACTTATGAATATCTGTCCCACGATTAATACCCAAAATATCCTGTGATTGTCTGATGGCAATTGCCAAAGGTTCTAAGGCAATGTTAAATAGTAATGGACTAAGAGGACATCCCTGTCTAGTGCCCCGAAATAGGTGAAAAAAGGGAGATCTTTGATTATTGGTAAACACTGAGGCTGCTGGAGTATGATAAATCAATTTAATCCATGATATAAATATCTGACTAAAATTAAGCTTCTCCAACACATTAAATAAGTAAGGCCATTCAACTCTATCAAATGCTTTCTCCGCATCTAATGAAATCACGCATTCTGAAGTGTCATGTGAGGGAGTATAAACAATATTCAACAATCTCTTAATGTTAAAAAAATAACGATTTTTAATAAAACCGGTTTGATCATCTGAAATAATTTTGGTTAATACCTTCTCCAATCTAGATGCCAGTAACTTGGAAAAAATCTTAGAGTCTACATTCAATAAAGATATAGGTCTATAGGAAGCACAGTTAGTAGGGTCTTTATCTTTCTTCAGTATTAGAGAAATGGAAGCTCTATAAAAAGGTTGTGGCAAATTCCCCAATCTAATGGCTTCCTCAAAAACCTTACCTAACCAAGGGGAAAGAGTAGCGGAAAAATTTTTTAAAAATTCAACTGTATAACCATCTGGACCCGGTGCTTTCCCAGAATTCATTGAGGAAATAGCCCCTTTAATTTCTACATCCGTAATAGGAGTATCCAATATCAAAAGATCATCAGATGATAATCTTGGAAAATTTAATTTCCCAAGAAAATCAGACATGGTATTATGATCTTGAGGAAATTCAGATTGATGCAGGGAGGTATAGAAGTCTTGAAATGCCTTATTTATCTCATCATGATTAACTGTCAGATTCCCATTCTGCTGACCAATCTTAGTGATTTGATGTTTAACCAAAGCATTCTTCAATTGACTAGCTAACAGTTTACCAGATTTATCACTATGTATATAAAAATCAGATTTAGTTTTCATTAATTGATTTTCAATCGAGGATGTAAGTAATAAACTATGTTCCATTTTAAGTTCAACCCTTTGTTTGTAAAGCTCCTTACTAGGAGCAATCAAATATTTCTTATCAATCTCTTTAATTTTATCAACCAATAAAAGAGTTTCCATCTTAGTTCGTTTCCTCAAACTAACAGAATAAGAAATAATCTGTCCACGTATATACGCTTTAAAAGTGTCCCAAAGTGTTCCGCAGGAAATACCATCTGTAGAATTAGTTGAAAAGAAGAAGTCGATCTGCTCCTCCATAAATTTTATAAAGTCAGAGTCTTGCAACAAGGTAGAGTCAAATCGCCATTGTCCGGCATTAGAAGCTGTATCTGTAAATTTCATAGAAAGTAATAATGGAGCATGATCAGAAATAGCTATAATATCATAGTTACAACCGATTACCAATGGAATAAAACAAGAGTCTACAAAAAAATAATCAATTCTCGAATAAGAGTGATAAACATGTGAGAAAAAAGAAAACTCTTTGTCTTTAGGATGCCGGAATCTCCAAATATCAAAAACTCCATTGTCAGTCAAAAAAGAGTTAATACAAGTGGCCGACTTATTAGGTAAAGTCTGAATAGATAAAGATTTATCCATCAGAGGATTTAAACAACAATTAAAGTCACCACCCATTATTAACTTATATTAGTTTAGGTTGGGTAAAGTGGTAAATAAGGACTTAAAAAAGTCAGGACAATCCACATTTGGAGCATAAACATTAACCAAAGTAACCTTTTTATTACAAAGTAAACCCGTAATTAACAAAAATCTGCCATTCGGATCCGAAAAAATATCATGTTGAACAAATGAAATAGAGGAGTCAATAAAAATTGAAACTCCTTTTACTTTAGCATTCGAATTTGCGTGATACTGTTGACCCCGCCAAAATCTAAAAAAACGAAATTTGTCCTCCTTCCTCACATGAGTTTCTTGTACAAAAATGATATGAGCATTAAGTCTTTGGAATACTTTGAAATCTTCTTTCATGTAATTGGATGATTTAAACCATTAGTATTCCAAGACACAAAATTAATGGTCTAAAATCAACCCTTTGGTATAGAAAGGGTTAACCAACTTATAAACTCATGCACCCGGAAGAGGAACAAAAGTAATGAGAAGACCCGGAAGTGACGACAACACAGACATATTTGAAGTTCAAAAACTGCCCAAATAAAAAAAACTAACACAAACTGGTAAAAAAAATAGAATTAGAAAACAGACCATCCCCCCACCCCCCAAGAGAAAGAGAAAAAGCCAAAATATGACTTAAAAAGGGAAAAAGTAAGACTAATCCTACCCCCATGTCAGCTGAAGAACACTCCATATATAAAGGATATATATAAAAGAATCACCCCAACTTTAAAAATTAAAATCACTATAATAAAAACCATATTTCTAAGTATAGTTAGTTGTAAAAAAAATAAAAATATAATCACTAAAAAAAATTATAAATCGGGCTCTAGCCCAGACAAAACAAAAAATATTTAAGCTATGATAAGCGATGCATTGTAGGAAAAAGACGAAAGAAAGAAAAAAAAAACGCCATCTTAAGCAAAACCAAAAATCTTTTTCAAAAAACCACCATCTTAATCAAAGAAAAATTCACCTTCAAAGAATTAAAAATATACCTTCGAAGGAACAAAGTTAATGGACAAGTATGTAGTTAAATGGTTAAAGTGTATAAGGCAAAACAATTAATATGACGAAAACACACTTTAACTCAAGTATAAAGTATAGGATGAACCTACACCAATAACCAGATTTTAATTCAGGTTTAAGAGATCGAGAACCATCTTACACGATCAGAATCGTTCATTTATTAGAGACCGGTGTCTGTAGCAGTAGGGAAGTTCTCCTCCAGATATTTTCTCGCTTCTGAAGTTGAAATGAAAACCTGTCGCGGAGCATTCGACGGAGATATTCGAAGCTTCGCAGGGTATAGGAGCACAGGTTTCAGAAGGTTTCAACATCACTAGCAGAAATCCTGAAATCTGGTCTATAGCAGATGCTGGCTCTTCACACAGCTTTGGAGCACCTGGGCAACAGCAATACATACTTTACATCAGCTGGCTGATCATCTACTACAGCTCAGTGTTCTACATCAGCACTAATCAACAAGGTTCAAAGCCTGGGTCTCTGTACAGGATCTTTGACATCCTCATCAAGGGACCACAGTCAGTGCAGATCATAATAATAGCTTTCTTGCTGATAATCAACAGAGGTGTACCTCAGGGATACATCTTTAGCCCACTGCTTTGTCACATGTACTTCGAAACATTCAGTGAAATGCATCACGTGCAACATATCAATCAGCAGGATTGTGCTACGCAGACCGCAAGTTTCAACACGCTTCCAGTGCCAACACAGCATGTCCATGACTCACCGACCCTAACCAGACATCTTTGAAATGTGGGAGGAAACAGCAGCACCCAAAGGAAATCCATATGATCACCGGGAGAACGCACTGTAAGAACTCCTTACAAGCCGTCGCAGAAATTGAATCCTGATTTACAGCTGGTGCTGTAAAGTATTGAGCTAACTTCTACACTACAGTGCCACCCTCACATAGCACACTGCTCTACTTTCTCCTATCTAGTGGCATTTATCGATGACACCACTCTTATTTGTAGAATATCAAATGGCAATGAGGCGACGACCAGGACAAAGGTTTTTCTGCCGTTTGAGTAGTGTTGCAACAACAACCTTGGACTCAATGTCAGCAAGAGCAAGGAATTTATTGTGGGCTCTCTCCATTTGGAACATGTCCTATCACGGAAGAGGTAGTGGAGCCTGAAGACACACACATTTTAGGAACAACTTCTTTCTCTCCACCACCAGATTTTCTAAGCGCTTCATGAACCCATAAACACTACCATATCACAGGTGTTCCTCTCCCCTTTGCAAAGGTACAGCACTCCTATGAAACCTCTCTTAAGCCAAAATGGCGTAAAGCGAAGAACCATTAATTTATATGGGAAAAATTTTCTTAAAAGCGAAAATCCTCTTTGTAATGCGAAAACAGGTTACTAATGCAGGTCTTTTGTAAAACTGAAGAGGTGTAAGGCGAACATTCATAAAGCGGGGGACACCTGTATTTCTCTTTTGCACTATCTACTTATTTATTTATTGCGGCTTAAAGTGATTTTAAGATCCACAGATGGACAACCAGATATGTTACCTCTGTTCTTTGCCCAGAGATGCAGCCTGAACTGCTGAATGTTTTCGATATTTTCTGCATTTAACAAATGGCAGGTACTTAAGATTATCATTATTGGACTATTAAAATACCTAAGACTTTACTTTTTAAAAATATCTAGAAGAGCAGATTAAACTTAGCCTTTTACTGTGCTAACATATTTTGTATTAAAAAGCATTTTATTCCTTGATACGAAACCATAAAGTTATACATTCACAAAATTTAGTTCCTGCTCATTTTACAGAAATAATCTGAATCCCCATCCTACCTTCCAAGATATTCCTGGCAGATGCCAACATTAAAGCCATGCCCATATCAGCAGTTGCAGCATCCACTGCATCAGGAGTGTTGGCCACCTTCACCCCAAAACTGGAGATCAAAGGCAGGTCAAGATGGTCCACACCAACACCAAAGTTTACAATTGCCTTCAGAAAAGGTAGTGATTTCAGAAGTTCTTCATCTACTCTGGGACAGTACTCCCACACAAAAATGACCTGGATTTTATTTCCAAACTCCTCCTTGTTTCTCTGGAATTCCTCCATACAGATGATTTTGAAATGCTTCATGATGATTTCTGCACATCTTTGTGGGATACCTCGTATTTCATGAAGTTCAGATACCAAAATATAGGCACGATTACTCATTATCTGTGAACAAGGAGAAGAATGAATCAAAATTATTCATAAATTTTGTTACAGGATTTTCTTCCTGCTTCTCCTTATTTCCCTTGTGTAATTAACCGAAGCAGGAGTGAACCACACACCATGCAGAATTGCATCATAAGGGTGTGAGACAAAGGCAGATGTTTCTCTTCACTAAAACAAAGAAATCATCTTTATACATTCAAAGTTCATGATAAATTTATAATCAAAGTATGCATATGTCACCATATACTAGAGATCAATTTTCTTGCAGGCATATACAGTAAAATAAAATACAAAAGAATTTATGAAAAAATATACATAAAGGCTGACAACCAATATGCAAAAGAAGATTGCACAAATTTAAAAATAAGTAAACAAATTATACTGCGATCACAAGTGTCTGAAAGGGAGTCTAAGGGTTGTAAAATCAAATCAGAGTTAAGTGAAAGGAGTTAACCATGCTGATAGTTAAAAGGGTAATAATTGTTCCTGGACCTGGTGATGTGGCACCAAAGGCTCCTGTACCTCCTGTGCAATGGCAGTAGTGAGAAAAGAGCATGGCCTGGATGGTAGATGTTCTTGGTGATGGATGCTGCTTTCTTGTGGCAGCGCTCCTGGTAGATGTGCTCAGTGGTGGGGAGGATGGCCTGTGATGGACTGGGCTGCATCCACCACTTCTTGAAGACGTTTCCATTCCTGGGCATTGGTGTTTCCATACCAGCCGTGATGCAGCCAGTGAGGACACTCTACACTGTGGTTCGACAGAAGTTTGTCAAAGTTTTAAATGACATGCTGAATTTACACATTCCGTGATATTTTGAAGGATATTCTCACGTTAGCTTCAGAGACTGAAATCACAGGGTCATCAGGCTGTGGGGGTTTGTGTAGATGCCTCCATGGTCTGTCTGTCAAAGTGAGCATGAAAAGCATTGAACCCTTCTAAGTGAGCATTTAACTAAATCCACAAAGCAAGATTTTAGAACATAGCAATCTACAGCACATTACAGGCCCTTTGGCCCACCACATTGTGTCGACCATGTAACCTATTCTAGAAACTGCCTAGAATTCCCCTCTGTTTTTCAAAGCTCCATCTACCTCTCTGAGGGGCTCTTGAAAGACCCTATTGCATTCCACGCAACCACCACACTCTGTATGAAAAACTTACCCCTGACATCCCCTTGGTACCTCTTTCCCTAAAACTATGACCCTTCATGTTCACGATTTCAGCCCTGGAAAAATGCCTCTGGCTATCCACATAATCAATGCCGCTTATCATCTTATACGCCTCTAAAAAGGTCACCTCTCATCCTCCGTCATTCCAAGGAGAAAAGGCCAAGTTCACTCAAACTATTATCATAAGGTACGCCCTCCAATCCAGGCAACATCCTTGTAAATCTCCTCTGCACTCTCTATATGTAGTATCCACATCCTTCCTGTAGTGTGGTGACCAGAACTGAACACAGTACTCCAAGTGGGGTGACCAAGGTCTTGTATAGCTGTAACAATACCTCACAGCTCTTGAACTCAGTCCCACGGTTAACAAATGCCAACACACCATATGCCTTCTTAACAACACTGTCAACTTACACAGCAGCTTTGAGTGCCCTACTGACATGACCCCTAAGATCTCTCAGATTCTCCACACTGCCATGAGTCTTACCATTAATATAATATTCTGTCTTCAAATTTGATCTACCAAAATCAACCACTTCACACTTATCTGAGTTGAAATCCAACTGCCACTTCTCAACCCAGTTCTATATCCTGTTGATGCCCCACAGCGTCTCCTCTCCTCTAGTTGGCTTATTGCATCAGGAAACCCTCCTGAACACACCTAACAAATTCCACCCCATCTCAACACTTTGCACTGAGGAGATGTCAATCAATATTAGGAAAGTTAAAATCTCCCATCACAACAACCCTATTATTATTGCACCGTTCCAGAATCTGCCTCCCCTTCTTCTTCTCGAAATTCCTATTGGGAGGGACTATAAAAAACATCCAGTAACGTTATCGCCTCTTTCCTGTTTCTGACTTCCATCCACACTGACTCAATGGACCATCCCTCCATGACTTAATCCTTTTCTGCAGCCATGACACTATCCCTAATTAGCATTGCCACACCCCCACCACTTTTGCCTCCCTCTCCATTCTTTTTCAAACATCTAAAGCCTGGCACACTCACCATTCCTGTTCCTGAGACACCCAAGTTTCTGTAAGTTTTTATTTTGCATGTGTGCAGCTGATGCAAAGCAGCAATCCCAGAGTTGAAAGTAAAAAATAATATTTCAAAGAACTTGGAACATCCCAAAGTGTTTCCAAAGCACAAAACCCGAACATGCGAGAAACCTGAAAAACATTTTAAATAGACAGCAGGTCTGGCCATGCATTTTATTTCAGATTAGCAACAGCTGCAGTTTTTGGCCTTGAATTTTCATGAAAGGTGATTGATGTTACCTGTTAAATTACTGTCCCTGCACAAATATTGTATGATTGCTGAGTATTTCCAGCATTTCTTGTTCTCAGTGCAATTCACACAGAACTATTCCAGGGATTGCTGAGCTCCTGTCATGCACCTTATCCTCATGCACTGACTACAAAGAGTGTGCCTGCTGTGGCATTGCATAGTAATAGTCAGGACTGCGAAGAATAAACTGAAACTGCACGTCAACTCTTACCAGTTGCATCACCTGTCAATGTGGCCCAAGGTTTCACTGTCTTTAAAACTTTTCCATGCCAGGGCAAGGTGGCATTTCACACACTATGCCTTAGATCCTATAGTTAGGGCCTTAATAAAGCATCATGTACGACTGATGTCACACGTTTGCACCATTTTTGAAATATATTATTACAATTACCACAATGGAAACCCAGACTTCCTGCTTAGGTATCTTCACCCCATTCCTCAAGAAATAAATATTGTTGTTCATTCAACTTGGAACATAGAAAGACAGAAAATAGGTTAAGGAGTAGGCCATTTGGCCCTTCGAGCCTGCACCGCCATTCAGTATGATCATGGCTGATCATCCAACTCAGAACCGTGTACCTGCTTTCTCTCCATATCCCCTGATCCCTTTAGCCACAAGGGCCATATCTAACTTCCTCTTAAACATAGCCAATGAACCACCCTCAACTGTTTCCTGTGGCAGAGAATTCCACAGATTCACCACTTTCTGTGTGAAGAAGTTTTTCCTCATCTCAGTCCTAAAAGACTTCCCCTTTATCCTTAAACTGTGACCCCATCGTTCTGCACTTCCCCAACATCGAAAACAATCTTCCTGCATCTAGCCTGTCCAATCTCTTTAGAATTTTATACATTTCAATAAGATCCCCCTTCAATCTTCTAAATTCCAGCGAGTATAAGCCTAGTCAATCCAGTCTTTCTTCATATCAAAGTCCTGCCATCCCAGGAATCAATCTGGTGAACCTTCTTTGTACTCCCTCCATGGCAAGAATGTCTTTCCTCAGATTAGGGGACCAAAACTACACACAATACTCTAGGTGCAGTCTCACCAAGGCCTTGTACAACTGCAGTAGAACCTCCCTGCTCCTGTACTCAAATCCTTTTGCTATGAATGCCAACATATCATTTGCCTTTTTCACCGCCTGCTGTACCTGCATGCCCACCTTCAATGACTGGTGTACAATGACACCCAGGTCTCGTTGCATCTCCCCTTTTCCTAATTGGCCACCGTTCAGATAATAATCTGTTTTCCTGTTCTTGCAACCAAAGTGGATAACCTCACATTTATCCACATTAAATTGCATCTGCCATGAATTTGTCCACTCACCTAACCTGATTCCTCTTTCATCAGTCCATGCTGACTACTCAATACAATTATTATTTTCTAAGTGCACTATTACCGCTTACTTAACAATAAATTCTTGGATCCTCAGGCTAATTATTCTGCAGTCTCATGTTTGCTCTCACTTTCCTTAAAATAATGGAGTTATATTTGCTACTTTCCAGTGGGAACCATTTATGCAAATTTGGAAAATGGCAGACAGTGCATCTATCTCCACAGTCAGCTCTTTCTAAAACTTGGATTGCAGGCCACAACCTCATCGGGGCTTAGCTGTTTTCAGTCACACCTTTATTGTCGCAACACACACAAAATGCTAGAGGAATTCAGCAGGTCAGGCAGCATCAGCATTTTTATCCTCACTGCTTTCGTTAAGCTGATGTCAATTCTTTTCAACCCCTCATGTACACTCTTTTCTTTCCTTGAATATTTGAATTTGCTTGTTGAGAAGAAAAACTTTGGCTAATCTTTTACTTTTTATAACATTCGATAACCAGATCTTGAACCAAAAAGCATCTCTTTTGTTCAACACAGAAATTCAGCTTGAGCACAAGGAACACTGGTGATGCTGCTCCAACAATGACTACTTAAGGATCAAATCTTAGAGCACAGCCCAGAGTGCAGACAGACAGGATTAGCTGCTGCTGGCTCTTGCTGACACACTAGAGCAGGGGTGGGCAAACTTTTTGACTTGTGGGCCACAAAGGGTTCTAAAATTTGACAGGGGGGCCAGACCAGGAGCAGATGGATGGAGTGTTTTGGTAATACACCTCATAAGAGAAAATAAAATATCATGGGATATGTAGAAAACATGTGCTTTAATTTCAATTGAAAATGAACAAATGCATTACAACAAAATATCTGTCTTTGAAGTCTCATGGTATTTAGCTATTTATTGAAATGACTTTTAAAACACTGAAAATTAAATGAATAAAGTACAGCTTTTTTTAATAGTAACAGTTATTATTTTAAAGCACTGAAAATTCTGTTATCCTTCAAGATATTATCATCATCACTCTTCTCCTGACTGTCTTTATTTCAAAAACGGTAGGAGATGCAGGTCTACCTGTCCTGCTCCTTCTTATTCAATTGTCCCCGTGCCAAAACTCAACAACAACCAGCACAAGGACAGAACAGTGACTGCGCGCCAGTATGCGGAGCGCGTTATTTGATCTGGAGCGCATTTTTTATTTTGAGAACATACGTGCACCTGCGCACTACTCATGTCCATCACTTAACAGAAATGACATGCAACATGTAAGGCTTATTGAAAAAAATATTTTCAAATGCATTTTTTACATAACACAACGAAGAAACTTATTTTTAATTTCAGTGGGAACAGTGTTGTTGGTCTCCCATTTTAGCCAGCGCATCAAAGTCTGGATTTAGTTTTGTTGTGGCAATTCTCAGGATGGATCTGAGGTGTTGGTCAGTTAACTTGGATCTGTGGCTGGCTTTGTTGATGTTCATGACGCTGAACGCCTGTTCACACAAATAGGTCGAGCCGAACAAAGAGTAAAGCGCAAATGTGGAGTAATACGCTGCACCTCAACAAAGGTCAATGTATATAGAATGCGTCATCTATTGGGAAAATGCCAGAATTGTGGGGAAAAAACGTTAACAAGGTTTATTAATATAATTTCATCAAGTTCTGCGGGCTGGATTAAAAAGCTTAACTTTTAACAAATTTTAAAACTTTTTTAACAAATGGCCCCCGGGCCGTAGTTTGCCCATGCCTGGGCTAGAGCGAGGGAGATGCAAGAAGAGGACGGCTGGCACAGATTTGAGGAAGACCATCACCTTCATCACAGAGGGAACTAGGCCTTTTGTAACCAAACAACCAAAGCCAAATCTGCTGCTAACAGCCAGGTCCTGGGAGATGAGGGCCGATGTGGGAAGGAGGCTGCAGTTCCGGGAGGTGGTGCACACAACCCTCCATCTGGACATTGTATTGTGGTCAACTGAAAACTGGAAAATAATTCTAGTTGAGCTGATGGTGCCGTGGCAGGAGGGATGGGAAGAGAGAGAAAGGCCTTGAAGTACCAGCCCTTAGTGCAGGAGTGCAAAGACAAGGGATGGCAGGCATGGTTGTTCCCTGTGGAGATCGGCTCCAGAGGTTTCCCAGTCAAATCAGCATGGTGGTTGTTGTCAGCTCTGGCCCTGGATGAAAGGAGCAAAACACAAGCAGCTCATAGGATGGGAGAAGAGGCAGAACGAGCCTCTAGTTGGATTTGGAGTAGGCGAGAGGAGGGAAGCTGGAAGCCAGGAGCAGATGGATAGTGATTTGGCCACCAATGCCAGCCCACCAACTGGTGAGTATTGTGGTTAAGGGTCAAACACTCTGTGAAGGTGGGAACCACCTGATGACATCTGCTCCTGGCTGAAGGCTACTGTTACCTCATAAGGTATCTGGAGAATGCACCCTAACAGGTGTATGTAACAAGGCATAATGGTCAGCACCTACTCTGAGGGCCAAGATAACTATTCCTGTGCTGCACTCTTCTGTCTGTGTATTTATGTAATTTTGTTGTGAGATAGGAGTCAATTCAGTGAGGTCGAATGATTGGCTATGAATAATATTGACAGTACAGAAGATTACTTCTATAAGTGAGATCACAATGTCCTATTACTAATGAGAGGCCAGGTTGTAACAGTAAAAGGTTTCTGATTTCAAAACTATGCTTGAAAATTTTCCACACCTTTATAATCCTTTTACCTTTACCTGCAAGATGAGAAAATAATAGCACTATGTTAATGATGAACTAAAGGCTTATGCAATATTCAGACATGTGACTATCATTTACTAGCCTTCTTGGACAATTATTAACTTTGTATTTCACATAAAATATCACTAAATATTATCTGTAATGATTCAATCATTGCCTTGCCTTCAGTTGATGTGTTAACAACTCGTCTGAGACAGTGGACGGGAATTTCCTCAGGGCTGCTCCAGCATTTTTGCTACAACTTTACTGAATATGTAGGCTTCTGACCATACTTAGAGCAGTGGTCCCCAACCACCAGGCCGCAAAGCATGTGCTATGAGAAAAATAAAAATCGGCATGTACACGCATGCAGACGTCATGTATGCACACGTCACGCATGCGCACACAGGTACCCACACAAGACTTCATGGTCACAGTAGTCTTTCTTGGGGTAAACACAAGAGTCCCGTATTTGACTACTACTTTTGTCCCTTATTTGGGAGTGAGAAAGTTGGCAACCCTACTTGAACACCCTCCGCGGTCAGCCGGTCTGCAAGAATATTGTCAGTATTAAACCGGTCCGCGTTGCAAAAAAGGTTGGGGACCCCTGACTTAGAGCACCTTTATGACAGACAATGGAGCAAGAAATTCACTCACAAGGCCCTGGAATTCCGTAAGAATTCTATTTGTTTCCCTCTATAATATAGTGGGAGACTGATAGCAATTCCAAGCAAAGACTACACACTATACATAATCCCCATCAATCACAATCAATAATGGAACCTAATACAGACAGACAGACATACTGAATTGATCCCGAGGGAAATTGGGTTTCGTTACAGCCCCACCATTGCAGCATTGTAGATGCCCTTCAACCCGTTATGTTGTACCAACTCATATAAAAATATTCTATGATCAGACCCTTCCTTCCTACATTGTCCATAATCCTCCACTTGTGCCTATCTTAGAATCTTTTAACTGCTCTTATTGTACAAGCATCTACCACCACCCCCAGTAGTGCATTTCAGGCATCCATCACTATGTTAAAAAAAAACCTACCTCCAACACCTCACCCTAGATGTCCTCTGGTATTGGCCATTGTCACCAGGACAGGGGTTCATGGACTCCTTGCTGAACGGTTTTGATTCCATGGCATAAAAAATGGTTAGGAGTCCCTGCTTAGGAAATAGGAAATCGCTGCTGGGTGTCCACTCTACGTTTGTCATTATCTTAAACACCTTTATCGAGGTTCCTCTCAGCCTTTGTCTCTCCAAAGAGTAAAGCTTAACTTACTCAACCTGTCCTCATAAGACACATTCTCTAGTTCAGACAGCATCCTTGTAAAGCTTCCACATCCCTCCTATGAGCAAGTGACTAGAACTGAACAGTGTGGTCTAACCAGTTTTCTAGAGCTGCAACATACTCTCATGGCTCTTGAACAGAGACATTCGACTAATCCAGCACACCCTATCAACTTGTGCAGAAACTTTGGGGAGGAGGAGGGGGAGACGGAGATGGAGTGAGAGTGGGACCGGGACTCGGAGAGGGACGGAGTGGAGTGGGAATGGGAATGGGACTGGGAGTGAGAGTGGAGAGGGAGAGGGAACGGGACTGGGAGTGAGTGGTGGGCGGGAGGGGAGAATGTGTGTGGAGGGGAATGCGGGAGGAGCGTGGGCTTGTTCGGAAACACTCACGCCAGCTGTCGTAGTGCGTTAGGAGCCCGTCACACGTAATGCCGAGCTGTAAACAACCCGGCGCCGCCCGCTCTCTGGGGAGTGATTCACACAGATCCGTAGCGCCCTGCAGTCTCCGACCGGCCTACTCGACAGGAAAACATCCCGAGCCGTGCCGGAAAAGACGACCACCGGAAGCGAGCTGGCAAGCCGACGGGCCCGTGTCGTGACCTCATCCGCCTCAAGCACGCTGCACGCCCCGAGCAAAGAACTCACCGCATCTCCTTTTGGCATGAAGCATGTGCTTCAAGCTGTTCTTTCCGGTTCATTTATCTGAATGACTGCTCAAGGTGAAAATATTGCCGGATTATTCCAGTACACTGTCTGGCATCATAAAAGAACACGTTGTGGTAACATTTTGAGCCCTCATGTATGATGGGCTGTCTATTTCCCTCCACAGATGCTGCCTGATCTACTAAGCCCCTCCATATTCTGTGTGTGTTGCTCTGGATTTCCAGCAACTGCAGACACTCTTTTGACTGTGGTAACATCTGCCAAGTTGGCTGCAACCTTCAGCAAGTGTACTCTGTTCAGGAGAAAGTGTCTAAATTGCCTTGCAAGCTCTGGGCCCCATAATCGCAGGTGATAGCAACACATCACAGAAAGGGTATGATCACATACAGGAGATGCTATAGGATTATAGTGGGTGCTTGGAGGCTGGAGCATCCATCCAGGGCACTCTGTAAGGTGGCTGAAACTATAATGGTGTCCAGAACCGTGGAGAGTTTCATCCTGTTGCTGAGCTTCCCAGTCACCAGTGAGTATGGAAATGGAGGCTACTCACTGAGGGAGATCGATACTGGAATTGCTAAGGCAGCTGGTACACCAGTTGTTTGGCTAACATTGGCATCAACCTTCAGAGCCTAGAGTTATGTGTGGACATAACCCAAACAGACCTAGGTGGATGTGTGGCTCTGAGTGGAGCTCATTTGCAGGTCTTTCCAAAACGGATCCCCTTCTTTGATTGAGTGCCAGGGCAGAGGCAAGACTGTGCATCTCTCTTCTGCAGCTATCAAATTGATAAATTGGTGACAGGCATTAGTATACATAAAGGTCACATGCATTATGCAGAGTATGTCAGGTGACTATAGTTCTGACAGACAGATGATAAGAGTGGTTGGGCCGCTATGCCTTCTCTACCTCCCAAAGTAAGTACAAGGCTTCATCTGTAAGAGATTTCATTGGTGTTTCGAGAGGAAGACACCTGTGTGGATCTCTCAGCCACCGTAAGTGCTGCCCTTTTTAAGCTGCAGTTGAACAGCTTTTATTTTTAATTTGTGCTGCTTTCCAATCTGAATCCCTGCTGTTTTACAGTCACATATCTGTCCTGCAGCCATACAGGAGCAACGTCAAATATGATGTATACTGATTAAGGACACTAGCCTGCCAAGAGGAGCACTTGGATTGAAGCAAGGGAAGTAGTGACATGTTGTGTCACATCACTTGCTGAATAGAAAGTACAGATGCATTTTTAATTGACGTTACATTAACCAGCATATAAAAATCAAGCACCACTGGATTGAAGTTTTGGGCTGGAGGCTTTTCAATTTGCCATTATCAGCAGCCAGTTAACGTCATAGCCTCAAATGGGCTTTCAAAATGCATCCACCAAACTTCAACAAGAAAGCTCCTGTAAGGATGGAACAGAATTATGTCTTCTATACAGACCCATTCCAGGGTTGACTGTTGAACTACTGCCAAGCAGATAAAAGCCTTTGCTGATTCCATAGTGTGCCAGAGAAATAATGGGAGAGATGGTTTTGCATTCCAGAGATTTGTCGGGGTCCCTCTCCCAGCTTCTCCACCAAAGGTACACCCAGTCAAATGAATAATTTGTTCTGTAACTGCGTCCATCAGGCTGCTGGGAAGATGGAAGTAGTATGCCAACCACAGGGCGAATTTATATGCCAAAGTAGGGATAAGGGAATACAAATTGCTGTTGTTCCAGGAAGGGAAAGAGTGGATATAAGATGGATCTGGTAAATCAGGTTAAGGAAAATTCCAATAGCTATATTGAGTGCAAGGTTGACCAGGGAGAGAGTAGGTCCCTCTTTGAGATCAGTAGATCCACTAATGTCTTGAGCCAGAGGAGATGTGTGATATTTTTAATGAACGTTTTTCCTTGCTGCTTACTGAAGAAAAAACTTATGGTTGCACAAAAAGTAATGAAAACAAGAGGAGATGAAATAGGATCCAGTGCTATTGTGCAAGTGGAGGTGTTTTGGAGGACACGTATATCATCAGAGGGGAGATACTTACAGTTTTGCAGTACATTAAGGTGGACAAATCCCCAGAATGTGACTATTGGAGGCTAGAGAGCAGATTGTGGAGCTCTTGGAGAGATATTTGCTTCATCATTAGCCACTGGTGTAGTTCCTGAACACTGGAAGGCAGTTAATGTTATTCAGCTGTTTAAGAAGGACAGCCAAGACAAGCCAAGGAACTACAGGCTAGTCAGCCGGAAATCAGTAACGGGAAAATTACTGGAGGGAACTTTGAGGGACAGAACCTATCAGCACTTGGATAGACAGAGGCTGATTAGGAGTCAGTATTGCTTTGAGCGTGGAAAGTTGAGTTTGATCTTTTTATACTGTTACATACCCCATGGGTATCTTGTGACTGTCTTATGACCATGATGAAATTGAGTATCTGGTAAGCATGATGTAATGGTCTTGTGATGGTGGGGTGATGTAATTTCCCACCAGTGAGAGGTCACATGATGTAATTTTCCTGCCAGTGAGAGGACATGTGATGGCCTGTTCCAACAGGTATAAAATGGGAAAGCCTTGCTGTGACGCAGGTTAGTTCATGGTTTAATTCGTCATTTACTCCGTTATGCTGCATATTTGTCTCATGACACAGTTTTGTTTTAAAGTGGAGTTTTAATTTCTATCTTAAGTCTCAAAGGTTATTGCCGGCAGTTTTGCCTCAATGCTGCCAGTTTAAGTCCAGTCGGAGAGTGAAGAATTTACCTAAGTACGGAAAACCCGAAGGATCAATTAAAGCTGGTGTTGTCAACAGTAATATAGGATCGACCTTATTTAATCTTCATTCAAAGAGATAGTAACCTGCATCCGAGATAATTGCTGCTGTAAGAGCAGAAAGGATTGGGGCAGCGTTATTCACCAAAGAAAAGGTCAGTTCTTTTAAGCTGTTTTTACTTCCTTCATCATAAACCCTTCGGGCAAGGGATGTTTCGGTCGGGGTCAGCAGTAACATCACATCAAGGAATTCATTACTTCGGGAAAGTCTCTCCTAATTGACTGTATAAATCACTTGGACTTTTGCATTTAGCACTTTAAGAACTGTTCGAGTTGCCGTACAGCGGTTAACTTCTGGTTAAATTAGTCGTTTATTTACTTTTCATTTTTACTGAGCAGTGTTTGATAAATGTTTTATTCGTTTATAAAAAACCTGTCTCAATTCTATATTCCTTGGTGCTGTATCGTAACAATACATTTAGCGTATATAATTATAATTTATAGTCTACTTATGTATTACACAGTACTGCTATCACAGAACAACTAATTTCACAACATATGTCAGTGATAATAAGTCTGATTTTGATCATTATTTATTCAGCGGTTTGATCGGGGCACGACTGCACAAGTGCGTGGACGTCAGCAGGTGAGAACAGCGAGAAGAGTTTAAAAGGAGACAGCCTTGTAGAGCAGAGGCCAGAGGAGCAGGCGTCGGAGTAGAGGGAGACAGAGTAGGAAGGCTTTGACAATAATGGGTCAAGGCGAGGTAGGTTGCCTAGACAGGAAGTATGTGTGTGAGGCCGGTTTTCTGTGCTCAGTGTCAGATGTGGGAGATCCGGGAGACTCCCAGCCTCCTGGACAACCACATCTGCGCCAGGTGCATTGAGCTGCAGCTCCTAAAGTTCCGTGTTAGGGAACTGGAGATGCGGCTCGATGACCTTCATCTGGTCAGGGAGAGTGAGGAGAGGAGGTATGGGCAGGTAGTCACACCGAGGCATGGGGAGACAGAGAAGTGGGTAACAGGAGAGGGAATGGCAAGAGTCAGATACTAGAGAGTACCCCTGTGGCTGTACCTCTTGACAATAAGTACTCCTGCTTGAGTACTGTTGGGGGGGGGGGGGGAACGGCCTACCTGGGGAAAGCAACAGTGGCCGCGCCTCTGCACAGGGTCTGGCCCTGTGGCTCAGAAGGGTAGGGAAAAAAAGAGGATGGCAGTAGTGATAGGGGACTCTATAGTTAGGGGGTCAGACAGGCAATTCTGTGGACGCAGGAAAGAAACTCGGATGGTAGTTTGCCTCTCAGGTGCCAGTGTCTAGGATGTTTCTGATTGCATCCAAGATATCCTGAAGTGGGAAGGAGAACAGCTAGAGTTCATGGTACATATTGGTATCAATGATAGAGGCAGGAAAAGGGAGGAGGTCCTGAAAGCAGACTACAGGGAGTTAGGAAGGAAGTTGAGAAGCAGGATCACAAAGGTAGTAATCTTGTGACTACTGCCTGTGCCATGTGACAGTGAGAATAGGAATAGAATGAGGTGGAGGATAAATGCGTGGCTGAGGGATTGGAGCGGGGGCAGGGATTCAGATTTCTGGATCATTGGGGACCTCTACTGGGGCAGGTGTGACCTGTACAAAAAGGACAGGTTGCACTTGAATCCCAGGGGGACCAATATCCTGGCTGAGAGGTTTGCTAAGGCTACTGGGGAGAGTTTAAACTAAAATTGTTGGGTGGGAACTGAACTGAAGTGAAGTGACGGTGGTTGGCTCACAAATTGAGAAAGCTTGGAGACAGTGTGAGAGGCAGGTGATAGAGAAGGGACGCACTCAGACTGATGGTATGAGATGTCTATTTTAATGCGCGCAGTATTATGAACAAAGCGGATGAGCTTAGAGCATTGATCAGTACTTGGAGCTATGATGTCGTAGCCATTACAGAGACATGGATAGTTCAGGGGCAGGAATGGTTACTTCAAGTGCCAGGCTTTAGATGTTTCAGAAAGGATAGGGAAGGAAGCAAAAGAAGTGGGGGAGTGGCATTGTTGATCAGAGATAGTGTCATGGCTGTTGAAAAGGAGGAAGACATGGAGGGATTGTCTACGGAGTCTCTGTGGGTGGAAGTTAGGAACAGGAAGGGGTCAATAACTCTACTGGATGTTTTTTATAGGCCACCCAATAGTAACAGGGACATAGAGGAGCAGATAGGGAGACAGATTCTGGAAAGGAGTAATAATAACAGGGTTATCGTGGTGGGAGATTTTAATTTCCCAAATATCAATTAATAATAAGAAGGCATATGGTGCATTGGCCTTCATCAATCGTGGAACTGAATTTAGGAGCCGACAGGTAATGTTGCAGTCTATATAGGACCCTGGATAGATCCCATTTGGAGTACTGTGCTCAGTTCTGGTCGCCTCACTACAGAAAGGATGTGGAAACCATAGAAAGGTTGCAGAGGAGATTTACAAGGATGTTGCCTGGATTGGAGAGCATGCCTTATCAGAATAGGTTGAGTGAACTCGGCCTTTTTTCCTTGGAGCGACAGAGGATGAGAGGTGACCTGATAGAGGTGTATAAGATGATAAGAGGCATTGATGTGTGGATAGTCAGAGGCTTTTTTCCCAGGGTTGAAATGGCTAGCATGAGAGGGCACAGTTTTAAGCAGCTTGGAAGTAAATACAGAGGAGATGTCAGGGGTAAGTTTTTTATGCAGAGAGTGTTGAGTGCGTGGAATGGGCTGCTGGCAACCGTGGTGGAGGTGGATACGATAAGGTCTTTTATTTCATTTTTCAATCTTTTTTATTGATTTCCAGTAAAAAATATACAAATCAGAGGAGAAGTTTAGCAAACAGATCATACAAAAGACATATAAACAGCAATAAAGAAAAGTATATATTGTCAAAATCAAATAGGTATAATGTTACACTGTTACATATACAGTATAATCAAAAAACCATAACTCCTCTTAACAAATCATAAAAAAAATTGGAAAGTTTTGTTTATATAAAGAAAAAAACCCCCACTAAACTAAATTGGAACAAAAAAAGAAAAGAAAGATTGGACAGTCCATTTGAGGATAAAATTAGAAGAAAAAAGAAAGAGAAAAAAAACATCCTTCTAGTCACCTCCGAACCTTCATGCATGATTTTCCCTGAAGAGAATAAAGAAAAATAAATAAAAAATAATTACATCATATGAAAATATTGAATAAAGGGTCGCCAGACTTGCTGAAAGTTAAAAGATGTATCAAATGTCCGGCTTCTAATTTTCTCCAAGCTCAGACATGACATAATGGAGGAGAGCCAATAGAAAACAGTAGGTGGATTAGATCCTTCCCAGTACAGCAAGATAGCTCTCCTAGCCAGTGAAGTTGAAAAGGCTATCACATGTTGAGCAGAAGCAGATACTCTACCTACTTCCTCTGGAATAATCCCAAAAATTGCCATAAGTGAATTGGGTTGAACATCCACATCTATAACTTTAGATAGTATTCTAAATACATCTCTCCAAAAATTATTTAAACTTACACAGGACCAAAACATATGAGTTAGAGTAGCCACCTCTACGTTACATCTGTCACAAATAGGGCTTATATTAGGAAATATATGCGCCAATTTATCTTTAGACATATGGGCCCTAGGTTCTATCTTAAACTGAATTAAGGAATGGCGTGCACAGATGGATGAATTATTAACCAGATAATAAATTTTACTCCATTGATCATCTGAAAGTGAATGTTGAAGTTTTATTTCCCAAGTGCATTGAACCTTATCATTAGGTGACATGCGAGCATTCATTAACTGTTTATAAATGATAGCTGTTAATCGTTCTTGAAATGGTTTAAGCTGAAAAATAGTGTAAGTCAAATTTGAAGAATAGGCCGAGGGATAATTCGGTAAAAAAATCACGTAAAAAATTCCTAACCTGTAAGTATTTTAAAAAAATGTGTTAGAGATATCATATTTATCCATTAACTGTGAAAAAGACATTAAACAATCCTGTAAGAACAAATCTAAATAACTTTTTATTACTTAGTTTTCCATATTAAAAAAGCCTTATCCAGAGTTGATGGTTTAAAGAAAATTACAAACCTTTGTAGAATAAATATTACTAGAGAGTAAAAAATTATTTAATTCAAAAAATCTACGAGACTGAAACCAGATTTTTAAAGTATGTTTAATGATAGGGTTGAGAGCTTGTCTACCTATTCCGGAGAATGAAAAAGGAAGGGAAGCTCCTAATAAAGAAGCTAAAGAAAACCCCGTTACCTAGGTCTCTTAAGAGACTCCTGGACAGATACATGGAGCTCAGAAAAATAGAGGGCTATGGGTAACCCTAGGTAATTTCTCAGGTAAGGACATGTTCAGCACAGCTTTGTGGGCCGAAGGGCCTGTATTGTGCCGTAGGTTTTCTGTGTTTCTATTTAGGGTTTTTTGAAAACCCCTCCCCCAAGTTCCCAGCATCACAAGATACAATAACATTCCCCATTGATTAACAAATTAATACAATTACCATATCAGCCATTCTAAAGCGAAACAACGGCGAGAAAAACACTTATCCGACAAGAAGCATTCCTACTTGTAACAAACCAAAGAGGCCAATTTGAGTAACATACACAGGACATTGTACAATAGCAACAGCTATTAGTTCATCAAAAGTCATTTCACAAGTTATACTCTCTCATGTGGACAAAAACATGTATCAGTTGCATGTAATCTCACATTTAACAAAACCAAGGGGCTAATCATTGACTTTGGAAAGGGAAAATCTGGAAATGAGCTGTCCTGGACCCAACACAGAGGTGTAAGGCAGAGCCTCTGCTTTCTTAGAAGCCTGAAGCGATTTCGCAAGTCACCAAATACTCTTTAAAAATCTTTGGGAGATATACTGGTTGTATCGGCCTGACATGGTAATTCAAACACATAGAAAAGCAGGAGGCTGTAGAGAACTGTGGGCACAACCTGGTATATTATGGGCACCACTGACAGAAGGTGGCATCTATCATCAAGAATCTCTGCCATTCAGACAGGGAATTCTCACTGCAGCAGTTAGAGAAGCAAGCAGTCCCACATGGTCTGGTTCAGAAACAGCAATTTCCCCAAGACCATTAGTTTCTTGTACCTACCTTCACAATCTTAACCCTACCTCAACAATGGAACACTGTAGATCACCTCTTGAATTACCATGCTCTTGTCTACTATAGTGCCTTTGCTTTTGTTGCTCCAAGGTCTTGCATTTGCACAGTTTTCTTTTTCACTGTGTGACATATTTTTATGAGTACGTACACACCTGTAACGTTGCTGCAAGAAAGTTTTCATTGTACTTTTGCACAGATCAAAAAACTTGACTTTCTGAGCAACAGGAGCTTAAGCACTTGTGAAGATGTGATTAGCACAGGAGACACTAACACGATATAGCTAAATAAGAAGCAGTTTGCAGATTCACTTACATCACATCATGCACTTACCTTGATCTCAATTTTTCCCATCATTCTTCACACACACTAATCTTTCTGTGGCCACTGTTAGTGCATTCCCTCTCCTCTACCTTCCTCCTTTCATCACTAGCACTCATCCCAACTCAGTAAGCCTTCCATACCTCAGTGCATTTCCTTGCTGTTGATCAATTCCTAACATGCAGGTCAGCGAACTTGACAATGTACCTGTTTGGTTGTTACCCTCACTAAATCCAGTAGCGTGCTCTGCTGCTACTAAAAGGTCAGTAATGTTGTTTTAAAAGGAAAAAAATGCAAAATTCAAGAGAGGAATAGCAGGATTATTAAGTCATACAGCACAGAATCAGTCCCTTCAGCCCTGAGTCTATCTTGACGATTCTGTGCCTCCTACACAGATCCTATATTACTCTCTTCATATTCCTGTCATTTTGTCCAGATCCCACCACTCACCTACACACCAGCCACACCTCACAGCAGCTGGTTAAAAGAAATTTGCATTTCTTTGAAATGGGAGTACCTGGATGGCAGAGCAAGAACATGCAAACTCCACACAGACAGCACTGGAGATCAGGATTGAACCTGAATTGCTGGCGCTGCTGTGAGGTAGCTGCTCTGTTAAGAAGAAACAGATTTTGGAAAAGAGTGATCCCTCATCCTTCCTGAACAGAGAAGGCAGTAAAATTATATTTTTTTGCTGCAGGGCCACTTAATTCACAGTTGCATCTCCTCAAAGTAAGTTGCAGAAACTGTAAAATTAGTCAGCTCCATCAAGAGTGTTAGCCACCAGAGCATCCGAGACATCTTCAAGGAGCAGTGCTTTAGGGGCGTCCATCATTAAGGCCCCCCACCACCCAGGACATGCCCTCTTCTCATTGTTACTGTTGGGAAGGAAGTACAGAAGCCTGAAGTCACACAATCAGTATTTTAGGAACAACAACTTCCCCTCTGTGATCTGATTTCTGAATGGACATTGAACCCATGAACACTGCCTCACTACTTTTTTTTACTTCAATGTTTTTTGCACTACTTATTTTAACTTAACTGTTTAATATACATATATGTATATGCTTACTGAAATTGTATTTTTCCTCTGACCATGTATTTCATTGTACTATAAACTTAACATATTTCATGACAAATGCCAGTGATATTAATCCTGATTTTGATTCCAGGCAAGGTTACTTGGCTTGGATTCAGCTCCCAACGAAATATCACCATCTGAGTAATATTCATTTCAACACTTGTACATTCTCATACATTATAGTAGTTACTTCCACCTCAGACTTGCCATCCAAAGAATGGCACTCTTCAGCTAAATACCTGAAAGATTAATCTTGTTGAACCAGAGAATAAGTGGGCATCTTGCTGAGATATCATGGAGTGTCAACAAGGATCAGGTTAAGACAGACATCATGAATCCACTCTGGAAAGCCTTTGCAAGCTGGAACACTGAGGCCTAATAGACTTGACAATTATGCAATTAAGAAGTAGAATATTTAAGTTTTTAATTTGGACAGAATAAAGATTCTTCATTTATATTACATAATTAATTATGTGATAATTCTACCATCGGGCAGAAGGTCACCAGGTCAATGAACAATTATTACCAACATTATACTCCTGAACCAGTGTAGATAACTTCACTCACCACGATTCTGAACTGATTCTCAGAAATTTTTATTTGCATAATTTGTCTTCGTTTGCAGATTGGCTGTTTGTCTATTTTGTCTGTTTATATACAGCTTTTTAAAAATTCTATCTTATTTCCTTACTTTTTCCTATAAATGCGTGCAAGTATAGAGTAACATACAGAGTACTGTACAAAAGTCTTAGGCTCAAATCTATAGCTCAAGTGCCTAAAGCTTTTGCGTTGTATTGTACTTGTCAATGTGGATTGGGGTACAAGTTTGTAAATCAGGCAGGAGAAAAGGATCACACACAAAATGAGGAGGAACTCAGCAGGGTAGGCAACATGTATGGAAAAGAGTAAACAGTCGATATTTAGGGCCAAGATCTTTCATCAGGACTGGAAAGAAAGATGAGAAGTCAGAGTGAGAAGGTGGGGGAGGGGAAGAAGTATAAGGTGGTAGATAGGTGAAACCAGGAGGGAGGGAGGGGAGTGATGAAGTAAGGAGCTGGGAAGTTCATTGGTGAAAGAAATTAAGGGTTAAAGAAGGAAGAATCTGATAGGACTGGGTAGAAGATCATGAAAAAAGGGGAGGGGGGAGGAACTCCAGAGTGAGGTGATGATCAGGTACGGAGATAAGGTGAGAGAGGGAAATGGGAAAAGGGGAATGTTGAAGGTGACGGGGGGGGCAAGTAAGGTGTTCCTCCTCCAACCTGAGCGTAGCCCCATCGTGGCAGTAGAGGAGGCCATGGACTGATGTGTCAGAATGGGAATGGAGGTAGAATTGAAATGAGTGTCCACAAGGAGATCCGGCTTTTTCTGGCGGACAGAGCGAAAAGTGCTCGGCAAAACGGTCTCCCCGATGTAGATTGGGCTTTCCCAACCATGATTCCCCTCTGCTTGCCCCCTTCCTGCTCTCAGACCACAACAGAGACCCATATCAGAATCCAGACCTGAAAAAGGCTCTCGGCCCAAATTGTTGACAGTTTACCCCTTTCCAGACGCTGCCTGGCCTGCTGAGTTCCTGCAGCATTTTGTGTTTCATTTTGATGTCCAGCATTGCAGATTTTCTCTTGCTTCATTTTTATCACTCACATATATCATGAAATTTGTTTTTGTGGCAACAGCACATTGTGCAATACATAAAATTATTACAGTACTGTGAAAAGTTTTAGACGCCCTAACCATGTATAGATTGCCACTAGATCACTAGAGGAACTCAGCAGGCCAGGCAGCATCAATGGAGAAGAGTACAGTTGACGTTTCCAGCTGAAATCCTTCACCAGAACTCAAAAAAAAGACGAGGAGTCATATTTAGAAGGTGGGGGGAGGGGAGGAAGAAACACAAGGTTTCATGTGAAACCGGGGGGGGGGGGGGGGGGGGGAGGTGTCAAGTAACGAGCTGGGCAGTTGATTGCTGAAAGAGATACAGGGCTGGAGAAAGGAAATCTGACAGGAGAGGACAGAAGGCCATGGAAGAAAGAAAAGGGGGAGGAACACCAGAGGGAGGTGATGGGCAGGTAGGGAGATAAGGTGAGAGAGGGAATGGGGAATGATGAAGGAGAGCAGGGGGTTGGGGGGCATTGCTGTAAGTTCAAGAAATCGATGCTCATGCCATCAGGTTGGAGGCAACCCAAACGGAATATAAGGTGTTGCTTCTCCAACCTGAGCGTGGCCACATCACGACAGTAGAGGAGGCCATGGGTTGACATGTTGGAATGGGAATGGGAAGTGCAATTAAAATGGACGGCCACTGGGAGATTCTGATTTTCTGGAGGGTGAAGAATAGGTGGTCAGGGAAATGATCTTCCAATCTTCATCGGGTCTCAGGGATATACAGGAAGCCACTCCATGAGCATTAGATACTGTAGACTCACAAATGAACTGTTGCCTCACTGGAAAGACTTTTTAAGGCCCTGAATGGTAGTGAGGGAGGAGATGTAGGGGCAGATGTAGCATTTGTTATGCTTGCAAGAATAAGTGCCAGGAGGGAGATCAATGGGGAGGGACGAATGGACAAGGGAATCGCATAGCATCTGAAAGCAGAAAGTGGAGAAGTGGGGGAGGAAAGACGTGCCTATTGGTGGGATTTTGTTGGAGATGGCGGAAGTTACAGAAAATTATGTGCTGGTCATGGAGGCTGGTGAGGTGGTAGGTGAGGACATGAGGAACCCTATCCATGATAGGGTGGCACGAGGATGGGGTGAGGGTAGATGTGCGCAAAATGGAGGAAATATGGTTGAGGGCAGCATTGATGTTTGAAGAAGGAGGACATCTCCTTCATTCTGGAATGAAAAGCCTAATTCTGGGAGCAGATGTAGCTGAGATAGAGGAATTGGGAGAGGGGAATGCCATTTTTACAAGAAGCAGGGTTGAAAGAGGTGTAGTCCAGGTAGCTATGAGAGTCAGTGTGTTTGTAATAGATATCAGTGGATAAGCTGTCTCCAGAGATAGAGACAGGGAGATTGAGAAAGAGGAGGGAGGTTCTGGAAATGGACCAGGTAAATTTGGGAGCAGGGGCAAAGTTGACAAGCTCCACATGAGAGTGAGAGAGTTCCAACAGATGGTGAAGACTGGCCATGGAGGGGAATTGGTTAGGTCTAATGTCCAGAAAGAAATGGAAAGCTTTGAGACCTTCCTGGTGGAGACCAGACATCCATGGTGAAAATAAAATGCTTAGAACCAGGGAACTTGAAGTCATTGAAAATATCCAGAGTGTGTGAAGTGTCATGGTTGTAGGTAGGAAGGGACTGAAGTGGGCATGGTTAAAACTGAGTTGAGGTGTGCAGATATGAGTTCAGTGGGACAGGAACAAGCAGAAACAATGGACAGGCAGGTTTGTGGATCTTGGGTAGGTGATAAAAACTGGAGGTTGGTGGCAGCAGATGGGAGGTATCTGAATACCTCAACTCAGTTCATCCATCCTCCCCCCCACCCACCCAGGTTCAGTCCCTTCCTACCTACATCTATGACACTTCACATGCACTGGATCTTTGCAATGATCTCAAATGTTTGGAATGCCTGTGTCTAGAATCCTTATTTTTATGAGTTATAAACTAGTTAGAAACTTATACTGTGACCAGACAGCATCCATCAGAATAGGAGACGTGAGTGAGTGTGTGAATATCATGAGAGGAGTCAGGCAAGGTTGTGTCTTTTCACCCGACTTATAGTGAAAATATCTTGAGAAGTATCAAAGACATCAAAGGACTCACAATTGGAGGCCGTTATATAAATAACATCAGATATGCTGATGATATCATACTAATAGCCGTCTCAGAAACAAAACTTCAAGAACTACTCATCATAGTGGCAGCAGAAAATAATCGCAGAGGCCTCTCAATCAACACCAAGAAGACAGAAAGCATGGTGACCTCCAGAAAGACAAACATCCTACAATGTCTCATCAAGATCAGAATTACAAACATCAAACAAGTCAACAAATACAGATATCTTGGCAGCCAAATAACAAGTGATGGCAGGTGCGACACAGATATCAAATACAAGTGATCACCAACCTTTTTAAGCCCAAGGTCCCCTACCTCGGCCTTAGTGAAAGACAAGTTCTACCTACTAAATAGTTCAGAGAAAGAACACCTCAGATTGTACTTCCAACTTGAGGCTGTTTATTCGGGCTAATTGTATTTGAATTACATAAAATGTAATTTTATGTCAAACTTACAAATTAATTCAAACAAGAAAACATTAACTAGCATATCAAACAGGCCATAGCTGTCTTTCTTTAAGAATATTACAATACTTCATACCTTTAATTCTAAGTTTCATTTATCTAATTTTATTTCAACACGAAAAATAAATGAATAAAAATTGACTGTTGCACTCAGTGTGATGACTGGGGCTGAATACTTTCTGCTAGTTCCCTGAAATTTGGCTCATAACGAGACAACCAGTCTGAGACATTCTGTGAGGTGTCTGTCAGTAAGACAGCTCCTGTACATAGATTTAATAATTTTCATCTGTGAAAATGCAATTGCACACAGATAAGTTGACCCGGAGTAGGCACTGACTTCTAGTGCACATGTGGTGAGATGAGGAGACTTCTCCCTGCTGACAAGCCCCCAAAAGTCACCGTCCCTTCATCTTCCTTTAAACTCAATGTCATTTTGCAAATCAATTATTTCCATTTCAAGAGCAAACACGAGGAAATCTGCAGATGCTGGAAATTCAAACAACACACACCAAATGCTGGTAGAACACAGCAGGCTAGGCAGCATCTATAGGGAATAAATTGCCATCTATAAGAGGCTTCTTGTGTTCAGCCAAAAGGTGACTTACATGAAATGATGCTTCAATAGAAGCCTTATTCTGAGCAGCAAGTTTTGTGAAAAATGATTGCTGGGCCTTCAACCCCGACCGGAAGTAAAACCCCACAACCCCGGAAACAACCTCTCTTTACAAACAGCTTTCCATAGCAGGCGTATTGCTACATTACCATTATCCTAATTAGTATTACTTATTTTTATAATGCTCACATTACAACAGTATTTGTGTATTTATTTTTCTTTTTTTTTCAGGATCTACTGGGAAAGTCTCAAAGATTGACTGGTCAATCACAATCGACTGATTGGCAACCACTAAAGTACAGAATAGCAATGGCAAAAGAAGCTTTCCAGAAAATGAAGATCATATTAACAGACAGAAAGATGAGCGTGTACACTAAAAGTAGAATACTACAGTGCTACATTTATTCTATCCTGACTTATGGAAGTGAATGCTGAACCATTTCCCCAGCAATGGAAGAGACTAAAAGCAGCTGAATTATGGTTCTACAGGAGAATATTAAAAATATCATGGACTACACACACATCAGATGAAGTAGTTCTCAGAAGAGCCCAAGCAGTTAGATCACTCATACCAACAATAAGAGAAAGACAACTCAGATTCCTAGGACACATCATGTGGAAAGATGAACTAGCAAAACGCAGACTCTCTGGAAAGATCAAGGGGAGCAAACCGAGAGGAAGACCTCGGCTTATGTACATCAAAAGCCTAGCCAGGTAGCTACACATCGAGGAAATGAAAGTCATCCAAAGAACAAGGGACAAGATGATATCTCCTGCGGAACACTTTGGGACACTTTTAAAGCATATATACATGGACAGATTATTTCTTATTCTGTTGGTTTGAGGAAACAAACTAAGATGGAAACTCTTTTATTGGTTGATAAAATTAAAGAGATTGATAAGAAATATTCGATTGCTCCTAGTAAGGAGCTTTACAAACAAAGGGTTGAACTTCAAATGGAACATAGTTTATTACTTACATCCTCGATTGAAAATCAATTAATGAAAACTAAATCTGATTTTTATATACATAGTGATAACATTGCCTTTGAACCTTTGGCAATTGCCATCAGACAATCACAGGATATTTTGGGTATTAATCGTGGGACAGATATTCATAAGTTATCTTTGTATGCAGATGATTTATTACTATTCATTTCTAACCCGGAGAAATCCATTCCAGCAGTTTTATCATTATTGGCTCAATTTAGTGAGTTTTCTGGGTATAAGTTAAATCTTAATAAAAGTGAATTGTTTCCTTTGAATAAACGGGTCCCAATTTATGGAAATTTACCTTTTAAATTAGTTAATGATTCTTTTACTTATTTAGGGATCAAAATCACAAAAAACCATAAAGATTTATTTAGATTTAATTTTTTACCCTTAATTGATCAGATTAAAGGTTTGTTTACTAAGTGGTCACCTTTATCTTTATTCCTAATAGGTAGGATTAATGCTATTAAGATGGTTATTTTACCTAAGTTTTTATATATTTTTCAAGCGATACCAATTTTTATCCCAAAATCTTTTTTTACTAATGTTGACTCTAAAATTTCTTCATATATATGGCAGAATAAAAATCCCAGGTTAGGTAAAATATATTTACAGAAGACAAAAAAGGAAGGTGGGTTAGCATTACCTAATTTCAGATTTTACTATTGGGCAGTTAATATTAGATATTTGTTATGTTGGTTGAAAGATGGGGGTGGATCTTTCGGCCCTTGTTGGGTAAGTTTAGAAACTAAATTGCTATCAGCTTATGCTCTGGGTTCTATTTTAGAGACTTCTCTCCCTTTTGCTCTTTCTAAATTGCCGAAATGAATTGACAACCCGATAGTTAAACATACTTTGCGTATATGGTTTCAATTTCGGAGATTTTTTGGGTTGACTCAATTCGTTTTAAATAGTCCTATTGTATCTAATTGTTTTTTCCACCCTTCCATTATAGATCAAGCTTATTCGGCCCGGAAAACTAAGGGATTACTAAGATTTTCTGATTTATTTTTAGACAATTGTTTCATGTCTTTTGAGCAATTATCCAACAAATATAACTTGCCTAGATTTCATTTTTTTAGATATTTACAGATTAGACATTTTTTAAGTTCTGTACTCCCTACGTTTCCAAATTTTGTGCCTTCAGATATTTTGGAGAGTTTATTTGAATTAGACCCTTTTCAAAAAGGGCTTATTTCAAAACTTTATAATATAATTATGAAGATACGTTCAGAGCCTCTTTATAAAACTAAAAAGGATTGGAAAAGAGAGCTTAGTCTTATTATTTCTAGTGAGAATTGGGATAGAATTCTTCAATTAGTTAATACATCATCGTTATGTGCCAAACATTCATTAATACAATTTAAGGTCGTACATAGGGCCCATATGTCCAAGGATAAATTCGCTCATTTTTACTCTCATATTAGTCCTATTTGTGATAGATGTCAATCTGAAATTGCGTCTTTAACTCATATGTTTTGGTCTTGTTCATTTTTGGAGAAATATTGGAAAGATATTTTTGATATTATTTTTGCGGTTTTGAATATTGATTTACAACCTCATCCTATTACCGCAATTTTTGGTTTACCAATGTTGGACTCACTGCATTTATCTTCTTCTGCCCGTCGAATGATTGCATTTCTAACTCTGATGGCTAGAAGATCTATATTGTTGAATTGGAAGGAAATTAATCCTCCCACTGTATTTAATTGGTTCTCTCAAACTATGTTATGTTTAAATTTAGAAAAAATTAGAAGTGGTACTTTTGAGACTTCTATTAAATTTGAAAAGTTATGGAGACCATTTATTCAACATTTTCATATGATGTAATATGACCCTGTGCCAAGTTCATTTGATTTCCCAGCTTTTAGCTTATGTATGTTGAGAGGATCGGAAGTGACGGCATTGATGAATACTTATTTTTTTGAGATATTATAAACAGCCCGCTTTTTTTTTCTCTCTCTCTTTTTTTTGCTTTTTTTCTTCTATATTAGATATTAGATTAGATTAGCTAGTTTTGCATTATATATATTTTTTTAATTTTTTTTCTTTTTTGTTTTCTTTATATCATATATTATGAAATATTTAGACATACCATGTTCATACATATATTTTATGGCTTATGTCTTGGTAAACTCATTTATATTGTAACTATTAAGTATGTTTTTTTTCATATGTAATGGAATTTGTATGTTGGTAATTTCTTTATCAATATATCATTTGTATTCTGTCCATATTACTAATAATAATAAAAAGATTTAGAAAGAAAAAAAAGAACAAGGGACAGATCTGTATGGAAAACCATGGTCACCAACGTCCACATCGGATACAGTACGTAGACAGACAGACATAAACTAGTAGAGCATGTTACTGGAGGGATTGTTTTGATTAGCTAAGCTGGCAATTGTTTTACTGTTGGGGTGTGTAAATGGTGAACTCCCAAGAACTACAGAATGGGAGGGCAAAGTGCATGAACTATTGGGCAAACTAGACCAGGAACAGAACGAGGAGGAGTGACTAACTGGACAAAGGGGCAAGGTTAGCGGGAGATTTAGCATTGCCAACCTGTTCGGCCAAATCAGCCCCACCCGGATTGCACAAGGTGGGCAATTGGGAGAGATAGTCTGCCGTGACGTTGTGCTGCCCTGCCTTATGACGAATGTTGAAATGGAACGGTTGTAAGCCAGGTACCATCTCGTGGTCCGGGCGCTGTGGTCCTTCATGGAGCAGATCCAGGTGAGTGCTTTGTGGTCTCTCTCCAGAATGACTTCTCTGCCCAGCAGGTAACATTGGAGGCTCTCCAAGCCCCATGTTATGGCAAGAGCTCCCTTCTCAATACATAGTGGAATACCTTGTCTCCCGTGGTAGCAACTTCCAAATAAGGAACAATCCCGGCTGTTCTTCTCCCTCTTTCCCCTGGGCCAGGACTGTTTCAATCCCCACTGCTGAGGCGTTAATTTGTATGGTGAATGGTTGGTGAAGTCTGGGTTGATGAGAACCAACCAGGAACACAAAACCTCCTTCAGAGTCACAAAGGCTCCCTCACACTCTTTAGTACAACGGACCGAATTCTTTGTAGACTTCAGCGTCGGGTCTGTTAGTGGGACTGCCAAGGTGGGGCGTACCACCCGATTAGCCCCAGGAAGGACTGGACCTATTTCTTCACGCGGGGTGGGGACTATTTCTGATGCCTTGACCTTGACGACCAGCATCTGAACTAGTCCTTGCCTTAGCTGGTAACCCAGGTACCGTGTCTCAGTGTGGGCTCACTCACTTCCAGATGTTCAGTGTCAAGCCAGTGGCTGCAACCTTCTTCAGAACATCCTCCAGGTGCTTCAGGTTGTCCTCCCAGCTGGTGCTGAGGATGACCACATCATCCAGGTAGGCCACACAATGCTTCTCCTGTCCCCTCAGCACGTGGTCAGTCAGCCATTGGAAGGTGGCTGGGGCTCCATGCAGCCCGAACAGCATGACAGAGAAATGAAAGAGGCCGAAGGGTCTTCTGAATGCGGTGTACTCACCAGAGTCCCTTGCCAGCAGGATCTGCCAGTGACCCTTGCAGAGGGTGAGGGTTGTTACAAACCGGGCAAGGCCCGACATTTCCAGCAGCTCGTCAATCCGCAGCATGGGGTAGGCATCAAACTCTGAGAGATGGCTTTGATGTTTCGGAAGTCAATGCAAACCCTCAGGGTCACAGTGGGCTTTACACTCTCACCCTCAGAGGGCTCGATCACTCCCAGGTCCAACATGGTGCAGGTCTCAGTCATAACTGGTTCCATCACCCTCACTGGGACTCAATAGGGTTGCTGCCGGATTGGGGGGGGGAGGGTGTTGTCCTTCAAGTGGTGCGCACTGCCATTTTGTTTGGCCATGGGTACTCATGGAAGACTTGGTTCAGCCTCTCCTGTTCAGGGCTTAGATAGCCCAGGGTAGGACTTCGGAGAAGCGCTCCAAGACTGCAGGTCTTCACCCATCTCTCCTCTGTCTCCCTCCACCTGTTGGACCATCCAGGAATGCTCTTTTCTTCCACTTCCTCAGCAGGTTGACATGACACGTCTGAGAAGCCTTTCATTTCCCCAGATGGAACACTTCATAGGTGACTGGATCTTGCTTCCTCAGGACTTCAACAGGCCCCTGCCACTTGGCCAAGAGGTTGTTGGTGGAGTTGGGGAGCAGCAGAAGGACCTTCTGACCTTCTGATCATATAGCCATGTCTTACAGTAGTGGTCAACAACCTGTCGATTGCGATCGACTAGTCGATCTTTGAGACTTTCCCAGTAGATCCCGAAAAAAATGAAAAATACATACTGTTGAGAGATTGTTTCTGGGTTGCAGGGTTTTAGCTCAGTTCTTTCTGCTCAGTGTGCATGCGTGTAGCTCCCCCCACACTACACTCTGTAATTCAGTGGTCCCCAACCACCGCGAGGAAACAATATGAGTCAGTTGCATCTTTCCTCATTCCCTGTCAACCCACTGTTGAACTTGAACGCTCGAGAGGTCATCAATGGCCTAAACGCAGTGATGCCTTCATACTGGGGATCACTGGCTGGCCTTAGGCGGCCGGCGGGAAGTGCCATTGCTATTGGCCTGGAATGCTGCCTCTAAACCTGTTTAGCACTGATGCACCATCAGTAACTCCCTCTGAGATGTAAAGGCGAGATAGCGGCTTTTATTGACTGGACGAAGGAACAAGCAGTGAGTGACCACCATACTACATCCTGGAGACTGAGAGGCCGAGCTCAGGCCTTGATCGCCTTTATACAGGGGTCTGTGGGAGGAGCCACAGGAGCAGTCAGCAGGGGGCGTGTCCAGACAGGTATATGTAGTTCACCACAAGCACACAGAATGTTCACGGAGAACCCGGTGCTAAAATATTCGCAGACAGCCTAATTCAGGCTCAGCATTTCGTAAGTATCAGAGTAGCTACCTTGCTGCGATCTACTGAAAAGAACTTTTATCGGCAGATAGATCCTACGGGGGGGGGGGGGGGGGCAGGCCCGCTCCCTGTTACACTCCTCGCTCGCTTGATCACTCTCGTTGGATTACGACCGCCTCCCCCCCCCCCCAGTACAGGGACCACCAGCCCTGACCTTGTCCTCTCACCCGACCCACGACCAACCAGACCTGGCCTTGTCTGGCGGCAGGCAGGCAGGAGGCTGGAGTTCAGGCAGGGAGGTTGTCTGAGGCAATGAAGCCCTCAAAACTGCTTCGGTACCTTGAGTCCAAGCACCCTGAACTTAAAGACAAACGCGTTGAGTTTTGTGAGCAGCATGGGACAGAAGTTAAGTGCCGAGAGCCGCGAAATTGCGGAATAGACTGGACATAAGGAACCTGCTTCGAGTATCACTGTATTCCGGTCGTGTTTAACACACACCCCCACCCCCCACACCCCCGTCGGTCAGTCCACAAGAATATTGTCAATATTAAACCAGTCCGCAATGCATAAAAGGGTGGGTACCCCTGGTGTTCATACATGATTTCTACTTCCGGGTCGTGGGGTTTTACTTCTGGTCTTTTCTGCCCTAGTGCGCATGCATGTAACTAATTGCTCTGGGGTTGATCTTGCCTTGAACTAAGGCCAAGGTAAGGGATCTTGGGCTTAAAAAGGTTGGTGTCCACTGTCTTATGGTCATACAAAATCTTCTGGATCTACTGGGCCCTGTCCAGTTTGCACTGAGCCTCCTCTCTGTAGGCCTCCAGGCACTCACTCATTTGTAAGACACAGTGTTCTCGCCTGTGCTGCCTTGGGATTTGTCCTCTCACTGGTGGTGGAGCAAATCAAGGGATCCCCGGACATGCCACCTATACGGGAGCTCAAATGTGGAGAAGCCAGTCAATGCCTGGGAAACCTCCTGATATGCAAAGAGGAGGAAGGGCAGACACGTCTCCCAGTCTCTTCCTGTGTCAGATACAGTCTTCCTCAGCATGTTCTTTGGGTGTGGTACAGATACCTGAAATACCCAGCTAATGATGTAACTGAGACACGAGGCATGAAGTGAAATTGGTGCCTTGCTCAGTTAAAATTTCTTCAGGGAAACACACACAGGAGAAGAGTTGTACCAGGGCTACAATGATTTTAATGGTATAGTGGAACGCAGAGGGAAGGCCTCAGGGAACTGGGTAGCACAGTCGCAATTGACCAAAATATGATGGAAACTAGAGCTGCTTTTCTCTAGAGGGCCTGCAATTTCCTTTGCAACCCATTTGAATGGGTTAGTGATGCACCATCAATAACTCTCTGAGATGTGAGGCGAGATATCGGCTTTTATTGACTGGAAGAAAGAACAAGCAGCAATTGACCACCATGCTCCATCCTGGAGACTGAGGCAGGGCTCAGGCCTCAATCGCCTTTGTACCGGGGTCTGTGGGAGGAGCCACGGTCAGTGGGAGGAACCACAGGAGCAGTCAGCGGGGGGGGGGGGGGCGTGTCCAGACAGGTATATGTAGTTCACCACAGGTAGTCATGATGGGCAAAGGCAGTAGTGGGGCTCTGTCAGTGTGTTGGACGTGGCAAGTCTTTTGCCACTCAGGGAAGGAAGTACTATATCGCTGGACGTCTAGATGACCTAGAGGATCTGTGCCTTACTCTCAGGTAGGTTTTTGCTGCCCAAATGGCCGGCTCAGGGGATGGTGAGAGCAAAATGTAAAACAAGAGGCCTGCAACTGGAGGGTAGTAACAATCTGTTGTCAGGGGTACTTTAGAGATACGAGATGTCATTTTCCAGCACATTGCTATCTTTACAGCTAAAGGAACCCTTGTCATCCTCCCCCTTCACCTGAGTATACAGAGGAGCCACAGACTATAGGGCAGCTATGTTTGTGGGGAGCCACCATTGATCTGTGGTGAGGTTTGTGGTGTTAAGTGGGTGGTCAGGTGAACCTAATGCTTTCTGATATGATTTACATGGTCTTTTCTTACCCCCCCTCAAATAGGCTATCGTCCACTGCTGGCAGTGGCTCTACCCCAGTTTTGGTTTGGGACCGTGTCAACACAGGGCAAGACTAGTTTGCAGTGGAGTCAGCATGACCTAAATCTAGTAGGACCGGTAAATCTCTACCAATGATCACATCTTTAGGCAAATCATCAACTACGCCCATCCGCAGTAGGTATAGATTGTCAGCTACTCCAAGAATAACATCAGCAGAAGGACACCTTTTAACATCCCCATGTACACATTGAATCACAGTGTGTTTTGTTACGTACCCTGTAACTGGGTGTCTAACCAGCAGAGAAAGAAGAATCCATTGGAGTCTGGTGGTACCAAACTAAAGGTGTTTATTAATAAAAATAAGCAAAACCATATCAATAATACAAATATACATATAAAACAAGTTAGCAATAATAAATCTAGAAGTGTAGGAATAATAATAATCAATAATAAACAAGCTATATCGATGTCTAGGGGTAAATAAGTTGTCATAGAAAAGTATAAAGTTAAGTTCAGTTCCTAAGTGCTGATGTAGTTATGGTTGTTGTATTGTAATCGTTGGAGAGAGAGAGAGAGAGAGAGAGTGAGCGAGATGTATCAGCTACAGTCAGGCAAACCTTCCTTTGCTTTCTTAATCCGTCGTATCGGTGTATCATTCAGTTATGACCTCTCCGTCCTTCTGCTAGACCGTTCTTCTGTGGTGGACTTGTCACTCTGGCATGAGTGGACACACACACAAGTCCCCACCGGCCCTGCTTTTACACGGATAGCCTTAATGACTGACCTCCTGGTTCGGTCTTCGAAGCCCCCACCTTTCTTGTGGGTTCCAACACTCAATCAGTGTCCACTGGCGTGTCTGGAGGGTGTCTCTCCAGACCTGTCTTTTATCCTACTCACAGGGACTCAGCTATCCATCACTCCTGAATGACTGTGTCCATCAAATAAGGCCACTCCTTCAGTCCACTGAGGAATGTTCATGAACAAACTATTGTCCTTGCAGCGAAACAGTAACAGTAAACAGCGAAACAGCAAAAAGGTGTCACAATACAGTTAATCAGCAATTTCCCCCTCTCTCTTATCTGTCGCAGATGTTCTTGCCTGTTTTTCATCTCTCCCTCATGGTCAGCATAACAACAGTAATAGTTCGTGTTTCTCAGGAGGGGGGTTGGGAATGGTTAACTCTGTACCCCATTGTCCATCAGGACTGTTCATCACTCCTAACAGTTTGCAATAATCAACAAGATTAAGTGATACAAATTCTGTTCTGACCAAGGTAACCATACTTCCTGTATCCAAGAGAGTATGCAACCTGTGCCCTTTTCCTGAGACTGATACTTCAACAGAATATCTCTGCCCTTCCAGCCACCCATGCTTGAGACATCCCCCTCCCTTGGGACATAATAGCTGGTCAGCTTTGGTTTAAAAAAGGGCAAACAGAAGATTTGTGAACAACTTGTTAGCAGTGATAGTGAGTTAGGAGAACTTTAGGTTTTGCTTGTCACATGTGTCTCTGATTTGTGGACCAGGGTTACCTCCGAGTGGTCGCCAATCCCGTGACTTAGCAGGAGGTGATAGGGTACTCCTCTCTGGGCGTTGATGTAAAGTTGGGCAAGTTGACCAGTCCATTAGAGGTCCCGACAACATCCCTGGACATGTGGTCAAGGAATGTGCTGATGTATTAGCAGATGTCCTGACAGACATTTTCAACATCTCCCCTAGTCAAGCTATTGTCCCCAGATGCTTCAAAACCTCCACAATCATCCCTGTAGCAAAAAAATTAGTTGTAGCCTGTCTGGATGATTACCATCCTGTCGGCCTGACCCCCATAGTGATGAAATGTTTTGAATGGCTTGTCAAGCCTCATATCACAGCCAGCCTCCCCTCATCGCTGGATCCTCTACAGTTTGCTAATCGTCCAAATCGCTCTACGGAGGATGCAATCTCCACCACACTGCACACAGTTCTCTCTCACTTGGACAGTAAAGACACTTACGCCAGAATCCTGTACATTGATTTCAGTTCAGTGTTCAATACCATCATCCCGCAGAGACTAGTGGAGAAACTGTCACTGCTTGGCCTTAACACTGCCATGTGTCGCTGGATTCTGGATTCCTTGACAGAGAGACCACAGTCAGTCCGTAATGGCAGAAACATTTCTGACTCCATCACACTGAGCACTGGATCCCCACAAGGCTGTGTGCTCAGCCCATTGCTGTTTACACTGCTAAAGCATGACTGTGCAGCCAAATTCAAGGGGTACCTGATCATTACATTTGCTGATGATACCACAGTGGTGGGGCTCATCAGCAAAAATGATGAAATAATGTGCAGGGAGGAGGTCAAACACCTAGAGAGCTGGTGCAGTGACAACAACTTGATGCTTAATGTCACCAAAACCAAGGAGATGATCATCGATTTCAGACGGTCTCAGCCTGAGCACACACCCCTCAGCATCAGTGGCTCCACAGTGGAGAGAGTGGAAAACATCAAGTTCCTTGGGGTGCAGATCTCGGACAATCTCACCTGGTCCAGAAACACCACTGGGATTGTGAAACGGGCCCAGCAGAGATTGCACTTTCTGAGGAAACTTAAACAAGCATCACTCCCCACTAACATCTTAACTACATTCTACAGAGGCGTCGTTGAGAGTGTGCTGACCTTTTGCATCACAACCTGGTACTCCAGCTGCAGTGCTGCCGACAAAAAAGCCTTGCAGAGGGTGGTTAGGGGAGCAGAGAAGGTTATTGGGGTCTCCCTACCTTCTGTCCAAGACCTCTTTCAGAGTCGATGCCTCCAGAAGACACGGTACTGTGGTGAACTATATATACCTGTCTGGACACGCCCTCTGCTGACTGCTCCTGTGGCTCCTCCCACAGATCCCGGTATAAAAGCGATCAAGGCCTGAGCCCGGCCTCTCAGTCTCCAGGATGTAGTATGGTGGTCACTCACTGCTTGTTCCTTCTTCCAGTCAATAAAAGCCGATATCTCGCCTTTACGTCTCAGAGTGAGTTATTGATGGTGCATCAGGTACATCATTAAAGACCCCTCACACCTTCTCCATGAACTGTTTGTTCTTCTGCCATCAAGCAAACATTACAGGAGCATCAAGACTAAATCCACAAGGCTACTAAACAGCTTCCTCCCACAGGCAGTTGTGTTTTACTATTTATTGTAACGTTTATTATTTAGTGTTGCGTTTGTTATGTTTTGATTGCACTTGCCCCTGGGAGATGCTGTCTCATTCTGCCCTGCAGAGCTGATGGACAGTTAGAATGACAATAAAGTTTTTGAATCTTTGAATCTAGAGGGCTTGTGTTCTCTGACCCTGGTACGAACATCCCCCAGCAAGACCTGCAGCAGTTGCTCGAGGATGATGAATTCCTCAATCTCTCCCTGCTATGGGCCTCTGGCCTTACCCAGAACCAGTAGAGTTCTTTCAGCTGTTGATGGGTCTCCTTTGGTGACTCTCCAGCTGGCACAGACCTCTCTCAGAACCTCCATCGACAGGTCTCTGGCGATTGGTCAAATTTTGCCAGGAGCACTTCCTTCGGGTCAGGGTACCAGTTGGACCTTTCCTCATCTATTGTTGAGTAAATTTCCAATGCACATGGAGATGCAAGTAACAGAGCACACCAGAGTGATGGTGGTGGAAGCAGTACTCTTGGGTTTCTGCTCTCCGAGAAGACCGGAGACGATATGAACCTTGGAGTCCCTAACGTGGTGGGTGCTCCCAGGTCAACGCTTGTCTTTGCTGGTGGGGGTCTGCTCAGAGTGGTTTGTAGCTCTTGGAACCTCTGTAGAAATTTTTCTTCCCAGTCCTGCTGTGTGGAGAGGAACTGGTCAAGAAGAGTTGCCAGCTCTGACATCCCCACAAACTGCACTGGCTTCTCAGGACCCTGATGTGTCTTGGACTGTGCTCCTTGGGCCACATACTCTTTCTCCAACTCCAATCTGTCCCACCATCCATCCTCGTGAGACTCCATCCCTGGAACATCTGGCTTTACTCTGGACTTCTGTGAGTGCAGCACAGCTCATCGATATCTTCACCCCTTTTCGGCTAACACTTCCACCGCTGCCACCATCTGTCGCACTTCATTATCAGGTGTGGGTAAGCGTGCCCCAACGAGTTTAAAAAGAAATGCCAAAGCATGTTAGTGCAAGGGGTTTTATTTACAGCCAGGTGGAAAAAGGGCAAAAGCTGCCCAAAAGTTGTGAAGAAAAGAAATATTTACAAATAGACCAATGAAAATAATAGGTATGTGGAAAAATTTACAAACACAGAGAGGCTTTCTCCACAACACACTTTGTCTTTAACTGTCAGATCCAACCTCCACACCTCTCTGGTCACGTGACTAGACCATAATAACTATTTCAGATGCAGAATTGGAACATTTTAAACAGGGATTCTAACATTCTACAGCTTTATTCCACAACAAATGCCTCAGTTAAACCCATAGATCAATGTCCACATGCTCAGATGAATATAAAAGAATAGTAAACACAAAGTGCACTGCAGATGCTGTGGTCAAATCAAGATATACAAAAAAGCTGGATGAACTCAGCAGGTCGGGCAGCATCTGTTGAATTGCCTATCCCTTCCCTGCTTCCCCTCTCCCACCCCTTGATCTTTCCTCGGATTGGTTTTCCACCCTCTCCTCACCGTCTTTATAGGGCCCCTGTCCCCTCCTTCTTTAGTCCTGACGAAGGGTTTCGACCCAAAACGTTGACAGCTTCTTTCAACGGATGCTGCCAGACCTGCTGAGTTCATCCAGCTTTTTTGTACATCTTAATATAAAAGAATAATGCCTCCCCCTTCCCCCCAGTGGTGTTACCTGCGTAGGGTGTGGTGAGCCTGCTCCCACTAACACAGGCATTATTTCAGGGCTCCCCAAACTGTCCCTCAGGTCATTTGGGGTTGTTCTGCTGTCTACAAACCAATGTAACAATGTGACAGAAAATAAATAAATCTATTTGAAATGCCTGTGTCTAGAATCCTTATTTTTATGAGTTATAAACCAGTAGAGCATGTTACTGAAGGGGATTGTTTTGATTAGCTAAGCTGGCAATTGTTTTACTCAAGCAACACATACAAAATGCTGGTGGAACGCAGCAGGCCAGGCAGAATCTATAGGAAGAAGTACAGTTGACGTTTCGGGTCGAGACCCTTCGTCAGGACTAACGGGAAAAAGAGATAGTAAGAGATTTGAAAGTGGGAGGGCAAGGCCGGAAATGATAGGAGAAGACAGGAGGGAGAGAGATGAAGCTAAGAGCTGGGAAGTTGATTGGCAAAAGGGATACAAGGCTGGAGAAGGGGGAGTATCATAGGACGGGAGGCCTTCGAAGAAAGAAAGTGGGAGGGGAGCACCAGAGGAAGATGGAGAACAAGCAAGGAGTTATTGTGAAAGGGAAAGAGAGAGAAAAAAAAGAAAAAATATATAATAAAAACAAACAAACAAATAAATAAATAAATAAATAGATAAATAAATAAGGGATGGGGTAAGAAGGGGAGGAGGGGCATTAACAGAAGTTAGACAGATCAATGTTCATGCCATCAGGTTGGAGGCTACCCAAATGGAATATAAGGTGTCATTCCTCCAACCTGAGTGTGGCTTCATCTTGACAGTAGAGGAGGCCATGGATTGACATATTGGAATGGGAATGGGACGTGGCATTAAAATGTTTGGCCATTGGGAGATCCTGCTTTCTCTGGCGGACCGTGCGTAGGTGTTCAGCAAAACGGTCTCCCAGTTTGCGTCAGGTCTCACCAATATATAAAAGGCCACACTGGGAGCACCGAATGCAGTATACCACACCAGCCGACTCACAGGTGAAGTGTCACCTCACCTGGAGGGACTGTCTGGCGCCCTAAATGGTGGTGAGGGAGGAAGTGTAAGGGCAGGTGTAACACTTGTTCAGCTTACAAGGATAAGTGCCGGGAGGGAGATGGTGAACTCCCAAGAATTGCAGAATGAGAGGGCAAAGTGTGTGAACTACTGGGAAACCTAGACCAGGGACAGAACAAGGATGAGTGACTATCCAGGCAAAGGGGCAAGGTTAGTGGGAGAATTAGCATTGCCAACTTGTTCAGCCACATTACGGCTAATCTCTTCTGAATTGCACAAGGTGGACGATCGGGAGAGATAGTCTGCCATGAATTAGCATTGCCAACCTGTTGTGTTATAGTCGCCGTATACAATCTTGAGATACATTTTCTTACGGGCATACTCAATAAATCTCTAGGAAAACAGCCATAACAGAATTAATGAAAGACCGTCTATCTAGAGCATTCAGCCAGATAGAAATAGAAGAAATAATAATAATTAATCAATAAATATCAAGAACATGAGATGAAGATTCCTTGAAAGTGAGTCCATTGGTTATGGGAACATATCAGTGATGGGGAAAGTGAAGTTATCCTCTTTGGTTCAAGAGCCAGTTGGATGTGGGATAATAACTATTCCTGTTTCTGATGGTGTATGTCCTGAGGCTCTTGTATTTTCTTCCTGACAGTAGCAGCAAGAAGAGAGCATGTCCTGGGTAGTGGGGTTCCCTGAAGATGGATGCTACTTTCCTGTGACAACCTTCCATGTAGACGTGCTCAGTAGTTGGGAGGTCTTTACATCTGATGGAATGGACAATATCCACTAATTTTGTAGGATTTTCTGTTCAAAGGCATTGGTGTTTCCATACCAGTTGTGATGCAGCCAGTCAATAAACTTTCCAATACACAGCTATAGAAGTTTATAAACAATTTAGATGTCACGCCAAATCTCCACACACTCCTTCATAATTGTACTTGCATGCCTGGCCCAGGACAGGTTCTCTGAGGTTTAGCAATTTAAACTTGCTAACTCTCCCTATCTCTGATCCTCCGATGAGAACTGGATCATGGAACTCTAGTTTCCTTCTCCCAAAGTCAATAATCATCTCCTTGGTCTTGCTGATATTGAACAAGAGGTTGCTGTTATGGCACCACTCAGCCAGACTTTCAATCTCCCTCTTGTTTGCTGATCCATCACCAAATTTGATTCGGCCTACAAAAGTGATGTCATCAGCAAACTTCAATATGACACGGGAGCTGTGCTTAGCCACCTAGCCATAAGTGTAAAGCGAGCGGAACTTGAGGTTTAAGCTCACAGCCTGCGGCACACCTATGCTGATGGAGATCATGAAGGAGATGTTGCCAATCTGGACTGGCTGGGGTCTGCCAGTGAGGAAATCCAGGATCCTATTGCACAAGGCCTAAATATTGATTAGTTTTGAAGGGATGATTGTATTGAATGCTGAGCTGTAGTCAATAAAGAGCATTCTGATGTGTTCATCTTGTTTGTCCAGATGTTCTAGGGTTGAGTGAAGAGCCAATGAGATGGCATCTGCTGGGAACCCATGGTAACCCGGCAGCTGCCTGTAAGTGTGGTCTAGAGTTATCCTGACAGCTACCATGGGCTTGATGAACTGAATAGTCTCCTTCTATGTCATAAGAAAATATGAGAACATTAAAAATATAATTAAAGAAAGATATAAGACAGAACAGATGCTGGAAATTGGAACAACAAAGAAAAAGCTGGAGAAACTCAGCAGGTCAGATACTAATCAGATGAAGTATCTCAACATGAAATGTCAACTCTCCATTTCTCTTCACTGTGCTTCTACAGCCTGAGCTGCTGAGGTCCTCCAGCTTTTGGCTGTTAATTAGAGAGAGAGCCTGCAGCGTCCTCGATTCTAATTATTCAACTTAATTTCGATCTCGTCCATTCGTTAACAAGTCAAAGTCAAAGTAAGTATAGGTTACCCGTACTATCTTGAGATTTATTTCCTTGCTGGCATTTACCAGACACTAAAGCAATCCAATAGAATTTGTGAAAAACTGTAAAAAGGCAGACAACCAATATGCAAATTGGTTATATGCAATATACAAACAAATATGCAAATAATAATATACAAACAAATTGTGCAAATAAAACTAAGTAAATGTATGAATATATATACAGTGGCATGCAAAAGTTTGGGCACCCCTGGTCAAAATTTCTGTTACTATTGTTATGTACCCCGAGGGTTCATATTTTCTGTTGACAACCACTTTAAATTGTCCGGAGAATGAGTCTGGCTTTTGGACACTGTTAGTGCTGCTAACGAGAGAGAGAGAGAGAAGGGGGGAGGCATCCTACACAGATGAGAGAGAGACACACACATAATTTACTATTCTGCCTTCTTCACTGATTATTTACCTTTGCTCCAAGGACACTCTTCTTTGCTCTTTAACATTCTTGCTGAGACAGCAGGGAGCGGCCCAGTTTGATGGACATGGTCAGCTGAAGGATGACTGGTACCCCGGCAGGGGAGATAAAAAGCAAGTCTGCTGAGACACAGGCAGACATGCCACGGGACACTGAAAGAGCATTGTGCACCCACAGGAAGGTGGGGGCTTGGAGGATCAATTCGGGGGAATCGGTCAGAGGCTCACAGTGTGTGAAGGCAGACCGGTGGGGGCTTGTGTGTGTGTCCACCCTCACCTGGGGACAAGCTCATTACTGAAGAATGGTCTAGCCAGGAACGGAGGGGTCACAGTCAGTGACCACAACAGCACAACAGGACAAGATGACAATGAAAGGCTTTCTCTCTCTCTCTCTCTCTCTCTCTCTCTCTCTCTCTCTCTCTCTCTCTCTCTCTCTCTCTTCTCCCCCCAACCCCCCCCCACCCCCCCCCCCAATGGCACCACAACAACTACCTCAACTTAAACTGAACTCCACATCATCTTAAGATTATTCATTTACCCCTAGACTTTGAAAGAGCTTGGTTTTGATTTATATTTCCACACTTATGTATATATCATTGCTAACCTGTTTTATCTGTCTATTTGCATTTTATTGTACTGTATTACTAGTTTACTAATAAACACTTTTGGTTACAGTAATACCAGACTCCAACATATCATTCCATTTCTGCTGGTTTGGTAACCCGGTCACGGGGTACGTGACACTATGAATAGTTAAGTATGTAGAAGTTGAACTGATCTCCAAAAGTCATAAAGTTAAAGATGAAACATTCTTATCAACATGTTAAGCAAGATTAGTGTATTGTTTTTGTTTTGTATCATTTTAGAGTTTAAAAAAGGAAAGGAGCACCATGCAAAAGTTTTGGAACCTCAAGAGATTTGAGCCCTCAGATAACTTTTACCAAGGTCTCGGACCTTAATCAGTTTGTTAGGGCTATGACTTGTTCACAGTCATCATTAGGAAAGGCCAGGTGATGCAAATTTCAAAGTTTTATAAATACCCTGACTCCTCAAACCTTGTCCCAACAATCTGCAGCCATGGGCTCCACTAAGCAGCTGCCTAGCACTCTGAAAATTAAAATAAATGATGCCCACAAAGCAGGAGAAGGCTATAAGAAGGTAGCAAAGTGTTTTCAGGTAGCCGTTTCCTCAGTTCGTAATGTAATTAAGAAATGGCAGTTAACAGGAATGGTGGAGGTCAAGTTGAGGTTTAGAAGACCTAGAAAACTTTACAAGAAAACTGCTCATAGGATTGCTAGAAAGGCACAACACACTCCCGTTTGACTGCAAAAGACCTTCAGGAAGATTTAGCAGACTCTGGAGTGGTGGTGCACTGTTCTACTGTGCAGTGACACCTGCACAAATATGACCTTCATGGAAGAGTCATCAGAAGAAAACCTTTCCTGTGTCCTCACCACAAAATTCAGCGTCAGAAGTTTACAAAGGAACATCTAAACAAGCCTGATGCATTTTGGAAACAAGTCCTATGGACTGATGAAGCTCAAATTGAATTTTTTGGCCACAATAAGCAAAGGTATGTTTGGAGAAAAAAGGGTGCAGAATTTCTTGATAAGTACACCTCTCCAACTGTTAAGCACAGGGATGGATCAATCATGCTTGGGGCTTGTGTTGCAGCCAGTGGCACAGGGAACATTTCTCTGGTAGAGGGAAGAATGAATTCAATTAAATACCAGCAAATTCTGGAAGCAAACATCACACCGTCTGTAAAATAGCTGAAGGTGAAAAGAGGATGGCTTCTACAACAGGATAATGATCCTAAACACACCTCAAAATCCACAATGGACTACCTCAACAGGCGCAAGCTGAAGGCTTTGCCATGGCCCTCACTGTCCCCCGACCTAAACATCATTGAAAATCTGTGGATAGACCTCAAAAGAGCAGTGCATGTAAGACAGCCCAAGAACCAGAAGCTTTTTGCAAGGAAGAATGGGAGATAATCCCCCAAACAAGAATTGAAAGACTCTTATCTGGCTACAGAGAGTGCTTACAAGCTGTGATACTTGCCAAAAGGGGGTGTTACTAAGTACAGCCCATGCAGGGTGCCCAAAATTTTGCTTCGGGCTCTTTTCCTTTTTATTATTTTGAAACTGTAAAAGATGGAAATGAAAAAGTAATCTTGCTTAAAATATTAAAGAAATGTGTCATCTTTAACTTTATGGCTTTTGGAAATCAGGCCATCTTTTACTCGCTTAGCTATTCACAGGAACAGAAATATTGACCGGAGTGCCCAACCTTTTGCATGCCACTGTATAGTAATATATGTAAAATACTGACAACACAAGTTGTAACATCCTTGAAAGTGAGGCTGTAGGCTGGGAGACCAGTTCAGAATTAAGGAAAGTGTAGTTATCCACACCAGTTCAGGAGCCTGATGCTTGTAGGGTAATAACTATTCCTGAACCTGGCCCCTGTACCTCCTGCCCAATGGTGGTAATGAGAGGAGAGCGTGGCCTGGATGCTGGATGCTGCTTTCTTGTGGCAGTGTTCCTCGTGAATGTGCTCAGTGGTGGGGAAGGCTTAGCCTGTGATGGACAGGCTTGCATTCCAGTCCCATCATTGGCAGAAGACAACTTTAGTTAAATTGTCTGCAGACATTTTAGTTAAGGAACTTTGGTATTTCCGTACAGGTTGTGATACAACCAGTGAGGATACTCTCCACTGTGCGTCTGAAGAGATTTATCAAAGTTTTAGGTAACATGCCAAATCTATGCAAACTTCGAAGCAATCAGATCCTGTCCAAGAACCTTGTTTGAAATGGAAATCTTCATAAACGATTTATCCATTTTGTAGAAGCAAAACAGTGTCTTTTAATGCAGTTAATTTTAAAACTGGTCGTGATCACACAATGCAACTCAATCTCTCCACTATGAATATACCACAATCTACTGCCCACAACTGTGGAAGAAAAGTTGCTGAAGTCATTCATTCTAGGAGAGAGATGACTTTCTTACCAGAGTATTGCTTGTTGATTCAACATGTGGTTTCACTGCACTTATCCAATTAAATCCATTGAACTTTGTGGGTAAGTAAAGTTGCTGAGTTATACTGCAACAGAATGTAATTCAGTCCTTCAGCGACCGGCTGCACTTGATTACCCAGCATGGATTCTTCAGGTTCTTGCTTGTTGTTCCTGTCAGCGGAAAAGATGCTTTCGTTCTCTGTATGTCTACTGCACCAAATGAACCACGAGAACAATCCAAAGAGAGACTACCGGGTTCTAAGGACTGGAGAGCATGAAGCCATTTCCAAACCCTAGACTGCTTGGCAGCATGCAGGCAATGAAAATCATGTTTTGAGATGTGCTGTGATGAAGTAGAGCTCAGGGATACCACAACAGTAAATGTAAAACTCCAATAATCCGGCATCTGTTTGTTCAGAAATCCTGTTTTCCGACACTAGGTTCACTCATCAGTCTGACGTGTGAGTCACGGGTGTGTAGCCAGGTCCAGGAGTGTGAGCTGAGTATGTGGCTAGCATCATAATTCTCTCTCCCCCCAGTTAAATACCTTTCCACGCTGTCTGCTCCTTTTGCTTTCGGTAAATGTTAAGGAATTATGGTCACTGTGTCCAAAATGCTCACCCACCAAGAGAATTATCACCTCGCCATATCCATTGCCTAGCACGAGATCCAATCTGGCACCTCCTCTAGTTTTCCTGTCCACATGTTCTGTCAGGTATACTTCCTTGACCCGCATGACAAATTCCGCCCCATCGAAACCTTTTGCAGTAAAGAGGTGTCAGTCAATAGTGAGGACGTTGAGGTCACCCATGACAACAACCCTATTATTTTTGCTTCTTTCCAAAATCTGCCTCCTGATCTGCCCCTCAGAGTCTCTGGTGTTATTTGAACATCTATTGAATAGTCCAAGTAGACTGATTGTTCCTTTCCTCTTTCTGTTTACCAGCCATGGTGCCCTTACCTTTTGTAGCTGTGATCCTAATTAACTTCCCTAATTTGCTTTGCTGTTCCTCCACCTCTTTTACCTCCTTTCCTACCTCTTTTTAAACATTTAAACCCTGGAACATCCAGCAGCCATTGCTGCCCATGTGACAGTGAAGTCTCTGTAATGGCCACAATGTTGTAGTTCCAAGTACTGATCTATGCTCGAAGTTTATCACCCTTGTTCCTGATTCTTCTTGCATTAATGTAAGCACATTTTTACCTATCCAACTGAGTACATTTATGCCCTTTCCACTGACTATCCGTCCTCTCAGTTTCTCTGCACCTTTTACTGCTCCATCCTCTGCTCTATCACTCTGTTTGCCAACTTCACTTAAATCCCTCCCAACAGCTCGAGCAAACCTACCCGCAGGGATATCGGTCCCCCTTGAGTTCAGGTGTAACCCGTCTTTTTTTTACAGGTCATACATTCCCCAGAAGAAATTCCAAAGATCCACAAATCTGAAACACTGACCCCTGCATCAGTTCTTCAGCCACACATTCATCTCCCATATCTCCTGTTCCTAGCTCACTGGCATGTGTCACAGGTCAAGTCACTCTTCAGGACCTCATCCCTTTACCTACCTATGTTGGTAGTACCAATGCGTACAACCACTTCTGCCTGCTTACCCTAACCCTTATGAATGTGTGGACTTGATCTGACATGTCCATGACCTTGGCATCTGGGAGGCAACAGACCATTTGGCAGCCTTATTCACATCCATGGAACAAGGGTTCCCAACCTGCGGGTTTGGTTTTAACGTGAAGTCATTGCTCGATGGTTGATTCAGTATGTGTAAAGATTTTGGCATTATGAGATGATTTTTAACTCTGAGATGTAACCTAGCTAAACTTGATGAGACTCCTCAACCCTGAGGTGTAACTCCCAGGTAACACTGATGAGAATCCTCAATGCTGACTCGGGCAGCGGGAGACTGGAGTGTGCTTGGGGCAAACGTTACTACCACTTCTCAAGGCACACTGGCAGCTGGCTGAGTGATGATTTGTGACTCGTCACTCAAGGACACAAGCCACTCTTTGTCGCACCCCCTGAAATTCCATCTCGCACCCCCTGGGGTTGTGGATCCCTGGTCAAAGGCATTGTACTTATTGAGGGGAATGGCCACAGAGGTGCTCTGTACTGTCTGCCTATTCCCTTTCCCCTTCTCCTGACCCTTAGGTGTGAATGCCTTTCTGTAGTTCCTACCTATCAACCTCTTGTTCTCACAAATGAGCTGCGGGTCATTCCGCTGCAGCTCCATTTCCCTAATAAGGTCTGTGATGGAGTTGCACGTCTCGCAAATGGAACAATAAGGGACACTGGAGGTCTCCCAGATTTCCCAAATCTTGCAAACAAGCACACCGCTGCCCTGGGGTTCATTCTCGAGTGCTCTAGCTAGGTTCTAATAAAGAAAGAAACAGAAGCCTCGGCTTAGCCTTAGCCTGGATCTCTTGAGCCAAAGTCTCAGTTCCCTGCTCTAAGTCTATTCACTCACGCTACAACTGCTCCCACAATGCCTGATCCACTTAAATCTAGCTCCTTCCCATTGGCTTAATATCCCAAATGATCTCAAGATCAGCAGAAAGTCTCAAAAGATCCATTCATTTTTTTTAAACTGGCGCTGCTCACCACAATTAACAGTCCCCATGATCTGAAACTCAGGAGGATTAAGTAATCATTTAAAAAATAATGCAAAAACAAAAGTCAACACCAAGTATAAAACTTAGTAAGTACCCAACTAATGGCTCTTGAGCTTTCCTTTCATGCCTATCGTCTGCAAACCTCTGTTGAAACGTTCCTGTGCAGTGCTACCTTTGAGTTGTTGGACACATGCTGTATTTGAAGGGAGGAGACAGCAAAAATTCTTAAGTAATATTCTTAAATATTCAAATTAATATTAATACCTGAATATTATTATTCAAATATTCTTAAGCAAATATTCTCTGGGGATGGAAAGTTCATCTTCTGATCGTACTCTTGATTTATCTCCTTTTATAAGATGTACTGTAAAGATGGTACAAGCCATTTTTAATGATTTAACTAATTATTTGACTAATACCTAGAATAGAGGATGATAGGGTAAAGGATGGAGCAGGAAAGGCAGAGGCGGGTTGTCTTATTGGAATAGATGGGTTGCCTTATGAGAAAATGTTGGACAGATCACTCTTGTGAGTGATGGAGAAGAGCAGACTTGATTGAAAGATCCTCAATGGTCTTGACAGTCTGGATGTGGAGAGGATGTTTCCACTTGTGTATCAATCTAAAACAGACAGACAGACATACTTTTTTTGATCCTGAGGGAAACTGGAAAACTAACAATTGCTGTTTAAAAATGAGGGGTGAGGGATGAGAAAAGATGAAGGATTTTTTTCTCACAGGTGTTAGTGAGTCTTTGGAACTCTGCCTCAAAGGGTGGTGGAAGCAGACTTTTCATTATATTTAAGGATGTGTAGATCATGAGGGTGAAAGGTTAAGATGTACAAAAAAGCTGGATGAACTCAGCCGGTCGGGCAGCATCCATTGAAAGAAGCAGTCAACATTTCGGGTTGAGACCCTTCGTCAGGACTAAAGAAGGAGGGGGCAGGGGCCCTATAAGGAAGGTGGGGGGAGGGTGGAGAACCAATCAGAGGAAAGATCAAGGGGTGGGGGAGGGGATAGGCAGGAGAGGTGAAGAAGGAATCTAAGGGGAAAGCACTATGGGTAGTAGAAGAAGGCAGAGTCATGAGCGGTGATAGGCAGCTAGAAGAGGAGACAGAGTGATGGTGGGATGGGGGAAGGGAGAGGGAGGGAATTACCAGAAGTTGGACAATTTGATGTTCATACCAAGGGGCTAGAGACTACCCAGACGGTATATGAGATGTTGTTCCTCCAACCGAAGTTTGGCCTCATCATGGCAGTAGAGGAGGCCATGTATGGACATATCCGAATGGGAATGTGGAGGAGAGTTGAAGTGAGTGGCAACTGGGAGATCCTGTCTGTTGTAGGTGCTCGACGAAGTGGTCTCCCAATCTGCATCGGGTCTCGCCGATGTAGAGGAGGCCACACCGGGAGCACCGGATGCAATAGATGACCCCAACAGACTCACAAGTGAAGTGTTGCCTCACCTGGAAGGACTGTTTGGGGCCCTGAATGGTGGTAAGAGATGAGGTGTAGGGACAGGTGTAGCACCTACGTTTGCAGGGATAAGTGCTGGGTGGGAGATCTGTGGGGAGGGACGTGTGGACCAGGCAGTTGTGGAGGGAACGATCCCTGCAAAAAGCAGAGAGGGGTAGGGAGGGAAAGATGTCCTCAGTGGTGGGGTCCTGTTGAAGGTGGTGGAAGTTCTGGAGGATAATATGCTGGATCCGGAGGCTGGTGGGGTGATAGGTGCGGACAAGGGGGTGTGACGAGAGGATGAGGTGAGGGCTGAAGTGCGGGAAATGAAGGAGATGCGGGTGAAGGCATCATTGATGACGGCAGAAGGGAAACCACGATTCTTAAAGAAAGAGGATATTTGGGATGTCCTGGAACGGAAAGCCTCATCCTTGGAGCAGATGCAGTGGAGATGGAGGAACTGGAAATAGGGAATAGGGAATAGAATTTTTGCATTTGGCAGGGTGGTAAGAGGTATAATCAAGGTAGTTATGGGAGTCAGTGGGTTTATAGAAGATGCCAGTGGACAGTCTATCTCCAGAGATGGAGACCGAGAGATGGAGAAAGGGGAGAGAAGTGCCCGAGATGGGCCAAGTGAATTTGAGGGCTGGGTGAAAGTTAGAGGCAAAGTTGATGAAATTGACGAGCTCAGCATGGGTGCAGGAAGCAGCACCAATGTAGTCGTCAATGTATCGAAGGAAAAGTTGGGGAGCAGTACCAGTATAGATTTGGAGCGTAGACTGTTCCACATAACCCACGAAGAGGCAGGCATAGCTGGGGCCCATGCGAGTGCCCATAGCTACACCCTTGGTCTGGAGAAAGTGGGAAGAGCCGAAAGAGAAGTTATTAAGTGTGAGTACCAGTTCCGCCAACCTGAGGAGTGTGGTGGCGTTGGGGAACTGGTGAGGTCTATTGTCCAGAAAGTAGCGGAGGGCTTTGAGACCTTCTGGATGGGGAATTGAAGAGTATAAGGGTTGGACATCCATTGTGAAAATGAAGCAGTCAGGACCTGGGAACTGGAAGTTATTGAAGAGGTGGAGGGTATGGGAGGTATCCTGGATGTAGGTAGGGAAGGACTGAACTATGGGTGACAAAATGGAGTCCAGGTAGACAGATACAAGTTCAGTGGGGCAGGAGCAGGCCAGAACTATGGGCCTACCAGGACAGTCAGGCTTATGGATCTTGGGGAGGAGGTAAAAGCAAGCAGTGCGGGGTGTGGGTATTATGAGTTTTTTGGCTGAGGATGGAAGGTCTCCGGAGTTGATAAGGTAGTGGTGGTATGGGAGACAATGGTCTGATATTTTTGGTTGGGTCCTGTTCCAGGGGTAAGTAAGAGGAGGTGTCAGAGGGCTGCCGTTTGGCCTCAGTGAGGTAGAGGTCCATCCGCCAGACCACCTTTGTCTGCCGGTTTGATGGTGAGGTTAGGATTAGTGCGAAGAGAGTGGAGGGCAGTGCATTCAGAGGGAGTGAGGTTGGAACAGGAGAGGGGGTGATGAAGTTGAGACGGTTGTTGTCTCGGTGACAGTTGGAGATAAAAAGATCGAGTGCAGGTAGAAGGCCCGGTGGGGGTGTCCAGGAGGAAGAGGAGGGTTGAAGACGGGAGAAGGGGTCATCAATAGGGGGAGGGGGATCCTTGTTAAAGTAGTAGGCCTGGAGATGTAAGGGACAGAAGAAGAGTTCGGAGTCATGCCGGGCATGGAACTCACGGAGGTGTGGATGGAGGGGGGCAAAAGTGAGGCCCTTGCTAAGCACAGAACGCTCTGCCTCAGAGAGGGGAAGGTCAGAGGGGATGGTGAAGATGTGGCAAGGGTTGGGGCTGGTGTCAGAGGAGGGTAAAGAGTCTGAGGTCTCAGGAGGGAGGGGGGGTTGGGATGTTCAGGGAGAGCGGGCTGAGGGGAGGATGAGAGATCATAGGAATGGAGGGGAGATGAGGGGTGGAGGGAGGGTTGGGAGTCACTGGGAGGATAGGGGTAGTAGAGGAATAAGATGAGCGGTAGGACCCAGAGGCAGTAAGAGTGGTCCCAGTCTGGATAGGGTCAGGATTTCGGTTCAAGCTGGATCTAGAGCTATGGGTGTCGGAGTCTGTGGCCTGCAGGGCGCCAGAACTGAAGTCCGAATCAGAAGCGGGTGAATCCATGGTGCACTGGAAGCTGGTGCCCATGTCCAGGAGGCTGTGGTTCCAGTCGGAGTTAGAGTCAGCGGTGGATGGGTCTGCGGCCTGCCAGAGGCCTGAGAAGTCGAAGTCCAAGAGGTCATCGTAGGCTGCAGGCGGGCGAGCTTGTGATTCTTCTTGGACGCGAGGAAGGAGAAGAAACAGCAGTTGGAGGTGTGAATCTGGCGGAGATTGAAGTGTAGGAGAGGTCCATGGCAGACGGTGGAGAGCGACGCCAGCAGTCGTGGCAGAGAGAGAGACAGGGTCTGTTGGTATCTCCGCATGGCAGTGAGCATGGCTCGGAGAATCCGGCGTGAGCAGCAGAGGGAGGAATGGTCAATAAAACGGCGGTACCAGGGATCCTCGCTGGGCCTGAACTGGGAGGCCTGGAACCGGAGCTGGAATCCCTGCAGTACAAGATGGCAGCGGAGACACGTTCCCAAAAATAAGACGTGGTTGTGGTCCCGTGTCTGTGTCAGGATATGATCAAAGAGTCAAAGAGAGGCGGAGATCACAGAGGATGAGCAGTGAGAAATGGTCTCACTGAACTCCCGTCGAAGAGAAGATTTAAACTTCTTCAAGGTAGGCATACCTCGAAGAAAGATTACCATGGGCAGATGGGAATGTGTAGATGGAGTTGAGATCAATGGATCAGTTTGAGGGCTTACTGCTGCTCCTAGATCACATATACCCTTGATCTCCAACTTTATGCAATACTACCTCCTCATGCGAATTGATATTTGACACTAAATTGATGGAAAGCCCTTGAATTGGTATGCTATCTGCATAGTGACTAGAATCTCCAAGGCATCCATTACTTACTTTCCATGCGGCAATAACAGCCAGTCTTCTGTATATTGACAGTTATCTGTCAAGGCACATTAGGGCTTTCTCTACTAATTTACAAGAGCCTAGGATTCTCATTTAATGTTAAACCTAACCTACTCTATTAGCAAACACGAGGAATTCTGCAGATGCTGGAAATTCAAACAACAACACATACAAAATGCTGGTAGAAGCATCTATAGGGAGAAGCGCTGTTGACATTTCGGGCTGAGACCCTTCGTCAGGACTACTCTATTAGCCTTTGACAGCCCTTCAAATGACTCACCACAAATCATTGTTGACAGACAGACCTTGAAGATAATTTAGCACTTCCATTACCTTGGTAACCACCTCTCTCAATTGTTAATATCATTGAGACAGTACAGAATCTAGTGCATAAGTAATTCCTTTCAGAAATAACTGTGATGCATTTTTGTTGCTGGTAACCTATGGAAGACACCAAGATCAAAGATGTCACCAGTAGTTGTTATGATTTTACCAACAATAAGGGTACTGACTGAATGTCAATGGTGGGATCACAAACAGAAAATAAACTTTCAGAGGAAGTCAGCAGGTTGAGCAACATCAATAAAGGCAAAAGGATAGTCAATATTTTGGGTCAAGACCCTTCATCTTGACTACAGTATCTTGTGCTCCCATTTCTAAGCTGGTCTGGTTTGCCTAACTAGCACCTAATTAGGTGCAGCAAACCACAAACATGAGAAAGTATGCCGATGCTGGAAATCCAGAGCAACACACACACAAAATGCTGGAGGAACTCAGCAGGTCAAGCAGCATCTGTGGAAATGGATAAACAGTCGACATTTTGGGCTGAGACACTTCTTCAGGACTGAGAAGGAAGGGGGAAGTCATCAGAATAAAAGGTGGGGGGAAGGGAAGGAGGCTAGCTGGGAGGTGAAGCCAGGTGGGTGGGAAAGGTCAAGGGCTGGAGAAGAAGGAATCTGATAGGAGAGGAGAGTGGACCATAGGAGAAAGGGAAGGAGGAAGGGACCCAGAGGGTCACCTATCAGGCAGGTGACAAGAGGCAAAAGTTCTGAGTGGAAAATAAAGGAGGGGGGAGGACTTTTTTTTTACCAGAAGGAGAAATATATATTCATGCCATCAGGTTGGAAACTAACCAGACAGAACATAAGGTATTGCTCCTCCACCCTGAGGGTAGCCTCACCTTGGTATTGGAAGAGGCCATCTCTTCAACGTGGAAATCTATGTTCTGAAACTACTTTCACAATAATTTTAGTTAGAGATCTTCCTTTACTTCATGAAGTAATGGATGACAGTGAGTCTTCAGGTCCATTACTGTTCTCCATTGCTGTGTGTTTACCTCTATACTAATAAGTGTGATGTTCCCTGCAATATTGTCTGAAAGCTATTCTGATAAGATTAATAAACCTTACATACAGGATTGAACACCTTCTTTTAAACCTACGAGACTCTCAGCCAAAATCAACATGTGAGAAACCACTCCAAAGGACTTGCTGATGGCAAAAGTACTCAATGGGAACTCAGAAGCTAACATGCAAGAAACATGGGAAAAGCTCTGCTACTGCCTGTGGCAATTATAGCCTCACCATTAGCACAAATATAAACAAAAATTATGAACCAGCCTGCACCAAACACAGAACCAAACATCCTCAGGAATGGTCAGAGGCTTTTGGTAGTAGATGGGTTCAAAGACCTTAGCAACAGACTCTGAAAATTAGTCAATAATGATGACAAAGTTAACAAGAACATAGCAAAGCCAAGCACTAGTCTTGGAAGAGGGAATGAAGAAGAATTGGTCCAAGTACCAAGCTGAAGATGTATCAATCCACTGGTACACCAAAGTTACCAATTAAACCAGAAACCACTCAACACAAAGCAAAGCTTCATACCATAAAGTAATTATACTTCATTGCACAACCAGAAATATATGATTGTTTATGGAGTGTGAATTGATTTTTTAACCTCCTGAATACTTGTGAATACTTTGCAACTTGGTACTTACCACAATTTATCTTGCCATATCATTTCTATGTGTGTATGACCTTGGATTTACTAATATTATCCCCAATGTGTAAACTCTGCAGATAACAAAATTATACGAACATTTTGTATAACTTGTCGTACATGCCAAATTTATATTACAAAAATAACTATTAAGTGCAGCCACTCTGACATAGTGTTTACATTCTACATAAGGCTTCCACTACTTAAGTTTCTTCCTACCCCATTCCCAAGTTTCTCTTTACTTATATCTGTCATGATGGACAAATATATGTCCCAATATATTCATGGAATGAAAGTCTTCATCCAATATCATCCTAGAGTTATTTAACAGTTTTTTTCTGTGTCTCGATCAAAATGAGCATCTGGTAAGAGACACTGAAATGCCATGTTATAAGTCAGCAAGGAACATTCAGAAGATGCATTATCATTTAGTCTTGCAACTTAACCAGGAAGACAGAAAGGTTTAAACGGATATTGGACCCCTTTTATTCACTAAGATACATGAGAGAAGAGACCTTAGTTTTAACATCTGCAAAACAAACACCATGATTTCCTATTGTGAATATGGGGTTAAGATGATTAGAAAAGGAGTTATTGAATAACATTAAAAGCTTCACATGAGTGACTCTTAACAAGGACCTGGGCCCACTGCAATTTGCCTTTCACCACAATAGGTCTACAGTGGATGTGATCTCAATGTCTCTTCATATGGCCTTGGATCAACTGGGCAGCACTAATACTTACATCAGGCTTCTGTTTATTGACTATAGCTCAGCATTTAACATGATCAATCCTATACTTCTGATCAAAAAGCTCCAAAACTCGGGCCTTTGTACCTCCCTCTGCAACTGGATCCTCGACTTCCTCAACAGAAGACCACAGTCTATGCGGATCAGAAATAACATCTGCACCTCACTGATAATCAAAACTAGTGCACCACAAGGATGTGTACTTAGCCTACTGCTCTACTCCCTCTACATGTCATATGACTCTCTATGTCTTTGTGTCTTGGCACAGCTGAAATGCCATCTAAAAATTTGCTGATGACACAACTATGTTTTTGTCTTTCCCCAAAGATATGGTCTAACCAGAACACTTTATCCTTGTTTATTACTTTTGTTGACCTTCTGTCATATTGCAAATTATTATAATGTAAAAGTTAGCTGGTCATTTTGGCACTTCATTTTCAGGTATCTTCTTTCTAGTTACCTAGAGGTTTCCTACAGTGTCACCTCTTTTGTTACATCACTTTCATTTCATTTTTCAATCTTTTTTATTGATTTCCAGTAAAAAATATACAAATCAGAGGAGAAGTTTAGCAAACAGATAATACAAAAGATATATAAACAGCAATAAAGAAAAGTATATAAAGTATATATTGTCAAAATCAAATAGGTATAATGTTACACTGTTACATATACAGTATAATCAAAAAATCACAACTCCTCTTAACAAATTGTAAAAAAAAATTGGAAAATTTTATTTATATAAAAGAAAAAACCCCACTAAGCTAAATTGGAACAAAAAAAATGAAAAAAAGTAAAGATTGGACAGTCCATTTGAGGATAAAATTAGAAGAAAAAAGAAAGAGAAAAAAAACATCCTTCTAGTCACCTCCGAACCTTCATGGATGATTTTCCCTGAAGAGAATAAAGAAAAATAAATAAAAATTAAATTAAATCATATGAAAATATTGAATAAAGGGTCGCCAGACTTGCTCAAAATTAAAAGATGTATCAAATGTCCGGCTTCTAATTTTCTCCAAGCTCAGACATGACATAATGGAGGAGAGCCAATAGAAAACAGTAGGTGGATTAGATCCTTCCCAGTACAGCAAGATAGCTCTCCTAGCCAGTGAAGTTGAAAAGGCTATCACATGTTGAGCAGAAGCAGATACTCTACCTACTTCCTCTGGAATGATCCCAAAAATTGCCGCAAGTGAATTGGGTTGAACATCCACATCTATAACTTTAGATAGTATTCTAAATACATCTCTCCAAAAATTATTTAAACTTACACAGGACCAAAACATATGAGTTAGAGTAGCCACCTCTACGTTACATCTGTCACAAGTAGGGCTTATATTAGGAAATATATGCGCCAATTTATCTTTAGACATATGGGCCCTAGGTTCTATCTTAAACTGAATTAAGGAATGGCATGCACAGATGGATGAATTATTAACCAGATAATAAATTTTACTCCATTGATCATCTGAAAGTGAATGTTGAAGTTCTATTTCCCAAGTGCATTGAACCTTATCATTAGGCGACATGCGAGCATTCATTAACTGTTTATAAATGATAGCTGTTAATGGTTTTTGAAATGGTTTAAGCTGAAAAATAGCATAAGCCAAGTTTGAAGAATAGGCCAAGGGATAATTTGGTAAAAAAATCAAGTAAAAAATGCCTAACCTGTACGTATCTAAAAAAATGTGTTAGAGATATCATATTTATCCATTGTGTTGCCTTTAAGGCATTTGTTTAGTTTATTATATTTTCGCTTTAATAATTCATTTGTTATCATTTTCTAGTTAAAGTTAAGGTTGTTTAAAGTAAATTCGTTGTCTGTGATATATCGCGGCATGCAATGACATCACACCTGGTTTTGCCGCGTCTTGTGGGAAAATACCGGTTTGGAGAAATGGGAAGGAGGAGGCTTATGTGAGCAGGATCAGCGCGAGAAAAGTTTTCTTTCTACGCACTAGAAACATTAGTGAAGCAACGCTGTAAGTTCATGAGATAATCGATAAGTTGAATTAAAAATGTTAACGCTGATTCTGTTAAAAGTAATGATGATTGATAAAGTTTATGTTTTTTGTTATTTAAAGAGTTGTAGATAGTTTGTGTTGAAGTGTATTTAAAGCCAGTTGATGGCGTAGGTAGATTCTGACTGTATGTTGCACTTTAATGTAATATAGTTGTTGCAGTTTTACTTTTGCAAGTATTTATGATGTAAATGTGATGTCAAGAAGGAAACAAATACTGTATATATTTTGTATTGTTTTATCAACAGTTTTCACCATGCGTTAACGTGGAAGAGTGAACAGTAAACGATTAATCTTACTGGGACCACCTCATTGACTGGTTTATGCTTGGTGTTTAGTTCAGAGTTCTTTTACACCTGTGCAAGAATACTACAGTGAAAAGGCTGCATTACCAAGTGTTTCAAGTGCTACAATGGCATCATAATCCAGTGTCAAGTCGTTGCCAGCCAGCGACAGGGGCAGTAGGGCAACAACAAGTAAGGCTGCCCGTGCAAGAGCTAAGGCAAAAGCTGCCAAGGTGCGAGTGTTCTACGCTGAACAAGAAGCAAAATTGAAAAAGGAAGTGGCTGCCAGAGAAATGGAAAAGGCTGCCGAGGAGCCAAAAACTAGTTGGAAAAGGTAAGGATAGAGTCAGAGTTAGAAGTGCTGATGCTACACCTAGAAGCAGAAGCTGCCAGGGTGGAAGCAGAGATAATAGAAAGTGCTGAAGAAATGCATGTTCTGGATGACGTAAGATCTACTTCAGTAAGGAGCAGACTGGAATGCACAAGCGACTATGTCCGATCTCAAATGGACTTGAAGATTCGTTCTTCCTCTCCATACTTATATGCTAACATCCCACCTCATGAAGAGTCTCAGAGAGGCCCAATTGCATTACATCCATCTGAGGAAGACAATTTACCCTTGCAACTCCGCGACGAATTCAAGAATGAAAGGGCTGATGACAAATACTTCTCGACACCAAACTTACCAGATTTGGCGAGAGGAGAGGCAAAGGCTGAATTCAGAACAGTAAATTCCAATACAAATGTATACCCTCAGTCATATACCCGCCGACATATTCCCCCAACCAGCATGCCACTTGCAGTTGAACCCATGGCACAGTATTTAGCACGACGAGATCTCGTCACTTCAGGACTACATCAGTTTGACGATAAACCTGAAAATTACCGTGCATGGTACTCCTCATTCACCAACACTATCCACGGAGTCCAGCTCAGAGCAACCCAAGAGTTGGATCTTATGGCAAAATGGCTGGGAAAAGAATCATGTGAACAGGTGAGCCGTCTACGTTCAGTGTACGTTAACAACCCCAAGCTAGCCTTACGCAAAGTGCTTTGCGGACCCTGAAATTATTGAAATGACACTATTTCGATGTCTGGAAAATTTTCCTAAGGTGTCAGCCAAGGACCACACTAAGTTAAGAGAACTCGGAGATCTACTCATGGAGATTGAAGGTGCTAAAGAAGATGGCTATTTAACTGGTCTGTCATACCTAGATACTTCATACGGGATTAGACCAATCGTGGACAAACTTCCATTTGGGCTGCAGGAAAGGTGGGTGTCTGTTGGCTCAGAGTACAAGGAAGAGAACGATGGTCGATTTCCTCCCTTTGAGTATTTCACTAGGTTTGTGTGCAAGGAGACAAAGAAGCGAAATGATCCTAGCTTCATGAGTCCAGGTAGCAGTACAATTTACACCAAGCCAGTTAAATCCACTTCGAATAATTTCAACATCAATAAACCTGTCTCAGTGCATAAAACTGAAGTCTTTACAATTAACAATGACCCTAATAAGAATTGTCCATCGCACAACAAATCTCACCCCCTCAAAAAATGCAGAACATTTAGGAAAAAAACGCTTGAAGAGAGAATGGCCCTTCTCAAGGAGAAAAAAATATGTTTTAAATGCTGTTCCTCTACCTCTCACCTTGCTAGAGAGTGTACAATCACCGTGAAGTGCCCGGAATGTAATAGCACTAATCACGATGGGGCCATGCACCCAGGCCCGTTACCACAAACCGACAAAGCTCCTTCACCCGCACAACAGGACGGCGGGGAGGGAGAGGCTCACTCCAGGACAACCGCTGTCAGCTCGAGCTGCACAGAAGTTTGCGGTTAAGCTCAGTCAAGCCGTTCTTGTTCAAAGATCTGCCTCACTAAGGTGTACCCTAAAGGAGCCAAAGACAAGGCCATCAAAGCCTATGTAATTCTGGACAATCAGAGCAATCACTCACTAGTCAGACCAGTGTTCTTTGACTTGTTCAACATTGAGAGTAATCAGTTCCCATACTACCTTAGAACTTGCTCAGGCAGCGTGGAAACATATGGAAGGAAGGCAGAAGGCTTCCAGCTCAAGTCCCTGGATGGTAAAGTTGTCATCTGTCTCCCTCCACTCTTAGGGTGCAATGAAATTTTGAATAACTGCACTGAGATCCCGACGCCAAGTGCAGTGCTACACCAGCCACATCTCCACCACATTGCCAAGCACATCCCAGAACTGGATCCAAAAGCAGAAATACTCCTGCTATTAGGAAGAGATGTTCTCCAGGTGCACAAGGTTAGGCAGCAGGTCAATGGACCACATGACGCCCCCTTTGTGCAACGTCTGGATCTGGGCTGGGTGGTGATAGGAGAGGTGTGCCTTGGCAATGTACACAAACCGACGGTTAACACACTCAAGACCAATGTGCTAGAGAGTGGCCGCCATTCAATTTTTCAACCCTGCACAAGTTTCATGTGTATCAAGGAAGCACGACAAGGCTTTAACAAATGTAAAGTAACTGACGAGACGCTGGGTCAGTCAGTCTTCGCTCAAACTGAGCATGATAATAAACTTGCTTCATCAGCACAAGACACCATTTTCTTAAAAATAATGGACATCAAGGTCTTCAGAGATGAAGCAAATAATTGGGTCGCCCTACTACCTTTCAGAGAATCACACCAGTGCTTGCCAAACAACAAAGAGCAGGCAGTCAAGCGGTTCACGTCCTTGCAAAAAACCCGGAAAAGGAAACCTGAGATGCAGCAACAATACGTAGCATTTATGGAGAAGATCTTCGCTAATGGACATGCTGAAGTAGCACCGCCACTGAGGAAAAGTGAGGAGTGCTGGTACCTCCCAACGTTTGGGGTTTACCACCCACAAAAGCCCAATCAGATCAGGGTGGTTCTTGACTCGCACTGCAGACGAATTGGCCCAGGCAAAGGACGTCACCTTTAAAGCAAAAAGAGCAGCTTCTGCAAGGGAGTTTTCCGCTCTCCAAGCGAATAAACCAATACCAAAGGACAGCCCTTTGAGGAAATTCAACCCAATCCTGAAGAACGATATCATTTGCATTGGAGGCCGGTTAATACACTCCCAACTTCCGGCTGCAGAAAAGAGTCCAGTAATCCTGCCCAAAGATAGCCATGTGTCCTTACTGCTCACTTGCCATCACCATGAACAGGTAAGGCATCAGGGCCGTCACTTGACGGAAGGAGCAATAAGGGCAGAGGGACTGTGGATCTTGGGAGGTAAAACACTGATCAATTCAGTACTTCATAAATGTGTAACCTGCAGGAAACTGCGAGCCAAGTTGGAAGCTCAACATATGGTGGACCTCCCACCAGAACGCCTCGAAGCCTGCCCTCCTTTTACATATGTGGAGCTCGATGTATTTGGTCCCTGGACTATCACTACGAGACGCTCCAGGGGAGGACAAGCAGAGAGCAAACGGTGGGCCATTATGTTCAGCTGCATGAGTTCAAGAGCGGTACACATTGAGGTCATCGAATCTTTGGATACATCCAGCTGCATTAACGCTCTCAGGCGCTTCTTTGCGGTAAGAGGCCCTGCAAAACCGTTACGGTCTGATTGTGGCACGAACTTTGTTAGAGCATCCAAGGAGCTGGGGTTGGACAAAACGGTACAAAGGTACCTCAGTCAGCAGGGATGCAACTGGGAGTTCAACACACCACACGCCTCTCACATGGGAGGCTCATGGGAGCGGATGATTGGTATCGCCAGAAGAATTCTTGATTCAATGTTTCAGCAGCAATGCACCTGACTGACCCACGAGGTACTGTGCACACTAATGGCAGAGGTCACAGCCATTATAAATGCATGACCACTCCTACCTGTGTCTTCTGACCCGGAAAACCCCTTCATACTCTTGCCATCAATGCTCCTTATGCAGAAGGCAGGAGCTCCCCTTCCACCAGGGACTTCTCTGATAAGGATTTGTACACAAAGCAATGGAGACCAGTTCAGGCTCTGGCAAATCGGTTCTGGTCTCGCTGGAGACAGGAATATCTACCTTTGTTGCAACACAGACAAAAGTGGACAGAACCCCGAAGGAATCTTCAAATTGGAGATTTAGTCCTGTTCAGGGACAAGCAAATCGCCCGCAACAGCTGGCCAATGGCCAGAATCACTGCCACATTCCCTAGTAGTGATGGACTTGTCAGGAAGGTTGAGTTGAAAACTTCTGACCAAGGTGATGTGAAAACTTATCAAAGGCCAGTTACAGAAGTCATTCTACTTCTACCTAAGGACTGATTTAGAGACTGAAGTTTTCTATTATGTTCATTGTGACCTTATGAAGGTCAAGCGGGGAGTGTGTTGCCTTTAAGGCATTTGTTTAGTTTATTATATTTTTGCTTTAGTAATTTGTTTGTTATCGTTTTCCAGTTAAAGTTAAGGTTGTTTAAAGTAAATTCGTTGTCTGCGATATATCACACCCAGTTTCGCCACGTCTTGTGGGAAAATACCGGTTTGGAGAAATGGGAAGGAGGAGGCTTATGTGTGTGGAGGATCAGCGTGAGAAAAGTTTTCTTTCTACACACTAGAAACATCAGTGAAGCAACGCTGTAAGTTCATGAGATAATCGATATGTTAAATTTAAAATGTTAACGCTGATTCTGTTAAAAGTAATGATGATTGATAAAGTTTATGTTTTTTGTTATTTAAAGAGTTGCGGATAGTTTGTGTTGAAGTGTATTTAAAGCCAGTCGATGGCATAGGTAGATTCTGACTGTATGTTGCACTTTAATGTAATATAGTTGTTGCAGTTTTACTTTTGCAAGTATTTATGATGTAAATGTGATGTCAAAAAGGAAACAAATACTGAATATATTTTGTATTGTTTTATCAACAGTTTTCACCATATGTTAATGTGGAGGAGTGAACAGTAAACGGTTAATCTTACTGGGAACACTACATCCATATTTATCCAATAACTGTGAAAAAGACATTAAACAATCCTGTAAGAACAAATCTGAAAAAGTTTTTATTCCCTTAGTTTTCCATATTAAAAAGCCTTATCCAGAGTTGATGGTTTAAAAAAAAACTGGAATAAATATCGCTAGAGAGTAAAAAATTATTTAATTCAAAAAATCTATGAAACTGAAACCAAATTTTTAAAGTATGTTTAACGATAGGGTTGAGAGCTTGTCTACCTATTCTGGAGAATGAAAAAGGAAGGGGAGCTCCTAATAAAGAAGCTAAAGAAAATCCCATTACTGAATTTTCCTCCAAATGTAACCATGGAGGGCGATCCTGGTTATCAATATCATAAATCCAAAAAGTAATATAATGAAGATTAATTGCCCAATAATAAAATCTAAAGTTTGGTAGGACCAGTCCTCCATCTTTTTTTGATTTTTGGAATAAAAGTTTATTCACTCTAGAGCTTTTGTTATTCCAAACATAAGATAAAATCACTTTCATCACTGATAAATTCTATCAATAGGACTGAGAAACAGAATTCCACAGACTGAGTAATTTATTTAGAAACTAAAGTAAATCTTTGAATAATGCTGAGCCTTCCATGTATCAGCAGCCTTCTTTTACAGTGCCTTGAAAAAGCATTCAGCCCCCAAACCTTTGTTAACACAAATGAGAAGTACAACCAGAGATTTTGAACAATTTAACTGGGAATATTTATTTGTGAATCATATGCTGCACTTTTCACGGTAGAGCTCCAAAAAACAGGGAAAATTGTAAAGAAGATGAAAAACTAAAAATTCAAAAATTGAATTATCAGTAGTTCAAAAGTATTCATCCCCCTCTGCTCAGTCATTAGTTGAACCAACTCTCACGGCTATTTCAGCCAATAGTCATTTTGGATAAAGTCTCTTTTAGCTTTGCACAATGTGATGGAGCAAGATTCGCCCATTCCTCCATGCAACATTGCTGAAGCTGTGGCAGGTTAGCTGGGGTGTGGCAGTGGACAGCAGTCATGAGGTCTTGCCAGTGATGTTTGATCTGGTAAAGTTCGGGACTCTGACTGGGTCACTTAAGGATGTCAATTTTCTTTTTTTGAAGCCACTCCATAGTTGCTCTGGCAGTGTACTTTGGGTTGTTGCCCAGCTGAAAGACCAACTTTCTCCCCAGTTTAAGCTTTCGAGCACGTTTTTATCTAGGATCTCGCTGTACTTACCAGCAGAAAAGCATTAAGGATTCAAATTGCATTTATTATCAAAGAATATATAAATGATACCACCTGGAGATTTGTTTGCTTACAGGCAGTTGCAAAGCAAAGAACCTGAAAGAACCCAAATAAAAAAATTAGACCAACCCCCAGTGCCCACAGAGAAAAAGAAAAAAAACAGAACTACTCATGCTAACAACAGAAGCGAGTGACAACAACTGCATTCCGAAGCAGATTGAGTCCTTGGATTTAAATCCCCAGAGCAGCCTTGAGTTAGGCTCAAAGCCTCAGTATACAGCTCCTCATATTAGTGGGGCAGCCTCACAAGCTTAGTTTCATGGAGAGAGGAGCCCCCAGACTATCTGGACTGACACTTAGATTGTCCGAATCAGACCCGGCTGCGACGAATTGTTCTGGGCCTAGATTTTGCTGCCAGAGAAGCCAATCCTTGACCTCTCCAAATCGGCTCAGTGTTAGAGCGATCCAACCTCACCTGACTCTCGACACCCTGCCTTTCCAGTCTATTTGGGCCAGCATTTTTTTGTCCGGACAGCATATTGCAGGATAGCATGATGCTACCCCCACCATACTTTACAGTAGGGATAGTGTTACCCAGCTGATGTGCAGAATTAGATTTACACTGCACATAGTGCTAGTGTTGAGGTAAAAAACTTCCACCTTAGTCTCAGCCAACCACAAAACCTCCTTCCACATCTTTACAGTATGTTCTAAATGACTCTTTGCAAAGTCTTAATGGACAAGAATTTTTTTTAGTGGTACATCAGCCTACTGAACAACTCAAAAGTGGTTCACTTCACTCAACTTAATTTGCCCCATTAGTGAAATGATTCCACTGCCTATATACTCACTCTCAACGACTCCTCATCTCATGTTCTCGATATTATTTGTTTGTTTGTTTGTTTATTATTTATTTATTTTTGTATTTACACAATTTGTTGTCTTTTTCACACTGATTGAAAGCCCGCATTAGAACAGTCTTCCATTAATTCTTTTATGGATTTATTGAGTATGCCTGCAAAAAAATGAATCTCAGAGTTGTATATGGTGACATAGATGTACTCTGATAATAAATTTACTTTGAATTTAATTGAACCTCCTCCAGCATTTACTAGGGCAGCTCATTCTACATTCTACACTGTGAGGTAAAACTGCATCTCAAATCCCTTTTTAATCCTTTCTGTCTCAATTTAAACATTGTTTAAAGTGAAAAAGAGAGAGAAGAGATGGAGAGAAAAGCTAAGGAGAAGAAAGGTGTCCAGAGATGTCAGAGCCACCTCCTGCAGTCTCAGAGTCAGCTCCTCCAACCACCAGGGAGGAGGCCCCAGAACCTGAGTTTGTTTCACAGCCACAAGTCTCACCTGCCAAGCAGATGTCAGGAAGGACACAACCCCCCCCCCCACCCCCACCCCCCCAAGAGTAAGAAAGCATGCACAGTGATTAAATCTTTAGGCCTGAATAGGACAACTTAAAACTTTACATTCTGTGGATGTCTGTATATAATAGTTGTATTATATAATATAGCATGTAGTTGAGATGCATCCTCTATTGAGCTGGAGTTTACTGCTAAGCAGGGAGGACTGTTATACATTTAATATTTCAGTAATATTCAAGAAATATTGTAAATATATTGTTTGATTAAGCATACTTTGGTGTTTATATAATGCACTGCAGGTTATATGTAAAAGTAAGAAAATGGCTTATGTCATTATGTCGCAACGTCATACATGTATGCCTCACTTAAAGTAAAAGATGAATTAACGTACATGAGTTATCTTCCAGCTCCTTTCATTTCCTTTCAATTAGTTTTTATGTTTTGGAGTTACAAAACATAAAAGTCACCCTTTTGCCTATTTCATTCCAGGATAAACAGACCCAGCTTCTTCTCATAATTCAAGCCATATAGTCCAGAAAACTTTCCCGTGAATCTTTTCTGCACCTTTGGCTTAATGACATCCTCCCTTGTGCTGTGGCAACCAGGAACAGGTATTACCACCAGACTCCTGAACTGGCGTGGATAACTTCACTCACCTCAACTCTGAACTGATTGCAAAACCTATGGACTCATCTTCAAGGACTCTAAACTGATATTCTCAGTGATATCATCAATCTATTTATAATAGCACAGTTTGTCTTCTTTTGCACATTGGTCAGTCCTGGTGTGTAATTTTTCATTGATTCTACTGTATTTCTTTGTTTTCCCGTGAATGCCCGCAAGAAAATGAATCTCAAGGTAGTATATGGTTTAATATACGTACTTTGATAATACATTTACTTTGAACAATATCCCAAGAACAGCCTCACCAAAGCAGTAACGTGAGGAGGGATGAGAGTTGAAGTTGAGGGTAAGGCGAGAGTCGGGGCTGGCCGAGGGAGCGAGTTTGCGAAAGAGGACAATGTCCTGGGGGTGGAGTCGAATAAGAAAAGCAGCAGGCAGCCAATGCCGTGGACGGGAGGCTGTTCTAACCCGTGACGCGGCACTGACTGCCCTGTCTCGTTCGAAAGCTGTGGAGGATGGCAGCGCCGGGACTCTGAATCGCCAGGGACGCCAATGAATCCGGCCAAACTGAGCGTCCTGTTTTGCGCGGCCGTTAGCATTCTCGTCTGCGTTTGCATTTATCTGGTAACCAAGACCAGAACGCCGGTGGCTCGGGGCTGGAGCTTCGATTGCGCCCGGTGCGGCGACTATCCGGACGAGCTGTGCTCGGCGCTTTTCGCTGGCAAGTCAGTCGCCACTGTACTGGGAGCGCAGTGCGAACAAATAAACCGGCAGCGGCCCGGACTCGCAGCCGGCCTGCCCGTCAACTGCTCCCGGCTGCTAGTTGACTACTCTTACATCACCAAACCCCTATCCCAAGAAGAGGCGGAATTCCCCTTGGCCTATATCTTGGTAGTGCACAAGAACCTGGAGACCTTGGAATGGCTCTTCCGAGCCATCTATATGCCCCAGAATGTCTACTGCATTCATGTCGACCAGAAGACGCCGGTCGAGTTCAGACAGGCAGTGGCGGGGCTGGCTGCCTGCTTCGATAACGTGTTCCTGGCGTCCAGGACCGAGAACGTGGTGTATGGGGGGTTTTCGCGCCTCCAGGCCGACCTCAATTGTATGCGTGACCTGGTCCTCTCCAGCGTCCCGTGGAAGTACGCGCTGAACTTGTGCGGCCAGGATTACCCGCTGAAGAGCAATCGGGAGCTGGTGCAACACCTGAAGCAGCGATGGAAGGATAAGAACATCACCCCGGGCATCTTGCAGCCCGATCACATCAAGCAGAGGACCACGCATGTCCACCGCGAGTACATCTCCCAGTCCGAGTCGTACATGGTGAAGACCCCAAAGAGAAAAACTGGGAGCGTGCCCCACGGGCTGAAACTGTACTTTGGTTCGGCTTACTACGCTGTTACCAGAGAGTTTGTGAACTTTGTATTGAAGGACGAACGGGCTAAGGATTTGCTACAGTGGTCGAAGGATACCTACAGCCCCGACGAGCACTACTGGGTCACTTTAAATCGCATCTCGGGTAAGTAGAGGCGAGGATGAACGTAGAACTCAGGATCAGGCCTTTACACTATGAAGCCATTATTTTGATTTGTGATTGAACTAAATATATTCTGATCATTCGTATCTCTCCACTTCCTGTATATTCATGTTAAACGTCATGATCGTATATGCCTGCATCTCGTTTCAATCATCACCCTCTTTTTGAAAAAAATATTGCCTGTACACGTCTTTTAAACTTTCCTCCTCTCAGTTTAAATGCACGTCTTCTAATTATATCCCTGGGCGAAACAAAGTTCATGGAACGACGCGATTGTCGGCAGTGTATCTCCCAATGTAATTTTGTTGCAGAGTCCAAACTCTTTAAGAGTAATTAATTACTTTCCTTTTGAGGGCGATTAATGGTAGTTCCTTCAGAGGTTCGTGAGAACATTTACCACCCGAACCTTCCCCCGATCTTGGTTTGAATTCTTTCTGTAGCTACCAAATGTCGTCTTCCATTTTAAGCAACTATTACCGCACTCACTTTGTTTATTTATATATAAAAAAGGGAGGGCGGGGGGGGATGGAAGCTTGGAAAAACACGGCATGGAGCCAAGGGCAGGATTTGAGAAATGTTTTGAAACCTGCTTTATTCTTAAGAATTTGCCGCTTCCTGCTTCCGTGAGTACTAATTTACTTTTTCTTACGTTATACATCCACCTTTGACTATTTAGTTTCCTCTGATAACGTTCTGAACATGTATTTGTCTACTTGTGACTGATCCACCATTTATGGTGGTTATAGCTAAGCCTTCACCTCAAAATCATTCTCTTGCACCAATCCCGATACTCCACAAGTCCTCCAATGTCCACACCCATCGGGTCACTTTTGATTGGATTCAGCAGCAGCCCTTTGGTTAATCAAATCAGTGATTAATTTGGTACAGGAGGCCATTAAGCCAATTTTCGGTGTCAACCTTCTATCAGCAGAATTCATTAGTTCCACTCACTGGTCTTTTTTCGTTGTAGCTTTGGAAATTAAAATGATCAAATTTTCTTCATCTAGAATGCCAGAGATTCCCCAGCCTCTGTGTGAAGAAATCGGTTTTTAATTCAACCTCACATAGCCTAGCCTTTACCTTGAAATTGTGCTTTCTCGTTGTAGATTCAGTAAACGGGGAAACATCCCCCAAGTCTGTATCCAGTTGAGCCCTCTGTAGCCAGTCCTCTTGTCAATCTTTGGTGAAAATGTTTCCATTAAAAGGTTGGTTTCATCTGAGTCTCTGGAATGAACCAGGCACCAGTCTGTCCCTCCTTGCTGTTAACAGAGAAGTTTTATTGAAGCTTTGGGTGAGAGCAGTTTACTGGTAATCATTTATATCAGACCTCCACATGGTACCTATTAGCACAATATATGATAATTTCAAGGGCAATATATGATCATTTCAAGGGCAGCTGTCGTTTATTGTTTGTTGTTTGTATTGGATCCAGGCCACATGTATTGGTCTTCTAGCATTCTTAGAGTTGTGACAAAGAAGACTATTTGGCTCTCCATGAAGTATCCAGTCATCCTCATTCACTTCTCTTTCTAAGTATACCTCAAAATCTTTTTTCTTTAAGTGTCTAGTCCATTCTCTTCAAAGTTCAAATTACAGTTTATTATCAAAATACACATATGTCACCATGTACAACCTGAGATTCATTTTCCTGTGGTCATACTCAAGTCCATAGAATAGTAACTATAACAGGATCAATGAAAGATCAACCAGAGTGCAGAAGACAACAAACTATGCAAATATAAATAATGAAAACATAAGATAAAAAGATAGACCTTAAAGTGAGATCATTGCTTATAGGAACATCTCAATGGATGGGTAAGTGATCTATTCAAGAGCCTGATGGTTGTGAGGTAGTAACTGTCCTTTGAACCTGGTGGTGAGAGTCCTGAGGCTCTTGTACTTTCTACCTGGTGGGAACAGCAAGAAGAGAGCATGACCTGGGTGGTGGGGATCTCTGATGATGATACTGCTTTCCTACAGCAGCATTTCATGTAGATGTGCTCAATGGTTGGGAGAACTTTACCCTGCTTGCACTCCAGGATAGTGAGCAAGCCGGTTGCTGAATCATAGGGTTTCTGATTAGTGGAGTTTTATTATACTCCAGATACTGAATGATGTTGATATTCAGAAGGTTTTACACAAGTAACTGAAAACTCAAATACCAAAACAATGAACAATTATGAAGGCAAAAGGATATGAATGCAAGACTAAAGATGTCTTAGTTAAATTATGTACTGTTCCAGTGAAACTGGACTGGGATATTGTGTATGTAACTGGTCTCCTTCCCACATCAATTTGTGATAAAGCAAGAGAAATCATTGTTCACCAGGTTGGTTCCTAGAATACTTGGGGGAGTGGCAAGGAAGAATGACAATGAGAAATTACACAACCTGGAATGGAATTTCAAAGTTCAAACTAAATTTATTATCAGAGTACATATATGTCACCATATGCAACCCCGAGATTTGTTTTCTTTTGGGCATGTTCAGTACGTCCAAGAGCCATAACAGAATTAATGAAAGACTACACCCAACAGTGCAGACACAGAACCAACGTGCGAAAGAGAACAAACTGCAAATACAGAAGAGAAAAAAAATTAAGGAATAAATATAGAGAATATGAGATGGAGTCCTTGAAAGAGAGTCCACTAGTTTTGGGAACAGTTCATTGATGGGACAAGTGAGGTTGAATGAAGTTATTCCCACTGGTTCCAGAGCCTAATGGTTGAAGGGCAATAACTGTCCGTGAGCCTGGTAGTGAGAGTCCTGAGGCTCCTCTACCACTTTCCTGATGGCAGCAGCAGGAAGAGAGCATGACCTGGGTGGTGGGGGTCCCTGATGATGGATGCTGCTTTCCTGTGATGGCGCTCCGGGTAGATGTGCTCAGTGGTAGGGAGGGTTTTACCTTACTGATTGGGCTTTATTCATACTTTTTGTAGGATTTTCCATTCAAAGGCATTGGTGTTTCCATATCAGGCTGTGACACAAACAATATACACTCCACCACACATTTATAGAAGCTTGTCAAAGTATTAGGTGTATGCACAAACTTCTGTGGAAGAAGAGACACGACCATGCTTTCTTCATAATTGCATTTATGTTCTGGTTCCTGGACAGGTTCTGAAATGATTACACCAAGGAATTTAAAGTTGTGAACTTCTCCACATTTGATCCCTCAATGAGGACTGGCTGATGGACCTCTAGTTTCCTCCTCCTTGGTCTTGTTAACATTGAGTGAGAGATGATTGTGGCACTAGTCAGCTGGGTTTTCTATCTGCCTCCTATATGCTGAATTGTCACCACCAATGTTTTGGCCAACAACAGTGTTGTCATCAGCAAACTTAAATATGCTTAGCCTCACAGTCGTAAATGTAAAGCAGGTAGAGCAGAGGGCGAAGCACACAGCCTTGTGTTACCCCGTGCTGATGGAGATTGTGGTGGGGATGCTGTTGCTAATCTGAACTGCCTGAGGTCTGCATTTGAGGAAATCAAAGATCCAATTGCACGAGGAGGTATAGAGGCCAAGGTCTTCAAGTTTATTGATTAGTTTTGAGGGGATGATAGTATTGAATGCTGAGCTGTAGTCCGTAAAGAACATCCTGATGTATGTGTCTTTGCTGTTTAGATGTTCCAGGGTTGAGTAAAGAGCCAACGAAATGGTATCTATTGTGGACCTGGTTTGCCAGTAGGGAAATTGGAGCAGATCCAAGTTACTTCTCAGGCAGGAGTTGATCTGTTTCAATTTCCAAACTCTCAAAAACATTTCATCACAGTAGATGTAAGTGCTACTGGACGGTAGTCATTGCGGCAGGTTACCATGTTTTTCTTCGGCAGTGGTACGATTGAGGCCTGCTTGAAGCAAGTGGGTATCACAGACTGCCGCAGTAAAATGCAATCTTATTCAAACTTTGTGCAACTTATACTGACTGGGCTTGACAAAGAGATGAAGGGGTGACTTCAGTTTGGGCAATGTTGAACTAGGACGCATCTCAAAATAACAGATCAATAACTCAGGGCCAAGATGAGAAGATATTTCTTTACCCAAAGGCTAGTGAATCTTTGAATTTCTCCACTCAAGCTGTGAAGACTCAGTTTCTGAGTATACTGAAAACAGAAGTGGATAGATTTTTGGAAATTAAGAGATTCATTACAGAAGGCTTCTACTGAGGAAACAAGATCAGTCATGATCTTAGTGAATGGTTGACCGGGATCAAGGGCCTGAATAACCTGCAGCTTTTAAACTTTAGTATAAATGTTCAACATATAGTGATCTCCTGGCCATTGTAATCTTTGCTTCTAACTAACTGAGCTCTCAATATATGCTCCCATTTTAAAAGATATACTCAAGTTACTGCACATGCTTTAGAACTATGGTGTTTGCTCTGGTATATTAATATGGCATAGTGTCTTAGAGTACTTTGGATAATGTGACACAGTGCATAACTTTGGAGAAGAAAAGAAATTTCATTGAGTAAAAGTGATGTATTCAGATAACAGTATGAAAAGTTGTAACCAAGTTGGATTTATGGAGAGAACTTCAGTGCTCACAGGTAAAATGACAGATGTCAAGTTTATTGTCATTTATACCGTCAAATGGGACAGCATTTCTCCGAACCAAGTTGTAAAGCATGATAGTACACTTAACACACAATATCTTAGGGAAGTAAAAATTAAATCCATAAATGAGTTATGCACAGATAAACAAAGTGAAGTGCGTAAATACTGTAGGGTACAAGTACGAATTATCCAGTGACACTTTGAGTGTGATGTGGCAGGGAGTTTAGAAGCCTAATGGCCTGAGGCAGCTTTCTATCCTGGCCATCCTGTAGAAAATAGTTAAGATGGTGGGGTAGCCTTGCTTGCCTCAATCTCCTCAAGAAGTGGAGGTACTAATGTGCCACCTTATTCAGGGAGGAGATATTGAGGGTCATCCATGATGTGAACTCCCTGCAACTTAGTGCATTTAACTCTCTCTATGGAGAAAGTTTATCTGCACCTTCCTAAAGTCCACAATCATTCCCTTGGTTTTCTGGATGTTCAGACTTGGGTTGTTGTCCTCACACCAGTCCATCAGGTGCTTCACTTCCTCTCTGTGCTCCAACTCACCGTCATTGCTGATGAGGGCAGTCACTGTTGTGTCATCTGCAAACTTGATATCAATTGAAACCTTTTAGATTTGGCTTTTGTAATGCACTGTAAGGATTCACTGCTAATGTAATAGTTTCTCTGTAGCAGTGATATTTGGGTAAAGATAACGAGGGCTTTGGAATGTGTGCCATCCAATGAGAGGCATGTTGTTCTTGGGGGTCTGAGAGAAGGGACTTGGTGATCTTTTGTCGGGGGAGAGATGAATGGTGAGCGTTGGTGGACAGCCAGATGGACTGGTTTTGGAGCGAGGGTCGGCTAGATTTGGAGGAGGTTAGTGGGGAACGAGTTGGACAGAACCAGGAGCTCCATCGTTGCACCATTAGACTGTTTCTTGAAAATGGGCTCTTTTATTTTGCTGCTTTACTAACCATGTTGTCAAATTCAGAATTATGAAGTTCAGTTGTTTAGTTGCGTATTGTAAACTGTGTTATTTTGTGGTACTGATTTGTAACGGGAGCACATCACACAGCACCCACCCAAACAAGATTTTTTAACTTTGACCAGGCCGGGGCCAAATAAGCCGCTAGCCAAATCTAGGGTTACACTTGGATGAGAGGGAGTACTTTTCCAAAATGTGTAAGGATTAATAAAGTAAGTTCAGTGGTTTTATTGTGTGTCTATTATAATCCAGTCATTTTAGTATAAGGCATGTTTTTAGGTATTTAATCTCCAATGATCTTTGTGTTAACACTTGAGCAGCTCAGACTTGCTCTAAGATTATCTATCACTTAAGTAGTCTAACTATATATGTCAGTGACTCTTCACATTATGAATTACTTTGCCTTCTTATTAATTTTTCATGATCTTGCATGCTTAGTTTTTATTACCCATTCCTACATGGCAGTGGGTCCAGGTCTCTGCAATCTGACCTAAAGCTGTGTGTGCCACGTTTGCTCAGGTATTCATTGGCCCTGTTGGGTCAGATTTTGATAGTATACCGGAGTCACCTTGGATTGTGGACAGGAATCTGTGGGGATTGGTGTTTTGATATTATCCTTGGTGGTACCGGGTACAGGTTGGAATAACCTAGGCTTGCAAATGAGGAACCACTTTGAATTTATTTTTTTAATTTAGTAGGTGGTATACACTGGTGCCATGGTGCCTTATTGAATGAATGTTTAGGGCGGTGATTGTGACACAGGCAAGATGAGAGCATGGTCCTGAATGAAACCAAGCTTTTAAAATGATCAGTGTTTGCCCAGTCAAACCTGCCAACTTGGAAACCTACAGGCACAATAATTACCATGCTGTGTTTCAGTCAGTGTAGCTGCAATAGTTTTATCACACATTGATGTCAGTATAAGATCTCCTCGACAGAAATTCCTGCAAGGTGTGTATTTTCAATTTTACCAGTGCTAGGTCAAAGGGTCGAATACAGTGCCAGCCAATGAAAGTCAAAGCTTCAAATTCGATCACAGAGAAGATTACTGCCTAGGATAGCAGAAGACCGGTCAGGAACTTGTTGCATTTTCAGAAGCTGAGTACCATGGCAAAGACTACTCTTATTGCCCATTCCTAATTGAAAGTGAACTTTGGTTTTCAAGGCCATTTGAAATGGCATTTAGAAGTCATTCAGAAGGAGGGTTTGGAGTCATATGCAGGTCAGGTATCATAAGGCCATCAGATTCCATCCCCTGAAGGACAACATAGAAACAGCTGACAGTGCTGATAGATTTGCAATGAGCCTGACTGATTTTTTTCTCCCAGCTTACAGATAGTAACAGAACTTAAATTTCACAGCTAATTTGGTAGGATTCAAATTTGGGTCTTTGGATTGTTATGAATTTGGATTGTTATGAATGTACCACAGCTCTGAGGGGCAGAAGGGTGCGGGGTAGCCCCCTCCATTGTGAGAATCGCAAGATCACTATTGATTTGGGTCAGGAGACCCAGGAAATGAGAGAGAGACATGCAGGATGTCACGTTTCTCTCTCTCCCCCCCCCCCCCCCCCCCCCATAGCAATGTAAAGCTACGGAACATGGCCATTGTCTCCGGAAGTCCAAGTTGTGTATTGAGTACTGTACTATTCATTGAAGCCCCTCAGGGGATGACCAGAGTGGGCTGGTTGAGGGATTGCATCATCCCAACCTGATTGACATCTGAGACCCCGTGAGAAAGTATAAAAGAGGGTCTGGGGAACAACCCCTTTCAGACGCACCAGAAGAAACGCTAGCGATCCCGTAATAGCGGGAAGCCATTTGAAGGAAGCCACGTGCGTTCGGTTCCCTTGCCTGGGGGCTAGTGGCTGGTACCACGGAAAACGACTTGGAACTAACAACGGGGAACCAACTCCCCCGACTCAACGGATTGGCCTCATAAAAGACCCGGGCAAGTTTAAAACCGTCTCTCTTAAACCCAAAGAGCTGCAGCTTGAAAGGACAGTGACTTTTATCTTTCCATCGGACAATACAATATCCCCTAGACAAACGATAGAGCTATTGCTTAATTGATGATTATTATTATACCCGCGTTTGTTAGATTGAGTATTGACGACGTATATTATCTGAATGTTTGTATTAATCTTCTTTTGTGCCCCTTTATAAATAAAGGCTTTTAAGAATAGTACCATCAGACTTCAATGGACCTCTCTATCTTTGCTGGTAAGTGATCCAGTTACGGGAATTTCGTAACAGCCAGATCTCTGAATTATGTCTGGTAATTTAAACACTGCACCAATTGTATCCATCTCTAGACAGGCAGATGCATTGGCAAAATGTGAAATAATTTGTTTTTAATATTTTCACATTTTTTACATTTCTGCATTGTTTATGGGTGATTGAAGTGAAATTTCATGAGTAAATATATGAACATCTGCTTTTGAAAATGGTTTCATCAAGCTGTTTTATTGATTGTAACATGACACTACTGTGTGGTGAAATTGCTTTTTGTCTATATTTATTTTCATTTCAGTTTAAATTAACCTTCTGGTTTGCAGATACTGTTTATCAACTGACTGATCAACCGAACAAAATGCTTCACCCTTTTAATTTCCATTTGAAGCTGAAGCGTGCCTGTTTGTTCAGCTGCTCTTGTCATCTAGGGAAAGCATTATTTTCGCTCATTCTGATTTTGACTCCCATAAGCTAGAACAGGCATGGGCAAACTACGGCCCGTTAAGCTTTTTAATCCGGCCCGCAGAACTTGATGAAATTATATTAATAAACCTTGTTAACGTTTTTTCCCCGCAATTCTGGCGTTTTCCCAATAGATGACGCACTCTATATACATTTGTGGCGACCCATTTCCTGGTACATCCGAACCGGCTCACAATTAGCCAGCGTTCCGGCTAAAGGAGATAGCCTGCGGGGATTTGTGAGCACAGAGCTTTGGAGCCTCTGCGCCATGGGGGGCAGGTTGAGGGAGGCTTAAAAGTGAGGCTGGGGATTTCGAATAAAGTTTTTTTTCTTCGACTGCAGTTACCGACTCCGTGTCGTAATTTTAGCGCTGCATGTAGCACACCGCTACTCATTGACCTTTGTTGAGGTGCAGCGTATTACTCCACATTTGCGCTTTACTCTTTGTTCGGCTCGACCTATTTGTGTGAACAGGCGTTCAGCGTCATGAACATCAACAAAGCCAGCCAAAGATCCAAGTTAACTGACCAACACCTCAGATCCATCCTGAGAATCGCCACAACAAAACTAAATCCAGACTTTGATGCGCTGGCTAAAAAGGGAGACCAACAACACTGTTCCCACTGAAATTAAAAATAAGTTTCTTCGTTGTGTTATGTAAAAAATGCATTTGAAAATATTTTTTTCAATAAGCCTTACATGTTACATGTCATTTCTGTTAAGTGATGGACAAGAGTAGTGCGCAGGTGCACGTACGTTCTCAAAATAAAAAATGCGCTCCAGATCAAATAACGCGCTCTGCATACTGGCGCGCTGTCATTGTTCTGTCCGTGTGCTGGTCGTTGTGAGTTTTGGCACGGGACAATTGAATAAGAAGGAGCAGGACAAGTAGACCTGCATCTCCTACCGTTTTTGAAATAAAGACAGGCAGGAGGAGAGATGATGATACTATCTTGAAGGATAACAGAATTTTCAGTGCTTTAAAATAATAACTGTTACTATTAAAAAAAGCTGTATTTTATTCATTTAATTTTCAGTGTTTTAAAAGTCATTTCAATAAATAGCTAAATACCATGGGACTTCAAAGACAGATATTTTGTTGTAATGCATTTGTTCATTTTCAATTGAAATTAAAGCACATGTTTTCTACATATCCCATGATATATTATTTTCTCTTATGAGGTGTATTACCAAAACACTCCATCCATCTGCTCCTGGTCCGGCCCCCCTGTCAAATTTTAGAACCCTTTGTGGCCCACAAGTCAAAAAGTTTGCCCACCCCTGAGCTAGAATAACCTCCTCTACAGAAAACTTGGCCTCAGCACTGGAAGGAAGTTGCAAAGAGGAAAACATAATTTCAAGAACAAAGAGTTCTTATTGTATTGCAGAATTACTTAATCATGCTATGTGAAATGTGATGAAAATTTCAGATGGGGGAAGAATCTATTTATTTATTTATTTTTGCGATAAAGCGTGAACTAATCCCTTCCAGCCTTTTGAGCTGGACTTGCAAACTCCTTACAGGCAAGGGCAGGAATTGAACCTGTGTTGCTGGCATTGTGCTACCAAGATACTTGTAGATTTAACACATAATTTCAGCATTGTGGAGGTGGATAATGTGTAGGGAACCATTCTGTGGGGAAAGGATTTGGGTTTTGATGTGACTCTCAATTTTCCAATAACTCCGATCACGCAGTTTGTAACCCAATGGGTTTCATTAGACCCTTGAGAGATTACTTTACATGTGATACAGAAACAAACAAAACTGCTAATGCCCTACTGTATTGAAGCAAACAAGACAAAAATAACAACACATCAGCGAGGATGGTTATAAGTTAATTACGTCTTTAAGTGTATTCTGATTATATAGAAGGCATTTTCCTACCCTTGCCAGTATTTCAAATTGTGATGTGTGATTTTTGTTTGATGGATCCTGCATTCATTAGATGAGCAATCTCTGGGACTGAAGTGAGTAAGTCAGAATCTGGGAGAGTTTGCAGTAAAGGGCCATTTTTCAACAGGCAGTTAATCAGCATCTCCTTGGGGTCTGGGAGGAAACCAAATAATCTAGAAGAAACCTGCATCCTGGTAAGTTGCAAGAAGAATCAAAAGGGACATGTGTAGGCAACAGTTTGCAGGAATCTATCTGGGACAAATTCTGTACAGAAAGTACAGAATACAGAAAATAAAGTACAGAAAGTAATACCTGGTGGAAATATATCCATCACTTGTTCCTTCCAAGGTCGTGATGAGCAATGAACAAATCTACCTAATCTGATTTGTTTTATTACCATTGTCTTTCTGTACAGCTTATGACCAACTGGTTATTGGAGTTTAGTTTGACCACTGATTTTCTGGATATATGAGGGACTGGACTATGGGATTGCTGTGCCAGGAAAATCAATATTTGGTGTGACCACTCTTTGCCTTCAAAACTGCGTCGATTTTCTTTAAAAAAAAACTCGTGCAATTTTATAAGAAAATCAGCTGGAAGGTTGTTCCAAGCATCTTGGAGAACTTGCCACTATTCTGCACATTTTAGCTACCTTGACTGCTTCTATCTGTCTAGGTAATCCTGGGGAGCGTCAGTGACATTGGGTCTGTGGAGGCCATACCATCTGAAACTATTTTTTAAAAGAAAATCTAGGGTGCCCAAGACTTTTACACAGTACTGTATGTCTCCTTCAACTGTGGAAACTAAGGCTATCTCAATTAATTTGACATTGTGTACATTGCGTTTTTAAAAGCAAGAAAACAACAGGCTGAATTTTACCTTGGGCTCAACATTAAAGGATTTTATTTCCAGTCCGGTTGTTATCAATCCACAGTTCTGTGTTTTTTTCCATTTGGTTCAATTGTTTTCAAATAATAGAACATTATCGTATGACTAACTTGGAGAATGTTATGGAGTGCAATTACTGAAATGTGACCTAGTCATAGTAGGAAACAGTTACTGGTTCTCTTGGATTACACAGAAGGAAATCTAGAATAATTTTATAACAATTAAATTGTGGAAGGGTAACCCACTCTAATGTTAGACTGAATTGGGACCAGAGAAGCCGCCTTGTGCAGAAATGAGCATAACTCTGAGTTATTTGCAGCAATCTTCATAAAGAAACAAACTGCCAGTGCAGCAGTTTAATAATAAAAGAAGACAGTAATGATATTGAATAGGATTAAATATAGATAAGGAAGAGCAAGTAGAAATTCAACAACTTTTTCCAGCTTTGTGATTGAAAATCAATGATTTTTTTCCAAGATTGAAAGATTGTCATGATCATTTCTGGTCTGTTTCATGTCTGGAAATATAACAGGGCTCTTCTGGACATGAGATATGCTTATGCCCCTGAAGGCTTTTCACATTAGTGTTGCTCAGAATATTATCATTTTGGAGTACCGGTGGGGGTTGGGGTGGGGGGGGGGGGTATTTCATGATTTACATTCCATCCTTGCGCTTTCCTCCTTCCACCAACATTCTTGCTCCTGAAGCCACATTCTTTTAATTTTGTGATCTGCGGAGACTCTGGTGAAGATGGTCTCCCACAATAGCCCCCAACTTCTTCCTCATTGATCTTGATCGTCGGCTGATGTTTTAAGGAACAAGATCCAAGTTCACCCCTCCCTCTACTCCACCACGAATTGCTGTATACTGGACTTCAATTTGATCCCTCTTTCCTTTGTCTATTTAAATTCAAGGAAAAAGATTTTGAAATTTGCTCTTTTTTTTCTATTTCCTGTCAGTGTTATTGGTGTCTCAGTTTTGGGTGATCAGCCAAGAATCTTATAGCAAACGAAGTAGAAATGTCACCAATTTCAAAGGGAACCCCTCCCAGTTAAGTAAAGGTGTAAGGCTCTGAGTGTGCTGTCTAATTCTTGGATATTGTGGTGATACCAGCAAATCGCAGAATCAGGTTTATTATTACCTACATATGCTGTGAAATTTGTTTTTTTTAGCAGCAATTCAGTGCAAGACAAATTACTGTAAGTTACAATAAGTAAATACTATGAAAGAGGTATATCAGGTAGTGTTCATGGACCATTCAGAAATCTGATGCTAAAATCTAGTGTGTGTCTTCAGCATTCTGTACCTTCTCCTTAATGGTAGGACCGGTGGGCTGGAGTTACTTTTTTTTAAATGAGGGATAAATTTGGTTAGCTGACAGCCATGGGTGGTGGGGGATTGTTCACTGGTTGTTCAGGAGGTCCCCAGGTTATGGAAGACCTTATTTAAAGGATTCTGAGTTTACGCAATTTTTTTGCAGACGTTACTCTCTAGTATAGCTCTCAAATTTTCTCACCAGTAGGAAAAAAATGCAGACAGTGCCCATAGACGAGGCCAATACTTTCTCCAAACTCTCTCATGGGTAAGATCAAACTTTACAAGCCCCAAGTCACTTTTTGTTAGTGCATTCTTTTAGTTAGTCAAATTTATTTTATGTACAAAAACACGTGCAAAGATGCAATGAAAAGCATGCTTCCGGCAGCATCCCAGTCATAAAGCATCATACAAGTAGCATTCACAAGAAAAACTCAAATTAGTCATAAATTATGAACAGTTTTTACAAGAAAATCAATTTGAACAAACAAAACAAAGTCCATTTCAGAGCAAGGAGCTAGAAGTGTTGGAAGTGGCCATTCTTGAAGTCATGGACTTTTGGCTTCTGTACCTTCTGCTTCATGGTAGCAGCGAAAAGATGGAAAAAGCCTAGAGGGTGTTTTTTGATGGATGTTGCCTTCTTGGTGTAGCATCTCCTGTAGATACTAGCAAAGCTGGAGAGGGATGTAGCCATGCCAAGTACCAGGCTGAGTTCAAAGTAAATTTATTTTCAAAGAACATGTATGTCACCGTATACAACCCTGAGGTTCATTTTCTTATGGTAATACTCAGTAAATCCATAGAATAATAACCCCAACAGAATCAATGAAAGGCTGTACCAAATTTAGTGTTCAACCAGTGTGCAAATGCACAAGTAAAGAAAATAATAATAAATAAGCAATAAATATCGAGAACATGATATGAAAAGTCCTTGAAAGTAAGTCCATAGGTTGTGGGAGCATTTCAATGATGGGCAAGTGTAGTTACCCCTTTGGTTCAAGAGCCTGATGGTTGAGGGGTAATAATGGTTCTTGAATCTGGTGGTATGAGTCCCTGGGCTGCAGCACTACCAACCTGAAGACAGCAGTGAGAAGAGAGCATATCCTTGGTGGTGGTGGGAGTCCCTGATGATCGATCCTGCTTTCCTGTGACAGTGTTTCAAGTAGATGTGCTCAATGTTGGGGAGGGTTTTACCTCTGATAGACAGGGCCTCATCCACTACATTTTTGTAGGATTTTCAAATTAAGGACATTGGTGTTTCCAAACAAGTCTGTGATGCAACCAGTCAATATATTCTCCATTGTACATTTATAGAAGTTCGTCGAAGTTTTTGACATCATGTTGAATCTCTACAAACTCCTAAGGAAGTAGAGGCACTGCTATGCTTTCTTCATAATTGAACTTGGGTGCTTGTTACAAGACAGGTCTTCCAAAACATTAACACCAATGAATTTAAAGTTGCTGACCCTCTCCTGCTATGGTCATTTGATGAGGATTGGATCGTGAGACTCCAGTTTACTTCTGAAATCAATAACCAGTTCCTTGGTCTTGCTGACATTGGGTAAAAGCGGGGGGCTGAGCACACAGCCTTGATGGGAGATCCTGGAGGAGATGTTGTTGCCAATCTGAATTGACTGGGGTCTGCGGGTGAGCAAATGGAGGATCCAATTGCACAAAGAAGTATTGAGGCCAAGGCCTTGGGCTTATTGATTAGTTTTGAGAGGACAGTGGTATTGAATGCTGAACTGTAGTCAATAAAGATCATCCTGATATATGCATCTTTGCTGTCCAGATGTTCCAGGGTTGAGTGAAGAGTGAATGAGATGGCATCTGCTGTGGGCGTGTTGCTGCATTAGGTAAATTGGAGTGGATCTGTCACTGCTCAGGCAGGAGTTGATGGGCATTATTCTTTGCAGCTGCTTGTGTTCTTGCACATTCGAACTGTCATATAAGAGTCTTTTATACTCGTTTGACCATCACAACATGGAGGACCATCATGAGCTCTCACAGCCCCCAGGGATCCTGCGAGTTCAGTCTCTGACGTCGATGTGCGATATCTAAGAGGACCACAGCCTTGTCATGAAGGCTTGCATGCTCCAATGACCTGCAGAGCTATGCTGGCTGGAGTTGGGGCTTTATGCTTTGGCCCTTGGTAGGGTCACCCATGCCAAATAGGTCAAAGGGTTGAGGCCAGATTAAGAGTGGTCCACCAGTCCTCTAGGACTGCGGGTTTAGCTCAGGGCTAACAACCCTGACTGTTAAAACAAAACTGTTACGGGATTAGCAATGAAGAACCCTTCTACATCCTGAGTCTCTTCTAGGATTTGCATGACTGACGGAAGTGGAAGCCGAGCTACTGACACAATGAAGGAAGCCTGAACACTGCCAGAGGAGGAGGACCTTCATTGCTGCCCTAAGTGCCAGTGGTGTAACGGGCAGTAGAGAGCGCAGACGTAAGAGCATCCTTCAGCAGGGTGAACCCACGGAAAGCATCCGGATCAGATGAGGTACTTGGCCAAGTTCTAAAGACCCATGCTGATCAACTGGATGGAGTGTTCTCTAAGTTCTTGAACCTCCAGTGTCAAATACCTACATGCTTTAAGCAGACTTCGATTGTACTGGTACATAAAACATGGTAATCTGCCTCAATGATAAAATGTTTTGAGAGGTTGAAATGAAACATATCAGTTCCTGCCTGAGAAGCAGCTTAGATCCATTCCAGTTTACCAACCGGCAGAACAGGTCCACAGCAGATGCCTGTTCATTGGCTGTTCACTCAACCCTGGAACATCTGGGCAGAAATGATGCATATATCAGAATGCTCTTTATCAACTACATTCAATACTATTTTCCCCTCAAAACTAATCAATAAACTCCAAGACCTTGGGCTGAATACCTCCTTGTGCAATTGGATCCTCAATTTCCCGCTTGCAGACCCCAGTCAATTCCAATTGGCAACAACATCTCCACAATCTCCATCAGCACAACTCCAATGCCATATTCATGTTGGGTGATGACACCAGTGTCATAGGCTGAATTAAAGGTGTTGATTCAGCATATTGGAGTGAGATTGAAAATTTTGATGGGTGGTGCCACAACAACAACCTCTTACTCAATGTTGGCAAGACCAAAGATCTAGTTTGATCTCGGGGAGGAAACTGGAAGTCCATGAGCCAGTCCTCGTTGTAGAGAGTCGGCAACTTTGCATTCCTCTGTGTTATCATTGCAGACAACCTGTCTTGAGCCTGGCACGCAAGGGCAATTATGAAGAAAACATGGCAGCACCACCTCTTCCTTAGAAATTTGCGAAGATTGGGCGTGATACGTCGACAAGCTTCTATTGAATATATTGACTGGCTGTATCACAGTCTGGTATGGAAACACCAAGGCCCTTGGATAGAAAATCCAACACAAAGTAGTGGATATGGCCCAGCTCATTACGGTTAAAGACCTCCCAACCGTTGAGCAGATCCGCATGGAGCATTGTCACAAGAAAGTAGCACCCACAACCATGAAATGCCTTTCTCTCACTGTTGTCATCAGGAAGAAGGCCCAGGAGCCTCAGGACTCACTCCACCAGGTTCCGAAACTGTTAATACCCCTCAGCCATTAGGCTCCTGAACCAGAGGGGATAACTTCACTCAGCTTCATTTGCCCCATCACTGAACTGTTCCCACAATCAATGGACTTGCTTTCAAGGACTCATTTCATGTTCTTGATATCTATTGCTTATTTATTTATTATTATTATTTTTTGTATTTGCACAGTTTGTTATCTTCTGACACTGGTCTTTGATTCTGTGACAATTATTGGATGTAGTGAGTATGCCCACAGGATTGTTCATGGTGACACTGATCTGCTTACTTACCTGCGGCCTGTTACGCTGCTGGTATTTATGGCAGCAGCCAAGGTCCTCCATCTCTGGCGGTGTTTAGGGCTTCCTTCATTGTGTCAGCAGCTTCCTCGGGTTTTACTGCTGTCGGTCATGCATTTCCAGGGTGGAGACTCTGGATAGCTGCCACACTCAGATATAGAAGGATTTTCCATTGCTGTTTCCGTAACATTTTTGTTTTTCCAGTCAAGAGTTGCTAGGCCTGAGCTGAACCCCTGCCCCTTAAGGACCAGACCAGTGGGCGACTTTGACCTCTGTTCTTTGAACTGTTTAACAATATCAGGAGCCAAAGCATAATGCCCTGACTCCAGCTAATGTAGCTCTTTGGGTCATTGAGGCACACAAGCCTCAAAACCTAACAACAAGGCTGTGGTCCTCTTAGAGGGGCGTGTATGTACTTAGTTTGAATGCTGAACTGGAATATGTTCATGGAGCAAATAGCCAGTAGTCGTTGCCTACAACAAACACTATAAAACTGGTGCTGAAGTGTACTGGTGTAACTGCGTAACAAATTGTTAAATACGTGTAAAAGAGGCAACATGAAGGGGAAGCTTTTTGCCTTTTCTAAAGCTGAGGAAGAGATGATCTTGAGGCTTTGTTCACCCAATAAATCAGAGCAGGTGCTAACACGTGCTTGGTTTTCACTCTAGGCCTGGATGTGAGAAGTGCACAGCAAGATTGTCTGTTCACTTCTTCTCAAAACTGTATCTGAGTTTCCAATGAGCACCAATATTAAGGGCATTCCTAAAGAAAACCAGTGCAAAACCAAAAGGTTTCATAGATATTATCTGTTAAGCATTTTGATGGTTTTTTGATTGGGCTACACCAGAACAAGAATGTGGTTTTAAGCTGATAGAAAGGATAGCTAGGGAACTGAGCATTTTAATGCAAATAGGCACATCTCGCCTATCTTTTATTTGTTTAGCTGTCTATTTAGCACAGGCCTAATCACAGAACAATTTACAATGACCAGTTAACCTATTAACTGGTAAGTCGTTGGACAGTGGGAGGAAACCCTGAGCACGCGCTTTTGGAGTGAACATACAAATGCTTTACTACCCTGGGCTGAAATAGCGTCATGTTGACCGCTATGCTACCATGGCCACCAATTTCTGTTTAAGTTATCTTGTGATGACTGTTCACTGGCAATCAAGACATGAAACACTGATCAGCTCAGTCAGCATTTCTGAAAGAGGGATGTAACATATTTGATGAAAGATCATTTTCTGGCCATCCTGATGCAAGCTAGAAAGCAACACATACAAAATGCTGGAGGAACTCAGCGGCCAGGCAGCATCTATGGAAAAAAATCTTTTATGTCTTGCACTTCACTGCTCCACGAAACTGCAAATTTCACGACATGTGTCTATGGTAATCAGGCAACACACACAAAATAAAAACACAATATGTTGGAGGAACCCAGCAAGCCAAGCACCATCTATGGGAAAGAGTAAATAGGTACCCTTTCAGGCTGAGGCCCTTTGTGAGCCCTGAAGAAGGATCTTGGCCCAAAATGTCAGCTGTTTATTCTTATTTATAGATTTTGCCTGGCCTGCTGAGTTCCTCCAGCATTTTGTATGTGTGTCTTGTGTATTATTTTAATTTTCAGCATCTGCTGACTTTCTCATGTCTGTGATAATTACACTTGATTTTGATTAAGAGTCTTCATTTTTGCTGTGTGTTTGATTTTCCGGCAGGTTTTCTGTGTTTTCTTCTCCCCCATGAAGATGGTCACAAAGTAATTGTTTAGTCCTTCTGCTATTTTCTTTACTCTCCATTATAAACACTCCCTGCTCTGTAAAGCCAAGTGCTTTGTCAAGGACAGTGGAGGGAATGAGACACTACACTTGGTCTGTCCCCTCTTCACAAGAGGATACTAATGAGCAGAGGAGACATGGGTAAATGTTTCCTTTGATGGGAAGGTAAAAAGCTCAAGGCCATCCTTGTGTCTGGAAAAACAGCACACCAAGACTATAAGAAGAAACATTTGAGGGAAAAGGGGAGATCTTTTACTGACATTTGTTGAAAAATTACAGGGAGAGATGTGAGTGGACTTAACACCAGAATAGTCTATGTGAGCTAAAAGGTGTCATTCCGTATTGTATGCTCTGTGCATATGTAATATTTAGGTTTTTAGCCTAGGTAGCATACCTCCAAGTTCAGGAATGGCTATTATCCTGTAACTTTGAGGCTCCTGAACTAGTGTGATGTTCTCTGAATTGATTTTATATCTACAGATTTACTTTGAAGGACTCCTTGCACCTCATGATCTGTGTATTTATTAATTGCCCAGTTTGTATTTTGCACATTAATTGTTTGTCAGTCTCTAATTATGTAAACTTTCCGTAAAATTCTACTGTCTATTCCCCCTGTAAGTGCCTGCAAGAAAATGAATCTCAAGGTATCGGAACATGGTGTATGTACTTTGATAAATAATTTACTTTGAATTTGATATGATGCCAAGTACAGAGCCTACCAACCCCGGACAGCAATATTGTATGTTAATTTATAAATTAATATGACCGTATTATCAATTTACTGCACAAAGCATTGTCTAAACAATTTTGAAGGTCAAGATTAAATTAAATGTGATGCTGAATTACTTTGCTCAGTCTTTTTAAATTTATTTAGTTTACCCTCAGTTACTAAGAGAAAAATGACAACTGTTGACTTCCTACAAACATCCTTACAGGAAATCTGTTAGTAACAAGAAAGGTTGATTGGTTAGCATTCCCTGTCCTTTCACTATACAGACTACACTGGTGTCAAGTTAACTGTATCATTCTAGCATTATATTGTTGTTTTAGAGAGAATAATTCCAGCTTGCTTTACAGACAGTAAGATTTCTGCTTTTTGAAAAACTCATAACATTTCATTCAACTGAGACTAATACAACAAAAGGAACCCTGGTCTTTGTGTGTCTGTTTTGCTTTGTCACTGATGTGGGTTGTAGAATTTGCAACCAGGAGCTTGTAATGTGATTAGCTTTATGTATTTACATCATTGATTTTGAACAAATAGGCATAATGCTGTTGATTATGCCACACGTGGAAGTCTACATATGGACAGACAGCTGGAGTTTACTTCAATGTGATTTTATTAGGAAAAAAGTTCTATACAATCGGAGATGTTTTTCTGCTCACTCATGGTTATTTGAGTTACTGTCGTTACCTTGTCGGCTTTAACCAGTCTGGCCATTTTCCTCCAACTTCACTCATTAACAAAGCATTTTTGCCTGCAGCACTGGGTGTTTTGTTTTTCCACACCATTCTCTGTAATCTCTAAAAACTGTTATGCATGAAAATCCCAGGAGATCAGCAGTATTTGAGATCTTTCTTTCCCATTCTGATGTTTAGTGTGAACTGCAGTTGAACCTCTTTGATGCATTTAGTTGCTGCTACATGATTGGCTGATTAGGTATTTGCATTAATGTATCGACTAAAACAGCCGCTGAGTTTGTAATTAAAGTATATGGGTGAGAATCAACCAGGTTTGGTGAATCCTGCTAGATAATGCCATTCATTTATGTTTTCAAGATGAGGCTTTCTGAGATGTCCCCCTTTGTCAAAGAGCAGGGTTTCCTTTCCTCTACCACTTCCCAGATATCTACCCTCACCCCATCTTCCAGCCACCTTAACAGGGACAGGGTTCCCCTTGTCCTTCTCTACCACCTCATAAGCCTCCATTCCAGCACATCATTCCCCATAACCTCTGCCATCTTCAATGGAATCAACTGTTAAAACCATCTTTTCCTCTCCCCAACTGTCTGCTTTGCACAGCAAATGCTCTTTGCAACTCCCTTCTCCACTTGTCCCTCCCCACTGATCTCCCTTCTGGCCCTTATCCTCTCAAGTAGGACAAGTGTTACCCCTGCCCCTTCACCCCCTCTTTTGTCACAATTCAGGGCCCTAAACAGTGCTTCCACGAGAGGTGACACTTAACCTGACAGTCTTTTGGGGTCATCTACTGCATCCAGTGCCCCTCTTCATTGGTGAGACCCAACCTAGATTGGGGAACCACTTCATCAAACACCTTTTCTGTGTACACTACAAAAGGTGGGTTTTCCCGCTGACCACCCATTTCATTTTGACTTCCCATTCTAACAAGTTGGCCCATGGTCGTCTCTACAGTCATGATGAGGCCCTCAGGTTGGAGGAGCAACTTCTCATATGCTATTTGGGTGGCCTCTAACCTGATGGAATGAGCATCAACTTATCTAGCCTCTGTTAATTTACCCCATCTCCCCTCACCTGTCACCACCTCCCTCTGGTGTCCCTCCTTCCTTTAGACCATGAGACATAGGAGCAGAATGAGGCCATTTGGCCCATCGAGTCTGCTCCACCATTCAATCATGGCTGATCCTCTTTTTTTTTTCTATCTCCTCCTCAACCTTAGTTCCCGACCTTCTCCCCGTAATCTTTGATGCCCATGTCCAGTCAAGAACCGATCAATCTGTGACTTAAACACACCTGATGACCTGGCCTCCACAGCTGTATGTGGCACCAAATTCCACAAATTCATCACCTTTGGCTAAAGAGATTTCTTCAGATCTGTTTTGAAAGGGTGCCCCTCTATTCTGAAACTGTGCCCTCTTGTCCAAGACTCACCCACCATTTGAAACATCCCTTCCACATCTACTCTGTCTTGGTCTTCAAACATTCAAAGGTTTTGTTGAGATCCTCCCTCATCCTTATGAATTCCAGCATTTACAGACCAGAGCCATCAAATGTTCCTCGTATGATAACCCTTTCATTCCTGGAATCATCCTTGTGAACTTCCTCTGAACCCTCTCCAATGCCAGCACATCTTTCTAAGATGAGGGGCCCAAAACTGTTCACAATACTCAAGGTGAAGCCTCACCAGTGCCTCATAAAGCCTCAGCATCACATCCTTGCTCTTGTATTCTAGACCTCTTGAAATGAATACTAACATGGCATTTGCCTTCCTCACCACTGACTCAACCTGCACGTTAACCTTCAGGGTGTTCTGCACAAGGGCTCCCAAGTCCATTTGCATTCCAGAGTTTTGGATTTTCTTCCCATTTAGAAAATGGTCCTCACATTTATTTCTACTACCAAAGTGCATGACTATGCATTTAACAACATTGTATCTCATTTGCCATCCTTGCCTGTTCTCCTAATCTGTCCTTCCGCATCCTACCTGTTTCCTCAACACTACCTGCCCCTCCACCAATCTTCGTATCATTTGCCAACTTGGCAACAAAGCCATCAATTCCATCACCTAAATCATTGATATACAGCATGAAAAGAAGTAGTCCCAACACAGACCCCTGCGCAACACCGCTAGTCACTGGCAGCCAACTAGAAAAGGATCCTTTTATTCCCACTTGCTGCCTCCTACCAATCAGCCAGTGCTCTAACCATGTTAGTAACTTTCCTGTAATACCATGGGCTCTTAACTGGTCAGCAGCCTCGTGTGTGGCACCTTGTCACTCCCATAGCCCACTGTCAGATTCCTCCTACAGCTCTTTAACTCTTCCACCTATCACCTTCCAGTATCTCCCTTCAGCACCCTCCCAAAACACTCACCAGTCTTCACCTATCATATGCCAGTTTGTACTCTTTACCCTCCCCGACACCTCCTTATTCTGTCTTCTCCCCTTCCTTTCCAGTTCTGATGAAGGCTCTCAACCTGAAACGTCAACTGTTTATGCCTGTCTGTAGAGGACACCTGACGTGCTGTGTTCCTGCTCTAGGCTTATTGTATAATGGGTGCTGGATGAGTGTGAATTTTTGTGAAACTAAGGGTTTACTTTTGGGCTTTACCACTCTATGACTAAGAGGCCACGATATCCTTGGGTGCAAGGTGCACAGGCAAGAAGGATGGTAATAAAACAAATCAGATTAGGTAGTTTTGTTGCCCCATTCATTGCGCAACATGACATTGGAAGGAACAAGTGATGGATATATTTCTGCAATGTAAAATTTTCTTTTCTTCGGTGTAGCACAATATTTGTGCACATTTACTTTTAAAATACAGAAGGAGGCCATTGTATCCATGCTGTCTCCTGGCAGAGCAGTCCCACAGTCCAGTCCAGTCCCTGCTATATTCCTGTAAACTGCTGGCCTTCACATGTCTATCAACTCCCTTTTGATTTTTCTTGCAACTTAACCTAGCAGTGTCCCCTTGACAACAAAGTTAAGTATTAGGATTTCTGCAGAGTACCATGTAGAGATCCTGATCATTAACAGTGCTGCAACTTCACGGATCCAGGGACCCAGGTCCAACCCTGATCTCGGGTGCTGTTTGTGTAAAGTCTGCACGTTGTCCCTGTGACCGTGTGGGTTTCTTCCAGATGCTTTGGTTTTCTCCCACATTCCAAGGAGATGTTGGTTGGTTAACAGGCCATTGCTTTATTACTTTACAATAAATTACTTTATTGTAATTAATGGAGCAAAAGAGAGTTGTTGGGCCTGTAAGAGAGAGAGGTTGCAGGGTGTACAGAAATAGACGGATGCTGGATAGAACTGCAGAATAGTTGGTCTCCTGTCACATAATAAATAAGCTGATAATTCTAACAATTGTTAGTAAGAGAGATATGTTAATAATTGTTAGTAATGTTATCAAGAAAATTGCCCTTGATAACATTATAATTTAATCATATACAGAGATTATCTATAAAAACATTGATATTTGGTCTTTATGATTTGTCAAAGGAAACCATGTATGTAGAAGTCAAAGGTTTTTGACTTGAGTAATCATGGAATTAATGCAAAAATAGCAAACCTCTTGTGTGTCAAGGACTTCCAGACAGTTCTTAAGTTATGGATGGGTGTCCTTTTACATTACTGATTTGTTTTCAAGCATAGACAAATAAGATGCGAAGGTGCAAAGTAAATTGTTTATTTCTGTTGTCAGCATTCACATTAAATTATTCTCAGTATTGTTGACTTGGTGTATGGAGTCAGGCTAATACACATTGCCAATGTACTTTAGAGTCACAAGAGACTGCAGATGCTGGAATATGGAGCAGAAAAAAACAAACCTCTGTAGGAACTTTGCAGATCGAAGGCATCTCCAGGGGGAACTGAACAGTCAAAAGTTTATAATGGCTACCTTCCCACTAATCTTTCATTCCAGATGCAGGGTTTTGACATGAGCCTTCAGATGATCATTTCCTTCCAACGGTTTTGTGTGACCCACTGATTTCCTCTCGCAATTTATTTTGTGGTTGTAGTATATTTTGAACAGGCCGGGTGGTAATTTTAAGAATATTCCAAGTGTCTTCCAGGGTTAGGAGGAAGTATTTCATTGAAGTTCACTAAACAACACTCGTTCTCTTAACAGATGCACCAGGTGCAGATCCCAGTGCCGAGTGGGAGGGCAGCATACGATCGATTAAATGGCTGGACCAGGCTGAAGTAGCTCACAAGGGTTGTAAAGGTAAATTTCTAAACTCTAGAATAACAACTCTTTCATTTGGATTTCCAAGCAAAGCATCAAGTGGAGATTAAAATTATTTTCACGTGGAAACTAAAATGAATAGTGGCCAAAGGAACTAGGGTAAAGGATGAACTGAAGGAAATTTATATTAGGCAAGAAACGGTGTTGGATAGACTGTTGAGTCTGAAGGCTGATAAGTCCCCGGGACCTGATGGTCTGCATCCCAGGCTACTTAAAGAGGTGGCTCTAGAAATCGTGAACACACTGTAATCATTTTTCAATGCTCTATAGATTCAGGAACAGTTCCTGCTGATTGGAGGGTAGCTAATATTGTCCCACTTTTCAAGAAAGGAGGGAGAGAGAAAACAGGGAATTATAGACTGGTTAGCCTGACGTCAGTGGTGGGAAAGATGCTGGGGTCAATTATAAAAGAGGAAATTACGACACATTTGGATAGCAGTAGAAGGATCAGTCCGAGTCAGCATGGTTTATGAAGGGAAAATCATGCCTGACTAATCTTCTGGAGTTTTTTGAGGATGTAACTATGAAAATGGACAAGGGAGAGCCAGTGGATGTAGTGTACCTGGACTTCCAGAAAGCTTTTGATAAAGTCCCACATAGGAGATTAGTGGGCAAAATTAGGGCACATGGTATTGGGGACAGAGTACTGACGTGGATTGAAAATTGGCTGGCTGACAGGAAACAGTAGTAATTAACAGGTCCCTTTCGGAATGGCAGGCTGTGACCAGTGGGGTACTGCAAGGTTCGGTGCTGGGACCGCAGCTGTTTACAATATACATTAATGATTTAGATGAAGGGATTAAAAGTAACATTAGCAAATTTGCTGATGACACAAAGCTGGGTGGCAGTGTGAAATGTCAGGAGGATGTTATGAGAATGCAGGGTGACTCGGACAGGTTGGGTGAGTGGGCAAATGTATGGCAGATGCAGTTTAATGTGGATAAATGTGAGGTTATCCACCTTGGTGGCAAGACCAGGAAGGCAGATTACTATCTATATGGAGTCAAGTTAGGAAAAGGGGAAGTACAGCGAGATCTAGGTGTTCTTGTACATCAGTCAATGAAAGCAAGCATGCAGGTACAGCAGGCAGTGAAGAAAGCTAATGGCATGCTGGCTTTTATAACCAGAGGAATTGAGTATAGGAGTAAAGAAGTCCTTCTGCAGCTGTACAGGGCCCTGGTGAGACCCCACCTGGAGTATTGTGTGCATTTTTGGTCTCCAAATTTGAGGAAGGACATTCTTGCTATTGAGGGAGTGCAGCGTAGGTTCACAAGGTTAATTCCCGGAATGGCGGGACTGTCATATATTGAAAGATTGGAGTGACTGGGCTTGTATACACTGGAATTTAGAAGGATAAGAGGGGATCTGATTGAAACATATATTATTAAGGAATTGGACATACTGGATGCAGGAAGCATGTTCCTGCTGATGGGTGAGTCCAGAACTGGAGGCCACAGTTTAAGAATAAGGGGCAGGCCATTTAGAACAGAGATGCGGAAAAACTTTTTCACCCAGAGAGTGGTGGATATGTGGAATGCTCTGCCCCAGAAGGCAGTGGAGGCCAAGTCTCTGGATGCATTTAAGAGAGAGTTAGATAGAGCTCATAGATAGCAGGGTCAAGGGATATGGGGAGAGGGCAGGAACGGGGTACTGATTGTGTATGATCAGCCATGATCACAGTGAATGGCGGTGCTGGCTAGAAGGGCCGAATGGCCTACTCCTGCACCTACTGTCTATTGTCTATTGAATGTCTTTAGTAATATAGACAATAAGGCATAGGAGCAGATTGGGCCACTCGGCCCATCAAATCTGCTCCATTATTACATCACGGCTGATTTATTATCCCGCTGAATCACATTCTACTGCCTTCTCTTCATAACCTTTGATGCCCTGACTAACCAAGAACCTATCAAACTTTGCTTTAAATATACTCGATGACTTGGCCTCCACAGAAGTCTGTGGCATTGAATTTCACAGATTGACTGCCCTCTGGCTAAAGAAATTCCTTTTCATCTCTGTTCTGTGCCTTCTGGTCCTAGACTCAGCCACTATAGGAAACATCCTCTCCACATCCATTCTCTCAAGGCCTTTCACTATTTAATAGCTTTCAATAAAAATCCCCTACCCCATTCTTCTGAACTCCAGCGAGTACAGGCCCAGAGCCATCAAACTCTCCTTTTATTGGTAATCCTTTTTCTTTACAAATCTTTTTATTATTATTATTCAAAAATAGTACAAGTACATCGAAGCAACAACACTTACAATGTCTCAAAAAAGAAGAAATTATCATAAGGATTGAAAAATTTTTGTGAATTTTAAAAAACCCTACTAAGCAAGAAAAGTGAGAAAAAAAAAGAAACCCATTGGGGGTACAACCCCAGAGCCATGCGTCATACAGAAAGCTTCTAAAAGTAAACATCAAACAGCCAACAAGAAAAAAAATATATCAAAAAAAATCTACACTTGGATCATGGAGGAAATCTATCAGTTAACTGAAATGATAATAACGAGCAAATGAGCCCCATCTCTTCTCAAAATCAAATGAAGTTCAAAGGTTCGACTTCTAATTTTCTCCAAACTAAGACACAGCATCACTTGAGAGAACCATTGTGACAAAGTAGGAGCTGATATATCCTTCCATTTCAACAAGATGGCCCTCCTAACTATCAGTGTAACAAACATGTTTGTCAGAGACAGAAATACCATGGATATTTTGAGGAATTATTTCAAAAAGCACAGTCAATTTATTAGGCTGTAAATTGATTATGAGTACTTTAGAAATAGTTGAAAAGACTGACTTCCAAAACTGTTTTAATATAGAACATGACCAGAACATATGTGTCAGTGTAGCTATCTCAGTTTTACATCTGTCACAAAACTTGTCAACATTGGGAAATATTTTAGAAAGTCTCTCCTTCATCAAATGGTAACGATGTACAATTTTAAATTGAATCAGTGAATGACTAGCACAGATCGAAGAAGAGTTAACCAGCTTCAGAATCCGGGTCCAATCCTCCCATATAAAAGTCAAATTGAGTACCTTCTCCCAATCCTGTTTAATCTTAAGTAAAGGATGCTTATCCCATTGTAATAATAAATTATAAATTCTTCCAATAGAACCTTTTATCGAAGGGTTCATATTCATAATAGTATCTAACAAGTCAGCCTCCAATATGTAAGGAAAATGACAATTTTTTATATTTATTTCAGAATATTCCTTTTTTTTTTGACTGAGAAGTTTTTTGATCGGATTGATTTTATTATTATTTTATTTGGAATAATAAAAGGCCAAGAATTGGTAAATGTCATTTACAAATGTTGAAAAAGGATGGAGGTCTCACTTTGCCTAAACTAAGAATGTATTATTGGGCTGTTAATTTGCGGTATATGTCCTTTTGGTTATATTGAGGTGATAGGAATGATCGGCCAATTTGGGTAGACCTGGAACTGAGAGCTGTGAAACAGTTTTATTTAACTTCATTATTAGGAGTTGCTCTACCTATACAATTAGCTAAAGTTGCTAATTTAAACCTATATATCCTGTGGTTAAGTACTCTTTACAAATTTGGCTCCAGTTCTGCAATTTTTTTTATCTTAAAAAATTTAAACTTTGTAGTATAATTTATCGTAATTACTATTTTTAAACCTTCTTGGAGTGATCCAGTTTTTTACTTTGGAAAAATAAAGGTAAATTCTTTTTTGGATTTATTTAAAGAAGGCAGATTGATGTCTTTTGAACAATCAGTCAATAAATATTCTCTCTCATATTCACACTTTTTATAATATCTTCAAGTTAGACATTTTTTACAAAAATATGAATTGTTAATCCTATCATTCCCTTAGTAACTCTTGTGAATCTCCCCTGGACCCTCTCCAATGCCAACACATCTTAGGTGAGAGGCCTCCAAAACTGCTCCAAGTGCAGTCTGACCAATGACATAAAGCTTCAGAATATCATCCTTGCTTTCATATTCTAGTCCTCTCAAACTGAGCACTAACATTGCATTTGTCTTTCCAACTCAATCTGCAATTTAACCTTTAGGGAATCCTTCACAAAGATCCCCAAGTCTCTTTGCACCTCTGATTTTTGAATGTTTTCCCCCTTTTAGAAAACAGTCTATGCGTTTATTCCTTCCACCAAATTCCATGACAATGCACTTCCCTACACTATAGTCCCTCTGCCACTTCTTTGCCCACTCTCCTAATCTGTCCTCATCTTCTGCAGCCTCCCTGCCCCTCCACCTGTCTTCTTATCGTGTACAAATCTGGTCAAAAAGCCATCAATTCCAACATCCAAATCATTAGCATTCAATCATAAAAAGAAGCAGTGCCAACACTGACTTGTTGAACACTACTATTAACCAGCGGCCGATCAGAAAAGGCTCCCTTTTTTCCCCACTCTTTGCCTCCTGCCAATCAGCGAATGCTCAATCAATCCATGCTGGTATCTTTGCTGTAAGACCCTGGGGTCTTCCTTGTTAAGCAGCTGCATGTGCGGCACCTTGTAAAAGCCCTTCTGAAAATCCAAGAACAGACCATCCACAGATTCTCCTTTGTCTACCCTGCTTGTTATTCCCTTAGAGAATTCTAACATATTTGTTGGGCAAGAGTTCCCTTTAAGGAAACTGTGCTGACATTGGCCTACTTTATCATGCACCTCCAAGGATCCTGAAATCTCATCCTTAGTAATGCACTCCAACACTTTCACAACCACAGGTCAGACTAACTGGCCGATAATTTCCTTTATTCAGTTTCCTTCCTTGCTTAAAGAATGGAATGACGTTTGCAATTTCCCAGTCCTCTGGAACCATTTCAGAATCCAGTGATTATTGAAACATCATTACTTATGCATCCACAAACTCTTAAGCTACCTCTTTCAGAACCCAGGGGTGTGCACCATCTGGGAGACTTATCTACCTTCAGACCTTTTATTTTCACAAACTACTTCTTCATATTAGCAAATGCTCTCACTTCTGCCTCCTGACACTCTCGTATTTCTGGGATACTAATACAAAATACTTGTTGCTTGTCTGCCATTTCTTACCCCCCCTTCCCATTACTACCTCTCCAGTGCAGTTTTCCAGCAGTCCGACTTCCACTCTTAACACACAAAACTGGGGGAGCTCAGCGAGCCAGGCCTCATCTATGGAAAAGAGTAAACTGTTGACATCTCATCAGGACTGGGGAAAACAGATGTTAGAGCAACATGGTGGCAGGGGGAGAGGAAGAAATACAAGGTGATAGGTGAAATCAACAGAGGGGGAAGAGTGAAGTAAAGAGCTGGGAAGCTGATGGGTGAAAGGGATACAGGGCTGGAGAAGGGGGAATCTGACAGTAGAGGACAGAAGGCCATGGAAGAAAGAGAATAGGCAGGAGCACCAGAGGGAGGTGATGGCCAGGTAAGGGGATAAGGTGAGAGAGGGAAATGGGAATGGGGACTGGTGAGAGGGCAGGCACATTACTGTACGTTTGAGAAATTGATCTTCATGCTATCAGGTTGGAGGCTACCCAGTTGGAATACTAGGTGTTACTCATCCAACCTGAGTGTGGCCTCATCATGGCAATCGAGGAGGCCATGGACTGGCATGTTGGAATGGGAAGTAGAGTTGAAGTGGGTGGCCACTGGGAGATTCCATTTTTTCTGGTGGATAGAGTATAGGTGCTCAAAGTGGTCTCCCAATCTACATCATGTCTCAGTGATATACAGGGAGCCACACCAGGAGCAACAGATACAGTGGATGACCCCAACAAACTCACAGATGAAGCATCGCCTCAGGTGGAAGGACTGTTTAGGTCACTGAATAGTAGTGAGGATGGAGGTATAGGAGCAGGTGTGGCACTTACTCAGCTTGCAAGGGTAAGTACCGGGAGGGATGAATGGACAAGGGAGTCGCGTCGAGGGAGAGATCTCTGCAGAAAGTGGTGGGCAGAGAAATGTGCTTGGATTCTGTTGGAGATGGCAGAAGTTACGGAGAATTATGTACTGGACATGGAGGCTACTGGGGTGGCAGATGAGGACAAGAGGAACCCTAACGCTGGTGGAGTGACAGGAGAATGGGCTGAGGGTAGATGTGCATGAAATGGAAGAGATGTGGGTGAGGGCAGCATTGATGGTAGAGGAAGAAGAGCCCCTTTCTTTGAAGGAGGACATCTCATTAGTTCTGGTCCAAAACATCTCATTACTTCTTGGCCCGGAACGTTGACTGTTCACTCTTTTTCTATAGATGCTACCTGGCCTGCTGTGTTCCTCAAGCATTTTGTGTGTGCTGTTTCGATTTCCAGCATCTGCAGATTTTCCTGTCAATACGTACTCTTGCCTCTCTTTTACTCTTTTATATATCTGAAAAGCTTTTGGTATCCTCTTTGATATTGTTGTCTAGCTTGCCTTCATATTTCATCTTTTCACTCCTTATAGTGTTTTTTTTAGTTGCCTTCTGTTGGTTTTAAAATGTTTATCAATCCTCTATCTTCCCACTAATTTTTGCTGTATTGTTTGCCGTTTGCTTTGCTTTCATGTTGTCTTTGATTTCCCTTGTCAGTCTCAATTGCCTCATTGTCCCTTTAGAATACTACTTCATCTTTGAGATGTATCTATCCCGTGCCTTCCGAATTGCCCCCAGAAACTCCAGCCATTGCTGTTTTTTGCTGTCATCCCTGCTAGTGTCCTCTTCCAATCAACTTTGGTCAGCTCCTCTTTCATGCCTCTGTAATTCCCTTACTCCACTATAATACTGATACGTCTGACATTCTCTTCACTCGCTGACCGCTGAGTGAATTCTATCATATTATGATCACTGTCTGCTAATGGTTCCTTTACCTTAAGCTCCCTAATCAAATCCGGTTCATTAAACAACACCCAATCTAGAACTGCCTTTCCCCTAGTGGGCTCAACCACAAGGTACTCTAAAAAGCCATCTTGTAGGCATTCTACAAATTCTCTCTCTTGGGATCCAGCACCAACTTGATTTTCCCAATCTACTTGCATATTGAAAGGAAATATGTGTCAACTTCAGAAGAACTTGCCACATTCACACCCTCTCTTTACGTCAGAGGCACAGCAGTGGAAACTGTGAGCAGTTTCAATTCTTGGGAGTGCACTTCTTGCACAACCTTTTGTGGTCCCAGAGCACATACAGGAAAGCTCATAAACACCTCTGCTTTCTGAGGAGGCTGAAGAGAGCTGGACTCTATTCTCATGTCATGCTACAAATGTACAACAGAGAGCATCCTAAAAATCTGCATTACTGCGTGATACGGAAACTCCACTGCATCAGACTGGAAGGTTCTACCATGATAGTCAAACTGCCCAGTACAGCACTGGCACCAGCCTACCTGCCATCAAGGACATGCTGTACATACAAAAATAGGCCAGTAATGTCATGAAGGATCCCACCCACACTACTCATCCCACTCCCATCAGGAAGGAGGCTACGTAGCATCTATACCAGTACCACAAGACTCAAAAGCAGTTACTTTCCCCAAGCAGAAAGGCTAATGAACACCTCCACCCACTAACCCACCCTCCACACCCCCAATCACCACCACTTTATCATTTGCTGGCAGTCACCTTACATACAGACACTCCCGTGCCTAACATCACTGTATGGACATACAGTCAGTCTATGTGTATCAGCTGTTGTATATATTATATTTAATATGTTTTTTATTATTGTGTTTTATTTGATTGGGTTTTTTATGCTGCGTCAGATCTGGAGTAATAATCATTTTGTTTTTCCTTTGCACTTGTGTATTGGAAATGATGATATAATCTTGAATATGTGTGCTACAGATGAGGACTGTTTACTTTGTGCTCTATGAGGACCGTTGTAGCAGGATACTGCAATGGCACAGCATAGAGTATGGCGCAATTGACTCATGCTGATGAAGGTTCCCCATTCAAGCTAGTCCCATTTGCCTGCATCTGGCACATAACAAGTTATTATGAAGAAAAGGGATTTGGGAAGTTTTGCACTGTAGGTTAAACCCAGGGATCTCCTTTGTAAGATTTGGATAAGGTATTACCGTAGTTCATACGTTGTACTGGGCTCTTATTCTTCCAAAAAATGTTGGAGAATAACTTTTTTGATCCAAGGTTTCTTGCAGTGGGTCAGTAAGGTTGGCAAATTTTGAATCCTGTAAGGGAAAAATTTTATATTTTTGTTAACTAAGGCTGGCTGCCTACCAGTTGTATTTTGAGAAAGGTTGCAGGAAATTCATAGTGGGTCATCGTGATTTGGAACAAGGAGCCATTCATAACATGTTAATTTTAAAATTCTAGTCATTGCTCACATAGCTGATGTTAAATGGCATATCAACAGTTTGCCCATGGCAATCAGAAGCACACTACTGCTGAAGCTAATAAGGAACGAGGAGACATGAGAAACTGCAGGTGTTGAAATCTGGAGGAAACAAACAAACTCCTGGAGAATTTGCTCCAGCTCCTTCTCCTCTGAAAAGGGATTCTAAATGGGTGCTTGCACAGTTTTGCAAGTTTTTTTTTGTCTCTTATTGCCAGGCTATTTCTCCTCATTGTTCATGAGAAAGGAGGTTAATCTTCTCTTAACCTAACCTACTCCGAGGTTGGTAGATGTATTGGGAAAACACACTAACAAGCGACAGTGAAAAGTTTGCTGCCAGCACAACGAGCAATGGAGTAGATTGGTCGTGACAAATCCAATTGGAAATGTTAAAACTATGAAATTAATTTACAGAAGAACATGCAATTTCATCAATAACATTAAAACAATATCCGAACTAAAGATGGTGCAAGTGAAAATAGTGGAGGAGGTGCCTTTGAATGCCAAACCCATCACCTTCAGGTCTATCTCAAGCACGTCACCTATAGATGGTAGCTTAAAAGAATTTCTTCTCCTTGGCTCCCACCCCACCACAACCAAGCTCCATTTTGACCTTCTTTGAATGTTTGCCTCAGTTCAAATTTTACTTGATATGTCACTAGAGTTTTCACCATGAAAATGTTCCTGTTCCTTCTCCCACACGTACTCAGAGCAAATGATGTCAGTGTCCAAACTTACCTGTCAACAGCAATGTAATAGGAAAACTTGGTTTTATCATCTTTATGTTATTAATTTAAAAACATAACTGGAAAGACAAGCAGAATTAGGTTGATCAAATTCACATTATATACCACTCTTCATTGCCATGAACAGTTGTGGAGGCCAAGTCATTGGGTATATTTAAATCAGGGGTTGGTAGTTTTTTCCTTCGTAAGATTGTTAAGGGTAACAGGAATAAGGCAAGTGAATGTGGTTGTGAGGGAAAATGAATCCACCCATGATGGACTGGCAGAGAAAACTTGGTGGGCTGAATGGTCCAATTTTACTCCTAAGTCTTATGGTCTAGTATGGATTCACAGACTTCACTGGAAACCTGTACTCATTCTGAAACTATTTTCAATAATGTTTTGCTACATGGAACATATAATTTTTAATTTTTATTTTGAAATTATTACTGACAATGCTGAAATTTGTTGCCCATCCTTGAATGTAATTTCCACTATCTTCTTAAATCTTTGCAGTACTTGCAGAACACTTATGTGAGGAGATTCAGGAGTTTGACCTGGTAGAGATTAGGTTTGGCAACATGGCAATTCAGAAGGAATATCATAAGAGTGGAGGGTGGACTATGGAATAAAGGGAAGGAGCTGGGGAATTAGAAGAAGGAGATAGGCAGGTCATCAGAGCAGTAGGGAAGCACTAAATGAAGGAAAAGAAAGTGGAGTGGTTACAAAGTCAATGTTGATACCGTCAGGTTAGAGACTATCAAGGCAGAATATGAGCTGTTGTTCCTCCAACTTGCATTTGCCCCCAACATGACAGTAGGCTGTGGACAGACTTCAGTGAGAGCTGACACAGATTGGGAGGCCATTTTGTTAAGCACCTTCCTCCTTCCACCACAACAGGCAGGATCTGCTGCTGGCCACCCATTTCAATTTCTCTTCCATTCTCGCGCTGTCCATGGCCACATCGAGCCCAGACACATATCTGTCTTGGTAATCTCCAACCTGCTAGCATAAACAACAATTTCTCTGACTTCCAGGAACTACTCCCCTCTGTTTTCCTTCCATCCCTCCCCTTTGTTCTACTTTATTCCTATGACCACCTATACCCCTTATCTTCCTTTTCCCTGCCCTTAGAATCTACCCATTTCCTTCCTCTGATTCCCCACCTCCTTTCCTTTATTCCATGGTCTTTTCTTATGTTATTCTTTCTTCTCTAGTTCCTTGCCTCTTCCACCTGTCACCTCCTAGCTTCTTGCATCATTCCCTTTCATTTCCTCTTCTCCCACCCACAACTCTTTCCCCTCTCACCTGGACTCACCTATTATCTGCTAGCTTGTGCTTCTCCTCTCTTCCATCTCTGTATTCTGGCTTCTTCCCCTCCTTGCCAGTTTTGACACAAAATGTCGACTGTTCATTTCCCTCTATAGATGGTACCTGATATATTAATTGCCTCCAGCATTTTGTATGTTGCTCAAGATTTCCAGTGTCTGCAGAATCTTTTTCTTTCGCCTTTTGACTTGGGTGGCCTCTCGGTACACAAACACTCCAAATATTGAAAGAACAAATGTTCCTTTAATTATGTTTTTAGTGACAGGATAGCCAGTCTGGACACAAATAAGAGAAAATCTGCAGATTCTGAAAATCCGAGCAACACAAAATGCTGGAGGAACTCAGCAGGCCAGGCAGTGTCTATGGAGAAGAATCCTCTCCTATTAAGTTCCCCCTTCTCCAGCCCTGTAGCTAATTCACCAATCAACTTCCCAACTCTTTGCTTCACCCCTCCCCCTTCCAGTTTCACCTATCATGTTGTGTTTCTCACTCTCACGGCCACATTTTAACCTTTTAACTCTACTCGTCTTTTTTTCTCCAGTCCTGCTGAAGGGTCTCAGCTCGAAACGTCAACTGTACTCTTTTCTATAGATGCTGCCTGGACTGCTGAGTTCCTCCATCATGTTATGAGTGTTGCTTGCCAGTCTGGACCTTGTACCTGGTCTTGTCCTTGGGGTTTCAATGTAGTTAGATCAGGATTAATGTACATCTGTTGTTTCCCAAGATGAATGGCAGGTTTCAGTGAGAAACAATTAGAAATCAATTTAATCGCCTACTGTTAACTTTGTTCTTAAAAAGTACTCAGTTTCCTTGGGGAGGCTTTTCCATCCTTCCTCTTGGATCATCTGAAAAAAAAAGACCTGTTATAACTATAGCTCCAAACTACTAGTAAGTCACAACATTTAGTGGCAAGTCTAGGATGCATTTATAACCCATAATGCACCTCCAGCAATCACACTTTGCATCTACCATTCTATCTCTCTATTTGATGAGTGACAAACCTGTGGTTAATTCACCTGCAACTATTATGTTAAGTCCCATTAAAAAATTTTCAAAGAGATCATCCCTTAAGTGTTCAAATCGCTAAAGAGAATAGGCCTGTTATGCTTAATCTTTTGTCATAGACCAATTTCTGCAAACCCTGTAAACAGTCTGATGAATCTCTGTTGAACTGGCACGATTGCAAGCGTTTTCCTTAAGAGACTAGGCCAGGGGTCAGCAACCTTTACCACTGAAAGAGCCACTTGGACCCGTTTCCCACAGAAAAGAAAACACTGGGAGCCGCAAAACCCGTTTGACATTTAAAATGAAATAACACTGCATACAACGTTTTTTTTGCCTTTATGCTATGTATAAACAAACTATAATGTGTTGCATTTATGAAATTGATGAACTCCTGCAGAGAAAACGAAATTACATTTCTGCATGCAACAAAAACATTTTGAACTCCGAAAAAAAGACGTTGGGTTGAAAGTTACTTTAAAGTAAAATACTCAATGTCTATTTGAGTCCTTCTTGTATTTATGAAAAACGCCGAACTTAAATTTTCCGCCAGCAGCAAACCAAAAATAACATCAGCCAGCTGTCAGCCTGAAAAATAAAAGGACTATTTCACTGAACAATGAAAAAATATGAATACACATAAAATAATAGGCAATTAAAATATTTATCATACTTGGTTAATGGGATTTCTGCTCCTGGACCTCAGCGCACAGCGTCTGCACATCAGGGCTGTATGACGTCACCTTCATCTTTACACAGGATCGCAAGCTGTCATCTGTGAGGCATGCGCGATGTTTGTTTTTAATAAAGTTCATGTTGGAGAACACCTGCTCACTTACATATGTGGATCCAAAGATCGACAGGACTCAAAGCGCATACTTTTTAATGTTTACATAAATGTTTCGAACACAAGTTTGTCCGGTTTTGGAAGGTTTTCAATATCACTCCATTTGTGTTTCTGAGCAAGAACGGGCAACATCTTCAAGGTCTGCTGTCAAGCGTCTAAACTTGGACACCCATATGTCTTTGTCGGCTATGTCGGCCAGTTCCATCTCAAGATCAGGTTGACTCACACCTGCCAATGCAGTCGTATTCAGTAGGGAAGGATCGATGCTTAAGGGAGTGACCGGGAAGGATAATGTGTTTTTTTCCTCTCTGAACTCACAGAAGCGTTTCCCAAACGATGTTTGCATTGCGATGATTGCAGAATGTAAATACTCCGAAATTATCATGTCGTGACCTTGTTTGAACTCTCTCAAATTGGGGAAGTGAGACAAAGTGCCTTTCTGTAAATCTCTGGCAAGCACTGTCAACTTGCGCTCGAATGCCAAAACATCCTCCAACATGTGCAGGGCTGTACGTCCTTTCCCCTGAAGAGCTGTGTTCAGCGTGTTCAGGTGCGCTGTCATGTCTACCATGAAGTGTAGCTTTTCCAGCCACTCTGGCTGTTCCAGCTCAGGAAAGGTGAGCCCTTTGCTGCCCAGGAAAGTTTTCACTTCTTCCAGACACGCGACAAAGCGTTTCAGCACCTTCCGTCTGGACAGCCAGCGATAAAAACACGTTGTAGCGGTGTCAGTAAACTGCAGTCAAAGATAGCTTTATTCGAACTAAACAGCCTTGCTTTTAAGCCTCCCTCAACCCAGCCCCCATGGACGCAGATGCTGCAAAAGACGCGTACTCACAAACTCCCGTAGGCTATCTCCCTTAGCCGGAATGCCGGCTAATTGTGAGCCGTTTCGGATGTGGCAGGAAATGTACAAGATCACCATAATTACATTTCAAAAGCTAACAAACTAACATAAAATACATTTTAATTAAATACTGACCAATTATTTCCCAAAGCCACAGGGAGCCGCAGCACAGAGGTGAAAGAGCCACAAATGGCTCGGGAGCCGCAGGTTGCCGACCCCCGGACTAGGCCTATGCACAATATTCCAGGTGTGTTCCTGCCAGGATTTTATATAAATGTAGTACAGCATCTTTACTGTTTTGTCAGAGCCCTGTTGCTATTATAGCAGCATACCATAGTTTGCTGAATTGGTGGGGGAGAGTTTGTTGTTGATTCTTGAGTCAAAGTACTCGGGGGGGGGGGGGGGTGCAGACTTTTAACACCATAAGTCAGTGAGTGTTTTTTTAATTGTGTTAGTCTCCTGTCCCACTGTGTGACACGTCTCTGCCCCTTTATTAGGGAGAAAGAGAACCTGTGGTATGTTGACTTATCGGATGAGCAATTAGTCTTTGTTGTACTGCAGATCATAGTCTTTCTGGGGGGGTGCATTACTGTTGCTTGCTTAGTGAGTGGAGAGTAAGCGGGGAGGGGGAGGCTTGTTGCTGTTTGGAGGGGGTTTGGGGCTTGTTACGCATTCACTGTCACTCATTCTTTGGAGTACCCTTCCGTTTTGGTGGATGTCTGCATAGAACACGAATTTCAAGTTGTTTATTGTATAAATTCTCTGATATTACAGTAAATGGAACTATTGAATTAGGGCAATAATATTCAGTGACTTGTGTGAAATGGCACCCTTTGAATATCATCCACTTTCAAAATCATGCTTTTTGTATAATGTCACAAATCCTGTGACAAGTTGAAAAGGACCAGCAGAAATGGAACACACCTGGAGTCTGGTTTACCATAAATTAAGACTATATTTATTACTACTCAAATTAATAACATTAAAACCAGATAATACGATACAGGTTATAAACTATTTTATTTTTATTTATATATAAAAAAAATCTCCGTAAATGTGTGTGTGGATACAAGGATAAAAATCCCGGAGGTAGATATCAGTCCCGGAGGCAGATATCAGTCTTACAGTGCCAGGTAGTTTAAGCAGTTCAGTTCACTTTGTGTTGCGTTGAGTTGAATTGATGGGGAGAGAGAGTTAATTGAGTTGGTTTAAGTTGGCAGCTTTAGTTGTTCTTGCTTCCAAAGTCTTTAGGGTCACTTCGTGTGAATCCCACACAGACACAGATGGACAGAGCCCCTTCTAGGGAACGGTCTACTAACCCACGGCACCGGTTCCCCACCAGCAGACCCCCACAGGCAAGCTCTTACCCACACTGGTAATCATAGGTCGAAATTATTCGGTCCGTGGCCTCCACCCTCATAGTGATCTTAAACTCCACCTCTGGCTTCTTGGGTAGCTTCCGCAATTCTCCCGTGTCGTGTCTCTTCTGCCGTTATCAGACCAACAGCCTCAACTTTTTATAATCCATTTGAAATTCCAACCGTCCGTTAGCTCAACCGCTCTGGGCTGTTACCATGGTGACTTCCCAGCTCGAGTCTCAACTGGCGCTGTACTCTCTCTCTCAAAGTCACAATTAAGTGTTATCAAAACATCAGCATTTTTTTTTAAGAGCGGGATACGCAATCTGCAATGACATTGTCCATACCCCTTAAGTGTCTAATTTCAATATCAAACTGCCATAAACACAGGCTCCAGTTTAATAAACGCCAATTTCGATCTTTAATCTTATCTAAAAACACCAAAGGGTTGTGGTCAGTGTACATCACTAACGGCTTTTGTGCGGCACTGATGTAAACCTCGAAATGTTGTAATGCAAAAATGAGGGACAGCAATTCTTTTTCTATTGTCGAGTAATTTTTCTGGTGCACATTAAACTTTTTGGAAAAGTATGCCACCGGATGTTCAATACCTTCATCTCCCCTCTGTAACAGCACCGCCCCTGCAGCTTCATCGCTAGCATCTGTCGCTAGGGAGAAAAGCTTAGTGAAGTCCGATGCCTTTAGCACTGGATGGTGACACAAAGATACCCTTTAACCGTTCAAACGCCTTTTGGCAACGCCCATCCCACACAAATCGTTCACTCTTTCTCAACAGTTTTCAGTGGAAGGGCAATATCCGCAAAGTTCTTGCAAGATTTTCGATAATACACCACCATACCTAAAAACCTTCTCAAGGCTCTCTTACCCGTTGGAATGGGTACATCAGCGATAGCCTGAACTTCCCCTTTCACAGGAGCCAGTTGACCCTGGCCCACCACGTAACCAAGATATGTGACCCTGGCGTGACCAAACTCATTCTTGGCAAGGTTCACTGTCAGATTAGCTTTAGAGAGCTGGTCAAATAATTTCTCTACTGTTACAATGTGTTCCTCCCACGTGTCGTTCCATACTACTAAATCGTCAATATATGCCCCAGTATTCTTCAAGCCTTGAATCACAGAGCTTATCATACATTGGAATGTCCCAGGGACATTTTTCATCCCAAAAGGCATCACATTATACTTGTACAACCTTGAAGGGGTGACAAATGCCAATATCTCTCGAGCCTTAACAGTTAAGGGAATGCACCAGTACCCTTTTAGCAGGTCAATTTTTGTTAGGTATTTAGCCTTCCCCACCCTATTGATGCAGTCATCTACTCTGGGAATAGGGTCAGCATCTGTTTTGGTTATTGCGTAGACCTTTCTATAATCTGTACAAAATCTCATTGTCCCATCGGGCTTGGGAACTATCACGCATGGGGAAGCCCACGCAGAGTTGGATGGCCTGATAATACCATTGGCCAACATATATTCGATTTCCTGTTCCACTACTTTACTATGTTCTAAATTCATCCTGTAGGGGTGTTGTTTCACTGGATTAGCCTGCCCCACAAAGACATTATGTAGCGATACTACACTGCCTCGGTGTATCTGGGAATAGATCGGAATGTTTGCCAATTAGCTCCTTTATGTGTTGTTGTTGCTTCGGTTCCAGGTGGCTAATTTTACTGTCCATGTTCTCCAAAACACTAGCATTCTTGAGTTGAGCTGAAACTGGACACTGTTCATTACACTCCCCCGTTATCTCTGGGCTAGTCTTTGCAGCTGGGTCTTGTTTGGTCATGACCCCAACTGATACGGATTAAGAGTCAAAATGAGGTTTGATTAGGTTCACATGCACTAATTGAGTGGCCTTCCTTCTACCAGGTGTCCTGATAACATAGTTTAGCTCATCAGTTTTCCTCATTATTTCATAAGGTCCACTAAATTGAGCCTGGAGAGGGTTATTCTCCAAGGGAAACAAAACCAAAACCTTATCTCCAACCTCATAGCTTTGCTCCCTCGCCTGCCTGTTATACCAGCGCTTCATATCAGCCTGGGAGTCATGGAGATTTTGTTTCACAAGGTCACAAGCCCTACTCGGCCTGTCTTGAAACTCGAAGACATAATCCAATACCCCAATTCGCACTTCCTTCTGAGATCATTGCTCTCTCAGCAAGGTCAAGGGTCCTCCAGGCCTATGACCGGACACGAGCTCAAACGGACTGAACCCCAATGATTCCTGGATCAAATCTCTTATTGCAAATAGGAGTAAAGGTATGCTCTCATCCCAGTGTTTTTCATTTTCCATATAGCACATTTTAATCATGGTTTTGAAGGTAGAGTGAAACCTCTCTATCGCTCCCTGGGATTGGGAATGGAATGCCATGGACAAAATTTGTTTTGCTCCCAGTTCCGTAACTATCTGTTGAAATATACCCGATGTAAAATTACTGCCCTGATACGATTGTATCTCCTTGGGCAGACCCACTAAGGTGAAGAGCTTAATAAGTGCCTTCACTGCTGTTTTAGCCTTTAGGTTCCTGAGGGGTATTGCTTCTGGGAACCGAGAGGCAGCGCACATAATGGTTAACAAGTATTGGTGGCCACTTGCAGTCTTTGGCAGTGGGCCAACACAATCCACTGACCCTGGAGAAAGGTTCGCCAAAAGCTGGTATGGGACGAAGTGGCACCTTTGGGATAGTCTGATTCGGTTTCCCTACCACCCGACATGTGTGACAGGTTTTACAAAAAACTGCCACATCCTTTCTTACACCCAGCCAATGAAATTTTTTCATAATCTTATGCCCTGTCTTTCTAACTCCAAGATGTCCTCCTAAAGGCATTGTATGAGCCATCTTTAAAATTTCTGTATGGTAACCCTTCAGAACCACCACTTGGTGCACCACGGCCCAGTCCTCATCGGCAGGTACTGTTGATGGTCTTCACTTCCTCATTAATACCCCGTTCTTCAGATAATAATCCATTGACTCCCTCTGAATTTCATCCTGAGAAAGCTGTCTCTTTTAAAACTACAATCTCAGGATCCCTATCCTGCTCTTCCATAAGCTTCCACCTGGACAATGACAGACCCCTCCTATCCACCTCATTACCTGAGTCCTAGTCGAACATGGATGGTAGAAATGTTTTAGATAAGTCAGTAGGATCAGTACCCCTGTCTTTGCTATTACGGGCACCTGACCCCTCCCATCCAGATCGCTTCTGCAGCCTTCATTGTCATGCTTCTTGTGACCGTGCATGTGGGATAAAGTTCACTGTCTGCGCTTGTCTCATTAACAGCAGGCCCGCTTGTTAGCTGTAACCCTGGTTATACATCTTTTCCTGCCAGGTCATTTCCCAACAAGACGTCCGTGTTAGCCATCAGTAATTTAATCCCTATCTCAACTGGTCCAGACACTAAGTCACATTTCAAAATTATTTTGTGCAAAGGCACGACCTCTGTTCCCTTGCCAATACCTTCCAGAATATTCACTTGGTCCGTTTTTGTCTCGTCACCAAATTCTAAGACATCTCTTAATATCAGTGTCTGAAAGTATCGCGCCAGATTCTCACTGGAACTAGGGGAGACCCCTCCTTCACAGACACAAAACCCTTGATAATAAACCACTCAATCCCTTCCTGAACTCGGCCAGACCCCACCTTCCTTCGTGTGGTCTCAGCTGCCGGTGCACATGTGTCGGGGGTTTTCCCCTTCTTTCCCATTTCTTTCTTCCAAATAAGACAGTTAGACGCCACATGGCCAGGCTTCCTGCAGTAGTAACAGGTAAAACTGAAAAACTTATCTTTCGTCGGTTTCCCCTCCTCTTTACCTCTGTCACTAGCTCCCGCCTTGTTTCCTGTGTTTCCTGTGTTACTCGGTGGATTATCCCGGTAACTCTTCGGACAGCCCTTGCTCAGAAAAAACTTAATCTTGTGAGTCAGGGCAAACTCATCTGCTAATCTAGCGGCCACGGAAAGAGTCTCAACCTCTTTCTCTTCTAAGTATGTCCGTATCTCACTAGGGACACACTCTTTAAATTCCTCAATCAGCACAGCTGTCTCACTTTGTGGTGGTCCTCATCTACCTCTTTCGAGGCACACCACCGATCAAAGTACCTCTCCTTTTCACGGGCAAACTCTATACATGTCTGGTTCCCAGACTTCCTCAAACCCCGAAACTTCTGTCGGTACGCTTCTGGCACAATTTCATAGACCTTAAGTACAGCCTCCTTCACAGCATCAGAATTGGTCGACTCAATCACAGACAAGGCAAAATATGTTTGCTGTGTCTTCCCTTTTAACACACTTTGCAGCAATACTGCCCAGTCCTCCCTCGGCCACTTCCTGTTCTGAGCAACTTTCTCAAAATGTAGGAAGTACCTATCAATGTCTCCTTCAGCAAATGGAGGTACCAACTTAATTTCCTGACTGACATTAGTTGATACACCCCTCTCGCCTCCACAGCCTGACACTTGACCCTCCTGACGCCGCATCTCCCTCTCAAACTCCCTCTGTTTCTTTGCCTCTGCAACCTCGAACTTAAGTCTTTCCATTCTTAATTGTTCTAGTCATAACAGAGTCTCCTCATCACCTATCGGAAACTGCTGTAGCGATTCCTCCTCAAATAACTCTTTCCCAGCACAATATTCTGCTATTTTCCTCCAAATTCCTGCCTTTGTCATTAGTCCTCTGTATGTTTCCATTTTTTAGCAATGTCACATAGAACTTCCTTTCTGGCTCTCCTCAAAAACCGGAGTAGGGTTCTCTATAAATTCAATAGCCTGCATTTCTGCTGTTTTCCACACACAGATTAATAACAAGGGATTTCCCCAATTAAGACAAGCCCCCACAATTTTGAAAATTGGCTCCAACCAAATTTGTTCAGAACCTGGATGCAGACCCCAATTTTGTCACGAATCACGTGACAAGTTGAAAAGGACCAGCAGAAATGGAACACACCTGGAGTCTGGTTTACCATAAATTAAGACTATATTTATTACTACTACAAATTACTATCATTAAAACAGGATAATATGATACCGTTTATAAACTATTTTATATATATCTTCATCTCTGTAAATGTGTGTGTGGATACAAAAATAATAGTCCCGGAGGTAGATATCAGTCTTACGGGTGTCAGGTAAGTTTAAGCAATTCAGTTCACTTTGTGTTGCGTCAAGTTGAATTGATGGGGAGAGAGAGTTAATTGAGTTGATGTTTAAGTTGGCAGCTTTAGTTGTTCTTGCTTCCGAAGTCTTTAGAGTCACTTCGTGTGAACCCCACGCAGACACAGATGGACAGAGCCCCTTTTAGGGAACGGTCTGCTAACCCACGGCACCGGTTCCCCACCAGCAGACCCCCGCAGGCAAGCTCTTACCCACACTGGTAATCACGGGTCGAAATTAATCGGTCCGTGGTCTCCACCCTCGTGGTGGTCTTAAACTCCACCAGTAGTTTCTTGGGTAGCTTCCGCAATTCTCCCGTGTCGTGTCTCCTCTGCCGTTAACAGACCAAAAGCCTCAACTTTTTATAATCCATTCAAAATTCCAACCGTCCGCTAGCTCAACTGCTCTGGGCTGTTACCATGGTGACTTCCCAGCTCGAGTCTCAACTGGCGCTGTACTCTCTCTCTCAAAGTCACAATTAAGTGTTATCAAAACCAAGTCAGAGTCCTCTCTCTTGTTTAATTGCCTCCTTGTTCATTAAACTGCTGAATTTCCTAGCAGTTTCTCACTTGCGTGACAATACACACTTTTGATTTAATATAGAATGACATTCTCTTCCACACAAAAGGTTTCTCTCCCTCACTACACATAGTACCCAGATAATATATAGTGGTCACTACATTAGGTACACCTATACACCTGCTTGTTCAGTGGGAGCCATTGCAATTCGCATGGAAATCTGAGGCACCATATACACTGTGACCCCTTTATTAAGTACACCTGCTTGTTCATTCAAATAACTGATCAGCCAGTCATGTGGCAGCAACTCAGTACTTAAAAGCATACAGACATGGCCAAGTTGTTCAGACCAAACATCAGAACGTTACAACAGTGTGGTGTGCTGGAGGACACCTGAATGGAACCTTGACGTGGATGGACTACAGCAGCAGAAGACCGTGAGCATAAGCTCAGTGGCCACTTTATTTGGTACAGGAGGTACCTCATAAGGTGGCCACAGACTATTTTACCTCATCACTAGGTGGCGCTCCTCTAACATAAGTATCTATCTTCATGTATAAAGAGAGCTTGTTGAAACAAGCTTCACAAATAACGATTTAATGAAGTCTGTAGATTTGCCTACCTTCAGATAAGCTTATTGCATCTTATTTTAATAAGATGTGTTTCAACTTCAGATTCTAGCACATGCACACGGACATCTGGAAAACATGAATGTTATATTTAGTGTTAACTGCCAGACTGCAACAGCAGACTACATTTTGCCATGATCTTTAACCAAACCCACTGAAATGAATGTGACGAATTGCATGAATAATGACAATTGAGTTTGTCATGAAGCTGAGATTTTTTCAATACATGAGAGGTGAGCAAAATGTCAAATGAGAGAGCCTTGTGGCATGTGGCAGAGGATGTGGAGTTCCTTCCCTGAAAAGACCCTGGTGAACAGGATGGTAGCTGATGTGGTAGTATCAAATTTACCATTACTGGAACTACCTCTAGCTCCAATTTAATTTATGAAAAGAAAGCACTCTGGAAAGATCTGTTAAAATGTTGTGGCACTGTAACTGACAGAGTGGATCAGAACAAATCCATGGATGTGATGCATTCTGACTTTCGTTAGATAAGGTACAAATTACAAAGAAAGACACGAACTACGAGCAGGAGCAGAACCAGACCACTTGGTAGCTCAAGACCTTTTTGCTGTTTCATAGGGTCATAGATGATCTGATGCACAAGAGGTCATTATGCAAAATTCAAGCAAACAGGATTGGAGGCAATATTCTTATATGGATTAGTGTAGACTGAAGATTGGCCTCTTTCTAGGAGGAGGCAGTGCAGGAATTGGCACTGTTTCTTCTCTCTCAATGATGTGGGTAAAGAGCCAAAATATAAGATCTCTTTGTGTGTATTGTGATGATATAGCGATGTTTCAGAGGAATGTAATTGGGCTTTGGATGGGTGTTTATGTTCAGGGTTAAAGACTGGTTGCTGAATATTTTTCTATACACCATCGTGTATATACCCTACATCTGATGTGACCTTATGAAATGATGGAGCAATATGGCTTGCACCTGCTTTCAATTCTATGTTCTTTCTTGGGCCATTGACCTAGAGATTTGAAGCTCATGGAATTGAATGAGTCTGGGATATTGAGCCAGTGTCAGTAATGGTGACTGCCATACAGGGTTTCAAAGGTTTCAATGGTGAATTTAATGTTAGAGAAAGGTATGTGATATACATCCTGAAAAACTTATTCTTCACAACCACCCACAAAAAAGAGGAGTGCCCCCAAAGAATGAATGACAGTTAAATGTTAGAACCCCAAAGCCCCTCCCCCCAGGTTCCCTCCTGTGCGTAAGAGGCAGCAAGCAACTGTCCACCCCTTCCACCACCAGCAAAATAAAAGCTTCAGCACCCTTCACCAAGCAGTCAAGCATGAGCAAAGCAACAGCAAAGACATAGACTTGCAGTTACCCCAAAAAGCTCATCGTTCAATCATTCACCCAGCATTCCACATACCACAGGGTAGGTCGGTCTCTCCCCCCTCTCCCACTCTTCCCCCCACCCCCACTCTTCCTCTCTCTCCCCTTCCCCCACTCTCCCCCCACCCCCACTTCCTCTCTCTCCCCTTCCCCCACTCTCCCCCCACCCCCACTCTTCCTCTCTCTCCCCCTCCCCCACTCCCCCACCCCCACTCTTCCTCTCTCTCCCCTCCCCCACTCTCCCCCACCCCACTCTCCCCCACCCCACTCTCCCCCACCCCACTCTCCCCCACCCCCACTCTCCCCCACCCCCACTCTCCCCCACCCCCACTCTCCCCCACCCCCACTCTCCCCCACCCCCACTCTCCCCCACCCCCACTCTCCCCCTCCCCCACTCTCCCCCCTCCCCCACTCTCCCCCCTCCCCCACTCTCCCCCCTCCCCCACTCTCCCCCCACCCCCACTTCCTCTCTCTCCCCTTCCCCCACTCTACCCCCACTCTTCTCTCTCCCCCTCCCCCACTCCCCCACTCCCTCACTCTCCCCCTCCCTCACTCTCCCCCTCCCTCACTCTCCCCCTCCCCCACTCTCCCCCTCCCCCACTCTCCCCCTCCCCCACTCTCCCCCCTCCCCCACTCTCCCCCCTCCCCCACTCTCCCCCCTCCCCCACTCTCCCCCCTCCCCCACTCTCCCCCCTCCCCCACTCTCCCCCCTCCCCCACTCTCCCCCCTCCCCCACTCTCCCCCCTCCCCCACTCCCTCTCTCTCCCCACTCCCTCTCAACAGCAAAGACATAGACTTGCAGTTACCCCAAAGACCTCATCGTTCAATCGTTCACCCAGCATTCCACATACCACAGGGTAGGTCAGTCTCTCCCCACTCTCTCTCTCTCTCTCCCCCCTCCCCCTCAGGGGAGAAAGAGATGTCTCCGTTTCACAGCAAGAGGAGAGACATAACAAACAACTTGCTGGTTTACAATGTTAAAAGTCCGTTGTGTCATTTTTTCCGAGCTCTGTACCCAAAGATCTCTGGTCTCTGGCCACACAGCCTTAGATCTTCCATCTCCCAACAACAAACCGATCTCCTGCCCAGACACTGACCTTCGATCCGCCCGTCTCCAGAGCCATGAGACCTTGGTCCTCTGAAGGCAAGCTGAGCTTTTAAGCCGAGTCATTGGCATGCCAAACAACGGCCAGTCGTGAAACCCTGAGAGCGGGTCCCATTCCCACAAAGAACCATAGTCAGTGTGTAACTCCTGATCAGGGTCTTCAAAAGAACCCTGAAAGGGAAAAATAGAGATATTAAAGATAGAAATAGAACTGTTTCTGAAGATGCAAGCAAAGGAGTTGCCGTTAGGCGCCATTAATCCTTTGAAGTGCTACACAATACTTCTGCGCCGTTGGCACGGCCTGTGGAGAAGCTAGGGCTGGACCACACAGTATGAATGAAATTTTAAATAATTTAACATTGCTTATGCTTTCACAGTCATTAACTAACAATGAATTTTTGAAAGATGTGATGTACTAGCAACAGTATACAGTAAACCTGTATTGGTGTTGGCATGCAGTCAATACTAATCTTAAAGCAATGCACATTTTCAGGGGTTAAAATATGGAATATCATGAAGTTTCTAACACAGGCATTCAGCCATTTCCTGTTTCTAGCCTAACACTTTTTCTTTGACTCTCAAGCAGCCTCTTGTACACATCATCAGCATGTCTAACGAAATTTGAAAAGCTTGTATCGCTTTGCAATGAGCTTGAGTTTTGAGCAGGACCGGTGGACTTTTATAAAAGTCCTCATTCCTTGCAATGAAATAGAAAATACAGAAAATAGAGATCTTCCTTTTTTACTACTGTCTGGTGCGTCACTCATGGGTGATGGATTTCTCCATTGGGGATCAATAGCGATTAATTTTTAAACCAAGGCAGTATGATTGTAATGCCTCTGCTGACACAATGCATAAACTAAGATGCTTTTCCTCATCTGTTTTGTTTCCCTCAGGTCATTATGTTCGCGGCATCTGTGTGTATGGGTTGGGAGACCTGGAGTGGCTGGTTCAGAGCGACGGCTTATTTGCAAACAAATTTGAAGCTGAAAAACACCCCCTGGTGGCACAATGTTTGGAGCGGTGGTTAAGACGAAAAACATTATCTCTGTCCGAAGTACCTATTCAACAAGAGTGGCATATTCAAAACAACAAGTGTTTCTTTGACATTGAAGGCAATAACTGCAGTACCACTTCATTGTGATCTGGAGATCCTTGATGATCTAACAATTAAAATAGTATTTATTTATCTTAAAATATGTAACTACGGTCGTCCTTCAGTATCCGCGGGGGATTGTTTCCAGGACCCTCTGCAGATACCAAAATCCATGGATGCTCAAGTCCCTTATATAAAATGGAGTAGTAATCTACTCCTTATCTACGCACGTCCTCCCGTATACTTTAAATCATCTCTAGATTACTTATAATACTTAATACAATGTAAATAGTTGTTATACTGTATACACACGTTCAGTACAGATGCAACCATTGTAGCTCCTCTGGAAACACTGATGCTGCCTCGGCATCAGCCAATGCCGATTCTGCCGTGATCTTTAAGTTCTTGAGGCTGTAGTGCTTTATATAGCTAGCCAGCCATCCCTTACTTGCCTTAAATTCCTTCATCTCGCTCACAACACAAGACACAAGGCAAACAATGTTCAAACAACGAGTGCTGGAGAGAGACTGATCTGTGAAATGGCAGGAGGCTACAGTAGGGTATGCCTACACATCACTCGCATGGATTCAGCATAGTGCTCGGCACGTGGCAAATTCAAGTTTTGCTTTTTGGAACTTTCTGGAAATGTTTTCCCCCTGAATATTTTCAATCCGCGGTTGGTTGAATCCGCAGATTCGGAGGACTGACTGTACCTATCCATCAATTAAGTAGTTTCTCAACTACATTTACATTTCCTTTACAGAATGTATGTAATCATCTGGTCTTTGTATTTTATTGGAAGTTATATATTTTTATCCCCAATTATTTTTTTTAGTTGCTTTGCTGAACATCATCTATAAATGAAAAGAAGGAATTAGCCTCCCAGCTAACTCGCGTGCTGCTATGTAATCACTTACTTTAAAAACATGTAGAGGAGAAGTAACCTGGAGTTTTCGCTCTCTTTTCCCTTCTCTTCCGTGGCACTACTCTCAGTTTGCCGAACAAGGGAACAATGTGCAAGGTGTTGGATGTTCATAAGTGGCTTACATATTGAAATTATTTTTCTCTAAGTTATGAGATTCTTCACACTTATCGTAATGAAAGTTGTGAATTTGTGTAAATAGGTAACTTGACATATTTTATTAGTAGAGAATCAGGGCATTCTTTTTTTTTTAAAGTAAGTTCTACTAGTTACTGAGGCTACATCCACACTAGACCGGATAATTTTGAAAACGCTGGTTTTGCATAAAAACGATAGGCGTCCACACCGAGCGTTTTTGAAAATACCTCCGTCCACATTAAAACGGGTATTTATTTGGATGAATCTCTCCTACTGGGCATGCGCAGGACACACTTACAGAAAACAAGCAACACATGTTTGTTGTCGAATCTCGCTGTGGAAGTCCGCGTTTGTGCAGTTGTAGACTAGAAAAACTTAAAAGGAAATTGCCAAATGACGGACAGCTGTTAGTTCTTGCACAGGAGGACTTAAAAAAAAAACAAATACTGGTGCACATGGAGGCAAACGACAGGGAGTTCACGGACAGTATGACCTGGCTTATGACAAACATTGAAAAACTGACTAACTCTGTTGGCATTAATAAAGCACCTTGTTAAATGTATAAAGCATGTCTTCATCAGAATTATCTTGTATTTCCATACAATGTTACATTAGGCTGTTACACATCTATTGTCAGAGAAGTACTTGCATAAATAGGTAAACCACCTTCATACAAGCAAGGACAGAAAACGGCAAAGTGAGTATACATATTTATTCAGGAAGTTATGGGTCAAAGTATCTGATGAGTACATTTCTAACTCTTCTGGCTTCAGTCTTGTTGTTATGAAATTGTTAGGTTGTTCCAGCACGTCATGACAGCGTTTTTTAGAAATCTCTGGTTACCCCGTTCACACTGCTCTGCCCAATCTCTTTTTTCAAATTTACACACTCTGGAGGGCATTTTAGAAAAGCTCTGTTTTCAGGGGAGGAAAACGCCGTTTCAGTGTGGACGGAGGGTCAAAACAAAAAGAAAATGCTTCAGTTACGGATTTATCCGGTCTAGTGCAGACATGGCCTGAGGCTAAAGGATCTGATTTAAAGCCCCTTCCAAATGTTTATGAATGTGCTGACTGTGAAGTGTTTGTAGTGATTGAGAAAATCAGAACTAATATTGATTAAAAGTAAACATTACGGGTAAAGAGCACATACATTAATATATCTTAAATAACACCATTTAACATTGATAAATAACTCGAGGCTGTTCACAGAAGAATAATTAAAAATAGGTATTGAGCCGAGGATAAGTAAATTACAAAGTAGGTTTAGTTGGAAATGGGTTTTCAGATTGGTGTCAAACATCAAGCAAAAAGGTGGAGATTTAAATCTGGTGCAAATGCAGATAGTTGAAGCCCTAAACCATCAGTGAGGCAAAGGAAGTGTGAGTGGCAGAATAAGGTAGAGCAGGAAGGACATGGATTTATGTAAGTGAATTGAAACTGCGTGAGAGAGGATATTTCTGAGATTTGGTGGGGGGGAGCTAAGAATGGATTTTAAATCAAGAGGGGGACTGGAAGTCAGTGTAGATTACAAAGGACCAAAGAAATTAGTGAGCAGAATATAATGCAGGATCAGATTGAGACAGTAACATTTTTGGATATTTTTGAAATTTTAAAAAGTGCAAATGTGCTGCAGAAAACATAGGGTGAATATTGTTGTCAATACAGTGTTGAAAGTAATGTTGAGTAAATCGCAGATTTAGAGCAGCTTGTCTTCATCTTTAGTCATGGCCAAAATAAAACGTGATGCATTTTACTTATGGTCACTGTAATTGTAATGTGAAAAGCTTTAACAAAAAAGAGAATGGGTATTGTATCCAGTTCAACAAGAATGGAATGTCACTGGAGAAAAAGTGAGCGGAATTGTATTTGCAATTGCAGTACTAGTGTTGATGAGCCATTTCTAAGTGAGTACTTGGCTGACTCCAGCATGTGATTGGTACTTGTCTTAGTTCCAGAGTCAACTTGGGCCTTGAATTCTAATTTATTCGAAGTTCACAGATGATGCTAGAATTTTTGGAGCTGTTGACAGTGTGGAGAGTGGTGTCAGTGATATCAATGTGATGGAGAAATGACAGATGGAGTTTAATCCTGATAAATGTGAAATGATTCATTTTGGAAGTACTGATGAGGCCAGGACATGGTCCTCAGAAGTATTGAGGACCATAGCGGCCATGGTGTGTGGATCCAAAAATTTGTGAAGGTGGCAATGAAGATAGATAATGTGGCCAAGAAGGCATGATCGATTCTGTCATTCATTAGTTTAAGCACCAAATGCAAAAGGCAGATTATTCTCCAACTTAAAAAAAAACACTTTGCTCAGATCTCAGCTGGATTCTGCATTCTGGTGTGTTTGTCACACTATAGAAAAGATGTGATAACTCTGGAGATCAACCCGCATATCCTCTGGAATGAGGTGAGGTTAGGGCCTCTGTTGGTCTGAGCTGACCATGGATATTGTGTCCGACCTACCTAGATATGCAAGCCTGGGCAGTACGATATGGAGAGGAAGCTATTGCCCATGTAGCAAGCTCCCCCTCTCCTCACAACTGATGAACCCAAAGGAACGGCAGAGACTGACACAGTTTGGCACCAGCAGCATCGCAGGAGTTGCCAATCAGCATTGAACTCAATGTAGGACTGCTTTAGGGACTCCAGCTCCGGATTTTTCCCTGAGGGTTTACTCTGGAAATCTTCCCCATGAGTGGGTAAAGCTGCAAGGCAGTGGAGGTTTGAGATCAGAGTTTTCCTTCTAGTTGAGCTGCCAACCGTAGCTGATGAGCCCCATCTGCCCAGAGCAACTGGTTTTAAGGTGCCAGTAATCCGCCTTCGCCCCTTCTTCCTGTCAGTAAAAACTGCTCCCACTGGGCTTAGTGGCTAAGCCACATGTGAAGACCAGGAGCTGGACTCGGTTGCTATTTGAAGCCTACACCATTGGGAACATCAGAATCAGGTTTATTATTACCAGCATGTGTCGTGAAATTAATTGGTAGTGGAAGCTTGTCCCCATTACCACCCCCAGCTATGACAGCCTTACGGAATCTGGAATGGGGCATTGTAATTGTGAGGACTTAGTCTTGGTGAAGGATTCCAGCCCAAAACATAGTCCTGTCCATGGACTCTGCTTGGCCTTCTGAGTTCATCCTGAACTATTTGTGTGTGTGTGTGTTCCTGGAGAGGATAGCTCTGGTTTTCCTGGAGCAGAGGTTAAGAGGGAATGTGACTGTGGTGCAGTAAAATGTTAAGTAGGGTATAAATAGAATAGGCTATCAGAATCTTCTCCTTATCAGAGGTGAATAAAACAAGAGGATGTAAATGAAGGGTAAAGTGTAAGTGAGATCTGAGAGGAGCCTTTTTTCATTCGGAGCAAGAGTGGGGAACCAGAGTCATTGACAGCATTTCAGAGCTATTTAGATAAGAATTTGAATGGTATAGGCTAAGTGCTGGAAGATGGAATTCATTCGGAAGAGTGTAAGCTAGTTGGTGTGAACATGGTTAGTTTAACAGACTCTTACTGTGCTATACAACTGTTCTATTACAAAATGACCAGCGAAACAATTTTTGCAGCGGTGCTGCTGTTTCTAAAGTAAACGTGGAATTATAGCATAGGAAATCAGTGAAATGAATAAGGAACATTTTTGTTGGGGGAAAAAATTCCACAGTCTGAAAGTTAGGTATAATATGTACCAGACTTAAACGGTATAAGGAATAGTATTGAAATTTTGTGTATTTTCCATATTTGGTAATTAAATCCATATTAATTGTATGCTGTGCATATTACACTGAGATGGAGCAAATATTAACATTTAACATTCACTATGATAAATTGTTCTTAACAAAAATGATTTATTTGTTGTTATATTGTTTGGAATCCAGAAATTAATATTGCTGATAGTTAGTTTTATATCTCTGTGTCTGCTACTTTTATGCAAGCTCTAGCTCATTTATTTTGAGTTAATAATTTTGGTAAAATCAGGGACAAGGAAGTGCTAAGTGGTGAGCTGGTAGCATTTCCAAAATGAAATGGATAAAACAATACTATAAAAGAGCCAATAACTACCCCAAAGTTTTATGATTTTGTAAAACACCAGTATTAAAATAATATAGATTGGAAAATTGAAGTGTGCAGAAGAACCCGAAAAAGAAACTTTCATTCTTTAGTTTTGAAAAAACTGAAGTTATCTATGTTTCCTGGGGGTGCTACCCTCTTGTTTCCAATATTCCAATTATGGGCTAAATGTACTTTCAAAATTGGTTGGATTGCACTTCAATTATTAGTCTACTACATTCACTTTTAAGCTATATTATCTTGCAGTTATTGGCATTTTCAAAATAGTTTTATTTCGTAATAGTCATGAAAATCAATTCAGATTGCAATATTTACCAAGTATGGTGCATTAATCTTATAAATTGATATATTTGTGTGACTGTAAAGGATATTCAGAAGCCAAATAGCAAACCTCTGTGTCACTGAAGTTAGTATTGTATTTGGTATTTTACCTCAACCTTTTGCTTTTGCTTTGTGTTCAGCTCCCTAAAGTGTTATGAAGAACACAATAGCTCCTTTTGGTTCCTGTTTATATTCAGCTGGATTTTTTTTAAAATTGCAGTATATGTAGTTTGTGGGCAAATATTTTAATAGGAAAGCTGTTGAATGGTAATATGCCCAGGCAGCCTAAAGTTCTTAAATTATTCTGATTCCACATTTTTGAAGATGTTGCACATAATAAAGTGAAATGGATATTTTTTTTAAAAGTTGCACAAGATATTTAATGTTAGAAATAAAAGGCCTGGACTACAAAAAAAAAGGCAAGTCTTTACAACATTTAGTTAGTCTGCAGCTGGAGTATTGTGTTCAAGTTTGGTATCACAGTGAGAAAGGATGTTAAGTTCTTGGAGAGGATGCAAATATTTAAAAATATGCCATGAGGGACTTAAATAAGTATATTAGAGGAGCTAGTGTCCTTGCAGCAGAGAACGTTGAGAACAGATTTGATGCTATTTCAGAATCCCTGAGGAGTTTTGACAGTATAGCAAGGCAAACACTATTCTATTGCACAAAAGAGCCCGCAACCACAGGTTGTGAGAAATGGGTCTAGGAATGGGCTGCTGGTTACTTTGAACATGCTTGGCCTTCCATCATACATGTCTGGTTCTTTACCATGTTTCCTCTTTACTACATGATCTCTGATTTCATTACTTCATTCCAAATATTGATACTGAACTCAAAAATACTCAGTAGCTAGAAGTCCACAGCTCTGGGACAGAGAATTTCATTACTGATTGAAGATATTGGGTATTTGTCATCTCATTCCTTATTGGCCAGCCTCATATTTTGAGATGTGACCCCCTGGATCTACACTTCCCAGCCTAGGAAATGGCTCATTTGTGATCCACCACTCCAATTACCTTTAGAATATTTTCCACCCCCCCCCCCCATGAAATTACCTCCTCTTTGGTTATACCATCCTTTCGTAGTCTCTCTTCATAGCATTAGTTCTTCACCCCCAATAATCTATCCAGCGAGTTTATCCTACACTCTCAAAGCTAACTATTTTTACCTAGTTATAATGCTTTGAAAAGAACAGGAGGCATCTTAAAAAGCCTTCTCATGTAGTGATATCTGAACTGGAACAGGCTGCCAGGAAGAAGTCTGTAACATTAAAAGGGAAAATTGAATAAATATTTGGGATACACGAGAGACCAATGAGGAAATAGCAGCAGAACTTAATTGATTTCACATCTCTTTGAAGGCATGAGAAGGGACCCTATGATTTTTATCCTGTAGCTGAAAGTATACTCACTCTTCTGCACTCCAAATAATTCCAATGAAAACTAATGGCTGTTTCTAAATGGTCAAAGAAAATGCCTTAAAATTGATTGAAGTAAAAGTGACTTATGCAGTTTGCTGTTGGTAAGAAAATTGTTTAGTGATTCTGTGTTCACCAGGATGTGGTTAGCTTACACTGTGTGTATGATTGGAATTAACAATATAAGTGTGGGGTTACCTTTGATCAAAATAACATTACTGAATGTGGGATTAACTATTGTGTTTGCATATTATGAAAGCTTTACTACCTACTAGACAGATTCACTTCCTTGTGCACATTACTGCATGAGAATGTGGGAACATAAATGTTTTAGCATTTTGTAATCCCATAGTTGAACTGCTTTTCAAATGTCCATCAGTTGTTCAAAAATTATCCTGGATTTGTGCCTGGTTTTTGTGTGAACCTTGTTGATAAAATACTTGATGTCAAAATTTACAATGGCATTTGTGAACTTGTTGCTTTGTAATTGGATCCTGCAGCTATTGCTTGTGCGATGGTATCTCAGAGTTGGGTCTCTGAGTTACTCAGCCCGTGTCGATCTAACTTTGCTGCCAAATACAGTGAACTTAAAAAGAAATTCTTCCATCGCTGTGCAGGAGGTCCTATGGCATGGAGGCCACAGAGGAGCATAATTTCTAATACGCAGTCTGTGCAATGCATTGTGCTTGTTATGTTGCTCAATCAGGACAGAAACAATCTCTCGCCACGACAGATGTGACAAGAAAACATTGTGTCATAGGAGCTGAGTCAATGATTGGTTAATTATAGCCTTTCTTATCAATTAGCCTCATATTCTGACTAATGTTTCATTTTTGTTTTGAAATAGGAGTTTACATTTAAGATTGAAGGTATCGGGACCATGTTTAAAAGTTTCATGTCTTGGTTCACTCACTGTTGGAACCTGCCTGACTATAAAGGTTCTATAACTAGCCAGCTGATAACCTGTAAAGGTGATAAAGCTTAAGATTATTCTTTTATTCTATTTTTTTAATAAAAATTATGAATTTTCTTCCCCTGGTCAGGAGTGCCGTATAGAATCTGTGCTCTGTGGAGCACTGCAGGGCAGGTACCAATGTATGTGGATTTGCACTATGTAGTTGTGTCAATATGCAAACCAAATAACTTATCTTTTGATCAAGGGGAACAATGTATAACCTTCATATTTTTGTGCAATATCTAAATGCTTCTGAATCATGGTTTAAATATTCTCCATTCAAATTTCTTTCAAAACAAAATGTGCAGAAACTGTTTGTATCCAACCTCAAGTCCTCCTTACTCAAGTATTACCATAGGTGTTATTTGAATGCTGCGGTTTGGTATCTGTAGATTGAGAGATTGTATGAAGTTCCATTTTGGGTCTTGTACTGAAAATTATAATTCATGCTTCTGCCACTATGTCGTGTAATATGTGTACTATGTTGTCTAATATGTGTAAACTTCTGCATTAAAATCAATAAGCAGGTGCTGCTGATTAAGTGGAGCTGATTGTATAATGTAAAATCTTCCATATTTTGAAAATTGCATATTCTTAAAGAATCTGAAATATTACTGTGCTGTGATATCAGGATTGCTCACCTATGAAGACTTATATTTTGTTCACATTGCACTGTTAAAATATATCTAAAATAAAAGTTCGCACTTGATTTTCCATTAATTTAGTTTCTGTGAATTTACTATAAGGAAAGCCTCTTAATTATTCTTTATAAGCCACATGAGATTCCTTATGCTTTAAGTGACTTGCTGCCATTCTGTGATTTGATGTGAGTTTGGCAGATTAGTGACAATGCTACATACTATTTACATATGCTGGTTTACTTTGCTTATTGGGGACGATGGGTGTGGGCATTTTGTATATTGTTTCCTTGCATATTTGCAATAGATGCTTGTACAAATATAGGCAAGCATCTGCCTTCATAGTGATTCATTGAAAAACAAAAGCAGCATATGCTTGAAATCTCAATTTTAAAAAAAGTTAAATGATTGTTCAGATTGCCAGTTTCCATAGAGAGAAACAATGAAGGTCAGTGGACCTGCAGAACCAGTTTATGCTAAAAATTTTGTTTCTACCTTTCTTGAGTATTTCAAGCAATTTCCTGGCTTTAATTTAGAAATATTATTTAAGTTTAGTTCCTTTTGCACTGAGAAGTACACAGCCAACTTGTCGTTACAAATGTTCCACAACAGCTTAATGATCTTTAATCTAGATAAGACTGAGATGTGCAAGAGAAAAGTATATGTACAGTGAAGATAGGACCCTGAGGAGTATTAATGTACGGAGGGATCTTGGGATCCTGAGCGCACTGAAAGTAGCAACACAAGTGACAGGTTGGTTTAAAAAAAAGTACATGGCATTCTTGCCTTTATTGATCAGGAAAATGCATTTAATTAAAAGTTGGGAAGCTGTACTGGGCCTGCAAAGAACTTTGGTATGCCTGGATTTGAATATTGTGTGCAGTTTTGGACACTGCACTACAGAAATGATGTGGAGACTTGGGAGAGGGTGCAGAAAAGGTTCACCAGGCTGTTAGCTGGATTGGACTGTATTAGATCAGTACAACACAATATAGTCCCTTCAGGCCACGATGTTGTGCTGGTCCTGCTCTGTCTGTGCATCTACATATCAAATAAATAAAGGCATGCACTCAGAGCAGGTTAATTTGCAAAGAGAGTTAACTTCACTTTGCAAACAGAACAGCAAATCAATGTGCATGCATAGTTTATCAGTCAATAATTAGTCCTAAAGGGGAGTTATATTTCTTAAAAAAAAGATCCATACATTACAGACTCTTTAGCCTATTCAAAGATCAAACTAAACTTCCTTTCCCACATAGCCGTCCATTTTTTATTTCTAAAACTCTGAGTCTCTTAAATGTCCCCAATGTATCTGCCTGTACCACCACCCCTTGCAGTGTACTCCATGCCCTTACTATACTTTTTTTTTAAAAAAGCAACTACCTCCCCCACCACCCCGGTACTTTTCTCCGAATACCTTAATGTTGTGCCCTCTTGTGTTAGCCATTTCTGCCCCAGGGAATAAAATCTCTGTCTTTCCACTCTTTAAGTGTCGCTCATATCAACTTGTAGACATCTATCACGTCACCTGCTATCCTCCTCTCCAAAGAGGAAAAGCCCCAGCTCGTTCAACCTATCCTCATAACAAATACCATCTAATCCAGTTAGCATCCTAGTAAATCTCTTCTACACCCTCTCCACATCTTTCCTCTAATGAGGCAACTAGAATGTACACAGTGTGGTATAACCAGTATTATAGACCTGTAACATTTACCTCATGATTCTTAAACTCAATCCCTTGACTAATGAAGGCTAGTGCACCATTCACCTTCCTAACCATCCTGTCCATCTTCCACAGCAATTTTGAGGGATCTATGGACATAGACACCCAAGATTCCTCTGTTCCTCCACACTCTTACGAATCCTGTCATTAACTCTCTCCTCTTCCTTCATTTTCAACCTTTCAGATTGAACTCCATCTGCCACTCAGCCTAGTTCTGCATCCTATCAATGTCCATTGTAACCAACAACCTACACAATCCACATCACCACCAACCTTTCTGTCATCTGCAACATTCACTACCCTCAATGATACCTCACCCAGAATATTGTGTATTACAAATAGATTCCTTCTGCTCAGATAATTAACTATAACCTACTTCAATGAAAAAACTTTCAAAACAACAAAATTGCCTGAAATGTAGTAAAACACAAATAATCTATTTAAGTATTTGTTGAAGGATAAACATCCCCCAGAACATGGAAGAGAAACTCCTTCATTACTGGAAATTGGCTTAGAAGTGTTATGTCTTCCTGAGGGAGTTTGGTTTAATGTGCCATCTAACAATGGATTGTTGTCATCTGCCTGGATACACTGAGAGGTCATTTTGACTTCCTAGAATAGAATAGGAAAGCTGAATAATAAACTTGGCTTGCATCTCTCTGACTTCCTACTTCAATGGGGAACAGATGGCACAGGTTTTGCAGACACAACAGCAGTGTTTAAAGAGGCATTTATACAGCCAGAAAAAAAGATGTGCAGGCAGTTGAGACAGTTTTGGAGTGCCATCATGTTGACAGAGGCATGGTGTTTCCAAGAGCCAGGTCTTTTCAGACAGTAGCACAACGCAGAGTACGGTATATAAGTCGGTGGTAAAGACTTCAAGACATTGGAGCAGAATTAGGCCATTTGGCCCATTGACTGCTCTGCCATTCAATCATGGCTGAAAGAAAGCCAGTGCAATGTTGGCATTCAATGATGACTAGAATATAACAACAAAGGTGTAATACTAAGATTTTGTGTCGTGTTGGGCAGAACATAGCAGAATCAGGTTTAATGTCACTGGTGTATATTGTGAAATATGTTGTTTTGTGGGAGAAGTACATTGCAATACATAAACTATAATTTACAATATGAAATATTTTTATAATCCCTTGAGTAATCTGATGATGGGAGGGGAAGAAGCTGCTCCTAAAATGTGCCTTCAGGCTCCTGTACCACCTCCTTGATGGTAACAATGAGAAGAAGCCAATGGCCTGGGTGATGGGGGTCTTTAATGATGGATGCTTTCTACTTGAAGCATCAATCCTTGAAAATGTCCTGGATGCTGGGGAGGCTGGTGCTCATGATGAACCTGACAGAGTTTACAACTTTCTGCAGTTTACTTTGACTCTGTGCCGTGCCCCCCCCCCCCCCATACCAGACGGTGATGCAGCCAGCCAGAATGCTCTCCATGGTACATCTGTAGAAACTTGTGAGTGTCTGATGACATGCCAAATCTCTTCAAACTAATGAAATATAGCCACTGTTGTGCCTTCTTTGTAACTGTATTGATATGTTGAGTCCTATATATAGATCCTCAGAGATGTTGATACCCAGGAATTTGAAATTGATCATTCCTTCCACTTAAGATCCCTCAATGCAGACTACAATGTGTTCCCTTATTTTACCCTTTCTGAAGTCAATATCGATTCTTTGGTTTTACTGACATTGAGTGAAAGTTGTGTAATTTTATAATTGCAGATTAACAGTGAACTCTATTTTATAAACTCATTAAACATTAATTTGTTTGGTTTATGTAATTTAAGGCAAATTTTGAAAATGTAGGTAGCAGAATCAACTGTTGCAACTATCTTTGATATAGATAATGCTACCGTTAGGTTTGTTTTTAATTGATCAAATCTCTGTTTGGACAGCCAGTATCTGTCACAGATGTTACCTTTGGATAACATGCTAGATTACCACACTTTGTAACTTGGCACCTCTCTGCAGTGAAGAAGTGGATGTTCAATCGCTTAGTGTTAATCAAAGGAATATGGGGTTATTCCAATGCCTAGAACAAGGAAACAGATGGAAATGATGATCAAATTACAGGCAGTAAAGGGAAATGCAAACTTTCAAAAAAAAAAATTAAGATCTCCAAACAGGAGTAGGTCATCTGGTTCTTCAAGGTTATTCTGTTTTTGCTCAAATTTGTGTCTGATCATGTACTCAAGCATTATCCCTGAGGCCTTTACTTCAAAGCAAAGAACTTGGATGTAAATAGCACCTGTCAGAATCTTAAGAAATCTCAAAGCATCAATAGAAGCAAGAAACACACACGCAATGCTGGCAGAACACAGCAGGCCAGGCAGCATCTGTAGGAAGAAGTACAGTTGACGTTTCGGGCTGAGACCCTTCGTCAGGACTAACTGAAAGAAAAGATAATAAGAGATTTGAGAGGGGGAGGGGGAGATCCAAAATAATAGGAGAAGACAGGAGGTGGAGGACAGAGCTGGAGAGGGAGAGGATCATGGGATGGGAGGCCTATGGAGAAAGAAAGGGGGAGGGGAGCACCAGAGGGAGATGGAGAGCAGGCAAGGGGTGATTGTGAGAGGGACAGAGAGAAAAGAAAAAAAGGGGGGAAATAAGGGATGGGGTCAGAAGAGGAGGGGGCATTAACTGAAGTTAGAGAAATGTGGCTGTGTATCCTTTTTGCCAAATGAACATTGATTTCTCTAATTTCCGTTAATGCCCCCTCCCCTTCTTACTCCATCCTTTATTTATTTGTTTGTTCTCTCTTTTCTCTTTTTCTCTCTGTCCCTCTCACAATAACTCCTTGCCTGCTCTCCATCTCCCTCTGGTGCTTCCCTCCCCCTTTCTTTCTTTCTTTCTCCTGAGGCCTCGCGTCCCATGATCCTTTCCCTTCTCCAGCTCTGTATCCTTTTTGCCAATCCACTTTCCAGCTCTCAGCTTTATCCTTACCCCACCCCCCCCACCTGTCTTTTCCTATCATTTCGGATTTTCCTCTCCCCCTTACACTTTCAGATCTCTTACTATCTTTTCTTTCAGTTAGTCCTGACGAAGGATCAGCCCGAAACATCGACTGTACTTCTTCCTATAGATGCTGCACAATAATCAGCTCCTTGGTCTTGCTGACACTGAGTAAGGGATTGTTGTAATGGCGCCACTCAGCCAGATTTTCAATCTCACCCCCCCCCCCCCCAACCCCATATGCTGATTCATCACCAGCTTTGATTCAGCTGACAATAGTGGTGTTGTCAGCAAACTTATATATGGCAATTGGGGCTGAGCTTAGCCATACACTGTGCTGACGGAGATCGTGGAGGAAACGTCATTGCTAATCTGAACTGACTAGGGTCTGCAAGTGAGGAAATTGAGGATCCGATCCCAATATAAGCATGCATGCAGAGGTGATTGGCTAGAGTAAACCTCCACAAGAATCAAAATACATTAGTCTCTCTTACATGCTCCAGTAAGAGCCGAGGACCACTAACCTGGCTGAGATCCTGCCACTTATGTCAATTTGCATCATTCTCCAGGATACATTGTGAGTTGGAGGAATATCTCCCTTTGTTCAGATTTTCCATCCCTCCTCTTACCTACTTAGCTCCATTCTGCCCAATATTCCCCTCCTAATTTTTCTATTACCTCCCATCTCCTGCTGTACCCCTCTCCTGCACTTCCCTCTATTGACAATCTGTTGTCTTCACTCCCAGTCACAACATAGGGTCTTGACCTGAAACATCAACACATCCCTTTTGCCTCTGGGGGCAATTCAGAAGGCACAGAAGAGATACGTCCCAAAGAGGAAGTGTTCTAAAGGCAGGATGACATAACTGTGACTGACAAGAGAAGTCAAAACCAACATAAAAGTAAAAGAGAGGGCATATAATACAGTAAAAATTAGTGGAAGTTAGAGGGCTTTCAAAAATCAGTAGAAGGCAACTAAAGATGAAACAGGAAGCTGAACTAGCCTATAATAGCCTTTGTTGGTGGATCAGCGGGCATCAAAGTTGTGTCTCTTCTCTGCACTACAGCAACAGTGGCTTTGGCACATTTTCTTTCATTACTAATTTCTTGCCAGTAATCAAATTTAGTTAGTTTTCAATCACAATACAATTTCTTTACCCTTTTCTGGCCAGAATTTACCCTGTCTTTGAAGTCCCTATTGACTTTTAATTTGACTATTCAGTGGACTCACTGTGGGTCTCGGACCCTGTCTTCCATCTACCATCTTGCCACTGTTCAGGAGCTCAGGGATGTCTACCAGCTGGGCGGAGCCTCTCATCTACACTCGGCTTGTCTCCCCCAGAGACTCACAGTGGCTCATGGTCAAATGTTCCCCACAAACACATTGTAAGCGATGCTCACATTGTCAGAGGAAATTTACTATCATTTCGCTTGGATCCTGTATCTACAGGGATCCCATACTCATCCCCAAATTGTTAGGGAAATTAGTTTGCTAAGGAAATTCAATTAAAGTTGATTGCAAGTAAATTAGACACCAACTTTGACATAAAGAGAGCTTTATTCACAATATTGTGCGGAGTGGAGCTCTAACAACGGGTTCAAACTCCAAATAATACAGAGAGCAGAGCTCCTTTTATGCATGCACAAATTGATTACAAAAGCAAAGGCTGTTCGATTGACCTTGTGAATCAGAATAGATAAACTAGGTTCAGATGCAGTTCTCTTGCGATAAACTAAACCCACAGCCAATTATTAAAAATTCAGTCCTGTACACAACTTTATATTAATAGTTTGTATCATATCCTTATGACTAATTCTTACACAATAAGCTACTGCAATATTTATTCTTAGAATCATCTCTGCTGAAAGCCAAGGCCATATCTCTAACAAACTAAGCTGCAAACTGGTCTCCGTACTCAAAAAGCCAAAAATAGCCCCTTAATTATCAAAATCTTTAACTCACAATATTTTCTTCCACCGGATACCAGAAGTTTTTTCAAATATATAAAGTGTAAAAGAGAGGTGAGAGTTGATATTAGACCAGTGGAACCTGATGCTGGAGAGGTGGTAATGGGGACAAGGAAATGGTGGATGAACTGAATAAGTATTTTGCATCAGTCTTCATTATGGAAGACACTAGCAGTATGCCGGAAGTTTGAGAGTGAATGAACTTACCACTACCAGGGAGGTGTTTTGGGAAATTGAAAGATCTGAAGGTAGTTAAGTCACCTGGACCAGTAGAGTGGATATGGAGTGGATGTTTCCTATGGCGGGAGAGTGCAAGACCAGAGGACACAGTCTTAGAATGGAGAAGAGGAAGAATTTCTTAAACCAAACAGTGGTGAATCTGTGGAATTCATTGCAATGGGTGGCTGTGGAGGACAAGTCATTGAGTATATTTAAGGCAGTTTGATAGATTCCTGATTAGTTAGGGCATGAAGGGATATAGCGAGAAGGCAGGAGATTGGGGTTGGGAGAGAAATGGATTAGCCTTGATGAAATGGCTTCCTCAACACTATCTGCCTTTCCACCAATCTTTGAAACATTCTCAGAGTCTGTCACAAAGCCAGCAGCACTGCTAGATCTGGTTGATTTCAAGAACCAACTATATCATATGATTGCAGCCAAGGTTAACATTGCACAGTTATCATTCTAACCAACTGTGGTCTGTATTGATCAGGCATGTTCTGTTGACTTCAATTTCAACAAATACTTAAATAGATGATTTTCATTTTACTATGCTTGTAATGCTGCTATTGGCCTTTGTACTTATAGACAATAGGTGCAGAAGTAGACCATTCAGCCCTTCGAGCCTGCACCGCCATTTTGAGATCATGGCTGATCATCTACTATCAATACCCAGTTCCTGCCTTGTCCCCATATCCCTTGATTCCCCTATCCATGATACCTATCTAGCTCCTTCTTGAAAGCATCCAGAGAATTGGCCTCCACTACCTTCCGAGGCAGTGCATTCCAGACCCCCACAACTCTCTGGGAGAAGAAGTTTTTCCTTAACTCTGTCCTAAATGACCTACCCCTTATTCTCAAACCATGCCCTCTGGTACTGGACTCTCCCAGCATCTGGAACATATTTCCTGCCTCTATCCTGTCCAATCCCTTAATAATCATATGTGTTTTACTTGTGTCACAAATAAAACTCTTCTTTGGTAGAGTGGCGGGAAGATGATGTAAGAGCAAACGTGTGTGAAATGGAAGAGTTGCAGTTGAGGACAGTGTTGATGGTGGAGGAAGGGAAGCTCCTTTCTTCAAAAAGGAAGACATCTCCTTCATTCTAGAATTAAAAGCCTCTTCTTGAGAGCAGATGCAGTGGAGACGGAGGAATTGATAGAAGGGGATGGGGTTTTTACAAGTAACAGGGTGGGACGGGGTAAAGTCTGTGGCTTTATACAGTGGATAAGCTGTTTCCAGAGATGGAGTCAGTGAGATCGAGAAAGGGGAGGGAAGTGTCGGAAATAGACCAGGTAAATTTGAGAGCAGGGTAGAAGTTGGGTACAAAGTGGATGAAGTCAATGAGTTTAGCATGGGTGCAGGAAGTAGCACCAATGCAGTCACCGATGTAGCATCGGAAAAGTGCAGGACGGTCACCAGTGCAGGCTTGGAACATAAACTGTTCCATGTAGCCAACAAACAGGCAGGCATAGCTGGGACCCATGCAAGTGCCCATGGCTACCCCTTTTGTTTGAAGGAAGTGTGAGGAGCCAAAGGAGAAATTATTTAGAGTGAAGACAAGTTCCAGGAGGAAGGTCTGGTGAAGGGGAACTGGTTGGGTCTGGTGTCCAGAAAGAAATGGAAAGCTTCAAGACCTTCCTGGTGGGGGATGGAGGTGTATAGGGACTGGACATCCATAGTAAAAATAAAATGATGGGGGCCAGGGAACCTGAAATAATTGAAAAGATTCAGAGTATGAGAAGTGTCGTGGATATAGGTAGGAAGGGACTGAACTGTGGGGAAATTAAATAGAGCCAAGGTACGCAGATATGAGTTCAGAGGGGTCTCCCTGGACAGGCAAGCTTGTGGATCTTGGGTAGGAGGTAGAAACAGGAGGTGTGGGGTGCGGAACTATGAGGTTGGTGGTGGTGGATGGGAGATCCCTAAGAGTGATAGTGTGGGAGACGATGGCCTGGTGTTCCTGAGTGGGGTCCTGTTTGAGGGGTAAGTAAAAGGAGGTGTCTGCGAGTTGGAACTTGGCCTCAGCAAGGTAGAGGTCAGTACGCCAGACCAGGAGCTGGCAGTGCAGAGAAGGGTGGTTTGGGGGAGGGGAGAGGCTTGAAAGAGGAACTGAACTGATGGTGATGTAGGGTGAACAAGTCCCTGGTGGGGAGAGAGCTTGGGTTTATGGGGGTGTGTAGGACGGGTGAAGCTGTTAGGGTTAGGATAGGGCTGAGAAATGGGGATGCATGCCTCCCCATGGGGAGAGAGGGGAGAGGGTGGACTTGGTGTTAAGTGAGTCCCTTTGTGAGGGTGTGGCCAAGGCTATTTGGGTTGCAGTCCGATTTAGTTCAGAAGTTACGAATACGTTGAAGGGCAGGGTTGGGGCATTCTGTGGGGTAGTGGCTGATAGTGTTCAACAGGTGATGTGGGGTAAACTTGGCCCCCTGCTAGGGAAAGGGCTCGGTTTGTGTGACTGTGTGGGAGGGGTGGAGATGTTAGTTTAGGGATAGGGCTGGGAGATTGGGAGGTTACACGGTGAAGGAAGGTGTGGTGGAACTGGCAGTAAGGGAGAGGTGGTGTGGGACCTTGTGTTGGGGGGTGGGCGTTGAAAGAGGAACTGAACTGATGGTGATGTGGGGTGAACTTGTGTAATGCCTTTGGAATGACATTTAATTTTCTCTTTTACAGGACTGCTTTGAATTGGACTGGACTGTATTCAGGGATTCATCTTTGAATCTGGATGAGTATGCTACAGTTGTTACCGACTTCATTAAAACCTGTATGGATGAGTGTGTGCCTACAAAGGCTTATTGTACATTCCCAAACCAAAAGCCTTGGATGAACCAGGCAGTACGTCGACTGCTGAAGACTCGATCTGTGGCATTCAAGTATGGCGACCCAGGCCTGGACCAGAAAACCAGGGATGATTTGTGGAGGGCTCTTTTAAGGGTGAAGGGACAATTTCGAACAAGGTTGGAGGCAATATCAGATGTACGGCAACTCTGGCAGGGACTGCAAGACATTATTTCCTACAAAGCGAAGCCCAATAGTATGAATGGCAGCGATGCTTCATTACCAGATGAACTCAAAGCCTTCTATGCCCACTTTGAAAGGGAGAGTATACCTACAGCTGCACCTGATCTTTTCTCAGGGGACAGATAATTTCATATTCAGTAGGTTTAAGAAGGAAAACCAAAGCAGAACTTTTAGTGATTACTAACAGAATTAAAGAAACAGATGAAGTTTATTCAGTGACACCTAATGAACATCTTTATAAGGGTGGAACTTTAAACACAGCATGATTTTCTTTTGACCTCTCCCATTGAGCAGCAACCTCTCATTCCCACAATCCTGACTGAGAAGTTGCAGAACCTGTACACATATTGGGCAGTAGAGTCATAAGCAAGATCTATAAGGCTGTACCCTTAATCTCTTCCTGTTTGGGATAAACTAACTTATTTAACAGAATGGCTGCTATACCCGTGATGTCACCACTACGGTTCTGTTGGCCAGTTTTCCAAAACCACGAGTGCTCTTCAACCATTCTGCTACCCTGAACTCCACTCCACCTGTGGGTATACCCTGTTTGCAGAATGTTGTGCTGAGTCCCATCAACTTCACCAATTGTGTCACACAAAAATATTTTAAATTTCTTTCCTTGCTCTTTCCTGATTCAACAACCAGAGGAATTCCCAAACAAAGGAGGCACTGTACATACATAAAAGGTTACAAAAATATCTTTTAGAGTTATATAAAGAAGAAAATACAGAAAGAAAGAAATATGGTTAATATAGTAAAAGAGACAATATAATAGTCTGTCCTTGTCTCGAACTCCAGCTCTTATCGCTGGTCACAAACTGTGGTGAACTACATATGCCTGTCTGGACACGCCCTCCCCCCCCCCGCTGACTGCTCCTGTGGCTCCTCCCACAGATCCCTGTATCCCTGTATAAAGGTGATTGGAGGCACTGCTCCTCCCTCAGTCTCCAGGATGTTGTGTGGTGGGCTCTTGCTGCTGACGGTGCTTTCTTCGAGCTAATAAAAGCCTATCTCTCGCCTCACGTCTCCGAGAGTTATTGATGGTACATCACAAACCAAGATTCCCATTTGCACAAAGAAATTGCCCCACTTTATGCTCCTCAAAAATCTCTATATCTTTTATCCCAGTGCTTTTCCTTCCCTTAGTAGAATCAGCGTATGTGTTCTTATCTCTTGTACCCTTTGGCCTAGGCCAGGGGTCAGCAACCTTTACCACTGAAAGAGCCACTTGGACCCGTTTCCCACAGAAAAGAAAACACTGGGAGCCGCAAAACCCGTTTGACATTTAAAATGAAATAACACTGCATACAACGTTTTGTTTTGCCTTTATGCTATGTATAAACAAACTATAATGTGTTGCATTTATGAAATTGATGAACTCCTGCAGAGAAAACGAAATTACATTTCTGCATGCAACAAAAACATGTTGACCTCCGAAAAAAAGACGTTGGGTTGAAGGTTACTTTTAAGTAAAATACTCAACGTCTATTTGAGTCCTTCTTGTATTTATGAAAAACGCCAAACTTAAATTTGCCGCCAGCAGCAAACCAAAAATAACGTCAGCCAGCTGTCAACCTGAAAAATAAAAGGACTATTTCACTGAACAATGAAAGCATATGAATATACGTAAAATAATAGGCAATTAAAATATTTATCATCCTTGTTCAGGTTGACTCACACCTGACAATGCAGTCGTATTCAGTAGGGATGGATCGATGCTTAGGGGAGTGACCAGGAAGGATAATGTGTTTTTTTCCTCTCTGAACTCACAGAAGCGTTTCCCAAACGATGTTTGCATTGCGATGATTGCCCAATGTAAATACTCCGAATTTATCATGTCGTGACCTTTTTTGAACTCTCTCAAATTGGGGAAGTGAGACAATGTGCCTTTCTGTAAATCTCTGGCAAGCAACGTCAACTTGCGCTCGAATGCCAAAACATCCTCCAACATGTGCAGGGCTGTACGTCCTTACCCCGTTGAAGAGCTGTGTTCAGCGTGTTCAGGTGCGCTGTTATGTCTACCATGAAGTGTAGCTTTTCCAGCCACTCTGGCTGTTCCAGCTCAGGAAAGGTGAGCCCTTTGCTGCCCAGGAAAGTTTTCACTTCTTCCAGACACGCGACAAAGCGTTTCAGCACCTCCCCTCTGGACAGCCAGCGATAAAAACACGTTGTAGCGGTTGCTACACGCAGTCAGTAAACTGCAGTCAAAGATAGCTTTATTCGAACTAAACAGCCTTGCTTTTAAGCCTCCCTCAACCCGCCCCCCATGGGCGCGGATGCTGCAAAAGACACGTACTCACAAACCCCCGTAGGCTATCTCCCTTAGCCTGAACGCTGGCTAATTGTGAGCCGGTTCGGATGTGTCAGGAAATGGGTCGCCACAAAGTCTTATTTAGATTGTACAAGATCACCATAATCTTCAAATTTAGATTTACATTTCAAAAACTAACAAACTAACATAAAATACATTTTAATTAAATACTGACCATGTAGCGGTGTGCTACACGCAGCGCTAAAATTACGACACGGAGTCGGTAACTGCAGTCGAAGGAAAAAACTTTATTCGAAATCTTCAGCCTCACTTTTAAGCCTCCCTCAACCTGCCCCCCATGGCGCAGAGGCTCCAAAGCTCTGTGCTCGCAAACCCCCGTAGGCTATCTAATTGTGAGTCGGTTCGGATGTGCCAGGAAAAGGGTCGCCACAACCAATTATTTCCCAAAGCAACAGGGAGCCGCAGCACAGACGTAAAAGAGCCACATGCGGCTCCGGAGCCGCGGGTTGCCGACCCCCGGCCTAGGCACATAGCTCAGAAACCAAGGCTAACAGGCTGAAAGGATGAAAAGATTTTTCACCAGATCTAATCTCACTAATGTGCATCAAAGCACATCTCCAGGCTATCACCACATTCCAGACTGACCCTGTCCTGTCTTGCAAAATTCCACTTCGTGGTACATATCTTAGCAAATGCTGAGGAGAAGTCAATTTTCTTTATGGAGAGCAGGTGTAGGACGACCTGGGTTGATCAGAAAGAGAGAGAAAGGGTCAGAAGAGAGGATTTAATCTTCATACCATTGGTTTGTAGGCTACCCAAGCAGAATATGAAGCATCATTAAGCATAGCAACTAGTTTTAATTGATTTCTTTGGTTTTTGGAGAAGCATTTTGTACCTATGTCCCAACGTTTCTAATCCATTACTGTTATTCTGTTTTATCTAATAAATGCAGCTTAAAGACAACAACAAAGCCAGCACTCAAATAACACCTTTAACATAGCAAAACATCACAAGATGCCTTGGGGTGGAAATTTGACACTGCAGGAGGCAGGAGGGATGAACAGTAGAAAAACATGAGAAAAAATCATGTCAATCCCTGAGACTGCAGGTGCTGGAAAAGGGAGCACAGGAATGAGCTGCCAGAGGAACTCAGTGGGTCAAGCAACATCAGGGGGAGGATATGGACAGTCTACATTTGTACTATCTCCTAAACATATTCATTGCCCTTGTGCATTTTGCACAAGATCATGGTTAACATTCAATAACCTCTTCTTCCCACTGGGTGTACTAATACCCTGTGGAGTGTAAAAGCCAATTATGGGAATGCATAGCAGGTTAGGAAGCAGCTGAGGAGGGAGAAAAACAGAGTGAATGCTTCACCAGAGATGGGAAAGGATAAGAGATTAAAGAAATTTCAAAGGGCACAGAGGTGGGGTGGAGGGAAGGTTTACGATAGTGTGGAAACCAGTGAAATCTGAATAACACAAATGGTGGCATGGGTGCCTGGTGGGAGAGGGTAGCAATAGTTGGTGAACAACACAAGCTGCATCTCAGCAAAGTGTAAACAGTGGGAGAAGGAAAGGGAAGGAGATGATTTCCTACCAATACAGGATTTTAACTTTATAATTCACTGGCAACTTTCTAAATACCTTATAGATCAACGGTGAAAACCCTGGACTTATGATGCTGATGTGCATAAGGTATCACAAATGGGGAGAAAACTCACCCCTTTAACCTACAAGAAACTATTAGATACCAGCTGTGCAGTGGCATTTGATGTGAAGAATCTTAGGCTTAAGCATCATGTGTTTCACCAAATCCATCAGCATTTAAAGGTTTTTCTGTCATTCAAAGGACATTCTACTTTCCCTTATTACAAAATGAATGATCTGTCCCGTTGCCACGTCTTACTCAATCTTTGCCTTCATTATCCTGTCTAAGTAACTGGGGATGACATTGATGACTTGTGACTTTTTTAGCCAGTGCCTCTTCCCCAGGGCACCACTGCTCAGTACAAGAGGACGTGGCTTTAAGGTAAGGGGAGGGAAGTTCAAGGGGTATATTAGAGGAAGGTTTTTCAGTCAGAGAGTGGTTGGTGTGTGGAATGCACTGCCTGAATCAGTGGTGGAGGCAGAAACACTAGTGAAGTTTAAGAAACCACTAGACAGGTATATGGAGGAATTTAAGGTGGGGGGGGTTATATGGGAGGCAGGGTTTGAGGGTTTGCACAACATTGTGGGCCGAAGGGCCTGTACTGTGCTGTACTATTGTATGCTCTATGTACCTATAGTGAGCGCAAAGACTCCAGCAAGTGGCATCCTGCTATGTCCTCGAGGGCAGCTCCTTTATACATTGAACTGGGAATCTGGGATACATGGTGTTCATATTCAAGTTTATCGTCATGGGCATACATGCCCAGGGTATAAATCCTGTGGAAAATAGCTTTTAGCAGCATCAGCACTGTACATTACAAACATGACACATAAACTAAAATGGAAGTTAACATAAATTATACTTAATGTATGCAACAAAATAAACAAAAAAATAATTGGTGCAAGTTGAGGCAATATAGTCCAAGGTAGAATTAAGGAGTTTTAAGTCAGTTCAAGAATGTGATGCCAGTGTGGGTGTCACGTGATGACGTAGGCTCCAGACGTTGGGAATCCAGCTCCCTCGTAAAAAGTAATGAAATAGGGTTTAAGTGAAGAAGAGTTATCAAATACCTACTAGAAACTATTTATAAGCAACTCAGGATTATTTTTAGATATGGCTCCTAAACCGAAACAGAAGAAAGCTACTACTTCGAAGACTGCGCAAATCGGCAGGGAAAAAGGCCTAACCGTCTCGGCGAAGCCTCGGACTCAAGTTGGATCTCCTCCCGGCGAAGTGCATGGCACTTCTGATGGTGTGGGACAGGAAGTTGCAGCAATGTTGGCGGTCTCTAAGAAGAAACAGCAAGAACAACGCATGCGTGAAGAAACAAGTATGCATGAACAGATACTAACAAAACTACAAATCCCACCCACGGCTGGAAGTGAATCAGAAGTGGAATCAGATTCTTTGGGAAACACAGATGAAGAAGAAGAGGAAAAGGAAGAGATTAAAGGAGACATAAGAGATATCCTGATATATATGATGAATGAATTAAAAGCTATAAGAACAGAAATAAGAAGGAAGCAGATTTCACTCGATAATGCGGTGGAAAAACAAAAGAAGATGGATAATAAAGTTAAAGAGATGGAAGTAAAAATGGAAGAAAACACTGAAAGAATAGATAAGATAAAAGACAATAATCTTGCCTGGACAACAGAAAGAAAACAGATGTTGGAAAAAATAGATGCACTTGAAAACTCTAGTAGACAAAATAATATTAAAATTGTTGGTCTTATAGAAGGTACAGAGGGAGAAAATCCAATAAAATTCTTCCAAGACTGGATTCCAAAAATTTTGGAAATGAAAGAAGGAAGCCAAGTAATTGAAATTGAAAGTGCACACAGAGCTTTAAGACCAAAACCTCAACAAGATCAAAATCCAAGATCAATTTTGATAAAATGCTTAAGGTACCAAGATAAAGAAATGATCTTGAAGGCAGCTACTCAAGGTGCTAAAAAGAGAAATGGGCCATTGATAATAGAAGGGAAAAGAGTTTTTTTTTAATCCAGACATAAGTTACGATCTTCTGAAGAGGCAGAAGGAATTTAATCCAGTGAAAAAATTTTTATGGGAAAAGGGCTATAAATTTTTATTGAGCTACCCAGCAAAATTGATAATTTTCCTGGGTAACGAAGGAAGAAGATTTTTCATTGACTACCGGAAAGCGGAGAAATTTGTACAAGAACTACTTGATATCAACGAAGAGGACTACAGAATTATAGAAATGAAGTGGACTAATGATGAAGTCTGAAATAAGGTTGGACTTGATGGACATTTATAAGGAATAAGAAGAAAAAAATTGTTGAGGAGTATTAACTGGGAGTAGAGACATTAATTATTTTCTTTTTTGTTTCTTCACTAATATATTTTCTTTTTTTTTTGCGGGGGAGCTGGAGGAGCTCCTGATCGATGGCTGCGAGTTTCACGTGTACAATCATGTCGATTGCCGTGACCCGTAAAATGGAGGGGGGGTAATGTTCTGTTCTTTTTATTCGCAACATTAGTGGGGGGGGGTATTTGGGGGTTTTTTTATATATTAGTTATCTTTCTTCTATTTTTCTTCTTTTTTTACCTGGATGGTTGCAGAGAGACTCATAGCAACATGGAGAATTTTAAAGAGTTCCCAAGGTATTATGAATGATTTTTTAATACTTAATTTTTTAAGTTTTAATGTTAATGGACTTAATGGACCTGTGAAAAGAAAAAGAGTTTTAACATATATTAAGAAAATGAAAGGAGATATAGCTTTTCTACAAGAAACACATTTAACAGAAACAGAACATAAGAAATTAAAGAGAGATTGGGTTGGAAATGTCATTGCAGCTTCATTTAATTCAAAATTGAGAGGAGTTGCAATTTTGGTTAATAAAACTTTACCAATTAAAATACAAAATGTAGTAATTGATTCTGTGGGGAGATATGTGATTATACATTGTCAAATTTTTTCAGAATTATGGACTCTTATGAACATTTATGCACCAAATGAAAATGATGCAAAATTCATACAATAAGTTTTTTTGAACTTGGCTGATGCACATGATAAAATATTAATAGGTGGAGACTTTAATTTTTGTTTAGATCCAGTTTTGGATAGGTCAACTAAAGTTGTTACAAAATCAAAAGTAATAAAACTAACTTTATCATTAATGAAAGATTTAAACCTGATTGATATATGGAGAAAAATTAATCCAAGAGAAAGAGATTATTCATTTTATTCAAATAGACATAAAACTTACTCAAGGATTGATTTTTTTTATTATCAAAAAATATTCAGGATAGAGTGAAAAGTGTGGAATATAAAGCAAGAATACTGTCAGATCATTCCCCCTTGATAATGACAATGATAATGATGGATAAGGAGGAATCAATCTATAGATGGAGATTTAATTCAATTTTATTAAAACGTCAAGATTTTTGTGATTTTATAAAAAAACAGATTCAATTTTTTTTGGATACGAATTTACATTCAGTTGAGGATAAAATTGTATTATGGGAAGCGATGAAAGCATATTTAAGGGGTCAGATTATAAATTATATATCTAAAATTAAGAAGGAATACATGGCAGAAATAGATCAATTGGAAAAAGATATAAAGTTAGAAAAAGAATCTCAAAGATATATGACAGAAGAAAAACAAAGACAACTTGTTAATAAAAAATTTCAATATAATACACTCCAGACATATCGTACAGAAAAAGTAATTATGAGAACTAAACAGAAATATTATGAATTAGGTGAAAGATCACATAAGATTCTTGCTTGGCAGCTGAAAACAGAACAGGCTTCTAAAACAATAAATGCAATTAGAACAATTGCAAATAAGGTTACTTATAAACCTTTAGAAATTAATGAAACTTTAAAAAAATTTTATACTGAACTATATCAATCAGAATTACAAAATAAGATTGCTGAGATAGATAAATTTTTATCACAAATAACCCTTCCAAAATTAAATTTGGAAGAACAGAAAGGATTAGATATGCCCTTTACATTAAAAGAGGTTGAAGAAGCTTTAGTATCACTTCAGAGTAATAAATCCCCAGGAGAAGATGGTTTTCCTCCTGAATTTTATAAAAAATTTAAAGATCTATTAATTCCTCCTTTTATGGAATTAATATATCAAGTGGAAAGAATGCATAAACTCCCACAATCTTTTTTAACAGCAATCATAACTGTATTGCCAAAAAAAGATAGAGATCCTTTAAAACCAACATCATATAGGCCTATTTCTTTGTTGAATACAGATTATAAAATAATAGCAAAAATTTTATCTAATAGAATATCTAAATATTTGCCAAAATCAATACATATGGATCAAACAGGTTTTATTAAAAACAATCAATGGATAATATAACTCGGTTACTTAGTATAATTCATTTGGCACAAAAAAGAGAGGAAATGAGTGTGGCATTTGCTTTGGATGCAGAAAAAGCATTTGATATATTGGAATGGGATTTTTTATTTAAGGTATTGGAAAAATATGAGTTAGGAAAATCTTTTATACAATGGATTAAAACCTTAAATACTCATCCTCAAGCTAAAGTAGTTACAAATGGTCAGATTTCAACACCATTTTGCTTAACGAGGTCAACTAGACAAGGCTGCCCATTATCACCTGCTTTATTTGTATTGGCAATAGAACTATTAGCTGAATTAATTAGAACAGATTCAGACATTGGGGGCTTTAGAGTTAATCAAGAAGAATATAAGATTAATTTATTTGCTGATGATGTTTTCATTTATTTAACAAACCCATTGCAATCTTTGCAAAGACCATCTTTTAGATTGGAAGAATATGGGGAAGTATCAGGGTATAAAGTAAATTGGGATAAAAGTGAAATTTTACCCCTTACCAAAGGAAATTATAATCAATGTCGATTAGTAACTCAATTTTGATGGTCAATAAATGGGATAAAATATTTAGGTATTAGAGTTGATAATGATGTAAAAAATGTATATAAACAAAATTATTTGCTATTATTAAAAAAAAATAAAAGAGGGTCTTGATAAATGGATGACGTTACCAATAACATTAATAGGTAGAGTTAATGCTGTAAAAATGAATATATTTCCTAGATTGCAATATTTATTCCAAACTTTACCAATACAATTGCCTCAGAAGTTTTTTCAAGAACTGAATAAATATGTAAGGAAATTTCTTTGGAAAGGAAAGATGTCAAGAATATCATTGGAAAAATTGACATATAAATTTGATTTAGGAGGGTTACAACTTCCAAATTTTAAGAATTATTATAAAGCAAATCAACTTAGATTTGTTGCATCTTTTTTTGATGAAGAAAAACCGGCATGGATTAGAATAGAATTAGATAAGATAGGAGAAAACATACCAGAAGATTTTATATATAAATGGGAATCCAAATGGATACGGGAAAAAAAGAATCTCCTATATTAAGACACTTGATTGATTTATGGAATAAGGTAAATATGGACAATGAGATAAAGAAATCTTTATTAGCAAAAAGAACTTTAATTCAAAATAGGCTTATTCCTTTTACAATGGATAATAAACTTTTACATAATTGGTTCCAAAAGGGGATTAAATATATAGGTGATTGTTTTGGAGGAGGTATATTGATGTCATTTGATCAATTAAAAAATAAATATAAAATATCAAATAACACTCTTTTCTGTTATTTTCAATTAAAGGCTTATTTACGAGAAAAGCTGGGTCAAACAATGTTGATTCCAAAACCTAGTGAAATAGAAATATTAATTCAAAGAGGAAAAATTAAAAAGTTTACATCCTGTATGTACAATTTGATTCAAAATCAGACAATTAAATTAGGAATTCATAAATCAAGACAAAAATGGGAATCTGATTTGAATATTAAAATTGATGGAAAAAGCTGGTCAAGATTATGTTCTGATAGTATGATAAATACAATAAATGCTTGACAGATTAGTACAATATAATTTTTACATCAATTATATATAACACCACAGAAAATAAATAGATTAAATTCAAATATATCTGACCAATGTTTTCGATGTAATCAAGAAATTGGTACTTTTTTACATTCTACTTGGTCTTGTTTTAAAATTCAATCACTTTGGATAAATCTAAGACTTTTATTGAAACAAATTACTGGAGTACAACTCCCACATAGTCCACTATTATTTTTATTAGGAGACATTGAAGGGGCAATACCGAAACTTAAATTGAATAAGTATCAGAAAAAGTTTATAAAAATTGCATTGGCAGTAGCCAAAAAAGTTATCGCAGTTACTTGGAAATCTGATTTATATTTAACTATGGATCATTGGAATAATGAAATATATAGTTGTATTCCACTTGAAAAAATTACATACAATCTAAGAAATGAATATATTTTTGAAAATTTGGCTCCCATACCTACAAAAGATAGGATTAAATACATAGGTCCTTTGAAGATAAAATTATAAAGTAATTAGGGAAAATTAAAAATTAAAATTAAAATTATTTTGAACTCCATGGAGCATGTGGGGATCCTCTGATATCCAGGCAATCTTCCTCTTCTTTTTTTTTCCTTTCTTAGATAAGGGTTAAGAGGGGGAGGGTTAATATTATTTTTTTCTTTTTCGTGCTATTTTATCATTACATTTATTCTTTGTATTTTTCTAAAAATTTAATAAATAAATTTTTAAAAAAAGAATGTGATGCCAGTGGGGAAGAAGCTGCTGTTGAACCAGCCTGATGGTGGCATCAAGGAGAGGTCACGGCACAGATGGTGCTGGTCCTTAATGATGGGTGTCGCCTTCCTGGGACATCACCTCTTTACAGTGGGGAGAGGTGTGCCCATGATAGAGCTGGCTAAGTCCACCACCCCAAACGAGGCCATGATGTAACCAACAGAATGCTTCATGTCTGGTCCTTGAGCTGTAATTCTTACATCTTGCATAGCCCCATTCATTTGAGTGGACTCTCAGACCTTCACTAAAAAAGATAAATGAAACTTAAGTGGTTTGTATTTTTTGTTGGATAAGTAATTTGCATATTTTAATTAATTTATCTAAGTTTAGTGCATTAAACTTGTATCAAATTAATTATTCAACAAAAAGTACAAACTCTTAGCTTTACTCATTTAGTGTATTAAAATAAATCATATTATTTTTCAATTCTACTTAAAATGTCCTTCATAAAATAATTTAAATATTCAACTGCTCCTCAGTGTCTCAGATGAACAGAGATATTTGAGGGAGCAGGAAGAGCTTCCAAGACAGCCTCTGGATCCAGTGTTGGGTTGTGTGCCTGAGAGCAAGTTGGTGCTTGCAGCCCATTGCAGCTTGAGGGATGCCTGTGGTGACAAGATCTCCAAGGTGTACGCAGTGGCATGCAGAGGTTTGGGCACTCCAGTCAGAATTTCTGTTACTGTGAATAGTTAAGTGAGTAGAAGATGAACCGATCTCCCAAAGTCATAAAGTTAATTTGCTTTTGTTGTTAACCTATCCATGTCCCATTGGAAATAGTCTGAAAATTCAATTGTACTGGGAATTATGCAAGCGAGCCAGGATGTGCAAGTTTACTGGCACAATTACACCTGATGTTTATCTAGATACCTCCTTACCAAAATTCCAGTCAGTTGCAACTGTAGTGTTTAGAGCATTGGTGTAAATCCTGTGGGAGTCACATGCACCCTCTAAATCTACTTGCAGCCGATTCAATTAATGACTGCAATTGGTTAAAGGCAGAAGTGCAGAACATTCTGAGCACATCTGTTTGTGCTTAGAGTGTATGTGCCCACATGCATGCTTGTGGTAATTCTGTATAGCAGAGCCTGCTCTCCATTGAAGAACCTCTCTTTGTCACTTCCCTCAAATGTTTGCTGCTCCCACTTCCATTTCCAACCCCTTGATCACCCTCCAGTCCCTCAGGTACTCACTTTCGTCTCATTCACTCACAAGTGCCTTATTCAACTCTGTACATCTCTTTCACTCATCATCACAGGGGTTGTCCCAGAATCTGAAAACCCACAAGGGCAGCCATTATTTATTTACTGTGGTAGAGAAGGAGACAAATGGAGGGAAGGAGATGATAGGGGAGAGGATTATGTTGGGGTGGAGTGAGTGGTCTTCCGAGAGAGAACTTTGGACATTCATTTGGGTAGGTGCTCGGGGAGTGGTGAAGTCAGTTAAATGGTTGAGGGTGCTGGTAGGGCCAATAATGAAGGAGTGGGTCTCCTAGAGATTTCTTTGAGTCAATATGTTGTGTTTACATCTCTCCCTCAACTTCAACTTGTGCTTCCTGTTCTCTGATATCTCAAAGCCCAGGATAATTTTATGAAACAATCTTCATTGCCAAGTCAAGTCAAGACAAATTGGGTTTAATGTCACATGCTCAAGTGCTGTGTATGCACAGGTGCAATTGAGAATCTACTTGCAACAGCATCACTGGCACATGGTATTAGAGGCAGAGCATTTGAAGAAAAAACTTAAATTATTCATGAATTGTATAAGAAAATACAACTGGAACCAAACAAAATAAACCAAATTCCTTTTAGTGTAAAATGGTTATAGTAATGCTACAATGATGACGTTGTGGTTGCTGGTTCAAGAACTGAATGTCTGAAGGGAAGTAGCCATTCTTCAACATGGTGGTGTGGGAGTACAGGCTTCTGTACCCCCTGACCAATGACGATTGCAAGAAGATGGCATGACCCAGGTGGTAGGGATCTTCGACGATAGATGCTGCTAATTTGAGAAAGCCCCTTATGTAGAGTACACCGACTAGTTAACTTTGCTGGGAGCAAGGCACCCAGGGTGGCACTAAGCAGTCAGGGTGGCACCGTGGGTGTGCTAAATGGGATGGGCAAATCTGGCAGCATGAAACCACATGTAGCTGTGGACCACAGGCATCTGGTAATAAAAGAAGCTAAAATCGATGAATTCTACTTGAAAGCAGGATGCAGAGTTAATGCAGTTGTTGATATAGTGGAGAAATATCCCACTTCGTCCATCTTTTGCAACTCCACCACGTTATCTAGATTGTATATCAGCATCTTATTGATTAAAAAAAAAGATGGCACCACTTGTGGATGCAGCGGCTACTCCAGCCTGAACCTATGGTGAAATTTCTTATCTGTATGACTGAAAAACACTGCTGAACATCAATAACAGCAAGATCTGTAAGTCTACCTCGCTAGCGAGCAGAATAATGAAGGTGCTGTACTAACATGGGGAGCGGACTCTCGCTCCGTGCCTCGGTCTACTACAGCTACTCGGGGAGGCGGCGCCCTTGAACACGGAAGTGCAGTAGCGCACCGGTATTAAAGCGGATCCCTGCAGCCCCATGCCCCTGCCAATTCCTCTCGCTGGAAAATAAACTGGATTACCTGCGTCTGCATCTGAACCACTATTAGGACTGTTGCACATTCGTCCTGACAGGAGTGTGGCTTCAAGACACTATTCCAGACCCAGCCATCCAGCTAGAAGGCCTAATCTCCTGACAGGCAGACAGAAATGCTACGACCTCCGGCAAGACCCAAGGGTCTGTGCGTCTACGTTGTTAAGAAATGATCTGTGAATGCCTCAGTAGTAATGGCCCACTGCTCAGTGCAGATAGAGTTTTTAAATTGTATTGTGTAGGCCCTTCTATGTATTGAGAGAGTTCACTGACAGTGTGATTATTGCTGTTTACAAACTTCCACCCTCCGCTATATCCCCTTATGGTTTCTTCATTGTTGCTGGTGACTTCAATCATGTCAACTTAAAAACAATGCTGCCAAAGTTTTACCAGCATCAACTTCACAAGCTGAGGAGAGAGTATGTTAGAGCTGGTTTACACTCATGCCCTTGACCACACCATGGATACTCAGATCACATGTTCATTTTGCTAATCCCTGCATACAAACTACTAGTTAAACGTGCCAAACCAGTTGACAAGGAGATTGGAACCTAGGTAGAATGCGCTTCCATAGGAAAGTGCTTTGAAGACCTTATTGTGATTAAACACGGCACTGCCAAGGCAAACCAGAAACGCTGGCTGACTGCAGAGGTTCATGTGCTGCTTAGGGATCAGAATGCTGTCTTCAGATCGGAGTGGGGGCAGGACGACTCCAAGGTCAGCGAGAGCCGCACTCTCCCGGTCATCAGGAAAGCAAAGCGTGTGTACACTTTGTGCCACCGGGGCTCGCACTGCACGTGGCAGGGTAAACCGATTACAAGTCCAGCCTGCGTGTCAACGACATCAATGCACAACTTGACCAATCAAGCCCTCTCTCTTCCTGAGGAACAAGCAGGCGGGGTGAGGAGGACTCTCGCCAGGGTAAACCACACAAAGCTGCGGGGGCAGACAATTTACCCGACCAGTCGTGCAGCCCAGGTAACAGAGGTCTTAACAGACATCTTTCATATCTCTCTGAAACAGTTCTCTGTCCCTGCAACCTCAAGGCAGCCACCATGTCCAGGGAGGTGGCTACCTGTGAGGCTGTGCCCAAGAGAGCAACATTAACTGGCTTAAATGATTACCACACAGTGGTACTGAGCGGATGGTAATGGATCGTATGAAATCCCACCTTCCAGCTACATCGGACCCTTTCTAGTTTGCCTACTGCTCAAACCAGTCCACTTGTGATGCCTTATCCTTGTCCTGTGCCACCAGGATGTGCTCATTGATTTCAGCTCGGCGTTTAACATGACGTCCCTCAGATGCTGGTGAGTAAACTGTTCTCATTGAGGCTTAGCAGACATCTCTGTAACTGGATGTTGGACTTCTTGATGGAGAGGGCGAAGTCAGTCTGATTCAGCAGCAGCACTCCATGCTGCTGAGCACTGGTGCCTCCCCAGGGCTGTGCGCTCAGTCCGCTGCTGACTCACAGCTGCACTGCCAGATTCGGCCCAAGGTTCGCTGCTGATATTACGGTGCTAGGCCTCATCAGCCGCAGTGATGCGTCGGCATACAGAGAGGCGGTGGAGAGGTTCATCAAATGGTGTAAGAACAGCAACCTGAGTCTCAATGTGGACAAAACAAAAGAGGTGATTGCAGACTTCAGGAAGGTGCAGGCCGGCCGCTCTCCAGTGCACTAGTGTCTTTACTGTGGAGAGAGTAAAGAGCACAAAGCTCTTTGGCGTGCACATTACAGATGACCCACAACACCTCCTCACTACTCACAAGAAGCCATAGCAGCATCTACACTTTCTGAGGAGACTGAGGCACACAAGGCTCCCCGCCCCCTTTCCAGACAGGAGTCCCATCCGGACTCTGGTTGCACAATCGTGTGATTTGCAGGTTTCAAAGGACTGGACCACAAGACTCTACAGAGGACAGTAAACCCCCCCTACAGAGGATCATCAGAGTCTTTCCCGACACCCCCCCCCCCCCCCCACCGTGTCAACCTGAGATTATTAACCTGCTCAGTTGAGGAAAAACATCAGAGACACGAAATTACCTCTGAAATGGTTTTTATTCAGAGAGGAGTTCGCAGCCCCACGCACTTCGGGCGTAAGGTGGCCAACTCCCAATTTGTCGGTTTACGAAGGTCATACTTATACCCGAAAGCAGGGTACCACATTCGCAAATATGGTTACCGAATCGAATTCATCAATTGATTGGCTATTGCACAGCTAAGCACGCAAAATACTCAAAATAAGCATAGACGCAAGCATAATACTCAGAATGGGTATGGACGCAAACAAAACACTCAAAATAGGAATATAGCTCAAAATACTTTACCAAACGCATTGTCTTGTGGTCGCAGGTTCCCCTTTCTTTATGGTTGCCACCTGCTATCTGGAATCTTATCTCAGCTACTTCCCCAATAACGTATCCTCCCCCTGGTCCTGTCTACACATTTTGCTACACTTACCCCTCGCCCACCCCTTCTACATGTACCCCTTACCCTCTTCACATTCTCACCCCCCCACCTCATTTGTGACATTTACCGGAGTGTTGCAGATGGAGGGCCCAAAGGACTTTTGATAACCTCTACCACCCATCCCACGATCTCTTTGACCCACCACACCACTGTCAGAGATATAGAATTATGGCTGCCAGCCTGGGTAACACTTCTTCCCTCAGGCAGTCTGACTTATGCCACCACCAAGGTTTTGTCACTAGGGCAGCAAGAATTTGAACTTGAACTGGACGCGTGACCCTCCCCAACCTGATACTATCCATCCATCACTTACACTCTCACCCACCATGGGTTTCTTCAACCATTCCAGTCCCCCCCCCCCTTCCACACCTGGTCCCACCTGCCCATCATCCCACCCCTACCAGAATCTGGTCGAATTTTTACTGTTTGTAAATAAATAAAAATAATTTCTGTATCACTTGCCAGACCCACAAACCTGATTAAACATTGCATTTGGCACTGTGAGCAGGGTGTGGCTTTTAAGCAGAAAAGTATTTCTTCAAAAGGTTACTTAAATGAGAGGACCCTGGTATAAGAGATCAAGAGTCCCAGGGTGGACAGATAATAGACAGATAATGGAAGTCTTGCCAACTTACTGATGGGTTGTGGAATGCCAGTAGATTGGTCAGACCAGTTAGGTTTCAGGGGGGTTGAAATGGGACATCACGTTGTTTCTACACTTAAATCATTGGGCTTTCCCAAAAGAAAGGATAGCCAGCGAGATGCTTTCTGGCTGTTTGCAACAATTGTAAGGCATCAGTATAAAATGATAGTGAGTCTTAAGAATGAATTGCATTATTTCAGTCAGCACTGTATTATTCTGAACGAATCACTATTGATAGCTCAAAGCAGGGCTCTGAAGTTAGAGGATATGAATATACAGATGGCCTGTCGGCTAATGAAAGTACAGAATTCAGAGAAGCCTCAAAGGGCCTATTCCTGTTAAGATTCAAGATGTTGAGATGGGGCGATGATCCTACTACGGGACTGGGAGATGAGGATATAGAAACATAGAAAACCTACAGTACAATACGGGCCTTTCAGCCCACAAAGCTGTGCCGAACATGGCCTTACCTTAGAACTACCTAGGCTTACCCATAGCCCTCTATTTTTCTAATCTCCATGTAGCCATCCAGGAGTCTCTTAAAAGACCTTATTGTTTCCGCCTCCATCACTGCCACTGACAGCCCATTCCATGCACTCACCACTCTCTGCGTAAAAAACTTACCCCTGACATCTCCTCTGTACCTACTTCTAAGCACCTTAAAACTATGCCCTCTCATGCTAGCCATTTCAGACCTGGGAAAAAGCCTCTGACTATCCTCATGAACAATGCCTCTCATTATCTTGTACACCTCTATCAAGTCACCTCTCATCCGTCGCTCCAAGGAGAAAAGGCTGAGTTCACTCAACGTACTCTCATAAGGCATGCTCCCCAATCCAGGCAACATCCTTGTAAATCTCCTCTGCACCCTTTCTGTGGTTTCCACATTCTTCCTGCAGTGAGGGGACCAGAACTGATCACAGTACACCAAGTGGGGTCTGACCAGGGTCCTATATAGCTACAACATTACCTCTTGGCCATGCCTCCTTACTTTCTCAATAAGCCTTACATGGGGTACCTTATCAAGTTGCCTTGCTGAAATCCATATACACTACATCTACTGCTCTTCCTTCATCAATGTGTTCAGTCACATCCTCAAAAAATTCTATCAAGCTCGTAATGCACAACCTGCCTTTGACAAAGCCTAATGACTATTCCTAATCATATTATGCCTCTCTAAATGTTCATAAATTCTGCCTGTCAAGATCTTCTCCATCAACTTACCAACCACTATAATTTCCTGGGCTATCTCTGCTCCCTTTCTTGAATAAGGGAACAACATCTGCAACCCTCTGATCCTCTGGAACTTTTCCTGTCCTCATTGATGATGCAAAGATCATCACCAGAGGCTCAGCAATCTCCTCCCTCGCCTCCCACAGTAGCCTGGGGTACATCTCATCTGGTCCTGCTGACTTATCCAACTTGATGCTTTCCAAAAGCTCCAGCACATCCTCTTTCTTAATATCTACATGCTCAAGATTTTCAGTCCGCTGTAAGTCATCCCTACAATCGCCAAGATCCTTTTCCGCAGTAAATACCGATGCAAAGTATTCATTAAGTACCTCTGCTATCTTCTCCGGTTCCATACATACTTTTCCACTGTCACACTTGATTGGTCCTATTCTCTCACATCTTATCCTCTTATTCTTCACATACTTGTAGAATGCCTTGAGGTTTTCCTTAATCCTGTCCGCCAAGACCTTCTCATGGCCCCTTCTGGCTCTCCTAATTTCATTCTTAAACTCCTTCCTGCTAGCCTTATAATATTCTAGATCTCTATTATTACCTTTTTTTTTGAACCTTTCATAAGCTCTTCTGTTCTTCTTGACTAGACTTACAACAGCCTTTGTACACCACGGTTCTTGTATCCTATCATCCTTTCCCCGTCTCATTAGAATGTACCTATGCAGAACCCCACGCGAATATCCCCTGAACATTTGCCACATTTTTTCCATATGTTTCCCTGAGAACATCTATTTTCAATTTATGCTTCCAAGTTCCTGCCTGATAGCCTCATATTTCCCCTTACTCCAATTAAAAGTTTCCCTAACTTGTCTGTTCCTATCCCTCTCCAATGCTATGGTAAAGGAGATAGAATTGTGATCACTATCTCCAAAATGCTCTCCCACTGGGAGACCTGACACCTGACCAGGTTTATTTCCCAATACCAGATCAAGTACAGCCTCTCCTCTTGTGTCCAGAAACCTTCCTGAACACACCTAACAAACTCCACCCCATCTAAACCCCTCACTCTAGGGAGATGCCAATCGATATTTGGGAAATTAAAATTTCCCACCACAACAACCCTGTTATTATTACTGCTTTCCAGAATCTGTCTCCCTATCTGCTCCTCGATGTCTCTATTACTATTGGGTGGTCTATAAAAAACACCCAGTAGAGTTATTGACCATTTCCTATTCCTAACTTCCAGCCACAGAGACTCTGTAGACGACCCCTCCATGACGTCCACCTTTTCTGCAGCCGTGACACGATCTCACGCCCCCACCTCTTTTGCCTCCCTCCCTGTCCTTTCTGAAACATCTAAAGCCTGGCACTTGAAGTAGCCATTCCTGCCCCTGCACCATCCAAGTCTCTGTAATGGACTTGAATGGTTCAGGGGCAGGAATGGATATCTGGGTGGATGATGAAAATGAGGAAGAGGGAGCCCTCTCTCTTGTGTGTCCAAAACAGGTCAGGCAAGCTAGTGATTACACGTTCCCACACCTGCCGTGGGGGGTATTGATCTACAGCTTCTTCCTCTCAGGAATGGACCCCTTTGAGACAACAGTGCTCAGAGAATTCTCTGTTAAGAAATATTAGGACAGGGTTCACCAACCTTTTTTGCATCGCAGACTGGTTTAATATTGACAATATTCTTGCGGACCGGCTGACAGGGGTGGGGTGGGGGTGTTAATCACGACCGGAATATAGGTGATTCCTATATTCACCTATAAGTCACTTATAAATAGCTAACACACTCAATTTTGTTTCTAAAAGGGTTTATCTAACGAATTTAATATTAAACACACAGTGCATATTTTCCTCGTATAAACATATAAAATCATTGCAACACACCAGTGAGAGGACAAGGTAAGGGCCGGAGGTCCCCGTACTGGGGCCGCAGTGGTCGCAGTCCGGAGAGAGCGATCGACTGAGCGAGGAGTGCGACAGTGTGCGTGCCCGCCCCCTTTGTAGGTCAGTAGGATCTATCAGTTGACAAAAGTTGGGCTCGAGGGATGACTTTCAGTAGATCGCAGCGAGGTAGCTGCTCTGCTACTTATGAAACCCTGAGCCCGAATTAGGTCATCTGCGAATATTTTAGCATCAAGTTCCCGCAAACATTCGGTGCACTAAAAAAGTTTAGAGGTGGCGCCCATCTGTCTACGCTCCAGGCCAGTAGCAACGGCACTTCTCGCCTGCCGCACGAGGCCAACCAGTGATCCCTGGCGCTAGGGTAGCACTGCGTCTAGGTGACTGATGACCTTGTGTGGGTTCAAGTTCAACAGTGGGCGTGACAGAGAATGAGGAAAGGTGCAGCAGACTCATATCGTTTCATATCGCCAAATCATATCCTTTCCTCGCAGCCTGGTAGCACATGCTTTGCACTTGGTTGGGGACCACTGGTTTTGGGGATTGATACAGACAAAAGGTTGGGATGTCTCTGGCTACATGCTTATTGAGGATATGGGATGAGGGGGTTACCAGAGTGATCCTACTTTACAGACAGATGGGTGCTTTAGGGAGCCTATTGTCCCAAAATGCAACCAATAATGCCCTGAGAACACTGCTTGCTTCCCTGAGCATAATGGATCACTATGGATTTGGGTAAGGGCAGCAGTTAAAGTTGGATATCCCACTCTTACTGAATGGAATTTAAAACCCCATGCAGAGTGGAGCACAGTAGAGGAGGGTACTAAAGTTCTACACCAGTCAGATCTTATCACAGAAGTATTCCGCGACAGTGGTATCCCACCAGAGAATGTTGAATTAACTTCTGGAATGGCAGGACAAGTGGTTATAGCAGCAGTATTTCCAATAAAAGGGGCAGTGCTATCTGTAATAGCAGCAGCTGTTGGTCATCCTGTAAGTACAGTGTTTCAATTATTACAGAGTTTGGAGTATGTAGAAGAGGCTGTGCATAGCCAAGTACGAAAGTTAGATAAGCAGACAGGGGGTGGGGGCTCCCGCATCTCCCGTAAAGAAATGATTTTAGCTTTGCTTAAAGCTGTGGTTCCAGAGGAGCAGGTAAGTGGGGTTCCAACCCCATCCTCAATGCAATGTGGAAACACTGTCAGGAAGAGCAAGGAAGGGAGGCCGTTGACGGGGAAGGGTCATTCTTCAAGTCCTCTGCAGATAAGCGTTCCTTTTGTGCTCTGCCAGATCCTTGCATTCCATTTAGGATCTCTACAAAGGATAGTGGTTTGGCAGCAGTGAGAATTGCAGGGGCAGTGGTTAGTACATTCCTGCCTCATCATTGTAGAGAGGGCGTCATTCGATCTGCATCCCTCTTCCTTGTAAATAGATTGTGAATAATCTGAATGCAGGGAAATGGGGGAGGGGGGTGTGGCGCGTGTGTGTGTGTGTGTGTGTGTGTGTGTGTGTGTGTGTGTGTGTGTGTGTGTGTGTGTGTGTGTGTGTGTGTGTGTGTGTGTGTGTGTGTGTGTAGGAGAGGGAGAGACCGACTGTGAATGTGGTGGGTCCCGCCTAATTGCTTTTTCCTTATGAGATGTTCTTTAATAAGTGCAGGTTCTCTTTCTGAAATTAGCCACCTGTTTTTTGCAGTTCTGTAGGAAGTTTTAAACAAAAGGAGTACAGCCCCAGCTTTGCAATGTGTTGTGTTCTAATCTGTTACTTTATTGATCCATTTTGTTCAGTCAGTTATTTTGTTTCTTGTTTTCTAAATCTATTACTTTATTGTGTCTATTACTCTTTTACTTGTTCCCCAAACAATTCGTTTATGGGTGACTCACTTCATAGTGGTCATATGAAATGAGTTGAAATTTGTTTTTTTGTGTTCTCTAAAATATCCATTGACTAATCGGGAGCCAGTGCATTTTGCTTCATCCTGTATTACAGAATGGCAAAGTGGTGAATGCAAGTTTGTGGTGGGAGATCCTGTTATATATTCTTGCGTTAGCATTTGCATTCTTGACCATTGGGTCAGATTGCTGAATTTGGATGAAGACTCCTTACTACATCACAGAAGGGATGCCACTGATATTGATCCCTTTGATGACAAAGAAAAGAAAAGGGGGAATTATCTGGCCTGTTGGGTTTTGGCTTTTTGTTTTGGGGTAGTTGGGAGGGGGTAATCTGTTCCAGCCAACCTCGACCCAGAGTATGGTAACGGCCTTAAGGGACTTGAACCTTAATAGCCCTGGTGGAGTGAGTGCCTTAAGGGCTGGTGTTTACCCCTGTTGTGTAGGTGAGAGGTAGAAGCTGTGGTGAAAGGCTGATAAAGTGGGGAGAATAGAGCGGGCAGCGGAGTCCTTGGAAGCAGAGTCCTGGGCTTTGGCTAAGTGGGCTTCGGCGTAAGGGGACTTCGGTAAGGCTGTGTGATTGCTCGCTGAGGGGAAGAAGGTAAGGTCGCTAGGTGCTTTTTAGACTTATTCTATCAATCCAGTTCAGGTATGTGGGAGACAGTCAGAGCAGTGGTGTGCTCCGTATGCAGTATGTGGGAGGTCAGGGTCAACACAGTTGTCCCTGATGACCACACCTGCAAAAGGTGCATCCAGCTGCAGCTCCTATCAGACCGAGTTAGGGAGTTGGAGCAGGAGCTGGATGAACTACGGATCATTCGGGAGGTGGAGGCAGAGATAGATAGGAGTTATCAGGAGGTAGTCACACCAAAAAACCAAGAAGTAGGCAGATGGGTGACGGTCCAGAGAGGCAGGGGGAGCAGGCATAGAGAGCAGAGCACCCCTGCGGCCATTCCCATTAACAATAAGTATACCGTACTGGATACTGTTGATGGGGATGACCTACCAGGAATGAGTTGTAGTGGTCCTGCCTCTGGCACAGAGGTTGAACCCTCAACTAGAAAGGGGAGGAGGGAAGAGAAGAGAGCGATAGTTTTAGGGGACTCTATAGTTAGGGGGGCAGATAGGAGATTTTGTGGGGCAGATCGGGAGTCTCGGATGGTATGTTTTCTCCCTGGTGCCAGGGTCCGGGACATCTCAGATCGGGTGCAGGCTATTCTTGAGAGTGAGGGCATGAACCCAGATGTAGTGGTCCATGTAGGGACCAATGATGTAGGTAAGGTGAGTGAGGGGGTCCTGCTTAGAGAGTTCAGGGAGTTAGGAGTGAAGCTGAAAGGCAGGACCTCCAGGGTGACAATCTCGGGATTGCTACCTGTGCCACGTGCGAGTGAGGCGAAGAATAGAATGATTATGCACATTAATACGAGGCTGAGAGCATGGTGCAGGAAGGAAGGGTTCAGGTTTTTGGATAATTGGTCTTTGTTCCAGGGACATTGGGATCTGTTTCGAAGAGATGGTCTACATCTGAACCGGAGGGGTACTAACATTCTTGCAGGAGTATTTGCCAGTGCTGCTCGGGGGGGGGGGGGGGTTAAACTAGATGTGCAGGGGGCAGGGATCCAGATCCAGAGGGTTGGTCAGAAGGTGCATGGGGTTAAATGTGTACAAGGTTTGGGTGATCTTGAGAAGGTCTTCAAAATTCAGGGTGCAATTTGCCCGATGGAAGTTCAAGGAGCTGGGTTAGGTACAGTAGACAGTGTTTTAAGCAAAGAGAGGAGGAATGGGCTAAGAATTCTATACTTGAATGCGCGTAGTGTCAGATATAAGACAGATGAGCATGAAGCTCAGATGAAAATGGGGAACTACGATATTGTTGGGATAACGGAGACAAGGGGATCAGGCCTGGGAATTGAGTGTACCAGGGTATACGTGCTATCGTAGAGACAGAAATATGGGAAGAGAGGGTGGGGTGGCCCTGTTGGTGAGGAATGAGATTCAGTCCTTAGCAAGAGGTGACTTGGGAACAGGGGATGTAGAGTCTGTGTGGATTGAGCTGAGGAACAGTAAGGGTAAAAAGACCCTAATGGGTATTATGTACAGGCCCCCAAACAGTAGCGTGGATATTGGGTACAAGTTGATTAGGGAGTTAACATTGGCATGTGCTAAAGGTAATGCAGTCGTTATGGGAGATTTCAACATGCAGGTGGACTGGGAGAATCAGGTAGGTGCTGGACCCCAGGATAGGGAGATTGTGGAGTGTCTAAGGCAGGGGTCAGCAACCTTTACCACTGAAAGAGCCACTTGGACCCATTTCCCACAGAAAAGAAAACACTGGGAGCCGCAAAACCCGTTTGACATTTAAAATGAAATAACACTGCATACAACGTTTTGTTTTGCCTTTATGCTATGTATAAACAAACTATAATGTGTTGCATTTATGAAATTGATGAACTCCTGCAGAGAAAACGAAATTACATTTCTGCATGCAACAAAAACATTTTGAACTCTGAAAAAAAGACGTTGGGTTGAAGGTTACTTTTAAGTAAAATACTCAACGTCTATTTGAGTCCTTCTTGTATTTATGAAAAACGCCAAACTTAAATTTGCCGCCAGCAGCAAACCAAAAATAACGTCAGCCAGCTGTCAACCTGAAAAATAAAAGGACTATTTCACTGAACAATGAAAACATATGAATATATGTAAAATAATAGGCAATTAAAATATTTATCATACTTGGTCAGGTTGACTCACACCTGCCAATGCAGTCGTATTCAGTAGGGATGGATCGATGCTTAGGGGAGTGACCGGGAAGGATAATGTGTTTTTTTCCTCTCTGAACTCACAGAAGCGTTTCCCAAACGATGTTTGCATTGCGATGATTGCAGAATGCAAATACTCCGAATTGATCATGTCGTGACCTTGTTTGAACTCTCTCAAATTGGGGAAGTGAGACAATGTGCCTTTCTGTAAATCTCTGGCAAGCACTGTCAACTTGCGCTCGAATGCCAAAACATCCTCCAACATGTGCAGGGCTGTAAGTCCTTTCCCCTGAAGAGCTGTGTTCAGCGTGTTCAGGTACGCTGTCATGACTACCATGAAGTGTAGCTTTTCCAGCCACTCTGGCTGTTCCAGCTTAGGAAAGGTGAGCCCTTTGCTGCCCAGGAAAGTTTTCACTTCTTCCAGACACGCGACAAAGCGTTTCAGCACCTTCCCTCTGGACAGCCAGCGATAAAAACATGTTGTCGCGGTGTGCTACACGCAGTCAGTAAACTGCAGTCAAAGATAGCTTTATTCGAACTAAACAGCCTTGCTTTTAAGCCTCCCTCAACCTGCCCCCCCATGGGCGCGGATGCTGCAAAAGACACGTTCTCACAAACCCCCGTAGGCTATCTCCCTTAGCCTGAACGCTGGCTAATTGTGAGCCGGTTCGGATGTGTCAGGAAATGGGTCGCCACAACGTCTTAATTAGATTGTACAAGATCACCATAATCTTCAAATTTAGAATTACATTTCAAAAACTAACAAACTAACATAAAATACATTTTAATTAAATACTGACCAATTATTTCCCAAAGCAACAGGGAGCCGCAGCACAGACGTAAAAGAGCCACATGTGGCTCCGGAGCCGCGGGTTGCCGACCCCCGGTCTAAGGGATATATTTTTGGAACAGCTTGTGCTTGAGCCAAGCAGGAACAAGGCTATTTTGGACCTGGTGATGTGTAAAGAACAGGAATTGATAAGTGATCTTGAAGTAAAGGAGCCATTAGGAAGTAGTGATCATAACATGATAAGTTTTCATCTACAATTTGAGAGGGATAAGGGCAGATCAGAGGTGTCAGTGTTGCAATTAAATAAAGGAGACTACGGAGCCATGAGGGATGAGCTGGCCAAAGTTAAATGGGCAGATGCCCTGGCAGGAAAGACAGTGGATCAGCAGTGGCAGATATTCTTGGGCATAATACAAAAGATGCAAATGCAGTTCATTCCAATGAGAAGGAAGGATTCAAAGAGGGGGAAGGGGCCACAGTGGTTGACAAAGGAAGTCAGAGATTGTATAGCATTAAAGAAAAAGAAGTATGACAGGGCTAAGATGAGTGGGAATACAGATGATTGGGAAAGTTTTAAGGAACAGCAGATCTTAACTAAAAAAGCAATACAGAGAGAAAAAATCAGGTATGAGCTCAGTCTAGCCAGGAATATAAAAGGGGATAGCAAAAGCTTTTTTAGCTATGTGAAGAGAAAGAAGATAGTTAAGAACAATGTTGGCCCCTTGAAGAATGAATTGGGAGAAATTGTTATGGGAAACAGGGAAATGGCAACAGAATTTAATGCATACTTTAGATCTGTCTTCACCAGGGAGGACACAAGCAATCTCCCAGATGTATGGATGGGCCAGGGTCATAAGATATCAGAGGAATTGAGACAGATTGACATTAGGAAAGAAACTGTGATGAGTAGACTGGTAGGACTGAAGGCTAATAAATCCCCGGGTCCAGATGGTCTGCATCCGAGGGTTCTAAAAGAGGTGGCTCAGGAAATTGCGGATGCATTGGTAATCATTTTCCAATGTTCCTTAGATTCAGGATCAGTTCCTGAAGATTGGAGAGTGGCTAATGTTGTCCCACTTTTCAAGAAGGGAGGGAAGGAGAAAACGGAGAACTATCGCCCTGTTAGCCTAACGCCAGTCGTGGGGAAGATGCTTGAGTCCATTATTAAGGACGAAATAGTGGCACATCTAGATGGCAGAAATAGGATTAGGCCGAGCCAGCATGGATTTACCAAGGGCAAATCATGCTTGACTAACCTGTTGGAGTTTTTTGAGGGTGTAACAAGGATGTTAGATGAGGGTAAGCCAGTAGATGTTGTGTACCTAGATTTTCAGAAGGCATTCGATAAGGTGCCACATAGGAGATTGGTGAGTAAAATCAGAGCTCATGGCATTGGGGGCAGGGTTTCAACATGGATAGAAAACTGGTTGGCAGATAGAAAGCAAAGGGTAGCAGTGAATGGGTGTTTCTCAGACTGGCTGGAGGTGACTAGTGGGGTACCACAGGGCTCTGTATTGGGACCACAGCTCTTTACGATTTATGTCAATGATTTAGATGAGGGCATTGAAAACTATATCAGCAAGTTTGCTGACGATACTAAACTGGGTGGCAGTGTGACATGCGAAGAGGACTTTAGGAGAATACAGGGAGACTTGGATAGGCTGAGTGAGTGGGCAGATACTTGGCAGATGTCATTCAATGTGAATAAATGTGAAGTTATCCACTTTGGAAGCTGGAACAAGAGGGCAGAGTATTGTCTGAACGGTGTTGAGTTAGGTAAGGGAGAAATGCAAAGAGATCTAGGAGTCCTAGTTCACCAGTCAATGAAGGTGAATGAGCAAGTGCAACAGGCAGTGAAGAGGGCAAATGGAATGTTGGCCTTTGTTACAAGGGGAATTGAATACAAGAGCAAGGATGGTCTTTTGCATTTGTACAGGGCCCTGGTGAGACCACACCTGGAATATTGTGTACAGTTTTGGTCTCCAGGTTTAAGGAAGGACATTCTGGCAATTGAGGAAGTGCAGCGTAGATTCACTAGGTTGATTCCTGGGATGGCAGGGCTGTCTTACGCAGAGAGATTGGAGAGATTGGGCTTGTACACGCTGGAATTGAGGAGATTGAGAGGGGATCTGATTGAAACGTTTAAGATAATTAAAGGATTTGATAGGATTGAGGCAGGAAATATGTTCCAGATGTTGGGAGAGTCCAGTACCAGAGGGCATGGATTGAGAATAAGAGGTCAGTTATTTAAAACAGAGTTGAGGAAGAGCTTCTTCTCCCAGAGAGTTGTGGAGGTGTGGAATGCACTGCCTCGGAAGACGGTGGAGGCCAATTCTCTGGATGCTTTCAAGAAGGAGCTGGATAGATATCTGATGGATAGGGGAATCAAGGGATATGGGGACAAGGCAGGGACTGGGTATTGATAGTGAATGATCAGCCATGATCTCAGAATGGCGGTGCAGACTCGAGGGGCCGAATGGTCTACTTCTGCACCTATTGTCTATTGTCTATCTATTGTCTATAATAAAAAATGCCATAAATGTAGGATTAGTGAGTATAGTCGGCCCTCCTTATCCGCAGATTCCACATGCGCGAATTCAACCAACTGCGAATCGCGAAAACCCAGAAGTGCTCTTCCAGGACTTGTTGTTCGAGCATGTACAGACTTTTTTTTCTTGTCATTATTCCTAAATAATGCAGTATAACAACTATTTACATAGCATTTACATTGTATTAGGTATTATAAGTAATCTAGAGATGATTTAAAGTATACGGGAGGATGTGTGTGGGTCATAATGGATCGGGATCAAAAAATCGGAAGTTCTCTTACTAAGTAAGTCAGAACAGGTGCATCCAGTAATTATTTAGCGTCAGTTTAGCGTCAAACGTTTGTCTTAGTATATAGTATATATTTTACCTTTCTATGCGTATAAAACACATAACAATGTATGTTTCAGCACCAGGCTCGGGAACAGAAGGTCTCAGGACTCGGGATAGATCACTCCCTAGTGTGCTCTCCACATTTTTGATGTGAAGGATCAAAAATCCAAAACCCCAAAACCCAATAATTAAACCACGGCGTTGCTTAGTAATAATTGTGGCTTTCATCGGGGCAGGGCCTTTCACACTTCATGAGAGAAGTTGAACAAAGTAGATGTGGAAAGGTTGTTTCCCTTGGTGGGTGAGTCCAGGACAAGAGGTCACAGTCTTAGAATGGCTAAGTGGGTACCCATTTAAAACAGAGATGAAGAGAAATTTTTTTAGCCAGAGGGTCATGGATTTATGGAATTCGTTGCCACATACAACTGTGGAGGCCCAATCATTGATATTTTTTAAAGAGGAGATTGACAGGTATCTGATTAGTTAGGGTATCAAGGGATATGGGAAAAAAGCCAGAAATTGGAACTAGACGGGACAATAGTTTAGCTCCTGGTGGAGTGGCAGAGCAGACTTGATGGGCCGAATGGCCTACTTCTGCTCCTTTGTCTTGTGATCTTGTGATCTTTATCCTTTAAAGTTGTTCCAATCGTTGACCGATGTAGCCTAATGCTTTTCCAATGACCGATGGCATTTTACCTCTTTCCCATCACTTTATTTTTTCCCACTTTATTTTCAATCGCGATCGTGATTATTTTCGTGAACGGAAAGACTGCGGATTCAGAGCTCTGGCGCCGGGTCCTAACATCCACTGCACTGAGACAGGTTAAATAAGGTCTGGGGTTCTGCTGGGTCCTAACGTCCACTGCACTGAGACAGGTTAAATAAGGTCTGGGGTTCTGCTGGGTCCTAACGTCCACTGCACTGAGACAGGTTAAATAAGGTCTGGGGTTCTGCTGGGTCCTAACGTCCACTGCAGAGACAGGTTAAATAAGGTCTGGGGTTCTGCTGGTCCACTGCACTGAGACAGGTTAAATAAGGTCTGGGGTTCTGCTGGGTCCTAAGGTCCACCGCATTGAGACAGGTTGAATAAGGGACTTGAGCATTCGCGAGGGGTCCCCTAACCAATCCCCTGTGGATAAGGACTGTAGTTAATATTTAATAGTGCATAATTAATAGTGCAGACTCAGAGGGCCAAAGGCCACATCTCCGCGCTATTCATTATACAATGTGGCATTTGAATTAGGCGTAGCTCAAATGCCATCAATAAATTTGCTGATTATACAACCATTGCTGATAGAACTTCAGGTAGAGGGGCTACAGGAGTGAGATATATCAGCTAGTTGAGCAGTGTCTCAGCAACAACCTTGCATTCAACGTCAGTAAGATGAAAGAACTGACTGTGGACTTCAGGAAGGGGAAGATGAGGGAACACATACCAATCCTCAGAGACATCAGAAGTGGAGAAAGTGAGTAGTTTCAAGTTCCTAGGTATCAGGATCTCTGAGGATCTAACCTGGTCCCAACATATTGATGCTTCATTAGGAGTTTGAAGAGATCTGGTTTGTCACATAAAACACAAAAACATATACAGTTGAAGTCAGAAGTTTACATACACATTAACCAAATACATTTAAACTCAGTTTTTCACAATTCCTGACATCTAGTCCTAGAAAACATTCCCTGTCTTAGGGCATAGGATGACTACCTTAAGAATGTGAAATGTCAGAATAATAGTAGAGAGAATGATTTATTTCAGCTTTTATTTCTTTCATCACTTTCCCAGTGGGTCAGAAATTTACATACACTTTGTTAGTATTTGGTAGCATTGCCTTTAACTTGTTTAGTTTGGGTCAAACGTTTTGGGTAGCCTTCCACAAGCTTCTCACAGTAAGTTGCTGGAATTTTGTTCCATTCCTCCAGACAGAACTGGTGTAACTGAGTCAGGTTTGTAGGCCTCCTTGCTCGCACAGGCTTTTTCAGTCTGCCCACAAATTTTCTATTGGATTGATGGCCACTCCAATACCTTGACTTTATTGTCCTTAAGCAATTTTGCCACAACTTTGGAGGTATGCTTGGGGTCATTGTCCATTTGCGACCAAACTTTAACTTCCTGGCTGATGTCTTGAGATGTTGCTTCAATATAGCCACATAATTTTCCTTCCTCATGATGTAATCTATTTTGTGAAGTGCACCAGTCCCTCCTGCAGCAAAGCACCCCCACAACATGATGCTGCCACCCCCATGCTTTACGGTTGGGAAGGTGTTCTTCAGCTTGCAAGCCTCACCATTTTTTCCTCCACACATAACGATGGTCATCATGGCCAAACAGTTCAATTTTTGTTTCATCAGACCAGTGGACATTTCTCCAGAAAGTAAGATCTTTGTCCCCATGTGCACTTGCAAACTGCAGTCTGGCTTTTTTATGGCAGTTTTGGAGCAGTGGCTTCTTCCTTGCTGAGCAGCCTTTCCCATTATGTTGATATAGGACTCATTTTACTATGGATATAGATACTTGTCTGCCTGTGTCCTCCAGCATCTTCACAAGGTCCTTTGCTGTTGTTCTGGGATTGATTTGCACTTTTCGCACCAAAGTACATTCATCTCTAGGAAACAGAATGCATTTCCTTCCTGAGCGGTATGAAGGCTGCATGGTCCCATGGTGTTTATACTTGCATACTATTGTTTGTACAGATGAACCTTCAGGTGTTTGGAAATTGCTCCCACGGATGAACCAGACTTAACATCATTTTCTGACCTCAATCCGACAGAAAATTTGTGAGCAGAACTGAAAAAGCATGTGCAAGCAAGGAGGCCTACAAACCTGACTCAGTTACACCAGTTCTGTCTGGAGGAATGGAACAAAATTCCAGCAACTTACTGTGAGAAGCTTGTGGAAGGCTGCCCAAAACATTTGACCCAAGTTAAACAATTTAAAGGCAATGCTACCAAATACTAACAAAGTGTATGTAAACTTTTGACTCTCTGGGAAAGGGATGAAAGGAATAAAAGCTGAAATAAATTATTCTCTCTACTATTATTCTGACATTTCACATTCTTAAAATAGTGATCCTAGCTGACCTAAGACAGGGAATGTTTTCTAGGATTAAGTGTCAGGAATTGTGAAAAACTGAGTTTAAATGTATTTGGCTAAGGCAGGGGTCAGCAACCTTTACCACTGAAAGAGCCACTTGGACCCGTTTCCCACAGAAAAGAAAACTGGGAGCCGCAAAACCCGTTTGACATTTAAAATGAAATAACACTGCATACAACGTTTTGTTTTGCCTTTATGCTATGTATAAACAAACTATAATGTGTTGCATTTATGAAATTGATGAACTCCTGCAGAGAAAACGAAATTACATTTCTGCATGCAACAAAAACATTTTGAACTCCAAAAAAAAGACGTTGGGTTGAAGGTTACTTTTAAGTAAAATACTCAATGTCTATTTGAGTCCTTCTTGTATTTATGAAAAACGCCAAACTTAAATTTGCCGCCAGCAGCAAACCAAAAATAACGTCAGCCAGCTGTCAACCTGAAAAATAAAAGGACTATTTCACTGAACAATGAAAACATATGAATATACGTAAAATAATAGGCAATTAAAATATTTATCATACTTGGTCAGGTTGACTCACACCTGACAATGCAGTCGTATTCAGTAGGGATGGATCGATGCTTAGGGGAGTGACTGGGAAGGATAATGTGTTTTTTTCCTCTCTGAACTCACAGAAGCGTTTCCCAAACGATGTTTGCATTGCGATGATTGCAGAATGTAAATACTCCGAATTGATCATGTCGTGACCTTGTTTGAACTCTCTCAAATTGGGGAAGTGAGACAATGTGCCTTTCTGTAAATCTCTGGCAAGCACTGTCAACTTGCGCTCGAATGCCAAAACATCCTCCAACATGTGCAGGGCTGTACGTCCTTTCCCCTGAAGAGCTGTGTTCAGCGTGTTCAGGTGCGCTGTCATGTCTACCATGAAGTGTATCTTTTCCAGCCACTCTAGCTGTTCCAGCTCAGGAAAGGTGAGCCCTTTGCTGCCCAGGAAAGTTTTCACTTCTTCCAGACACGCAACAAAGCGTTTCAGCACCTCCCCTCTGGACAGCCAGCAATAAAAACACGTTGTAGCGGTGTGCTACACGCAGTCAGTAAACTGCAGTCAAAGATAGCTTTATTCGAACTAAACAGCCTTGCTTTTAAGCCTCCCTCAACCCGCCCCCCATGGGCGCGGATGCTGCAAAAGACACGTACTCACAAACCCCCGTAGGCTATCTCCCTTAGCCTGAACGCTGGCTAATTGTGAGCCAGTTCCAATGTCGCCACAACGTCTTATTTAGATTGTAGAAGATCACCATAATCTTCAAATTTAGAATTACATTTCAAAAACTAACAAACTAACATAAAATACATTTTAATTAAATACTGACCAATTATTTCCCAAAGCAACAGGGAGCCGCAGCACAGACATAAAAGAGCCACATGTGGCTCCGGAGCCGCGGGTTGCCGACCCCCGGGCTAAGGTGTATGTAAACTTCTGACTTCAACTGTAGATGTACGGGAACTTCCAGTAAGATGGTGATTGTTTAGTCACTTAAAACTTTTGCTCCATTACATTTCCTACCTTTGCACTCTGTACCTCCCTTTCCCCCCCAGTTTGTTAATTTTTTTCATCTTTCTTATCTGCCTGCGAATACGCTGCGAATGGCTACAAAGCTTCCTAAATCTGGGAAAAAGGAAGCCTCCATGTCTCTGTCTGCTGAGATTCTCTCTGTCCTGGAACAGCATTGACAAGACATTCTGTCTGATATCAAGTCTGAATTTAAGTCTTCTTTCAGTTCATTGGAGTCAAAATTGGATCAGATTAACGCTAGAGTGGATGATCATGCCAAACTTCTATCTCGCATCGACATAACTTCCAAAGATTTGAAATGCCGTGTTCAGCAGCTGGAAGTTGTCTGCTCCAATTTGACGGAGCAAAACATCGAATTTACTTTCCAGATGACCGATCTTGAAAATTGGAGCAGGGGTTATAATCTACAAATTCTCGGCCTGCCAGAGGCGATCAAAAGGGATTTCCCATTGAATTTTTCTCTTCTTTACTTTGTGAGATTTTCGGGAAAGAATTTCTTTCGACTCCACCTGAGTTAGACAGAGCACACCGGACATCCATTTCCAGGTTTGCCCTGGGTTCTAGGCCACGTTCGGTAATTCTCTGTTTTCATTGATATCAGGTGGAAAGACCTTCTGATCATGGAGGCATGCGAGAGGAGAAAACTGGATTATCGGGGTAACAGCATTTGCATCATTGAAGGCTATGCCCCTCAGGTTTTGAAGGTGCGCGCTGAGTTCAAAGATGTTATGAAAGAGTTTTTTTAATCATGGACTCAAACCTTCCCTCCGTAACCCTGCCAATCTTCAAATTACTCTTACTACTGCGGACTACAAATGGTTCAAGTTGTTCAAGGAGGCTCAAGAAGTTTATTGAATGTCTCCCAGCCATTTTGACTTCTTCGGACCCGGTTTGACTTTCTAAAATGGCCGATAAGTATTTTTTTCAAAAAAAGCTTTCTTCTGGACTCCGATTTTTCTTGCGTAATCTAGTCTACTTCTGAATAACTTTCAATACTGAGGACCACAAATGGGTTTAGTTGGTTTGGGAGTCTCAGAATTTTATTGAAGGTCTCCCCACCAGTTTACTACATCAGATTTGCTTTGTTTTTTTTTAAACAGCTGATAAGTACTTTTTTTACATTGTAGTCGCGCTGATACGCAACGAGTGAAAGCAACACACTGAGTCGAGCAGGGTCTGGTTGAACTGTTTCCTGTTTCAATCCGCGTGCGCTTATGTGCCCGCTCCCAGCATCCCCCACTCTTTGCGTCGAGGTCTGCCCCGCACTCAGAGCCCTCTCGGTTGCTGCTGGCTGCAGACTCGCCCGCGACTGCTGGAGCCGGTTCACTTGCCGTGTGGGCAAGCCGCCACATGCCCCTCCCCAGAACCGGCACTAGGAGGTGCCGAGTCCACAGCCTGAACACTGTCAGTTCTTTCAGGTGGCCGGCCTCGTCGTCGTGGGGGTGGCACCACAACCGGGTGTTCAAGGTCTAGATGTGCCGGTTTGAGACGGTCAATGGTAAAAGTCTCTTCACGACTGCCGATGTCGAGAACACAGGTCGTCCCATTATGGCGCACCACCTTGTAGGGTCCTTCGTATGGTCACTGCAGGGGTGGTCTGTGTGTGCCTCGGCGAACGAAAACATACTTGCTCTGTTGTAGGTCCTTGCAGAGAGGGTGTTGTTCAATGATGGGACGTCGGGACTGGGGCAAGTGTTCCAAGCTGCTCCTGGAGTTTAGTTAGGACCGCCGTAGGTGTGTCCTCCTGGTCACGGGGTCCTGGCACAACTCACCGGGAACTGTCAGCGGGGCACTGTAAACAAGTTCGGCCGATGATGTGGCCAGGTCCTCCTCGGGTGCCGTGTGGATGCCAAACAGCACCCAGGGGAGTTCGTCAACCCAGCCTGGCCCTCGGAGGCGAGCCATCAGGGCTGACTTCAAGTGCCTGTGGAAATGTTCCACCAGGCCGTTGGACTGCGGGGGGTAAGCAGTCATTCGGTGGAGCTGGGTTCCGAGGAGTCGTGGCAGTGCAGACCACAAAGCCGATGTGAACTGCACACCCCTGTCTGAAGTGACGTGGGCTGGGAGTCCGAGCCGTGCCACCCAGGTGGTAATCAGGGCTCTGGCGCATGTCTCCGTGGCCGTGTCAGCAAGTGGGGCAGCTTCCGGCCACCTCGTGAACCTGTCCGCCATGGTGAACAGGTATCTCGCTCCTCTCGAAACTGGCAGCGGGCTGACGATGTCCACGTGGACATGTTCAAACCTCCTACGTGTTGGCTGGAAGGGTCGCAGTGGGGCCCTCATGTGCCTCTGGATTTTGGAGCTTTGACAGTGTGTGCATGTCCTGGCTCAGTGTCCGACCTGCTTGCATAGGCCATGCCACACAAACCTGTCTGTGATCAGCCAGATGGGCTAAACCGTGCAAGGCATCGAAAACGCGACGCCTCCAAGCGGTCGGGACAATGGGCTGCGGTTGCCCAGTGGACACATCACAAAGGAGTTCATGACCTTCGGGCCCAATGGGTATGTCTTCGAGGCGGAGTCCTGAGACTGCGGTTCAGTACGCCGGCATCTCGCTGTCCAGTCGTTGCACCTTAGCTAACGCCGTATAATCCACTCCCGGAGACAGAGAATGCACTGATTGGACAGAGGGGTGTAACAGCGTGTCGGCTACCACATTGTTCTTCCCGGAGATGTGCTTGATCGTGGTGATAAACTCTGAGATGTACGACAGGTGGCGTTGCTGGCCATGGATCCAACACTTTGGCAAATGCGAAGGTGAGGAGCTTGTGGTCTGTGAAGACCGTGAACTCTCTCCCTTCCAGGAAATACCTGAAGTGCCGGATGACAAGGTACAAAAGTGCTGTACTTAAGTTCCGGGGGTCGTAGGTGCCGGCTGAAAATAGCGAACGGCTTCCACTGGCCTTCGATGAGCTGCTCGAGCACGCTGCCAACTGTTGTGTCGGAGGCATCCACAGTGAGGGCAGTGGGGACGTTGACCCGGGGGCAGACCAGGAGCGTGGCGTTTGCTAGCATGTTCTTGGCTTGTTCGAAAGCCGCCATCGCCTCCTCTGTCCGGGTGACCTCTTTAACCTTGCCAGACATCAAGCCGAAAAGGGGCCGCATGATCCGGGCCGCTGAGGGCAGGAAATGGTGGAAGAAGTTAACCATCCCAACAAATTCCTGCAGGCCTTTAACAGTGCTGGGTCTGGCGAATCGGGGGATGGCTTTAACTTTTGCCGGCAGGGGCACAGCTCCATGGCAGTCAATCCGGTGTCCCAAGAAGTCGACGGTGGGTAGGCTGAACTGGCATTTGGCGGGATTGATAGCCAGGCCATAATCGCTTAGGTGCCGGCAGAGCAGGCATAAATGTGCTAGATGTTCCTGGCAAGAGCGGCTGGTGATAAGTATGTCATCCAGGTAGATGAACAGGAAGTCCAGATCTCACCCTACTGCATCTATCAGCCGCTGGAACATCTGCGCCACGTTTTTTAGCCTGAACGGCCATCCTGAGGAACTCGAACAGGCCAAAGGGGGTAATGAGGGCTGTCTTGGGTACATTGTCTGGGTGGACTGGGATCTGATGATACCCACAGACCAGGTCAATCTTCGAAAAGATGCATGCCCCGTGCAGGTTGGCCTTAAAATACTGGATGTGTGGTACTGGATAGCGATCGGACATGATGGCGTCGTTTAGCCTCCTACAGTCGCCGCAAGGTCTCCACCCCCCGCGGACTTGGGCACCATATGGAGTGGGAAGGCCCACGAGCTGTCAGAATGCCGCACAATCCCCATCTCCTTGAATTCCTAGATTTTGCGAGGCGGAGTTTGTCGGGCGGTAGCCTGTGGGCCCGGGCATGAAGGAGAGGTCCCTGTGTGGGGATGTGGTGCATCACGCCGTGCTTGGGGTCTGTTGAGGAAAACTGCAGTGTGATAATAGATGGGAACTCTGGTAACACTCTGGTGAACTGGTCGGAATGCATGACGGAGTCCAGGTGAGGGGCTGGTAACCTGGCCTCACCGAGGGAGAAAGTCTGGAAAGTCTTCACATCGACCAATCATCGTCCCTTCAAATCCATGAGCAGGCAGTACGTGCAGAGGAAGTTCGCACCCAGCAATGGCAGTGATACTGCGGCCAGCGTAAACGTCCATGTAAAGCAGCCGGAACCGAACTGCAAAGGGATGGTTCTTGTGCCGTAGGTGCAGATGGTGCTGCTGTTGGCTGCCGTAAGTTCCCGTCCTGTTCTCCTTGCTTCGGTATCATGGCTCGGGGGGTGGGGGGGGCGGTAGGACACTGATTTCTGCCCCGTTGTCCATCAGGAATCTACGCCCAGAGCGCTTGTCCCAAACGTAGAGGAGGTTATCACAGTGACCAGCTGCCGTAGCCATCAGCGACGGCTGATCCTGGCGTTTTCCCTGGAACGAGCGTGGCGGTTGGCAGTGGCGGGCCCCTAGCTTCGGTATCATGGCTCGGGGGGGGTGGGGTAGGACACTGATTTCTGCCCCGTTGTCCATCAGGAATCTACGCCCAGAGCGCTTGTCCCAAACGTAGAGGAGGTTATCACAGTGACCAGCTGCCGTAGCCATCAGCGACGGCTGATCCTGGCGTTTTCCCTGGAACGAGCGTGGCGGTTGGCAGTGGCGGGCCCCTAGCTTCGGTATCATGGCTCGGGGGGGGTGGGGTAGGACACTGATTTCTGCCCCGTTGTCCATCAGGAATCTACGCCCAGAGCGCTTGTCCCAAACGTAGAGGAGGTTATCACAGTGACCAGCTGCCGTAGCCATCAGCGACGTTTTCCTAGCTTCGGTATCATGGCTCGGGGGGGGTGGGGTAGGACACTGATTTCTGCCCCGTTGTCCATCAGGAATCTACGCCCAGAGCGCTTGTCCCAAACGTAGAGGAGGTTATCACAGTGACCAGCTGCCGTGCCACAGCACTAATTTCAATGGTAGTTCCGGCATTTTGTTTGGCGCGCCAAAGCATGTCCGCGTGAGCAGCCACCCTACACGGGTCTCTGAAGTCTTCGTCTGCTAACAAGAGGTGGATATCTTCTGACATTTGCTCCAAGAAGATCTGTTCAAAAAGGAGGCAGGGCTTATGGCCATCTGCCAGTGCTAGCATGTCGCTCATCAGGGCTGATGGCGTGCGGTCACCCAGGCCATCCATATGCAGTAACTACGCGGCCAGTTCGCGGCGAGAGAGGCCAAATGTGCGGATTAACAGAGCCTTGAGTGCCTCATACCTGTCTGTTGCCGGGGGCTGATGCAGAAAGTCGATAACGTGGCTCGCTGTCTCCTGGTCGAGAGCGCCCACCACATAGTAATACCTAGTGACATCTGAGACAATTTGCCTGACCTGGAACTGGGGCTTTGTTTGCTCAAAACAAAGTTGAGTGGTCCAGAAGGTTGGCAGTTCAAGGGAACCTGTATTCTGCAGAGCCGAGTCATTCATGCTGGGTCCAAATGCCGTTGGACCGTCAGGGTCACCAATGGAGTCACGCTGATATGCAACGAGTGAAAGCAACACACTGAGTTGAGCAGGGTCTGGTTGTACTGATTAATGTTTCAATCCACGCTTGCTTAAGTGCCACCTCCCAGCATCCCCCGCTCTTTGCAGGGCGGAAGTGATGTCAGCTTCCAGCCTGAGGTCTGCCCCGCACTCAAAGCCCTCTCAGTTACCGCTGGCTGCGGACTCGCCCGCGACTGCTGGAGCCGGTTTGCTTGCCATGTGGGCGAGCTGCCACAACATATAAAATTTTTCTTGTTTTTTTCCCGTTTTCTTTTTAAATTACTATTTTTATTCTTTCTTTTATAGTTTCTCGCAGGTAGATTATAATTATTTTTCTTCGTCTATCATCTTGATTTGCAGTGCTTAAGTAATCTAGCTTCTGTTATACTACTTAAACCGAGCCTACGTCAATGTTACGAAACTGGAAATCGGTTTTTGGGGTGTCTTTTTTTTTGTAGAGCTAGCTGCTTTTTTGGGTAGCCATCTAGTTTTGAGATTGGAAGGTGAGGTGGGTTCTCTAGTGCCAACACTTAGTTATTTTTTTTGCTATTCTTTGTTATTCAGGACACTTTTTTGTCCTGATTTTATTGATTTATACCTTTGCTCCAAAATTGTTATTTGAATGTTTGGTCCTGTTTATGCCTACTACCTTTTATGTTTTAATAATTGATAATGGTTAGTCCGTTGAAATTTATCACCTGCAATGTAAAGGTGCACCATCCTGTTAAAAGAAGGACGGTGTTTTCCCATCTTAAGCAACTTAAAGCTGACGTTGCCTTCCTGCAAGAAACTCGTATTCAAAGTTTCGACAATTCTTGTCTTATGTCAAGATGGGTGAGTCCGCATTTCCATTCTTCCTTCCCAGCCAAAGATAGTGGAGTTTCTATCCTTATTAATCAAAATGTTCCTTTTGAGCTCCACAGTAAGATATCTGATAGAAATGGTCATTTTATTATTGTTTCTGGGAAATTATATAACACTAAGATAGTATTAGCTAATTTGTATGCTCACAATTCGGATGATGTGAACTTATTTGGAATTTTTTTTTCCCTTATTACCTGATTTGAATTTATATTCTCTTATACTGGGCAGTGATCGTCCTTGGTTCCTAGATTACCTAGTAAATCTGCTTTAGCTATTCATTCTTTCCTTTCTAACCATGGTATTGTGGCGACCCATTTCCTGGCACATCCAAACCGGCTCACAATTAGATAGCCTACGGGGGTTTGCGAGCACAGAGCTTTGGAGCCTCTGCGCCACGGGGGGCAGGTTGAGGGAGGCTTAAAAGTGAGGCTGAGGATTTCGAATAAAGTTTTTTCCTTCGACTGCAGTTACCGACTCCGTGTCGTAATTTTAGCGCTGCGTGTAGCACACTGCTACAGTATCTCCAATTTTTTTCATCCTGAGAAAGATTATTCCTTTTTTTCACATGTCCACCATACTTTTACTAGAATTGATTATTTTTTAATTGATAATCAGCTGATTTCATTTGTTCACTCTTGTGATTATCAGAGTATATTGATCTCGGATCATGCTCCAGTTACATTGTCTTTAAATTTTCCCAGTCTCCCTCAAATGAACAAACATTGGCATTTTAATCCAACTTTGTTATTGGATGATGATTTTGTAAAATTTATGAAGGATCAGATAACTATTTTTCTTAAACACCAACACGTCATCTGAAATTTCATCACAGATTGGCTGGGATGCTATGAAAGCATATTTGAGGGGTCAAATAATTTCATATACAGTGAATCTCAAAAGACCCATTTAGAGTGATTAGATTTGATCAGTCAGATTAAAGTACTAGACCAACTATATGCTCAGACTAAAAATCCTGCATTGTACAAGAAGTCAGTAGAACTTCAAACTAAATTTGACCTTATCTCTACTCTACCTGTTGAATGTCAACTTCTTGAAAGCAAGAGCCATTTTTATATTCAAGGTAATAAACCTGGCAAGTTTCTAGTTAATCAATTGTTTGGCTCTAAAGCCAAACAACATATTACAAAGATTTGAATGAATATTACATTGAATCTTTCTGAAATTCATGACTCATTCAAGAATTTTTACTCTCAACTTTACACCTCCAAATATTTAAATGATATTTCTGTTGACTTTTTTTAAAATAGTTTGAATATTCCTTCGCTCTCCTCTGACTTTAAAGCAAAACTTAATGAGCCAATATCACTAGAAGAAGAATCTTCTGCCATTTCTGCACTGTCGTCGGGCAAATCTCCTGGACCTGATGGGTTCTCTGCAGAATTTTATAAATCATTTTCCTCACTTCTTTCATCTCAGTTACTTTTAGTTCTATCTGATTTGTTTACACAGGATAATTTGCCACCATCATTTAATGAGGCATGTATTATTCTTTTACCTAAAAAAGGTAAAGATCCAACAGAGTGTTCCTCCTATAGGCCGATTTCTTTGTTAAATGTTGATGTTAAACTTTTGGCCAAAGTTTTGGCCCACAGATTGGAGAATTTTATACCTTCTATTATTTCTGATGACCAAACTGGTTTTATTAAAAATCATCTTCCCTTTTTTAATATACGGCATTTATTTAATATTTTATATTCACCCTCAATTGGGACTCCTGAATGTGTTATATTGATGCAGTGAAAGCACTTGATCGTGTAGAGTGGAATTAACTTTTTGCGATTTTTTTTGTAATTTATTTTTTTATTTAAGTTCATCAAACAAAACATTTCCATCAGATGTATTTCAGACATTGACATATATATCATATAGTCATATACATCACAAATCTCCACAAAGTATTTATCTGAGGTATACACTTATAGAAAAGAGTGGAAAGAAAAAAACAAGCAAAAGGAAAGAACTATGTACAGGTAGGGAGTGATCTTTTCTTTTACAACAGATTCATTGATTTGCGAGAATAAAATCAGGCCTATGAGGCATTATGCAGTTAAACTATTTTTCCCAGTATGAATCAAATTGTTCCACCTTATGATTAACAGATGCTGTTATCTTCTCCATTTTGTAAATGTCCATTGTAATTTCCATCCATGTATTTAAAGTTGGGCTCTCCTGTGATAACCATTTCCTAGTAACAGTCTTTTTACCAGCCACCAACAGTATATTCATTAAATATTTATCTCTTTTCAACCATTCTTGAGGTAAATATCCAAAATATATGGTCTTACTCTCCAAGGGTATTTCACATTTAAAGATGTCTTGTAGGGCATTGTGTATCCCCCTCCAATAGTTTTTGATAACAGGGCAGTCCCAAAAAACATGATAATGATTTGCATTTTGATTTCCACAATTTCTCCAGCAAACAGGGAGGTTACTATCATAATGGGATTTCTGAGGTGGTGTAATAAAATATCTTATCAAGTTTTTCCATCCAAACTCCCTCCATTTCTGTGAACTGGTACACTTCCATTGATACCTCCATATTATTGTCCATTATTCCTCAGATATAATTATCCCACTTTCCTTCTCCCATTTTGTTTTAATGTATGAAGTTGAGTGTCTTTTAAGATTTGACAACCCTTTATACATACTTGAAATGATTCTACTACCATTATCTGAATTATATGCTTTTCTAAAGAGCTCTATCAAGCAAGTATTTGCCTTGGTTACATTTTTAAGCGTCTTATTAACATATTGTCGCATCTGTAAATACCGATAAAAATCTTGTTTTTCTAAAAGGTGTTTCTCTTTAAGCATTTCAAAACTGAACAGTGTTCCTTCTTTCATTATGTTGCAAAGAATTGTTATTCCTTTAGCTGTCCAGTCCTTAAATCTACCATCCAATTTATTTGGTGTAAAATCCAAGTCATATGCACACCATTTAAGAATTGCAATATCTCCCTCTAGATTATATTCTTTTATAGTAGTTTTCCATATTTTAAGAGTCAATTTCACCCATGGATTATCAAAAGTATTTATGTACCTTTGCAGGTTGTTATCAGCCAAAATTGCTTGTATGGGGATGGGAAGTACCCACTCCTCGATGTTTTTCCATTAAGCATCATGTGATGGGTTGTACCAACATATCACAGCTCTCAACTGTGCTGCAAAATAATAATCTCTAAGAGAAGGTAGGCCCCATCCCCCCCCCCCTTTTCCTTTGCTAATTGCAAAGTTTTGAGACGAATTCTAGGCCTTTTACCCTGCCAAATATACCTGGATAGCATCTTGTTCCATTCATTGAATTGATTTTGATTAATCTCTATTGGTAGGGTCTGAAAGAGATATAACAGTCTGGGCAGTACATTCATTTTAATAGACTCAATCCTTGAACTGAGACTGAAAAAAGGAATCAGGTTCCATCTTGCCACATCTTCCTTAATTTTTTTTATATAAAGGCTGATAATTACATTCTGATAATTTTACCAAATCTTTTGGCATAATGATGTCCAAATATTTGAAAGACTGTGTGCCATGCCCAGGGGTATCGACTTTCAATTTCTTTTGATGGGCTATAGTAATGTGAAAGTAATTGGGTTTTATCTATGTTGATCTTATATCCTGATAATTGACCATATTGTTCAAAGGATTGCATCAATTTAGGTAAAGTATGTTGGTTGCCCTAGATAGATCAAAATGTTATCCGCATAACAAGCCAATTTATGCTCTGTCCCTTTAATAGTAATACCCCTGATATCTTCATTTTGTCTGATGTATCAAGCTAATGGTTCCAGATATAACATGAAGAATAGTGGTGACCATGCACAACCCTGTCTCGTGCCCCTTTCTAGGGAAAGACTACTTGATAAATATCCATTGATTTTAATCCTAGCAGTAGGATTGTCATATAGCATCTGTATAATTTTAATAATTATGTCTTGGAAACCAAATCTATGTAAAACTCTGTAAAGAAAATTCCAATTAACTGAATCAAATGCTTTTTCAGCATCCACACTTATCACTATTGCTTCAATTTAATTTTTTTGTATATGATCCATAACATGAAGTGTCCTTCGTATATTGTCTTGTGTTTAGCGTTGTTGTATAAAACCTGTCTGATCGTTACGTATCAGTATGGGTAGAAACTCCTCTAATCATTTGGCCATGATGGAGGTAAGTAACCTATAATCTACATTAAGAATGGATATTAGTCTAAATGACTTGCATTCCATTTTATCCTTGCCTTCTTTTGGTATAGCTGAGATTATCGCTTCCTTCTAACTGGGTGGCATTTGTGCCTTTTTTAGAGCCCAGTTCAGTGTGGGGAGTAAAACAGGAATTAACTCATTTTTAAATTCTTTGTACCACTCTGCCATATACCCATCTGATCCTGGTGACTTGCTTAATTTAAGCTTTTAATTCAACTTCAGTTATGTCAGCAGTCATCGTTCTATTTTGTTCTTCGCTTAAAGTGGGTAACTCTAGAGAATTCAAGAAGGTGTCAATTTGGGTTATGCTTCCCCCTGGAACTTTGGAATGTAGAGTTTTGTAAAACATTTCAAAAGCTTCTTGAATTTCACTTAGCCTATTTTTTAATCATTTTCGTTCTTGGGTCCCTAATTCTATGAATTGTATTTTCTGCTATCTTTTTTTTTTGTGTTTCCACGCCAGTATTTTCATAGATTTTGATCCACTTTCATAATGTCTCTGTTTTAGAAACATTAAGTTTTTCCTGATTTCTTGCATAGCCAAATTATTTATTTCATTCCTAATTCTTTTAATTTCCCCTAATGTATCCTGTGCCAAATTCAATTTGTGTTTTTTCTCTAGTTCCTTCAGCCTATTTTGTAATTCCTCTAATGTTTTATTCTTTATTTTTTTCTTATATGAAGATATCGCTATAATTTTCCCTCTTAAGACCACCTTCAGAGTATCCAATAAAATGGGAGGAGAAACCTCTCCATTATCATTAAATTTTAAGTAGAGACCAATTTCTTTTTTAATTTGTTCCTTGAAGTACGGATCATTGAGTAGACTTGAATTTAGTTTTCAAATAGTATTCTTTGGTTATAGGTCAAAATCAACAGATAAAATATATAGGTGCATGTTCACTTACATCTATTGTCCCAATTCCGCAGGTGTTTATTTTGTCTTTGTCTTTTCCAAATGTTATGAAATAGTCTATTCTTGTATATACAGAATGTGGAGCAGAATAATGAGTGTAATCCCTTCTGTCAGGGAAAAGGTCCCTCCATATATCAATTAAACCAACATCCTCAAAAAGTGTATTAACTTTCTTATGTAAAGATTTTGTTTCATAGGTTTTTCTATTGGAAGAGTCTAAGTTTGGTTGTAATTGTAAATTTAAGTCTCCCCCGCTTATCAGGACACCTTCTGTTTCTGTTACCATAATATCAGTAATTTTCTGAAAGAAACCAATATCACTTCCCAGGAGTGCGTATATATTCAATAAAGTAACTGAATTACTGTCTATATTCCCCCTTACCAGAATATATCTGCCCTCTTTATCTCCCATTTCAAATACTTTTTCAAAATCTAGCTTACATGATACAAGAATAGCAACTCCTGTCCTATGTCCTGATTTATATGAGGAGAAAAACAGATTAGTGAATCCCATTCTCTTTAGTTTTTTATGCTCATTATCACTTAAATGAGTTTCTTGTAAATATACTACATGGGCTTGTTCTTTTTTCATTTTGGATAAAATTCTTCTTACGTTTGATTGGATTTAATAGCCCATTGACATTAAAAGAAATTAATTTTACTTTGTCCTTCGCCATCTGTATTTATCTATCAATGTATCATTGAAATTAGGATAAAACTTAATCGATCTACTCCCTGAACAAATAAGAACCAAGAAACGCAAATAACAACAAAAATGGCAACAACTGTGTGATTCCAAGGCTGAGGTCTCTAGTAGATGACCCTGCGTTGAGCTAGAGGAAATGTCTAGTTGTGGGGGATAACCACTCCTACTTGTGAGTTGAGGGCCCCCACTGCAGTATTCATAAAAGTCAGTTAACAAATCCATTACACAGAAAAGGAATCCCTGCATACCCCTCCTATATATATATATACACACACACATATATATATATACACATACACACACAAATATATATATATATATATATACACACACACACACATATACATACATAAACACGCGTGCACACACATACATACACACACACATTACACACATATGCACATATATATTCTCATTTTGGTGGGGAAAAAGGGGTAAGTGAGTGAATAAAGAATAACAACTAAGTAAAATAAAATCCACATTATAATAAGTATTTCTTGAGATAGGTATATCACTGTGTACTTTTGCTTCCGTTTAGCTTCTCAACATTTTTAAAGTTAGCCAAACCTTATGGCTCTTCTGAAGGGGGTGAGGACTGTCTTTGGGAAACTTCCTGATATATTTCTCTCGGCCTCCTCTCGTCTCCTGCCTTCTCGATTCTCGCACTATTTCCCAAGCGGAGCGGGATAATTCCTCAGTCAGGCTTTCCTTCGTTTTGGTCATGCTGACGGGCAACCCTCTGGCCTTCATGTCTGTAGTCACCTCTTCCACTGTCTGGTACAACCGCATCCCATTGTCATAAAAGACTCAAAGTTTAGCAGGGTATGGAGTTTGAAATCTAATCTTATTTTGCTTTAGCACTCGCTTTACTTCAGAGTATTCTTTGCATTTCTGGAGGACCGTGGGGGGAGAATCTTGATCGAAATATATTAATTTATCCTCTAAAAACACCCTCTTCTTACCCCAGGCCCTTTGTAGAATCTCCGCCTTGGTGCTGTACTAAAGGAATTTAATTATTATTGAGCGTGGCTTTCTATCCTGGGTAGGTTTTGGGACTAACGCACGATGGGCTCTTTCAACTTCCAGCTTCATAGCCGAGGGAATATCCAGCGCGTCCTGCAGTAACTTTCCGACAAAGTCCGTCATGGACGAGCCCTCTGCTCCTTCGGGAACGTTGTAGATTCTGATATTTTTCTGCCGTGATCTTCCCTCCAGGTCAAGCAGTTTACCTTCTTGGTGATTTAGTATTTTTATTGTCTTACTCAGCATCTGTTCCATGTTTTGAACTCAATCTTCCAACTTCTCAATTCGAGTCTCTGCCAGTGCTATTTTTTGATTGTCGCTGGCGAGCTCTGACATAATATCACGGAGTTGCCACTTTATATCTTTCTGGACCTCCATTATTTCTTTCAGGATTTCAAAGATATTAGCCACTTTGCCTGAACGAGGCCCAACGTCCACCTCACTCGCACGCGGTTGGGTAGGAGAGCCGCTCGCTGCACTCCTCTCGGCCATAGGTTCCGCAGTATTGCTTCTTTTATTTCCATTCTTTTTCCCCATTCTTGCTCCTCTTTTCAGTTCAAATATTTTTCGAAAAATATTATATTTGATGGGTTAACGGGGCTTAATTCGCGTTTTTCCTGAGGAGCTAGTGACTTAAGCTGCCATTCTCGACAATGACATCACCGGAACTTTTTGCGATATTAGAAAAATTTGATCTCAATCAAAGTTTTATTTCTTGGATTAAATTGTTATACCTATGTCCCACCGCTTATGTTTTGACTAACTCTCAGCAATCCCAGTCTTCTAGCCTTAAACATGGCACACGACAAGGATGCCCTTTCAGTCCCTTCCTTTTTGATTTGGCTATAGAGCCATTGGTGATTGCGTTTCAAAGTTGTCCTGAACTGACAGGGATTTGAAGGGGGGGTGTTGAGCATAAAGTTTCTCTTTATGCTAACGATTTATTACTTTTTCTATCAAATCCGTCCACTTTCTTACTCCCAATGTTTTTACTTCTTGATCAATTCAGCCAACTTTCTGGCTATAAACTCAATCTACACAAGAGTGAACTCTTTCCAATTAATAAAGAAGCACAAGCATTAGTATTTCGGGACCTCCCTTTTAAAGTAGTTAATAATCAATTTACTTACCTTGGTATTACAGTTACAAGGAATTTCAAGGATCTTTTTCGTGAAAAGTTTGCTAATCTTTTGAACTCTACAGAACAGTTTGTCACAATGGTCACCCTTATCTATGTCTCTGATAGGTTGTGTTAATATTATTAAAATGTATATCCTTCCTAAATTTTTCTACTTATTTCAATCTATTCCAATTTTTATTTCTAAAGCTTTTTTTGACTCTTTAGATTCTATTATTTTGTCCTATCTATGGAAGGGCAAACGTTTTAGACTCAATAAAGCTCACCTTCAAAAATCTAAGCAATAAGGTGGCATGGCTTTACCTAACTTCCATTTATAGTATTGGGCAGCTAATATTCGCTGTCTTACTTCTTGCTCCTTTTCTCATAACCAGTCTGTTTGTCCTAAATGGGTGGCAATGGAGTTGAACTCCACTAAGGATCTCTCTATTTCTGCACTTCTTAGAACTGCACTCCCTTGTCGCTTGCCCAGACTAATTTTTAATCCTCTTATTAAACATACTCTGAGAATTTGGGCCCAGTTTAGAAAATTTAATGGTCTTCATGGTTTCTCTCATGGTGACCAGCTGCCATAGCCATCAGCAATGGCTGGTCCTGGTGTTTCCCACTCAGGGCATTTAAAGAATGTGTTTGGTAAGGCATATACATTTCTAGTCTTTATCAGTAGCAGGAGGATTAGAATGAAAACTTCTAGGTCTCAACTGATGTACTGTGGTCAATTCTAATCACTATATGTTGAGTTTGTAATGGATTTGATGACGGAGAGGTCATTCACTAGTGGGATTCTTCATGAAGATCCTGACATTGTAAGTCTTAAACTTCAGACTTAGAAGTGGAAGTTAATGTGGGATAGCTGATGTACACAGACTTTATGTTACACTGCATTGACATTATTATATACTCACTGGTGGGCACCTGCCTTAGGCAGCACTCAGTACAAATGCACTCACTACATATCGAACACCAGTTGAACCACACTTGGAAGTACTGTGCACAGTTCTGGCCTCCATGCTATAGGAAGAATATAAAGAATATGGAAAGAGTGTAAAAAAAAAGTTTACCAGGATGGTGCATGGAATAGAGGGTAGAGCTATAAGGGACGGTTGGCCAAAGTTCAGCTTTTCTTCCTATAGTGCCAAGGGTGAGAGGAGTCCTGACAGAAGTTACAAAAATTAAGAGAAGCTTAAGCAGGGTTATCAATTTTTTCTTCAGGGTAGAAATGTCAAATACCAGAGGACATAATTTTAAGGTTAGAGGGGGAGGTTTAACAGGGATGTGAGGGGCAAGTATTTTTTAAATGTACAGAGCAGGAAGTACCTGGAATAGTATCAGGACACTGAAGCAGGGACCCAATCACAGACCAAGTACTGTGCACACTGGTATTTACTGAGTAGCAAATCCAGAGGGGCAACAAAGTCAGCATCAAAGTTCAGGCAGAGATAAAAAAAAATTCCAGAGAAATCCAAAAACCAGAATCAGGAAACAGGCAGAGTCAATATTCAGATGGACAGAGTTCTGATACAAATGCTGGGAAGTCTCAGGAAAACTCTGGCACAATCTGGCAACAAACAGGTGAAAACACAGGACTGAAATTCACTGAGCAATAAACAGAGAGGCAGATGATAGGTGGAGCACAATGAGACAGAAGTGGCAGCAAAACAGATAATAATGAGAAACAGGTGAGAGGCAGAGTACTCAGCGATACAGGGGCCAGAGTAGAGCAGGAGCACATGGCAATAGAAAACCACAAACTAACGGATAGGAGAAAACACACAAAAAAAATTTCAACTGGAGGTACCGACAAATAGTTACCAATAGTGGTAGTGGCATCAGCCAGTTTGGTGGAGTTAAAGAAACTCTAGAGTTTTAGGTAGTCACATGAATATGAAGGAAGTTCAGGGATATAGATGATGCACAGAAGGAGAGCATTGAGTATAAAACAGCACCAAGATGGTTACAACATTGTGGACCCAATAACTCATGCAGGGCTGCACTGCACAGTCCCATGTATGCCAAACAGACAGTCTGTTTCAAGCTCTATTACAAGAAGACTTCAAGAATCACTTGAATGATTCCAGAAGACTGGAAAATTGTAAATGCCACCCACTCCTTAAGAAGGAAGGGAAGCAAAATACAAGAAATTGATAGAGTGAACATGGGGATGATATATCAACCATGATGGAGTAGCGGAGTGGACTCAATGGGCCAAATGGCCTAATTCTGCTCCTGTGTCAGAAGGACTAATGTGATTAACAAGAGAAGGTGCAAGGATGTACTCAAAGCATCCCTGAAAATAGCCACGTCCTCACCCTTCCTGGTGTTCTAATCAGAGACATCGTTTTCAAGATGTGCTTGAGAATTTTGTGATCTTCAGCAGGACTGTGTAGGTGGTGGGTCACCTTACAAAACCAGCTCCCGCATTATATTCCATCTACAACAGAACGGATGACCCCACCCACAAGAGCCTCATCAGCCACTTTGGAGGCAAGTAATCCTCAATCCTGGGAGACTGCTTGTAAATTCAAAAAAAGTCTCCATTTACAGTATGACCACGCAACCGACATGCATAAGTAGATAAACAGCAATTACAAAAAAGACCAGCAATAATAAGAAATAATAAATAATATCCAAAACATGAATTGTCGAGTCCTTGAAAGTGAGTCCATCAGTTGTGGGAAGTTTCGTGTTGAGGTGAGTGAAGTTATATTTAAGATTAGTACACGGGGATGTCTCAGATTTGTGCTCAGTGTCTTTTCTACTGGGAAAACAAACTGAAGATTCCAAATAACGAATTCACTTCTGGGGCTGTTCTTAACAAAAACTAAGTTAGCAGTTAGCAAAATCTGATTTCCAAAATAAGAATCAGCTTACCTCAATTTTCCTTGTGGAAAATCGCAGAACTGGTTTTAATTTCACCACATCGTAGTGTGATCTTGTTCCACTGACCCTTGAATAATCTCTAAATGGGAGGGGCACCACTTTTATTGCCAATGCTGCACGTTGCTTCCGGGACTGGAAGTGTTAATTTTCCGAACATTGCGCATCATCTTGCTTCTGGGTGAAGTGCGAACGGGTCGGGGATCAGTGCGAGTGCCGGCTATTCGATCTCCGCCCCGCCCCGCAGCTCGTGTCAATGGGGTTCGCCCCGAGAATCCAGTGCCGCTCGGAATTACCGGTCTGAAGCTTCGAAGGCTGAGGAATGAGGGTGAACCGCATGGTCCAAGCCGGTGGCTTGGCTCTGGTAGGGCTGGCTGTAGGCTGCATCTGGATCTACGAGAATCATTTGGGCCAAAGCGGGGACGGAGTAAGGGTCCCTGCCCAAGCGATCGAGAGCGGAGTTCCTGGCTGGAACCTGGAACCGGTCTGTGATTCTTACTTCCAGGGGGGAAATGCCTTTCTTTGGGAAAGGAGACAGGCGACACAGTCATCTGATGCGGGAGAAGGGGATCCTGCGGCGAACTACTGTCAGCGCCTGCAGTCGCTGCTCCATTACCACCGGAGCCCGCTAACAGCGGAGGAGACCGACTTTCCCCTCGCCTTTATCATCACCGTGCACAAGGAATTTGACACGTTCGAGACTCTCTTCAGGACCATCTACCGCCCCCACAACCTCTACTGCATCCATGTCGACGAGAAGTCGCCTGCGGATTTTCAGAGGCGCCTGCACCTTCTGCAAACCTGCTTTGGCAACGTCTTCCTGGCTTCCAGGATGGAGCCCGTCGTCTACGCCGGCATATCCCGCATGGAAGCCGACCTCAGGTGCATGACCGACCTCCTGCAGTTGAAATCGGGCTGGAAGTACGTCATTAACCTGTGCGGTCAGGATTTTCCCTTGAAGACTAACCTGGAGATCATTCGTCACCTTAAAACTTTCAAAGGAAAAAACATTACTCCTGGCATTTTACCTCCGGAGCATGCCAAAATGCGCACCAAGTTCGTATTCAAGCAGATCTTGTCTCCCAATAATTCCCACGTAGTCAAAACTAAGGAACTTAAATCTCCCCCTCCTCACAACATGACCATTTATTTTGGATCTGCATATTATGCCCTGACAATAGAATTCGTAGAATTCATTTTGAAAGACCAGAGGGCCCTGGATTTATTACAGTGGTCGAGAGACACCTACAGTCCTGATGAACATTATTGGGTAACCTTAAACAGGATGCCAGGTAGGTCCCATGTCTCCAGTTTTCACGACCAGGAGCTTAGGGTTTTGACCAGCGAGGACAGGTTCCAATCTTAACAGAGATGGTTTCAAACTCTGGCTTAATATCACCAGCATCTGTAATGCAATTTGTTAACACTGCGGCAGCAGTACAATGCAATACATACGTGATACGAGGGGTGATTGATAAGTTCGCGGCCTAAGGTAGGAGTCAATTTTAGAAAACCTAGCACATTTATTTTTCAAAATAGTCCCCTCCTACATTTATACACTTAGTCCAGCGGTGGTCAGTATACGGAGATTAAGTTGGCGGTCTGAGGTAGAAGGAGATGAGTTATACAGCTCTGGTTACATGCACATGCAGTTCAGCTCTTTGAGTGATTATGCAGAAAGTTTGAATTGTACCTTAGAATTCTGTTTGAATTCTCCTACTGTAGGCCACGAACTTATCAATCACTCCTGATGAGGTATTACCTGATGAGTAATTAACTTCAGACTTTTTGCATAATCACTCAGAGTTGAACTGCATGTGCATGTAACCAGAGCTGTATAACTCATATCCTTCTACCTTAGGCTACGAACTTATCGATCACCCCTGCTGTGGACATTTTCTGGAGATCCAAGATCGGTATGCTCCACAACTGCTGGACTAAGTAGGAGGGGACTATGTTGAAAAATAAATGTACTAGGTTTTCTAAAATTGACTCCTGCTAATTTAGGCCACGTACTTATCAATCACCCCTTGTAATAGAGAGAAGTAAGCTGAATTACAGTAAATATATATAATAGCTAAAATTAAATAAAGAATGCAAAAACAAGTAGAAATAAAACAATTTGTGAGTTAGTGTCCATTATTTCAATGTCCATTCAGAAATCAGATGGCAGAGGGAAAGAAGCTGCTTCTGAATCACTGAGTGTGTGCCTTCGGGCTTCTGTACCTCCTTCCTGATGGGAGCAATGAGAACAGGGCGTGTTCTGGGTGATGGGGTCCTTAATGATGGGCACCACCTTTTTGAGGCATTGCTGCTTGATGTCCTGGATGCTACATAGGGTGGTGCCCATGAAGGAGCTGAATAATTCTAAAACTCACTGTAGTTTACTTCAATCCTGTGTAGGAAACCCCCTCCCCCCCCCCCCCCCCATACTAGACAGCGATGCAGCCTGTTAGAATGCTCTCCATGGTTCTGTCTGTTTAGGTACCGTATCCGATACAGATGCTGGTGACCATGGTTTTCCATACAGATCTATCCCTTGTTCTTTGGATGACTTTCATTTCCTCGATGTGTAGCTACCTGGCTAGGCTTTTGATGTACATAAGCCGAGGTCTTCCTCTCGGTTTGCTCCCCTCGATCTTTCCAGAGAGTCTGCGTTTTGCTAGTTCATTTTTCCATATGATGTGAGCTAGGAATCTGAGTTGTCTTTCTCTTATTGTTGGTATGAGTGATCTAACTGCTTGGGCTCTTCTGAGAACTTCTTCATCTGATGTGTGTGTAGCCAGTGATATTTTTAACATTCTCCTGTAGAACCATAACTCAGCTGCTTCTAGTGTCTCTTCCATTGCTGGGGAAATGGTTCAGCATTCACTTCCATTAGTCAGGATAGAATAAATGTAGCACTGCAGTATTCTGTTTTTAGTGTACACGCTCATCTTTCTGTCTGTTAATATTATCTTCATTTCCTGGAAAACTGCTTTCACCATTGCTAATCTGTATTTGATATCTGTGCCACACCTGCTATCACTTGTTATTTGGCTGCCAAGATATCTGAATTTGTTGACTTGTCATGCTTTCTGTCTTCTTGGTGTTGATTGAGAGGCCTCTGTGATTATTTTCTGCTGCCACTATAGTGAGTAGTTCTTGAAGTTTTGTTTCTGAGACGGCTATTAGTACGATATCATCAGCATATCTGATGTTATTTATATAACGGCCTCCAATTGTGAGTCCTTTGATGTCTTTGATACTTCTCAAGATATTTTCACTATAAGTCTGGTAAAAAGACACAACCTTGCCCGACTCCTCTCATGATATTCACACACTCACTCACTTCTCTTATTCTGATGGATGCTGTCTGGTCACAGTATAAGTTTCTTAAGAAAAGTATGTCTTTCCCATCTGCAAAGAGAGTTTAGAGAGTTAGGTGCAAAGTTGAAGGATAGGACCTCCAGGGTTGCAATCTCAGGATTGCTCCCCATGCCACGTGCTAGTGAGGCTAGAAATCAGAAGATAATGCAGCTAAATATGTGGCTAAGGAGATGGTGCAGGAGGGAGGGCTTCATGTTTCTGGACAATAGGGCTTTGTTCCAGGAAAGGTGGGACCTATTCTAACGGGATGGTTTGCACCTGAACTGGAGGGGGACTAACATCCTTGTGGGTAGGTTAGCTAGTGCTGCTCTGGGGGTTTAAACTAGATTTTCAGGGGAGAGGGGAACCAGAAGGTTAGAGCAGATAGTGAGGTGGAGGAGGATAAAGGTCATGTGAGGACTGCTTGTATGAACAGAAATCTAAGGTTTGTATGTGATAGAAATGTTCTCAGTTGCCAAACTGAAGAGACTGGGGAAGAGGCGGCTGACTCACAAATAGAGGAAGCTAGGAGACAGCATGTGAGGGAGGATAGGCAGGTGTTAGAGAAGGGACGCGCTCAGACCGAAGGTTTGAGATGTGTCCATTTTAACGCAAGGAGTGTTGTGAACAAAGCAGATGAGCTTAGAGCATGAACCAGTACTTGGAGATATGATGTGGATGTGGAGACTTGGATGGCTCAGGGACAGGAATGGTTACTTCAAGTGCTGGGTTTTAGAAAAGGGCAGGGAGGGAGGCAAAAGAGGTGGGGGTGTGGCACTGTTGATCAGAGATAGTGTCACGGCTGCAGAAAAGGTGGACGCCATGGAGGGATTATCTACGGAGTCTCTGTGGGTAGAGATTAGGAACAGGAAGAGGTCAATAACTTTACTGGATGTTTTTTATAGGCCACCCAATAGTAACAGGGATATCAAGGAGCAGATAAGGAAACAGATCCTGGAAAGGTGTAATAAGACTAGAGTTGTCGTGATAGGAGATTTTAGTTTCCTAAATATAGATTGGCATCACCCTAGAGCAAGGGGTTTAGATGGGGTGGAGTTTGTTAGGTGTGTTCAGGAAGGTTTTTTGACACAGTATGTGGATAAGCCTACAAGAGGAAAGGATGTACTTGATTTGGTATTGGAATTGAACCTGGTCAGGTGTCAGATCTCTCAGTGGGAGAGCATGTTGGAGATAGTGATCATAATTCTATCTCTTATACTGTAGCATTGTGGAGAGATAGGAACAGAGAAGTTAGAAAAGCATTTCATTGGAGTAAGGGGAAATACAGAACTATCAGGCAGGAAATTGGAAGCTTAAATTGGAAACAGATGTTCTGAGGGAAAAGTACGGAAGAAATGTGGCAAATGTTCAGGGAATATTTGTGTGAAGTTCTGCATAGGTACGATCCAATGAGACAGAAGTTATGGTAGGGTGCAGGAACCATGGTGTACAAAGGCTGTAATAAATCTGGTGAAGAAGAAAAGAAAAGCTTATAAAAGGTTCAGAGAGCTAGGTAATGTTAGAGATTTAGAAGGTTTTAAGGCTACTAGGAAGGAGCTTAAGAAGGAAATTAGGAGAGCCAGAAGGGGCCATGAGAAGGCCTTGGCAGGCAGGATTAAGAAAAACCCCAGGCATTCCACTAGTATGTGAAGAGCTGGAGGATAAAATGTGAAAGAATAGGACCTATTAAGTGTGACAGTGGGAAAGTGTGTATATAACCGGAGGAAATAGCAAAGGTACTTAATGAATACTTTGCTTCAGTATTCACTATGGAAAAGGATCTTGGTGATAATAGTGTTGACTTGTAGCAGACTGAAAAGCTTGAGCATGTAGATATTAAGAAAGAGGATGTGGTGGAGCTTTTGGAAAGCATCAAGTTGGATAAGTCGCCAGGCCTGGATGATATGTACCCCAGGCTACTGTAGGAGGCGAGGGAGGAGATTGCTGAGCTTCTGGTGATGATCTTTGCATCATCAATGGGGACAGGAGAGGTTCCCGAGGATTGGAGGGTTGCGGATGTTGTTCCTTTATTCAAGAAAGGGAGTAGAGATAGACCAGGAAATTATAGACCAGTGAGTCTTACCTCAGTGGTTGGTAAATTGATGGAGAAGATCCTGAGAGGCAGGATTTATGAACATTTGGAGAGGCATAATATGATTAGGAGTAGTCAGCATAGCTTTGTCAAAGGCAGGTCGTGCCTTACGAGCCTGATTGAATTTTGTGAGGATGTGACTAAACACATTGATGAAGGAAGAGCAGATTATGTAGTGTATATGGATTTCAGCAATGTATTTGATAAGATACCCCATGCAAGGCTTATTGAGAAAGTAAGGAGGCATGGAATCCAAGGGTCATTGCTTTGTGGATCCAGAACTGGCTTGCCCACAGCAGGGAAAGAGTGGTTGTAGATGGGTCATATTCTGCATGGAGGTCAGTGACCAGTGGTGTACCTCAGGGATCTGTTCTGGGACCCTTACTCATCATGATTTTTATAAATGATCTGGATGAGGAAGTGGAGGGATGAGTTAGTAAATTTGCTGATGACACAAAGGTTGGGGGTGTTGTGGGATGTGTGGAGGGCTGTCAGAGGTTACAGCGGGACATTGATAGGATGCAAAACTGGGCTGAGAAGTGGTGGAGTTCATAGTATTAATGGTAAGACTGTTGGCAGTATGGAGGATCAGAGAGATCTTGGGGTCCAAGTCCATAAGACGCTCAAAGCAGTTGTGTAGGTTGACTCTGTGATTAAGAAGGTGTATGGTGTATTGGCCTTCATCAATTGTGAAATTCAATTTAGGAGCTGAGAGGTAATGTTGCAGCTATATAGGACCCTGGTCAGACCCCACTTGGAGTACTGTGCTCATTTCTGGTCGCTTCACTACAGGAAGGATGTAGAAGCCGTAGAAAGGGTGCAGAGGAGATTTACAAGGATGTTGCTTGGATTGGGGAGCATGCCTTATGAAAACAGGTCGAGTGAACTTGGCCTTTTCTCCTTGGAGCAACGAAGGATGAGAAGTGACCTGACAGAGGTGTATAAGATGATGAGAAGCATTGATCGTGTGGATAGTCAGGGGCCTTTTCCCAGGACTGAAATGGTTGCCACAAGAGGACATAGGTTTAATATGCTGGGGAGTAGGTACAGAGGAGATGTCAGGGGTAAGTTTTTTACTCAGAGAGTGGTGAGTACGTGGAATGGGCTGCTGGCAATGGTGGTGGAAGCAGATACAATAGGTACATGGAGCTTAGAAAAATAGAGGAATACGGCAAATTTCTAAGGTATGGACATGTTCGGCACAACTTTGTGGGCCGAAGGGCCTGTATTGTGCTGTAGATTTTGTATGTTTCTATGTCAAGATCTTGAAGCATTTCCAGGAGATCATGGTGTTTGACAGTGTCAAAAGCTTTAGTATAGTCGATGTCTTTTTGTACCTGGATGGCTCGTTCACCGATCATCTGTAGCATGAAAATTGCATTTCTGGTTCCAGTGTTTTCCACAAAGCCGCATTGTTCTTTGCTGATTTCTGGTTTTATACAGCATCTTGCTCTCATCATGATTACTTGGAGAATAATTTTTGCCACGTGGCTCATCACACTTATTGTACGATGTACTTTGCATTCTGTTGCTCCCTCTTACTTTGGAAGTGTGATGAACACTGATTTACTTAAATCATCAGGTATCTCCTCATGATCATAGATCTCATTTGCTATTTCTGTTATTTTCTCTATTCCAAAATCTTCTCAGGCCACTATCATTTCAACAGTGATGTTATCTGGACCAGTTGTTCTATTATGTTTTGTTTTATTCATGGCTGTTCGAATATTTGATTTTAGAATGTTAGGTCCTTCAAGATTCTTCTTTATGTTCAGTTTTTCTCTCCTCTTTGGTCTTCAAAAAGTTCTTTTATATATTCTGTTCATCTGTTTAGGATTTCCTCCTTGCTCATAATTAAGTTGCCATCTTTTGCTTTGATGCTTCCACTTGCTGAGCAGGGTAATTACCCTGTTAGTTCTTTAATCTTACTGTGCGTCATATTTGATCTGGAGTTATGGGTTTGTAGCATTTCTCGTTTAGCCACCTGTCTTTAGCTTCTCTGCATCCTCGTGCTCCTGGGTACAAGGATAAATGACACCCGGCTGTGGAGCATTTGCTTTGGGTAAACAGGTTACCATTAACCACCGCTACCTCCAGGTCACCCTTAGGCAAGGGGTAGCACATGTTAGTCTCCCTGCTTGGGTTACACTGAAGCCATGGAATGCAGGTGGTGGATGAAGCAGAAGGCAAGTTGTGAGTAACACAATCGATGGTTCCTGCTTCTCAGACGCTGAGCAGAAGATCCTTTTAATAGGACAATGGTCAGGGTCACCCGTCTTGTAAAGACACTGCATCGGAAGCAAGCAAGGGGAAGCTACTTCTTGTATTTCATCCCCAGTACCATGGTTAATACATACACAAATGTAAAAGACAACAGCATAAATGGGAGCCTACTACCAAATAGTACGGGCACCTCGCTTGGTAGGGGATATCATGTAAACAGACAGGTGAGCCCGGATTGTCGTACCACTAATGGCTGCAAGAACAAGCTGGTAAGCTAGAAAACGTTAAATTAGAAATGAAGAGACTAGAAGTCAACATCCTAGGCCTAAGTGGAATACGATGGAAAGGCACTGGAGTATTCCAATCAGATGACTACAGGATGATATACTCTGGAGGAGATAAACATGAAAAGGGTGTTGCAATCATCTTAGACAAAGAAACATCCAAAAGCCTGCTAGGATATTGGCATGTCTCAGACAGAATGATGTTAATCAAACTAAAAGGTCAACAAAACAACAACTCTATCATTCAAGTATATGCACCCACAATGGCAAGCTCAGAGGAAGAAATCGATGCTTTCCACCACTCCCTAGACAAGGCATTAGAACAATGCAAATCACAAGAAATCATCATAGTCATGGGCGACTTCAATGCAAAAGTTGGTGAGGGAAGAGAAGACCGTATTGTTGGAGACCAGGGATTGGGAGAAAGAAATGAAAGAGGAAAAAAGTTTATATCATGGTGTAAAACAATCAGATAATCACCCACACTTGGTTTAAACAACATCCAAGAAGGATATGGACATGGAGAAGCCCAGATGGGAACAACAAAAATCAAACCAATTATATAACAATCAATAACAGATTCAAAAATTCAATAACTCAGTCCAAAAGTTACCCTGGAGCAGACTGTGGGAGCGACAACATACCAGTCATTTGAAAAATGAAAATAAAGATGAGAAAATTAAAGAAATCAAAAAGATCAGAACCACCGGATTATCAACAACTACAAAACAACCCTCATCTGAAAACAGAATACACAATCAAGGTGAAAAACTGTTTTCAATTGCTGCAGGATGAAGGAGGCAAATCTTCCTGGGACATACTGAAGGAATCCATGGTTGAAGCTGCAAAAGGAACCGTCCCACGAAAAGAGCAGAAAAGTAAGAAGAAATGGATAACTGAAGATATAATACAATTGATACAACAAAAACAGACCATCAAACCAAGAGACAGCGAAGAATACAAACAACTCCATGGTACATCTGTAGAAATTTGTGAATGTTTTTAGTGACATACCAAATCTCCTCAAACCCCTAATGAAATATAGCCACTGTCTTGCCTTTATAGTTGCATTGATATGTTGGGTCCAGATTAGGTCCTCAGAAATATTGGCACCCAGGAACTTGAAATTGTTAATTCTCACCACTTCTGATCCCTCAGTGAGGACTAGCATGTTCCCTCATCTTATCCTTTCTAAAGTCCACAATCAGTTCATTGGTCTTACTGATGTTGAGTGCAAGGTTGTTGCTGAGACACCACTCAACTAGCTGGTACATCTCACTCCTGTGTGCCCTCTTGTCACCATCTTGATAGTATGTCAATAGTTGTATCATCAGCAAATTTGTAGATGGCATTTGAGCTGTACCTAGCCACACAGTCATGAGTGGCTCCATACTCTCCATAAACATGACTGGAGAGTAGAGCAGTGGGCTAAGTGCACATCTCTGAGGTGTGACCACGTTGATTGTTAGCGAGGTAAAGATGTTAATTCCAATCTGTACAGATTGTAGGGCTGATGAGTGCCAAGATTGGTCTCTTGGTGAGAGGACTGCATTCCTTTCTGGTTGCCCCATTATAGGAAGGGCGTGGCGGTTTTGGAGAGAGTGCAGAAGAGGTTCACCAGGATGCTGCCTGGATTCGAGGGGACATACTTTAAGAAAAGGTCAGAAAAATCCAGGGAGATATGATAGAGGTTTATCAGCTCATCACAGGTATAGACAGAGTGTGTTTTCCCCCCGGAATGAATCCTCAAATACCAGAGGACATGTATTTATGGTGAGAGGGAGTACATGTAAACATGCCGTGGCATGTTTTTTTAACATGGTGGAGTGTGCCAGGAATGCACGGCCATGTCTGGAAGTGGAGGTAATTACAATACAGGTATTTAAGAGGGTCTGAATGTGCAGAGAATGGAAGGTTATGGATATTGTGTAGATAGAAAGGGAAGTTTAAACTCAAGAGTTTCAGCAGATGCTGAAAATCCAGAGTAACTCTCACAAAATTGCTGGAGGAACTCAGTAGGTCAAGCAGCATCAGTGGAAATAATGAACAGTCAACTTTTTGGGCCAGGATCCTTCATCCTTCATCAGAACTGGAAAGGAAGGGGAACGATGCCAGAATAAAAAGGTGAGTGAGGGGAAGTAGGACAGGCTAGAAGATGATCAGTGAAGCCAGGTGGGTGGGGAAGGGGATGGAGTAAGAAGCTGGAGGTGATAGGTGGGAAAAGCTGAGAAGAAGGAATCTTTTGAAGATGGACTGTGGGGTGGGGGGAGGGAAGGAGGCCACTGGGGAAGGTAAAAGGCAGCTGAGGAGAAGAGATAAGCAGCCAGAGTGGGGAATAGAATAAGGGGGGAAATTACTGTAAGTAAAATTAATGTTCATGCCATTGTTTGGTTAGGCTAGCTCGGCACCAAGTAGTGGGCTAGAGAGCCTGTTTGTGTGCTGGGTTTTATTGCAGGTTCAAATCCACTTGAGCAACATGGATATATAAACCAAGCAACAGAAAGCAAATCGCTCGAGGAACTCCCTGTGTCAGGAAGCATCTGTAAATAGAACTCTTCATCTGAACTACAAATGTTGCTTGACCTGCTGAATTCCTCAGGTATCTTGTTCTTCTGCTCCACGTTCCGATATCTGCAATCTTCCTGGATCTGTGTCTCTTTTATATGTAACGCCCTGCTTTAAGACCATGCATTATTTTATTAATGCGGTTATGCTGTTGCGTATTTTATTTTCTGCAGATTTTCTCAAAATCCATTAAGTGTTTCTTTAATTACATTATGCAATCATGTTTTTCTTTTTTTTGTTTAAAATAAATATTCAGTTGATTAAGTTAGGCTGGTTGGATTAGCCTATAGGATCTGTCTTGTTACATTATTTTTGAGAGAGCACAGGAAAAACAGCAGGATAGCCATTTTCTAGAAGGAGAGAGTAGAATTGAAGGAGAGAAGAAGAATGGATATGAGCAACAAACATCACAGAAGAACCTGGTGAAATTTGGAAGGAGAGATACCACTGTGGGAAAATTCTCAGAGAGGTTGTGCAGCTAGCTTTTAATTAATTAGCGCACGACCTTGCAGGAAGTTCAATACCTTTGGACGCTGTGTGAATACTTGTTTCCTGGTATAGGTTCTTCAGTGCAAAACAGTTTCAGTATTGTGAATAAACCAAGTAAAGGAAACTGGATTGATTATGCTACAATGAGCTCCAATGATTCCATGCAGGATATAGACTAATATTTTATATAAGAGTATAATATGTTAAGAATATGTTTTACTGCATTCCTACTGCTAAGCTGTTAGGTATTTATTTCAGCAGCTTTCCTGCAAAGAACAATGTGTTCTATTAATTATTCTTCACAGACAAGTGTTTTGATTTCTGCTAGATGAGCTATCTGCTCAGCTTAGGAATGCTGCACCAGCCAGTCAGGTTCTGTAACATTCTGTGCAGTGGGATGCCATGGAACATTTGGGAGAGCTGGTTCTGATCAGATTTCTGAGGGACACGGGGCTGGTTTTGGGTCTTTGGTTGACCGATGTTGGAAGAAGATGGAGTTGTGGAGAAGAGCACAAGGGAAGACACTCACAGTATCCCAACTGAAGGGGAGATCCTGGTGCTAAAAGTGCTTTGTGCAGACGAATGGTTCCAAGGAGGAAGTGTCAATACTTCTAGGTTCACCCATTTGTTTGTAACATTCTTCGAGGGAAGTTCAAACTGTGGCTGGTGTCATGGTTTCAGCGCCATGAGTAATTAAGGCGATGCACCCAATGAAATGAGCTCCAACATATATGTGCACTGATTTAACTGTAATAAACCCTTTTTTTCTATTAACTGTTTGTTAATGTCAAGATATCTGTAAATATGCTTCCACTTTAATTTTATGCTGGTATATGGTCTGTCATTTCCTGGCGAATGGTAGCTTTGCAAGGGGGAGTATTGATACAGCATTCACCTCATATTTCGTTCACTCAGTGGAACATTCCAACTTTCCTGTTAGACTGAGCCCAAATCATACCGACCCTAGACGAGCGTTGCTTATTGAAGGGGACCTTCTCACAGTAACCCATGCAATACTGAGTCATGTGGCTGTTCGTCAGAGTTAGCTTCGGAGCCTAGTTTGTTACAAGCCTCAATGAGAGACTTGCATGAGGGGGCCCTTTATTTTGTATTATTTTGTTTGTTATAGTTTAAAATAGTTTGTCATTACAACTTCAATTTAAGTTTATACTGGTGTGAGTCATATTAATGCTTCCTGGCAAACAATAAATTTGTATGTGTCGGTATTCTTACAACTAGCAGTCCCACTTTTTCTTCAAGGTCGCTCTGTTTACCCAAATCCTATTTAACCTAGACCATGTTTATTTATTGGAAAGAGCCTTCTCATCATTATTCCCCCTGCATTATGGAATTATGATGCTGTTAGGCTGAATTCACAGTAATGGCTAGCTCATTACAAGCCTATGGTGAGGGGGTTGCATTGTTTGTGATCAGATGCTGTATGAATGCTGCACTATGGCTGTATAATGATTGGATAGCCTGTTGATTTGTGTTCAAGCTAGTGTTTTTTTGTGCAATTTAATGTGTGTCATACTAAGTGTGATCTGGATGCTGTAGATATTAAAGGTTGGTGTGATAAAAAGAGATTATCCACTCACGTTGCCTCTGTACTGAGCAATGTTTCAGTTGATGGAAATATCGACACTTAAAGCCTTGAGTCTGCTGGAAGCTTTGGGCAAAGCTACATTGATAATGTGTTTGACCAAATCAGTTGGCAAATATTTGGTGCTAGACCGGATCTCCAATGATGTGACTGAACTCTCTGCCTGATGTGATAGGAATATTGCTTCCTGGCACAGGATACAATTCCAGATGCTGCTGAGGGTGAAGATTTTCAGTTCAAGTTGTTCTCTTTTCTGAGAACCGAAGGGAAAACTCTGACTGATGTTAAAAATCTACCAAGTCCATCAGCCGTTGATCTAAATTCTAAGCTGGTTTCTACTATCAATTTATTGACTACTGGTCAATAAATGCCACAGCATACCTGCTGAGAGCCAAGGTTATGGTAAACTGAGAATATTCTCTGGAGTCAAGCCCACACCCAGTGGAGAAGAAGAGTATGAGGCTTGGGCTGAGCAAATATCTCGTTTATGAGATGTATGGCAGTGCTTGGACAATATAAAGAAACAGACTTAACAAGTCCTGCCACTGATATAGTGAGGTTGCTAACAGCAGAAAATCCTTTTGCCACTTAGCTAACTGTACACAGGCTGTGGAAAATGCTTTTGGCACTACCGAAAGTTCAGCTGAGCTCATGGTGAACTTCAGGCAGACATTCCAAGATGAAGGGAAGAAGCTCTACATTTGCAGGCTGGACAAACTGCTGCATTGTTTGTGCCATAAAGTGGGTATTCAGCTGTCTGAAATACATCGCTTGAGAGTGGAGCAAGTTATGACAGTGTGCCCTTCACAAGATATGGTGCTATGCTTATTCAAATAACCCACAAGATGCCTGGTCCTCTATCTTTTACTGATATACTCAGAGAAGTTAGAGAGGGAGGAAGATATGATTGAGGAGTGAAGTGTTTGCAAAAGCTGAGTAATGTCATCAGTGGTAGCCTCTGTTGCCAAAGTGATTCCTGATGCCACAGAAGTGGAGTTTTTGAGAAATAATATGAAAAACAAACAAGCTGAGATGACTCGGTTGATGTCAGCTAATGTTGCAGTGTCCTCTGGACAGGAAAATCTCTGGGAAGTAAACCAGCAGTTAATCAAACACAGAGAAGAGGAGAAACTATGGGGGGAGGGGGGGGACCCAGTAAAGAAACGGCTCGACACCCTGGAGCACTCTCAGAGTAACAGACGACACACCTTTTTGAGAGAGGTCTTGCTCGTCAGTGCCGGGGTGGGGGGGGGGGTTGAAGATGTTAGGCAGCACCTGAAGCTGGAGTTACCACTGAGTTGAGAAGTCCCTCTGCATCGCCTATAATTGTGTGCATAGATTATAGCAGGGGTCACCAACCTTTTTTTTGCACCGCGGACCAGTTTAATATTGGTGGGGGGGGGGTGTTAGTCACGACTGGAATATAGGTGATAGGTCAACTATAAGTCACTTGCAAGTGGCTAATACACTCAATTTTGTTTCTAACCATATAACAATTACAGCACGGAAACAGGCCATCTCTGCCCTTCTGGTCCGTACCGAACACTTACTCTCACCTAGTGCCACTGACCCGCACTCAGCCCATAACCTTCCATTCCTTTCCTGTCTATATACCTATCCTTTTTTTTAAATGACGAATCGAATCTGCCTCTACCACTTCTACCGGAAGCTCGTTCCACACAGCTACGACTCTGAGTAAAGAAGTTCCCCCTGGTGTTACCCCTAAACTTTTGCCCCTTAACTCTCAACTTATGTCCTCTTGTTTGAATCTCCCCTACTCTCAATGGAAAAAAGCCAATCCACGTCAACTCTATCTATCCCCCTCATAATTTAAAATACCTCTATCAAGTCCCCCCTCAACCTTCTACGCTCCAAAGAATAAAGACCTAACTTGTTCAATCTTTCCCTTTAACTGAGGTGCTGAAACCCAAGTAACAATCTAGTAAATCTCCTCTGTACTCTCTCTATTTTGTTGACATTCTAAAAAGGTTTATCTAACAAATTTAATATTAAGCACACAGCGCATTGTTTCCTCACATGAATATGGTGATAAGTCACTTATAAGTCAATAGCATTATAAATTTTAAGTAATGTTTGGACATTAAACATACAGCGCATATTTTCCTTGTATAAGCATATAAAATTATTGCAATGTTGCTGAATTGGTGGGAGCCTGCAACAAGCCAGTCCCATCGAGGGGTGATGGGAGACAGCAGTACTCGAAGGGGGTTCCTTATGTCCAGTCTATTCCGCAACTTAGTTTTCGTGGCTCTCAGCACTTGCTTTTGTTTGCTCACGTTTTTTCTGCTCAAAAAACTCAGTGGGTTTGTCTTTAGGTGCAAGATGCTTGGACTCAAGGTGCTAAAGCAGTATTGAGGGCTTCATTGCCTCAGTAGACAGCTTCCGGACCCGAACATTGTAGGCAAGGTGGAATGCAGAGAGTGAAGAGACATTACAAACACTTAGAGTTACTGACTAAAGCACCTGTGCTTGCCTTTGCAAACCTCCAGTTGTCGCATGTATTGCACACATACGCAAGCCATGCAGGGTTATGGGGCATTTTAAATCAAGACGAAGGTGAAGGCCTGAGAATTGTAGCTTTCATTAGCCAGAGTTTGTTGTGAAATGAACAAAACTACCCTGCTCACAAATTGGAGTTTCTGGCATTGAAATGGGCAATGGTAGACAAACTCAATGACTATTTATATGTTAACAAGTTTGAAGTAAGAACCAACAACAACCTATTAACATATATTTTGACTTCAGCAAGATGGAATGCCATAGGTCTTTGTTGGCTGGTTATGATTTCAGCCATAAATATAGACCAGGAAGTCAGGATATTAAAGCCGGTGTGTTATCACAATGCTCTAATGAGATGCTGGTAACTGAGAGTGGGAGGACGTTCTTGCCTAAGGTTTTAAAGCAATGTGCCAGTTTTTCCCAGTTTGCAAATCAGAGCACGGACTGTGGCCTGTTAGAGCTGTTGATTACTTAGGCACTTCTAGCTGTGCAATTCCCCAAGCGTATTGCAATCTATGCTGAATATGAAACAGTTGCCTGCCTTGAGCCCGACTGAATTGTTGGTAGCGCAGCAAAATGACTTGTATAGATGAAATCTGGTGAACAGTTTACAAGGGAGATATTTCAAAAGTTGAGAAGACAAGACATCCTGTTATATGCTTACTGATGTGAGGAACAAGTCCTATGCAGAGTTACTTCTCCAAACAGAACATGATGTTCTCAGTTGTTCCCAGACTCTGGTCATCTGGAATTTGACAAGATTTACAGATTAGTCAGACCATTTCTACTGGACAGGAATGAAGCCCGGTTGAAAATTACTATAGTTGTGCATTCATTGTTTTCAGAGGAAGACACTGTCTAAAAGAGTTGCCCCTCTGTTTCACCTACAAAGCATGGGACCATTTGCTCTAGTGTATATTGAGTTTGTGTCCATAGAGCCCGATTTAAGTAACACTGCAAATGTCTTGATCATCAGTGATCACTATACCAGATATGCTCAAGCCTTTCCCACAAAGGATCAGAAAGCATCCACAGTGCAAAAGTGTTGTGGGAGAGTTATGACCTCCCGAGAAGGATTCACAGTGATCAGGGAAGGGATTTGAGAGCTGTCTCATACATGAGTTACTGAGCATGATTGGATTTGAGAATTCAAGGACCACACCATATCATCCTCAAGGCAATCGTCAGCCTGAGAGATTCAAATGGGCATTGTTAGACATACTAGGAACTCTGACGTCAGGAAAAAGTGCAAGTGGAGTCAGCATATTGGACATTTGGTACACCGTTATAACCATACTCAGAATGAAACCACCGGCTACTCGCCATACTATTTAATGTTTAGACATGATGAAGCAAGATTACCTGTGGATCTTTACTTTGGAACCTCTAGTGAGGACTTGCCACAGAAAACTCCTCTCAGGTATGTGTCTGATATGCTGAAAGAACTGCAAAAAGCTCATGAACGAAACGAGCAACAGTTTCAGCTAGAAAACAAAACCAAGAAAACAAGGAGGGATATGACCAAATGGTTTCATTGTCTCGACTGATGCCTGGAGATAGAGTTCTAGTAAAAAATTTAGGACTGCAAGGGAAGCACAAGTTGGTCTACCACTGGATTTCTACACCTTATGTTGTGGAGAGTTAAATGTCAAATTTGACAGATTTTTGGTTGAAGCCAGAAAAAGGTTCTGTAAAAGTTCTCTATTGGAACCTCTAGGACAGGGAGTACATATTGACCCAGAGTGTGACATGGAACCTACACTTAGTAAAGGAACTCTGCAATGGAGAAGTAGAAAAGAGAAAAAACAAGCTGAAGATGATCAGTGGAAAGACCAGATGATCCATTGAATACTGTGCAGACTCAAAAGAAAGGGAAATTGGGATGTGGTGTGACTTGACCTAATGCAAACTTCCCAAGGAGAGTTGATGAAGAGATGTCAGAACCTTTCAGTCTAGATTATAACCACTGGACAATTGGAAGTGATATTAGATAGTAAAAGGGAGCTGAACTCCAATATAGTTGAAGATGAAGCCGAGTCTAATCAAGGGACAGGAGGACCTGAGTTGCAGGAAAGGAATGAATGATGGATAGAATGAGACTTCTCAAAGAAAACATGAAAACTCACAAGAAAAGACTCAAACTGATGAATAGTGACTGAGAGTCAACTATTAAGTGAAGAATAAATTGAAACTATGATAAGGAGATCTCAGAGGGTTAGGAAAACTCCAGAAAGGCTGGTATATGTTGCATCTGGAAATCGGAGTGCTGTGTCAATCGCAATGGTGAGATATGTTGCATCCATTTACAAAATGATTGGAGTTCCTGTAATTATTTAATTTGAATGCTATAAGCCATACATCTGAATACTGTCAGAACGTGAACATAGCAGGAATTGTTACTGAGTATAAGTGTTGTGTTAACGAGTTAGAAAAGTTCCTAAGGTTTGCAAAGTCATGAGGACATGACTATTTTGATGGGGGGGGGGGTGAATGTAGTATCCTGGTTTAAGACCATTCATTTTATTTTATTAATATATTTATGCTGTTGCTTATTTTATTTTCTACAGATTTTCTCAAAATGCAAAATACAGATTTTTAATTATTACATAACTGAGTATTTCATTTTTGCTTCCTTAAAATAAAATTTCAGTTGATTAAGTTGGGTTAGCCAATAAGATTTGTTTTAACATTTTTTCGAGGGAGTGTGGGAAAATAGCAGGGTAGCCATTTTCTAGAGAGAGTGCATGATCAAAGAAGGAGAGAAGGAAAATGAAAAGTGACTGCGAGCATTGCAGAAGGACATGGTGAAACACATACTGCTGTGGGAAAATCCTCAGGCAAGCAATGGTCTCAGGGAGAATGTGCAGATAACTTTTAGTAGTTAGCACACAACCTTGCAGAAAATTCAATGCCTTCTGTTTAGACATGTGAATATTTGTTACCTGGAGCAGGTTCATCAGCGCAAACTGTTTCAGTATCATGGGTAAATGAAGTGCAGGAAATAGGATTGATTATGCAACAATGAGCTCCAACGATTACATGCACAATACAGACTAATATTTTATATGTATGTGGTGAACTATGTGCCTGTCTGGACACGCCCCCTTCTGACTGCTCCTGTGGCTCCTCCCACAGGCCCCTGTATAAAGGCGATCGAGGTCTGATCCTCTGCCTCATTCTCCAGGATGTAATATGATGGTCACTCACTGCTGGTTCCTTCTTCAGTCAATAAAAGCCGATATCTCGCCTTTACGTTTCAGTGTGAGTTATTGATGGTGCATCAATTTTATTGACTGAAAGTTTTAAAACATGGAAACCGTTTTACGTCTGGAAAGGTTGGATTTGGACCCTCAAGACCCTGACGCAGCTCTCGCTTTTGAACTCTGGCTTGCATGCTTCCAATCGTACTTGACGGAGCTTCGTGCGACTGACCCTGCCGTTATGTACAGAATTCTCCTCTCGAGGGTCACCCCAAAAGTTTATTCCATTATCCGGGACCTGCCGACCTACGAAGGGGCACTGGATGCCCTCAAAAGACAGTACCTGCGGCCAGTAAACACCGTCTACGCAAGACATCGTTTAGCTACCCGGCGACAGCGGCCTGGAGAATCGAGCACCGAGTTCCTCCGAGCACTACAGACACTCGTCCGAGCTTGTGACTGCAAGACGCTCACGGCAGAACAACATGCGGAGCTGCTAATGCGAGACGCCTTTGTGACGGGACTGAGGTCAGTGTACGTGCGCCAGCGACTGCTGGAACACTCAGATCTTACCTTACGCTCGGCGATCGAGACGGCCAACGCTCTGGAAGCTGCGCTGCACTACGCCGACGCTGTCCAGTCGCGCGATTCCCCGCCGGTTCCGTGGACACCTCAGACCCCGCCACCGCCGGCTCCCGCGAGCGAAATCGCCGCTGCCAGTCGCGATTCCACGAGCTCCCCGAACCCGACCACAGCGGCAGCCCGTCAGAAGCCTGTGCTTTGTTATTTCTGTGGCCATAAAAAAACACTCTCGAAAACGCTGTCCAGCGCGAGAAGCGACCTGCTCCAGCTGCGGAAAGCGGGGCCATTTCGCCAAGGTCTGTAAGTCTAAACTGCGAGCGGAGTGCAGCGCTGCGGGTGAAACGTGGGGGCCGCCATCTTGCATGCCCAGATGTGGGTGGCCATCTTTGTCGGTGTCAGCACGCCCCGCCCCCGACCCTCCGATGCTTACCGGGTACCCCGGATGTGGGCGACCATCTTTGTCGGTGTCAGCATGCCCCGCCCCCGACCCTCCGATGCTTCACACATCCCATCCAGCATGACAGCTGCGCTACCGACACCACTTGCAGTCTCTCCACTCTCGAGGTCCCTCCCCCGCTGCTGTTCGCCAACCTGATCCCGACTGTAAACCAGTGGCGACTAAAAGCAGAAGGTACAGTGCGGGGGACAGGGCCTTCATTCAGTCAGAGGTGCAGTGGCTGCTCAGGGAGGGGATCATTGAGCCAAACACAAGCCCTTGGAGGGCCCAGGTGGTCGGATGGTGGCCCCACCCCCCCCCCCTCACGAACTCCTATTCTCTTTTCCCAGGAAGTCTGTCACTGGGACCGCTCTACCAGTTTGGCTGATGTCCCCGGGGCCAGTGCTGCTCCGGAAACATGTGAGGAGCAATAAATACTCCCCACTGGTCAAGAGGGTTCACCTTCTGCATGCGAACCCCCAGTATGCTTACGTGGTCTTACCTGATGGGTGGGAGGACACGGTCTCCATCCCCGACCTGGCGCCCGCAGGTGCAGCAGACCACTACCCTGAACACTCTCCGGTAACTATGAACCCTGTACCCGAGGTGACACTGCGCTCACCAGGCCTTACATGGACTCCTCATGACACATATATACCAGGTGCCTCGCACATGCATGAGCTGGAATCAGCACAACCTCCGTCTCCTGTGCAATCTCCAATGTTGCTGGCATCGGTGCAATCACAGTCGGTGCTACGTAGATCGCAGCGACAGATTCGACCACCTGATAGACTTGACCTGTAAGAAACTTCGCCACATGGGGACTCTTTCAAACAAAGGGGGGGTGAATGTGGTGAACTATGTGCCTGTCTGGACACGCCCCCTGCTGACTGCTCCTGTGGCTCCTCCCACAGGCCCTGTATAAAGGCGATTCAGGTCTAATCCTCTGCCTCATTCTCCAGGATGTAATATGATGGTCACTCACTGCTGGTTCCTTCTTCAGTCAATAAAAGCCGATATCTCGCCTTACGTCTCAGTGTGAGTTATTGATGGTGCATCAATGTATAAATATGGGACCCTTTTCTTTATTATAGTACTATTGTGTTTGGTATAGTTTAAAATACTTTGTCAGTGCACTTTCAATATAAATTTATAGCAGGGGAATCATGTATTCGAAGGTAGAGCATTCCTGTGAAACAGTTTGTAAGCCAAAATGTTGTAAAGTAAAGAAGCAATTACCATAATTTATATGGGAAAAAATTTTGAGTGTTCCCAGACCCAAAAAAATAACCTACCAAATAACACATAAAACCTAAAATAACAAGAACATATAGTAAAAGCAGGAATAGTATTGTAACCCCTTAGCTTGTTCTCGTCTAGGAGGAGCAGCCTTCGGCCCCGCCAAACTGGGTAATCTGCTTGTGTGGATGCTGTGTGATATCCCCGCCTCGCCCAAAGATCAAACAGGACACCATATGCGATTAAGTGATTATAGTTTATAAAGATGACTATAACTAAGTAATTAATGATACAGTATACATGAAAGAAAAGAAAATAAAGAAAAGGCACCAAACTTATCAAAGTCCAAACCACTTCGTGCACAACCATTGGAGCTCAATTACTGAAGTCTTCTGGCCACCATTCGATCCCCTCCGAACTCCTCGACTCGCAGCTCAGGACCACCCAAAGTGGTCAACCAAGCACATCTTTCTTCGTCTCCTCTCATCAGGTTACCTCCTGACCTTAGACCCCCGCTTGAGGTCTGTTCCTCACCCAGTTTACAGCATCGCGTCCTCTCTCTATCACCCCTCGCGCCGATCTCCCCAGAAGCCCGCCAACAATAGCTTACAGACTCAGAAGAAAGAACAACATTAATCCCAATTCTCGTTATCAGTAAATTTTAACCCAAACAAGCTTCCAGCACTCTGTCACAACAAAGAAGCATTCCTACTTTTAACAAAACAAAGAAGCCATTTTGATTAACATATGCAGTAACAAAGAAAAAGAAGAAACCCACCTTTACAGTATGATAAATATACAGCCTGTATAAAGTAGAAATATTGTATGTATGGTGTAGTTTCACTTATCAGAATCGGGAAGACAGTGAGCCAAAATTGATTTGGAGAAAAAAATCGGCACATACATGCCTACACACATACACACATGCGCACACATCTGCCCGCACAAGACTTGATGGTCATGGTAGTCTTTCTCGGGTAAACACACATATAAAACTGGTGTCTTCTTTTCATAAAAGTGAAAATCCTCTTTGGTTAGCGAAAACAGGTACTAACGTAAGTCTTTTGTAACAGTGAGCTGTCATTAGGCGAATGTTCGAAAAACGGGGGGCCACCTGTACTGGTGGGAGTTAAATTATTGCTTCCTGGCAAACAGTAAATTTGCATGAGTGTATTGCTATTTACACAAGTAACAGACTTCTTTCACCTAAAGGGATATTCAAACTTTTATGTTTGTTTACCAGAATCACAATTACCCTAAACATGCTTATTTATTGGAAATGCCCTTTTCGTCACTATTCCCATGCATGGTTAAGTTATGTTGCTGTTAGTTTGTTTTCACAGTAATAGCTAACTCATTACAAACCTATGTTGAGAGGGTTACTTATAAACCAAGGCTTTAGCACATTACTGAACTGTCATTTGTGTTATATTTTTGATGACAGTTTAAGTTGTGGCCTCAGCTGCTGATTCAGGCCAAAATTTCCCATTTCACCATTTGGAAAGCGCACAGAAAATGGGAACAGCCTATGTTTATCTTTCAGATATTTAAGAAAATAGTGAGTTGGTAAGTTTGAGATAAGTGTACAGGGACATTAAAAATGGTGACTGTAAAGTTTCTAGAAATATGTGGTGAAAGCAGTAGGTGAAGGTAAATACAGGGTTCCACTGACGTAAATGGGGAAGTTGAGAACAAAGAAACAGCAGAACAAGTGAAGTTTATTTCTTCCTTAATTGAGGCAATCACAAATAACAAGAAGCAGGAACATGAAGATTAGTGCCAAAGAAATTAATGGAACACAAGCAGACAGTGGACATGATTGGCTTCGATGTTGTGGTTCTCTCTGACTCTGCCCCCAGGAAGGGTGGCATGACTAGTCAGGGAAAACGTCATGGCGGTGCTCCGTCAGGGTGAACTGGAGAACTCGTGGAACTGAAAGGTAAAAAATGTATGACCACATTAATGGGGCAATATTACAGACTGCCCAACAGTCCTAGGGATTTGTAAAGAGAATCCTGACTGTTGTAAGAAACATAAGATTGTTTTCATAGATGATTTTAATTTTCCACATATTGACTGGGACTCCCTTACAGTAAAAGGACTAGATGGGATAGAGTTTGTCAAATGTGTTCAGGAAGGTTTCTTTCATCAGTGCGTAGAAGTCCCGATGACAGAGTGTGATACTGGATCTGCTGTTAGCGAATGAAAGCGAAGGTGACAGAAGTCTGTGTAGGAGAACACTTTGTATCCAGTGATCATAAAGCTGTTAGTCTCAAAATAAATAAGCGAAAAGATAGCTCTGGTCCATCAGTTAAGATTCTAAATTTGATGAAGTCCCATTTTGATGGCGTAAGAAATGATCTGGCTAGTGTGGGTTGGGACAGGTTGTTTTCTGAAAAAGGTGTACTTGTAAAGGGGGAGGTCTCAAAAGCAAAATTTTGGGAGTATTAAGTTTGTATGTGCCTGTCAGAATAAAAGGTAAAGATAATGAGTGTGGGGAACCTTGGTTTTCAATAGACTTTTTTCAGAGAAAAAAGGAGGTGCATAGCAGTTGTAGGTAAGTAGGAACAAATGAGATACTTACTGAGAATAAGAAATTCAAGAGACTTAAGAAAGAAATCAGACAGGCTAAAAGAAGGCATGAAGGAGGTGAAGGGGAATTCTAAGAGATTCTTCAGATATGTTAAGAGCAAAAGGTTTGCAAAGGTCAAAATTGATCCTCTGGAAGACCAGAATGGTAGTCCATGTGTGGAGCCAAAGCACGTGGGGGAGATCTTAAATTAATTTCTTGCATCTGTATTTGCTCAGGAGATGGACTCGGAGTCTATAGAATTGAGGCAAAGGGCATCAACTTCATGGACACTGTACAGATTATTGAGGAGGAGGTATTTGCTATGCTGAGGCAAACCAGGGTGGTGAAATCCCTAGGATCAGACAGGGTGTTTCCCTGGACCCTACGGGAGGCAAATGCAGAAATTGCCAGGGCCCTAGCAGAGATATTCAAATCATCCTTGCGTTTTCTTGGTCCATCTGACACCCTCCCCCTCCCCCGAGGCAAACTGTCAACCATCTTTTATAAACCTACCGATCCCTGCGGTTGTCTTGACTGTACCTCTTCCCACCCTATCTGCTGTAAGAATGCTATTCTGTTTTCCTAGTTCCTTCACCTTCACTACATCTGTTCCCAGGACACAGCTTTCCATTCCTGGACATCAGAGATATCCTTCAAATAAAGGGATTTCCCTCCCTCCACTGTTGACACTGCCCTCACCCGCATCTCACTGTTGCCATCAGGTAGGAGATACAGAAGCATGAAGGCATTCACTCAGCGATTCAGGAACAGCTTCTTCCCCTCTGCCATCCAATTCCTAAATGGACATTGAAACTGTGAACACCACCTCACTTTTTAAATACTGTATATATTATTTCTGTTTTTTGTATGAGTTTTAATCTATTCGGTATACATATACAGTTGGCCTTCCTAATCAGCTGGGGATTGGTTCGGGGACCCCCACGGATACCAAAAAACACGGATGCTCAAGTCCCCTATTTAACCCGTCTCAGTGGCGTGGTCTTTAGGACCCGGCGCAGCTCTGAATCCGCAGTGTTTCTGTTCACAAAAATGATCATGACTGAAAATAAAGTGGAAGCAATAAAGCAATTGGAAAGAGTTGAAACGCCATCGGTCATTGGAAAAGCATTAACTACAGTCGGTCAACGATCAGAACAATTTTAATGGAGCATGCAAAAGGCCCTGCCTCGATGAAAGCTGCAATTATTACTAAGCAATGCAGCGGCTTAATTATTGAAATACATATGTTTCTTAAGTGTTTTATATGCATATAAAGGTAAAATATATACTATATACTAAGACAAACGTTTGACTAACTGACGCTAAATAATACCGGATGTACCTGTTTGGACTTCAAATCTGTTTTAAAGGTGGACTCAGGAATGGAATTTCCTCATAACCCGGGGACTGCCTGTACTTTTAAATCATCTCTAGATTACTTATAATATCTAATACAATGTAAATGCTATGTAAATAGTTGGTATACTGTATTGTTTAGGGAATAATTACAAGAAAAAAGTCTGTACTTGCTCAAGCAATGAGCGTTGGAGAGAGCACTTCCAGGTTTTCCTGATCCGCAGGTGGTTGAATCTGCGCATACGGCATCTGCGGATAAGGAGGGCCGACTGTACTGTAATTTATTTATTGTTATTATTTTCTTCTATATTATGTATTGCATTAAACTGCTGCTCCTAAGTTAACAAATTTCATGCCACGTGCCGGTGATGATAAACCTGATTCTGTTCTCCTCCGTTTCTTGAACATCAATGCTCACCCCATCTTCCTGCTGGGGTAATGCTGCCGTAACAGTGATAGACTTCCTCTTGTCTCAAATGTTGGTGCATGGGTCATAAGAGGGTCCCAACTGGTGATTCAGCTGTTACGACAGGATAGATATTTAAGCAGGAAGAAAAGTAGAAGCAGAAGAGTGTCTGAGTGATGGAGGAAAAGCATTTCAGATGATGGTACAGTCAGTTATGTTAAAGAACTGCAGAAAAGTCAAGGATAGGGAACAATGACTTGAGTTGCCTGCATCTCCTCCATTTCCCATACACTCGCGCTCACCTCATCTTCCTGCTGCCATAATAGTGATAAAGTCCCTCTTGTCCTTGCCTATTGTGCTGTCAGTCCACACATTCAACACATTGTGTTCCATGACATTGGCTATCTCCAAAGGGGTCATACCACTAAACATATCTTTACCTCCCCCACCTCCTTCCACTTTCTGCAGAAATTGCTCCCTCCACAATTCCCTTGTCCATTCATCCCTCCCCATTAATCTCCCTCCAGGTACTTATCCCTGAAAGCAGCCTAAGTGCTACAGCTGCCATTTAACCTCCTCCCTTACCTCCATTCAGGGCCGCAAAGAGTCCATTCAGGCGAGGAAACACTTCACTTGTGAGTCTGTTGCGGTCATCTATTGTATCTGTTGCTCCTGATGTGACCTCTACGTTAGTGAGACCCATCATAAATTGGGTGACCGCTTCATGGAGTACCTCTGCGCCATCTACCAAAAGCAGAAAGTCCTGGTGGCCAAACATCTTAATTCCCATTCCCGTACCCGTTCTGCCACGTCAGTCCATGGCCACCTCTTGTGCCAAGATGGGAGGCCACCCACAGGATGCAGGAGCATTGTACTCCATCTGGGCAGCTTTCAAACTGATGGCATGAATATTGATTTCTCCTTCTGGTTTAAAAAAAATCCCTTCCCTCCCCTCTTCCTCTATTCCCCACTCGTTCACCTTTTGTCACCTGCCTACGACTTCCCCCGGATGCCCTCCTCCTTCCTGCTCTCCACTTTCCTATCCAATTCCTTCTTCTCTGGCCCTTGATCTTTCCCACCCACCTGGTTTCACTAATCACCTTCCAGCCAGCCTCCTACTCCTCCCCCCATCTTTTTATTCTGGCATCTTCTGCCTTCATTCTCAGTCCTGATGAAGGGTCTCGGTCTGAAATGTCGACTGTTTATTCATGTCCCTAGATGCTGCCTGAACTGCTGAGTTTTTCCAGCAGTTGTGTTGCTTTTAATTTTTTAACAACTTTATTTTCTATTTAAAATAATTATAGAACATCTTCAGTTAGATGCCAACTCTAATGCAATTTATTTTTCATGTTGTTGGCAACATTCCTTTGGATGAGTAAGTCAAGACAATCTAATGTTCTATAAAGCTTTTATTGTCAGAACTAATTCAATGTCAAACTGCTGCAATGAAGAACCACCAGTGAGACTCACATACAATAGCTGAAATTCTGTAGAATTAAATCCATAATTGTACTCTTGTATCTTTTTAATTTAAGTACAAATTTTATAAGCTCATCACAACTTCACAAAACTTCAAGTGGCATATACATGTTTCCGTTATTTTATTGAAAATGGACATGAAAATGTTTATGTTTTTATGTCTTTATGTTTGTAATTTCTGTCAACTTTTAATACATTTTCATTCTGCAGATGCTCCTGGTTCAATGCCTGAAGCAGGTTGGAAAGGAAACCTACGTGCTGTAAAATGGAGTAACCTAAAAGACCATGATGGTTGCCATGGTAATTTATTTAATCCTTTAATTTTGGTATTTCGGTAGAAGCTACTAACAATTTTTTGTATGTAAGTGTGCAATCTCATCCTGGATAGTTTTATCAATTTTCTATAGTGAAGTTTAACCACAATTGTTTGTATGTAACATTAAGTCAATTGCAATTTACAGTTTTATTTTTCCTCATGAATTGGGAGGCTTTCTGCTTTGGTTACAGATGTAACCAGCTTTCGTCAGTCAAGATACAGTTCTGTTGCTTTCTTCCATTTGTCTTCCAAATAACTCAAGTTGACTCAGTTAAATAAAGTTGTGTTGTAACAACCATTAGTGCTCTGACCAGAAGAATGACTCAGAGAGCTATCACCCATTGCAGTATTTTGCTGTGTTACGAAATCCCGTAACTGGATCACTTACCAGCAAAGATAGAGAGGTCAGTTGAAGTCTGATGGTACTATTTTTAAAAGTATTTATTGATAAAGGACACAAAAATAAGATTAATGCAAACATACAGATAATATATGTCATCAATACTAAATCTAAAGCGTGGGTATAATAATAATCAATAAGAAATAGCTCTATCGTTGTCTAGGGGATAATGTATTGTCCGATGGAAAGATAACAGTCACTGTCAGTTCGTTCAAGCTGCAGCATTGTTGGGTTTAAGAGCGATGCGGTTTAAACTTGCCCGGGTCTTTTATGATGCCAATCCGTTAAGTCAGGGGAGCGGATTCCCCCATTGTTAGCTACAAGCTGTTTTCCGTGGTTCCAGCCACGGAATTGAACGCACGTGGCCTCCTTCAGATGACTTTCTGCTGTTACATGGTCGCTTAACATTTCTTCTGGTGTGTCTGAGGGACTGTTCCTACAGACCCTCTTTTATCCTGACTCACAGGGTCGTAGATGTCTATCAGTTTGGGGGTGTGCACTCTTTCCCTCAACCAACCCACTTTGCCTGAGGGCGTTCATGTAGTATAGTAGCTCAATCCACAAATTGGTCTCCAAGAGACAGCCATGTCCCGTAGCTTTACATCGCCGGGGAAACGAGCCAGCCTGCACGTCTCTTTTCCCATTTCCTGGGTCGCTTGACCCAACCCAACAGTGATCTTGCGATTCTCACAAAGGAGGGGGCTACGGACATAACAGCTATAATATATCTTACTATTTTGTGTCATGTAATCCATGTCAAACAATGAAATAATATTAACCAGACATGTATATCTTTCAATAAAGCATGAATTTTTGTTTCATCTGCAAACTTCACCATTCTTCCTACATTAGGTCAAAATCATTTGTTTTACACCAGGCAAGGGACCGAATGTTGAGCTCTGGTACTTGACTGGTAACAGCCTTCAGGTCAGAGAAACACCCATCAGTCATTAACAATTACTATACTTTTTACTGAAGTCAAAGGTAAACTAAATTTTGTTATCAAAGTACATATACAGTACCTTTTAAAAAGTATTTGCTCCCCCTTCCCGGAAAATGTTCATGTTTTGTTGTTTTTACAACATTGAAACACAGCGGATTTAATTTGCCTTTTTTGTCACTGATCAATAGAAGATGACTCTTGTGTCAAAGTGGAAACAGATCTCTACAAAGTGATCTAAATTCACTACATTTGTTATTAATTTAGATCACTTTGTAGAGATCTATTTTCACTTTGACACAAAAAAGACTTCTTCTGTTGATCAATGTCAAAAAAGCCAAATTAAATCCACTGTGATTCAAAGTTGTAAAACAATAAGACATGGAAATTATGGGGGTGGGGGGTTTGAATACTTTTTATAGGCTCTGTATGTCACCATGTACAACCCTGAGTTTAATTTTCCTGTGGGCAAACTCAGCAAAACTATAGAATAGTAACTATAACCAGATCAATGAAAGAAGACAACAAACTATGCAAATGCAGATATAAATAGATAATGAGAACATGAGATGAGATAAGGAGTCCTTAAAGTGAGAACATCTCCATAGATGGGCAAGTGAGTGTAGTTATCCCCTTTTGTTCAAGAGCTCGATGCTCTTGAACCTGGTGGTGTGAACCGTGAGGCTCTTGAATCTTCTACCTGATGGTAGCAGTGAGAAGAGAGCAAGACGTGCATGTTGCAATCTCTGACAGTTGCTGCTTTTCTACAACAATATTTAATGTTGGGAGGGTTTTACCTGTGATGTACTGGGTCGAATTCTCTAGCTTTCTGTAGGATTTGTCCTTCAAAGGCATTGGTGTTTCCAGATGGTGATGCAGCCAGTCAGTACACTCTTCACTACACATCTATGGAAGTTTGTCAAAGCTTTCGCTGTCATGTTGAATCCTCGCAGACTCCTAATGCCGTGCTTTCTTTGCAATCGCACTTGCATGCTGGGTTCAGAACAGATTCCCTGAAATAGGATTTTAAAGTTGATTCACTTCTGATCCCCTGATGGGACTGGCTCATAGACCTCTGGTTTCCCTCTCCTGAAGTCTACAGTCAGTTCCTTGGTCTTGCTGACATAGAGAGTGTGGTTGTTGTAATGACACTACTCAGTCAATTTTCAATCTCCCTCCTGTATGCTGATTCATCACCACCTTTGATTCGGGCCACAATAATGATGTCATCAGCAAACTTGAATATAGTATTAAAGCTGTACTTAATCATTCAGTCATAGGTGTAAGGCGAGGAGAGCAGGGGGCTAAGCACACAGCCCTGTAATGCACCTGTGCTGATGGAGATTGTGGAGGAGATGTTGCCCATCAGAACTGACTGGGCTCTGAACGTGAGGAAACATAGTTGTTTGTATTTAGAGATACATGTTCAAATTTAGGTCAAATTCTTAAAAACACATTTAAAACTCACAGAGGATTTCCATCTTATAGAAGATTTTCCATTTACAAACTACTTAAAACAAAGGAGTTCCAAAACTGAGGTATAGTTTCTGTAAGTGTAACATGCTGTAAGGTTTCAGAGCTAAGGCTAATGTAATGGCTTCTATGTAATGTTCCACTGTTGTAATGGTTTCTCTGTAGCAGCGATGTTTGGGTTATGACCAGAGATAACAGGACTTTGGAATTCAATGGCTATCCAATGGGAGAAATGTTGTTCTTTCTTGTGTGTCTGGGAGCTCGGTTTTTTGCAGTCTTTTGTCGAGGAGAGGAGAAGAGGGAAGATGTGTGTGGAGAGAGCTGGTAGACCACCGGATGAAGTGGACTGGGATCTGAGCGTCCGAAGGTTTGCTATGCTCGGAGGAGACCGATGGTGGAAGAATGACTACTGAGTGAGCTCCAACGTAATTTTGACTTTGACTTGGGCCCTTTTTTTTGTTTTGTTTATTTTCATTACTAACCCTATATTCAGATTAAGATTCATAAAGCCTATCATTTAATTGCATATGGTGTACTGTCTGATGTTTAGTGTTGTGGGTTTGTAACTGGGGGTATGTTACACAGTATCCACACAAACGTGATTACCCATTTTGGCAGGGCCAAAGGTTGATTCCCCAAACGAACACGAGCTGGCCGAGTCTGAGGGTTACATAAGATAAAACGACATACCAAGGATTTACAGATGAATGAGTTGTCCATTGCAGAAATAGAAGGCAAAGGAATGGATTCTAGTCACCCTGTATTTTTGCCATTGTAATCATCGCTTGACCATTGCTAACAAGCCTGACAGCTCTTACATTTTTACTGTTTATCTGCAATTTGGTGACTTCACACAGATGGTCTAAAAGCTTCTGGTGACAGAGATCCAAAACACCGACTTTTAATGCTGTGAGGTTTGATTCTTTGAGAGCACTAGATCCCAACAATTGATAGATCAGCTATATGATGTGCTATGTGATATCAGTCTGGTCTACAAGCTTCCTTGAATAAGTAACTTAGCCAGTGTTGTATGGTTGGATGCAGGCCAATTCACATAACCCCATTGACAACATGCTGGAGGAACTCAGCAGGTCGGGCAGCATCTGTGGAAACGAGCAGTCAACTTTTTCGGCTGGGACCCTTCATCAGGACTGAGACTTCTGAGTCCTGGCGAAGGGTCTTGGCCTGAAACGTTGACTGCTCATTTCCACGGATGCTGCCTAACCTGCTGAGTTCCTCCAGCGTGTTGTCCGTGTTGATTCGACCACACCATCTGCAGTGTATTTGTGTTTACATAACTCCATTGTCTTTCCCTGTATCTCTGAAGCAGTCAGCCCCGTGTGTGCTCTGCAGACAGTGCTGTTTATTTGCAAAGCTGCCCTTTTAACTTCAGAATGATTGTGGAATTAAGTCAAGTCAGACACCGTATAACTTCAACCAACCATTTCTTCTTTATTGCAACTTCAGCCGGCGAGAGATCTGAGATCTACAGTGGGCAAGAATCCCCCTCTTGTCAACACAAAGTACACTGCAGATGCTGTGGTCAAATCAAGACGTACAAACAAGCTGGATGAACTCAACAGGTCGGGCAGCATCCGTTGAAATGAGCAGTCAATGTTCCGGGTTGAGACCCTTTGTCAGGCTAAAGTTACTTCGTCCTGATAGGGTCCTGTCCACCAAGTGTCCAATTTCTTTCTGTCCCAGTTCCTTATCAAGACAAAGTCTCCAGGATTAACAGCGTGTAATCCCCTTTAGCTGGATCCTCGTCCTCTCGGTAGGCCTGGCGAAACTGATTGCAGACTTAGAAAATTTTGGTTAGCCTACACAAATATTTTCCCATCTCCTCTCCTAGGGTACGCAAATCTAGTTTATCAGGGAGAGGACAAGCTAACCCCGGTGTCCATGGGGTACGCATAGGCTTTCCATAAATGATTCTTGCCGGGGATAGTCCAGTTTTGGTTGAGGGGGTAACTCTCATGTGAAACAATGCCAAAGGTGAAACCTTAAGGCAGTTTAGTCCGTTTTCTTGCATGAGTTTAGTTATGGACAGACAGACATACTTTATTGATCCTGAGGGAAATTGGGTAAACTTACTTTTTAAGGTTGCATTTGCTTGTTCTACTATACCAGCTGCATGGGGATGGTGAGCACAGTGAAATTGCTGCTTTATTGCCAGTTCTTTACAAATTTTCTCATTTATTTTAGCAATAAAATGAGGTCCATTATCAGAGTTTATGGACTCCGGTAGCCCATAACGGGGAATCACCTCTCTCAATAATATTTTTACAACTGTCATGACAGTATTGTCAGTAGTGGGTATAGTTTCTATCCACCTGCTAAATACGTCTACTATTACCAGGCAATATTTATAGCAATGCACCCTGGGCAATTCAATAAAACCAAGTTGCAAACAAGGAAAAGTTCCACCTGGCAAGGGGGTCTTCCCAGGGGCACATGATATCCCTTTTCCAGCATTCACCTTTTTACACAATAGGCATGCCTTTACCCGCTTTTCAGCTGCTGGTCGGAAATCAGGGTGCCACCAGGATTGTAGTATTGTAGCTAGCATTCTGTCCTTGCCCAGGTGGGTACAATTGTGTACATAATCAATCAAGTCAGGCAGAAAGACATTTGGAACGCAAACCTGTCCCGCAGGGGTCAGCCACAATTGAATGTCATTTTCATAGTGGCATCCGATCTGGGACCACAATTGGCGATCCTCAGTGGGGGTGTCCCCCTGAAACGCACGAATTTCCCCTATGTCTGGCATACCTGTTCGCTGTGACTCTTGAACCATGGCCTGTCTACTTCCCAGGGATATAATAAGTGACCGGTGGAGAGTGGCTTGTTTTGCCACCTCATCGGCTCGAGCATTTCCCCTGGACACCTCTTTGCCAGCCCGTGTATAGGCAGCACATTTAATCACAGCCACTTGGGAGGGGAGCAGAAGAGCCTATAATAAATGAGAAACGTATAGGACATTACTAATGGGCTGTCCTGTGGGAGGGTGAGGGCATAAAGTTCTGCCTTTTAAGCTGATATAGTGATTTCATAAGATCCTTTTCAATGACTGTGGAGTCGGTGACAGTGGCATATCCTGAGCAGCGTTGGCCAGTGGGGCTGATAAAGGAACTGCCATCAACATAGAACTGGAGGTCTGCATTGGAAAGGGGTTGATCAGTCAGATCTTCTTGTGTGGAGGTGAAAATTCGATTACGTAAGAGGCAATCGTGCGTTGGGGCATCTAAGAAGGTGGCAGGATTCAAAGTCGTGCAGTGGGCGAAGGTCAATAGGGGGTTATTCAGGAGAGCCATTTCGTATCAGCTTTGCCAGGCTTGAGTCAGATGTTGAGTTTGGTGAGTATTGAGGAGTTCCACTGTGGAGTGCGGTGTGAGTACAGTAACTGGTTGGTGTAAGGTAATACTTGATGCAGCTGATACAAGTGTGTATATGGCTGGAAGACTCTATGTGCACGGTGGTAACCCTGCTGTCGCTGGATCTAATTTGGTAGAATAATAAGCTACTGGCGCTGTTGATCACCATGTTGCAAAAAAGTGCATACTGCAAATCTTCCGCGGTAAACACACAGGCACTGGCAGGTACGTAGCTAAGAATGGTTGCAGGATTTGGGACAAGGGCATGTAAAGGTGCCACAAATTCATTTATCTTTCTCAAGTCTTGCACCAGGCGCCATTCCTTTCTTCCTGGCTTCAGGACAGGGAAAATCGGCACGTTGCAGGGCGATTGGCAAGGGACCAAAATTCCCTGAGCCAGAAAGGAGGGGACAAGGGCCGCACCCCTTCTTCTGCCTCCGGTTTCAAGGGGTACTGAGGAACCGAGGATAATGCTTAATTCTTTTTGAGTTCAATATGGACTAGGGTGCAAAGAGGTTCATCTGACTTCGTTGGGGGAGGCTGCTCACAATTGTGGTGCTGTTTCTGTCGTTGGGTTGATGCTGGAGGCGTGTCTCGTCAAACACCCAGTTAAGCTCTGCGGGCACTCCCAATATTGTAGGGAACTGCTGCCACTGTCCTTTAGCAGTCTGGGCAAGTTGGGTCAGGATGTAAGTGAGGGTGCCCAGACTGTTTGCCTTATAACCTGGGTTAGTCCACATGATGTGCAGAACCACCAATCCTGTTTGTGCCAACGATAATCAGGAAAGTGAGCCAGGTAAGCAGTGCCCTCCTTACCTTCTATTTCTCCGATGACCGAAACCCGGTATTCCTTTCCTACAAGAGGAGTATAGTACAGGTTGTCTTCAATCGAAGTCCCGGTGGCATCATAACTGACTGTTACATGGAGGTCAGCTGTTGGGAAGGGAGGCACAAAAGCAATTTGCCCAGGTTTATTCCCCACCACTGGGGAGCGGCAGACTGGGAACACTGCCTTCCCCCCGTCAGTCCCAGCGTGATACCTTCATCTGTGCAGTGGATTTCGACCCCCCAATGGACAGAGCAGATCTCGTCCTCCTAGATTACATCCCAGGTTAGTGGTAACGGTAAATGGGATAACACAGGTTTGTCCGCAGTATTGAACAAGCAGTGGCGTGGTGTGTCGGTATATGTTTTCTAGTCCCTCAAATCCTGATTTGTTGCATCTGATAGCTGGAATTCCTTATCCTTCACTATCTCCTGATCGAGGGTCGAGGCGTTTGCCCCCTTATCAATCATAAATGGAATAGGAATTCCGGTCACTTGTAATATTACATGCAGTTCTTGGTTGAGGGACGTGGTGATGACCAGGATATCTTGCCTCGTGTTTCATGCAAAGGGATGATTCACGGTGAGTGAGGCTCGAGGCGGTCCATGGGGAGGGGATTCTGTTCTTGTTTGATAGGGACAATTTGCCTTTCAATGACCATACCTTCTGCAATTATAGCAGGGCCTGCCTGTTGCCCCGGATTGAGATCCCCCTCTAGGGGTCTGGGGTCTGGATCCCTGCGGCCCAGATCCACCATTAGGTCTTCCTCAGCTTCTCCTCCAGGGTCCTGGCCGAAAGGGGTTGGGGATAGGATCATACAACACAACACAAATTAGCCATTAGTAGTCGCCTCATACATTTGTATAGTACTCCGGACATACCGGGCTGGCTCTTGCTTACGGACTGAGGTTTGATTCAGAATCATAATAATCTCCTGGGGTTCCCAAGGGACATAAACCTCAATAGTCGCTTCATTTCCTTGTTCTCCTGTTCATGGATTAGGCAGCCGTCTAATCGGGTATTGCCTTGTGGGGCTAGTCTGGACCTCCTCCATTTGCTGAGTAAGTTCTGTCACTTCTTCCTCCTGACTTCTATTCTGAATTTCTCCACGCCCCCTATTTCTTGGATGTAACTTTACTTGCTCTCCGATAGTTTCAACGTACTCCGCATTATAAGGTGGAGGAGGTAGAGAGGGGGCAGATGGGCTTGGAGGTGTCGGGATTCTAGGATGGGCTCCCCACTCCTCATCTGTCTCATTCCCTGAGTCCCCAAGCAGGGTTGGTATGCCAGACATTGGGTCAGAATCCCGGGACCCTTTCGGTCTTTCCTTGCAGCACTGCTGTCTCAACCCTTCCTTCCTTCCTATCCACTCCAGCCTTCTGTTGCCTCCTCTGCTCTTCCTTTTCCCTCGTCCTTCTCCCATCTACCCAATCACATTCAGCTTTGAGGGTCTCCCAACCTCTGGGAGTTCCGTCAGACATACATACTTCTATCCCCCTATCACAGACATTATTCCTCCAATGGGCCAGTAAGGTAGTATTCCATTTTACATCTGCCTTATCTTTCCATTCCTTGATCAAAGACTTCCATTTTTTTCCCCACAGCCCTTTTTCCAAATTAAATTAACCGCTTGTTCACATGACTCTATATCTCAAGTCCCCCCCCCCCCACCCCCGGGAGCTAAATATCAGATCCCAAATGTTTAGTAAATGCTAAACTTAATATTCATAAATCATCCTCTGATTTAGGTAATTTTTCCCACTTACTCTGGAGGGGAGTTCCCTTTCCAATTGTATCAAGGGCCTGTCCCATTATTGCCCTTATTATGTTACCAGTTATTCTTATTTATCAAGTCAGGTCAAGTCAAAGTCAAGTTTATTTATATAGCACATTTAAAGACAACCCACATTGACCAAAGTGCTGTTCAAAGCAAGTGGCTAAAATCACAAATACACAAAACATAGACAAACCAATGGGACAAACAGTTTATACGCACAAAATACGCAACATAAGGGCCCAGACGTAAACTGAAAAAAAGAAGTCCCTATTCTATGTCACCAGGTGGGAAAGTTAGCCAGCTTGCCTCCCCTTTAATCAATTTCAACTGGCCGGATTATCAGAAGGCAGCTGATATGGACTCACTTTACACCGCACACTGTCGGAGCAATGCTGCCAGGATAATCAAGGACACGGCCCACCCAACCAACACACTTTTTGTCCCTCTTCCCTCCGGGAGAAGGTTCAGGAGCTTGAAGACTTGTACGGCCAGATTTGGGAACAGCTTCTTTCCAACAGTGATAAGACTGCTGAACAGATCCTGACCCGGATCTGGGCCGTACCTTCCAAATATCCAGACCTGACTTGCACTACCTTACTTTCCCTTTTCTATTTTCTAATTATAATTTAAATTTCTATTATATTTACTATCGATTTGTACTTCAGGGAGCGCGAAGTGCAGAATCAAATATCGCTGTGATGATTGTATGCTCTAGTATCAATTGTTTGGTGACAATAAAGTAATAATCATATGGTCAAATCCGTCAGGTAGCGGTAGCCACCTCTCCTGACCGGGGTTCCCAGACCTGACTTTTTCCTTAGGAACAATACAAAATACCCAATGCCACGTGCAGCCTTCAAATCTCGCTAAAACTGCTAGCCTATGTTCCTTTAATACTCACAAAAACAACACTCACATACTTTGAAGGCCTTTCCTCCTTTATCCTGAATTTATCTCATTAAATAATTCTCACATACTTTGAAGGACTTTCCTCCTTTATCCTGAACTTGTCTCATTAAACCTCAACCGGCCAGATTTCTGCTGCCATGGTGAGAATTTTACCAGGCTGCCAGTCTCATGTCATGTTCAAATTTCAACTGACCAAATCTTGAGACATGCGTAACCCCTTTTCCGAATCATCAAAGTTCAACCAGCCAGATTCTGTCACCCGCAGCACAGTGAAAGAGACAACTGCTTACCTTAAATCCTGTACCCAAACAGGATTTGTAGTCTGATTCCATCAAGCTACTGGTCTCAATGGGCGAGGGGCAGAATGCTTGGTCGGACACAAGGAGCAGCCAGAGGTAAACCCAGCTGCTCAATTGTGTTCAATTCAAGCCCCCTGTCACATTCAGTCCAGGGAGACATTCTCTATGTTGGGATCTGAGTCATGGCACCAAATGCGGAATTAAGTCAAGTCAGACACTGTATAATTTCAGTCAACCATTTCTTCTTTATTGCAACTTCAGCCGGCGAAAGATCCGAGATCTACGGTGGGCAACCCCTTGACAACCGGACCCCTGTCCTAGGATCTCTACCTTACATACAGATACCATTCCTTTTATACAGGCATTTTGCAGAGCTTCTAACAATTACAACAGTCTTCGAGTTACTTCCCCTGAAGCAATCAGCACAGCAGAGGGTTCATATTTGTCCCTCCTCGAATGTGGATCAAGCTTACTCCGTCTCGACCAAGACAGCTATAAAGCATGAACAATCTTAAACAATAAGGGGAACAATACAGTCTGCCATATTTTGTGTACATGACTAACTAAAAGTTGCTATTTTAGCAGAACAGCTAACAACCTTTTAGCCTTAAAAAGGGACAATCATACATCAAAAATCCTTTAACCGTAAAAGGGAATAAAACAGTAAAAAGACAGTACCTTCTTTACATTATCATGATTATTGCTTGCATTTTACATGGAAAGCTGAAGACTGGTTCTCGTTTATGACAAGAAGCCGAGCAAAGAATAGTGGTTAGAAGTTTAACTAGCTCAAAAACAACTCTTTGATCCCTGGAAGTATCAGCTGGGTTAGAAAGATGAGCTTAGCAAAAAGCACCCCACACCCATACATTGTAGATCTCAGACAATACACACTGAATATCCATCACACAGTTTAACCTGATATTTCCTCTCTCACTACTATTAAATCATTTGTCTTAAATGTAACATCAGCATTGTCATACTTACACAAAGTAGTCTTATCCTACCATTTCCTTTGCCTCTGTACATTATCATTTTTTTCATAAATTATCCTTGTTCTTTTTGTATTCATAAAATCTTTGGATTTTCTTTGATTTCACTTGCCAGCATTTTCTTCTATATACAGTATATTATCTTTGTTCCCTTAATTTTCCAATTAATTTTATTATATTTTCCTGGCTTTTCAGTGTATTAAGCATCTTTATTAAGCTCCGAAACCTGGGTCCCTTGTATCTCTTTCTGCAACTGGATCCTTTAATTCCTTATTGGCTGGTTATAGTCTGTGCAGATCAGAAATGACTTCTCTTCGCTGTTAATCAACAGTGATGCACATCAAGAATGTGCGCTTAGCCCACTGCTCTACTCTCTGTACATCTACAATTTTGTGGTTAGGCAGGCTGGGCACAGTTCAAATGCTGATGACACAGCAATTGTTGGCAGAATTTCAGATGGTGATGAGGAGGTGTACAGGAGCAAGATAGATCAGCTGGTTGAGTGGTGTCTCAACAACAAAATACACTCCAACAAGGAATTGACTATGGACTTCAGGAAGGGGAAGTCAAGTGAACACACACCAGCCTTCATCAAGGGATCTGCAGTGGAAACAGTGAGCAGTTTCACGTTCCTGGGTGTTAACATCTCTGAAGATTTCTCTTGGCCCCCAACATTTTAATGCAATTATAAACAAGGCACATCGTTGGCTGTATTTCATTAGGAGCTTGAGTAGAACTGGTATTTCACCAAAGACTTGCAAATTTCTACGCTGTTACCATGGTGAGTATTCTAACCGGTTGCATCACTGTCTGGTATGGAAGGGCCTCTGCACAGGATTGGAAAAAGTTACAAAACGTTGTAAACTCAGCCAGTTCCATTATGGGCACTAGGCTCCACAGCAGACAGGACACCTTGAAAAGGCAATTCCCTCAAAAAAGCAGCATTCTTCATTCAGGACTCCATCACCCAGGACATGCCCTCTTCTCATTGCTCCTGTCAAGGAGGAGATACAGGAGCCTGAAGAGACACACTGTCAATGTTTCAGGGACAGCTTCTTTCCTTACACAATTGGATTTCTGAATGGAAAATGAACCCTTGAACACTACCTCACTATTTTAAAAACCTTTTTGCACTGCTTATTTAATTTTTTATATATACTTGTTGTAATTTATAGTTTTTATTCTTATATTTTGCAATGCACTGCTACCAGAAAACAACAAATTCCATGACATATGCCAGTGATACTAAACCTGATTCTAATTCTGATTTCTGTAGTGGGGGCAGGGAGGCAGGGAATTATTTTACCTGAACTCCATAAATTTTTTTTAATTGTCTCTCATTCCTCTGGGACTGCTTTGTTTGCAAGTTGTGGTTCTTCATTTAGAAGTTCCAAATTACTACCTTGCCTAATGGGTTTAGTCTTGGCCCAAATTAGAACTGTTCCTCTCTTTTTGTTTCTCAAATTTGCACTAAATTTAACTGCATTCTGACCACTACACTGACACTACATTTGCCAAAATGTAAGTCATTTACTGATTATTTTCCTTTCACATAATCCAATATGTGGGATGGTCCAGTGAGAGGAGGGGCCATACTGGACGTGGTGTTGGGTAATGAGCTTGGCTTGGTGACTGACCTTTCAGTGGGTGAGCAGTTAGGGAACAGTGACCACAACTCCTTAACTTTCAGGATAGCTAAAAGATACGGATGGGTATGGGCCTTGTGGAAGAGTTTTAAATTGGGCATATTACGAGGGTATTAGGCAGGATCTAAGAGTTAATTGGGAACTCCATTTCTCTGGCAAATCCACATCAGACATATGGAGGTTGTTTAAAGATCAATTGGAAATGTTCCTGTTAGAAGGAAGGATGGGGAGATGTCCAGAGAGGTGATGAATTTAGTCAAGAAGAAAAAGGAAAAGTATGTAAAGCTTCTGAAGTTAGGATAAGACAATGCACATGAGGCATATAAAGAAGCCAGAAAAAAAAAACTAAAGAAGGGAATTAGGTAAGCCAGGAAGCTTTTGGCAAGTAGGATTAAGGTGAATCTCAAGGCATTCCATACATCCATCAACAGCAAAAGGATAACTCGGGAGAGAGTGGGACCACTCACAGATAAAGTGGGGAACATTTGCTTGGATGTGGAGAATGTGAGTGAGGTACTTATTAAATACTTTGCTTCAGTATTTACTAAAGAAACAGATATTGAAGACCAGTGGATTAGTGCTATAAATACATTAAGGCATTTTGAGGTCAAGGACGAGGAAGTCTTGTGGTTGATGAGTATTAAGATGGGAAAGTCCCCAGGTTATTGAAAGAGAAAAGGGACAAATTTACTGGAAACCCGTGAACATTTGGAAACTCATGGCCTAATTAGAGAGAGTCAGCTTTGTGTCTTACAACTTGATTGAGATTTTTGATAAGATGATGAGAGAGATTGATGAGGGTAGAGCGGTGGAAGTTGTCTGCATGGATTTTAGTAAGGTAGTGGACAAAGTTCCTCAGGGCAGGCTAATGCAGAAGATTAAGATGCATGGGGACGACCGTGAATTGGTTGTTTGGATTTAGAACTGACCTGCACATAGAAGACAGAGGATAGTGGTTGAAGGGATTTACTCATGCTGGAGGTCTGTAATTAGTGGTGTTCCACAGGGATCTATGCTGGGACATCTGTTTGTGATGTATATAAATGACCTGAATGAAAATGTAGATGGATGTGTTAGTAAGTTTGCAGATAATATCAAGATTGGTGGAATTGTGGATAGTGTACAAGACTGGCAGAGAATACAGCATAGTATAGATCAGTTGCAGATATGGGCAGAGAAATGACAGACGGAGTTTAACCCAGATAACTGTGGGCTCAGAAGTTAAGAGTTTATGCTGCAACTTTATAAAACTCTGGTTAGGCCACATCTGGAGTATGCCGTACAGTTCTGGTTGCCCCACTATAGAAAGGATTTTGAGGCTTTGGAGAGGGTGCAGAAGAGCTTTACCAGGATGCTGCCTGGTTTAGAGGACATGTGCTATCAGTGAGAGGCTGGATAAACTGGGGTTGTTTTCTCTGGAATGCTGGAAGCTGAGGGGAGATCTGCTGTATGTTTACAAGACTGGGAGGTGTGGATAGGGTAGACAGGGGGTATCTGTTTCCCAGGGTTGAAATGCCTAATACCGGAGGGCATGCTTTGAAAGTGAGAGGGGGTAGGTTCAAGGGGGATGTGAGGGGTAATTTTTTTACTTAGAGATTCGAGGATCCCTAGTATGTGCTGCTTGTTATGCTGGTAGAGGCAAATACATTTGAGGCTTTGAAGAGATGTTTGGACAGGCACATGGATGTGAGGAAGATGGTGGGATATGGACATTGTGTAGGCAGGAGGAATTAGTGTTTGGATATATTTGCTTTGCTTTTTAGCTGGTTCAGCACGACATTGTGGGCCAGAAGAGTCTGTTCCTCTGCTGTACTGTTCTGTTCAGTGTTCTATATTTACCCAGCTTCATTTCCAATGTTCCCTCTAATTTGTAATGCGTAAAAAAGAATATTGTGCTGTGCATTTTTTTTTGCCCAGTGACAACATGTGAGCACTGAAGAAGTTCTTTAATCAGAACAGTATAAATAAACCAGTTCTACATCAGCAAACTCAACATCCATATCAGAAACCAGGAAAGGAAATGTGATTGTTGTGAAATATACTTAACATGCCAACGAGGTAGAGGGTGACAACCTTTTGTGTGCAGTTTAAATTCCTTTGTGTGCTCGTAGCTAAAGAGGTGTGTATGCATGTACCTTGGAGGAAACATTGCTCATTTTCTGAAGTGAAATTTGGAGTTCCCCTTTCTTTTCTTGCAATTGTTATATTAGTGGTCAAGTAATTTAGTAATTCCACACCCTCTTTACTGTAAGTAGTCCTTGCATATCCCAAATGTGGGTAGAGGGCAATTGAAGGATGCGTTCTCTTGACATTGGGTGGGTGATTACAAAATGTTAATGCACATCTGAACACCTAAGATTAATGCCCTTTCTGAAAAGTACTACAGTTTTATTTTACACACTGCATGCTCTGTAAGAAGGAATGATATGGAGACATGGAAATGTTAACCAGGAAGCTACCTGTATTAGTGGGTATGAGCTGTAAAGAGAATTAGATAAATTTGTGTTGTTTTCCCTGAAGCACTGAAATAAAGGGAGATCTGATAAATGTTTATAAAACTGAGGGGCACGGAGAGACGGTCAATCTTTTTCCCAGTGTAGAAGGATCAAATACCAGAGAACAAGTGAGAGTGGGAAATTTTAATAAAGATGTGCAGGGCAGGTTTTCCTGTTAATGGGAAATAGTCAGATCGAGAATAATTCATCTGTATAAATGCTAAAGGTGAGTGATATAATAGCTTAACCCAGGCTACAAATATTCTGCCAAATCCAAATTTCTCCAAAACACTAAGCAAGTATACCCACTCCACTCTATCGAACACCTCCTCCGCGTCCAAGGAGATAACAACCTCCGGACTCGGAGGGTCACTGGGTGAATAAACCACATCAGCCAGTTGACAGATATTAAAAAAGGAGTGGTGATTTTTAATAAAACCTGTTTGATCATCTGAGATTGTCTTGGGAAGGGGGCGTTCTAAATGGCACGCAAGCACTTTAGCCAAAATTTTTACATGCACATTCGAAAGTGGGATGGGGCGGTATGATCTACATGAGTTGGGTCCTTGTCCTTTTTAAGAAGAAGTGAAATAGATGCCTGTGAAAGAACCTGAACCAAAGATTCCTGAAACACTTCTAGAAGGGCCGGTATGAGCTTATCCTTAAATTTCTTATAAAATTCTATCGGATACCCATCAGGACCAGACTTACCACTCTGCATAGCCATAATGGCATTATTAATATCTTCCTGCCCAAGAGCCCGATCTAAATTCTCCACCTCCTCTGGTTTAAGAGTTGGTATTTCCAAATTATCTAAAAAATGTTCCATATTTTTTATTGTAACGTTCTCCTTCGCGTGTACTAATAACGCCGAATTCAACGTCGAGATAAACCACAGTCAATGAAACCAGATCGCAGTAAGATTAACCATTTACTGTTCACTCTTCACATTAACATATGGTGAAAACTGTTGATAAAACAATACAAGATTGATACAGTATTTGTTCCTTCCTTAATATCACATTTCAATTGTAAATACTTGCAAAGGTGGCTATAACTACATTACACTAAGGTGCAGTATACAGGCAGAGTTTACCTGCGCCATTGACTACTTTAAATACACTTCAATGCAAACTATCCGCAACTCTTTAACTAACGAAAGCATAAACATTATCGACCGTTGTTACTTTTAACAGGATCGGCATTAACATCTTAGTTCAATATATCGATTATCTATTAACTTACAGCGTTGCTCTCACTGTGATTTCTCATGCCTGCAAAACAACTTCTGCTCAGGTGTGCCTCGTGGTGAGCCCCCACCCTCGCGTTAATTTCAAACCGGTACTTTCCCACAAGACGTGGCGAAACCGGATGTGACGTCATCGCATGCCGATATATTTTACATGCAATGAATATACTTTAAACACTTCTAATTCTAACTAGAAAATACTATCGAATGAATTACTAAGCGAAAATATTATAAACTAAATAACTGTCGTAAAGACAGCACACTCCCCGCTTGACCTTCGTAAGGTCATAATGAACAGAGTACAAAACTTAGTCTCTTAATCAGTCATTAGGTAGAAGTAGAATAACTTCTGTAACTGGCCTTCGGTAAATTTTCACATCGCCTTGGTCGGTAGTCTTCAACTCGATCTTCCTGATATGTCCATTCCCGCTAGGGAATGTAGCAGTGATTCTGGCCATTGGCCAGCTGTTGCGGGCGATTTGCTTGTCCCTGAGCAGGACTAAGTCTCCAACTTGAAGATTCCTGCGGGGTTCTGTCCACTTTTGTCTCTGTTGCAACAAGGGTAGATATTTTTGTCTCCAGCAAGACCAGAGCTGATTTGCCAGAGCCTGGACTTGTCTCCATTGCTTTGTGTACAAATCGTCGTCTGAGAAGTCCCCTGGTGGAGGGGGAGCTCCTGCCTTCTGCGTAAGGAGCTTTGATGGCGAAAGTATGAAGGGGTTTTCTGGGTCAGAAGACACAGGTAGGAGTGGTTGTGCGTTTATAATGGCTGTGACCTCTGCCATTAGGGTGCACAGTACCTCGTGGGTCAATCGGGTGCGTTGCTGCATCTCAGGTTTCCTTTTCCGAGTTTTCCGTAAGGACGTGAACCGTTTGACTGCCTGCTCTTTGTTATCTGGTGAGCGCTGGCGTGGTTCTCTGAAAGGCAATGGGGCGACCCCATTATTTGCTTCGTCTCTGAAGACCTTGGTGTCCTTTGTTTTTAAAGAAATGGCATCTTGAGCTGATTGTGCAAGTTTATTTCCGTGCTCGGTTTGAACGAAAACTGACTGACCTGGCGTCTCGTCAGTTACTTTACGCTTGTTAACGTCTTGTTGTGCTTCCTTAATGCACGGGACACTCGGGCAGGGTTGAAAGATTGAATGGCGGTCACTCTCTAGCACATTGGTCTTGAGTGTGTTAACCATCGGTTTGTGTATGTCTTCAGGGCACACCCCTCCTAACACCACCCAGCCTAGATCCAAGCGTTGCGCAAAGGGGGCGTCGTGTGGTCCATTGACCTGCTGCCTAACCTTGTGCACCCGGATTACATTTCTTCCTAATAGCAGGAGTATTTCTGCTTTTGGATCCAGTTCTGGGATGTGTTTGGCGATGTGGTGGAGATGTGGCTGGTGTAGCGCCGCACTTGGTGTTGGGATCTCAGTGCGGTTATTCATGATTCCATCGAACTCTAAGAGCGGAGGGAGACAGATGACGACTTTACCATCCAGGGACTCGATCTGGATGCCTTCTGCCTTCCTTCCTTGGGTTTCCATGTTGCCTGAGCAAGTTTTGAGGTAGTATGGGAACTGCTCACTCTCAATGTTGAACAATTTAAAGAACTCTGGACTGACTAGTGAGCGATTGCTCTGATCGTCCAGAATCACATAGGCTTTGATGGCCTTGTCTTTGGCTCTCTTTGGGTACACCTTAGTGAGGCAGATCTTGGAACAGGAACGGCTTGACTGAGCTTGACCGCAAACTTCTGTACAGTTCGAGCTGACAACTGTTGTCCTGGGGTGAGCCTCTCCCTCCCCGCCGTCCTGTTGTGGGGGTGAAGGAGCATCATCGGTTTGCAGTGACAGGTCGGGATGCATGGCCCCGACGTGATCTGGGCTATCACATTCCGGACACTTCACGGCGATCGTACACTCTCTGGCGAGGTGAGAGGTTGAGGAACAGCATCTAAAACATATTCTTTTCTCCTTGAGAAGGGCCGTCCTCTCTGCAAGGGGTTTTTCCCTAAACATTCTGCATCCTTTGAGGGGGTGAGGTTTGTTATGCAATGGACAATACCTGCTAGGGTCGTTGTTAGTTGTAAGGGCTTCAGTCTTGAGCACTGACACGGGTTTATCAATGTTGAAAACATTCAAAGAGGATCTACCTGGCTTGGTGTAAATCATACTGCTTCCTGGACCCGCAAGGCTAGGGTCGTTTCGCTTCTTCGCCTCCCTGCACACAAACCTAGTGAGGAGCTCAAAGGGAGGAAATCGATCATCGTGGTCTTCCTTGTAATCTAAAGCAACGGACAGCCACCTGTCCTGCAGCCCAAAAGGAAGTTTGTCCACGACTTGTCTAATCCCGGATGGAGTATCTAGGTATACTAGACCAGCTGAGTAGCCATCTTCTTTGGCGCCTTGGATCTCCATGAGTAAATCTCCAAATTCTCTTAACTTAATGTGATCTTTGGCTGACACCTTAGGAAAGTTTTCCAGACGTCGATATAGCGCCGCTTCAATAACTTCGGGGGCCCCATAGCCCTCCCGAAGTCTCTCCCACGCTTTGCTTAAAGCTAGCTCGGGTTTGTTGATGTACACTGAACGCATGCGTCTCACCTGTTCGCGTGATTCTTTTCCCAGCCATTTCGCCAGAAGGTCCAACTTTTGGGTTGCACTGAGCTGGACTCCGTCGATCGCGTTGGTGAATGTCGAGTACCATGCACAGTAATTTTCAGGTTTATCGTCAAACTGGTACAGTCCCGAAGTGACGAGATCCCGTCATGCTAAATACTGCATTGTGGGATCGGCTGTAAGTGGCATGCGGGCTGGAGAAGTACGTTGGCGCCTATATGACTGAGAGCCTACGTTTCTCATGGAATTTGCCGTCCTGGATTCGACCTCTGCATCTCTTCGCATCAAACTTTGTAAGTTTGGTGTCGGGAAGTATCGGTTGTCAGCTCTTTCATTCTTGACTTCATCACGGAGTCGCGAGGGTAAATTGTCTTCCTCGTATGGATGTGATGCAATCGTGACTCTCTGAAGTTCCTCGTAGCTGGGGAAGTTATCGAATACGTATGGAGAGGGGAGACGAGCCTGCCTGTCTATCTGAGATTGTACATAGTTGCTTGTGCATTCCAGTCTGGTCCTTTCTAAAGTAGATCTTACTTCGGTCAGATCACGCGACCCTTCAGCTTCTTCTATGTACTCTGCTTCCGCCTTGGCAGCTTCTTCTTCTCTTTCTAGCTGCAGCACCTGCAACTCTGTTGATATTTTTGCCATTTCCAACTGGGTTTCGGCTTCTCGGGTGTCCCATTCCTTCTGGGTTTCGGCTTCTCTGGCGCCTTTTCTTTCTGGATTTCGGCTTTTCTGGCAGCCTTTTCTTTCTGGATTTCGGCTTCTCTGGTGGCCTGTTTCATTTTCAAAATTGCTTCTTGTCTGGCGTAACGCAGTCGCACCTTGGCGGCTTCTGCCTTGGCCCTTGCATGGGTGGACTTACTTGATGTCGCTCTACTGCCCTTGTCGCTGGGCGGCATCGACTTGATCCCGGATCGAGCTGACATTGCAGCACTTGAAACACCTGATAATGCCGCTTTTTCACTGTAATGTTCTCCTTCGCATGTACTAATAACGCCGAATTCAACGTCGAGATAAACCACAGTCAATGAAACCAGATCACAGTAAGATTAACCATTTACTGTTCACTCTTCACATTAACATATGGTGAAAACTGTTGATAAAACAATACAAGATTGATACAGTATTTGTTCCTTCCTTAATATCACATTTCAATTGTAAATACTTGCAAAGGTGACTATAACTACATTACACTAAGGTGCAGTATACAGGCAGAGTTTACCTGCGCCATTGACTACTTTAAATACACTTCAATGCAAACTATCCGCGATTCTTTAACTAACGAAAGCATAAACATTATCGACCGTCGTTACTTTTAACAGGATCAGCATTAACATCTTAGTTCAATATATCGATTATCTATTAACTTACAGCGTTGCTCTCACTGTGATTTCTCATGCCTGCAAAACAACTTCTGCTCGGGTCTGCCTCGTGGAAAGCCCCCACCCTCGCGTTAATTTCAAACCGGTGTTTTCCCACAAGACGCGGCAAAACCGGATGTGACGTCATCGCATGCCGATATATTTTACATGCAATGAATATACTTTAAACACTTCTAATTCTAACTAGAAAATACTATCGAATGAATTACTAAGCGAAAATATTATAAACTAAATAACTGTCGTAAAGACAGCACTTATATCTGAGGGAAACTCTGAGGTATACAGAGGGGAATAAAAAGTTGCAAAGATGTTATTAATCTCTTGGATTATTTGTCAAGTTTTGGTGCGTGTCTCTTATCTGGGGAATAAGCCATGGTGCAGCTTTACATTTCAACTGATAAGCCATGAACTGGCTCGCCTTGTCACCATATTCATAATAGAGGCTACGTGTCATAAGAATTAATTGTTCTGATAGGTTTGTAGATAGAAGATTAAACTTCGCTTGCAAATCAGCCCGGCTTTTCTATAATTCCACAGTGGGTGTGTCCAAATTAGATTGCGATAACGCTTGCGTTACCTTCCTACGCTCTTTTTTGGCATGTGAAGTTTATTTGTCCCCTCAGATAAACTTTTAAAGTTTCCCAAAGTAAGGAGTACGATACCAACTCAGTTTTATTAGTCTTGAAGAATCTGTCAATGTTAGTCGATATATAACTACAAAATTACTCATTGGAAAACAAAAGGGGGTTAAGTCTCCACAGAAGCTATTCTCTAATGTTCAAAGGAAAACATAGGTCTAGTTTCATGGGCGAGTGATCAGATATAACTATAGCAGTGTACTCAATTTGTCTAATCATTGGTATCAAGGAGCTATCTATAAAGAAATAGTCTAGCCAAGAATAGGAGTGGTGAACATGAGGAAAGAAAGAGAATTGCCTAACCGATGGATTCAAAAATCTCCAAGGATCCATTTTGTTGCATAGACAGCGAGAAGGCCTTTGCCATACCAGAAGATGTTCCCCTAGAACTAGACCTATCAAGCAGTGGGTCAATAGCACAGTTCAAATCTCCTGAAAAGATTAGCTTGTGTGTATTCAGTTTAGGTATTAATGATAAAACCTTATTTGCAAAGTGCATATCATCCCAATTAGGGGCATAAATACTTACCAAAATGACAGATATCTGAAAGAGAGATCCAGAGACTATATTAAAGGGACCATTAGGGTCACTGATCACATCAGATGGTGTAAACTGCATTCTTTTGGTGATTAATATTGTCACCCCCCCCGGACCTGCTATTAAATCTGGAATGAAAAACCTGACTAATACATGCTTTATGGAGTCTATTATGGTCTTCCACTCTTAAATGTGTTTCTTGTAGAAATAGCATATCTGCTTTTAATTGTTTCAGGTGAGAGAAAACTTTAGCTCTTTTAACAGGACCACTGAGCCCCTTTACATTCCAAGAAATAAACCTCACAGGGTGGCCTCCATCAGCAGCACCCATGTTAACCATATCAAAACACACACAGGGCCCACAATCCAAAACAGAGCGAGGACACAAGCTGCACACAATGAAATGAAAGTCTGGTCCATCCGTAACACACAAAAGAATAAGCTGCCATGGTAATCCTCCAAAACATTCCCCCCACCCTTTTACACAAACAAGAAAAAACAATTAACCTCTGAAACCTAGATCTACCTCCCCAACTGAGGATGATCGCAGGCATTACCAAACATAAAACTTCCAAAGTGTTCCCCATACAACCAAACCTTCAATCTAATCTAGGGTGGCTCCCCTCCTTAAAGTTTGTACACTCACTTATTCTACCTTTAATATATATAGGCTAAAGATAATACAGGTCAAGCACAGCATTAAAAACAAAAAAAAACTAGGACACTAAACGCCAGAGATACAAATCCCAAATATTTACATTTTGCTGGTTGAAAGTTCTTGTTAATCAGATTCCGCAGCATAGCAGTTCAGCTTGATCGTGTTCCACAAATTAAACTGGAAAAAATGAACAAAGAAGTGAATTGCACTCAGGATGGAGGAACAACACCTTATATACCGGCTGAGTAGCCTCCAACCTGATGACATGAACATTAACTTCTCTAACTTCCATTAATGCCCCTCCTCCCCTTCTTACCCCATCCCTGATATATTTAGTTTTTTTCCCCCCTCCTTTTTTTCTCTTTTTCTGCCCATCACTCTGCCTGTTCTCCATGTCCCTCTGGTGCTCCCCCCCCCCTTTCTTTCTCCCTAGGCCTCCCGTCCCATGATCCTTTCCCTTCTCCAGCTCTGTATCACTTTCGCCAATCACCTTTCCAGCTCTCAGCTTCATCCCACCCCCTCCGGTCTTCTCCTATCATTTCGCATTTTCCCCTCCTCCTCCTGCTTTCAAATCTCTTACTTTCTTTCCTTTCAGTTAGTCCTGATGAAGGGACTCGGCCCGAAACGTCGACAGTGCTTCTCCCTATAGATGCTGCCTGGCCTTCCACCAGCATTTTGTGTGTATTGTTTGAATTTCCAGCATCTGCAGATTTCCTCGGGTTTGCGAAGATTAGCAGTTCGCCTCGGCAGGAGGCTCCTTCAATGCTGCATGAATAACCTTAAAAAAAAGTCATTGCTCTTCTAGTTCTTCTTCTCCCCAGCACGAATGGTAAAACTCTTTGGCCGCCTCTGGTGTATCGAAATTATGCTTTTTACCTTCATGGATGACTCCGAGCTGGGCAGGATACAAGAGGCGGAACCTGACCCCTTTCCTGTAAAGCAGGGATTTCACCTCCTTGAATGCTGCTTGTTTTCTCCCCAGCTGCACACTAAAATCTTCATGAAAATACACCCGATGCCTGCAGAAATACAGCTCCTGCTCCCGTCTACTGATGATGCGTTGCTCATCTTGAAAGATGCGTGAAAGAGAACAAGGAACATTCTTGGTCTCGTTTGCTTGGCTTCAGGAACACTGGATGGTTTAGGCCCAACTTGGTAAGCACGCGAGGCCTTGGGGAGAAATTTGACCCCAGCACTTCGTCAAAATTCTTGGTCATAAATTTAACCTTCCAAATTTTCAGGAATGCCGACCACTCTCAAATTGGATCTCCGCAACCGATTTTCAAGGTCATCTAGCTTCCCCTTCAGAAATGTGTTTTTGCTGTGCAATGCTGCAATGGTGGCTTCAGCACTCACCAGTCAGTCACTGTAATCACTCAGGCCATCTTCAGCCTCATGAATGCGTTCGTCGTGCGACTTGTAATAAGACATAATTTGTTCCATGGTAGCATTCACTGGTGACAAAGCATCTTCAAGTTCTCTTTTTAGGGCAGAATGTACCACTTGCGTCATGTCAGTAAGAAGTACTAAACGAAGCCTCTCCAAGTCATCAGGTAGCACAGGTCCAGCACCGTGCAACAGCGCCATTACCGTAACATCAGCTTTCTTGCTCAAGGCTTTGATGTCTTTTTTCCCTAGTTTTACTTCGGAGGTGCATTTTATGTGCCATTTCAGTGTCCAGCAACGTCCTGTCCTGGGTTGTTCAGAATGTTAAGTATTCAGTTATCTCGAGCATACGGCTAAGATAAACAGGTAGATTTTCAATAAAAATCGGGAGCCACACTCACACGCACCTACTCACTCCATGCTCAACCCAGAAGTCAGCCTATATATGTTTTGTATTTATTGACCATCTCAACTTGACATTTGTATCTGATTAACATCCTGTTGTATTTGTAATAGCAATGGATCTTGCCAAATACTTACCCTCTATTTTCAATATCTGTGATGGATTTTAATTAACAATCTACAATAATGGGCAAATATGCCACAACGAGAACTCTGATCCATTCAATTATCTGTCTAGGATGAGCAGCCTTTTTTTCTGCAGCCCCACCTCTTACTTGGACATCCTTAACTATGTTAGGGTGAGTGTTGTTCAATATAGTTTCATAGTGATGCAAATCTTCTAGTTCCCTCACTCCTACCGCTGAACTTGCCTTCATTCAAATGCATGTTTATTGCAATTTGTCCTGGAATGGGGTAAATCAACACTTGTTAACCAATAATCCTTATAGGTGTACCTTACATTTGGTTTCAAGGTGCAATTCCAACGAACTGTGTCACAGTAAATCCACACCCTAATGAAGAATGGTTAATTTCTGAGCAAAGGCTGAATGAGTTTTTATATTAGGTTTTCTTAAACCTAATCTTAAAAACTTTGATTGTGGTCAACAACCAATGTTTGTCCAAATATTAATGTTTATTCTACAGTTTGATTCTCCACAGAGTAAATTTCCTAAGCAAAGTATCTTTGATTTCCAATATCCAGTAATATTTGCTTCGGCAACAAAGTTAGTCACATGGCAATTATTTCCTTGAATTTGTGAGATTTATCTGTAAAATACAAAAGAAACCATAGCTTTGCCATCACCCTAAAGCTTTCCATTCTGTGATATAAGTTCTACAATTTTCTCCACGTCTTATCTGATACATTTGTCCTGTCAACAACTATATTGACCTTTCCTGATCACTATTTTCTCAGAATTGATTTAATATAATCAACATATGTCATGAAACTTAATTTTATGGCAGCAGTACAATGAAATACATGATAAATAAATATGGAGAAAAAACTGAGTTACATTGACAGTGATGTATATGTCTATTATATAGTGAAGTTAAAATAAGTAGTACAAAAAACAAACAGAAATAAAACAGTAGTGGGGTAGTGTGCATGGGTTCAATGTCCTTTTAGGAATCACCTGGTAGATGGGAAGAAGCTGTTCCTGATTCGCTGAGTGTCTGCCTTCAGGCTTCCGTACATTAGGAATGGGATGGTGAATAGACAGTTAGAGCAGAGCACCCTCTATAATAAGTATAGCGTTTTGGATACTGTTGTGGGAGGGGGGAGACCTCCCAGGGGAATGCCATGGTAACTGGCACTGGACATGCGTCCATAGTGCAGAGGGAGAAGAGGGGAGTGGTAGGGGAGTGGTAGTGATAGGGGACTCAATAAGAGGAACAGACAGAAGATTCTGTGGAAGTGAAAGGGGCACCCGAATAGTATGTTGCCTCCCAAGTGCCAGGGTGAGGGATGCCTTGGGTCACATTCACAGCATTTTGGAGGGGGAGGGAGAGCAGCCAGATGTCTTGATACATATTAGTACCATTGAGATAGGAAGCAAAAGCAAAGAGGTCCTGGAGAGAGAACTTAGAGAGCTAGGCAGAAAGCAGAGAAGCAGAACCTCAGGGTACTAATTTCTGGATTGCTGCCTGTGCCACACACCAGCAAGGGTAGAAACAGGATGATCTGGCGGATAAATGCGTGGCTGAGAAGCTGGTGCAGGGTGCAGAGCTTCAGGATCTGGGATCATTGGGATCTCTTCTGGGGGAAGTGTAACCTGAATCCGAGGGGGACCAATATTCTCACGGGCAGCTTTGTCAGAGCTGTTGGAGAGAGCTTAAAGTAATTTGGCAAAGGGGTAGGAACCAGAGTGAAGGACTCAGGATAGGACAGATGATTAAAAAAGCAAAGGTAGCCTGCAGTCAGACTGGCAGGAAGAGCAGGCAGATGATAGGACAAAACTGCAGTCAGCAGGGTGAGTATCTCTGCATCAGGGATGCAGAATCAGAACGGGTAGCAAATACAGTGCTCAAAGTGTTAGGTCTCAGTTCACTGAGAATAAGAAATAAGGCAGATGATCTTGTTGCACTATTACAGAGTTGTCAGGTATGATGTTGTGGTCATGACTGAAGAATGATTGTAGTTGAGAGCTGAACGTCCAAGGTATCGGAGGGGAAGATAGGCAGAAGGGATGGCAGGCTTTACTGGTAAAGAATGGCATCAGATCATTAGAAAGTTGTAACATGGGATCGGAAGAGCAATGTTATGATAGTCATGTGAATTTTTAACATGCAGGTAGCTTGGCAAAATCGGGTTGGTAATGGAGAGTGAATTTGTTGAATGCCTATAAGGTGGCTTTTTAGGACAGCTTGTTGCTGAGCCCACTAAGGAATCAGCTATACTGGATTGGGTGTTATGTAATGAACTGGAGGCGATTATGGAGTTTATGGTAAAGGAACCTTGAGGAGGCAGTGATCACAATGTGATTGAGTTCAACTTGAAATTTGATAAAGAGAAAGTAAAGACAAATGTAGCAATATTTCAATGGAGTAAAGGAAATGCCAGTGAGGAGTTGCCCAAAGTAAATTGAAAGAAAATGCCGGTAGGGATGACAGCAGAGAATCAACTGCTTGAGTTTCTGGGGAAAATGAGGAAGGTGCAGGATAAATGTTTTCCAAAAACAAAGAAATACTGAAGTAGCAAAATAGTGGCTGACCAGGGAAGTCAAAGCAAATGTAAAAGCAAAAGAGAGGGCATGCAACAAAGCAAAAATTAGCGGGAAGATAGAGGATTTGGAAGCTCCCCAACACATACTTCCATCACCTGACCTATTTCATTCCCTAACAGAAGATCCAACACTGCTCCTTCTCTAATTGGTACCTCTATGTATTGCTGCAAAAAAACTACCCTGCACACATTTTACAAACTCCAAACCATCCATCCCTTTTACAGTATGGGCTTCCCAGTCTATGTGTGGAAAATTAAAATCTCCCACAATCACAACCCTGTGTTTACTACAAATATCTGCTATCTCCTTGCAAATTTGCTCCTCCAATTCTCGCTCCCCATTAGGTGGTCTATAATACACCCCTATAAGTGTTACTACACCTTTCCCATTCTTCAATTCCACTCAAATAGTCTCCCTAGACGAGCCCTCTAATCTATCCTGCCAGAACACCGCTGTAATATTTTCTCTGATAAGCAATGCAACACCTCTCCCCTTGTTCCTCCAATTCTATCACACCTGAAGCAATGAAATCCAGGAATATTTAGTTGCCAATCACACCCCTCCTGCAACCATGTTTCACTAATAGCTACAACATCATATTTCCAGGTATCAATCCATGCTCTAAGCTCATTCACCTTTCTTACAATGCTCCTAGCATTAAAATAGATGCATTTAAGAAATTCTCCACCTCTTCCTCTCTGTTTATCTCTAACAGTACAAAGAACTTTACTGTCTTTTTCTTCCTTCTCCCATACATCTGTTCCTACACTCTGGTTCCCCTCCCTCCCTTCGTATCTCATTTAAATCGACTGGAGCCTCTCTAGCAAACCTACCTGCAAGAATATTTGTCCCCCTCCAGTTCAGATATAAACTGTCCCACCGGAACAGGTCCCACCTTCCCTGGAAAACTGCCCAATTATCTATAAATCTGAAGCCCTCCGTCCTGCACCATGTCTTCAGCCACGTGTTGATCTGCACTATCTTACTATTTCTAAACTCACCTGCATGTGGCACTGGTAGCAATCCTGAGATTGCTATCCTGGAGGTCCTGTCCTTTAACTTGGCACCTAGCTCCCTAAACTCACCTTTCAGGACCTCCTCACTCTTCCTACCCACGTCATTGGTCCCTACATGGACCACGACATCCGGCTGCTCACCCTCCCTCTTGAGAATACTGAGAACTCAATCCAAGATATCGCGGACCCTGGCACCAGGGAGGCAACAGACCGTCCGGGATTCTCAATCTCTTCCACAGAACCTCCTATCTGTCCCCCTAACTATCGAATCCCCTATCACTACTGCTCTCCTCTTTTCCCTCCTTCCCTTCTGAGCTGAGGGTCCAGTCTCGGTGCCAGAGACGCAACCACTGCAACTTGTCCCTGGTAGGTCGTCCCCACCAACAGTATCCAAAATGGTATACTTATTGTTGATGGGAACGGCCACGGGGTGCTCTGCTCTTCCTGTCTATTCCCCTTCCCTCTCCTGACAGTCACCCAACTACCTGTCTCCTGACTCCTCGGGGTGACTAACTCCCTGAAACTCCTGTCTATTTCTGACATTAGTAATGATCTTTCAAAAATGATTGGACTCCGGCATGGTGCCAGAGGACTGGAAAATTGCAAATGTCACTCCACTCTTTAAGAAAGGAGAGAGGCAACAGAAAGGAAATTTTAGACCAATTAGCCTGACCTTGGTGGTTGTGAAGATGTTGGAGTCAATTGTTAAGGATGAGGCTGTGGAGTACTTGGTGACACAGGACAAGACCGGATAGTGTCAGCATGGTTTCCTTAAGGAAAAATCTTGTCTGTTGAACCTGTTGGAATTCTTTGAGGAGATCGCAAGTAGGATAGATAAAGGGGATATAGTGGATGTTATATATTTGGATTATCAGAAGGCCTATGACAAGGTGCCACCCACGAGGCTGCTTATCAAGTTGGTATTACAGGAAAGTTACGAGCATGGTTAAAGCATTAGCTAATTGGTAGGAGGTAGCAAGTGGGAATAAAAGGATCCTTTTCTGATTATTTGAGGAATGAAGTGGTTAACATATGAGGAGTGTTTGGCAGCTTTGTGCCTAAACTCACTAGAATTTAGAAGGGAGGGATCTCATTGAAACCTACCAAATATTGAAAGGACTAGACAGGGTTGGGGAATCTAGCCCTAGAGGGCACAGCTTCTAAATTGAGGGGTGACCCTTTAGAACAGAGGTAAGGAGGAATTTTTTTTTTAGCCAGAAACTAGTAAATCTGTGCAATGCTCTGCCACAGACTGCGGTGGAGACCAAGTCCGTGCATACATTTAAGGTGGAAGTTGATCTCTTCCTGATCAGTCAGGGCATCAAAAGATATGGCGAGAAGGCAGGTGTATGAAGTTGAGTGGGATCTGGGATCAGCCATAATGGAACGGCGGAGCAGACTCAATGGATGAAATGGCCTAATTCTGCTCCTATGTCTTATGGTCTTGAAATCTAAAATATCAAGGAGTGAAAGCAATGGTAGAACAGTTGAACAAGTACTTTAAGCCTATCTTCATGGCATGAAAGACCATAAAGCTGCTAGAAATATTGAAGAACGGGTTACAAATGTGATCTCATTGTTTGAGAAAGAAAGAAGAGAGAAAACAGGATCAACTGTTCTATGCATCTGATACTGTAGTACGATCAGTTCAACAATGTATATAGTGCAGAATGTAACCATAGAACACTTCCGAGTGTAACAGGAACTTGCAGAATCAGCAAGAATATATGAAAAGAAATTCCTGCCTGACCCAGTCTTCTGGAAGTGAGAATGATGAACTGAAGGAAACAATATTTATTCAAAAAAATAGTACAAGAAATGTTTGAGATTGAAAGCTGATAAATCCCAAAGTCCTAATGATGTAGATTCCAGGGTTTTGAAAAGGTTTTGATGTTGTGCTCACGGAACTTGGCAATCAGCTTGCAGATGTTTCATCACCAGTCAAGGTGACATCTTCAGTGTGCAGTTGTTGGTGTTTCTCCCTGGGAGTGCTCACATGTACATAACCTTCCCCCCCCCCCCATTCACTTGCCTTGATCCTGATTGGCTATCTCCGAAGTTGACCCTTGAATTTTATTGGCTTGCGGTATTTTTTGCCATTTAGGGGTTCATAGATGGCGTCTATTTCTATATGTCTGTTTATGGAATTATCAGAAGAGAACCTTGCCATATCTGGACTGACTATGATACCAATCTACAGTGACTAATCTTATCTGACAGATTAGTCCATATGCCTCCATTTCCTGCCAGTTCATGTGTTAGTTTAAATGACCTGTGCAACATGGCTGTCTACATTTATGAAGAGTCACGTAGCAGACTACTGCAGTTTTACTAAAGAGGGCCCTGTAGTTGCTCTGTAGGTTTCAGTAGCTTGGAGTTTAGCAAATGTGACCCCTGCTTAAAAACAGGGAATGACTGACTTGACTTGCCTGACGTAAGTCATAAGGATACATTCTATAATCCATATTGAATATAACAACAGAACATTTCAAAGAATAGTAAGATTTAGCAGAAGTCAACATAGCTATATGAAAGGAAAATTCCTGGGATGAAAACTGTCAACAGAGACATTTCTAAGGAACTTAATAGATTTTTGGATGCATGTTTTGGCTCCTATAAACCCAGTTAATATTATGGCAGTTGAAACCTCCCTTTTACTACTGTTCTAGTGCTTTTACACATCAAAAATGTGCTTTCAAATTGGATGTCCTGTCAGTACACTTCCAAACGGAGGAGGCTTTGTGTTTCAGATAAGCTTTGTTGCAGAAGGGGCCTTGTCAATATTTTGGGGCCTTGTGCCCTCAAACTTAGTGTTGTTACCTTGATGTGTTGAGACATGACAACTTCTGTGTATGCAAGCAGAAGATTTAGATATTATGCAAGTAGATAGGATCAGTTTGGATTAGCATGGTTGGCACAGTCAGGGTGGGTTAAAGATTGTTTTCCAGTGTTGTACTATTCAGTGAGACTGTGGGTAAGCTACTTGCCCTTTTTCACTTTAATATAATGGAATCATAAACATCATTTGAGCATGATGTGACTAGGGATGGAAGATTTTTAAGGAAATCAAAAGGATACAGCAAAAACTCTGGGACCAAACGTCATCCCAGATGGAGTATTGACAGCTCCTGAACTTGTTGTGTCTCTAGCCATGCTCTTTCAGTACAGTTATAGTTGTACACAGTGTTTTGTATCATAATGACCATCCTTTTCCTTAAATGTACACTGTCTTTTTCCCTGGGGCTAGGGAATCAAGAAGCAGACAGCATAGATTCCAGCTGAGAAGCAAAATATTCAATACAGCCAATCTATTCATCCAGAGGGTGGTCCATACCTGGCTGTCAGAGAAAGTCACTGAGGCAGGTAGGTACATTGACAAGTTTTAAAAGATACTTGGAAAAGTACAGGGTTAGGGAAACTTCAGCGGGATATTGGCCAAGTGCAGGCAAATAGGACTAGCATAGGAGGGGTACTTTGATCAACGTGGAGCAGGAGGGTTGAAAAGTCCATTTCAAAGTATGTATACATTATACAACCATGAGGTTAATCTCCTTACAAGCAGGAAGCAGGAAGAACTGATTTTTAAAAAATGATGAGAGAGAGAACACAAAAACGAACACACAAGCCACAGTAAAAAGGAGCAAATAGCCTCAGCACAGTTCAGCACTTGTGGATTAACACAGACACAAAGCCTGAGCAGGCCCACAGTGCAGCGAGTAGCAGAGTACACATCCGATGTTGTATGACTACCCTTAGGGTTAATGCAGTAGAATATCAGCCGTGACATTATTGAATGGCCAATCAGGTGAGAGGAACCCCATGGCCTATTCCTCATCTTTGAGTAGGGGGAGAAACAAGGTCTGATTAACTTCCAGCAATGCAGTGTTTATTTATTCACAGCTCTGTGTGTCAGCCTAGGAAAGTCCCTGGAGTGAGGTGGCAATGGACAATCTGTTCACTTGAGCATTCCACCAATCTGAGCTGTTGTCAATACTGGCTGTGGAAAGCTGAGTCATGTTTGTTTCCTGCAACAAAAGACATTCAAGTTGAAATAATCCATAGATACAAATCTTTTGGGATATTTTTTCACTTTATCTTGTTACATAAGCATGTCAATTTGAATAGTTTGCCACTGGTGTGTCAATTTGTTTCCTAAATGTATTGTAACTCATCCAAACTCCTGTGAATAAGTACTGTTTCCAATGGCTTTCTTTACCAATTTCAAGTCAGTGATAGAACTTTTGAGAAAGATTCAAAAGACAAGTATCCACTAGTGTCGATTTTCTTAAAAGGGACCTGAAATCTTAATACATTTCCTCAAAAGCAATGATTTATAGCTTCTGCATGGTTTGTTGTGTGCCAATGTCTATTGTATAATGCATTATATTATATGAATTGGTAATTACAGAGATCTGCCTTATTATTTGTCGATTAACAAAATGCTAATGTTGAAGTTACTTCATCCATTCAAAATTATGGTTTATATCATTGCTTTGCAAATGCACCTCACATTTCAACAATATATAATTGCCGTTGTTTTATATGTATATATAGCCTTCATTACTTAGAAATTTTACTCATGCTATGTCTAGTTTCAATGATTTGATCATTATAAGGATGTTGTTTACTGATGAGCTAGAGGGAGCTGTATTTCCCACTTGTAAAGAGTTTTACATTCTGCATTCTGTTCTGGTGAATGAAAAATGTCGCTGGAAATATTCAGCACGTTAGCTGCATTTATAGGAAGAAAAACATCAATGTTTCTAGGAACAGAACTTTCATTAGAACTGAAAGTAAGACAGAAGAAATTTGATAAGTAGCAGGGAGGGTTATATCCCTGATGGTCAGCACTGTATTACCCTGGGACTCAGTTGTAAACAAGGTGATCCAGTCAATGATAAACAAGAGAAAATGTACAGATGCTGGAAATCCAAACAACACACACCAAGTGCTGCAGGAACTCAGCAGGTCAGGCAGCGTCTATGGATGGAAATTAACAGATGATGTTTCAGGCTCAGACACTTCATCAGGGTTCGTGATAGAAATACCTCAGCTGAAACGTTAACTGTTTACTTCCCTCCATAGATGCTGCCTGACGGCTGAGTTCCTCCAGCTTTTCATGATTTGCTCAAGATTTTCAGCATTTGTACTATCATTTTGTCAAGGGAATGGAAGTGGCAATTCCTCATTCCACTCACAATTTCTGTTTGCATTTTCTCTGTAGGAGTGGTGGACGTGCTCAGACTGACCTGTTGGGCAGGTCTTCCTGCTGTTCATTTCACAATTCCCACATTATCTGGTGTTGGTTCATTTGTCCATGGTCCTGTTCCCCTCTCCACCCCCCCCCCCCACTCATCTGGTCACGTTCACTCATTTTCCCAAAAACCTTGCCTACAGCTTATCTCTGTTTTAAAGGGACGGCCTTCTGTTCTGAGGCTGTGCTCTCTGGTCCCAGACTGTCCCACAATTGGAAACACCTCTCCATGTCTGCTCTATCTCGGCCTTTCAATATTTGGTAGGTTGCAATGAGCTTCCCCCTCATTCTTCTAAACTCTGGAAGAATGGGAGAGAGCAAGTCCCAGTACAGTTCAACAGGGCCATCTGAGACTCAAACACAGGAAGTGGGTGGAATTTTTAACAGTTATTTCTCCTTGGTGGTTATTGAGTATATTTTGCTCAAGAGATAAGGGGGAAAATGGAGATGTTTTATAAAAACATTCATATTACCAGGGACAAATTATCTTTAGCCTTAAGCACATTAAGATGGATAAAATTGTGGGACCTAATTGCATGCATCCTCAGATTTAGGGAAGGCCAGAGAGGAAATTTCAGAAACGCTGTTGAGATATTTTCTACATCATTACCCATGGGTGAAGTTGCCAAAAACTGGAAGGTGGCTAATGTTGTTCTGTTGTTTAGGAAGTGTAGCAAGAACAAGATCAAGAAGCAGGTCTTTCAACAAGGTCCCACATGATGGGCTAGTCTGGAGATTAGTTCCCATGGAATTTGCGGTGAGCTGGGTAGGTGGGTCAGAATTGACTCAGAAGTAGGAGGCAGAGGGTGGTGGTAAAGATTGTTTCTCAGAGTGGAGGCTGGTGACTGATGGTGTGCACTAGGGTTTGATGTTGGGACCCTTGTTATTTACGTAAGTGATTTGGATACAAGTGTACAAAGCTTCATCAGTAGGTTTGTGGAGGACATGAAACTAGATGTTGTTGAGAGTGAAGAAGGCTCCCTTGATCAGTTGGGAAGGTGGGCAGAGAAGTGGCAAATGGTGTTTTGGAACATTTGCTCTAGTCAAACATCAGGTGCATGTTTTATCCTTCATAATGATCAACAAAACATTTATTTAGGATCTGGCACATCTTTAAGATATACAAAAGTCCCAGAACTGATTAACTTGCTTTGAATTGTGACAAATGGTGGCAAATGGTGTTCAAAACAGAACTATTGGGAAATACATTTTTGTAAGTCAAACCAATGTACTATGAATGGTGGGGCAATAATGAGTGTAATGGAACAGAGCCTCCTGGGGGTACAAGTACATAGCTGATCGAAGACTGTCATGTTAGATAGGGAGTTTAGCACACTGGCCTTCATCAGCCAGAGCATAGAATATAGGGGTTCAGACATTATCTTACAGTTGTACAAGTTGTTGGTGGGGCTCCACTTGGAATGCTGTTCACAGTTCGGTCACCTGTTGTTGGAAAGATGTGGCTAAACCGGAAAGAGCACAGAAAAGATTTGAGGATGCTGCCAGGACTAGAGGGCGTGAGTTATAGGGAGAGGTTGGTCAAGTTGGAGTGATGGGTGAACTCCAAGGAATATTTTAAAATACGAGAGGGATAGATAAGGTGGATGGTATGTCTTTTCTCTAGGGTACAGAGCCCAAAACTAGGGATGAAAGGGGAAATATTTAAAAGGGGCAACTTTTTTACAGAGAAGGAGATGAGTATATGCAATGAGCTACCAGGAGAGGGGGTTGAGGCAGATACAAAAGTACTATTTAGGAAACAAATGCAGGATATTGGGATTATCTAGGTGGGCGCCATGCAGAGGCAGAAAGTCATTGAGCTAAAGGACGGTATTGCTCTTTGACTTGAATCAGAGTATTGCTTATTGATAAACTCATGACATTAAATTAAGTGTTCTCGATGTTGTTTGTATCTTATTAGCATGGTGGGAATAGCAAGTCAAAACTATTTGTTCAAGTGTCCTGTACCGCTAGCTGAACACAGATCGCTGAAGGCGAGGTTGCCCATTGACCTTTGTTTTGGGACTGACGAGAGTGACTTACCACCAAAGCCTCAACTGAAGTATTTGTCTGATATGAGGAGAGAGCTGAAAAGGGCTTAGGAATTGGCTGGGTTCACGACCGCCAAGCAGAATCGAGGAAATAAGAGGGGGTATGATCAGAAAGTGAGGTTCTCACAATTCCTGCCGGGAGACTGAGTCCTCATAAAGAATTTGGGGCTACCTGGAAAGCACAAGATGGCTGACCGCTGGGCGGCCACACCCTAAGTGGTGGAGAGTCAGATCCCAAACCTACCAGTTTTCTGGGTGAAACCAGAGGAGGGGAAAGGGCCTGTCAAGATTCTCCATCGGAACCACCTGTTGCCCCAGGACAAGAGGTGTAGGTAGATCCAGAGACTGACGTAGCCTACACCCAGTAAGAGGACTCTGCAAAAGCTGGCTGTGGAAAGCTGAATCATGTTTGTTTCCTGCAACAAAAGACATTCAAGTTGAAATAATCCATAGATACAAATCTTCTGGGATATTTTTTTCACTTTATCTTGTTACATAAGCTTGTCAATAGTTTGCTATTGGTGTGTCAGTTTGTTTCCTGAATGTATTGTAACTCATCCAAACTCCTGTGAATAAGTATCGTTTCCATTGGCTTTCTTTACCAATTTCAAGTCAGTGATAGAACTTTTGAGAAAGATTCAAAAGACAAGTATCCACTAGTGTCGATTTTCTTAAAAGGGACCTGAAATCTTAATACATTTCCTCAAAAGCAATGATCCATAGCTTCTGCATGGTTTGTTGTGTCAATGTCTATTGTATAATACATTATATTATATGAATTGGTAATTATAAAGATCTACCTTATTGTTCATCGATTAACAAAATGCTAACGTTGAAGTTTCTTTACCTGTTCAAAATTATCATTGCTTTGGAAATGCACCTCACATTTCAACAATATATAATTGCTGTTGTTTTATACGTAGATCAAGATCAAGATGGCGCCGCTGGTAGCCGCCATGGTACTGCGCTCTCTGGTACTGTTGCTGTTTTTTCTGATTTGCCCTGTTTCCTGTGATTCCTCTCTGATTACATACGGCAGAGAGGAACTTCTAAAGATTTAGTGAATCTTTAGAACTTTTCTCCACCGTTTATGGATAGTTTTACGGAGGTTTTGGTCCGAGGTGTTGCAGCAGCTCTGACTGGTCTGCGTGTGAGACGCCATAGAGGGAAGCGAGCTCATTAAACTGAGACGGCAGGGATTTCAATCTGTGCTCCCGTCGATTCACCTGGCAAATGGCTGTCCTCTTCTCAATAAGATGGATGAACTGCTGCTACTCAATAAAACCCACGGCAACTTTTCCAGATCCACCACTTTGTGCTTTACTGAGACTTGGCTGGGTGAGTACATCCCAGACAACTCACTCCAACTCTTGGGATTCCAACTCTTCCGAGCGGACTGAGATGCGGGTCTCTCGGGGAAAGGGAGAGGAGGCGGAATCTGTTTCTACATAAACGAAGGTTGGTTCACGGAGGTCACGCTATTAGGAAAATCATGTAGTCAACATCTAGAGACAATTCTTACAAACTGTAGACGGTTTTACTCACCTCCTCAGTCATTCTGGTCATTCCACCTCAGGCCTGCGTCAGGGAGGCGCTACAACACCTTGCTGACCAGATAACTGAAGTGGAGAATAAACATCCAGACTCCTTCCTCGTTGCTCTTGGTGATTTTTACAGGGCAAACCTCAGCCATGAATTGCCAAAATTTAGACAACATACTAAGTGTCCCACCAGAGACACTAACATACTGGACCACTGCTACATGACAATAAGGGATGCATATCGCTCTGTTACACGGGCAGCCTTGGGTCTCTCTGACCACTGCCTGGTTCATCTTCTCCCGACATACAGGTAGAAACTAAGATTGGTTAAGCCTGTTATCAGGACAGTCAGGAGATGGACCAACTAGTCAAAGCTGGGACTTCAGGCCTGTTTTGACTGCACGGATTGGAGTGTCTTTGAGGCTGCAGCTACAGATCTTCATGATCTGTCTGACACCGTGACCTCATACATCAGTTTTTGTGAAGACAAGCACATTCCAACAAAAACCTTCTGCACATTCAATAACAACAAGCCCTGGTTCACATCACAACTCAGGCAGCTTCGTCGGGTGATGGAGGAGGCATACAGAAGAAGGGACAGGATTCTGTACAAACGAGCCAGGAACACACTGACAAGGGAGATTAAGGCAACGAAGAAGCTCTACATTGGAAAACTGCAAAACAGGTTTTCAGACAACGACCCAGTGTCAGTGTGGAAGGGGCTCCAAGAGATCACCAACTACAACTGTCAACCATCAACTGGCTGACAATCTGAACAAGTTTTATTGTAGATTCGACACCTTCATTCCCCCCAGCCAAAACACAGACCTACCTGCAACCCCCATCATCCATCACCTTGACATCTTAGTATCCGCTTTCTCACCCCACATTAAAAAACTGCTCCCCCTACCCCCCTTCACTTCAACTCCCTTGTACCTGCACTTAAGATCTGTGAGAGGGAGGTGAGTCAGCTGTTGTGGAGGCAGAAGACCAGGAAAGCGCCAGGCCCAGACGGTGCGTCGCCCTCCTGCCTGAAGACCTGCGCTGATCAGTTGGCCCCCATCTACAAACAGATCTTCAATAGATTACTGGAGCTGTGTGAAGTCCCTCATTACTTCAAGCATTCCATTATCATTCCAGTCCCTAAGAAACTCACTATCGAGGGACTAAATGACTACAGGCCTGTCGCTTTGACATCTGCAGTCATGAAGTCCTTTGAGAGACGAGTGTTGGCTCACCTGAAGGACATCATAGGCCCCCTGCTGGACCCCCTGCAGTTTGCTTATCGGGCAAATAGGTCAGTGGCTGATGCCGTCAACATGGGACTGCATTACATTCTACAACACCTCGACAACCCAGGAACTTCTGTGAGGGTCCTGTTTGTTGACTTCAGCTCAGCATTTAACACCATCGTCCCAGAAATCCTCCACTCCAAACTCACCCAGCTTACTGTCTCCCCCGCCATCTGTCAGTGGATCACAAGCTTCCTGACTGACAGGGTGCAGCAAGTGAGGCTGGGGAGCATCATCTCCAGCACCCGGACAATCAGTACCGGTGCCCCCCAGGGATGTGTGCTCGCCCCACTGCTCTTCTCCCTTTACACTAATGACTGCACCTCACAGGATCCATCTGCTAAACTCCTGAAGTTTGCAGATGCCACAACTGTCATTGGCCTTATCCGAGACGGTGATACAGACGGGAGGTGGAACGGCTGACCCTCTGGTGTGGTCAGAACAGTCTGGAGCTAAATACGCTCAAGACTGTGGAGATGACAGTGGACTTCAGGAGTCCCCCAATACTCCCCCCACTCACTATACTCAACAGTATTGTGTCTGCTGTGGAGACCTTCAGATTTCTGGGTGCCACAATCTCCCAGGACCTGGAGTGGACACCCAACGTGGACACTCTTATCAAAAAGGCTCAGCAGAGGTTGTGTTTCCTACGTCAACTCAGGAAGTACCACCTGCCTCAGGAACTGCTGATTCAATTCTATTCAGGAATAATCCAGTCTGTTCTCTGTTCGTCCATCACTGTCTGGTTTGGATCAGCTACCAAACAAGACAAGAATAGACTCCGAAGAACTGTCAGGGCTGCGGAAAGGATTATTGGTGTGAAGCTGCCCTCGATCCAGGACTTATATGCATCTAGAGTCAGGAAGCGAGCAAGCAGCATTATTGTAGACCCATCACACCCTGGACATCACCTGTTCCAACTCCTTCCTTCTGGTAGGCGCTTTAGATCACTGAATGCCAGGACAAACAGGTACAAGAACAGTTTCTGTCCGCATGCCATCAGTCTTACGAACACTTGAATGTTAGTCTGTTATAAATCAAATCCACCTGTACATTCAATGAGGAGGACCTCATTGTATATAGTTTATGATGATTTGCACTATTGTTTTTATTTGCTTTTAATTCTGTACAGAGAGAGCTCAGGGAAACCGGCATCAAATTCCCTGTATGTGTCCTCAGACTTGGCGATAATAAAGGATTCTGATTCTGTATATGTGGCCTTCACTACACCAGATATGCTCAGGCTTTTCCTACCAAGGACCAGAAGGCAACTACAGTGACAAGAGTGTTATGGGAGAAGTATTTTGTTTATTATGACCTTCCCAGGAGGATATATAGTGTCCAGGGACAGGACCTCGAGAGCAGACTCATCAATGAGGTACTGGGCATGCTTGGAGTTGAGAGGTCAAGGACCATGCCCTCTCACCCGCAGGGCAATCCCCAGCCAGAGAGGTTTAATCGGACCTTGCTAGACATGCTCAGGAACCTGGAGATCAGCAAGAAGAGCAGGTGGAGTCAACATATTGGGCAACTGGTTCACAGTTACAACTGTACCCGAAATGAAGCTACTGGGTACTCACCATATTATCTGATGTTTGGACTTGAGGTGAGGTTGCCCATTAACCTTTGTTTTGGGACTGACGAGGGTGACTTACCACCGAAGCCTTATCTGAAATATGTATCTGATTTGAGGAGAGAGCTGAAAAGGGCTTATGAATTGGCTGGGGTCGCAGTCACCAAGCAGAATTGAGGAAATAAGAGGAGGTTTAATCAGAAGGTGAGGTTCTCACAATTCCTGCCGGGAGTCCTCATAAAGAATTTGAGGCTAATTGGAAAGCACAAGTTGGATGACCGCTGGGCGGCCACACCCTATGTGGTGGAGAGTCAGATGCCAAACCTACCAGTTTTCAGGTGAAACCAGAGGATGGGAATGGTCCTGTCAAGATTCTCCATCGGAACCACCTGTTGCCCCTGGGACAAGAGGCACAGGTAGACCCAGAGCCCAACTTGGAGCCTATACCTAGTAAGAGGACTCTGTGAAAATGCAGGGCGAGTGCAGGGCCCACAGCGGGAGAGGCTGGGCTGGGTCCCGCCCCTGAGAGGGGTACTGATTCGGAGGATGATGATTTGGATGTGTGGTACACGCTGTCTTTCGCTAACTCCCCATTGATTGAGGAAGAGACTCCTGGCCCTGCTCCCACTGAGTTAGCTGAAGTGTTGGGGGGGGCACTATCTGTGGGCAGCCTGGATTACAGCAGGACCCTGAAGGAGAGGAAGCAAGGCCTGGTCACAGGACAGAGGACTCCGAGTTGCAGGGGGGCATGATTGAGGGAGGACTCAACAAGTAGACCCGAAGTATCCCCAGTAGTGTCTGAGCCTGAAGAGTTAGTGAGGAGGTACGGAGGTCTCAGAGAATTAGGAGACCACCGGATAGGTTGGCCTACGTAGCACCAGGGGAACAGGGCATGATTACTGCCGTTTTGGGGTGCTACGTTACTGCCTTTTGCACCTGGATTGGGCTTTGTGTTTTGCAGGAAGGGTCGTCGAATTATCTCAACGTCATGAGGACATGACTAAATTTGGTGGGGGGAGAGTATAACGTGCTGTAAGGTTTCACTGCTAATGTAATGGCTTCTTTGTAATGTTCATTGCTGAGGTAATGGTTTCTCTGTAGCAGCAATGTTTGGGTTATGACTGGAGATAACAGGATGCATGTTAGCCAATGAGAGATTGTTGCTGTGTCTTGTGAGTCTGGAAGGATGTTTTTTCGCAGTCTTTTGTCGAGGAGAGATGAAGAGGGAAGATATGTGTGGAGAAAGCCTGTAGACCACCGGACGAAGTGGACTGGGATCTGCGGGTCCAAAGGTTGGCGATGCTCGGAGGAGACCGATGGTGGAAGAAGGACTACTGAGTGAGCTCCAAGATGACTTTGACTTGGCTTAGGCCCTTTTTAAAATTTTTATTGCTAACCCTATATTCATATTAAGATTCATAAAGTTCAATCATTTAATTGCATATGGTGTGCTATCTGATATTTTGCATTGTGGGGGTACATTACACAGCATCCACACAAACGTGATTTCCCAGTTTGGCAGGGCCGAAGGCCATCTCCCCAGATGAATACGAGCTGGGCGAGCCTGAGGGTTGCATTTAGATTTCAGAACTTGTCTGAATGCTGATAGATGGCCAACAAGGACAGATTGTGTTGATTGAGGTGTAAAAGTACCACACAGGGCCAGAGGGGAGGAGAGGGGACCAACGATAGTCTTCCTGGAGCTGCAGAGAGAGACAATGCTAATTAACATTCATTTTGGATGTCTGCAAAGAAGGAAGTTCTTGAAAATTATATGTAATTCAAAGGAAGCATTGTAATGAAAGAATTGTCTTACTGTTACCTGCCTGTCCCCTCCCTGCTTCCGCTCCCCCATCCCTTGATCTTTCCCCTTACTGGTTCACCTGGCACCTACCAGCCTTCTCCTTCCCACCCTCCCCCCACCTTCTTTATAGGGCCCCTGCCCCCTCCCTCTTCAGTCCTGACGAAGGGTCTCGGCCCAAAACATTGACTGTTCATTTCCACGGATGCTGCCTGACCTGCTGAGTTCCTCCAGTTTGTTGTATGTGTTGTTTTGACCCCAGCATCTGCAGTGTATTTTGTGTTATTAGGGGGCCAGCAATGTGAAATGTTAGTAGACACAGGGTCATCAGTGTCAATAATGGATCTACCTTTGCCCATGCCTGGAGGTGAAACAATAAGAGCAGAGAGAAGTTAAAAGTACTTGAGATTAAGGGAGTGCAGCTTCCTGTAGATTTTGGGGTGTGCTCAAACAAATGAAGGTACTATCCTGGGAATCTCTTCTTCTTTGGCTGTTCATCGACTTCGATGTTGATTGAGGCCCTGGCAAGGTTGTATGGAAGACTGGCAATTGCCCAAGCTTCAAGTCCCCCCTCTCCATGCCACCAGTGTTGTCCAAGTGAAGGGCACTAGGCCGATACACCTTGGCACCGGTGTCGTCACAGAGCAATGTCTGCTTAAGTGCCTTGCTGAAGGGCACAACACGCTGCCTTAGCGACCTTCAGATCACTAGACCAACACTCTAGCCAGTTGGCCACGCGCCAGCGCAAACACTGAATAAGGCAGTTGCTAACATAGACTCAGGAAAAGGAGAAGTAACATGGACAAGACAGGAATAATGAACTTGTGTGACCTGCACAGCAGCTAACAAAGCCCACAGCAAGGAGAGGCAGGGCAGTGTGCGGGAATCATGTCCGGAGGTTCCAGAGGGAGGGGCTAAGCACAGTCAGGAGTTGTTAAAAGTAGTGCAGATGCCTGAGGAGGTTGCAGTGATTAAAATAAAGGGTCACCAGAAAGGGAATTGTAAGGAGCAGAATGGAAATGAGGGGGCAGACATCAAGGAGGGCAGCGGAAGAAGAAGAGGCCAGCCTGACTCAATACTACATGACATTTTACATGCTAAAGATCAATAGTAACAGCAGGGCAGTTCTAAAGTCACACTGTATCCACAATGCTTCCTCTGAATTTTCAAACACCTCCTTCGCACCTACACTCCAGACACCCAAAATGAATGTTAATCAGTATTGTCTCTCTCTCTGCAGCTCCAGGAAGACTATTCTTCAGAGCTGCATTTAAAATTCAATTTACCATCCACATTCAGGTCTGAAGACTGGCTGCTGTTTGAAATTAGTGCAAAGCATTGTAGATACGTATAGAATTGTCTGGCTGTTATCTTTGATCATTAGCATATAACAATGTCATGTAATATTGGGTCAGCCAGGCTTCATCCAAGAGTGTCTCAGGTGATGAATAAAGACGTCTATATCCAATAGCTTCAGTGTCTCTCTGGTGAATTTGTTCACATTACAACAGGGGATCTCATAAAGATCATGAGGCATAAATATTTCAAACATCTTCAAAGTTCAAAGTAAATTTATTGTCAAAGTACATATACATCACCATAAACTAGCCCAAGATTTTTTATGGGCATTCACAGTAAATACAAAGAAACACAATAGAATGAATGAAAAACCGCACACAAAGATGGATAAACAACCAATGTACAAAAGGCAACAAATGGTGCAACTACAACAATAAATTTCAGAATTGCAGTTGCAGGGTCCTTGAAAGTTAGACCATAGTGTGTGGAAGCAATTCAGTTCTTCCACGTGGTGTCTATCATTAGAGGACCTGCATTTAAGGTGAGAGGTGGTAAATTCAAAAGGGATGCATGGGACGTTTTTGTTTGTAGAGTTGTGCACTGCCAGGGTGGTGGTGGTGGAGGCAGGTACAGGAGGAAGTGTAAGAGGCTTTTCGCTAGACATATGAATATTCAAAGGCTGAAGGGATGTGATCCATTTGTAGACAAAGATTAGATTCATTAGGTGTTATTAGTTTAATTAATTCAGCACAGCATCATGGGCTGAAAAGCTTGTTCCTGTACTGTAACTGTTCTAAGTTTTGTCATCACTGGAGAGAACTTCAGAAAGGGTTAAAAGCTGAACTGAACATCTAGTAGGTGCAAGGAAAACAAGCTGGTCATTTAAAGCCTGCTGTAGAATTCTGATGACCAGACCACCATGCCAATCTTAAGGGCACTCTAGAATTTCCCAGTTACATATGCAAAATTGTTCACCAACCTGTTGCTGCCGCGTATTCACACGATCTAAAGAAAGAAACTTGAATTTGATGAGGACCAAAATAGCTGGGTGAGGAGGCAGAAAGGATCGAGTGCATACGGTGAGGTGAGAGGAACAATGCAGTCTGCTTGCTGTCAGAGGATTTGTTTATCTGTGGCACACAGAAAGTCTGCACAAGTGGCAGAAGGAGTGCACCATCTTGCTAACTACCCACCCATTGGCCCATAAAGCACTTCCTGCCTCATTTCTGATGAGCTCTATGGTTACCATGCTGGCCTTGTCACCTCTGGTGCGACAGAACAGGATTGGATTTGGGTCATCCTCCAATGTGAGGACCAGCAGGTCACATGATAATAAACCAATGGCCTTTCAGGCGTCCCATCTACTGTGACTACATGCTACCCAAATATCTTTCTTTCTTCTCTTTGGCTGTCCATTGATTTCGATGTTGACCGTGCTGAGAGTTTAGTCTCTGCAGGCACGTTTATGGGCCACAAGACCAGCACTGGATCGGCACTGTCTCCCACATCAGTTGCATTTGTAGTTTGACTGGTCCAGCACCGAATGTCTGCGTTCATGACCTACTTCATATTTCTTCTGCTTTTTCTCCTCAATATCAGAGGGGCAAAACGTGCACACACCCAGCTAATCCACAGCCACTTCCAGGACAGCGGCGACACGCGGCAAATGTGGAAGGGCATCCAGGACATCACTAATTACAGGACAACATCACCAGACTGTGCAGGTGATGCTTCCTTCCCAGATGTGCTGAATAACTTCTATGCCCGGTTTGAGGCGGAAAATGACGTGGCGGTGAGGAAGTCCACCCCTCCTACAAATGACCAGGTGCTGTGTCTCAATGTGGCCGATGTGAGAAGAACCCTGTGCAGGGTCAACCTACGGAAGGCTGCTGGACCAGACAACATCCCTGATAGAGTGCTCAGAGGATGTACAGACCAGTTAGCAGATGTCCTCACTGATATCTTCAACATCTCCCTGAGCAGCACCATTGTTCTAATGTACTTCAAGGCCACCACCATCGTCCCCGTGCTGAAGAAGTCTTCAGTGTCCTGCCTCAATGACTACCGTCCTGTTGCACTCACATCCATCATCATGAAGTGTTTCGAGAGGCTTGTCATGAGGCATATCAAGACTCTGCTGCCCCCCTCACTGGACCCCCTGCAGTTTGCATATGGTCCCAACCGCTCAACAGATGACGCCATTGCCATCACCCCGCCACCTGGCCCTAACCCACCTGGACAAAAAAGACACATACGTTCAGATGCTGTTCATAGACTTTAGTTCAGCATTCAACACAATCATTCCTCAGCACCTGATTGAAAAGCTGAGCTACTGGGCCTGAACACCTCCCTCTGCAACTGGATACTGGATTTCCTGACTGGGAGACCTCAGTCAGTCCGGATTGGGAGCAGCATCTCCAACACCATCACACAGAGCACGGGGGCTCCCCAGGGCTGTGTGCTCGGTCCACTGCTGTTCACTCTGCTGACCCACGACTGTGCTGCAATGCACAGCTCGAATCACATCATCAAGTTCGCCAATGGTGGACCATGGTGGGTCTCATCAGCAAGAATGACGAGTCAGCTTACAGAGAGGAGGTGCAGCAGCTAATGGACTGGTGCAGAGCCAACAACCTGTCTCTGAATGTGAACAAAAGAGATGGTTGTTGACTTCAGGAGGGCATGGAGTGACCACTCCCCGCTGAACATTGACAGCTCCTCGGTAGAGATCATTAAGAACACCAAATTTCATGGTGTTCACCTGGCAGAGAATCTCACCTGGTCCCTCAACACCAGCTCCATAGCAAAGAAAGCCCAGCAGCGTGTCTGCTTTCTGCGAAGGCTGAGGAAAGTCCATCTCCCACCCCCCATCCTCATCACATTCTACAGGGGTTGTATTGAGAGCACCCTGAGCAGCTGCATCACTGCCTGGTTCGGAAATTGCACCATCTCAGATTGCAAGACCCTGCAGCAGATAGTGAGGTCAGCTGAGAATATCATCAGGGTCTCTCTTCCCGCCATCACGGACATTTACACTACACACTGCATCCTCAAAGGAAACAGCATTATGAAGGACCCCACGCACCCCTCATACAATCTCTTCTCCCTCCTGCCATCTGGGAAAAGGCGCCGAAGCATTCAGGCTCTCACGACCAGACTATGTAACAGTTTCTTCCCCCAGGCTATCAGACTCCTCAATACCCAGAGCCTGGACTGACACCTTGGCCCTATTGTCCTGTTTATTATTTATTGTAATGCCTGCACTGCTTTTGTGCACTTTATGTAGTCCAGTGTAGGTCTGTAGTCTAGTGTAGCTTTCTCTGTGTTGTTTTTTTATTACGTAGCTCAGTCTAGTTTTTGTACTGTGTCATGTAACACCATGGTTCTGAAAAACGTTGTCTCATTTTTACTGTGTACTGTACCAGCAGTTGTGGTCGAAATGACAATAAAAGTGACCTGACTTGACTTGATAGCTGGGATTGACTTCTTGACAACGCAGCGCCAACTTCTTTTGTCCAAAGCATCTTTCTCCCAGGTGTTGACATTCATGTCAGTGTTCCTCATATGCCGCTTGTGCACGTCTTTGCAGAGCAGCTTCTGACCACCATGCTTCCTCTTTAAGTAGCTCGCCATAGAAAACAGCTTTGGGTAAACAATCTTCACTCATTCTTGTGACATGACCAGACCAATGCAGCTGAGAAGCTGTGATGAGCGATTCTGTGCTGACTGCCCCAGCACATTTAGGCACCTCCACATCTGGTACCCTCTATTGCCACTTGATGTGTAATATTTGGCGTAAATGCCTGAGTTGTGCCTTGGTCAATTTCTTGACGTGCTTCTGATACAATGTCATTGTTTCAGTTGAATAAAGCAGAGATGGTAAAACAGCTATGTTATACACTTTGACCTTGGTTGCCATTTTAATATTGTGGCAAGACCAAAGTCACTTCTGCAAAGCACCAAAGATTTTTGTAGCTGATTGAATTCTCCTCTCAACTTCCAGATCTGGCCTTGTCCTTCAGTCCAGACAAGGATTGAAGGACAAGGCCAGATCCAAGAAAATACTCATACTTTCTTTTGGATTGGGAAATCCAACAAAAGGAGAGATGCAGGTGTGGCCTTTGCTGTTTCCAACAAAATTGCTAGCAAATTGCCAACACTTCCGATAGGGATATCTGAAAGGATCATGCGACTATGTGTTCCCATTGGAAAGGATCCTTCCTGAGTGTGATGAATGTGTATGCACCAACCATGGTATATTTTCTACGAAGACAAGGGGTCCTTCAATCAGGAACTGGCTGAAGTAACTGATAATGTCCCTAAGGCAGACAGGTTGCTCATCTTGGGAGATTTCAATGCCAGGGTAGGCAAGGATCACAGTACCTATGAAGGTGTCATTGGCAAATTTGATAAAGGCAAAAAGAACACCAATGGTGACCTTATGCTAAACTTTTGCGCTCAGGTGGAATTGTGTGTTAAAAACACTTTCTTTTGTCAAACCAAGAAGAACTACTTCATCTGGATACACCCAAGGTCAAAGCATCTCCATATGCTTGACTACTTTGTGACTCGCAAAGTAGATATGCCGGTGGTTCTATCAACAAAGGCAATGCATGGAGCAGAGTGCTCACCTGATCAGTACATGGTATGATCACAACTTAGACTTAAACTGCTGCTGCCAAGGCTCCAATATCACAGGCTGGTTGGAGGGTATTGTTCATGCTTCCAAGCTTTTAATGGAGGGCTTGAATGAGTGATTCATTACCAGGTTTCAGGATTCCTCCATCTTTAGTACTCAAGAGTCTGAGTGATTTTGATTTCATTTTGTTTAAAAAGCTTCATTTAGGTTATTTCTTTAAGCAGTAATACAGTGAATGGGTGTGGGAAATAGGGCAACTGTAGGAATACATGTATGATGTTTGATTATCTTTCCAGAATATTGATACACCCTATCCTCGTTATACGCAGGGATATGTTCCTCGCATTCAGCGCATAATGTGAAAACGTATAATGTGAATAATTATTTAAATGGAGAAAATAGGGATGTGTTCCAGAGGGCTTCCTAAGTATGGTTTATCTGTAATTTATTCACAGTTTCATACCAATATGACACAAAAGCAGTACCACAAGGCAACATTTGTATTATATTTCTGTAATTTATTTTTTTATTGAAGTTCATCAAACATTTGCATAAGATGTACTTCAGACATTGTACATATATCATATATATCACAAATCTCCACAAAGTATTTATCTGAGGTATACACTTATAGAAAAGAGTGGAAAGAAAAAACAAGCAAAAGGAAAGAACTATGTACAAGTAGGGAGTGATTTTTTTTACAACATATTCATTGATTTGTGAGAATAAAATCAGACCTATGAGGCATTATGTAGTTAAACCATTTTTCCCAGTATGAATCAAATTGTTCCAGTTTAGGATTAACAGATGCTGTTATCTTCTCCATTTTGTAAATGTGCATTGCAATTTCCATCCATGTATTTAAAGTTGGGCTCTCCTGTGATAACAATTTCCTAGTAAGAGTCTTTTTACCAACCACCAACCATATATTCATTAAATATTTATCTCTTTTCAACCATTCTTGAGGTATATATCCAAAATATACGGTCTTACTCTCTAAGGGTATTTCTCTAAAAAGGTATACAGTGGCAGGTGTGCTCGCTCCGGGAGATGAGTGGTTGTTGTGGTGTCGGGCAGCTTTACATGGATAAGGTGAATGGTTGTGGGTCGTCAGGATCATCAAGCACAGCAAGGAGTGAAGGAAGACTCACAGAACTCTTAGAACTGCTGGCAGCAGGAGATGACACCGGTTTGAATAAAGTGGTGAGGGTTGTTTGCTTGGCAGCATTTTGTTTTTCAGCATAAATTTGCTTGTAGGGAAGAAGAGTTGATGGCATGGAATGACTGAAATGCTGACTCCGTTCTAAACTTAGGTCCATGTCCATCACCATTTGTGCCAAGTGTTCTGACTTTCACCATTCTCTCACTGTTGGTAACCTCCCAGGATTTTCAAAATCATCTGTTGCTTGCAGCATCTGAGAGATAGATCGCCGTAAAAAAAAATACGCCTTGAAGGTGGATCACGCCTTGGTCGAGTGGTTGAATCAGCGATGTGTCAGGCGGCAGGACACGCACTGTTATGTTAGGGTGATCGCTGTCCAAATGTTTAGGGTGGGCTGGTGCATTGTCAAGCAACAAAAGAATTTTAAAGGCAAGATCCTGTTCCCAGCAGTAGCGTCCCAGAGCTGTGTTACCTTCACCTGATGCCGCGCTGTTTATAACTTCCAACTTTTTTTCAAGTGTTAAAGCGGTTCTCTACCGCTCGGCTGATGGCCCAGGACATGACATCGGACGCTTAGGAGACACAGTTAAATATTTCAAGCACAAAATCACTGCACCATAGGTAAAACCAACAGAAGTTTAAGAGCGCAGGATCGCACATCCACACCTTGCCAAAACCAATGTGAGACTAGCGGGAGTGAGACTGTGAGACACGTGCACATGACTTGTATTGGTGGGAAAGCGGTGCTCCGCACATAACTGTGAGTTTAACGCATATAAGGAGACGTTGGTAGAAATAGGTTCCTCGCATAACCGTGAATCCGCTGAGTCTGAAGACGCATATAATGAGGATATGATGTACTACTTTGACCCATTGCAAGAAAATATTCATTAGTTCATTGCATATGGTGACTTGCTGCACATTCAGCATGAGCCAATATAGGTGATGAGACCTGGTTCATGTTTGGCATAAGCCACTGAAGGTGATGAGGCTCTTGCATTTGGTTGACTTGACTAAAATGAGAAGTGAGAAACCTGACTGGCTGGGAACCAGTTTTGTGAATGTATGAGAGGGGAACCAGAGGTCAAGCTTAGGCTGAATAAAAGTATGTAGACAAAAATAACAAGAAGGCAGACAGAACGTGAGATGTTTGAGGATATGGTTGACCAAACTTGGAGCAGGCCTTGACCACAAGAGTGTTGGTCATCAAGTAGATAAAGACCCACTTCATTTGTTATGAGGAGTGAGTTTTTTTAAAAAAAAAAGTCTAGGAGCAGTGTCGTATGATGTAAAGCAAATATTGCTCATCTTCTGCTTAACAATTTTAGATAACATGGTTCATTACAAAGTTCAAAGAACATTTTGACAGAGAACTGGATAGTAAAGGTTGAGAGGAACATGGGCCAAGTTATATTGTGAAATTCTTAATTGTTTAATGATTCCATTAAAATCCTTTAAATGTTTGTACAAAAGCAACATTTGCAACACAAAAGGCATTTTTTTAACATAAGCAATTAGTTATCAAGGAAGGTCCAGAAGCATCCTCACTGTAACATAAACTTGGGCTGAACAATCTGGATGACTTACATTTTCTAGGTTTCTCCATTTTACAGAATGATATATATAACTCTAACTATAAGGGACAAAATGTCTTTGTTATGACAGCCGTGCTCTTACTTTTGGAGCACAATTATCATGATCCTGACTATGTGACATATTCAAAGTGCATCTAGAGTGGGTACAGACAAAATTCACAGGAATGTTGACTGGTCCTGGGGGACATGAATAATAAGGTGATACCAGATAGGCTGGGGATTACCTTCCCTGGAGTGAAGGAGGGTGTGGGGTGACCACTTAGAGATTTATCAGATTATGAGGAGCATAGATGGTTAGTCTTTTTCCCAAGGTAGGGAAATCTAAAACTAGAGGGCTAAAGGTTAAAGGTGAGAGGATAAAGATTTAAAGGAGATCTGAGGGGCAACTTTTTAGCACAGAGGATGGTGTATTCATAGAATTGTTGGTAGAAACAGGCATGATTACAAGGTTTAAAAGTTATTTGGACAGATATGTCAATAGGAGAAGTTTAGAGGGTTATGAGCAAAATGCAGGCAAATGAGATTAGAGTAGATAGGCACCTTTGGCATGGACTGCTCTAGCCAAACAATCTAATTCTGTGCTGTACAAGTCTGTGACTCTAGGAAATGGTTTCTTTAATTTAGGCCAGGGGTTGAGAAATAAACTAATGCTTTTGGCTCTCCTCATTCAAAAGGTGAGTAGAAGGAATTTATACAATTGTAGTATTTAAGTTTTAGAAAGTGAACAATTTTCAAACAGTTCTATTGTGCATTGCAATTACAGTATTTGCAATGTCTGTGGTGTGCGTTGGGTGTGTGCATCTGTGCTTTGTGTTGATACTGCAATCAGAATGTCAAGAAGTGTTTGGATGAATTTCCCTACAAGGAAAAAAATTGCAAAGATCCTTAAATGCTACCATCTAGTGGGTTGCCTTGTGGATTCTACCCCTTGGGGGAGACAATAGTTGTGATTTTCACCGCATGACAAATTCAAGAAACGTGTATGAAACAGCGTCAACTGGAGTGCATGATATCCTTTAATCTCAGCAACCTCGACTGGAGGGGCACCTTGTTCTAATTTAACTCGCTGTGAAATATACTTCCTCATTGTCTCTGTTCCATTAGGAATTGCAAGCCATGGTTCTCATCAACAGAGCCAAGTGCAGATGGTGGTTCAACAAGGCAGTGACATACCAATTTTCTTCCACACTCATGATCAAGAGTTCTATCAGCACGTTGTATACCAGAAAGAACAAAAAATGACCCCCTCCTGATTTCCTTCTCTTTATTCCAGGGTCCTGTGCCCTCTCCTATTGGATTTAATCTTATTCAGCCCTTTGCCGCTTCCACCTATCACCTCCCAGATTCTTACCTCAGTCCCACTCTGTATCTTCCCCCACTTGCATGAAACTTGCCAGCTCATGCTTCACCATATTCACACCCACCCCCACCCTTTTACACTGGCCCTCTCCCCTCTTTCCCATACTGAAGAAGGGTCTTGACCTGAAATTCTAATTGTCCACTTTTGCTGCATAGATGCTACCTGTCTTGCTGAATTCCTCCAGCACCTTGTGGGTTGCTAAAGATGATACTCTTAACATCTTTGGAAGATCATAAAGTATATGAAAACAGTGAAGAGAACACCCATTAACAGATTTGCAAAGTAATGCTGCCACAATGTCCTTGGACGAGTAAATTACCTCTGACATAAACCCCAGACCCATATATTCACTCATCCTTGTCAAATAATGTCATAAAAGGCTAAAAGCCAGAGAAAATGTGATAATTCCTCAACTTCTGAAATTTAAAGTGCAGGTTAAGAGGAGAAGACCATAACATAATATTTTACAAATTTATCTGCTTCTCCCCAACTGCTCTCATTTCAATTTTAAGGTTCTTTTTCTTGTGTTCTTTAATTGACCTCATTAACCTATCAACAAAATGGCATCTGCTCCAGCTCCTCCTCATGATAACATTGGTGTTACCCTCTGTCCTCCCATGCCCTCTGCAACATTTCTCTATAATCCAATTCTGACGAGTCAGCAATTTCAAGCATTAACCTTGCTTATCTTTCCAGGGATGACACTCACTGACTACTGAAAGCATTTTCTGTTTTTATTTCAGATTTCCGGCCCCTGCAGTTTTGATTTTGATATGTATTTACAGCTTTATCTGTTCGATAGCTCTGACATTGGGTGCCATCCGCTGTTGTGTTCCAGCAGGGTACAGGTATCGATAATAATCGATGTTTCAGTGACAAACTCTGCCATCTTCATCGATACCTCTACATGCCTGGAGACCCGAGAAGAGTTTATTTGTATTTTGTTTTTCAATTTGCAGCAGTGTTCAAGAAAGTTACTATCTGTTTTAAATGTAATTTGAGTAAGTATACATCAGATTACAGCTGTACAAAACCACACTTGGAGAATATGAACATTCCAGGCACCACAACATGTTTACCTCGACAACCATGTCTATTTACAAGAAAGATATTTGCCCTGCCCTTGTTCACCCTGAATAGTGGAATATCAAATAATGATTTGTTTGAAGTTTAAGATATTAGAGAGAGCCGATGGGTAACTAGAAAGAAACAATTTCTATCAGGCATAAAGATTCAAAGTATATTTGTTACACTGGACAGTAAATTTTTTCCCAGAAGTGTTGCTTCCTCTTTTTTGGGTTTTAATAGACTGCTTGAAGCTGAACACAAATACAATTTCAGACTATTTGTATCACTTGGGAATTTGGAGGAACAAGAAATTAATTTTTATTGAATATAACGTGTTTAATTGCCTAATGGTACTGACTTCAACTAAGCTAAAAATGTTTTGTTAAAATGATTTTCATTTGTACTCGGTATCTGAGGCTTCTTGCTTAAGTGTCCAACAATAATCAGCTAGTTCTGATGGATTCCATTTACACTGATACCATTTCTCCATGACCACACTGTCCTTGTGAAACCTTTCGCCATGCTCGTCACTGACAGTGCCAAGACTTGCAGGGCGGAATTCTAAATGGGAATGCAGAAAATTAATCTTTAGTGGCATGTTGCACTTCATGGTTTTGTATGCTTGAAGCGTGTTGTCAACCAGCTGCACATAGTTCTGTGCTCTGTAATTGGCAAGAAAATTTTCACCAACATTCCTAAATGCATTCCATGTGGTTTTCTCTGGTCTCTCTAGAAGTTCTCAGCCTGTCATTGATGACCTCTTTGATTTAAGGACCAATACAATGCCTTCATTAATCTTGGGATCGGTTATTCTGGAAAACATCTGTCTCAAATATAACAGTCCTTCACGGAAATTTTAGTAGAGAAACCAGACATACTGGTCAGACAGAAACAGAGTCTGTCAGATGATCCTTCAGCTCTCGCCCTATCATCGGGACAGTGAATGGAATTGACTCCCTCTGAGGCAAGCTCTAAGATCAACAGCGCATGTTGTGCAATGAATGTGAGGAGCCCAGGCTTTGTCTCGATCACCAATTTTACACCAAAGTAGAGCTCATAAGCTTTCTTAATAATAATAAAAGGAGTCCTGCTCCATCTTTGAGATTTAAGTGTATACAGTACTCGCCACAAATATAACAGAAATTATCATGGCTGTTGTAAATTAGCGAGACACTTTGTTATCACGAATTCTGCTGAAAATACAATTATTTTATTATATTGAGTATACCAATACTTACTTTACTTTATTGTCACCAAACAATTGATACTAGAGTGTACAATCATTACAGTGATATTTGTTGCTGTGCTTTGTGTTCCCTGAAGTACAAATCAAAGTAAATATAATAAAAATTTAGATTATAAATTCATAATTAGAAAATAGAAAAGGGAAAGTAAGGTAGTGCAAGTCAGGCCCGGATATTTGGAAGATACAGCCCAGATCCGGGTCAGGATCTGTTCAGCAGTCTTATCACAGTTGGAAAGAAGCTGTTCCCAAATCTGGCCGTACGAATCTTCATGATCCTGTACCTTCTCCTGGAGGGAAGTGGGACAAAAAGTGTGTTGGTTGGGTGGGTTGTGTCCTTGATTATCCTGGCAGCACTGCTCTGACAGCGTGCGGTGTAAAGTGAGTCCAAGGATGGAAGATTGGTTTGTGTGATATGCTGGGCTATGTTCATGATCTTCTGCAGCTTCTTCCGGTCTTGGACAGGACAACTTCCATACCAGGTTGTGATGCACCCTAGAAGAATGCTTTCTACGGTGCACCTATAAAAATTAGTGAGGGTTTTAGGGGACAGGCCAAATTTCTTCAGCTTTCTCAGGAAATAAAGGCACTGGTGGGCCTTCTTGGCAGTGGACTCTGCTTGGTTAGACCAAGTCAGGTCATTTGTGATATTCGCCCTGAGGAACTTAAAGCTTTTGACCTGTTCCACCTGCGCACCATCATGTAGATGGGGTTGTGTGGTCCACTACTCCTTCTGAAGTCAACAACCAATTCCTTTGTCTTGCTGACATTGAGGGATAGGTTATTGTCTTCGCACCATGCCACCAGGTTCTTAATTTCCCCCCTGTACTCAGCCTCATCATTACCCAAGATACAGTCTATAACTGTGGTGTCATCAGCAAACTTATATATTGAGTTTGATGGAAACTATGCTACAGTGTACAGTGAGTACAGCAGGGGGCTGAGTACACAGCCTTGTGGGGCACTGGTGCTCAGAGTGATTGTAGAGGAGAGCTTGTCCCCTATCTTTACAGCCTGGGTCCTGTCTGTGAGGAAGTTGAAGATCCCGCTGCAGATCTGGGTGCTAAGACCCAGGTTCCGGAGCTTAGGAATCAGTTTATTTGGAATGATGGTATTAAAGGCAGAGCTGTAGTCTATGAAAGGAGCCTTACATATGTGTTTTTATTCTCCAGATGTTTTAAGGAGGAATGTAGTGCCAGACAGATGGCATCTGCTGTTGACCTGTTGCTCCGGTAGGTGAATTGCAAAGCGCCGAGGTTGACTGGTAGGTTATGGTTGATGTGTGCCATAACCAATCGCTGGAAGCACTTCATAGCAATTGGTGTTAGAGCCACAGGTCGGTAGTCATTCAGGCATGCCACCTTGCTTTTCTTCGGCACCGGGATTATCGTTGCCTTCTTAAAACACAAGGGATCTTAGACTGAAGCAGGGAGCAGTTGAACGTGTCAGCAAACACTCCAGCTAGCTCACTTGCACAGGCCCGGAGAACCCGTCCCGGGACGCCATCTGGGCCCGTCGCCTTCCTTGGATTTATCTATGTACATAAAGTATTTGCGATATGTATCAGGGAGCAGTGTCTCACAAAGGCCTCCAGCACCCAAGTCATGCCCTTTTCTCACTGTTGCCATCAGGTAGGAGGTACAGAGTCTCAAGACACACACTCAGCGATTCAAGAACAGCTTCTTCCCCTCTGCTATCTGATTCCTAAATGGACACTGAAGCTTTGGCCACTATCTCACTTTTTTTTTAATATACAGTATTCCCCTTTTTGCACATTTTTAAAATCTATTCAATATACGTAATTGATTTGTTTATTATTATGTTTTATTTTACTTATTTTTTTTCTCTCTGTATTGCATTGAATTGCTGCTGCTAAGTTAACAGATTTCACGTCACATGCCGGTGATAATAAACCTGATTCTGATGATCACAAGCTGATCTACATGTGAACACAATGTATAGAAGGCTGTGTGTGATGCTTTTATAGCCTTTCTAAAACCTGTCCTGCCATGCAGCACCTGCCCTGCCTAAGCATGCCCAGGTATGCCTGGACAAGATAGAAAAAGTTTCAGTTTACATTCTGGGCAACATTTTAACTGACTTCAATTATGAACTGAAATAACAAATAATGGTGCATGACAGGGAAATTTCATGGCCATTTTCATGATTAGCAGCCCATAATCCATTAGATCCACTTATAAGTATTCAGGAAGCAAAATCTTTGTTGTCCAGTGTTATCAAAGTATGTATGCAGTATACAATGCTGAGATTCATCTTCCCCACAGACAGTAACTAAACGGAGAACAATGGAACCTGTACTAAGAATAAAACGTCAACCCACCCCTCTCATGTGCAAAAGAAAGCAAATCACGCAAACAATAACAAAAAACAAATCAGCAAGAGCATAGGAAATAAAACACAAAATAAAAAGGCATATCCAGTCCAGCTCAGTGCTCATTATCTGCAGGCAGCCTCAATGCAAAATCACTCAAGCTAGCAACATAAGAAAAAGGAGCAGGAGTCGGCCATCTGGCCTATCGAGCCTGCTCCACCATTCAATAAGATCATGGCTGATCCAGACAGACATACTTTATTGATCCTGAGGGAAAGTGGGTTTCGTTACAGCCGCGCCAACCAAGAATAGTGTAGAAATATAGCAATATAAAGCCATAAATAATTAAATAATAATAAGTTAATCATGCCAAGTGGAAATAAGTCCAGGACCAGCCTATTGGCACTCCGAGGGTCCATCCGACCATGGACTCATCAGCACCTACCTGCCTTTCCCCCATAACCCTTAATTCCCCTGCTACGCAAGAACCTGTCCAAACTTGTCTTCAATATATTTACTGAGGTAGCCTCCACTGCTTCATTGGGCAGAGAATTCCACAAATTCACCACTCTTTGGGAAAAGCAGTTCCTCCTCATCTCCATCCTAAATTTACTCCCCCGAATCTTGAGGCTATGTGGCCTAGTTCTAGTTTCACCTACCAGTGGAAACAACCTTCCTGTCTCTACCTGATCTATCCCTTTCATAATTTTATATGTTTTATATCTCATTCTTCTGAATTCTAGCGAGTACAGTCCCAGGCTATACAATCTCTCGCATAGTCTAACACTCCTCATCTCAGGAATCAACCTGGTGAACCTCCTCTGCACCGCCTCCAAAGCCAGTATCTCCTTCCTCAAGTAAGGAGACCAGAACTGCACGCAGTACTCCAGGTGTGGCCTCACCAGTACCCTGTACAGTTGCAGCGTATCTTCCCTGCTCTTAAATTCAATGCCTGTAGCAATGAAGGCCAACATCCCATTTGCCTTCTCGATAGCCTGCTGCACCTGCAAACCAACCTACTGTGCTTCATGCACTCCCAAATCCCTTTGCACAGCATCATGCAGCAGTTTTTTACCATTTAAATAATAATCTGCTCTTTCGTTTTTCATTCCAAGGTGGACGACCTCGCATTTGACAACATTGTACTCCATCGGCCAGACCCTTGCCCACTCACTTGAATTGGCCTTATTTCTTACGTCCTTCACATACACGAGCAGTAAAAATCTTTACGTTATGTCTCCATCTAAATGTGCATTGTGCAATCATAGTAATTTATAATAATTTATAATAAATAGAACAGTCAATGTAACATAGAGTACACTCAAATCAGCGCGAGTTAATCAGTCTAATGGCCTGGTGGAAGAAGCTGTCCTGGAGCCTGTTGGTCCTGGCTTATATGCTGTGGTACCATTTCCCGAATGGTAGCAGCTGGGATAGATTGTGCTTGGGGTGACTTGGGTCCTCAATGATCCTCTGGGCCCTTTTTATACACCTGTCCTTGGAAATGTCCTGCATCATGGGAAATTCACAACGACAGATGTGCTGGGCTGTCTACACCACTCTCTGCAGAATCCTGCAATTAAGGGAGGTACAGTTCCCATACCAGGCAGTGATGCAGCCAGTTACGATGCTCTTAATTGTGACCCTGTAGAAAGTTCTTAGGGTTTGGGGGGCCATACCAAACTTCCTCAACTGTCTGAGGTGAAAGAGGTGCTGTTGTGCCTTTTTCACCACACAGCTGGAGTGTACAGACCCGTGAGGTCCTCGGTGATGTGGATGCCAAAGAACTTAAAGCTGTTTACCCTCTCAACCCCAGGTCCATTGATGTCAATAGGGGTTAGCCTGTCTCCATTCTTCCTGTAATCCACAACCAGCTCCTTTCTTTCTGCAACATTGAGGGAGACGTTGTTTTCTTGACACCACTGTGTCGGAGAGATGAATTCTTCCCTGTTGGCCACCTCATTATTGTTTGAGATAAAGCCAATCAATGGAGCGTCATCAGCAAATTTGATTAACAAATTGGAGCTGTGGTTGGCAACACAGTCATGGGTGTACAGGGAGTAAAGGAGGGCACTTAACCTATCTATATCTCTCTGCACCTTCTGCATAATTTGCATTTCCACTTAATTTGGTAACATCAGCAAAGTTAGATACACTACACTTCGTCCCCTCTTTCAGATTATTAATATATATCGTAAACAGTTGTGGGCCCAGCACCGACCCCTGTGACACCCCGCTCACCACTGATTGCCAACCAGAGAAACACCCAGTATCCCAACTCTCTGCATTCCAGCAGTTAACCAATTCTCTATCCATGCTAATGCATCATGCCCAACTCTGTGCATCTTTATCTGGAACAACCAGAAAAACTAGAAGCACATCATACCTGAGTTAGAGTCCACAATCCACAAACCATGTTGATTAAACATTGCTCTGGCACCATCCTCCGACAGCGTCAAGTCAAGTCACTTTTTATTGTCATTTTGACCTTAACTGCTGGTACAGTACACAGTAAAAATGAGACAATGTTTTTCAGGACCTTGGTGCTATATGAAACAGTACAAAAACTACACTGAACTACATAAAAACAACACAGACAAAAAAAACTACACTGTGGTGACCCACTTCCTAGCGCACTCGAACCGACTCACAAATAACCAGCGCGCCGGCACAAAGGCCAGTCCCAAAAGGGCGCCAGGTCTGCTTCACCAACAAAGGGAAAAGCCTGCGGGGGATTGTGAGTACATGCCCCTACAGCATCCAAGCCCGGGGAGGGTGGGATCAGGGAGGCTTTAAAGCAAGACTGTGAAGTTCGAATAAAATCTTTCTTTAACTGCAGTTTACCGACTCCGTGTCGTTATTTCAGCGCTGTGTGTAGCACACTGCTACAATTGGTGACCCCGACAGTCCAAACGATTTTTGGACCAGAGATGAACGACGCCGCATCTGTTTGTGCGGTTTCATTGAAACTGCCAAGCTTCTGGACGCTGCGACCTCACCTGTGGTTCCAGCAAGCAGAAGCCCAATTCCACATTCGGCAGATAACCTCAGAGGACACACGTTACTACTACGTGGTGAGCTCCCTCGACCAGGCCACAACGGCCCAGGTTGAGGAGTTCGTACAGTCTCCCCCAGCGGGTGGCAAGTACACGGAATTCAAAGCCCTGCTCCTAAGGACTTTCGGACTCTCACAGTGCGAACGAGCTGCCCGTTTACTGCACCTGGATGGCTTGGGAGACAGGCCACCATCGGCTTTAATGAATGAGATGTTGTCTCTGGCTGGCGGACACAAACCCTGCCTCATGTTTGAGCAGGCATTCCTGGAGCAGCTGCCCGAGGACATACGCCTGCTGCTGTCCGACGCGGATTTCAGTGACCCCCGGACAGTGGCAGCCTGGGCAGACGTGCTGTGGAACGCCAAGAAGGAGAATGGGGCGTCCGTCGCACAGATCACCAGGCCACACTCCCAGCAGCAAACCAGACCAGGCCCGGCCGCAGAGCCCGCTAACCCCAGAGGCAGGGGTGAGGAGACCAAAGAACGATGGTGCTTCTACCACCAGCGATGGGGCGCAGAAGCCCGCCGTTGTCGCCCGCCCTGCAAGTTCCCGGGAAACGCCAGGGCCAGCCGCCACTGATGGCTACGGCGGCTGGCCATCGGGATAGCCTCCTGTATGTGTGGGATAGAAGGTCGGGACGCCGTTTTTTGGTCGACACTGGTGCCGAGATCAGTGTCTTACCTCCGACGAGTTACGACACCCGCAACAGGGCACCGGGTCGCCCCCTGAGGGCCATGAACGGCAGCACAGTAAGGACCTACGGCACCCGTACGGTGCAGCTACAGTTCAGCTCCAGCAGGTTCATGTGGGACTTCACACTGGCCGCCGTAGCCCAGACGCTTCTGGGTGCAGATTTTTTGCGGGCTCACAGCCTGCTGGTCCACGCCGAGACCTTTTAGACATTCTCCTGGGAGAAGCCCAGTTGCCAGCCCCACACCTAGACTCCATCACGCTGTCCGACAACGACTTCACCAGAGTCCTGGCGGATTTCCCATCGGTTCTGGCACCACAGTTCACGGCAGCCATGCTCCGACACGGCGTACAGCACCACATCCGGACACAGGGACCACCCCTCCACGCCCGCGCTCAGCAGCTTCCCCCAGACAAGCTCTGACTGGCGAAGGAGGAGTTCAAGAGGATGGAGGAATTGGGGATCATCCGGCGGTCCGACAGCCCATGGGCCTCCCCCCTGCACATGGTGCCCAAAGCGACAGGGGGCTGGAGACCATGCGGCGACTACCGCAGGCTGAACGAGGCTACAACACCAGACCGCTACCCTGTGCCGCACATTCAGGACTTTGCAGCAAACCTGCACGGCGCATGGATCTTCTCCAAGGTAGATCTCGTCCAAGGGTACCATCAAATCCCGATGCATCCGGACGACGTCCCCAAAACGGCTCTCATCACCCCGTTCAGCCTTTTCGAGTTCCTCCGCATGCCGTTCTGCCTGAAGAATGCCTCACAGACGTTCCAGCGGTTAATGGACGCGGTGGGACGGGACCTGGACTTCGCTTTCATCTATTTGGACGACATCCTCATAGCCAGCAGCAGTCGTCAGGAGCATCTGTCCCACCTCCGTCAACTCTATACCCAACTGAGTGAATACGGCCTGACAATCAACCTGGCCAAATGCCAGTTCAGGCTCAACACCATTGACTTCCTGGGCCACAGGATTACCACAGACGGGGCAACCCCTCTGCCCGCTAAAGTAGATGCGGTCCGCCATTTCCCCCGACCCATCACGATCAAAGGCCTTCAGGAATTCGTGGGTATGGTAAATTTCTACCACCGCTTCCTCCCTTCAGCTGCCCGAATTCTCGCCATGATGTCAGGTCCAGGCAAGGACATTACCTGGGACGAGGAGTCCGCCGCCTCTTTCATTCAAATGAAGGAAGCCTTGGCGAACGCCGCGATGCTAGTGCACCCCAGAATGGACGTCCCTACCGCCCTCACAGTGGACGCATCTAACACGGCAGTCGGTGGGGTGCTGGAGCAACTCATCGCGGGTCGCTGGCAACCCCTGACATTTTTCAGCAAACACCTGCGACCACCCGAGCTCAAATACAGTGCTTTCGACCGGGAACTGTTGGCGCTATACATGGCAATCCGGCATTTCAGGTACTTCTTAGAAGGTAGGCCCTTCACCGCATTCACGGACCACAAGCCGTTTACCTTTACGTTCACGAAGGTGTCCGATCCCTGGTCGTCCCGCCAGCAACGCCACCTGTCCTACATCTCTGAATACACGACGGATGTCCAGCATGTTTCGGGTAAAGACAATGTCGTGGCGGATGCGCTCTCTCGCCCTAACATTCATGCCCTTTCCCAAGGGGTAGACTGAGGCGCTGGGAGAGGCGCAGCAGGCAGACGAGGAGATCCCGAGTTACAGAACCGCAGGCCCGGGTGAGAGGACCCTACTCTGTGTCATCGCCATCAGCCAGCCCCATCCCGTCGTCCCAGCACCTTGGCGGCAACGCATTTTCGACTCCATTCATAACTTGGTGCACCCCTCCATCAGGACAACTGTCCGGCTGGTCTCCAGCAGCTTTGTTTGGCACTGACTCCGCAAGCAGGTCAGTGAATGGGCCAAAACGTGCATGCACTGCCGGACGGCCAAGGTGCAGCGGCACACCAAAGCTCTGCCGCAGCAGTTCCACCCCACCCACCGGCGTTTTGATCACACTCATGTGGATATCGTGGGCCCCCTGCCAGTGTCGCGTGGAGCGCGGCACCTCCTGACTATCGTGGACCGGTTCACAAGATGGCCGGAGGCGGTCCCACTCACCAACACCACCTCCGAATCTTGCTCCCGGGCACTGATTGTCACCTGGGTATCTCGCTTTGGTGTACCAGCCCACATTACCTCCGACAGAGGCGCCCAGTTCACCTCCAGCCAGTGGTCAGCTATGGCCAGTCTTTTGGGGACTCAGCTGCACCACACAACTGCCTACCACCCACAGTCGAACGGGCTAGTGGAGCGTTTCCACCGTCACCTGAAGTCGGCTCTCATGGCCCGCCTGAGAGGAGCCAACTGGGCGGACGAGCTTCCCTGGGTCCTTCTCGGCATCCGCACGACACCCAAAGATGATCTGCACGCCTCGTCGGCCGAGTTGGTGTACGGCGCACCCCTGGTCGTCCCCGGGGAGTTCATACCAGCCCCAAGGGGGCAAGAGGAAGAACCCGCAGCAGTCCTGGGCAGACTACGCGAGAGGCTCGGTGACCTGGCCCCCATACCCACTTCGCAGCATGGGCAGAACCCGACCTGTGTACCCCAAGACCTGCAGAACTGTAAGTTTGTGTTTGTACGAAAGGGTGGGCATTAACCACCGCTGCAACGGCCCTACGAGGGGCCGTTTACGGTGCTCAGGAACAACGGGTCCACGTTCGTGCTGGATGTTGGGGGGAGAGAGGAGGTTTTCACGGTGGACCGACTCAAGTCGGCCCATGTGGACGGCGCAACCGGTCGAGTTTCTGGCACTGCGGTGCAGAGGCCGACCTCCCTAACAGGGTCCGGCCCAGACTGTGGACATTGGGGGGTGTATCGCCGGTTCTGTGGGGGGGTTATGTGGCAACCCACTTCCTAGCACACTCGAACCAGCTCACAAATAGCCAGCACGCCGGCACAAAGGCCAGTCCCAAAAGGGCACCAGGTCTGCTTCACCAACAAAGGGAAAAGCCTGCGGGGGATTGTGAGTATGTGCCCCTACAGCATCCGCGCCCGGGGAGGGCGGGATCAGGGAGGCTTTAAAGTAAGGCTGTGAAGTTTGAATAAAATCTTTCTTTAACTGCAGTTTACCGACTCCATGTCGTTATTTTAGCACTGCGTGTAGCACACCGCTACAACACTAGACTACAGACCTACCCAGGACTGCATAAAGTGCACAAAACAGTGCAGGCATTACAATAAATAATAAACAAGACAATAGGCACAGTAGAGGGCAGTAAGTTGATGTCAGTCCAGGCTCTGGGTACTGAGGAGTCTGATAGCTTGGGGGCAGAAACTTACATAGTCTGGTCGTGAGAGCCTGAATGCTTCAGTGCCTTTTCCCAGACAGCAGGAGGGAGAAGAGTTTGTATGAGGGGTGCATGGGGTCCTTCATAATGCTGTTTGCTTTGAGGATGCAGCGTGTAGTGTAAATGTCTGTAATGACAGGAAGAGAGACCCCGATGATATTCTCAGCTGACCTCACTATCCGCTGCAGGGTCTTGCGATCTGAGATGGTGCAATTTCCGAACCAGGAAGTGATGCAGCTGCTCAGGATGCTCTCAATACAACCCCTGTAGAATGTGATGAGGATGGGGGGTGGAAGATGGACTTTCCTCAGCCTTCACAGAAAGTAGAGACGCTGCTGGGCTTTCTTTGCTATGGAGCTGGTGTTGAGGGACCAGGTGAGATTCTCTGCCAGGTGAACACCAAGAAATTTGGTGCCCTTAACGATCTCTACCGAGGAGCCGTCGATGTTCAGCGGGGAGTGGTCGCTCCGTGCCCTCCTGAACTCAGCAACCATCTCTTTTGTTCACATTCAGAGACAGGTTGTTGGCTCTGCACCAGTCCATTAGCTGCTGCACCTCCTCTCTGTAAGCTGACTCATCATTCTTGCTGAAGAGACCCACCATGGTTGTGTCATCGGCGAACTTGATGATGTGGTTCGAGCTGTGTGTTGCATCAAAGGAGAGAGAGAGATCATTCAAACGCAAGGACCTTCCCTTAGAAGCAACGAGCAAGAGGGAGAGACAGACTGTCACACACAGACCTGGTTTCCTGGCCTCCATGCCTTACACTTTGGTCGCAGCCTTGTGAAAACCTGTCAGAGACAGGGAAGTGTCAGATCACCCAATCAGCCCAAAAACAACATCAGAATGCTTCTATAGAAGCAGAACCATATCTGAAATAAAAGACGATGTAAAAGGAGTTGTTTTACAACTTGTCGAGGACGTAGCCTTTGGTAGTGTTGTTTGCTGGTGCCATCTTCTTCCGTTAGCAGTTATCCGTTAGCCATGATAACCTCCATCTAAAAATCTAATGGAAGTTATCATGGCTCAAAGGACTATTGAATTTACACTTGCACTCTGTAAAGAATTTCTTTATTGAGTGCATGCAGACTCAATATTATATTACAGATAAGTTCATATCTGTAACTGAAAGATAGAGGGGTCCTCAGTTTATATGCCCCTGCATGTCACTGTAGTCCTACCTGTCCTCTTTTTCCTGGATGTCTTTCCAATACCCTTTAGGAATCATTGTTTTCAACTCTACCAATTCAGAGACTACAGTTTCTGAGTCATTATCATACAGTATTCAGAAAGAGCGTTCTTTTCCCACTTGTGTCTTTCATGTATTCCTGTATCCAGGGCTAGCTTTTCCCTGTCCATCTTACCATAAGCTCTCACAATCATACACATCTCAATGAAATCTCTTCTCAAATTCCTTTACTCCACTGAGAATAATTGCAACTTCCCCCCCAACTAAAATATTTTGCCCATGGAACCAGTCTGTAAATCTGCACCATCTGAGGTACCTTCCTAGTCTCCAGTGACCAGAACAGGATGCATTACCTAGTCGTGACCTAAACAGTGACTTGTCACATCTGGGGTTTTGTGTTTATTTTCAAGATTCTTACATTGTGCCATCTTCAAAGTTTAGGCACGTGAATCTCCAGGTCCCTGTTCCTGCACATTCCTTAGGACAATGCCTTTACATTAGATTTATTTATTACATGTACGTCAAAACACAGTGAACTGAACCATTTGCATTAACAACAAACACACTGCAAGGATGTGCTGGGGGCATCCATTAGGTATTACTACACATTCCGGTGCCAGTGTAGCATGCCCTTAATGTTCAGCAGAACAACATGGAGTTAATATACAACAACAGCAAACAAGCCCTTTTCCCGCTCTACATTCCACACACAGAGCTAGGCCTCCAGCCCTGAGACAGGTCACCTCAGAGCCTCCCGTCCTTGGCCCAGGCCCTGGATTCGCAGACATCAAGCCGATGATGTCTGACTCACTGACCTAAGGGCTGCCCCAGACTCACCAGCCCCAGGTTTAAAATTCTGGACTTGCTGATTGTTGGGATTTGACCCCAGGACACGCTGATCACAGAACCTTGACCTCCATTCTCACCAAGCTGTGGGTTTTGACCACGTGACCTACCAGCCTTATGGAATCAATGGCCCTCATTGTCGGGGCCTCAGAGTTCTCTGTCCTCAACACCGACCTTTGGCTCCTTCCTCGACATCTCCAGATAGTGTCCTTGACCTCTTACTCCACTCAACCCTAACTGCACCCCTAACTTCCTGCAGTGTTCCTAAAAACCTAAGATGAGCCACAAACCCTATGGAAAATCTGCAGCTCAGTGCCATCTTGAGGTTACTGTCCATGTTATATTTTTTAATCACTTCTTCCAAAATGCATCACCTCATGTTTCCAAGTTGTATTTCATCTGTTTAGTTTAGTCAAACACTTCTGCCTTTTAAAGTTCCATGCTTATACTCCTCAATTACTTCATTAATGCACGTGTTCATTTTGTTCCTTGATTACTGTTTCTAATACTTTATTGACTACTTGTGTTTTATGGAATGAATAATTATAGGGTCACCTTTGCTAAAATGAGGATGCCACATTTGGCTTTTTTTCCATCTTCTAGTACGTCTGCTGAATCACTGGGAGATTGGGAGATGATGGCTAGCCCTCTGGCTATCTCAACCACACCTACCTTAATAATTTGGGATGTAAATCTGGACCAGGTAGCTGATCATACCCAACCACAGCCAATCTTTTCAGTGTATCCTCCCTATCAGTTTCCACCCTAGCACTCCATTACCTCTACCACCTTCTGTTCTGATGTTTGATCATCATCGTCTTTACTGAATACCAATATAAGGTACTTGTTCATTGTTCCAATTTAACTTATGGCTTTAAGTAGCCATTACCTTCTTTGGCATAATATTTCACTTTCAAGCTGTGATATTTAAAAATGCTAAACTTGCGGAGGGTGCAAGAAATTTGGAAACCTGCTAAAGGCTAGCTCAGTTGTTAATATTAAGTCTGAAATGGGTCTCAAAGGAATATGGGGAAAACATTTGTAAATGGGTGGTCATGTTCACACAAAGCTGCAGAAGGGTTTTGAAAGACCAAATCACCTTTTCTTTGCCTTTATTCTTGAACATTCCTTGGTATTCCTATAAGGTTAACAAACACACCCCAAATCCACGGCTTAAAGATTTATTTGTGCTGGACGTTAACCATTTTTCAAGTTGTAGCAATAAACCCAAACCAAACCAAAAGCAAAACAGTTGCCACTGCCAGTGACCCTACAGGTTTGTCATACTGGCATTTCACACATCCAGCTCCAATCATTGCCCCAAAAGTCAAAATCTGATCCCTTTAACATTTAGTAAACATACATACAATCTTGAAGCGATGAAACTTAAGCATGCCCAAGTAGAAGTTAAGCATTATTGAGTGTTTAGCAAAAGGTACGGCATCCGCTGGTCCCCAGGTACAAACAGACACAAAATAAGCATGAAGACGTAACATTCCCCTAGCTTTCATCACACTCCCCCCACTCATGTGGGTAGTTACAATAAACACGCGACACAGAGTACCGTGCAGATAGAAAACAGATGCATGGCTCCTACACAAGTGTCTTAAAAGTCTTTTAAGTTATTTGACTAGTTCTTGTATCCTTAATCCCAAAAAAATGAAATACATCATTATTTGATCTTGCAGTTATTCGTCAAATCTTTGTAATATTTGTGTATTTTGGATGCAGGATGAGGAAAAGGCTGCACTCACTTGTTGCCCTTATGCCGCTTGCGCTTAGGGCAGCAGTGAAGATCCTCCATCTCTGCAGTGTTCAGGACTTCCTTCATCGTGTCAGTAGCCTTCTCTCGGATTTCACTACTATCATGCATGCAAGTTCCGGGTGGAGACTCAGGAATACCGTTGCGCTCAGATGTAGAAGGATTCCTTGTTGCTGTTTCTGGAACTATTTTGCTTTACTAAGTCAGGGTTGATGGCCCTGAGTTGAACCCCTGAACCTGGAGGACCTGTGGACCGTGCTTAGTTTGGCCTCTACCCTTTAACCTGCTTGGAATGGGTGAGCCAACCAAGAGCCAAAGCATAAAGCCCTGACTCCAGCTCAGGTGGCTCTCCGGGTCACTGAGGCACGCAGGCCTCCAAAGCCTACAACAAGGTTGTGGCTCTCCTGGAGGAAAAGGCTGGGAAAAGAGAGAAAACAGGCCATGAATAAGAACATTTAACTTTATTTTTTAAAAAATAAGTAAACCATAAAGGACTGATGTGGTGCATTTGTAACAATTTACTTTGTGTCATGTTTGCTTTGTGTTTATACAGACCAAGTGCTAAGAGCATTGCCATTCAGCGCATCTGAATAGTGAGCGAAAGCACAGATGATTTGCTCAAAATTAAACAGAGGCGCTGATCAGGGGGACAAAAAGAGCTGCAGATACTAGAAACTGCAATAGTTCCATTTAATAGCCGAGAATTTATACAGTATACAACCTGAAATTCTTACTCTCCACAGACACCCACGAAAACAAAAGAAAATAGCCCGAAAGAATGGATGACAGACCTTAGAATCCCAAATCCTTCTCCCCCCATGAACAAGCAACAGCAAAACATCAACCCTCCCCCCATCTGCCTCAGCAAAAGCATCCCCCCACCATCTGTCATGCAAGCAATAGCAAAACCTTTAAAGAGACCTTGACCTAGTCCAGGGGTCGGCAACCTTTACCACTGAAAGAGCCATATGGACCCGCTTCCCACAGAAAAGAAAACACTGGGAGCCACAAAACCCGTTTGACATTTAAAATGAAATAACACTACATACAACGTTTTTTTTTGCCTTTATGCTATGTATAAACAAACTATAATGTGTTGCATTTATGAAATCAATGAACTCCTGCAGAGCAAATGAAATTACATTTCTGCATGCAACAAAAACATTTCGAACTCTGAAAAAAAGACGTTGGGTTGAAGGTTACTCCATAGTTAGCCTACCTTGGATTGAAAAATTAAAAGAAATCGCGCACTGGTGGGTGTCAGGCATTGGCAGTGGTGACGTATATTAATAGCGATAAAAATACGTTGTAGAGGTGTGCTACACGCAGCGCTAAAATAACAACATGGAGTGGTTAAACTGCAGTCAAAGATAACTTTATTTGAACTACACAGCCTTGCTTTTAAGCCTCTCTCAACCTGCCCCCCCCCCGTGGGCGCGGATGCTCCAAAAGACACGTGCTCACAAACCCCCATAGGCTATCACCCTTAGCCGGAACGCTGGCAAATTGTGAGCCGGTTCGGATGTGCCAGGAAATGGGTCACCACAACGTTTTATTTAGATTGTACAAGATCACCATAATCTTCAAATTTAGAATTACATTTCAAAAACTAACAAACTAACATAAACTACATTTTAATTAAATACTCACCATTTATTTTCCAAAGCCACAGGGAGCCACAGCACAGGGTTGAAAGAGTCGCATGCGGCTCCAGAGCCGCGGGTTGCCGACCCCTGACCTAGTCCATTAAAAAAGACACTGTTCATCCCAACACTTTGACATCCCACAGGCTCGCTCGTTCTCACTAACAAGGGAGAGAGAGATAGCACTCAGGCCACGGTGAGAGGGGAGGCCAATAGTTTTAGCTTAAAATTAAAACAAAAAGCTGGAGGTCCGTTATCATCTGTGGAAATAGAAACAACATTCTTAAAGGAAACGTTGAATATATCCTTGAATCTTCTCTGACCTACACTTCCTATAGCAGAGCTTGGAACTCAGTGTCAGCTTTAGTATCTAAGGTGGCGATATTGAGGATGTTAGTCTGGGAGAAGGCACTGATGTTTGTTTGTCCTTACTCTGAATTTGGAAGATTTTCTGGAGATAAACTTGTTTTATTTCCACTGCCATATTGCAGCTCTTGATTTCCACGTTTAATTGCCTTGAAGTGGTTTGGCATATATGTCTGAAAATGCAAACACGAGGAAATCTGCAGATGCTGGAAATTCAAGCAACACACACAAAATGCTGGTGGAACGCAGCAGGCCAGGCAGCATCTATAGGGAGAAGCACTGTCGACGTTTGGGGCCGAGACCCTTCGTCAGGACAACGGTGCTTCTCCCTATAGATGCTGCCTGGCCTGTTGCGTTCCACCAGCAGTTTGTGTGTGTGGCATATATGTCTTGCTTGTAGCTTTTGAGCCAATATCCTAGTTTACTACCTGTTGGCAAAACTGCCCCATTGAAATGATCACATCAGGACAATGGCTTTCAGCTATGATCTGACATTCATATAGAGTGGTTAAGTGTAGGCAATTTCCATTCAGCATACTTAGAAAGAAGCAAGTACATTAATTAAATTTCCTGTGATACACAGCATACTTCCCATACCCTCTTCTGTTGTTCAGAATCTTCCTCCAATCTAAGTTTCTTAGGTCTATTACTGTTAGACCACAGGATTTGAAATACAAAATTCTGCTGGAGGAGCTTAGCAGGTTAAGTTACTGAACTTTTCATATCAATGGTTTTGTCAACAAATGTTATTATGTTACTTTGGCTTTCATACAAGTTTGTTCGTTGAGACCAAGGATACAATAATCTTTATAAAATAGGTGTTATTAATAATTAAACTGCTTTCTCCTCTACTTCTCATGCACCTGAATTGAGTAAGATTTACATGGTTGTGAACTTGAGACTGTGAGTGACATGTGGAACCATTTTGTGTCTTGCAGGTCATTATACCAGACATATTTGTATCTTTGGACCTGGGGACTTGAAATGGCTAAATGAAAGAAATGCATTGTTTGCCAACAAGTTTGAACTCCATTCCTATCCGCCAACTTTAGAGTGCCTTGAATACAGGATCTTCAACCACATGCTGAAGCAGAATATCTTTTCCCTGCAGTGAGATTTCTGGTGGTGACTGGAAACAGGCAACAAGTTTCACAATGCATGAGGACAAGGGAAGAATCATGAACCTGAGGCATGACCTGGAGTATACCTGATAATTTTTCTTTCTGCTTGAGCATATACACCTATTTAAACGGGATATATTGTCATCGGTGTGGCACTGAAAATTTTGTATATGCATTTTCTTAAAGAAAAATGCAAGAGCACTCCTTTTTACTTGAATATAATAGGTATAACCTATTGCCTACGTTCTCAATTCATTTTAAGATAGATTGAGGGTGTTGTGTGAACTTAAACATATTCACTTTATGCACTGGAAGGGTTCATGGTCAGTTGCACAAATACTTGGTTGGACTTCCTATGAGTTACAGAGTATGATCATGACAGTTTACCCCCTCCCCACCCCCTATTACTGGTGTTTCATATGTAAACTGACAACTATTTCTGAATGAGTGGGAGTCCAGATCAGAAGCTGTGCTTGTTCCACAGTTGGTTGTGTGACACCCTTCACTCTCTACACCAGGAATAGAAAATATTATATTCCCTTACCTGCTTGTGTTTTGAATAAACTCCCTGTGAATTGAAAGCGTAACTATATGAAGGTATTTGAAAATGATACAAACTGACCAGGAAACAAAATAGTTGCCCGGAGACATGTGCTGTTTGCAATACTACCAAAAAAGAAGGTAACAAAAAGGGCTTTAGCATTCTCAAGTTTTTGTATTTTCAGAGAAGTATTTTCAGTGGCAAGGAGCTGGAAGTGAATGCGGTTAGTTTCAAATCACTCAGCTGCTGATTAACAAACATGTTATGGGATGGAAGTATCCCACCTGAAGTCTTAACTATTAATTTCCTTAGCTGGGCACAATGTATTTTGTAGGACTTTTATTTTACTGAAGCAAATGATTTTGTTTACTCAGTACATATAACAAACTAATATAATTTGAACTTCCAATAATTATCACTACCTTTTGCACATACATAGACCATAATAACTACCAATCTTTTAAGAACAAAATAAATCTAGTTCAGCCATTACAAAAACATGGAATAGCAATTAAGGACCAATATAGTGTATAAAGAAATTGCAATGTATAATTTATGAATCATCTGAAATTTTTGTAATGATTTAACCTAAAGGGAAGTAATCTTTGGTAAGATTCTACAATACAAAGATATTACAATGTTACTGATTTTAAAAGCCTCTTCCTGTAGATATTTTCCCAGTGAATGGGATACAATGTTCATAATGACTTCAGAAATAAAGAGTGATCACGAATTTTAAATGAACAATGCATAAGAGTAGTATATTCAACGTTTGTTCATTTTACCAGATCAGTGAGGTAATATCCAAAATTTGATATGCCTGACAAAAACTCTCTTTTAATAATTTTAGTAAGTTTTTTTAAAATTAACAAATCAATTATTCATCTTTGTTTTGATCTAATTCAACCATTTTCACAGAGTGAAAGAGACCATGGAAAAACACTGGGATTTTTGTTCATGAATAGTGAAGCAACTGAGGAAAACTGTTTGCAGATATTCACAATTATTGAGTCAACTCTGAGTACAAGAATAAAAGTTGAAGCTTCCTCTTTACTTGGAATTTCAAACTAGATTTGGTGTTGGGGGAACTCATTCCACATATGGGTGAAAAGGTTGTAATTAAATCTCTCATCTTTCACCCTAATCTTATGTCCTCTGGATCTGATTCCCCATTCCTGGGAGGAAGACTGTTCATTTACTCTATCAATGCTCTCATGATTTTCTACAAGATCAACTCACCTTCTCCATTAATCCAGGGAATAAAATCCCTGCTTACTCAGTCCCTCTCCATAATTCAGTCCCTCAAGTTTGAATAAAGTCCTCATAAGTGTCCTCAGCACTTATTGCAGCTTAATGGCTTCTTTCCTATAGCAGGGTGACCAACGTTCCAAATCAAAGTCATTAGTACCAGAGGCAACACGAGTGAATCTGCAGATGCTGGAAATAAATAAAAACACAAAATGCTGGCAGCTCAGCAGGCCAGACAGCATCTATGGGAGGAGATAGTGACGACGTTTCGGGCCGAAACCCTTCATAGATGCTGTCTGGCCTGCTGAGTTCTTGCCAGCATTTTGTGTCATTACTACCAGACACCATTTTCATGGTGGTGTTGATTGCCTGAGGAATGAGAGAAAGATCCTCAAATGTTGGTGCATGGGTCATAAGAGGGTCCCAACTGGTGATTCAGCTGTTACGACAGGATACATATTTAAGCAGGAAGAAAAGTAGAAGCAGAAGAGTGTCTGAGTGATGGAGGAAAAGCATTTCAGAAAATGGTACAGTCAGTCATGTTAAAGAACTGCAGAGAAATCATGGACAGGGAAAGAGGACTTTTGCTGCCTGCATTGCCTCCATTTTCTGTACTCCATTGTTCCACCGTCACAATATTGATAGAGTCCCTCTTGTCCTTACCTACCATCCCAACAGCCTTCACATCCAACACATAACTCTGCCTTCTCCAAAGGGATCCGACCGCTAAACATATCTTTACCTCCCCTGACCACCACCCCAGCAATTCCCTTGTCCATTCGCCCCTCCCCACTAATCTCCCTCCAGGCACTTACCCCTGCAAGCGGCCCAAGTGCTACAACTGCCCAAACGCCACCTCCCTCACCTGCATTCAGGGACCCAAACAGTCCTTCCAGGTGAGGCAGCATTTCACCTGTGAATCTGCAGGGGTCGTTTATCGTGTCTGGTGCTCCCGATGCAGCCTCCTCTGCATTGGTGAGACCCGTATAAATTGGGGCACCGCTTCATCGAGCACCATCCACCACAAGTGTGACTTCCTGGTGGCCAAACATTCCCATTCCCGTTCTGGCGCGTCGAACCATGGCCTCCTCTTGTACCAAGTTGAAGCCCCCTTAGGGTGGAGAAGTAACATCTTGCATTTCATCTGGGTAGCCTGATGGCATAAGTACCAATTTCTCCTTCCAGTAAACAAGTTTCCCCTCACCTTCCTCCATTCCCCACCCTGATCTTTTACTTCTTCTCACCTGCCTTCTCTACCTCCCCCCTCCCACTCGGACCCCTCCTCCTCCTTCTACTGTTGTCCACTCTCCTCTGCTATCAGATTATTTCTTCTCCAACCCTTGACCTTTCCCACCCACCTGTCTTCACCCATCACCTTCCAGCTAACCTCCTCCCCTCCACCACCTTTTTATTCTGGCATCTTCCCCCTTCCACTTCAGTCCTGAAGAAGGGTTTCGGCCCAAAACATCGACCGCTGCTGCATGACCTGCTGATTTTCTCCAGTATTTTGTGTGTGTTGCTTTGTAATGTGTGGTCCCCTATGGTTTTCTGGGCTATAATAAAGTTACATGCAGAATAATACACAGAAAAACACAGAAAGTACAAAAGATATCCCCAATTTAATCAAAGTTCTTCTCAGACTGTGCTCATGCACAGTCAAATACAAAGGTTTGCATCACTCATCTCTTCCTCAATGTCATTTCCTAAACTCCTCCATTTCCATTTTTAAATTTTCAAGTTACAGATATGTAAACTGAGCTTCTGACCACATCTCCCATCTGCAAGAGCGCCTGCTACTGTACTATTGCTCAATTCCTCTCCCCCCTTAGTATTTCTGCAGCTGAAACCATTCTGTTCTTGTTCCTTTGAGTGTTTGATACTTTTTCCACTTGAGATTATCAGAGTCTGCTTCCCATGTTCTAGCCTGTCCCATTCACTTACATTTCCCACAACCATGATCATTGTTATGGAAACCTAACTCCATACAGATAGGGTGAAAACTTCATACATATTCAGTCAGTACAACCTCAGCACCACTTGATCTTCAGCCATTTGTCACAATCTGACAGGGGTTGTTAATTCACCCAGTTAGTGATTGTGCTCTTCAGTGTTTGTATGAGTGTTAATACCATCTCCAGCCGCTGTCATTGGGTCTTTCTGCAGTCACTGTATCATTCCCACTTTCTCATGCACCCCTCACTGAGACTGGTGTAGGTCAGTTTGCCAAGCCTGCACCACCATTCATTCAGACGATGGTCCCACTTACCCATGCCCTCTCCAATTCTCGTGCATTGAGAGCCTCTTGTGAGGGGAAATGTCTTGGCTTCTGGCCTGAAGGTTTTCATTTGCCCCAACATCATAGCCTTTTCGGGAAGAGAGTTACAGATTTCCATAAATAGTTATATCACAGAGTCACATGCTTCCTTTCACGTTAACCTTGCCTGGACAACCTTATTATATGTCTCCAGAAAGTCAGCTAAGAACATTCCTCTGACCTCCATAAATTCAATGAGAGCAGCCGCACATTGCCCTTCAGTGTTTTGCTGAATCTTCTTGATCAGCTTGTGTTTGCCCAGTGTGATTGGTGCGAGCACAAGTTCTTTTCTCTCCCTGCAGGATTGGACTCCTGGAACGCCCTTCATGAAGACCCGCTATGTATTTCAAACATCTGATGAGCTGGGTGGGATTCATCTTTATCATCCTCTAGCCTGAAATTTAGAGAATTGAAGCCAATCAGATTTTTAAAATAAATCTTTCACTCAGAACCAGGAACAGTCAAGATCATCAGATGAGAGGAGATGAAAGTTATTGGTTTGTGAAATGGGTGTGAATATAGACCTCAGGTGAAGGCAGCAGCTGGATCATTTATGGTGTTTTGAAGTATGTATTCCAGCAAAACCCATCTGCTAAGGTTTTGACCACTGTACTGTACCAGAAGAAAGGAGAAACTTGATGCCTGTTAAGGCCAGTGAATAGGATGGTAGAGCTTGCTTTTAGTGCCATCTAGTGGCTGACTCTGGTCAGCAGTATTTGCAGTGACTGGAACTTCAGTAATCCACCACCTGAAATACTTGAATGATTTGGAATCTAGCTTGCTGGATGACATGTCCCCACATTCCCTTTAGATGTCCAAGGCCCTGCTCCCCATCCCTATGCACTCTTTCCAGCTAACTGGGTAATCATATAATGCCACTGGAGACACCAGATACTGCAGATGCTGAAATCTGGAGGAGGGGTGGGCTAGAAAGACAAACTGCTGGAGGAACTCCCTGGATCAAGCAGTGTCTGTGGAGGCAAAGGGACAGTCGATATTTCAGACTGCTGCATCAGGACTGAGAGTGGAGAGGAATAAAGAGAGTGAAGAGGAGGGCTGAGGCACAAATCATTAGTTGTGTGTTTGGCTCAGGATCTGCAGAATCTCTTGTGTTTTTCCAATCCCTCTCCACCTGGATTCACTTATTGCTTGACAGCTGCTGCCTCACCCTCCCTTATATTAGTCAGCTCCCCTTTACACTCCCAGTCCTGATGCAAGTGTTGACTCGAAACGTCAATTTTTGTTTTCTTCCAGCGTGCCTGATCCATTGAAGTGGGGCACCACAGTCGTGTAGCAGTTAGTGTGACACTGTTACTGCTCAGGGCATTCTGGAGTTTAGAGTTCAATTCCAGCACTTCCTGTAAGGAGCTTGTACATTCTCTCTGTGTACGCATGGGTTTCCTCCGGGTGCTCTGGTTTCCTCCCACAGTCCAAAGATGTAGCAGTTAGTAGGGTACTTGGTCATTGTAAATTCTCCTGTGATTAGGCTCAGGTTAAATAGGTGGTTTGCTGGGCAGTGTATGGCTTGTTGGGCCTGTTCAGCACTGTGTAAAATAAAATAAATTCCTCCAGCTTTTTTGTTTTTGCTCATAATGCTACTGTTTGACGGGAATGAAGATGGGGAGTCCCTGGAGCACCCTTTCCCATCAGTGGGAATGTCACGGACATCAGTGACAGTCACAGCCTAGTCACATATTGATGGGGTAAAATCTCCTTCAGATATTTGTTCCATTGCATTCCGAAAGGAGGAGTTTCCAATCAATAAAATAAAATCCCTTTATTGTTGGTGTTCTCTAATTTTGTTTCTACGGATGCAGTTTATTATTTGGAATAGCTGACAGAATTGACCTGAGGTTTTACTTAAAACATTACTGTTGGATGAACACAACAGGTCAAGCAACATCAGTGGTGGCAAAAGGGCAATTGACATCATGACCAAAACATGTGGGTTTCAGCACGAAACGTCGTCACTACCTCCTCCCATAGATGCTGTCTGGCCTGCTGAGTTCTGCCAGCATTTTGTGTTTTTATTAGAGAGATGATAGCTTGTCATAAAGAAGAGAGAGGGCGGTGCCTGGTAGAGACTGGTGGGTGATAGGTGGAACCAGGGATGACAGGCAGATAGAGGCTGCTGAGGCAGGAAGAGTTTAGAGACAGGCTGGTGAGGCAGGAAGAGTTTAGAGACAGGCTGGTGAGGAGGAAATGGGCAGATGGAGCAGGGGTGGGGAGGAGCAGAAAGAAGTGACAGAGACTGGAAGGTAGTAAATGCAACCAAATGAGGCCTCCGTCAGCTATAGTTGGCCATGGATATTGCATCTTAGCTGTCTAGATACAGGTACACAGGCCTGGACAGTATGATATGGAAAGCAAGCTGTTGCCCATGTAGCAAATGCCCCCTCTCCATGCATCCAATAAACCCAAAAGGAATGGTATATACTTCCTAAGATAACAGGCCCAAAAGTGCACACAATACTTCAACAGAGGCCTCACCAGTGCTTTATAAAGTCTTGACATTACACCCTTGATTTTATAATCTATTTCTTTTGTAATGAATGCTAATATTGTGCTTGCCTTCCTCACCACCAACTCAACCTGCAAATTAATCTTTAAGGAATCAATCCTGCATGATGACTTCCAAGTTCATTTGCACCTCAGATTTTTGAATTTTCAATCCATTTAGAAAAGTCTACTTTTTTTTAATTTCTTCTACCAAAGTGCATGACCACACACCCACTGTATTTCATCTACCACCTCTTTGCCCATTCTCCTAGTTTGTCTAAGTCCTTCTGTAGTCTCTCTACTTCCTCAAAATTACTGCTGCTCCACCTAAATTGTTATCTGCAAACTTTGCAACAAAGCCATCAATTCCATCATGCAAATCAATGACATATAATGCAAAAAGAATCCGGCCCACAAAGACCCCTGTGGGCCACCACTAGTCACCAGCAGCCAGTCAGAAAAGGCTCCCTTTATTCCACTCTTTGCCTCCTGCCAACCAGCCACTGCTTTATCCATGCTAGAATCTTCCCTGTCATACCATGGGCTTGTAGCTTGTTAAGTAGCCTCATGTGTGGCACCTTGTCAAAGGCCTTCTGAAAATTCAAGTACACAATACACTGATTCTCCTTTGTCTCTCCTGCTTGTTATTTCTTCAAAGAATTCCAGCAGATTCCTCAGGCAAGATTTTCCCTTGAGGAAACCATGCTGACTACAGCCTATTTTATCATGTACCTTCAAATACTCCAAAATCACAACCTTAGCAATCAATTTGAACATCATTTGAAACTGTAGTTTCCTTTCTTCTGCCTTTCTCCCTTCTAGAAGAGTGGAGTTACATCTGCAATTTTCCCTGGGGATCAATTAATTATGTCTGTGTTTTCCAGTTTTCTGGAACCATTCCAGAATCTAGTGATTCTTGAAAGATCATTACTAATGCCTTCACAATTTCATCAGCCACCTCTTTCAGAACCATCTGGTCCAGGTGACATATCTACCTTCAGACCTTTCAGTTTCCACGGTAATATTGATACATCCGACTTTAGATTCTCTTTCTCATATTTCAGAGTGAATTCAATCATATTATGATCACTCGTCCCCAAGGGTTCTTTTACCTTAAGCTCTCTAATCCATTCCGGTCATTGGACAACACCCAGTGCAGAACAGCTAATTTCCCAGTGGGTTCAACCACCAGCTGCTCTAAAAGTCATTTCGCAGGCATTCTAGAAATTCCCCCTCTTGGAATTCCGCACCAACCATGTTGAACCCCCAGGCGAACCCATTCAGGGGTAATGAGCCACTTATTTTAAGAGATGGACAAACGGGGGCTAATACCAGACGTCCACGTTCGTCCTATTTGTGCCTCCGTTTTAACTGGGATGTTTAAAGCGAGGGTTCCAGCTGGGAATGCAGCCAGGCTTGACTGACGTCCCGTATTGTAGTAACACGCCATGGTAACGGCGGAGTCCCCGGCAACCACAATGCGGGGCGGGTAACCGGCGTGCGGGCGGAGCAGACAGTCGTGTGCCGGTCGCGATGGGATGTGGTGCGTCCACGGTTTGCAAGCAATCGGAGGCCGACGCAGAGAACAGTCTAGAAAGAAAACGCAAGGTAACCGGTGCGGCAGCCACCTAGCGTTTAGCCTGCTTAGACAGGCACGGAGAGCCCAGAAAACACACTCTCCCCAACCTAATGACTAATAACAACACTGGAATATTAAAACATTGCTGGAAAAGAGTAGTTATCTCTCCATTCTACCAGCTTCGTTTCTGCAGGATTTTTGAGTGTGGCTCTGGTTTGTCAGCATCTTCACAAACTCCCATCTCTTCCACATCAAAATCCCTGCGACAGATCCACCTTTAAGGCTATGTCCTGGACTTTTATCAGTGTTGTTCAGAAACTATCCTAAAATCACCATAATTGACTTCACGATTTTCCATATTCAGTACATAATTACGTAAATCCACGTGAAAAGAGGATAACGTTAAGTTCAATTTGTGAATTTGGTTTTGGCAATTTGGGGTAATTAAAAATACACAGATAAAGTCCCAAGATTACGTCACTCTGCTAGGCTGGGACTTATCTATAAAAGTAGAGCAAACAAATTAACTTTGGTACTTGGTCAAGTATAGATAATAAACCTGCTAATCTTTCTGTGTGTTTGTGTATGCATAGACATACAGTATACTGGTTTACAATTAGCTCTACCTGTGCCACGTATGACAGGTGACTTCACATGTGTAAGCATGCATATGTATAAAGGGCATACTTATGTTTATATGCTCTTCTATAAGTATGTTTTTAATCTTTAATTTCTTTAGAAGATTGTAAAAGAACAATCCAAAGAGAATTGACTATACAGTAATAGATGTAAGAGATGGTGTGATGTAATTAGGAATGATATTTTAAAGGCACTTTTTTTAGATTGAGGAGCCACAGTCCTCGTTTATTGTCATTTAGTAATGCATGCATTAAGAAATAAATGTTCCTCCACTATGATATCACAGAAACACAAGACACCAAGACTGACAAAAACCACATAATTATAACATATAGTTACAACAGTGCAAAGCAATACCGTACAGATGTTCCTCCGTGCTTCGCACGTCCATCTCCATCGAATCAGGATTGTACACGGCATCCTACTTGACAGATAACAGATATTCATCCCGGAGTGGCCACTGCGCACTGTGTCGCACCGCCGTCTTCTCCAACTTTGCACCGGTACATGGATAGGAAAAGTTTCGAGGGACATGAGGCAAATGGGACTATCTTATTTTTACATCTAAATATGAAAGGCCTGTTTACTGTAAAATTCTTTGACTCTACTGATGTTACAGTGTAATGTGAAAAGTGTACTAACACCATGTGAAGGCAAGAACTGACCACTGCAATGGAGACGGTGAAACTGCAGATGCAGGAATCCAGAACTAACTGCTGTGCATTGGTTCAAAGTTCAAAGTAAACTTTATTATTATAAGTACATATATGTCACCATATACAATCCTGAGATTTATTTTCTTGTGGGCATACTAATTAAGTCTATAGCAGGGGTTCCCAATTTTTTTTATGCCATGGACCAATTTCATCAATCTACGGATTCATGGACCACAGGTTAAGAACCCCTTGTCTACAAGATAATAACCATAACAGAATCAATAAAAGACTACCCAACTCGGATGTTCAGCCAGAGTGCTGAAGACAGCAAATTGCAAATACAAAACAAAGAAATAATAATAATAAATACATAAGCAATAAATATCAAGAACATGAGATGAAGAGTCCTTGAAAGTGAGTCCATTGGTTGTGGGAATATTTCAATGATGGGGCAAGTGAAGATGAGTGAAGTTGAACCCCTTTGGTTCAGGAGCATAATTGTTGAGGGGAAGTAACTGTGAACATGGTGGTGTGAGTCCTGAGGCTCTTGAACCTTCTTCCTGATAGTAGAAATGGAAAGAGAGCATGTCCTGGATGGTGGGGGTCCCTGGTGATGGATGCTGCTTTCCTGTGACAACATTTCATGTAGTTATGTTCAATGGCTGGGATGGCTTTATTTGTGATGGACTAGAATGTATCCACTACTTTTTGTAGGATTCTCCATTGGTGTTTCCAGACTAGGCTGGAGATTCAGCTAGTCAATATACTTTCCACTACAAATCAGTGGAGCTTTGTCATAATTTTAGATGTCCTGCCAAATCTCCACAAACTCCTATGGAAGTTGTATTAGCTACCATGATTTCTTTGTAATTGCACTTACGTGCTGGGTGCAGGAAAGGTCCTCTATAATAATAACACCTTGGAATTTAAATTTACTGACCCTCTCCACTTCTGATCCTTGGATGAAGACTGGCTCATGGACCTCTGGTTATCTTCACTTGAAGTCAGTAATAAGCTCCTTGGTCTTGCTGACATTGAGTGAGAAGTTGTTGTTGTGGCACCACCCAAGCCACATTTTCAATCCCCCTCCAATGTGCTGATTCATCACCATCTTTGATTCCACCTACAACAGTGGTATCATCAGCAAACCAGAATATGGCATTGGAATTGTGCTTATTTATTTTAATGTATAACCCGTGTAGATTGTACTCTATGATTGTTGTTCTTAAATTCTTCAAAAACTTTGTTTGTCGGTAGGGATAACATGTGAAACAGTCATTAGGTGAAGACCTTCAGCGTAAAAAGGAAGACCAGCACTTGGCATGGGAGATGGTGTGAAAATAGAAGGTTCCACCCCATTTACAAGAGTTGTCCATTGAAGAGCAATTTAGTACAAAATCCCTCACCACTCCATCAACAACTGAGTCAATATTTCCATCCTGAAATAAACTACATGTACTGAAAAACAGTATAACTAATCAAATTAAATTATTATATAGGTTATTCATGTAAAATAATCAATTGATACATAAATACCTTGCACTAAACAGTCTTAAAATGTTTATTGTTTTACATTTTTACATACTCTTTCTTGAGCCTATATTAAATGCTATTTTATCACTTTTCCTGTGTCTACAAATTTCCTTGAGGCTTCAATATAATTGATAAGTGGCTGCTGTGGTTTGATTAGGGAATCTGGGCAGGGCAGTGTCCAACTGCAGACTGTTTTAAGTAGATAGCTATTGATACAGCCCAGGCCATCAGGATTCTAATACCAGAATGTGCATTGGTAAAACAGTGACAAGAATCCATACAAAAACTGAGCAGGGGGAGGAAATGTCCCGGTCAAGCAGCATCTGTGAGGGTTCACAGACAGTTGATATTTCAGGATGAAACCCTTTGTCTGGACTGAAAAATAGATGGGAGATAGCCAGTATGTGAAGTTGAGGGGATGAGATGGGACAGGAGCTAACAACTGATAGATGGTTCTAGCTGAGAAGTGATTGTCAGATGGCGTCAGGGGGGAGTGAGAAGGATGGAGATAGTTACAGAGGCAGGGAGGTGATATGGGGACAACAAAGGACTGAAGATTATGGAATATAATAAAAAGTAATTCAAAGAATTCTCTTCAAAATTCTGGTAAAATATTTATATTTTTGTACAACACTACACCTAGTGTTGTTATATTCTCATCTGGCTCCATGGTAAGATTAAATTTTAAAGTTAAATGTTATTGCCCTTAAGGAGACAGCCTTCATGGACAACTATTGTATTTGCAGTGAAGATACTGCCAGTGTGCTTTTAGCAAAGGAGGTCTGTATTTTCATTCAGAAATGATGAGGAAACATTTTTCCGTGACAGGCCTGTACATGGCCTTGTTAGTTCTATCATGTAGCTCAGCGTACTGATCCCAGTGTTTAAGATGCATGTGGAATTTTCATCAGATTGCATCTCACTTTTAGCTACAACTGGTGTTGCTCCACACTAGCCCCTTTATTGAGGAAGGGTTCTCTGCCCCCTCATTTAGCAGAAGGTACAAAGATTTGAGAGCCTATACCATCAGGCTCAAACATCTATCCCATTGTTATCCAACTCTTGAACAGACCTCTCATATTCTAAAGATGAATTAATTCTTCATCTCCTAACCTACCAAGTTGTGGCCCTTGCACTTTATATATCAACCTGCTCTGCACTTCCTCTGTAACTGTAACATTGTATTCTACATTATGCTTTCTTTGTTCTAGCTTGATGTACAGTATGGAATGATCTGCCTGGCTAGATGGATTGCACTGTAGTTTGGTACATGTGACAATAATAAACCACTACCAAATACGATAAAATGGTAATACCATGTCATGAGATTGCAGATTATGGTGCTTGACAACTTTGCCTATGCTCCAGGTCCACAGTACTTCATGTTGGATCTTCTTGTTAATGTGGTGCTCAAACAAAATATGATGGAAGTGTTACCTTCACTAGGACTGGACTGCGGTTACTCTTGCCAATGCAATCATGAGTTGATGGACATACTCAGAATGTTTGGTGGCGACAACTCTTTCCACTAAAGTGCTTCTCTCACCATTTGTAACAGATCCATAGAAACATAGAAAACCTACAGCACAATGCAGGCACTTCATCCCACAAAGCTGTGCCAAATTTATCCTTACCTAGGCTTCCCATAGCCCTCTATTTTTCCAAGTTCCATGTACCCATCCAGGAATATCTTAAAAGACCCTATTGTTTCCACCAACACTACTGCTGCTGGAAGCCCATTCCACGCACTCACCACTCTCTGTGTAAAAAACTTACCCCTGACATCTCTTCTGTACCTACTTTCAAACACCTTAAAAATATGTCCTCTCATGCTAGTCATTTCAGCCCTGGAAAAAAGCCTCTGACTATCCACATGATCAATGCCTCTCATTATCTTGTACACCTATATCAAGTCACCTCTCATCCTCTGTCATTCCAAGGAGAAAAGGTAAAATCCACTCAACCTATTCTCATAAAACATGCTCCCCAATCCAGTCAACATCCATGTAAATCTCCTTTGCACCCTTTCTATGGCTTCCACTTTCTTCCTGTCACTACAAGACCAGAATTGAGACTAGTACTCCAAGTGGGGTCTGACCAAGGTTAGCTGCAACATTACCTCTTGGCTCTTAAACTCAATCCCATGATGGATGAAGGCCAATGCACTGTGGGCCTTCTTAACCACAGACTCAACCTGGGTAGCAGCTTTAGATGTCCTATGGACTCAGACCCCAAGATCCCTCTGAACCTCCACACTGCCAAGTGTCTTACCATTAATGCTATATTCTGCCATCATATTTGACCTATCAAAATGAACCACCTCACACTTAAATAGGTTGAACTCCATCTGCCACCTCGCAGCCCAGTTTCCTATCAATGTCCAGCTATAACCTCTGACAGTCCTCCACACTATCCACAACAACCCTAACTTTGTGTAATCAGCAAATTTACTAACCCATCCCTCCACTTCCTCATCCAGGTCATTTATAAAAATCACAAAGAGTAAGGTCCCAGAACAGATCCCTGAGGCACACCACTGGTCACTGGCCTCCATGCAGAATATGACCTATCTACAACCACTCTTTGCCTTCTGTAGGAAAGCTAGTTCTGGATCTACAAAACAATGTCCCCTTGGATCCCATACTTCCTTACTTTCTCAATAAGCCTTGCATGGAGTACCTTATCAAATGTCTTGCTGAAGTCCATATACACTACATCTATGGCTCTACCTTCATCAATGTGTTTAGTCACATCCTCAAGAAATTCAATCAGGCTCGTAAGGCACGACCTGCCCTTGACAAAGCCATGCTGACTATTCCTAATCATATTATGCCTCTCCAAATGTTCGTAAGTCCTGCTTCTCGGAACCTTCCCCATCAACTTACCAACCACTGAAGTAAGATTCACTGGTCTATAATTTCCTGGGCTATCCTTACTCCCTTCCTTGAATAAGGGAACAACATCCACAACCCTCCTATCCTCCGGAATCTCTGGTATCCTCACTGATGATACAAAGATCATCAGCAATCTCCTCCCTTGCTTAACATAGTAGCCTGTGGTACATCCCATCTGGTCCTGGTGACTTATCTAACTTGATTCTTTCCAAAAGCTCCAGCACATCTTCTTCCTTAATATCTACATGCTCAAGCTTTTCAGTGTGCTGCAAGTCATCCCTACAAACCCCAAGATCCTTTTCCGTAGTGAATACTGAAGCAAAGTACTAATTAAGTACCTCTGCTATCTCCTCCAGCTCCATACACACTTTTCCATTATAACACTTGATTGGTCCTATTCTCGTCATCCTTTTGCTTTTCACATACTGTAGAATACCTTGGGGTTTTCCTTAATCCTGTCCATCAAGGCCTTCTCATGGCCCCTTCTAGCTCTCCTAATTTCATTCTTAAGCTCTGTGGTGAACTACGTGTGCCGGTCTGGACACGCCCCCTGCTGACTGCTCCTGTGGCTCCTCCCACAGGCCCCTGTATAAAGGCGATCTGAGGCCTGATGCTCGGCCTCAGTCTCCAGGATGTAGTATGATGGTCACTCACTTCTGGTTCCTTCTTCCAGTTAATAAAAGCCGATATCTCGCCTTACGTCTCAGAGTGAGTTATTGATGGTGCATCAAGCTCTTTCCTGCTAGCCTTATAATCTTCTAGATCTCTATCATTACCTAGTTTTTTGAGACTTTCATAAGCTCTTCTTTTCTTCTTGACTAGATTTACAACAGCCTTTGTACACCATGGTTCCTGTACCCTACCATCCTTTCCCAGTCTCAGTGGAATGTATCTACTCAGAACCCAACACAAATATCCCCTGAACATATGCCACATTTCTTCCGTACATTTCCCTGAGAACATCTGTTTCCAATTTATGCTTCCAAGTTCCTGCCTGACAGCCTTATATTTCCCCTTACTCCAATTAAACGCTTCCCTTACTTGTCTGTTCCTATCCCTCTCCAATGCTATGGTAAAGGAAATAGAATTGTGATCACTATCTCCAAAATGCTCTCCCACTGAGAGACCTGACACCTGACCATGTTCATTTCCCAATACCAGATCAAGTACAGCCTGTCCTCTTGTAGGCTTATCAACATATTGTGTCAAGAAACCTTCTTGAACACACCTAACAAACTCCACCCCATCTAAACCCCTCACTCTAGGGAAATGCCAATAAATATTTGGGAAATTAAAATCTCCCACCACAACAACCCTGTTATTACTACTCCTTTCCAGAATCTGTCTCTCTATCTGCTCCTCAATGTCCTTGTTACTATTGGTAGTCTATAACAAAAATCCAGTAGAGTTATTGACCCCTTCCTATTCCTAACTTCCACCCACAGAGACTCCTTAGACAAACCCTCCGTGACTTCCTCCTTTTCTGCAACCATGACACTATCTCTGATCAACAGTGCCACGCTCCAACCTCTTTTGCCTTCCTCTCTGTCCTTACTGAAACATCCTGGCACTTGAAGTAGCCATTCCTGCCCCTGCACCATCCAAGTCTCTGTAATGACCACAACTTCATAGCTCCAAGTGCTGATCCACACTCTAAGCTCATCCCCTTTATTCATAATACTCCTCACATTAAAATAAACACATCTCAAACCATTGGTCTGAGTGCGTCCCTTCTCTATCAACTGCCTATCCTCCCTTTTGCACTGTCTCCAAGCTTTCTCTATTTGTGAGTCAACCTCCCTTGCCTCCGTCACTTCAGTTCGATTCCCACCCCCTAGCAATTCCAGTCTGACAATTCAGCTGTTCAGCATTTAAACCATTTTAGCATGATGGTGCTTGATATTGAAGTCCACACAAGGGTACATTCTGTGCTCCTGTAACTATTGGAGCTTCTTTCAGATGCTGTTCTATACTGAGGATTGAGATGGTAAACAGTATGAGGTGATTTAATCCAAAGAGATTTCATGGATTTCATAAGCCTTCTATGAAAATGTCATGACTACCATCTCTCAACTGTAGAACTGTGCCAGCACATCTTATTAGTGTTGCAGGACATAATACAGGTGCTGTGATGGAGCAGCTTAAGAGATTTCCTGAATGAGAAGATTTTACAAGGATGGCGATGTCTGGCTGTTACTTGTTCAGATTATGACATGGTTCTCACACTTTAGGCATGTCCCCAGATGTTCCCAAGGAGGATTTTACAAAATGAACTGAGTTGATGTGTGCCTTTGTATCTAGGCTGATGCAAAATGTTCCATCTAGTTTTATTCTTACTATTTTTCTTGTATTGGTTTGGCATAGCTGAGACTTGCCTGACCCATTTTACTAGAGAATGAAGTTGAGAATCACATCCAGGTCATGCAGAGCTAGCATAGGAGAAATATTTCCCTGAGAGATATTATAAAACCAGGCAGGTTTTTTGCCACAATCCGGTAGTTTCACCATTGCCTTACTGGCACCGTGTTTTTTTATCGCAGATTATTTAATAAGTTATATTTAAATTCCCAAAGTGCCATGGTGAGATTCAGATCATGACTCTGGTCCAGTAATTCTGTTGTAGCCCTATCCCTTGGAGCTATTCCTATGAAGCCACTCAGCCACTTCTCCACATTGTTTCCAGCTGGTCTGACAGCACATCCTCTTATTTCAGGAACAGCATTTGCAGGATTCAGTTCATCCAAAGGATGTAGAAGAGTAAAGGGCAATGTTTAGCACAAGGTCATGGCATCATAATGTAGATCCTCATATTTAGTTACACTGGGTAATGTTCTAGATGTGTCCTTTACTGTTCTCTATTGAACAAGATTTGACGATAATGGTAGAATGAGGAAAATGCTGGGTTATAATGTAAAAGTAGCCAAGAGCAAAGGAGTAATTATGTGGTTTGTGTAAACGCAGATCTTATGGCTCTGAGCTCCTTTGACTGTGCTGGCTCTATAAAACATCTATCAATTTGTACTACTTCCACTTTCTTTCTCCACGGCCCTGTATTTTGCTTTTCCTCTTAAAACACTTGTTCAATTTGTTTTTGATTTGCTTTTAACTCCTTTCCTGGCAGTGCATCTCAAATCATTGTAACTTTCTTTGTGGAAGTAGGTTTTCTCATCTGCTCTGAAGTTGTTTTAGCAGTTACTTTAAAACTGTGTCCTCTGGTTACTCGCCCTTAGGTCAGTGGAAACATTTGCTCAACAAAGCCCTTTTTAATTTTAAATGCTTCCAATAAACATTCTCTTGACTTTCTGCTTGGACTAGAGAAAATTCCGGGTTTGTATTTTTTTCAGGTTAGTGTGAAGTGAACAGGAAAACAAATGATTGAAATGCAATGTATCCAACCAGATGATTTCCTTTGCTGCCCATTTGCTTTCTGCCAAATATTGCCAGAAACTGACGGGGTAACTCTGTTTTTGTGAACAATAACAACATCTTTACGAGGTGTATCCTATGACTAACTATTGTCTGGGCCACCACACTATTTATAGAAAGCTGAAGAGATGCATTCTCTGGGGGGGGTCCCTCAAGAAAGAGGAAACACCTTGTTATGAGCTACAAAACCATTCAGATTAAGCCTGTTAGTGTGAAACTATAAAATATCCTATTGTTGTAAGCAAGGGTTCATAGCCTCTGTACCCAAGGCTGAAGAGAGCACAGCAAACCTGAATAGGGGCAGTTCAGCAAAGACGCAATAAGAGGCAACCAATTGCAGCACACCAGAAGACTGTTTACTATACAACATTAAGAAAGGATGAGCATTGAAAAGACCACCATTTGTGACTATACGAGGGGTGATTGATAAGTTCGTGGCCTAAGGTAGAAGGAATCAATTTTAGAAAATCTAGCACATTTATTTTTCCTATATTTACACACTTAGTTCAGCAGTTGTGGAGCATATGGATCCCTCCTTTGTAGAAGTCGGTGTCTTGGACCCCCAGAAGTGGTCCACAGCATGGGGTGATAGTTCACAGCATGGGGTGATGAATTATTAACTTCAAACTTTCTGCATTTTCACTCAAAGAGCTGAACTGCACGTGCATGTAACGAGAGCTGCATAACTCATCTCCTTCTACCTTAGGCCACAAACTTATCAATCACCACTGCTATGGACCACTTCTACAAAGGAGGGATCTGTCTGCTTCACAACTGTTGAACTAAGTGTGTACATGTAGGAAGAGACTATGCTGAAAAATAAATGTGTTAAGTTTTCTAAAACTGACTCCTTCTACCTTAGGCCACAAACTTTTCAATCACCCCTCATATGTATTCCAAGAAGAAACCAAAAACTATAGTGATCTCAAAAATAAAATACAGATTAATAATGAAGATATTGGATAAGTAACTGACATAATCACTGACTGTTCCATCAAGGACACCACCCCCCACCCCCCACCTTAATTTCATGTCCTCTAGTAATAGACATCTCAAACTTGGGAAAATACTGGCTGTCTACTCTAACCTTATAAATTTCTATCAGGTTTCCTCTCAGCCTCCAGTGCTCTAGAGAAAACAACCTAAGTTTGTCCAACTTATTATAGTTCATATGCTCTCATCAGACAGCTTCCAAATAATCTACTTCTGCACCTTTTGCAAAGCCTCCACATCCTATAATCTGGTGACCAGAACTGCACACAATTCTCTAACTGCAGCCTAACCAGTTATATACAGCTCTACTTGCCACATGACATTGCCCATGAGTAATATTGACAATGTTAATTATCTTTATAGAATGACCCTGTTAGGAAGACACTTGTTGAAAGAGCTGGGCATTCAATTAAACTTGTATACCATGTATGTATGCTTCAGCATTCATACACAAGCATTAAGGGCCATCAAGCTCACATACAAGCTAATCTTGTTAAGTAGTGACACCCTTTCAACAATTATTAAGAAAGATGAAGCATAGTGATGGAGTTAGGATCAGCAGAAGGCCTCCACCTTATGCAAGGAAAGCCTCTGTTATTAGTCAATTTTTAGTACATCCCAACATCATATTTGTGTTTGATCTGATTTGTAATGTTTCGGTTTTCATGAATGATGCATAGTTTAACAATACCATGGGTGGGGGCTGCAAATCCTATGCATACAGCATGCTGACTAAAAGTGAAGAAAGAGGTATAAATTATCAATAAATCTTTCTGGATTATATTTAGGAGCCAAAAATGTCAGCAATCCCTGCAGGGAGAACATGCATACTAGTTACAATCTACAAGCTGGATACAAAACCTACAATTTCCACAGGAAGCAGTGTATTGTATGTAATATTGGTTGTAAACAATGATTTTTGCTTTATTGCTTTTCCTTCTTTAAGGATTATGTCATGACACCAAGTGTTGTTCAGATTGAAACAATTGGAAAGATTTAGATGTATAGATGGGATCATACTATGCAGGGACAGTACCTTCAGTTTACCATTTCTGAGCTGACCATCAATAATCTAGCTATCTTCTTGCACTTCACTTGTAATCTTTTGTGGTCTCCATGCAATTTTAAATGCATAGCTAAATCCTTATTAAATGTAGTGATACTCCCTGCCTCTAACATTCCTTCAGGCAGTGTCTGAGATTTCATTCCCACTCTGACTGAAATAATTCTTCCTCAAGTCTTCTCTTAATCTCTTACCATTTAATGTAAACCTGGCCTCTCTGATTATTGATATCTCTGCACAGGGAAATAGTTGCTCATTATCTACCTTAACTATGGCCTTCATAATTTTTCTACTGCGTTAATTCACCCCTCAGCCTTTTCTCTGCTCCAAGGGAATCAAACCCAGCCTGAACAGTTTTTGCTCACAAATATAACATTCCACCAACTTCCTAGTGCAATCACACCCTTCATATACTGCAGTGAACTGCATTGCACACAATACTCCAGCTGAAGCCAAACCATTGTTTTATAAAGTTGTACCAGTTTTTCCCTGCTCTTATATTGTATGCCCTGGCTAATGTTGGCAAAGATCCGACATTGTCTTCCTATACAGCAGCCTTCAGAATTCCTTTGATATGCTGTGTACACCAGGGTCCTTCTGTTTGAAAACACTTCCCTGGACTCTTCTACCATCCATTCGGTATATCTTAGCCTAATTACATTACCAAAGTGCATTATCTCACATTTTCAGAATTAAATTTCATTTGCCATTGCTCTGTGCATCTTACCAACTCTTAATATTATCTTCAATTTAAGATTGTCTGCTTTACTATTAAAGTACTATTGATTTTTAGACCAGCTGCACACTTAACTGCATTCATATCGAAAGCATCTAACAACACTGATCCCCTTGGCATACCACTAGTTAGAGACTTCTATTTGCTAAAATATCACATAAGACTCCTAGTATTAGGCCAATCTTAGATCAAATTTGCCTACTTTTCATGGATCCTGGGGCCTCTTAAACTTTAAACAGTCTTCCCTTGTCAAAGACCTTACTAAAGTCCATCAACTGCACTGTTCTCGTCAATATGCCTTACTACTGTGCAACATTCAATCACATCAGTCAGACAGGAACCTCTATCTAACAAAGCAATGATTAAACCCTATATACATGACTCATGCATATTACTGCCAATGAAATGTTTTTTGAGTGCAGTCATTGTCATAATGTAGACAGTATTAACTCCAATTGTGCATGAGCTGTGACTAAGATATTTAAGAACTCCCTGGATGTCTCTTATCTGCCTGATTTGCTACATCCTTGGTTATATATCTCATCCAAAAGGCACAGTTGCATTATCTCACTATTGCACTGTGTTTTTATAGTCACACCACTGGAATAGGTCTTGAAGTCACTACTTTCTCACCCAGAAACAAGGGCTATCTACCAATTGGTCAAGTTGTAATCATTTCCAGGCTAACATCTCCAGATGACATAATCTATCAGATTTACATTGAAACAAGCCTGAAGCTTCAAATCAACACACACAAAACGCTGGAGAAACTCAGCAGGCCAGGCAGCATCTATGAAAAAGAGCCAACAGTCAATGTTTTGGACCGAGACCCTTCATTAAGACTAGAAAGGACTTCTTCCTCCTCTTCCCCCACACGCTTACTCTGACTTCTCCCCACCCTGAGTTCCTCCAGCATTTTGTGTATGTTGTTTTGGATCTCCAGCATCTGCAGATTTTCTTGTGTTCTTGACACCTTAAGTCCAGTCAGTTGCCTTGCATTGGTGGATAACTGAAGTGTGCACAAAAGCATACAAACTAATATTCCTGTACTCTTCAATAGTTGTGTCACCACTGTACACACACAGTTTTTATGACTGGTTACGCCCAGTAGGGTGGCATGTGTGAAGTGTAAATGGATGTGTGTAGTTGACAAATTTTTCATGACGGGTTATTCAAACTTCAATTTATTTTAACCAGAATTTTGCAGATTTTTCCCAATAATTGTCATAGTCATTTCATTTGCTTCAGTTACTATTCTGGATGTTTCAGTTTTAAAGTGGCTATGCAAACAGAGTGGTTAAATTGACAGTTTCCAACTCTATAGTAATTAGCATAAGAAGGTTGTGAAACAGGAGAAGGGGAAGAGAAGGAAGGGAAAAGAAAGAGTAGGAGACATTGGAAATGTCTTCCTGGGTCCACCATAAGAGACAAATTGATAATGTTTTGATTTCACTGAGCAAAAAGCTGAGAATGTTTGCTATCCCTAAATGCTCAAAGGATAGCCTCATTCTACATACAAAAAGACAATGTTTAGGTTTGGGCTGATAAGTAGCAAGTAACATTCACCCCAAAAATGCCGGGCAATATCCATTTACAACTGATATCCCACAGGTTTGTGTAACACACAAGGAAGATCACATTTGTTATCTACCACAAGTTAAGGTAAAAATAAACCTGTTCTTTGCAATCTGGCAGTAATTTTAATAATGGTGTTCTTGGACTGGCATTAGGTATGGAGTTACAAGATGTTCACAAAATAATGATAAAATCAGTATGACTAAGGACAAATAATGCTCTGATTGAGCGAGGATTTGGGAACTTGAAGTGTAATGGTCCATTACAATAAAACTTGTCTTACTTCACTCATTGGCAGATAGCAAAGAGAAGATGCATTTACCATAGTGGCCTTTGTGAGTGTGATGAGGGGATACCTATTAAGACAAATGAGTGTGCAGTCACTGCTATGTTAATATCCTGGAGCCCCTTCATTGTTAGAGAATAGACAATAGACAATAGGTGCAGAAGTAGATCATTCGGCCCCTCGAGTCTGCACCGCCATTCTGAGATCATGGCTGATCATTCACTATCAATACCCAGTCCCTGCCTTGTACCCATATCCCTTGATTCCCCTATTCATCAGATATCTATCTAGCTCCTTCTTGAAAGCATCCAGAGAATTGGCCTCCACTGTCTTCCGAGGCAGTGCATTCCACACCTCCACAACTCTCTGGGAGAAGAAGCTCTTCCTCAACGCTGTTTTAAATAACTGACCTCTTATTCTCAATCCATGCCCTCTGGTACTGGACTCTCCCAACAATAGAGATCAGAGTTATTTCATAGTCCCAGTAGAAGTTACCTCGTAGTGGCCCATGACAGGTAAAGCCCTCCCCACCATGCAGCATTAATTGTCAAAGACCTCCAGCATTCAGGCCATGCCCTCTTCTCTCTACATCAGGCAGGAAGTACAGACGCCTTAGAACCCACATAACCAATTTCTGGAACAGTTATTATCCTATAACAATCAGGTTCTTGAACCATCATGAATTACTCCAATCATCGCTCTTCTGAACTGATTCTACAAACTACAGACTCACTTTCAAAAGATCTTTATAATTCCTGATCTCAGTATTATTTTTATTTGCACAACTTGTCTCCTTTTGTTTATTGGTTGTTTGTCAGTCTTTGTTTTTGTTTCGACATTCAGCACGTAATTCTCCTTAACTTCTGTCGTCTCCACTACCAAGCACATTTTTCCCTGCTCCCCCCACCCTCACTTTCTGCTTTCCACACGATTGCTCTCTACACAACTCCCTTGTCCATTTGTCTCTCCGCACTGATCTCCCTCCTGGCACTTATCCTTGCAAGCAGAACAAGCGCTACACCTGCCCCAACACCTCCTCCCTCACCACCAGTCAGGGCCCCACACTGTCCTTCTAGGTGAGGTGACACTTCACCTGTGAGTCTGTTGGGGTCATTTACTGTATCCAGTGCTCCCGGTGTGGCCTCTTGTATATTGGTAAGACCTGATGTAGATTAGGAGACCACTTCGCTGAGCACCTACACTTCGTCCACCAGAAGAAGCAGGATCTCCCAGTGGTCACCCATTTTAATTCCACTTCCCACTCCCATTCTGACATATCAGTCCATAGCTTCCTCTACTGTCACGATGACGCCACACTCAGGCTGGAGGAGCGACACTTCATATTCCGTCTGAGTAGCCTCAATTTCTCAAGCTCCTGGTAATGCCCCCCACACCCCACTCCTTCCCCATTCTTCATCCCCAATTCCCACTCTCATCATATCTTCTTGCCTGTCCATCACCTCCGTCTGGTCCTCCTCCCCCTTGTCTTTCTTCCATGGCCTTCTGTCCTATTAGATTCTACCTTCTCCAACCCTGCATCTTTTCCACAAATCGACTTCCTAGCTCTTTATTTCACCCCTCCTCCCCCTCCTGGTTTCACCCATCACCTGGTGGTTCTCCCTCCCCTCCCCCCACTTTCTTACTCTGACTCCTCGTCTTTTTTCTCCAGTCCTGATGAAGAGTCTTGGCCCAAAATGTCAAACTCTTTTCTATAATGCTGCCTGGCCTGCTGAGTTACAGCATTTTGTGTCTGTTGTTTTTATGCATAGTTTTTATTGTAAAATTCTATTGTATTAATTTTTTCTTGCAAATGCCGGCAAGAAAATAAATCTCAAGGTAGTTTGTGGCAACACATATATACTTTGATAGTAAATTGAACTTTCTGATCTTATCATTTTTTCTGTGCTTTTCCCTCTGACTGCATTAGCAGCTGTAATTGCTGGAGATGGTGGCTCACAGTTACATTACCTAACAGGCAGGTGAGATGTGTGTGAGGTGGGTGTGGTTGGAAGCTCAACCAGCCGAGCATGAGAATATTGGAGAAACTACTGGTTTGATTTAATTTCCAACACTTAATGCTTCCACTGTTTTAATATACTCAAACTGAGTAATCTAGTGGCCCAGTTGTCCAGTGTATATAGTGGCCCAGTGGCATTTTACCCACTGCTCTGGGAAACCATACTTGCAGATAGTGTAGATGTTCTTGAGAAACTCACAGTGGCATATTAGAACCCCAGGCAGCAAAGGTCCAGATTTTCTTTATTCTTAAAAACTATTTTTCAATCTCTGTCTCTCTCTCTCTCACACACACACACACACACACACACACACACACACACACACACACACACACACACACACACACACACACACACACACCTGTACTGAGAAATAAATTGCCATGATGTCATAATGTGTTGATGTCAGTAAAGGGGAATGGGTGTAAAAATTCTCCACCCCATCCGTACAATCAGCATGTATGGTTTCTTATCACCAGGAAACTGAATCACCAGGGACTGAAGGCTGATAAATCCCCAGGGCCTGATAGTCTGCATCTCAGGGTACTTAAGGAGGTGGCTCTAGAAATTGTGGACACATTGGTAATCATTTTCCAATGTTCTATAGATTCAGGATCAGTTCCTGAGGATTGGAGGGTAGTTAATGTTATCCCACTTTTTAAGAAAGGAGGGAGAGAGAAAACATGGAATTATAGACCAGTTAGCCTGACATCAGTGGCAGGTGTACCTCAGGACTTGCAGCACCTGGTTCAAGAGCAGTTACTACCCTCAACCATCAGGCTCTTGAACCAAAAGGGGATATCTACACTCACTTAACAACTCTTTTGTCTTGTTATTTCATGCTTGTTATTTATTGCTAATTATTTATTATCTGTATTTGCACAATTTGCTCCAGTTTACAGTTCCTGATGTTTACAGTTTACAGATTCTGTTTACTGTTACTATAGATTATTGATTCTATAGATTTGCAGAATAATAATCTCAGGGTTGTATGTGGTGACACATATGTATTCTGATAATAAATTTTACTTTGAATATTGAAATTGGCTATAACTGAGTACGTATGGCATAGGTGTTGGTGCTAAATAGAATAACATCAGTTTGAAATCTGATACTTCAATAACAAGTATATTAATTGATTTTTTTCCTTTTTAGATAAAGGACAATTGGAAAAGCAACAATTTAAATATAATTGATGATCTACATAGATCCAAAGTGTTGGAGAATGGATCAATTGCATTGCCCAGAGCAATACAACACTCCTTGCCACCTTTAAGGAAAGCAAACGGGACAATACTGTGGAATGGATTTAATGATGGTATGTTGTTATCTCATTATAACCTAGTAAATGGAAGCATTTACCATGTTAAATACTCCTGCAGCGTAGACTTTTGTTTGTAAATAGCTGAGACAGGCCAATCCTCTTCACCCTTTAAACTGCATATGTTAGATGAAACACATTGCGGGATATTTGTGTCATCAGTTAAATAATTCTTTTATTCTACTGGGATTTTCATGCTAAAAATAGTTCAGGCAAGAATCTACTGGAAAGATGCTCACAATTAGTAAGGTCGGCTTTTGACAGATCAGATTACTGAAAAGCACCTTCTTAGTTAGATTGACTTAGTGGCCTGCCAAAAGATAGCTAAAGGTAAATATTGAGATTAATTTGAATATACAGCTTATTTTGCTTGCCCTTTGATGTTAGTTAGCATCACAAAGTATATTTATTTAATGTTCTTTTTTATTTCACAAGATGGAGTGTAAATGAATATATGGGGCAAAATGCAGAAGTTGTTTACGTGAGAATGCAAGGTCTAACTCTTTGTCTGGGCTCTTAGAAGTGATGATCTAGGGCAAAATTAACAGTAACTAGGACAATTGTGGATTAATAAAGAAAAAATGTGAATCAATAGTAATTGGGTGTTATGATGAGGACAATGCATTTGATATTCTGTAGGTGAATTTCTAAAAAGAGACTGATAAAATGATAAACACAAGAAAATCTGCAGATGCTGGAAATCCAGAGCAACATACACAAAATGCTGGAGGAACTCAGCAGGTCAGGCAGCATAAATGGAAGTCAATAAACAGTCAACGTTTTGGGCCGAGACCTTTCTTCTGGACTGAGAGGGAGGGGGGAAGATGCCTGAATAAAAGGTGGGGATGGTGGAGTGGGAAGGAGGCTAGCTGGAAGGTGATAGGTGAAGCCAGGTGGGTTGAAAAGTTCAAGAGCTGGAGAAGAAGGAATCTGATAGGGGAGTAGAGTGGACACTAGCAGAGGGAAGGAGGAGGGGACCCAGGAGAAAGTAATAGGCAGGTAAGAAGTAAAAGGTCAGAGTGGGAAATAGGGGAGGGGTGAGGGAATTTTGTTCACCAGAAGGAGAAATCAATATTCATCCCGTCAAGTTGGAAGCTACACGAACAGATTATATGGTGTTGCTCCTCCACCCCAAGGGTGGCCTCATCTTGGCACAAGAGGAGGCCATGGATTGACATGTTGGAATAGGTACAAGAATCGGAATTTAAATGTTTTGTTTTGTCACTGAGAAGTCCCACTTGTGGTGGATGATGCGGAGTTGTTCAACAAGTGGTCCTCCAATTACAGTATGAAATTGAAGTTATAGTATGAAGGGTTGTAGCAGGAAGTATATAAAGTTGGCTGGGCTGCAGGAAATAGAGATGAGTGATGAACATTTGTTTGGACTGGAGAAATCTCTATCATGGTGTGCTTCAGCAATTGGTACAAGGACCACTGCACTTGTTTATATATAATATATGATAATCATTTGGACTTGGATGTATAGGGGATAGTTTCATCATTTACAAGTAACATAGAGAAGTAACATACGGAGAAGTGTAAGGATGGCAACAGAATTAAGGAGATAAAGGCAGGTTACTAGAATGGTTGGGCACGTGACGGATGAAATTTTATGCAGGGGTATAGGAATGGGCACATTTTGGTCATAAAAGGTGAGGGGACGCAATGAAATTTGAAGGATGGAAAGCTAAAGTAGGGATGCAGAAACCTGGTGAGCAAATCTTTGAAGGTGGCTGGGAGGCTCAGAATGACTAAAGGATTCTGCGTTTTAAAAATAAATGTAGCACATGCATAAGCAATTAGGAATTTTGCACAAGTAGAGTGCTATGTCCATTTCTAGGCATCAAACTGTAGGAGACAGTGGAGAGAAGAATAACTCTAATGTGCCCAGAGATGAGTGTTTCCAGTGACAATGGTGGATTAGGAAAGCTGGAGTTGATTTTTTGAGAGGAAAGCTGATAGAAATAATCATGGATGGTCCAGACAGAAAAACAAGAAATGATAATAAAAAAACAGAGGAAACTAAATTTATCTAATGTAGCGAGTAACCTTGATCTGAAATTCGTAAAGATAGTAGAAGCAGGTTCATCTATGAATGTGAAGGAAGAATTAAATAAAAACTTAGAAACAACACTGTGCTGGGCATGTACTTGAAGAACACTTGAAGAAAAAAATTACATAGCAAAGGCACTGAGAAAGGGAAAGGATTGGGACTGTATTTCATCTTGCCAAAATCCTGCAGGTATTTGATGAGCTGAATGAATAACCCCATCTGTGCTGTAAAGACCCGATGATTCCATAATTGTACTCCTAACACCTTAGAGGAATGCAAGCCAAATTTATGCAATTTGACATATTTAACCCTTTAAGCCCCAGTGTCATTCAGGTGAACCTGAGCTGCACCCACTGCAATCACAGTATTTCTAGTAATATAGGTACATGGAGCTTAGAAAAATAGAGGGCTATGGGTAACCCGAGGTAATTTCTAAAGTAAGTACATGTACGGCATAGCATTGTGGGCTGAAGGGTCTGTATTGTGCTGCAGATTTTCTTTGTTTCTATTTCCTGGTTGAGATGCAGTGCCCCCCAAAACTGAACATAGTATTCTGGAAGGCAACTAACTACAGATGCATACAACTGAAGTGTAAATTCAAATTGTAATCCTGCCCAAAGTAGATATTCATTTTTCTCATGCATTAAACATTTAAGATATTAAGTGATTTGGTACCTACAGACATGCATACTGAGTTTCAGAATTGTATTTATCTCTAATGACAGGAAGGTTGGAATATCATAATAACTTTTTTGCATTAAAACAGTTTCTCAAGCAAAGAACAAATTGTTGACCAGAATATATTTACACAATAGGTGATCCACAATGCCAAGAGTCAGTTTGAAAATATTTTCCAATGACTCTTTTCCCACTTCAGGTGGCAAAGGATATGTTGGATTGTGGAACTTTGACATCTTTCAGTATTTATATTGGAGGCACAGAGCAATACTGTGTGTATTAGGTTTAATGCAGGTTTAATAAGATAGATGTTATTTTATTTTGTCTCATATAGCTACAGTATTCATTACTGATTCCAAAAGTCTTTGATTAAACAGTTGAAAATCATGAAAAAAATGTTAGTTAAGTACCTGATAGAAAAGAATTTGTTCATGTATAGGAAAGCAGAGGAGTGGGATTAACTGAATTGATCACACATTGAACAAGCCATGTGGTCTCCTGTGCTGCAACCTCTCCACAATTCTGTGGTTGTTGTTTATATTTTGTAAAATACTGTAGTATGAATGCTGTCATTACTGAGGAGTAAAAGAGCTTTGGACAAAATGCCTCTAAAGACATACAAGATGTAAAAAAACCATTATCTACATTATTTTAATTTCTGACACCCCCTCATTCTCCCACTACCATGCCCCAGCTCCTCAAAATGATCTCTAACTGGTGAAGAACACCTCCTACTAAACTGAATAAATGGTGTGCCTCAGGATTGCAGATGTTGTTCCTTTATTCAAGAAAGGGAGTAGAGAAAGCCCAGGAAATTATAGACTAGTGAGTCTTACCTCAGTGGTTAGTAAGATGATGGAGAAGATCCTGAGAGGCAGGATTTATGAACATTTGGAAAGGTATAATATGATTAGGAATAGTCAGCATGGCTTTGTCAAGGGCAGGTCGTGCCTTATGAGCCTGATTGAATTTTTTGAGGATGTGACTAAACACATTGATGAGGATGTAGTGTATATGGATTTCAGCAAGGCACTTGATAAGGTACCCCATTCAAGGTTTATTGAGAAAGTAAGGAGGCATGGGTTCCAAGGGGACATTGCTTTGTGGATCCAGAATTGGTTTTCTCACAGAGTGATTGTAGATGGGTCATATTCTGCATGGAGGTCAGTCATCAGTGGAGTGCCTCAGGGAACTGTTCTGGGACCCTTACTCTTCATGATTTTTATAAATGACCTGGATGAGGAAGTGGAGGGATGGATTAGTAAGTTTGCCAATGACACAAAGGTTGAAGGTGTTGTAGATAATGTGGTGGGCTGTCAGAAGTTACAGTGGGATATTGATAGGGTGGAAAACTGGGCTGAGAAGTGGCAGATGGAGTTCAACCCAGATAAATGTGAAGTGATTCATTTTGGTAGGTCAAATATGATGGCAGAATATAGTATTAATGGCAAGACACTTGGCAGAGGGATCTTGGGGTCAGAGTCCATAGGATGCTCAAAGCAGCTACGCAGGTTGAATCTGTGGTTAAGAAGGCATACAGTGTATTGTCCTTCATCAATTGTGGAATTGAATTTAGGAGCTGAGAGGTAATGTTGCAGTTATATAGGACCTTGGTCAGACCCCACTTAGAGCTCAGTTTTGGTCGCTACAGGAAGAATGTGGAAGCCATAGAAAGGGTGCAGAGGAGACTTACAAGGATGTTGCCTGGATTGGGGAGCATGCCTTATGAGAATAGGTTGAGTGAACTCGGCCTTTTCTCCTTGGAGCGAAGGAGAATGAGAGGTGACCTGATAGAGGTGTATAAGATGATGAGAGGCATTGATCATGTGGATAGTCAGAGGCTTTTTCCCAGGGCTGAATTGGTTGCCACAAGAGGACAGAGGTTTAAGGTGCTGGGGAGTAGGTACAGAGGAGATGTCAGGGGTAAGTTTTTTACTCATTGGTGAGTGCGTGGAATGGGCTGCTAGCAATGAGGCGGACACGATAGGGTCTTTTAAGAGGTTTTTAGATAGGTACATGGAGCTTAGTAAAATAGAGGGCTATAGGTAAGCCTAGTAATTTCTAAGGTAGGGACATGTTCGGCACAACTTTGTGGGCCGAAGAGCCTGTATTGTGCTGTAGGTTTTCTACGTTTCTATGTTTAATCTTTTGTATTTTGTCATCAGGAACCCCACCTGTTTAGAATGAACTCATTAGATATGTGAAAAAATAAAAAACACAAAATGCTGGCCTGCTGAGTTCTGCCAGCATTTTGTGTTTTTTTATTTATTTCCAGCATCTGCAGATTCACTTGTGTTTCATTAGATATGTGTACAGTTTCTGAAGTGTTTAGAACAAGCAAGTTTAGTTTAATTTGATAAGTATCACAATTTAGATCATTTGACCAAGACAAATTCACCTAAACAATTTCAAGCACCTTCACACAACAGAGCACCACCATCCATCATATTTTGTAAGGAGAAAGGATGGCTTTAGTAAGTAACCAGTGAAATAACTAAACCAAAACTTATTACATAATATTTACAGTGTCTGGGTCAATGAAATGTTTTATAATGTCCAATTAATTCATGTAGACATGTTCCAGTGATTATCCAGGAAATGAAATGTGGATCATCAACTGTAGAAGCCTTTACAATTGATCTTACACAACCTGTGCCTTTAGCAAATTTATGCTGCTATAATCCAGTTTCAATTGCCATTCCAAATATGCTGGTACATGCAAATAATGAGTGTATTATACTCCACCTGCCAATCTTCACTAAGCTGAGCACCAATTGTACTTATTTCCTTGTTTCTTTACCAGATTTAGCACTTACTGCGAGCAGCTTGCTGAAGAAAAATGGACCAATAAATGAAATCAGGGAGAGACCAAGATCTGTTGAAATTCTGCAAGAACTTTTAGTTCAAGGGATCTTAAATCGGACTCAGAATGAAGAATGGCAGGAAGCTCACAGTCCTCTGGTATGTGTTAATTTCTATCTACTGCATGTGGAATCATGGAAGTTATTATTATTTTATGTGTCAGTGTTAAATCATATTAATGCAAAGTTTTTTATAATATATAATATGGAGCAAGAGAAAAGCAATTGTAATAAAGTGATCTTGATTGGTTGTCCTCCCATCCCCCATCACACTTTGACCTTAGCTTTTTAAAGTTACATACCAAAACTTTGATTTTGAATATTTCTGGGGTTCCCTGCTTGTGTTACACATGACCAATCCATGATCACTTTTCCAACTCCTATCCAAGTGAATGTTTCTGTGGCAAAATGTTGATATATTAACTAACATTCAAAAATGCTTAGAGTTTTGGCATTTGAAGTTGCCCACTAATTTTTTTTTTCTTATTCTGTCTCACAAATGTTTCCTAACCCTTCAAGGAGCACCCTGTCCTAATTCCTTTACTGAATTGGCAGTTTCTGGACTGTCCTTGTGTTGACTTGTTCTTTAATTGCTCTGAGGAAGCCTAAACACAGCAATTCATATTGTACCTTGCCATTTTTTTGTAGATATACATGACACATAAGATTTATGCCAGTTATTAATTTGACTACTCTATCTGGTGGGAAGACTATATGTTGCACTCCTGTCTGTCCCCTGGATTTATCGAATTTCTGACAATTTCCTTCCTTTCTGATTTTCATTTAATATAATATCCACCAGTTCCACCACCTTAGTTTTTAGTACTTGACACATGTGCCTCTACACATTGTGATTGACTATAGATTTTTGCCAGCATCAGCACCAGCACTGAGCAACACACACAAAATGCTGGAGGCAGCATCTATGGAAAAGTTAACGTTTAGGGCAGAAACCCTTCAGCAAGACTGGAGAAAAAAGCTGAGGAGTAGATTTGAGAGAGGGGGGAGGAGAGAGAATCACCAGGTGATAGGTGATAGGGGGAGGGATGAAGCAAAGAGCCAGGAAGTTGAATGGTGAAAGAGACAGAAGGCCATGGAAGAAAGAAGAAAGCGGGTGGGAGGGTGGGATGAGTACCAGAGGGAAGTGATGGGCAGGCATGGAGGTAACATGAGGGAGGGTAAATGTTCATGCCATCAGGTTGGAGGCTACCCAAACGGAATATAAGGTGTTGTTCCTCCAACCTAAATGTGGCCTCATCCCAACAGTGGAGGAGGCCATTGATGGACATATTGTCTGCTCTTACCCCATCCTCCCACCACGCTACCAGAGATAGGGTTCCCCTTGTCCTCACTACTACCCTACCAGTCTCCACTCCAAAACTTCCACCACCTCCAACTGGATCCCATCACCAAACACATCTTTCCCTCCCCCCACTTTCTGATTTCTGCAAGGGTCACTCCCTACGCCACTCCCTTGTCCTTTCATCCCTCCTCACTGATCTCCCTCCTGCCGCTTATCCTTGCAAAAAGAATAAGTGCTTCACCTGCCCCTACACCTCCTCCCTCACTACCATTCAGGGCTCCAAACTGTCCTTCCAGGTGACGCAACACTTCACCTGTGAGTCTGTTGGGGTCACATACTGTGTTCAGTGCTCCCGGTGTGGCCTCTTGTATATCAGTGAGACCCAACATAGATTGGAAGACCACTTCACCGAGCATCTACACTCCATCTGCCAGAACAAGCAGGATCTCCCAGTAGCCACCCATTTTAATTCCATCCCAATCCCATTCCAATATGACCATCCATGGCCGCCTCCTCCTCTCTTGGGATAAGGTCACACTTAGGTTGGAGGAACAACACCTTATGGCAAACAGATGGCATGAACATCGATTTATCAAACTTCTAGTAATGCCTGCTCAACACCTCCCCTTCACCATTTCCCCATCCCCTTGTCCCTCTCTCATGTTATCTCCTTGTCCACCCAATGCCTCCCTCTGGTGCTCCTCCCTTCCCTTTTATTCTTTCTTTCGTGGCCTTCTGCCTTTTTCACCAATCAACTTCTCAGCACTCTGCTTCATCACTCCCCCTCCAGGTTCCACCTGTCGCCTGGCATTTCTCTCTCCCTTCCCCCCACCTTTCAAATCTACACCTCAGCTTTTTTTTCTCCAATCCTGCTGAAGGGTTTTGGCCCAAAACATCAACTGTACTTTTTTCCATGGACACTGCCTGGCCTGCAGAGTTCCTCCAGCAATCTGTGTGTGTTTCTAGGTGAGTGGTCCTGGGTTTGAATCTAGCCAGCTCCTTGAGTGCCTTCCATCCATACTGGGTTGAGATTCAAGCTAGCAACTCAGCCTTGTGAACAACAAAGTATCGGAGGGTTGTGATGAAGTCACTGCGTGATGACGCTGGAAACTTGGGGATAGAGAAGACTTATGGGTTGATCAAGGACCGGTTTTATTGGCCCCGAATGAGGTCAGAGGTCGCCGAGTACTGCATACGCTGGAATACGTTGCACACACCGGAAGACGCTGCCTCTGCAGGCTGCTCCTTTGTCGTACTTGCAGAGTGTGGTGCCTTTGGATCTGGTATGTATGGATTTCCTTTTCATAAAACCCCATGCCAGCAACACGGCGAATGTCATAGTCATCACGGACCATTACACCAGGTATGCTCAAGCGTTCCCCTCCAAGGATCAGAGGACGATTACGGTGGCGAAGGTCTTATGGGAGAAGTATTTTGTTCATTATGGCCTTCCCGGACGGATACATCGTGACCAGGGAGGGTATTTTGAGAGTAAGCTTATCGATGAGTTACTGGATATGCTGGGAATTGAAAAATTGAGGACCACACCCTATCACCCGCAATGCGACCACCAGACGGAGCGGTTTAATCAGACAATGCTAGAAATGCTCGGGACTCTGGAGATCAATGCTAAAAAAGCAGCAAGTTTGCTACCCGATGCACCACAAGGCTAGGGAAGGAATAACATAACATGGGTTTATGTCCTATCGTATAAAAAATGTCTGCTGATTCCTGATGGAATTGTCTGAAATTCATTAGCTGACAGACTTATTTTATATCAAATTGGGAAATGCTCTAACACTAAAATAGTTGGCCATTTGTCCCAAATGATAATAGCAGTGCTTAAGAATGTGTACCCCTTATCTGTCATAAGGTGGGCATTGAGAGCAAACCCAAATGCAAGACACAGACATTGAAGTACTAGGGACAAGACTAGGTGTGTCAAGAAAGCACGGGAAGTGGGGAAGAAACGATGCTGGACAAGACACAGGCCCTGGATGAGACTAGGACTAGACTAGGAAAGCGGGATCTGGACGAGGAACTAGGAACTGGGACTAGGAACTTGGAACCTGGACAAGGACTCTGAGCCAGAGACTGGACAGGGACCTAGAACCTGGGTCTTGACTCGGGCTCGGACTCCGGATCTAGGTAAGATGTGGCAAGGCAACAGGACTGGACGTGCGGGCAGGACGCAGGACCCCTGGGCTGGATGAGGACATGAAACTCAGACTTGGACTTAGGAGACAGGAACGCGGAACGCAGAGCCTTGGTCTTGGGAGACAGGAACGCGGAACGCAGAGCCTTGGTCTCGGGAGACAGGAACGCGGAACGCAGAGCCTTGGTCTCGGGAGACAGGAACGCGGAACGCAGAGCCTTGGTCTCGGGAGACAGGAACGTGGAACGCAGAGCCTTGGTCTCGGGAGACAGGAACGTGGAACGCAGAGCCTTGGTCTTGGGAGACAGGAACGTGGAACGCAGAGCCTTGGTCTTGGGAGACAGGAACGCGAAACGCAGAGCCTTGGTCTTGGGAGACAGGAATGTGTTAACACAGAACCTTGGTCTTGGGAGACAGGAACGCGGAACACAGAGCCAGGACCCCTCCTTGGGAACAGGACGTAGGACCGGGACTCATACACAGAAAGCTGAACACGATGAGACAGTTCCCAACACTAGGTAGCAGCAAACAGCCGGTTCCTACCTAGCGAAGGCAAGGACAGTTCCAAACTACAAAAGACAGTTCCTTATCTAGACACAGCAAGGCTCTAGCCTTGCTCCAGTGGTAGAACTTGACAGCGAGAATGCAGGCGAGGCTTCAGCCAAGGACTACAGAAAGAAAGGGAAGGGAAGGGAACAGTCCAGCCTTAGGGTAATGGCAAAGTCAGCTTGGCTTACCCAACGGAGGCAAGGACAGGAAGGGACAGATCCACCCACAGGGTAACAGCAAAGATGACCTGACTTACCCCTCAGAGGTGAGGATGGGATACTGACACGACGAACCAGCACCCACACGTGACCCCAGGGCCACTTATATTCCCAGCCCCAAGATGAGCATCAGGTGCCTATGATTAAGCCCTATGATTAAAACAAGGGACAGCTGGAAGACCCAGAGTCCGGAGTCCATGGACCCGACCATGACATTATCTAAACTAGGATTTTCATATTGATTTCACTGTATATTTTACAAGGAAAAAGTTTTAATTAGGAACTGTTCCATGATGGCAATATTCGCTCCATAATTGTAGGTTAATAATGTTGTAAGCACATTGATTTCTCTTGAATAATTTATAGGCTTTTGAAATTCATCCCTGTTGACAATTTTGCTTATTATCACATTAGCTTGTTGTGAAGTCAACTGAGGGAATGCTAAAGAAGTTTCCGTCCAGACTCGATAAGTTAAGGAATGAAACAATTAAACAAAATAATGTAACAATAGAGGATATTGAAAACAAAATGATGGCAGAAGATGAAAGAAGAAAGGTAACAATTAATTTGCATATAAAATAATCTTTAACAACAAATTGACTATTTAAATACTGCAGCTAATTGATTGCTAAATTGGTATATGTTCAAAAGATTGTCACTGAGTATATCAATTTCTACCCACAGATAAAGAAATATCTGTCCAACATTTTTTTGTTGTAGGCCAGCAATAAGAATTCATGGATGAGTTGGGCCAAGGGGCCTGCTTCCCATGTTGTATGGCTCTACAACTCAATGATGAATATTAAATGTTCATATCCTCCTTTGCAAATGTGCACCTTAATTATATTCAGAGATGCTTCATTATCCACTGCATCACTGTTGACTATTTTGGCTGTTTGCTTCACTCATGACGATCAAAGTTAATTTATGTCATGGCCTCATGCCCTCTAGCAACTGCTTATTTATTGGCAATATATCTTCTAGCAAGGAAAGGGAAGATAATAGGCCCAGTTTGAACTACCAATCAAAGATGATTAAGCAGCATACAAATATACCATATTCTTTGTCAGCCCTATTTTTGCTTAGTCTGTGAAAACAGCCATTATAGATAGATAGATAATGGCTTGGATTCTCCAGCCTGTGATTTGACATAAGATTGACTGAATTCCTGGACAAACAGGATAGAAGAATTCCACCAATATTGCACCAAAGAAACTTCCGTAAAAAGCAAAGAATTGTAACATAATACAACACAGAAAGATGCTGTTTATCCTGTCAGTTCTCTGCTTTGGAGAATGTCATTTAAATGTTCCTTACCTTAAATGAATAACAAATTTGCATTTTACATGATATGCCAAAGGCATAATCAAAATTATGGGGTTTCAAATTTTGTAATTTAATGAATGGGTAGGTTTGCAAAGTTATGCTAACAGTGGATAGTTTCCTCTACCAAAAATATTTTTATGAAATTTAGGGTGTGTATTTATCATGGTTTCTTTTGGAATTTGCACAAGTAATTGTGTTACGTTCTCCAATCAGATCAAAGTCTCTCCCTGGAAGTGTTTTTTGTGAAATCTGCCATGTAATTGAAATATTGTGCTTTTGATGGTATTTTCTGGAATCCAAGTGAAACTAATAATGAACAATGAACAAAATTAATAGTAATACATAAAAAAGTGGTGTTTGTTTTAGATGAAAGAAGTCAAGCTAAAGGAAAGACTGAGTAAGTTTAATTCTTCAGTATTGACAATCAAAGACCAATCTACTGGAAAGCCAACAATACCTGACTCTGCAAAAAAGGAGGAAAATGTTGAGGAAGTAACTATCGCACAGAAAGAAATTCAGCAGGAAATGCAGGAGGTGTTGAAGGGAAAAGAGAGCAATGATGAAGTGAATGGTAGGAATGCATCAAATGAGCAGGAGAACATGGTTAATTCTGCACAGAGAGGGGAGGCAGTAGAAATAGATGATGGCCATTATTTGACAACAAGACAAGTCGAGAAAGTAATTGTGAACACAAGCTGAATCAATTTCACAAATCATTCATCAATTTCTAAATGGCTTGCTTGTGTCAATGGATTTTTGTGTTCCTTTTTAATATGATCTTGCACAGTCTTAAACTAAGAATTGCCAAATTCTGCAAAGCCAATGTGAAAAGAATTATTCTGAGTCAATAAAGATTGCCTATGATGATTTTACTTTTATGTTCATTATGTCATGCTTTTACATAGATAACAAAGGCCAAAGAGGCACAGATATGACCAGATGGCCCTTTGTTGCATGGTGCTCATGGCTGTAAGTTATCATGGCCTAAGTTTTGTGAGCTTCCAAAGTGATATTTAAAATAACAATGATCCCTACAAGTTTCAAGGGACACTTAAGAGGAGGACACTTAAGTAAGATGAGGAGGCTTTAGAAGCAGAGGTATCCAGTTGGTATCAAGGAGAATATTTTTCTGTTTTCACATTTTGTTTATTTATTGGGATACAGTGCAGAGTGGGCCCTTAATGCCGCACCGCCCAGCATCCCCCGATTTAACCCTAACCTGATCACAAGATCATTTTACAGTGACCTACCAACTGATTGGGAGGACCAACACTAGAGGACCAGGTGACAAAGAAATCTCAGAGAACAAGAAGAATGAGTAATATCTTGGGTTGTTTCAGCAATTCCTTCTTTCCACCATAAGTAGCAATGGTCACTGTTGCACATTCTTTTATTCCTTTTGAAATTCCTCAGAAAAAGAAGTAGTCCAGCTTGGCATTCATCAAAATCTACTCAACATTTAGGCAAGTGCCGATGATAAGGAAAGAATGTGTTGGACTATTCTCCAATGAGATAAAGTATGAAGTTCAAAGTTGTAAAAGTTTAAAATAAATTTATTATCAAAGTACATATATGTCACCAACATTGTCTCTTTGCCATTCAATGACTCCCACCATCAATTTCCTGGTAAGAACAATTGTTCAAAGAATTAACTGAATGAAATAAAATACATAAAATATTGTGGTTATAAGATGACATCAGAGGCTGGATATCCTGCTATGAGTGGCTCACATATTGACACTCCATAGCCTTTTCACTATGAACAAGGTGTAATCCGGAGGTGTTGGAATACTCTTTATTCATCTTGAAAAGGAGCGTTATCAATGCTGCAGTAGATTGATACCATCCAGCACAAGGCTCTCAATCCACTAAGCAAAAGATTTACCCATCAACAATTCCCAGTATATAACTCTAGACCTGGTCATCTACAAATTACAGCAACATTCCAATAATCTGGTCTAGTGCACTATTTTCTGAGCTGCGGAATGCCAAACGAATTGCAGCCTGTTGTTTATTTTACACCATTCCTTTATTCTGTGGTGTTCTCTGTGATATTGGTGAATTAACACGTGAAAGTGTTCTGGGTACTCATTTGCATTGCCAAAAATGCTGGGAAAATTTTTAGCTTTCCTCGACCCCATGATTTTGGATATTTTGTTGCATATTATTCCAAGAGTCCAATAGTCCAGAAAATGTGCTAATCCAGCTCAACAGTGTTAAGTTATCAAGGGTTCATCATATGTGCAATATTTTTGTTGTCTGTATTGCCATTGTTACCTGCCCTGGCTAATTAAGCACTAATTTCTGTGCTTTCTAATGAAAATAATAGTTCAAAGTAAATTTAATTACAAAATACATATATGTTACCACATATAAGCCTGGATTCATTTTCTCGCAGCCATTGACAGTAATTGCAAGAAACGCAATAGAATCGATGATCAATCATCCAGCAGAATGGACGAACAGTTAATGTGCAAATGCCAACAAACTGTTCAAATACAAAAGGAAAAAAAATAATAAATACATAAATAAATAAATAATATCAAGGACATGAGATGAATTGTTGTTGAAAGTGAGTTCAGTGATGGGGCAAGTGAAGTTATCCCTTCTGGTTCAGGAGCCTGATGGTTGATGGTTGTTCTTGAACCTGTTGGTGTGGGCCCTGATGCCTTCCTGTTCGTAGCAACAAGAAAAGAGCATGGCCTGGATCATAGGGGTCCTTGATGGTGGAGGCTGTTTTCCTGTAACAGTGCTCCTTGTAGATGTGCTCAATGGTGAGGAGCCCTTTACACGTGGATGGACTGGGCTGTATCTATTACGCTTTGTAGGCTTTCACATTCAAGGGCATTGGTGTTTCCAGACCAGCAACAGAATCTCCACCACACCCCTATAGAAATGTTAACATTTTAGATGACATGCTGAATTTTCACAAACTTCTAAGAAAGTAAAGGCACTGCTGTGCTTTCTTCCTAATGGTACTTACATGCTGGGCCCAGGACAGATCCCATGAAATAACAACACAGAGGAATTTCAAGTTGCTGATCCTTTCCAGCTCTGATCCTCCAATGTGGACAGGCTTATGGACCCCCGGTATCCTCCTCTTGAAGTTAATAATCCGATCCTTGGTCTTGCTGACGTTGAATGAGAGGTGGTTGTTGTGGCTCTACTCAGCCAGATTTTCAAACTCCCACCTATATGCTGATTCATCACCACCTTTGATTCAACTGATAACAATGGTGTCATCATCAATCTTAAATATGGTATTGGAGCTAAGTGAGGAGAGCAGAGGGCTAAGCACACAGCCTTATGATGGAGATTGTAGGGGAGATGTTGTTGCCAGTCTGAACTTGCCAGTGTTTGGCCTATATCCCTCTAAAGATTTTCTATATATGTAGCTGTCTAAAAGGTGTATAAACATCATAACTGCACCCACCTCTGCAGCTTCCTCTGGTAATTTGTTCCATCTACTTACCTCCCTCTGTGTGAAAGTTTCCCCTCAGATCTCTTTTAAAGTTTTATCTCTCACTTTAATGTCCTCTGGTTTAGCACTGCCCCCCCCATAACCATTTCTATGTCCCTCATTATCTTATAAACCTTTTAAGGTCACCCCTCAGCCTCCTATGTTTCAGAGAAGAGAATCCCAGGTTAAACAGCTTCTCTTTATAACTCAAGAAATCCAGTTCGGAAATATCCTTGTGGACCTTTCCTGTACCCATTCCAGTTTACAGATTAACTTTCTCATTGTTGTCCTTAGGCTGAACATGTAATTATTTTATTTAAACAGTACACTATTAGCCGTCATGATACTTCAGCACCACATAAGGCCAAAGAGAATTGGGAACCAAAGATCAGTGCTTCTGCGTTTTCCTGCCTTGGTTTTCTTAATAGCATGAAATGTATTTTATGTAAGTTTAGTAACTTATTTCCTTTTAAAATGTTGGAGTCCAGGGTTAGTAAATTTGCTGATGACACAAAGGTTGGGGGTGTTGTGGATAGTGTGGAGGGCAGTCAGAGATTACAGCGGGACATTGATAGGATGCAAAAATGGGCTGAGAAGTGCCAGATGGCGTTCAACCCAGATAGATATGAGGTGGTTCATTTTGGTAGGTCAAATATGATGGCAGAATATAGCATTAATGGCAAGACTCTTGGCAGTGTGGAGGATCAGAGGGAACTTCAGGTCCGAGTCTGTAGGACACTCAAAGCTGCTACACAGGTTGACTCTGTGGTTAAGAAGGCATACGGTGCATTGGCCTTCATCAATCACGGGATTGAGTTTAAGAGCCGAGAGGTAATGTTGCAGCTATATAGGACCCTGGTCAGACCCCACTTGCAGTACTATGCTCGGTTCTGGTTGCCTTACTACAGGAAGGACGTGGAAACCGTAGAAAGGGTGCAGAGGAGATTTACAAGGATGTTGCCTGGATTGGGGAGCATGCCTTATGAAAATAGATTGAGTGAATTCATTGGAGCAACGGAGGATGAGAGGTGACCTGATAGAGGTATACAATATGACAAGATGCATTGATCATGTGGATAGTCAGAGGCTTTTTCCCAGGGCTGAAATGACTAGCATGAGAGTGCATAGTTTTAAGGTGCTTGGAAGCAGGTACAGAGGAGATGTCGGGTAAGCTTTTTTATACAGAGAGTGGTGAGTGTGTGGAATGGGCTGCAGGCATTGGTGGTGGAGGCGGAAACGATAGGGTCTTTTAAGAGACTCCTGGATGGATACATGGAGTTTAGAAAAATAGAGGGCTATACAAGATCATGGGTATACAAGATATTAAGAGGAATAGATAGAGTGGACAGCCATTGCCTCTTCTCCTGAGCACCACTGCTCAATACAAGAGGACATGTCTTTAAGGTAAGGGGTGGGAAGTTCAAGGGGGAAATTAGAGGAAGGTTTTTTACTCAGAGAGTGGTTGATACGTGGAATGTACTGCCTGAGTCAGTGGTGGAGGCAGATACACTAGTGAAATTTAAAAGACTACTAGACAGGTATACGGAAGAATTTAAGGTGAGGGGTTATATGGGAGGTAGGGTTTAAGGGTCGGCACAACATTGTGGGCTGAAGGGCCTGTATTGCGCTGTAGGTTTTCTATGTTTCTTAATAATTCCTCTTTACTTTTATCATATCGTAGATTTTATGCCCATTCTCTGCAAATTCCACAGTTGCATTAACCCCTGTCCTTTAAGATAGTCATAAAAGTATCAATTAGATACTGTTCTGCATTTCACTTAGATTGCAAGCACTTATGCCTTGTCTGTGAACAGTACCATGTTTGTTATCAGTTTGCAAGATATGGAAGATGACAGAGGTACTGTCTCTGATAGCTAGGTGGCTCTGTTGTTACATTGTCCTTGTACTTTTTCACACCATAAAGCATTTGGCTTTTATTGTAAAAATGCAATCAGAAATGCAGAATATCTCATGGTACCATAGAGGTAAATGAAAATAAACACAGAATAAATAAGAGGTGGAGAAAATAACAAGTCATTGGCATGAAACACGAATATAAAAAACCAAAATTCCATATGTTCTAAAAGCAGAAAATTCTAGAAAGCTAAGCAGGCCAGGCAGCATCTGAGGAGAGAAAAACAGAATTAACATTTCAAGTCAGTGACTTAACACCAGGAAAAGGTCTCAACAAATAAGAAAGATTTTCCAGTTCTGGTATTAGTTATCGTCCTAAAATATTATCCCTGTTCTGCTCTCCACAGAAGCTGCCCGGCCTACAAAATGTTTCAGGCTTTTCTGGTTTTATTCCAGATTTCTGGTAGACACAACTCTTTCCCTTTGAAGCCTAGAAATTACAAAGATTTTTTTATGGAGGCCAAGTTAACCTTAGCAAAAACATGAGCATTAAACCCAATTTCTGTCATCACCGTTTATTTCCAACTATTTGCTCTAGGACTTTTGAGCATCTGATATGGATAAGCAAGAAGCCGTAAATGTGAATAGTGCCTACAAGGCATGAGAAAACCAATGGCTTCAAATAATAAAACAAGTCTAGAGCAGTGGGCTGAAGGCTGCTTTGAAATTGGTCAGAACAACTGACCTTACTTGGGCCACTGCCATGGAAAATGAGGCCTGTCATAGAATAAGTAACTTCAAGGAATTAAAGTAGTGCCAGGAATAGAGATCATAGATTGTTGTAAAATCTTACCTTTTCTCCAATGTCCTTTATGGTTGCATCATAGTCTGGTATGGCAAATCGAATGCTCAGGAACAGCTATAGAGAGCAGTGGACTTAGACCAATATTTCACTGGCACATTACTCCCCACCATTGAGTGTAATTACATGAGACACTGCCCCAAGAAGGCAGTGTCTATCATCAAAGATGCCCTGCTATCTGATTGTAACATATAGTGCATATTTTATATTGCACTGTACTGCTGCCGCAAAACAACAAATTTCATGACATAAGCAAGAGAAAATCTGCAGGCGCGGGAAATCTGAGCACCACGCACAAAATGCTAGAGGAACTCAGCAGGCCAGGCAAAGGCCTTTTCAGCCCAAAATATTGACTGTACTTTTTTCCATAGATGTTGTCTGGCCTGCTGAGTTCCTCCACCATTTTCTGTGAACTTCAGGACATATGTCAGTCAATCTGATTCTTTGACTTTGATCCTGGTAAATCTCCTCTGCAGCCTCTCCAGTATAATTATGACTAATTTAGAAAGTGGCATGCAATATTGCACACAGTATTTTGGTTGTATCTTAAGCAATGTCTTATATTATTGTACCAAAAATTTCCTGCTGTTGTACTCTGCTTTATATATCTCCATAAGGTCACCAATCAGCTTCTTACACTCCAGGGAAAATTGTCCCAAACTATTGAGCCTCACATCAAACCCTGCAGTCCTCGTACTATGTATCCTTGTGAATCTTTTCTGCATGTTTTCCATCTTAATGACATCTATCCCATAACTAGGCAACTGCTTACTAGAAAAAGTTGAGAAATATAGATTCCAGGCATTTTCGACAGCAAACCAATATGGCTCAATGAATGCAGGATAGGTAAATGAAAATCTGTGTGTTCAGAAAAGATTTGGATGAGCCTCCATTTTTGGAGTGTGGTAGAGGAAGGAGAATATTGAAGCCTGGAAGTTTCAGAAACAGGCTAAGGGTTTCTGATAGAAAACGGTGAGGCACAGACTGGCAATATTATAGAGCTGGCAATTGTTAACTTTAAGTTGAAGTAGGGTGTAGAAATGGTAGTCAGAATTCCAGCTGAGAAAACAAGAAGCACAATGTGGTGCTGCAGCACACCAAGGATGGCAGATGAGATCCCACATCACCATCTTGAAGATGAGTAGAAGAACTGCTTGTTGTCCTGAACAATACATATTCCTTAATCGACACTTAAAGGCAGATCATCTGAATATGATTTCTATGACTAGTGGGACTTTAAAATGTTCCAACTTTTATTTACTAGGTGACCTAGTAACTACATCTCAAATATAAGTAATTAGCTATCGGCAACATAGGGAGATACTGAGGTCATATGCTGAGATATTTTGCATGCCTTTGTGAGATTTTGACCTGGACAAAATAAGGCCTTTCCAATTCTTGGTTGATCTCTAGCTTTGCTCAGTTTCATTCAAACATTCATTGATTGTGCATGAACTACCAGTAAATATGATAACATCAATTAATTTTGAAATCTAGAGTCATGTTGGACTTTAATTTGTCTTAAAACTATTATTACTGAGTGATGGTTTTCCTTTGCAACTAATTTGCATTTTTCCAAAATTGTTCTATTACTACCAGTGTGGTTATTAACTTCCATATAAAATGATAAGTTTTTAAAGTGTATTCAGTACCCTTCCTTTACTCAAAACATGAAAAAGGCTTAAACTTCTCTATAACACAGCATTCACAGATTTCACCACTGAATCATGGTGACTACAGCATACATCACCTACAAATTTACTGTTGTTACTTCAGAACTACTTCCCAAATTCAGGGCTTGTATCACCAAGAAATAATTTCAAAATATATTAATGTTCTTTCATCGTCACCAGGTCAAGATCCCAGAACCCACTTCCCAATAACAGCATGAGAGAACCTTCACTAGAAATGTATGGAACTGCTGCCTACTATTTTCTCAAGAGGAGTTAGGCATAGGTACCAACTCAACCCTAGTGATACTTGAAGGCACATACAATGCAAGCCAGCTTCGAATATCATTTGATGCCCTTGTTAATTAATAATAGAGTAGTCCTGAGTTTACGATTACATTTTTTTTAGAATTAGCACCATGGAAACTGCAGTAGTGTTTAATTTAAGTGGATATTGAATCTGTGTATTTAGTTTCAATCCCAAAGATATCAAGTATCAGTTACTCAGTATTTATCATGCTTTCATTCAATTAAAAAGAAAACTTAAAGAAACACCAATGGCTATTTATTAATTTGTTTTTGATATAACAATGTATTTTCTTCATTCTGATATTAATGTGTTGTAAATGTTACTAACTGATTTAATTTGAAATGGATAATTATAGCCAGAACATTAAGTTAAGAGGTTAGAATCAAAGTGACTGGTTTTGGAGGTTGTATTTACTGCTCCTTGACCCATCTGGAAAAAAAAAGAATTATAACAATAAACAGCATCTAAGTAAATGATCTTTATCAAATATTGCTTTATCAATCTAGAATTAAGAAACATTTGATGCACTAGACATTGTCAAGACATATAATTTGGTTTCTTGCTACATGGTTAAAGATTATTATGGCAATCATGCCTAGTCTTTTTGTACGTTCGCTAAAAGTCATTGGGCCAATAAAAGCTGGTCATTATGTATTTCATTCACCACACTCAGCCTTATTACCTTCTTGGAGGTGTTAATCAATTAACAACCTGAAATAAAAATATTGTTAATGCTATGCCACATGCCTTTCTGCTAACAATGAATGCAGAAATTAACACAATGTACTTCTTGCAGGTTTCAGTTCATAAACCTATATTAGAAATTCTACACTTTTTTAAATAACTCGATTTTGTATCTTTGTTGTACTTCACAATGAGTCAGGGCTGGATTTATTAAAAGTTGGAAGCATCCCTCAATAAACTGTATATTGGTCAGTATAAGCTGGGCTCAAAAAGCATTTTCAAGAATATAGAACTCTTCTGATTTTCTTTGAATTAGTGGCATTGGATAAATTATGACCACCATGAAAAAGACTTAATTCCCTCACTCTCGATACTAACATAACGGCTTAGATTTTGTGATGACCATGCCAGTCCATCGGTATTTCCTGTCAGTACTCTGTGAAACCAACAACAGTTTCTCCAGTAAGCACGATAAAATATAAAACCTGTAGTTTGTTTTCCGTGATTCTTTGCTCCTCCACAAAGAATGTGCCGTGTTCCAGCTTTCACCAATGCACTTAATGAACTCAGGAGTCACATCACCATCCAGCACCACCCAATCACCACCACACCACCACACCACCATCCACTTTCACCGCCCAGCATCATACATCACCCCGCTACTACCACCCATATATCTGCAGCATTTTGATAGTGTGCGTCGACTTCCCTCCCAATTGGCCAAAACCGGTTAATGAATCCCTGCTCCAAATAACGCCGGAAGAGGAGGAAAGGAAGGAATTAAAAATCTTCATAATTGTAATCGCTGGACAAAATGCTTTAAAAATAAATCAAGTGTTGGAAGTGCCTTTTAGTCGCGATTGTCTGACTAATAACGATTTAATCAGATTCTAGCCGCCCGACTGATGCCAGGAACATATGAATAGTCGCTAAGCTGAATTCAAACCAAATTGATTCCAAGAACCCTTTGCCAACACGTTACCCCATAAGGACATGATAATGCAGGATGTGAGGGAGGGAGCAAAATTCCCTCGGTAGCTGTAGAAGTTTTTTTTTGCATAAGGCAAATAAAAATAATCAGAGTTAATTATTTGTATTGAGCAATGGACGGGATTGGTCCCTGCAAGGGGGAAACGCATGTAATTAAGATTAGTTGGGGATTTTGGTATGCCGCTTGCTTTCTGTACAAGGCTGGTTAGGAGACGGGTTGTCGATAGGCGGCGTTCCGGATCCCCTTGTGCTCCAGCTTCACACAAGGAAGCGGTTTCAGTGCAGAATCGCAGCTGATAGACAAGGTCCAGACTCTCCCCTCGCAGCCCGGCCACCCGGCCACATGACAGTGCAGCTCCGAAGAGATGCCAGGCGCATCTGGCGCTGATGAATAAGAGGCGTCCGGTTACAGCCCGATCGGGTAACGCTGTTCGGCTGTCGGCATTGGGTGAGTTCGCATTTAGCCCCAACATTTCTACTGGGACAACAACAGAAAATAGGTGTCATGAGATAGCTCGCCGCTCTAAAATAATCTGACCATATCCTCAACAGTATATAAGCCCTTTTACATAATAAAATGCATAATTTCATAAACTGTATATATCATATATAATCATATGCATACCATATATAAACTATAAGTCTACGTATACACTATAAACTCAAGGTGCTGGAATGTTTGTTGCTACATAGATTTTACATACATTTAATATTTATATATGCATTAATTAATTTATATATTCTTTCAACTTTGTAATGGTTGGGAATGGCAACTTGGACTATCAAATAATTTTACTTCCTTTGAAAGTTTCACTGTTGCGTGCTGACATATTTAAACGAGTTATTTGAAGCTTGATCATGAACTGTTTAAATGTGGGCTGTAGGTGTTGGTTGTCCCCGAACTTCCTTGCTGCGCTCCTGTCGCCGCAAGCTAGGCGTTGAAACAGAAAAACTGCCGAGTGTTACTTACATTGTTTCAGTGGTCGTGTGTGTGACATATTGCAAGCTGCCGACATAACACGGCCTGAGCATGGTTTTGACTGCGTGATCAAACGCGAATCTTGGCGGATCAAAACAAAATAGCCTTTCACCAAAAGGTCGTTAAATCAATTTGTGTGTGTGTGTGTGTGTGTCTTTTCGTTCATTTTTATTTGTATCTTTTTTTGTGTGACAAGATCCAATGCGCGTCGATTTGATTAAGCTTGCACTTGATTTTGTTTTTAAACTTCTCGTCGTTTTATTCAGCAAAACCAAACTTAGTTAGGCAAAGTCACAATGTTTAGCGAACTCCATGGCGACGAGGTCAGATGCGGAGTACAATCTCCAGTTCTTTCCGCCCCCTGCCTTTACATTGAGCGTAACTTTAACGGTAGTGTCTATTTTAAAGACGAAGGCACCAGTTTAACTGACAGTTGCACGTAGCTCTATCCAAGGGGAAAAATAACTGCTGTACTTCGAAAAAATGAATGGCCAGTGTTCAGCTAACTGCTGGTTTAAGATTTGGATGAAACGAGTTTTCAGCTCTATTAAAATGGAACAAGGAATTAATGGCCAACGCTGACTATGTTAAATAAACCCTCATAGTAAAGTTTAAAACGCGTGCTTCTTCGAAGTTTGACTACAGCCCCTGCAAAGCTGAAAAAGACCTAGGGGTGTTCCTTGAACTATTTACACGCCTATAGATTAAACTCAAACAAAATTATTTTGGCCTCAACTATATTTCATGTTCATGCCAAAAGTGCTTTGTAACTGCCTGGAGAACAGAATTAGAACAAAGAACTTAGAACATTACAGTACAGGCCCTTTGGCCCACAATATTGTGCTGACCTTTTAACCTACTCAAAGATGAATCTAACCATTCCTTTTGACATAGCCCTACATTTTTCTAACATCCAATACCTAGCTAGGAATCCTCAATGTCTGTAATGTATCAGCCTCTTTCATCACCCCTGGCAGGGTGTTCCATGCACCCATCATTCTCTGTATAAAAATAAAATCTTACTTCTGATATCCCCACTATCCCTTCCTCCAATCACCTTAACATTACACATCTCATATTAGCCATTTTTGCCCTGGAAAAATCTCCGGCTATACCCTTGATCTATACCTTTTATCACCTTGTACATCTCTATCAGGATACCTCTCATTGTCCTTTTCTCCAAAGATAAAAGCCCTAGCTCGATCAACCTATCTTCATAAGACATGCCCCTCGTCCAGGCAGGATCTTGGTAAATCTCCTCTGCACCCTCTCTAAAGCTTTCATATCCTTTCTATAATGAGGTGACCAGAATTGAACACAATACTCCAAGTGTGGTCTAATCATGGTTTTATAAAGTTGCAACATTATCTCATGGCTCTTGAACACAATCCCCCAACTAATGAAGGTCAACACACCATATGCCTTCTTAAAAACTCTTATCAACTTGTGTGGCAACTTTGAGGAATCTGCAGACATGGAACCCAAGATCCCTCTGTTCCTCCACATTGCAAAGAATGCTGCCATTAATTCTGCATTCTGCCTTCAAATTAAATCTTCCAAAGTGAATCTTGTTAGGCTGTTGGAGTCATTGACTGTATCCAGTGCTCCTGGTGTGGCCTCCTCTATATCAGGGAGATCCGTCACAGATAGGGAAACCACTTCACCAAGCACCTATGCTCTATCTGCCAGAAAAAAAGGGACCTCCCAATGGTCTCCCATTTTAATTCCACTTCCCACTCCCATTCCAACATGTCAGTGCAAGGCTTCCTCTACTGTCGTGATGAGGCCACACTGGAGCAGCAACAACTTATGTTCTGTCTGGATAGCCTCAAATCTGATGGCATGAACATTGATTTCTCGAACTTCTGGTAATCCCCCCTCCCTTCACCATTCCCATTTCCCTCTCTCGCCTTATCCCCTTACCTGCCCATCACCACCCTCTGGTGCTCCTCCCCCTTTTCTTTCTACCATGGTCTTCTGTCCTCCCCTGTCTGATTCCTCTTCCAGCCCTGTATCTCTTTCAGCAATCAACTTCCCGGCTTTTTACTGCACTCCTGTGCTGCTCCCACTGTCACGTCTCAACTTGTGTTTCTTCCTCCCCTCCCCCCCATTCTGACTCTGACCTTATCTTTTTTTCTCCAGTCCTGATGAAGGGTCTCAGCCCGAGATGTTGACTGTACTCTTTTCCATAGATACTACCTGGCCTGCTGAGCTCCTCCAGCAGTTTGTGTGTGGTGCTTGGATTTCTAGCATCTACAGATTTTCTCTTGTTTTGGAAAGTGAATCACTTTACACTTTTCCAGGTTGAACTCCATCTGCCACTTTTCAGCCCACTTTGGCATCCTGTCAATGTCCCATTGTATCCTACAACAACCATCTATACTACCCACAACTCCACCAACTTACATGTCATCTGCCTTGTACAGTGTCTTTCCTTTCCCTATAAATTCAAGAAAATTTTAAACAAATTTATTACCAGAATCAGAATCAGGTTTAATATCACTGGCTTATGTCATAAAACTTATTGTCTTTGCAGCAGCAGTACAATGCAATACATAATAATAGAGAAAAAAAGAACATCAATTACAGCAATTATATATTAAACAGTACAGCAAAATAAAAATAAAAGTAGAGGCAGTGTTGATGGATTCATTGTCTATTCAGAAATCAGATGGCAAAGGGGGAGAAGCTGCTCCTGAATTGTTGAGTGTGTGCCTTCAAACTTCTGTACCTCCTTCCCGATGGGAGCAATGAGAACAGGGCATGTCCTGGGTGATGGCAGTCCTTAGTAATGGATGCCCCCTTTTTAAGGCATCGCTCCTTGAAGATGTCCTTAACAGATCAATCATGAAACATGCATGCTGAACAAAATTTTCATTGCTTTTATTGACATAGGTACCAAAGCGACCTCTTTCAGACCTACAACCTTTTAAAATCTTTACATTTTCAAAATCTAGCCTCTTGTTTTGCTAGCATTGGTCCCTTTCTTTGACTTGGTGTCAATTTTATTAAAATTAGATTGCTTACATTCATATTAGGATGTTCTACCATGCTAAAGGATCTAAGTTCAAGTTGATTGTTTTCTTTTTAACTTAAGCCATTTGTGAATATTATGTTCTGAGCAATTATTTGAAATAAGTTTAAAGCAGCTTGTTAGATGAGATTTTAAAGCAGTGTTACACCACACAACTGATAAATCAGGAGGCATAAAATCCATATAGTATTAAAATAGTTTGCACAATAGTGTAGTGGTTACCACTACACCTTAGAGTACAGATGATCCAGGTTCAGTGCCTGTCACTGCCTGTAAGGAGTTTGTATGTTGTCCCCATGACTGTGTGGGTTTCTTCCGGGTATCCTTCTTCCCTCCCACAATGCAAAGACATACTGGATTGGTAGGTTAATTGGTCATTGTAAATTGTCTTTAAATTGCGGGATTGCTGGGCAGCATTGTTCAAAGGGCCAGATCGGTCTATTCCACACTATATCTCAATAAAAAATATACTAAAAACAAACTCATTCAATAGATGAGCACTGTCAACTGATCTAAAGTAGTTTCATGTCTCAAAATGTTCTCAATGTAACAATTTTCACTGATGGGTCACTGTCTCTTAATGTAACAGCCAAATAAGCAAGACTGACCTTGGAATACACTGGATGCCAGATATCCAAAATAAATTGGCAAATATGTTCAAGTACAGTTTAATGTCATTCAACCAACAACATGGCCTGTATACCACCACATGAAACAATGTTCCTTTAGTTATGATTTAAAATCTTAACAGTACTGGGATGGTTATTTGAATCCAGCTTTAAAAATGCATATAGTCATTCACTCATTCTTCTGAAAAGCTTACTTATTATGATGTATAATGAGCATATGTAAATAAAGACCATTGTTTGTTAAAAACACAGAAAATAGTGGAGGAACTCAGCAAGTTGGGCAGCATCTATGGAGGGAAGAAATGTTTTGGGCCAAGAATCCTTCAGGACTGGAAAGGAAGGGAGAAGAAGTCAGAATAAGAAGGTAGGAGAAGGGAGGAATACAAGTTGGCAGGTGATAGGTGAAGCCAGGTGGTGGGAAGGTAGCTGGGGGGGAATAAAGTCAGAAGCTGGGAGGGGATAGGGGGAAGAGGTAAAATGCTCTGTCAGCCTCAAAAAGCAGGATCTCCCACTGACTACTCATTTCAATTCAACATCACATTCCCAATCTGACATGTCTGCCCATGGCCTCTTCAATTTCTATAATGAGACCAAACTCAGATTGGATGAACAACACCTCATATTCCATCTGGGTATTCTCCAGCCAGAGAGTATGAACATCGATTTCTCTGATTTATGGTAATTTCTCCCCCACCCTTCCCCTCTTTTTCCATTTCCCATTCTGGTTACCCTCTCACTCCTTCTCTTCTCACCTGCCTACCACCTCCCTCTGAATACCCTCCTCCTTCCTTTTCTTCCATGGTCCACTATTGTCTCCTATTTGATTCCTTCTTCTTCAGCTTTTTACTCTTCCACCCACCCTCTCTCAGCTTCTTGTTTCATCTCCCTCCCACACCCACCTGCCTACTCCTCACCTGGTCTCACCTATCACCTGGCTGCTTGTACTGCTTTCCGTTCAATACCTTCTCATTCTGGGTTCTGCCCCCATTCCTTTCAAGTCCTGATGAAGGACCTCATCCTGAAGCATCAACTGCTTATTCTCCTCCATAGATGCTACTTGACTTGCTGAGTTCCTCCAATACTATGCGTGTGTGTGTGTGTGTGTGTGTGTGTGTGTGTGTGTGTGTGTGTGTGTGTGTGTGTGTGTGTGTGTGTGTGTGTTGCTCAGAATTCCAGTATATGTAGAAACTCTTGTGTTTATGAATTGTTAAAAACATCTGTTCATTGGGAACTTTTAGATCCCCATAGGATTTAATATGAAAGTGTATCTGATTACCACTGCGGAAATTTTTCAAATAACTGTAAAATTTATGTGCCATTGTGTACAATTATACTACTGGTTTGTTTAACCTGTACAGACATACAAAAAGCAAGCATTTTCTAGGTTTTGGGAAAACTCCAAATGGGACTTTGACACACATGGTTCCTCTGAGCCTTTCTATATCCTACAATTGAAAAACTATAAATCAAGAGATGAAGAGATGATCTATAAACACCAATGGAATACATGTCCTTATTACAGTCATCTTTCCCTCAATTCTATTATGTGTGCTATTTTAAAAAAGCATTACCTCCACAATTATAATTAGGGTAAATTTGACTTTTAATTGTACAATTGATATTCTTCACCAATACACAGAAGGATAAATGCAAGTCCCAGGTACATTTTTAAATTACAAACAAAAATGAACAAAAATTACATATTAACGTCAAATAGATAAAGATAATTGCCTGAATCTAGTCAAAATGTATGCTGAATGAACAGATGTATATAATTTTGCAGGATGTTGACCTAGTACTCTAATCAACTAATTAACGACACAATAATGTAACATTAGCTTAATTAGTTTAGAGATTGTGTGAATATGGAATCTAAATATGAATGATAGTAGACAATTGGAGATAGGGCAATTAATTTAAAAATAGAATGAGAATCATTAGGCTAGGTTTGGGGGAGGGGAGGGGTGCAAAGAGACAGTTACAGTGGCTCTGGTATTTAATGGTTGAAAACTTCATCTAATGCAGAGCTTCCCAAACTTTTTTGGATTACCACCTCCCTCCCTTTCTGGCAATTATATAAAATTCTTTATTTCTCTTCCAACTCAGAGACTTGGAAATTGGAAAAGGTCTCGACGGCCACCTGGGGTTATCTTCCACAGAAATGTGGAGATGACTGATTTGACTTTGATAAGATCCACATAATTTCCTTGTATTTGCAGATTGATTTCATTAAACTTTGCAATTAATTCTGACAAATAAGCAATGTCATGCTTAATATTCTTGAGTTGATGCTGAATGAAGCATTTGAGCCTCCATAGAATTCTATCACAGTTTCAAAAAGGGCATAAAAGCATCTCACAAACAAGAGAAAACCTGCAGATGCTGGAAATCCAAGCAACACACATAAAATGCTGGAGGAACTCTGCAGGCCGGGCAGCATCTATGGGGAAGAGTACTGTCGATGTTTCTTTGCCAGGCATAGTTGACTCATCCAACTGCAGAGCAAGTTCTGTTGTTCTAAGTATATAGTACAATATGTCACCACATTTTCCAACGTTTCATCTATTTGTCTTTGAACAGAGTTATTGCTGAGTAGAATCGCTTTAATTATTTGGTCTGCTGACTTATGCAAAACCGTACTCAGAACCTCCCCTACTTCTGGCAGAATCAGTTCTTCTCCAATTGTTTGGAGCTTTCCAGATTTAGCAATGAGCAATGAATGTTGTGTGAAGCATGCAAACCATCATTGTTTTTTGTGAAGTGCTGGCAAACATCTTTTGAAGGGTTTTCCATTTTTGTATGTTTTATTGAAATGACTAAAAAATAATCTAAGTTTTTATTTGATTTATCAGAGTGAATTCTTTGCAAATGTTCAAGGAGATTGGACAGTTTCATTGCCTCATTTGAAAAATACTTTTTCACACAACAGATACATTGGCTGCTGTAGGTTGCTTGGTGCTGATATAAATCCATATTTCAGATACCCTGCACTATACCGTCTATATTTTTTGTTAGGTCTGGTTCTGCCATTTTTGTTATGGATTAATGACCACAGTCATTAAATAGACAGTCAATAGACCACAGCCTATTGTTTAAGTCTGACCTCAAGTGCTACAATCTAAAGGAGAAAGTAATAATATCATCATAGCTCAGGCAAAGCCTGACTCTCCGCCTGAAGGTACATAAAGTGGGGCAGCGATATCTCAGGCCATGGGCTAGAGAAATACCATCAAAACCATTCAAAAGGGTATATTTTGAACTTTGCCCCATTGAATGCCATGCCTTAACTCACAGGAATTGTGTCACAGTGTGATTAGAGTATGGGAATTGTGATAGCTAACACTGTATCACGGCAATGAATGGTAATACTGCAAGCACTGGGCCCTGAAATATCACAGTTTCTTTAGTCAGGTTTCTTATGATGCGCCAGATACAGAAGTATCACATTGCTTTTCAACCAAAGTCTAAGAGAACAGTGGATTAGCAAGAGATTAGGTGATTACATGATCACTGTAATCAATGAGGTATTGAGGATCAAATGCTTATAATAATTTCTTAAATTAAGCTTGCAATCCCTCAGCTGCCCCCTTGCTACTGAGTACGCTCTCCATCATCCTCTTTATCTATATCACCCCTTAGAAACTCCCACCAACTCGATCAGGTTGATAACGCCCACTTTGGAAACCACTGGTCTAATGTCCTTTCTCTTCTCCTTTAATTGCTTCTTTATTTTGCTCTAAATTATCATTTCAGAATTAAGTTAAGATAGCGATGTTTAACACTGCACCCGACACGTTGCATGTTAGTAAACAAAGACCAGGCAGGTGGTATCAAAGCATCAACATTCTTCACATAGAGAGTTGCAGAGTTCAGTAGGCAAAGCTTAGACAGTTACTATCGATTTTAGAATATACAACTTTGATGTGGATAGTCTATCTTGGGCTGTGATTGATATAATGATGCTCAGTGTAGTTTTGGAGTCTACAGTCATATGCAGGATGGATTTGATTTTCCAGTAGCAATGAGAGTGGTCACTTCTTCACTGGGTTGTCCAGCATTGTGTGATGTCTGTCCATATTATCTATGGCAAGTTTAAGTCTTTTGGTATTTTGTAGGATGGGTGATGAACCTCATTGTTGACAATATTTCTCTTTTTGCCATGCACCTTCTGTCAGGCCCCAGTGTTAACAGTGGTGACTTGACTTAACAATGGCCCCACAGAAGCTTCCTTGATGTGTCATTATGAGTTGTTGACGATTTTGCGGATTTGAGTTCAAGAAAATTGTTCAATTATTTATACTACTTTCAAGTTTTTCCTGTCTCGAAGAAGTTTAATACATCCACATTCAAATAGACACACTATCAGATTTCATTTCAGCATCCTTAAAATACTTCTTATTGAAGTACTAAACAGATGAACATATTGATGTTCTACTGAGGAAGCTGTTGTGACAGGTTAAATAGGTTCTGTGAGATTGAGCATCTTGGTATCATCTTCTCATGATATTGGCCATTTGAACTTCCCTCATACTAAATGGGGCAATGACCAAAGTAACAATGCAACCATTGGAGTTACAAGATGGAGCAAGTCACTCAGTCCCACAAGTCTGCTTCATAACGTCAATTCTAATTGCAACATCGACTCTGCATTTCCATCTACCTGAGGTAACCATTCACTTCTTTCCTTAATGACATTCTGTCTACCTTTTGCCTTCAATTATTCTGTTTCCACTGCTCTTTTAAAACGAGTGAGTTTTCCATAGACTCATGAGCCCTTGGGGAAAAAAATCTTGTTTGAAATGGGCAACCCTAAAGTTTAAATAGTGTTCTCTGGTTCTAGACTCCTGAGAAACATTGCCAGCAAGGATTATGTAGAATGGCTCTTGTTTGAAGAAATACATTTTGATTGCGACCCAAAATGAGCTGAGTACTTCCACTTGACTAGCTGAGGAACTAACTGGGGCTACTTGGGTCTATCAAAGCCCACATTGCTCATTTATCATATGAATGGTTTTCCTCTCCTCCAATATTTACAGACCCATTCTCCTGCTGGAACTTTTGAAAGGTCAGGAGATGTGGACATCAAGGCAAATGTAACAGACATTGATTTACCCAACACCTTTAAATTTTCTGCAGCTTTAATGAAATTTTGCTGTCCTCAGTATTCCCCATGGCTGGACCAGGCATCACCTGAAACAATTCCAGAGGGCTGGAACACCAGCCAGCAGTAATTTCCCAGAGAACCCTAAAATAAGCTTGGAAGTAGCAGGAAGCACAAGAACATAGGAAACTAAAGATATAAAAGACAACAGATTCTGGAGTCTAAAACAACAAACAATCTGCTGGAGGAAATCAGTAGGTCAAGCTGTATTTGTGAGGGGAAAGAAACTATTCCATGTTAAAACCTTGTTCATCTGGACATAAAGTAGAAACAGACCTGGCCCCTCAAGCCTGCCCCATCATTCAATATGGTCATGGCTGATTCACCTCTGTGTCAGTTCCCCATTGCCCTCAATTGCCTGAAGGTTTCAAAATGTACCTATGTGCTCTTTAAATGCCCCCGATGATCTGGCATCAACAACAACCCATAGATGCACTACATTCTGAGACATGCAAGAGACTGCTGATGTTGGGACCTGGAACAAAATAAACTTGAGAAACTCAATGGATCAGGCAGCATCCAATGGGGCGGGGGGGGGGGGGCAGATGGATATCGATTTTTTTTTGTTTGTGGAAATGTTCCATAGAATTTCATTTCCAATCAGCATAACACAAAAAGCTAAATTGTTGCAGCAGGATGTTGAACTCTGCCTCCAAATTAAAAATTTTACTGATGTCATTGGAACTGATTTCAAAGGCAAAGCATAACAAACCATTGCTACTATTTAACACATTTAGCAATCTAACCAGGTTCAAAGTTCTGAGCACCATTTTAAAAATTTTTATGATTACCTTATGTTGCTCTACTGAATAACAATATTTTTGAAAGTAAACATGGCAGCCATTTTATAGCAAGTGCAACATCTGAAGTTCAATATGAAGTTTTAAACAAGAAGTTAGATATTTTGTGTCAGAGAAATTAGATATACATTTCTTTCAGTTTTCTTTTACTTTGATTTCAAGCCATCGTGAAAATCTAGGCCTGTACAATTGGCAGGCTATAATATTTCCAGCAATGCCCGTAGAGGCCATACACCAGAATTGTCACCAACAGACAACCAATTAGCAAAGCTTGGGAACAGGGCTACAGTGATTGCCAAAGCTGGAACTGGTTTTTGACAGTACTTAAAAATATCTGATATTCATGATAAAATTATCAAAATTGACTCAATTTAAAACTTAGGAAACTTTAAATGTTTATAAGATATAAATAAGTGGAAATATTAAAATAAAATGAAACAATGAATAAAGGTTAACTTGCCACCTTTTGCCCCTGAATCCTTTCTAAACCTATTCTTCATGAAATCAGTGGGGTCCTCAATATTGTGCCAGGAATAAGCCAACGCAAGAACTGAAAAGTGATTCCTTAATATAATAAGCTATTCCATCGAACCCAGGTTCCCAGTCTGGTGGGTCTGATGATATTGATATTTTGAGACCATAAGTCATATTGAATTGAATTGACTTTATTTCTTACATCCTTCACACACGAGGAGTAAAAATCTTTACGTTATGTCTCCATTTAAATGTGCAATGTGCAATCATAGTAATTTATAATAAAAAGATCAGTCAATGTAACATAGAGTACACTCAAATCAGCGTGAGTTCATCAGTCTGATGGCCTGGTGGAAGAAGCTGTCTTGGAGCCTGATGGTCCTGGCTTTTATGCTGCAGTACCAATTCCCGGATGGTAGCAGCTGAAATAGATTGTGATTGGGGTGACTTAGGTCCCCAGTGAACCTACGGGCCCTTTCTACACACTTGTAAATGTCCTGAATCATGGGAAGTTCACAACCACAGATGCGCTGGGTTGACTGCACCACTCTCTACAGAATCCTGTGATTAAGGGAGGTACAATTCCCATACCAGGCAGTGATGCAGCCAGTCAGGATGCTCTCAATTGTGCCCCTGTAGAAAGTTCTTAGGATTTGGGAGCCGATACCAAACTTCCTCAACCGTCTGAGGTGAAAGAGGCACTGTTGTGTCTTTTTCACCACACAACTGGTGTGTACAGACTACACGAGGTCCTCGATGATGTGGATGCTGAGGAACAAAGCTGTTTACCTTCTCAACCCCAGATCCATTGATGTCAATAGGGGTTAGCCTGTCTCCATTCTTCCTGTAATCCACAACCAGCTCCTTTCTTTCTGCGACATTGAGGGTGAGGTTGTTTTCTTGACACCACTATGTCAGAGAGATGAATTCTTCCCTGTAGGCCACATCTTATTGTTTGAGATAAGGCCAATCAATGTAGTGGCACTGACAAATTTAATTATCAGATTGGAGCTGTGGATGGCGATACAGTCATAAGGTATACAGGGAGTAAAGGAGAGGCTTCAGTACACAGCCCTGAAGGGCTCCTGCATTGAGGGTTAGAGGGTGTGAGGTGAGGGAGCCCACTCTTACCACCTGCTGACAATCTGACAGGAAGTCTCGGATCCAGATGCACAAGGGAGGGTCAAGGCCGAGGTCTCTGAACTTCTTGTTGAGTCTGGATGGAACTAAAGTGTTGAATGCTGAACTGTAATTCAAGAACAACATTCTCACATAAGCATCCTTCTTCTCCAGATGTGTAAAGACATGAGAGCAGAATTAGACCATTCAGCCCAATGAATCTTCTCCACCTTTCCATCATGTCTGATTTATTATCATTCTCAATCCCATTCTCCTGGCCTTCTCCCCATAACATTTCACTCCATGACTAATCAAGAACCTCTTTAAATATACCCAATGACTCAGCCACCACAGTAGACTATCACAATGGATTCCCCCTGGCTAAAGAAATTCCTCATCCCTGTTCTAAAGAGTCATCCTTCTAATCTGAGGCTGTACCCTCTGGACTTACTCTCCACACTATGGGAAACATCTTCTCCACATCCATTTTATCTAGGCATTTCAATATTCAATGGACTTCAATGAGAAGCCCCTAATTTTTCTGAACTCCAGGTCCAGAGCCATCAACTGCTCCTCATAAACTAACCCTTTCGTTCCTGGAATAATTTCTCATAAATCTACTCTAGACCCTCTCCAATGCCAGCAAATCCATTCTTGGACAAAGGGGTCCACAATACCCCAAGTGAGGTCTCACCAATGCTTTATAAAGCCTCAGCATTAGACCCTTGCTTTTATATTCTAGTTGTATCAAAATGAATACCAACATTGCATTTACCTTCCTTATCATCTTCTCAACCTGCAAGTTAAATCTGGAGACTCCTGCATGAGGACTCCAAACTTTCTTTGCACCTCTAATTTTTGAATTTTCTCTCCATTTAGAAAATAGTCCACATTTCTTCTATCATACACTTCCCAACACTATACTTCATCTGTCTCTTCTTTGGCTATTCTAATCAGTCTAAGATTTTGGCTTGAGTCCCTTCATCAGGACTGAAAGACCAATTTAAGAGGTGAGGGAAAGAGGAAGGGCAAGAGAGGTCCAAGTGAGGAAGGGTGAAGGGCAATTGGAGCTGGGAAGAGTGGAAAAGACAACAGAGGCTGGGAGATGACAGGGGCAAGAATTTCCACAGTCCCATCATCCTTTGCCAGAAGAAATTCAGAGTCAGTTTTATTACCACTGACATTGGTCCTAAAATTCATTGTTTTGTGGCAAAAGTGACTGTAGTGGGAATCCACTTGTGACTGCACAGTGCAGTCATAAAAATTTACCATCAATTGCAATAAAAAATAATGGTAAAGAGGAGTAGTGAGGTTGAGTTCATGGATTCATGAACCATGTATCCCTGTCATGATGTTTGCTGGCAATGTCGGACCCCAGGTGCGGAGGGAAGACAGACTCCAATGTAGAGACGGCAACCAGGATTTATTCATAAGAATTCCAATGGAACATCGGTGGCCCAGCCAAGCAACAGCATGAGACGTAGCATTCACAAAACTAGGACCTCATGACTAGGGTTAATCAGGAGTCCGCTTAAATAATACAAGTAATGCAGAATTTCTGAGCCTATCAAAATAACAAGTTTAAGCAGAAAGCAGCAGGAGACAGTGTTACAAAGAGCAAGTCACTCGAGAGAAAACACAATGAATTCTAAATGATTAACGACTCTGGATAAACAATTAACCAATTCAGGTACTCTTTAAAAACCTCAGTGTTGCAATGAGTGACTGAAGCGAACCCAAGTGCAGGACACATGCACAGAGATTGAGTTAGGATGCTTTCATGTGCGTAAACACTAACAGCAAACAGGAGGGATCTTGACACAAAGCCCTGACATGGAGCCCTGACACTGAGAGACGGAGTCTCATAGGTAACTTGAAACTGGAGCTAAGCTTAGAACAAATGGTTCTAAGCGATGGGGATACATAGTTTACTCATAGGAAAAAAGTCTAATGAACTGGCAACTGGTGGTTGTGATGTAGAGGTTCTTATACTGAGTCTTTGATGGAAACCAGGTGTGCCATCATTAAAGAGAATTGGAAGCAATTTGGGAAATTAATGGGACCATGGCATAATCAAAGAAAATTAGGAGCAAGATAGGGAATTAATGATCAGAACCATGACACTCGGAGCCCGATGCTCACCTGATCCCTGCTCAAGCCTGAAGAGCTCATTACACATTCCTATGCACAACATCTTTGAAATTTCCTCAACCCTTTACCCCCAATATCCTCTGCAAATTTTTGGTCTCTGGTCAGTTTCTCACATTTTGTAGGCTTTGCTCCAGATATACTGTAGTTTGAGGAATAGTCATATAGCATAGGAAACAGACCACCGGTCTGTCAGCCCATGTGGTCCATAGACATCTTGGCCACCATAGCTGACCATCTGAGCTAGTCCCATTTGCCTGTGTTTGTCCCTTATCGCCTTAAACTTTTCCTATCCGCACTCATTCAAGTATTTTTTAAATGTTATTGTAGCCGCATCGATCACTTCCACTTCTGATAGATCCTCGAATTTAGAACCAGGGTCGCTGTTTAAAAGAGCTAGGAGTTGCCCATTTAAGATGGAAATAAGGGTAGATGTTTACTCTCAGTGCATCACAAGTCTTTGGAATATTTTTCCTTAAAGAGCCAAATGTACCAGAGAGCGGCGTGCTCCTGGATACGCGATTAAGGAACTGTCATTTTCAACAGCGCTGCTAGTAATTTCTGGCGCTACTTGTGAGACGATTGTCCGGGAACGGGTCAGACAGCGGCCGATGATCCTGCAGGCGACGTCTCGTTTGTCCGCTGGCAGCAAATTGCTGGCTCCCCAACATCACGCCGGGCCGGCCCGAAATCGTTCCTGACACACAGCGGTTCGCGGCTGCCTAATGATGAGGATATCTGCCGCTGGGATACCTCGAGCAGTGCGCTACTGCAAGGATCCGTTGTAACGCTGTGAGCGGCTCTTACGCTATCCCAGCTGCACCGCATCTGGGCTGACAGCATCAGTCTCAAGGACGCTGAATGACCCAGATCACTCACAGAAGACCTTGACACAACTCTTAAACTGCGGCAGGACCTCAGTTAAAGGTAATGGTGCTTACTAATGAGGAGAACCGGCCTTTGTAACAAATCTGTAATTAAATATCCACTGAGCTTATAATTTTATAAAAGCATTGGCTAAGATTAGACTTTATTTTCTTAATGATACAGGTCAGGATTGTTTAATAGGGTTGTAATATGGAAAATTTCATCCGTCTCCAGTATCACTGCACCCAAGAAACGTTGCCAGCACTCTGCAAATATGATGACATTGTACTAACATTTGATTTATGCTCATGAGTTCTAAAACATTGGTTGTAAGCATAAATGTTTGGAGCCTCCCTCAGGTGCTCCTCCCCTTCCCTTTCTTCCATGGCCTTCTGCCCTCTCCTATCAGATTACTTGTCTGCAGCACCTTATCTTTTCCACCAACTTCCCAGCTCTTCACCACCCCTCCCCCCTCCCCATTTCACCTATCACCTACCACCTTGTACTTCTTCCTCCACTCCCCCCTCCTTCTTACTCTGACTTCTCAAATTTCTTCTCAGTACTGGTGAAGGTTCTAGGTCTGAAATGTTGACTTGTTTATTTTTTTCTGCCTGGCCTGCTGATGTCATTTGTTCCAAGTTTGAAATCCCACCATGGCAGCTGGGGAATTAAATTTAAGTGATCCAGTACATCTAGAACTGTTAAAAGAAACTGATTTTACCCATCCCCCCTTCTCCCTCCCCTCTCCTCATAATATACTTAGTCATAGAAATCCAGGAACAGAAGATTTGCTGGAGGAACTCAATTGGTCAAGCAGTATCTGTGGGAGGGAAAGGAATTGTTCATGTTTCAATTTGGAACCCTGTATCTGGATGTTGTAAAATCCCACTGAGGTCCCTGCTCTCTTTACCTGGATCCTATATTGTAGCTGTCCTCAAACCCTCCACGGTCGTTGTGTTTTAACTGCCCTCAGGACAATTTGGGATGGGTAACAAATGGCAGCATTGTTGGCACATCACTGTTTTAACAACACTAGGAGAGAACAGTTTCTCTTTGGACTTGGCCTGTGGTTTGCAGCCTTTCCACAAATTAATTTCCACTCTACATCTTTGTTAATCTTTTTGTGGCTGCTTTGCTCCCAAAGGCCTTCAGCCCTCCAGAAAGCAGAGCATCAGCCTGGCCTTAGGCAGTGCAGACTGAGGCCTTGCCCATAGCTTGTGAAGATTGTCTCAGCATTTCCAAATACCTCCAACAACTAGTGGTTTAGAAAGGTTTGGGAAAATGCATAGGATTTTAAAAACATTGGTAAACAATTAAAACTAATAAATTCACTCACCAACATAATGACTGAAGTAAGTTAATTAAAATTTAATAGTTTGAAAGTAAGGCAAATCACTCACATTAGATATTCAAGAGACTGCAGATGTTGGAATTACATCAGTAATTCCTTTCGTTCCACAGACGCTGCCCAACTTACCAAGTTCTTCCAACAGATTTTGTTGTTGAGCCACTCACTTCCATTAATGAAGATCAGAACCCCACTCGAATAAATGAGTTTGTATCAGAGGGCAGTCTTTAACATAGAGCTGAAGGTCCATTTAAAAGCTTACCTTTATATTTAAAAGTCCAGTCATTATAGAACATCCTGACCTAATGTAGTACAAGGTAAATTGCGCGTCATCAGATGAAGTGAGAGGTCAGATGTAGGTGCAGAACACAGGTACAGAGTTCTGGAATGCATTACAAACTCACTGTCACTTCTCTGTGAGCCCACTGGCTATCCTTCAACACAATAGTAACGACTCATATTTCACAAGGACTTTTTTGATTGTCATGACTCTGCCCACTTGTTTACATTACATAAAGAACAAGCATTCATCAGTTTGTGATTCAATAGCACATTGGTTTAGTCACAGGTCTTTCACCTTTGAGGCCTAGCTTTAAGTCCAGTGTAAACTGATGGGATGCAAGGTTTTATTTTGCTTTCATATTCCAAGATCTGTTCGCAAAATGAACCTTAAAACTATTTCCCTATTTGGGATTTACTTGCCAGAGACCAATGGTTGTGTGCATTCTCTGTCAGGCCAGCACATACAGACTTCTCCCATTCTCTATCCAGCTAATAGGAGTCACCTGCCACTCATTTTGAACACATCACCTGTAACCTATTTAAACCCAGCTCTCATCCACAAATTTTGTTCATACAAACCAGCCAGCCTCAACCAGTTGCTCCTAGCCTTCATTTACCGTGTTGTGTTAAGTACCTTTTCTCTTTTGTTTTGTGGTCCCTTCTGGCTTGTTATTTTGCAGTTTATTATTAAAGTTATTTCTCACTGCTAAATCTACACTGCTGTTCTGTGTTTGGGTCAAGCCTCTGCTACATTTCCTGACATTCTCATTCTAGCTAAATGTAATGAATTATTAAGAAACATGGAAAACTGCTGATACACAAGCATCTTATCTCTTTAACTCCATTTAACTACACTATGCATGTATACATATGTAATATATTCACCACACAGTTTTCCCCTTTTGTTTGAGGAAAGTGATTCACCAATGTACAGATTTACTGAGTTTCTTTATTCATCTCAAATAATAGAATGACTTGCACTGACCATGTAACCATATTTTGGAATTGTCCTGCTTCCCTTCATTGCTGCTTGGTGCCCAAGGAACAATCTGCCAGAAGCTGTAGAGGTGGGGACAATGACAATGTTTAAAAGACTTGATTGGAAGGGCTTAAATCAGGGGTTCCTAACCTTTTTTTTATGCCAAGGAGCCTTTCCATTAACTGAGGGGTCCGTGGACCCCAGGTTGGGAACCCCTGGTTTAGAGGGATTTGAGCCAATTGCAGGCAATTTGGACTAGCTCAGGTAGACTTCTTGCTCAGCATGAATGTTGGGCCAAATGGCCTGTTACCATGCTGTGTAAGTCTAGGACTGTAGGTCCACTTCTCTATTGTTCATGCTTCAGTACCATGCAATTCTTCCTGTGGATTTTCCCTGTATGATTTTCTTTTTTGTAGATAAATCATTCTACTGTGGGTTATATGGTTATTGACTTGCACAGTGAAGATATGCCCATATATTTCCTCACAACACAGCTAGGTCATTCAGAACATTAAGTCCATTATGATTCTGAGCTATCTCATTACCTCATTCCCCCACTCATTTCCCTTCTCTTTCAAATGCCCATTAGCTCCCATCTGATTCTACTACCGCTCACCCACAATCACCCCGATTTATCAAGCTACAAATATATGTCCCATTTTCTGAAAGAAGAACTTGTTTTGAATTGGTGTATGTGCAGTGAATGGCTTCCAGTACATCTGGGCAGCTATTTACACCAGTATTAACCATGAGTTGCAGCCATCACTACTGCTATACAGTAAAGAGCAGTAGTATTTGTACCTCACACCAGGATGAATTGTTTGGCACTCCCTGATGCCATTTCTATTAGTGTAACAATTTTGCAGGTAAAATAAGTAAATTAGTAAGTTTTAAAAGACTTCAGTTGAACTTCTTTATCAGTTAAGCCACAAATTTATTAAGGAGAGAATGGTCTAAAAAAGGGCCGAAGTATGGTGTTGAAACTGCTCCTTTAATGGGACAGTGGGTCAAACTGTGGTGATCAGGACCCACAATTTACATTTGCCTTCTGCTGGATGTCCATCAGTGCACTCAACTTTTGCATCTAAATGTCTCCCATTAGTCAGATGCACTAAAGTGGCTGCTTTGCGAGGTGGAACCACCTGTGATCAGAGTCTAAATCACAAGCCCCTGACTATGGGCCACCTTATGGCCACCAAAGGTATTCAAAAAGACAGGAAGCAGGACTGGAATAAATTGGCCTTTTTCAGCATAGCAATGGTTCAATGCTTGAGCCTTAGGATATAATTCTGATTCTGAATGAAGGAATCAACAGCTGATGAATCAAGAACTGGATGATGTTTGATTAGGATAAGAGGGGAAAGATTTAATAGGAACCTCAGGGGCAACTTTTTCACCCATTGAGAGGTCTATATATTGAATGAGAAGTTGGAGGAAGTGGTTGAAGTGGGTAAATTAACAACATTTAAAATACATTTGGACAAGTACATGGAAAGAAAAGGTTTGAAGGGATTTGGGCCAAATGTGGGCAAGTGGGTCCAATTAGATGGAAATCGTCATTGGGTCAAAGGGCCTTTATATGTTACATATGACTATGGATGGACAGACCAAGTGTGGGCAGGATGTTTCCACTGGCTGGGAACTAGAACAAGTAGTTAGTATATTAAATTAAAGGGCAAGTGCACCAGGACCAAATAAAAAGAAGACATTTCTACACCAAAAGGGTAGTTAAGCCATGACATATGCTGCTACAGAGGTCATAGCTTTTAGAAGGATATAGATAGGTTCCTAGTTACAAAAAGGCATCACCAGGTAGAGGGAGAGAGCAAGCAAAGGTTTGGAACTGCTGATCAGCTATGATGGCATTGAATGTTAGTAGTACTGAAGGGATGAATGGTGAACTCCTGCTCTTGTTTTCAATGAATTAATTTTGATATGTTCAATGAACTTATTTTCAACAACCTGGGGTCTTCCCCAGTTACAGGTGCCCGACTGATAAGCAACCTTTGGAAGACCAGCAGGATGGATTTGCCAGCTATTCCGGGCTGTAGGCATCTTTTGTCGCAAGGGAACTTTGCACCGTATTTCCAACAGAACGGTCCGGGGTACACACAATTCATAAGAACTGAACACTGTCATAGGAAAACATGTAAAACTTATACATTTTGTGTTACATTAAGAATTATAGGTATTAAAATCACATTCATTTAAAGCCCAATTCTATGTGAAAGATAACAAAACATTAATCTTGTTTAAAGTATAAAATTAAATAAACTTTGCACCTTTATAAATGTGCTGTAATGTGTTTGGAGCCATGCTAGATGAGCTTCTTCTGGCTGCTGTGAAAATGAGGGGCTGTATACAAAATGTATCTGGCTATTCACCTCAGTCCTTGCAGAATGTCTTCAGGACCTTCTGTTGAGTCTAGAACAAGAGCGCAGCGGAGCCCCTATCTGACCTCTCCCCTGCAGCCAATTCAATCCTTCAGGCCTAATGTAATCACTGATGCTGAGTTCTAAATTTGTAGCTCTTCAATTTTTGAGGTCTTCAGATTGCAATAGCCCCGAAACCTTTGCATTATTTTGATAAACAATGCATGTTTTGCTTTCTGTTTTTGATTCTACTAAGGTGCTGTACACCGAAAACCCCCTTGCAGTTTCAAAAGTGGCTTGTTCTTTCTTCGGGTCTTTTCACCACCACCAAGTCTGCCCCAACACATTTATATTAATCCCATTTTATTCTTCCTGCATTCCCATCAACTCACTCCATATTCTACCACTCAACTGTACAGACAATTTGCAGGAGCCAGTTAACCTACCAACTGCACATCTTTGGGTTTGAGAGGAAACTCGGGTAAGAAGAATCAGCAAGTTCCACACAGACAGCATCAGACATCAGCACTGAAATCTGGTTACTGGTGTGGTGAGGCACCAGCTCCGATTGCTGTAACAATAGTTTTTTGTGCTGCTACACGCCCATAAACCATTAATTGTGCAGACGTATTCTCACTACCAGTATCAATTTATACTGTTATTTGCTGTTTAAACACTTCCCTGCATAATTTGATAGGTTCATACACCTGATTATATCTGGTAAGGCTGCCCAAGAAAAATGGCTGCAGTTTTGAGCAGCCATTTTGAATATTTATTTTGACATTATTCCAATCAAATTCATGATTTTATAACCTAACAACAGAAGTACCCTGCCACTTCTGCGTCCCAATAAATGTTACTGTCTAACTGACTAACTTGACTGCAGGACTTTGACATGATTCTCATACTGTTGACCTTGCGAGGCGTGCTTCTATCCCAGCGTACACGCACTTCAGAGAAGAGCGTCACATTGTTTCTCTAGCCAAATCATGTCACTCTCCTCTGTAAGGATAATGAGGCCCTCATCAGAAGAACTTGTCTTAGAGTTTCTAATGCCGTACTCTTCTGTCTACGCTGTGGTCACATTGACTGTTTCTAGATTGGGTACCTGCCACTTTACAAACCAGTGTTATGAATGTTTCATTTTGCTGCTGTGGCCATCAACCCTAATTTTGAATTTTTAAAAAATTGTTACTGTCACATGCACTGAAAAAGCTTTAGTTTGTGTGCTGTCCAGACAGATCATTCCATATGTAAGTACAGTGAGATAAAAAGGGAAATTAGATTGCAGAATATTGTGCTGCAATTACAGAAAAACTGAAGTCCATTAACGAGGTAGGTTTGAGGAAAAAGAGTTCACCTTCACCGTGTAAGAAGTCCATTCAGCAACCTGGTAATAGTGAGATAGAAACCTGTTCTTCAGCCTAATGGTACAAACTTTAGCATCTCCTATGCAATGGGATGGGGAAGAAGAGACAATAACCAGGGTAGGAAGGGTTTTTCATTAGGACTGCTTTTCCGAGGCTGCGGAAAGTGTAGACAGAGACAATGGAGGTCAGGCTGGTTTGCGTGATTGACAGGGTGCATTCACAACTCTGCAATATCTTGTTGTCTTGGCACCATGCTACCAGGTTCTCTATCTTCTTCCTGCATGCCATCTCATCATTTGAGATCAGTCCACAATGGTGTCAATGGAATTAGAGTGGAATATAGCCACACTGCCATGGGTGTACAGACAGTGTAGTAAAGCACTGAGAATGAAGCCTTGTGGATAATCATGGTGGAGTTGCTGTTGCCCATCCTTACCGAATGCAGTCTGTTGGTCGGGAAGTCAAGGATTCAGTTGCAGGTTATGTGCTGAGTTCTGTGGCCTATCAGTTCGGAGATGAATTTATATAGAATTATGGCATTGAAGATGATGTTATAGTCCATAAATATGAGCATCATATGAATTTATTTTTACCCTTTCTGTGATGCCTGTTAACATCCTAGTTGTCATCCCAGATGTTTGCATCAGTTCTTAATCTAACTATGTATTGCCGGGATTACAGGAATCACTAAAATATCAAGAGCTGCTACAACACGTGCATCTTGTTTATTCTGTTCTCTGACTACACCGTACTTGTGCATATACATCATGCAGAGATGACATTTGGGACAACTTGTTAGAAAATCTGAAAATTGGTGACTTCTTTGTACCCTTGTGCTATCATTCATTCCCTTCCCCCCCCCCCCCAAATTCTTTCAAACTTATCCCCCTTCTTTTCAACTCTCCTTCTGTTTTTCATCTTTTCACCCCTTTATACACACATTGTTTCGCTAGCATTTTCCACACAACCGTTCTATTCTCTCCCCTGCTTCCTGTCACTCATTGTAGTCTAAACATAGTCAAAGTTCAAAGTGAATTATAATCAAAATACATGTATACCACCATATGCTACCCTGAGATTCATTTTCTTGTGGACACTCACAGTAAATTCAAAGAAACACGATAGAATCAATGAAAAACGACCAATGTGCAAAAAGTAGCAGACTGCGCAAATACAAAAAAAAGAGAAAAAAATAAAAAGAAATAAATTATCGCAAACATAAGATGAGGAGTCCTTAAAAGTGAGTCTATTAGTTGTGGAATGAGTTCAGCAATGGGGTGAGAGAAGTTATCCACTCTGATTTAGAAGCCTGATGGTTGAAGTGTAGTAACTGTTCCTGAACCAGGTAGTATGGGGCCTAAGGCACCTGTACCTCCTTCCTGATGGCAGCAGCGAGAAAAGAATATGGATGGTTGGGGTCCTTGATAGTGGATGCTGCTTTCCTGCAACTACACTCCTTGTAAATATGCTCAGTGGTGGGGAAGGTTTTACCTGTGATGGACTGAGTTGTATCCACTACTTTGTGTAGATGTTTCCATTCAAAGGCATTGGTGTTCCCAATTCAGGCGGCCTCTTGCCTCTTGTATTGCAGTTCTGTCCAATTCCACAATGGCATTTAATCTGTTTAGAAGCTGATTCATCAAATTCATCAAATCCCTCCCACTAACACTCTCCTCAGTAAATTTTTGATTGTTAATAAAAGGAACTTTTAAAAATGGAATTTAGAATAATGTTTTTCACTATTTCTGATTGCTCAACTGTCTCACACTTTTCCCCCTCACTAGTTTTAGAATCTAAATGAAACTTTGACCTTTTCTGTCAACAAACCACTGGAAAGATAACCGCTTGGCTTAAAATGCACCTTTTTTATAAATTACATAATAAAACTAACTCTGTCTCTCACTTTTTTCCCTTCCTTTCAGTCTGCCATGCACTATTCAATCATTAACTTGTCAATTGAATTTGGAGTCAGCAAACAAAGGATTTACAAGATCATAATTCATCTTCTGACAAAACCCCAGGCTTTAAAGAAAAGATTGGATTTATAGATAGAAACTTTAATAAGGCATAAAAAGAAACAAAATATAATTCTACCAATAGTTTTAAATATATTATTACTAATACTGTACTTATTTTGAATTTTTAAACTTTACAAGAATACATACTTTTGACTTCTGGAATTAAATTAATGCGGGGAAAGAATGGTGGATAACAACAATCTGCATTTATATAGCACCTTTAATATCCAAGAGTTCACAGGAGTATTGACAAACTTAATATGACACCAAGCCACACAAGGAGGAACAGAAGAAAATGACCAAAAGCTTGGTTCTACTTGGTGGGACATGGCCCATCCCATGGGGTTGCCTGTTGCTGCCAACCAGGAGAGGAGACGCCAAAACGATATAGGTGGTAGCTCTGTGGGGCATGCTGGAATCCATACTCAGGTTAGGGGCTGGTCCCTCCAGTGCTTGCACGGTGAAAGAACATGCTGGACCAGAACAACTTGCGATCAATTCTGCAGTTTGCCACTCAGGGACTTAGGCAGGCTATACTATCTTTCTACCTTGTGATTCTATGTATTTCTGAAGCTATAACCATATGTGCTTTGTGCTGCTGGTAATGTATTTTGCAACTTGGCCCCAGAGGAACTGCTTTGTTTGGCTATATTTATATATGACTGCATTATAATTATACTTGAACTTTAACTTATTTTGAAAAGAAGAAACGATTAAAGATAACTATAGAAAATAACCCTCTATTGTCTTATAAGGATTAAGAAATACATTTCCAAATGTAAATTTTGTTCTGTAATCTGGTTGGTCTATCATAAACATGAAAGTGTGTAAACATTTTGGGTATAATTTTTAGTTCTAATAAACAATGTCAACGGACACGGCAGAAATTTTTGTTATTTAAAGTTGATTCAATTTGAAAGGATACCATTATTCAAAGCAAGGAATAATAATTTGTCAAAGACTATAATGCCACCTCTGTTTCTTTATTGTGAAACTTGGCTTTTAGCCTTGTAGGTAAGACACCGTATTCTGTTTGCAGCTAATCCAGTAGTTTCTTTTCTCACACATGCAGGTGGTTCTCTTTATCAGATACATCGGTGAAAGAATGCGTTGCTGTAACAATTGCCTTACACAACTTTATAGATTAGCTAGGAGGCACTGCAGATGATGAAATCTAGAGCCAAAAAAACTGCCAAAACTTTTACCACCCTTTTGCCTCCACAGACGCTGTTTGTCTGCGGAGTTCTTACAGCTGTTTAGATATTTTTTTTACAAAACAAAAGAATACGTATAATCAAATCCAACATACCATATCCACATTACCAAAAATGAAGCAAGCAACTAGATTAGCTGCAGACATGTATGGCTTGGGAGTGAAGTGAGCAGCTTTGTTAGGTGCAGTTTTGATTTTATTAATCAAACCTGGTGAGATTCCTGTTCCCTGTCAATGGTGAACAGTGTTCTTTGGGTAACCAGAAATTAAGTCACCCATCATAAACATCCTGTTCTACAGCCGTTGTATTTTTGGACTGGTCTGCTTAAGGTCAAGCCTATTGTGATACCTTTATGTTAATAGTGATCATTGATTGGTTGTGGGGAATAATGTTATTTGTCATGAACAGCTCAATTTTGAATGTTGGGTCGGTTGTGCCTCATGCACGTTTGGAATGTTTTATTTGTTGGGGTTTGTGAATGGAACTTAACACTGTAGAAGCTTTACCATTTCTAACCTGATGAAACGGAAGATGGTTGAGCTTAGAACACTCAGCAGCATTTTTCACTATTGCTTTTTGTCAATCAAAATATTGATAACTGGGAGCTCAATAGCTTATTTTGTTGAGGGTTCCCCAAAATTCTATTTTTGTTTAATACTCTATTTCATTAGGACAGTGAGATGATGAAAGTGTTTTTGTCAATTATACATGGAATTGCAGAATGTTCTGTTTATCTTGATGATATTTTGTTGTATTTGCAGGTTAATTCTTTCTTTTATTTAACTCAGTGTGCAGATCAAAGGCCAAGTTGCAAGTTAGACTTGTAACATAATGGGAAAGAAGCCTTGTGGTGGTTGAGCAGATATTCTTCTGAGTACCTTGATGGAGGAGTCAGCCACTCACCTGGCAAACACAAAGTACATTGCAGATGCTGTGGTCAAAGCAACACGTACAAACAAGCTGGAGAAACTCAACAGGTCGGGCAGCATCCATGGAAATGAGCAGTCAACTTTTCGGGCCGAGACCCTTCATCAGGACTGAAGAGGGAGGGGGCAGGGGCCCTATAAAGAAGGTGCGGGGAGGGTGGGAAGGAGAAGACTGGTGGGTGTCAGGTTAAAAACCAATCAGAGGAAAGATCAAGGGGTGGGGGAGAGGAAGCAGGGAGGGAATAGGCAGGAAAGGTGAAGAAAGAATGTAAGGTGAAAGCACTGTGTAGTAGAAGGCAGCAGTAGTGGAAAGGGTGATAGGCAGCTGGAAGAGGAGGCAGAGTGAAAGTGCGATGGGGGAAGGGAGAGGGAGGGAATTACCAGAAGTTGGAGAATTCAATGTTCATGCCAATTCTGCCTTCTTCTACAACACAGTGCTTTCACCTTACATTCCTTCTTCATCTTTCCTGCCTATCCCCTCCCTGTTTCCCCTCCCCCACCCTTGATCTTTCCTCTGATTGGTTTTTAACCTGACACCCACCAGGCTTCTCCTTCCTACCCTCCCCCAACTTTCTTTATAGGGCCCCTGCCCCCTCCCTCTTCAGTCCTGATGAAGGGTCTTGGCCTGAAACGTTGGCTGTTCATTTCCATGGATGCTGCCCGACCTGCTGAGTTCCTCCAGCTTGTTTGTACCTGTTGCAATCACCTGGCAAGCCTTCTCACTAAATATTCAAGTTGGAAAATATACTTTTCAGTGATAAATAAGATCAAATGCAGATCACATAAACTACTTTTGTGGATCCTTCACTGTGCAGTTGTCCTTTCTGTACTCAACGTGAACAGAGATCATTTGGTTGGCCTTTACTTACCTAAAAGAAAAGGTAATATAAGAAATGGGAGGAATAGTCCATTTGGCCCCCCGAGCCTACTCTGCCGCTCAGTAAGATCATGGTTGATCTACTCCTTCAACCCATTTACCTGTCCTGTGTCTAAATCCTTTCATTATTCTAATATCCAGAAATTGATCAATCTGTGTTTTGAATGAATGAAAATGACTGAGTCACCACAGTCTGAGTGTGGCGATTCTCCTATTTTGGTCCCTTACTTTGAGGCGTACCTTTTAGACACTTAATCTTACAGGAAGCATCCTCCGTGTATTCAGCCTGTCGAGTGTTCTGACTATGTCTGGGTGAGATAATTTCTTATTTCTCTCAACTCTAACCACATACTGATGTTCTTCTAGACTGAGGACACACACTCTTGAGTCCAGTTCCCAATTTCTTCTGTAATTGGCTGGTGAAGAAGCAAACAGCATAATCAGAAACTGAAAACTCCAGCCATTTTTTGTCACTAGTAAATGACATATTTACTCTTGCTGTAATTGCATTAAATGCTACATTTAGTCAACAACAATGCCATTTTTGAGGAGCTCTTGATACTTAATGTCTAAAAGAACTTGAACCTCCAACTTGTTGACTGAGGAAGAACCAGTAACTATGAAACAGGGATACAAGTGTGTGGTGTGAAGTGGATGAGATTGCTACACAACAGAAACAAGGTTGACCAATATTTGATTGCATTTTACTGATGTAAGTGTTGCCTCAATACTTAATGACTTAAGTGACTTCATCAATAATTTGAAACATTTGGTTAATAATATACTTAATAGACCAAGACATTAGGCATGGCTGTACTTTGCTAATTATTGCTAACTTTTTGATTTTTAGGGCAATATTACAATAGTTTCATTGTCACTCTGCATCAGGCCACAGTGGTGTACCTGGTTATCATCATTTGTGCAGTGTCCTATAACGTGGGCGATTGTGGTCATTACCACAATTGTTCTTGACAAAGTTTTCTCCAGAAGTGGTGTGCCTTTGCCTCCTTCTGGGCAGTGTCTTTACAAGACAGGTGACCCCAGCCATTATTACTGCTCTTCAGAGATTGTCCGCCTGGCTTCAGCGTTTGCCTAACCAAGACTTGTGAAATGCACTAGCTGCTCATACGGCTATCTACTGCTCCCGTGGCTTCACGTGACACTGACCAGTGGGCTAAGCTGGTGCTACACCTTGCCCAAGGGTTACCTGCAGGCTAGCAAAGGGAAGGCACACCTTCCACCTCCTTTGGTAGAGAGGTATCTCCACCCCGCCACATAGATAGGACACAGAAAACCTATGCCAACCAACTGGCTGGAATTTACAAGGACATCTGCCGCCTCTCACTGCTGCAGTCAGAGGTTTCGGCCTGCTTCAAAAGGGCATCAATCAGACAAGTTCCCAAGAAAAGCAGAGTGAGCTGCCTCAAGGACTATTGCCCTGCAACAATTTCATTTACTATGATGAAGTACTTTGAAAGGCTGGTCATCGTTAGAATTAACTTCTGCCTAAGCAAGGACCTGGACCCACCGCATTTTGCCTACTATCACAATAGGCCTATAGTGGATGCAGTCTCACTGGCTCTCCACTTGGCTTTGGACTGTCAGGACAATAATGATACCTACATCAGGCTGATGTTCATTAATTACACTTCAACATTCAATACCATCATTCTCTCTGAACCAGTCAACAAGTATCAAAACCTGGGCTCTGTATCTTCCTCTACAACTGGATCCTCACCGGGTGACCACAATCAGTGTGGGTCAGAAAAAAAATCTCCTCCTCACTACAATCAACGCACGTGCACCTCAAGGATGCATGCTTAGCCCACTGCTCTAATTGCTCAACACCCATGATGCTGGCTTGGCATAGCTTAAATGCCATCTGCAAATGCACTGATGACCAACTCAGCAGAATCTCAGATGGTGTCAAGGAAGTGTACAGGAGTAATTAAAACCAGCTGAGTGATGTCGTAACAACAACCTTGCACTCAGCATCAGGGAGACCAAGGAACTGATTCTGAACTTCAGGAAAGGGAAGTCGGGAGAGCACTTACCTGTCCTCATCGAGGCATCAGTAGTGGAAAGGGTGAGCTGATGTCAGCACCTCTGAAGATCTGTGTTTGGGCCCAACACATTGATGCAATTATGAAGAAGCTATGCCAGCAGCTGTACTTCATTAGGAGTCTGAAGAGATTTGGTATGTCACCAAAGACTGTAGCATATTTCTACAGATGTACCTCGGAGAGCATTGTGACTGGTTGCATCACCCTCTGGCATGGAGGCCCCAAAACACAGAATAGGAAAAGCCTGAAGAGAGTTGTAAACTCAGCCAGCTCCAGCATGGGCACTAGCCTCCCCAGATTCTAGGACATCTTCACAAGGCAGCTTACAAAGGTAGCGTCCATCATTAAGGACCTCATCCACCCAAGATACACCCTCTGCTCATTACTACCACGAAGGAGGAGGTACAGGAATATGAAGGCACATATAAAGTATTTTGGGAGCAGCTTCTTCCCCATCCACCATTATTCTTCTGAACAGTGCATAAACACCTCATTTTTAGCAGTTATTTATTTTTACATATTTACACTGTAGATTGTGTATTTTATGTATTGCACTGTACTGCTGCTGCAAAACACCAAATTTCATGACAAGTGTCAGTGATAATAGAACATAGAAATCTACAGCAAATTACAGATGCTTCAGCCCACAATGTTGTGCCAACCATGTAACCTACTCTAGAAACTGCCTAGAATTTCCCTACTATGTAGCCCTTTAAGCTCTATGTCCCTATCTCAAAGTCTTTTAAAAGACCCTATTGTATCCACCTCCACCACTGTCGCTGGCAGTGCATTCCACCACCCTCTGATATCCCCCTTGTACCTACTTCCAAGCACTATGCCCCTTGTGTTAGCCATTTCAGCCCTAGAAAATGCCTCTGGTTATCCATACTATCAATCTCTCAAATAGCCCTGATTCCAATTCTGGTTCGGTACTATTGTATGCATTAATTTTCTTCTTTAAAGATAATGTCAAAACAACAAATTATAAAGCTTTTCATTGTAGACCTATGCAAGTCTAGACAAGCTGACCTGTTGTTTTCAAATTGCCCAGACAGTTTTCTCCCTTTCCTTTCCGAATCTTTGGGTTCTCTTTCTGCTTAATGATTCTATTTCTAACTCACCAGATCCACAAAGTGCCCTAAATTGTCTCTACCTCATGACTTTAATCAGGGTCAAAGTGCAGCGTGGTAGCGCAACAGTTAGTGCTGCTGCCTCACAGTGCCAAGGATTTGTGGAGATTCCTATGGCTATGTAGTGTTAGGCAGAAAGAATGAGAGGGTTGATGGGCATGTATGAGAAGGAATTCTAGGGATGAAGCACAATATTTAAATGAGACTGATGAGATGACTACCCTAAGGACTAACATGGATCCGTCCTGCTGATTGGCCTCCTTTTGTGTTATTATAAAATCACCTTACTTCATGGTGCTCAGGACAATTGCACCCTTTTGTTGAAAACCCATGTTTGTTTAATAATGGGGAAGATAGATTATTTTTGATCTCTCACGCATCATATCGCTTTTTGAAAAAAAAATTCACATGGTTTTCAACCCTACTCTAGGAATAAAGCAGAGGTTGCCTTGAATAATTGACTGCTCATTGCGGTAACTCATCCGTTAACTTCATTAAATTAACGCGAGGAGACCTGACTCATTTTGCGTTTCGTTTTGACTTCCAAACCCCGTTTCGCGTCACAGTTTCCAAACTGCATTCTTGCGCAACAGCATATCATATCGCACTGTTTCAAGCGACTTCCTTGCTGAACACGCTGGGTGACGGTGTCTCTGAATTATAGTCAGCACGCCCACCCCTGACAACCCAAATCCCCCTGCAGCCAGTCTGCAAGCGACCTGATCTGGGTTCCTGTCACGCCCCTGCCGGATGATTGACAGTTCTGGGGAGGGCAGGCGTGACGCGTGACCCAAGTGGGAGTCGGGGCGGAGTCATCGCCGGGGGCGGGGATAAACCGAGTGAGTGGCAGGAGAAGGCCGGCCGGCCGGCCGCGGGCACTTAAAGAGCCCGGGCAGCGGGAAGAGCAGATTACAAGCGGGACAAGCGCACCCGCAAAAGTGCAGTTCATCTACCTCACAGGGCGCTGGAAACTTGTTTATTTATTTATTGGGGGAAGGGAGGAGTTCTGATATAAGGCCGACGGGGGAGGTGCATTTAAATCATTTTGTTTCCTCTGCCGGCTCCTGTGCTTGTTGCAGCCCTGAAACGCGCCAGCCACTGAATTCTTGCAGCCTGCACCGGGGGCGAGATGCACACCACTCAGAAGGACACCACTTTCACCAAGATCTTCGTCGGCGGGCTGCCCTACCACACCACCGACGCGTCGCTCCGCAAGTACTTCGAGGTCTTCGGTGACATCGAGGAAGCGGTGGTGATCACCGACCGGCAAACCGGCAAATCTCGCGGCTACGGTTTTGTAAGTACCCCAATTCAGGGGAAGGGTTTGAAGGTTAAACTGCAACAGTTAATGAACGATAGGCAGCAAGCGAGCCTTGCTTGTGAGAGTCCACATGATACTGCATTGTCTTATTGTTGCGGAGGATTCCTAGGGTGTTGTGCCTTTTTGTTTAACTGATGCTGGGTGTATCCCCGGTTCCTTTACCTTGCATTCAGGTGACCATGGCTGACCGGGCGGCGGCGGAGCGTGCATGTAAAGATCCCAATCCCATCATCGACGGCAGGAAGGCCAATGTCAACCTGGCGTACCTGGGGGCGAAACCGCGGATCATGCAGCCAGGTGAGTGGATTGGGATCAGGAGCTCGAAACTCCGCCAAAAATGAAGAGTTTAAATCAAATTAAGTAAACGTTTTGCAAGCGTAGAATCCCCCCCCCCTTTTTTTTAAATTCACGTTAGGAAATTAATCTTGGCATCGTCATGGATGATGGGGTGTTTTATGTCAACTTTGTGATCGCACTGTTTCCATTTGTAACGATTGAATCTGGTTGCTTTGACAGGTTTCGCTTTCGGAGTACAACAGATTCACCCCGCTTTTGTACCCAGGCCTTATGGGTAAGTGCCGTTCCTCTCCCGCTGCTCTCAATAACCGGCTTTCCGTTCCACTTAAATGCAGATTTATTTACACTTTTTAAATGTCTTTCGGCTTCACAGACTGCGGTTATTTAAACGCTGCACCTCGACTCTGTACTTAAAGTGAAATCCAGTTAGAAAGTGATTGTTTAGTTAGCTACTATAGGATTGATAATAGTTAAGCATCCTTTACCAATGACCAGCCTAAACTTTTAGCAAGTAAAGGACGAGAATCAAGTTTAATATCCCTGGGATTATGTCGTGAAATTTGTGGATCTACTGTGCTATGCAATCTCTCAACGAGTCAAGTTCTGAAAGCGATTCCGTTCACCCAGCCAATTACTGAGACACAATAGCTTGTTGGTGCTGTGCAACGGTTTTATGTACTTATTTTTAACAGGTCGACTTTACCCCCTTTTGGCTTGACTCAATTCTATGTATTTCTTTCTGATCTGACAGGGATCGTTTACAATTAAGATAACATGATGATGAGAGAAGGATTTGATGATATGAGGTGGAATAGTTACCGAATGAGCAGATCTTAAACTGTAACCAGTAGACTCAAACAAGCTAAAAATGGTGATTAACTGTTGCATGTATGTTATTTCTTAAAGTGTAATAGAGCTGCGTGTGCTTTTGTTTTACTTTTAATGAAGTGGTGTTTAGAGCTAAACGAGTAAATTGCGTGCTTTTTTTTAATGAAGAGAGCTGTAGTGAGGACTTTTCTGGAGTTTTCTTTGTTCAAGAGTGTTGATTTGTTTTGCCATTGTGAGCAAGAGGTCCCACTTTATTTTGCTTTGTTGCTGTAGCCTGATTTCCAGTTAACAATTCAGTTTCTGGGTTGTAGTGAGTGCTAAATCTTGTGTGACTTTATTTTTTTGATTACCAAATCCACTCTTTGCGTGCATGTTGCAATGTTTTTTTTAATTTATCTTGGTTTGATTGTTTTTTTTTATTTTGTTAACACAAGTGCTTTCATTGTATGTTCTTGGACACAGCAATTGATAATTATTCACAACATCATAATTAAGCATGATTTCCAAGTGCTACATTTCCTAAGGATATTTTGTATGTTGGGTCCATCTAATTCTAGGCCAGGTACCGTATCTCATCATAGTAAAAATAAGTGACTGTATATATAGCACTACACACAAAGTGCTGGAGGAACTCAGCAGACCAGGCAGCATCTATGGAAAAGAGCACAGTCAATGTTTCAGGCCAAAACCCTTCAGCAGAGCATAGCACTTCTGTGTTTACCCAATTGTATTTCATCCTTTGAAAAGTTATAAAATAAATTATTTTAATGCCAAAATCTTTACATTCGTACTTGAAACAGTATGTGGAAGCATTCCCCGCATATTGTCATTCAACTAAATTTAGAGTTTAGAATCTGTGCAAAAAAGAATATTTTCTTTTTACTGATTTTTTTTTTGGTTAACTGCCATACTTTGTCTAAAATGATTTTAGCAATGGCCGAAAATAAGAAAAGAGCAACTGCAAACCATATAATAAAAAAGTTATTCATAAGGTGTGTACTTAAGAAAAGTGTGCACACAATCTGAGTCTGCTAATCTGCTTTTCTCCCCATGAATAAATGATGCTGTATAACAATAGGTTCAGTAAATAATGAATGACTAGAGCAATGATGCAGGTGGAAAATACCGAGTGGCTTTAACTTTTAAAAGGTGGTGTGGCTATTTCATTATATGGTGTAATCTGAAGGTCTCATCTATTTTTTATAAGTAGAGCTCTAATTTAACACTCAAGCTCTTTTACATCAGTCCACCTGTCCAAATCCATCTAACTTACAACAATTATTTGATTAATGTACTCAATGTCCATTTATTCAGATTACTTCAAAATCTTTCTTTCCTTCCTAATAGTAATTTGGTGAGGCCGGATCTAATTGGACTATTATTATTGACATCGTATTGCAGTTGGTCTGCTTAAAAAAATGTTAATTCTGCACGTTCGCTATGTGGGTTACATAAGCAATGTTTTCCCATTTTACCTTATACAGATATTCCTCCTCTTTTGATAGATCCCTTAAGCAGAAAATTAAAAATAGAGTAGGGAGTCATACTGCAGCCTGCCTTGTCAGTCAGCGAGTGTGAAATGGCACAGGCTGGGGAGTGTGCTAAGAGTTCCCTTGAGTTTAAAAGAGAATGACCCTCAGTAGCTCAGGTTTCACATTCCAGCACCTGTTCCATTTTCAGTGGGTTTCAAGCAAAAGTCCAACAACTTTCACCCCTGCCCCAACAGTGTCTGATGAAGGGCTGACATTTATGCACCTAACACAATAGCAATGATTACCAAAAATTTTGGCCAGTGTTAGTTTGTACATAGTATAAAATAACACTGAATCCAGTTGGGAGAGGTGGGGGTAGGTATCATTTATGATACTAAAGTTCAAAGTAAATTTATTATCAAAGTGCATAAATGTCACCATATACAACCCTGAGAATCATTTTCTTGTGGGTGTTCATAGTGAATACAAATAAACAAAAAGAAACAACAGGTTTACTGTGATGAAACCAGAAATAAGACACTGTTGGTATCAGGGGAAATGGACAGTGGTGAGGGTTTTTAATTTCCTTTCAAATAGAAAATTAAATGTTTACTTTTTACATTAGATTGTTGTAGAGAGTATAAATCTAAGGGCCATTATTATAAGAGTTGCAAATAAGTTCATAAGATGTTAAAGGGAGACTATTTCTCTCAATGGTGAGAATTTGAAATTTGCCAGCAATTGCAATGTATGAGGCACTGGTAAATCTTGGGGTAATCTGCATAAAAGTATGGGGGGGAAAAAAGCAGGAATATAGGGATATGTTGATAGTTTGATTATGGACTAGAAAGAGAGTGGCATGGAACATAATAGAGCCAAGTAATCTGCATGTAGTCTAAATTAATGTTTATGCTCATGAAATATCACGGGTTCTTATCAGTGTGCCTTAATTGCCACTTGGTCAATATAACAAAAAATTCTCACAAGTTCTGAAATGGGAGTTTATAATTTTCATCTGTCATGGAGTATTAAATGCCAAAAAATGTAAACCCTATCCCAGCTGGTGACATAGTGTCATCTGCACCGGACTTCACAGCAAATGGCCCGGCTTTGAATCTGGTCAGCTCCCTGCATGCTTTCCATCCATGATGGGTTGAGCCTCAAGCTAGCAATTCGGCCTCAATTTAAAAAGAACCAGGCAAATGCTAAAGAAATGGCAAGGTTGTAGCTTGATGTGCCACAAGGCGTAGAGAAGGGCCACAATATAAACCTGGCAGTAAGGACTGAGCTAATGTACAGGGTCTTATTTATAATTACTACAGAACATGTTTAAAATGTTAGTTTGCACTAGGGAATGCTAACAGCATTTTATCTACATCTCACAGCAAGTTACTTTTTTTTGCAGTAAGTATTTACTTAACTACTCATTGACTCTTTTGTTTCTGTTGTGCTCCGTGAATGGTATGTTTTGCTGCTCTAGCAAGATGGCATATTAGATGGGTGACTAAGTCTTTTCTATTGTGTGGGGCGATCTAGGGTAGTGTAACTTAATTCTTGACCTCATGACTGGTATACTTTAACTCAGGGAAGCCTTCTCTTTCAGTTAACTTTTGCAGTGTTTGGGTGATCTCATAGATCAGATTGTATTAAAGTTAGGAAATCTCAATAAGAGTGCATCATGTAACGGAGGCCGTTAGCCTAGCCACTGTTGAACTCCACTGAAGCTAGGCCAAGTGGAGTTGGGAAGCAAGGACAGAACGCTGACAACCTGGTTATGAAACAAAGCATACAGGTTTAATTAGTTACTCAAAGTTAATGCCACATGCACAAGTGCAATGGAAGTTTTGCTTGCAGCAGCACCACATTTTCCAAGAAACATTCTTAAGAAATTATACACAATTTAGCAAGCTTATATTAAAAAAAACTCAATTAGAACAAAAAAAACTCCAGTTCACTTTGCAAACACGTGGAAATTTGCAGATGCTGGAAATTAAAGCAACACACAAACAAAATGCTGGTGGAATGCAGCAAGCCAGGCAGCATCTCTAGGAAGAAGTACAATCGATGTTTCGGGCCAAGACCCTTCATCAGGACTAACTGAAAGAAAAGATAGTAAGAGATTTGAAAGTAGGAGGGGGAGGGGGAAATGCGAAATGATAGAAGACCAGAGGGGGTGGGGTGAAGCTAGGAGTTGGAAAGGTGATTGGCAAAAGGGACAGAGCTGGAGAGGGAGAGGATCATGGGATGGGAAGCCTAGGGAGAAAGAAAGTGGGAGGGGAGCACCAGAGGGAGATGGAGAACAGGCAGAGTTCACTTTGACCATTTTGATTACTTCGTATCATAGTATTGCAAAACTGGAGTGATTTAAGGTTATGCAGGTGGGGAATCTTCATTGAGGTGTCATATTCTAGAGGCAGTGCCTCCTGTAGGTACTGCGTGGTGGGGAGGAAAGTGCCCATAATGTAGTAGGCAGAGTCCAACAAATGGTAGAAAACAACCATCCATAAGGAATGACCCTGATACCACAATTCTTGGCTGCATATATAATCAATTTGAACTTGGGAGTTGATTTTGTGCTGTTGGCACAGAGCAGAATGGTGACAGGATATTGGGAAGTATCAATAAATGCAGAAAGGAAAGGCAACTTAACATCAATATAGCTGTATAAGTTGTTGGTGATGTTGTACTTGAAGTGCTGTGTATAATTTTGGTTATTTGCTATTGGAAAGATGTGATTAAATTGAAAAGGGTGCAGAAAATATTTACAAAGATGTTGCTAGGATTAGAGTTGTAAGGAGAGGTTGGCCAGGCTAGTCCTTTATTCCATGTAATAAAGGTGAGTGAGGGGGGTGACCCTGTAGAAATATTTCAATGAAAATTTTCTCCAGAGTACAGAACACTGAGAGGGTAACCTTCCTTTAAAAGTAGGAAAGGTTTAAATAGATTCTATGTTCTACTTGTGGGCTAGATCTGAAGAGAATTATGAATTGTCTAATAAATCTGAAGGAGAATTCAAAGCAAAGCTATTTATCCAGCATATAAAATGTAGGTTTTGCTACCATAAGGAGTGACTAATTGACTAGCTTAAGAGGTATTAAAAGGAAAGTGAGGCAAGCTGACAAAGAGAAAGGAGAACGTGGTAGCACTGACGAAAGGTTTATGCAATAGATGCCTTTTTTGGTTCTTATGATTGCATGACGAAATGGATTTGCCCATACGTACTTCAAGGTTCACCTTGGAATTTCTGGCGAGGGCGTCCACAGTTGCCGTGACTCAGAGAGAACAACTGCAGAGGCTTCCCTCCTGTGCTCAGAAATTGCCAGGTGTACTGCTTGTTGTGAATAAATACATTGATGTAGAGATGAATGTGAATGAGCTACATTGTTAATGTGGCATTAATTGTGTTTTTACAGTATCTGAAGTAAGACATTTAATATGTCTACCAGTTCTTTGAGGTGTCTTGTTTACTAAATTAAAAGTTTGTTTTGAAGTGCTTTGAGAGGCTGGTAATGTATGAAGTCCCACCTTTCAGCTACATTGGACCCTTTCCAGTTCACCTTATGCTCAAACTGCTCCACTGCTGATGCCATAGCCTCAGTCCTCACTCCCTCCTGTCCCACCAAGAAAGTGATGCCTCGCATGCCAGAATATATCCACCTCAGCTCAGCATTTAACACGAATATTCCTCAGAAGATGGTGGCTAAACTGTCCTTGTTGGAACTCAATACCCCTTTCTATAACTGGATCTTGACAGAAAGACCCCAGTCTATTCAAGTTGGCAGCAACATCTCAAGCTCCATCACACTGAGCACTGGTGCCCTCCCAGGTCTGTGCTTAGCCCACTGCTGACTCACGGCTGCACTGCCAGGTTCAGCTAAAAAGCTGCATGATACTACATCAGCAACAGTGAGTCGGCAAACAGAGAGGAGGGAGTGAGCCTGAACATGGACAAGACAAAAGAGATGATTGTGGACTTCAGGAAGGCACAGGTTAACCACTCTGCTGTGGAGAGGGTGAACAGCACAAAGCTCCTTAGTGTGCACATAATGTGCAATCTAACCTGGAAGAATAAAACCTCCTCACTAGTCAAGAAGGCACAGCACCTTAAACACTTTTTGAGAAGATTGAGGGTACAAGGCACCCCGTCCCCATTCTAACAACTTTCTACAGGATACCATCAAGAGTGTATGTGTGTCTCATTGTGTGGTATGGAAGCTGCAAGACCCTAAAGAAGACAGTAAAAACCTGGACCACTGTAGTCAAAGGGCTATAGCATTGTTGATGATCCCTATCACCCATCCCACAATCTCTTTGACGCACTACCATCAGGAAGGAAGCCCTGGAGGATCAGGATTAGAACTGCCAGACTGGGTAACGGCTTCTTTCCTCAGGCTGTGAGACTAGTGCCACCACCGAGGTCTCGTCGCTAGGACAGCGAGCTGTTTACTGTTTGTTTGTGCTGCACACTACTTGCATTTTGAATTGTATTTTATTAACTTGTAGTAATATTTTGGTTTGTGTGATGTGTTTTGTGGGTATGCCATTTTGTGTGTGTTATACAGTCAGATGGCAATAAACGAACTTAAAACATGAAATTCTTTGTACTTTTTTAAACTCTTTTTTTTCCGCTATGTCTAGTGAAGTAGACTGTATTAAGGAGGGAACTGCAAAGCTCTGTGGCCTATGGAACTGAAGGTAACAAAGTTGAAGCAATGGAAATCAAGGGTCTGCGTATCACCATTCATTAAATTCTGATGTGACTTTTGGAGGTGTTGGTATGTTGTAAATTTTTTTTAAAAAAGGAAGGCGCCACCATAGGTGATTAAGAATCAGGGTGGCAGCTGAAGGCAAATTTATCTACATTTGGTCCCAGTTAAGAACTTCAAGTTTAAGTTCTTCCATAGGATATCAGCTTCCCCTTTCACATTATAGGACCTGCAATGTGAGCCTGTTATCTCTTTGTAGGGCCAGAGTATCTTAAAATACAACATTAGCTATTTTGAGTCTTTTCAACTTGTATGTGAGAAGTTTTGAAATGTATGATGCCTTTTATTTTGAAAACCATTCTGCCTCATTTTGCTTACTTGTAATGAGCTTGCTGTTGCTTAAAGCATTCGTCAGATTTTAGTTAGTTGGTGAAGAATTGCTTTAATGATCTAGCAGAATTCCAGTTTGTCCATGTGTTGAACTGCCATCATCTATACTTGTTGGGAGATTATTGAACCAAGCTGAAAGAGTAAGTTGCTGAAGCTGTATTCTAGTCAAACACTAAATGTATGACAGTAAATTTATAATAATAACTTTATAATCATAGTAATATCTGACAGCGGTGTTTATAAAGGAATATAAATGACAGTTTGATTCCAACCTTGATATTATTTAAATGCAGCTACTGTCATTCAATCTCTCTCTACTGCCCATTATGCTACCGGCATTTAGGGCAGCAATGAAGGTCCTGCATCTCGGACTGTGTTCTCCCTTCACTGTGACAGTAGCCCGTGTCAGTCATGCAAGCTCCAAGTGGAGATTCATCAATATTATTGCACTCAAATGCAGAAGGATTCTTCATTGTTGTTTCCATAACAATTTTCTTTTACCAGTCAGGGTTGTTAGCTCTGAGCTGAACCCCAAAACTTGGTCTGGTCTCTACCTTTTGACCTGTTTGGCATGGATGACCCTACTGAGAACCAAAGCACAAGGCTGAGACTCCAGATAACAACATTCACTGAGGCATGCAAGCCTCCAAACCCTGTGACAAGTTTGTGGGCCTCTTGGAGGTGTCAGTAGCATATTGCATATTACTGGACTATTTTGTTTGGAAGAAGGAGGAAGATAAAAGCTGTCTTGTGTTACAGAGCCTCTTTTGATTGGCTTATGAAATAGTCAGGCTAGAGTGCTCTTGTTATTTGATCAAGGATAGTAGGAAAGGCAGCAGTGATCAGCAAAGAGCGTTTTTTTTTAAAAAACAACTGTTTACATCCAGTAGATTCTGATGAACCTTTGAACTTTTTTATTTTGTGGTAACAACACCAAAGAAATAGTACTTTGTTATTCAAAATGTGCTTTTTGCATGAAATCAAAAGACATAACTTTACAGTAACATCAGTGTATGTACAGCATATGAAGAGGATGATTCTGGTCTCTCTCTCAAGTGTGTTCATCAGACTTTGATTCTAATTTGGGTTCCAGTGTTCCATACGGAAGTCTTCATGACAGAGTTCAATCATCATAAATGTGGATCAGATGAAAAAGGAAAATTTTTTTTTTCATTCTCATTCAGTATTTTTGGCAGTTAACAGGCATGCAGTTTCCAGAGGCTTAGTGGTTAAGTGTTAGTTACCAATACACTTCAGTGAAGCTATGATCATGGGTACTATAGCAACCTATATTAAGATGAGAATGTTATTGTGCTTTTTGGCTGCCACTGCGCATTGTTAGGAAAGGTGTTTTTTGAAAAAATGAAAACAAATAGATATTCAATAATAAATCCTTGCTGCTTATTAATTTGTCAAGGATTAGAAAGTGCCTCAGACTTCTAGGCTAAAGGCAATTGATATGATTGGCTGCTAATAGCTTCTCAGCATCTTCTGTTCATCTGAGTATTCTGAGTATGTTCCTTTCATATAGGCAACTTACAGAATTTTATTACACATAGAATAATACATATTATTTCTAGAAGAGAAAATTTCGTTGTCCTTTGAAACTGGAAAAGTAAATGCCCTTGTGCCTCAGACAACACCCGTGTTAAAATGGTCTTGCCAGCCAATTGCTAATGATCTTTACAGTTACATTTAGAACTAAAATAAATTTACCACTCATGAATAAAACAGGGCTGCAAGCCAATGCGATTGAATGAAGTTGCCATAGGGTTTGTAACATATCACCTAATGTAAAATAAGCTTGTAGCCATGGCCAACCAGGTGCTTTCTGACTAAATGAGTGAACTTCAAAGTTCAGTAGTTCATGCTCACAACTAAATTATAGAGATTGGTTACTGCTGAACTATTATGATCACCTTCTGCACTGGACCTTAGGATGTACATATACATTGCACTGTTTGGAGTAAGGAGTTCATAGAGCCATTTGAACTCCTTTCTGAGTACCTCATGGATTAGAGCAACTTGAAGATGCACATACAGTATATTTTCAGGGATAGGTGACTGGCATCATCTTTCTGAAAACAATTGTATAATCATCCTGTCGTCTCTGCAGTCAAGTTTTTTTTCTCTCTCTCTCACAATGACATGTTTTCTTTTCATCCTCCAATCTCTTGTCTTTTCGTGTCTTTTTTTTTCTTTTGCGTGTCATTAGGTGGATCGTTGCAGCTGTCTGATGGGGGTCCATGTCCTTAAAAGTTTTCGCTTTGCCCAAGGACTTCCTGTGACCTTTTCCTAGAATGTAATGCACACGTACTGGGGTTCAGTGCTGTGTTTTCCCCCCCCCCCCCCAGTAGTGTCTGTTGCTCCCTAGTGGAGCCTCATTGGTAAAAAGTGAGAGCCTCAGTAGGTTTCATGTGTAGAGTGATCTTGCCGTGTGACCATTTGTTTATCACCTTGTGGCCTTTTGTTTTGTATCTTTTCTTAATTTTTTTTGTTTTACTTTTTGCCTGTGTTTTTAATTAGGGTGATGGGGCTGTGGATCTGTGATATGATATGATATTAATGAGTGCTGAGACCTGCATAGCATCACATAGGGTTGCCATGATATTTTTATAACTAATAAGCTAAAAATGCCAAGAGAAGTTTATTAATGTTCCAGTGAACTATCGTCAAATTATTTGAAAGAATATTGAATTTTCAGAAATTGTTCCAAACCCTGTTGGGAATATGCAAGCTGCAGAATGTTGATAATTTCCAGGGTGGTAACTTTTGTTCTTCGTTTGTGCTGCTAGAATTAGTTCCCATTCTCTTTATAATTACCCATTTCATTTGTTAGTAAAATACTAAATACCAATATTGGTCACTTGTACAAGTGTTACAATTTTCTGATCATATTGTATTGTAAATAGTGGGCCAAATATTTCCATAACCTCTTGCACCCATTCAAAGGTTAGCAGGAGATAATTATGCTTTCTCTTATTATGGCAACCCTATATGCACAATAACATTTAGAATCCTTTTTTTTTAAAAAAAAAAGCAGTGTGGACAAATCAAGCTGTAAGAGGTGCTGGCTGTTTCCTTACTGGTGTTTTTCTTCCTTATCCCACAGGATTCCTGCTCACTATGTCTACCCACAGGCCTTTATGCAACCCGGAGTCGTCATCCCACATGTCCAACCTGCAGCTGCTGCGTCTCCTTACATCGACTACACGGGGACTGCGTACGCGCAGTACTCTGCAGCCACAGCTGCTGCAGCTGCAGCTGCTGCATATGAGCAGTATCCATATGCTGCCTCCCCTGCTGCTGCAGCAGCGGCCGCCGGTTACGTCACTGCCGCTGGGTACAGTTATGCGGTGCAGCAGCCCATGCCGAGTGCAGCCCCAGGGGCGGCTGCTGCCGCTGCAGCCTTCAGCCAATACCAGCCCCAGCAGCTGCAGACAGACCGCATGCAATAACAATGGGACACTTTTGAAAACAAAACCTAAAAGTGCGCACTACTTCTAGAATCTGGAGAGCCACCATATATTCCATAACTCCCCAGCCAGTTACAATTACAGCAACAGAGATAATGGACATGGGGATGGGGGTTAACAAAGTATTCTACTTTCTGATAAGAGAAAAATATTTTTCCAGCTTTTGATTACTGTGAACAATTGTGCTATATATTGTCATATTAGAGAAGATGGAACAGCAGAAAAAAATGTTTTTTGTGTTTACGATCAAGAAAATCTTTTAAGAATCAAGTCCAAAGCTTTCAACCAGTCTGCAACTTAACATGCATTAACAATGGGACATAACATAGTATAATTGCTTTGTGAACACTGTTTCTTCATCAGGGAAATCGCTGCAATACTTCCAGCCTGTACCAATTTCAGGAGCTGCACGCAATAACACTGCAACATGCAATAATAATAATAATTTAAAAACATGAAATGTGCACATCAGGGGGTTAGTGAGATACAGAGACAATTCTTCACTATGGTAATGACTACAGTTTGAATTTTAAAGCACTGAATGTCATTCACTTTTTTAAAAAAAAACTCTGACCTATGCAACGTATTTGGGATATCTGAAGTCTCTCTCGGGCATCGAACAATCAAAGCGTATGACCATGTGGCGTGATCAACGGGCACCTAAGTTATTTATTTCTTTTTATTCATTGTTCCCTGATATGCATGAATGGAACTCTGAGCAGGTGATCTGGATTTAATGCACAGAGCAGCTGTGCGGACAATCAATAAGGCAGACAGTTCTGGAAATACACATCACTCGTGCGTGTTTGATGACCTGTCACATTTTAATCTCTCCCGTCCTGTTACACTTCTCGGGAAACTTTAACCGCTGCTGTCAGCACATCGGATTCTGAAATTGGATCAGCTCCTGACAATGACGGTCTCTTCTTTCTATTTTATTGCATCTGTCCGTGGTCATTGATTGAAAAAATGAAAGAAAATTGTGGATTTGAAGTCATTGGTTGAAACTGTGCCTTAGAAAATTATTATAAACCTATTTTAAAATTATTTATTGTAAATGTTTTTACAATCCTGCGCACTATAGAAGGGAAAATAAGTGCGAAACTATGTATGTATTCAGCTCATTGCAGATAAATTATTAAATAGGTATTAGTTTATATTGTTAAACTATATCAACCTTCAAAATGTTGACTCCAGTTTATTTAAAATATTTCTATGACGCACTATTCGGTGGTATTATCTTGACAGTTGTCAATTTTAGGATATTAAATTAATATTTACTCTGAAGTGTTTCTTTCTAATGTTATTAGCTGCACACATACAGACCTCTGATAATAGAAACATTTAACTTTTTGAAGTATTTCAAACTGTTACTCAGCTTTGTGGATAGTTTTAACTGCCTCTGTTGCCTGTTTCTAATTCTCAGTTGCTTTGCTGACTTAAATATTTCTATTCTTACATGTGCTGCAAATGGATCATTTTTCTAAATTTTGATTTTTTTATATATATATATATACTTGGGGGGCGGGAGAGAAAGCTAATCTAAGATTTTCTTACAAGGGGGAAAAAGGCAAGGATTTTGAAGACCTTTTTTCATGTTGCTAAACTATAGTATTCTTCAAATCTTAATCTTCGTAACACTATTACTATCATGTTTCTGTAACGGTGTAAACTGCTTTATAATATATCAATATTCTCCTCTACTAAATATGTTCAAAATAAAAAAAATTAAAAGTTGGATGACATTCTATTTGTTTTACTGGTAACTTTTATATCAGTTGTTTTGAATATTCAATTCCTTTGATCATTGTGTGGATCAGGTAAAAAGTGACATCTGACCTTCAGAAGACAAGAGAAATGTGAAGGGGATTATACTGGCTTTAATTCAATTGCTATTTTAAATCTTTCATTTCTACTGGGTTCTGTGGAAGTTAATAGAGGGGGGTTAATGGATGACTGCATTAGTTTTACCTGATTACGCTGTTAAAATTACCATCACAAGCTAGTATTTAGTAATTCCAGAAATAGAAGCAAGCTACTAAAATCATAAGCCCAAGTTCAATGTATGGGCAGGGAAAAATCCTCTGAACACCTTGATAACTGAACCTATATATTCAGCAAAAAAGCAACCAACTTGTATTTGTATAGCCCTATAGATAGTGAAATGTACAAGCATCATTAGCTGACACATTTCCTATTTCACAATCCACACACAGCAATACAACACAAAAAAAAACAAAGAAAATTTAAGTACAGACCAGGACAACTTTAACAGAGTATCATCATGGTATCTCACACACATATCCAATAGGGCAAACTGGACCTTGGCTTAGTCTCCCATAGCTACCATGTTTGACAATGCAGCGCTCACTCAATTTTACACCAAATTTTCATGTCTTAATATCAATGGCCAAATATGTTTTCATCACTTCTTTGTTTTATTCATTTCACTGATTACCCTTAAAGCAAAAGAGTTCAGTTATGTTGAAGTTGCAAGGGAAGGAATCCCATATTCTATTTTGTTTCATCAGTTCTTAACTACTTGGATGCCATGACCAAAGCTGAAGTATAAGGAAGGATTTGGCCTCTTGTTTCAAGACATTTTTGATGCCAGAGCAAGTGCAATCACAAGTAAGCCTGCTCTAGAGGCAGTAGTAAACCCAAATCCAGGGAAAAGTCATTGTATTAAACATAAAAACATATATTTTGGATTGTTAAGATTTTTGGATATTGAAAAAAGATGTTTCAAAAGTTGTGGGCAGTTCTAGAAGCTTTAAGGAGTATTTTCACTAATATCTGTACTGTATAATATACAGTATATACATTGTTTCTTTTTATTAGAAGAGGAAAATTATTATTGTAATAATCCTTCTTGTACCCAAGTCTCTGGAATACAAACAGCCATCCAGCCTAATGTGGAGTACACACACAAAATGCTTGAGGAACTCAGCAGGCCAGGCAGCATCTATGGTGGGGGGGGGAGAGAAAAGGTTCAGTCAATGAAATGTCAACTGTACTTTTCCCCCATAGATGCTACCTGGCCTGCTGAGTTCCTCCAGCATTTTGTGTGTGCGCTCGCATTTCCAGCATCTGTGGATTTTCTTTGGTTTGTAATGTGGAGTGCTCTCAGTTGCCCTCTGTTAAGGAACACTGTCCCTAAGTAATTATTTGCTGAATTGTTTCTGAGTGATGGAGCTTATCAGGTGTGGGTGGCAGCTCAGCTAGAAGAGTTCAAACTCCCATCTCAAAGCTCTGCTGCCTCATGAGGAAGGCTGTAGAAGTAAACTCCAAAGAACAGTCCTACATTGAGTTCAACGCTGACTAGCAACTCTTCTTGGTGCCAAACCGTATCAGTCACTGCTGTTGATCAGCTGCATGGAGAGGGGGAGTCTGCTGCATGGTTAACAGCTTGCTCTCCATATCTTACTGTCCTTGCATATTGACTAAATGTAGACAGCTGGAATGTAACATTCCTGGTTGACCCCAACAAATGGAGTGTGTCAAAATGATTCTAAAATAAGAATTTTGGGTGATTTTTGCATAGATGGCAATCTGGTGCAATTTCATTTCATTGTACAATCTTGTGGATAGTTCATTTTGTAAAGGAATGTTGTTCATTAAAGTTCCTCTCTGTTATGATCCCAAATCAAATTGGGCACATTACAACTACTTGAGCTTATTGTTTGTAATGGAAAATTGATGAGCATGAGCCCAGTTTTCTAAGGCATCCTTGAAATTCGTTAAAGTCTACATGAAAGTAGACAGTAAAATGTCATATAATATGATTTCACCTCCCATTGTCCATGTGGAGGCTTGACTCTGCTGTTAGTGTCCTAGCAGTAGCCACACAATGTTGGTAGACTCTTCGAGTGCCATACTAACCAAGGGTGTTCTGAAGAGCACACATGCTGGAAGATCTGAACTGATCAACCAATCAATAATAATGTTGCCCTTGGCCAATGATGACTGTTTTGGAAAGAGATCTTGCAACAGTCACCTTGTTGTAGGAAATTCTTTTCATCATCCATATCATCATTAAAAACATTTTTACTGAATTCCCTAGAGTATCAAACTATTGCACATTGGTGTCATCTGCACAGAACATCTCAATTAATATGTTAAATAATTAGAAATGGCTTAATGAACAATGTCCTAAACCTGGGAAAATGTTTCCATTTGAAAAGCAGGAATTAAGAACATAATGTAATCTGAGTATTTGGATTTGACATAAAAACAGTGAAATCACCTTGTATTTTTAAAGGTAGAAAATGTTGTGCTCCACATGATCAGTAACTGTTTTTTCTGCATCACATAGGTTTTAGAGGAGGTGATAATGATGTCCGATGAGGGTTAGACAGTGGATGTTGTCTGTGTGTGTACATACATACATAAGTAAAGCATACGAGAAAGCCACACGTAGCAGTCTGATCCCAAAGATTAAGGCACATGGGATTCATGATGACTCGGTAGATTGGATTCAAAATAAATTTGACCATAGAAAATGTAGGATACTGGTGGAGGGGGATGTTAGAGGGATTCACTGGAGCTCTGTGAATAAAGGTGTCCCACGGGGGTCAACGTCGATATAGATTTGGATGAAAATGTAGGTGGGCTGATTAGTAAATTTGCAAATGACGTGGAAATTGATAGTTGTAGTTAGTGAGAAAAGTTAGCAAAAGATACACCAGATATAGATTGAATAGAAATATGGCATAGAAATGACAGGTGGGGTTTAATCCTGAGAAGTATGCAGTGTTGCACTTTGGAACATCAACTGTAAGAGGAAAATGTACCAAAAATGGCAGGACCCTTAGGAGCATTTACAGAGTGAGGTGGGGTGCAAGTCTGTAGCAGCCAAGAAGATAGAATGGTAAAGAAAGTGCAAGATATATTTGCCTCCTTCAGTTAGGGTAGTAAGTATATAAGCCAGGAAGTCATATACCATCTGTGTAAAACTTTGGTTAGGTCACATTTGCATTTCTGGTTGCTGCATCACAGGAAGCATCTGGAGGGTTTAGCTGTTCACTGTTGTGTTGCCTGGATTGAGGTATATTAACGATAAGAGAGATTGGGCAACCTTTTCTTTTGAGGTTCAGAGCCCAAAGTGTGACCTGATATAAAACTATGAGAGGCATAGACAGGATAGATAGTTTTTTTTTCAAGGATGGAACTATCAATTACTAGAGGGCATGGGTTTAATGTGAGAGAGGGAATGTTTAAGGGAATTTACAAGGCAGGATTTTTTTTTTACATGGAGTGTGGTAGGTGCTTGACACCCACTGCCAGAGAAGGTGGCGGAAGAAATATTTAGCAGTATTTTAAAGGCACGTGAGCAGGCAGGGAATAGAGAGATATAGACCATGTGCCATCATGTCAGCACATTCACCATGAGCCAGATGGCCCTCTCAACATCGGTAAAAACAAAGAGGTGGCTACTGACTACAGGTGGAGGAAACTGGGGTCGTCATTAGGGGTCTGGAGGTGGAACGGGTCAGTAACTTCAAATTCCTTGGTGTTATCATCCGAGAAGATCTACCCTGGGACTAACACGAAAGGCAAACAGTGCCTCTACTTTCTTAGAAGTTTGCACAGATTGGGAAGGTCATCCAAAACTTTGAAAAACTTCTAAAGATGGACCTTAGAGAGTATTCTGAGTTGTTAGTCCATGCCCTGGTATAGAAAGACCAATGCCCAAGAACATAAAAGCCTACAAAAAGTGGTGGATACAGCTAAGTCCAATACAGGAAAAGCTGTCCCCACCATTAAGCACATCCACAAGGAAACAGCATCCATAATTAAAGAGTCCCAGCATACAGGCTAAGGTCTTTTCTCATGGCTGCTATCAGGAAGGAGTTACAGGAGCATTAGACCCCACAACACCAGGTTCAGGAATAGTTAATACCCTTCAACCATCAGGCAACGTGGAGAAGTTTACTCACCTCAATGCTAAACTGATTCCACAACTCATGGACTCACTTTGAAGGACTTTATAACTCATGTGCCCAATATTTATTTATTGATTGATTAATTTATTATATTTGCACCGTTTATCTTCTTTTGCACATTAGTTGCTTGTCAGTCTTTGTGTGTTTTTTTTTATTGATTCTATTGTATTTCTTTGTTCTACTCTGAATGCCTGGAAGAAAATCGACTCTGGATATTATCTGGTGACATATATGTACTTTGATAATAAAACTAATTCAAACTTTGAACTTTGTTCCTTTGCTGTATTGTTCTATATTCTATGTTGAGATAATATTCAAGGATGAAAAGTCAAATCATGGAGATTTTTGTTTTACCAGGCAGAGTGGGCTAAATGGTCAGGCTTAAAGAAAAAGTTTGCCCAGAAAGGTAGGATTTAACTTTTGAACAAATATCTTACCAGGGCTCCTGAACTAGAGGGGATAACTTCACTCAACTTCACTTGTCCATCACTGAACTGTTCCCACCGAACTAGGCTCAATTTCAAGGACTCTTCCACTGGGAATCAAATAGGAAGCTGTTATTTTAAATTTATTTCTCAGGATCTGGATTCTCCTGGCAAGATGAACATCCCTTGCTCATCTATAACCCCCAGGAAAATGCTGGTCAACTGCATTTTTGAAATACTGCAGTCCTTGTGTTGAAGATGGGGAGGGACAGGTTTCCAAGATTTAAACCAGCAAAGTTCAAAGTAAATTGATTATCAAAGGGCATATACTGTATGTCACCATATACAACTCTGAAATTCTTTTTCTTGTGGATAATCACAGTAAATACAAGAAACACAATAGAATTAATGAAACAATATATGACAACTAAAGTGCAAAAACAAACTGTACAAATACAAAGAAAGAGAAAAACAAATAATAATAGTAATAAATAAATAAACAACAAATATCAAGACCATGAGATGAACAGTCCTTGAAATTGAGTCTAGTTTGGTGAGAACAGTTCAGTGATGGACAAGTGAATTTATCCCCTCTAGTTCAGGAGCCTGATGGTTGAGGATAATAACTGTTCCTGAACCAGGTGGTGTGGGTCCTGAAGCTCCTGTACCAATGGACACAGTGACAATTGAGCATGAGCTGGATGGTAAGGGTCCTCGATGATGGACACTGCTTTCCTGCGACAGCACTCTGTGTAGACATGCTCATTGGCGGGGAGGGCTTTACCCGTGATGGACTGGGCTGTACAGTAATAATGAAGGACTATAAAACATTTTAATATGGAATGGCATGTGCGTTGGAGGGCTTTTGCAGGTAGTTGTGTCCCCATTTGCTGGCTGCCTTTGTCCTCCATGGTACAAGAAATTATGATTTTGGGAAATGCTGTTGGAATAACCCAGGCAAGGAACTAAAGTATATTTTAAAGGTGATGCACACCACAGCCACTGTGCACCATTTTTAACAAAGGGAATGAATATTTAGTTTGGCTCATGTGATGCATTCAAGGGAACTGCTTTGTCCAGGATGCCATTGAGATTCTTGAAAGTTGTTGGAGTTGCATTCAACCAGCAAGAGTTCCAGCACACTCCTGACTTGAGCCTTCCAGATTTTGGAAGGGCTTTGGTGTAAGAGGAGTGATTCACCACAGGATATCCAGTCTGTGATCTCCTTTTGTAGCTACTGTAGTTATGCAGCTGGTTCAGCTGAGTTCTTAAATAAGCAGTGACCCTCAGGATATTGATGGCAGGGACTTTATTTTGTCAGAGATGGCCATTACTTGAAATGCTTCATTGACATTTCCCAACTATTGGTTTGTGCCTGAATATCATTTAGGTCTTGCTGCCTGTAAAGATGGACTTTACTGAGGAAATGCAAATGGAATTAAAGATTGCACAATCATCAGTAGAAATCCCAACTTCTGTGCTTGCAATGGAAAGAAGTTCATTGATGAGGCGGGTGAAGGTGGTTGAGTTTAGCCCTAATGTCCTGGGGCAAACTATTGACCTCTGAAAACCCCAACTATTCGCCTGTGTGCAAAAACTGACTCTGACATTGGTGTAATTTACTTTTAGCTATTGACTTCAGTATTACCAGGTTTGTGTGTTCTGAGCTGTTTGATGAGGATGATAGTGAAGATGCATTCAGGTGTATCACTAATACACCCATTAGTGTCCTGGTGTTCATATGGTGGAATAGATGATGCCCTATCATGGTTAGTCATTGCACATAGGCTTCCCATGAGCTGATGGCAAGAGGGATAAAGACAACAGGAGACCAGGTTCTGCTGCAGGGTATTAATGGACATACATTGATATAATCTCTGGACCCCTTACCCACTGACTCCTATGTTCCCAGCTCTGTTCCCCCTCCAGCTCTCAAATATGAGTGTATTTTTGGTCCTTTATGTTCCCAGTTTTAGCCACATGACTGGCCCATCTTCTGTTCACAGTGCTAACTACATTCCTGACCACCATCCCAAATCCAGCCACACACCTAACCACACATCTGACCATCAGCTCCCGTCGCCACTCACTTTCAATTCTAACTGGTTATACAGACTGTCAACTCGTCAACTAAGAAAGCTCATAATGGCTCTCAGCAAAAACTGACTTGCCATCGTGAGCCCAGGTCCATCACCTCAATGCCCAATGGACAGTGTGCTGCCAACTGTTGCAACATTGATAGCAGAGTCCTTGGCAGTAACTGAAATTGGGACTAATACAAGTAAATATCTTCTTATATTTAATCATCTTTCTGACACCCCATTTGCCTTTTATTCCTCTGCCTCTCATTTACAAGCAGCAGATGGTAGAAAGGGGCACTTCTGACTTCAGCTGCATTCAGCAAAATAACTATATCCTTGGACCTTCCTTCTGTCAAAAACACACTGTTGGCCTGGTGGCAACATAGCATCAAAGCAAATACAAATTCAAATTCAAAAGTACATTTATTATCAAAGTATGTGTGTAGTATATACAGCAGAGGCGAAGAACAATCACACGTGGCCTTATCTTCCCAAATCCATGCTGATTCTTCTTGTCACCAAATACTCAATCACTGTCTTTAACAAGGACAACAGTAAATATTTAACAGCTGGCTGTCCTGAAGTTGTCTGGTTTTTCCTCCATTAATAATAAGGAGCATTTGAACTTTTCCAAGACCATTTCTCCAGCATGCATTAAAGACCAGTGAAACCTTTCAGCTGAGTTCTGAATCACTGTTTTTCCAATAATGGACAGTAACTAGCTGTGGCAGGAAGATACACAACTTATAAATGTGAAAAGGTGATAAATTCACTTTGTTAAAGAAAATAGAACTCTGACCATTTATATTTAATAACAGTATCTTTACTGTCCTAGGTGCCTAGTGACGGTCTTGATGTGTAAAATCCTTTTCAGGAGCTTCAGATTTTTATTACAATTTGTGGTAAAATTTATTCCTAATTTCACTCCACATGTTCCAGTTCTAATGACTTACTTCTCCCCAGTACAGGAAATAGTTTCTCTGCAATTAATTTATTGCTTTAAACAACTCAGTTAGTTGACTCCATAGTGAATACAGGCAACATTTATGCAAGCTCTCCACCTTTGTACAGTACTTCAATGGTTTTCTTTTGCTTATCTATACTTTGGAGTTTTACAGTGCTAAAGGAGGTTATCAAGATGTGGAATGGATGTCCCCCTTGTGAGGCATTAAGAATAGGGACAGGATATTGGGAGGTACATTACAAATGAAAAAATCTAGGGTCAACAAAGGCACGGATGAAGATCCCAGCAGTACATAAGGCATGGATTGTGTTGTGGGTAATTAAAGAAATAATCAATAGAATTAACTAGTATTCCAAATCTCAATACCAAGTCAAGTGTGACATCAAGTTTGTAAACTCTCCAGATCAATGTAAAATAGTTGTCAAAGAGGATAAGAACAGTGACTGAGGGATGAAGTTAGTAACAGGTGATGCTTCAGGTCATTCTGATATCTGTTGATTGTAATTTCAGCTCATCCAAATCACCCAAAAGTTTGATGAAAGTAGTGGGATAGAGTTGGGCCATCAGCACACAGATGAAAGCTAATGTTGTGCCAGCAAACAATCCACTGTGGAAAATCAAGGAGTCAATCAGCACTAGTGGAGAAGAGGTAGAAATTATTGTGTACTGGGTTGAAACCCTGCATCAGGGCTGATTCTGTGTTTTCTGATGATGTTACGCAGGGGCAATATCAGAGAGCAGTTATAGGTAGAGATATCAAGTGGCTCTTTTACTACATCTGGATCTCCATGGTGGAGTTTTATAAACTGCAATTTATTAATATTTTGTTTAGCATGACTTGGGTATAGTATTTCTGTGGCTATTGATTGTATCTGGTTCATGGTGAGCCATAGCTACATGGTAGCACTATATTTCAATCCTTCCCAATTTTCACTGGATAAAAAGTTAGGAGCAGAGCTAGCCTGACAGTGCACATATGATCAAGAATGATTACTAAAAGTCCCAAAAATCCCACAAAAAAAAAACACCTTTTTGAATCAAAGCTGGAGAGAACCGGGAAGCATGCATAGATTTTGAAAACAGAGTTAACCAGTGCTAGTATGAACCAGTACAGGATTCACATGAAGTTCATGCCCACTTTTTATTATGATTGTAGCTTCTAGCCATTAGCAACTGCTCTGCATAGGAAGCAGTTTGATGAGTAGCTGGAGCTAGTTGAAACATTGACTGCACAAATTAAAAAGGAGGTACTGAAGTAGATTGTTCCAAATATCTGGAGCCTTTCTAAAAGCCATGTGTAATATAGCAAGTGGATATTCCATGCTACAGACTAGCTTCTGGAAACCTTGGTCAGAAAGTAGAGAGTAGGAGAGATTTCCTTTTCATCATGGAACCCAGTTATCCATCTAGGTCCATCAAATGGAAGCAGATTGTCAATGAGGTCAGCTCCAGAAGTAAAGTATGTAGGATATAGATACAGTGTTAGAAAAAGTATGTGGGATCACCTGGATGATGAAGACTAGTGAAGACTACATCAAATCCTATTCACAAACCATGGCACCATATACAGTACCTTATCACTTTGCACCAACCTAACATTAGCATCTCAACAATTATAACTCCTGCCTAATATTGATGTGTCCACCACATTTATACTTTCTGCTAATCCAGCACACACCCATAATTAGCAACCCAGCTTTTCAACTATAGCTGTCACATCACGCACACACCCAAGACACTCCTATCTCTCTCGGCAGAAGTAGGTGGAGCATAATTACTTCGTAGCAGCACCTATTACCACGTCCAAAAGCTGTGAGGCAGAGGAGAAAGAGAGTAAGAGTGCAAACCACTAATGAAGCTTCCTCTATATAATCCCTTCCAGTTGTGATAGACATTGTTGATGACATTGGTATGTTTATATTTGATGTCTTTTTAATTGCTACTTCTGCCACACCCATCTTCACTTCTGCTTTACAAGCTGCAGATGGTATGAGCATGCACCGCTTACACTAGCCTTCCTCTCACCATCACCGTAACCTTGTGCTGTCCCTACTTCAGGTAGCTAAGAGCTCCAGCCTGCTGAGGAGATAAAAAGACCAAACCCCATCAACTGGCGACCGCCAGCTCCCTCTGGCTCTGTATTCCATTTTGCATTCTTCCTTATGTCATAGAAGGAGTTCTCTCTGCCACTTCATTGAGCAAGCACACCCACCCCAAAACTTCCCCTGCTTCTTCCATTCCCAATTCCTCCCAAGTCACTCTCTCACCTATACTCTGAGGACAATTTGCAAAATTAACCTACCGATCCAGGCATCTTCGGAGTGAGGACAGAAACTAGAGCATGAAAGGAGACCCATGCAGTCACAAGGAGGCATGCAAACTGTATGCAGACAGCAGTGGTTGAATCCAGCCTGCTGGAGCTGTTGGGTGACAGTCCACCCACTGAGCCACCGTGCCCCCCAGCATCGTGTAAGGGTTAGTTTAGGAACAGGATCTACTTATGGTGAGACACTTCTAGCCAGAGACGTGGATGTTATGATGTCCTAAAGGATGTGGAACACACACAAATAAAATTTCTAAACAGAAACCGGCCTGTACTGGAGGACAAAGAACATGACTTCAGTTGGACAGTTTACAATTGTTAATAAACAGGCCCATTAAGGATTTTGGGCGTTAACAGGGCTGACCTGAAAACCTGTGTGAGTTATCAGGGAGCATGCGCAAGGCCAGTTCCAACTTGGACACGATTTGACAGAAAATGGAGTCTAACCTTGCATCGTTGAAGTGAGCCAATCATCGGGCAGGATCCATTGGCCAAGGCTTCAGCCTCCACTGTAGCACAAATAGACATTACCCGATATATGTGTAACGCAATGATAACTCTCACTTCTGGCACGCAGTCTCAGACCTCAACCATTTTGGCTCTGGAAGTCAATGAATAAGGAGGCTTTGAGGCTAAGTCACTCCACAAAAAAATTATTGGCATTGCACAGATTCTATTCCGAGGGAGTTGCAGTCGTTCAGCTGAGTATAAATTGGCTACACCATCAAGCCTATCATTGGGGACACTTTTCCCTGTTAGCCCATACTTCTGCGTTCAGACAACAAACTAACACAGATGCTGCAACTCTGAAATATAATAGGAAAGGGTGGAAACATTCAGAATGTCATAAAGTTATACATCATAGCAACAGGCCCTTTGACCCAACACATCCAGGCCATTCGAGGTGCCTATTTAAGCTAGTTCCATTTGCCTGTATTTGATCCATATTGATCTAAAGCTTTCTCATCCATTTACCTCTGTTGTAAATGTTGTAATTGTACCCACCTCTACCACCTCCTTTGGCAGCTTGTTCCATATAGCTATCATTCTCTATGTGAAAGGCATGTCCCTCAGGGTCACCATTAAATCTTTCTTCTCTCACTTTAAACCTATGATCTCTAGTATTATGCTCCTCTGCACTGGGAAAAAAGGACTTACCATCCACCTTATTTAGGCCTTAATGACTTTATAAACCTCCATCAAGTCCTGAGTAAATAGTTCCAACCTATCCTGTTTCTCCTCATAACTCAAGCCAGTCCTGGTCTATCTAGCACATCTGTAGATGTGAACTTCCCACTGTTCAGGACATTTACAAAGACAGGTGTGTAAAAAGGGGCCGAAGGATCTTTGGAGACCCAAGTCACCCCAACCACAAACTGTTCCAGTTGCTACCATCTGGGAAATGGTACTGCAGCGTAAAAGCCTGGGCCAAGAAGCTCCGGGACAGCTTCTTCCACCAGGCCAACAGACTGATTAATTTATGCCGATACAACTGTATTTCTATGTTATATCGACTGTCCTGTAATACATACTATTTATTACAAATTACTATAAATTGCACATTGCACATTTAGACGGAGATGTAACATAAGGATTTTTACTCCTCGTGTATATGAAGGATGTAAGTAATTAAGTCAATTCAATTCCAGCCTAATCACAACTTTCCTATAACACAGCAACCAAAGTACTCCAAGAGCCATCAACATCTTGTACAGCTGTAACATGACATTGCAATTTTTGTACTCTGTGATTTGACCAATGAAAACAAGCTTGCCGTATGCCTTCTTCACCATCCAGCCTAGCTGTGTTGCCACTTTCAGAGCACTAGTAGCCCTCTGTCCCTCTGTTCTACAACACTCCAAAGGGGACTGCCATCCACTGTGTATATCCTGCCCTGGGCTAAAGTTCTAAAATGTGTCACTTTCACATTTGCCATTATTTTTCCAACTTTTCAAATTGATCTAGATCCAGTTATAACCTTGTTAGTCAGTGGAAAGAGAAACAGTTAACTCTTCTCGCCAGAATTTTTTTTGTCAGAAATGCCATTGATGATAAGACACTGCACTCTGAAAGTGAACCACCCCACTGAGGCCATTCGCAGCCTCCTCCCCTGCACGCCTGTAAGCAGTCATCCTTTACTCTGCTTAAGCCACTTAGGAGGCGTGCAAACAAATAGTAAGACAGTTAAGGGCTCAGGTAGATGGTCACTAAGGATACACAGGAGAGTGATTAGCTGATGTGGATTTGACAAATCAGATCAGCATTTCATGATTATCCCCAACATCCCCCTTGGGAATACAGCAAAGAACCAGCTTTTTCAGTCCACTGTGGTACTTGTGGTGATGGTACTCCCATTGCCCTGTGGTGGGGGTAATGGAGGGGGAGGGTTATGGCTTTTGGCCCAGTACATTCTAAATCGGCATCAACTCAAATGTTGACTCAAATTCCCAGTCCAAGCATGGGTATTCTCTGAATCTTGCCGCTTACAGACTCTGACTGCCTCGTACTCTGAGCTGTTGATCAACCAAAAACAAAGGGGTTTGAGCTGAACTGACCTCTCATTGTCACCTCCTCCCTGTTGTGTTTTGTAACTTCAAAGCATTAAATTAGTTCAGACGTGAGAGTCCAAACAGTAAGTCTAATTTAGTGTTTACTTTAAGCAAGGTGTGTACATATCACATGATAGCGTGATGACATATGCAATTCACATATTTTTACATGTAATCTGTAATTAATTATTTAAACAAACAAGAATACTCAATCACCAAGATATTTACAATATTATTCAAATGCTACTTAAATATTAAATGCAGACCACTCCTCCCTGCTTAGCTATAAACTCCAACTCAATAGAGAATGTATCTCAACTAGACACAGTATACAACTACTATATACAGACATCCATAACATAGTAAATTTTAAATTGTCCCATTCAGGCCTAAAGATTTAATCGCTGTGGAGGATTTCTTACTCTTGTAGGATAAGGTTTCTCCTGACAAAGAGGATCACTGCACTTGGCGGGTGAGACTTCTGGCTATGAAACAGCCTCAAGCCTCAGTTTCTGGGGCCCTCTCTGTGGTGGTTGTAGGAGATGTCTCTGAGACTTCAGCAAGTGGTTCTGAAGTTGTAGCCACCTTTCTTCTCCTTCCTCCTTCTTCTAATTTGTGCATCTTGATCTTTGGAAGGCCCATTTAGTTCACTAGAATATTCTCTTATTCCCTTTTTGATTTGATCTCTCCTCTTCATTTTCCTCAACCACAACATCATTTGATAACTCCTCTGTTTTTGTATCTCCATTGACTCCTTTCTTTTTGGCCTTCCATTCATCCAGCTGGGCCTTGGCTTTGCATCTACTTTTACAAGCAAATTTTTGTTTCCTGCTTGAAGTTCATGCAATAACCTTAATGCATACAAAGTTGAGTCTTGTTCTTTATGCTCACAACAGCTGAATGCTTGCAACTTTCCTTGAACTCCTTTCCAGATTAAAACCAGGCCACATTTCACAAGTAGCTGTCTGAGTAACATATCAAAAGCTTTTCAGATACGTTGCCTATGAAAACTGTTGTAGTCGGACCACTGCTTTCATCACTTCCACAGTTCCTCTGAGCAGCATGGTCCTTCCCTGGTCCAATATGCTTTCCATCCACCAATGTGTGTTTTCCCTCTGTTGTACAGTGGTTCATGGTGTATAGCATGGAGACAGTTGTGGCAACATCCAGTATCATTCTTAATTCACTTTCAGTTGACTCCATTGTAGGGGATGTGGAATGTTAATGCTGGATGGATCTCCAAACAAGTTCTAATTGACTCTGTTACTCATGATACCACAATGCTGGCTCTCCTGTTTTTACCACATACAAGCCCAGTGTGGCTTGTTTGTTGTTGTATTTCACAGTTACACAGGAGTTATCTTTTAGAACCATAGAACATTATAGCACAGAAACAGGCCTTTTGGCCCTTCTTGGCTGTGCCGAACCATCTTTCTGCCTAGTCCCACTGACCTGCAACTGGCCCATATCCCTTCATACCCCTCTCATCCATGTACCTGTCCAAGTTTTTCTTAAATGTTGAAAGTGAGCCCACATTTACAACTTCATCTGGTAGCTCATTCCACACTCCCACCACTCTCTGTGTAAAGAAGCCCCCCCAATGTTCCCTTTAAACTTTTCCCCCTTCACCCTTAACCCATGTCCTCTGGTTTTTATTCTCCCCTAGCCTCAGTGGAAAAAACCTGCTTGTATTCATTCTATCTATACCCATCATAATTTTATATACCTTTATCAAGTCTCCCCTCATTCTTCTACGCTCCAGGGAATAAAGTCCTAACCCAGGGGTGGGCAAACTTTTTGACTTGTGGGCCACAAAGGGTTCTAAAATTTGACAGGGGGAGCCAGACCAGGAGCAGATGGACGGAGTGTTTTGGTTATACACCTCATAAGAGAAAATAAAATATCATGGGATATGTAGAAAACGTGCTTTAATTTCAATTGAAAATGAACAAATGCATTACAACAAAATATCTGTCTTTGAAGTCCCATGGTATTTAGCTATTTATTTAAATGACTTTTAAGACACTGAAAATTAAATGAATAAAATACAGCTTTTTAATAGTAACAGTTATTATTTTAAAGCACTGAAAATTTTGTTATCCTTCAAGATTTTATCATCATCACTCTCCTCCTGACTGTCTTTATTTCAAAAACGGTAGGAGATGCAGGTCTACTTGTCCTGCTCCTTCTTATTCAATTGTCCCCTGTGCCAAAACTCAACAACGACCAGCACAAGGACAGAACAGTGACAACGTGCCAGTATGCAGAGCGCGTTATTTGATCTGGACCGCATTTTTTATTTTGAGAACGCACATGCACCTGCGCACTACTCATGTCCATCACTTAACAGAAATGACATGTAACGTGTAAGGCTTATTGAAAAAAATATTTTCAAATGCATTTTTTACATAACACAACGAAGAAACTTATTTTTAATTTCAGTGGGAACAGTGTTGTTGGTCTCCCTTTTTAGCCAGCGCATCAAAGTCTGGATTTAGTTTTGTTGTGGCAATTCTCAGGATGGATCTGAGGTGTTGGTCAGTTAACTTGGATCTGTGGTGGCTTTGTTGATGTTCATGACGCTGAACGCCTGTTCACACAAATAGGTCGAGCCGAACAAAGAGTAAAGCGCAAATGTGGAGTAATACGCTGCACCTCAACAAAGGTCAATGTATATAGAGTGCGTCATCTATTGGGAAAACGCCAGAACTGCGGGAAAAAAACGTTAACAAGGTTTATTAATATAATTTCATCAAGTTCTGCGGGCCGGATTAAAAAGCTTAACGGGCTGCAAATGGCCCGCGGGCTGTAATTTGCCCATGCCTGTCCTAACCTATTCACCCTTTCTCTGTAACTCAGTTTTTCAAGTCCCGGCAACATCCTTGTAAACCTTCTCTGCACTCTTTCAACCTTATTAATATCCTTCCTGTAATTCGGTGACCAAAACTGCACACAATATTCCAAATTCGGCCTCACCAATGCCTTATACAACCTCACCATAACATACTAATGTACCAAAAGCTCTCTTTACTACCCTATCTACCTGTGACACCACTTTTAGTGAATTTTGTATCTGTATTCCTAGATACCTCCGTTCCACTGCACTCCTCAGTGTCCTACCTTTTTCTCCAGTATAAGTTCTTAGTTGGATATCTGCAGGCTTCAGTATCTTTGAAGTGCCACCTAAACTCATTTTGTGGAATAAATGAAACAACCGAACAAGTGTCCAATTACATTTTAGTTAATTTGCCATTCACTTCTGGTGTAAGCCATATTGCTTGCCTTTTGTTAGTTCTCACACTGTAAATCTCAAGGCTACACGGTCCTATGTGATTCCCATCACTATCAGATTTCTCACCCACTGGATGCAGATGAGTACTCTTTTTGAAACTGCATCTTGATTTTTTATATTTTTCTCTCCTCTGCACAGTCCATTTATTTTGTCTGCCTGACATGCTCTTTGTACGTAACTTACTTTGTTGCATTTTCTTCAGGCTTTTCCCTTAAACTTGCATAGGTCTGGTATATGTGAGCCCCTGCCACATCAGTAACACCAGGCCAGTTTCTGTTTAAAAGTTGTAATTACGTTCTCATTCAATTTCATTCCTGATTGCAACTCAATCTGAGGCTATATCCACACTACGCCGGATAAATCTGTAACCAAAGCTTTTTATCTCCGTTTTTACCCTCCATCCACACTAAAACGGCGTTTTCATCCCCTGAAACTGGAGCTTTTCAGAAACGCTTTCCAGGGTGGGTATTTTTGAAAACACTGCTTGGGCAGATCAATGTGGACGGGGTAACCGGAGACTTTTGAAAACGCTATCAGACGGCAGTGCGCTATTTCATTGTTTTCTTGAACGCAACCTAACAATTTCAGAGCATACGGCAACGAGACTGAAGCCAGAAGAGTTAGAAATGTACTCAACAAATACTTTGACCCATAACTTACTGAATAAATAAGTATACTCACTTTGCCCTGTTTTCTGTCCTTGCTTGTATGAAGGTGGTTTACCTATTTATGCAAGTACTTCTCTGACAATAGATGTGTAACAGCCTAATGTAACATTGTATGGAAATACAAGATAACACTGATGCAGACATGTTTTATACATATAACAAGGTGCTTTATTAACCCAACGGAGTTAGTCAGTTTTTCAATGTTCATCGTCAGCCGGGTCAATCGGTCCGCAAACTCCCTGTCGGTTGCCTCCGTACACTCTAGTATTTGTTTTTTCTTCACTTTTATGTTCTCCTGCGTGAAAGCCAACAGCTGTCCGTCATTTTAAGTTTTTCTAGTCTGTAACTACACAAACATGCACTTTTACAGCAAGATTGTACACAAACATGTCGCTTGTTTTTGGTAGATGTGTCCTGCACATGCGCAGGAGGAGGAGATTCTCTGAAATCTCCATTTCAGTATGGATAGAGATATTTTCAAAAGCGCATAGCATGGACGCCTATCGTTTTTACGCAAAACTAGCGTTTTCAAAATTATCCAGTCTAGTGTGGATGTAGCCTGAATGCTGTTTCCATTGAAACAGCAATTTCAACTGCTCTTTTAAATATGATTGTGCTTCAGGTAGGAGGCATTCTTGAATGTTTTCTTGTAAGATTCCACAAACCTAATGAACTTTTAGCGCATCATTAAACCCATCGTTGAACTGACAATGTTCAGACAATCTCTTCAATTCAGCTACATAGGCTGAAATGCACTCCCCTTCCTTTTGTTTCCATTTATGAATCAACAATTCTGCAATCAACAATGGTCTTGGTTCTATATTGGTTGCTGAATTACTTTCCCAATATCAGCAAAATTAATTTCTGCTGGTTTGGTTCAAAGCATACTGTGTGCCTTTAAACCCAGTGCACTCAGTTAAATTGGTACTCGTTTCTCATTGGCTATTTCATATACTTCAAAATACTGTTCAATTAGCACAGTATACATGAGCCAGTTACCTGTTGTGTAATGAAACTTGTCAATCTTTCTGATGTAGCCAGCCAGTTCTGATTTTTTATGATTATTACTCACAGTTAATGAACTCTCAAATTCTTCCATTTTATGACTTCTTTAAAAAGCGCAATTATGTCTTCCCTTCTGAAGAACACATGCTACACTGCACTATTTTCAACTCTACTGTCTCTGCATGAGCTGCACATTTTTTTTAGTCATTAATCCTTGCTGCACTTCAATAGTTTGATAGTTGTATGGAGTTTGGTCTAGCCATATAAACACTGTAGCTACCAGAGCAGGTCAAAGGCTAGGAATCCTGCGGTGTGTAACTCACTTCCTGACTCTCCAAAGTTTGTCCACCATCTACAAGGCTCAGGTCAGGAGTGTGATGGAATACTCGCCACTCGCATAGATGAGTGCATCTCCATCAACACTGCATCCAGTACAAGGCAGCCCACTTGATTGGTTCCCCTTCCACAAGCATCCAATCCCTCCACCATCAACAAACAATTGTGTGTACTATCTGCAAGATGCACTGCAAAAACACACCAAAGTTCCTAAAGCATACCTTCCAGACCCATGACCAATGCCATATAGAAGAACGAGAACAGCAGATACCTGGGAACTCCTCCTCCAAGTCACTCAGCATTCTGAGTTGGAAACATGTCGCTTTCCTTCGTTGTCACTGAGTCAAAACAATGGAACTCCCTCCCTCACAACACTGTGTGTACCCACACCTAAGGGACTGCACTAATTCAAGAGGGCAGCTCATCACCACCTTCTCAAGGGCAACTAGGGATGGGCAAAAAATGCTGGCTTAGCTGGCGAAGCCCACTTCCCGTAAATGAATAAATAAGAAATAACACTCCCTTCATTCTTTGACTCTTCCTTCTCCTCCTCCTCCTCCTCCTTTTTTTCTTTCACCACCTCCTTCTCTGTACCCCTCAGGGTAAGAAAAGACTGACTGCATGATAAGGAGATCAGAAGGAATGCTGTGTGGTTTGTTGATTGAAAGGATCTGCCTTGTGTGTATTTGGAAAGTCCTCTAGACTGGTCAAACCTTTAAGATCCCTGTTTCTTGACTCCAGTGGTGCTCTCAGGGTTCTGTACAACTCTTTCATAGAACATAGAACAGAACAGCACAGGAACAGGTTCTTTGGCCCACAATGTTGTGCTGAACCTAACACATGAGTAAGTAAATGGATAACTAAGCTAATCTCTTCTGCCTACACAACGTCCATATCCTTCTATTTCCCTCACATTCATGTGCCTACCTAAACATCTCTTAGAAGTCTCCAATGTATCTCCCCCTACCACCATCCCAAGAAGCATATTCCAGGTATCCACCACTCTCTGTGTAAAAACAAAACATGCCCCTCACAGCTCCTTTCCATTACCCTTCTCACCTGAAATACCACCCCTCTGGTATTAGACATTTCAACTCTGGGAAGACAGTCTACGCTCTCTATGCCTCTCATAATCTTATAAACCTCTATCACATCTTCCATCAGCCTCTGCCACTCCAGAGAAAACAACCAAAATTGTCCAACCTCTCTTTATAGGACACGCCCTCTAACTCAGAGGGCATCCTGGTAAACCCCTTCCGCACATTAACAGCTTTCTTTTAGGAGCTCAGTGGGGATAGCAAGAGAAGCAGCGAGCTAAGTTGTGGTCTTAGGCGCCTGCACATCAGCTGACAATCAGCGTTTCAGGAGATCCAGCACAATAAAGCTTCGGAAACAGCGAGTCAGCTGGGGGTAAGAAAGCACTCAGTGTTGCAGTGAGTGACTGAAGCGAACCCAAGTGCAGGACACAGGCATGCAGATTGAGCTTGGATGTTTTGCACGGGCGTAAATGCTGAACAGCAAGCAGGAGGGATCTTGACACAGAGCCCAGATATGGAACCTTGACGCAGAGCCAGGACACGCAGCCTTGACTCAGAGAAATGGAGTCTCATAGGTAAACCTTGAAACTGGATCTAAACTTCGAACAAACAGTTCTAAGCAATCGGGAAACGTAGTTTACTCACAGGAAAAAAGACCAATGAGCTGGCGGCCAGTGGTTGTGACGTAGAGGTTCTTGTACTGAGTCTTTGATGGAAACCAGGAGTGCTATTATCAAAGAGAATTGGAAGCAATTTAGGAAACTAACGATCAGGACCGTGGCATAATCGAAGAAAATTAGGAACAAGATAGAACGATCGGGACCATGACACCAAGGTGCACCCTACCTGCCACATGTGCAGGAGTTCTTCACTGTGATTGTTGGAACCCTGACTACAATCAGGAATCAGCTGTCTAGGATTTGAGGCTCACACTGAGAACTACCCATTTGTCGAGCATGGTAGCAGATAATCAACAGGCACAGCTGGATAACAATGTCTCAGAAAATTCTGTAAACTCTCTGATCAATGATATTGACCACCACGATATTAATCATAGACTACCTAATCATTAAGAGTGTGAAACCTCACACAGACCTGGATTACTTAAGTGTTCTTTAATAGAAACATTGAAGTATGTAGTTAATCACCATTGCACCTCACAAAGGCCCACTATCCTATACTGGATGCTGCTCCCTACCCAAGGATTGTCCCCTCTTTCTAGTTGTAAGTCTCATCCATCTGTCTGAAGCTGTAGTATGCTGGAGATGTGGCCAGTTCCTTTTGCAGCTGCTTTGAAAGAGCTGGAAGCTAGCTTGAGGGCTACTGTGGCCTTTACTACCTTAGGGGATCCAGGCGTGAAAATGGCTCTGTGACTGTAAACGGTGGTAGCTTTCAATGACTACTTACTCAGAGAAGCTTAGCCCCAGACACATTACTCTACAGTCACCTACATGTAGAACTTAAGCTCCCTGAGTATTTGTGGAGGATAAGGATTCCTGGCACGAGCCCTTCTCCCCCTCTGTGCCAACGTGTCTGGTCTTCAGGCCCTCCCCTCTTCCTCTGTGATGTGCTAGAGACGCAGCCCAAATACTTGCTGATTCATGCAGAAGTGTTCCCTTGAACCTCAGACAGGAACAGGTGTCTTCTTTCAGTACAAGCCTCATTTAGCACAACTCTCTTGAAGTTGCCAACAGCCTACTCAGTTTCCAACAAACTTGCAAATCACTGAGGATCACACTGAAAAGCGGAGGCGGGGAAGATCAGCCTGCCACAGAGACCAAACTTCTCGTGCAGTTAATTGGATAGCTTAGCTGGCTTGATTTGGCATGACCTATGTCAACTACATTGCGCAAGGACTGATGATACCAACTGCCAACCCTGCATACATACAGCAATGTGCATCTATAGCACTACACTATTCAATTTATGGAGCATCTTAATAGTTTACTTATTATTAACAGACAAGTAGAGAATAAACCGCTATTTGCATCTCCTTAAGAAGAATGTCACCACTGGGGTCAGTTTCAGAGCTAGTGAAAGCAATGTCCTAGTATTTACCTGACCTGTACAAAATTCTCTGACTTAGGTATTATTGTAGGCTTATTGGCATAGTTTCTAATTAAACATGGTCAGGATCTGTCAGCAGTACACTAATGAGTGGAGCAATTTGGTTTTCATGTACCCTCCTCCTCTGAAAACCAAACTAAAAATCAGAGGGGTGGAAATTGCTATTCATGCAAAATAATAAATGCTCCATGAAGCTTGCAGTTTTCCTATGTATTGACAGTAAGCAGTTACAGGCTCAGGAATCCTCTGATGATCTTTTTGGGAATTATTTTTGTCCCATGTTTCAGGTAGTTTTGTGCAATGTGATATAAGAAACAATTGACCCTATGTAAAAAAAAGGAATTGCATTAAACAAGTGGATGGTTTTCTATGCCATTGGATATTCTGTGCATGCAAATCAACCAATCAGAAGTAAACAAGAGAAAATCTGCAGGTGCTGGAAATCCAAAGCAACACAGACAAAATGCTGGAGGGTCTCAGCAGGCCAGCAGCATCTATGGAAAAGATGTTTCAGGCCAAGACCCTTCATCAGGACTGGATAAAAAAAGATGAGGGGCCAGAGTTAGAAGGTGGGGGGAGGGGATGAAGAAACACAAGGTTATAGGTGAAACTGGGAAGTGAAGAGCTGGGAAGTTGCTTGGTGAAAGAGGTACAGGGTTGGAGAAAGGGGAAACAGATAGGAGAGGACAGAAGACCATGGAAGAAAGACAAGGGGGAGGAGCACTAGAGGGAGGTGATGGGTGATCCCACTTTTTTCTGGCCAATGGAACGTAGGTGCTCAGCGAAGTAGTCTCCCAGTCTATGTCAGGTCTCACCGATATACAGGAGGCCACACTGGGAGCACTAGATAGAGCATATGACCCCAACAGGCTCACAGGTCTTCTTCCAAGACCTTCTGTCCTCTCCTATCAGATTCCCCCTTCTCCAGCCCTGTATCTCTTTTGCCAATCAACTTTCCAGCTCTTCACTTCACTCCTCCTCACCCCCACCCCCAGTTTCTCCTGTAACCTTGTGTTTCTTCCTCACCTTCTAACTCTGACTCCTCATCTTTTTTCCTCCAGTCCCGATGAAGGGTCTCGGCCCGAAATATCGACTGTACTCTTTTCCATAGATGCAATCAGCAGTAAGGCTGGTTGATTTGCTTGTGCAGAGATGCAAATTTACATGCACATTAATGACGGGAACAACCATGTGGCAACTTGGCCAATGTTTTCTCATTTCGATTCACTACATGACTTATTAATAGTTTAGCACAAGGTTTTGCAGTAGTGGTGTTGGTGTTGTAGATAAAGATACAGAACTAACATGGTACATTGCCCATGAATTCTACTTGCAGCTGGAGGTGAGCTCAAAAGTCAGGATTAAAAATAGGTTTCAGGTTTGTCTAAGGGGGCAGCATGCATCTATACATCACACATCATACACTAGTCAAACTTGTAATTATTAATTTGAGTGTGTGACCATCAGCAGCTGATTTTCCAAACATTTGCCTGCTATCAGCAGCTTTCCTGGGTCACATGAATAATGATGGACCAATCCCCCTTTTGATATAGCTGCCTAGCCCAGCCAACCTGACATCAAGAATATTAAGAATCACGTTGTAAGAACTCAAGAGAACTTTGCTCATCAGAGGCGTTATGACAGACATTTAAGCAGGCAAGACGTACAAGGATATAGTCCTAATGTGCACAAGTGGTATCAGTGTAGGTGGCTAAGGGAGTCAGTATGGACACTGGATTGGAGGGCACATTACTGTGCTGTACAACTCTATCACTGTTTTATACTTATAGGGAGGCTAATGACCAAAGTATTCAGATTTTCAATACTAGGTGAATATATCAAAAGGCTGTGCTGAGAACTCATTTTAACATAGTATGGCATTATGATCTGTAATATATTGCCTTACAAATAGCACTGTCAGAGATAGGCTGATCTTCTATATCATTCTATAAACAGGTATATTGCAAAGCTTCCATGATAAGAAATTGAACTGGCTGCGTAAACTGCAGGAAGGACCCATGATTGATATTTATCATGAGGGTACAACTAATGGATCAGTAAAACAATCAAAGAAATGACACATCAACACCTAGGAAGGAGATTGAAAATCTGGTTGACTGGTGCCACCACAACAACAGCCTCTCACTGAACATCAGCAAAACCAAAGAGCTGATTATTGACTACAGGAAGAAGGATGAATGTCAGCCATGTTCTCAATTAGAGGTGGAGAGGGTCGGTCATTTAAATTTCCTGCTGTCCTGGTAGCAGCACATAAGCTTCATCACAAAGAAGGCACACCAGCACCTCTACTTGCTCAGTTTCACCATGTCTTCTGAAACTTTGACAGACATAGGTGCATCATGGCCTGTACTCAAGCCAAATGAGTGAGGCCACTGCAGTGAGATTTTTCCAGAAAGGTCTTTCCTTACGTAGCTTTCCTTGACATAATAGAGGGTTGCCAAAGAGACAAATAACAGAAGGATGTGAAACATACCCAACAACTAAGGCTCTGATGACCCACAACTAACTTCAAAGTGTCATCAGCTGTCCTTTTGAAGTTTCGATTGACTTTCAACACCTTTATTGTGAATGGCGACCCATCGTGCTACAGAATTCAAAAGTATACAATTCACAATAATCAATATCAGTAATTGATGAGTCAATTCCGTATAAAAATAGTTTCTCTTCAGACTAGAACAGTATGGGCGATAGGGGCCATGTGCACAAGTAAAATAAAAAGAACACTTGAAAAGTAAGTGTGTGTGTTCTGGACCCAGTTATTTGAGTTATGTTACTGTAGGCCATGACAGTTACCTGAAGGTTCCACTGAGATGGCTAACCCTTGGCTTCGGTGTATGGGAGAAAATAACTCAGCCCCGGTAGCCGATCAGTCTTAATCCTAGGCTGCTCATATTTGAGAAAGGGAATTAGTCTGCGGCTGAAACTCAAAATTCTTCCTGCATGGAGTTGTCAAGGTAGCCACCTTCGTCGCCGACATAGGAAAGTTGCAACGTTAAAAAAACCGAGGTTGCCGCTCCACACGAAGCATGGGAAAATTCGGTGGGAGAGTGTTCAAAAAGGAATTCCAAGATGTGTGTCTGCTTGCGTGCGCGCCCCGGTTGTGTGTGCGCGAACGGTGTAGTGTGAAGGTCCCCAGCCCCCGAACTCTGAAGCCCTCATGTTTGAATGGACTATATGAGAGTCCGCAGACGGGTGTTAGAGAAAGGAAAATGGGAAAAGACTGTTGGGTGGTCTGTGTTTGTTTAATGTCGATGTGAAATGCAGAAACGGTTGGACGAATCCCTTAAGTAGAGAAAATAAACAAAAGCTAGAGACGGAAAGGCTACAAAAAAAAGCAGGCAAAAACGAGTGTATGCGTTAAGGAAACAAAACAACTTAAAGAAACTACCAGAATCTGAAGACGAATTGGATGAGAATAATCCTCTGTGCCCCTGTTACCATTACCACAGAGCCCACACCAGGTGCCGCCTCCCGATTCGATTATCATTGACTGTCAGCGCCAGCTCGGGCTCTCGGACTGACCGAGATTTCACCTGCCACTTCGAAAGGTAGAGAACAGTCGCGGGGTGCTGGAGGGGTGTATTGGTTCATTAGATGAAGGCCCCTTGGCAGAACATACCAAATTTCATTATTCCAGCGCGGGTCTGTACCCCATACGCGTATTTCCAGGACCATGAAGTTTACAGACCTTGGTCTAGCTCTGAATTACCGGCTATAATGGAGCCGAATCCCGACCCTTAAGGAGGATGTAGAAAGATATATCCAAAAGATAGAAATCCTCTGTTAATGTCATAAGCCAAATGCTGATGATATGTATGTATGCGGTAATTGACGCCTGTCTGTGGAAACGAGAGCAAGTTGAATGGCCAAGCCAGACTTCAGATGTTGACCTGAACTCAACTGTGGTGAACTACATATACCTGTCTGGGCACGCCCCCTGCTGACTGCCCCTGTGACTCCCCCCACAGACCCCTGGATAAAGGCGATCAAGGCCTGAGCCCAGCCTCTCAGTCTCCAGGATGTAGTATGGTGGTCACTCACTCCTGGTTCCTTCTTCCAGTCAATAAAAGCCGATATCTCGCCTTTCGTCTCAGAGTGAGTTATTGATGGTGCATCATCAACTATGGCCTTATCTACTAAAAGCATTGAGGAAATTTCCCTCACATCGTAGATTGGCATAAGGTACACAATGTTGTGCAGAAAAATAGACGAAAATGTTGATGCACTCACGGAACATGTGCATGTTGCGAAGACGCTCATCTGGGTAAATGTTATTGTGAGAGAGCTGCAGCCCGGGTTAAAAGTTCACTGAAACTTGTGCGGGACGGGAGGAGGAAGAGCTAAACAAAGTAGTGAATGTTTTACAACAATGTCAGAGGCAGGTGCAATATCAAAATATTAAAACTATTGAAGGAAATGAGAATGAAATACTCCTCTCCTCACCAAGGGCTACCTCACAGATTTGGGCGATGGACGCAGTAGCGGGATGGGAAAAAGGGTTGTGTTTTCTTTGCGGGCGGCCGGGCCACTGGCACCCAGATAACTTTGAAAACGGTCGGCCCCAGCCTCCGCCGCCACCTTCCCAGCGGACTGCACAGTTTATTGTAAATAACCCATTTGGACAACATACCCAGCCTCCACAGCAGAGGTGCCACGTTCAAATCCTGCCCATAGTGAAGATGTCGGAGCCTGTTACTCCTTTGACTGAAGATGGACGGCAATTAGACTTTTTGATTGATACTGGGGCCATTATTTTTTACAATCCGAGCCATAAGTGAAGTATCAATGATTGCGGGACAACCAATTTCTCTTGCCCTTTACCATAATGTCAATTGTCAGCATTTTGGACGTGAAGGGGACCGTCCGTTTCTAACAGCTCTAGAATCGCCGATTAATTTATTCTTTGCAATTTGGGGTGTATGGTAATATGCTCCCCAGAAAGGGCAGAACTCGAGGAGCCCGAGACTGTGCACCCAGTTGTTTGTGCTTTATTGGAAAACTCCTTTCGAAAACGACCAAGGGTCTGGTGGTGGCATCAGTACTGGGGAAATTCCACATGCGACGGCTGTCCACTGCCCCGCTCATCATTCTGCTGAGAGTCCGGAGCACCCTGCGAGAAAGCGGCGGAACAGTGAGTTCCTGCCCTCGGCGTGGGTTCAGCGACCCGATGCCGAACCGTTATAAAAAAATGCTGCCCGATGTGAGCCCGCGCGTTACCACAGATGCTGTACCATTGAATCGCACACGGGTATTGGGACCCATGGTTAATCGTTCCTGCGTTAACTATTCCCAACCGGGTGGAGCTCCTTCAGATGTTCATGCCATTAGGTTGGAGGCGACCCAGACGGAATATAAGGTGTCGCTCCTCTACCTTGAGGATGGCTTCTTTCTGGCGCAAGAGGAGGCCATGCATCTACGTGTCGGGACACAAATAGGAATTAACATGTTTGGCCACCGGAGAGTCTTCCTTGTGACGGGCGGTGCCGACGTACTCGACAAAACAGTACTCCAGTTTAAGACGAGTCTTAGCAATGTGGAGGAGGCACAGGACACAATAGACAGTCCCAGCAGATTCGCAGGTGAAGAGTTGCCTCACCTAGTAGGACTGAATGGAGGGGAGGGAGGAGGTGAAAGGACAGGTGTAGTACTTTAATCACAAACGAGAGAAAATCTGCAGAAGTTGGCAATCCAAGCATCGGACACAAAATGCTGGAGGAATTCAGCAGGCCAAGCAGCATCCATGGAAAAAAGTATAGTCGATGTTTTGGGCTGAAACCCTTTGGCAGAACTGGAGAAAAAAACAGACGAGGAGTCAATTTAAAAGGTGGGGGAAGGGGAGAGAGAAACACAGGAGAGAAACCGAGAGGGGGAGGAACAAAGTAAAGAGCTTGGAAGTTGATTGGTGAAAGAGATACAGGGCTGGAGAAGGGGAGGGCGGGGAGTCTGATAGGAGAGGACTGAAGGCCATGGAAGAAAGAAAAGGGGGAGGAGCACCAGAGGGTGGTGATGGGCAGCAAGGAGATAAGGTGAGAGGGGTAAGTTGCAGAAGTTGTGTTGGATGTGGAGGCTGATAGGTAAGAACAAGAGAGATTCTATCACTATTATGGCAGCAGTGCAGATGTACCGGAAATGCAAGTGAGGTCAGCATGAATAGTAGAGTCACGGAAACCCTGTTTTTAAAGAAAGGGGACATCTCAGATGTCTTGGAATGGAAAACTGCATCCTGAGAACAGATGCAGTGGAAGCAAAGAAAATGACAGAAGGGAATAACATTTTTACAGGCGGTAGGATGGGAAGAGGTATAGTTAAGATAACCTTGGGAATCGGTAAGTTTATAAAAGATGTTGGTGGTTGTCTCCAGAGATGGAGACTAAGAGATCAAGAAAGGGAAGGGAGATGTCCCGGGTGGACCAAGTGAATTTAAGGACAGGGTGGAATTTAGAGGCAAAATTGATGAAATTGCAGAGCTCAGCATGTATGCATTATGCAGCACCAATGCATTTGTCAATGTAGCGGAGGATGAGTTGACAAATGTGACTGGGGAAGGCTTGGATCATAGACTGTTCTACATGAAACAACCAAACACTCGCTTCTCAAATACCAGAAACACTGTGGGCAAAAGAAAGTAATGATGTGGGCCACATTCCTTTTAAAGTATGATTGGATTTGGCAGACACCTCCCGTGCAATCCTCAGTATCTCCTGAATCCAGAGACAGAGGAAGGCATTAAGCCTGCTTTCGAAGCATTCAATAGACAATAGACAGCAGGTGCAGGAGTATGCCATTCGGCCCTTCTAGCCAGCACCGCCATTCTCTGTGATCACGGCTGAACATACACAATCAGTACCCCGTTCCTGCCCTCTCCCCATATCCCTTGACCCTGCTATCTATAAGAGTTCTATCTAACTCTCTCTTGAATGCATCCAGAGACTTGGCCTCCACTGCCTTCTGGGGCAGAGCATTCCACATATCCACCACTCTTTGGGTGAAAACGTTTTTCTGCATCTCTGTTCTAAATGGCCTACCCCTTATTCTTAAACTGTGGCCTCTAGTTCTGGACTCACCCATCAGCAGGAACATGCTTCCTGCCTCCAGTGTGTCCAATCCCTTAATAATCTTATATGTTTCAATCAGATCCCCTCTCATCCTTCTAAATTCCAGTGTATACAAGCCCAGTCGCTCCAATCTTTCAACATATGACAGTCCCGCCATTCCAGGAATTAACCTTGTGAATCTACGCTGCACTCCCTCAATAGCAAGAATGTCCTTCCTCAAATTTGGAGACCAAAACTGCACACAGTACTCCAGGTGGGGTCTCACCAGGGCCCTGTACAGCTGCAGAAGGACCTCTTTACTCCTATACTCAATTCCTCTTGTTATAAAGGCCAGCATGCCATTAGCTTTCTTCACTCCCTGCTGTACCTGCATGCTTGCTTTCATTGACTGATGTACAAGAACACCTAGATCTCGTTGTACTTCCCCTTTTCCTAACTTGACTCCATTTAGATAGTAATCTGCCTTCCTGTTCTTGCCACCAAAGTGGATAACCTCACATTTATCCACATTAAACTGCATCTGCCATACATTTGCCCACTCACCCAACCTGTCCAAGTCACCCTGCATTCTCATAACATCCTCCTGACATTTCACACTGCCACCCAGCTTTGTGTCATCAGCAAATTTGCTAATGTTACTTTTAATCCCTTCATCTAAATCATTAATGTATATTGTAAACAGCTGCGGTCCCAGCACCGAACCTTGCGGTACCCCACTGGTCACAGCCTGCCATTCCAAAAGGGACCCGTTAATCACTACTCTTTGTTTCCTGTCAGCCAGCCAATTTTCAATCCATGTCAGTATTCATGGATTCCTACAAAGAGGATTGTTATTCCAACAGTGAGTCCATCTAATAAACCTATATTGCCAGTGTAGAAGCTGGGAAAAGATTCCAGGCATTTTGTCCATGATCTGAGGGCTGTTATCAAATCTGTGACACCAGCCTATCTAAAGTTCAAAGTAAATTTATTATCTAAGTATATATATGTCACTATATACAACCCTGAGAATGGCACTTGACTGTGGACAATTATGAAAGCTACAAAGATTTCTTAACTCTTCAGGAACACCAATAAAACGATGCAGGTTGATTGCTAATCTTCTCCTGCAATTCAATTACTTCCTGTATTGCAGTTATTGCTCACACTAATGGAAATGATGAGATATCTGAAGGTAATAAGCAGCCAATTCCACTGCCAGTGTAACAGCAGCTGCTCTTATGGGTAGGTGATACCTCAGTTTCTTCAGGCTGCCAATTCTCTTTCGAATTCTATTGAACTTGTACAATTTCAGTGTGATACACCTGAGGCTGAAAAGATTTCTTGGACTAAAGTACACAGTGATATGTACAAGACTCTCTGGGCTTTTGGTATCACCCAGAAAGCCATCCTGTGGTGCCCTTGACTCGCCTCCCCTGGCCTGCCCATACAGTACATGATTTGACATATGCGAGGAAAGGGGGAATGATGGGTATGATCAAAAGTGAGTGGTATATGCCAGGATTTCCAGCCTTAGCGAGATGAATACAGTGAACTGTGCGATTTGTCAGAAACATAATCCTGGGAAAGAAAACACTGCAGTCATTAGCCACTGTTGGACCCTCCCACTGGAGATCATTAGTGCATTTTCAAATAAGCTTTATGCATGGGTTATAATTATGTACTTGTCATTGTATGTTTGTTTTCTCAGTGGATAGAAGCATATCCAGCTCATTGAAATGATGCTATAACTGTTGCTGAAATCTTATTACAAGAATTTATTCCTAGGTTTGGAATCCCCGCAAGGATCTCCAGTGATTACAGCCTGCACTTCACAGGCAAGGTGAGACAGTCACTAATTAAAGCCTTACAGCATAAGCACCCTCACCTGCCCTTAGCACCCTCAATCTACTGGGGCAGTTGAAAGACTGAAAAGCAAGCTGGCTAAATTGTGTGAGGAAAGTGGATCAGAGGCACTTCCCTTCCACTGGCTGTCATGACAAAGTGCTGCATCCCAGACTGTGTAATCTCCACATGAGGTAGTATTGGGATGTCCCATGCTCTGGCCAGTCATTCCTCCTCACTTTTCGGTAAAACAGATAGATATCCATACTGTAAGTGAAAACATGCTACAGTATTGTGTGGCATTAATGCGAACTCTTGAAGTTTCTATCACCAGGTATCAGAAGCCCAAAACATCATGACAACTGCAGAGTGCCATACCTACCAGCTGGGAGATTGGGTACTGGTGAGAGCCTGCCGACAAAAGAAATGCCCAGAGCCCCTTTGAAAAAGTCCATTCCAAGTGTTGCTGACCACATAAAGGTCCAAGGAAGGCAGATGTGTGTACACGTCTCACACGTTAAGCTAGCAGTGCCACCAGACCATGAAGCAGGTGGTCAGAACATTGAAGATAAGGAGTGATGGGCTGAACTCTTGATCTTTGCCATTTTCCAACTTAAGTAACCAATATGTATTGTAAGTTTTGGGTAGTCTGTACATTTATTTTCTGCTTAAATGCAGAAGTATCCCACGACACTAATACTCCAAATGTTTCTCTTCGTCTAAATTATGAATATGCGTCACATACTAACCAGTCAGGTTGTTGGGTGTGCTCTAGAGGGCCTGTGTATTCACAAGGTGGATTGCCAATGTGGCCTATATCCCTGAATCACAATGAGTTTGATTTTGTGTTTTACTTCGAACAGGAAACTAAAACTATAGAGAGAGCCAGAAAGAACAGATATTCACACAATACATCAGAAGACACCCACACAGTGTATTCAAATCACTGTGAGAAATGAAAGTGGTTCTACATGCTGAAATCTAATTGTTAAGCAAAACTTTCCAATTCAACAAGATGCAAGTCAAGCAAGTACTTGTTTTTTTTTAAACTTGGCTTTGTCAGTTCTGTGATGACTGAGCACTATGGTTGATAAAGCCATATATGCTCTTTGACCATGGGATGAATTGAGTTTGAAATCTGGAGATGTATTAAAACAGTTCAATTGCATGGACAGATAAACCTTACTGGAAACATATACATGGAGGTAATTTTAACATCAAGAAATAAGTGGATTTGGACTGGTAGTGGTAAAAATACAGAAAATCTCAAACCCAATTCTAAATATCCAAACTACCAATTTAAGGTTTTACTAAAGGTGGGTTAGACATCATAATTCATTGTTGTCAAGTATATATTCAGTTCCTTTTTGAAAGATGCTGTTGTTACAGTTACACACATTTTTTTCAGGTCATGTATTCCATTTAATCAGCATATATGGTTGATAAAGCCATATATTCAGAGTCTACTTCCCTTTTAAGGTAGTGAATAATCAATTTACTTACCTTGGTATCACAGTAACAAGGAATTATAAGTGTCTTTTTGGAGAAAATTTCACTAATTTGTTAAATCATACAAAACAGAGAATAGCACAGAGGTCGCCCCGTCCCTGATGGGCCAAATTAATGTTGTCAAAATGAACATCCTTCCTAAATTCTTATACCTTTTTCAATCCATACCAACTTTCATTCCTGAAGTCTTCTTTGACTCGCTAGACTCAGTCATATCGTCCTACTTATGGAAGGGCTGAATAAAGTCCATCTTCAAAAATCTAGAAGTGTTGGGGGCATGGCTCTGCCCAATCTTCAATCTTCACTGAGTTGCTAGCATACGTTATCTCATCTTTTGGTCTCATTTCCACAACCAAACTGACTGCCTAATATGGGTGGCAATGGAGCTGAACTCTATTAAGAATTTCTCTATTTCCGCACTTCTTGAATCTGCACTCCCTTTTCTTATGCCTAAACCAATTGCTAATCCTGTTATCAGGCACACCCTGAGAGTATGGGTTCAGATCACAAATATAGTGGTCTCTATGGCTTCTCTCTCTCAAGTCCTATTCTACATTATCACCTCTTCCAGCCTTCTATACATGATCCAACATTTCAAGACTGGTATAGAAAGGGCATTAGGCACTTTAAAGATCTTTTTATAGAAACTGCTTTGCATCATGTGAACAATTGTCTGCAAAGTTTAACTTACCCAACACACATTTCTTTAGATATTTGCAAATTAGACATTTTATCAGCTCTCTGTAATCAAGCTTCCCTGAGGCACCTGACACAAATGTTGTTGATATGTTTCTCTGCATGAATCCATTGTGCAAAGGTGTAATATCTACTATTTGTGACAAGCTAGCGGTTCTGAGGCGAGCCCCCCCTTGACAAGAATAAAACTGCCTGGGAGCAAGATTTAAATTTTTCACTGTCAGACAATGTATGAGATTCAGTTCTCAAGTTAGTTAACTCAACCTCCTTATGTGCCCGCCGCTGCCTGTTAGTCAAGACAAGTCAAGTCAAGTCATGTTTATTGTCATTTCAACCATAGACTGCTGGTACAGTACACAGTAAAAATGAAACAACGTTCCTCCAGGACCCTGGTGCTACATGAAACCACACAAAACTGCACTGAACAATGCGAAACAGCACAAGGCTACACTAGACTATGTAAAACAACATAAAAACTGCACTAGACTACAGACTTGCACAGGACTACATAAAGTGCACAAAACAGTGTAGGGCAGACAATAAATAATAAACAAGACAATAGGCACAGTAGAGGACAAATTTCAGTATAATAATAAATGATGTAGATGTCAGCCTAGACTCTGAGTATTGAGGAGTCTGATGGCTTGGGGGAAGAAACTGTTACACAGTCTGGTCATGAGAGCCCAAGTGCTTCAGTACCTTTTGCCAGATGGCAGGAGGGAGACGAGTTTGTGTGAGGGGTGCGTGGGGTCCTTCACAACTCTGTTAGCTTTGTGGGTGCAGTGTGTGGTGTAAATGTCTGTAATAACGGGAAGAGAGACCCCGATGATCTTCTCAGCTGACCTCACTATCTGCTGCAGGGTCTTGCGATCCAAGATGGTGCAATTTCCGAACCAGGCAGTGATGCAGCTGCTCAGGATGCTCTCGATACATCCTCTGTAGAATGTGGTGAGGATGGAGGGGTGGGAGATGGACTTTTCTCACAGTTCAAGGTCGTACACAGGGCCTATATGTCTAAAACTAAATTATCTCGCATTTACCCAGATGTTAATCCCTGCTGCAACAAATGCAAAAGGGGCGAGGCTTCCCTTATTCACATGTACTGGACATGCCCCAGCTTGGAAAAATACTGGAAAGATGTTTTCCAAACTCTATCCCAAATACTTAATTACAATCTGGAACCTAACCCTTTGATTGCTCTTTTCCGCACCTCTGGAGAGGAGGACACGCACCTAAGTCCGACCAAACGTCAAGTACTGTCTTTTGCTTCTCTTTTGGCCAGGCGCGCAGACCTGTTCAGGTGGAGGGATGCTGCCCCACCCACCCATGCTCAGTGGCTTAGAGACATCATGTCCAGTCTATACCTTGAGAAGATCCATTATTCAACTCTCAATTCAGACATAAAGTTCCAAAAGGTGTGGGGACCCTTTCTTGAATATTTTCAGAATTCCCAGCCAAACTAAAGGTTCATCCCTTCTTCCTTTCCTCTGTACACAACTCCCTGACTTTCAGCATTCTCCAGTAAATTTCTACGAACTCAGACGTGTAAACATACAACAGTTTATGTGTTAGGAAAATACACCCTCTCTATATCAATGCAGCTCTGTTGGGATAAAGGTTCTGTTTGAACCATTAGCTGAATTAATTAGAATGGGCCCAGATATTAAGGGTTTCAGAGTTAACCAGGAAGAATACAAGATTAACTTATTTGCTGGTGATGTTCTGCTTTATTTAACAAACCCATTGCACTTGTTGTGTAAATTATCCTCTAGATTAGAAGAATATGGGAAAATATCAGGTTACAACATAAATTGAGATAAAAGTGAAATATTACCTCTTACTATAGTCAATGTCGATTAATAACTAAATTTAGATGGCTGGTAAACGGTATAAAATATTTAGGTATAAGAGTTGATAATGATATAAAGAACTTATATAAATTAAAGTACTTACCATTATTGAAAAAAATTCAAGAAGATCTTGATAAATGGATGATACCAATAACGTTAGTAGGTAGAGTAAATACCGTAAAAATGAATATATTCCCTAGACTACAATACTTATTCCAATCACTACCAATACAACTACCCCAGAAGTTTTTTCAAGAGTTAAATAAATATGTGAGGAAGTTTCTTTGGAAAGGTAAGATGTCAAGAATATAGTTGGAAAAATTGACATGGAAATTTAATCTAGGAGGGTTACAACTTACAAATTTTAAGAATTATTATAAAGCAAATCAATTTAGATTTATTGCATCTTTTTTTGAGAAAGATAGACTGGCATGGATTAGAATAGAACGAGATAAAATAGGAGAAAATACACCAGAAGATTTTATATATAAATGGGAATATAAATGGATACGGGAAAAGAAAGAATCTCCTATATTAAAACATTTGATTGACTTATGAAATAAGATAAATGTTGATGATGAGACAAAGAAATCTTTATTAGCAAAGAGATCTTTAATTCAAAATAGAGATTCCTTTTACAATGGATAATCAACTTTTATATAATTGGTTTCAAAAAGGGATTAGATATATAGGAGATTGTTTTGAAGGAGGTATATTAATGTCATTTGATCAATTAAAGAATAAATATAAAGTATCAAACAACACTCTTTTTCGTTACTTCCAATTAAGGGCTTATTTAAGAGAAAAATTAGGTCAAACAATGTTATTGCCGAAATCTAATGAAATAGAAACTTTAATTCAAAAAGGAAAAACTAAAAAATTTATTTCTTGTATGGATAGCTTGATTCAAAAACAGGCAATTAAACAAGGAGTCCATAAGTCAAGACAAAAATGGGAAAGTGACTTGAATATTAAAATTGAAGAAACAAATTGGTCAAGACTATGTCTTGATAGTATGACAAATACAATAAACGTCCGGTTAAGATTAGTGCAATATAATTTTTTACATCAGTTATATATTACACCACAAAAGATAAATAAATTAAATCCAAATTTATCTGATCAGTGTTTCCGATGTAACCAAGAAATTGGTACTTTTTTACATTCTACTTGGTCTTGTTCTAAAATTCAACCTTTTTGGACAAATTTAAGAGTTTTATTGGAACACAACTTCCACATAATCCAATATTATTTTTATTAGGCGATATTGAAGGGATAAAATCGAAACCCAAATTGAATAAATATCGGAAAGAATTCATTAAAATTGCACTGGCAGTAGCCAAAAAGGCTATTGCAGTTACTTGGAAATCGGATACATATTTAAGTATAGATCGTTGGAAGTATGAAATTTCCAGCTGTATTCCACTTGAAAAAATTACTTATAATTTAAGAGATAAATATGAAACGTTTTTGAAAATTTGGCGCCCTTATTTACAAAAGACAGGATTAAATATATAGGTGCTCCGAAGATAAAATAATTGGTTATTTGGGGAAATAAATAAATACATATACTAAATTTATTACGAACTCTGTGGAGCATGTGGGGATCTTCCAATATCCAGGCACTCTTTTTTTCTTCTTTCTTTCTTTTTTTTCTCTGTAGGGATGTTAGGGGGAGGGGGGAGGGGTATATATTTTTTTCTTTCTGTAATCATTTGAAAACTCAATAAAAAAAGTTTTTTTTAAAAAATGGTTCTGTTTAACCCTTTTTACTAATGCGATGATGGCTTGGAGATGGGACTTGGGAGGGGTAGGTCGGGGCAGGGAGGTAACCAAAGCATGATTGTACTCCTACGTAGATGTGAATTGTACATTTGTTATGCACTGCACAAACCTCCTTTGTACTATGCTTTCTTGATTTAAAAAAACAATTAAAATATTGCTGAGAAAAAAAAAGAGGCTACTGCATGTAGAACCCTGCATATTCAGGGTTAACTGCATTCAGAGTCTATTTCCTGTGTGGATATTGTATAGTCTTGTAGATTAAAATCCCATGGCTTCAAATGCACTATTATAAGATGCATGGTTTGCTTGGAGAGGACAGCACTAGTTGAAACGTTACTGATCGTCCTTTCACCAAACAGATTTGCACATCTGATGTACTTTTCTAAATATAACCCTATCTCGCTTGATAGGTATTCCTTCAGGATGGCCTCCTGTATTCCACAAACAAAGCAATCTCCAATAAGAGAATCCTGCAAAACTGCAATTATCTGTTCCCAGTTTTAGTTTTGCTAAGTAAGTATAAAAGGGTTCCTGTTGCTCCTGATTGCAAATAACTAGTAGTGTTCAATTGTCACATTTCTCAGTGGGTTGCATGTTTTTGTAGTGCATTTAATTCATTCCTCATGGTATCACTTGAGGGCTTTATGAAATGATGCCTTTCCTTGCTCTTAGAACCAATGAGATGTAATAACATCTTCACCTTCATTTCACATCTCATATGCAGAACTGCTCCAGTTTGCCGACTGTCTCAACAGGTCAACAGCAGATGCCATTTCATTAGCCCTTCACTCAGCTCTGGACAGTGAAGATGCATACATCAGAGTGCTCTTTATTGACTACCGCTCAGCATTCAACACTATACTCCCCTTGAAACTATTCAATAAGCTCCATTATCTAGGCCTCAATACTTCCTTTTGTGCAACTGGATCCTTGATTATCTCATTTCCGGACTCCAGTCAGTACAGATTATCAGTATCATCTCATCCATATTCACCAACAGCACAGGTACACCACAATGCTGTTTTGCTGAGCCCCCTGCTCTACTTGTGTTATACTTATGACTGTGAGGCTAAGTACAGCTCCATTGCTACATTTAAGTTTGCTGACGACACCCACTGATGTTTCAATAGGTTCAATAGATACATTTAATGTCAGAGAAATGTATATAATATACATCTTGAAATTCTTTTTCTTTGCAAACATCCACGAAAACAGAGAGTGCCCCAAAAGATGAATGACAGTTAAATGTTAGAATCCCAAAGCCCACCCCAGCTCCCCCCTCCCACACGTAAACAGCAGCAAAGCAATGATCATACCCCTCCCCCACCCATAAATAGCATTGGCACCCCCCACAGAGCACTCAAGCGTGCAGCACAGCATCAATAAAGACACAGACTTGCAGTACCCCAGAGAGTACTCATTCACCCAGTAATTCGCCATACCACAGGCTCTCTCTCTCCCCCTAATAAGGGAAAAAGAGGTGTCCCCATCTCACAAGGAGAGGGGAGACATAACAAAACAAATCGCTGATTTATGGTGTTAAAAGTCTGTTGCATCACTTTTTCCAAGCTCTGTGCCCAAAGAACTTGGGTCTCTGGGCACACAGCCAGCAGCCAGCTCGCTGCTTATGATTTTCTGTGTACTCCCACAACACATCCGGCAGCGGCACCAACCTTGAATCTGCCCGCCTCCAGTGCCACTAAACTACAGCACACTGAAGGCACACTGGTCTTCCAGGCTGCATCCTTGGCATATCGAAAAGTGGCCAGTCGTGAGGCTCCAAGATGGGTCCTATTTCTACAAAGTCAGTGTTTAACTCCAGGACCCTGAAAGGGAAAAAAAGACATACCAAAGATAGAAAAAGAGCTGTTTCCAAGGATGCAAGCAAAGGAGTCGCTGTTAGGTGCCATCATCCTCCTAGTCTCCTCTTTGGCTAAATCAAACGTGGCAACTTATCAGCATATAAGTGGGAGTTTGAAAATCTAATTGAATGGTGCCTCAAGAATCACCTCTCACTCAACAACAGCAAAACCAAGGAACTGATTTTTAACTACAGGAGGAAGAAACTGGAGGTCCATGAGCTAGACCTCATTAGAAAATCAGAGGTGGAGGTGGTCAGTAACATTAAATTCCCTGCCTAATCATAGCAGAGGATCTGTGCTAAGACCAGCACTTAGGTCGTGTTACAAAGAAGGCACGATAGCTCCTCTACTTTCTTAGAAGTTTGTGTAGTTTCGGCATGTCATCTAAAATTTTTTTCTATAGATGCACAGTGGAGCATATCCTGAATGGCTGCATCAGGGTCTGATATGGAATCACCAAAGCTCAACATTGGACAAGCATACAAAGAGTGATGGATGCAGCCCAGTCCATCAGGGGGAAAGCCCTCTCCACCAAGGACCCCTACCCTCCAAGGACACCCATAACTCTGAACCAATTCCACAGTCTATAGATTCATTTTCAATGACACTACAACTCGTTCTTAGTAGTATGTACTTATGTATGTATGTATGTACTTAATTATTGATTGAATTAATAATTATTATTATTATTCTCATTGTTGCATTTGTACAGATTGTTTTCTTATACACATTGGTTGTTTGACAGTCTTTGTGTGTAGTTTTTCATTGATTCTATTTTATTTCTTTGTTCTACTGTGACTGCCTGAAAGAAAATGAATTTCAGTGTTGTATATTATAGTGACATACATGTACTTTGATAATAAATTTACTTTGTACTTTGAACTTCATCTGTTCTGGTTATTCAGTATGACTCAATATGTCTTTCTTTCTAAATCTTTTTATTAATATTAGTAATATGGACAGAATACAGATGATATATTGATAAAGAAATTACCAACATACACATTCCATTACATATGAAAAAAAACATACATAATAGTTACATTATAAATGAGTTTACCAAGACATAAGCCATAAGATATATGTATGGACATAGTAAATCTAAATATTTCATAATGTATAATATAAAAAAACAGAAAAAAGAAAGAAAAAAAAACAAAAAAAATTTATATAATGCAAAACTAACTAATCTAATCTAATAACTATAACTAATAAGTAATATAAAAGAAAAAAAAACAAACAAAAGAGAAGGGAAAAAAAAAGTGGGCTGTTTATAATATCTCACAAAAATAAGTATTCATCAATGCCGTCACTTCCGGTCCTCTCAAAATACATAAGCTAAAAGCTGGGAAATCAAATGTACTTGGCACAGGGTCATATTACATCATATGAAAATGTTGAATAAATGGTCTCCATAACTTTTCAAATTTAATAGAAGTCTCAAAAGTACCACTTCTAATTTTTTCTAAATTTAAACATAACATAGTTTTAGAGAACCAATTAAATACAGTGGGAGGATCAATTTCTTTCCAATTCAACAATATAGATCTTCTAGCCATCAGAGTTAGAAATGCAATCATTCGACGGGCTGAAGAAGATAAATGCTGTGAATCTAACATTGGTAAACCAAAAATTACGGTAATAGGATGAGGTTGTAAATCAATATTCAAAACCGCAGAAATAATATCAAAAATATCTTTCCAATATTTCTCCAAAAATGAACACGACCAAAACATGTGAGTTAAAGACGCAATTTCAGAATGACATCTATCACAAATAGGACTTATATGAGAGTAAAAATGAGCTAATTTATCCTTGGACATATGGGCCCTATGTACAACCTTAAATTGTATTAGTGAATGTTTGGCACATAACGATGATGTATTAACTAATTGAAGAATTCTATCCCAATTCTCACTAGAAATACTAAAACTAAGCTCTCTTTCCCAATCCTGTTTAGTCTTATAAAGGGGCTCTGAACGTATCTTCATAATTATATTATAAAGTTTTGAAATAAGCCCTTTTTGAAAAGGGTCTAATTCAAATAAACTCTCCAAAGTATCTGAAGGCACAAAATTTGGAAACGTAGAGAGTACAGAACTTAAAAAATGTCTAATCTGTAAATATCTAAAAAAATGAAATCTCGGCAAGTTATATCTGTTGGATAATTGTTCAAAAGACATGAAACAATTACTCAATATGTCATGTAGTTTTTTTTCAACAGGTTACTTGCTTGGAAAACTAGCAGCTCAGGCATCTTTATTTGTCTCACATGAATTACATAGTTTTCTCTGTCTCAGTTCAGAATTGCGTGTTATATTTATTTTCAGATATGAAATTGAAATTCCTTAGATTCATTAAACTTATATTGGTATCACTGTCTAAGCTAGTAGAGGATAAGAAGTTAGATTTATTAGATTTAAAATTTATAATTAAAGTTTTTAAAGTTGTTTTTAAACATTTTCTTAAATAATAACTTAGAGAGAAATTCATATTTATTCTGCTGTGTATCCACTACAGTATACAGAGAAAACAGGAAACAGAGAGGGACTTTCTGAAAACAACTTTCCAAATTTTGTTGCAATACACACAAAAGAGCAGTTTGTCACTTGCTGCTGTCCTTAAAAAGGTATATACCCAATGTCACATGTAGAAAATACGTTAAACAACTATTTACCACCTATCTGCCAATTTATGGTTTTAATGGAGTGCAACAGAAAGAAGTAACTAACTCACTCCCAGGATTTTGGTTCCTTGTTTACATATTTAGAAGAAGTTTAATAAGGCTAGTTATTTCAGGTTTCAAATTAATATCCAACCCATCTTGTAATCATTTAACTAAACAAATAATCACCTAGTGCACAATCTGAATCCCATAATGTGTAAATTTAATCTTTGATAACCAACCTGCTGCTGCCTATGAGGAGTCTATACATTCTCCCCGTGACCACATGGAATTCCTCAGGATGCACCGGCTTCTTCCCCCAGTCCAAAGATATACCATTTGGTAGGACAATTGGTCATTGTAAAATTGCCTTGTGATTAGGCTCGGATTAAATTGGGGGATTACTGGGTGGTGTGGTTCAAAGGGATGGAAGAGCCTACCCTTCCCTGTGTCTCAATAAACAGATAAAAAATTTCAACACCATTTCAGTTAACAAGGTCAACTAGGCAAGGTTGTCCATTATCACCTGCTTTATTTGTGTTGGCGATAGAACCATTAGCTGAATTAATTAGAATGGGCCCAGATATTAAGGGTTTCAGAGTTAACCAGGAAGAATACAAGATTAACTTATTTGCTGACGATGTTCTGCTTTTTTTAACAATCCCATTGTACTCGCTGCGTAAATTATCTTCTAGATTGGAAGAATATGGGAAAATATCAGGCTACAAAATAAATTGGGGTAAAAGTGAAATTCTACCTCTTACTAAAGGAGATTATAGTCAATGTCGATTAATGACTCAATTTAGATGGCTGATAAATGGTATAAAATATTTAGGTATAAGAGTTGATAATGATATAAGAACTTATATAAATTAAATTATTTACCATTATTGAAAAAAATTCAAGAAGATCTTGATAAATGGATGGTATTACCAATAACATTAGTAGGTAGAGTAAATGCCGTAAAAATGAATATATTCCCTAGACTACAATACTTATTCCAATCACTACCAACACAACAACCCCAGAAGTTTTTTCAAGAGTTAAATAAATATGTGAGGAAGTTCCTTTGGAAAGGTAAGATGTCAAGGATATCGTTGGAAAAATTGACATGGAAATTTGATCTAGGAGGGTTACAACTTCCAACCTTTAAGAATTATTATAAAGCAAATCAACTTAGATTTATTGCATCTTTTTTTGATGAAGATAAACCGGCATGGATTAGAATAGAACTAGATAAAATAGAAAATACACCAGAAGATTTTATATATAAATGGGATTCTAAATGGATATGGGAAAAGAAAAAATCTCCTATATTAAAACACTTGATTGATCTATGGAATAAAATAAATGTTGATGATGAGATAAGGAAATCTTTATTAGCAAAGAGATCTTTAATTCAAAATAAACTTAGTCCTTTTACAATGGATAATCAACTTTTATACAACTGGTTTCAAAAAGGGATTAGATATATAGGAGATTGTTTTGAAGGAGGTATATTAATGTCATTTGATCAATTAAAGAATAAATACAAAATATCAAACAACACTCTTTTTTGTTATTTCCAATTAAGGGCTTATTTAAGAAAAAAATTGGGTCAAACAATGTTATTGCCAAAATCTAATGAAATAGAAACTTTAATTCAAACAGGAAAAATTAAAAAAAATTATTTCTTGTATGCATAGTTTGATTCAAAAACAGGCAATTAAACAAGGAATCCATAAGTCAAGACAAAAATGGGAAACTGACGAATATTAAAATTGAAGAAACAAGTTGGTCAAGACTATGTCTTGATAGTATGACAAATACAACAAATGTCTGGTTAAGATTTGTGCAATATAATTTTTACATCAATTATATAATACACCACAAAAAATAAATAAATTAAACCCAAATTTTTCTGATCAATGTTTCCAATGTAATCAAGAAATTGGTACTTTTTTACATTCTACTTGGTTTTGTTCTAAAATTCAACCCTTTTGGACAAATTTAAGAGTTTTACTGGAACAAATTATTGGAACACAACTTCCACATAACCCAAAATTATTTTTATTAGGTGATATTGAAGGGATAAAACCGAAACCCAAATTGAATAAATATCAGAAAGAATTCATAAAAATTGCATTGGCAGTAGCCAAAAAGCATTGCAGTTACTTGGAAATTGGATTCATACTTAAGTATAGATCGTTGGAAGAACGAAATTTCCAGCTGTATTCAACTTGAAAAAATTACTTATAATTTAAGAGATAAATACAAAACATTTCTGAAAATTTGGCACCCTTATTTACAAAAGACAGGATTAAATATATAGGTGCTCCGAAGATAAAATTATTGGTTATCTGGGGAAAGAAATAAATATATATACTAAAGCTATGATGAACTCCATGGAGCATGTGGGGATCTTCTGATATCCAGGCATTCTTTCTTTCTTTCTTTTTACTTCTCTCTTTTTTTTTCTCTTTCTATAGGGATATGTTGGGGGGGAGGGGCTAAGGGGAGGGGGGAAGTGTTGATCATTTTTTTCTTCTTTCTGTAATCATTTGAAAACTCAATAAAAAAATAAACAGATAAAGACCATCCACTCTCTGCCTCCACCACCCCTCTCCTGCCCCTGCAATCACAAACCCTACTGGGTATTCCAGCCTCTTGATTACCAACCACCTTGCAGTCAGCAACCTGCCACTTTCACCAAATCCCACTCTTTCATCATTACTTCTATCACAATCACTGACTCATCTTACATGATTACCAACCACAACGGAACCACTGAGTGAATGGAAGTGACCGATTTCTACTCCTGTACCATTACCACCTCTTCTCCCCTGCAAATACAAAGCTGTGGAAACCACTGACAGGATGTTTGGCAATTAGTGGCCCGAACAATCATTTAGCCAGACAATCACTGACCTCTTCCTCCAACCTTTTCCCACAGTGTTTTTACACCAAACTACCAATGCTCTCCAGTCTGCACCATCCTGTAACCAACAAAGATCCAACGACCAAACCTGCCTGAGAACTTCTACAACCTTTGAGATGTTACATTTCTAACACCCACCCAACTCTGAATGAAAAACACTCATTTGAATATCCTTCACCCCATCATTCTTCCAATTAATCTATATAGTACCTTTCAATTATAGACTTTGAATTTCATCAGATCTTGGATTATCAAAAATCTGTGACTCAAATAAATCCCTTTGCCTCTTTTGTTCGAAAGAGAACTACCCTTCCTATTGAGAACATGTACTTCAGGTTTCTTTGTACACCAAGTTGTTCAGTATCCTACCAGGAAATTCTCTTACCTTCTTTAATTCTTACAAATGCATACCATATGCTTCTGAAATTCAAATTTATTTTGCCTTTTTCAATATAGCTGGTGAGTCCAATTTTTTCTTCAGCAAAGATCACACATTTTGTGTTACCTTAAGCTTAAGTCATTGGTACACTTGGAAGGTGTCCAAACATTGGTTTTATTAAGTCATTTTGAGATCAGAGCTGGTGTCCAGTAGCCATATTTGTCACTGGTGCTCTCATGCAGATGAATCACTGGAGTATTGAGATGCTGAGTATGCACAGTGACATTAATGGCATTTTGCACCTCATTCAAAATTCTATTGTGCATTAATGAAATACGAGTACACTTTATTTGTGAAAGGACTCTCTCCCACCTCTGCTAAAGTATCCAACTTCCATCAACATGCCCCATTCACTAGCAATGTTCTCAGCAGTCTATCACTCTCTATATTAACACTTTTAATTATCTGCCCAATAATATTCTCAGTTATTTCTTGGAGCTCCTGTGGGCCACCTGTTAAAGAAACCCAGCCGGGTCAAACACATCATTTGTTTGTGAAGTAACCCTCATTGAGCATTGAACTTCCCCTCCCTGCTTGACCTTCACAGGGCCAGCTTTCACAGACTGGGGATGAATTCCTGTTATTGCCAGTGAGGAGTTTGTATGTTCTCTCCATGATTGTGTGGGTTTCCTCTGTGTGCTCTGGTTTCCTTCCACAATCCAAAGATATAGGATTAGTATTAGTGAGTTAAGAGCACGCTATGCTGATGCCAGAAATGTGGTGACTCTTGTGGACTGCTCAGCACAATCCTTGCTGATTTGATTTGACACAAAGGACACATTTCATTGTATGTTTCAATCTTTCTTTGCTACGGTCAGAAGTTCCCACTGGCTTCAAAAGGGAAACAATCATATGAGTGCCCCAGTAGAGCAAGGTGAGCTGCCTTAATGACTATCATCCAAAAGCACTTGCATCTACGGTGATAAAATACTTTGAGAGGTTGGTTATGGCTAGAATCAACTCCTGCATAAGCAAGGACCTGGACCCACTGCAGTTCACCTATCGTCACAATAGCTCTACAGCAGATGCAGTTGCATTGGTTCTTCACGTGTCCTTGGTCACCTGGACAATACTAATACTTATGTCAGTCTGCTGCCTATTAACTACAGTTCAGCATTTAACACAATCATTCCTACAGTGCTGATCAAATAGCACCAACACCCAGGCCCTGTGCCTCCCTCTGCAACTGGATCCTTGACTTCCTCACCAGAAGACCAGTCTACACAGTTCAAAAATAACATCAACTTCATGGATAATCAACACTGATGCATGCAAGGATGTGTGCTTACCCCACTGCTCTACACACATGCCTGTGTGGCTAGGCACAGTACAAATGCCGTCTATAAATTTGCTGATGACACAAGTATTGTTGGCAAATTTCAGATGGTGACGAGAAGCCATACAGGAGTGAGATAGATCATCTGGTTGAGCGGTATTGCAGCAACAACTTGCATTCAATAAACCAAAGAATTGATAGTCGACTTTGGGAAGTGTAAGACAAGGGATCAGAAGTTGAAAGTATGAGCAATTTCAAGTTCCTGGGTGTCAATATCAATGAGGATATAATATGGGCCCAACTTATTGATGCAGCTACAAGAAGGCACAAAAGTGGCTATATTTCATTAGGAGTTTGAGTTTGTCACAAATTTCTACAGATATACAGTAGAGCAGAGAGCATTCTAACTGGCTGCATCACCATATGTATGGGGTGGGGGGAGGCTACTGCACAGGATCAAAGTAAGCTGCAGAAAGTTGTAAACTCAGTCAGCTCCATCATGGGCACCAGCCTCCCCAGCATCCTGGACATCTTCAAGGAGTGATGCCTTAAAAAGGGAGCACCCATCATCAAGGTCCTCCATCACCCAAGACATATCCTCTTTTCATTGCTACCATCAGGGAGGAGATACAGGAGCCTGAAGGCAGACACTCAATGATTCAGGAACAGCTTCTTCTCCTCTGCTATCAGATTTCTAAATGGACATTGAACCCATGAACACCACCTCACTACTTTTTTTTTATCTTTTTGGTCTACTTATCTAACTTTTTAAATATAATATAAACTTACTATAATTTACCATTTTTACTATTATGTATTGCAATGTACTGCTGCCACAGAACAACAAATTTCACTGCATACGCCAGTGATTGTGATTCTGATGTGACAAATAAAGCCGATCTTATTTTATCTCTCCTGTTTCCCACTAGATTTTACAGTACTTGTTCCAGTTCTCTTTGACTGTGATCTCCAACACAGTGGGGAACGGGCCTAACATGTGGCTGAATAGTAGAGGCCCTCCAATGAGGTACCACATGCCAACATTAATAAAAAGTAAGGGACTTACCATTGCCAATAATCTTCCCATCACTAAAGTATTGTTGACTACGAGGGGTGATTGGTAAGTTTGATACCTTAGGCCTTATAAGTTTTGATAAGGCCTAAGGTAAAAGGAGTCAATTTTAGAAAAGCTAGCACATTTATTTTTCAACATAGTCCCCTCCTACATTTACCACTTAGTCCAGTGGTCATGGAGCATACAGATCTTGGACCTCCAGAAAGTGTCCACAGCAGGTGATTGATAAGTTTGTGGCCTAAGGTAGAAGGAGATGAGTTGTTAACTTCAAACTTTCTGCATAATCACTCAAAGAGTTGACCTGCATGTGTGTGCAAAACGAGAGCTGTATAACTCATCTCCGTCTACCTTAGGCCACAAACTTATCAATCACCCATGCTGTGGATACTTTCTGGAGGTCCAAGATCCGTATGCTCCACGACCGCTTGACTAAGTGTGTAAGTGTAGGCAGGGACTATGTTGAAAAATAAATGTGCCAGTTTTTCTAAAATTGACTCCTTCTACCTTAGGCCACAAACTTATCAATCACCCCTCGTGTTTCCATTTCCTTACTGAACTTATATAGAATTCAGCTTTCATGTTTTGTTTAAAGCAAAAACAAAAACAGATAAAATTGTGAAATATATGTATTTTTCTTTTGTTAATCACAAAGGATCAACTGCAGTTGGATTCCATGGGTTTTAACATTCTAATTTGATTTATCAGTCTTTGTCTAAAACCTTACTGGTTAAATCAAAGATGCTACTTTCAGTAACCACTCTTCTTTGCCTTCTGATGAAGGCTCATTGACCTGAAACATCAGCTCTGGTTCACTCTCCTGACTCACTGAGAATTTCCAGCATTTTCTGCTTTACTTCAAATATATTTTTCTGGCTGTAAAGTATCAGGGACATCCAGAAAGATGTTATATAAGTGTTTATCTTGCTTTTTTAGCAGGTTTATATGAACCTATTTTAAGATACAGGCTTTATACAATGAACAGATGAATAATTCATTCACACTTTGTGTGGGCTTTGGTCTATCCATATTCACTGTGAAAATAAATGCAGAGTGAAGGAAATAACCTTCATAAGTGTGATCTCCATAGAGCTATGCTGTAAAATTGACTGGGAACTATTAGGCAATCTATTTTAAAACATTAACAACTTCACTATGAAATAAACAACTATTTTTATAATTTCTGTATACTCTTTTGAGATTTGTGATGTGTTGGACATTCCCAGAGATTTTTGGGGATGTGACTTCTTCTGGTTTAAGTTGGTGCTAGTGCTGCCTAGTGACTTCTTATTGGTGGCAAAGCAAAACAAAACAAAGAAAACCTCTAAACACTTTACTAATAACATTTTATTAATAACAATTGACGCTAACAATGTAGAGGCGAGCTGTGGTGGAGGTCAAGGCAAATGAAGTTGAAGGTGGGTCGAAGCAGATTTAGGGCAGTGTCATGGCATCTCCGAGAGCGAGGAAAGTCCTGATGTCTGATCAATCTAAGTGCCAGGTTGAATTGGAAAGCAGCTACAGGCTGAATTGTGGCAGCAGGGTTCAGGCCCAAGGACAAGGAATGGCCCAATTTTTGGACAATTTAAGCACTGGGCTAGATTGTAAAGGTCAGCGTATCGGGACCAGAGGCGAGGTGAGGTCTGTTTCTGCTCGCTGCTTCACTCTGCTTTGCACTGAACTGAGGCTGTGGCCTGCTCCAGCTGCAGTGATGCCTAGCTTCATGCTTTTCATAAACCTTCGGTTCTGAAGCTATTTGCTTACTTTTATTGTTTGCACAATTTGCTTTTTTTTCTTTGAGTGTTTGACGGTCTTTTTCTTAACTAGTTCTTTTGAGGTGTCTTTGTTTCGTGGCTGCCTGTAAAAAGACAAACCTCTACGTTGTACAATATATACATAATTTGATAATAAATGTACTTTATAATAAATTTCTTATCTGCTGCTTTAATGTGGAATGATCTACGTTTTTAATTTCTCTGACCGTGTGGTGCTGTCATTGACCAGAGCTCGCTGTGGTTTCCAATCCACACGAGTGACAAACAATGGTTCTCACTACAGTCCTTCCCTGACACGAAGGGCCTGATGGCCTACTCCTGCTCCTGTGCTATTTGTGAATTAGAGAGAAAACATGGAGGTTGAGGAGGTGTGAGGAGAAGGGGCAGGAAGAGGAGGAAACAAGAGACAATGAGACTACTCTCTGGGATTGTGCATTAATAGACAATGTCACAAGGTAAGAAGAATGCAAGGGGTTTCAACCTGTTAATGTTTACATCACTTTGGAACTAGCTTGCCGCATCTTCCCCGTAAAACGTACAACCATGGCTTTAATCAGAGCAGGTTAGCTTCAGCTTCAATACAAAACTGAATCTTTTAGATGAACTAAAACAATAAAGGATGAAGCTGGTGTTACAATGATCTCAATACCCTGGCCATTCTGCAAATGCAAAATTACAGCCAAAACTGTAATTCAACTGTAACTGTAATTCAAATCAGTGAATAGAGAGGGATAACTGGTGGAATATAATGGAAAGTCTTTCATTTATGTTGACTGATGAAGAGACTTTGACATGAAACATTGACTGTTCTACAGCTGTTACTTGACCTGCAAACCCAGAGTTTACAGCAGTTTCTGTTATTCTTTTATTTGTGTTGTGCCTTTTAAGATCTCATGACATCTCAAAGAATTTCACAACAAATTAATGACGCTCCCTACCATTGGACTAGGATCTCACTCCATCAACACCCTGTGTTAGCTGACATGCAGTGTCCCCCCTCCCCCACACCCTGTCTAATAGGTTCTTTCATAGAATTGCAGAGGAAGCAAGTCATCCTAAATCCTAAAAGAGTGTAAGAGAAGGTCCCCTTGACTAAATGTACGTATGTGATTTGATATCTTAGTATACTCATAAAGTACCTGGAAGGAGTTTTACACCCTTAAGTGTTATATAAGTGCGCGATGCTAATGCTGCTTCCCCATTTGTTAACTTGCACTGTGCTCAAGAGAAGCGTAGCTCACATTTGCATTCAATTGAACTGGTTGTGTTTCGTACATTACATGTTCAGCCTCTGCATTTATTGAATGGGAAAGTCCCATGTCCTGTTAATACTAGGGTACAGCCTCTCAAAGTTTCTGCACTCCCAGTAACATCCAGGGTCAAAGACATGTGAGACATTTTTCCTTATCATAGCCGTCTAGCAGCTGGACTCTATAGTCATGTTAAATCTTGTACACCAAGGAACTTTAGAATAGGAGGCCCTGGGTACAGTTCCTTTTCTTCTTAATTCGCCATGTCTTTTGTTGCCTCGGGGATGCTGAACACAGCAGTTAAGTGCCATTGACTACAAGCCAGAATGCCAACTAAACCTAGCACAGCTCCACATTTCATTGGAGAAGTGAGGGCCCCTTTCTTCAGTTTGTGCTCCTGTCACTCAAGCCTTCACTCATCAGGAGAGGTAACAAGAAGTCCCGTCACAGTGTCAGAGAGAAAAAAAAACTGACTGAAAGCATAATACAGAGTTCACTGTTCTGGAAACAAAGTATCATCGAGCCTTTCCACTATTTAGGACCGACCCGTGTTAAACTTCATCCACCCATCATAGTTCCATCTCTATTAATGCCCTGGACGAATATCAGTGCAATCATCACAAATCTGATGTTTTCAACTGACTTAGTCTCAATAACATTTTATTTTCTGAGAAAAAAGGTCTGGATTTGCAATGTTCTTTTTATAAACTACTTAGTAATTCTTTGACAGCTCTGGTAATTATTACTCTCTTGACAGTGATTCTCCTGCAGAGGAAATAGTTTTTAGTCCATATACTCTATCGAATATTTCAGTCATCACTAGCAGTTCAACTTCAACATCTCTCACAGTTCCTGCAGCTGCTTGCAGTATGTATTTGTGCTTGTCAAAATGTGCCCCTGAAGTTCACTTCTTATGACAAGCTGAAGTGATATTTTTGATGATCTAGTTTTATAATTCATTGCTAGCATTATTTGACTAGCAGGCTGATACAGTTTAATCTCTATTCCACATAGACCTTAAGTCATTCTTGCTAGGATGGTGCTTGGATTGGGAGAGGTTAGAGAAATTAAATAGTTTTCAGGCACCAATTTTTAGGAAGGGGGAATGTATGTCGGAAGATCAATATCCAGTGATTTCTAGTGGATTTGTGTTTCTGGGATTGAGTAAGAACAGGATGTGAGTTTGGTCTGGTGCCACATATGACTCAAGAGCTGGCCATTACTCTCCAAGATGACATCCTTGGTTGAAGTATCAGTGGCCAGATGACGCCTGCTGAATTTTGTCCCAAAAGAGAAAGTTTTTCCTAAAGTTGGATGACAAGAATTTAAAGAGTGATATTTTTACAACTGAAAGGAATTGTGTTGTACAATACCACATAAATTATTGCAACAGCCTTTTCCAAGAGTATTGAATTGACTTTTTGGATTGAGATCTACAACGGTGTAGCCAGGAAGCTTTGCCACATATACGTACTTAATGTTACAAGGTGAACTTGGGCTCACCTATCTCAAACCTAATCAGAATCACGTTGTTTGAAGATTATTTGTGAGGAGTCTCTAGGCCTCGCTTTATTCCTCTGGCCCAACACATTTTCTGACAATGAAGAAATGTTGATACTACTCCATATGTAACAAAGGCAATTGCCGCGAGGTGTTGATGAATTAAGTTTGATGAGTCTCAGCAGCAAATGTTTTGTGGGTGGTAATATGCTGATAGGTCCCACACCACCTGGTTCAGGAACAGTTATTACCCTACAACCATCAGGTCTGTGAACTAGCCTGGATAACTTCAATCGCCATAACTCTAATCTGAATCTGCAAACTACAGACTCACTTTCAAGGATTCTTTACAACTCTGGTTCTCAATATTATTTTTTATTTGCACAACTTGTCTTCTTTTGCACATTGGCTGTTTATCAGTCTTTGTCTGTTTATGTACAGTTTTTCATAAACTATTGTATTTCTTTATTGCCTATAAATGCCTGCAGGAAAATGAATCTCAAGATACTATATAGTAACATCTATATACTTAGTTAATAAACTTACTTTCAAAATTGACTTTGGACTTTGGTACACCACTGTTGGAGGAAGTGCACAGTGGGTTTAGTGGTGGAGATTCCAACTGAGATGGAGAGTATCAAATTTCTTGACTGTTACTGCCACTGTGCCTGTTTTTTTTATCAACTTCCAATATTCTTCAGACGTGTGAGGAGGACATGATACAGGCAGTCCCCAGGTTACGACAGAGTTCCATTCTCAAAAATTGTTCATAAGTTGGAAATCAACAAAAGCAGTGTGCGGGAGAGGATCCAAGGAACAACAGTGATGGCAGAGTGAGTAGGCCTGAGCCAGGCTCATTGATTCAGTGACCAAGCGAGTCTGCTCAATTCTCACAGCTATGTTTACCTCAGCCTAGCACCCTGATTGTTGTGGACTGGGGGGGGGGGGGCACGGGGGAGAAGACATAAGGAAAAGCCCTGTTCCTACATGGCAGAAAATGCTTCGGCTTCACTGTAGCCAGCAAACCATCCCTGTTCACACCGCAGTCTCCCAAATGCTCTTTCATTCACAGGGTGCCCCTAGGTCAGGTGTTCATGACTTGAAGAAGACCTGCAGGTTAGATTGATTCTGCTCTTTCTTGCAAGAGCTAGGCCTGAGCTACTTTCCGTGCTAGTGGGGAAATGTCTGTATCTTAGGTGGAGTACAGCAGCTTTGCCCAGGTGGTGGGTGGAGAGTGGGTGGCTGGTTTATTCACTCCTGGTGCTCCAATTTTAAATACTGAAGCAAGATGAGATAATTTTGCCACATACAAGGGCAGGATGCTGCAGCACTTCAGTGGAAAATAAACAGATGCAAACAGATGGCCAAGCTCAAAAAAACATTTGCAGGGAATAACAAAATGTTCTCCATGCTTCCAAATAAAGAAAGATTTGTGTTTCTATACAGCGTCTTTTACTGCATTGAGTTTTACAGCTTATCAACGTTAGCATATATTCCCATTTTTAGAAAATCCACCAGCCCTTAAAACAGATTAAGCAAAGCTTTGACCAAAGGTAGAGGTTATCAACACAAAAATAGAAATCATCCTGTCAGCTACAATAAGTGGAGTGGAAATGTCATGTGATCTGAATATCTGTAACTATGTCAAGCAATTCTGTTCAGTTCTGCAGCCTTTATTCATCCAGTAAATTAGATGACAAATCCCGGAATAAATGTAATTGTTAGTGAAAGTGTCTTTAAGTTTAGGATGATTTAAAATCCTGTAAAGTGGCCAGAGGAAGAGCAGAGTAAATTTATTGTGATTAATGAAGAGCTGCTTCGGGCTACATAAGGAGAGCTGAAAGCTCCATTGCCCTGAATTCTCCCTGCATCCTTCTGCTGCAGTATAACTGCAGAGGTAGCAGCGGGAATCCAGGGTCTCAACGTGTTTGCTCAGGTGTACAGTAAAACCCTTCAACTCAAGACAAGCTGCAGATGCTGGAAAGCTAGAGTAGTACTCACAAAATGCTGGAGGAACTCTGTGAGTCAGGCAGCATCTATGGAGGGGAACAAACTGTCATCCTTTCAAACCAAAGCCCTTCATCATGACTGGAAAGGAAGGGGCCAGAAGTCAAAATAGGCCAATGGGAGGAGGGAAAGAAAAACAAGTTGGCAGGTGATAGGTGAGACTAGGTGTGACCGTGTGGGTGGGGGAGGCGGATGAGGTTAGAAGCTGCAAGGGAGCAGGTGGAAGACGTAAAAGCTGAAGAAAAAATGTGATAGGAGAGGACAGTGGACCATGCAAGAATGGGGAATCTGAGGCAGGTGACAGGCTGGTGAGGAGAAGAGAAGGAATGAGAGAATAACCAGAATAGGGAATAGAAAAGGAGGGAAGGGGGAGAAATTATTGGAAGTTAGAGAAATCAATGTTCATGCCATCAGGTTGGAGGCTACCCAGACAGAATATGAGGTGTTGTTCCTTCAACCTGAGTGTGGCTTCATCATGGCAGACAGGTCAGAATGGGAGTGCGAAGTTGAATTGAAATGGGTGACCATCCTGCCTTTTGCAGCAGAAAGCGCAAAGGTGCCTGACAATCAAATTTTCTATCAGGTCACTCCTCAGCTCCTTCTGCTCCAGGTAGAACCAATCTGCCCTATCCAGTCTCTCCTCAAAACTGAAATATTCCATCCCAGGCAAAATCCTGGTGAATCTCCTCTGCACCCTCTCCAGTGAAATCGCAACCTTTCTATAGTGCAGAAACCAGAATTGCATTTACCGTTACAGCTGTGTCCTCACCGATGTATTATAGAATTGCTTCAAGACTCTCCTACTCTTGCACTCTGTGCCCCTGCTAATGAAGGCAGGTATCACATTCGTCTTCTTCACCACCCTGCATGCCACTTTCGGGGCTGTTTGGATTTGTACACATAGGCCTTTTTGTTCCTCAATTCTTCCTACAAACCTACCATTCATGATGTGATAAAATGGATCAACAATTTTGCAGATGACATCTAGATTGGGGACAGAGTGGACAGTGAGGGAGACTATCAAACCCTTTTGTGGGATCTGAACCAGCCGGAAAAAATGGACTGAGAAATGGCAGATGGAATTTAATGCAGACAAGTCTGAGGTATTGAACTTTGGGAGGACAACCAGGGTAGGAATTACACAGGTATGGTAAGTCACTGTAGAGTGTGGAAGGACAGAGGTATTTGGAAGTACGGATCGAAAATTCCTTGAAAGTGGCATCACAGGTTGATAGAGTCATAAAGAGAGCTTCTGACATTTTGGCCTTCATAAATCAAAGTATTGAGTACAGGAGTTAAATGTTATGCTGAAGTTGTGTAAGACACTGGTGAGCCTAATTTGGAGTATTGTGTGCATTTCTGGTCACCTACCTACAGAAAAAATATCAATAAGATTGAAATAGTACAGAAACAATTTACAAGGATGTTGCCAGGTCTTAAGGCCCCGATTTATGGGGAAAAGTTGAACAGTTTAAGACTTTCCTGAAGCGTAAAAGAACGAGGAGAGATTTGGCAGAGGTACACAGAATTATGAGGGGTATCGATAGGGCAAATGCAAGCAGACCTTTTCCACTGAGATTGGGTGAGACTAGAACTAGACGGTCATGGGTTAAAGGTAAAAGGTGAAATGTTTAAGGGAAACATGAGGGGGATCTTCTTCACTCAGAGGATGGTGAGAGAATGGAATGAGCTGTCAGTGGAATTGGTGAATGCAGGTTCAATTTCAACATTTAAGAAAAGTTTGGATAATTACATGGTTGAGATGGCTTGGAGAGCTATGGCCCAGATGCAGGTCGATGGGACTAGGTAGAATAATAGTTCAGCAAGGACTAGATGAGCTGAAACACCTGTTCTGTGCTATAGTTCTCTATGATTCTATTTCATTGCAATTGTACTTCATTGATCAAGAGGTTTAAAAAGCACCATTCCACACATCTAGTTTAGTCCATTGTTTGTTTCATTTCAGTGTCTGATCTAGTCATTTACATTCTTTTCCTATTTCCATAATTAACCTGCTGATCTTAAAGTGTAAACTTTATCAAATTTTTCACTTCCCTTTAGTCTCTTCTGGGCATAATCTTTCAAACCACTTAGATGATATCACCTTGCTCAGATCTGACCATCTAAATTTCTTAGAAAGGTTTAGGCAGTATTGGAGAGAAGAAGGCATTCTGAAGCCTAGATAATGAGCCATAAACAGTACTCAGAGCTAAAATAACTCAATGAGTTGCCAGAATGTTTGCTCAGGTAATGCAAGTGCACATTTTGAAATTCTCTTCCCAGTCATGGGCAAGTATTCAATTCAGAAATGTTGAGTAGTGATATGTTTTAATTCAGTTGATGGCCTTGTTGTTTCTGCCTCAGGCCTCCAGTATGTAATGATCTTGACACTACCAAATTCCACACAACACCCATGTTTAGAAAGTGAATTACACAGATGGCTAGTGGTGTCCGTAGCGTTGGTCCACCTAACAACAGATTCCTCTCCACTAAGTGTTGTATCCCAATGCTTCAGTGGTAGCACTTTCTCATATGGAGTCAGTTTATATGGCTGAGATCTTTCACAAAGTCCTCTGTATAAAACCCACGCAATGCCTAATGAGTGCTGCAAATTGAGACATTAAACCAAGATCTTGTGTTCCTTCTGAGCTAGTCCTAAAAGGATCTGTAGCACTTCTTGTAAGAAAAAGTAGATGAGATTTCCCTGCCTGAGTAATACTGTAGACTTTTCCTATAGGCAGCTGAAGGGCATAAATGACAGGCAACAACAATAATAAATTAGGAACACTATTTTGCATTATTCCTAGAATTGACTGAGAAGGAAATCGGGGTCACTGTAAAAAAATCTCTAACAGTCAACTCATCCTAATAAGCCAATGACCAACTCACTATCCCCATCCTATAACCTCCCTAAGTAGGCTGCCTAAGTCTTTATGCATAGCCCATCTGTCCAAATCATTGATATGATTGAGCAAGAGATCATTTGGAAAATACAAATGAATGACTGAATTCAATCAATCCCGTTACAGCAGACAAACACTCAAAGGAGATCCAGATTTGGCTCTAAATGAATGCCCATTTGGTTCCATAGTGCACAGAACTCTCATTTGAGAGTTAAAGAACTGATAAGGGTAAGGATAATTAGAGGCAAAAGCAAACATTAAAATTGTGAAGAATTTATTCTAGTCTTGACATTCTGTTGATCCTTCACAGCCTGACAATGTGCAGATTACATTGTGTGAACCCTATTGTCGTTTTCACAATGTTTTATTGTTTTAACATGAAAATGTTTCTCAAGCCAAGTTGTTCATTAAAGGTGAATGCTCATCATTTGCCTGTTATTTGGAGTCTCAGCCAGGCCCTAATGGCAAATCTACATTTACTTTTGAGCTCTACACACAAGTACATGGGGACCTCTGGTGCAAATGTGGAAGAGCTGCCAACTGAAGTGGTAAATGAGAGTTCAATTGTAACAGTTAGGAGAAATTTGGATTGATAGATTGAAGAGAGAGGATTGAAGGGCTATGATCCAGGTATATGTACATGGGATTATACACACAACCAAGATCAGCATGAAATAGATGGGCCAGGGCCTATTTCTTTGCTACAGTATTCCATGATTCTTTGACTCCATACCTCAAAAAGGATACATTGATGTCAAATCACAAACAAGAGAACATCTGCAGATGCTGGAAATCCAAGTACCACTCACAAAATGCTGGAGGAACTCAGCGGACCAGGCAGCATCTATGGAAAAGAGTAAACAGTTGATGTTTTGGGCTGAGACCCTTCAGCAGGACAGGAGAGAAATGAGGAGAAGTCAGAGTAAGAAGATGGGGGAAGGGGAGGGAGAAGTACAAGGCAGTAAGTGATAGGTGAAACCAGGGGAGGCTGAGGGGTGAAGTAAAAGAAGTCAATTGGTGAAAGAGATAAAGGGCTGGAGAAGGGGAAATGTGATAGGAGAGGGTAGAAGGTCATGGAAGGGTAGAAGGGGAGGAGCATCAGAGGCAGGTGATGGACAGGTAAAGAGAAAAGGTCAGAGAGGGACATGAGAATGGGGAAGGGTAAAGGACCGGGGGGGGGGGGGGGTCAATTACCAGAAATTCAAGAAATCGATGTTCATACCATCAGGTTGGAGGCTACCCAGACAGAATATAAGGTGTTGCTTCTTCAACCTGAGTGTGGCCTCATTCAGACAGAGAAGGAGGCCATGGATTGACATGTTGGAATGGGAATGGGAAGTAGAATTAAAATGGGTGGCCGCCTAGAGATCCCACTTTTTTGGCTGATGGAGCATAGGTGCTAGGCGGAGCAGTGTCCCAAACGACACTGGGTCTCACTGATATATAGGAGGCCACACTGGATACAGTAGATAACCCCAGCGAACTCACAGGTGGTGTCGCCTCACCTGGAAAGACTGGAGCCCTGAACAGTAGTGAGGAAGGAGGTGGAGGGGCAGGTGAGACACCTGTTCTGCTTGCAGGGATAAGTATCAGGCAGGAGATCCGTGGGGTGCAGGGGGGGAAAATATGCTTGGTGGTGGGATCCTGTTGGAGATGGTGAAAGTTACGGAGAATTAGGTGCTGTATGCAGAGGCTGGTGGGGTGGTAGGTGAGGACAAATGGAACCCTATTCCTGGTGGGGTGGGAGGTGGATGGGGTGAGGGCAGATGTATGTGAAATGGAAGAGATGAGGGTGAGGGCAGTGTTGATGGTGGAGGAAAGGAAGCCCCTTTCTTTGAAGAAGGAGAAAATCTCCTTAGATGACATCCCCTTCCCTTTCTTCCATGGCCTTCTCTCATCTCCCATCAGATTCCCCTTTCTCCAGCCATTTATCTCTTTCACCAATCGACTTCCCAGCTCTTTACTTCACCCCTCCGCCTCTCCCAGTTTCGCCCATCACCTACTACCTTGTACTTCTTCCTCCCCCTCCCCCCACCTTCTTATTCTGACTTCTCATCCTTTTTTTCTCCAGTCCTGATGAAGGGTCTCAGTCTGAAACATTGACTGTTTTCTTTTTTCCACAGATGCTGCCTGGCCAGCTGAGTTCCTCCAGCATTTTGTGTGTGTTACATTGGTGTCAAGTGTGTTCCAGGTCAGAGATATGAAAATACCAAAACGAGATCTGGGTTTAAAGGATTGAACTACATGGATGGTTTGTATAAGCTCGATGTGTATTTTCTTTCTCTCTCTTTTGTATGGCTTTCTTCTGTAATTGTAGGCCATTAACTGTACTTTTTACTTAGATGTTGAGGCCAGATAATTGCCTCTGGGGTAGCAGACTGTTTCACTGTTCATGATTGCACCATAGTCTACTCCTTATTAAATTTATATATTGGAGAAGTTCTTAATTTCAATGAACTGACCATATGTAATTTAGAGATGACTTTGATCTAGGCTAGATATCAAAGCCATGGATCCTCTATGTTGATCAGTTACTCTTGTTTCTTTCTTCTGTTAGTTTTAATGCATTTGTATTGCAGGAGATTGGGTTAGGATCAGGGTGTGCAAGAATCTAGAAGGATTTCAAAAGTGACATCAAATGAGGTCTTGGCGATTGAGGTGCTATTTAGTTTCTACAATTCTCTGCATTTCAAAGACTGTGGTGTCTGGAATATGAATGGTGGAGCCAGGTTTGCCTGCTGAGTGAGGTCTTTTGGTGACGCAACAGATTATTATACCTGTGGCTGTTCATTCCGTTGCAGAGTACGAATCGACAGTTTGTTTTGGACGTTTTTACTTGGGGATGATGACAATTGGCCCATAATGCCATCCTTTTAATACTACTGGCAAAGATTTGGTACACACCCACAGAGTCCTACAATTGTTGCTGATTGTCAATATGCAGTAGCAGGTTTTATCTCACACTGGATTTCATAGAAACAGCAATGAAAATAATATTTTGCGCACAGATTGACATCATTACAATGCTACTCACCATGCCTTGGTAAGGTAGTAACAGCCAACCATCCTCCTGATTGACAGGAAGTGAGCATTAAGTGACTCCAATTAAGACTCAATGATCCAACAGCTTTTTGAATTTGATAGGGTTGGACTGGCAGGTTTTTCAGACTATTAGATATTGCTTCTGTCGTTGCACCAACAAACTTTTACAACAGGCCTTTTGGGCCACAATGCCTGTGCTGAACACAAAGACAAATTAAACTAAATCTCTTCTACCTGCACATGCTCCCTGCATATTCACATGTCAAAAGCCTCTTAAACACCACTATTGCATATACTTCCCCCACTGTCCCTTGCAGCCCATTCCAGGCACCTGATATTCCCTGTGTTAAAAACTTGCTCCACACATAAAACCATAAGAACATAAGACATAGGAGCAGAATTTGGCCACCTGGCCCATCGAGTCTGCTCTGCCATTCAATCATGGCTGATCCTTTTTTTTAAATCTCCTCCTCAACTCCAGTTCGCGGCCTTCTCCCCATAATGCCATGTCCAATCAAGAACCTATTAATCTCTGCCTTTTAATTTTCTCCTCTTACCTTAAATGTGTGTCCTCCAGTATCTAATTCAATTCACTTATTTTCAGATGTTGCACAGTCACAGAATAAATATTCAAATGCGCTTGGGAAACAAGAAGAGTGAAAGAAGAGCTTGAAAGAAGAGTGGGAACAGGGTCCTAGTGAGTTTAAAGAGAGTGTGGGAAACAGAACCAGGTGAGGAAGTTTGCAAACTATTGAGATTTCCACGCAATAGGAGAACAGATTATTTAAGTTCTATTGTATGTCCCCTTCACCACAATGTGAACCTTCTGGCTACCTGAAGGTGCTGGGATTTGGTTTGGAGGGACTGAGGCACATAGCAAGAATTGGCTGAAGCAGATTGGGAAGGTAAAACAAATAAATGTGTCTGTGGAAATGGGGTTCCCTGTCAATAACTGGGAAAAACTAGGTTATTAACTGGGATATGATCTCAGAGCTGTTGTACTTGGTGCTGGCGTGGCCTGTTCCCCACTCCTCTGTCTTGGTAATTATCTGGAATGTCTTCAAGTTTATCTGGGGGTCCAGGAGGGAGTCTAATGGGTTATGCTGCATGTCTCCAGAGATTAGGAGTCAAAAGTGTACCCAACTTTTCCCTCATCCTGATGACCACCTTCATGTGTGGCTATATCAGGCAGCATGTGAATTAAACTGAATTGACTTTATACTTCCGCCCTTCACATACATGAGGATTAAAACATTTTATGTTACTTCTCTGTATAAGTGTGCAATGTGCAATTTATAGTAATTTGTAATAAATAGTATGTACAACAGGATAGTCAATATAACATAGAAATACAATCGTATTGGTGTGAATTAATCAGTCTGACGGCCTGGTGGAAGAAGCTGTCCCGGAGCCTGCTGGCCCTGGCTTTTATGCTGCAATACCGTTTCCCAGATGATAGCAGCTGGAACAGTTTGTGGTTGGGGTGACTCAGGTCTCCAGTGATCTTTTGGACCCTTTTCTGTAAATGTCCTCAAAAGTTCACATCTACAGATACACTGGGCTGTCTGCACCACTCTCTGCAGAGTCCTGTGATTGAGGGGAGTACAGTTCCCATACCAGGCGGTGATGCAGCCAGTCAGGACTCCCTCAATTGCACCCCTTAGAAAGTCCTTAGGATTTGGGGACTCATGCCAAACTTTTTCCAACTGATTGAGGTGAAAAAGGTGCTGTTGTGCTTTATTTCACCACATAGCAGGTACGTACAGACCACTTGAGATCCTTGGTGGTGTATATGCTGAGGAACTTAAAGCTGTTCACCCTCTCAGCCCCAAACTCATTGATATCAATAGGCGTTAGCCTGTCTCCATTCCTCCTGTAGTCCACAACCAGCTCCTTTGTGCGACATTGAGGGAGAGGTTGTGTCAGGGTGATGACTTCTTCTTTCTAAGCTGCCTCGATATTATTCAAAGTATGAGGGCACTACGTGTCACTACATGCTGAGGATCTACCTGTCCCTGGTTTTGCAGAAGATAGGCCTGACCTATTTCCATTCAATTGACCCTGTCAGCTGGATGTTACCCGTGCTTTATGGAAGAGTACTTCCAAGTAAACATCATTGACCACGTCCGTTAGGCAGTGGTCAGTGTGGAATGTACTTCAGACTCTGTGGGATGGGAACACAGTGGATTCTGTGAGTTTGTTTCCTGAGCAAATGGTCCAAACTATCTGGCAGAATGTGTCCTCACCAGATTTGACCAACAAGCACAAAGACCCCCTTTGGCTGGCAGTGAGAGATGTCTTCCCAAGTAGAGCTTTCCTCTAGAGACGACATATCACCTCTAAAGTACACTCCCCGTGGGATGGCTGTGTTGGGAAGAGATGGTCACCCATCTCTTTGCAGACTATGGATTTTCCTAGAGGATGAGGGCATGGATCAAGGGTGCATGTCCTGCTTCATCCCCAGTAGCAGCATAATAGCAGACTCTCTGATCAATGGGCTGTTCCCAGAAACACTCTACAAGACAGACATCAAGTGCTGCTGGAAGGTCATCAATTCATGAAGGACACCCTTTGGTCTGCTGGAAAACTGTTGGTCTTTCAGCACAGTGAGATATCTATAAAGGAACGGTGCAGTCAGGCTCAGTCCAAGCTGCAGGAGCGATGCTCTGAAATTTGGTGCAGCCAAAGCTGAGGCTCTATGGAGAAAGGCTATTGTCCTCTCATGTAGGGCAGATTTGGGTTGGAAAATCCCTTTGACAATGAAAGCAATATCACCTCAGACAGCCACATGTACAAAAACAGTGCTATAGTTATTTACAAACACAAGAAAGTCTACAGATGCTAGAAGTCCAAAGCAACACACACAAAATGCTGGAAGAAATCAGCAGACCAGGCACTAACTGTGGAAAAGAGCAAAGTCCTGGTGTATGATGTCAGCCCGAAATGTCAACTGTTTGCTCTTTTGCATAGATGCTGCTCGGCCTTTTGAGTTCCTCCAGCATTTTGTGTGTGTTGCTATATTTATTCACGTTTATTTGTCTTCAAATGTTTACACTACTAAATGCCATACCTACAAGTGTAAAGGGTTTTGCACTATTTCTTCCTTTGTATGGACAATATTTTATTATGATTAAAGTCTATTTTTGAATAAAAGAGTCTTACTGGAGGGAATCAGTAAATCAGGCAGCATCAATGTGAAGATTAGATTAGACTCAACTTTATTGTCATTGTGCCGAGTACAGATACAAAGCCAATGAAATGCAGTTAGCATCTAACCAGAAATGCAAAGAATAGTGTTATTAACAAAATAACTGTGAATAAAAATAAGTGCTACAGCACACAAATATAAAAGTACTGAGACAGTACAATATGGGTGCAATACTGTTTAGCGCTGTGATGTGAGGTTCAGCAGGGTCACAGCCTCAGGGAAGAAGCTCTTCCTGTACCTGCTGGTGCGGGAACGGAGGCTCTTGTAGCGCCTACTGGATGGGAGGAGAGTGAAAAGTCCATGGTTGGGTGAGATGCATCCTTGATCATGCTTTTCGCTCTGCCCAGGCAGCGTTTATGGTAGATGTTCGCAATGGTGGGCAATTGGGTGTAGATAGCAGGAAACTTTTCCCTATGGCAGTGTCTAAAAGCAGAGGCCCAAGATTTAAAGCGAGGTGTAGTTGGGTTAAAGGGATTTGGAATCCACTGCCTGAGAAGGTGTTGGAGGTGGAGCCTCACAACGATTAAGCATCTGGATCAGCAAATGAATCAAGGTTATGGATCAATGTTGGTAGGTGGGATTGGTATCTAAAGATGCTTAATCATTGTCCTAGATATGATGGGCCAAAGGGTTTGATTCTACGCTGTACGAGTCTATGACTCTGTGCTAGTGACTATCATATTTTATTATCGCAGAGATAGTTTTAAACCTTTTGAGTTCCTGGAGCAAAGTGACATTGCATTAAGGAGCCAAAATTGTAGTCGTGATACAGGGATGAGTCATGAAGAGTTTAAAGCTATCTGACCTCAATTTAGTGAATAAAATGAATGCTAATGTCCTTTACACCGTGCATTTAAGGCTCTGGCTGTAAGCGGTGGCTTCCATTTGTGGCTCTAACGCGACTGCAAAAATGAAGGAGGGTGCAACGCAAGAAAATTCTTCTTACTGTTTGAAGTAGGCAATGCAACCAAGCAACACAGCCAACACCTTTCCCAGCTCTGCTCGCCCCCGCAGTCCTTTTTCGGAAAGCGCGCGCACTCCACCGCGGCCGGGGAACAGTGCTCGTGCCTTTATTTGGAATAGAGCGGAAGAGCGCGCGCGCCCGCCCGCCGCGGATCGTTTCGTCACGGACGGCCGACCCGGAGCGCGAGCAGGGCTGCGGCTGTGTCACAGACGCGAGCTTGGTCGAAAGGCAGTGGGACCTGTGTCATTGATACACAAACTACTTCGCGTACAGCAGGTAGTGCATCGGTTTCGTGCTCCATTTTTTGTCTCTATTTTTGCAATGGAAATGCTCTCCTCAGTGTGAGGTGTATTACGTTCTGAGCAGGAGTGATTATGTAGCAGTGCTTGCTTTCCATCCTTCAGCATTTGTTGAGACCTATTTGAATCCTCCCTAAAACTAGGAGATGAAAGTCACCATTGGTAATGACGTTTAGTGTTATATAATATCTCGATTTATGCGATGGGTTGAAAATAGATGTTTCTTGTACTTTATAATAGAAATGCATAATGTGACCTACAGCTTTCCACTTTCCTTTAAATAAGGGTTTTATTCATGCTTGCTACAGTGGCAATGATTATATATGCAGGTAGCAATCTGGGTCTGAAGGCCTTGTCTACAGACAGCTGGTGCTGGGAACCTTGCGGAGAAAATGCAAAGTTTGCGTGGCAAATTCGGCACTTTTACGCAGATGTTCCTTTCATTCGCCTTCTTTCTCTTTGCTTCATTCCCAAGCCTGTAGAAGCTGTGAATACATTTAACGCAATGAAATTTGGAAGGCGCGACCTTTCAAAATTCGACTGTCGGTTTGGAGTCTTGGAAACGGGTGGTTTCAACTCTTAAAGCTCTTAAGAATTTTAGGGATGAGTTTCGACTTATTTCATCATAGCAGTTTACATTTAAGAGCGGAATTCTCAAGGGAAACTTAAGTGGGCCATTTTGTGTTTCAAGAGACTAATTAGCCTTACAGTGACAAGCTGGTATGCTTTCATATGACTTAGTCTAAATGCAGTTTGTTTTAAGGAATAGTAAGTGTATTACATTTTGTAGCCTGGCTATTGAAGTCCTAAATATATTGGATGGAATAAATCCCGGTTTGCCTGATCTTGTGTGCAATTTGACGATTTCAACCTTGCCTTTTGAAGGATTGCTTCCCCCCCCCCTTACATTTGCACATTTTAATAAGAGTTCACTGTTCAGTTTTTTTTTTGCATGGGGGTTAGCTCCTTTACCCAAGTAAAGGTGTCTCTAGGTGCTTTCAGAGACAGGGCAATGGAAGTTCTCTTGTCTGATTTCAGGAAAGAATGGATTCCTCAGTTCTTGTGCCGATGGATCCTAGGGAGATGATTACCCTGGCTGTATATGCTGGTACAGACGGTTTTATTGTCTCAGGGTTATGAGTCAGCCATTCAGGAATGAAATGGGATGAAATTTCTTACTGCAGGTAGTTGTGAATCTTTAGAATTCCTCACCTCACAAGGATGTTGACTCATTGAATAAATTTAAAACTGTAAGAGATGATAGGTTTTAGTAATCACTGGAATCAAATGATATTGTGATGCTATAGGGAGGTGAAATTGACATGAAAGATTATTCATGACCTTACTAAGTGTTGGGGTAGATTTGAAAGATTGTCTGCTCTCATCCTACTCCTGTTTCTTGTGGCTTGAAGCTGCCAACGTTTCCAAAAAACTCTTGAGAGATTTCAATTAGTGCTAACCTTTCAAGACATCATACACAGTTTACGTCATCAGGACTGCTCCATGAGCCTGTTGTGTACACATGAAGTGTCTAAATTCACAAAGTGCACTGACATGGTAGTCACGTTGCTAATTAGTTACAGCGTGACATCGTAAACCAACAGCATCTGGGAGCATCAGTCAATGACTTGTTGTGAGATAACACATTTATTTGAGGGAACTACCAACAAAACTTGTTTTTAAAAATGTAGTGCAAACTGACGATGGAAGAAAAGTGGAGGGACTTTCTGTATTTGAAGATGTTTTTCAGCTTTCTAAGTTATGAGTGTTTTTATACAGCCAGCTGTTATGGTCCAGTTGATATTGTCCGGAATGCAGGTTCCCAACCTGGGGTCCAGAGACCCCTTGCTAAATGGTATTGGTCCATGGCATAACAAGGGTGGGAAACCCTTCATCTACAAAGATGATGAAAGTGCATGCGTTATATCCTTAAAAATGAAGAAAAAATTTAGGGCAGTGATGAGGAGCAGGGGAAGAATGGGAGAAAGTGGACAGCTCCTTCAAAGATCAGACACGTGCACGATCACTGAGTGGTTTCCTGTTATGCGACTCCTTCTAAGGAAACAAATCTTAGACATTTTGAATATATTGCCTTTTTATGAAACTTATTTCTTTAGCTAAAATGTGGAACTTTTTCTTCTACTTAGGTATATTTGCCTTCACCTTATCTGCCTAGTTTACAATGGTTCACTTCCACTTACCAACAAGTAACACAGCCTAGTTAGTGCATTCAGAAGATCACTATTAGTTGTAATTGCTTCCACTGAATTGCAAGTGGGCATCTTTAAGAAGTTCATTCATTAGTCCAGTCCATTAGTGCACTACTTCCAGTCCCAGTGATACATCTTTTACCTGCTCTGGAGACTTCAGCTTGACAGTGTGGACTCTGTTGATGGAAGAATATGCGAGTTTCCACCTAGATACTGAAGGATTAACATCAAAAGTACTGAAATCAGTGGAGTGGTATGGGAAGAGGACGTTTGGTATAAATTGACACTAAGATCACCACAACCTTATAGACTGAATAGCCTGTGCAATTCTGTGCTTAAGATGTATCTTTTAGTTTAAGGGATTTGAAATCATTACGCAATGTAGATGCAGAGGACATCTGGCATTTGACAGAATCTATCAACAGCCAGCTTGCAATTGCCGATGATCTGTGCTCTTTGGAATCATGATATTTGCAAATTTTCATTGATTCTTTGATTATGTTATGTCTGTAGCTTGAAGCACATCACCAAACAATTACCTAAAAACAGTAATAGTAGATTAAAAGTGATAAGCTGTCAAACATAGCTCCAGCCGATTGCCCCAGTGAAGAAGGAAACTTGATTTGTCACATTGGCTCAGATGGAGGTCAGGTGAAGAACTCCCATCCATTTGCTTAGCACAGGAAGGATAGACAGTATTGTAAATGGATTAGATGCTATTGTCAGATGCCCCAGCAGAAGGACAAGCAATTAGAAGTTGCAAGGGGAATTGGAAAAAGATAAAGTAACATTTTAAAAAAATATATCCTTCTACCTTCTCACAGTGTCAGCCTTTGATAATTACGGTTGGTGTCTGGACGGTTTGAAGTTTTGAGAGAGCTTTGGTGTGATGTTCTGGGGCGTGATGCTGATGCTCCTGTTGGGGAATTTTTATGTATTATTAATCTCTTGCACTGTCATTGGTTTATATTTTTTTATATAGAGATGCAGCATTGTAACAAGCCCTTCTGGTCCAAAAAGTCCACTCTGCACATTATACCCATGTGACCAATTAACCTATTAACCTGTATGCATTTGGAATATGGGAGGAACCAGAACACCCAGAGGAAACCTACACGGTGAACAGGAGAAAGTACAAACTCCTTACAGACTGGGGGAATTGAACCCGGGTCACTGGCACTATAATAGGATTATGCTGACCGCTATGCTATGATGCTGCCCCCTCTTTTAAATTGGCTTCTTGTCTCTCAAAGAAAACATTGTCATGTAAGGTCTACAAATCAAGCTGTAGCAAAGACTAAATTTCCACAAGTCACATCTTGGGGACATGGAATGCAGAAATGGGTCCGCTGCTCACAGTTTCAGACCCAACCATCAGCCACTCTTTTACACAAATCCTACATTCTCATCGACTGTCCACAAAGAGACAATTATTCTTCCCACAGACACAGTTTAAATACTAGGTAGTTTAAGTGTATTCAAAGAGAAGTCTTTGAGGGAATTTTTGAGCTCCTACTTTCTAACTAAAAGTCTGTGATGGCAGAGTTTTTCGGTAAGTGGGATCATGAGGCTTTCCAGTCAGCAACCAGTATAGAGTGCTGAGCATTTCATTATTGTATGCCACGGGTCTTCAGGCAAACTCAGAAATTTAGATGTTGTGATTTAGTTGGCTGTTTTTATAGGCTTCCACAAATAGCAAGTGAGTAGAAAGAACAGAAGTTCTCAGGCTTCAAGGACTACATTGCTAATGACACACAGTGTGACAGCTCTTGTTCTTGGTCGGGGTGAATATCCCTCCTAGATGTTTTATCAACCTTTAATTGTGGTGACAGTGAACAATGAGGAATTGTTATGATCGGGTGACTGTTTTCAGCCACACTACACTGTCTGTGGGCTGGATGAACACAATGATCTTGACGTGGCAGGAGGTAATTTCAGTCTCTGGACAACCCACCAATCCTGTTTTCCATCACATCACTGTTTCCTATTGTTTTGCACCTCTTGACCCTGCTTCTCCCCAGCACTGAGGCTAGGGAGCAACTTAGAACGATCCATGCAGCACAACAGTGGAACGTGGGAGAAACTGGAACACTGGAGGCAGCCAATTCTCTCAAACTCTCCACAGGTGACACGGGAAGCCAGGATCGCTGTAGTGTAAATCAGCAGCACAAGAGTACCGGCCCAACTTGGACTGCAAGCGCCCGAGTTTTCCCTTCAGCAACTTTTTTTTGGTAGGAGGATGAGGTGTACACATCTAAACAGCAACTATACTTCAATTGAAATGAGCCTTGATTGCTTAAGTGATAATAATTCATTTTAATGTATTTTTGTTGCTTTGCAGGTTTTTTTTTAGGTCACTTGGATTGATGAACACGGATGAGAGTTTGCTGTGTTCTGGTTGTACCACTGTTTGAGCCTGCAGTAGGCAGAAACAGATGGCAGCAAGCTGTTCACCTTCTTCAAGATTAAATTAATGTCCCTGTTAGATTTTTGTGAGTTACCTTGTTTGACAGTAACTTGTTCCAATCACTAATTGAAATGTAAGTTTTCAAAACTCACTAGTTATTTTAATTTTAGGTTAACATATTTAAAAATCATTCTTGAAGGTGGGAAATTGTAGTTATACATGCATATTTTCTGACAAATTTTATCAATCAAGTATAAAAGGAGAAATGATCAACTTTGATAATGACCTATCAGAATATTTGGAAATTTCTGATTTTGCATCTTTCATCAGACACCCCCTTTTCCCTCTCTAGGGCCACTGAACTCCTTTCAATTGAAAAATACATTATCACGAAGTGTAATATCTTAAGGGAAAAAGTCAATGAAAATAATGTTAAGCGGTTAATAGAATTAACATCCAACGGTGTAAAATATCTATCTCCCTGCACCACAGAAATGTGCATCCTGCCAGGTTATTGGAGTTAGGCAGTTAATATTTTCCAACAAATCTCCTTTAATACCATTTGCAGATCTGTATATGGGATCCAGTTTGATTTTCATTTTTCATTTCTGGATTTAAAGTTAATCAGGTTGAAAACGGTGAAGGAAAGCAAGCCTTTTTTAAATAGCCTGATTAATTCCTACTGGTGGCAAGTTCAGATGTAAAATTATGTAGTCAGTCACATGGACTTCACACTGTGAGTTTTCAATCAGCAGAGCAACTGAAAGTTAGAATGCTATAAATGTACTTTTATGAAGTGAATTGTAAAGGCAGTACAGACATTGATAAATAATAATGATGCACTGTTGCTCTTTTAGGAGACTCTGGGGAAAGATCTTGAATGCTTTGCTTTTCCATTGAAGTTCATTTGATGTTATGCATTAGTTTCCTTGGTTAATATTTCCATGATGTGCTTGTTTGTGTTGATGCAAATTGCTTCACAGCCACTGAACATTCAATAAAAGGTAATATATTTAAGTAAAATTTCCCTCTTACAGACCTGCAAAACCATCTTCAACATACTTCGTGAGGAGAGCTACTACGTTCTGAAGTATGAAATTCTAGACCACGTCTTAGCTTGGTGTTTAGGGGTGATCGCATTCACCATCACTAATGCTTTCTCTCTTAAATAATTAAGAATGTGACAGACGTATGCTGTATATTATGAATCAGTATTGGCTTCTGTACCAAAGGAAAATTACAAGGAAGGTTGAAAATTCTCTTGTGGTTTTGCTTTTAGTTTTGAAGTTAACATTGAAGAGCATTAAGGAAGAGAGGCTTGGCAATATCTAAGGGGCAATATCAGGGGTTTGTGGAAGCATAATGTTTGGCCCGACTGGATTTCACCCAATTTTGTTTCCCAGATAAAGAATGAGGACATCATCTAAATGTGTTGAATTTGGTCTTTTTCTTCCCTGTATCTTCATACTTGATTGTTTTATTCTGCTGCTAATATTATTATGCCATTTATGGCTTGTTATTCTGGATAGAAGTGGATGCAACGGCAGAAGCTTGTGCAATCTTTATACACTTGTTGTTTGGGGAATTTACTTGCTAGTTTGGCTTCTGGTATCTAGTAATATGAATGGATCAAATTGCTTCATCTTTGCAAAGGATATTTCTTGGTTTGCTCGACGATTAGCACACTCATGATTCTGCTACGAGAGTAAAAAGGTTAGCATGTTAGAGCACAGAAGGAGACCATTCACCCCATTGAGTCTGTACTCTCCATTTGTCTGTTCTGTCCACATAAGGCAACAAATTATTTTCACTCTGTGCTAATATTTTGGGATGTTAAGGAGTATGGGGTGAATAAAAGGAAGTGGCAATCAGGTAAAATATCAGTAATGATCTTGTTGAAAGACACTGTAGGAGAAGTTCCCTCTAAGGTGTGTGCGTGCGTTCACATTTTTTGCTACTAATGCACAAAGGTATTGTTAGCATGTTAAGTATATTGCACGATTGTATACAATCACAGTTCCTTTTCCTGTTCCTAATTGTTTCTGTTCCTGTTCCTGTGTTGACAACATGGAGCTTGCGATTATTTAACCATATAACAGTTACAGCATGGAAACAGGCCATCTTGGCCTTTCTAGTCTGTGCTGAACGCTTAATCTCACCTAGTCCCACTGACCTGCACTCAGCCCATAACCTTCCATTCCTTTCCTGTCCATATACCTATCCAATTTTACTTTAAATGACAATACCGAACCTGCCTCTACCACTTCTACTGGAAGCTTTTTCCACACAGCTACCACTCTCTGAGTAAAGAGATTCCCCCTCGTGTTACCCTTAAACTTTTGCCCCCTAACTCTCAACTCATGTCCTCTTGTTTGAATCTCCCCTACTCAATGGAAGAAGCCTATCCACATCAACTCTATCTATCCCCCTCATAATTTTAAATACCTCTAACAAGTCCCCCCTCAACCTTCTATGCTCCAAAGAATAAAGACCTAACTTGTTCAACCTTTCCCTGTAACTTAGGTGCTGAAACCCAGGTAACATTCTAGTAAATCTTCTCTGTACTTGCTCTATTTTGTTGACATCTTTCCTATAATTTGGTGATTAGAACTGTACACAATACTCCAAATTCGGCCTTACCAATATCTTGTACAATTTTAACATTACATCCCAACTCCTATACACAATGCTCTGATTTATAAAGGCCAACATACCAAAAGCTTTCTTCACCACCCTATCCACATGAGATTCCACCTTCAGGGAACTATGCACCATTATTCCTAGATCACTCTGTTCTACTGCATTCTTCAATGCCCTACCATTTACCATGTATGTCCTATTTGGATTATTCCTACCAAAGTGTAGCACCTCACACTTAACAGCATTAAACTCCATCTGCCTGTGTTTAAACTTAAACTCCATTTCTCTGCAGATTTTAGAACTAGCTGATTTATACTGTTGTTATTGAAGGAATTATTGAATGCACACATGTTGGCATGGACAAAAAATTGCACAGCACAAGATTTTTACGCGCACAAATTAGAGGGAACATTGACTGCAGGTATAACAGTGTAACATTGTACTACTACTTCCAGTTCCAATGTGTACATCTAGTTCCCTCTTGAATGCCTTGATGGACTATTTCTACCATTCTAGCACAAAGTTCCAGAACATTCTCTGCATAATTATCTCCATCTTTTGCCCATTATGTTAAATCAGTGGCTCTTGGCCCATGAGACATGTGCAAAAGGGGTGCATTGTTTTCTACTTGCCCGATCTAATTCTACTACGATTTTTATGCTTTAACAAAATCTTACAGTTTTCTTCTGGCTCCAAGAACACCCACAGCTTCTCTATTCTAACTTTGCAGCTAAAATCCCTTAAATTTGGAACCATTCTAGTAAATATCCTACGTATTCTCACTAAGACTTGGTGATCATTTTTGAAATCAATATTTGTGGCCGAACAAGTTTTTAAGTGTTCATTGTAATTTCTGTCTTCATTGTCCTTTTATCATGTTTTTGTTTAGTTATTGGTTTAGTAGAGGCTTCAATTACCATAAGACCATAACACATACGAGCAGAATTAGGCCATTCAGCCCATTGAGTCTGTTCCACCATTTGATCATGACTGATATATCCTCCCTCTCAACCCCATTCTTCTAGATCCCTGTAACCTTGATACCCTTACTAATCAATAACGTATCAGCTTTCACTTTAAATATACCCTATGACTTGACCTTCACAGCTTTCTGTAGCAATGAATTTCACAGTTTCACCACTCTCTGACAAAATAAATTCCTCATCTCTGTTCTGAAGGAACATCCTTGTATTCTGAGGCTGTCCTAGACTCCCTCACTGTTGGAGACATCTTCTAAATGTCTGCTCTATCTCACACTTTCAATATTTGATAGGTTTCAAAGGAGATCGCCCTCATTCATCCATCATCAAGGACCCCCACTGTCCCAGCCATGCTGTCTTCTTGCTACTGCCATCGGGAAGAAGGTACAGGAGCTTCAGGACCAACATCACCAGGTTCAGGAACTGTTGTTGCTCTTCAGTCATTAGGCCCTTGAACCAGAGGGGATAACTTCACTCAACCCGCCCCATTACTGACCTGTTCATATAACCTCTGGACTCCCTTTGAAGGGCTCTTTATCTCATGTTCAAGTGCTTATTGCGTATTTATTTATTTTTCTCTTGTATTTGCACTGTTGTCTTTTGTACATTTGTTGCTTGTCTGTCCTGTTGGGCGTTTTGTTTTATTGATTCTGTTTATTCCGTATTTACTGTGTATGCTTACAAGAAAAATGAATCTCAGGGTTGTTAATGGTGACATTATATGTACTTTGATAATAAAATTAACATTGAACTTCTCTTCTAAATTCTAGTGAGTAAAGGCCCAGAGCCATCAAATGCGCCTCACAAATTAACCCTTTCATTCCCAGGATCATTCTCACGAACCTACGAACCCTCTCCAAAGCTAGCACATTCTTTCCTAGATATGGGGTTCAAAACTGTTCTCAATACTCCAAGCGAGGCCTCACCAGTGCCTTATAAAGCCACAGCATTACATCCTTGCTTTTATATTCTAGTCTTCTTGAAATGAATGCTAATATTGCATTTGCTTCCTTTGCTACCGACTCAACCTGCAAGTTAACCACTTGGGAATCCTGCACTAGAACTCGCAAGTCCCTTTGCACCTTGATTTCTGAATTTCTTCCACATTTAGAAAGTAGTTTATACCTTTATTCCCACGTCTAAACTGAATGACCATACATTTCCCTATACTATATTCCATCTGTGTCTTTGCCCATTCTCCTAATCTGTCCACATCCTCCTGCAGCCTCCCTGTTTCCTCAACACTCCCTGCTCCTCCACCCATCTTTCACTTGTCCACAAACTTGGCCACAAACCCACCAATTCCGTCATCCAGATCAGTAACGTATAACATAAAAAGAAGCAGTCCCAACACTGACTGCTGTGGAACACCATTTTTCATCCTTAGCCAACTCAAAAAGGTGCACATTATTCCCATTCTTTGCCTCCTGCCATTCAGGCAATCTGCTCTCCATGCTAGTATCTTTCCTATAATACCACGGGCTGTTACCTTGTTTAGCAGCCTCATGTGTGACACCTTGTCAAAGGCCTTCTGAAAATCTAAGTACTGATAATGTAAGTACAAACAGTACTTTGAGAACTTGTATTCAATTTCTATATTTATAAAAGCTTCACTTCTCCAGATGTTTTTAAAGTCCAACTAGTTCCCTAATGTCAAATAGGGCTATATGTGTCCAATACTTGAATCCTTACTGTCATTTGAAGTAATCTCACAAGTCGTTCAGTGGTGCGCAGTAATTTGGGAATAGGCACTTAACAGCTGACCAGGCCTGTGGAACGTGCATCTTCTAAGAACACCAGAGTATCGCATCTTCTGGTTCAGTCGTTAACCTGTGTAGCATTTGTTTGCCCTTCAAACCCTGCTTCTGTGCATGCCAGAAAAAGAAACTTGGTAAAATATGATGAAGGAAGAGTTTGAGTAGACTTCAGGAAGAATTTGGCATAGTGTGAAGCACTACAAGATGAAAATTTTCTGAGTGGCCAAAACTATATTGTTCATGGAGACAGTTTAAGATATTTCCTATAGTAACACCATGCTGATCTTTCAAGTAAGTCAAGTAAAATAAAATAAAATCATGATTTTATTTCAGTTGCCTGCTATATTTTAGAGCCATTTGTGGTTTAACACAGAATATTGTAAATTCAGCCTAGTTGGAAGATTTACCTGATGTAGTTTGATACTGTGCAGTTTAGGAAGCTCCGTAGTTAGCTATGTGCTGAAGTGATACATTCATTGATGTTTTATTTTAAATGCTAGGAAGGAGCAGGGCAGGTGATATACCCATTTGTAAGAGGTCATGGACTGTGAAGTATGTATATTGAATTGGGGAAGCCTGTGCTGAGCTTTGATATCTCCACATTATCTACACTGCTGATGCTTATTGACACCTATTTCATTGTCATTGCTGTTGAAGATGGAGCAATGTGGGGATTTTGCAGCTTCTTGATGCAAGTTATACTGCAGAAAAATGCCCTGTGGCGCACAGTTCCTGAGCCTGTAAATTGCAGGAACTCTGGAGTATCCTGACCATGGCCATTAAGGCCTTGACACCCAAAATTTTAAAGCAGCGTGACCATGAGATTAATGTAGTTAATTGACCATTTATTTAGTTTGCTTGTTTAGAGACAGCAGCGTGTCTCTTCTGGCCCTTCTGGGCCAACGAGCTGCACCACCCAGCAACCCACCTGTTTAATCCACAGGACAATTTAGAATGACCAATTAACCTACTAACTGGTCCGTTTTTGTGGGAGGAAATGGGGGCACTTGGATGAAACCCACATGCTTATGAGAAGGATGTACAACATTCTTACAGAGGATGCCAGAACTGCATTTCGAACTCTGGTGCCCTGAACTGTAATGGCTTCACAGGACTGTGGCATCCTTTTGATTTTCCTTGGTGAAATGTGGCATGGTTGCTGTTTTCATAGTGAATTGACATGAATTGCAATTCTGAGCTGGCTTTTGGGTGCTTACACATACAGAGATGTTGTCATCTAGCAAACTATTGGACTGCGGTCAATCTTTTAAATTTAGATTTATAAATGGAATTGTGTAACATCGCTGTCATCTGACAATCCACCCAGTTCAATAAAAAGGGGAGGATATTAGATCAGATCTGACTTGGTGTTTTAATGATAGTGGGAACATGAAAATTTGTCCCTGGAGTTTGTTTGAAATCAGCCATGTTGAAAATAATTTTCCCAGGTTTTACACAAAAGAACTGGTGTGGAGTGGAGACCTGTATTACTGACAACATCAGATATATTCCTGGCTTTTGCACATCTGCTTCAGTTGCTGAGGGTGATCAACTGCTTTCAAAAATTATTAGCTTTTTTTGTGAAATGTCAGCAAACATGGTGTGGTGCTTTTGTCTTTCACTGCACAGTTCAGATATATATATAGATATAGATATATAATGTGTATGTATGTGTATATATGTATGTATTGGATACAGTCCCAGCAGGTCTTTGTCAAGATGGGTTTAAACAGAAGCTTTACTTGTTCAACAAAATCAGTTCTAAAGCTTTGTGGTTAAATAAGATCAAGATTGCAAAACTAAATTAGTGTTGTCTCAAGTCTGTCAAGTTTGCCGTCAGTTAGGTAGAAAGGCATTACTCATATTTCCAGTGTTTGTAGCAGTGATTTATTGAAAATATTGTGCTTCACGTGCATAACGTGAAAAAATGCAGCTTCCTTGTGCATGATGTATTTTGTTATTTTTTAATACCAGCTTTTATTTGTGTTGTGGGTTCCCGTCTTCACATTTATAATTGATATTGCGTATGTGCAGTTATGTTTATGTTCCACCAGCTGACTCCCAGTTGGTAGCTCTCTTGAGTCTCCTACCCAGGCAGTACGGCAGACAGAGATCTGTATCTCCTAAACCTTGGTTTAGTTTTGATTTTCTTGAAGTTGACACTTCAGGTGCTTTTCTTTGTGCATTAGAATGTATATGGCTGATTTGTGCTACTTTTGTTGACAGCAGTGATTGAGGAAAACCCATTCAACTGGAAACATTTGATTTCTTTTTGTCTCTTGGAAATGTTTAAACATTTAGAGGTGAGGTCTCCATGATATTCAGTGGTGAATTAGTTATCTTTTAGATCTTTTCACAAAATATCAACCTTTAATTGATTTAGTGAAGATCCACCTATGTTCTTCCCCTTGTTAAATACTTAAAGATCTTTCCTGTTTCATTTCTCAATTCTCTCCCTTAGTGACATCATCCAGAAGGTCACTGGCTTGACATTTATATTGGTGACACTCAAGTTTAGAAATTAGATTGCTTAAAAATTGGTTTTATATGAAGTGTAAATCTGATTTATCTGAAACCACCAGTGACCAAGCACTTTTGTGTGTGATGCCCGGTAATAGGCCCGGATGATTCCTGATCAGGTGTGTACTTAATGATATTATTCACAATGTTCAAGTTTTCCCATGGTCTGATGAGGCAAGGCTCGAAGTTCTATGTGGTAAGCACTGTAGAACTGTCTTAAGTAAAAGTAGGGGTAAACTGTGCTAAGTTCTGCCTTTGTTATTTAAAAGGACACTGCAGACTTCAGGTAATGTCACCTTACCATGTGTAGGGGCCATGTATCTGTTCTCCATTTGCTTAGTATTCTCTGTTGTACTTTTCTTATAATAACTGTCACACAAGTGGGGGCGTAGTAAAAGCAAAGGGAATAAGTTGTGTTTTCATGCGTATTTCATGGCAATCTGTAGCTTGGGACCAACAGAGGTCATATCTTTGCTGACTGCTGAGATAATGCACAATAATGCTTAATTGTATGTTTGCTAATTTCGACACTTTGGAGCAATCATTGGAGCTGTGGCGTGCCACACAAGTATAACAAGTCCCTGTGGTCAAAGGCAGCTGGCAGTTGTTTGATTTTTGGATCAATTTTGCAGCTACGCCTTACTTCAAACTTATTGTAGGCTTAAATACTCTCCAGAGTGTTTTGTGATAGGGCTATACTTCTTGTAGTGTTTAGCTGCTAAAGCACTGGTGAATGGGTTGCTTGGGCTTAGTAATTAGGTGTGGCATGTTGGAGGTTGAGGGACCTGGAAAGAGTGATAAAATGCATACACTTGAGCAGACCCTCTGTCTTCAGAGACCCCACATTGTAATGGGACTGTCTGGTGAGCAATGCATTCATCTGAGGCAAGTGATATCCTGTGATGTGACTGTTGGCTGCACAGTCTTGCTTAGACCGCTCCTTCTGTGCTTGGTTCACTTGACCAAGCAGGGAGAGGAGCCAAGAGCACTGAAAGTGTTGGGTGTCGGTGAATGATGGTGATTGCTGTCGATCTGCAATGAATGACAGATCAGCTGAACAAATACAGGTGTTCTCCCTCCCCCTGCTTACAAAGGTAGAGCGTTCCTATGAAACCTTTCTCAAGCCAAAATAGCGTAAAGTGAAAAACTGTTAATTGATAAGAGAACAATTTTCGTTAAAGCAAAAATCCTCTGTAATGTGAAAACAGGTTACTAATATAGGCCTTTTGTAAAAGCGAAGTGGCGTAAAGCAAACATTCGTAAAGCGGGGGACACCTGTGACCAATACCATTTCTCCCAAATTCTTGCTTCATGCAAGAAGGATCACTCAGCTGCACTACTGCTGAGGTAGCTGTTTCACCGAGGAGAAGGAGGCATGTTGGGCACTGGATTGCTAACATCATCTGATTGGATAGAGCCATTCACTGAACTTGCATGTCTACTAGTTATGTCGACTTTTTCAGTTGAAAACATCTCTGCTTCCTCTTTGTATATTGGCTGTTGATCATAAGAAAAATATTTTGATTGTGGCATCCATGATTCTTCCTTCCCAAATATCCTATCAAAAATTCCTGATGATACAAAGCTGTATGTCCATGTGACTTACAAAGAAGATGGAGAGAAGCACTGGGGGAATATCAACAGGCTAAATGGGTACGACAGGTGAAATATAAAAATATATAAAAACACAAGGTTGCCTATTATAGTAGAAGAATAGAGAAGTTTTATTTTACAGTGAAGTTGTTTAGGGGGACTTGAAAGATGTGCATGAATCATTATGTACAGTAAGTGATTAACTTGGCTTCACTGAATAGAGATTTGAGTACAAGAGTCTTGTGCAATTATAAAGGTCCTTGATAAGATCACTTTGGAAATATTGTGAAGACAGCTCACTTTCCAAATTTGGAAAGATAAATGTTTGATGAAGGGAGATGAATGAAAATGTATTTGGTTAATTATCTGAATGGACATTAAACAGACTTGGATCTCCACTCTTTTGGGTTTAGCAGAATGAGAGCTTGGTATAACAGCCTCATGGGGCTTGATAATATGGATACAGCAATGATGCTTCCATATGCTGGAGAGTCTTGAACTTCAGGCCATAGTCTCAGAATAAATTTTTTTTAAAAAATCAGCCCCCTAGGAGTGGTTACAGGATAGGACCTGGCTTTTGGGTTGGAGTATACCCACTGATAAGACCTTCTGGTTGTGTTGGGTCATGTTTTGCTGCCCTGGCTTGGCACTTTTAACAGCCTGAGATCAAATCTGTCATTCAGGACTGAGATGAAAATTTTCTTCACAGAGGAGTTTGTCAGTCTGGAGTTCTGTAGCCAATAGATTTGTGAAGGGTGGGTCAAGACTGAGAGCTTTATAAATATTACAGGAATAGAGGTGGAATTGGTCAGTGCAGGAAAGTGGTACTGAGATAAGAGGTGAGCTATGATATTACTGTGAAGGATTTTGGCAGTATGTGAATCCATTTTGTTGATGTAAGCAGTACAACAAGTATAGGAAGCATTTAAAATAGCTGGTCTGTCATTCATTGCAAATTAACAACGGCCACCATCATTCACCGACTTCCAGCACTCTTGGTTCCCCCCCCCGCTTGCCAAGCCTGTCCATAAGCACTGGACAAGCTGTTGACTGTACAATCAGGACACCAGCTTCAGTCCTTTTGTGCCAAGTTTACCTCCTTTTGTGAAAGAGTACCGATGTTCTTGTTACATTTCGTGTGGGGGGGGGGTAGGGGACTTGCTTTTGAAGAAGGGTCTTAGCCTGAAAAGTTGACAGCTTGCTCTTTTCCATAGATGCTGCCTGGCCTGCTGAGTTCCTCCAACATTTTGTGTGTGTTGCTTGGATTTCCAGCATCTTGGATTTCCAACCTCTTGTTTCCATGGTGTTTCTTTGTTTTGTGGCTATCTGGAAAAGGAAGAATCTCAGAGTTGTATATTGTATAGATACTTTGATAATAAATGAACCTCTAAACTTTGAACCTTGAACAAATAAAGGAGCTTCTTGTGTTGTATCAAGGAGTAACACCTGAGAGCTATTTCAGTGAATCATAGGATGATGGCATCTCCTTGTTGGCTTAGAATGGTCACAGCATGGGACCTGGCTATATGGGTCAGGCTCAGGTCCTTAGGCTATGTTGTGTTGGCCTGGCTCAGAACTTTATCCAGGTCAGAATGACATGCGTAGTTTTAAGTTTTTTTTTAAAAAAACTTTAATTTTGGAAGCATTTATTTCTTGTAACAAGTTTATAGTCCTCACGAAGGGTCTCGGCCCAGAACATTGACTGCTCATTTCAACGGATGCTGCCCGACCTGCTGAGTTCATCCAGCTTTTGTACAGGTTTATAGTGCTGGTTGGCTTAAGTGTGTGTGTGTGGGGGGGGGGGCGGGGGGAGAGGTTAAGTCTTTAGTCTTGGTTCAGGTTTAGATTTGCTGTGGTTGTGCTTTCATTGTACATTCCAGCAGCCTTCTGCCTTGGATTCCTCAATATTCAGTGATCATGATGAATTTAAATTCACAGGAGCATTTGAATAGGAGGCTTTTCTTAAAGTGATTCTGAAGGACTCTAAGCCATTTGATAACAACGAAAATGCAGCTTGACCCAGAGATGTACCTTCTTTTGAGCAATGCAGTGTAATGAAGCAAGTAAAAACACAGCATTGTGAACAGATTTACCTACATGCCCACCTTTAACTTGTTAAAGCTCCAGTTTAACTCTTCCAAATCAAATGATGTTTAGTAAAGTAAAATACTGAAACCATTTTGATGTATGTAAAGTGAAGAACCTAAGGAGAAAGCTGTAATTTTAACACAATTCTGTCAGCTGATTCCCTGAAATAACTTGGGATTATTAAAATAGGTCATAAAGTGAAACATCACAACTTTCAACTAATTCAGGATTTTCAAAATAAAGCAGCAGACGTATAAAGTGAAAACTGTACTGAGGTTTACAGTTCTCTCCTAGTAACCAAAGGAGTTATGTTTTATAGATTACTTTGTAGTGAACAAGTTCATGAGGGAGGTCATAGCTTTCTGTTATTTCCAAAGGATATAATTCAGCTTAATGCAACACAAGCACAGTAAGAACTCATGGGTCAGGCAGCTTCTACGTAAGGAAATGTTGATAAATTGGTTTTAGATGCTTTATCTGAACTCCTTTTAACAGGGATCACAGAGAGCAGTGAAAGAGGGCTCACAGAACTCCTTCTCTGAAACAGGAAACTTAAAGTTGGGTAATCCTGAGACTTTGCAGTGGAGCAATATAATGGACTACAGATGCAGGAATCTGGAGCAACATCCAAGATCTGAAGGAGCTTAGCTGGTCTGTTAGCATCTATGGTGAGAGGATGCTTAGAGATTAGAGGGGGAGCGGTGAGAAAGGGTGGCATAAAAGAGGATAAAAACTTGTTCTGTAGTTGTTGCCTGACCTAGTGAGTTCCTCCAGAGTATCTGTGTTGCTGCAGATTCCAGAATCTGCAGTAGCTTGTGTCTGTTATTTAGTTTGGTACCTAGTGCCAGATTTTAATCAAACTGAAGGGAAAGTAAATATGCGGAAAAAAATAAAATCTTGGTTTTAATGATGTGAAATGTTGTTTTGTGCATCTTTTTGCATATTAAATTATATTTAGAAAGGGAAGTGAGGGCGAAAACAAATACTTCCACCCTCAGAAGGTCATGCAAGAGGTGGAAAGACTGTTGCAGTGTGGAATTTTGAGGGAAATTTGCTGAAGGACTTAGATGAAGAATATGATTGGGATGCTGGCATAACCTGATGTGGATACATCACAAGGTGGTTGACAGGTTGTCAGGTCTGGCTGGTTAGTGTGGGGGATGACGAGGAGTTTAGAGTAGTCACTCTCCACGCTCTCACAAGAAAATGTGCAGAGCCCGGGAGCTATGACCTCTATGTTCTTTATTCTGAGAACAAATTTCAGCACTGCTATTGTTTAGAAAATTGTTTATAATGAAATGAAACAAGGTCATAAATAAAAAATCAGGACGTCTGTCTGTAACGTTATACACAATGGTACATTTACCATTTGATAAGCTTGGAGGTGTGTTTGGACGCATTAGTATATGACTGCAGTCTTGCTGCTGGAAGCCTGCTCCCTGTCACTTTGTGTCTGCAGCAATAACCTCTCACCCACGAGAGCTTACCCCAGATATTCCAGCATCTGACGGCTGCACACTGCCAAATAAGGTAGTCTGGAACAGTGAGCTGTGTGGCATGGGCAAGAGTGTCGCTTGAGTGCCCACAGTGTGAATTAAATTGATGACATTTTGCAGTAAGATCGGGGTAAGGCGAAGAGGTCATTAATATCTTGAACTGACACACTAATGATCTCTCAAGGGTTCAGGGTAGATTGGTGCATTATTTATGAGATGGTAAATGTTCAAGTGAGTCCTCACTTAGGACGAATACAGGGAGTTCTGCTATAATATGATAATTACATTCCTAAGAAAATTTGCATTACAGAAAGTTCTGTTGTGGCAGAACAGGCACGGTTGCCTTCAAAGCATAGACTTAAACAGGTTTTCTGGATCATGATTGCATTGTAACTAATGCAGCCTATGTGACGCAAATAATGTGTCCCGGTCCATCAGTCGTATAACAACTGATGTGCACAGTGAAAGTGTGTTATGTTGGAACTGTCCAAGTCAAATTAAATTAAATAGCAAAGTGCATATATGTTATCTATCATAATACTAACTTGAGATTCATTTTCTTGGTGGCATTAACAGGAGAATCAATTTATGAGAATTTATAAAAACTGTACATAAAGACTGGCAAGTAAGCAAGAAGCAAAAGAAGAGAAATTGTGCAAAACAAAACCTGAGAATAGGAATTGTAGAGTTCTTGAAAGTGTGTGTAGGTTGTGGCTGAGAGTTGAGGTGAGTGAAGTTATCCACACTGGTTCAGGAACTTGATGGTTGTAGAGTAATAAATATTCCTGGACCTGGTGGTGTGGGACCTTCTGTCTGATGGTAGCAGCAAAGAGTGCATAGCTTGGATGGTGGGGGTCCTTGAGCCATGGCTCAAGGTTTCAGCGTTCAAAGTGCAGTCCTGGTGTTCCCTCTAAGAAATTTGTGCTTCCTTTCCATAGAATGCACTGGTTTTCTCCCACGGTCCAAAGGCATAGGCCCTTAATTGGTCATTGTAAGTTGTTCCATGATTAGACAAGGGTTAAATTGGGGGTTCCTTGAAGGGCCAGAAGGGCCTATTCTGTGCTGTATCTCGAAGTAAATAAACGATGAATGCTACTTTTTTTTTGTCAGTGCTGTGTTTGGGGCGGTGTGGTAGTGTAGTGGTTAGCACTACGCTTTCCAGTACCAGTGACCTGGATTCAATTCCTGCCGCTGCCTGTAAAGAATTTGTATGTTCTCCCTGTGACCGTGTGGGTTTACTCCAAGTGTTCTGGTTTCCTCCCACAGTCCAAAAAGGTACTGATTAGTATGTAAATTGGTCATTATAAATTGTTGCTTCATTAGGCCAAGGTTGAATCGTGCAATGCTGGGCAGCACAGCTCGAAGGGCCGAAGGACCTATTTGGCACTTTATCTCAGTGGTGGGGAAGGTTTTGTCTATGATGGACTGAGCTGTATCCAGCTTTTTTTCTGTAGACCTTTCGGTTCCTGGGCATTGGTGTTTCCATACCAGGCCGTGATGTAAGCAGTTAGGATACTGTCCATTGTGCATCTAGAGGAGCTTGTTAAAGTTTTGGATGACATACTGAATCTAAGCAAACTTCTAAGAAAGTAGAGATGCTACCGTGCCTTCTTTGTGAATAGCACTTGTGTGCTGGTGCCAGGACAGATATGAAAACTCCAGAAAATTTAAAGCTCCTGACCTTCTCCACCTCCAATCCCCCAGACCTGGCTTATGGACCTCCTGCTTCATCCTGTCATCAATAATTAGCTTTTTGGTTTTGTTGAAGTTGAGTGAGAGGATGTTATGGCACCATTCAAGAAGATTTTCAATCTCCCTCCTATATAATAATTTGTCACCACCTTTGATTTGGCCAACAATAGAGATATTGTCAACATGTGAATGGCATTGGAGCTGTACTTCGCCTCGCTGTCATAGGTATAAAGCAAGTAGAGCAGAGAGCTAAGCACACAGCCTTGTGGTGCACTTGTGCTGATGGTGATTGTGAAGGTTTTGTTGCCAATCTGTTCTGTCTGGGGTCTGCCAGTAAGAAAATAGTCTACAGTTGTATAAAGGGGTATCGAGGCTGAGGTCTTGGAGCTTAGTGTGTACTTTTGAGGGGATGATAGTGTTGAATGCTGAGCTGTAGTCAGTGAGGAGCATCCAGATGTATGCATCTTCATTTTCCAGATGTTCCAGAACTGAGTGAAGGGCCAGTGAGATGGTATCTACAGTTACTTGTGATGGTAGGCAAATTGCAGCAGATCCAGGTCACTCCTCGGGTAGGAGTTGATATGTTTCATGACCAATCTCTCAAAGGACTTCATCACTGTGGATGTAAGGGCTACTGGGAAATAGTCATTGAAGCAGGTTACCGATTTCTTCTAGAGCACTGGTATGACTGAAATCTGCTTGAAACAGGATGTCTAAGCAGGTTTCATACAGCTGAAACAAGAATTGAAGATGTCTATAAACACTTCAGCTAGTTAATTATCACAGGTCTGCTATCTTGAGCCAAATGTTCTCTATGGATTCACCCTCCTGAAGGAGACAGAAATAACAGTCATCCGTGGCTTTGGGGGTTCATGAAGTTGCCTCTATGTTCTGTCAGTCAAAACGAGCATGAAAGAATTGAGCTCATCTGGGTGTGAAGAAGAATGGCCAGTGGAGTTATTGGGGCACAGTCTTTTGACAGTGTTTCCTTAGCAAGCTATTCTTGTTTTTACGAGGTCGAGTTGCTTGCTTGACGCTCAACCCGACTTGGATTAGAACTTGGGATCCTTAGCTCCGGAGTCCAGCGCTGATATTATTGCGCCACCGTGCGGGCTGTGGAAGAGAAAACTTGTTGAAATTTATGTTGCTTGACTTTGTAGAGGATTATAGCATTCAAGCTGTGCCACTGCTGTCGAACATCCTCTGTGAATCAACAAACACAAGAAAATCTGCAGATGCTGGAAATCCGAGCAACACACACAAAATGTTGGAGGAACTCAGCAGGCCAGTTAGTACCTATGGAGCAGAGCAATCAATCAACGTTTTGGGCCGAGACTCTTCTCCGCTCTTTTCCATGGATGTGGCCTGGTCCTGCTGAGTTCCCTCAGCATTTTGTGCATGCTGCTTCTGTGATTCAAGTTCAGTTCAGAATTGCCACTTTGCATGTGAGATGGCTTTCCAGACACCATACCTTGACCTCCTTGTGATTTCCTGTATTGCCAGTCTTAAACACCACTGATCTGGTCCTCAGACTGTGAATCTGTTGGCTCGTTTAGATCTTCTGGTTGAGGAAGACTCTGAATGATTTTGTGCGGACACAGTTGACATTAAGTGTCTTTAAGGTCCGTGACAACTGTGGGGTATTCATTTTGGTCCTCTGAGGCTTTGAACGTGGCCCAGTCCAATGACTTCCATAGCTGCTCCTGTGACCATCTCCATGTTGTCCTCTGATGTCTTGCTCTTTAGTTTCTGCCTATATACAGGTAGGAGGGAGGACTGGCGGAGGATCAGATTTTCCAAAATGGCTGTAGGCGATGTGCTGATAGTAATAGGACAGAGATTTTTTTCAAACTACCCTGGTTGAAGTCTCCAGTAAGGAAGTGAAAGGCATCAGGGTTGGCAGTTTCTTCTTTGTTAATTAGGGTATTCAGTGCGTCAAGTGCTAGCTTGACATCTGCCTTTGGCTGTATGTAAACTGTAGTCAGGATCATGGCAGGGAACTCCCTTGTGAAATAGAATGGTTGGCACTAAATCAGTAGTCACCATTGAGGAATCAGAAGTGGGAAGAGTGGAAATTTCAAATTCCTGGGTGTTAGTATCTGAGGACCTAAAATGGTCCCAACATATTGATGCAGCTAAAAAAGAAGACAATACAGTGGCTATATTTCATTAAGAGTTTGAGTAGATTTGGTATGTCACCTAAAACACTCAAATCTTTACGGACATACCGTGGAGAGCATTCTAAATGGCTGCATCACTGTCTGGTATGGGGTGGGGCTGCTGCACGGGATTAAAGCAGGTTGCAGAAAGTTGTAAATTCAGTCAGCTCTATTGTGGGTACTAGCCTCCGTAGTACCCAAGACATCATCAAGGAGCAGCGCCTCAAAAAGGCATCTATCATTAAGGATCCCCCCCCCCACCCAGTGTAATTCACGTTTTTTCCCCCGTTTTCATGTGTTGCATTGTACTGCTGCCGCAAAGTTAACACATTTCATGACGTATGCCGGTGATATTAAACCTGGTTCTGAGACGTTCCAGGTCAGGAGAACAAGAGAAAATCAAGACTGCTGTGTCCGAGCCCCAGGATGAGTCTATTGTGGAGCCAGTGCCCTTTTCTGATGCTGCCATGCGGTTGATCTGGTGGATTGAGAACCCCCTTGGGCTGCAGCGCCATCTGTAGGGGGTTGAGCCATGTCTCAGTGAAACAGAGAATGCAGCAATCCCTCATTTCCTTCTGATACAGCAATCGTGCCCTTGGGTCCTCTGTCTTGCTCTCTGTACATTGGCTAGGAGAATGCTAGCTAGCAGTGGTGGTGAGCTCCATCCCTTCAGCCTGGCTTGTTTTCTGTCCTGTTGTCCTCGATCGCTATGGCAAACATCCAGCCACTTCCTGGGAATCAAGTTCGCCAAGTCCTTCAGAAGATAGTAAAATCACTGGTGCATTTAGGCGGTTTAAAAGTGTGTCTCTTAAAGGGAAATTACAGGATGCAGGTTGCAGTGATAACAGTTCAGAAGATGTACTCCATCTGTATCATTTTAAATGCTTTTGAGTATGTAACTTAAGCTGTGCATCATTACAGTACTACATGCATTGCAATACCTCTCTTGCAGACTATACCTCTGCCGCTGTGTTTGTGCGTATGCTTTCCCAGAACATCCAGTTCTCTTTAATCACTGTGCAGCATAAAGCCGCGAGTAATGTCATCTCTCACCTGGTTGTCACCTGCTGCAGGAAGATCCCAGGTCAGATGTTATGTCAATGGGTGAAGTGGTTGATGTGGACGTGGTGAGCTGAAGGATCCATTCTGCACTGTGACTGTGCCGTAGAAACCTGTCCTTAGACCACCGGCATTTTGTCCTGTAGTTCTGGTACTTGCATGGAGTGTTGTTTTGTTGAGGCTCAGCTGCTGTGGTTGGAGTTCAGGCTGTTGTGAGGAGCCAGGTGAGTTAGAGGATGGCCCTCATCTTCAAGCATTAAATCACCTTACAGTAGAAATGTGTGGCTGTGCGAACTCCCTCCATGTAAGTAATAAAGCACGCTATAAGTAACTACAATGGCATATTTACTCTTTTGCTCTCTCCTCTTTCAATAACATCCAGTGTACCATATGCTTTCTAATTGCCTGTTAACTTTGCACGTAAGCTTCTGTGTGCAAGGATACCCAAGTTTCTCTGATTACTAACTCCTGTAATTTAAAATATTTTTTTCCCCCAGAAGCTGGATGACCTCACATTTTTCTATGTTAGAACTTGGGACAGCATAGGTATAGGCCCTTCTAGCCCATTATGTTGTGCTGAACTAGTTAAGCTACGGATGCGTAATTTAATAATGCACTCATCCCTCCCTTCTGCATGCATATGGTCCATATCCCTCCATTCTCTGTATATGAACACAAGCTCTGTATGTATGAATTAGACCCTCTCAAAGGCTTCTGTTATATCTTCCTCTACCATCAGTCCTAGCCCAAGTGTTCACCACTTTGTGTATAGTTAAAAAGAACTTTCCCCTCCTTACCTTAAATGCACCTGGAGAGGGATGAGCTCCGCCAGGTTTCAGATGCCCAAGACAAATGGTACGATGAGCAGTCACCAAAAAGATCAGTGCAAAAAGCTTGTCATGACGGCGCCCCGACAACTCCACCAGGAGTTAAGGATGGACGGACACGCACACCATACCTAACAGTATTAGACATTTCAACGATGGGAAAAGATAATCAACTGTCTACTCTACCTATTCTACTCTACTCTAGCTCCATCGTTCCCACAGTCCTGATTGATAAGTTACAGAACCTGGGCCTCTGTACCTCCCTCTGCAATTGGATTCTTGACTTGCTAATCAGAAGACCACAATCTGTGTGGTTTGGTGATAATATCTCCTCCTTGCTGATGATCAACACTACTGCACCTCGGGTGTGTGCTTAGCCAATTGCTCTACTCTTTCAATATCCATGATTGTGTGGCTAGGCGTAGCTCAAATACCATCTATAGGTTTGATGATCCACCATTGTTGGTAGAATCTCAGGTGGTGACAAGAGGGTGTACAGGAGTGAGATATGCCAACTAGTGGAGTGGTGCCGCAGGAACAACCTGGCACTCAACATCAGTAAGACGAAAGAGCTGATTGTGGACTTCAGGAAGGGTAAGAAGTGGAGAGAGTGGGCAGTTTCAAGTTCCTGGGTGTAAAGATCTCTGAGAACCTAACCTGGTCCCAACATTTCGATGCAGCTATAAAGAAGGCAAGACAGCAACTACTGTACTTCATTAGGAATTTGAAGAGACCTGCTACGTCAATAAAACACTCAAAAACTTCTATAGATGTACCATGGACATCACTGTCTGGTATGGGGGGGTGGGGGGGGGGGCGCTACTGCACAGAGCCGAAAGAAGCTGCAGAGGGTCATAAATGTAGTCGGCTTCATCTTTGGTATTAGCTTATAAGATACCCAGGGCATCTTCAAGGAGCGTTGTCTCAGAAAGGCAGCATCCATTATTAAGGACCCCCAGCACCCAAGGCATGCCCTTTCCCCATTGTAGGAGGTACAGAAGCCTGAAAGCATATACTCAGCGATTCAGGAACAGCTTCTTCCCCTCTGCCATCCGATTCCTAAATGGACATTGAATCTATGAACACTACCTCACTTTTTTAAGATATTATTTCTATTTTTGCACAATTTTAATCTATTCAATATACATATACTGTAATTGATTTACTTTTTTCCTTCTATATTATGTATTGCATTGAACTGCTGCTAAGTTAACAAATTTCATGACGCATGCCATCTATAGGTTTGTTGATCCACCATTGTTGATAAACAATGTGGATCATCAAACAGTAATGATAAACCTGATACTAATTCTGACCTGTGCCTCTCATAATTTTAATAAACTTCTATCAAGTCTCCCTTCATTTTCTGCTGTTCCAGAGTATATAGCCCCACTTTATCCAATCTGCCTTCTTATCTAGGCAGCATCCTGCTAAACCTCCAAAACCTCCACGTCCTTCGTATAGTGGGTTGACCAGAATTCTATTCCATCTTCCGCGATTTCCCATTCACGAACTTTTATCACTCTGAAGTTTCTCTTTCTGCATCCTTCTCCTAATCTACACTGGAATTCACTCTTTTTATTATCGGCTTCAATCAGAGAAAGCAAAGGAAGAAAAGCATTTTTTTTCTTCTCTTGATATCTGCTTGGCAAGGACAGTAGAGATCCCAGACAGTGTAGTGAAATGCTGCTCTTGCAGAGTGTGGGAAGGCAGCGAGACCTCCAGTGTCCCCGACGGTTCCGACTGCGAAAAGTGCATCCAGCTGCAACCTCTAATAAACCACGTTAAGGAGTTGGAGCTGGAACTGGATGAACTCCAGATCCAGGCCGAGGGGGTGATGCATAGGACATACAGAGAGGTAGTTGCACCCAAGGTGCAGGACACAGGAAAGTGGGTGACAGTCAGGAAGGGAAAACGGGTTAAGGAGTCAGTGTAGAGTAGCCCTGTGGCCATCCCCCTCAACAACAGGTATACTACTTTGGATGCTGTCAGAGCAGGTAACCTAACAGAGGAGAGTCACGGTGGTTGGGTTTCTGGTACTGAGTCTGCCTTTGTGACTTTGAGGCTGCAAAGCATTCAGGCTCTCACGACGAGACTATGTAACAGTTTCTTCCCCCAAGCTATCAGACTCCTCAATACCCAGAGCCTGGACTGACACCTTGCCCTACTGTCCTGTTTATTATTTATTGTAATGCCGGTACTGTTTTTGTGCACTTTATGCAGTCCTGTGTAGGTCTGTAGACTAGTGTAGGTTTCTCTGTGGTCCTGAAAAACGTTCTCATTTTTACTATGTACTGTACCAGCAGTTATGGTCGAAATGACAATAAAAGTGATGACTTGAGAAGGGAAGTGGGGAGAAGAGACACTGTGGTGATAGAGGAATGGACAGAAGGTTCTGTGGGTGAGAGCAAGATTCCTGGGTGGTATGTTGCCTCCCAGGTGCCAGAGTCTGGCATATCTTGGATTGAGTCCTCAGCATTCTTAAGTGGGATGAGGAACAGCCAGAAATCAAGATCCACTAGGTACCAATGACATGGGTGAAATGAGTGACAAGGTGCTGCATAGGAAGTTCAGGGAGTTAACAGAGTTAAAGGGCAGAACCTCCAGGGTTGTGATCTCAGGACTGCTACCTGTGCCATGTGCTAATGAGGCTAGAACTAGGAAGATATTATACTGTGTAGTTTAATACCTGTCTAAGGAGTTGGTGTACAAGGGAGGACATAAGATTTTTGGGTCATTGGGCTCTCTTCCAAGGAAGATAGGACCTCTACAGAAGCACTGGTTTGCACCTGAACTAGAAGGGGACTAATATCATAATGGCAAGGTTTGTTAATGCGGCATGGAGGGGTTTAAACCAGAGTTGCAGGGGGATGGAAATGGAGTGCAAGAATAGTTTGTGCAGAGGTTGTGGAGGTAGATGTTGGTTAGGAATCAGAAGGTTGAGAGCATGGTGGGACCAGTGTGCTGAGCTGCATATATTTCAATGCAAGAAGTATCGTAGGAAGATGAGGTGGCTGATTTACAAACTGAAGCAATGTGTAGTCAGGGCTGTTGATAGGGCAAAGTTCCAGTCAACAGGATGAGTTGCACCTTAAAAGGTGGACAAAATCAAAAAGGGTGAATACAGGACTGAAGTTGTATCTGAATGTTCACCGTGTACAGAATAAGGTAGATGAGCTTGTAGCCCAGTTGCAGATTGGCAGGTATGATGTTGTAGGTATCACTGAATCATTAGTGTCAAAAGGATAGGTAGGAGGGTGGTGTTGCTCTTTTGGTTTAAAAAGCATGAAATCAAGTCATTAGAAAGAGGTGACATAGGGTCAGAAGGTGTTGAATAATGTGGATAATACTAAGGAACTGCAAGGGTAAATACTCCCTGATGGGAATTGCATACAGACCCCCAAAGGATGTGGCCTACAAATTTCAATGGGAGATGGAGAATGTGGGGGATTTCAATATGCAGGTAGATTGGGAAAACCAGATTGGTACTGGATTATAGGAGGAAGGAATTTCTAGAGTGCCTACGAGATAGCTTTTTAGAGCAGCTCATTGTTGAGCCCACTAGAGGATCAAATGTTCTGGATTGGGTGTTATGTAATGAACCAGAATTGATCGGATAGCCTAAGGTAAAAGAACCCTTAGGAGAAAGTGATCATAATATGATCAAATTCACCCTGAATTTTGAGAAGGAGAAGCTAGTCAGATGTATCAGTATTTACAGGGGCATGAGAGAGGAGTTGGCCAGAACCAATCGGAAAAGAACACTGGCAGGGATGATAGCAGAGCAGCAATGGCTGGAATTTCTGGAAGTAATTCAGAAGGCACAGGAGAAATACATCTCAAAGAGGAAGAAGTATTCTAAAGGAAAGGTGACACAGCCGTGACTAATAAGAGAAGTCAAAGCCAATATAAAAGCCAAAGATTGCAGTTAACCTGCATATAATACAGCAAAACTTAGTGGGAAGTTGGAGGATTGGGAACCTTTTAAAAGCAAACAGAAGGCAACTAAAAAAGTCATAAGTAATTAAGAAGGCAAAGATGGAATACGAAAGTAAAATGATCAATACTATTAAAGAGGATACCAAAAAGTTTCTTCAGACACATAATGTAAAGGAGAGGCAAGAGTGGATATTGGACTGCTGGAAAACTATGCTGGAGAGGTAGTAATGGAGGTAAATGAAATGAAAGATGAACTGAGTAAGTATTTTGCATCAGTCTTCACTCTGGAAGATACTAGGAGTATGGTGGAAGTTTCAGGTGTCAGTGGTCATGAAGTGGGTAAAGTTACTATTACTAGGGAGAAGGTTTTGGGGAAACTGAAAGGTCTGAAGGGAGATGAGTCACTTGGATCAGATGGTGTACACCCCTGAGTTCTGAAAGGGGTGTTTGAAGAAATTGTGGAGGCATTAGTAATGATCTGTCAAGAATCACTGGATTCTGGAATGGTTCCATAAGGCTGGAAAATTGCAAATGTCACTTCACTCTTCAAGAAGGGAGAGGCAGAAGAAAGGAAGTTATAGGCCAGTTAATCTGACAGTGGTTGAGAAGATGTTAAGAGTCGATTATTAAGGGTGAGGTTTCAGGTTACTTGGAGGCACGTGATAAAATAGGCCATAGTCAGCATGGTTTCCTCGAGGGAAAATCTTGTTGGAATTCTTTGAAGAAATAACAAGCAGGAGAGGGAAAGGAGAATGTTGATATTGTATGCTTGGATTTTCAGAATCCTTTGATAAGGTGCCATACATGAGGCTGCTTAACAAGCTACGAGCCCATACTATTACAAGAAAGATGGATAGAACAGTGGCTGATTGGCAGGAGACAAGGAGTGGGAATAAAGGAAGTCTTTTCTGGCTGGCTGCCAGTGACTAGTGGTGATCCACAGGGATCTGTTAGAACCAATTCTTTTTTTTACGTTATATGTCAGTGATTTAGATGATGGAATTGAAGGCCTTGTTGAAACGTTTGCAGATGATAAGATAGATGGAGGGGCATGTAATTTTGAGGTAGTAGAGAAGCTACAGAAGGATTTAGACAGATTAGGAGAATGGGCAAAGAAATAACAGATGGAATACTGTGTTTGGAGAAGTATGGTCATGCACTTTGGTAGAAAAAATGAAAGGCTATTTTCTAAATGGAGAGAAAATTCTTAAAGCTGAGGTGCAAAGGGACTTGGAAGTTGTTGTGCAGGATTCTCTGAAGGATAATATTTAGGTTGAGTCCTTGTGAGGAAGGCAAATGCAGTGTTCATTTCATTTCAAGAGGATATAAAAGCAAGGATGTATTGTTGAAACTTTATAAAGCACTGATGAGCCCTCACTTGGAGTATTATGAGCAGGTTTGGGGCCCCTACCTTCAAAAGAATGTACTGAAACTGGAGAGGGTTCGAAGGAAGTTCATGAAAATGATTCCAGGATTGAATGGCTTGTCATATGAAGAGTGTTTGATGGCTCTGGGCCTGTATTCACTGGAATTCAGAAGAATGAGGTGTGACCTAATTGAAACCTTTCAAACTGAGTTGATGTGCAGAGGATGTTTTCTATGGTGGGAGAGTCTAAGACCAGAGATGACAGCTTCAATAGAGAGGTGTCCTTTTAGAATGGAGGTGAGGAGTTTATTTAGCCAGAGAGTGGCGAAACTGTGGAGGCTATCTTTATGTATTTTTAAGGCAGAGGTTGATTGGTCAGGGCATGAAGTGATATGGTGATGAGGCAGGAGGTTGGGACTGAGAGGAAACTTGGATCAGTCATGATGAAATGGCGAAGCAGATGGCCTAACTCTGGTCTAAGTTAAAGTTAAAAGTCTGTCCCGAGCCTTATAGGCTCGTCAGGCTGGTGCTTATGCCAGTTTCTGTGACGTGAAGTGACTGAGAGTACGACAGTCTCCCCCCGGATAGGACGCCAGTCTATCGTGAGGTTAACCCCCAGCATTTTGCCGGTACCCATTTTCAGCTGGGTGGAGTGGAGCAATGTGTGGTTAAGTGCCTTGCTCAAGGACACAACACATTGCCTCAGCTGGCGCTCAAACTCACGACCTTCAGATCACTAGTCCAACGCCTTAACCACTTGGCCACGTGCCACAACTATGGTCTTAAGTAGTGAAGCTAAATTTGGTACCTCCTAATCTTTCAACTGTTCTGGAGTCTGCCATTTTGGAAAATGGCAATGAATGTATCCACTGTCAATCTTTCAAAGTTTTAAAGCGAATTTTTGACTTTACTTTTATCCCTATTAAACTAATGCTGATTTCCACTATTTTGTTGCTTTCCACTATTTCCAAAATATTCGTATACTTTCTCTGCTCTTTTGTTATTTCTCAAGATATTTTCCCATCTGTGTGTAAGGAACCAACATTCACTTCTAGTGTTAGTTTTCTGTTTATACTTATTGAAACTTTTGTAATCTATTTTATGCTTTGTGAATGATTATTCTTGTATTCTGTTTCCTGTACTTTCATTTAAGGAAAACCTCATCAATTTCTCGGTCCTTCCCCCCCGCCACCTCTCCAAATTCTGAAGTCTTCCCTTTTCTCAAGCTTAAATTTCTTTTGGTAATGTAGTTCAGTCAAATATTATCTTCTGTTGTCTTTTTTTTATCTTAAAGGGATGTTTGTTTGATGTAAGATAGAATGTATTCAAGATTTTTTCAATAAATTGTTTGCGAGTAAAGATTTGTTACTTTAATGTTATACTATCTGTGCTGCAGCAGTCCATTTTCTTTGCCCATATTGCAAATTCACTTCACATCAGTTTGTGGTTGATACCAAGATTGGAGTAGTTGTAGATTGTGTAGCAGACTGGCAAAGAATACAGTGCAATACGGATCAGTTACAGATACAGGCAGAGAAATGGCAGATGGAATTTAACCCAGATAAATGTGAGGGGTTGCACCTTGGTAGGGCAAATGCAATGTTCAGGGCAAGATCCTTAAGTGCTGCTGAGCAGAGAGATCTTGGAATCCAAATTCATAGCTCCTTGAAAGAGGCTACACTGGTTGATTTGGGTGGTTAAGAATGCCTGCTTTTATTAGTCAAGGCATTGGGTCAAAAGCCAAGAGATTGTGTTGTAACTTGGATAAGACCAAGGAGATGATTGTGGACTTCAGGAAGGTGCAGGCTGACCCCTCTTCATGGGACATCTCTGCTCTGTAGAGAGTTAGGAGCACCCAGTTCTGGGAATGAACAGAACAGATGATCTCACCTGGTCCTTTACCATCATCTCTTTGGTCAAGAAAGTACAGCAGCATCTCCACTTTCTGAGGAGATGGAGGCGAATGAGCCCCTCCTCCAGTTATTACATGTGCACCATCAAGAGTGTCCTGACCAGCTACATCACTATCTGATAGGGGAATTGCAAGGCATCTGACTCAAGTCCCTACAAAGGATTGCAAGGACAGCTGAGAGGATCCATTGGGTTCTGTCTTCCACATTTATCTTTCCATATTTATCAGGAGTGTTGGCCAGAAGGAACTACAGCCCACTAATCAGTGGATTCAGATGAATCAAGGATAGTGGGAGTAGACAAGAAGAACTACAGTCTAGAGATGTGTATTCAGATGAATCAAGGACAGTGGGAGTAGACAAGCCAATTGTCTTTGTTTTACCCCCATTTTGTGGACTCTGAACTGATTCTTGCTCTGGTGTTATCTAATCAGAGCATTGACTGTGAACACAAGGAGCTTCAGCTAATGACCTGCTACTCCTGAAACCACTCTTAGATGAGTAGTTATTTATTATGTAAAGTGGCAGATTTAACACAGCAGTGATTTGTAATCTCATCAGACTCAGTGTCTGGGTCACTAAATTTTGTCTGGGTCACTAAATTTTGACTGGATTGAACCAGTCAGAGTTGAAAGGAACAAAAGCACGAGGATGGGCAACAGAAGCCATGGAACAATGCTGGTTGTAGCCCTGGACTAGAGCCATTAAGAAGGTGACCCCGGTGGGTCAGGTGACTGAGACAATGGGATGGAAATCCATCAGCTCAACTCGTGAGGAACACTCTAAGAGTCAGGTGCTCCAAATACATAACAGTGACGACAGACTCCTCAGCAACCATCGTGGATAAGGAGGACGCTCGAGGAACACCTAGCCAGCATGAACTCCTTTCCTGACTAACTTTGCTCCTTATTGACTTCATGGAAGGTCAGGGGATTCTACTGGAGGTGCACACAAGTAGTTAGTAAAAGTAGTGCTTTTTAATAGAGACAATAAAGGTTGCTTGTCGGTAAATACAGATTCTCTCTGTGCCTCTCTGTTCATTGTTACTAAGGGGTAGATCCCTATAACAGGAGCACTGCATACACATGGCACTTAGCAATGTCAGTGATCCTTCCCATCTGTCCAATGACCATCAGGCAGGAGGTACTTTCGCAGGACAAAAACTATTAGGATTGGAATCACCTTCTTTGTCTGGGCCATAAGACTCCTTGCCTCCACAGATGAATCTTAACTTATGGGCTTATGTATGAACCATCAGTTGCCTTATACTGTGTACTTATTAATTTGTATCATATATGTACCTTATTTGTTTGTTATGCGTGTGAGTTATATATACTGTTGTGCACCTTGGTCCAGAGGAATGTTGTTTCATTTGGCAGTATGCATGTGTACAGTTGAATGACAAATTAATTGAACTTGAGTTTGAGGTGACTGAATTGATTTTAGATTTAGGTAATACGTTATCAATTTGGCTGCTGTGGTCTTGCGAGGTTGTACATAAAAGTTCCGTGCACATTTCTCAATGTTATTAGATTTCTAATGAATTTTGTTAGAGATGTGGATGTACAGAGACTGGTTGTAACTGGTGATCTATTCGACAGGCAGCAACCTCTGCCTGTAATCAGCCTCTAAAAGGACTCAATTTGAAGTAACAGACACAAAATGCTGGAGGAACTCAGCAGGCATATACGGAAATGAATAAACAGTCAACATTTCAGGCTGAGACCATTTCAACCCTAAGTGTCAACTTGAACACTTGACTTGAAATGCTGACTATCCATGTCCCTCCATACATGCTGCCTGATCTATTGAGTTCCTCCAGCTTCAGGTTTTGCTCTAAGAATTAGTTTTGATGGGGAAGCCATTGAATATTATGATTGGAGTCAGGAAAAGTATCAAAACTGTTCTGAGTGTTAATCTAGGTATTCAGATGATTTTCATAGGCATAGAATGCATCTCATTGATGGAAAAAGGTAGTATACTAATAGAACTCATCCATTAGCAGTTTCAAAATATCTGGAAGGTGATTTCTTTAAATAGTTTTTCAGAGACAGTTTAACTAATTTGGATGATTGCTTTTAGTCGGAGCCTTGATGCTCTTGAGTCTGGCCTTGCAAGCAGCACTGTGGCTACCGTGCTTACATGATGAATGCACTCCAAGCTGTTCAGATAGAGAGAGAAAATGTTATTTGAATGGTATTTGTGAATGTTGCTGGCTTTTGATTTGGGAAGAGTAAAGCTATCTAAATTCTTTAACATCTGGAGACAAATAACAGTTAATTTATTGGTCATATTTTAACTCTCCTCTTATGAGAATGAATGAAATGCATTAAACGAGTGACCAAGGTTTAAATGTTATTTAGCAAAGCTTAGTTTACCAATTTAAATAATAACCCTTTTGAATTTGAGTATCTTATGACAAAATAGAAAGAAAAATTCATTAATTCTTATATGACAGTATGCAACTAATTTGGTAGTTTATCTGGATAAACTACCAAATTGGTTGTACAGGTATATGATGGTAGACATCCTATTTGCTCTGTTGTCTCTCAGAATTAGTTGTGCAGATCTAAAGGTGGCTGGGGGTAGGCTGGGATTACCTGATTTATGAACAGGTTCCAGAGCTTGAACCTTCACTCCCCTCACCCCCATCAAAGATGGTCAGTTTGTATTTCTGTTGCGCTGGAGAATAGATATCAATATTGTTCTGAACGTCAACGTTCTTGGAGATGGTAAAAACCATTCATCCGTTTGAATATTTCTAAGCCAAGAAGTAATGGAGGAGGATGCTAATAGTTTGATCATTTAGAAAAGTTAACGACTTCAGGATCCAGGAGCCAAGACATTTTTGTCTTTGGACTCCAGGAAAAAGCCTTTTTTAATTAATGTTGTTTGCACCGTTAGGATGCTGCTTTCTCTGTAATAACATACTTGTTCTTTAATAACATGCAAGATCTTGGCAACTTGCCATTTTATTAATTTTGCTTCTAAAGCAAGTCTGTAGATGAGAGTAATGCTAGGAAGCTCTGTATTGGATGATACCTCAGCAATATTTTCAGATTCTTTTTTTTAATCCTCCTCAAAACTCAGTGATATACTAGAAAACAATATTGATTTTTTAAAAAATTCTTTCATCTTAACATAGCTTTTTTTGGTGACTGTTATAATAAATTTCTACCTGAGGCAATGATATTAAAGATTACTAATCTGCTCTTTATCTGATTATGAACAAATTCCAGTGCTTGAACCTGTAGCATTAGGTATCTATTAATAACTGAGCAATTGTATTCCTTCAAAAGGCAGTAATAATAAATGCAATTTATGATCTCCTGGTGTTCATGCTTTCATTTAACAAGAATGATGAAGTTTAGCACTACAATATGTTCAGTTTCAGTTTATTGTCATTTAGAAACCACAAATGCAATGCAGTTAAAAAATAAGACAACGTTCCCCCAGAATGATGTCACAAAAGCATATGACAAAACAGACTACACCAGAAAATCCACGTAACGTTTGGCAATCCCCAATCCAGAGTCTGGAGAGGCTGCTGCATATTAATATCGCGCCACTGTCTAGCATGTTCCCCGGAAAGGAGCTCCAAATCCACCAGACAAAAACAAGACCAAAAACTAAAACTACAAGACCTGCACAAAACCACATAATTACAACATATAGTTACAACAGTGCAAACAATAGCATAATTGATGATAAACAGACTATGGGCACAGTAAAAATAGTCCAAGATGTTAAAGGACTGCAAGTTCAAAATAAATCACCACAGTTTCCACAAGTCCCCAGGGTCCCGACAGACTCACCATCCCACGCCAACAGCAGAAGGGAGTACCCCCGCTATGGACTTCCAAGACGCCGCCCGACTCAGCCTCGCAGACGCAGCACACAATGGAAACTCCGTTGAAACCAGCCTCGCAGACGCAGCACACACCGAAAGTGACCTGAGTCCGTCGAACCTCCGAGCCGACAACCATCCCGTCCGCCACAGCTTCTCTGAGCACTATCCTCTGCCGAGCGTATTAAGACGCCCCCGCCAACGGCCATCGGCAACGAGACCCCGAGGACTGGGGGCCTGTTCTTCCCAGCAGAGTCTCAGACCTCACAGCAGCAGCAGCAATGAAGAAGGTCTTCCTGGAATTTCCTGATTTTCCTCTGTGCTCCCATGTCTGTTTTCAATCGATTATGATTACACACGGCACCCCACTTCACAAATAACAGATAATCAGTTCCAGAGGGGCTGCTGCAAGCTGCGTCGCGCCGCCATCTTGGATCTTGGAAGATGACAATATATATGTAATCAAATTCATGGAAATGTTTGTTCTGTAAGGAATGGAACCTGTTAAATAATGTAAAATATGGGCCCTTGCCGATATTTTCCCACTATTCTTAGTCCGTGATGCAAGGAGAGTTTCACAATTGGAGGCTATGTTTATTTTAATATCTTTGTTTGAGCATAGTTTCATATATTGGATAATTGTATTCCTTAAGAGTAAACTGTGTCCTTTTATTACATAAGCATATAACATATTCCTAATATTAATCACCTGGCATGCTCATTTCATATTTTGTATATTTCTTTCAGAATATCCATAATGGCTGAGTTAGAGGACTTGGTGGAACGATTGGAGAAATCTGTGGAAAGACTAGAGTTAGCATCCTTTAAAGTACCGGGTGTCCTGCCCTCTGGTTCGAATGCAGTGAATGGAGACAATGGAGGTACTTTGCAGGAAATCTTGCATTCATGCTTGTATAATTATTAATGACTAGAGAATGACTTAAACTAGTTGTCGAAATAACTGGGAAAAGGGGTGAGGTTTTTTTTAAAGGAGATTATTTTAAAGATCTGTATAGCACTACTGAAAAGATAGAAGCAGCAGATTCAGAACAAACATTCAACAGGATGGAGTACATTATGTAACAGTACAAGCCCTTAGGCCCAAGATGTTGTGCTTACTTTACAGTCTACACTAAGATCAATCTGACTCTTCCCTCCTACATAATCCTCCATTTTCCTATCATCCATGTGCCTGTCTAAGAATCATTTAAATGTCCCTAATGTATCCGTCTCCACCACCACTCCTGGCAGCACATTCAATGTGTCCACGACTCCTTCCTCCCCAGAAAAAAGTTGAAGAATGGAATTAGAAGGGGAGGCGTGAGAAGGCCTTGGTGAGTAGGATTAAGGGGAACACCAAGGGGCTCAACATGTATTTGAGGAACAAGAGGATGGCCAGGGATCAGGAGTAAGGAAAATCCTGGGAATTATATACTATTGATTCTTCCTTCATTGGTGGGTAAATTGATGGAGAAGATTCATAGAGTCAGGATTTAGAGTATTTGGAGAAGCAGAGTCTGATTAGGGATCGTCAGCATAGGTTTGAGGGGCAAGTGTGTCTCATGAGCTTGATTGAATTCTTCGATGATATGATGAAGCACTTTGAAGGTAGAGCAGTGGATGTGGTGTATATGGATTTTAGTAAGGTGCTAATAAGGTTCCCCATTGTAGGCTCATTCAGAAAGTCAGGAGAATTGGGATCCAAGGAAATGTGGCTGTATGGATACAGAATGGGTTTGCCCATGGACGTCAAAGGATGGATGGTAGTAGATGGAGAGTATTCTGCCCATAGTTCTGTGACCAGTGAGTGGTGTTCGCAAGGGTTTGTTCTGGTACTTCTGCTCTTTGTGATTTTTAAAGAATATGCATATAAATGACTTGAATGAGGAAATAGAAAGGTGAGTTAGTAAGTTTGCAGATGACACAAAGGTTGGTGGAGTTGTGGATAGTGTTGTAGGTTGCAGTGGGATATTGACAGGTTGCAAAGGTGGGCTGAGAAGTTGCAAATGGAGTTCAATGCAAAAAGTGTGAAGTGATGCGTTTTGGAAGGCAGAATATAAAGTTAATGGAAGGTTAATACCAGGATGCTCCCTGGAAGAGAGGGCACGTTTTATGAAGATAGGCTGAGCGAGTTAGGGCTTTTCTCTTGGAGTGAAGAAGGATGACTTGACAGAGGTGTACAATATGACGAGGCATAAATACAATGGATAGCCAGAGACTTTTTTCCCCCAGGGCAGAAATGTTTGATATAAGAGGGATTAATTTTAAGGTGATTTGGGAAGAAAAGTACAGGGAGGAGTTAGAGCTAAGTTCTTTACACAGAGGGGTGTGTGTGTGGAATGCCCTGCCAGGGGTCACGGTAGAGGCAGATATCTTAGGGGCATTTTGGAAGCTCTTAGATAGACACGTAAATAATAGGAAAATTAGAAGACACTAGACACTAGAATTCTACAGCACAGTACAGGCCAACCCATATATTCCTTTTTTTAAAAAGTACTAAACCCACACTACCCCGTAACCCTCTATTTTTTCTTTCATCCATGTGCCTGTCCAAGAGGCTCTTAAATACCCCTAATGTCTTAGCCTCCACCACCATCCCTGGCAAGTCATTTCCAGGCACCCACAACCCTCTGTAAAATAAACTTACCCTTGATGTCACCCCTAAACTTCCCTCCCTTAATTTTGTACATATGCCCTCTGGTGTTTGCTATTGTTGCCCTGGGAAACAGGAGCTGGCTATCCACCCTATCTATGCCTCTCATAATCTTGTAGACCTCTATTAAGTCCCCTCTCATCTTTCTACACTCCAAAGAGAAAAGTCCCAGCTCTGCTAACCTTGCCTCATAAGACTTGTTTTCCAATCCAGGCAACATCCTGGTAAATCTCCTCTGCACCCTCTCCATAGCTTCCACATCCTTCCTATAATGAGGTGACCAGTACTGAACACAATACTCTTAAGTGCGGTCTCACCAGAGATTTGTAGAGTTGCAACATGACCTCTCTTGAAAGAGACCTCTCTTGCTCTTGAAAGCAATCCACCTATTAATGAAGCCTCACAACCCATAGGCCTTCTTAACTATCCTATCAACCTGTGCAGCGACCTTGAGGGATATATGGATTTGAATCCCAAGGTCCCTCTGTTCATCCACCCTCTTAAGTAACCAACCATTAACCCTGTACTCAGCCTTCTGGTTTGTCCTTCCAAAATGCATCACCTCACACTTATCCGGATTGCACTCCATCTGCCACTTTTCTGCCCAACTCTGCATCCTGTCTATATCTTCTTGTAACCTTCGACAACCTACAGCTCCATTCACAGCTCCTCTGATCTTTGTATCATCTGCAAACTTACTCACCCATCCTTCCACCTCTTCATCCAGGTCATTTATAAAAATCACAAAGAGCAAGGGTCCCAGGACAAATCCTTGCGGCACTCCACTAGTCACCGACCTCCAGGCAGAATACTTTCCTTCCACGACTACCCTCTGGTTTCTTCCTGTAAGCCAATTTTTTATCCAAACAGCCAAGGTTCCATTGATCCCATGCCTTTTGATTTTCTGGATGAGTCTCTTGTGGGGAACCTTGTCAAATGCCTTGCTAAAATCCATGTAAACCACATCTCAGACCAGCATCTCTTCTTTTTGCGAAGGCTGAGTAAAGTCCATCTTCCACCCACCGTCTTCATCACGTTCGACAGGGGTTGTATTGAGAGCATCCTGAGCAGCTGCTTCACTGCCTGGTTCGGAAATTGCACCATCTTGGATCGCAAGACCCTGCAGCGGATAGTGAGGTCAGCTGAGAAGATCGTAAGGGTCTCTCTTCCAGCCATCACAGACATTTACACTACATGCTGCATCCACAAAGGAAACAGCACTATGAAGGACCCCATGCACACCTCATACAATCTCTTCTCCCTCCTGCCATCTGGGAAAAGGCTCTGAAGCATTCAGGCTCTCACGACCAGACTATGTAACAGTTTCTTCCCCCAACCTATTAGACTCCTCAATACCCAAAGCCTGGACTGACACCTTGCCCTACTGTCCTGTTTATTATTTATTGTAATGCCTGCACTGTTTTTGTGCACTTTATGCAGTCCTGTGTAGGTCTGTAGTCTAATGTAGCTTTCTCTGTGTTGTTTTTTTTATTACGTAGTTCAGTCTAGTTTTTTGTACTGTGTCATGTGACTCATGGTCCTGAAAAACGTTGTCTCATTTTTACTATGCACTGTACCAGCAGTTATGGTTGAAATGACAATAAAAGTGACTTGTCTTGACTTGATCTACCACCCTACCATCATCAATTTCTTTTGTTACCTCTTCAAAAAAACTCAATTAGGCTCATGAGGCACGACCTTCCCTTCACAGAGCCATGTTGACTATCCATGAGTAGACTGTACTTCTCCAAATGCTTGTAGATCCTATTCTTAACAATACTTTCCAATAGTTTGCAGATCACCGACGTAAGTCTCACTGGTCTATAGTTCCCAGCATTCTCCCTATTATCTTTTTAAACAAGGGAACTACATTTGCCATTCTCCAATCCTCCGGCACCTCCCCTGCAGCCAAAGAGCAAAAGATCATAACTACTGTTCCGGCAATCTCTTTTCTCACTTCCCACAGCTACCTGAGGTATATCACATCCGGCCCTGGGGATTTATCAATCTTGATGTTTTTAAGAAGATCCAACACTACTTCTTCCTTAATCTCCACATTGTCCAGCATAAACCTGTTCTATTTTGACCTCACCCTGATCAAGGTCCTTTTCACTTGTGAATACTGAAGCAAAGTATTCATTTAGGACCTCCCCAATGTCCTCCACCTCCAAGCACATGTTGCCTTCTTTATCCTTTAGCGGCCCCACCTTCATTCTTGTCATCCTTCTGTTCTTCATATACGCATAGAATGCCTTGGGGTTCTCCTTAATCCTACGTGCCAAGGTCATCTCATGCCCCCTTCGAGCTCTCCTAAGTCCTTTCTTAAGCTCCTTCCTGACTACCCTATATTTCTGGTTAGCCCCTCTTGCTTCCCGCTTCTTGTATCTAACATATGCTTCCTTCTTCCTCTTGACGAGTTACCTCACATGTTTCGTCAGCCACGGTTCCCTTTTCCTACCAGTTTTTCCTTGTCTCGGACAAACCTATCCTGAACCCAGCACAAGTGGTCCCTAAACTTCCTCCACATTATTTCTGTGCTTTCACCCTTGAACATCTGTTTCCAATTTATTCTTGCTAGATCCTGCCCCATCCCTTCATAGTTAACCCTTCCCCGGTTAAGCACTTTACCATTTTGTCTGTTTTTATCCCTTTCCATAGCTATGCTGAAGCTAAGGGAGTTGTGGTCATTCTCACCAAAATGTCTGCCACCTGACCAGGTTCATTACCCAGAACTAGATCCAGTATGGCCTCTCCTCTTGTTGGCCGGTTCAGGAATCCTTCCTGAACACACCTGACAAATTCAGCCCTACCTATCCGCCTTGCAGTCAGGAGGTGCCAGTTAATATGAGGGAAGTTGAAATCATCCATAACTACAACCCTGTATTTCCTGCACCATTCTAAAATCTGCCTGATTATCTGCTCCTCGGTGTCCCGAGGGCTATTTGGGGGCCTATAGACTACTCCCAGCACAGTGATTGATCCCTTCCTATTTCTGACTTCCATCCACACCGACTCAGTGGACACTCCCTCTGCAGCATCCTCCCTTTCTATAGCCGTGATACTACCCCTGACCAGTAATGCTACTCCCCCTCCCCCCCACCTCCCATCCTATTCCTTTTTTTTGTAATTTATTTTTTTATTGAAGTTCATCATCAAACAAACATTTCCATAAGATGTATTTCAGACATTGTACATATATATCATATAATCATATATATCACTAATCTCCACAAAGTATTTATCTGAGGTATACACTTAGAGAAAAGGGTGGAAAGAAAAAACAAGCAAAAGGAAAGAACTATGTACAAATAGGGAGTTTTTTTGTACAACAGATTCATTGATTTGTGAGAATAAAATCAGACCTATGAGGCATTATGTAGTTAAACCATTTTTCTCAGTATGAGTCAAATTGTTCCAGCTTATGATTAACAGATGCTGTTATATTCTCCATTTTGTAAATGTCCATTGTAATTTCCATCCATGTATTTAAAGCTCGGCTCTCCTGTGATAACCATTTCCTAGTAAGAGTCTTTTTACCAGCCACCAACAATATATTCATTAAATATTTATCTCTCTTCAACCATTCTTGAGGTATATATCCAAAATATATAGTCTTACTCTCTAAGGGTATTTCACATTTAAAGATGTCTTGTAGGGCATTGTGTATTCCCCTCCAATTGTTTTTGATAACAGGGCAGTCCCAAAAAATATGATAATGATTTACATTTTGATTTCCACAATTTCTCCAGCAAACAGGGAGGTTACTATCATAATGGGATTTCTGAGAGGGTGTAATAAAATGTCTTATCAAGTTTTTCCATCCAACCTCCCTCCATTTCTGTGAACTGTTTCACTTCCATTGATATCTCCATATTGTTGTCCATTCTTCCTCAGATATAATTATCCCTCCTTCCTTCTCCCATTTTGTTTTAATGTATGAAGTTGAAAGTGTTTTAAGATTTGTCAACCCCTTATACATGCTTGAAATGATTCTACTACCATTATCTGAATTATATGCTTTTCTAAAGAGCTCTATCAAGCATGTATTTGCCTTGGTTACATTTTTAAGCATCTTACTAACATTGTCGCATCTGTAAATACGGATAAAAATCTTGTTTTTCTAATCAGTGTTTCTCTTTAAGCATTTCAAAACTGAACAGTGTTGCAAAAAACTGTTATTCCTTTAGCTGCCCAGTCCTTAAATCTAGCATCCAATTTATTTGGTGTAAAATCCGAATCATATGCACACCATTTAAGAATTGCAATATCTCCCTCTAGATTATGTTCTTTTACAGTAGTTTTCCATATTTTAAGAGTCAATTTCACCCATGGGTTACCAATAGTATTTATGTACCTTTGCAGGTTGTTATCAGCCAAAATGGCTTGTATGGGGATGGGAAGTACCCACTCCTCAATGTTTTTCCATTGAGTGTCATATGATGGGTTGCACCAACATATCACAGCTCTCAACTGTGCTGCAAAATAATAATCTATAAGAGAAGGTATGCCCCATCCCCCCTTTTCCTTTGCTAATTGCAAAGTTTTGAGACGAACTCTAGGCCTTTTACCCTGCCAAATATATCTTGATAGCATCTTGTTTCATTCATTGAATTGATTTTGATTAATCTCTATTGGTAGGGTCTGAAAGAGATATAACAGTCTGGGCAGTACATTCATTTTAATAGACTCAATCCTTGAACTGAGACTGAGAAAAGGAATCAGGTTCCATCTTGCCACATCTTCCTTAATTTTTTTATATAAAGGCTGATAATTACATTCTGATAATTCTGCCAAATCTTTTAGTATAATGATGCCCAAATATTTGAAAGACTCTGTGTGCCATGCCCAGGGGTATCGAATTTCAATTTCTCTTGGTGGGCTATAGTAATGTGAAAGTAATTGGGTTTTATCTATGTTGATCTTGTATCCTGATAATTGACCATATTGTTCAAAGGATTGCATCAATTTAGACAAAGAGTATGTTGGTTGCCTTAGATAGATCAAGAAGTCATCCACATAACAAGCCAATTTATGCTCTGTCCCTTTAATAGTAATTCCCCTGATATCTTCATTTTGTCTGATGTATTGAGCTAATGGTTCCAGATATAACGCTAAGAGTAGTGGTGACCATGCACAATCCTGTCTCATTCCCCTTTTCTAGGGTAAGACAATTTGATAAATATCCATTGATTTTAATCCTAGCAGTAGGATTGTCATGTATAGTCTGTATAGTTTTAATAATTGTGTCTTGGAAACCAAATCTATGTAAAACTCTGTAAAGGAAATTCCAATTAACCGAATCAAATGCTTTTTCAGCGTCCAGGCTTATCACTATTGCTTCGATTTTATTTTTTGTATATGATCCATAATGTGGAGTGTCCTTCATATATTGTCTTGTGTCTGGCATTGTTGTATAATACCTGTCTGATCGTTACTTATCAATATGGGTCGAAACTCCTCTAATCGTTTGGCCATGATCAAGGTAAATAACCTATAATCTACATTAAGAGCGGATATTGGTCTAAATGACCCGCATTCCATTTTATCCTTGCCTTCTTTTGGTATAGCTGAGATTATCGCTTCCTTCCAACTGGGTGGCATTTGTGCCTTTTTTTAGAGCCCAGTTCAGTGTGTGGAGTAAAACAGGAATTAACTCATGTTTAAATTATTTGTACCACTCTGCCGTATACCCATCTGATCCTGGTGACTTGCTTAATTTAAGCCTATTAATTGCAGCTTTTAATTCGACTTCAGTTATATCAGCAGTCATCGTTCTATTTTGTTCTTCGCTTAAAGTGGGTAACTCTAGAGAATTCAAGAAGGTGTCAATTTGGGTTATGCTTCCCCCTGGAACTTTGGAATATAGAGTTTTGTAAAACACTTCAAAAGCTTCTTGAATTTCACTTAGCCTATTTTTTTTTTTATCATTTTCATTCTTGGGTCCCTAATTCTATGAATTGTATTTTCTGCTATTTTTTTTTCAGTTTCCATGCCAGTATTTTCATAGATTTCGATCCACTTTCATAATGTCTCTGTTTCAGAAACATTAAGTTTTTCCTGATTTCTTGCGTAGCCAAATTATTTATTTCATCCCTAATTCTTTTAATTTCCCCTAATGTATCCTGTGCAAAATTCAATTTGTGTTTTTTCTCTAGTTCCTTCAGCCTATTTTATAATTCCTCTAAGGTTTTATTCCTTATTTTTTCCTTATGTGAAGATATCGCTATGTTTCCCTCTTAAGACCACCTTCAGAGTATCCCATAACTTGGGAGGTGAAACCTCTTCATTATCATTAAATTCTAAGTAGAGACCAATTTCTTTTTTAATTTGTTCCTTAAAGAATGGATCATTGAGTAGACTTGAATTTAGTTTCCAAATAGTATTCTTTGGTTGTAGGTTAAAATCAATAGATAAATATATAGGTTCTTGGTCACTTACATCTATTGTCCCAATTCCACATTTGTTTATTTTGTCTTTGTCTTTTCCAAATGTTATGAAAGTGTATTCTTGTATATACAGAAAGGGGTGCAGAATAATGAGTGTAATCCCTTTGTCAGGGAACAGGTCCCTCCATATAACAATTTAACCAACATCCTCAAAAAGTGTATTAACTTTCTTGTGTAAAGATTTTGTTTCATAGGTTTTTCTATTGGAAGAGTCTAAGTTTGGTTGTAATTGTAAATTTAAGTCTCCCCCACATATCAGGAGACCTTCTATTTCCATTACCTGAATATCAGTTATTTTCTGAAAGAAACCAATATCACTTCCCAGGGGTGCGTATTTATTCAATAGAGTAACTGAATTGCTGTCTATATTCCCCCTTACCAGAATATATCTGTCCCCTTTATCTCCCATTTCGAATACTTTTTCAAAATTTACCTTACTTGAGATAAGAATAGCAACTCCTGTCCTATGTCCTGATTTATATGAGGAGAAAAACAGATCAGTGAAGCCCATTCTCTTTAGTTTTTTATGCTCATTATCACTTAAATGAGTTTCCTGTAAATGTACTACATGGGCTTGTTCTTTTTTCATTTGGGATAAAATTCTTTTACGTTTGATTGGATTTAATAGCCCAATGACATTAAAAGAAATGAATTTTACCTTGTCCTTCACCATCTGTATTTATCTGTCAGTGTATCATTGAAATTAGAATAAAACTTAATCGATCTACTCCCTGAACAAATAAGAACCAAGAAATGCAAATAATAACAAAAATGGCAACGAACGTGTGATTCCAAGGCTGAGGTCTCTAGTAGATGACCCTGCGTTGAACCAGAGGAAATGTCTAGCTGTGGGGGATAACCACTCCCACTTGTGAGTTGAGGGCCCCCATTGCAGTATTCCTAAAAGACAGTGAACAAATCCATTACACAGTAAAGGTTTCCCTGTGTACTCCTATATATACATATGCACGCGCACACATTACATACATACACATATATGCACACATATATTCTCATTTTGCTGGTGAAAAAGGAGTAAGTGAGCGAATAAAGAATAACTAACTAACTAATATAAAATCCACATTATAATCAGTGTTTTTTGAGACAGGTATATCACCATGTACTTTTGCTTCTGTTTAGCTTCTCGACATTTTTAAAGTTAGCCAAACCTTATGGCTCTTCTGAAGGGGTTGAGGACTGTCTTTGGGAAACTCCCGGTCTCTTCCTGATATATTTCTCTCGGCCTCCTCCCGTCTCCTGCCTTCCCGATTCTCGCAGTATTTCCCAAGCAGAGCGAGATAATTCCTGAGTCAGGCTTTCCTTCGTTTTGGGCAACCCTCTGGCCTTCATGTCTATAGTCGCCTCTTCCACTGTCTGGTACAACCACGTCCCATTGTCATAAAACACCCGAAGTTTAACAGGGTACAGAGTTTGAAATCTAATCTTATTTTGCTTTAGTACTCGCTTTACTTCAAAGTATTCTTTGCGTTTCTGGAGAACCGCGGGGGGGGGGGGGGTAATCTTGGTTGAAATATATTAATTTATCATCGAAAGACACTCTCTTCTTACCCCACGCCCTTCGTAGAATCTCCGACTTGATGCTGTACCGCAGGAATTTAATTATTATTGACCGTAGCTTTCTATCCTGGGTAGGTTTCAGAACAAATGCGCGGTGTGTTCTCTCGATTTCCAGCTCCATAGCCGGGAGAAGCTCCAGCGTGTCCCACAGTAACTTTCCGACAAACTCCGTCATGGACGAGCCCTCCGCTCCTTCGGGAACGTTGTAGATTCTGATATTTTTCCGCCGTGATCTTCCCTCCAGATCAAGCAGTTTACCTTCTTGGTGATGTATGATTTTTTTATTGTCTTGCTCAGTATCCGTTCCACATTTTGAACGTGATCTTCCACCTTCTCAATGCGAGTCTCTGCCGCTGCTATTTTTTGATTAACGCTGACGAGCTCTGACTTAATATCCCAGAGCTGCTGCTTTATATCTTTCTGGACCTCCATTATTTCTTTCAGGATTTCAAAGACATTCGCTGCTTCGATTGAACGAGGCCCGGCGACCGCCTCACTAGCACGCGGTCAGGTAGGAGAGCCACTCGCTGCACTGCTCTCGGACGCAGGCTCCGCAGTGTCGCTTTTTAAATTTCTGTTCTTTTTCCCCATTCTTGCCCCTCTTTTCAGTTCAAATATTTTTCAAAAAATATTATATTTGACGGGTTAATGGGGCTTAATATGCGTTTTTCCAGAGGAGCTAATGACTTCAGCTGCCATTCTCGACGATGACATCACCGGAAACCCCATCCTATTCCTTTTAAAACACCTAACCCCGGTACCTGCATCAGCCAATCCTGCCCTTCCTCCAGCCAAGTTTCAGTAACGACTGCAACATCGTAGTTCCACGTACTGATCCATGCTCTAAGTTCATCTCCTTTATTCCTAATACTCCTAGCGTTGAAATAGACACATTTCAACCCCTCCAACTGGCTACAATTATGTTTTGTCCCCAGCTTGTCCTTCCTCACCAACTCAGAACACATAGTATCATGTCCTTGTCCTTCTACCCTAATCTCTGCACTCACATTCTGATTCCCAGCCCCCTGCCAAACTAGTTTAAATCCTCCCCAACTGCTCTAGCAAACCTGCCTGCCAGGATATTGGTCCCTTTCCAGTTCAGGTGCAGCCCATCCTTTTTGTACAGGTCAGACCTACCCCAGAAGAGATCCCAATGATCCAGAAATCTGAATCCCTGCCCCTTGCACCAACTCTTCAGCCACGCATTCATCTGCCATAACTTCCTGTTCCTACCCTCTGTCTCGTGGCACAGGCAGCAATCCCGAGATTACCACCCTTGAGGTCCTGCTTTTTAAACTTCTTCCCTAACTCCCTATATTCCTTATTCAGGACCTCATCCCTACTCCTATCTGTGTCATTGGTCTCCACATGGACCACGCCATCCAGCTGCTGACTGTCTCTCCTGAGAACGTCGAGAACTTGATCTGAGATATCGCAGACCCTGGCATCAGGGAGACAACAGACCATCCGGGATTCTCAATTTCTCCCACAGAACCTCTTATCTGTCCCTCTAACTATCGAATCCCCTATCACTACTGCTCTCCTCTTTTCTCTCCTTTCTTTCTGAGCTGAGGGTCCAGTCTCGGTGCCAGAGACGCGACCACTGCAACTTGTCCCTGGTAGGTTGTCCCCACCAACAGTATCCAAAACATTACTTATTGTTGATGGGAATGGCCACAGGAGTGCTCTGCTTTTTCTGTCTATTCCCTTTCCCTCTCCTGACAGTCACCCAGTTACCTGTCTCCTGACTTTTAGGGGTGACTGTCTTCCTGAAACTCCGATCTATTACTGCCTCTGCCTCCCAAATGATCTGAAGTTCATCCAACTTCAACTCTAGTTCCTTAATTCAATTTGACAGGAGCCGCAGCTGGATGTACCTTTTGTAGGTGTAGTCATCAGAGACAATTGTGCTGACCCTGACTTCCCACATCCTACAATCGGAGCACTGGACTGCCCTCATTACCAACTCCTAAATTAACTAAATTAATTAAAGAAACTTACCCGGCCTTACCTCACTGGGAGCAAGCTCGTCCTCCGCCTCTTCTTGCCGAAGCCTCTCGAGCCAAAGACTCAAAGCTCCACTCACTCACTGGCCGCTCTCCAGGTTACGTAGAAGAGAAGGTTTAGATTTGTCTTGGAGTAGGTTAAAAGATTGGCACAACATTATGGGCTGAAGGGCCTCTATTTTGATGTTCTGTGTGTAATCGAAAAAACTTAACTCTGACGTTACCCCTGCATCTTCCTCCAGTCACTTTAAAATGATGCCTGGATGTATTAACCACTTTTACCCTGGGGAAAAGGTCTCTCTCTGTCCACTCGATCTATGCCTATTATCATGTTGTTCTCCTCTATTGTCACCCTTCGTCCTCCTCCTTTCCAAAGAGAAAAGCCATAGTTCATTCAACCTATCCTCATAAGACATGCTTTCCAGTCCGGGAGGCATCCTGCTTAATCTCCTCTGCACCCTCTATAGCTTCCACATTCTTCCTATAATGAGGTGACCAGGACTGAGCACTATATTCCAAGTGTGATCTGTCAGGGTTTTATAGAGTTGCAACATTACCTTGCAGCTTCTGAATTCAATCCCTCAATGAATGAAGGCGAACCCACCACATGGCTTCTTAACAATCCAACCTTCTATTTCCTCATCCAAGTCGTTTATAAAAATCAAAGAGCATGCATCCTAGAGCAGATCCCTGTTGAACACAACTGGTCACTGACCTTCAGGCAGGATATTCTCCATCTACTTCTTCCTTCTAAGGGCAAGCCAATTCCACTTTGGATCCTGGATCACTGAATCCCATACTTCCTGACTTGGTGAATGAGGAACCTTATCACCATATACATCACACCACTACTGTACCTTCATCAATGTACTTTGTCCAATCCTCAAACAATTCATTCAGGCTTGTGAGGCTTCATCTGCTCCTCATGAAGACATCTGACCATCTCTAACCAGACTATGCTTCTCCAAATGCTTGTAAATCTTGACTCAAAGAATCCTCTCCATCAGTTTTCTCACCACTAAAATAAGGCTTAGTGGCCTATAACCCCCTACTCCTTTTCTTGAACAAAGGAAAATATTTGTCATTTTCCAATCATCTAGTATTACTCCTGCAGCCAGTGATGATGCAAAGATAAATGCCAAAGATGCAGCAGTCTTTTGCCTTGCTTCCTGTAGTAATCTGGGGTATGTTCTGCCTGGCTTGGACTTGCCTATCCTACGCTCTTCAAAGGTTCTGTCATATTCTCTTTCTTACCATTCATATGCTCCAGCACGTTTGCCTGATCTATGCTGTCCCATATGTCAATGTCCCTCTCACTGATGAATACTGAAGCGTTCATTAAGGACCTACGGACCTCCTCCCACTCCAGGCATGTTTCCTCTTCTATCCCTGATCAGTCTTGCCCTCTCTAGTGAACTTCCTGTTCTTCACACTTGTAAAACACCTAGGAGTTTTCCTTCATCCTACTTGCCAAAGCCTTCTCATGTCCTCTTGTAGTTCCAAGTCTATCCTTAAGCTCCTTCCTGGCTAACTTGTAATTCTCTAAAGCCCTGTCTGATCCTTGCTTCCTACATCTTAAGTAAGTTTTCTTTCTCTTGACAAGATGTTCCACATCTCTTGTCAATCATGTTCCTTCACCTTGCCCTGCCTCAATGGGACAGACTTATCCAGAACCCTATGCAAATACTTCTGAACAACCATCACATCTCAGATGTGCATTTCCTGCGTACATCTGTTTCCAATTTAACCTCTCAAGTTCCTGCCTAATAGGATTATACTGTCACAAACAAGAGAAAATCTGCAGATGCTGGAAATCTGAGCCACACACACAAAACGCTGGAGGAACTCAGCAGGCTAGGCAGCATCTATGGGGGGGAAAAAAGTACAGTCTACATTTTGGGCCGAAATCCTTCGGCAGGACTGGATTATCTCCTCTGCTGTTATCCCTCTCCAAGGCTGTTGTAAAGGTGTGAGAGTTGTGATTAGTGTCTCCGAAATGCTTACTCACTGATAGATCAGATATTTGACCAGTTTCATTGCCTAGGCCTCCTGTCCCCATATTATATCAGGAATCCTTCCTGGACATGCCTAACAAATTCTGTCCCATCTGGAGTATTTGCACTAAGAAGGTGCCAATCAATACAGTACCAGGGAAGTTGAAGGCACCTGTGACAACAAAATTTCTCTCCAGATCTGTTTCTCAGTGTCTCTGTTGCTATTGAGGGGTCTATAGAATACTTCCAATAGAGAGAGTGTTCTCTTCCTGTTTCTGTCTTCCAATCACACATCTCAGTGTACAATCCTTCCATGATGCCTTTCCTTTCTATATCCATACAACTGATTGCAATTTTTCCCTGTCAACTGCCTATCCTTTCTAAGTTTCTCTACACACTGCATCTACCTCAACACCAACTGCTCCATCCTCTCACCTATCACTCTGAATCCTACGTCCCTGCTAAACTTGCTTGAACCCTCCCCAAACACTCTGACAAACCTGCCCGTATGGGTATTTGTCCCCCTCAAGTGTAACCTGTTGTTTTTGTACAAGTTAAATATTCTTCAGAAGAGATCCCAATGATCCACAAATCTGAAACCCTGCCCCTGTGGCAATTCCTCAGTTGCACGTTCATCCTTTTCTTGCCCTCACTGGAGTGTGGCAGAGGCAGCAATCCAGATATTACTCCCCTGAGGTCCTGCCTTTTGGCTTCCTGTGCATTCCATATATTCTCTCTTCAGTTCTTCATCCCCTTTCCTACCCTTGTCTTTGTTATCAACATGCACCACAACTTCTGGCTGCTCACCCTCCCCTTTTAGAATGCTGTTGTCCTGACCTGAGACATCCTTGGCCTGGCACTGGCAGGCAATGTACCATCTGGGAGTCTCTTTCACATCCACAGAATCTCCTGTCTAATCTCCTAACTATTGAATCACCATCGCTGTCCTCTTCTCCCACCTTCTCTTGAGCCACAGAGCTCAGCTCTGTCTCAGAGGCGTAATTAATGTGGCTTTCCCCTAGTAGGTTGTATCCTCTAACCCCTCCCCCCAAACAGTATCCAAAACCTTATTATTGAAGGGAATGGCCACAGGGATACCTGCCTTTCTCATTCCCTCTCCTGACATATACCCAACTTGCTTGCCTCCTGAAACTTAGGTGTGACTACCTCCCTGTGGCTCTTATCTATCAGCTGCTCAATCTCCTGACTGAGCTAAAGGTCATCCAGCTGCAGCTCCAGTTTCCTAATACAGGTGTAAGACACTACACTCAAATGCACTTCTCTCAAATATCGCTCTCAGGAAAACTGGAAGTCTCTCAGATCTCCTGCATCGGGCGTGAAGAACAGACCATTGATCCTGGATCCATTCTCACTACTTTTAACCAGGCACTAATAGACAAAGAAAGAAACTTGCCTTAGCCTCGGCTACTTCTCACCGAAGCCTCTCAAGCCAAAGCCACTCTACACTGAAGAGCCTGCAAATGCAGCTGCACTTCGAGTGGCCAAAATAGTATGTCCAAACTCTCAAACCCTAACCCGTACATCTTTGGATGTGGGAGGAAACTGGAGCATCTGGAAGAAACCCACGCTGTCGCCATGAGAATATACAAGGTTCTTACTGACAACAGCAGTGTTTAAACCTCGATCTTGCAACTTGCTCTGTAAAGTGCTCTGCTACCATGCCAATGATATTAGTTGTATATTGGATAAAGAAAGCTACAGGGCTATGGGCAAACAATGGGATTAATTGGATAGATTTCTAAAGCTGATTCAGACATGATAAACATTTAATTAGCAGCTTGGAAGTATGAATAACAAAACAGCATTCTGCTTGTGTTCATTCATTCATTGTGTTCATTGTGACGGAATGGTAGAACCTTGAGGCATGCTTAGTACCATTTAAGGTTGAGTATATTAATGCCACCAGGAATATAGTACAGAATGTTATGCTTGCAGTAACATTGCAAGGCATTATCTAACCACTAATCTCAAAACTCTTCCTCTATTGCTATTGAAGTCCCAGTCCCTTCAATCATTATTCTGCATGGTGTACACTTAACATGCTGTATCTTTTGTGATCATGCTAATACTGTATCCACACAAATGCCAACCACTTCTGATGCAAAGTGCAACGCTTCTGTTCTGCACCAGATCTTGGGGACAGTTACTCATTAATAGCATCATGAGATCAAATCTCTTATCTTGCTAATCCTCTAGTACAGAGAATTCTGCTTAACTAGGCCATCGGTTAATCAGGACAGCATTTATTTGGGACAACTTTTAAAGAATAAAAACGGATCAAGGAAATAACTGGGATTCCCTTCGTTTATTTGGGACACTATGCCACTTAATTGTGACAGAAGATTTTTGCTGAACAGCTAACTAGCATTCAATGTGTGCACTGTGTGGTCATTGGCCATTACTCTCTGCTTGGTGCAAACAGTTTTAAAGTAGCATCAGTTGTATGTGCTTATGTTCAAAAAGCGGTGATTTTTGTCACTGATAGTTGATGAGAAATGAGCCCGAAGGAAATACAGAGCTTTTCTGCTCGCTGTGGTTTCAAGCATTCAGGTTTGAAGATTCTAGAAATGGCCAGGAGTGAAAATAAAGCAAATTCACTGCCTCAAGTTGTGAACTACAAAGGATTTGAAGGTATTCAAATTTATCTTGAACGTTACAATGAAAATGAAGATTTCAAGGATGCATTCACTGAAAGCATTGTACGAAGGCAGTCCATTGCCTACGCTGATTTTGTTCATTTACAGTCAATTAAAAAATACAGCAGCACAGTGGATGAATTCTGTTGATAACTGTTAGGAACTAATAAACAGTCTTACAGTACTGTAGTGGTATTCTTAATTTTCTGTATTTCATTTAAATACATAATTTGTTATTCAGTTAAACAGCTTGTCTGTTTTTTAAATACCTTTTTTAAACTATTTCCATGAAACATGGTTAATTGAGGCAGTAGTTTCATTGGACCAGAATATATTGGTCCTGATGTGTCCGGATTAACTGGAATCCCTGTACTGTGCAGAGTTACGGACACGCCCTTACTACAGGAAGGATGTGACAGCATGAGAGAGTGTATAGAGATCATTCTGAGGATGTTGCTAAGACTGGATGCAAGTTAAAGAGGATATTAATTTGGCTGTACTGTAAATGGGATTCTGTGAAACAGCTCCTACAACAAATTGCACATCCACTTTATTCCTAACATTTGAGTAACGGAAGTACTGCATGTTCCAAGAAATTGTCTAATGGCCCTTTGACATATTTTTGTTTTCTACACATCTGTTGTTAAATGTGTATAAAAAAAAATCATAGCAAATAAATTCGGTAAGTGAATAAATGTTGAGTCCTTGTTAAAGTCGTCTTGTACTAATACATAGCAGATCAACAGATAAAGCAAAAGCCCTGTTAAATGAGGATATGTGTGCAATATTTTGTCATCACAGTGCATCAATAAGTTTTCTGGAATTCTGTTTTTTTTTAAATGAGGAAATAAATTGGATTTTTTTCCCCCTAGAAAATAAGCTAAAAGTTTTGCTGCCTTAGGGGCTGTTGTAATGGGCTTGACATTGCTTTAGACGTGGACTTAATTTGATTGTTAACTTTCGTCGAAAGGAAGTGCAGTATTTATTGAACAGAGAGAAGCCATGGGGTATTTCGCTTGTGTGTAAGTTAAGAGAACAGATTGGATAGGTTGGGGATGTTCTTTGAAACAAGAGTGCTGTAGTTTTAAGTTGGGAATTCAAGCCCTGCTGTGGAAACCTGACCACATGTTTTGGGCTGATGTTTCAGGGAGGGAGTGCTGTTCCATTGCAATCCCTTTCAGGCTTTATTCAATGTAGAGCAGATGCTATTTTTCCCCAGCAATTTTGCTGCTGCTTGTGCTTCAACTGTCGTTATTAAAATTTTCTGATGGTACCACAAATGCTAATAAGTTGCTTCATTTCCCCATTTACAATTGTAGTCATCCTGCAAAAATGCATAGGCAGTTGGAGATATTGTGAGATTGAGCAAGTCAACAAAAAAGTTTATTCCTTTTTTTAAAATCACAACTTCAAGGGAAAATAGTAGCAGCCCATTTAGGGTTAATGCAGCCTGGAGTGAATCAAGTCTTGAGGCCCTTCCAGTGGGGTATTCAATAATGAAAGAGACTGGAGAGAATAGCATGAGGCTTTGAAATGATGAGCTGAGATCTCTTTAACCCAAGTGGGTATAAGAAACAACTTTTGGTTCTAATATATGGCTGTGGTTTTAACAATTGAGATTTGAAACAAGTCCAATATTTGATCCAAGTTTTAGTGAAGAGTTAGGAAGTATTATGGCCCATTCCTTTGTAGGGATTTTCAATTGTAGTTGAGTGACAGCTTTGAAATTCAATTCAATGAAAATCTTTCTGATGAAGCTAATGTACTAATTAAACTTTTAATCTATTTTTGGCATTCATCTAGTATCAATATTTTGGATTGTTTAGTTGTCAGAAATTGACATGCATGTTATAAAAGCAAGTATAAGTGATGTTACTTGAGAAATACAGATTTGGGATTGTTTGGGTGATGGCTGGTTATCCTTAATTAAAACAATTGACCTATTCTAAAGGAAGGCTTTTAACATGAAAGATCTTGTCTCTCTCTTTGCAGATGCCAACTGGCATGATTATTTCCAGTATTTGAAATTTCAGCATTTACAGTATTTTGCTGTGGTAGTGTATCTTTTAATCACTTGGTTATGTGGTGCTGTAGTCACAGAGGAAACCTAGTCTTATCTCCTGTGTTACTCTATGTAGTTTTTTTAAACAATGGATCACTTTCATGCACCCTAGATTTTACAGTGTGCCTACGTAATTGTAATTTTTCTTCAAAAGTACTTAATTGACACTGGAATGGCTTGCAGTTATGAAAAGACTTTTTATGAATGCAATATTGTTTAGTCTACCTACCCCTCTGACTATCTCTCCATTTTTAACGGAGTGAACTAGTATATCATTTTGCAAGTCCCGTGAAGAATGTGAATATGAGGTGGCTGGAACAGCAAGCTTCCTTGTATCAGAATGTAATGTGCCAGTTTTAGCACAAATGTTCCAATGATCTATTGCAAAATTTTGCTGATGGCTGCACTCAATCTTGCAGCTGTGACTTTCAGAAACTACTCTTAAACTGACATGTGCTAATAAAAAAAATATTCTTTGGGAAATTGAAGGGTGATGTCTTAAGAGTGGATGCTACAATGACTGGAGCAGTGAGGAAAGTGCTTCTGGGGATCAGGTGTAACTAGGCAAAGTTGGTGGAGAATGTTGCCTGGAGGCATTTTTGTGTGGGGGGGAGGGGTGTGCACACAGCCCCTCATGTTATGGTCAGGAGGTTTCTATGTAAGGATTTTTTTAGGCTGAAGGAAAAATAGATGGAGTCTGAGAATTGAACATTATAACTCCATAGTGTAGCATTGCCAAAATACTGACATGGCAGTAATTTGTTGCAGTAGCCTGGAATGATCTTGAGTCTAAGAAACAGTTTATGACCTGGGGGAAGGGGGGAAGGCAAAGAAAGCTAGGCCTATGTGTGGAGCAATGCTTGAGATTGCAGAAATTCACAGATCTGTGAGAGCTGACTTGGTTGAAGTCTTATCTTCATGGACTTTGCTCAGAGAAAGACTTCTTCTCTGGGGAGTACAAGTCTCTATAAATTCTGAATGCATCAGGCCTTGAGTGACTGCTGTCGTTTTGACATGCATCTGATGCCGTCAGTGAATGAAGTGTTCTGTGGAATAATCCTTTGGGATTCAGTTTAGAGTGCAGAAGATGCAAGGAGGGTTGGTTCTAAATGTCAGTCGAATTAACAGCGAGGCTGGAAGAACCCAGCAAAGAGTGCAGTTTCAGTGTTGGGTCTTGAGACAGCAGGTCTTAGGGAGGAATCTGTTAGTCAAAGTTGGGTGTATGAGTAAACAAGGTCTTGCTTTTTCATCCAGTGAGGCTGACTATTGTGCTGGAGATGAATATTAAACACTGCACTGTTATGATTATTTTGGCAAGTTTTATGCTGAACTATGTGACTGGCATAAACCTCCCTGTTAAAAGGTCAAATGTTTATGCCCTACTGGAATTCCTAAATAGGAGCAGTTTTGCTCTATTTTCAACAACATGGTGAATTTGTGTTGAGAAGTACTTTACAGGGCTGCATAGTTAAATAATCCAGCTATGTAAAATTAGCTGTTTAGTTTTTCTCCGCACTAAATGTGCCCTATGTATGAAAGGCTTCCTATGTAACTATGTTGGTGAATTTTTCCATAACTGTCCCACTGGTTGAATGAAATGATCAAACTCCATTCATCTTGGCTTCATTGAGCTGGGCAATGAAGGCCAGCCTTTGGATGTTCCACTTTTGTGCTTTGCTTTGTCTATTCCCTCCTACCATCAACTCTGAAGTTAAAAAGACCTTTCTTCATCTTTTTCCCAGTTCGGATGCTGAGTCTCTCATCTAAAATATTCTTTTCTGCTTTGTACAGATGCTGTCAGTCCTGCTGAATGTTTCCGCATCTTCTGTTTTTATTAAACAGAGAGGAAAGTGTAGGAAAGATGTGAATCAGGAATTAGATAGTGAAACAAAGCGATGAAGGACCACTAGTGTGTCTTTTACACAACAGAACCTCTAAGTTCAATTTAAAGACTAAACACACGAGATTCTGTAGACACTGGAAATCAACAGCAACACACACAAAATGCTGGAGGAACTCAGCAGGCCAGACAGCGCACATGAAAATGAATAAACATATGGAAATGAATAAAAAGTCCTGATTAAAGGTCTTGGCCTGAAACATTGACTGTTTATTCATTTCCATTGATGCTGCCTGACATGCTATGTTCCTCCAGTGTAGCATGTGTGTGTTGCTCTCAACGTAAAGACTTTTTTCATTCAATGGAAAATAATTTAAGTACTGTATTGATTTTTTTTTTCTGATTTCCTCTTTGTGCTTCAAGATGTGGCACCATATGTGGAAGCTTTCGATGTAATGCTGATGGGGGTTGTTGCAGACTATATGAAGCACAGCAAGATCCTTGGGGAAGATGTGGCACAGCAAGTAAGTAGAGAAGTCTATATTACTCTGGAAGGCTGACCTTTAGTTGAAGATGCATTGCATTTTGTTTGGCAGTCACATTTTTAACATTTATTTCCAATGTGTCAGTAATTAAAATGAAATTCTACAATATTCTAGGTATTTAGTGTTGCTTTTGGTTTATTATTGTTGTATCTACTGTGATTTGCAGTGGAAGAATTGGTTTTGCAAGCCATCCATACAGATTATTTCATAACACGGGTACATTATGATAGTATAATGGAAAAGCAATAATAGAATGCTGAGTAAAGTGTTAAGTTGCAGTAAAAGTACAGTGCAGGTAGATAATAAAGTGCAAATACTATAATGAAATAGATTTTGAAGTCAAGAGTTCATCTTCAGTGTACAAGAGGTCATTAATTGAATAGCTGCTCCATCATTCCGTTATTGAATCATAGAATTATTCAAAAAGTATTACCATTTCCTGTAAATTCACTTGTTTATTTACGTATATCACCCAGAAACCCTTTGCTTTGAGTTTATCTCAAATCACAGATTTAATTACTTACTGAAGAAGGTGATTTGCATTTAACTCTAACTTAAAATCTATAGCATATTGAGTTCATTGGTTTCAATGGTCTAAACCTGTATTTGTAATTGTGACAAGGGAGCCTCCTACTTTAATTCTTCCAACCCTGATTGCATATCCCTTGTTAATATGGTAGGGGTAGACAATATCATAGAAATCCCTTTGCATATTGTATGACATTTTATTTTTAAGTGTAAGGTCAATTGTCAAATGCCAGTTGTACTGGGTGTACAATATAATTTTGAAATTACTTCTGTTTAATGCTACTAGAATACAGTGACAATTTCATAGTTACTTGTGGAGTGGAAACTCCACAAGTATCATATCTCTGACTCACATGATGTGAAATACATTATTTTGAGGCAGCAGACATAAAATTACCGTAAATTACAAAAATAATGCAAAATAAAAAGAGGGCATGTTTATAGTTGTTTGGAAAACTGATGGTGGAGGTTAAGAATATGTTTATAAATCATTTGAGTGTGGCTTTTCAGGCAATAAGACGAGGTAATTACGCCAGGTGGTGAGGGTCCTTAGTGACGAATGCTACTTTCTTGAGGGGAGGGTTGTGTCTATCAAACTATGATAGTTTGCTGAGTCTATAATCCTCGTCAGTCTCTTGCAATCCTGTGCATTGGAGCTCCACTCCAGGCTGTGATGCACTACAGAAATTTGTGAGGAGTCTTCAGTGACATACCGAGTCTCCTCAATCTTCTAACGAAGTAGAGCCACAGATGTGCCTTCCCTGTGATTACATCAATGTGTTGGGCCCATGGTAGTCAAAATGCATATTGCTTGTTTGATGTTGCAGCTGTAAGTTTAAAGTCTGACTACATGCCAGTGAAAGAACAGGGTCCACTAGGAAAAGAGTCCTGCAGGTCAATTTTTGGTAGTGGGGGTGGTGTAGTTCTTATCATCTGGTAATGTTTCTAACAGAGGGCAATGATATATTATTTCCCAATTGATGGAAAGACAAGATTTCTTGGTGGTTTGCAGGGATGAACATTTTTTGACATATAGCCCCGATTATTCCAACCCTCCTCTTGCTTCCCCCTCCCGGCCCCGATCAGCATCATATTGAGCAGTAGAGAATTTCAGATGTTGATAAATTGTTGGTTTGTTTCTGCAGCTTTATGTTACAGTGTTGCTGGATTATTGGAGAGATTTTCACAGCAATCTCTCTCAATTCTCCATAGCACTCTTTCATGGAATTCCTTAAAACTTGCATCTTTGACCAAACTTGTCCTTTTTAATTAGTAATTTATTTTTATAAAAGAGAAAAATATTGACCTTTTTCCCCTAATTCTCCATAATCTTGATGTTTGACGACACTTAATGTCATAAATTTACTCCACATTTAACTACTAACTTTCTTCATTATATACTCCAATGTAGAGCACAAATCAAAAACATTACAGCTCAGATTATGTTGACTGAAATGCATATCTTGTATTGTTTAAGGACACATTTTGTAATGTCAACCAAGGGAGGTCCATGCATGAGATTTGGATCACTTAGTTGTCCCACTGATTGGAGGTGTTCAAGATAAATTTATCAGCAAAGTAATAGTACCCTGAGATTAATCTTCTTCTGGGCATTTACGGTAGATACAAAGAAATACAAAAGGATCGATGAAAAACTGCACACGAAGATGGACAACCAATGTGCAGAAGAAGACAGTTTAGCATAGGTCCTTCTGGCCTTGCAAGCCATGTCACTGTTGTGATGGAAAATAACTGGTTCTTTGAGTCTCAACAGTAGAGGCCTGGACACACACAGTTTTAGTAATAATGAATTTATTTACAAGAGGAAGTCAGGTCAACACAAGCAACTACAATACACAGGAAGCGGTGTGCAGACAGGGTATGGTTACACAAACAAAGAACAAGGGAAAAGCACTACAACAGCTATCCCCCTTGACCTTGGATAGCTGCGGCTCCCTGACCAGGACAAACGATAGACCTTCCCAAACATAAATCAATGCACTTACCTTCAATGAGGTGGTCTGTAAGAGAGACTGAGCCAGGCACAAGTCTCACCTTTTATAGCATGGGGCTGGGTGAGATAATCCAATTAAGGTGACCGATAATTTAGGTGTGCATTGATTAGTTGGGAGGGACCAAATGTTGATTGGCATGTGGTGTGTCCTCTGACCAGCCAGGTGGCAGTGCATCTATCACGTGGCCGGTATCTCTGGATACAGTCACCCAGCAATCCCTTGATTTAACCGTAGTCTAATCATGGGACAATTTACAATTGACCAATTAACCTACCAACTGGTACTACTTTGAACTGTGGGAGGAAACTGGAGCACTTGGAAGAAACCCAAAGGTCTCAGGGAGAGTATATGAATTCCTTACAGGTAGCAGCAGGAATTGAACCTGGGTCGCTGGTACTGTAAAGCATTGTGCTTAAAAACTATGCTGTGGTGCAGCTGCAGATTGTTGGGACTGTAGTTAAGAAAAAGCAAGTTTAGAAATTTTCTGAACTGCCAACAAAATGTTGGCGTGTATCGCCAGTGCCATCTTGAAGATCTGCGCAAGTTGCTAGTTTGAGGAACTGTAGAATCAGAATTGGGTTTTATTATCACTGATGTTGTTACATTTGTCTGTGGCAGCAGTGCAGTGCAATATGTAAAAAAATGACTGTGGATGACAATAAGAAATGAGGTAAATGATGCAAAGAGAGAGCGAGAGAGTGAGGTAGTGTTCATGGATTAATAGCCCATTCAGAAATCTCATGATGGAGGGGAAGAAGTAAAACATTGAGTGTGTGTCTTCAGGTGTGTTTATTGGTAGGAATGAGAAGAGGGTATGTGCTGGATTGTGAGTGACTTTAATGGTTGCTGCTGCCTTCTTGAGGTGCTGCCTTTTGAAAATGACCACAATGGGCAGGAGGTTAGTGCCTGTGATGGAACTAGCTGAGTCTGTAACCCTCGACCGCTTTTTCAATCCTGTGCATTTGAGCTTCCATACCAGGCAACGACGCAACCAGTCAGAATGACCTCATCTGTAGAAATTTGCTAGTCTGGTGACAAATTAAATCTCTTCAAACTCCTATGTATTGCTGATTTTAATTTGAAGGAAAATTAAACTGGAAATGAAATAACTGTAATAGTTTCCATGAAAGCCCAAAATCCTTGCATGTCATTTAAGATTTTTTTAAAATCATAATTGTAGTTTTACTGAGAAATAAAAGAATATTAGTGATGTTTAGCAATGAACCATTTTCTTTCTCTATTCAGTTTATCATTGATGTTATTGTCATATATTGATATTAAGGCACGTTAACAATTCGACCTAATTTTATCTGAGGTCCAGTAATAAATATGTACTAGCTTTTCTTTTTTGGATATAGGAACTATTTTGTTCCAATAATTTAGGAAAGAAAATAAAACAATAGTTTTTAAATGCTTTGTTTTATTGTGAGGTCATATAATGAAAGCTACTGGTGAAAACAAGTAGCATCCACCACCCTAGGCTCCACGTTTCTATTTTATTGAGTGTGTTTTAATTACAATGTTTAATGGATGGGAAGGTAGTGTACTGGTTAGTGCACAGCTTTATATTGCCAGCAATATAATCCATCAGGGTTCATTTCCTGCCAGTATGCGTTAGACATTTGTATGTTCTCCCTGTGGCCACATGGGCTTTTGCAGAGTGCTTTGGTTTCCTCCTACATTCTTAAAAAACGATGTACATGTTAGGCTTAGTAAGCTGTGGACATGCTATTTTGACACCAGAGTTATGTTGGTTCATAACGCAAATGACATATTTCAAAAAAAGATAAGTCAGAGAAAGTGGTGGGAGGGAAGGGAGAAAACACAAGTTGATAGGTGAAACTGTGAAGGGGGAGCTCTTTATTTCATTCCCCCCTCCCCGGTTTCACCTATTACCTTGTGTTTCTCCCTCCCTCCTCTCCCCATCTTCTAATCTGACATCTTTTTTTCCTCTCCAACCCTGCTGAAGGGTCTTAGCTTGAAATGTCGACTTTACTTATCTTCCATAGATGCTATCTAGCCTGCTGAGTTCCTCCAGCATTTTGTGTGTTAATGCATTTCACTGTATGTACTGAGATACATGTGCCAAATAAAGCTAATCTTAATCTAATGAGTTCCTCTTTTACTTCTGTCTGCCCCTCTGTTTCATGTTGCATCTTCACATCTTTAATATTTGATCCTTCAATTACTTCTGTTTTGTTATGTATTACCTGGTGTCTTCTAACATTTTGTTAAATCAGATATTAAGCCAAGGCTCAATCACAGTGTTTAAGATGACATCAAAACTTCCAAGTGAAGATGAGATACTGGAAGATAAAAGTTTTATTTTTCTAGGTAGTGTACCTTGGCTTTGAGCTCCCACTAATTACAGCGACATATTTTCTAAAAAGATGCTTTCTAACAAATGGAATTGTATACTAGATTTTATAGTTTTTTTCATAGTCATAAAAGTTTCCATTTTGTCTCAGTAAATAATTCAAAGAAAATTTATCACTCAGATGTCCAGTTCATTTGTATTAACTTTTGTATAGTTTCCTAGTTTGCCAATGCAAAGGGATCTGCAGGTACAAATACATAAATCTTTTAAAATAGCAAACTAGATTAATAAAATCACCAAAATGAAAATTAAAGTAAGCAATGGGATTCATTTCCAAAGGAACAGAGCTAAAATGCAAAGAAATTTTGTAATTTGTATGTAATCTTGTTCAGGTGCACGCTGGGAGTGTCACAGTCTGGTCTCCATGTCATAAAAAGGAAATTAACATACACTCAGTGGCCTCTTTAGTTATCATCTGTACCTAATAAAGTGGCCACTGAGTGTGTGTTCATGGTCTTCTGCTGTGGTAGCCCATCTACTTCAAGGTTCAGCGTGTTTTGTGGTCAGAGATGCTCTTCTGCATACCACCATGTGACATGTTTGTTTGAGTTACTATTGACTTCCTGTCAGCTTGAGCCAGTTTGGCCATTTTCCTCTGACTGCTCTCATTAACAAGGCATTTTTTGCCCACAGAACTGTTGCTCATGGGATGATTTTTGCTTTGAACCATTCTCTATAAACTCTAGAGCTGGGGACCATAGACCCCTTAATAGAATTGGTCCATGGCATAAAAACAGTTGGGAAGCCCTGCTCCAGGGACTGTTATGTGTGAAAATTCCAGGAGATCATCAGTTTGAGATACTCAAACCACCCTGTTTGGTTGAAGTCACTTGGATCACATTTCTTATCCATTCTGATGTTTAGTCTGAGGAACAGCTGAATCCCTTGACCATGTCTTTTATGCATGGTATTGCTGCCACATGATTGGCTGATTAGATATTTGCATTAGTGAGTGGGTGTACTGAATAAAGTGGCTACTGAGTGTATTTGTAGAGAATACAAAAGATTTACAAGGATCATACCTATGCTAAATTGTTTATGTACGAGGGAAGTTTGTAAATAATACTATTTTCTTTCTCAAATAGAATGCTAAGAGATTACCTAAAATAGGTCCTAAAGATTATGACAGAATTAAATAGGTAGAAAATGTATTTTCTAGTGGAGGAGGCAAAATATGTAAGGACTTATTAAATAACAGTCATTATTAAAGCCAAAAGGGAATTCAAGAACATGAAAAAGGTCTGCAGATGCTGGAAATCCAAAGCAACACAAACAAGATGCTGGAGGAACATGGCTAGCCAGGCAGCGTCTATGGAAAAGAGTAAGCAGTCGATGTTTCGGTCCAAGACCCTTCTCTAGGAGTTCAAGGGAATTCAAGAGAATCTTTAATTCTCCAGAGAGTGGTGAGAGTGTGTAACTTCCTGCAATAAGCAATAATTGAGAGGCATTGCACTGATGTATTTGAAGGGGGGATAAATCATATGAAGAAAGGAACCTACAGGTATGTGGGTTGGATAGTGTAAAAAAAATTTAGTTTGAACTGGGTGCAACAACCTGGGTACTGCATATTTCCATACTGAAAATTGTTAACCAGTCCTTCTCCATTGAGCTAGGTTCATAAGCTCATTGGCCTGAGCCCATTCCCCTTGGCTAGATGTTGGGGCGTAGTGGAAGGGAACATCAGAGCCCAGTATCTAGTGGGGTGTTGTTGGAGGAATCAAGCAGCATTTCAAGTGCCGGTGAGGGGAGGGGATGGGACGGGATGACAGGGAATGTAGGAAGCATGAATATTGCTTTCGTGGAGAAGGAAAACTAGCAGTGTATTCTGAGGATTGAGGGAGGTCCTTATGTTAAGGTACTGAGGGAGGGTGTATTTGGAGGTATAGGTCAAAGGGCAAACTTCGCTGTGACCACCAGTTTGGTATGATGTAGTCTTAGCCTTTTGGCATCCATGGGAGTGCTAGTTGCATGTGAATTGCTCCATATATATAAATTCTTACTATACATATTCTAGTATTCTTTGTATAACTGGCAAGTCTCCTTAAATTCTTAAATAACAATGTTTAGCATTTAAATTCTATATTCTGAGGCTAAGCAGCATTAATAAATTAAATGACAGTACTTGCCATCACACAAAGAGTCAACTTTTCAGAGGATGTTGCCGCCAATGTGCCTGCAACTATTCTGCCCTTGTATATAGGCATAAAATTGAAAATGCCCTTGGACTAGGATATTAACTGTCCTGTGCTGTCACCAGTGGGATCATCAGTTGATCTGCTACCTGTCTTCAGGAGTTTCGGCCCACTTATGATCAAGACCCCCTCGAGGTGGTGGGCCAGCAGTGCTAAACTTAAAAATATGTTCACGCTTATTTTGCGTATTTCATTGGTCAGCAAATTTCAAGATGTTTTCAAATCTTTTGGCAGCAATTTTAAGAAGCCTTTTCCTCAGTTGCTCCATTGCTTGCTTCTTGTTGAACTTTAGGGTTGTCACAATTCAAAGCATTTCCTATGATGCAATCAGTGCTTACTGTATATCACAGTAAAATAGACCAGTATAGTACAGAAACAGGCTTTTCAGCCCCTGATATCTGGCCAACCATAAAAATTTAAACTGCCATATCTGTTTACATCCCACCATTCCCTGCCTGCTCATGTGTGTGTCCAGCCACTCATCGAGTTAATTTCTAGAAAGTTTTCTCAGTAGGTGTTCAAAGCTTGTATAGTCCACTAATTCCATGATTGTATCCCATGCAATAGCTGTGTCTGCAAACAAAATGTGAAACTTTCAAACCTGAAAGCTGACCATTGTTTTCACCAACAACTTTTACAGTGTCTCATAATTCACCTTTTTCCATGCATAAGAATTAAATTAAAAATAGTACTTTTGTTAGAATGTTTTGACTGAAAACCTTGAATTTTCTGTGTTTTTCATGAACCTTCTCATAAAGTCTCATCAGTGCAACATTTTTACACACTGTGCCCTAATACAAAGGTTGAATTAAACTTCAGCAGGAGCAAAAATGACTAAAGTATTTCCATTTACAAGTTCTCCTCCAGAGACAAATACATGACTCTACCATCTTCAGTTTGTTCTTTTTATTCATAATTAATCTATTACACTTGGTACAAAAACACAATAAAACCATCAAATAAGTTACTGCAAGTTACTTTGAGATTCAAGATCAATATGGCTGACATCCTTTAAAGCACCTTGACTTGTACTTCCTGAAACAATTTCAAATTCCTATGGCATTCACACATATAAGCATGCTTAAGCAATTTTTGCATTGTTTAAAACTTGGCACAACTTTTCATGATTACACTAGCCAAGTTTGTCTTTGGAAGGTGGCACCTCTTTCGCCCATACTGTAAACTTGGTTAGTAGTCAGATCATGATCAACAGCTAAATTTGTAAAAGTTTCCCAATTTTTTTTCCTACTGATTTCATGGCAGATTTGTGTTCACTGAAAACAGCCAGGCTTCAAGTCCTCTGTTGATCTTGAAACAAGTGAGCCGTCTTTGAGAAGAGGCACACAACTCTGTGATTTTTATTTTTCCATGTAATTTCTTTTCTTTTTCATGAGCATTGGCCCTGCGATGCATATGACCTGTGATTTCTTTAAGGAAGCCGGTCATATAAAGTGTGATCAGTGTAATTAAGCTTTGCTGAATGCATTGTTTAGAGCTTTTCAACACCGAGTTCAGAAAGAACTCGTATGTTTTACATTTCACAATTTAATGTCAATTTGAAGAACCCAAGTTGAATTCTTACATAATGTTACAATTTTCACCTTCTACATGTTTCTGTTCTCTATTTGAAGTGGTAACAATATGTTTTTGCTTTGTACCTTTGCCTGAGTGTTCTTGTCTAATGCTGTGGAAAGGTGGAAGGAATACAGCACACTTTATGAAACACAATTGGAGCCGATCACTACTTGGAAACACAAGAAGCACTGAGAGCATGCTGTTGTGCTGAAGGCTGATGAGAAATAGCTAATGTATCTTATCAAAATGTGACTCTCAAGATTAAAAATTATGTTCTTGAAACAATTCAGTGAAATTCCCTAATAATTTTAGAATGTTTTGCTGGTGCCTGTGAGTTTTGCATGCAAAATCACTGGATGAATAACATATTACTCTACTGCATTTTTGAAAGGTCATTACAACTCCAGGCTGTGTGTTTCACCAATAGTTCAAAAAGAGCAAGTCATCCAACTTTGATGTGCAAGTCACATGCAAAAGTAGATCAAGATAGGATACTGCATTTCTCCTCCAACATAGAAATAACCTGATTTAGATGCAATGGATTAATTAAAGGTTATTGTGGTGATAAGCTGAGCAAATTGTCCACTGACCTGTCATTCTATTTATTTATTATTGAGATACAGCACGGAATGGGCTCTCCTTGTCCTTCGAGCCACTCCTGCCAGTGATATTTCTCCATTTAATCCTAGCCTATTCATGGGACAATTTACAATGATCAACCAATCTACCAACCGGTATGTCTTTGGACCATGAGAAGAAACCAACGAGGTCACTGGGAGAACATAAAAACTCCCTACAGGCAGTGGTGGGAATTGATGGCTTGCAAACTTTTAATTCACTGTACAACATGGAGAAAGTGCAGAAATGAATGCTTTAAAAAATGAAGCACTTGGAGCAATGATTGCATCAGTTCCCCCCATCAAGGCCAGACACGTGTATAGTCTGAGTAGAAGTTTGATCAGCTGGTTTGGATCTTGTAACACCTGGGATCAAACCTTCGGCGTACAGATGAAATGGTGGAAAAAAACTGTCAAGAATTGTCCTAACATCTCTTTTTAATCACAAAAAGCTCAAAGTATGTTTGTTTTTCTGTGTCTATTTAGCTTTTCTTGTCCTTACCCTTAAGCCACGTGCCCTGCTTAGTTGCTGCAGTCATTTAGAGTGGAGAATAGATTGCTTTTCTGTTTGGAAAAACAATTGCGGTCAGCACAAGTGTGAACAATAAGGTCAGAATCTGACTGCTCTGCTGAGTTATCATATGAATGCATTTTAACCCAATCAGCTGTATTGGTAATGGGGGCATCTGCTTTCAAAACCAGTGTGCAAAGGCAGTATCTAATTCCATTGAAATGATCGGCTAATCCCAGTGCTCACTCCTCTTTGTAACAGCCACAAATTATGTTGTTCTGTGCAAAATGGAGCTGTTTTCACATTTCAGATAGTAGTTTTGATTGTTTGCGTTTGCTTTACATAAACACTAATTTAGCATTTATTTATGTATGTACAAACATGGATGTGAATTGAGAATTGCCATAGGCCATGTGGTCCCTCGAAACTGGTCCGCTATTCATTAAAGTATTGGCTGATCTGAATGTAACATCAGTTCTATATTCCTGTCTACTCCTGGTGACCCTTCACTCCGTATCACAGATCTGCCTATCTTTGCTTAAAATAAGTATTCAGATTTTGCTTTCATTACTTTTAAGTCACAAGTAAGGATGTGTTGCAGGGGTTGCAGAGGAGGTTTACCAGGATGTTTTCTGGGATCAAGCATTATGAATATGGTGTGACTAGGTCTCTGTCCCCTAGAGCAGAAGTGGTTAAGGTGGGGTTGATCAAGCTATGTAAAATAAGGAAGAGTTATAGGTAGGGCAACGATCTTTCCCCCTTACTAAAAGTGAAGAAACCGAGAAGGTGAGGATCTGAAGTAATGGGTAATAGATGTAGAGGGCATTTGAGGAAGACTTTGACAGGGTTGAGTACTTGGAATGGACTGGGAGAGAATGGTGGAAGCAGATTCACTAAGAGGTGAGCACTTGAAATGTCTAAGTATTGAAGGCCAAGTACTGGAAGATGGGATTCAAATGGATGCCCATGGTCATGATTGACCAGATATTAATAGACTTGTTTCCCTGCTGTATGAATCTATTTCAGTGATGCTCAACTGTCAGGGGAAATTTTGCTTCATGTCTCCTTTAAGTGGGTGGCCCTTTATTTCTAAACAGTACAGCTAGTTCTATATTTTCACAGAATGGGACCCCCCCCCCCCCACCTTTCCACATTCATCTATCCTGTCAAATCCCCTCCTGATTTTATTTTATTGCACAAGGATTTTATTGTTCACTGTGTTGAAATGTGTGGACATTTTCACCTCTGCTTGTGAAATTGGAGAACTGTAGGAACAATTTTGGTTCAGTTGCTGGAGCCTAAACCTTGGAATCAGAGTTGGGTGTCAAATTTCAAATAAGAGCTAGTGCGCTATAAATCTAGGATGATATATTAGGATTGTACTTCAGGGAGTGCTGTGAGGTATCAGCTTTTGGACAAGACAATCTTAAGCCAGAATGTCCAAACTGCCATTCGCCACACAATCTTTAAAAGTCCAAATGACAAATCTGCAGAATCCCCACAGATCTGAGGACAAAGGGGCAAGGGATAGTGGCAAAACAGAGGACTGGGAACTTTACAAGAACCAGCAGCAAGAGTAAAGAGTTAGAAGAGGAAATCTGATCACGAGAGAAACTGGCAAGTTATAACAAACCAAACAGCAAGGTCTGTGAAGAATACTTGAAGATTAGTTCATTGTGATACAGAACAAGCTTCAGTGATATCCCTTGCCCACATGAAGCTGACCATGTAAATAGTGTGTACAGTAATAATAAATAAAGCAATAGATACTGTGACAAGTACAAAAACAACGGACACAACACAAAATGCTGGAGGAGCTCAGCAGGCCAGGCAGCATCTATGGAAAAGAGTACAGTTGATGTTTCAGGTCGAAACTCTTCGGCAGGACTGGAGAATTAAAAAGATAGATTTAAAAGCTGGGGGGGAGGGGAGAGAGAAACATGATGATAGGTGAAATCTGAAGGGGGACGGATGAAGCAAAGAGCTAGGAAGTTGATTGGTGAAAGAGACAGAAGGCCATGGGAGAAAGAAAAGGAAGGACGAGCACCAGAGTGAGGCAATGGGTGAGCAAGGAGATAGGGTGAGAGAGGGAAAAGGGGATGGGAAATGGTGAAGGAGGGGTATTACCGGAAGTTTGAGAAATTGATCTTCATGCTGTCAGGTTGGAGGCTACCCAAATGGAAATCAATGTGTTGTTTCTCCAACCTGAGTGTGGCCTCATCACAACGGTGGAGGTGGCCATCAATCCTCTGTTGTGATGAGGCCACACTTGGGTTGGAGGAATAGCACCTTACATTCTGTTTGGGCCATCCATGGCCTACTCCACTGTTATGATGAGGCCACTCCCCCCCCCCAACCTTTTAAACCTACTGTTCAGTTTTTTTTCCCTTCAGTTCTGCCGAAGGGTCTTGGCCCAAAATGTCGACTGTGCCCTTTTTCCATAGATACTGCCTGGCCTGCTGAGTTCCTCCAGCATTTTGTGTGTGTTGCTCGGATTTCCAGCATCTGCAGATTTTCTCTTGTTGGCAAGAACAATTGAGTAGTGCAAGCTGAGGTCTTGCAAAAGGAAATGTGAAAATGACGTGATGGATGTGGTAGAATTAAGGGCCTGAGTTGTAGCAGTAGGGAAGGGATGGGAAAGGCGTGGGGAAGAAGTTGTTCTTGATTCTGGTTATCCAGCTTTCAAGCTCTAGTATCTTCTTCCTGAAGCAAGAAGAGGAGTAAAAAGAATGGCCAGGGTGGCAGGCATCCTCGTTGATACTGTTTGCGAATATTGTTGATACTGTGAAGATAGGCTGTATGAAAGGAAGTGACAAGTTTATGAAGTAATGGGCTGAGTGTGCCATTGTGTCAGTCTGACAGTCCAGAGCAGTTGCTATGTCAGGCTGAAATGCAGCCTATCAGCATACAGTACTTTCTGTTGCTCAGCTATCAAAAATTTCAGAATATCGTTGTGCACAAACTGAATCTTCCCAGGTGCCCAAGAAAGAGCATGTACAGTACTTATGTGCATTCTTGATCATGAGATCAGCATGGATGGATCAGGAAGAGTTTCTGGTGATATGGATGACTAGGAACTTGAAGCTGCCAACCATTTCTACAGGAGCCCTGTTGATAAGGACAGGATTGTGTTCATCTACCACCCCGATATATTGCATGCAAGACAGTAGCTATGGTAAATGTGAGACCCTAGGGAATCAGACTGGGGAATTAATCAAGAAAACAATGAAATGGCAGATAAATTTAATCCGTACTTGTATCAGATTTTATGGAGGACACTAAATATGCCAGATTTCTGAAGGGTTAGATTTGAACATAATGAAAATCTGGCTCACAAGGGACAAGATTTTAGAAAAGCTAAAGAGGTCAAAAATGGACAAGTTGCCAGGCCCCCCATGGTTTGCCCCGAGGGATTTGAAGGAAATGGCCACAAAGATACTGAAACTATTTGTTGAAGTATTTCAAAGCTCAGTTCCAGGAACATTCCTGTGGGTTCAATGGCTGCAAATGCAAGTCCATTTCTCAAAAAGGGAGGGAGACAAAAAGCAGTTAACTATAGATCTGTTTGCTTCATGTCTCTTGTTGGTAAGATACTGGAGTCTGTACTCAAGGAAGAAAGTGGTAGTGATTTAGAGAAGCTTCATGTAATCAAACCAAGTGAACAAAGTTTTTAGCAAGTTAAATTTGTTAGGCCTTTGCAGATGTAACAAGTATAGTGTATACTCTGGAATATGTAGTGTATACATGTAGTATTTTTGCAGAAGACATTTGACAAGGTGTTACTTAATGGCTGCTACGCAAATTAGAATTCATTGGTTTGAGGGAAGTGTGTTAAAATGAACTAAGACTGATTATACCATTGAAGGCAGGGCTTGAATAATCTGATCTTTTTCCAATTTGAAGAATATAATTAGTGGAGTGCATCAAGGGTCAATTACTTATGAATTATGTTAATGACCTGAGGAAGGGCAGGATGAAAGATATCTATTTGCCAGTGCCATGAAAATAGACTGTTGAACATGTGAAGATATCTGCAATAGGATAGACAGGTTGAAAGACAAATGGAGTTTAATATGGGCAAATGTGAGGTCATGAACTTTGATAAAAGTTCAAGTTCAAATTCAGTTTATTGTCATTCAGCCATATGACTGTATACCACCAATGAAATAACATTCCTCTGGACCAAAGTACACAACACAGTACATTTAACTTTCACACATAACATAAGTTAATATTACCGCTAGTAAATTAACAAATAATTACCGTAGATTCCGGACTACAGAGCGCACCTGATTAAAAGCCGCACGCTCTAATTTTAGAAAGAAAATCAATTTTGTACTTGTACAGGCCGCACCGGATTTTAAGCCGCAGGTGTCCCACGTTGTAATATGAGATATTTACACAGAAAGATATTACACGTGAGGATTTTTTTACTTTTAATTAAATCCGTATGGTAACATAAACAAATACATATTGCAAATGCTTTTTTTCGAACAGTGCCTGTAACACAGCTACTTTTAAATATACATACGTATCGGTAACACACAAATTAAGTTGCGTATACTTTTTTACTGAACAGTGCACGAACAACATTCCAATATCTCCTAACGACTGGTAAAAAAATATATATACTGCAGCCTACCAGGAAAAGTTATTGATCGCCTTTAACTTAAAAGCTGCATCATATGCTTTTCTTCGAGTGTTTTCCATGTTGATGAGGGTGAGTACAAATGACTGATTTACAATAATTTAATTGTGAAAGTGCACTTGATTTATCGTACAATTTCATTGGACCTCTGTGAACTACTCATCAATTTTATTGGTCTTGCTATGATCCCAGCCCCCTCCTTTGTGAGAATCGCAAGAGCATCCGTCGAAGGGGGGGGGGGTCAGTAGACCCAGTAGGAGAGAGAGAGAGAAACGTGCCAAATTGCACGTTCCACTGGGATACAGAATAAGGCGACAGCGACTATTGTCTCATGGAGACTACGTGAAAAGCTCTCGGGCAAGGTGGGCTGGTTGAGAGAGAGATTGCATCATCCCAACCTGACTGACTCCTGCGACCCCGTGAGGAAATATAAAGGAGAGTCTCGGGGGACAGCCCCCTCAGACGCGCCAAGAAGACTTGAGAGAGTGATCCCGCAGCAGCGGGAAGCCATTCTGAAGGAAGCCACGTGCGTTAGATTCCGGGATTGGAATTTGTGGCTGGAATCACAGAAAACCGCTTTTAACTAACATCGGGGAGAGGAAACCAACGCTCCCCCGATTTCACGGAAGATTCATCAAGACTCGGCAAGTTCTTTCTCTTCCCCAATCTCTCTCTCTCTCTCGGTCGCCCCACGTGAAACCCAGCGATTTTCAAAGGGCTGAGGCCTGCAGACTTTCTGAGTGACTTTTATATTTCCATTGGACAATCTATTAACCCCTAGACAACAGCAGAGCTCACTTAATGATGAGTATTACTATACCCGCGCTTTAGATTGAGTGTTGACGATGTGCACTATCTGAATGTATGTATTAACCCTACTTTTGTGTCCCTTTATAAATAAAACGTTTGAAAATAGTGACATCAGACTTCAACGGACCTCTCTATCTTTGCTGGTAAGTTCTCCAGTTACGGGATTCATAACAGTCTACTGTTACGAGGCAAAATGTTTTTGGCGGCATGAAAAAAAAATGCATTAGCCGCACCGTAGTATAGGCCGCAGTGTTGCTGCGGTGTTCAAAGCGTGGGAAAAAAGTAGCGGCTTATAGTCCGGAATTTACGGTAGGTGCATTTACAACACAAGTTACAAAGTAAATAGTATAATGGCACTTCATGTGTGATGAGACCTGGGTGGTGGCAGGGAATTCAGTAGTCTCACAGACATGGAAAGAAGCTGTTCCCCATCCTAACAGTTCTTGTCCTATAACTATGGTTCCTCATGCCTGATGGTCGGGTGTCAAAGAGATTGTTGGACAGATGTGAGGGATCAGAGTCAAGTTTATATCACCAGCACGTATCGTGATATTTGTTAATTTAGCAGCAGCATCAATATATAATAATATAGAAATAAAAAAAATCTGTTTGTGTGTATTTTAATCTATTCAATACATATAAGATTAAAATAGTGCAAAAACAGAAATAATATTTTTTTTAGAAGTGAAGTTGTATTGTTCATTTAGGAATCGTATGGCAGAGGGGAAGAAGCCGTTCCTGAATCACTTGAGTGTGAGCTTTCAGACTTTCATTGACTATTCTAAAGGCCCTGCATTCATAGCGCAGGTTAGAAGAGAGACCTCGATTGTCCCCTGGGCAATCCATGCAATGCTTTGTAGGGACTTGTGGTCAGGTGCTTTGTAATTCATGTACCAGACGGTGATGCAGCTAGTCAGCACACTCTCAAAGGTGCTCTTGTTTTTAAAAAAAATTGGTTAGGGTTGGGGTGAAGTGCCTCACTATTAGAAGAAATTTAAAGGCAGATGACTATCTAAATCAGGGGTTCTGAACCATTTTTTTTGCCATGGGGCTATACAATTAAGCAAGGACTCCAGGCTTGGAACCCCTGATCTAAATGGAAGAAAATTGTAGATGATCAAAGTACAGAGGTGTTCTTCTGCATGGGAAAAGTTAACAGATAGGTGCAGCAAGGCAAAAATACATTAACTTTTAATACAAGAGAGTTTAGGAAAGCATTGTTACAGTTGTACAAGTACTGCGAGTACCATATATTGTCCTGGTCATCTTATTTCAGGAAGGATATAGTGGCATTAGCGGCAGTCCAAGTGAAATCCACTAAGCTAATTCCTGGGATGAGATGGTTGTGAAATCAGAGAAATCCTATTAGGTGGCTGCAAAAATAGATGGAAGTTTTTAATGTAGGGTCTTAAAAAGAAACAAAGTGCCAATGACTTTGCTTTGAATTACTGTATGAGCCACGTTCACTTTGACAAAGGGTTTACAGGATCACAGACTTGAACTTAAGGCTTTGTAGTTGCCAAAGTAGATTAAAATCATGGGGATTAGTGTCAGTACTGGAGAAAGAAAACTGACCCTTGGGGACAGACCAATTGAGGTGGTCTGAGACCAGTGAATTAAATAACTAGGCTGCTGGTATGGTTTTACACCAAATAATTGTGGGGTGTGGAAGGGAATAAGTTCAGGTGAGGTATGTTTAAAATGAACCTGAGACAGCAACCGACATGTTGAAGTACAGTAAGATTTTTTTTACAAAAAGCACTGTTAGGAAAGCTAAATGAAAAATGCAGCCCAGAACATGCAGAGGCAGTTGAGTGTAAAAAGAAGGGTGAAAACAGAAGAATTCACGGGTTCAAAAAGTGTGAATACAGGCTGATAATAATTATAAAAAAGAGCAGAAATTGCAAGCTACATTGAAAAGGTGCATATGATTTCATAAGAGATAACTGGCTCATGTATACTGGGCTAAATGAACAGCATATAGATGCAAATTAAATAGCCAATAAGAAAGAAATACCAATTTTGTTGCGTGCATTGGGTTTAAAGGCATACAGTTTGCTTCAAAGTTTAACTGCTCCAACCGTACCAGCAGAAATGTGCTTGCTGATATTGTGAAAGAATTGCAGGAACATTTACAGTGTAAGTCACTGTTGATTGCAGAACTCCAAGTTTCATATGTAAAATCTTATGAAGGGGTGTCCATTTCAGCATAAATGGCTTAATTGAAGAGTTTGTCTGAGCATTGTTAATTCAAAGATGCACTGAGAGTTTGTAGAATCTTACAAGAAAGCATTCAAAATGGCTCCTAATTGAAGTACAGCTTACATTTAAAAGAGCAGTTGAAGTTGCTGTATTAATGGAAACAGCCTGGAATGAAAAGTGAGCGTGAACAAAATTGCACTGTCTAATCAGAAAATAGCCTGGCTGAACAAATTGTGTTACAGTTGTGGCAGGGGCACACATTCACCAGACTGATTTAAAACTGAAACTTGCAGAAAATGAAATAACACGTACAAAGAGCATGTTGGGCAGACAAAAACAAATGGACTGCACAGGGAAGGGAAAAAGCTTAAAAAGTCAAGTTGCAGTTTCAAAATGAGCATTAGTTTGTATGCTATTGATGAGATATCTGATAATGAGAGCGACAGTGTTGTCTTGAGATTTATGGTGTGAAAATTAATAATAGAAAAGCAATGTGGTTTACATCAGAAGTGAATAGCAAATTAATTAAAATGTGATTGGACCCTGGTTTGGCTTTTTCGGTCTTTCCACAAATTGAGCTTGAATGATATTTCAAGGATACTGAACTGAAGCTTGCAGGTACCCAACTAAAAACTTGTACTGGAGAAAAGATGACTCCTGCGGGAATGACGTTTGCAAAAGTGAAATAGAACAACCAACTAGCTATATTGAGCTTAAATCTAGTCAAAACAGGAGGAGCAGTATTGTAGGGGCGTGATTGGCTGAGACAACCACAACATGACTGGACATCCATCCACTATTTGCATGTTGCATTCTCCACAATAGAGTCAACCGAAAGTGAATTAAGAAAGATACTGGATGATGCCACAACTGTTTCCATGTTGTACAGTATTAACTGTGCCCAACAGAGGTCAAACAGGTGTTGGTGCCAGTCTCTGTGCCTCTGGTTGGAAAGACTGTATTATATGGGGAACTTCAATATGCAAGGGGATTGGGAAAATTGGGTTGGTGTCGTATCGCAAGAAAGGGAATTTGTTAAATACTTACGAGATGGCTTTTAAGAGCAGATTGTACTTGAGCTTACTTGGGGAAAGGCTATCTTATTTTGGGTGTTGTGTAATAATCCAGGTTTTTATTAGGGAGCTTAAGATAAAAGAGCTCTTAGAGAGACAGTGATCATAATATGATTGAATCCATGCTACAATTTGAGAGGGAGAAGCACAAGTCACATGTATCAGTAATGCAATGGAAGAAAGGGAATTGCAGAGGCATGAGAGAGGAGCTTGCCCAGGTGGATTGGAGGAAGATACTGGTGGGGATGACAGCAGAGTAGAGGTGGCTGAAGTTTCTGGGAATAGTTCACAAGGTGCCGGATAGATACATCTCACAGAAGTAATTTTCAACTGGCAGGGATGAGCAACGGTGGCTGACAAAGGAAGTTAAGGACTGCATAAAAGCCAAGGAAGAGGCATATAATATAACAAATGTGAGTGGGAAGTTGGATGATTGGGAAGCTTTTAAAATCCAACAAAAGGCAACTTTAAAAAAAAGCTATAAGAAGGGAAAAATGAAATATGAGGGCAAACTAGCTAATAATATAAAGCAGGATATTAAAAGATTTTTTAGTTGTATAAAGAATAAAGGAGAGGTGAGAGTTGATATTGGACCACTGGAAGATGAAGCTGGTGAGTTAATAATGGGGGACAAAGAAGTGGTGGATGAACTGAATAAACACTTTGCATCAGTGTTCACTGTGGAAGACACAGGCAGTGTGCCAGAGGTCTGTGAGTGTCAGGGAGCAGGAGTGAGTACAGTTGCTATTACAAAGGGAAAAAGAGCAAGGCAAGCTGAGAGGTCTTAAGATGGATAAGTCACCTGGACCCAGATGGACTACATCCCAGAGTTCTAAAAGAGGATGCTGAAGAGATAGCAGATGCTTTGGTTATGATCTTTCGAGAATCACTTGATTCTGGCATAGTTCCAGAGGACTGGAAAATTGCAAATGTCACCCCACTCTTTAAGAAGAGAGGAAGGCAAAAGAAAGGAAATTATAGGTCAGTTAGCCTAACTTCAGTGGTTGGGAAAGTGTTGGAGTTCGTTATTAAGGATGAGGTTTTGGGGTACTTGGAGACTAATGATAAAATAAGTCAAAGTCAGCATGGTTTCTGTCAAGTGAAATCTTGCCTGACAAATCTGTTAGAAATTCTCAAGGAAGTAACAAACAGGGTAGACCAGGAGAGGCAGTGGATGTCATTTATTTGGACTGCCAGAAAGCATCTGACAAGGTGTTACACATGAGGCTGCTTAACAAGATAAAATACCGTGCCACTACGGAAAGATACTGGCATGGATAAAGGAATGGCTGAGAGGCAGGAGGTGGCGAGTGAGGATGAAGGGGACCTTTTCTGGTTGGCACCTGGTGCTTAATGGATCAATATTGGGACTGCTGCTTTTCTCATTATTTGCCAGTGATTTGGAAAATGGAATTGATGACTTTGTGGCAAAGTTTGCAGATGATACGATGATAGGTGGAGGGGTAGGTAGTGCTGAGGAAGCAATGCAGCTGCAGAAGGGCTTGGACAAATGGGCAAAAAGGGCAAATGGAATACAGGGTTGGAAAATGTATGGTAGTGCATTTTGGTAAAAGGAACAAAAGTGCAGACTATTATCTAAATGGGGAGAAAATTCAAAATCAGAGGTGCAAAGGGACGGGAGTCCTCGTGTGAAACTGGCAGAAAGTTAGTTTACAGGTTGAGTCTGTGATAAGGAAGGCAAATTCAATGTTGACATTCATTTGAAGGGGAATGGAATATAAAAGCAAAGAGATGATGCTAAGGCTTTAGAAGACACTAGTCAGGCCACATTTGGAGTATTGTTAACAATTATGGGTCCCATATCTCAGAAAGGATGTGTTATCATTGGAGAGAATACACAAGAGGTTCACGAGGATGATTCTGGGAATGAAGAGGTTAACATATGGAACATTTGGCAGCTTTGGGCTTGTACTCACTGGAATTTAGAAGAATGTAGGGGGATCTCATTGAAACCTGCCGTATGTTGAAAAGACTAGATAAAGTGGATGTGGAGAGGATGTTTCCTATGGTGGGGGTATCCAGAACTTGCGGGTACAGCCTCAAACTTGAGGGATGATCCTTTAGAACAGAGGTAAGGAGGAATTTTTTTTTTAGCCAAAGAATGAATCTGTGGAATGCTTTGCCACTGACAGCTGTGGAGGCCAAGATTCTGGGTGTGTTTGAAGTGAAAGTTGATAGTTTTGTGATTGGTCAGGGCATCAAAAGGATGTGGTGAGAGGGTAGGTGCATGGGGTTGAGTGGGATCTGGGAGCAGCCATGGCGCAGACTTGCTGGGCTGAATGGCCTAATTTTGCTCCTATGTCTTGTGGTCTTATGAACCATGCTACTCAGAAGAACCACGAAAGTGATCACAGCAGTAGTCCGAGTGCAGCAGATTCTGAGAAAGCTTCCGATATGTTAATCAGGCAGTTATTTGCGAAATTTCAGGAACATTGCATGCATTCGGCTTTTATGAGTATAAAGAACCAGACTCTGCTCTGAGTGCATTAAGGATATTGCATGGACTTCAATTGGGAGACAACAAGGTGCTTGTAAACAAGAGGCAAAGACCAGTTCCCAGCTGTGTGAATGGAAAGCCAAAAGAAAGAGTCAGTGTAGATATGAACACAGGGTTCACCAGATGATTTTGTGGGTTTGGAAACCAAGAGAGATCAGATCATAAAGGGGGCAATAAGAGACTATTCCAGTGAACTATATGCACCTTACCGAGCTCAAGATGCTCAAACTGCAAGTGTCCAGAGCTGTTAGAGCCACCACTTACGGCCTCAGAATCAACTCCTACGACCACCGTGGAGGAGGCCTCAAAAGGTGAGATTGTTTTCACAGCCACATCGCACCTGCCAAGCAGAGTGATTTCCTCCTTGTCAAGAAAGATGTTATCCAACAAGAGTAGGAAATCCTCCACAGTGATTAAATCTTTTAGGCCTAAGTTGGACAATTTAAAAATTACTATGCTATGGATGCCTGCATATAATAGTTGTATAGGATATTGTGCATATAGTTGAGATGTGTTCTCTATTGAGTTAGAGTTTATAGCTAAGCAGGGAGAAGTGTTAATATATTTAATATTTCAGTAATATTGTAAATAAAATGTTTGACTAAACATTCTTGATTCTTTATATAGTTCATTGTAGTTATGTGTAAAGATGCATGTATTGCATGTGTAATCTTGCTACCACATGATAAGGTGCACCTCACTTAAAGTGAACACAAGTTAGACCAATATTCCCGGAATCCTGTGCCTTCCTTTGAATTAGTTTAATATTTTGAAGTTACAAAATGTAACTCTTTCCATAGATGCTGCCTGCCCTGCTGAGTTCCGCCAGCATTTTGTGTGTGTTGCAAAAGAAAGGAGAGGAAATTTATATAGATTATGATATTGGTAATGGTAGTTTTCCAGGGTGGACAGAATGTACTGTACCTATATAAGAGTGGACATTGGGAAAATGATAAAGAATCAAATTAAAAGTTTCTTGTTTGAATGCCCAGAGCATCTGTAACAAGATAGGTGAATTCCTCTGAAAGCAATTGGGGATTTGTTTCAAGGTGACTTACAGTGTGTTGAATATTATAGCTTGATATTTTGGAATGATAGGCAGGAAGAAAAGACAGGATAGCTCTGCTCACACAGCAGGAGATTAAAGTAGTGAGAAATTATCTTATTTGAAGGATCAGGTTGTAGAATCAATTTTGATGGGTATAACAAAACAGCAAGAGAAAGAAGTCACTAGTGGGAATAATTCTTCCTGGATCAAGAACTTGGGAGACTGCAGTGATTGTGGGTGACCAAACCTTGTATGAATACCTCCATGGACGGTCCCAGGCCCATCTGCAAAAGGAGGAGAGTTGAGCATGGGGCTAGCAACCCTATCCTGTAAAAGCCCAGTGCTCTAGAAACTCCAAAGGCCTTGCCCCGGGAGAGGAAGGATTTCCGAAGGTGGGCTGCACCTGCGGACAACAAACTGGCCCACAACAAAGGACTCTGGAAAGCTACTGTTCGCAGCTTATACCTCAGTAGAGGTGCAAGAAAAAGAAAACTTGTGTGGATTGGAGAAATAAAATTGGCAAATATAATCTTGACTATTTCATAATGTATTTGAGATAGTTTTTAAAAGTCAAAATTCCTGTGGTGGAAACGGATAATCATTTTGTATTTGAGAATGGGAAACCTAGCTTTGAAACTTAAATAAGAGGTGAGTATGAAGTAATGAAAGGAGAGTTGAAACAAATAGATTAAAAGTAAACTGGTAGATAGGCAGGGGCAGACTTTTAAGATAAATAGCTAAAAGAATACAAAATTGAGTCAGAGGTTTCGGCAAGTATGTTGGGGGGGGGGGGAAGGAAGAGTGTAGTTTCCATAAATAAAATAGGAAATGCAGGAAATACTTAATGTCAGGCAGTATTTACTGTATGCTAACAGACTTGACATTTCAGGTGAATAACCTTATCTCAGAAATACTGAGAAAATAGGCATGAATTAATTTAAATAAATGTCAGTGCTCTGGCAATGGAAAATAAGGAAATTACAGAGACTTTGAGCAAATATTTTGAATTTCTCTTCATGGTACAAGATACTAAAATCATCACAATAATCATCCAAATCAGGGGTTAAAAAGGGAGGAACAAGACAAACATGACTAGAAGTCTGTAACTAAGGGTCTACCTTGGGGTTAGTGCTGGGACCTCTGTAATATATAGAAGTGTCAATGAGAATGTAGGGGATATGATGAGTAAGTTTACAGACAACACAAATTGATGAAGACTTGGATGGCAAAGATGCATTTATCAGGACACAGCAGGAGAGCTGGGTGCAGTGGTGGCAAATGAAGGTTAAGCCAGGTAAGTGAGAGATAATGAACTTTGGGAAGTCAGATTCTAGTGGGACATATGGCAGGGGGCATTTGGTATATATAGAAATTGAAACAGCCCTGAAAGCAGCAACATGGTGGATAGAGTAAGAAGCCACAGGTATGAGGTGCCTTCATACCCCAAGGCATTGAGTTGTAAGAGTTGGGATGTCATTTTGCAGTTGTACAAAACATTGGTTAGATAACACTTAGAAAACTGTGTGTAGTTCTGCTTGCTACAAAATAGGGCGTGCAGAATAGCTTCTCCAGACTTTGCCTGAGGGGACAAAGTGAAAAGATACCTAGAACAAACTGCCAGAGGACATGGCAAATACAAATACAATTACAACATTTGGAGTGTGTTTGGACAGGTGCTTGGATATGGAAGGCATAAAGTTCAAAGTCCAAAGTGAAAATTTATTCAGAAAGTACATGTATGTCACCATATACAACCCAGAGCAAACGAGAAAATCTGCAGATGCTGGAAATGCAAGCAACACACAAAATGCTGGAGGAACTCAGCAGCATCTATGGAAAAGGGTACAGTCAACGTTTTGGGCAGAGACCCTTCAGCAGGACTTGCGGAAAAAAAACGGACTCCTCATCTTTTTTTCCCCTCCAGTCCTGCTGAAGGGCCTTGGCCTGAAACACCAAGTGTACTTTTTTCCATAGATGCTGCTTGGCCTGCTGAGTTCCTCCAGCAGTTTGTGTACAACCCTGAGATTCATTTTCTTGCAGACACATTGAATAAATCCATAATAGAACTGATGACCATCATAAGACCGCACCAACTTGGATGTTTAACCAGCATGCAAAAGACAACAAACTGTCAAAATACAAAAAGAAATAATAATAATAATATAAACAAATGGACAATAATTATCAAAAACATGAGAAGAGTCCTAGAAAGTGAGTCAATAGGTTTTGGGAACATTTCAATAATGGGGCAAGTGAAGTCATCCCCTTTGAGGAGTAATTGCTGTTGGTGTGGATCCTGAGACTCCTGTACCACCTTCCTGATGTCTGTCTTTTCTTTCACCTTTTCTTTTTTTCAATCTTGTTATTGATTTTTTTAAAAAGTGGGTATACGAACAGGAGGAGAATTTCTCTGGTATATATTTCAACATACAGAAGGTAAAATAGACAATATTAGAATCACACATAGCATATATCAAAGTATAAATTTGATACAGAATGTATAATTCACTTATCAATTTATGAAGAAAGGAAGGACTATTAGAAATTTTCATATAAAAGAAAAGAGGGGGAAAAAACCCACTACTCTAAACAGAAAAAAAGGACTGGGCAGTCTTGGGTGGTGAGGCCTCTGATGATGGATGCTGCTTTCCTGCAACAGTGCTCCATTTATATGTGCTCAGTGGTGGGGAGAGCTTTACCCATGATGTATTGGGCTATAACCACTGCTTTTTGTAGGAATTTCCGTTCAAGGGCATTGATGTTTCCATACCAGGCTGTGACACAGCTGGTCAATATACTCTCCACCACATATCTGTAAAAGTTTGTTAAAGTTTTAATGTCATGCTTGTTGCAATCTCCAAAGGCAAAAGAGACACTGCCGTGCTTTCTTCATGATTGCACGTGTGCTGGGCTCAGGACAGGCTTCTCTAACATGATAACACTCAGGAATTTAAAGTTGCTGACCCTCTCCACCTCTGATCCTCGGATGAGGACTGGCTCATAGACCTCTGGTTTCCTCCTCCTGGTCAATAAACAGCTCCTTGGTCTTGCTGACATCAAGAGGTTGTTGTGGAACCACCCATAGATTTTCAATCTCCTTCCTATATGTTGACTCATCACCACCTTTGACTCTGCCTCCGACTGTGGTGTCATCAACAAACTTGGTTATGCTTTGGAGCTGTGCTTAGCCATGCATTCATAGATGTAAAGCGAATAGGGCAGGACATTAAGCAGACAGCCTTGTGCACCTGTGCAGATGGAAATTGGGGAGGGGATGTTGCCAATACAAACTGACTGGTTCTGAAAGTGAGGAAATGAGGATCTAATTTCACGGTGAGATATTGAGGCCTTGAAGCTTGTTGATTAGTTTTGGTGGAATGATGGTACTGAATGCTGAGCTGTAGTTGATAAAGAGCATCGTGATATATGCACCTTTGCTGTCCAGATGTTCCAGGGTTGTGTGAAGAGTCAATGAGATGGCATCTGCCGTGGACCTGTCGTGACAGTACTGGAGCAGATCCAAGTTGTTTCTCAGGCAGGAGTTGATGTGGTTCATCACCAACCTTTTAAAATACTTCATCATAGCAAATGTGTGTACATGCCTTTGGATGATTGTCATTGATGCAGGTTACCATGTTCTTAGGTGAAAGTGAAGTTTGCTTGAAGCCGGTAGGTACCTCAGACAGTTGAAGTGAGAGATCAAAGATCTCAGTGATCTCTCCAGCCAATTGAACAGCACAGGTCTTTAGTATTTAGCCAGGTATCCCATCTGGGCTGGATGCTTTTTGTGGGTTCACCCTCCTGAAGGACACTTGAGCGTTGGTCTCAGACTGGAAAAACAGAATCATCTGTAAGCAAACCCCTGTTGTTGCCTATGTCCCTTGATTTTACTTTATAAAAAGTGATAGCATTCAAACCCTGCTACAACATCAAGCACCTGCATTGATTCAAATTTAGTCTGGAATTGCCACTTCCCCCATGATATGGCTTTCTGGAGATCATACCTGGAACTCTTGTAACTTTCTTGCTCGCCAGACTTGATTGCTTCTGATCTGGCCCTCAGCAGATTGCGATCTCATGGTTTGCCCAAGTCTTCTGGTTAGGGAAGACTCTGAATGGTTTTATGGGGATATACTCATTGACAACCTTCTAATAAAGTTTTTGACAACCATGGTGTATTCATTCAGATCCACAGATGAGTCCTTGAACGCACCCCAGTCTACAAACTCTTTCTTTCTTTTTCAATCTTTTTATTGAATTTCATATATAAAAGAAACATAATATAATAATAAATAGGTTATAAATGCATAAGACTTGAAATTGAATTAATAGTAGGATAACAATATCCTATTAAAATATCAACATAAAAACATAGTACATTAACAATCAAGTCTATAATAATTATATGAAAAAAATAAAAATAATCATCAAAAGAAAAAGAAAAAATTATAAAAATACAGGCAAAAAATATAAAAAATACTAAACTAAACTAACATGGGCAATAATAACAGTTTATTTGTATATGATAGTGCCAAAAACTCCAGAACTCCATACCTGAACAAGGATAAGTAAAGAGAAGGTCTGGAAGAGGCCAAATTAATTCATATGAAAATGTCGAATGAACGGTCCCCAAGTTTCTTCAAATTTAATTGATGAGTCAAAAATAGTGCTTCTAATTTTTTCCAAGCTCAGAAAAGAAATAGTTTGAGAGAACCACTGGAACGTGGTAGGAGGATTTACTTCTTTCCAATTTTGTAATATAGACCTTCTGGCCATTAACGTTACAAAAGCAATCATTCGTCTAATTGAAGGGGAAAACTGATTATCATCCTCATTTGGTATACCAAAAATTGCAGTAATAAAATGAGGTTGTAAATCGATATTCCAAACTGAGGAAATGATAGCAAATATGTCCTTCCAATAGTTATGTAAAGCAGGACATGACCAAAACACGTGGGTCAATGAAGCCACATCTGAATGGCATCTGTCACATTGAGGGTTAATATGAGAATAGAATCGAGCAAGCTTATCTTTAGACATATGAGCTCTATGTACAATTTTAAATTGTATTAAAGCATGTTTAGCACATATAGAAGAATTAACCATTTGTAAAAATTTTTCCCATTTTTCTATTGATATATTATATTGAAGTTCTTTTTCCCATTCTTGTTTAATTCTACCTGATATTTCTGGTTGTATCTTCATAATCCCAGTCTACAAACTCAAAGCAATCCTGTAGCCAGTTCTCTGTCTCTTGTGATGACCTTTTTGTTGTTCTAATCTCTGGAGCCTTGTTCTGTAGCCACTGCCTGTATGCAGGTAGGAGAATGATCAACTAAAACGCAGTCTGGACATGGAACTGTAGGGCATTCCTGATTTTTGTAAAACTGGTCTAGTGCGTTGGGATCTCTGGTGTTATAGATTGTATGCTGATCGTAATTGAGCAGCGTTTTCTTCAAATAAACCTAGTTGAAGTCTCCGACTATGATTTGAAATGCATTGGGATCGATTGTTTCTTGTTCAGAGGCGGCATCATGTGGCATCTCAAGCACTTGATTATCGTTGGCCACTGGTGGTATGTGAACTCTGGTGAGGATCACGGATGAGAACTCCCTTGCTAAATAAAATGGACGGCATTCGGTCAATGCATGTTCAAGGCATAAAGAAATACTACCTAACACAAGCAAATGAGAGTAGTCTGTGTGAGCATCTTTGCAGCCATGGACAACATGGGCCAAAACAGCCCATCTCTGTGCTGTTTCTTTCTGTGATTATACATTATATAAAGCCTGCTTGAAAAACCAATGGCACTAAAGGCTAACAGGTTCCCAAGATGGCTCATATCCTGGGGTTTCAAATAGATACAAATTAATGAATTGTCTTTTGAGGAGCAATTAGCAGTTCAGGCTGTATTCACTGGAATTTGGAAGAGTAAGAGAGGATCCCTCTTTAAGAATCTGATGGGTGTTTTCCCACCAGCTGAGATGTTCTCCCTCATGGGAGGGTTTAAAACAGGAGCATGGTTTCCAAATAAGAGATTGTCTGTTCAAGTCCGTGTGAGGGGGAATTTCATGGCCAATATTTGAATATTACTGAGTGCAGAGCAGGCTTACGGGGACATGTGGCTTATATTGCTTGCTTTTGTGATTCTGGAGAAAGGTCACCAGAAAAGGTAGAACTACCTCTCCATGACAATGGTGATTCCAAAAAGACTCTTTGTCACTATCTAGAAATCAAGTTCCTGTATGTTAAAATTAGGTATTTGAAAAATATACATTTATCGACTGAGGAACAGTTTGCTTTTGCAAAATCATTCAGGGTACATACTTTACAGTAAGTCTAAGCAATATTGCTCCTTCCCTGAGTTCTAATAAACTATTAGGTTATTTAGGAATTTCAATTCCATAGATTTCCATAGAAATAAACCACAGCTTTGATTTCTCAGCTTTGGAGAAATCTGAGATCATGGGTCAGAAGTGAACATTTGCAACTTTACACATTTAAGATCTAACATAAGTAGTCTTTAATAGGAGTCTAGGTATTTTAATGATGCAAGTTGATTTTAATCTTCATTTCAATGTTCTACTTGTAGTAACTTCCTACTTCTGTATGTTCTTCCTGAAGGCAAATAATGTGTTTTTAATTTTGCTCTTGAATCTGATGGTTTGGGTCAGGTTGGTATTTCATAAAATGTTTGTTACATTATAAATGAGGCTTAAATGGAATTATGAATTTATTAGTCTACTGCCCCACTCAGGACGCAAGTGGTCACTGTACAAAACTGTGCATATCTGGGTTGTTTAATTAAAATCAAATAGATCTTGATGACTAATTTAAACCATGTATTAGAGCCAGGACATAAAAACAATTCTTACTAGTGCAATTTGTATTTCCATATTTTTTTGCTGGTGTTCCCAACCTTTAATTTCACAATTGAACTTTGATTTTTCACAACCTTGGGACTGACATAGGTTGGTACATCCCTGGTATGGGGTGACAGATAAAATCCCTGAATTGAAAACAGAAAATGCAAGTTTAAAAAAAACATTAGTGGGTCAGACAATATTTGTATCTGAAGAAGGAAAAATGAGGAATAAAGGAGCTTTTTAGTTTCAGGGAAGAGGGGTGGATGAGTTGAATAAAAAGGATGTTTGTGAAACAAAGACCAAGAAGACTGCAAATGGTGGTGACTACTGAGGCAGGGGGAAGATTTGTTAATTGTAATGGATCTGTCTGCAGCAAGTGCAAATAGAGATGATGAAGGAGAGGGAAAAAATGGTGCTGGAAGATAAAAATAATATCTGCAGCTGCTAAAAATCTGAAATTAAATGGGATGTTGGAAATCCCCAGCAGAATGGTGGTATCTGTGTAAGCCTCTACACAAAATGAAAAGGCTGGTTAACTTAAATTGTTGAGTGCTTGTGAGCTGTAAAATGCCACCATAAAATGAGATGCTGTTCCTTGAGCTTTGTAGGTGCAACGCAAGTGATGTGACTGTATGGGATTCCTCTGGATGCAGTGGTTTTCCTCAGCGTTTCAAAGGAGTGTATTAGTACAATATAAGTGGCCCCTGGGTTATGAATGCCCAGCTTTGTTTACACTGTAATATACAAAATGACATCCTGTAATATGATTAAATTCTGATGTCCAAGATGCATATATAAATTCATTTTTATAAGCAGCAGAAATAGACCCCCTTCTCACCCCCTCTATCTTTATTTAAAATACTGTTTTTGTTTTAATCAGTCATGTGTTTTAAAGACCATAGAACCATAAGACATTGGAGCAGAATTAGGCCATTTGGCCCATCAAATCTGCCCTGAGTATGACTGATACATTTCTCTTTCAACCCCATTCTTCTGCCTTCTCCCCGTAACCTTTCATGCCCTGACTTATCAAGAATCTATTAACATCAGCCGTAAATACACTCAGTGATCTGGCCTCCATAGCTGCCTGTGGCAACAAATTCCACAGATTCACCTCTGTCCCGTTAAAGAAATTCCTCCTTACATACAGTCTAAATGGACGTCCTTCTGAGGTGGTACCCTCCACAACCACTCATCAGGGTTTCTGCATTTGATGGGTTTCAATAAGACCTCCCCCCACCCCACCCCATTCTTCTAAATTCCAGCGACTATTGGCACAGAGCCATCACCTGATCCTCATAATGTCTTTCAATCCCTGAACCATTTTTGTGAACCTTCATTGAATCCTCTTCAATGTTAGCATACCCTTTCTAAGATAACGAGCCTAAAATTCTCACGATAATCCCAAGTGAGGCCTCACCAGTGCCTTATAAAGCCTCAGCATCACATCCCTGCTCTTGTATTCTAGTCCTCTCGAAATGAATGCTAATGTTGCATTTACCTTCCTCACCACCGACTCAACCTCCAACTTAACCTTTAGGGAATCTTGTGCTAGGACTCCCAAGTCCCTTTGCACTTCAGATTTTTGAATTTTTCTCCCTATTTAGAAAGTAGTCTTTTTTTTATTCCTTCTACCAAAGTGCATGACCGTTCACTTCGAGACACTGTATTCCATCTGCCACTTCTTTGCCCATTCTCCTAATCTGTTGAAGTCTTTTTGTGACCTCCCTGCCTCTTCCACACTGCCTGCTGCTCCACCTATCCTCATATCATTCACAAACTTAGTCACAAAGCCATCAATTTTGTTATTCAAATTATTAATGTACAACATAAAAAGAAGCAGCCCAAACACTCACCCCTTTGGAACATTAATACTCACCTGTAACCAACCAGAAAGGACTCTTTATTCCCACTCCTTTGCCTCCTGCCAGTGCTCAATCCGTGTGAACACCTTTCTCGTAGTACCATGGGCTGTTATCTTGCTAAGCAGCTTCATGTGTGGCTCCTTCTCAAAGGCCTTTTGAAAATCCAAGTGCACAACATCAACCAATTGTCCTTTGTCCTGCTTCCCCCCCCCCCCCCGCAAAGAATTCCAACAGTTTTGTCAGGCAAAATTTTCCCTTGAGGAAACCATGCTGACTTTGACCCAATTAATCATATGTCTCTAAGTACCCTGAAACTTCATCCTTAAACAACTCCAACATCTTTCCAACCACTTAAGTCAGGCTAACTGGCCCTATAATTTTCTTTACTCTGTGTCCCTCTGGGAGATGGCTTTAATTGATGTATTCACATTGCAGCAAGAGAGAGAACAATGCACTTGTGTAGAGAACAGATCAATATATGGTGCTAATTGAATTGAACTGAATTTCGGTTTGTGTTGTCATTTAGAAACCACAACTGCAATGCAGTTAAAAAATGAAACAACGTTCCTCCAAAATGATATCACAAAAGCACACGACAAAACAGACTGCAGCAGAAAATCCACATAACATTTGGTAATCCCCAAATCCAGAGTCCAGAGAGGCTGCTGCGTATTAATATCGTGCTACCATCTTAGTGCTTTCCCCGGAAAGGAGTTCCAAACCCACTGGACAAAACAAGGGGTGGGGTCTAAAAGAAATAGATCCATATATTACACTTCCTCCTCCTTTAGATTAATGTGACATAAGATTATATATGTACAAAACATTCAATTTCCTTTTCATAAACCCGTATTCCAAATAAATATGATTTTACAATAACAGTCCATAACCAACTTCACAGTTCTAAAGGTTCAGTCTTTTGGGTGGTACTCTTGTTTCTTCCAAGATAGCCCTTCTGGGCCTGTGGAGTAGCATCAGGTTTGGGAGGTGTCTTGTCTAAGGCAAGGTTCTTGGTTTCTGGTGTCACGTTGCTGCCAGAGACACTGTCAGTGAGCAGCAAGTCTGATGACTGTAATGTATCTGTCTTGTTGTTCTTCGGTATGTTCTTCAGCTGTCATCCAGTATCTGGCCCATGTGATGTCTCCATGTCTGATCTCCAACATCTACTGTGGCCTTGTTCTTGTAACTACCCTACTGGGTGTCCACTTACCGTCTTGGTAATCATGCGCTAGGACTTCTGTCCAATCTCAAAGCTCCTTGCTGCTTCATTTGGCAACTGGCTGGACTATTTATTTTGCACTTCCCTCTGTAGATCTAGTTTCAGGATGCCTATGCTAGGTCTCAGATTCCTGTTCATGAACAGCATTGCAGGTGTTTGATTTGTCATCACATGAACACAGTTCCGATAGACAAAAAGGAAGTTTTCCACCTTTTGCTGTAGAGAAATGTCCTCCTTGTCCATCGCTTTAATGGGTGACTTGAAGGTTTGGATAAACCATTTGTTGCTGGGTAGTGAGGAGTTGACTTGAAACGTCTGATGCCATTTTTCTTCATAAACAGTCGGAATTCTTCTGACATGTATTGTGCCCCATTGTCACTCATTTGTTCTGGTAAGCTGATTCTGGCAAAGATAGTCCTCAGAGTGGAGATGGTATTTGCTGAGGTGGTTTACTTCATTGGTATAATCTTCGGCCACTTCAAATGTGCATCCACCTGATTCAGGAGCACGGAGTCCATGAACGGCCCCACAAAGTCAATATATACTCTTTTGGCACTCCCTGGGTGCATCTTGAACACTTTTGGCATCCTGAACAGCTTTTGGCCAAGTCTTCAATCTGTTTATCTATTCCTGGCCACCACACGTAGCTCTGGGGGGGTCTCATCATCTTGACTGGTGTCCTTCAAGCGAATTTTCTAACACTCTGGTGCACAATTTGAGAGAATTATGACATGAGATCCACACATCAGCGTTCTTTGACATACGGACAGTTGGTCACGTCTTGAGAACCCTAGAACCATAGAGTTACCATGAGCTGAGCTTGCATGATGATTTCATAGACTTTTGACACTGGCACCTCTGTTGGGTCACAGTATGAAGACTTTTCTTCTTCAGTTGCCAATAGAGGAAGACGTGACAAGTCATCAGCGTTTCTGTGTTGTTTAGTGCCCTTGAACTCTATCTCGTAAGAATGGTTTCCTAGGAATGGTGCCCAATGTTGTAACTAGGTAGCAGTCATCACTGGAATTCCCTCCCTGAGATTGAAAATGGACACAAAGGGTGGATGATTTGTCACTAATGTAAACCTTTGTCCATAGAGATGATGGTGGAATAACTTTATTCCCCATACTAGACTAAAGGCCTCTTGTCGATCTGTGCATTCCGTCCTTGTCAGTGATCTTAAAGCAAACACAATCAGGCGTTCAGATCCGTCTTTAATAATGTGTGTCCATTATGGCTTCAATGCCATTGCATGCCAATCTGATGGGCAGTGATGGGTCATAATGGGTGAGCAGCTCATTAGATGTTATTAGTCTCTTTGTTTCCTTGAATGCTTTTTCACATCTTTCTGACCATTCCCACTTTGCTCCTGTCTGTAAAAGTGCACTCAATGGGTGCAGCACTATAGTAATGTTGGGAAGAAACCGGTGGTAGTAGTCTACAAGGCCCAAGTATGACCTGAGCTGTGACACATTTTCAGGTTTGGGTGCCTGTAATGCTGCTTCAGTCTTTTGTGACTTACATAAGCCATACTTGTCAATGACATGTCCACAATATGAGATTTCATTTTTGAATAACTCACTTTTCTCTCTTGTGCGCAGACCATACTCACTCAGCCTGGTAAGCACTTTACCTAGGTTTAGAGGTACTCTTCGTCATTCTTGCCAGTCATGATGATGTCATCAAGGGAACGTTGTGTTCCTGGGATATATTGGAGCATTTGGTCTATTGCTCTTTGCCAAATTAGTGGAACTGATGCGACACCAAAGATAAGACAATTATACTGGAAGAGTCCCTTGTTGGTGTTGATTGTGAGGAACTTCCTGCTCGATCTCCCTTTGCAGATAGGCTTGTGACGTCAATCTTTGAAAATCCCTTCCTGCCTGCCAAAGATGCAAAATGCCTTCTATTCGTGGCGGGGATACTGCGCAGTATGTAGCACTGGGTTGATGCTCACCTTGAAATCCTCACATATGTGAATGGTTCCAGCCTTCTCTTTCTTGATTACTGGGAAAATGGGCATGGCCCAGTCACTCCACTCAACCTTGGAGAGAATTCCAGATGTCTACAGGCTTTGCAGTTCAGCATCCACTTTAGGAAGTCCTGCATAAGGCGCTGGATGTGCTTTATGGAATCTTGGTGTTGCTGCTTCATCCATTTTGATTCTGGCCTTCATCACTTTGAGTTTACCAATCCCCTTCTCAAACACCTTCTCATTAGTACTAAGTAGCCACACCAGTCTCTGGTTAGTGCTACCATTTGGGCTGCCATTGCCTGTTGATGTCATACTGAGAGCTTTGAGTGCCAGGCTAGTTGGATATTTTTCAACCATTCACGTCCAAAAGGTGCTGGCCCTCCAATTCAATACAAAAAGCTCTAACTGTTGTGTTTGGCCTCCATATGTCACATTTACTTTAAGTTTATCTTTGGGAGACACTTTTTCACCTTAATAAGTCTTTACCATCACTGAGGTCTTCTCTAATGTTATTTTAGAAAGCAGTCTGGAATTATGGATAGAACTAACCGTATATCCTGCTCAATTTTCAGGTTTACACCTGACGAGTTTATTGTGATCCAGATGATTTTTGTGATCTGCTTTGGTTATACTGTGGCGACCCATTTCCTGGCACATCCGAACCGGCTCACAATTAGATAGCCTACGTGGGTTTGCGAGCATAGAGCTTTGGAGCCTCTGCGCCACGGGAGGCAGGTTGAGGGAGGCTTAAAAGTGAGGCTGAAGATTTCGAATAAAGTTTTTCCTTCGACTGCAGTTACCGACTCCGTGTTGTAATTTTAGCGCTGCATGTAGCACACGGCTACAATACCATGTAGTTCTAGGCATGACATTTTTCACCTTTGTTAGACTGTTGTCTGATTCTGTGTTACATTTGGTAACATTATGCATTTGCTTAACTTTGTGTTTGAGACTTTTCACTCGGTTGTGCTTTCTGTCTGCCTTGCACATTCCCTCTATGTGACCCTGTCTGTGACACTCTCTGCAGACATTTTCTTTGAACCGACAGTCAATTGCATCATGGGAAGATTTGCCACATTGAGAACACCTTTAGCTTTTTGCACCATTCTGGGACATTTTATGCATTTCACATTCTACCTTCCTTTTCTGTAGTTCTGTTGTATCCTTTGCTGCAGTCTCTAACAATATTGCAATGGTCAAAACATGTTCCAAGGTTAGGGTCTCTTTCAGAGACCTCTTTTGAGTGCTTTGACTATACATGCCACATACAAGCCTGGCTCTTAATGCATCAGAACATTCTCCTTAAAGTCACAATACTGGGAAATTTTGCTCAATTCTGCAACATAATCAGAAATGTCTTCATCTTTTGACTGGTTTCTTTTGTAAAATCTAAATCTCTCAGCTATTACCAGCAGTTTAGGGCTCAAGTCATTTTGTAAAATTTAACAACTTTGTTGAACATCTTGCTTGCTAAATTTGCAGGTGTTACTAATTTACGTAAGAATCTGTACGTTATTGGGCCCATTAAGCTAAGAAGTGTAGGGACTTTGTTTTGCTCCTCCACGTTTGTGTTACGATATATTTCAACCCTCTCAATACAGTCGGCCCTCCTTATCCGTGAATTCCGCATGCGCGAATTCAGCCAACTGTGAATCGCGAAAACCCAGAAGTGCTCTTCCAGCACTTGTTGTTTGAGCATGTACAGACTTTTTTCTCTTGTCATTATTCCCTAAACAATGCAGTATAACAACTATTTTACATAGCTTTTACATTGTATTAGGTATCATAAGTAATCTAGAGATCATTTAAAGTATATGGGAGGATGTGCATGGGTTGCTGTAGATCAGGATTGAAAAAAATCGGAAGTTCTCTTACTAAGTAAGTTGGAACAGGTACATATTATTTATCATCAGTCAAAAGTTTGTCTTAGTATATAGTATATATTTTACCTTTTTATGCAGATAAAACACTTAAGAATGTATGTTTCAGTGCCGGGCTCGGGAATGGAAGTTCCCGAGTTTAATCCAGTGACAGATCACTCCCGAGTGCACTCTCTACTGTGCCGGGTTGATGTGGAGGATCAAAAACCCAAAACTCAATAATTAAACCACTGCGTTGCTTAGTAATAATTGTAGCTTTCATCGGGGCAGGGCCTTTCTCACTTTATCCTTTAAAGTTGTTCGGATCGTTGACCGATGTAGCCTAACGCTTTTCCAATGACCGATGGAGTTTCACCTCTTTCCGATCGCTTTATTATTTCTACTTTATTTTCAATGGTGATCGTGATTATTTTCATGAACAGAAATACTGCGGATTCAGATCTCTGCCACCGGGTCCTAATGTCCACCGCACTGAGACAGGTTAGATAAGGGACTTGAGCATCCGTGAATTTTGGTATCTGCGAGGGGTCCCGGAACCAATCCCTCGTGGATAAGGACTGTATACGACTCTCAACCTTCATTAGCCCTATCAAATTCATCAACTTTCCTGACTACATATCATTTTCACTTTAAATTCAGTGTGTCTTTCACTGTTGCTCTTGGGTACCTCGGCATTCTCTTGCTGTTTTGTCTGTAACTGTTGGTGGAGTCCATGACAATCCTGACATTCAGGTTTGTACTTGTCACCAATTTGTTGTGTCTGTGCAAGTGGGAGATTGCTTTAACTGGTGTATTCACATTGCAGTGAGAGAGAGAGGGAACAATATGCATGCATTGACTTCAGTGGATGTGCAGACAACGTAGTGCTAGGGGTGTGGGGTTATTGGTCTGAAAGAAATGGATCCTTACATTACAGATAGTGATATTTGCAATTTTCCAGTCATCCAGAACCATTCCAGAAGCTAGTGATTCTTGAAAGATCATTACTAATGCTTCCACAATCTCTTCAGCTACCTCCTTCAGAACCCTCAGAACTTACAGCTTTCCAAGCTCCTCCTCCCCAGTAATAGCAACTGCACTCATGGCTGCCTCCTGACATGCTTGAACTTCCAGCATACTGCCACTGTCTTCCACAGTAAAGACTGATGCAAAGTACTTATTCTGTTTGTCTGCCCTTTCCTGGTCCCCTATTACTTCCTCTCCAGTATCATTTTCCAACGGTCTGATATCTAGCCTTGCCCTTCTTTTACCCTTTATATATCTGAAAAAACTTCTGGTATCCTTTTTGATATCATTGACTAGCTTATTATTGTATTTCATTCTTTTATTCCTTACTGTATGGCCATTTTGATTGCCTGTTATTGGCTTTTAAAAGCTGCCCAATCCTCTTAACTTCCCATTAATTTTTGTTCTATTATATGCCCTCTCTTTTACTTTCATGTTGGCTTTGACTTCCCTTGTCAGCCACGGTTGTGTCATCCAGCCTTTAGAATACTTCATCTCTGGAATGTATCTATCCTGGGCTTCCCGAATTGCTCCCAGAAACTTCAGCCATTGCTGCTCTGCTGTCATCCCTGCTAGTGTTCCCTTTCAACCAACTTTGGCTAGCTCCTTCTTCATGCCTCTGTAATACCCTTTTCTCCACTATAATGTTGATACATCTGACTTTAGCTTCTTCCTGTCAAACTGCAGGATAAATTCTGCCATCTTACGGTCAATCCCTGTTACGGGTTTCTTTACCTTGACCTCCCTAATCATCAGGAATATTACACAACACCCAATCCAGAATAACTGATCCCCTAGTGATCAACCACGAGCTGCTCCAAAAAGTCATCTTGTTGGCATTTTACAAGTTCTCTCTATTTGGACCAAAGTCAGCACCAAACTGATTTTCCCAAACTACAGGTGTATTAGAATCCCCCATGACCGAGCCACCAGGAGACGCTAATGGAGTGAGCACTATTTTAGATTCGCTCCATAACCTTTACTTTTTTAACCTATGATCACCCTTATTTAACTTATTTTTACCTACACCGGAAGATTCTTGTTACTTTCTTGGACTTATCTTTAAGAGTGTACTGTGAATTTTGAAGAAATGAGTACAGAAATGACTTTAAGATCTAAAGGGCTAGACCCTGGGAAGGATTCTAACGGCAGTGGAAAGAAAAAAAAGACTGATCCTAAACGTACTGAATTGACTTATGACACGTTATTGGAGCTCTTAAATGAAAAATTTGAAAAACAACGACAAACTTTCAAAGAAGATTTAAAGGCTTCCTCTGGATAAGTTTGGTCATGAAGTTAAACAGCATCAAACATTAATCGCAACTCTGCAAGAGGAAGCTCAGAAGCGAGACTTGAAAATCGAGAATCTGGAGCAGAAATTATCTTTGGCGATTAAACAGTTGGAAATACTTAAAGCCAAAAGTGTCGATTTTGAAAATCGATCTGGAAGACAGAACTTACGCATACTTGGTCTCCCGGAAGGTATCAAACAAGGGGGCCCCTCGAAGTATTTCGCTCAAAGTATTTTAAAGGATGTGTTCCCTTCTGTATTCCCAGATAGTCCTCTGTTACTTGATCGTGCCCATAGAATTATGCACTGATCACCAAGTTCTTCATCTAAACCACCTGTTGTAATTGTTCGATTTCATTAGGTGCATGTTAAAGAGCACCTTATTTGTTTGGCTCGTCGTTTAGGGATGGTTAAATTGCGAGAATTCCAATTCTCGCTTGTGGAGGATTTCAGCCCAGAAGTGATGAAGGCGCAGCTCACTTTTAAACCTTTGATGTCTGAATGTTACGAGAAAAATCTAAAACCAGCACTTTTATACCCTGCGAAACTTAGAATATCGCCTTCGAATGCACCACGGCGTGTTTTTCTCTCCACATCTGATGCTCGAAGCTTTCTGGTTGAGAATTATCCTACTGCTTCGGATTTTGGTGAAGGTGAATTTTTTTTAACGTTTTAATATATAACTTTTTTTTCATTTTTTTGTGTAACTAAGGTGGCAGTTTCTTTACTAAAATACTTCTTGCTTTTTTTTTTGACTTCGCCATTTTTTTGTCGGCTTCTTCCTATAATGCCTTCCTTATCACATCCTAACTTATTTGTTTGGGTTTTAACCCAATTTATAAGTTACCAGTGTTCATATTCTGTTTGTTTTCTTTTTACTAGCAATTATATTAAGAAGTCTGTTTTAGCATATTGTTAATTACTTTTTAGGATTTTGGGTGGATTTTTTTTTCTCTCTATATATTTGGAGTCACCTTCTAGAGACACGGGGGGTAGATTTAGTGTCGCACTTTTTTTTCCTGGCCTCCTTTAGGCTCAGGAGGATTTTTTTTCATGGGTAGTGGGTGGGGGGTTTCTTTCTAATTCTATTGGTCTTTTTATTAGTTTTTCTAGTTTTTTCATTTGGGCTGATTTCAAACTACTAAAACGTCCGCTGTGTTGTCATTTCTGGTTCCTCCACTTATTTCTGTTCCTCTTCCGAGTGCATGAGTTCATGCTTTGGTTAACTTTATGTACCAAAGGGTTGATTTTAGAAATATGGCTCAGACCATTAATTTTGTCGCTTGGAATACTAATGGCTTAAACCATCCAATTAAACGGAAGAAGATTTTTAAAGTATTCCAAAGACTGAAAGTGCATATTATTTTTGCACAAGAAACTCAGGTGAGGAAAGAGGATAGTCAATGTTTTTTTTAGGTTTTGGAGGGGTCAACAGTACCATTCGAATTCGAATGCCAAAGTTAAAAGGAGTTTAAATTTTTATTGACTCCTCTATTACATTTGTTCAACACGATATTATTTTGGATCCGAATAGTAGATTTTTGTTAAGTACTGGGTTACTTTTTAATAAGAAGGTTGCTATGGTTAATGTTTACGCTCCAAACGTGGATTATCCTGATTTCTTTAAGTCTTTATTTACTTCTCTACCTAATCTAAATGAATATATGTTAATAATAGGTGGTGACTTCAATTGTTGTTTAAATCCTTTGCTGGATAGATCTATATCCATTCAGACTTTACCAAATAAGTCGGCCACTTATATCAGTTCTTTTTTGACTGATACTGGAATTTTCAATATTTGGAGATTTCTACATCCTGAGGACAAAAAGTTTTCATTTTTCTCATATCCCTATCATTCTTACTCGAGAATTGACTACTTTTTCGTTGACTCTCATTTTATTCCATCTGTAATTGGTTGTAATTATGACGTTATAACCATCTCTGATCATGATCCAATGAAACTTTCTATTAAATTAGTAGACACAGCTTCTAGTACTAAGCAATGGTGTTTTGATTCTACCTTACTACAAGATCCGGAATTCATTAAATTTATGAAGGAACAGATTGATTTCTTCTTTTCAACTAATTCCACGGATGAAATTTCCTGCAGAACACTTTGGGACACTTTTAAAGCATATGTACCTGGACAGATTATCTTCTATTATGTTGGTTTGAGAAAACGTATTAAGAAGGGAACACATTTATTGGTTAATAAGATTAAAGAAATTGACAAGAAATATTCGATTGCTCCTAGTAAGGAGCTTTACAAACAAAGGGTTGAGCTTCAAATGGAACACAGTTTATTACTTACATCTTCGGTTGAAAATCAATTAATGAAAACCAGAAGTGATTTTTATATACATAGTGATAAATTGGGTAAACTGTTAGCTAACCAATTGAAGAATGCTTCAGTTAAACGTCAAATTATTAAGATTCGTCAACAGAATGGTGAACTGACAGTTAATCATGATGAGATAAATCTTTTCAAGATTTTTATACCTCCCTGTATCATTCTGAATTTCCTCATGATCATAATTTTCCAAAATTATCATCAGAAGAACTTTTAATATTAGAAACTCCTATTACGGATGCAGATATTAAAGGTGTTATTTCCTCTATGAATTCCGGGAAAGCACCAGGTCCAGATGGATATACAGTGGAATTTTAAAAGTTTTTTTTCCTCTACTCTTTCTCCTTGGTTATGCAGGGTTTTTGAAGAAGCAGTTAGACTAGGTAAACTACCACAATCTTTTTATAGAGCTTCCATTTCTTTAATATTGAAAAAAGATTAAGACCCTACTGACTGTGCATCCTATAGACCAATATCCTTATTGAATGTAGATTCCAAGATCTTTTCCAAGTTATTGGCGACCAGGCTGGAGAAGGTATTAACTCAAATTATCTCAGAGGATCAAACTGGTTTTATTAAAAATCACTATTCTTTTTTCAATATTAGGAGATTATTGAATATTGTGTCCTTCAAGCAGCACCACAGAATGTGTTATTTCATTAGATGCGGAGAAAGCATTTGATAGAGTTGAATGGCCATATTTATTTACTGTGCTTGAGAAATTTAATTTTAGTCCGACATCTATATCCTGGATTAAATTGATATATATATATATATATATATATATATATATATATATATATATATATATATATATATACTCCAGTAGCCTCGGTTTTTACTAACAATCAAAGATCTCCCTTTTTTGGTTTATTTCAGGGTACCAGGCAGGCTGTCCTTAGTCCATTATTATTTGATATTGCTCTGGAACCTTTGGCAATTGCGATTAGAGAATCACCTGACATATTTGGCATTACTCACGGGATGGATATACATAAGTTATCATTATACGCAGATGATTTGTTATTATACATTTCTGATCCTGAGAAATCCATTCCTGCAGTTATATCATTATTGGCTTAGTTTAGTAAGTTTTCCGGGAATAAATTGAATAAGAGTGAATTGTTCCCTTAAATAGACAGGTTCCAATTTATGGAAATTTACCGTTTAAATTAGTTAATGACTTTTTTATATACTTGGGGATTAAAATTACAAAAAATCATAAGGAGTTATTCAAGGTTAATTTTTTACCCTTAATTGATCAGATTAAATGTTTGTTTACTAAATGGTCACCATTGTCTTTATCTCTGATAGGTCAGATTAATGCTATTAAAATGATTATTTTACCCAAGTTCTTATATATATATTTCAAGCGGTACCAATTTTTATTCCGAAATCCTTTTTTGACAATGTTGATTCAAAAATTTCCTCATATATATGGCAGAATAGAGAAAAATTAGGTCAAACAATGTTATTGCCGAAATCTAATGAAATAGAAATTTTAATTCAAAAAGGAAATATCAAAAAATTTGTATCTTGCATGTATAATTTGATTCAAAGACAGGTAATTAAGCAAGGAGTCCATAAGTCAAGACAAAAATGGGAAAGTGATTTGAATATTAAAATTGAAGAAACAAATTGGTCAAGACTATGCCTTGACAGTATGACAAATACAATAAATGTTCGGTTAAGATTAGTGCAGTATAATTTTCTACATCAATTATATATTACACCACAAAAAATAAAAAAATTTAATCCAAATTTATCGGATCAGTGTTTCCGATGTAACCAGGAAACTGGTACTTTTTTACATTCGATATGGTCTTGCTCTAAAATTCAACCTTTTTGGACAAATTTAAGACTTTTACTGGAACAAATTACAGGAACACAATTTCCTCATAATCCAATATTATTTTTACTAGGTGATATTGAAGGGATAAAACCGAAACTCAAACTAAATAAGTATCAGAAAGAATTTATAAAAATTGCACTGGCAGTAGCCAAAAAAGCTATTGCAGTTACTTGGAAATCGGATTCACATTTAAGTATAGATTCTTGGAAGAAAGAAATCTATGGTTGTATTCCATTAGAAAAAATTACTTATAATTTAAGAGATAAATATGAAACATTTTTGAAAATTTGGAGCCCTTATTTACAAAAGATAGGATTAAATATATAGATGCTTTTAAGATGAAACAATTGGTTATTAGGGGAAAGAAATAAATATACATATTAAAATTATTACGAACTCCATGGAGCATGTGGAGATCTTCCAACCACCAGGCATTCTTTCTTTCTTTCTTTCTTTCTTTCTTTCTTTTTTTTTAAGGGGCAGTTAGGGGGGAGGGGTTAAGGGGAGGGGGTATGGGTTATATACATTGTTTTTTTCATACTTTGTAATCATTTAAAAATGCAATAAAAAATTATTTAAAAAAAAAAAAAAAATATATATGGCAGAATAAAAATCCTAGATTAGGTAAAAGATATTTACAGAAGTCAAAGAAGGAAGGTGAATTGGCATTGCTTAATTTTAGATTTCACGTCATCGGTGCCAAGCTGCATGGGTCCTAGTGCCCTTCCCTTGGACAACATCGGTGGCTTGGAGAGGGGAAGGCCTGCATCTTGGGCAACTGCTGGTCTCCCATACAACCCTGCCCAGGCCTGCGCCCTGGAAACTCCAGGTGCAGATCCATGGTCTCTCAAGACCGACGGATGCCACCACCAATTTTAGATTTTATTATTGGGCAATTAATATTCAATATTTGAATTGTTGGTTAATGGATTTGGATTTATCTCCTAGCCCTCATTGGGTAAATCTGGAAACTAAATCTGTACAAGGATTTTCATTGGGTTCTATTTTAGGGACTTCTCTTCCTTTTGCTCTTTCTAAATTGCATAAACGAATTGACAATCCGATAGTTAAACACACTTTACGTATATGGTTTCAATTTTGGAAATTTTTTGGGTTGAATCAATTTGTTTTAGCAATTCCTATTGTATCCGATTTCTTTTTTCATCCCTCTATTATGGACTAAGCTTATTCAGCTTGGAAGACTAAAGGTATACAACGATTTTCTGATTTATTTTTGGATAATTGTTTTATGGCTCTTGAACAATTATCTAATAAATATAATTTGCCTAGATCTCATTTTTTTAGATATTTACAGATTAGGAATTTTTTAAACACTGTACTTCCTGCCTTTCCAAATCTTGTTTCTTCGGGTATTTTGGAGAAATTGTTAGAACTAAATCCTTTTCAGAAAGGTATAATATCAAATGTTTACAATATAATTATGAAAATACATTCAGAGGCCTTTTATAAGATTAAAAATGATTGGGAAAGAGAACAACTTTACTATCCCTATTGAGAATTGGGATAAAATTCTTCAATTAGTTAATTTATCCTCTATATGTGCTAAACATTCATTGATACAGTTTTAAATTGTGCACAGGGCTCAAATGTCCAAGGATAAATTGGCTCGTTTTTATTCCCATATAAATCCTATATATGACAGATGTCATTCGGAGATAGCTTCTTTAACTCGTATGTTTTGGTAATGTCCGCTTTTGAAAAAATGTTGGAAAGACATTTTCGATATTATTTCCACGGTATTGAACATTAATTTACAACCTCATCCTATTACTGCAATCTTTGGTTTACCAATGATGGAGTCAATTCATTTATCTTCTTCTGCTTGTCAGATGATTGCATTCCTTACCTTAATGGCTAGAAGATCTATTTTGTTGACTTGGAAAGAAATTAAACCCCCTACCATATTTCATTGGTTTTCTCAAACTATGTTATGTCTAAATTTGGAAAAAATTAGAAGTGTCATATATGACCCTTCTATTAAATTTGAAAAGACTTGGAGGCCATTTATTCAATATTTTCACATGATGTAATTTGACCCTGTTCCAATCCTATTTATTTTTCCGGTTCTGATTATATGTATATATGTTGAGAGGATCGGAGTTGGGGACACTGATGATTCTTTGTCTTTTTATAGATACTATAAACAGCCCATTTTTTTTCTTCCCTTTTTTCCTTTTTTTTCTTTATTAGTTAGTGGTTAGTTTGTTAGATTAGTTTTTCTTAGGGTAATAATATTTTTTTTCTCTTTTTCTCTTTTCTGTTTTTTTTTCAACATGACACACCTAGTTTTTTTTTGTTTTGTTTATATGATAGTTGTATCATTCATGATTTGGGAAGATTTAACTATATTGTACTTATTGCTTGTGTATCCTTTTATGTTTTAATTTTGTAATCCCAATAACGATGTATTAATTTTATCATGATATTAATAAAAAGATTGAAAAAGAAAGGAATCCCCCATGACTATTGTAACGTTGCCCTTTTGACATGCACTTTCTATCTCCCATTGTAATTTGTCACCCACATTCTGGCTATTGTTCGTAGGCCTGTATATAACTCCCATCAGAGTCTTTTTATCCTTGCAGTTCCTTAACTCTATCCACAATGATTCTACGTCTTCCGATACTATGTCACCTCTCTAAGGATTTGATTTCACTTTTTACCAACAGAGCCACCCACCCCCTTTGTCTACCTGCCTGTCCTTTCAATACAATGTGCACTCTTGGATGCTAAGCTCCCAACTAGATCTTCTTTCAGCAGCGACTCAGTGATACCCTCAAAATCAAACCTCCCAATCTTTAACTGTGCTACAAGATCATCTACCTTATTTCATATACATTGTGCATTCAAATATAACACTTTCAGTCCTATGTTTGTCACCCTTTTCAATTTTGTCCCCCTGTTACACTGCAGCTCATTTCATTCACTGCAATGTTACCCTATCATCTGCCTGTCCTTCCTGACAATCTCAATACACACTGCCTCTGCTTACATACCAACTGCCCCATCCTTAGCCCTATCACTTCGGTTCCCATCCTCCTGCCAAATTATGTTGGACCCTCCCCAACGGTTCTAGCAAACTTGCTCACAAGGACGTTGGTCCTCCCTCAGGTTCAGGTGTAAGCTGTCCTTTTTGTACAGGTCATACCTTCCTCAGAAGAGCTCCCAGTGCCTCCTGGCACAGTGCCTCAGTCACACGCTCATCTGCCAAATCATTCTATTCTATCCTCACTGACGCATAGCACATGCAGCAACCCAGAGGTGATTACCCTCGAGGTCCTGCTTTTCAGCTTTCTACCTAGCTCTCTTTAGGACCTCCTCTCTTTTCCTACCTATGTCATTGATGCCAATATGTACCAAGACTTATGAATGCTGCGGATCTGAAGTGAGACATCCCTGACCTTGGCATCTTGGAGGCAATGTGTTATCTGGGTGTCTCTATCGCGTCAACAGACACCTGTATTTGCTCTTTTAATTACGGAATCCCCTATCACTACAGTCCTCTTCTCCACCCTTCTGTTCTGAGCCACAGTGCCAGACTTAGTGCCACAGACCTGATTGCTATGTCTTCCCCTGGTAAGTTGTTTTCTCTTCCCCACCCCCCACCCCACCCCCTCACCAGCAGTATCCAAAGGGATATGTTTATTGAGGAATGGCCACAGAGGTACTCTGCACTGGCTGTCCAATTCCTTTCCCTCTCCTGACAAGTCACCCAGGTACCTGTCTCCTGCAATTTAGGGGTTACCACCTCCAGGTAGGTCCCATCTATCATCTCAGTTTCCCTTATGAGCCGAATGTCATTGAGCTTCAGCTTGGTGTAGATGTGGTTGTCTTGGAGACTGGAGCGCTCCCAAAATTCCCACATCTGACACAAAGATCACAGCACAGCCCCTGGAGACATTCTCAGTGCACTGAATACGTACGGTACTAACAGAGGAAGAATGAAGAAGAAGAAACTTACTAGTTACTTACTTTGTCCAAGCCATTTCTCACTGAAACCTGATGAGCCTACGCCTCCTCACTCCAACACTGGTCCACTCACACAATGGCTGCTCTGCTTGTCCCTGCCTTATTTTTATTTGCTCTTGCTGATGAATCACGATTTAATTGAGTTGCTGGAAAATGCCAAAAGCTATTTTTGATGTCATTCATTACAATGCTGGAAGTATGGTTACTATAAAGAGTGATTTTCTGTCACAGACTTTTGCAAAATGAAACCTATTCATTATCCCCATGATTAACTGTAAATGTCTGGTTGAAAACAGTGTGCACCTGTAGATGACTGTTTATACTGGGGAGTTGGATGCTCCACAAAGAGTTTGAGTTGGCATTTGCCTTCTTTAAGTTACTTTGCAAAGCAGTCTGCAGAGAAATTGGAATGGTTCCTGTATTCCATTGTGCCAATTCAAGTATTTTGTTTTAATGTATTATGGTCTTTTTACTGTAGTCTTATGATTTCATATGCATATTTATATGACATAAAACTCATGTCAGTTGCATGTAGAAAAGTTTTAGGGGTATTTTGTTTTCAGTGTAAATTTACTTTCCAAATGTTAATCTGAATAGGATGGCTACAATAACTCAGTGGTGCAATTATAAATTCTTCACAATTGACTGTATTTAAGCTATGGCTGTATTGCATTAGGATAGAAGTCTAGGATAAATAAAGAAAAATATCAGACTGGCTTCTCATGCAATTACATACTTGAAGATTTTTAATTACATCTTTGACTCTCCTTAAAATCTACATGCTTGGCTGAACAATTAATACTTAATAACAAAATTTTTTGCCAATAGTTCTACTTACTGTAGGTCATCTGATGTGTCATTTCCACAATTTAAGTTTGAGTTGTTGATGTTTTTTTTACAGTGCCATATGAGCATAATAACATAATAACCAGAGTTACTAGTATGATCCTTCGGGTTTTCTTTGGCATTCGTTCATAACCTCACAGCTGCTCTGATCTTTGGCCTCAACTCTACTGGCCAATCCCCATAATCCTGATTTCCTTGCATTTTGAGAGTTTTAACCTTTGACATGCTTGATGACTCAGTATCTGTTGTTCTCTGGCAAAAGATATTTCAAAGATTTGCAACTCAGTATTAAAAGAAATGGCTCCTCATGTTGGTCTTAAATGAGCAATCCTGTATAGAGAACCCACAAATTCTCAGCTTTCCAAATATTGCAAACATGATATTCATCCTGCCGAACCTCCTCAGGGTCTTGTATGTTTCAATAATATGTTACTTATAGCAGAATCTACAATGGCTTTTGAAAAGGAAGTGAGTCAATATTTAACAGAAAAATACCAAGAATGGATGAGAGGTAAGGACAGTATTATGTGAATGTCTTTTTCAAGGAGCCAAAACAGGTATGATTAGAATTTTATGTTGTGAAGTTCTAGCTACCAATGGTTGTAGAGGAATGGAAACCATAAGTAAGTGATCATCTGTTCCTGCATTTTCCTAACTTTAAATCCTGCTTTCAACCAAACATTTATCCCAGATTTTTTTAAACTAGCTCATATAGCCTTGACTATTAATGGCAGTCAAACTCCCATTCTCCAAATTCTTTCCAATACATCAGTGTCCCTTTGAACAGTGCACAAAACGGTACATTGCTTTCTAAATATGGTCTCAGCCATGAGCTCACAGTTAAAATAACAGGCTCCACCTCATCAGCAAATTCCCTTGCATGTCTAGCTGCTTGATCAGTTTTGCTGACAGTGCTCATTGGCTGATTTATTTTGCAGCTAGTTGATAATAGTGCACCATTGTCAGCAGGCCACCATTTGTTGCATAGTATTTTCTTTATCACATTGTTATTTTACATTTGGCTGAGCTCAGTTAATCAGACCTGTGCAATTTGTCCCAGATATATCTGTTATCTGAAGGGCTACCCCGTTCTTATCAACTGCTCACATAGTTGCAGCCATTCTGTAATTTTACAAGAGTGACCTTCCTGTGTGCTGCCAACACTGGGATTAAAATATTCTGACAGTCAGAACCTGCACACTTGTGCATGAAGACTTTGTGCCTTGAAGGTTAATGAAAGCTCTGTCTTAATAGTGTAGGCCATCCTTTAGAATAAAGATGGCACTTTAACCCTATGATGTTTGAATAACTTAATATTAAAGTGTAATTTTTTCAATCTCAACTATAAAACTAGATTCTTTGACATAGACTGAAGTCTGTAGTATTGATGGAATGACCATTAGGCTTACTAAATGCAATTTTAAGTGTTTCTGTAGCCAAATAACTCTCCTATCCATACATCCCATGCATAAAGAATTGAAAATCCTGATGAATCCTAGGATGTAATGAAAGAACAGTCATGAAGTGCAAAGGACTGCAAATGCTGGAATTTGGAGCAATAAGATGCTGGAGGAACTTGCATGGGTCAAAAATACCCATCTGACATTTCAAAACCATATTCATCTGGAATGAAAGAGGGGAGAAAGCCAGTGTAAACAGGTGAGAAGAAGGCATAGAGCAAGAGCAAATGAGTGATAGGTGGACCCAGGCGAGAAAGGGTGATAGGCAGATGAAATTTGGAAGAGTGGAAACTAAGTAGTTTTGAGGTATTGATCAAATATGATGCAGTTGAATGAATGAATGGTTTGGAGAGTTTGAATCTGATCCTGCTGTAGTGCCTCTGTGTCAAGGTTGCCATATGGCCTCGAGTTCCTCGGCCAGCTGCAAGTTGCTGGGGATTTCTCCATTGGTCCTATAAAAAGCAAAACACTTCTTGTTTAGACCCACTTAACTTAAACATATGTATAAAAAGCTTTCCACTTGTCATTGTAATTAAAACTAGAATTAGAACAAAGTTTTAATTTGTTTTCTCAGATCTTGAGGCTAGGCCAATTGAAAATTTCATAACAGATGGAATTGGTGCAAGAGCTTTTAATGGAAGATGGGAGCTGGCAAGTGATGTGATTATAGAATTTGCAAGTATTTTGATTTGAAGGTCTAGAAGCTACTTTTGATAAACTAATTTTTACAATGTTATTGGAGTAAGTTTTGCATTTGCCTGTTCTATTTTGATTTGGAAAGATTCAGTTTGTATGAAATTGTTTTAAGTTTTAATTTTTGTTGATAATGAATTTTTATTAAAACATTTTAAACTTATCAGAATGCTCCAGTAAAAGCAAGATAGAATTTATTGCCCATTCCAAATAAGGTCACTTCAGAGGAAAGTCCACCAGCAGTGAAAAGAGAGTATTGTAGCGATGTGCTACACACAGCGCTGAAATAACGACACACAGTTGGTAATCCGTTTCGAGACTAGTTTATTCAAACTTCACTGCGCTGGCATTTAATCCCTAGCGCCCGCCCTCTCCGGGTGGAAATGATGTCAGAAGTGCATTACCAAAGTCTGTCCCGCGTGCTGCCTATTTGTGAGCTGGTTTGGCTGCGCAGAAAGTGGGTCGCCACAGTATGTCCTGGGTGAGGGGAGTTATTATGTTGGGCATCTAGAAGAATAAGCATTGCAGAACTTCCCCGAAGTGAAACATTTGATTTGGTACCAAAAAGATAGCAGAAACTTCACCACAGAAACAAAGCTTTTATCTGCGCTTGTGCTTGGACGGGGGTCAATTCTACACAATGATATTACACTTGACTGCCCCTTCACTGCACCATTGAATATCAGGCTACCATGTTATCTGATTCTTCCTCAAACACTGAAAATAAATTTACCTTATCACTTCAAATGGCATTTTCTTAATTCCATTAATCCTTTCTTTTAATTTCTCTGTACAGCTGATACAATGAATAATGTTGCTGCCAGTGACTCAGATTTAGTATTGTTATAACTCTTGAATGGACTTGTATGGGACAGATGAAATGTTGATCTCTTAGCCTACTTCATACTGCCATTTGCACCTTGTTAATCTACCTGCACTTCACAGTCTCTGCATTCGTGTCGTCCTATTCTGCATTCTGTTGCTTTGTTCTCCCCATGGTATATCTCGATGTAATTATGTCTGGATGACATGCAAAACAAAGCTTTTCAGTGTATCTCAGTACATGTAACAATAATAAATCAGTTACCTTATCTGCATGTCTGGTGTTTGCATGTTCTTAGGACATGGGTTTTCCCCAGTTCCTCCTCATTTCTATCATGTCCTGAAGGTTAGCTGTTTGGAAGTTTAATTGGCTACTGTACATTAGCCCAAGTGTAGGAGAATTATTGAACAATCTATGGGACAGGCTGTTTCTATGCTTTATGACTCTTAAACCTGAATTTAGTGCTCTGTTCTCTCATCTCTGGTACACATTTTTAACAATATTGCCAACTCTTGACACTGTTTGCACACTGTGTTTTCAACTGTGCACACAAATGAACAAAGTTACTTAATAATTATATTCCTAGTGATGTTTTCTCATCTTCAGTAGAAACTTTTGAATTGTTGCAGAATGAATGCTGGGTACCCTCTTCACTGTTCCCAAATATGTGCCAAGTGTTGTGTTGAACTCTATTCTGAAGCGTATTCTGAAGCTCATTGAGTAAAAGCAAATGGCTTTAGCATTGAACCCGAATGAGAGTGCCTTGTTCTTGCAGGGTGTTGGTGCTGAAAGTTATAAGTATAGGCAACAATCTTCCACATTCCCAGCTGTTTGTGCAGCCTTTTCTAATCTCACTGCAGTATGTGCTATCTGGTATAATTTTGCCCATCTGTGGTCCATCAAAAATAATATATCAGGGACAGATGCACAAGGCTTTAACTTTTTTCTACACATTGGAAATGAACTGGTGGAGCAATTGCATTGGTCAATGTTAACAGGGTCTAGAACTTGATGCATGATTTATTTCTTATTATGATATTCTGTTTTGAGGTTTCATTATTTCCTTTGTTTGATATATGTTCTATTTCTTCCTCTCTCTTAACAGGCAGAGATGTTCAAAGCAGCTTTTGATACCCAGAGAAATTTCCTGTTGATGGCCTATAAGCACCAGCAGCCCCTGGAGGTGGGTAACTGTATGTGTAGTATGAAATTCCAAAACCACGCATGAAAGTCAGCTAAGCTCTGCCTTGAAACGGTTCCACTGTGGCCATGAGATTTCTAAGAAATAACTGTTAGCAATTACGTATGTAGTAGGTTTCTCTACACGTCTGTAACTTAAGATATGCTGCTGAAGTTTTCTTTTGACTGTAAAGCTCATTACATGCTTTTGAGCTTTTAACAGCAATCTAAGGTTTTTTCCCCAGACAAAGACGTGCGTCTTGAAAAATACTTACACTGTAATGTAGGAAATGCAGCCAGTAATTTGCAATCAGCATGGCTGCACAAGCAGCAAGATAATGACAATATAAAGTTTTATAGTGGTATTGGTTAAATAGACAGTGATCAGGTCACATGTCAACTGCCCACCTCTTATTCTTTGCATCTCCCAGAATCTAATTCTTGAAATATGTTCTGTAATAGGATACTGCAAGCACCACCTAAATAATTTTTATTTCTAGTGCCTCACATTCACAGAAGATCAACAACAAGGCTGTCTACAACCGTCTAGTAAAACATTGTAAATGTGTTTCTTTGGCAGCAGCTAATTTACAATGCCCTTTGCTTAACATCTCATCCTAAAGACAGCAGTACTGCCTGTCTACTACACTCAGTGTCAGGCGAGCTGATGTAAGTATTTGGAGTGTGTCTTGACCCCTCAACCTTCTGAATCAGGGGCCAGGGTACTATCACTAAGCAGCAAATGACACACAAATTGCATTAAGTACTTGGTGTATCATCATGCATGTGTTTTTGAAATTAGTCAACTCCCTTCTTCTGAGCAGCAATGTGACTGTTGGTTTTGACCTTCTGAATTCTATACCTTGACCCTGCACTGTTTTTTTTTTGCACCTGCTAAGGCACATGATGAGCAGCAACAAATGATTTGAAGATCAGATGACATTTAGATCCCATCTTGGGCAGCTGAGTATAGATGGTGATGCCATTGCAGTTCCACTGGTGAAGGATGATGTAGGATCACCTGTGTAGGATGATAATGCTGTCTAATATTTTCCATGTTCATCGTGAGAAAGTTGAGCTATTGTTCATGGTATCCATGATCGTACACAACACACATACATCACAGGTGCTTATATTTCAGGAAGGAAGGTCCAGACCTACGTAGTGGTGACATGTACATCTGTCTCGTTCCACAACTATAACAATACCTTATCAACCATAGCACAATTTGAGACATAAGATGATATTTGGGAAAGGTGCTACATTAATGCAAGTCATTTCCTCAGATTGCAGTTTGTCTCAGTGGATACATTACCAAATAATTCATGTATGTTTACTCCTGAACAACGAAAACATGGGTTGTACACTGCTAACCCAAATTCAAGCATAGTCATAACTGTAGTAAAATGACATCCCACTCAATTGTTTGAAAGTTTTGTTTGGATCTCGGATTCCTCTGTGTTAACCACTTGGCTTTAGACATTTCTGAAAATATCCCTGGTATCTCTATCTTCATTTGGAGAGATGGTTGCCTAATTTTTATTTGGTCTTTACTGCTTCACATCTTTGGAAATTTTATTCACTGTCCTGCCACATGGGGAACTGTGGGTTTGAGTAGATATCTAACATGAGAATTAATATGCTGTGACTCCATTATCACATCTTCCATTAAATCTTCTTTGGGTATCAGGGATAGCTCTCAATTTGATCCTTGAAATGTATTCTGTGATAATTCTATGCAAGTATAGCTAATGTTGAAAGGTTAGCGTAGAATTTGTAGGGAAAATGTCTCTGATACAGATTCAAATATTCAGATTTGTTTTAAACTTTAACAAAAGTTAAAAGGCCCCTAGAAAAAATATCACATATAATTTTTGATCTTTTTCCATCATGAAATATGGAACATCAGGACAATAAATCATTTGAATTAAATTTAAACGATTATTCTTGTTGGATTCAAAGGATTGAACTCAATCTTTAATAATTTTTACATGGAAGAGCAGACCTTATTGCTTCTTGCTGAATCATTATCATTACTGTGACAAATCAATTATTTTAATTAAAATGATAATTATCTTGCAGTGACATGTCAGAACAGTTCATGACTGAATATACCCATCCTTAGATTCTCTTAAAACCCTTTGCCTTCAGGAGAACAACTTCAGTTTTGTTACTAATTGTGTACTGTATAAGTGAAGTCCCTCAGAAATGCCAATGTAGCAAAACAATCTGACAACATCGCTAAGATCTTCCTATTCTTCGCAGAGATGATGCCTAGGATTGGACACAGTACTCCAGAAAACACATGCCTGTGCTTTATAACTCTTTATCTTAATTTCCATGATATGTACTGTACTTTGTACCTTCAGTACATGTGCCCATTTTTCTTACCACCATGAAGGTTTGATACTTACCACTCCAGGCTTTCACTTCTTGCACACAAGTTAAAGTGGTATTATTTATTAGACAGTCCTCACTTCTTTGACCAAAAGGTGTAATTTCCTGCTTCTTAGCTAATTTTAATATGCTATAGTACACAGCTGACTTTCCTACCGTGGCTGGTGAAAAGATACTGGGAAATCGGGAGGAGAGTCACTCAGCAATGAGCTCCCACTGGTTCACCTGCTCTTGTGCCGGAGGATTTCTTACAGTTTCGTATCTGGTAGTGATGCACATACAGTGTTACTTGATGGCAATGTGAGGGTGATTATCTTCTCTGAAAGATAATACTCTGTCAGTGCATGCCTGAATTATTGTTCAAAGTGCATTTATTATCTAGGTATGTATACATTAAGCAGCCTTGAGATTTGTCTCCTACCAGGCAGCCATGAAACTACGAAACCCAAAATAACCCATTTAAAGAAAGACCCTGTTTGCAGAGGGGGGAGAAACCAAATCGTGCAAATGACAAACACAAGCAAGTCGCATTCGGTACAGAATTTCACAAAGAGAGTTTGTCCACAGACGTTTAGTGCAGCGTGGAGTGGAACAATGAGGTGAACCGGCCTGTCCCTCACCTTGGGACACGACACTCTCACCTTTTGAATCTGGCCCAGCGCACAAATTGTCATCCAAACATCGGGTTCAGTAGCTTCGAAAAACTCTGGGGCCTGGACTCTGACCCCTTGATTTGGCCTGTACTTGACCTTTACAATTCGGCCTGGCGTTTAAATCGATCGAACTTCGGGTCTTCCTCATTCTTGCCAATGGGCCCACTGTCTCTTCAGGCCTCGGATCTGCTGCATCGAAATGCCCCCAAGTCCAGGGGGTCATTACAGGCCATTGTTTTCGATGATCACTTACCTGAAAAAGGAGTGATTAACGAAGTATTTAGTTGTTTCACTGGCCGACAGCCAGAAGTCGCTGAGACTCACCAGTGCTGTTTTAAGCTGAATTTCTGCTCCGTTCTTGCTATACCTGGACATGGCTGCTTCATCCTCGGAGCAGTAGTAATCCAGACTCGCTGCTGCTCATTGGATATGCATCAGGAGGTTCTTGCTTTCCCAATCATAATCAGAGAATTACGACCATTCTTGGGTCACAGGATGACAAAGGGGCGTTACAGAGAGCACAGTTGCAAAATGGATCCACTGATCTCAGTCTTTCAACCTGCCCCGGACGGAGTGTAGTGCAGAGGCAGTGGACTGATCTGAGCAATAAGTAAACCGGAAAAGGTCCAACGTAGCAGCGAGATGGGATTTCATGCGATCCATAAACCAGTCACTCAAAACACTTCATTAATGTTGAGGCCAGTGCCACTGGACAGTAGTCCTTGAGGCAGGTTACCATCGCCCTCTTGGGCACCGGGCCACTTTGAAGCCTGAGGAGACAGTGGACAGTTTCAGAGAGAGATTGACGATGTCTGTTAGAACCTCCATTAACTGGGCTATACAATCCATTAGCACCTGATTAGCTTATCAGGCTGCATAGCTTTACATGAGTTGACCATGGCTGGGGTCTTCCTCACATCAGCTACGGCTAGACAGTGCCTGTTCCTTGAGGGGGTGGGAGACACACGTCTTTATGGACACAATTGTTTCGTGCATCAAAACGAGTGCAAAAGTCATTCAGCCTATCAGGAAGAGAAGCGTTACTGTCATTGACGTTAAGGGGAGACTTGCAGTCTGTCCTCATGTATGTGTGTGTATTAATGGTGACATCCTCAGGGCATTTCTCTAGGTAGCCAGTCGCAGATTCTGCATATTCATCGACGTTGATGTGATGGTTGTAGGTAGCCACTTCCCTGAGTGTGATCCAGTCCGTGTTTTCAAAACAGTCCCGCAATGCTGAGGTTGCTCCTTCTGGTAAGGTCTTTATCTCCCTTTCAACTGGTTTAATTCCTTTAATCAATAGTACGCTGGAATTAGCATAATAGGTAAGTGGTCAGAGAATTCGCAGCTTTTTGTGCATCAGCAGTGTTGGTCTAATATGCCAATCCCACCTGGGATCACATTAACATCAGCAAATATGTGAGATCTGTGACTTGCTGGATAGAGTAGTACATTCAGGCTGTTAACCATTATTAAACACATTGATGTGAGGGCAAACCGGAAGCCATGGCTGAAAGCTGATGTCTGGGCCCAGCTGAGAGATTGGGATGCTGCCTTCAGATTAGGGATAAGAGAGCTCTCAGATCGGGGGATAAGACGGCTCAAGTCAGCAAGAGCTGAGCTTTCCCGCACTATCTGGAGGGCAAAATGGGTTTATTCACAAAGAATACAGCCATTTCTTTTACACCAGATACATACAGTAATAAGACTATAAGCCCATAAGATATCAGAGCAGAATTAGGCCAATTGAATCTGCTCTGCCATTTCATCATGGCTGATCCATTTTTCCTCTCAGCCCAAATCTCCTGCATTCCCCCAATGTCCCTTCATGCTCTGACCAATCAAAAACCTATCAACCTCTGCCTTGATTATATACATGAAGACTTGGCTGCCACAGGCAGCTGTGGAGGCCAAAGAATAAGAATCCACAGATTCACCACTCTTGTCTAAATAGATTCCTCCTTGGCTCTGTTCTAAAAGGACATCCCTCTATTCTGAGGCTGTGTCCTCTATTCTCAGGCTCTCCATCATAGAAACTATCCTCTCCACATCCACTCAAGGCCTTTCACCATTGGATAGGTTTCAATGAGGTCACACCTAATTCTTCTGAATTCTTGTGACTGCAGGCCAGAGCCATCAAATGCTCTTCATACGACAAGCTATTCAATCCTGGTATCACTTTAGTGAACCTCCTTTGAACCATCTTGAGTTTCAGTACATCCTTTCTAAGATAAGGGCCCAAAACTGCTCTCAATACTCCCAAGTGAGGCCTCACCAGTGTTTTATAAAGTCTCAACATCACATCCTTGCTTTTATACTCTAATCCTCTTGAAGTGAATGCTAAGATTGCATTTGCCTTCCTCACCACAGACTCGACCTACAAATTAACCTTTAGTCCCCATTCTCCTCAATTTTTTGTATTTTCTCTCCATAATCAGCCCTTTTATTTCTTCTGCCGATGTCCATGACCATACACACCTGACACTGTGTATTCCATCTGCCACTTCTTTGCCCATTCTCCTAATCTGTCCATGTCTTTCAGTAGCCTCTCTACTTCCTCAAAACTACCTGCCCCTCCATCTATCTTTGTATCGTTTGCAAATTTTGCAAAAAAGCCATCAATTCTGTCATCTAAATCATTGATAAATAACTGTAATAAGAATTGGTCCCAACACAGAGCCCTCTAAAATGCCGTTAGTCACTGGCAGCCAGCCAGAAAAGGCTCCCTTTATTCCCACTCTTTGCCTCCTGCTAATCAGCCACAACTTTATCCATGCTAGAAGCTTTCCTGTAATACCATGGATTTGTAATTTGTTAAGCAGCCTCATGTGTCAAAGGTCTTCTGAAAATACAAGTACACAGCATCAACCAATTCTCCTTCATCTATGCTGTTTACTATTTCTAAAAAGAATTCCAGTGGATACTTCAGGCAAGAGGAAGCCGTGCTGACTCAGGCCTGTTTTGTCATGTACTTCCAAGTACTTCCGAAACCACATCCTTAACAATCGACTCCACCATCTTCCCAACCACTGAGGTCAGATGAACTGGCCTATAATTGCCTTTCTTCTACCTCTGTCCTTTCTTGAAGAGTGGAGTGACATTTGTAATTTTCTATTCTTCCAGAACCATTCCAGAATCTGGTGATTTTTGAAAGATCATTACTAATGCCACCACAATCTCTTCAACCACCTCTTTCATAAACCTGGAGTGTACACCATTTGGTCCACATGACTTAGCTACCTTCAGATCTTTCAGTTTCCCAAGAACCTTCTCTCTAGTAATGGTAATTTCACACATAAGAATATAAGAAATAGGAGCAGGAGTAGGCCTTCTGGCCCATCGAGCCTGCTCTGCCATTCAGTAAGATCATGGCTGATCTGTCGGTAAACTCAGCTCCATCTGCCTGCCTTTTCCCCGGAACCCTTAATTTCCCTCTATGTAAAAATCTATCTAACTATGTCTTAAATATATTTAGTGAAGAAGCCTTGTCTGCTTCCCTGGGCAGAGAATTCCACAGATTCACCAATCTCTGTGGAGTAACAATTTCTCCTCAACTCCATCCTAAATCTTCTCCCCTGAATCTCGAGGCAATGTCCCCTAGTTCTAGTCTCACCTACCAATGGAAACAACTCTCCTACTTCTATCTTATCTATCCCTTTCAAAATTGTTTATGTTTCTACAAGATCCCCTCTGATTCTTCTGAATTCCAGAGAGTATAATCCCAGGCAACTCAATCGCTCCTCATACGTTAACCCCTTCATCTCTGGAATCAACCTGGTGAACCTCCTCTACACTGCCTCCAAAGCCAGTATATCCTTCCTCAAGTATGGAGACCAGAACTGCACACAATACTTCAGGTGCGGCCTCACCAGTACCCTGTATAGTTGCAGCATGACCTCCCTGCTCTTGAATTCAATCCCTCTAGCAATGAAGGCTAACGTTCCTTTTGCCTTCTTAATAACCTGTTGTACCTGCAAGCCAACTTTTTGTGATCCATGAACAAGCACTCCCAAGTACCTCTGCACAACAGCATGCTGCAATCTTTCACTATTTAAATAATAATCTGCTCTTTTATTATTCCTTCCAAAGTGGATGATCTCACATTTACTAACGTTGTATTCCATCTGCCAGACCTTGGCCCACTCACTTACCCTATCTATATCCCTCTGCAGACCCTCCGCATCCTCTGTACAATTTGCTTTTCCACTCAGTTTAGTGCTACTCTACATTCAGTCCCCTCCTCCAAATCACCAGTGTAAATGGTAAACAGCTGTGGGCCCAGCACTGACCCCTGCGGCACCCCACTCACTACTGACCGCCAAATGGAGAAACACCCATTTATACCAACTCTCTACCTTCTATCAGTTAACCAATCCATTATCCATGCTAGTACACTTCCTCCAACTCCATGCATCTGTAACTTATTTATAAGTCTCTTGTGCAGCACCTTATCGAACGCCTTCTGGAAATCCAAGTATACGACATCCCCCTGTCCCCCTCTATCCACTGCAGTCATTATGTCCTCAAAGAACTCGAGTAAGTTTGTCAAACAGAACCTGCCCTTTCTGAATCTATGCTGCATCTGTAATGGAACCACTCCTTTCTAAATGTTTCGCTATTTCTTCCTTAATGACAACTTCAAGCATTTTCCCGACTACAGATTTGAAGCTAACTCGCCTACATTTGCCCATCTTTTGCCTACATCCTTTTTTAAAAAGTGGCGTGAAATTTGCTGTCTTCCAATCCGCTGGGACCTGCCCAGAGTCTAGAGAATTTTGGTAAATGATTACCAATGCGTCCACTATAACCTCCGCTAATTCCCTCAGCACCCTGGGATGCATCCCAAGAGGACCACGGGACTTATCTACCTTCAGGCCCTCTAGTTTGTTCATCACTATCTCTTTAGTGACAGTGATTTTATGGAGGTCCTCACCTCCCTTTTCGTCCATAACATCATTCTTTGGCATATTAGACATGGCCTCCACCGTGAAGACCGACCACAAAACAGTTGTTCAATGCCTCAGCCGTTTCCTTATCACCCAATATCAGTTTCCTCTTCTCATCTTCCAAGGGGCCTACGTTGATTTTAGCCACCCTCTTCCACTTTATATATTTATAAAAACTTTTGCTATCTGTTTTTGTAATTTTGTGCTAATTTACTTTCATACTCTATCTTCCCTTTCCTTATCTCTTGTTTGGTTCTTTGTTGCTTTTTAAAGTTTTCCCAATCCTCCAGTCTCCCACTACTCTTTGCAACTTTATACACGTGAGCTTTTAATTTGATACCATCTTTTATTTCCTTAGTTATCCAAGGCTGGCTTTCCCCACACTTAGACTGTATTTACTTTTGACTGGAATATGCTTTTGTCGAGCACTGTGAAAAATCTCTTTGAAAGTATTCCTTTGTTCCTCAACTGTCCTACTCAATACCCTGTGCTCCCAGTCCATATTAGCCAACTCCTCCCTCATCCTGTTGTAGTCTCCCTTGTTCAAGCATAATACACTAGTTTTAGATCTAACAATTTCATCCTCCATCTGTATGCAAAACACACACTTCATGACCCCTGACATCTGGAAATTCCACCATTTCATTGTCCCCATTACTACCTCTCCAGCATCGTTTTCCAGTGGAACAATATCCACTCTCACCTCTCTTTTACTCTTACTGTATCCTCTTTACTCTTTTGGTATCCTCTTTAATATTATTGGCTAGTTTACTTTCATATTCCATGATTACCTTCTTAATGACTTAATTAATTGCTTTCTGTTGGTTTTTAAAAATGTCCCAATTGTGAACGGTCCACCCTGCGTATCAACAACAGTGATGCTCCTCTTCCTTATATGGTGAATGACTTTTACACTCTGTTTGATACACGGAACAATATGTTGGTGAAGAAGGCCCCCTTGTCCCCAAGGAACAGAGACTCTGTCTGGCTGCAGCTGATGTGAGGAAGACCTTGGAGGGCAACCCTCATAAAGCTGCAGGCCTGATAACATACCCTGGTTGGGTACTTGGGGACTATGCAGCCCAGTTAAAAGAGGTACTAACAAACACCTTAAACATCTCTGTGGGACAGTCCACTGTCTCCTCAGACTTCAAGGAGTCCATCATCACCCTGGTGCCCAAGGATGGTAACATGTCTCAATGACTACTGTCCAGTAGCACTGGACTCGTTGAACCTATGAACACCATCTCACTTTCTAAATTTTTTTTGCACTATTTATTTTAATTTAACTATTTAATATACATATACTTTAATTCAGCTTTTTCTTTTTATTTATCACATATTGCATTGTGCTGCTGCTGCAAAGTTAACAAATATCACAACATATTCCAATGTTATTAAACCAGATTCTGATTCTCAACAATGATGAGGTGCTTGGAACGACTGGTTATGGATGGCATTAACTCCCATCTTCCTGCTACATTGGACCCTTTCCAGTCTGCTTATCTCACAAATCGGTCCACTGATGATGCCACAGCCTCCACACTCCACTCTGCCGAGGGAGAGGGAGAAAAGAACTTGGGTAACTAAAAATCATCATTGCTCAGAGTGAGATCAAATATGACACTGATTCTGCAAATGATCTGCCTCAAATTCACATAATTGTCAGTTAGCGGGACAGTTTCAGTAGCTTGAGAATAGAAAGTTTTTGATCATTCCTGAGCGAGTGAAGGATTTGTTTTGCACTGGAGCTTAAAGAGGTTAGCAGACAGTCTGACAATTTAGAGGGGTTGCAAGGGTCAAGAGAACAACTGGCAGAATAGAGCTGCATATCAGTGCCCACATAGAAATTGATGACATACTTTCAGACAATCTTGCTAAGGGGCAAAGCCGTAGTGGCTTCAAATGAAGAAAATTTTGGTCCTTAAATGGCCCAGTTGGAGTTCTGGCCTTAACCTGATTGAACATCTTTTGCAAGATTTCAGGATTGCTGTCCACCACTGATCTCCAACTGACCTGGCACATCTTGAGCAATTTTCCAAGGAGAAATGGGCAAATCTTGCTCTATCACATTGTGCAAAGCTAAGAGACTTTATCCAAAAAGACTACTGGCTGTCATAGGTGCAAGAAGTGGTTCAACTAAGAACTGAGCAAAGTGGGATGAATATTTTTGAACTGCGCACATTTCAGTTTCTGAATTTTTAGTTTTCATGCTTTACAATTTTACCTGCTATTTCGGCTATACAGTGGAAAAAAGAAGCGTGTGATTCAAAAATAAAAAATATCATTTTTTATTACAAAATCTCTAATTGTAATACTCATTATGTGAACAATCTTTTGAGGCTGAATACTTTTTCAAGGCACTGTACAGCCGGCCCTTAGCATTGTCAATGATCCCTTCCATTTGTCCAACCATCTATTTGACTTCCTACCATCAGGCAGGAGGTACCGTAGCATTAAGATGAGAGCTGTTAGGATGGGAAACAGCTTCTTCCTCCAGGCTGTAAGACTACTGAACTCCCTGCCACCACCCAGGCCTTGGATCACCTGGACAGCACTGATACCTATGTCAGGATGTTGTTTATTGGCTACGGTTCTGTGTTTAACACAATCGTTCCTATGTTTCTAATGCAAAAGCTCTTTACCTCCCTTGGAAACTGTATCCTCGACTTCCTAACCGAAAGACCACAGTCTGTGCAGATTTGAAGTAACATTTCTACATCTCTGACAATCAACACTAGCACAGCTAAAGGATGTGTGCTTAGCCCATTGCTCTGCTGTACTCTACACCCAAGAGTGTGTGGCTATGTACCTCTCAAATGCCATCTATAAATTTGCTGATGACGTAACTATTGTTAGCAGAATTTTAGATGGTGACGAGAGAGCATACAGGAGCGAGGTGCATCAGCTAGTTGAGTGGTGTCACAGCAGCAACCTTGCTCTCGCTGTCAGGAAGAGCAAAGAACTGATTGTGGACTTTAGAAAGGGTAAGATGAGGAAACACACACCATGGGATATGAGGGATCAGAAGTGGAAAGAGGCAGCAATATTAAGTTTCTGGGTGTTGGCATCTCTGTGGATCTAGCCTGGGCCCAACAACTCAATGCAGCTGTAAAGAAGGCATGACAGCAGCTATATTTTATTAGGAGTGTAAGGAGATTTGATATGTCACCAAAGACACTCGCAAAGTTCAACAGATATACTGTGGAGAGTATTCTAACTGGTTGCATCACCATCTGGTATAGGGGTTGGGATGCTACCGCACAGGATCGAAGCAAGCTACTGAGAGTTGTAAACTTTGTCAGCTCTGTGGACTTTAATAACCTCCTTCCTATCCTGGACATCTTCAAGGAGCAATTCCTCATAAAAGTTGGCATCCATCATTAAGGACTCCCATTACACAGGTCAAGCCTTGTTCTCATTTCCACCAACAGGAAGGAGGTACAGGAGCCTGAGGGCGCACACTCAACAATTTGATTTCTGAATGGACACTGAACCCATGAACCCTACCTCACTGTTCTTGTGTTTTATTTTTATTATTGCACTACTTATTAAATGTAACTATTTAATATATGTGTGTGTATATATCTACATATATGTGTGTGTGTGTCCATGTGTGTGTGTGTGTGTATATATATACTGTAATTCAGTTTTTTCTATTTTATTATGTATTGCATTGTATTGCTGCCACAAAAACCAGTTTCATGACGTGTGCCAGTGATATTAAAACACATTCTGATGTGAACGGTTGAATGACAATAAACTGATCTTGAGCTTGATTTTTCACACCTGTTTACTAGTAGCCGCTTATTTTCCACCCTTGAGAATTGGAGAGCTTCTAAACCTCTCTGCTGCCTACACCCTGTGTCTTGATGCTCATTCATATTTGGGTAGTGTTATTGTTATCCCACACTGGCTTCTGGTTAACCGTTGATTTTATAATTCTCAGCCTCTGAATCAGAATAAGATTTATTGTCACTGGCACCAGTGGGTAGTGTTCCTGGACCATTTGGAAATCTGATGGTGGAGGGGAAAAAACTGTTCCATAGCCATTGAGTATGGGTCCCTGTACCTCCTCCCTGATGGTGGTACTCAGTTATGTCATCCAAATCTGAAACCTGAAGTATTTGTACTCCTCCTCTAACACTTACGCTCTTGATCATCTCCATTTTACCCTCGATCCAAAATTCCTGCGTTAAACTATTTCCTTCTCTCTGTTTACTCCAGAGTACAGTGTCTGTTGTCTCTTGTATAATTATAAAAGCATTAATGGGTTCACTAACATCCTTCAGAAAAAAGTCATCAACCACCTTTCCCTGGACTTGAGGCGAGTGCAGCTCAGATCGGTTCATCCCGTTTGGTTGACTTGGAAATGACCTGGCAACCATTCAGTTGTAGGTGGCATACTCTCAACTTCTCGAGGGTACTTACAGATGGCCAATAAATATTGGCCTTGTTAGTGGTAAGTAATCTTGTACTTTAACCAAACAAACAAATTATTCTTGAATATACACACAGTGGCCATTTTATTAGGTACGTCTGTACACCTGCTTGATTATGCAAATATATAATCACCCAATCATGTGGCAGCAACTCCTTCCATAAGATCCTGCAGACGTGGTCAAGAAGTTCAATTGTTGTTCATACCAAACATCAGAATGAGGATAAAATGTGATCTAAGTGACTTTGACCATGGAATAATTGTTGGTCCCAAACGGGGTGGTTTGAGTATCTCAAACTACCAATTTCCTAGGGTTTTCATGCACAACATTCTCTACAGAGAATGGTGTGAGAAACAAAATACTTCCAGTGAGCAGCAGTTCTGTGGGTACAACAGTGGGGTGTGGAAGAGCACCTCTGAACACAACATGTTGAACCTTGAAGTGGATGGGCTACAGCAGCAGAAGACCATGAGCATGCAATAGGTACCTAATAAAGTGGTCACTGAGTGTAATAAGAATCCTAAAAATGGAAGGAAGCTATTTGGTCTACCTTCTGAATCTGGAGTGGGCAAATTACTTCCAACTTCTAACTCTCATTCTGCCGCATTATAGGTTGTAGCTGTTCAAGTCTGATCTCAGGATTCGACCTGAAACATCGATTGTCCAGTTCCTCCAGCAGTTTGTTTTTTTTTGGTGCAGATTCCAGCATCTGCAGTCTCTTGTGTCTTCACAGCTCTTTACACCACTCAGCCAAATACTTCTTTCTTCGTCCTCCTTTAAAGCAGTAAGATCCAGACCCTGCTTTTCCTAACCCACCCCCTCCAATACTCCTGTCATTGAAATCTGTGATGTTTATTGACCTCTCTGTCAAGAGGAAGTTGATGTTTTCATTCACCTTATTTCAAAGATCTTGTCTTTCCTTGTAACTGTAATTCTCTACCCCTGGAAATGTCCACCATCATCTCCTCTCCATTCTCCCTACTGCTGTAGTGTGGTGATCAGAACTTTACAGAATACTGATTGTTGCCAGATTACAGACACATGGTTCTTTCATGACCTTCCTGTTCAGTAAATATACCCTGTATTATCTTAATCCCCTAATCTCTGTGCCCTGTTAGTTTCAGGAATTTGTAGACGCGTACACCAAGATCCTCTGTTGTTGTTTCTAGGAACAATTTACACTGCCTACCTTCACTTGCATCACAGTTAGAGAAGGAGCACAGTAACACTGGCGTCTATGCTGCACCATGCATTTACTATTGATACTGAATCCATCGAACTTCACGAGTTCTTCACCAAAAATGCCCAATCAAACCACTCGAATGTTAATTTATGCGGAGCCTATTTTTTGCTAATTAATTCTTCTGATGTGGATGTTGCTTACGTGACTGGCATTTGTTGCCCATCCTGAGTTGCCCCTCAGTAGGGTTGAAATGCCACTTCAGATCGACAGTATCTTTCAGTAATCATAAGATAGCAGTGTTCTTCCCTTCAAAGTCATTAGTTGAGCTCGGTGAATCGTCTGAATGATCCAAGAATTTCATGAGCAATTTTACTTGTGCGAGCTTTCTGTTTCCAGATTTCATTTAAAGTATATTTCTATGGTCAAACTGGTAAAATGGGATTTGAATAGGATTGGTCCTGGATCTATTATTCAGTAACAGAATCACTGAACTATTAAATCCGTGTTTAAGCAGGAGGAAAATGATTGGTTTGTTGTAATACATACAAGGGGGAAAAGGCTACAAAAGGGACAGACTTTGCATGAATGGATGAGGAGAGAGAACATGTTACTCTCTTGGTACTACAATGTTTTGCTTGCACGAAGTTATAAATTAATAGGTTTGTTGTTATGTGGAAAGAACAGTCAGTAAAAGCACTATGGAGTCTGATAGGATTTAGTTATTTCCTATTACATTGTCAAAGCAACAACTATTCCCTAATATACTGAAGGCAAAGAACAGTTGAGTGTGCCTCCTATATATTTTTTTAAAGTTGCTTTTCATTTCATTGGTTAGTTTGAAACCTTACATAATGCAAAATCATTAAGTAGAGGCTGAGGTGGAGATAGTTCAGAATGATGTTTAAATCATTATCAATACCAGGTGAAAATGAGTACAACTTTTGAGTGCTTGAGAAGGTAAAAGTGTTTGATTTTTTGAGGTTGAACTGTGGCTTGGTTTTCAAACCTTTTTATTTTGGATGTTATTAATTGCTTTGCTTTAATGAGATCAACCAAAGGACAATCGACTTCATCTTTCATTGGCAATGTTACCTGGCAGATGTTACGTTGCCCTGATACTGAATGTGCACTCAACGCACACAGAATGCTGAAGGAACTCAGCAGGCCAGGCAGAAACCTTGGAAAAGAGTACAGTCAACGTTTTGAACTGAGATCCACCTGATGAAGGGTCTTGGCCTGAAACATTGACTATAATCTTTTCCAAAGATGCTGCCTGACCTGCTGAGTTCCTCCAGCATTTTGTGTGTGTTGCTTGGATTTCCAGCATCTGCAGATTTTCTCTTGGTTGTGATTGAATATGCATTAACTTTTCCACCCCCTTCACCTTGCAGATCTTCATTAACAGTCCAAAAAGAACTTGGATGTGGGCTAGAGCAAAAGTTGAGTAGTCCAAACCTATGCCATACGCTTATAAAGTTAAAGTTCTTTAATGGGTAATTCCATCATCCTTTTTGAGCCCAAACAGTAACCCAATGGCATATGCACAAGGACAGAAAGCAAAATGGGGAGCTAAATGTCATGGAGAATGAAAAGAATCTGTAATGGTAACAGAAAGATGAGTGGGTGAGAAGGGGCAGGTCTAATGGAATGGAAATGTGAAGTTATTTGTTACATAAAATAGGGTAAAGAAAACTGCAGGAAGTAATTGGAAGGGTAACACCTTTATTCTTGCCTGCATGTCGAAGTGCAGACTTTTGTGAATTGTATTGCTATGTGAGCCCATAAAATATGCATTACATCTCTATGTTAGTCTGACTGGGCTTATAGTTGACTTTTGGAAACATTTCAATTTTTATACAGTGCTTTTAAAGGGAAAATTATTGAGACCTAAACTTTTAAACATTTACCATATAAGGATTTAAAAAGAAGGGAAGCTGTTTCGGATGTTCATTTGTTGGATGCGGATGTCACTGGGAAGGCCATTAGTTACTGCACATCTTCCACTGTCCTCGTGGCTGTGTTGGAGAGATCCTTCTTACACTGTTGCAGAGATTGCGGTGAAGGTTCTTCATGATGACAGAGAAGTTCTTGCTGCAGTGAAGGAACCGTGATAATTACAAATCAGGAACACGTTTAACCTGGAAGAAACACGCAGCTAATGGCTTTTCCATCTACTGCCCTCGTCCTTCTAGGTGGTAGAAGTAATGGATTTGGAAGATGAGCTTAACCAAAAAAGGGACAAGTTTCCTTTGTGCATGTTGTAGAAGGTATGCACTCAAACTGTGTTTGTACCAGTGGTAAAGGGAGTGAATGCTTTGCATAATTCAAGATTGTTTTGCCCTGAATGGCATTGAGAACTTCGAGCATTCTCTGAATACACTCACCCAGTCAGATGGAGAAAATTCTCACTCTTGGTTCCAGCCGAACTGCCAGCCACTGCCTCACCCATTTCAGTTACAACGTTGTTTGGCATCCAGGGTGTGAGGAGACCAGTGTGGGGGCAGCAACTGGAGCAAGAAGGAACTATGGTGTGGCATTGAATGTGCAGGAAGGAGACGCTGAGTGGTGCAGTTGGAGAATTGGCATTTGTGCCTTTAATATGACCAAAAATATCAGTTACGTGCAGGTAAAATAAAATGAATTTTTCGTGACCTTTAGAAAGGGTTAGATTGTGAATCTGATACCCCCAAAAAAGTTATGTATCACATACCTATGTTGATGAGTTGATTGTAACAATTTCTGCTTCAGCTACAGGATACATGTGTTGATTGCACATTGTGGGAAGTTCCTTTTTTCCTAGGTGCCCTTGGTAGCATTTTCTGCAGTCCAGAGTTAATAGGCTAAAATTGAAACTCAGCTGTGCAAAGTATTACTGATTTGTTCCATGTCATTACAGGCTGCTGTAAAATAAAAACAGGAAATCTGTATAATTTATTACTTTCTGTTGGATTCCTCATGTGATGGCATTATCTTCCTATTGATCCTTAATTCCTGCCAGTTATTTTTGGACCTGTTGATGCACTGTCATTTTATATCACAATAAATTAATTAAAGTGCCCAACCAGCTGCTGCTCGGCACATCAACAACACCCGTCATTTATTCCAGGCACAAGTTGGGTATATTTTAAACCAGCAGAGAGTGGCATCGCTCAAATGCGTGGAATTGAGAAAATGCTACCAAGGGCACCTAGGAGAAAGGGAATTTCTCACAATAGATCAAACATACATAGATATAATAAATGTGAGATTTTCAGTTGTTTTATAATTGAATCTTCCAATTGTGCCAAGAACCGATATGAGTAAATGTCATGCAACTAATTATATTTGTCATGGAGGATAGCCAAGTGACACCAATTCTCTGTGCTTTGTGCTGTTTTTCATCCTCTTTCTCTGTCCTGTAATACAGCAGAGTGAGGGCAGCCAGAGAAACACAACTATATCACTAGATCAACACACACAAATTGCTGGAAGAACTCAGCAGGTCAGGCAGCATCCATGGAAATGAATAAACAGTCGACATTTCGGGCCGAGACCCTTCCTCAGGACTGAGGATGAAGTGGGAAGATGCCACAATGAAACGGAGGGGAGACATATCACCCCCAGTTTGAAAAGAACAGGATCTATTGTGCAAGAATTTTACTGTGAATCTGAATATTGGGAAAGCACTGGACAGATATACTGCAAATTAAAGTGAAGCAGTGAGCCTCTGCAGCAAGGGTTAACTTGTTAATCTGGGTCTTGGTGTTTTTCTGTATTGGGAGCATTGGAGTTGGAATATTTAGGGTAATAATAATGATTTGAAACTTGACAGGCAGCATAAACTGAGTTAAGTATGTATTATGATGAATCATTCCCTGAAGGGAAGTTGTAATTGTACTGCTTTTGAAAGTGGGGAAAACCACAAATGCTAGAAATCTGAAATAAAAACTAAATGCTGAAAGCACTCAGCAGGTCAGGGCGTGTGTGTGTATGATGAATACCGAGGTAAGTAGGCTGTAAGTGGAGCAGCGGGTGGGACAGCAACAGGAGCAGCAAGGAAGTTTGAGGTGGAATTGAGTACAGCACCAAGGAGACAGTGATTGGTGCAAGGGAACATTGGCATTTGTGTCTTTTTAACAAGACCAAAAACATCAATTTATATGAGAATAAAATAAAATACATTCTTCATGCAAGGATTTGGATTGTGCTATAAATCTGACCCCACAAAAAGTAATGTTTCCACTTCAAGATCATTTATCAAAACTGGGAAAGAGAGATAAAATATGACAAAACTACTCCTTTAAAAAAAAGAAATATCATTCTAGTTCTGCTGAGAGATCTTTGATCTGAAACATTAATCACAGTAGATTCCAGTCAGTTGGGCCATCGGTTAATTGGAGCAGCCGCTTATTTGGGACAACTCTTAAAGAACAAAAACTAATTGAGAAAATAGCTGGGATTTCCATTGTTTATTTGAGATACTATGCCACTTAATTAGGGCTGGAGACTGTTGCCAAACAGTTTCAAAGTGCATCAAACATGTGCACTTCTGTGGCTGTTACACTACACCGTGTCTGGAGCAAACAGTTTTTAAATAGCGGTTGCATATACTTGCGTTTTGAAAAAAACAGTGATTTTTGTCATTGCAAGTTGGCGACAAATAAGCAGTAAGGCAATTCAGTACTGTTTTGCTCATTGAAGTTTCAAGCATTCAGGCTTGGAGATGCCAGAAATAACCTGGAATGAAAATAAAATAATTTCACTATTTCAAGTTGGGATCTACAAAGAATTTGACAGTCATCTTCAATGTTGCAGTGAAAATGAAGATTTGGTAGATGCAATCATCAATGGCATTGTATTTACACTAGGTGTTTGCGTTAATTTTGTTCATTTGCAGTCAATCAAAAGAATGTGGCAGCATACCTCACTGTTAATAACTATTAGGAACTAATACATAGTTTATAGTACTGTCATAGTATTGGTAAAGTTATAATTTGTTCTGTATTTCAATGAAATACATAATTTGTTGCTCAGCTAAATGTTAATTTGTCTTTTTTTAAAATACTTTTTTAGCTATTTCCATGAAACTTCAACTAACTGGAATCCCAAACACAAGAAAATCCGCAGTTGCTGTAAATCCAAAGTAACACGCGGTCTGTTGTGGCCAGTGCAGTCTTCTTTGCGGTGGTGTGCTGGGGCACTGGCATCAATGTGGGTGATGCCAACAGGCTCAGTAAACTGATTAGAAAGACTGGCTCTGTTATAGGAGTCAAACTGGACACTGGAGGCTGTGGTAGAACAAAGGACTCTATGGAAATCCTGGACAATGTTTCTCATCCTCCTCATGGCACCTTTTCTGAATAGAGGAGCATTTTAGGTAATAGACTAAGACAACTGCGCTGCTCCAAAGGGCGCTATATGAGGTTATTATTACCCTTGGCAATCAGGCTCTATAATGAGTCAACCTGTATCTGGGGCGGTGATGACCCCCCCCTCGCCCCCCAGTTAGACAGTTTGCAGTAACTTGCTTTATATTCTTTCTACTTCTCTTCTAATATTTATCTGTGCGCTTGTAATGGTACTGTGAAACTATAATTTCCTTTGGGATCAGTAAAGTATCTATCTATCAAAATAGACCCTTCATCAGGGTCTCGACCTGAAACGTCGACTGTTCACTCTTTTCCATAGATGCTGCCTGGCCTGCTGAGTTCTTCCAGCATTTTGTGGGTGTTGCTTAACTGGGATCCATTATATTTCCTTTTCAACAGATGCTGTCTGGCCTGTGATTGTTTCCAGTATTGTCTGGTTTCATTTTGCATTGTTCTTGTTTCACTTGCTCTCTGCTCCAGATACTTGTAACCCTTCCCTCTCACCTTTTGCTGTGTTCCCTCCTTGAGCTCTGTGCAATGTAGTAGCTAGTCAGTTAGACATGGGGTGGTGCAGTACAGTGCAAGGTGGTATTTATCTGCAGTGTGGTAACTATAGGGACTCTTACTTGTACTGCATACTTTGGGTAAAAGAACATTTCATTGGTCGACAAGTGGGGAGAGATTAGCATGACTCATAGTGCTGGATTTGGATTAGAGAAAGGTAACCAAAAGGTTAAGATGTACAAAAAAGCTGGATGAACTCAGCAGGTTGGGCAGCATCCGTTGAAAGGAGCAGTCAACGTTTCGGGTCGAGACCCTTCGTCAGGACTAAAGAAGGAGGCCCTATAAAGGTGGGGGGAGGGTGGAAAACCAATCAGAGGAAAGATCAAGGGGTGGGGGAGAGGAAACAGGGAGGGGATAGGCAAGAGAGGTGAAGATGGAATCTAAGGGGAAAGTACTATGGGTAGTAGAGAAAGGCAGAGTCATGAGAGGTGATAGGCAGCTAGAAGAGGAGACAGAGTGAAGGTGGGATGGGGGAAGGGAGAGGGAGGGAATTACTGGAAGTTGGAGAATTCGATGTTCATACCAAAGGGCTGGAGACTACCCAGACGGTATATGAGATGTTGTTCCTCCAACCGAAGTTTGGCCTCATCGGCCATGTATGGACATATCCGAATGTGAAGGAGAGTTGAAGTGGTGGTAACCGGGAGATCCTGTCTGTTGTGGACGAAGTGGTCCCCCAATCTGCATCGGGTCTCCCCGATGTAGAGGAGGCCGCACCAGGAGCACCAGATGCAATAGATTACCCCAACAGACTCACAAGTGTGGTAACCAAAAGGGTAATTTGATGAGAAACAATTTTTAGGACAGTTTTGAAGGTTGGGAGGGGAAATAATCTAAAAATGTTCAAAATGAAAATTCCAGAGGCCAGAGAAGGAAGACTGAAGAGACCGATTCTGTGACCACTTGTTTTTTTTTAAAGGAACCATTATTGCTGTATGGCTGTGGTCGGCATTTGTGGATTTATTATCTGCCCTGACTGTGAAGATGTTGGTGATGCCTTTCTGAGTTTCTGTGATGTGTGCAGTGAAGATAATTCCAGTTCCACAGAGCAGTGGATAGATTTGGTTGGGTACAACAGAAGATGGGCTGTGGAGTTGAATTAAAATCACTGTAAGAGAAAACTAGAGATTGGCTAGAGAATTTGAGACAATGAGGATTTGGTTTAATGGCGTGGAAGCCGAAGGGGCTAAATAAATGATTCAAAGTTTGTTTAGGGCTGAAACAGGACATCAAAGTTAAGCATTTCATTAAGCATCCGGAAAGAATACATATTTGTCAGATCTTCACCTTCGGAATAGCGTTGTCTTTCCAAATGAGTTAAATTCTGCTTACTGCAAAAACCTATTCTATATCTAAGAATGTGAGATGCTTGCACGGTAAGTTTAGCAGAGAGCTTAGGAGAGGAAGGCAGAAGAAATACTTCCTTATTTATCATCATTGTGCAAACATCCCTGTGAAATCTGCAGTCTTTGTAGAGGATACACGGTGACACAGCATTCAACAGTACCTTCATCTGATTGCAACAAGTTTACCGTTTTTCCCACCCAGAACTAAAATCACAAAGGGAACCAATCTACTAACATGGTTGCTGGAACATATGGGGAACCTGTAATGTTAGTGAGTATGCTAGTGTAAGTGCCAATCACAGAAGCAGTAGAAAAATACTTATTGTTCTTCGCCCTTTAACAAAATGCAAAGCGCAATGCAGTTCCCCTTCACCACTGATCTACATGAAAGATTTTCTGTGATGCAATTTATTTATCCTCACAGTCCAGCTGCTGCTCTGCATACTGGCACCAGTAGCAAGTCATATCAGTCATGTGTTCCCTGCCTCTCCCACCTCCAAGTATCAAGTATTTATATATAGAACATCTCCATAAAAAGCAACAGAAGACACTGCCTGTGGAAAGCTGTAATTCACTGCAGTTGCAAAAGGATTGGCAGAGCCCAGAATAACTGTGTACGTCGTTACATTCTGTGCTGTATGCTATTTACAATATACCCCATTCTTGCACAAACAACTGTGCTCTATAAGAAAGTGCTAAAATAAAGTGCCAAGCAAAACAAGCAACACAACCAAAACACCATGTGCTCTGTGAACTTTCAGCTGGGTAGACCATGGTAATTGGAGCTTCCGGTGTAAAGGCTGAGAGTGCTGTAATCTTCTGGACAACCAGGGGAGGCGCAAGCTCTGCAGCTCTGGTTCTTCATTTTTTTACTTTCTCAGTGTAGCCATTGATGCGATGTTGCTTCCATGATTAATGACATTGTTACGAACCCCGTAACTGGGTCACTTACCAGCAAAGATAGAGAGGTCCATTGAAGTCTGATGGTACTACTTTTAACAGTATTTATTGATAAAAATACACAAAAATAATATCAATGCAAGCATACAGATAATATACGTCGTCAATACTAAATCTAAAAGCGCGGGTATAATAATAATCAATAAGAAATAGCTCTATCGTTGTCTAGGGGATAATGTATTGTCCGATGGAAATATAAAAGTCACTCAGTTCATGCAGGCTGCAGCCTTTGGTTGGAGAGAGAGAGATTTTTAGAAACTTGCCGGCTTTCCTTTTTATGATTTTGATCCGTCAGAAGTCCCATTGGTGTGGCCATTCACTTGTGGCCTCTGTTTTTGCTAAGCCGTTCTTCTGTGATGAGCCCACTACCCTGGCAAGGGAGGGCACACACGGGCCCTCACCGGTGTTCGCTATAAAACGCTGTCACTGGCTTTCCAGCGTTTCTCCTGGTGCGTCTAAAGGGGTGTTCCCCAGACCCTCTTTTATCCTTACTCACGGGGTCTCAGATGTCAATCAGGTTGGGATGATGCAATCCCTCAACCAGCCCACTCTGGTCATCCCCTGAGGGGCTTCAATGAATGGTACAGTCCTCAATTCCGTCTCCAAGAGACAATAGCCGTTATCAGGGGTTTTGTTTCCGCTGAGGCCAGGACATATTCCAAAACCTTGTGGATTCTCTCTCATTTCCTGGGTCCCAGACCCGAATTAATAGCGATCTTGCGATTCTCAAAAAGGAGGGGGCGACTTTGTACCCTTCGGCCCCTCAGAGTTGTGGCACGTTCGTAACAACATACATTCAGCATCCACTAGGTACAGCAGTGGAACCCAATGTAGTCTTCTGCTGCTGTAGCCCTTCCCCTTGGGTTTTGATGTGGTGTGCTCTCAGAGATGCCCTTCTGCACACCACTGTTGTAGCATGTGGTTATTCGAGTTACTGTCACCTTCCCCTTAGAAACTTAGACGTAGAAACACAGAAAATCTACAGCACAATACAGGCCTTTCGGCCCATAAAATTGTGCCGAACATGTCCCTAACTTAGAAATTACTAGGCTTAATTATAGCCCTCTATTTTTCTCAGCTCCATGTACTTATCCAAATGTCTCTTAAAAGACCCTATCGTATCTGCCTCCATCACCATTGCCAGCAGCCCATTCCATGCACTCACCATTCTCTAAGTAAAAATCTTACCCCAGACATCTCCTCTGTACCTACACCCTAGCACCGTAAACCTGTGTCCTCTTGTAGCAACCATTTCAGCACTGGGAAAAAGTCTCTGACTATCCACATGATCAATGCCTCTTATCATCTTGTACACCTCTCATCCTCCGTCATTCCAAGGAGAAAAGGCTGAGTTCGCTCAATCTATTCTCATAAGGTATGCTCCCCAATCCAGGCAACATCCTTGTAAATCTCCTCTGCACCCTTTCTATGGCTTCCACGTCCTTCCTGTACTGAGGCGACCAGAACTGAGCACAGTACTCCAAGTGGGGTCTGACCAGGGTCCTATATAGCTGCAACATTACCTTTTGGCTCTTAGTTTGAACCAGTTTAGCTATTCTCCTCTGACCTCTCTCATTTTAAGGTATTTTTGCCCACAGAACTACTGCTCCTTGGGTGTTTTATGTTTTTCTGCACCATTCGCCGTAAAATCTAGAGACTCTTCTGCTTGAAAATCCCAGAAGCTCAGCAGTTTCTGAGATACTCAAACCACCCCATTTGGCACCAACAATCATTCCACAGTCAAAGTTACTTAAATCATATTTCTTCCACATTCTGATGTTTGAACAACTGTATCTCTTGACTATGTCTGCATGTTTTTATCCATTAAGTTGCTGCCATGTGATTGGCTGATTAGCTATTTGCATCATGGAGCAACTGTAACTAATAAAGTGGCTACTTGAGTGTATATTCAGAGCCTCTCTCTTGGTTGTAGCTTCTCTTTGTAAACTGGCGCTCGTGAATTGCATTTGCAATACATTATTTGCATGCTACAGTAGTCAAGAGATGGGGACAGGTTCCACTGGGCGAGCACTGCTGTTAACAGCCTTTCTATCTGCCCAGCAGAGTTGACCATTTGCTCAGGATTGGGTTTTGTTAGAATTCCTGTTTTTTTAGTTATCGTGTGAAGGACTGGTGTGTTTGTCAATAGTCACACTCGGGTGATTTGTAAAACTTACAGTGTCTTGAACATTTACTGTGTGGACAGTAATGCACGAAAGGACAAAACTGGAGGCCTAGTTTGGTAGAATTCCTCCACAGTAACATGAGGTCTGCTTTGCAGCCATTACATGTGGTAAAAATATTTTTTTTAAATGTAAGTCTTTTTCTGGTACACTACACTATAGAAATGTTGAATTTTCAGTCATCTATCTCCTTTAGTGGGTTACCAAGCTCAAGCCTCTGAATTGATCAAATTCACTACCACATGGTCTCAAAGACCAGAACCCATTCAGAATTTACTCTCCTTACATTGGTTTTCCTCTATTAAAATGTGATGAACATTTCAACATCTTACAAAAGTACTCGTGCTGATCCACAGAAAATGCCCTAATGATACCAAATGCAGAACTGTCACAGGGAAAGCAGAAGTTGCTTACCTGCAGTTTCATAAATCGAGGTCCTGCTCGGGGTTCTGGCCTGCAATATCAGATTATTTGAATCCAGTACCTACCTGGGTTTCGCCTTGTGAGGGTTACCATAACCATCAGGGTTGAAGTCTTGCTGGCAACAGTTTTGAAGACTGTGTGTCCTTGGAGATCACAAGGTAAGGAGCTACATGATATTTTAAAGTTCTTTGCTCAGTACTTAAGTAACAAAAACAGTTTGTTGTGCATGGTCTCCAAGGTTGAGAAAGCAATCTTTCCTTTTCAGTCAGGAACCCTTTCTTTGAGCAGATACTTCATGCATTTCATGTATTAACTCATATCTTGAGTGTTAGCTTCTTACGTGTGTGCTCAGACCCATCAGATCTGTCACAGGTTATTCCATCTCCCATGTTACGTGGTTTGGTACTCTTCAGTCCAAGTCTAGCATGTTGCCACCTTTCTCTCCTACAATGTTTAATTGTTCCAGCATTTGCCAAGTTCACCACAGTTTGATCCCATGTGGCCAGAAGTTTTGTTAGTTGAAAGTTGTAGGAAAGGGTCCGGGTGATCTGAGCACGTGGGAGGAATAGCTCAGATCTTGACTTCTTGAGGCTTAATCTTCCACCAGCATCAAGGGGTGTTCAAATCATGTTAATAGGAGCTACAGCATTTCAGAAGCTTGGCACCACCTAGGAAGGAGTAATTTCCATGGTGTGCATTGAGACTAGTGTTTGCACTTGACAACATGTTACCAAGATTACTTCAGTACATCTCTTCCTTGCGACCTTATTGCCAAAAGTATTGGAGTGTTCAGTTCCTCCTCCAAATCTTGCACCAATTAGGAATGCTAACATTGCTGGAATTCCTTACTGATGACTGTATCCTTAGTACCAAGAGGAACAATTATTTATGTACCAAATCTACCATTGAAGGAAATTTGGGATGCAGCCTTGCCTCTGTTGACCATGTCCTGACAACAAATAAATTATGTTGTTCAAATTCTCTCTAACATCTGAAGTTCATTCAGAGTTTTACTTGTTTTAAGTGCTGGCAGCAACAAAATGCTTTTAATATCTGAAACTGTAGATCACCCAGAGTCTCCAGAACATCTCCTGGCACTGGTGTTTATGTTCTGATATCACAGGGAGGTGCCCAACCAGGCTTCTATTGGGGCAATAGATGTGGTAATTCTAAGTCTTCTGTGCTTGCAGTTCTTTACTCATTATTTCCTCCCCTTACATACTTCTCCTTTTCTAACCATGTTGTGCTGTTAATTAGGTGTAATGATGAGTATCCCTTTAAAATTAAGTGAAAGGCAAATTAATTCCAGAGTACAGTTTGCATTGTTAACTGTTGTCATGGTAGTTAGCAACTTACAGTGGTTCCTTGTCCATAAGCTGTGTTCTTATGCAGACACAATATCTTGTGTTGCGACTCATTGAGCTATCTATAAACACCGTAGTGATCCAGTACAACCTATAGCAACACCATAAGCAGTTGTTTGGAGTAATATAGGACATCTGTGGTAAATGCAACAGATACTTAAAGCTGTGACATTGGAACCGTGCAGTTATTTCAGTTGCAGCAAGTCATTCTGAGAGCTGCAAGTGACATTGTCAATATCTGTCATAGGCAGCTGCAGAATTCACTCCTGACATCCTTTCACAGTGGCATTTGGGGGAGGGGGAGGTCTGTAACTAAGCAAAATGTGATCGTAACTCAAAATCTGACGTACGATTTCCAGTATAATGTCTCTTCACATTAAATTTTTGGGCATTTTCTCAAATTGCTTCTGGGATTCCAGCCCAGAAGCAGGGCAAACATGTTGACATTTAGTTACATGGAATTGGCAGAGCCCACTTGACCAAGAGCAGTTGATAGAGGTGTAGAATTCATTTTATTAGTGCTGTCTCTGTACCAGAAGACATTTTGAACAGAAGGTTTTGTCAGCTGTAACTGGGAGATTTCCAATCTTTTAAATTATATCTGCTAATTTATGTGCTGTGCATACAAGTTGTGTGAATTTTCTCCATGTGTATTTAAATGAATTGATCTGTTTTTGATTTCACTCTTTGCAAAGATTTTAAATGAATTTTTATTTTATTTTTAAGATATAGCACAGAGTAAGCTCTTCTAGCCCTTTGAGATGTGCTGCCCCAGCAACCCACTATTCAACTCTAGCGTGATCACAGTACAATTTACAATGACCAATTAACCTCCCAACCAGTAGACTTTTGGACTATGGAGGGAACCTGGAGAAAACTCGTGCATTCCTCGGAGGACATAGTCTACTTACAGATGAAATGGGAATTGAACTCTGAACTCTGATGTCCTGAGCTGTAATACAGTTGTGCTAACCACTATACCGCTGTGGCGCCTCAAGGACTCCCACCATCCAAGCCATGCACTCCTCAGGCAAGGGGTTCAGGAGATTCTGGTCCTGCACCACCAGGTTCAGGAACAGTTATTACCCTACAACCAACCATCAGGCTCCTGAAGCAGTGTGGGTAACATCACTCACCTCAACTCTGAACTGAAGTAATCTCTGAGAAAGCAATCATCGTTTCCCACTTAAAGTGGGTTCGGTTTGAAAATCAAATGGCAGCCGTGATGGCAAGTTTCTGCAGTTTGTTGACATGGACACTTGGGGCAAAAGTAAAATGAAGAAAATTGACTGCTGCCAAATCCATATATTCAACCATTTAAGCAGAAACTGCTGCTAATTTTAATTTGCGATTTATTTATTGATTGGGCTGTGCTTGGGAAATCTGTAACTCTGCAGGCATGGTAAAAGAGTGGATCACTTCACAAGCACGTGACCACTGGCAAAGGCAAGGCTAACTGGCGCAATGGAATAACTGCAACGTCCCCCCTCCCACCCACCACTGCAGCCCCCCCACCCACCACTGCACTGACCCCACTCCCACCACTGCAACGACACCCCCCACCCGCCACTGCCACTTGCCCTCCAATTCATGACTATGCTGACCCGACATTAAAATACAGTCGATTTCAGTTAATTGGGACATATTGGGATCAGGACGTTTTGGCCCAATTAAGTGTCTGTCCCAATTAGCTGAAGTTTAATTGAAATAGTTAAAAAGGTATTAAAACAGACAAACTGGATAGTAAGTTATGTATTTAAATAAAATACAGAACAGATTAGAACACTACTGCGGTACAATAAAACTGTGTATTAGTTCCTAATAGTTAGTGATGAAGGAATTCATCCAGTGTGCACTGCTGTGTTCTTCTGATTGACTGTAAATGAACAAAATCAGTGCAGACACCTAGTGTGGTAAACTATGTATACCTGTCTGGACACGCCCCTCTGCTGACTGCTCCTGTGGCTCCTCCCACAGACCCCTGTATAAAGGTGATTGGGGCACTGCTCCTCCCTCAGTCTTAGAGACGTTGTGCTCTCTTTTGCTGTTAATAAAAGCCTATTGTTCTCTTCCAATCTCCGAGAGTTATTGGTGGTGCATCAATTTTATTAACAGCAATTTTAAAACATGGAGAGCATTTTACGACCCGACAGATTGGATCTCGACCCTCAATCCCAGGAAGCTGGCAGTGCTTTCGAACTTTGGCTAGCATGCTTCGAATCGTACCTGGAGGAGATTCACGTGACCGAGCCTGCCACAATGCGCAAAGTTCTCCTCTCCAGAGTCAGTGCAAGGGTCTACTCCATGATCAGGGACCAATTGAACTACCAGGGCGCACTGGATGGCATTGCGTAGCGACACGGCAGCAGCGGGCCAGAGTGTCGAGTGCTAAGTTTGTCCGGGCCCTACAGGCACTTGTGCAGGCCTGCGATTGCAGCAGGCTGACAGCCGAACAGCATGCGGAGCTCCTAGTAAGAGACGCCTTTGTTACGGGGATCAGGTCAGTGTACATGCGCCAGTGGCTGCTGGAACACGCAGATCTTACCTTACATTCGGCAATCGAGCTGGCCGACATGCTGGAGGCTGCTCTGCACAACGCTGACGCTCTCCAGGTGCACGATCTCCCGCCGGCCTCATGGACGCCGCAGACCCCGCAACCCACTGGCGAATCAACCACAGCTGCTGCCACTCACGAGTCCGTGAACTCCCCGCAACCCTCCAGCGAGTCGGCCACAGCTGCTGCCAGTCGCAAGTCCGCGAAGTGTTACTTCTGCGGACTCGAGAAGCACCCCGAAAACACTGCCTGGCCCAAGAAGCTACCTGCTTCAGCTGCGGAAAGAAGGGCAACTTCACCAAGGCCTGTAAGTCCAAACTGTGAGCGGGGTCGAGCAGCGCCATGTGCGATGCATGGGGGGTCGCCATCTTGATCACCGCCATCTTGCCTGCCCGCCGTGTGCAAGGCATGAGGGCGGCCATCTTTGTCGGCACCACCTCGCCCTGCCTCTGACCCATAGGTGCTTATCAGGCACCAAGACAGCAATTCAACCCTGGCCTCCATGACCCTCGACCAAAGCGCTCCACACCAGCTCGCAAGGTCAATGATGGACATCCTGGTGGAGAGGCACAGGACTAGCTGCCTGTTTGACACTCTCAGTGCCAGGCAGCACTGAGAGTTTTATTTACCCAGACATGGTGCAACACTGTGGACTCGTGACATGGCCAGTAAGTCAGAGGGTTGCCATGGCTTCTGGGTCACATACAACAGATATCCAGGGGGGTTGTGTAGCAACACTAGTGGTGCAGGGCACAGAGTATCGGGACTTTGTCTTACTGGTCATGCCTCGACTGTGTGCCCCTGTGCTATTGGGGCTCGACTTCCAGAGTCACTTGAAAAGTGTGACAATGGAGTATAATGGGCCCCTCCCACCAATCATTGTCAGAAATCCTCAGTTCTGTGGGAATTTATCACATACCCTGCTACTGCCCCCACACACACACCGACCCTTCAGGGCCCTGAAATTTGGCCTTCACGGTGGAGAAAAAAGCCCAGGCCATAGTGGAAGCTATTAGGCACTGGAGGCACTATCTCGCCAGCAAAAGGTTCACCTTGCTGACTGACCAGCGTTCAGTTGTGTTCATGTTTAGCAACCAACAGCAGGGCAAAATCAAAAATGATAACATTTTGAGGTGGAGAATCAAACTTTCCACCTACAACTATGATATCCTGTACCGGCCTGGAAGGCTCAATGAGCCCCCTGATGCCCTATCCTGGGGAACATGTGCCAGCGTGCAGCTCGACTGGCTATAAGCCCTCCATGCAGATCTTTGCCACCTGGGGGTCACCCGGCTTTTCCATTTCGTGAAAGCCCAGAACCTGCCTTACTCCCTTGAGGACATCAGGACGATGACCAGGGACTGTCAAGTCTGCGCTGAGTGCAAAGCGCACTTCTACCATCCTGAAAAGGCCCAACTTATCAAGGCCACCTGCCCCTTTGAGCGACTGAGTGTCAACTTTAAGGGCCCCTTTCCCTCCACTGACCGCAATGTGTACTTTCTGAACATAATCGAAGAGTACTCTCGGTTCCCCTTCGCCATCCCCTGCCCCGATACCATTGCCATGTCCATCATAAAAGCCCTGCGCCAGCTCTTCACTGTGCTCGGATATCCCTGCTATATCCACAGTGACAGAAGGTCCTCGTTTGTGAGTGACGAGCTGCGCCAATACCTACTGGCTAGGGGCATTGCTACTAGTAGGACCACGAGCTGTAATCCCCGGGGGAATGGACAGGTGCAGAGGGAGAATGCCACAGTGTGGAAGGCCACACTCTTAGCCCTTAGGTCAAAGGGATTGCCGGTCTCTCGCTGGCAGGAGGTCCTCCCCGAGGCGCTCCACTCCATCCGCTCCCTGTTATGTACGTCCACCAATGCCACCCCTCATGAGCGACTCTTTTCTTTTCCCAGTAAGTCTGTCCCTGGGACCACCCTACTGGCTTGGCTGACGTCCCCAGGGCCAGTGCTGCTCTGGAAACATGCGAGGAGCAGTAAATACTCCCCGATGGTCGAGAGGGTTCACCTACTTCATGCGAACCCCCAGTATGCCTACGTGGTTTTACCTGATGGGCAGGAGGACACGGTCTCCATTCACGACCTGGCGCCCGCAGGAGCACCGAACCCCTACCCCGAACACTCCATGGTGACTATGAACCCTGTACCCACCAATGTATATACCCACGAGACACCGCGCACACCAAGCCCTACACAGACTCCTCACGACACTCCCATACCGGGCACCACGCACACGCATGAGGGATTACTGACGCCTAACGGGCTGGCACCTCAAGTCAGGCCAGAGCCAGCACAACCTCCGTCACTGGTACAATCACCACCGGCACTGGTGCAATCACCACCGGTGCTACGTAGATCGCAGCAACAGACTTGACCTGGAAATATACTTGTAAGAAACTTCGCCCTGTGGGGACTCTTTTTAAAACAAAGGGGGGGTGAATGTGGTAAACCATATATACCTGTCTGGACACGCCCCCTGCTGTCTGCTTCTGTGGCTCCTCCCACAGACCCCTGTATAAAGGCGATTGGGGCACTGCTCCTCCCTCAGTCTCCGAGATGCCGTGCTCCCTTTGGCTGTTAATAAAAACCTATCGTTCACTTCCAGTCTCCAAGAGTTATTGATGGTGCATCACCTAGTGCATTTAATAGACTGCCTTTATACAATGCTTTCGATGATTGCAGCTCCCAAATCTTCATTTTCATTGTAATATTCAAGATGATTGTCGATACCTTCAAATTCTTGGTAGTTCCTAACTTGATGTAGTGAACGCATTTCATTTCCACTCTCAGCTATTTCTGGCATCTCCAGGCTTGAATACTTGAATCCTCAGTGAGCAAAACAGTTCTGAATTGTCATGCTGCTTATTTCTCGCCAGCTATCGGTAACAAGTCACTGCTTTTTGAACACAAGTGCTTTCAATCAATACTTTAACAACTGTTCACTCTAAGCACAGAGTAGTGCCTAACCGCCATACAAGTGCACGCAACTGATGCTAGTTAGAAACTGTTCAGTAATGGTCTTCTGTCCCAGTTAACCCAATTAAATGACATAGTATCTTTAAAATAAAATGAAGGAAATCAAAGTTATTTTCTTGATTAGTTTTTGTTCTCTAAAAACTGCCCCAAATAAGCGGCTGCCCCAATTAACTGATGGCCCAATTAAGTGGAATCCACTGTAAATGGTCATTCCTTTGTCAGGCCCAATATACTGAAACCCCTAACCACCAGTACTGTGAGAGCACAAAACAGCCAATAATAATCTTATTGGTGAGATGGTGCAAACTTCTCTCCCAGATTACTGCTTAATTTACAAGAGTGGAAAATTACCCTAGTTTCATGTAGCAGTAGACAATAGCATAGTGCTTATATGTTTATGTGAAATAATTCATCTTGTGTCTGAATCCACTGACTGAGGGTTCAAGTCCTACTCCGGGGCACACAATTCACACTGGCATTAGTAAAGAAGTGCTGTCTTTTCGATGTGATGGTAGATCAAAATCACATCTGTTGCCTCAGATGTATGTAAACAATTCCCTGCAAGTGAATAGTTTTGGTACTAATCAGCTATTAAAAACAGAAACACCAAAATGTTTTTTTTTCAAAATTGCAGTTTGACAACTAAACTGTTTAATAAAGTAAACAATTTGACCATGGTGTTCCCCATGGTTAGTTGAATTATTTAATTACATTAAATTATGCTTCAGAAACTGGCACAAAACCAACAAGTGGACAGAGTCAGCAACTACATGGAGTCCTACTGTAAAACATAGAGCATTACAGTGCAGAAACAGGCCCTTCAGTCCATATTGTTGTGCCAAACCAATTAAATTAGTAATCAAATAGCTATTGATCTCTCCTGCTGACACAATGTACACATCCTTCCATCTTCCTTATATCCATGTGCCTATCTAAACATCTCTTAGAAGTCTCTAAGTCTCTCTACCACCACTTCATGCACCAGATTCCAGGCTCCTGTTACTCTGTACAAGAAAGCAATAAACAAACAAACTTGCCCCTCACATCTCCTTTGAAATTGCATTGTATTTCATTTGCCAATTCTTTGTCCATTCCCCTAAGCCATCCCTCTGCAGGCTCTCTGTTTCCTCAACACTACCTGCTTCTTCACCTATCTTTGTATCTTTGGCAAATTTAGCCACAGATCCATTAATCTCAGTCCAAATCATTGACATATATCGTAAAAAGCAGTGGTCCCAACACTGACCCCTGTGAAACTCCACTGGTAACTGGCAACCAGCCAGAATAGGATCCCTTTATTCCCACTCTCTGTTTTATGCCAACCAGCCAATGCTCCACCCATGCTAGTAACTTCCCTGTAGTTCCATGGGCCTTTATCTTGCTAAGCAGCCTCATGTGCGGCACCTTGTCAAAGGCCCTCTGAAAATCCAAGTACACCACATCTACTGCATCTCCTTTGTCTACCCTGCTTGTAATTTCCTTAAAGAATTGCAGTACGTTTTTCAGGCAGGAATTTCCTTTCAGGAAACCATGCTGGCTTTGGCCTATCTTGTCATGTGTCTCCAGGTATGCCATAATTTCATCCCTAACAATCGATTCCAACAACTTCCCAACCACTGATGTCAGGCTAACAGGTCTATAGTTTCCTTTCTGCTGCCTCCAATCCTTCTTAAATAGCAGAATCTTTGGACACTACCTCACTTTTTTTAATATACAGTACTTCTGTTTTTGCACTTTTTTATCTATTCGATATATGTAATTGATTTACTTGTTTACTTATTTTTTATTTTATTTTTTCTCTGCTAGATTATGAATTGCTTTGAACTGCTGTTGCTAAGTTAACAAATTTCAAGTGATAATAAACCTGATTCTGATTCTTTCACTTTAAACTCATGTCCTCTGGTATTAGATATTTCAAGCCTTAGCAAAAGATATTGTCAGTGTACTTTATCTATGCATCTCATATTCTTATAAACCTCTATCAGATTTCCCCTGTCTTCTCCACTGTAGAAAAAACCATCCAAGTTTGTCCAACCTCTCATAATAGCACATTCCCCTTTTCTGCACCCTCTACAAAGCCTTGACATCCTTCCTAAAATGAGGTGACTAGAGCTGTATCCGATGCTCAAGATGTGGCCTATGTCCCCCTACTAGAACTAGGGGACAAAGCCTCAAGATTTGGGGCAATAGATTTAGGACAGAGATGAGGAACTGCTTTTCCCAGAGAGTGGTGAATCTGTGGAATTCTCTGCCCGATGAAACAGTGGAGGCTACCTCAGTAAATATATTTAAGACATGATTGGATAGATTTTTGCAAAGAAGAGCAATTAAGGGTAGTGGGGGAAAGGCAAGTAGGTAAAGATGAGTCCATGGCCAGATCAGCCATGGTGGAGCAGCCTCAATGGCCCACATGGCCAGTTCCTGCTCCAATTTCTTACATTCTTTTGTTCTTGCATTTTATAATTCCTGAATTTTGAACTAAATACCTCGACAAATAAAGGCAAGCATACCACCCTATGTAGCCACTTTCGGAGAGCTATGAACTTGGACCCAAGACCCCTCTGCTGATCAACACTAAAGATCTTACCCTTACTGTACCGAGTGTTGGCATTTGATCTAACAAGGTGCAACACTTCACATTTGGCCCGGTTAAACTCTTATCTGCTATTTTTCTGCCCATATCTGCAACTGATCTACTTGTATCCTGTTGTATTCTTTACCAGTCTTCTACGCTATTCACAACACTACTAATCTTCATGTCATCTGCAACTTACAAACCCACCCATCTACAGTTTCGTCCAAGTCATTTATATACATGGCAGACAACACTGGACCCAGTATAGATCCCTGTGAAACACTACTAATGACAGACCTCCAGCTAGAATAAATTCTTTTAACCACTACCCTCTCTTTTCTATGGCCAAGCCAGTATTGAATCCAAAGGGCCAATTCACCGTGGATCCCATGCATCCTGATCTTCTGGATGAGTCTCCCATGAGGGGCATTGTGGGACCAAATGCTCATAAATCCTATCTCAGATTTCTCTCCAGTAACTTCCCTACCACTGACGTGAGACTCACTGATCTATAGTTTTCAGGATTATTCCTGCTTCCCTTCTTGAATAATGGAACAATTTTAGTTCACTGCTGCTCTGGGACCCCACCTGGGCGAGAGAGTGTACAGAGATATTGGTTAAGGCAGTCTCTGTGCGTGCTTTTCTCAATAACCTGAACTATATTCCATCAGACCCTGGGGATTTATCCACCTTAATGCAATGCTCTTTAAGAGACCCAACACAACCTCCTCCTTTACCTTGAAATGCCCTCACATGGCAATATGCTCAGCACTAATCTCCTTATTCGCCACATCCTTCATGGTAAACACTGATGTAAAGTACAGATTCAGAATCAGGTTTAATATCACCAGCATATGTTGTGAAGTTTGTTGTTTTGCAGTAACAATACATTATAATACATAGCACTAAAAACTATCAAGTACATAAGTAGAAATTTTTAAAAAATAAATTAAGTAAATAGTCCAAAACGACAGCAAGGGGAAATTAAGTATTCATGGGCACATTGTCCATCCAGAAATCTGATGCGGGAGTGGTAAAAACTATTCCTGAAATGGTGCAACACACACAAAATGCTGGTGAAACGCAGCAGGCCGGGCAACATCTATAAATGCGGCCTGGTGTGCTGCGTTCCACCAGCATTTTGTGTGTGTTGCTTGAATTTTCAGCATCTGCAGATTTCCTCGTGTTCGTTTCCTGAAATAGTGAGTGTGTCTCTTCAGGCTCCTGTACCATCACCTTGATGGTATCAATGAGGAGGGCATATCCTAGGTGATAGAGGTCCATAATGATGGTTGCTGCCTTTCTGGGGAATAACTTTTTGGAGGTGTCTTTGGTACTGGGGAGCCTAGTGCCCATGCTGGTGCTGGCTGATCTACAGCTTACTGCAGCTTTTTCTGATCCTGTGCAGTGACCCCTCCATACCAGACAGTGATGCAACCAGTTAGAATGCTCTCCATGGTACATCTGGAGAAATTTGTGTAGTTGGTGACAAGCCATTTCTCCTCAAACTCCTAATGAAATATAGTTGCTGTCATGCCTTCTTTGTAATTACATCAATATGTTGGGCCCAGGATAGATCCTCAGAGATCTTGATACCTAGGAACTTGAAACTGCTCATCTTTTCCATTTCTGATCCCTCGATTTTCCCTTTTCTGAAGTCCACAATCAATTCTTTGTTATTACTGACATTGAGTGCAAGGTTGTTGTTGTGACACCACTCAACCAGCTGATCTATCTCACTCCTGTACACCTCTTCATCACCCTCTGAAATTCTGCTCACAATAGTTGTGTTGTTGGCAAACTCATAAATGGTGTTTGAGGTGTTCCTAGCCACACTGTTGTGGTTTTAAAGAGAGTAGAGACTAGGCTAAGCGTGCATCCCTGAGGTGCACCAGTGTTGGTTATCAGTGAAGGGGAGGTGTTATTTCTGATCCACACATACTGTAGTCTCCTGGTGAGAAAGTTAAGGATCCAGTTGCAGAGGGAGGAGAAGGTGCCTGGGTTTCAGAGCTTTTTGATTAGAACTGAAGGTATGATTGTGTTGAATGCTGAGCTGTAGTCAATAAACAGCATCCTAACTTAACTGTTACTACTGTCCAGGTGATCCAAGGTCAAGTGGAGAGTCAGTGAGATTGCATCGGCTGTAGACTTTTTGTGGAGATGGGCAAATTCCAGAAGGACCAGGTCTTTGCTTAGGCAGGAGTTGATTCTAGCTACTACCAACTTCTCAAAGCACTTCATCACAGTTGGTGTGAGTGCTACTGAGCGATAGGCATTGAAGCACTCATTCTGCTCTTCCTGAGCAAATAGTGATTCTTGAAGATCAATGCTAATGGCTTCATAAACTCTTCAGCTACCTTTCAGAACCCTGGAGTGTAGTGAATTTGGTCCAGTGACATAGCCACCTTCAGACCTTTCAGCTTCCCAAGCATCTTCTCCTTGGTAATATACTCACTTCTGCTCCCTGACACACTCGTATTTCTGGAATACTGCTAAAATTTTCCATAATTAAGACTGATGCAAAATATTTAAAGTTTGTTTTGTCCCCTATTATTACCACTCGGGAATCATTTTCCAGTGGTCCAATATCTACTCATGCCTCTCTTTTACTCTCCATATATCTGAAAAAAAGTTTAATATCCTCTTTCGTATTATTGGCTAGCTTACCCTCAGACTTCATTTTATTTCTCTTTATGGCTTTTTTAGTTGCCTTCTGTTGGTTTTAAAAGCTTCCCAATCCTCTACCTTTATGGTTTTTACTCTATCATATACCTTCTCTTTTGCTTGTATATTGCCTTTCACTTCCTTTATCAGCTACATTTGCCTCATCTGCCCTACTTCACCTTTGTGATGTATCTGTCCTGCATCTTCAAATTGCCCCCAGAAACTCCAGGCTTCATCCATGAATCAACTTTGGCCAGCTCCCCTCTCATGCTTCTGTAATTCCTTTTACCCACTGTAATACTCTTACCTCTGCCTTTACGTTCTCCCTGTCTAATATTGAAACATTGGGGGTATTAAACACCCATTCCTGCCCCTCTCAGTCAAGTCTCTGTAAGGGCCTCAACATTATGGTTCCATGTACTGATCCATGCTCTAAGTTGTTCACTTTTATCCATAATATTCCTCGCATTAAAAACTATCTGTCCCATCATATCTATTACTTTGCTCCTGCCTTTTTGTTTTACTGGCACTGATGTGTCTTTCTCTCCATACCTCTGCTTTCTGACCTGGTGCTCTGGTTCCCTTCCCTCGCCAACCTAGTTTAAACCCTCTCGAGTAGAACCAGCAAACCTCCTGGCCAGGATATTTTCCCCCTCCAGCCAGACCTGGTTTACTTCTAATGGGCTCTTTTATTTTTCCTATGAATTGTTTGATTCAGCTGAAATTTGTAAATATACTTTATATTTTTTATGTTTTCTGTTATTTCTGGCCAACCAACGGTTCTATATGGGCATCATTTACACAGCTTTCGCTCAAATTGAGATTTCTTTAATCAGAACATCATGATGTTCCTGTTTAGTTGAACCCCAAATCATCAGACCCTAGATGTATAATGTTTATGAAAGGTAGCCTTCACACCACTGAGTCATGTGGCTGTTAGCAGAGCTAGCTAATGAGACAAGTTTGTGTACAAACCCAGTGAGAGAGTTACAAATGTTAAACAACAATTATGTGATGGGTGGGTGTTGACAGCAGACTCCTAAATCAGTAGTTCCTTAAAAGAATAGAGGATGCAAAGATTCAGAGTGCATTGTTTGGGGGCAAGAATTAGTTCATGATTGTCACTAGGCCTTCTCACAAGGTCATGTTTTCTTTCTTTCTGACAGGCCTATAACCTTACTGGATCATTGATGTTTTCACTCATACCAGATGACTCCAGCTCTGATGTATGCAACAGATCAATAATTTTTATTTTGTTTTTCACCTCTATTCAGATACCATTTTTAAATACAAACTTATTTCAGCAAAGACAAAGCAGAATAATGATGTCTGAGGAAACAAGCATTATCTCCCACTTGAAGTGCATTCTGTTTTTAAACTCAAATTATTTATTTGACGCCTGTGATGGCATTGCTTCTGTGTTTTGTTGAGATGAACACTTAGGGCAAGGTAATTCGCAGAATTGCCACAAAGTGACTGAACAAAGTATGTTTTATGAGTCTGCTTGAGTTTGTTGTCGAGGATGTGGCTTATCTATCAGAAATAACTGAGGGGAATTGGGGTCCCATTATTGTAGACATTGAGCATCAGGGAGAATCCTACTTATCCTGCTGAGAATTTGGATTGCATAGACAATGGTGGTGGTATCTCTCCAGTGCATTGAGCTTTCTGTTATAGCTGGTGCATGCCTTGAGAGCATATGGTAAGGCAGTAGCATTGAAGCCTTGATCTTGAAAATGTTCTCAGATATCTGAAGTTTGGGAAGTATATTGGAGGTAACAGTGAATTATATCACAATTGTTAACCCTCAACTCTTGGTGAAGATCTGGGATGAAGATCATGTTCTTCAAGGTCTCATTGTGATCCTTCATTGTTGGGTGGTGATGTTGCAACAAGGGTGGCTTGATAGATGATCCTTGTTGCTTGTACGTTATGGCTCAGTCTCCTTCAACTTTATCCTTGCTCCCACAGTTCCAAAGAAAGCAGAAAGCTTTAACTGGAATATGCAGAGACACCTGGTCCATTGTAGTAAACTACTTAGTGGTGGACTATCTAGAATTGGCTGAGATAAGGAGCATCCCTTTGACAGCTGGAGGACCTGCTACCTCACAACTCCTGTGACCTGGGTTCAATCTGGACCTCGAGTTCAAAGTTCTTACTTTGTCCTTAAAGCAAGACCATAAGATGTAGGAACTAGGCCATTCATTCCATCCAGTCTGCTCTACCATTCAAGTGGCTGATTTTGTTTCTCAACGTCTGCCAACTTCCTTCTCCCCACCCCCCAATACCCCCTTATTGATCAAAAACCTGTCAATGTCTGCCTTGAATACACCCAATGATTTGGGCTGCATAGCTCTATGTGGAAATAAGTTTCACAGATCCACAACCCATTGGCTGAAGAAATTCCTCCTCATTTCAGTTCTAAAGCAGTGTTCCTTTATTCTGAGGCTATTCCAGCAGATCCTATGGGCTCTCCTACTAATGAAAACATTTTTTTCATGTACATCCCACCCCATTTTAGAGTGCAGCTGAGTTCAATAATATGCTCTTTCGTCCTTCTGAACCCATTGAGTATAAGCCCAGAGGCATCAAAAGCTCACCATATTGTTAACCTACTCATTGCTGGGATCATTCTTGTACGAAACTCCTTTTCCTTTGGTATGGGCCCAAAAATTGCAAAAAATATTCCAGATGTGGATATTCCGGTGCATTCTATAGAGTCCTGGTGAAACGTTGACTGTACTTTTTTCCGTAAGTAGTGCCTGGCCTGCTGAGTTCCTCCAGCGTTTTGTGTGTGTTGCTGATGTTTACATGTTCTCTCTGACAACTGGATTTTCTCCAGGAGTTCTGGTTTCCTCCCTCGACCCAAATATGCAGGCAGCTTAGATAATTGAGCGCAGTAAAACTGCCCGAGATGTGTAGGTGAGTGGATGAATCTGGATGGGTGGATTAAAATGGTTTATGGTAGTATTAGGATATTCAAATAAAAAATGAATACTTGTTGGTCAGCATGAGCCCAGTAGACGGAGGAGGCCTTCCTCCGTAGTGTGTTGTTCTCAAACTTCAGTAGGCCTTCACACTACCTTATGGTCTCGGCCCACAATATTACTTTAGGTGAGCATGTGAGATTGCTTAATTCATTTTGCAGTTTAATGGGTTAAGGGTGAAAGGTGAAAAGTTTAAGGGGAACATGAGCTGAAACCCTTCACTCAGAGAGTTGTGAGAGTGTGGAATGAGCTGCCAGCACAAATGGTGCATGCGATATCTATTTCAATGTTTAAGAGAAGTTTGGATAGGCACATGGATGGTAAGGGTATGGAGGGCTATGGTTGATGGGAGTAGGTAGTTTAAATGGTTCAGCACGGACGAGATGGGCCAAAGGGCCTGTTTCTGTGCTGTACTTTTCTATGACTATGGTCATGGAACTTTCTGAACTATATAGCAGTGATTGTCTCTGGCATTTGTATATATTCAGTAGCTGCATAGTTACTTTCAGAATGAGCGTAAAAATGGGCAAAATTTAAGCTTTCATAGGATTAACAATTGATTGTACAGTAAACTATTGAAGAGGAGCAGTCAAGGATTTGTAAGAGCGGTTGTTGGCTGTAAACCTCGCTCGAGGTGTGGTGTTATCATTAGATCCATTGTATCTAATGATTTTCTTTTCTCCACTGAACGTTCTCTTCCCTAGAATGAGATGAATGTGCTCCTCAAGCCCATGTCTGATAAAATGCAGGAGATTCAGGACTTTCGGGAGAAGAACCGTGGTAGCAAGCTGTTCAACCACCTGTCAGCTGTTAGTGAAAGCATTGCAGCATTGGGCTGGGTTGCAGTGGTAAGTAGACAGATTTACTATTGAATGAATACTGCTCTGTCAGATGGTGCTATTTAATGGCTTCCAGTTCCTCCCTGACAAACAGTAGCAATCTCAAGCTCCACTTGATTAGTGATTAAACTGCACTCGGTGAGACTGTACAGAAGCTTTCAATGCTTTTTTTTAATATAATTTGCAGCAAATTTACCAGAATATGCAATTGAAACTCAGTTCATTTTTAAACTTAAAGTAACAAAGCTAAAGTTGTTCTGATCATCCGGAATATAGAGATTAGATCACCAAAAAAAATGCATGAGAATTGTTTGTGTTGACTATTGTTTATAATCCTGCATGCATAGCAAATAGAACTGGCTATTCACCACTTTAGACAGCTGTGCCATTCAATGGTGGCGAATCTGAGTATTTGCTCGAATTGCCCACCTCTGTTATGAATCGTTTACTAAATTTAATTGACATTATCTGTTGAGCTAGCTTCAGAGTCAAGTTTAAGTTTGCTCAGTGTGGGCAATTTTCAGTTTAATAATCTGTACTGCAAAGCAAAGTGTGTTTAGTTTTATTTTTGCTTTAGATTCTTGCATGTTGGCAGGATCTGCCTGAGCATTGTGAGGTTAGAGGTTTAGTGTAGCCTGTTTTTACAACCTGGCTCGTTGACAGATAAAGCTGAGCCACAGTCAGCATAAGCAGCTTGAAAATTAATGGGATTCATGGCCTGAGAAACACTGGCAAACAACTTTGAGTGGATTCATGGAGAAGGATGTGGGCCAAATGGGGCTAGTTTAGTGGGCATCTTGATCGGCAAGGACAAGTTGGGTTGAAGTATGTGTATACAGTATTACTGTTGGGACGCTGTACACCAAACAAAGACACAAAAACACACTTACTAATATTATAATGTTCTCCGTACTCCTAATTTTCAGACAAAATTTTCATTTATGGAGTTATCGGCTCCAGAAGCAGAAAAGTGAGTTTATGGGACACAGATGTTAGCACAAAGTTCTGGAATTTTTAGACACGCAAACAAACAGTCAAATTAAGGTATTGTTGTTGACAAGTTTTTAGCTTAATGGCAAATAAGTAATTTCGGAGATTGGATATGCAGTTAGGTTATCGTACAACACACACAAAATGCTGGAGGAGCATCTGTGGAAATTAATAAACAGTAGATGTTTTGGGCCAAGACACTATCAGGATGGATAGCAAGGGGGAAGACACCAGGATAAAAAGGTGGGGAGGTACGGGGGGGGGGGTGGTGGAAGGAGGCCAAGCCAGAAGGTGATAAGTGAAGCCAGGTAAAGGGCTGGAGAAGGAGGAATCTGATCGGAGAGGAGGGTGGACCATGGGTGAAAGGGAGGAAGTGGGGCCATCGGAGGGAGGTGATCGGCGGGTGTCGAGAAGAGGCAAGAGGCCAGAGTGGGAAATAGAAGACGGAAAGGGAGTGGAAAAGAAAGAAAATAATACTGGAAAGAGAAATCTATGCTCTTGCCATCAGGTTAGAGGCTACCGAGACAGAATATGAGATGTTGCCCATCCACCCAGAGATTGGCCTCATTAAAGCAGGAAGCTATGAACCGACATGTTAAAATGATAAGGCCTTTGCTGAGGACGGAGCATTCCACTTCAGAGAGGGAATGGTGAAAACATGGCAGGGATTGCCATATAAAATCCCTTTGCACTATTCCAAAAGATGGTTCAAAGTGCATAAATAACACCGTGTACAACCCTGAGATTCATTTCCTTGCAGGCATACTCAGTAAATCCAAGAAGCATGATAGAATCAATGAAAGACCGCACTCAACAGAACAGGTGAACAACTAATGTGCAAAAGAAAACAAACTGCAAATACAAAGTAAAATAATAATAATAAATAAATAAATAGATAGATAAACAATAAATATCGAGAACATGAGATAAAGAATCCTTGAAAGTGAGTCCATAGACTGTGGGAACAGAGTGCTGAGGTGAGTGAAATTGAGTGGTTATCTGCACTGTTTCAAGAGCCTGATGGCTGAGGGGTAATACCTGTTCCTGAACCTGGTGGAGAGAATCCTGAGGCTCCTGCACCACCTTCCTGATGGCAGCAGCGAGAAGAGAGCATGGCCTTGGTAGCGAAGGTCCGTTTTTTAAAAATGTTTTCTGTTTAATGTTTCGAAGTTTTAAAAAAACTTAACCCAGAGTGCAGTTATATTGTGACCATTTCTGGGTGTTTGAGAACCCGCTAGGAAATTGGATTCCACTCTTTTAGGCAGTGTTTTCATTTGCTAGGCAAATTTTTCTGGCATTAATCTCTGGTAGAAGTAGTATAACATCGATTATTCATCTCCTGTGCAATTTTCAACCATACCAACCTGTAAATAAGCCCTTACTCACAACCAGGTTGTACGTTTTCCCCTGAGGCTAGTGAGCCCACATTGTTTTCTTGCTTTTGTTTCTCAGTAAGGCCTGTGTGACTTTCTGTAATCTCCTGTACTGCCTTACGCATCCCTGTACTGCTTTGCCTGTGTATGCCATGGTAACTTTCAGCTTTGAGCCTTGCTCCAGGCTGCTGCTGCATATTTTTTTACCATCTCCATAAGATTAGCCATTTTTGAAGCTAGTTGTGGCCATGCCACGGAGACTTGGGAACTAAGTGATGTAACTGTTAGCAATTAGTATTGTAATTTCAGCAATTCTAGGATGTAAGGCAGTTCTTCCGTATGGATATTGTATACGTTTTTGACATTAAATGTACCTATTGAATACCCCAATATTTTTATTTGTTCTGATAGACTGGTGGACTCCTAACAATTTGGAGTAGGTTTTTAATCTTATCTCATTTTTTGGTGGTTATATCGCTAAAGGATCTCACTCTGGGTTTAGTGTTTGATTGGTTAGTCTTTTTAAGAGCTGGCTTTTGCTGGATCTGTCAAATGGCCACCTGATGTTCTTGAACAAACTACCAGGGATTTGTGGCATCTGCCTTGCTCGCTGTTTAACTGGGTGGTATTGATAAATAGAGTCTAATGTGTTTTCCCTTTCTAACTTCCTCTTTTCTCTGCATCCCTCTTCTTCCGATGCTTTGCTGTTTCATCGTGGGCTTAGACCCCTAAGCCAGGTCCTTTTGTTAAGGAGATGAATGATGCTGCCACCTTCTATACTAACAGAGTATTGAAGGAGTTTAAGGACATGTAAGTTTTCCTTCTTCACCCTTCTGTCCAAACGGTGCACTCTTTTTAAATCTGCTGTTTGCATGTTCTGCAAGGCTTAAAATTAGGAATGAATTCCAATACAGCGAAATATTTTGAAAACAAATTAAGTGCAATTCAGTATTGAGTGATTAGTTCCCATCAGTACTGTGTCTGTTACAAGAGCTTGAAAGATAACAATTAGAGATCAATACATTAGTGCTTCCCTCGGATCTTGGCCAGTAGCCTCAAATTCCACCTGCACTCAACTTGCAAGTCTGTAAGGAAACCCAATTTCGGGTAACTACCTCCTTCCTTTTTGCCATGGATGAGAAATCCTAACCTTCATCCTCAGATTCACTGGTCAATAAGTAAGTAATATGAAGTTGCAAGGCTGGTTAGAACTTGTGCCAAGGCAGAGGTTCCTCATGAGATGCTGATTCCCCTTCATTTTCAACCAATAAGGTTAAAGACAAACAAACAAACAAATAAAATGAAAGCAGAATAAGTTTGAGAGTCAAAAACTAAAGGAAAAAATGTTGGAACTGTTCAGCAGTTCAGACAGCATCAATGGAAAGTATGTTTCCGTTGCCACATCCTTTTCTCAGATGCTAACTTTGTTTTACTTCCATTTGCATTGCATAACTGGCAGTGTTTCCAGTATTTTAATTAAATGGCAGTCTTGTGATTATGTTGCCAGTTAGTAAGTTAAAATTACTAAATCGGAAATGGGGAAGTAATCCATAAGTTTTGCTGGCTTTGAAACAAATGAATTGTTACAACTGAATGACATTTTTGTGGGGAGAAACCCCACTTTGTCTACTGATTGTGTCCCAGACTCCAGACTCGCATAATTGTGGTTACTTTTTTTTCCACCTTCTAAATTTGTTCACCATGCTAATTATATCTGTCAACTGCGATTATAAGGATAGTATCAGACAGCACCTAACATTGACCTAGGCACTGAACCCAGAGATGACAAAGACACCCCGTGCCCAGGTGACTTAGTAAAATCAGCCTGTGAACATGTTAGGTTTTCAGCCTTAACTTAGAGAGTTGAATCCCCTCCCATTGACATTGTGGATGGGCACCATTGAATGAAAAGTTAACCTGACTAATACTAAAAACTGCTAAGCTGCATCCCATGACTTCTCAAACCCTTTGTGCTGTCTATAAGATACAATATAAGAGAGTGAAAGAGAAACTACACTTGCCTGGATGTGCAGCTCTGCTCAAAGAAATTAAATACCATTCAGGGCAAAGCATTCCTGTTGGTTGGCAGACCATAGCTGCAATATGTGTACCAATTACAAGAGGCAGTGTAGTAAAACAACATGACATCAGCAGCAGCATCCAAATCTGCCAAGAAAGGCGAGAGCAGTAGATGCACAGAAAGGTGTGAATGTGCAGTTCCCCATCAAACATTGCACTTTGCCATGTCAAAACCCTGGGACTCTTTCCCTAATAGAACTGATTGTACATCCACATCTGGGGACTACAGCACTTTCTCAAGGGCAGTTAGGGAGAGGTGTTAAATGTTAGGTTTACAAGAAATGTTTTTAGATGTTTTCATATCCTGGTAGAGTAATTAAACGGGATTGCTTTCTTGTTTCTCTTATACTTACAGCATTTAGTAAGCAAAAACTCTTCTTACAATTTCTGAAAATGTAATGTAATTGAGAGTAAGATTCCAAAACTGCTAAGTTAGCCAAGTAAATCATAATTTTGCTTGTAGACAAATTTCAATCATTTTAGGCCCAAGATCTTGATACAAGTGCTCTTTTGTTGTGAATTTTTTATGCATGCAGCCGAGGGTGTGGATTACATTTTTCATTTGTACTTAAGACAAAGGAAATGCTGTGTATCGTTCTGGGCTGTCCACCATCTGACACGTGCTTAAGAACTCGGCTGTCTGAACCCTTCTGAACAAGTCCCTTCAGAGCATTAGTCATTCACTGACAGCCTGTACAACAGGTGCAGTTGGTGACCAGTTTCAGGGAGCTAGCAGAAAATGTCTCAATTTCCTATTTCAGTAATTGGAAGGAATTAAAAAAAAATTCTTTAGCCATTTTCTACATTGGCATTTAATTATGTGTGTGTGTGCGTGCGTGTGGCTTTGTTTACAGCCTGTGGAGATCAAAAGGCTTCACTGAACAGTGAATGCACCACACAGTTTAATACTGAATTGAGCAATGTAGTTCATTACCAAGACAGACATTTCCCCTCCTCCATTTTATGTGGCATGTATGGTTTCATGGTTTTCAAGAGTGAGATGAAATGATTCTCTTGTTTTTTTTAAGCTGCAGAAACGAAAACAACCTGATTTGATGCAATATCAACGTGGTTTACTACCATTGATATTATTTCAGGGCTGGTCAGAGTGGAAAGGTGACTTCATGTCTCAGGCTAACAGACCCCTTCTTAACTCACCCAGTGCACTCTCACACAACAGGAACTAAAAGATATGTGCTGCGCTACAATGAGCTTGTTTATTTCTTGCACAGTTCTTAAATAATTTGTTTAATTTATGCTGGACTTTAAGGAGAGAATTAATTGTAGTTGTCTTGGACTATACGCACTGGAATTCAGGAGAATGGGAAAGGAATAGGTAAGGTGGAGGCAGAAAAGTTCTTATCACTTGTAAGTGAGACTAGATTTAGGGGATGTAGCCTCAAGGTTCGAGGAAATAGATTTAGGAATTGAGAATTTGCTTTTCCCAGTGAGTAGTGTATCTGTGGAATTCTCTGCCTGGCCTTATAAATATATTTAATTCAGAGTCAGTAAGCTTTTTGCAAAACAGGGATATTGCAGGTTGAAGGGAATAGGCAGGAAAGTGGAGCTGAGTCCAAAGCCAGTTCAGCCATGGTTGTATGGAATAGCAGAGCAGGCTTGATGGGCCAGATACCCTACCCCTGCTCGTGTTTCTTATATTTTTATGTTCTGAATCTGGTTTCCCTAATGCCATATGTTGATGATGCTGCAGCAAGTAAATGTCTCACTGCATCTGTGCATATGTGTACCTTTGCATGTGACAATAAACTCAAAGTTGGTCAGGCCTCTTACTTGGGTACTGATTGTATAGTGTCTTTGCATGGTTCTGCATGCCTTCGTGTAGCCAGAATCCCCCCCCACCCCCGCCCTTGCACCCCGACCAGTGCAGGAATAATATTTATGGGCAGGTTGATACTTCTCAAGTGCGGATGATTGAGTTCCTTGTTGCTTTTAAAATGAGAAAGCCATTTCATCTCATCCAAAAATACAAAATCATGAAATATATACTACACCTCCCTGTTATTCCGGGGTGGGGGGGTAGGGGAAGGTTCCCCTGACAGCAGTGTGATGAGCAAATCACTCCCAGGTCCCAGTAGTTGTGGTGAATAGCGCATTCTACGCTACGCTTCTAAATTAAAACTTAATCCTTTAATGAGAGCAGAAATAGTTGGCTTCATTCTGAAAATATTCTGATTATTTTCTCCAATAGTGATCAAAGAAATGTAAACATCTTCCTCTAGGAATTCAAGGTAATAGCCAGTTATTGTCCAGCCACTTCTAAACCTTTGATTCCAAGTGACTGCTAATAGATAATAAACCCCCTTGTGCTTGGCTTAACCCCCTTTCTCTGAACAGGATTCCCGGGCATCAAACACTTGAATCCTCCCATAGCTCTTCAGAATCTTTTCTGTGGACATTAGTAAATAACTGTCTATCATTTGCAGGAATGAAGGTTTCTAGTTGGCTTGAATATCCAAGTTTGAATGCCTAAATGATTCTACCATAGAATTATTTTTATTAGTTGGTTATCTAGGAATAGCTACTGTCCTTGGTTTTAAATAGGTCTAGAGCAAAGGGTCATTTTGTAACTATGTCTGCAGTAGTATGTATGATCTAGTACAACCTCTCTCTAATCTCTAGATTTGGTAATTAGCCAGTAAACAGTTTCCAGCATTTTTTGGCTTATTACTGTCTTTCCCCATTTTCTCTTCCCTCACTTCTGCCATTTTTAGTGTTATCTCAACTAGGGAGAAATTTTCTTTTGAATGAGGCAAAATATTCTGGTGACAGAGACGTGGCATCTCTTAACCCACTTTTTGTTCTTCTGTAACCTCCTGCATTTTCTTCATCTTTACAAAAGTTGTAACCCTGTGTTATGAAGGGGCCTGATACCCATAAGATTTTCCATCGTTGGATATGCTATACAACCTTGTTGCCTTCTTGACCAAGTCTTCTGCACGTGCATGCATGGATACACAATATATATAGCTTAATTTGCTGATTCTTCCACTCACCAACTTTGGCTTCTAAATTTTTCCCTTCACCATTTCTAGAAGTGTTAGCATTATATTTGGACATTATCATGTAAAGGCCAAGGTTGTTTTTAAAAGTGGTCATAAGTTTTCCCTCTTGTGTCCACTTATTTTAAAACTCTGCTTTTTAAGGCACATACAGTTACCAACAATTTGAAAACTATGCTTAGTGTCTGATATTGTTCTGATATTTTGCTTGGTATGAAATGGGAAGTTTACTGCCATTTAAAGTCAATCTTCAAGTTAAATAACTTTGGCTAAATTCTCAGTGAATTAATCTCCATTGCTCTATTAAATTTTCTTCAACTGCAGTGACAAGAAACATGTAGAATGGGTCAAATCCTTCCTCAGTATCTGGACAGAACTTCAGGCCTACATCAAGGAGTACCACCCCACTGGGCTGTCATGGAATAAGGCTGTAAGTATCCTTAATTGATCTATGCCTTCATTGGTGTACCTCAGAGGTCTGTCCCAATTCTATATTCCTTACACTCCTCCATTTTAGCATGGCTCTTTCATTTCAAGCAGCATCCTAAATCAATTTCCGAGGGCTCTACTTCTCTCAAAATCCATGAAAAGGAATTCCAAATCCTTGACTCATGATTAAAAAGACATGCCTTCTGTTTTTTCTGATGCCTTTCATGACATCACTAACCTCTCAACAACCAGTAAAGTGCTTTTGAAGTGTAGACACTGTTGTGGGAACCATAGCAGCCAATTGTGCATGAAGTAATTTCCATGAACAGTAACATGATGATGAACAGACAATTTGTCTTACTGATGTTAACTGGGTAATTGGTGCCACCCAAGACATCAGCAGGATCTTTGTTAATCTTAGAAATGATGTTGCTGGAAAACACAGCATCTTTGCTGTAATCTCATCCAAAAGGCCCAGAGTAGAATGTCCTTCTCGTGCTACACAGAGAATGTCATCAATTCATTGAAGGGTGGCAGGGGAGTACTTTCACGTCTACATTAGGTAAGTAACTCGTGTAGTAGGAGCTTCAATTTTAAGCCTACTGTAGTTTATTGTTCAAAAGCCTCTGACATCAGAGACGTGTAGAGCCTACAATTAGCTGCTGCTTCGTCTCCCATCATTGGCAACAGCTCTGAAAATCTTTGAGAGAACATTTCCCAGTGTTGGAGTCTGTGAGCCAATGCATGGAAGGAGGTGAGCACATGAATTATTCTCGTCTGCATGATCAATTTATTTATTTATTGAGCTATAGCACGGTGTAGGGCCTTTGACCCAGCAACATTCAACTTAACCCTAGCCTAATCACAGGACAATTTACAATGACTGGTTAAGGTACAGATCGGTAACTCTTTGGACTGTGGGAGGAAATCGGAGTACTGGGTGGAGAGCCACGAGGTCACGGGGAGAACATACAAACTCCTTTCAGGACAGTGGCGGGAATTGAGCTGGGTCACATGTACTGTAAAGCATTGTGCTAACCGCTATGCTACCATGCCACGCCTTGAGGACATACAGATTTATGTCAATTCTTTTGTTCAAGCAACTCAAGGATGTGGGGCCAGGTCTGACAGTATCTTTACTAAAAGCCTGTTCTGTTGTCTGAGGCCTGCACAGTTTTCAAGATGGGTATGGATTGTGTAATTTTGGAAGACTGACATCCGTATTCCACTTTCAATTGATTGACATCTCTGCCAGTGCCCAGTGGCCTCGGTACAAATGCATGTTATAGGCAAGAGGGAATACTCTATAGATTGCATTTTTCACTTAATAATTGGAAGCATTGCTTTGGGCAATAGAAATTCTAGACTGCTCAGTACAAGGTTGGACTGTCAGCTTGATTTCATGCTCACATGCATGAAGAGGGATCAAACCCATGCAGAGACGACACACGCACAGATTGTTCTTTAATGGAGCTTTATGAGGTAAAGCAGTCTTTTATGTGGAAGCCATGGAACTGGGTGAATTGCAATATAGAACACTAATATACACCAATATTCAAAGCCCCTGGAATAATGAGCAGTCTGCTTGAATCATAACTCAATTTCATTAAAAGTTAACTCTCTGGGGAGTGTGGGGCTTCTTAGAAGAGTTTAATATTCTTTAAATGACAGATCAAAGCCATGCTTGTACAGTAAATGGAGTCTTAAGAGCAGATGAGCATTTTACAGATGTTGAGAAGATGTATGTGTTTGTCTTAGAAGCACTTTAAGAGATCAGTTTCACTTTTAGTTATGAAAATGTGCATTGAGTGGTAAAACCTAGATTTTTCTTTTTCTCCATCCTACTTTCCAGAATGTCACTATTCAAAACGGATTGTAAAATAGTATGGAGTGCAGTGGCAGCACTAAGAGTTGAAAAGTTGGTTGCTGCTGCAGGGGGTTTGTAATGACCACTGAACCTTGGCACTTGGATACACAGGCACCGACTCCTCAAAAGAGTAAGTTAGAATGTGCTCATTAAAGTTTTGCAGAAGAGCAGGGAGTACGTAAGTTGCTGATACTCCAGGCTTGGTGGCGGAAGTTGTCTTAATCACTTTCAGAGATGAAATTGTTTACTGGACAGTGAGCTGCTTATGAGAACTTGTCCACTCACTGGGAGGTCAGTCATTATTTGGATCATTTGCCCCTGATTGCTCCGGGAAAGCAACATGATCATGTACAAAAATATAGTATATTCGGTTTTCTGGGGCAGATTTTTAAAAGCTTACATTTGTGGCCCCACCCCAGTACATTCTGTGATCCTCCACGTGCCAGTAAACGAAGCTGATGGCAAGGACCTTGGGTCGCACAGTGACATCAAAATCTTCTGTACAGTTCCATTAGAAACAATACAGTTTCTAAAGTATGAGGTTAATGCCAAGTAGAACAATACTGTCTACATGTCTGGGTGTTGTTACATCTACCATGAAATTAAACAGTTGATGTTTTGATAAGATTTTTTTGTTTACCCAAGCACTGATTTGAGGACACAGCCTTCGAATAAAGTAATGTCTCTTCAAAAGTGGGATGAGGAGGAATTTCTTCAGGCAGAGGGTAATGAATCACTGGAATTTGTTATCAATCAGGGCTGGGGAGGGCATCATTGGGTGTATTGAAGGCAGAGTGATAGATTGTGGATTGGTTAGGAATTACAGGGAGAAAGTGGGAGAATAGGGTTGAGGGAAATAAAAATCAGCCATGGTTGAACACAAAGCAGATTTGATGAGCCAAATAGGCTAATTCTGCTCCTATATCTTATGGTCTTATGATGTACCACCAGAAAACTTTACCAAAAGACCCCAACAGTAGTGCAAAAGCAGAGCTTGTTTTCACCAGCAATTTGGCAGTGATGGCTAACTTTTGTCATTCTGGGTCACTGTAGCCCTACTTGTAAAAATTGTACACAAAGGGCATGGACTTCATTTGGGAGGTTCACAGAACAGCTTTGTAGGGCTTCCCTCTGTAACACATGGTTTCAACCTGGTGTCCCCTAATGGTGTATTGTGTATTCTCCCAGTTGTCCTAATACAGCTGGTCTTTGTAGGCAGCTTTTAAATGGGGTAACATGATGCAAGCTACTCTCGTCCAGCAACAGGGTGGTGGCGCTACTGAATAAGAGGATGCTGCAGTGGTAGGACTGAATATCAAATTGCTCAGGGGTTAAGACCATAAAATTTAGAAGCAGAATTAGGCTATACAGCCCATTGAGTCTGCTCTGCACTCAATCATGACCGATTTTCTTTCTCTCAAGCCCATTCTCCCACCTTCTCTACATACCCTTAACCTCTTTAGCAATCAAGAATCTATCAATATCTACCTTAAACTCACTTGGTTTCGACAGCCTTCTTGTCGATATCTCATCTCTGTGTTATAGGATGGATAGTGAGGTCAGCTGAGAAGATCATCGGGGTTTCTCTTCCTGCTATTACAGACATTTACACCACATGCTGCATCCGCAAAGCAAACAGCATTATGAAGGACCCCACGCACCCCTCATACAAACTCTTCTCCCTCTTGCTGTCTGGGAAAAAGGCGCCGAAGCATTCGGGCTCTCACGACCAGACTATGTAACAGTTTCTTCCCCCAAGCTATCAGACTCCTCAATACCCAGAGCCTGGACTGACACCTTACTGCCCTATTGTCTTGTTTATTATTTATTGTAATGCCTGCACTGTTTTTGTGCACTTTATGCAGTCCTGGGTAGGTCTGTAGTCTAGTGTAGTTTTTTTCTGTGTTTTTTATGTAGTTCAGTCTAGTTTTTGTACTGATTCATGTAACACCATGGTCCTGAAAAAACATTGTCTCATTTTTACTATGTACTGTACCAGCAGTTATGGTCGAAATGACAATAAAAAGTGACTTGACTTTATTCGAAGGCGGTGTCCTTGGATCTTGGACTCTTCAACTCTGTTACATTTATGTCATTATTCACCCTTGAGGGATTTAGTCAGGCTACTGAAGAGCAGTACTGAGTTCTTTATGCGAGGAAAGTGCAGAAGATGTTCATGGTTTCAACCAGGTGCTTTTGGCAGGAACTTGACAGGGAGATCTGTGTAGGTACATGAAGGAAGCTGGTTCCAAGTTACCAGCTGCACTTGAGTTCTTATGGAGATTCCCCTGTGGGCTAAAGGTGAAGTAGTTGAAGTCTCCTGCCCCTAGGTAATGAACTGAAGGAGATGTCCCTCATGCAGAGTGACCAGCAAGCTGCGAGGTGTAGCAAAGATCTCAGCAGCAGCCTGAGCTAGGAATCTTGAGAAGACTATGAACCCGGTTCCCACGGATGGAGCGCTTAAGACGCAGGTAAGGTTGTACTTGAGGCCATGGAAAGTCATGAATCTAAGTGAAACAAAGAATGCAGTAGACAGTTGGCCCTTTAAATAGCATGGTTTCATAGGGCAAAGCTCTTCTATGAATAAATGGGTACTGTTTTTAGACTAGTAAAGTTCCAGACTTCATTCTATGATCATTAGTATATTGTTGTTCTTGTGGTGTCTCTTATGGAGCCAGAATGATTTTTCAAACATAGATCTTTAGCTTTGGTGTGATGCTGAGGTCGTTAAAGAGCTATGGGGCAGTAGTAGTTTACATTGGGATGGCTTTAGTTTACACCAGGATCTGCTCTGGTCTGAATTAGCAGCTGTCCCTCTTTGTGGAAAGTGGGAGTGGAGGGGACAGAAATTGTAAAAAAGAATATCCAGCCTGTCAGCCTTATTTAAACTAGCTGGGATCATTTTGTCAAGCCTCATTTATACAGTATACCCATTTTAATATTTTGTTTCAGACTTAGTCTTTTTTTAAAGAAGAGGTAGCACATACATTAAGTTGTGAACAGCTGTGTCCACATTTCCGTTTAACTGAGAAACATCTCGGGGTGATTCAAATCCCCTTGGCCTGTTTAAATTCAATGCATAAAGCCTCCTCTAGTCTGGAGCAGAACAGTTAGCTACAGGAAAGGAATTACATAGTGTATGTAATTACACAGCTATGTCCCATTAATAGAAAACTCAATAATGTACTTAAGGAAAATATAGTGGGTTACACTTTCCTCAATGTGTCATGTTTATTCAAATGCTAAACTTATAATTTTGACATAACATCATTTGGAGTTTGCACCATTTCCTTATATCATATTATATGTTTCCAGTGAAATTCTGTATGCTGTTTGACTGAACTTTCTCAAAGAGATTTGTCCAGTGATCTACTAAAGTTTACATTGCCATCATGTCCTTTCTCTTTGTTCAACCAAAAAGGTTCCATTGCAGGTAACATAGAAAAATGATCCTGCAGATGCTAGAATCTGGAGCAACACAAAATGCTGAAGAACCAAGCAGGTTAGACGGCATTTATGGAGGGAAATGGATAACTGATGTGTCAGATTAAGACTCTATTTGGACTAAGATCCTATGACCTTATAGATGCTGCCTGACCTTCTGAGTTCCTCCAGTGTTTAGTGTTGTTGGTCCACTGTAGATAATGTTGTTTGGTAGCATGAATTGAAAGAGACCAAAGTCTGCAGACTGGCTCCTGATATCCATGATAAAGCAGCCTTCTCATCTTGATAGCAGAATCGTCTGCTACGGAATGAGAGAGCCCATTCTAAAGCACTGCAAAGGTGGATTTCATTCACTTCAAAGGCTACAAAAGTGAGCAGTGAATACATGGGGATGATAAACCTGTGGTCTAATGTAGAATAGCCCAGATTATATTGTTTTAAAATTTTCCTCTCAGTATACTTTTTGAACACAGTGCAGGAATAATTTTTGAGTTTGGGCAGTTGGGTAAAGCAAGTGATTCTGGACCAGTGGCCCAATATTCATTGCTTCCATTAATGATCCTGAGGTCAGTCCAGCTGGTGGTTGGACCCAAGGTTGCATAAAGAAATAGCTTGGTTATTGGAGTGTTTGCCAGCAGAATTCCTGACTTTACTTCCTTACGTGAAACTGGCCAGATCTCTCTGATACAAACTTGTCAACAGAAGAAGTAATATGAAAAATTTTCTTTTGCGATTAAGATCACCAACAGACCTGGGATGACAAGAAAATCACAGATAAGGTGTAAGGGGAAATGGGCATGTTCAGCAACTAATGCAATATATTTTGAGTACTTCCAGTTCTTATCATTTTCTAGTCTCATCCGTAGTATCAGCCTTACACTCTATATTGGTTGCATGGTCTATATCAGCCACAGCTGACCTGTGTCAGCCTCACACTATCAGTCTTCTGCATTTTATTTCTCCCTCCACTTGAGTGGCCCTTCAGCCCACAGAACCAGAGGTGCTTCTAGCCATGCTCCATCTTACAAACTTCCAACAGTTAAGCCCATTGGGCGTGCCCAGCTCACCAGTTTCATATAAGGAGACAAAGGTACCATTGTTCTAGATTTGGCAGGGATTACTTGTTAGTTTTCAGGGCATTTCTCTGCACAAGTGCAGGAGGTAAAAGAGGAGGATTTTCCAGCGTCAAAAACTTTTGTAATTGTATTTGGGTGTGTGAAGGAGTTTGCACCCTAGGATGAATGCCTGGGACATCCAGTGATGGGAGCACGGGGTATTTGCTGTCTGGAGGTTGAGTAATAAAAGCTGCAGAAGCTCATCCTAGCCTGCACGAGGCCCAAATTAAAATGCATTTGAAGCCTAAATATTCAGGGAAACTGTTTGCAGACACTCACCCAGGCTGTGATCCATACCCACCACTGAGCCTAGCCCAACCTATTCAGACTTTAGACCCCATCCAGCCCTGCAGTTATGGGCTTCCCTTCTCCATATTGTTCCAAAGAGCCACTCTAGAGATGGATAATTATTAATAATTTTACATAAAAAGCACTTTTCCTTGAGTGTTCCACTTCTTCCCTGACGCTCTGCGCCCCAACATTATGGTGCACTTTTAGGCCACAGTCAGCAGTGACCACACTACTTCTGATGTATGTAACAGAAGAGAAATTGGTTAAAATTATTTTGAACCATGAGATTCCTAGAAAACCTGGTAGTTTAAGTGGCTGAGGTAAGTTATCTAGTAGTATAGGTTAATAGCAAATAAAGTCAAGCAGAAGTTGATGGGTGTGTGTGTGTGTGTGTGTTTCCTATACCTAGCGAGAGATATATATAGATGTGTGTGTGTAATGTAAAGGGAGAGGAGGCAAAGGGACCATTGGCTTGGCTCCAGTGGGCTGAATGGCCTCTCTCTTAATAATAAGAAGTGCATTGTTTGTTAGTCAGCACCTGTAAAAGAACAATGATGCAGACTGCTGCTATTTTGATTAAATAGTTCTCACTTAATTCCCTGAGATCATTTTTTTGTATATCATCTACTCATTTCCTCTTCGTGGTGTAAGTCTTCCTCATTTTCCAATTTCCAGAAAAGATTTGTCCCCAGAAGGCACTTCATTGTTTTGCTTCATTAGCTATAACGATTCATCTTTTAGTATTTATCATTTAAAGATCCAGTTCTTTTGGTTTGCTTGAATATTTTTTACATGCATAGTTTAAGACTTTAAACATACAGTAAGAACTTAATACTTCAGATTGAAAACTATAGGAATAGCACGAATAAATTACATACTTTGTTCTCTGAATTGTAATAAAGTTTTTGAATAGTGTTATTTTCTTTGTGCATAATTTGGGTGTCCTGTGTGGAAGCCAGGACAGAGTTGAAAACTGTAAAGTTTAGTCCTATACAGAACAAAAAGTTTTTGAGATATTGGAATTTTTAAAGAACCTTTCAGAAGAATTTCCTGTGTTGTAGTATGTGTGTATTTGAACATTTTAAAGGAGAATGTTGAACTGATCTGAGCTCCGTCGTTCTCAGTGGATTTGCATGATTCCTAAAACTAAAGGTAACCTTCTCAATAAGCAGCGAGTAGTATCAACTGGTTTTGTACTCACTCACTCCTGGGGATGATGTGCAGAATCTTATCATTTGAAATTTGCTGAACTGTCTTAGCAAAGCAAACAGTTGATGTAATTCTCATTAAATCCCATGAACAATAGAAATAGAAAAATGAGCAAGTGTGCATCTTTCTTTCCTGTCCTTTGGAGCAAACTTTACAGTGACGTGACAACAGAAGAAATAAGATGGGGGGGGGGGCGGGGGGGACGACTTTAAAGATCAAGATTCCCAAAGCCCAAAATGCAGAATTTGCAATAAAAAGTGCAGGTAATGGGAAATGACCAGCAGCTCTGATTCCATCCAAGAAAAACAATGAATTAACACCTCAAAGAAGGTTGATTTTTTTTTAAAAAAAGGAAATGCTTTCTGAGAGAAACAAAATTAATGTTTTAGATTGTTGAACTTTTGTTTGGCCTTTAGATTTGTGATTCTTTAAACTGTAAAGAAGCCTTGATTTCTAGTGTCATTTTCTATTTATTTCTAAATTATATAAATAATTTTCTGTTATTCAGAACAAGATAACTAGCTTTTAAAATCTAGCTTTTTAAAGTTAAACACAACTTCTTTTCAGTAAGTTGTGATTTTAAAAGCTAATCACAACTTAGTGAAAAACGAAGAATAGTTTACATAGCCTTTTGTCAACTTATCTGTTTCTTGTATGTCCATTCTTCCATCAGTGTTACACGGTAAACTCCAGTGTAGGGTGGTTCAAAGTTCAAAGTAAAATTTATTATCAGAGTCCATATCTGTCACCACATACAAACCTGAGATTCTTTTTCTGTGAATCTATAGAACAGTAACTGTAAACATCAGGAACTATAAACTGTAAACAAACTGTGCAAATACAGATATAAATGAATAGCAATAAATAACAAACATGAAATAACAATATAACAGAGTCCTTAAATGACTGTAGCTATCCCCTTTTGTTCAAGAGCCTGATGGTTGAGGGGTAGTAACTGTTGAATTTGATGGTGCAAGTCCTGAAGCACCTGTATCTGATGGCAGCAGTGAATAAAGAGGTGGAATAAAGAGATCCTCACCTGGGTGGTGAGGATCTTTGATGATGGATGTTGCTTTTCAACGGCAACGTTTCATGTAAATGTGCTCAATGACTGGGAGGGTTTTACACGTGATGTACTGGGCTGAAACCTTTTATAAGATTTTCCACTCAGAGGCATTGGTGTTCCCGTACCAGGCTGTAATGTTGCCAGTCAGCACATTTCCCACCACACATCCACAGAAGATTGTCAAGGTTTTCGATGACATGCCAAACCTCCACAGACTCCTGAGGAAGTAGAGCCACTTGTTTCACAATAATATTTATATGATGGATCCAGGAAAGTCCTCTGAGATGGTGACACCCAGAAGTTGAAGTTATTGATCCTGTCCACTTCTGATCCTCAATGATTACTGGCTCACGGACCTCTGGTTTCCATCTCCTAAACTCTAAAATAAGGTCCTTGGTCTTATTGACACTGGGTGAGAGGTTGTTGTTATTACACCACTCAGCCAAGTTTTCAATCTCCCTCCTGAATGCTGATTCATCACCTTCTTTGATGCTGTCCACAACAGTGGTGTCATCATCAAACTTGTATATGGTGTTGGAGCTCTACTTAGCCACACAGACTTGGAGCGGATCCAAGTCACCACTCAGACAGGAGCTGATGTGCTTCAACACCAGCCTCTCAAAACACTTCATTACCGTGGATGTAAGTGCCAGTGGGCAATAGTCATTGAAGCAGGCCACCATGCTCTTCTTCGGCACCGGTACAATTGAAGCCTGCTTGAAGCAGGTAGGCACCACACACTGCTGGAGCAAGAGGTTGTAGGTATCTGTGAATATACCAGCCATTTGGTGGGCACAGGTCTTCAGTACTCAGCCAGGTACTCCATCCAGACTGGATGCTTTCCTTGGATTCATTCTCTTGAAGGCAGCCCGCACATCATCTGCAGATACAGAGACCAAAGGATCATTGGGAGACATGGGGGTGCGCAATGGTTCCTCCCTGTTCTAGTGATCAGAGTGAGAGAAGGCATTTGAGCTCATCTGAAAGTGATGCTCTGTTGTCCCCTAAGTTGCGAAATTTAACTTAGTAGGTGGTTGTGACATTCAAATCCTACCACAGCTGTTGAGCAGCCCTCATTGATTCTAGTCCAGTCTGGAATCTCTACTTCACTCAGAGATGGTTTTCTGGAGATCATACCTGCACCTCTTCTAGTGTTCTTGATCTCTCGACTTGAATACCTTTGATCTGGCTCTCAGCAGGTTCTGGATTTCATTATTCATCTAGGGCTTCTGATGGGGAAAACGGTGTACAATTTCATGGGGTCACACTCATCCACAGCTTTTTCAATAAAGACTGCTGACCCTGATATAGTCATTCAGGTCCTTAGCTGAGTCCTTGAACACAGCCCAGTCCACTGACTCAAGGCAATCCTGTAACCATTTCTCAGCCTTCCTTGACCAACTCTTAGTTGTCTTGATCTCTGGAGCCTTGCTCTTTAGGCTGAGTCTGTATGTAGTAGAGTGGATTCTAGGGTAGTATATGGTGGCATGCACATACTTTGATAAATTTACTTCGAAATTTGAACTTCTCTACCTGACTTGTCACATCCTGTGGTTGTGTTTCAGTGCAAAATTCAAAGAGTGAAGCATCACTGGAGATGCTGAAGAACAGATGAGATGAGCACATTGTTGCTTTTTCTTCAATAGAAGTAGCGCTTCAAAGAATGGGATGGCTGGCCATCCAACCAATGACTGTCCCAATCCAGTATCATGGGAAGTAATTAATGGGTTTCTCATTTCCTTGTGGGGTTTTGAGGAAGAATGGCTGATACACTTGGAAACAGTGACTGTGCCTCAGTGGGCAACTTGTTACTGACAGAGCGCTTTGGGCCAGTCTGAGGACATGGAAAACTATTATATAAAGTGATTCTCCTTATTAAAAACTGTTGGACTGCCATTTCATTTCAGACAAATTCCTTCTCTTTTGTGGATTTCCACTGCTCATTTCACAACCTTTGCATTGCCTCCAGTGGGAAAGTTTTCCATCTTGTCACAGCGTATATTATCATCTGCATTATTTGAAAAACATATAATCAAATTACAAGAATATTGAGAGCAGGGAACCTGTGATAATGAAGGCATTAAGAGAACGCAATCAGCAGCAATGTACGAATACAGTTTCCTGACTTTACTACTATTGTTTGGTCACATCTTTCAGCTGTTATTCGTATACAGTCAATTTCCTGATGGATTTTAGTGAACAATCTATTCTGTGCGAAGATACTGCAGTAAAGTAGTCCAGTGCAATGTGAAGGAAACGACCAACCAGTAGCCCGCTTTGAGATGCTGGATATTGCTAATTGTATAAAGTTAATGTGGTTATCAACACCTGGGGACCTGACAATACACAACAGATGCTGATGAAGAGTTTATATTCCTGGTAAATAATTCCTACTGAGCAATTCTTTGTTTGCTCTCTAAAGTCCTTTTATAGCCCCAAAAAAAAGTAGTCTGCTGCTGTTCAGCTGTTAACTTGCAAGGCTTGTATGTCACTGGCTGATGTTCTCAGTTAAAACAGGTGGTCTCATAATGGGACAGAGTGTGTACTCACTTTATTTTGTTTTCACTGAAGAAGTGGCTTAACAAAAGATCTATGTCTAGCGTTGCTCTACACCTGCTCAGTGTGTGTGTGGGTGAAAGCGCTAGGCCCCTGTTTGTCTGAAAGAATATAATTTTCCAAAAGCACCAGGAATCAAGATAAAAACTTGGTATACAAAAGCCACATGGATGATTCCAGAAACATTAAGAGATATTTTAGAAACTCTTTAAGTTAACATAAATAATTTTAAAAATATAAATAATTACTTGTGAAAGTGCAACAGTACAATTTCTAAAAGTTATTTCTGAGTGAAATAATTGGGATAGGATCCCTGGTTGTGTGGGTTCAGAGAGGGGGCACCCCTGTGTAATGCTGGGAAAACTCAGAATAGACTCAACTAGACTCCAGTTGGAGTCAGGCAACACAACTTGGTAGATGTAAAGATGTCTGTTGCTCAGTGTATCGAGGGCTCACAGGCGCCTGTATACGTCCACCTCTAACTGCACCGGCATATGGAGCCACCGATGAATAGTTTGTTTTCAGGCCTGCTACTGAGATGTGCCACAGTGCAGGAGGACCAAGGTGTACTGAATAGGCCTTGTTCTCGCACAGTTTATAGAAAATCGGGCAAGTCCTGTTGACTTGGGGGAAATGCTTGTGGGCTTGGAGAGGAAGGCGGAGCAGAAGGGTAGTTGTGCCGGTTATCAGGGTGGGAGCTTGAATGTGAGCTGTCGGGCTTGATTTGAAAGGTAGGGACTGGCCTTTGGTCAGAGTGTGGTTCAGTTTCCAGGACTGGATGGGCGCCAAGGGCTGGGATATGCCAGTGTCATTTATTGACCTGGAGCTTGTGTGTGGGTGTGGTGGGAGAGTTGTGCAAGATTCCCATTTGGGAGGGAAGAGGAATGGTAGGGTATTGGTTGGCAGTTCAGTGATTGCAAAAGAGGAAGGGTTATGGTTGAGTCAAAAGTTGCAAGCAGTTAATTAGAGGTTTTAATAGAGTGAGTCTGATGTCCTGGGGACTCCATAGCTGTAACAAGATACATCTCTTCTTTTAAGTGGTATAGGTTCGGCTCGTGTAGAATAGGTGAGCTTTAAATGGATCTGCTGGGGCATGTTCCTAATAAACAGACCAGTTAATGTTGGACTCAGAAAGCTGCCTCCTATCTGGGCAGATCTGGGAGGCCAGCACGAAGTATGGGATGACATTGCTGTTAGGGAGATGCTTTGTAATGAAAACGGTAACCAAAAGCAAAACCACTACGGCCATCCTGTTGCAGAGGGTCTGTTGAATTTAACTCACATCACCCACAACCCAGAATCTCAATCTCAGTCATGCTGACTGAGGTTGTACAAGCCACTTGATGTAGCAATGCCGTCCTTTCCCTTTAAGATCCTCTTTAAACCCTACCTCTTTGTCATTACTTTTGGTCATATAATTGAATTTGGTCCACAGTTCTTTTATTTGGTTTGGTGTTAGTATTTTATTAAAAGCACTTCCTTGATGTTTAATATGCTAAAAGCGGAGCAACATGAAATTCATTGCCACAGGCAGCTGGGCCAAAAGATTATTGTTGCCAAAAGACAGTGAGTGTTTTCGTCCAGAGGTAGCAACCACGTATCTGCTCCCGAGTGCCCATCACAGAACTTCCCTTGTCCACTGCACTGTGCCACTGGGGCAGACCATCTCAGGGACTGCGACCGCGAGGGAGTGGAGGGTGATGCAGATGTGTAATCCATTGTGGCAAGAGTTGACATAAAAATGATCATAAACTGGTTCCATTTTTGAAATAGTGAGGTGCATCCAAATTACTAGCCCTATATCAATGCAAGAACTTATTTTGTATTTGATATTCCATATGACTGTTTTTCCCTTGTTGTTACTAATAACAGAAACAAAATGTGTCCTGCAATCAATGTTAATAAACGAAGGTGTTCGAACCAGCCAAGTGTTTAATTTGTAATGTTGGAAGTTCAGCATAGAACATTGCTCACTCATCATTTCTGACCAAATTATGTGGTCTTTTAGATCAAATGATAACTTTGATTCTATGGCTGGATCCCTTCCACAGAAGGAAAAAACACACACAAGGTTGGTGTGATGGGTAACCCAGTGCATTGAGTTGTCATAACATGGTGCCCTTCAGCAGGTTGATGTGTGCTAACCCAGCTGCATCAAACCTTTCTTAATTTATGGAAGTACTTGCTTTGAGCTGGTCTCTGGTGTTCAGAAATAAAAGTAAGTATAAATGGAGCCTGTGCTAAATTTTACACCCTGCTAGGATGCATTGTGAAGGTTATAGTATCACCAACATTAATACTACCAAACTACCTGCAGAACTTGCAAACCATTTTATGTTTTGAACTTCTGTAGACACCAGGTACGTGAGAGAGGAATCCTGAGTTGTGTTGGTTTCCTGGAGCTTAGAAGAATGAGGAGCTATCGTATTCAAACATATAATATCTTAAGGGGCTTTGCAGGTTAGATGTTGAGATGTTTTAGCTGGGGGGGGGATTCTTAAGCAAGGGTACATAGCTGCAAACTAAGGGGGTGGTCATTTAAATCTAGTGCACATAGAGATTTCTCTTCAGAAAGAAATGAATTGATGGAATTCTTTGTCCCTAAAGATGGTTGAGATAAATATTTGAAAAAGTAATGAATTGAGGATTATGAGGAACAGGCACAGAAGAGGAGTTGAGGCCAGTGTAGATCAGCCTTGATCATATTGAATGGCAGAGCAGGCTTGAGGGACCTGGTGGCCAACTCCTTCTGTTTTCTTGTGTTTTTGGAGGGATGTAACTGCAAAATATTGTCTATTGTAAAAGGAGCCAAATATCTTCATTCAAGACATTTACATTTTACAGCTACGGTTACATCTTGTGGAGTTAGTTTGGCTCTCCCAACCACTAAATTCATTCACAAGTCAACTTGAGAGCTTCGTGGTGCTCTTACCTTTAATGTTATAACTGATGGGATGAGGAAAAGGGAAACAGCAGTTTCCCTTGGCAAAGCATGCACTTTGCCCAATGATGAAGACCTTTGCAATACCACCATGGGTGGGACAGAGGTTGTGGGGGGGGGGGCAGAGGGCTGTGGAGAGAAGAAAATGTAAATTTATCTGCTGAAAATAACTTTGCATGTGTTGGGTCAGGTGGTGTCATAGTCATGGAGCACTACAGCACAGAAACAGGCCCTTCAGCCCATCTAGTCCATGCCAAGCTGTTTTTTTTTTGCCTAGTCTCATCCTTCCATCTCCCTCCATAACTCATCCATATACCTATCTAAACTTCTCCTAAATGTTCCATCACATCCACCACTTCCACTGGTAGCTCATTCCACACTCACAACACCCTCTTGAGCTTAGGTCCCCCCTCAGACTCCCCTTAAATATTTCACCTGTTACCCTAAACCTACAACCTCCAGTTCTAGCCTCACCCAACCTGAGGGGAAAAGGCCTCCTTGCTTGTGTCAGTTGTTGCTTGTGCATTTTGTTGACCCTGTTAGGGAGAGCAATTCCAAAGGAGTCCCTTCGTTAATAATTTGCTTTTGTAGTGAATGCTGCACATATCCCAGAATATATAGTGGATAAGGAGCACATTGGGTCTGGTCTTTCCCTTTGGGGAGGAGGGCTTTTGTAATTCTTACAAATAACAAATTAACTGACAGCGTCTGTGAGCATTGAGATTAATCTGGTGAACAGCTGTTACAGACACAAACAGCTGAGGTAATCCTGTAAAACCACAGCTTTTGCAGATGACGGTACACAGTCGCCTGATAAGCCCCAGCTATTCTTTCTATCAGGGCCTTCAATTGTTCCTCGGCCCCAGGCACCAAGCTCTGATTTCCATGCATCAGGGCTTTTTAGGAGCCGGTGACGGACAGTTTGTTGACTGCTTCCTATGTGCTAACTCCCAGGGAGAAAAACACAGACTGGGCATTTGCTACTGATAGACCGGTGGTTAGTTTGACTAATGCCCAGTATACATCAGTTTTAAATTAGTTTTGACACTGAGAAGAAGCCTAGTTCTCTTTGTTGTTTGGATTTTATGACAGAGCAGTGGGCCAGAAGTAGCAGCTTTGGGCATGAAGAGATTCTGAGAGCCCCTTTACCTCTCTACCCAGAATATAGACCCAGAAAATAGTTATGCACAGTAATAAAATGAAGAAACTTATATAACATCTAATAAAATTTGCATTACATCACAAATATCATTTGTTTGTTATGTGCTATGTCGTATGATGTGGGTGATCATGGTCTTTCCATGATCATGATTGTTCTTGGCAAATTTTCCAACAAGTAGTTTGCTGTTGCCTTCTGAGCAGTGTGTCTTTACAAGACTGGTGACCCCAGCCATTATCAATACTCTTCAGAGATTGTCTGGCATCAGGAGTTGCATAACCAAGACTTGTGATATGCACTAGCTGCTCATACGATCATCCCACCGCCTGCTCCCATGGCTGCAGGTAACCCTGATCAAGGGTGGGGGGGGGGGGCACTAAGCAGGTGCTACACTTTGCCCAAGGGTGACCAGCAGGCTAGCAGAGGGAAGGAGCACCTTACACCTCCTTTGGTAGAGACCAGGAGACATGGGAGCAGAATTAGGCCATTTGGCCCATTGAGTCTGCTTTGCCATTCAATCACAACTCTTTTTCCCATTCCTCAGCTGCACTCCCTGGCCTCCTCCTCTTGATCTTTGCCATGTCCAGTCAAGAATCTATCAAGCTCTGCCTTAAGTGCACCCAAATCCCTCCTACCTTGAGGCTGTGCCCTCTTGTCCTAGACTGCCCCACCATGGCAAACATTCTTTCCACATCTGCTCTGTCTGGGCCTTTCAACATGAGAAAGGTTTCAGTGAGATACCCCTCATCCTTCTAAATTCTAGCAAGTACAGACCCAGAGCCACCAAATGTTCCTTGAATGATAATGCTTTCATTTGTGGAATCATCCTTATGAACCTCTTCTGAACCCTCTCCAATGCCAGCACATCTTTTCCTAGATGAGGGGTCCAAAACTGTTCACAGGGCTCAAGATGAGGCCTCACCAGAGCCTTATAAAGCTTCAGCATCACATCCCTGCTCTTGTATTCAAGACTGCTTGAAATGAATGCTAACATGGCATTTGCCTTCCTCACCACTGACTCAACCTGCAAGTTAACCTTTAGGGTGTACTGCACGAGGACTCCCAAGTCCCTTTGCATCTCAGATTTTTGGATTTTCTCCCTGTTTAGAAAATAGTCTGCACATTTACTTCTACTACCAAAATGTATGACCATGCATTTTCCAACATTGTATTTCATTTACCACATTCTCGTCCATTCTCCTAATCTGTCTAAGCCCTTCTGCAGCCTTCCTGTTTCCTCAACACTACCTGCCCCTCCACCAATCTTTGTATCATCTGAAAACTTGGCAACAGACCATTTATTCCATCATCTAAATCATTGATATACAGCGTAAAAATAAGTGGTCCCAACACCGAACCCTGCGGAACACCACTAGTCACTGGCAGCCAACCAGAAAAGGATCCTTTTATTCCCACTCACTGCCTTCTACCAATCATTCAATGCTCTAACAGTGCCAGTAACTGCTGTAATATCAAAGCCCTTAATTTGGTAAGCAGCCTCATGTGTTATCTTGTCAAAGGTCTATAGTTTATTTTCTGCTGCTTCCCTCCTTTCTTTAAGAGTGGAGTGACATTTGCAATTTTCCAGTGCTCTGGCACCATTGCCAGAGCCCAATAAAAAATCATTACTAATGCCTTCACGATCTCTATGGCTATCTCTTTCAGAACTTTAGGATGCAATTCATCTAGTCTGGGTGACTTGTGCACCCTTAGATCTTTCAACTTTTTGAGCACCTTCTCCCTTGTAATAGTAACTGCACTCACTTCTCTTCCCTCACATCCTTCAACGTCTGACACAGTGCTAGTGTCTTCCACAGTGAAGGCTGGTGCTTATTTAGTTCATCTGCCATCTCCTTGTCCCCCATTATTATTCCTCTGGCCTCATTTTCTAGCAATCCTATATCTACTCTCAGGTTTCTTTTAATTTTATATATATATTCTTAAAAAATCTTTTACTATCCTTTTCGATATTGGTGGCTAGCTTGCTTTCATAATTCATCTTTTTCCTCCTAATGATTCTTTTAGTTACTCTCTATAGGCTTTTAAAAACTTCTCAATCCTCTGTCTTCCCACTAATTTTTGCTTTGTTGTATGCCTTCTCTTTTGCTTTTACATCAGCTTTGACTTTCCACGTCAGCCACGGTTGTACTATTTTGCCATTTGAGTATTTCTTCATTTTTGGAATATATCTGTCCTGCTCCTTCCTCATTTTTCCCCAGAAACTCACACCATTGCTGCTCTGCTGTCATCCCTGCCTTCCAGTTTACTTTGGCCAACTCCTCTCTCGTACCTCTCAGTTCCTTTACTCCACTGAAATACTGCTACATCAGACTTTATTTTCTCCCTATCAAATTTCAAGTTGAACAATCATACTGTGATCACTGCTCCCCTAAGGGTTCTTTTACCCCAAGCTTTCCAATCACCCCTGGTTCATTACATAACACCCAATCCAGTATAGCTGATCCCCTCGTAGGGGATCCACCCCCGCCACACAATCACAAATATGCTGACCTGAAATTAAATTGATTTGTAAAGGACCTCCCTTTGATTGGACCCCTGGATACAAGTTTCCTTGGCAGGAATTAAGTTTCTGACTGCTGCATTTAACAACATTCTTGCTGTTACATTATACTGACAAATTTTAAGGGCATGTTTTAAGGTGAGAGGGGGAACATTTGAAGTAGTTATGTGAGGCAAGTTTATTTTTCCCACACAGAGTGGTAGATGTCTGGAACAGCTGCCAAAAGGTAGTGGTGTAAGGAGATACAATAGTAGCTTTTAACAGGCTTTTAAATAGACATGTAAATATGCAGGAAATAGAGGGCTGTGGATCACACACCAGCAGAAGTTGTTTATTTTAATATAGCATTGTGTGCCTGCGCTGTACCACTTTTTGTTCTGTTTTCCCCTTTGCCCATGGGGCATTGCTTATGCTTGTTGCCTGACCCACCTTCATCAAAATTAGAAATGGGCTGGTCTCAAAACTCAAAAGGTTTCACTTCCAATTTGTGCCTGTGTTTAAAATCACCTCCCAGATAAATTGTGAATCCAGTCACCTGCACTGAATTTTGCAATCAGTGCTTATCTACAGGATAAACTGAACTACTTACTACTAATCATCTGTGGAGTTGCTGCCCAATTTGCCCTGCTGCTTTGGAAATGTGCTGCAAAGAAGCTATTCCATCATTTGTTCACCAGACATGGGTTTGATGCATTGAAGTTCTATAATTTTAAAATTATTTCTTTATATGATAATTACAGTCAAATAGCTCGTGTAAAAATCTTTTTTCACAAGTGAGAGTCTTTTTAAGTAAATTTTTCCTATTTCTGCTTAGTCCTACTTTTCCCTTCCAATGTTTACTCTCTGTATGAGATTTATACATAGCCTGTACGTCTTATTTTCGATTCCCTAGTTTGGACTCAATAAAGATTTGTCTGTTTTATTGGCGAACCGCATTGGCTGTTTCTGCTGTCCAGAAATATGACGTCGCCAGCAGAGGGTGCAATATTGGATCAGACTCCACGTTCCAGCAAGTCTGCGTGAAAATGCCGTCATCTGCTGTCAAAAGCACGAATAGCAAATGTCTGTGTCTGTGAACTGGTGTCTGGTGTTTATACTTGATCATCGTTAGCTTCCAGTCAGCACTTGTGGTTGTTCACTTCTAGTTAATGTACAAACTATTTAAGTTTTAACCAAATTTCCGTTCTGTATAGAAAAGATCAATGATCATTCCAGCAAGTACATATTTCTTTTTTAAAGTCTTTTTATTAAGTTTCAAATTAATAAACATTGCAATAATGATAAATAGAGATCGGGATTATATTAATAATGATTAACATGTACAAATACAGATTCCAAGTAACAAATGGAGTTTAGCCTCCCGATCTCTTCGTAACTAACCATGAAAAAGATATTTTATAAAGAGAAAAGAACCCCTAAACTAAAAAAAAACAAAGATTGGGCTGCCATATTTCATCAGTTAAAATTATAATTTGTTTTTAACTCCGCTGCTCTATACATGAGCAAAATATTACTGAAAAACGATTCAGAAAGGGTCAACTGACATTATATGAAAATATTGAATAAATGGCCTCCAAGTTGCAAATTTCCATAAAGACAATCTTCAGCCATTGCATGCATAATTTCTTCTCAGGCAGTATGTTTTAAATTAAGTCCAGATTGCAAGAGATTTGTTGATATTTATTTATTGAGATACAGCATAGATAATATTTATTTGAGTCACACCACCCACCAATCTCCCGATTTAACCCAAGCCTAATCACGGGAAAAGTACAATGACCAATTAACCTACCAGCCGGTAGGTCTGTGGACTGCGGAAAGAAACCGAAGCCCCCGGAGGAAACCCAGATGGTCATGAGGAGAACGTACAAACTCCTTACAGGCAGCAATTCCCGGAAATTGAACCCAGGTCGCCTACACTGTAAACCACTACACTACAGTTGATGGTTGGTGCCTACGTGGTGACTACATGCTCAATGTGATCACCATCATAATTATAACTAAAGTTCTGTCTTTTTTCTTAAACCCCCAGGGTCTCACAACATCTGCACCATCTTCTGGAGCTTGTCCACTGGCTCCACCACCTCCCCCTCCTGGACCCCCTCCTGTCCTATCGTCAGAAACATCTGAGGATGAAGCTCGTTCCCAACTGTTTGCTCAGCTTAACCAAGGGGAAGGCATTACTAAGGGTAAGCATATCAGTACAGCTAAATGTATTTGGGTGTACATGGAACAGGGTAGGAAGGAAGTCCCTAGTCTCTGCTGTTTCCATATTTCTCATTATTAAATCGTCCGGCTTACCTTTGGATAGGCTAACCAGATAGATAGGTAAGATAATTGGTGCAAAGTAAAAACCTATTATGTTGTCCGTAGTGCAGCAAAATCCAAATTTGGCACTGTCTTGGAGAGTGGGGTGGAATTTTGGACCAATTTTGGAGAGTATTCTACAGTAAAAAGGCATTTTCACTCACTGGATTTTTTTTTTTTGATTTTCTGCTTTATTCTTGGTAAACTCTGGAGACTGTTAGATGGGAAAATTCCAGATCAGCAGTTTCTGTGATAATCGAACCACCCTATCAGGCACCAACAATCATTCCACAGTCAAAGTTACTTAGATCACATTTTCCTCCCCATTCTGATGTTTTATCTGAAAAACAAGTGAACCTTTTGACCATGTCTGAACACTTCTATGCATTAAGCTGCTGCCACATGATTGGCTGAATAGATATGTTTATTAATGAGCAGATAACATGCACAAAATGCTGGAAGAACTCAGCAGGCCAAGCAGCGTCTATGGAAAAGAGTGAACAGTCGACGTTGTGGGCTGAGACCCTTCATCACGACCAGGGGAGAAAAAATGAGAAGTCAAAGTAAGAAGCTGGGGAAAAGGGAGGAAGAAGTACAAGGTGATAGGTGGAACCGGGAGAGGGGGAGGGAGTGAAGTAAAGATCTAGGAAGTTGATTGGTGAAAGAGATAAAGGGCTGGAGGAGAGGGAGCGGGTTGAAGACCATGGAAGAATGGGAAGGAGGAGGAGCACCAGACAGAGGTGATGGACAGGTTAGGAGATAAGTTAAGAGAGGGAAACAGGAATGGTTGGGAGGGGGAGGGCAATTACTGGAAGTTGGGGAAATCAATGTTCCTCCATTGGGTTGGAGGCTACACAGATGGAATATAAGGTATTGCTCCTCCAACCTGAACGTGGATCCATCACATCAGTAGAGGAGCCCATGCACTGACATGTCAGAATGGGAAGTTGAATTAAAATGGGTGGCTACGGCAGATCCTGCCTTTATCTGGCAGACAGGTGCTCAGCAAAGTGGTCTTGCAATCTGGATCGGGTCAATATAATATACGAAAGGTCACACTGGGAGCACCAGTTACAGTACAGGACCCCAACAGACTCACAGGTGAAGTGTTGCCTCACCAAGAAGGACTTTTTAGGGTCCTGAATGGTAGTGAGGGAGGTGTTGGGGCAGGTGTAGCACTTGTTCTGTTTGCAAGGGTAAGTACCAGGAGGGAGATCAGTGGGGAGGGACCAATGGAAGAGGGAGTTGTTTAGGGAGTGATTAGGGGAAGGGAATGATGTGCTTGGTTGTGGGATCTGGTTGGAGATGGCGAAAGTTATGGGAATAATGTGCTGGATGTGGAGCCTTGTGGGGTGGTAGGTGGGAATAAGAGAAACCCTATTTATAATGTGGCATGGGAGAATGGGGTGAGGGCAGACATACGTGAAATAGAAGAGATGCAGGTGAAGGCAGCATTGTTGGTAGAGGAAGGAAAGTCCCTTTCTTTGAAGGAGGAGGACATCTCATTAGTGCTGGAATGAAAAACCTCATCCTGAGAGCAGACAGGGTGGGACGATGTGTACTCCAAGTAGCTGTGAGAATCAGTAGGTTTATAAATGATATCAGTAGATAGACTGTCTCCAGAGATAGACAAAGATTGAAAAAGGGGAAAGGAGCTGTTGGAAATGGACCGGGTAAATTTGAAAGCAGGGTGGAAGTTGGAGGCAAAGTTGATGAAGTCGACAAGCTCAGCATGGATGCAGGAAGCAGCACTGATACAGTCGTCAATGCAGCCTAGGAGGAGTTGGGAACGTGGACTGTTCCACATAGCCAACCAAAAGGAAGCATATGAGTGCCTTTGGTGTGAAGGAAGTAGGATGAGCTAAAGGAGAAATTATTGAGAGCGAGGATCAGTTCTGCAAGTTGGAGGAGAGGGGTGGTGGAGGGAAACTGGTTGGCTCTGTTGTCCAGAGATAAGCAGAGAGTAGCACGGTCTAGCACATAATTCTCCATAAGTTCTGCCATCTCTAACAGGATCCCACCACCAAGCACATCTTTCCCTCCGTCCTCCTTTCCCCCCCCCCCTTACTTTCCAGAGGGTCGCTCCCTGCACGACTCTCTTGAGGCGACACTTCACCCATGAGTCTGTTGGGGTTATATACTGCATCCAGTGCTCCCAGGGTGTCTCTTGTATATTGGTGAGACCCGACGTAGATTGAGAAGCCGCTTCATCTGCCAATAAAAGTGGGATCTCCCGGTAGCCACCCATTTCCATTTCGACATGTCTCTCCAAGGCCGCCTCTGGTGCCACAATGAAGTCACACTCAGGCTGGAGGAGCAACACCTTCTATTCCATCTGGGTAGCCTCCAACATGATGGCATTAACATGGATTTCTCAAACTTCCGGTAGTTGCCCCCCCTTCACCATGCGCCCATTTCTGTTTCCCCCTCTCACCTTATCACCTCCCTCTGGTGCTTCTCCTCATTCCCTTTCTTCCATGGCCTTCTGTCCTCTCCTATCAGATTCCCCCTTCTCCAGCCCTGTATCTCTTTCAGCAATCAACTTCCCAGCTCTTTACTTGCACCTGTCCCCATCTCCTGGTTTCACCTATCACCTACACCCACTTTTAATTCTTCCTCCCCTCCCCCTTCACCTTCTTGCTCTAACTTCTCATCTTTTTTTCTCCAGTCCTGATATGTTTCAGTAGGTATATTTAATGTCAGAGAAATGTACACAGAATTCTTTTCCTTTGTGCATCCACTAAAACAGAGGAGTGCCCCAAAGAATGAATGAATGACAGTTAAATGTTAGAACCCCAAAGCCCCTCCCCCCAGCTCAATGAAGGGCCTCAGCCGGATAAGGTGACTGTTTACTCTTTTCCATAGATGCTGCCTGGCCTGCTGAGTTCCTCCAGCATTGTGTGTGTTACTGTCCAGCATCTGCAGACTTTCTCGTGTTAATGAGCAGTTGTGCAGGTGGCCACTTTATTAGGTATAGGTGTATCTAATAAATAGGCCACTGAGTTTATTATCAGCATGAGTAGGGGACTGACAAAATAACAATGAACAAAGTCAAAATATGCAGCAATTTTCAAGCAGTGACTAATGAGTTTCTATAGGGCTTCAACTCCATAGAATTTATACTGAAGGTCTAGCTGGAGGGAGTAATGGTACTGTAACTGGATTTGTTGAAAATACAAAGATGGATGGGAGAGCAAGTTGAGAAAAGGGTGGAGAGTCTGCAAAGGGACAGAGGTGGGTTCGCTGAGTAGGCAAGATTTGTCAGATGGCATTATAATGTGGAGAAATGTATGGTTGTTGAGTCTGGTAGAAGGAAAAACAGAATACTATTTCATTGGAGACTATAGAATGCAGAGTGTTGCTCCACGGAGTGGACATGGAATAAGAAGATAGCATGTACGTACAGTAAGTAATTAGGAAGGAAAGTGAGATGTTTTTCTTTCAAAAGGGATTTACAAGTCCACCCTGCACACCAACAACAGCAAAATCTCCCTTCCTGATAGGCTGAGTGCTTTCTCTGCAGAATTTGACCAATTGAATGATGTGACATCGAGGAAAGCCCCATCTCTTCCTGGGGAAAAGGCAGTGGAAAGGTCTGGCTGCGGTGGAAGTGAAGACAACCCTAGCCAGGGTAAATCCACACAAAGCTGCAGGTCCGGACAACTTACCTGCTCAGGGACTGTGTGGCCCAACTAACAGATGTCTTACCAGACATCTTTAATACCTAACAGTCTCTTGTCCCTGCAGGCTTCAAGGCAGCCTCCATCATTCTGATGCCCAAGAGAGCGATGGCAACTGGCCTAAATGATCACTGCCCAGTGGTACTGACATTAGCAATCATGAAATGCTTTGAGCACTAGTAGTGGATCGTATAAAATCCAGCTACATTGGACCCGTTCCAGTTCGCCTACCACTCAAACCAGTCCACTTGTGATGTCATAGCCTTGACTTTCATACTTGGGACTGGACCCAGCAAAATTTACATTCATCCAAACCATATTTGCTGAGCTTGGGAGAATTTCAGGGATGCACTATAATTACATGTAGGGTGAGCTTGCAATTGATAACTTTGGTGGAACTTTTCAGTTGTAATGAGTTCCCAGAGACTAAAAAGTTGAGCATTAAAATTTTCTGAAGGAGCTAAGAATTTAATTACATATGGAGTCTTTGGCCCTAATCCATCCAGTGCACAGTTTGATCCTGATACCATTAAAATAACATTAAATTTTCGTAAATGTGTTAAAATTTTAAAGCAATGTGTCTTTTCAGGAGTGAAAATTCTTTGATGTATATTAAGAATTCTTGCAAACAACAATTTATGTCTGATCAAAAGTTGATCTTAAAATAAATTGTAGTTCAAGTTCAGTTTATTGTCATCAACCATACACATGTATGCCACCAAACAAAACACATTCTTCCGAACTAAGATGCACAACACAGTACATATAACTCTCACACATAACACACAACGTAATATTACCACAAGTATAATAACAGATAAAAAGGTGCATTTATGACATAAATTTACTGGTGTTTCATACGTGATGAGACCCGGTGGTGGCAAGGGGATGAGTAGTCTTACAACCTGGGGGTGGAAGCTGTTTCCCATCCTAACAGTTTTTGTCCTGGTGCTATGATACCTCCTGCCTGATGGTAGGGGGGGTCAAAAAGATTGTTAGACAGATAGGAGGGATGATTGACAATGCTAAGTGACCTGTGTAGGAGCGCTCCTGATAAATGTCTCTAATGGGTGGAAGAGAGACACGAATGATCCTCTCAGCAGTCCTTTGTAGGGACTTGTGGTTAGCCAAATTGGGTCAAAGCTGAACATATGCCTGTGAATTGGAGCAATTTTTTATGTGTAGGTTACAACCTGAAACCCATGTGATGGATCTTTTTGTATGGTAGTGACTTTTCCAATAGAACTCCAGCCCATTGGGAAATTGTTTGTGGGTGTGGTGATATCATCAGTTGTGTAGTGTACATTACAGAAATTTGGACAATAGAAGCAACGCATAGCCACTATTGAACTAGTGAGTGGGCGAGGACATGAAATAGAGTATATCATGGAAAATGCTCTTAGAAAAAAGGATCTAGTGCTTTCCCAGCGTATATGGGCTCCTCAGGCTTCCAGCCAGGTACAGGTATTGATTATACTGACATTTCAATGACAGATTCTGCCATCATCATTCCTGTATCCAACTGAAAGCCCGTGAAGAGTTTATTTGTTCTCCTAGAAAAATAGAAAAGTACAGTTTTTTTTTGTCAAAGTGGGGGTATTGGAGGCCTGAGTATGAATGTGAAAGCTAATCTGCAAGTTCAGAAACCAAGAAGGTAAACAGAATCTTGCCATTTAATCAGAGATGATCTGTGTAACAACTTACACTACAGTTACAAAGGGCCCTAATGAGACAACACCTAGAACATTGTGTTGATCTTGTTTCTATACCAATCTTGTTCATGTATGCAAGTACGTACTTGAAAGTGGGAATAAAGATTTACTTAGTAAATTGTGGAGCAGGGGTTTCCCAGCCTGACCCTTTCCACAGATGCTTTGCTTAATGGTATTGGTCCATGTCATCAGAAAGGTTGGGAACCCCTGCGATAGACATTGTGCCAGGTCCATGGTTTTGATCATCAAATACCCTTTGCCCCCCCCCAAGTCAACTAAAAGCTGTGCTGGCACACTGATGCCTTCCTTCACTGAAAGGTGGCTCCCATGGAGTGTGATGCAGCAGGCATAGGTTCATAAACCATTGTGGTCTTAAGGACGTGTGTTGGGATGGTCACATGCAATGCCTATTGGAATAGCATTACACTCAGCACATATTATGAAGGTAACAGACAATATACGTTGAGAAAGGTACATACAGTAAATAGCACAGCATACAGTAAGTTTGTACACAATGTGCAGTAAAATGGTTAGACAGACACATTGTGCTCAATACTCTGCGAACAAATGCGTCAACATTTTATACAAAACAATGTCGTCATGTTGGCTCAGAGATGTCAGCGTTAGCCAGATTTTTCTTTTAACACCTTGCAGATGAAATCATGGTTTACTCACTCATCAAAAGGTTAACATATCTCCAAAATTAGCACTCCTATCATACGGTATCAAAGCTAAACAAAACACAGGAAGTTAATTTATTAAGTGCTATACTTTTCTACTTTCTAACCAGCCTCTGTAAATTTAATCTTCTAAATCTGAGGCAAGAGTGCTTTCTATCTTCACCATTAAGATTAGTACTTTATTAAATCATTTAGTAATTAAAACTGAAGCAGCCTGAGTAATATGAGCAGTCTGATGTCACACACTTTTGCAAGAAGAATTGAAAGATGGGCGATTATCCAAATGGAAAGAGATTGCAAATATGTGTATGGTGTTCTTGTTTATGACTCACACAATTTTGGCAGGTTGGTTCAAATAGTTAAAAGGGCAAATTACAGATTGGCCTTTATTGGAAAGTGTTTAGAGTTTAAAAATAAGGAAGTTCTGTTACAATTGTACAGGGTGTTAGGGAAGCCACTGCTTGGAACACTGTGCACTGTTTTGGTCCCCTTTCCCAAGAATGGATATATTAGCATTGGAGGGAGTCCAAATGAGATTCACCAGAATAATTCCTGGGATCAGAAAATTGTCTTGTCAAGAGATGATAAACAGGTTGGGTCTGTATTTTTGGGAGCTTAGAAAATGAAAATGATTTATTAAAATATGTGAGATCCTAAAGGGGGCTTGACAGGGCAGATCTTAAGATGATTTTACAAGCTAGAACTTGTGGAATGATGGGCCATCGTTTGATAACGATGAAGATAAAGGACTGGACATTTAAAACTAAGGCTTGTAGAAATTTCTTCTCAACTATGGTGATGAATCTGTGAGAAATTGAGTGGAACTGTTGCATGTTTTTGGTAACAACACCGTAAATTGTTGTGATTCACGATGAATAGCCTGAAAAGGTAGTGGAAGCAGATTTGGTAGTACAAGTCATATAGACTTATTACAGATGATGAAAGTATTGGATGACTTTGCAAAGAAGTCTTAGCAGAGAAGTGGGATGAATTTGATAGTTCTTTCAAAGAACCAGCTCAGGCCAATAGGCAGATCAATACTGTACCAGGTTTTGTTGTTTTTGAGAACTTTTACTCCATTCTCCCTGATTTTCCTATTGGACATGTATGCACAAACTCCTTAACTAAGTAAACAAAATCCTGTACAGCAGAGACAAGAGAAATTGCAGATGCTGGAACTGGAGCAATAACAATATGCGAGAGGGACACAGTGGGTTGAGTAGCATCAGCGGGGTTGAGGTACCGAGGGAGAGAAACTGTCGACACAGGACTGATGCTGGTTAACCCGCCAGATTGTTTTTGCTACAGTGACACAATCTGCTAGCTCAGATTCCGCCTGCCAGGTTTCTCCTGATTTCTGGTGCTGTCTGTGTGGCAGCTTGAGCTTTGTTCGGGTGTGCTGGTTTCCTCCCACATCCTGAAGATTAATTGGCTGCAGTAAACTGTCCCTTGTGTAGGTGGGTGGTGGGAGAATTGAGGGAGCAGAGGTTCAGGTGAGGGAGAAGAGGATAAGGGAAGTAAGTGGGTGGATTTTCACAGCAGCCACAGTGGATTGAATGCTGTTGAAATATAAATATTTACTCTGCAGGTCTCCGCCATGTTGCTGATGAGCAGAAAACCCACAAGAATCCGAATCTTCGTTCACAGAGTGGGCCTGTCAATTCACCATCGAAAACTTGCTCAGCTAGTCCTACGTCTCCCATGTCTCCTATGCAGCAGCCAAGAACACCTATCCTGGCACTGGAAGGAAAGAAGTGGAGAGTGGTAAATAGAACCAAACGGCAGATTACATCCATACTTGTTGCATCCCGTGCCCTCCGTGCCTCTTCACCTCTCAGTTATTTTCCCCTCTCCTACCCACTAGTTTTTAACTCCAGTGTGTTTTGCTACACATTTCTTTTGTGGACCTCTGCCATCCACAGTGCCAGAAAATCACAGAAGGGTTTTTAGTCCAGTTGTATGCCCTGAACTTTATGCACCGGAGTACGGCCAGAAAAGGATATACATGGAACAAACCAGCCTCACTCACAGAGGTCCTTGTTTGAACAGGGAAGAGTAAGCTTGTATTATGCACAACCTTAGCAGATTCCAGAATAATTCAGAGCCCAAAAAAAAACTACTGTGGTAATGTAGAAAACACGACAGCTAAATTGCAGTTGGATTTTGACCAAGTGATCATACTTTGGGAATGTTGATTGAGGGATAAAGATCATACAGGATAACACTCTCGATGGTTTTGGATCTTTTGCATGTACCTAGGAGGGCAGGAGGGATTTTGGAGTGACATCTTATTCATTGGACAGTGTGTCCTTCACTAAAAATTTTCATGAGTACGGCAATTAATACCCAAGGTTTTCTGATAAATTCAATGCTTTCAAATATTTTGTAGCAGCCAAGTAAGGCAGTAAAAGCTGAGATGGGACAGTACTGTATTCAACGTTAAATATTGCTCAGTTGCTGTGAAAATTACCATTCTCAAATTAAGACCACACATTTCTTTGTAAGGTGCCAGAAGTTAGATGCAAGTGTGACATTTCACTTTTTGTGTACATCAGCAACAAAAAATACTAAACACAGAAAATGGGAGTTGCACTGTTAACAAAGGCATCTTTTTAGTTGATTTGCGTACTGGTGGTGTAATGAATTTTGAGTGTGTACTGAGAAGGAGCAGAGTATCTTTTGATCTCATTAGATTATTACATGCAGATGCTGATCATTTATCAGAGAATTCTGACTGTCTTGTCTTCAAACCAATTAGTTTAATTTTTCCTAGAGATGTTAAAATAATCAGCGAGATGGGTGATGCATAAAAAGCAAATGGATGCTGGATGTAATGAACTTTTTAAGTATTAGTTGAGGACATTGTACTAAAAACACAAAAAAACTATGGACTAACAAGCTTCTAAGCTGAAACTTCACAAAAAAATGCATTTTAAAACACATAGGCCTTTACTCTTATTTTTAGTGCAATTGAATACTCAAAATGTTCTTTGATTAACAATGGGATTATACAAAGCATTGTACAATAGTGACATCTGCTGTTGGAGGGTCATAGAGGCAGAGGATGATAGTCGAGGATTGTTTTCAGATTGAAGGACTGTAACCAGAGGTGTGCTACGGGGTTCAATAGTGGGTCTTTTGTTGTTCGTCGTGTATTTCAAAGGTTTGAGAGAGAGAGAGAGAGAGAGAAGGTAGATGGTATGATTAGTAAGCTTGCAGTTGGAGCACTGTGCAGCAGCAAGCCTCTGATACTTGTGTGTGGATGTCAGATCAGCACGCTCTGTGGACAGGGGCTTTTCACCCCGCCCCGGTCAGCCAGTCCCAGCATCGAAACGGGAGGGTCACTGACCACTTCAGATTGCAGAGTCATGGGGTCAGAGGGCCTTGTGAGTCTAGAGGTCAAAGCCCATGATTGGTGAGTCCTGAGATCGATACTGGAGGTGCAGATTGAAATTGGCGAGTCCAGAAATCGAGGTCTGAAGATCGAAGTCATCGTCGAAGTCCTGACTCAGCCCGTCTGAGGCCTGATATCTGCAACTGTGGGTCGGGAACTCTGGAGCCGCCAGTACTGGTTTTGGCCTGTTTGTGTGAGTGAGTGGGTGGGGAGGAAAGGGGTGTGGTTTGCTGTTGTGGTCTTGTTACTGTAGCTTGTGTTGTTCTGCTGGACATTGCAGACATGTTGGTGCTGGAAAGTGTGTCGACACTTTAGGGCTGCCCCCAGCTCACCCTTGTCAGTTGTTAATGCAAATGATCTCTAATTTCCCCACATCCTTGTCCCTGAACCCTAACCTGACTCCTAATTCCCTACATATATACATAACATAGTTAAATATGTACAGTAGTGTAAAATAAAAAGTAGTTATATAGTGTTGATGAGTTCAATGTCCATTCAAAAATCAGATGGCAGAGAGGAAGAAGCTGTTCCTGAATCGTTTTGCATGTATGTGTGTGCGTGCTTTCAGGCACCTGTGCCACCACCTTGATGGTAGCAATGAGAAGAGGGCATGTCCTGGGTGGTGGAGATCCTTAAAGATGGACACCACCTTTTTGAATCACTGCTCCTTGAAATTGATCCTAATGTGCGTCTCGGTGATAGCATCTTGGGGGATTGTTGGTGTGGATAGGACCTAAGTTTGGAGTGTAGAGGAATAAAGTGGGATCAGCACAGATGAATGCCTGATGGTCAGCACAGCCTCGTTAAGCCAAATGAATATATCACCTTGTTTTGCAATGACTCTCAATGACAACACTAACAGAGACTAGTAAACGAGGATTACTAAAGACATTGCAACTGTTTTGAATGTAAGTACACCCTCCTCCCAATTTAAAAGAAAACATTTAATTTGCTTTGTTAATTAGAGATCATTTGTTTGTAGGAGAGAGAAAACAACTTTGTATTTAGAGAATTGAAACACTCAAAGTGATTCTTCCACTGGACTTTGGTGCACATCTATTGTTTTCTACTAGGCAGATACTTTTCTGGTTTATACCAAGGTAAGAAGGGCTTTTCATGTTGGAGAAAAACAGGAAATTCTGGAAAAATGTTGGAGAAACATACCTAATCTTACTCTGTCCAGCTATGCTGCACCAAAGTTAATTGATCAGCTCTTCAAAACCCACCAACCCCAACTTCTCAAAGCATACAGCCTTTTGTGTGAAATAAACTTTCAGTAGAAGACGGCATTTTGAGCCTGGGTTTTATCCGCTGGCTATGCTCCTTCCATGCTACTGGTTGTGGACCGTAAAGGAGGAACCCAGATACACCTACAGATTTGTGAGTGTGATGGATGTGGGGCAGTATGAAGTGGGGTGGATGATGTTTAAACTTCTCTGTGAATGTTTTCTTATTTTTATTTTAGGAATATCAACAGAATGAAAGCAACCTTGTCATTTCTGAGGCAGAACTGAAACATGTTGCCTACATCTACAAGTGTAATAGCTCTGTGCTGAAAATTCAAGGCAAAATCAATTCCATTACAATTGGTAAGTAATTAGTAGATATTTAAAGAGGTCAGAGGATTTTGTACTTCCTGCCCAGCGCCGCTACCATCAGGTAGGAGTTATAATAACATAAAGCCCCACCTCACCAGGTTCAGGAACGGTTACATTTCTGCACATATCAGATCCTGAATCAATTCTCACAATGTTAATCATTCCTTGGCAACAGAATACAGCCAACCACCTGCCATGGACTTGTTTCTGATTGTGTAAAACAAAAACATAACTTTCTCTTTTCTGCAACACAATAACTAGAGATTTTGCAGGTGCTGGAGCAACGGCTAAGTTCCCCCAGCATTTTCTGTGTTCCTGTTTCTTTTCTACACAAGTTGGTTTAGTTTGTATTCTGCATGTTATCTGAAGCATGTGCCTATGAAGCTGCTGTAAATTTGCCCATTGTACCTGTACTTCTCTACACTCATTGATGCAGCGTTAAACTCAACATGGCCCAACAGATCCTGGATGTCACTGCTTTCCTTTTGCAACAGAGAAGCTGCCCCTTTATATAATTCTTTCCGTTTCAGATTCCTGTAAAAAGCTTGGCCTTGTGTTTGAAAACGTAGTGGGGATAGTTGAAATCATCAATTCACGGAATGTGGAAATACAGGTAAAGAATAAATTGCCGTGATACCAGTAAATTCTTAGTGTTAAGTTAGCTCAATTATAGAACATTGGCAAATCTCTCTCTGCTTTGTAGAAAAAAAAATTACTGGGTAGAAAGCGTGTGAAAAACATTTTCATAGACTTTATCTCAATTAGTTTTGCATTGCCTTATAAAGTTATTGAATATTAAATAATTAAATGAACCAGTTTTTTTCCTATCTGTTTTATCAGAACATAAAAATCCCTTCTGCACAACACGTAATATTCCATTGGCTTTTACTTGCATTCAGTTCTGACTACATTTGTAAGTTTGTAATAGTGACACTGGTTTCAAAATGATTGCTGATATATAGGTCGGGACTCCAAGGCTGCCGAGTTGGGGTGTCAAGGTAGTGTAGTGTTTAGCACAATGCTCTACAGTACCAGCGACCTGGATTCAGTTCACAGCACCATCTGTAAGGAGCTTGTGTGTTCTCCCCGTGACTCAGGTTTCCTCCAGGTGCTCCGGTTTCCTCCCACAGTTCAAAGATGTACCGGTAGTAGGTTAATTGAACATTGTAAATTGTCCTGTGATTAGGTTATGGTTAAATTTGGGGAAGGGGGGGGTTGTTGCTGGGTGGTACAGCTCAAAGGGCAGCAATGGCCTACTCTGTGCTGTATCTCAGTAGATAAATAGAATGTTAATAGAATGAGGCTGTAAATTATATCACTCAGATAGAAATTCCCACAACATGCATTCTGTCTGCATTCTGCTTTTGCCATTAGGGATCGAACCTTGATGAAACACAACCTCAAAATGCAGGGTAAATGTATAATTCCAAGATCTATAGGTAAGTAATTGTAAACGAGTCAGTCACACAGCATGGGAATGGGGCCCTTCAGCCCAACTCATCCATGCTGACTGTGTTGCTCAGTGAGCTGGTCCCACAGCCCTTCGAACTTCCCCTTCCCATGTACTCAGCTAGATGGCTTTTAAATGTTGCTAACGTGCCTGCTTCAATTATTACTTCTGGCAGCTTATTCCAAAGACACAACTGTCCTTTATGCCGCTCTGATGTCCTTTGTAAATATCTTGCCTCTGATCTTAAATTAATGGCTGCTTGTTTTTAGCAACCCACTTCCTGGGGGTAAGAATTGTCCTGTGGCTGGGGTTAGGGTTAAGTAGGAAGGTTGCTGGGCTGCACCATACAATGGGAAGGAAGGGCCTGTTCCCTGCTGTATCTCAAACGGTCTCGGCCCGAAACGTCGACTGTATTCTTCTCCATAGATGCTGCCTGGCCTGCTGAGTTCCTCTAGCATCTTGTGCGTGTTGTTTCAAATAAAAAAAAACCCATGTGCTTTCACCCTGGCATGGTCTCTCCTGATATCATTTATCACTATCAGGGCATTCCCTCAAACTCATACGATACAGGGAATAAAGCCCTAGTTTATGCAAATTCCCCTTGTTACTCAGGTCCCCGAATCCGTATATTGAAATTTGAAGATAAATCAGAACTTCCCTATACATTTGCAATTTTGCGTAATGCAATACAGGACATAAACCATGATAATCTGATGGTATTTGGAAGGTCATGCTCACTATTTATTGACACTAATGGTACTGTTTTGTTCTCCAAGACCAACAGAGGTTTGATGTAGCAATCACTTCAATCAAATTTAATGTATTACTGTTAAAAAGCAATAAAACAGATGCTGTAAACATAAAGTACACCGCAGATGCTGTGGTCAAATCAACACGGACAACATGCTGGAGGAACTCAGCAGGTCGGGCAGCATCCGTGGAAACGAGCAGTCAACGTTTTGGGCTGAGAACCTTCGTCAGGACTGATGAGGGAGGGGGCAGGGACCCCATAAAGAAGGTGGGGGGGTGGGGGGAAGGTGGGAAGGAGAAGGCTTGTAGGTGCCAGGTGAAAAACCAGTAAAGGGAAAGAACAAGGGGTGGGGATAGTCAGGAAAGGTGAAGAAGGAATGTAAGGGGAAAGCACTGTGGGTAGTAGAAGAAGGCAGAGTCATGAGCGGTGATAGGCAGCTGGAGGAGGAGACACAGTGAAAGTGGAATGGGGGAAGGGAGAGGGAGGGAATTACCAGAAGTTGGAGAATTCGATGTTCATGCCAAGGGGCTGGAGACAACCCAGAAAGTATGTGAGGTGTTGCTCCTCCAACCTGAGTTTGGCCTCACGGCAGTAGAGGAGGCCATGGACATATCCGAATGGGAATGTGAAGCAGAGCCGAAGTGGGTGGCAACTGGGAGATCCTGTCTGAGGTGCTCGACAAAGCAGTCCCCCAATCTGCGTTGGGTCTCGCCGATGTAGAGGAGGCCGCACCGGATGCAATAGATTACCCCAGCAGACTCACGAGTGAAGTGTTGTCTCACCTGGAAGGACTGGGGCCCTGAATGGTGGTAAGAGAGAAGCTGTAGGGACAGGTGTAGCACTTAAGCTTGCAGGGATAGAAAACAGATGCTGGCAGTCTGAAATTAAAACACAAACTGCTAAAAACATTTATGAAGATGGGAACTGCTGAGTTAATGTCTCAGGTTAATGGCCTCTCATTGAGTTTTGTTGAACTGAAACAATCACTCAGTTTCTCTCTCCACAGCTGTCGCCTGACCTGCCAAACATTTAAAGGCATTTTCTGAGCAATACACAAAATGCTGAAGAACTCAGCAGGTCAGACAGTAACTATGGAGGGGAATAAACAGTTGATGGTGTGGGCCGAAGGAGGAAGCTAGAATAAGAGAGTGGGAGGAGGGGAAGGAGGCTGACAGATGATAGGTGAAACCAGGTGAGGGAGAAAGTGGGTAGGCAGGGGAGGTGGGGGTGAAATGAGAAGCTGTGAGGTGACAGGTGGAAAAGGTAATGGCAGAAAAGGTTCAAAGTTTAATTTTATTGTCAAAGTCTGCACATACAATACAAAATCTGATATTCATCTTCTCCAGATAGCCATGGAGTACTGAAGGAGAAGAAGGAATCTGATCAGAGGGAAGAGTCGACCATGAGAGAGAGGAAGGGAGGTGGGGCACCAGAGAGAAAGATGGACATATGAGAAGGGAAGGGGTAGAGGGGAGTCAGAATTGGGAATTTAAAAAAAGAGAAGAGAGAGGGGAGGGAAATTACCAGTAGTCAATTTAATACCATCAGGTTGGAGGATACCCAAATGAAATATGAGGCGTTGCTCTTCATTGAGGGAGTAGAGAAGGCCATGGCATGCATGCATGCCAGGATTAGAATGGGAAGTAGAATTGAAATGTGTAGCCACCAGGAAATCCTGCCTGTTTGATGGACAAGTGAAAATGCTTGTCGAAATGGTTCCCCAGTATTTAATGGATCTCCATTATATTTCAGTTCAACTTTCTACTCTCATTCTAACCATGTTGGTCCATGGTCTCCTCAACTGTCAAGATGAGCCCATCTATTTCTTTAACTTCCAGTAATTTCTCTTCCCCCAACCCTTTTTCTCTTTTTCCTTGGTTACCTCTCACCCTTCTCTTCTCAACTGCCTATCACCTTCCTCTGGTGCCTCTCCTCATTCCCTCTTTCCCGTTGTACACTCCTATGAGATTTCTTCTTCTGCAGCCCTTTACTTTTTCCACCTATCACCTCCCTGATACCTGCTTTCTCCCCCTCCTCCACCAACCCACCTTCCCCCTCACCTGGTATCATCTATTACCTGCCAGCTTGTACTCCTACCCTTCCCACCACCTTCCTTTCCTAGCCTCACTTTCCCCCTTTCTTTCCAGTCTCGATGATGGGTTTTGGCCTGAAACATCAACTGTTTATATCCCTCCACAGATGCTGCCTGACCTGATAAGTTCCTCCAGCATTTTGTGTTACCAGATTCAGATTCAGTTTATTGTCATTTAGAAACCACAAATGCTATGCAGTTAAAAAATGAGACAATGTTCCTCCAGAATGATATCACAAAAGCATATGACAAAACAGACTCCACCAGAAAATCCACATAACATTTGGCAAACCCCAATCCAGAGACCGGAGAGGCTGCTGCGTATTAATATCGCACTACCATCTTAGCGCGTTCCCCAGAAAGGAGCTCCAAATCCACCAGACAAACAAGACCAAAAACTAAAGCTACAAGACCTGCACAAAACCTGCACATAGTTACAACGGTGTAAACAATTACATAATTGATTAAAAAAAACAGACCATGGGCACAGTAAAAATAGTCCAAAGATGTTAAAAGACTATAAGTTCACCTGCATTTAAGGCATTTTCTGGTTTTGTTTACTAATGTAACAGTTCTATTAATGTTAGCAAAAATTGCCTGTTAATTTTTTAATATTCTTAATTAAAGGAGCTCTGACCTTGTGTTATTACGTTTTTGGTACACATCTCCATGAGCTCTGAAGTGATAATGGGAGTATGTATTCCTATTGACCAAATTGAGTGCCTAATGAGTTTTGCTATACAGAGCATTTCGGTTAATTGGGACACATTGGGAGCCAGTATATTTTGGCCCAATTAGCCAAAGTTTCATGGAAATAGTTAAAAAGGTATTTTTTAAAAAAGACAAACTGAATAACAAATTGTGTATTTAAATGAAATACAGAACAAATTACAGTACTGCCAATACTACTGCAGTACTGTCAATCTATGTATTAGTTCCTAATAATTAACATCAGAGGAATTCATCTGTATCACATTCTTTTGACTTTAAATGAATAAAATCAGCACAGACAAGTAGTGCAATCGACTGTCTTCGTACAATGCTGTCAACAATTGCAACCTCCAAATCTTAATTTTCATTGTAACATTCAAGATATGGAGAATTTGATATCTTCGTAGTTTGTAACTTGTCAAAGTAATGAAATTGCTTTATTTTCACTCCTGGACATCTCTGGCATCTCCAAGCCTGAATGCTTGAAACCACAAGAGCAAAACAGTTCTAAATTGTCTTACTGCTTATTATTAGTATCAGTGACAAAATCTCGTTTTTGAACATGAACACACGGAACTAACACTATTGTGTGTCTAACGGCGCACACAAGTGCATGCAACTGATACTAGTTAAAACTATTCAGCAATAGTCTCCCAATTAAGTGGCACAGTGTCCAGAAGAAACAAAGGGAATCCTGTCTATTTTCTCGATTAGCTTCTGTTACTTCAGAGTTGTCCTAAATAAGCTAATGACCCAATTAATTGGAATCCATTGTATTCAGTGGCATTCTGGTTGAATTCTGATTGCCCATTTAATGTGAAAAGACGAGAAGAATGCTCAGACTATAAAATAGTCAGATTACATACCTAAATTCAGTTGATAGCAGCCACAGTGAATAACATGAGTTTCAAATGTGATCAGTTTCTCTCTGCAGCAAAGGATATTGTTCTGGAGGGAAGTCTCCAATTCCTACATGTATATTTTTTCACAATTCTGTCATCACTAGTTTATTCCTTTTGAAAGTAATACTCAGCGTTCAGGATACATCTTTAAATGCTAGTGTTACTTGGCTACATTTATTAATAAAGTTGTGCATTGACTTTGCAGGTAATGGGCAAAGTACCGACTATATCCATCAATAAAACAGAGGGCTGCCACATATACCTCAGTGAAGAGTCACTGGCATGCGAGATTATCAGTGCCAAGTCTTCTGAAATGAACGTCTTAATTCCTCAAGGCGAGGATTATGTAAGTTTTACCCTTGTGAATACTTACCTGACATTCCAAGTTTCAGGCTCTCAGGCAAACCTGAACTGTTACAGATTGTGCTATTAGACTATATATATTTTCTTGTTCTCTGTCTTCCGAGCGTAGAATTTGGTTAGAATCGTGTCCCTGTGTTATGGCCATTCAGGTAACTGAAATTCAACCTCACAGAATCATTAAAAACTATCTAAAATTTTAATACACATAACAAAGTTGGTTCTTACAGATTTTATTGGGTGGCAGGGAGTAAACAATTACATCCCACCCCCGCCCATAGTTTGAGGGTCCACCCTTTAGTCTAATTCCTGATGGGCAAACTGCTGAACAGGAAGAGCCCACAAAGTGCAGTCTTGTACTTTTGAAACTTGGAAGAAACCAACAATAAAAAAAATTGATTTATCTTCAGAGAGTGGAAATATATCTCTCCAAAATGGTGTTCCCTCCAGTGTTCACTTGAAGGATTCCAGGAGCTAGAAGATTAAGTAATGGTCTGAGGCCCAGAGCTTTATTTCACCCCAAGATTTTCTCCCCTTTAGGAATGAATAGATTAAAGATCCACGTAGACTCTCAAGTGAAACCTGTGATGTTCAAAGTACATTCTGAAGCATAAAACTTAGCAAGCAATGCTGGTTTACCCTCACAACTGTAAACACAACTTATCTTTTGTTTAAAGACTAACTACCAAAATAGCATTAAACCAATGAGTTCTATCTGATATGAATCACCAGCCCTTGGCTAGAATTCAAGCTTACAAGGTTTACTAATTTACCATTGTTTTCTTAAAAAAATATATCAATTTCTTCACTATTTTTATTCCTTTTTGGTTAAAAATTAGTTACTTGAATGAAACTAACAGTTTTTAAATGATTTTCAATGAAAGCTTCTCACTTTAACAGCTTTGCTCTGGATTTCAGTAGTCAATATAGTGAACGTCAACGCAAAACAATTAAGGGTTTAGGCAGTCAAGCCTGCCAAATGTAACATTGTGCTTCTATGACTGGGACAGAGTTCTCCCTTTTGGAGGAGATAGTAAGGATTGATTATCAAGATAGTCTGTTTCTTTCCAGCAAATTTTCTTTTTGTTCAGATAAGAATTAGAAATGTAGAAATTAACACTGGCTAGGGTTATTAAACTTAAATCCATCCTTTACTCTCTTTTATAATGTGTATAGTTTTGTTCTGGAAGAACAGATAATATTGAAAAAATTTCAGCTGACGAGATTAGAAAAATGAATAAAAGAAAAAACAATAAACACAAGAATTTCTTTAGATCCTGGAAATCCAGAGTAACATACACAAAATGTTGGAGGAACACAGCAGGTCAGGCAGCACCTATATAGAGAAATAAGCAGTCGATGTTTTGGTCCAAAACTTTTCATTAGGACTGGAAAAGAGTGGGGGGGGGGGCAAAACCAGAATAAGAAGGTTGAGGGGGGGGACTTGATAGAGGTATTTAAAATTATGAGGGGGATAGATAGAGTTGACGTGGATAGGCTTTTTTCATTGAGAGTAGGGGAGATTCAGATAAGAGGACATGAGTTGAGAGTTAGGGGGCAAAAGTTTAAGGGTAACACGAGGGGGAATTTCTTTACTCAGAGCGGTAGCTGTGTCGAACAAGCTTCCAGTAGAAGTGGTAAAGGCAGGTTTGGTATTGTCATTTAAAGTTAAATTGGATAGGTATATGGACAGGAAAGGAATGGAGTGTTATGGGCTGAGTTACGGGTCAGTGGGACTAGGTGAGAGTAAGCGTTCGGTATGGACTAGAAGGGCTGAGATGGCCTGTTTCCATGCTGTAATGGTTATATGGTTATAAATGAGGCAAGAATTGTTGGCACGCATTAGGTTAAAAGGGCTATTTCAGAGCATTGCAAATTTATTGGTGAACAAATCCCATGTCAGAGTAGCAAGTTGTACACAAAACATTTGACTCACTGTCCATACTAGGTGTCAACATACCCATTTCCCAGTTCCAGCTCTTTTAATCTCTCCTGACTAACAAATTCCAGGTATGACTGACCCTGATCCCCATGGTTCCTGGTTCAAAGTCAGATGTGCCAACTATTCTTGCTTCATTTACTTAAGAAAGTTCCATTTAATTTCATTGACATCATTGAGAATATTGATGTTCAAATGCTTGTTTAAATCATTACATGTTGTGAGAGCACCTGTCTTCACTATCCATTCAAGATTGCATCCATTGTCTGGGTAGAAGGAAAAGTTCTCTTTCTTGTTCCTGGTAAATCTCACACGGATGCTAATTCTACCCACCTCTGTTATGGGAGAAAGTTCCCCACTATGTTTCCTATCTATCCCCCTCAAAGTTTTGAATACTTCAACAAGGCTCCCTCCCCCAGCATCTACGGCCTTTACTACTTCAAGGGAGTTAAAACCCAGCCTGTCCATTCTCTCCTCTAAATGGAAACTTTTCATTGCAGACAATTTCCTCTGAACCTTCACCAGAACAGTCACATCTTTCCAACAGTTTGGCAAACAGAACTGTGTGCAATACTGCAGCTGCAGATGAACCAATATGTTATAAAATTGCCCATAACCTCGCTCCTGCATCCTGCGCCCTGACAGCAGAGATCCTTGGACCTGTACACCAAGGTTGCTCAGTTTTTTATTATTTGCCAGGGCTCTCCATTGTGTATATCCAAGCCTTTATAGTCCTTCCAAAATGCATCTTTTTTTCTGTAGTTAATTCCAACTTCCTTTTTTTCTGCCCATGTTAACAACTCACCAATATTGTTCTGTAGCCAAAATCCCTCCTCGTTTACAACTACTGAAACAAAAAAATGATAAAATTGCATGGATGACTTTGCATTGATCAAGGGACCAAATTTAGCTTCCATAAAGTTGCTGCTAAACCTCGTGACCTTGCGATGCCCTCCTTTGCCACAGCTGGTGCATAAGCTGAGAGAACCAACTTGTAGAAGAATGTGATATGGTTTTAGACTCACAGAATCATTCCTCAGAGACAACATGCCAGATTCTTCCTGCACAACACCTGCCTATGTCCTGTTTACTGGAAGCATCAGTGGTACACAAGTGTCAGGCTCTCAATGCAGGTCTCCCGTGGATCTCATGCAAACATGGACATGTATAGTTCCTCTTAATTATGTTAAACACAATGTTGAAAAACACTCCAAAGAGGCACTGGAATTAAAGAGGACATAATATGTACCCTGGATGGGGATATCAGTGTCTGAAACCAAGAGTAGTTCTCAGTCGGGGTCTGAGACTAGTGCTGAGTGAAACAACACAAATGAAAACCAGTATCAGGGTGACACAGTAGTGCAGCCAGCTCCAGAGATAAGAGTTCAGTGCTGGTGCTGTTTCTGTGGAATTTATGCATTCTCCCTTCGACCACTTTGGGTACTCTGGTTTCCAATCACATCCTATAGACATGGGCTAATAGGAATTGTAATTCTTGTTACCATCATTAATTGCCTTTCATAATGAGTGGTAGTATATGTGTAACGTTCTCCTTCGCGTGTAACGAACGCCGAATTTAACGTCGAGATAAACCACAGTTAATAAGAACCAGATCGCAGTAAGATTAACCATTTACTGTTCACTCTTCACATTAACATATGGTGAAAACTGTTGATAAAACAATACAAGATTGATACAGTATTTGTTCCTTCCTTAATATCACATTTCAAGTGTAAATACTTGCAAAGGTGACTATAACTACATTACACTAAGGTGCAGTATACAGGGAGAGTTTACCTGCTCCATTGACTACTTTAAATACACTTCCATGCAAACTATCCGCGACTCTTTAACTAACGAAAGCATAAACATTATCTACCGTCGTTACTTCTAACAGGATCGGCATTAACATCTTAGTTCAATATATCGATTATCTATTAACTTACAGCGTTGCTCTCACTGTGATTTCTCATGCCTGCAAAACAACTTCTGCTCGGGTCTGCCTCGTGGTGAGCCCCCACCCTCGCGTTAATTCCAAACCGGTATTTTCCCACAAGACGCGGCGAAACCGGATGTGACGTCATCGCATGCCGATATATTTTACATGCAATGAATATACTTTAAACACTTCTAATTCTAACTAGAAAATACTATCGAATGAATTACTAAGCGAAAATATTATAAACTAAATAACTGTCGTAAAGACAGCACAATATGTGTGGAGTTAATTGGAGTTGGGAGTAGTGCTTTTTGAAGAAATCAAGTGGGAAGATGACCTGGTAACTGGGGAAGGTCAATAAATTTGGCCATGGTAGCAATATCAAATCCTAAAACAATGAATAAAAAAGCATGCAACATTTAAACCAGAATGAGGCTGAAAAAGCCCCGGATAGTTACTTGTCAGGTATTTGCAGATCTACAGGGACTAGAACAAATTGGATTGCCACCACCTGTGTTGAGTAATTTTATGCCCATAGTATAGAGCAGGGGTGTCAAACTCATTTTAGGTCACGGGCCAGATTGGGCAAAATGCAGCTTCATGCGGGCCGGATCAGTCGGGCGCGTGCGAACGCAGCTTTCATTGCCTCCGTTTTTTCAGCCTGTTCTCATGTGTCTCAGTCTCTGCTATAACTACAAAGTGTTTCACTTCACAAATTCCGTTTCTTATGAAGAAGACTGCTAAGCAAGCATTATTTTTATGATTGGTATTAATTTACAATCATAGGCTTCATATCACCAGGCCATTAATAATTAAAATAATAGATCTATCTAAAATGATCTCACGGGCCGGATATGGCCCGCGGGCCTTGAGTTTGACACCTATGGTATAGAGTTAAGAATAAATAATCGATAATGTTAAAAGTTAGTTTTCTGTTTAAGTTATAAATTCCCAGCCACTTAAACAAGTTTTGTTTCCTTTACAGAAGGAGTATCCAATCCCTGAGCAGTTTAAAACCACGTGGAATGGGACAAAGCTACACACTGAAGCAGCAGAAAATGTTGGTTAACCATACATTCTGCGGGCTGTTCCACGATTCACATGTGGCATTCTAGAGTTACAAATCACCATAATGCAATTTTACACTTTGTGCAACCATAGCAAACAATACTACAGTAGTCAGACACCTTGCAGTAACTGCTTGACAATAGGGGTGCAATGATTGGCAGTCTTACTGGCTCCAAATGTCTTTAGTAACACAAGTTACAACCCACGTACTGTACATACTTTGAGTGTAATTGCCACCTTTGTACTTACTGTGCTTAGTTTGACTAAATCTCACCTAGTTCGTTGATCTGTTTAAGTAAGTTATTTCAGTTCATTTGAGAATTAGTCATTGCAACCCTTAGTTATGGTGAGTGCACCTCATTTTTGCTGTTCTTTTTAAACATGGGGGGATGGGGGAAGAAGCCAAACTTGACCATTTTTCTAAAACAAAATATTTCAATTGAAGTTTAGTCCAAAGTCAGCAAGAACGGTAATGTGTGACTGCTCGGCAATAGTTTCAGCCAAAGTTCTAAATATATCTCTTTGTACCCAAGTAAAATTGTGCCATCATTGCATAACAGTTTGCCTTATTTTCTTGGTTCGACTACAGGTTGTTCTTTTGGAGAGTAACTGGATATGAAATTAAGGTTTTTAAGTCAACTTTTTTTTTTACATGGTATTTTTGGATTTTCTTTTTTTTTTCTTCTATTGATGTTAGAACTTTGCCCGACAGTATCAAACCTCAGTTTGTATCAGGGAGGAGGACTCTTCATTTACATAATGAAACAAACATCTACCTTAAGGTGTCTGTGTAATATGATGCAAGCAGGAACAGCAAATGTTATAGTAGCTGTTAAATCTCTCTCTTCCCACGCTCCAAGCTTTGCCTTGAAATATCCGAGTCCTTTTATTAAATTATAGTTCAGAACGTTCACTTCTGTAGGTTTGTATTGTTCAATGTTTTATATGTAGCAATTGGGTCCTGGCAGTGATATTACAAAGTAATGACTCGCTTAAATCGGCATTTAGCAGGACCACAATGTGCTCACACATCACAGCAGCAAGATTAATGTAAACTTTTACTGTTCAAATTTCTAAAGTTTGTCCTCGACATTATCTTAGTGTAGAAAATAGATAGAGACGGTTGCAATGTAGTATTGAGTTTGTTTTTGTTAATCACACTGAGGGATTGGTTATTGTAATTCACATCGCTGGATGGTTTAAAGATACTTGTCTTGTCACACAAGGAGGATGTCCTGAAAATAAAAGTGGAAGTGTTGCAGAATAAAGCATGATCAATGAGTGCTTCTATTTTCTTGGACACGGAACTGATTATTTAAATTCTGGGTCATAACATGCAAATAAATATTTCACAAAGTAGCTTCTGCAAATGATTACAGCATGGATAGAGGTCATTCAGTCCTCACAGTCTATGCCGGAAACAATCTATCTAGCCCCATTCCCTTGGCCTCACTCCATGTCCTGTGAATTTTTCCCTTTCAAATATTTACCCAGTTTCCTTTAGAAGACTGCAATCAAATTGGCATCACCTACTACTCCTGGAGCTTGCAATCCTGCTCCTAAAGCTTGCTCAAAACAACAATCCTTCCATTTTGTACGTTCCTCCAGCCTAATTTTTTTATATAAAGGCAATAGATTTATTGCTTGTAAGGATGCATAAAAATTTAAATTGAAAACATGCATCTTAAATAAAGTATGTGTTGTAAAATACTCAGACTGACAGTAGCACTGAGGAGAGAGAGCGAGTTAACATTTCAGCAGAACTGCACAAAGTTCACCTGCATTTCACACGTACTTAATGAATACTTCAGTATTCACTACAGAAAAGGATCTTGGCAATTGTAGGGATATCTTGTGGCAGACCGAGAAGCTTAAACATGGAATAGGATGTGCTGGAGCTTTTAGAAAGCATCAAGTTGGAGAAGTCACCAGGACCAGACGGGATGTACCCCAGGCTACTGTGGGATGAGATTGCTGAGCCTCTGGTGATGATCTTTGCATCATCAATGAGGACAGGAAAGGTTCCAGAGGATTGGAGGGTTGTGGATGTTGTTCCCTTATTCAAGAAAGGGAGTAGAGATTGCCCAGAAAAATATAGACCAGTGAGTCTTATTTCAGTGGTTGGTAAGTTGATGGAGAAGATCCTGAGAGGCAGGATTTATGAACATTTAGAGAGGCATAATATGATTAGGAGTAGTCAGCATGGCTTTGTCAAAGGCAGGTCGTGCCTTACGAGCCTGATTGAATTTTTTGAGGATGTGACTAAACACATTGATGAGGATGTAGTGTATATGGATTTAGCAAGGCATTTGATAAGGTACCCCATGCAAGGCTTATTGAGAAAGTAAGGAGGCATGGGATCCAAGGGGACATTGCTTTGTGAATCCATGAACTGGCTTGCACACAGAAGGCAAAGAGTGGTTGCAGATGAGTCATATTCTACATGGAGATTGGTGACCAGTGGTGTTCCTCAGTGATCTGTTCTGGAACCCCCTACTCTTCATGATTTTTATAAATGACCTAGATGAGGAAGTGGAGGGATGGGTTAGTAAATTTGCTGATGACACAAAGGTTGGGGGTGTTGTGGATAGTGTGGAGGGCTGTCAGAGGTTACAGCAGGACTTTGATAGGATGCAAAACTGGGCTGAGAAGTGGCAGGATGGAGTTCAACCCAGATGTAAGGTGGTTCATTTTGGTATGTCAAATATGATGAGAGAATATACTATTAATGGTAAGTCTCTTTGCAGTGTGGATGATCAGAGGGATCTTGGGGTCTGAGTCCACAGGACACTCAAAAGCTGCTGTGCAGCTTGACACTGTGGTTAAGAAGGTATATGGTGCATTGGCCATCAATCGTGGGATTGAGTTGAAGAGCTGAGAGGTAATGTTGCAGCTATGTAAGACCCTGGTCAGGCTCACTTGGAGTACTGTGCTCAGTTCTGGTTGCCTCACTACAGGAAGGATGTGGAAACCATAGAAAGAGTGCAGAGGAGATTTACAAGGATGTTGCCTGGATTGGGGAGCATGCCTTATAGGTTGAGTGAACTTGGCCTTTTCTCCTTGGAGCAATGGAGGATGAGAGGTGACCTGATAGAGGTGTACAAGATAACAAGAGGCATTGATCATGTGGATTGTCAGGCTTTTTTCCAGGGCTGAAATGGCTAGCACAAGAGGGCATAGTTTGGAAGTAGGTACAGAGGAGATGTCAAGGGTAAGTTTTTTTACGCAGAGAGTGGTGAGTGCTTGGAATGGGCTGCCAGTGGCGGTGGTGGATACGGAAACAATGGGGTCTTTTATGAGACTCCTGCGTAGGTGCATTGAACTTGGAAAAATAGAGGGCTATGGGTAAGCCCAGGTAGTTCTAAGGCAGGGACATATTCGGCACAGCTTTATGGGCTGAAGGGCCTGTATTGTGCTGTAGGTTTTCTACGTTCATGAATATTACAGCTGGAGTTTAGCCTTCCCTAGACTGCTGTTCTAGTAGCTTCTAAGTGGGCAGATACATTGTTGATTAGTTACATGGTCTTATTGAGGGTTATTGGATCTCCAGCCACTGTGGAAATAAACACCGTAACAGGCCTTTTGGCCCACAATATATGTGCTGAACACAAAGTGTGATCAAATTAAATCTCTTCTACCTGTCCATGACCAATATCCCTCTATTTCCTTACATATTCCTGTGTCCATCTAAAAGTCTCTTGAATGCCACTATCATAGCTGCTTCCAACTCTACCCCAGCAGTACATTTCTTGCATCTGCCACTCTTATTGCCCCACACAGCACCTTTAAACTTTCCCTCCTCACCTTAAATCCATGAATCTAATCTTTGACATTTCTATCCAGGGAAAAATATTCTGTCTGTCTGTCTGCTCTATCCATGCCCCTTACAGTTAGGTCCCCCCTCAGTTTCCGATGCTCCAGAGAAAGCAATACAAGTTTGTCCAGCCCATTCTAACCCTGGTAAACATCTTCCCCTACCCTTTCCAAAGTCTCCTTGTCCTTCCCAGAAAAGGTCAAACAATTGCAGACAATATTTTTGTGACAGACGTTTTTTAAAAAAGTAATTAACAAGCAGCCATGTTCCAAAACAACAGAGTCCTCAGAATCACCAAAGCATTTCAGTCAATAAATTACTTTAAGTGTAGTTATACCTGTAGTATAATCGATACTATGTACAGCAGGTCACCCAACCTGCCTCTTGGCACTGGCCAATCTGTTTCAATACTAATACGAATTAGTACCAATCTGGTTATTTATACTACCTGCTTTGACTCACATTCAATCCAAGTTTAACCTAGGATAATAAGAGCCACTCAGTAATTGGACTAAGTGTTTGGGTACTCTGTCAATTTAGTCAAAGATGAGGTTCTGACCATGAAGCTCCAGCTCAGAATCGTGGAACCTTGCAGTTCAAGATGCCATTTGACTCATCTCATTTGTTCTCAGTTAAAAGCTGGTAAGAGAAGTTGCACCTCGACCTCCTCTCTATTTTTGATACTCTGTGGGTTTGTGTGCTCCAGTCCCTCATGCAGTTAAGGCTTAAGTGTATTTTCAGGCAATAAGTAAATTTGAGGAGAAGGTAATGGCTTGCTGACATGATCTAGATACCCTGGACAAAATCCTGGTGACCTAGATTCAAATCCCACCACAGCAGATGGTGATGTGGCCTTTACCACAATCAATTAGTTTTCATGGTCATTGTTAAATGTTAATTCCTGTATTTGGCCTTTATAAGACATAGGAGCAGAATTAGGCCATTTGGCCCATCGAGTCTGCTCCACTATTCAATTGTGGCTGATCCTTTACTCCCCTCCTCAGCCCTACTACTTGTAACCTTTGATGCCGTGACCAATCAAAATCCCATCATCTCTGGCTTAAATACACCCAATGACCTGGCCTCCACAGTTGCCAAAGGCACATCCCACAAATTCATCACTCTCTGGCTAAAAAAATTACTCCACATCTCTGTTTTAAATGGACACCCCTCTATCCTGAGGTTGTGTCCTCTTGTCCTAGACTCCTCCACAATGAGAAACTTCCTTTCCAGACCTACTCTGTCTAGGCCTTTAAACATTCAAAAGATTTCAATGAGATTCCCCCTAATCTTTCTAAATTCTCCCTCATCCTTCTAAATTCCAGTGACTGCAGGCGCAAAACCATCAAATGTTCCTCATATGATAACACTTTCATTCCCAGAATCATCTTTGTGAAGCTCCTCTGAACCCTCTCCAATGTCAGCACATCTTTTCTTAGATAGAGATCCCAAAACTGTTCACAATACTCAAATGCCAGTGCCTTATAAAGCCTCAGCATCACATCCCTCCTTTTGTATTCTAGACATCTTGAAGTGAATGCTAACATGACATTTGCTTTCTCACCACCAACTCAACCTGCAAGTTAACCTTTAGGGTGCTTCCAAGACCCTTTACATCTCAGATTTTTGGATTTTCACCGTTTAGAAAATAGTCTGCACATTTATTTCTTCTTCCAAAGTGCATGCCCATGCATTTTCCAACGTTATATTTGATTTGCCACATTCTTGCTCATTCTCCTAATCTGTCCAAGTCCTTCAGTAGCCTACCTGTTTCCTCAACACAACCTGCCCCTCCACCAATCTTCATATCATCTGCTAACTTGGCAACAAAACCATCTATTCCATCATCTAAGTAATTGATATACAGCAGGTATCTCAGCTTTTTGAGCATCTTCTCCCTTGTAATAGTGACTGCATTCACTTCTCTTCCCTCACACCCTTCAACATATGGAACACTGCTAGAATCTTCCACAGTGAAGACTGATGCAAAGCATCCATTTAGTTCATCTTCCATCTCCTTGTCCCGTTATTATTTCTCCAGCCTTATTTTCTAGAGGTTCTATAAACATTCTCAACTCCCATTATTTTTATATACTTGAAAAAGCTTTTTCTATCCACCTTGATATTGTTTGCTAGCTTGCTTTCATATTCCATCTTCTCCCTCCTAATGATTCTTCTAGTTCTCTGTAGATTTTTAAAAGCTTCCCAATCCTCTATCTTCCTGCTAACTTTTACTTTGTCGTATGCCCTCTCTTTTGCTTTTATATTAGCTTTGATTTACCTTGTCGGCCATGGATGAAATATTCTTCCATTTGAGTATTTCTTTGTTTTTAGAATATATCTATCCGACTGCTTCCTCATTTTTCTCAGAAACTCAAGACATTGCTGCTCTGCTATCATCCCTGACAGCAGCTCCTAATTTACTTCGGTCAATTCCTCTCTCATACCACTGTAATTTATTTTACTCCACTGAAATTCTGCTACGTCAGAATTTACTTTCTCCCTATCAAGTTTCGTTGAACTCAATCATAGTATGACCACTGGCTCCTAAGGGTTCCTTTACCTTAAGTCCCCTAATCGCCTCCAATTCATTACATAATACCCAATCCAGTATAGCTGATCCCTTAGTGGGCTCAATGACAAAAGCTGCTTTAAAAAGCCATTTAATAGGCATTGAACAAGTTCACTTTCTTGAGTTCCATTACTAATCCGAATGTTAAAATTTTCCATGACTATCATATCATTGCCCTTTTGACACACCTTTTCTAGCTCCCATTGTATTATGTAGTCTACATCCCATGTTTGGAGGCCTGTATATAACTGCCAACAGGGTCCCTTAACACTTGCAGTTTCTTAACTCAGTCCACAAGGATTCAACATCTTCCGATCCTATGTCACATCTTTCTACTGATGTGATGCCATTGTTTACCAGTAGAATCATGCCACCCCCTCCACCTCCTATCCCTCCAATACCTTGGGCCACAGAATCATTACTGACAATCTATAATAGTGCAACAGGATCATCCACCTCATTATACTCCTTGCATTGAGATAGAACATTTTGAGTACTGTATCTGCTATCCTTTTTGATTCTGCATCCCTAATCACCAATACTTACCCTGCTGGCTGCAATTTTGTCCTATCACCTACCTGACCTTTCTATCAGTCTGGCTGCACACTATTTTTGCTTTTTTACAGCTTTTACCTGTGCCTCTTCACTAAACCTCCCAAGTTCCCACTCCAACTCTGGTCCACTCACACAATGACTATTCAAACTTTGACTCTGCTTTACTTTAATTTGCTCCTGCTAATGAATTGCCAATCGAATGGTCCGCTGCAAATGCGCCAAGCCCCCCGGAGCACTTTTTTAAACGCTTGTCCCTGACGTGTGCAAAGCTCTCTCTTTTTGAATTGATCGGCTTGCTGCTAATAATAATGATGTATTAGGGAGAATATATCAAGAGGAGAGTCCTCTTTCGTAAATTTTTCATATATTTCCTTTTCCAAGGGTAAACAGGACAATCCATCAGCATTTCCATGATTACGCATCCTCTTGATTTCAATCTTGTAATTGTGTCTCCAAGGAACAGAGCCCATCTCTGTATTCGTGCTGCTGTTGATAGTGGGACATGCTTCTGTGGACTGAAAATGACACTAATGTTTGCTGATCATTAATGAGGGTAAATCCTCTCCCAGACAAGTACTGATTGAAAGGTTTTACATCTCAAAGCAGAGTTGAGGCACCTCTGTCAATTTATACGTAACTTCTTTCTGCAGTGGTAAGGGAATGTGATGCAAAAGCTATGGGGAGTTCACTTCTGTTGCTCATAACATGACATGACTGCACCTGGACAGTAAGGTGAAGAACACAGGCAAGCCTCACACTTGCCATTTCTTCCTTATTTTTTTTTAATAATTTACAATTTTCAGTTATTACAAAGACAAAACATAATGAAGACATACAAAACAATGCAAAGGAAATACAGCTCCCGGTGGAGCACAGACAAAACAAATCAAAAACCAAAACAAAAAGGCTGCCAGACAATTTACACGATTACATTAATAGGCTTTCAAAAAAAAGAGTTGACACAATAGTGGTATCACGGAAGCAATATAAAATAAAATGAATAGAGGAATCCGGTTAGGCACCACACCCCCTCAAGAGGTTAGACAGGTCAAGATCACTATGTATGTGAGGTAATATGACACTGAACCAAGAAAGGTCCCCATATTCTCTCAAATATATTCTGTGTATTGGGTTTGTGCAGACGCAGTCTTTCCATTTCTACAATAGACAACATCTCCTTGAGCCAGTGTGCAAAGGTAGATGGAGTAGTAGACTTCCAGATCAGAAGAATAAGTTTCTTAGCCACCACCATTCCTAGATGCAGAGCAATCTGCATGTCGTGTGGCAACTCAAGAGTCACTGCAGAACGTCCAAAGATGGCGAGGTCGTGATTGGGCTGAATGTCTCTAGAATAGGCTTTTGAGAGCCACTCAAAAATTGAAGTCCAAGATGTTGTATAATGTAGGGCAAAGCCAGAAAAGATGTGCTAGTGAGCCCTCAGCAGAACGTCACTTATCGCAATCAGGCGACACAGGTGGGAAGATGCGATTCAATTTTGTTTTTGAGTAATGCAATCTATGCATCACCTTGTACTGGGTTAACCTGTAGCGTGAACTAATAGAGCAACAGTGAACCTGGGTCATTGCCTCCTCCCAAAGTTCCGCTGATATCTCTGAGTTCAAATCCCTAGAACAGTCTTCCCTAATAAAATCTGTAGAAACCAAAGGAGTAAAGCAATTCGCAGATTTTGATATTAACTGTTTGGAGTCTGGAGGGAGCAAGGGGTTTTCAAGAAAGGGATGGGTGGTGGAAATAGACTCGAAGTGAGGGCTCTTTTCCTTAATGTAGTGTTCAGCTTGGAGATAGCAAAAAAAATGTGAATTTGGAAGGTTGAACTTAGTGCTTAATTGTGTGAATGATGCAAATTGGCCATCGATGTACAGATCTAAGAAATTTTTGATACCCCTCTCTCCAGACTGCAAACACCCCATCTAATTGTCCAGGCTTAAATGAGTGATTTTGACAAATGGGAGCGTGTATGGAAACACTGGGAGTTTGGTGAGCCACTTTTATCTGGTTTAATACTCGTAAAGAATTCTTTAAGGTAGAGTTTTGTTGGATTAGCTTATCTGTTGAGGCATAAGTGGAAAGCAAAAGAGCAGGAAGTGAAGAATATTTAACAACAGAGGCTTCCAGCTGTAGCCATGAAGGTTTTCCTTCTATCTCAGCACCTCCACATTTCCAGTGTGTAAGAGCCCTGGAGTTAGCTGCCCAATAGTCATGTTTGAAAATTGACAGACCAAGACCGCCCTTCTTAAGAGGTTTATGTAAGTGAGCCTTAGATATCCTGTGTGATTTATAGCCCCACACAAAGGGCAATATGATAGAGTCAAGTTTCTTAAAAAAGGATGCATTAGGGTCACCATTTTGATCACATTTACCCATCTAATCATGGATAAGGGCAGTATCCTCCAGGACTCGATATTTGTTCTGAGTTCTTCTAAGGATTCTGTAAAGTTAAATTTGAAAAGATGCTTTGGGTTCTTAGTCAGTTTAATCCCCAAATAGGTGAAACAGTCCTTCTCTACTCTAAAAGACAACTTTTTCAGGAAGTCTTCAGTAAAATGATCCTCTAAGCGCATGAATTCACTCTTTCCCCAATTTATGGTATAGCCAGAAATACTCCCAAAGGGATTTATATATTCTAGTAGGATGAGAATAGAGACCACTGGGTCGGCTGGACAAACAAGGAGGTCGTCCGCATACAGGGTCACACGGGTCTCAATACTGCCCAACTTCATACCTTTAATGTGTGGGTGAACCCTAATACCAATTGCCAGGGGCTCCAGTTAAACAGCAGGGGGGACAATGGGTCCCCTTGGCGAACACCACATTGCAGGGAGAATGGATTGGATTTATCCCTGTTTGTGGGAATGAAGGATTTTGGATTTGTGTATAATATTTTAACCCATTCTATAAAAGTGTCGCCAAATCCAAACTTCTTGAGTTTTGAAATTAGACAGGGCCGCTCTATCATATCGAATGCCTTCTGGGCATCTAGAGACAGTATAGCAGCTCTATCATCTTTCCCATAATCGGCATACAAAATATTGAGAATTTTGCGGACATTACAAAAGGAGTACCTGCCTGGGATAAATCCCGTTTGGTCCGGGTGAATGATATTTGCCATATGCTTACCGAGCTGATTTGCTAACATTTTCATAATTATTTTCAGATCATAATTTAATAGTGCAATGGGCCTACAGCTTCCAGGGTCTGGTTCATCTTTATCTTTTTTTAATAAAACACAGATATTTACTTCACTGAGAAAGGGTGGGAGCCTCTTGTTTTTAAAGGTATCCTGAACTATTCTCAGCAAAGTCGGTGTAAGGGCATCTCAGAAGGCTTTGTAAAACTCTGGCCCGAACCCATCCAGTCCAGCTGCCTTACCGATGGGAAATGCTTTGATGGCATCCTGTAACTCAGAAAGCGAAAAATCCAAATCCAAATTCTCCCTGAAAGCTGCATCTAATTGTGGGAAGTAAAGCGGATCAAAAAAGTTATCAAAATCTTCTTGTGTAGCTGTTGATTTGGAGGTGTAAATTTCTGAATAGAACTCACAAAATCATCAGTTAATATCCTTTCAGTCCATAAGCATCAGGACAGATTTGGATTTTATTTTGTAAATGGCTCGTTTTGCCTGTTCTCCTTTTAACTGCTTTGCCAATAACTTCTGTGGTTTGTCACCAAACTCAGAATGTCGCCGTTTAAGTTTAAGTAGTATGTTGTCAATGTGTTCCCCTAGAATGGAGTTGCATTCGTATTTTAATTTGAGAATGTTATTATAATCTGATTGGAGCAAAGAGTTTTTGTAGGCCTGTTCAGCTGCTAGTAATTCTTTCTCAATCACTTCCAATCTACCTCACTTAGCCGTTTTCAGTGTTGCTTCATAAGAAATAATTTGTCCTTTGATATACACTTTAAGTGTTTCCCAGAGTGTTGAGTCATTCACCTCGCCGTTGTCGTTGGTCTCAAGGAACTGCAAGACGTGTATCATAATATATTCTTTAAATGCCGGATCCTTGACCAAAAAGGGATTAAAGCGCCAGTTATAGGCTTGCTTAGGGAGGGACAATTGAAGATTAAGATTGACAGGACTATGGTCAGATATTATTATGCTGTGATATTTGGTGTGGTCAATATTAGAGATTAACCTAGAGTCAACTAAAAAATAATTGATCTGTGTATACGATCTGTTTACATGAGAATAAAAAAGAATAATCATGGTCAGATGGGTGCTGTAGTCTCCAAATAACCACCACCTTCTTGGACTTCATCAAATTGTTAAGAGTTTGCACAGCAAGAATATTGGGCGGGGTTGCAGAGGAGAGCCTGTCTAAATACAGGTCCAGGTAGCAATTAAAATCACCCCCAATCAATATGTGGCTTGAATCGTTATCTGGGATCAAGTCAAACACCTTACGGAAAAAACCTGGATCATTTGAGTTCGGCCCATAAACGTTTACCAGTGTAATGGGAAGTGAAGTGATATGCCCAGTTAAAATTATAAACCTGCCAATTGGATCAATTGTGAATGAGTGGAACCGAAAAGGCACAGTCTGATGGAAGAGAATGGCAATGGCTTTTGAAGTGAAAGGTGCCTGATAGACCTGTGAAATCCAATTAGCCCTGAGTTTCCTATGCTGAGTGGCTTTAACGTGAGTTTCTTGTAAGAATATAATATCAGATTTTAGTGACTTCAAATGTATGAAAACTTTACCTCACTTTATTAGGTGACCTAAACCATGCACATTCTAAGAGACCAAGGATATGGAGTCTAGAGTATTATTCATTTGTGGTACCTTTTGCATTATAATAAAACGCAAACTTAACATTCAGTCTGGCAGCCAGCAAAAACCAACAAAAAATAACATGAACAGTTAACAAATATGTGAACAAAACCCCCACCCATTGCTTCCCCAAAAGGAGCAGAGTTGCCCTCATCCTAATCTGGGACCGCCGGACAAAAGCAGAGATAAGCACCTCCAACTAACAGCCCCTCATTAGCACACATAGTAAAGAACAAATTGAGGATAGAAAAAAGAACTGCCATAATTAAAGTCTGCTCAGAGCATGTTTAAACTCTCCTCATTTATGTTGTGAAAAATAGCCTTTCAAAGTTTTTGGTCTACAAAAGTCTTAGCTTCAACCGGGTTGCTGAATACTTTTACTTGCCCTTGGTGATGCACATGGAGCTTGGCTAGGAAATGTAGCAAATGCCGGACCTCCTTCTCTCTCAGCAGTTGCAGCACCTCACAGAAACTCCACCGTTGCTCCATAACCTCCGCGGTGTATTCGGGGTAGATTGAGATTCGATGACCTCCGTAATCCATCAAGTGTTGCCTCCAGAGTCTCAGAATCTTTTCTTTCTCCTGTGTGAAATGCACCTGTGCAATTATCGTATGGGGCCTTGAGCCTACCGGTGGTTTGGGCTGTTGTGTCTGGTGCGCTCTATCAATAACAACCGGTTTAGTGAAGTTATCATCTCCCAGCAGCTTGGGGATCAGGTTAGTGACAAATTCAGTCAGCCTCCCTTTCTCCTCACCTTCTGGGATGCCAACAATCCTTATATTATTGTGTCTGGATCTCCCTTCCAGATCTGAAAGTTTGGCCCACAGCCTTTTATTTTCTTGCTGCAGCTCAGCGACTGAAGTTTCCACAAGGTGGATTCGCTGCTCGTGGTCGGCAGTCTGATTTTCAGTGTTCAACAGTCTCTCAGTGAGCGCTTGCTGGCCGGACACCAGAGTCTGGAAACTCTGCTCAAACTTGTCAAATCGCTTGTTGAAGGACTGCAAGAGCTTGTTTAACATTTTCTGCCAAATAAGAGGAAGCTCGTCCTCCTCTTCAGCGGACGACATTTCTGGAGAGTTCTTGCTAGCTTGGTCCCAGCTAACATTAGCTGCAGCGTAGGCTCGAGGACAAGTGGCTCCCTTCCTGCCTCGTGCTGTTTTACTGGACATGTTCACGTTACACTCTTTGGTGGCGTAAAAGAGAAACAAACAGTGGAGATCTTGCAACAAAAATTGAGAGTCCAGCGTTCAAAAAGGCAGTTTTAACTGGTAAAGTTTGGTGTGCCATGAGGAGCTGGAGAAAAAACGTCTATCTCGAAAACAACTAAAAATGATAAAACTCATCTCACTAGTTCCCCCCCCCCCACCCACTTCCTGATTTATTGTAATAAGTTCAAGGGGTGGAGCACAGTAGCCAGGTTTGGCAGGAACCTGTTATAGTAATTGACAAATCCTAAAAGGGACCACGACTGTGTCACATCCTTTGGCCTTAGGGCATCCACCACTGCTTGGATTTTCTAAGCATACTTGTGTAATCCTTGTGTGTTCATAATGTGACTGCAGTAAGTGATGCTTGGTTTAAAGAATTCACACTTGTTATGTCATGCTCTGAGTCCATAACCTAATATTTTTTTGAACACTGTCTTGAGATTTTAGAGATGTTCCTTGTCATCTTTACAAGTAACAATGAGAGTCTGGTCAGCCTTGCAGCGCCTGGTCCAGAGCTTTCGGCCAGAGTGCAGGTGCAGATGATACTCCAAAAATAAGCCTATTATAGTGATAAAGCCCTTTGTGAGTGTTTATGATGAGAAACACTTTGGACTCTTCTTCCATTTCCACCTGTAGGTAACCCTCAGCTAAATTCACTTTGCTTAAGTGTTTTCCTTCAGGAAGGTTTGCAAAGATACTCTCTATCCTGGACAGTGGGTATTAATTTGCTTTCAGTACTGAGTTGATGGTGACCTTAAAATCGCCACAAATCCTGACAGTCCTACAGTTCTTGACTCCTGGGACCACCGACATTCTCTATTGTCTCCAGTCAACCTTAGAAAGAATTCCTTCTGCCTCTATGTGATCTCGTTCTCTAGCTTCTTTCTCACAGATGGTGCTGGGTGGCCTTTTTAAAACTTGGGTGTGGAATTTTGTTTAATACTATTTTACTCTTGATATGCTTGCATTTTCCTTGAATACTGGTGTGGCATCTTTCAGTACTTTCTTAATTTGCTTTCCATTGACTCTCTTGCAGGGGATGTAGCATGTAAATGACGGATGGATCTTCAATCAATGGACTTTAAGCTTGCTCAGCCATTCATGACCCCACAAAGCTGGTCCCCCTAAATTTACCACCTACAAGCCCAAAGTGGCTTGTTGGTTGTTGTATTTCACTGTTATGAATGTTGTTCCCATAGGAATTAACTTTTCTGCAGCTTAAATGTTTCATTGGATATCTGCAGACTTCGGTTCAATATCTTTGAAATGCCATTCAAACTCATTTTCGGGAATGACTGAAACATCCGAGCCAGTGTCCGATTTCACTTTAGTTAATTTGCCATCCACTTCTGGTGTAAGCCATATTGCTTGCCATTTGTTAGTTTCCACATTGTAAATCTCAAGGCTACACGGTCCTGTGTCACTCTCATCATTATCAGATTCTTCATCAGCAGCATGCAGGAACTTCAATGTGACTTTTTATCTTTTTTCTCTTCCCTAAGCAGTCCATTTATTTTTGGCTGCCTGACATGTTCTTGTATGTGTTCTACTTGGTCGCATGATGATGTGAGGAGGTATGCCATTCGTGTACTTCATACATATAGCCATAATGAATTTTTAAATATCAAAGAATGCTTAACCAAACAATATATTTATATTACTCAAATATAACTAAAATATTAAAAGCACAACCATCTCCATGTTCACAACTCTCCCACTAGTGGAACCATCTTAACATCTACCTAGTCAAACCCCCTTAGTTTGAATAAAGTCATCTCTCAATCTTCTAAACTCCAAAGAATAAAACTCAAAATGTCCAGCCTCTCTTGACAGGACAACACTTTAATCCCTGATGGTTCTTCTATGAATTGACTCCAATTAAGTAAACCCTTTTTCAAGTATGGACATTAAAATTCTGCACTGTTGCAGGTGTAGCCTCAATTGTACAACTGTAACAAAGTCTCCCTATGCATAAACTCCGATCCCTTTGCAAAAAAGACCAGCAGAATGTTTGTTGACCTAACTACTCACTGGATTTGCCCTACCAACTTCTTTGTGATTCATGCACTAGGACACCTAAATCCCTCTGTATTTCACTCAATACGCTCTTGCTCCATTCAGATCTACTAGAATTACAATGCCCTCATTACAGCATGTTCGTCCACCTATTTTTATATAGTCAATATCTTACAGTTCACTCCCTCTTTCAGGTTATGAATGTAAATAGTAAACAACTCTTAGACAGGATTGGACCCTACTGGTTATATCCTACCAGCCTAAAAAGTACAAATCTCTTTGTTTTCAATGTAATGGCCGGTTTCTAATCCATGCTGATATATTTTCTCCAATATCTTGGGCTCTTAAGTTGTATACCAACCTCTGATATGACACCTTGTCAAGTATCTTTTGGAAATCTAAATGCACCATATCTAGAAGTTCCCCTTCATCATGTCGCATCCTCAAAGAATTTGAGCAAAGGCTTCATTTTATTGTCAAACCATGCATACACAACTCTGATATTTGTCTTCTCCAGATAGCCACAAAATACAGAAAGACCGTGGAGTTGATGAAAGACATCAACTGCCCACCCCAACTCCCAGCACAAAAATGAAAAGAAACAAAACTCACAGACTCCAAATTCCCTGACCCCCTCGCTTGCAGGAAAAAGTGCCAATAACATACCCAACTCCCTCAGCCGCAGGGAAAAACAGTGACAATGACAATACCCAACACCCTCACTCACAGAAAAGAACAGTGGCACCCCCCCCCCCCACTTACACATGACAAATTAACAGATCACCCAACTGCCAATCGGCCACAAGAAAGAAAGCACTGGAAAACTGAAGGAAACCAATATACAGTCCAGTAATCACATAAATCTCAGAATATTGGAAACATCTTTGCATTGGCATATAAGGAGAGCAGCCGCACAAACTCAGTCCTTCCATAAAGAGTGATCGCTGATCCAGTACTGACTGTCTTCTCCCCAGTGGCCCCTTTAGGAGTGACCACTGAACACCACACAATCCCCTTGATGCTTCAATCTTCCGCACCACTTCGAGATGGAGTCATCCATGACCCCATGCCTCATCTCTGGTCTTTTCCATGAGTCAGCTTGTGTTCTCAGTCCTTCTCAGCACCCCCCCACCGTCTCACCCCGCTTCAGACACAGCATAACACTGGTTCCTTCGATCGAGTTCCAAACTGTACATCACAGGCACCAGCGGTTTCCTAGACAAATAGATGGTGTAGAAAAAGTGAAATGATTGGAGGGTTTATCACAAACAAAAGCAAACCTGCAGTTGCTGGAGGAACTCAGCAGGCCAGGCAGCATCTATGGAAAAGAGTACAGTCAACGATTTGAGCCAAGACCCTTCAGCAGGACTGGAGAAAAAAAGATGAGGAGTCAGAGTTAGAAGGTGGGAGGAAGGGAGGAAGAAAGACAAAGTGATAGATGAAAGCAGGATGGGGAGAAGGGGTGAAGTAAAGAGCTGGGAAGATTAGTGAAAAAGATAAAGGATTGGAGAAAAGGAATCTGATAGGAGAGGGCAGAAGGTCATGGAATAAGGAAAAGGGGGATGAACACCAGAGGGATGTGATGGGCAGTTAAGGAGATAAGGAAGGAGAGGGAAAATGGAATGGGAAATTGTGGGGGGGCATTACCGGAAGTTCGAGACATTGATGTTCATGCCATCAGCATGAAGGATACTCAGACAGAATATAAAATATTGCTCCTCCAACCTGAGTGTGGCCTCAGCAGAGGAGGCTGTGGACTGACATGTTGGAATGGGAATGAGAAGTGGAATTAAAATGGGTGGCCACTGAGAGATCCTGCTTTTTCTGGCAGATGGTGCATTAAGTATTCAGTGAAGCAGTCTCCCAGTCTATGCCAGGTCTCACTGATCTACAGGAGGCCAAACTGGGAGCACTGGATACAGTAGATAACCTCAACAGACTCACAAGTGATGTGTCACCTCACCTGGAAGGACTGTTAGGGGCTCTGAGTGGTAGTGAGGGAGAAGGTGTAGGGGCAGGTGTGGCACTTGCTCTGCTTGCAAGGGTAAGTACCAGGAGAGAGTTCAGCGGGGAGGGGCAAATGGACAAGGGAGTCCCTCTGGAAAGCAGAAAGTGGACGGGGGAGGGAAAGATCAATTTGGATTATACTTGACTGAGGCTGTGGTACTGATCGATTCCTGTTGCACCCTGCAATTATGAGTTGCAAATCGGAAGTGATCCATTTATCCTGGACTCTTTGAATTCTGATAGTTATCTCCTCCCCACCCATCTCTAAAGGAAGAAATCCCAACCTCACTCATACATCCTTGACCATAACATAAAGGATTATTAACACCAGAGATTCAACAGATGCTGGAAATCCGGAGCAAAACACACATGGCTGGAACTACTGTCGCAATGAGGCCACGCTCAGGTTGGAGGAGCAACACCTTATATTCTGTCTGGGAGCCTCCAACCTAATGGCATGAACATCAATTTCTCGAATGTCTGGTAATCCCCCCCTCCCACTTCACCGTTCCCATTCCCTCTCTCACCTTATCTCCTTGCCTGCCGATTGGACTGAGGCACTCTCCTCTTTTTTTCTTCCATGGCTTTCCTATCAGGCTCCTCCTTCTGCAGCCCTGTATCTCTTTCACCAATCAACCTCACAGCTCTTTACTTCACCCCTCCCCCTCCCAGTTTCACCTATCACCTTGTTTTTCTTCCTCCCCTTCCCCCACCGTCTCTCTCTGACTCCTCATCCTCTTTTTCTCCAGTCCTGATGAAGACTCTTGGGCTGGAAAGTCAACTGTTTACTCTTTTCCTAGATGCTGCCTAGCCTGCTGAGTTCCTCCAGCATTTTGTGCGTGTAGCGGAGAGCTTATCACATTAATCAAACATGATTACCCTTCATAATGATGTTGAGATTCATCACTGGGACACATCATCAGTGATGTAACCCAGGGTCATCAGTTGTTTCACGTCTTTCAAGACAAATCTCAGAGTTGTGTTCTGCATACAGACTTTGATAATAAAATGAATCTTTGAACCTTTCAACATCAGACTCTCTCGCCCAAGCGACCCGGCCAGGGTTGATTAGGCCCTGGCTTACGTCCCAGCAGCACTGGTCCATGGGTCACACCTCTTGATCCAGAGCCATTTGGAGACTCACCCAGCAGCCTCAGTGACGGTCCTGATGGCTCTTCTCTTTGCAGCCCCTGAAATGCCAAGGAGAGAGTAGGTTCTGCACAGCAAGCGGCCAGTGAAACCTCTACACCATACCTCCGTAGTCACACATCGTGCCCTCCATCCCTGTCTCTGGCATTGCTCTACTACTAGCTCCTGGTATTTGGCTTTCTTACAGTCAAACATCTCCTCAATCGTTTCCCAAGGCATCCCAATTCGACCATGACCACCTTCTTCATGGTTTCTGACAGAATGACCACGTCAGGCCTCAGGGATGATGATGCAATGAAGTCAGGGAGCTTTAATTGCTTGCCAAGGTCAACCTTCAATTGCCATCAGACACCACGGCGAGCAAGCCTGCTGGTGATCTGGGCTGAGGCTGTGGTTGGTCTCCAGCTATGTGTTTCTTGGGTGGCAGAGGTGCCAACTGTTTTTAACGACTGAGGAGATAGTTTCTGCCACTGCCTTCAGCACCTGGTCATGGCACCAGTGGGAGCGGCCTTCTCCCAGGGTTTTTGGGCAGCTGGTGAGGATATTTTCTAAGGTCCTTCTATTTTTATTTCTATCATTAATATCTCGATCTTCCCCTCTCAGGGTTCTTTAGAAGACCCTGACCTGGAGTTACATACTGACTTGGGTATTTTGCGGGAATAGGACCCACTCTCAGGGGTCTCATGACTGGCCGCTATTCAATATGACAAGGATGCGGCCTAGAGGACTGGTGCACCTTCAGGGTTCCAGGATTTTGTGGCTCTGGAGGTGGGCAGACTTGTGGTTGGTGCCTCCACAGGAAATCAGTGTGTCATGAGAGGCGGAAAATTGAAAGCAGCGAGCTTTCTGCTGGCTGTGTGCCCAGAGACCCAAGTTCTGTGGACTTGGAGCTCAGAAGAAGCAACCTAACGGACTTTTAACATCGTAAATCAGCGAGTTCTTTGTTATGTCTCGCCTCTCGCTGTGAAACTGAGACAGCTCTTTTTCCCTTTATTAGGGAGGGAGGGGAGGAGGAGGGAGAGAGGGGGAGAGGGGAAGAGAGAGAGGGCGTGCACAGTCTTTGGGGTACTGCAAATCTGAGTCTTTAATGGTGCTTTGCTGCACGTTTGTTTACTTGGTGGGGGGTGCTGATGCTTTTTTGCTGGTGGGGAAGGGGGGATTGTTGCTTTGCCACTGCTCATGCATGGGAGGGGGGAGCTGGGGGAGGATTTGGGGTTCTAACATTTAACTGTCATTCATTCTTTGGGGCACTTCCCTGTTTTTGTGGATGGTTGCGAGAAAAAAAATTTCAGGATGTATATTGTATACATTTCTCACATTAAGTGTACCTTTGAAAACTTCTAAAAATGATTACCTTTCATGAAACTATATCGACTAGGTTTGATTATATACAGCTTTCCTCATTGGAAACTCATTTTCTTTTTGATAATTGACTCTAACATCTTGACACCGAGATCTTAAACTAACTGGCCAATAGTTACTTCTCCCTCCACTCAACACACCTTTTATCTTTCTTCATTATTGAACAAAGATGTCACATTCATGGTTTTCCATTCTTCTGGTATCCATCCACAACTTAGTGAGTTTTTGAACTTCTCACCCAAACTGGTCATTATTTATGCAACCATGTTCTTAAAAATTCTTGGGTGCTGGTCTTTGGGTCCCAACAATTCATCTGCTTTCTTTAGAACTTTATCCTTAGCGATTGAGAATTTTACAAATTCCTCTGTGTTATTTGAAATTAACCCAAGTGTTAATGTAGGGACATTTGCTGTATTAAGATGAATCAAGTTTAACATCACCAACATATGTTATTAAATCTGTTAACTTTACAGCAACAGTACAATGCAATATGTGATAAACAAAAATGAATTACAATCAGAATATATATGTATATTAAATAGTTAAATTAAGATAAATAGTGATTTTTTTTAAAGTAGTGAGGTAGTGTTCATGGGCTCGATGTCCATTTAGAAATCGGATGGCAGAGGGGAAGAAGCTGTTCCTGAATCACTGAGTGTGTGCTGTACCTTCTTCCTGATAGTAGCAATGAGAAGAGGGCATGTCCTGTGTGGTGGGGGTCCTCAATGATAGAAGCCACTTTTCTGAGGCACCACCCCTTGAAGATGTCTTGGATACTATGGAGACTAGTACCCAAGATTGCATTGACTAATTTTACAACTCTCTTGCTATGATCTATGCAATAGACCCTGCCCCCCATACAGAGGGGGATGCAGCTAGTCAAAATGCTTTCCAGGTACACCTGTAGAAGTTCTCGAGTGTTTTAGGCAACAAACCAAATCTTCCCAAAATCCTGATGAAATATAGCTGCCGTCTTGCCTTCTTCATAGATGCATCGATATGTTTGGGCCTAGATCCTCAGATATATTGACACCCAGAACTTGAGATTGCTCACTTCTGATCCCTCTAAAAGGATTGGTTTATGTTCCCTCATCTTACCTTTTCTGAAGTTCACATTCAGCTCTTTGGTCTTACAGAGGTTGAGTACAAGGTTGTTAGTGTGACACCATTCAACTAATTTGTAGATCTTGCTCGTGTATGCCCTCCCATCATACTTTCAATGATGGTTGAATCATCAGCAAATTTATAGATGGTATTTGAGCAATGTCTAGGCACACAGTCATGGGTATAGAGCATAGACAGAGTAATGCAATGGGCCAAGTACACATCCCTGAGGTGCACCAGTGATGACTGTCAGCGAAGTGGAGATGTTATTACCAATCTCTGCAGCTTGTGGTCTTCCAGTTAGGAAGTCAAGGAATTAGTTGCAGAGGGAGAGACAGAGGCCCATGCTCTGTAGCTTTTTGATCAGGACTGTAGGAATGGTGATGTTAAATGCTGAGCTATAGCATTGTCCAGATGATTTAACAAATCAGCCAATTGTTTGTTTCCTGATATTAATTAAGCTTTCTCATTGGTCCCACACCAACTTCAATTGCCTTCTTTCACTTTATGTACATTTTTGAAAATTCTTACAATTTGTTTTCTCTCAACTTCAGTTTTCTCACGTCTGATGATTATTGTAGTCTTTTGGTTCCTTAAGGTTGGCATAGCCAGGAGGGGTTGTGGGGGATAAGCTCCCTTTACTAATTAAATGCTCCCAATGGCATGCATCTGAAATAGCCTCTTCCATTCAAGTCCAACTCCTGACCTTCTTATGTGGCTTAGCTCCTAAGGCTGGCAGCACTGAGTCTACTGACAGAAGACAGGGCAAAGGTGGGTTACTGGCATCTTAAAAACAGTAATTCAGGCAGATAGGATTCATTAGCCATGGTTGGCAGCTCACCTAGGAGAAGGAAAACTTTGACCTCAAACCTCCACTGCCTTGCAGCTATACCCACTCCTGGGGAAGAATTTGGCAGTAAACCCCTGAGGAAAGATCTGCAGCTGGAGTCCCTAAGGCATTCCTACATTGAGTTCAATGCAGACTGACACTAATGCGATGCCACTTGCTGCCAAACTATATCGGTCTCTACCGTTGCTTTGGAAGAGGGGAGCTCACTGCATGGGAATCACTTGCTCTTCATATTGTATTGACCTGGTTTGCATTCACCACATACACAGCTAGGGTGTAACATCTAAGGTTGACCCAGATGAATGGTGACTTCAACTGTTGCCTTTCACTGGTGGATTCTAAATTCTTCTTTTTTCTAATTGGGATAAAGTCCTGCTGAAAATGTTGGATCAGCTGCTTAAGCCACAATTTGCCTACTGATCTGTCTCTAGTTTGTTTACTTAGTCTAGTCTAAACAACTCCTCCTTCATATCAGTATAAATTGTTCTTACTGAAGTGGTTAAGTGAACAGAAGTTATGGTGCTCTGGTGTTCACACTGGAGTTCTATTATGTTGTAGTCAATAGACAATAGACAATAGGTGCAGAAGTAGACCATTCGGCCCTTCGAGCCTGCACCGCCATTCTGAGATAATGGCTGATCATCTACTATCAATACCCGGTTCCTGTCTTGTCCCCATATCCCTTGATTCCCCTATCCATAAGATACCTATCTAGCTCCTTCTTGAAAGCATCCAGAGAATTGGCCTCCACTGCCTTCCGAGGCAGTGCATTCCACACCTCCACAACTCTCTGGGAGAAGAAGTTTTTCCTTAACTCTGTCCTAAATGACCTACCCCTTATTCTCAAACCATGCCCTCTGGTACTGGACTTTCCCAGTATCTGAAACATATTTCCTGCCTCTATCTTGTCCAATCCCTTAATAATCTTATATGTGTAACCCCCTGGGTCGCCTCAGGCTCGCTCAGCTCATCTAGGGGGAGCAGCCTTCGGCCCCGCCAAACTGGGTAATCAGCTGGTGTGGATGCTGTGTGATGTCCCCGCCTCGCCCAAAAACAGACAGTACACCATAATCGATTAAATGTACAATTTATAAAGGTTACTATAACTAAGTGATTAATAACGATACAGTATATATGAAGAGAAAAAATAAAGAAAAGGAGCCAAACTTATCAAAGTCCAAACCACTTCGTGCACAACCGTTGGAGCTCAATTACTGAAGTCTTCTGGCCACCATTCGATCCCCTCCGAACTCCTCGACTCACAGCTCAGGACCCTCCGAAGTGGTCAACCAAGCACATCTAGCTTCATCCCCCCTCCTCGGAGTACCTCCGTGCCTCGGACCCCTGCTTGGGGTCCGTTCCTCACCCAGCTTACAGCATTGTGTCCTCTCTCTCGACCCCCTCGCGCCGATCTCCCCAAAAGCCCGTCAACAAAAGCTTACAGACTCAGAAGAAAGAACATTAATCCCCATTTGGTTTACAAAGGAATACAATTCCCGTTATCAGTAAATTTTAACCCAAACAAGCTTCCAGCACTCTCTCACAACAAAGAAACATTCCTGCTAGTTAACAAAACAAAGAAACCCTTTTGATTACATACACAGTAACAAAGAAAAAAAGAAGAAACCCCCTTTACATATGTTGCAATCAGATCCCCTCTCAATCTCCTTAATTCCAGCGTGTACAAGCCCAGTCTCTCTAACCTCTCTGCGTAAGACAGTCCGGACATCCCAGGAATTAACCTCGTGAATCTACGCTGCACTTCCTCTACAGCCAGGATGTCCTTCCTTAACCCTGGAGACCAAAACTGTACACAGTACTCCAGGTGTGGTCTCACCAGGGCCCTATACAAATGCAAAAGGATTTCCTTGCTCTTGTACTCAATTCCCTTTGTATTAAAGGCCAAGATTCCATTAGCCTACTTCACTGCCTGTTGCACTTGCTCATTCACCTGCAGTGACTGATGAACAAGGACAATAGACAATAGATAGACAATAGAAAATAGGTGCAGAAGTAGACCATTTGGCCCCTCGAGTCTGCACTGCCATTCTAAGATCATGGCTGATCATTCACTATCAATACCCAGTCCCTGCCTTATCCCCATATCCCTTGATTCCCCTACATCCTCGAAACACTCCAATAGATTAGTCAAGCATGATTTGCCCTTGGTAAATCCATGCTGGCTCGGCCCAATCCTATCACTGCTATCTAGATATGCCACTATTTCATCTTTAATAATGGACTCTAGCATCTTCCCCACTACTGATGTTAGGCTGACAGGACAATAGTTCTCTGTTTTCTCCCTCCCTCCTTTCTTAAAAAGTGGGATAACATTAGCCATTCTCCAATCCTCAGGAACTGATCCTGAATCTAAGGAGCATTGGAAAATGATTACTAATGCATCCGCAATTTCCAGGGCCACCTCCTTTAGTACCCTAGGATGCAGACCATCTGGACCTGGGGATTTGTCAGCCTTCAGTCCCATCAGTCTACTCATCACCGTTTCTTTCCCTATCTCAATCTGTTTCATTTCCTCTGTTACCCTATGTCCTTGGCCCATCCATACATCTGGGAAATTGCTTGTGTCTTCCCTAGTGAAGACAGATCTAAAGTACTTATTAAATTCTTCTGCCATTTATGTTCCCATAACAATTTCACCCAATTCATTCTTCAAGGGCCCAACATTGTTCTTAACTATCTTCTTTCTCTTCACATACCTAAAGAAAGCATTTGCTATCCTCCTTTAAATTCCTGGCTAGCTTGCGTTCGTACTTCATTTTTTCTCCCCATATTGCCTTTTTAGTTAAGTTCTGTTGTTCCTTAAAAATTTCCCAATCATCTGTCTTCCCACTCACCTTAGCTCTGTCATACTTCCTTTTTTTTTAATACTTTGCAATCTCTGACTTCCTTTGTCAACCACTGAGGCCCCTTTCCCCCCTTTGAATCCTTCCTTCTCCAGGGGATGAACTGATTTTGCACCTTGTGCATTATTCCCAAGAATACCTGCCATTGCTGTTCCACTGTCTTTTCTGCTAGGATATCCATCCAGTTAACTTTGGCCAGCTCCTCCCTCATGGCTCCATAGCTTCCCCTGTTCAACTGCAACACTGACACCTCCGAGCTGCCCTTATCCTTCTCAAATTGCAGATAAAAACTTATCATATTACGGTCACTACCTCCTAATGGCTCCTTTACTTCAAGATCGCTTATCAAATCCTGTTTATTACATAACACTAAATCCAGAATAGTCTTGTCCCTGGTCAGCTCTCGTACTAGCTGTTCCAAGAATGCATCCCATAGGCACTCTACAAACTCCCTATCCTGTGGTCCAGCACCAACCTGATTCTCCCAGTTCACCTGCATGTTGAAATCCCCCATAACTACTGCGACATTACCTTTGCCACATGCCAATGTTAACTCCCTATTCAACTTGCACCCAATATCCATGCTACTGTTTGGTGGCCTGTAGACAACACCCATTTGGGTCTTTTTGCCCTTACTGTTCCTCAGTTCTATCCACACAGACTCTACTTCTCCTGATCCTATGTCCCCCCTTGCAAAGGACTGAATCTCACTCCTCACCAACAGGGCCACCCCACCCCCTCTGCCCACATTTCTGTCCCTATGATAGCACGTATACCCTTGTACATTCATTTCCCAGGTCTGATCTCCCTGCAGCCATGTCTCCGTTATCCCAACAACATCATAGTTACCCATTCGCACCCGAGCTTCAAGCTCATCCGCCTTATTTCTGACACTCCGTGCATTCAGATATAGAATTTTTAGCCCATTTCTCCTCTCTCTGTTTAAATCGCTGCCTATTGTGCTTAACCCAGCTCCCCAAACTCCCATCGGGCTATACGTCCCTTGAATTTTGTTGTCCTTCCTAAATTTACTTATTCTTTCTGCACATTTAACTCCATGTTCCATCAGACCATCCCTCTGTACATGTGTCCTCCTTATCACTTGTTCTGCCTCACCTTTCTCTACTACACACTTAATATTCCGGAACCATGTAGTCCCCACCTGTCCTTTATTCTTCATCTCGCTATCCTCTCTCGCATTCTGGATCCCTGCCCCCTGCAAATTTTCCTGCAAGAATGTTAGTACCGCTCCAGTTCAGGTGTAAACTGTCCCATCGGAACAGATCCCACCTTCCTTGGAACAAAGCCCAATTATCTACAAACCTGTAAGCCCTTCCTCCTGCACCATCCTCTCAGCCACGTATTAATCTGTATAATCCTTCTGTTCCTTGCCTCACTCGCACGTGGCACAGGTAGCTGTTAACCTGGAGGTCCTGCCCTTCAGCTTCGCACCTAACTCCCTGAACTCACTACACAGGACCCCCTCACTCATCCTACCCACGTCGTTGGTCCCTACATGGACCACAACATCTGGGTTCTTGCCCTCCCTCTCGAGAATAACCTGCACCCGATCTGAGATGTCCCGGACTCCGGCACCAGGGAGGAAACATACCATCCAAGACTCCCGATCTTCCCCACAAAATCTCCTATCCGCCCCCCTGACTATAGAATCCCCTATCACTACCGCTCTCTTCTCTTCCCTCCTCCCCTTCCTAGTCAGAGACAGGACCACTGCAACTTGTTCCTGGTAGGTCATCCCCACCAACAGTATCCAAAACGGTGTACTTATTGTTGATGGGAACGGCCACAGGGGTTCTCTGCTCTCTCTGTCTGCTCCCCCTGCCTCTCTTGACTGTCACCCATTTGCCTACCTCCTGTCCTTTCGGTGTGACTACTTCCCGATAACTCTTATCTATCTCAGCCTCTGCCTCCCGAATGATCCGTAGTTCATCCAGCTCCTGCTCCAATTCCCTAACTCAGTCTGATAGGAGCTGCAGCTGGATGCACCTATTGCAGGTGTGGTCATCAGGGACAACTGTGTTGACCCTGACCTCCCACATACTGCATACGGAGCACACCACTGCTCTAACTGTCTCTCCCATTACCTGATCCTAGATTAGTCAGAAAAAGTTAGTCATTCCCTCCTATAGGATCTTTAACCAGCTATAGGTCCCTCCTATAGGTCTCTTATTAATTCTTTCTCATTACTTACAATCAAATCTAGAACTCTGTTCCAATAAGATTCCATAAAACTCCATTCTCAAAAGCAAACCCTGACACATTCTATAAGTTCCTCTATTATGATACCCTTGCCAGTTTGGTTCATCCAAATCAACATGTAGATTAAAAATCTCATATGACAATTGCCATTCCTTTTAAACATATCTGAGGTCTTTCCCCATCTAGGCTCCACTGTATCTAGAGTTCACATTGTGGAGGCTATCAACCACTTTCAATCCTGTCATCTATCCCCTGCTATTCACAACTTCAACCCAAACTGATTCTATATTACTACCTACTGGCTCTATACCACAACTCAGCATTGCGCTAATACCTTCCTTTATAAACAACGTTACCCACTTGAGTTCCCTTTTTAACTTATTCATATAACTAGAAAAATGAGCATGCAATCTTGTCACCCAACATCTGTGTTTCTGCACTAACTAATAGATTATACTTATAGGTTGCCATCTGATCTGTTAACTCGCCTATCTTATTGCAAAGAGGAAGTTCAGTCATTAAGCCACAGTCTGACATGGGAAAAGCACAACATGCTGGGGGAACCTTCGAGATGCATGTGATTATGATCACCTATAAGAAAAAAGATAGACCTGTCTGCCACTGCTCCTACCAAGCAGCTGAAAAGTAGCTCTCCAAGTCACAATATGGATTCTGCCCATCAAGCAATACAACAGGCACGATCTTGACCAGGAAAACACAGAGCGGATTCAAGCACTGCACTTTGTTTCTTTGTTTGTCCTGTCTAAAAGCCCTCAACACTCAATTCAGAATGATTGTGCAAAATCCTTCTCAAATTCAACATCATCAGATAACCAGCCTTTCTAGCTTGCATCAGAACCCACTTGTTCTGATAACTATCAACTTGCAATACAAACTACATTTTTTTACATTCCATGAATGCCAACTCTTCCCCTTGACAAGAAAAATTGCTGCCATCAGAAATTCATCTACATGATGACATACACTCAGCAGCCACTTTATTAAGTACTGTGCCTATAACAATTATTCACCATTCCCTTGAAAGTTTTCATTTTCTATTGTTTTACAACATTGAATCACAGAGGAAATAATTTGGCTTTTTTGGACACTGATCAACAGAAAAAGATTAGACACTAGACACTAGAACACTACAGCACAGTACAGGCCCTTCGGCCCTCGATGTTGTGCCGACCCATATATTCCTTAAAAAAAGAGTACTAAACCCACACTACCCCGTAACGCTCTGTTTTTCTTTCATCCATGTGCCTGTCAAAGAGGCTCTTAAATACCCCTAATGTTTTAGCCTCCACCACCATCTCTGGCAAGTCATTCTAGTCACCCACAACCCTCTGTGTAAAAAAAAACTTACCCCTGATGTCTCCCCTAAACTTCCTTCCCTTAATTTTGTACATATGCCCTCTGGTGTTTGCTATTGGTGCCCTGGGAAACAGGAGCTGGCTATCCACCCTATCTATGCCTCTCATAATCTTGTAAACCTCTATCAAGTCCCCTCTCATCTTTCTACACTCCAAAGAGAAAAGTCCCAGCTCTGCTAACCTTGCCTCATAAGACTTGTTTTCCAATCCAGGCAACATCCTGGTACATCTCTGCACCCTCTCCATAGCTTCCACATCCTTCCTATAATGAGGTGACCAGTACTGAACACAATACTCTTGTGCGGTCTCACCAGAGATTTGTAGAGTTGCAACATGACCTCTCTACTCTTGAACTCAATCCCCCTGTTAATGAAGCCTAGCATCCCATAAGCCTTCTTAACTATCTTATCAACCTGTGCAGTGATCTTGTTTAATAGTTTTATTTAGTGTTTGCCACAAATTCTTCTTTCTTTCTTTTTCAATCTTTTTATTGTTTCATATATTAAAAAAAGTAACATAACATAATATTGAATAGATTGTAAATACATTAGGCTTGAAACTGAATTAGTAATAAGATAACAATATCTTATTAAAATATCAGCAAAAAAAAACATATAATAATCAGTCAAACCTATATTGATTATAAATGAAAAAGGATAATCACTAAAAGAGAGAAAAAATATATAAAAAATACAAGAAAAAATATATATTAGAAAAAAAATAAACCTAGCCTAACATGGGCAATAATAATAGTTTATATGTATATGTTAGGGTCAAGAACTCTGGAACTCCATACCAGAACAAGGATAAAAAGAGAAAAGGCCCGGAAGAGATCAGATTAACTCATATGAAAATGTCGAATAAACGGTCCCCAAGTTTCTAGCAGTGATCTTGAAGGATGAATGGATTTGAACCCCCTCTGTTCATCCACCCTCTTAAGTAACCAACCATTAATCCTGTACTCAGCTTTCTGGTTTGTCCTTCCAAAATGCATCACCTCACACTTACCCGGACTGAACTCTATCTGCCATTTTTCTGCCCTACTCTGCAGCCTGTCTAAATCCTCTTGTAACCTTCGACAACCTACAGCTCCATCCACAACTCCTCTAATCTTTGTGTCATCTGCAAACTTACTCACCCATCCTTCTGCCTCTTCACCCAGGTCATTTATAAAAATCACTAAGAGCTAGGGTCCCAGGACAGATCCCTGCGGCACTCCACTAGTCACCGACCTCCAGGCAGAATACTTTCCTTCCACAACTACCCTCTGGTTTCTTCCTTTAAGTCAATTTTTTATCCAAACAGGCAAGGTTCCACTTATCCCATGCCTCATGACTTTCTGGATGAGTCTCTCGTGGGGGACCTTGTCAAATGCCTTGCTAAAATCCATGTAGACCATATCTACTGCCCTACCCTCATCAATTTATTTTGTTACCTCTTCAAAAAACCCAATTAGGCTCATGAGGCACAACCTTCCCTTCACAGAGCCATGTTGACTATCCTTGAGTAGACTGTACTTCTCTAAATGCTCGTAGATCCAATTCTTAAGAATCCTTTCCAATAGTTTATGGACCACCAACGTAAGACTCACTGGTCTATAGTTCCCAGGGTTCTCCCGATTACCTTTTTCAAACAAGGGAACTACATTTGCCATTCTCCAATCCTCCGGCACCTCCCTTGCAGCCAGAGGATTCAAAGATCATAGCTACTGCTCCAGCAATCTCTTTTCTCACTTCCCATAGCAACCTGGGGTATATCACGTCCAGCCCTGGGGACTTATCAATCTTAATGTTTTTGAGAAGATCCAACACTTCTTCCTTAATCTCCACATTGTCTAGCACACAGGCCTGTTCTATTTTGACCTCACCCTGATCAAGGTCCTTTTCACTTGTGAATACTGAAGCAAAGTATTCATTTAGGATCTCCCCAACCTCCTCCGCCTCCAGGCATGTTGCCTTCTTCATCCTTTAGTGGCCCCACCTTCATTCTTGTCATCCTTCTGTTCTTCACTTGCACATACACCTTGGGGTTCTCCTTAATCCTACATGCCAAGGCCTTCTCGTGCCCTCTTCGAGCTCTCCCAAGTCCTTTCTTAAGCTGCTTCCTGGCTACCCTATATTTCTCATGAGCCCTTCCTACCTTCTGCTTCTTATATCGAATGTATTCTTTCATGTCAAAGTGAAAACAGATCTCTACAAAGTGATCCAAATTAATTACAAATATAAAATGCAAAAATATTGTTTGCATAAGTATTCACCCCTTTCAAGACAATATTTAGTAGTTGCAGCTTTGGCAGCAATTACAGCCTTGAGTCTGTGTGGGTATGTGTCTATCAGCTTTGCACATCTGAGCTCCGCAAATTTTCCCTATTCTTCTATACAAAACTGTTCAAGCTGTGTCAGATTGCATGGGGATCAGGAGTGAACAGCCCTTTTCAAGTCCATTTGAGTTTTTTTTCCATCAGCAGTGGCTTTCTTTTTACCACTCTCCCGTAAAGTTGCAACTGGTTGAACACTCGGCCGACTGTTGTTCTATGTGCAGTCTCTCCCATGTCAGCCACCGAAGATTGTAACTCCTCTAGAGCTGTCGTAGGTCTTTGGGTGACCTTCCTCACTAGTCCCCTTTTTGCATAGTCACTCAGTTTTTGAGGATGGCCTGCTCTAGGCAGATTTAACAGTTGTGCCATATTATTTCCATTTCTTGATGATTGACTTAACTGTTCTCCAAGGGATGGATATTTTATTGATCCCACAGGAAATTACAGTGTCACAGTAACATAACAAGTACACAGATATAAATACTAGAACAGAAGTAGAAAGAATAAAAAATAAGTTACCACAGTCTAACAGAAGAGGATCATCACTTCCCCAGGTATAGATTGACCCAATATAGAGACTAATGGCCAAGGGTAAGAATGCCTTCAAATAGTGCCCTCTGGAGCAGCACAGTTGTCTTAGTCTATTACCAAAAGTGTTCCTCCATTCAGCCAAGCAGGCATGCAGAGGGTGAGAAACATTGTCCAGAATTGCCAGCATTTTCTGTGGAGTCCTTTGTTCTACCACAGCCTCCAGTGTGTCCAGTTTGACTCCTATAACAGAGCCAGCCTTTCCAATCAGTTTATTGAACCTGTTGGCATCACGTGTCGATGCCATTGCCACAGCATATCACTGCAGAGAAGATTGTACTGGTGACAACAAACTGATTGTACATGTGAAGGAGAGCCCTGCATACTCCAAAGGACCTCAGTCTCCTCAGGAATAGAGCTGACTCTGGCTCCTTTTGTACACAGCCTCTGTGTTGGTGCTCCACTCAAGTCTGTTAACCAGGTGCACCCTCAGGTACTTGTAGGTCCTCACCACATCCACATCCTCATCACCAATAGTAACAGGGAGCAATGCAGGCCTAGTCTTCCTAAAGTGCTTTGTCTTACGGATGTTGAGTTGTAGATGATTCAGCTTGCACCATTTGACAAAGTTCTCCACCAGGGCCCTGTATTCATCTTTTCGTCCTCCCTTTATACACCCAACTATTGCTGAGTCATCAGAGAATTTCAGCAGAGGACATGACTCAGTGCTGCATCTAAAGTCTGATGTATACAGGGTAAACAGGATGGGAGCCATACAGTCCCTGTGGGGCTCCAGTGATGTTTATAGTTATGGCTGACACACAGCTCTGAAGCCTCACAAACTGTGGTCTGCCAGTCAGGTAGTTCATTATCCAGGATACAATGGAAGTGCCAACCTGCATTGAACAGAGATTTTTCCCCAACAATGAGGGCTGTATGGTATTGAACACACTTGAGAAATCAAAAAACATGATTCTCACAGCTCTTCCCTGCTTATCCAAATAGGAGTAGGTTTTGTTCAGCAGGTAAATGACAGCATCAACTCTAATGTGCTCCTGGTAGGCAAACTATTATGCATTGAGGGATGATATGACCAGGGGTCGGAGGTGAGCCAGGACCAGCCTCTCTAGGGTCTTCATGATGTGTGAGGTCAGGGCCACTGGATGGTAGCCTTATGCAATCCGTCTGTGAGACAATGGAAGTCTACCAATGACACACCTCAGCCTGACAATAAAGGCCTGCACCAATATTCCAACTAAGCCCCAGAAGTTCGAGAAAGAGCACTTTATCTTCTGAAAAGCCACACTTCTGACCTCAGGACTCAACTTGGAATTTTACAATTTAAGATAGCCTGCCTGTTATCAAGTGAACAAAGTCGTTGGAGAAAAGTACTGGTGAATATGAAGTAGACTCTTTATTGGGCAAACTGTGGTGCAAGCACCATACTGAGACCCCTTCAGAGAAAGGGGTCTGTTTGACTCAATGTTAAAGGTCAAAGGACAATCCCAAATTTACAATGCACCCACAATGCCTCCTTTGAACTACACACAAACTTCATGCCTCCCACTTCGTACCCACACAACAGACACCAAATACATTTTAGTTAACATTGTCTGGCCTTCCCATTAACTTTGATTCACAACTTTTAGGAATCCATTGTTCATAGCTTCATTCTATATTCTTATTTGAAAAGTGCTTATTTGATGTATGTGCTAACCCCCAAAACACCCTAACACTGCCTCTCTAGTTTGTATCAAAACTCATTTGTTCTGAAGAAGATCATCAATGTGCAATGCTAATTCCATTTTTCACTCTCCATGATTGCTATCCCCACAGTACATTAATTCCCCTGACAATATAGGTCCACAAGACCCTGAAAATTATCATTCTCCACATCTCTGGAAGATACCACTAAAATGGCAGAATTCACTGATGATACTTGCAATTGCCTCTTGTGAGCCAGCACTTCGTTTAGCAACCTGAAGAAAGGAGATCAAGACTTCAAACCTACCACTAAGCACGATATCTACCAGGCAACTCTTTTAAGTTTTGGAAATGTGGAATCGCATACTGGGTACCTCAAGGAATGGGTATCAACCTGCAATGTTAACTCCCCTCTTTTCTCCTGCAGTTATAGCCTGACCTGCTGGGCATTTACAACAACTGCAGTTGAATACCTCACAGACCCAGTTTTATTTTTCCTCCTTTGCAACACACACAAAATGCTGGAGGAACTCAGCAAGCCGGGCAGCATCTATGTTAAAGAGTAAACAGTTGACGTTTTGGTCCAAGACCCTTCATCGGGTTGACTGTTTATTCAGAGCCTCTTATCATGAGACTTGTTATTGTCACCCCTTCTCCACAACAACCTGCTTATTTTCTAATTTTAAACAGTTGTAATACAGATCATCTTCCTGATTCGTTAATTCCGTTTACTTCTCCACGAAATCTGTCCGATTTGCTATTCGGCGCCTAATTTAACTTCAGGTTTGCGTATTTTTTTTTCCGTCTGAAACAGGGACGTTTCTATATTTGCATTGCATTCAGCAATTTCAAATATTTGCATGAGGAACGAAACTTCTCCAATAACAAGGGTGCGACTTGCACAGTTTTGCAAATGGGATCACCTCTTTCATAACGTCAGGGAAAGCTTGGCATTTAACGCTCAGCGTGTCATGCTTTTCACGTTCCAGAATATACAGTACGGAGGAAAACCCGTCAGGAAGAAAACCAGAAACATATTTCCTTTCCACACTAATTGCCCCTTTGTCACCCGCAGCCAACCCCACTCCGGAACGCCCCAGCGCATGCGCCCTGACGCCTGACAGTTCAGACCAAGGACGTCACCGGCAGACGGACCCATCCAACCCGTCGCTGGGGGAGGCACGGTTCTCCACCCTGCTAATTCTATTCTAACCTCGATCTATTCGAAGCCTCTTTCTGTTCCAGATTGCTGTACTTCTACATGTATTTCAGTACAGGTTTTCAGATGAGTGTCAGTTTGTCGCTCTGTCGGGTGTTGGCGGTTTTGTGCACCCGGGCACCCCTCCCCGCCGGGTGTCGCGGCGCGGAGATGAGGGCGGAGCTCCGAGTCGCCTCAGTCATGGCGAAGCAGCGCGGCGGAGGGAAGCTCGGGGACGGCTTTTGCCCCGCTGCCCAGGGCTCGGCGGGGAGCAGCAACGCGGCCCGTGGGGCCGCCAGCGCCGGGGAGTATTGCAAGCGAGTACAGGAGTGGCTGTGGCAGTACTACAGCTACGTGCAATGGCAGAGTTGGATGATGATAACGGCCCCGCTGCCTCCCTATTACCCTCTCCCCGCCGTTGCCGGCGGCGCGACTGCAGCCAGGCAGGGCGAAGGAGCTGCTGCGGCCGTGCCCGGGACCAACAGCGCCTACGGTCCCTTTTCGCTGTTTGCGCCCTACCTCGGGGCTCCGGCGGCAGCGCAGGCTCCGGGTGAGCAGCCTCCAGTACAGCAGGAGGTGGCAACGTCGTCGGTCAACGCGCTCAGACCACCAGCCGCCGATGCGCAGCAACAGGCGGGGAACGCACAACCGGGAGGTAAGGCACGGTTGCAGAAATACGGAACTCTGCTTCAGCTGGGAATATCTAGTTCAAGTTTATTGTCATAGGTGTATACAGGGTAGAAACGTCCTAAAACTTGCCAGGCTTAAGCTATTATACATCATGCATAGGCTTAATACCAGTAACAGTCTCAGTAAAACTCAGATAGAGGGCTATAGTAATTTCTAAGGAAGGGACGTGTTCGGCACAACTTTGTGGGCCGAAGGGTCTGTATTGTGCTGTAGGTTCAGTGACAGTAATCTCTACTGTGGTAGTGATGTCTAACTCCAGGTATTTCTGATCAAAAATAAACAATGGGTGATAATGTGTTATCTTGAATGTTGTCTTGATAGATCTTGAAATTTCTGCGTCGCGTTTTCTAAACTGGGAGAAAAATACCGTAATTTCAGGTGCAAAGGGACTTGGGAGTCTTTTTTTCTCTGTAATTCCCTGAAGGTTAACTTGCAGGTTGAGTTGGTGTGAAACGCTGAGCTGTAGTCAATAAAGTTTCTGAATGGACATTGAACCCCTGAACACTACCTCACTACCTTTTTATTGCCTTTTTTGAACTATTTAAATTATTTGTGTGTATGTATATATATTTTATTTTTCCTTATGATGTATTGCATTGTACTACCACTGCAAAGTTAACAAATTTCAGAATGCATGCCTTTGATATTCAACCTGATTTTGAACTGGTAGTAAGGAAGGCAAGTACAATGTTATTAAAGCAAGGATGTAAAGCTGAGGCTTAAGAAGGCAGAAGACTGCACTTGGAGTATTGTCTAGCAATTTTGGGCCCCTCTTCTAAGAAAAGATGAGTTGGCTTTGGAGGGGGTCCAGAGGAAGTTCACGCAAATGATTCTGGGAACAAAAGGTCAACCCGAAGTGTGTTTGATGGCTCTGGGCCTGTACTCACTTGAGTTTTAAAGATTGAGGGGGGATCTCATTAAAACCTATCAAATATTGCAAGGCCTAGATAGAGTGATGTATTGAGGATGTTTTCTTTAGTGGGACAGTCTAGGACCAGAGGGCACAATCTCAGGATACAAGGATGTCCCTTCAGAACAGAGACGCAGAGGAATTTATTTAGCCAGAGGGTGGTGTATCTGTGGAATTCATTGCCACAGATGGCTATGGAGGTAAAAAGTGAATATTGATGAGTTCTTGATTAGTAAGGGTGTCAAAGTTTACAGGGAGAAGGCAGGAGAATAAGATTGAGAGGGAGATTATATCAGCATGATGGAATGGTGGAGCAGACTCAATGGGCTGAATGGCCTAATTCTTCTCTATGACACAATTTCAGAATGAAAAGCTTGACTTGGAGAATTCTTTACCCTCACTTGCTATGTTAATTCAAAACAGAAATTGATATGTGCAAATGGCACTGTTTCTGTAGCACTCAGCTAAATAATGCTATTGTATAAGGGATAAATAGTGTGGTTTTGGTTAAGTAGTCTGATTAGTGATCCTGAGATCAGTTGAGTCCAAATCCTACCAGAAAATCCAATGATTTTAACGTGTGAAATATCTAGATCTATGAAATGATAAAAAGCTGATCTTAGTGACCAGTGGCTGTGCAACTGGTTTAAAAATCCCACTGCTCAACCGAGAATAAAGTCAAGATTATACCAGGTCTGAACAATTTTTGACTTCAGGTGTGGTTAACCTTATTCACCACTACTTTGTACCAATTCTGCAACATCCAGACTTGCTTTCAAGGACTCCTTACATTGTTGTTTCTCCCTGTGCGTTGGGTGGCAACTTTGCCTTTTTTTTAAGCATTTCTATGTTTTTTTTCATGAGGCAGAGTTGCTAGCTTGATGCACAACCCTGCACGGATGGAAAGCGTGCAAGGAACCTGGGACCACTCGCCTCGAAGTCTGGTGCAGATGCCACTGCACCGCCAGCCGGCTTTACAATTCATGTTCTTCTCAGTGTCATTTTGCCCAATTTGTCTTCATTTTGCACATTTCCCACTGGTGTTTAACTCTTTGTCTATTTATTATATAGTTTTCTTTTGTAAAATTCTATTTTTCCTGCAAATGGCCTCCAAGAAATTGCATCTCAAGGTAGTATATGATAACTGTGATAATAAAATTTGCTTTGAGCTACACATTGTCAGACCTCATTATGTCTGTGGTTTAACGATGGGCAGTAAAGCTGCAATCTATGGGTGAGGTGAGTGATTCTCCTTGTCCTCAATTTGGCATTTTGTCAAATCCATCTTCAAGGATTCCTTGGTAACACTGATGTCAGCAGGCGTCATGGAGGAACCTCCACTTACTGGAATTCTACCTTGTACATGATAACTGCAGCTGCTGGAGGCAAGCCATTTCATTGAATGATTAATTTCTCACTAATACAATGGGGCAGTTTGGCTATTTTTTATTTACTTTTGAGATGAGACTCGGTATGGTGGAACGGTAGTGAAGTGGTTAACACGGTCATTTTACGGCACCGGTGATCACCAATTGTTGTTCAGCTTGAGTCTGCTGTCTGTAAGGAGTTTGTGCGACCTCCCGTGACCACGTGGGTTTTCTCCCACATTCCAAAGACTAATGGTTAGGGCTTGGGTTAGTGAGTTGTGGGCATACGATGTTGGCGCTGGAACTGTGCCAACACTTGCAAACTGCCCTCAGCACAATCCTCACTGGGCCTTGACGCAAAACAACATATCTCACTTTCCACATTTACAGTCTTATGATGGATAAAGCTAGTCTTTCTGAATGTAACCAGCTGTGCTTATTGTCTCTGATTAGTTAAAAGTCACCACAGTGGTGAATCTGAGGTCAAATATAGACAAGGTTGGGGCAGTCAATTGATTTAGTTTAAATTGGTTTACCAAGTGAATATTTACAAGGATTTGGTAGTTCATTGATGAGACTGGCTCTGCTTAATTCCAGATATATTACTGCTTCAGTTTTTCAGCCACTAATGCCATACAAGCATGTGTCCAGTAACAATCACTGTGCTATGATAGTCTGCAGTTTTCCTTGTATTACAACAGTGACTTGGGTCCACAAAATATCTCAGAAGTTTTTGGGACATCCCAGGTTTGAGGAAATTAATCTTTCATTTAAAGTCTCTGACGAGGGGTTCTATTTGCATTTGACAGCCTGTAGCGACCCATTTCCTGGCACATCCGAACCGGCTCACAATTAGCCAGCGTTCCGGCTAAGGGAGATAGCCTACGGGGGTTTGTGAGTACGTGTCTTGTGGAGCATCTGCGCCCACGGGGGCAGATGCTCCACAAGACACGTACTCACAAACCCCTGTAGGCTATCTCCCTTAGCCGGAACGCTGGCTAATTGTGAGCCGGTTCGGATGTGCCAGGAAATGGGTCGCCACAAGCCATCCAATACCTACTGCAGCCTTCTGGCTACTCAGCAGGGTGAAAGTAACTTTACATGTACAAAGACACTGTGTCATTAATTGGCTGAATGTGTAGTAATTTTGACTTCACCATTAGAAATTGGATGGTAATACCTTTCAGAGCATTTACCGGTAATTTAATGTACAATCTTTACTGTTAAATGGAGAACAGTAAAGATACACACATATTTGTGAATTCAACTTACTCAGTTTGATTGAAAACTGGTAAACTAAATCTTGAATTGGTCAAAAATGTACAGCCCAAAATGACAATGAATGGAATTCCTTTGGCTTAGAAAGGGTCTTGTTTTTAATCGCTGAGATAATGCAGCAAAGAACTTTGAAAACCAAGGTCAGAGTACAGCTTTCCAGATTCCAAATGTCACACTTTCCCACTGCCTTGCATAAATACCTACTGTTCAAAAGTTTCAGTCTTTTTCAAACTCAAAGTTGCTGTTAAATATGCTTCCATCTTTTCTTTTCATGTAATAAATTCCAAATCATACCAACCTGCAGCATTTTTAAGAAAATACTATCCATTCTGTAAATCATCCTCAGACCTGTGTACTTTGATTACTCTTATGAAAAGCTTATCATAACTGGATTCCCTGAAATCTAAAACAAGGCACCGGCATCTTCGATCTTTGTACTGAAACTGGAAGTCTCCTCTTCCTTGTATTGCAGGGCATCTTAGCAACTTTCCTTGACTGTTGACTTCTGTCCCAAAATGTGTTTGATAGAATTGGAGACAATGCAGGGGTTCCTATCCTGGGGTCCACAGATGCCTTAATGGTATTGGTCCATGGCATTAGAAGGTTGGGAACCCCAGAGCTGAAAAAATAAATCAACCGGATCAACACACAAAAATTCTGCGATGGTGGAAATCCAAAGCAACACACAAAATGCTGGAGGAACTCTGCAGGTCAGACTGCATCTATGGAAATGAATAAACAGCGACGTTTTAGACTAAGAGCCCTCAGGACTGATGGGTGAAGCCAGGTGGGAGGGAAAGATTAAAGGCTGGTGAAGGAAGGAATCTGATGGGAGAGGAGAGTGGACCTTAGGATAAAGGGTAGGAGGGGCACCAGGGTGTAGTGATAGCCATGTGAGAAGAGATGAGAGGCCAGAGTGGGGAATAGAAGATGGGGGTGGGGGAGGGAAAAATACCAGAAGGAGAGATTAATATTCATGCCATCGGGCTGGAGGCTTCCCAGATGGAATACAAGGTGTTGGTCCTTCACCCTGAGGGTGACCTCATCGTGGCCTCCTTTTTTACCTTCCTCTCTTCTCCCCCTCCCCTATCTTTTTATCCCGGCATGTTCCCCCTTCTTTTCCAGTCCTGAAGAAGGATCTCAGCCCAACATGTCACTGTTTCTACATTTCCATAGATGCTGCCTGACCCGCTGAGTTCATCCAGCAATTTGTGTCTGTTAACCTAACCTACTTTCGAAGATTCTTCGATGACAAAACTTAGTTCCTGTTCTTGTACCCTTTAAAATTATGGACAATTCCCATTCCTTTACAAATGTGATGTTAGAGGTCCTGTAAAGGAGTCTTGTTAGAAGTAATGTTAAATTTCTTTGCAAAGTAGTAAGTGGCGAATCATTCCTGGAGTTGCTACTCGATTTACTTTAGGGCTAGTTCTGCTGCTGTCTATTTGTATAAATACACAGAATATAAGTTCAGCAGAGAAGCAATGGCACTCACTGCTGATCTTAAAGGTTCCTGTGGCAAGAACTATCCCTTTTCTAACCTATACTGTCATCAGCATCAGTTGTGTATAACCCTCGGTGAACATTCACCATGACGTTGTTCAACCTATCACATTAAATCAGTGGTTCAGAAGCCAAAACAGTTTTAGTTTAATTTTTTAATTAATGCAGTTTTAATACTATTTAATTTAAATTTGATTTTAAAAATCTTTGCAACTTATTTATAATAAGTTTAAACATCTTTTTGTAAAATTAAATGTCAGAATTGTGTGCAGCATTACACAAGATCTTCAGAATGCTTCGTAACAGCACGAGTTTGCATATACCTTAAATTTGCAGGGATGCAAGGAACTTTGTGCTGAAGTACTGACAACTTCAGCAGCGTATGCAGAAATACAACTTCAGCAGCGTATGCAGAAATACTAATGCTGCAGTCAGTTTCAGAGATGAGCACAGATGTTTGCTGTTGTGATAAATCCAGGGCCATCAGCGTGCTTTGAAATACCAAAGGCATTTACTTGTATTACTGTTGCAGCTGACCATTCAGTCATCAAAGTCACAATGAATCAAAAACAGGTTAGTAAGCCTACCAAAACAAAAGTAACTTTTTAAAAAATATTTGGAACAACTGATGGTTGGTCACACCTGGGCCTGCTAACCTTTTTAGAGTCTTGGAGAAGTACAGCACAGTAACAGCCCCTTTACCCTGTCTAGTTCATGCTGAGCCATTTAAGCTGCCTACTCCCATCGACCTGCACGGAGACCATAGCCCTCCATGCCCCTACCATTCATGTTCTTATCCAAATTTACTTCGAACGTTGAAATCGAGTTTTCAAGCATCTCTTGTGCTGGCAGCTTGGTCCACACACCTCACAGCCCACTGAGTGAACTTGCACAACAGCAGAAATTAAACTTCATCTACTGCTTATACTCGCCGCAGTTGGTGATCATTCCTCCTTTAGCATTCCATTTTAAAGTTTCAAATGAATGCAGAAGCGGGAGACCATGGAGTCAATATCTCAAGCTTCAGTGATCAGGCTTTAAACCCGACCTCTGCCATATGTCGAGCTTGCATGCTTTCCCTGAAACTATGGGTGTTCCAGCTTCTTGGAAGGTTGATAGGGATATGTGATGGGATGAGTTCAAGGTAGGATAGTTGGTGTGGATTTAAAAGGCTAAAGAAACTGCTTTTGTGCTGTATGACTGATTTGGTCTATTGTAGAAAACATGAAAGATGAAGCCTATTATATATAGTGTGTCAAAAGGAAGAGCTACCTAGCTTCCTCTCAACTTTCAGCACTTTGTCTACCCCTTCAACTCCCCTGTTACCATCCCGATTTTAGAGCTCATTTTGAAACAATTACAGACACCGTCAGTATTTAAGTGAGAGATTCCTTTTAACAACTTTCACAAGAGCATAAAACTTGAGTTTCATTAGTATTTCTTGATGCATAGCCCACTTACATCAAATCAGCTTTGCATGTCTCCTGCACAGTTGCAGTGTTACTTCGAAGAAATAACTGTTTCAAAATAAGTGGGAGAATGTGTTGATTTTGTGGAATCTTCATTTGACTGGGTTCCAGAAGTCTACAATCAGCTGTAATTAATCTTGAGCAGTTCTATTAAATTGGAGATGCCCATATGAACGTATTCCCCACAGGGAGTAAATTGTGGTGGGTCTCATCAGCAAGAACGACGAGTCAGCTCACAGAGAGGGGGTACAGTGGCTAACAGACTGGTGCAGAGCCAACAACCTGTTTCTTAATGTGAACAAAACAGAAGAGATGGTTGTTGACTTCAGGGGGGCACGGAGCGACCACTCCCCACTGAACATTGACGGCTCCTCAGTAGAGATCGTTAAGAGCACCAGATTTCCTGGTATTCAGCTGGCGGAGAATCTCACCTGGTCCCTCAACACCAGCTCCATAGCAAAGAAAGCCCAGCAGCGTCTCTACTTTCCGCGAAGGCTGAGGAAAGTCCATCTCTCACTCCCCACCGTCATCACATTCTACAGGGGTTGTATCGAGAGCATCCTGAGCAGCGTCATCACTGCCCGGTTCAGAAATTGCACCATCTCGGATCGCAAGGCCCTGCAGTGGATAGTGAGGTCAGCTGAGAAGATCATCGGGGTCTCTCTTCCTGCCATCACAGACATTTACACTACACTGCATCCGCAAAGCAAATGGCATTATGAAGGACCCCACGCACCCCTCATACAAACTTCTTCCTCCTGCCGTCTGGGAGAAAGCTCCGAAGCATTCGGGCTCTCACGACCAGACTATGTAACAGTTTCTTCCCCCGAGCTATCAGACTCCTCAATACCCAGAGCCTGGGCTGACACCTTACTGCCCTATTGTCCTGTTTATTATTTATTGTAATGCCTGCACTGTTTTGTGCACTTTATGCAGTCCTGTGTAGGTCTGTAGTCTAGTGTAGCTTTCTCTTTTTTTTAATGTGTTTCAGTCTAGTTTTTGTACTGTCATGTAACACCATGGTCCTGAAAAATGTTGTCTCATTTTTACTATGCACTGTAGCAGCAGTTATGGTCAAAATGACAATAAAAAGTGACTTGATTTGACTATAAGGGAGAAGTCTGTATGTTGAGCACAACTCCATATTGGTAACCAAATATTGATGACAATTTAGATTATTTGATTGACACCTCTTTCCACCAACTGTCACAGCCATCTTTATATAAAGTTAGTATATATCCCTCCCTGTTTGTAAGGGTGGCGAAGTGTCGCAAGATAAGAGAGTTGAAGTGATCAGGAGAGCCGTATTCTTGGTGCAGCCTAGGGAGTTCCCACTCACACTTACATATTTTAACTAACCACTTGGATGTGCTTTCTTCCAATTAAAATAGTTACAAGAGCGAACCTTCTCTTCCCCCACAGGACGCGAGTATACTATCCCATCGCTGATGCATCGATTCCTTGCAGAGATGGTAGATTTTCTAATCCTTTTCCTGTTGAAAGCTGTTGTGGTGCTGATGGTGATGCACATCTGTGGGATCAAGTAAGTTATTCATTAATTTAAATAAAAGCTTTGTACTTCTGTGCAGTTTTTGTATGTAAGCAATGGGTTAAAATCCAATGGGAATGATCTCTGAGAGGTGCTGCCTGTAAATGCTAACTGAGTTAAGCCAAGAGACATGAAATTGGAGTCTAATATGTCCCAGAGTTGCCTCAAGCCTTGTTATGCTTTGTCATTGGAGGTCTGGCATTATACAGAAAGGAAAGTTGTAAGTGAATGTGTTCATTACTAATCCTGTGCGTTGCTTATAATTATTGCATGCTTTGCTAGCCTAATTAGGTGGAAGATCAGATGTAAGAGACAGAAAGCACAGGGAGTAATTGGTGATGTGTCATTTGTAAATAATTGCTGATTTGGAGAGTCTTGCTAAACTGTATCCTGATCAAGCTAATGAGCTACACCACCACTGAAGTCGTGTAATTTTGTAACGCTTTTTTTGCACTATCTTATTCTTCTGTTTAATTTACTGAAGTCACCAGATGAAAACAAACATTCTGTGTAACTTTGTGCAACTCTGCAGGCACTGCTAAAATCTGTTTTCTTTTCTGGGGGGTGGGGTGTGAGGGGAAACAAATAAATCTTTAAAAAACCCGAGAATAGGTTCTTCAGAACTCTGTGCAGGCTCTGCAGTTTATATTAATTTTGTAGGGCTCCGTTTGTTGTTCCCAATGTCATCTGTTGTTACTCTAAGGAACGTTGTTGGTGTAAAAAGGCCAATGACTCTTGTTACACTAAGCAATAATGCTTTGTCATACCATTATGGATTGGTCCTGGGCTGATCAGTAGGAATTCAGTTTGGTGCATGTTAACCTTATAGTGTGGTTGTGTGTATCAGTCTGTAAAACTCCATTGGATCTGTAGAGCGAGTGGTCTGCTGAAACATGTGGCAATCTATTGTGCATAGTGTCATCCAATGTTGTAGAATGTGATAACTAACCTGGGACTTGCAAGTCTGTGCTTTACTAATAGTTGAAACTATTCTCTGCTCAGTAATATTTAATTATTCACTCATCTAAATTTAGCAAGATAGGGCCTGGATAATGGGGACGGGAGAGGTTCTGGAGGATTGGAGAGCTGCAGATGTTCCTTTAATCAAGAAAGGGAGTAGAGATAGCCCAGGAAATTATAGACCAGTGAGTCTTACTTTAGTGGTCGGTAAGTTGATGGAGAAGATCCTGAGAGGCAGGATTTATGAACATTTGGAGATGTACAATATGATTAGGAGTAGTCAGCATGGCTTTGTGAAAGGCAGATCGTGCCTTACAAGCCTGATTGAATTTTTTGAGGATGTGTTTGAATGAACACATTGATGAAGGAAGAGCAGTAGATGTGGTGTATATGGATTTCAGCAAGGCAATTGATAAGGCTTATTGAGAAAGTAAGGAGGCATGGGATCCAAGGGGACATTGCTTTGTGGATCCAGAATTGGTTTGCCCACAGAAGGCAGAGTGGTTGTAGATGGGTTGTATTCTGCATGGAGGTTGGTGACCAGTGGTGTGCTTCAGGAATCTGTTCTGGGACCCCTACTCTGTGATTTTTATAAATGACCTGAATGAGGAAGTGGTTTAGTAAGTTTACTAATGACATAAGGTTGGAGGTGTTGTGCATAGTGTCAGAGGTTACAGCAGGACATTGATAGGATGCAAAACTGGGCTGAGAAGTGGCAGGTGGAGGTCAACTCAGGTAAGTGTGAAGTGGTTCATTTTGGTAGGTCAAATATGATGGCAGAATATAGCATTAATGGTAAGACTCTTAGCAGTGTGGTGGATCAGAGTGATCTTGGGGTCCAAGTCCATAGAATGCTCAAAGCAGCTGGTTGACTCTGTGGTTAAGAAGTTATACGGTGTATTGGCCTTATTAATCGTGGAATTGAATTTAGGAGTCAAGAGGTAATGTTGTAGCTATATAGAACCCTGGTCAGACCCCACTTGCTCAGTTCTGGTCGGTTCACTACAGGAAGGATGTGGAAGCCATAGAAAGGGTGCAGAGGAGATTTTCAAGGATGTTGCCTGGATTGGGGAGCATGCCTTATGAGAATAGGTTGAGTGAACTCGGCCGTTTCTCATTGGAGCGACGGAGGATGAGAGGTGACCTGATAGAGGTGTATAAGATGATGGAGGGGGGGCGTCACGTGATGACGTAGGATCGAGATGCTGGAACCCAACTCTTCCATAAAAAATCAATAAATTAATGTTTAAGTGAAGAAATGTTAGTCAATACTTTCTGAAAGTTACTTATAAACTACTCCGGATTGTTTCAAGTTATGCCTCACAAACAGAAGATGAAGAAAACTACTACGGTGAAGACAACGCAAGTTGGAACAGAATCAAGGCCCACTTCTGCCAAAGAACCGCGGGCTCAGGTACATTATGCCACCAGCGATACAGAACAGGAAGCTGCGGCAACATCGACCACTTCTAAAGAGAAAGACCAACGAGAACTGCGCAAGCGTGAAGGAAGGAGCATACGCAAACAGGAGCAACCAGAACTACAAATCCCAGTTACAACTGAAACAGAAAGTGAAAGTGAATCTGAGAGAGTCAGATTCTCTGGAAAAATCAGATGAAAATGGAGGTAAAAGTTTTTCTGGGAATATAGAAAAGACTTTGATGCAAGTAATGCGTAAATTAGAAAAATTAAATGCATTAAATGTAATCAAAAAAGTGATAAATATGGAGATTATGTTTGATAAAATGACAAAAAGACAGGAAAAAATGGAAAAGAGAATTATAGATTTGGAAACTACAACGGAAGACATGGTTGAAAGAATGAATAAAATGCAAGATGATATTACTGCCTGGACATCAGAAAGAAAACAATTTATGGAAAAAATTGATAAGCTTGAAAATTTTAGTAGACGAAACAATATTAAAATTGTTGGACTTAAAGAAGATATAGAAGGAGAAGATCCAATAAATTTTTTTCAAAAATGGATCCCTGAAAAATTGGAAATGGAAGGAGAAACTCTAATTGAGATTGAAAGGGCTCATAGAGCCTTAAAGTCAAGACCTCAAGCTGATCAAAATCCACAATCAATTTTGATAAAATGCTTAAGATGCCAAGATAAAGAAAAGATCCTGAAGGTGTCGTGGTTTCTCGTGCCCCACAAATGATCAGGAGACACAGAAGATTCTTCAAGAAGTATTAAACTTTAATTTGCAAATCAAAGCTGAGACAGTCATTGAGCTAGTCGCCGATTGCCCACCGATCCTGTGGACATAGCATGTTTTATAGCAATCGCCTAGTTTAGTTGCATTAGCATATGCAATCAGTCTATAGTCTATACCACACATCCGCCACTATTGTTTCTACCCATTGACTTAATCATGTTCTAATCTACATCTGTTAGCTATCTCTCATTAACCCACCATTGTCTTCTACATTCTTAATATTTCATTCTCCTACTAAATTGGGTACATGCATAACAAATAGCAAACTCAGACTACATAATCTACATCTCTTAGCTACCTCTCATTAACACACCATTGTCTCCTACATTCTTAGGATTTCATTCTCTAGCAAATAGCAAGTTGCAACTTTTATTCTCCAATAAAGGCGGCTGCCCAATATGCCAAAAAGAGAAACAGGCCATTGATGATAGCAGGGAAGGCAGTTCTTTTTTATCCTGATATAAGTTATAACCTTTTGAAGAGAAAGAAGGAATTTAACCCAGCGAAAAAGGTCTTATGGGTAAAGGGTTATAAATTTATAATGCGTCACCTAGCAACACTGATAATTTTTTTGGAGGAGGGAGAAAGAAGATTTTTTACCGATTATCGAGAAGCGGAGGAGTTCGCACAAAAACTTCCATCTACTCACTAATTACACATAGAGATTTCCAAGCGTAATGGATTAAAGATGAAGATAGAGACAGTGAATAGAAGTGATGGACATTTAAGGATGATACAGGGGAGAAAAGCAAAATTTCAGAAATACTAATTGAGAATAGTATTTTTTTCTTATATACTTTTTTATGTTGCGGGGGTGCTGGGGAGCTTTGGATCGATTACTACGGGATTCACGTGTGTAATCAAGGCGATCGCCATGACCCGTACAACAGAGGGGGATAATGTTGTGTTTTTTTTCACAACATCAGTAGGGAGGTATTTTGTTTTTTTTCTTTATACTCTATTTTTCTTCTATCTTTCTGCCTGGATGATCAGTGGGGACACACATAGCAACATGGAGAATCTTAAAAAGATTTCCCAAGATACCATGAAAGTTGAAAGATTAGGTATTATTATAGATTGGAGTAACATAATTAAAAATAATGACTAATTTACTGAATTTTTAAAGTTTTAATGTTAATGGGCTTAATGGACCGATGAAAAGAAAAAGAATTTTAACATACATTTGTTACGTATCTCGTAACTGGATAACTCACCAGCAAAGATAGAGAGGTCCGTTGGAGTCTGATGGCACTATTTTCGAACGGTTTTATTCATAAAGGGGGCACAAAATTAAGGTTAAACCAAACATTCAGAACATATACATCGGCCAAACTCAATCTAAAGCGCGGGTATAGCAATAATCATCGTTAAGAAATAACCTCGACTGTTGTCTGGGGATAATATATTGTCCGTTGGGAATAGAAAAGTCACCCAGAAGTCTGCAGCCTTCAGTCTTTTTCGGGAATCGCTGGGTTTCACGTGTTTCAGAGAGAGTGAGGAGAAAACGGGAAAAACTTGCCCGGGTCTTTGACGAAGCAACTCCGTTGAATCAGGGAAGCATTGTTTCCCCGTTGTTAGTTCGAAGTCCTTCTCGGTATTATCAGCCACCCGCTCCACAGGCAGAGAAGTTAAAAGGCTTTTTGACTGGCTTCCAGCTATCACGGGAGCGTTGAGCGATCGAGTCCTTCTGGTGCGTCTCTCTCTCTCTGGGGTACCGCCTTCTGCAGTCCCCTTTTATCTTTACTTGCAGAGTTGTAGATGTCCATCAAAGTAGGGTGATGCAATCCCTACCCAGTTGTTACATAGCAGGGTCATGCCCTCAGCACAGGTGTCTCTAAGAGCTGTGGCCAAAACTGTTACATTGTCTCTCATTTGCCTGGGTCCGAGATCCGAATTAATAGTGCTCTTACGATTCTCCGGAAGGAGGGGGCTGCTCCCGCCCCTTCGGCCCCTCAGAGCTGTGGTACATTCATAACACATTAAAAAAATGAAAATAGATATAGCTTTTTTTTATAAGAAACACATTTAACAGACATAGAACATCAGAAATTAAAAAGAGATTGGGTTGGAAATGTTATTGCAGCTTCATTTAATTCAAAGGCGAGAGGAGTTGCAATTTTGGTTAATAAAAATTTACCAATTAAAATACAAACATATTAATTGATTCAGCGGGGAGATATGTAATTATACATTGTCAAATTTTTTCATAACTATGGACTCTTATGAATATTTATGCACCAAATGGTAATGCACATGACAAAATATTAATAGATGGAGATTTTAACTTTTGTCTAGATTCAGTTTTAGATAGATCAACAAAGGTTGTCACAAAATCAAAAGTAGTAAAATTAACTCTATCATTGATGAAAGACTTAAATTTGATTGATATATGGAGAAGAATTAATCCAAAAGAAAGAGATTATTCATTTTATTCAAATAGACATAAAACATATTCAAGGATAGATTCAAGATAGAGTGAAAAATATGGAATATAAAGCGAGAATATTGTCAGATCATTCTCCTTTGATAATGACAATGATAGATAAAGAAGAATCAATTTATAGATGGAGATTTAATTCAATATTACTAAAAAGTCAAGATTTTTGTAATTTTATGAAAAAGCAGATTCAGTTCTTTTTGACACAAATTCACATTCAGTTGATGATAAATTTATATTGTGGGAAGCAATGAAGGCATATTTGAGAGGTCAGATAATGTTATACTTCTAAGATTAAGAAGGAATATATGATAGAAATAGATCAATTGGAAAAAGAGATTACAAATTAGAAAAAGAATCTCAAAGAAATATGACAGAAGAAAAACAAAGACAACTTATTAATAAGTTACAATATAATACACTTCAGACATACCAAACAGAAAAAGCAATTATGAGAACTAAACAGAGATATTATGAACTAGGTGAAAGATCACATAAGGTCCTTGCATGGCAGTTAAAAATAAACCAGACTTCTAAAACAATAAATGCAATTCGAACAAGAGTAAATAGAATTACTTATAAACCTTTAGAAATTAATGAAATTTTTAAGAATTTTTTATTCTGAGTTGTATAAATCAGAATCACAAAATGATAATGTCAAATAGAAGGGTTTTTATCACAAATAACTCTTCCAAAATTAAATACGGAAGAACAGAAGGGATTAGATATGCCTTTTACATTGAAAGAGGTCGAAGAAGCCCTAGGATCACTTCAAAGTAATAAATCTCCAGGAGAAGATGGTTTCCTGCCTGAATTTTATAAAAAGTTTAAAGATTTATTAATCTCTCCTTTTATGGAGTTAATACATCAAGCGGAAAGAACGCATAAACTTCCAGAATCTTTTTCGACAGCTATTTTAATAGTATTGCCAAAAAAAGATAGAGATCTTTTAAAGCCAGCATCATTTAGACCAATTTCTTTATTAAACACTTATTATAAAATAATAGCAAAAATCTTATCTAACAGATTATCTAAATACTTACCAAAATTAGTACATATGGATCAAACAGGATTTATTAAAAATAGACAATCGGCAGATAATGTAACTCGGTTATTTAGTATAATTCATTTGGCGCAAAAGAGGGAGGAAATAAGTGTGGCAGTTGCTTTTAATGCAGAAAAATCATTTGATAGATTGGAATGGGATTTTTTATTTAAGGTATTGGAAAAATATGGATGAGGAGTATCTTTTATAAAATGGATTAAAACCTTAAATATAATCCCAAAGCTAAAGTAGTGACAAATGGTCAAATTTCAATGCCATTTCAGTTAACAAGGTCAACTAGGCAAGGTTGTCAATTATCACCTGCTTTATTCGTGTTGGTGATTGAACCATTAGCTGAATTAATTAGAATGGACCTAGATATTAAGGGTTTCAGAGTTAATCAGGAAGAATACAAGATTAACTTAATTGCTGATGATGTTCTGCTTTATTCAACAAACACATTGCACTCGTTGTGTAAATTATCCTATAGATTAGAAGAATATGGGAAAATATCAGGTTATAAAATAAATTGGGATAAAAGTGAAATTTTACCTCTTACTAAAGGAGATTATAGTCAATGTCGATTAATAACTCAATTTAGATGGCCGGCAAATGGTATAAAATATTTAGGTATAAGAGTTGATAATGATATAAAGAACTTATATAAATTAAATTACTTGCCATTCTTGAAAAAAAATTCAAGAAGATCTTGATAAATGGATGGTATTACCAATAACATTAGTAGGTAAAGTAAATATCATAAAAATGAATATGTTCCCTAGAATACAATACTTACTTCAATCACTACCGATACAACTACCCTGGAAGTTTTTTCAAGAGTTAAATAAATATGTGAGGAAGTTTCTTTGGAAAGGTAAGATGTCAAGAATATCGTTGGAAAAATTGACATGGAAATTTGATCTAGGAAGGTTAGAACTTCCAAATTTTAAGAATTATTATAAAGCAAATCAACTTAGATTTATTGCAATTTTTTTGAGAAACATAGACCAGCAGGGATTAGAATAGAACTAGATAAAATAGGAGAAAATACACCAGAAGATTTTATATATAAATGGGAATCTAAATGGATACGGGAAAAGAAAGAATCTCCTATATTAAAACATTTGATTGACTTATGGAATAAGATAAATGTTGATGATGAGACAAAGAAATCTTTATTAGCAAAGAGATCTTTAATTCAAAATAGACTTATTCCTTTTACAATGGATAATCAACTTTTATATAATTGGTTTCAAAAAGGGATTAGATATATAGGAGATTGTTTTGAAGGAGGTATATTAATGTCATTTGATCAATTAAAGAATAAATATAAAGTATCAAACAACACACTTTTTTGTTACTTCCAATTAAGGGCTTATTTAAGAGAAAAATTAGGTCAAACAATGTTATTGCCGAAATCTAATGAAATAGAAACTTTAATTCAAAAAGGAAAGACTAAAAAATTTATTTCTTGTATGTATAGCTTGATTTAAAAACAGGTAGTTAAACAAGGAGTCCATAAGTCAAGACAAAAATGGGAAAGTGACTTGAATATTAAAATTGAAGAAACAAATTGGTCAAGACTATGTCTTGATAGTATGACAAATACAATAAATGTTTGGTTAAGATTAGTGCAATATAATTTTTTACATCAATTATATATTACACCACAAAAAAATAAATTAATTATCTGATCAGTGTTTCCGATGTAAACAAGAAATCGGTACTTTTTTACATTCTACTTGGTCTTGTTCTAAAATTCAACCTTTTTGGACAAATTTAAGAGTATTATTGGAACACAACTTCCACATAATCCAATATTATTTTTATTAGGTGACATTGAAGGGATAAAATCAAAACCCAAATTGAATAAATATCAGAAAGAATTTATAAAAATTGCACTGGTAGTAGCCAAAAAGGCTTATGCAGTTACTTGGAAATCAGATTCATACTTAAGTATAGATCGTTGGAAGAATGAAATTTCCAGCTGTATTCCACTTGAAAAAATTACTTATAATTTAAGAGATAAATATGAAACATTTTTGAAAATTTGGCACCCTTATTTACAAAAGACAGGATTAAATATATAGGTGCTCCGAAGATGAAATAATTGGTTATTTGGGGAAAGAAAGAAATATATATACTAAAGTTATTACGAACTCCGTGGAGCATGTGGGGATCTTCCGATATCCAGGCACTCTTTCTTTCTTTCTTTTTTTCTCTATAGGGATGTTGGGGGGGGGAGGGATATATATATTTTTTTACACGTTTTCTTTTTCTTTCTGTAATTATTTGAAAACTGAAAAAGTTTTAAAAAAAGGATGATGGATAGGCAGCTTTTTCCCAGGGCTAAAATGGTTGCCACAAGAGGACACAGGTTTAAGGTGCTGGGGAGTAGGTACAGAGGAGATGTCAGAGGTAAGTTTTTTACCAGAGAGTGGCGAGTGTGTGGAATGGGCTGCCGGCAACGGTGGTGGAGGCGGATACGATCAGGTCTTTTAAGAGACTTTTGGATAGGTACGTAGAACTTAGAAAAATAGAGGGCTATGGGGAAGTCTAGCAAGTTCGGCACATCTTTGTGGGCGGAAGGGTTGTGCTGTAGGTTTTCTGTGTTTTTAACATGTTACCTGTGGAAGCAGGTAAGCCAACACACTTAATCACTGTTACACTCATCAAAAACACTTACTGTGTCATCCCACGCCTGCACTTTGGCAAACCAATCACCTGGCAGAGCTACTCCTGACAATCAACACTGGCATGCCACAGTGCTTAGCCCACTGATCTGCTCTCTCTATAACCATGACAGTGGCTAGGTACAGCTCAAATACCGTCTAGAAGTTTGCAGATGATACAACCATTGTTGGTAGAATCTCATATGGGGATGAGAGTGCTTACAGGAGCGAGACATACCAGCTAGTTGAGTGGTGCCGCAGCAACAGCATTGCATTCAACATCAGTGAGATGAAAGAGCTGATTATGGACTTCAGGAAGGGTAAGACGAAGGAATACAAACCAATCCTCATAGAGGGATCAGAAGTGGAGAGAGTGAGCAACTTCAAGTTCCTGGGTGTCAAGATCTCTGAGGATCTAACCTAATCCTAACATATCGATGCGTCTATGGCGATGGGAAGACAGTAGCTATATTTCATAACGAGTTTGAGATTTGTTTTATCACCTTAAAAACTCAAACTTCTCTAGATGTACCGTGGAGAGCATTATGACAGGCTTCAGTACTGTCTGTTATAGGGGAGGGGAGGTTATTGCAAAAGACTGAAAGAAGCTTCATCTTGGGTACGAGCCTCCATAGTACCTAAGACATTGTCAAAGAGCAGTGCCTCAGAAAGTTAGCATCCATTATTCAGGACCCACATCACCCGGGGCATGACCTCTTCTCATTGTTACCATCAGGAAGGACATAAAGAAGCCTGAAGGTTCACACTCAGCAATTCAAGAACAACTTTTTTCCCTCTGCTATCTGATTCCTAAATGGACGTCGAGCTCAAGAACACTACCTACCTTTTTTATTACTTGTTTTGCACTATTTTTATTTAATACATATTTTTTCTTTCTATATTTTCATGTATTGCATTGTACTGCTGCTGCTTTAACAAATTTCACGCCACATGCCAGCAACAATAAACCTGACTCTGATCCTGCCATACAGCACCAGTGCGAAGAACCATGAAGGTATGGTCAAGCGAAGCAGAGGAGTGTTTACGTGACTGCTTTGACATGGTGGACTGGGCCATTTTCATTCGGATACGACGAGTAATCCCTGGATATGCCGCAGACATTACCAACCTCTGGACCTGTGTGGGTGAGCATGTGCCATCGAGAGCATGCTGAGCATACTCAAACCAGGGTCTCTGGATGAATCGGGACATTCACAGTTGGCTGAGGGCTAGATCTGTGGAATTCAAAACTAGCGATCCTGAATCCTACAACAACCTATGAAAGGCAATTGTGTGAAGTTGGAAACACAATTGGATGCATGATAGCTGTGGGAGACTTAACATTCCATTATTTCCTTCAAGGCAAAACCGAGCAGCATAAATGGCAACGATGCTTCACTCAGTAAGCTTAACAACTTTTATGCATACTTTGAAAGGGAGAATAAAGTTCAAAGTGTGTATACATTATACAGCCTTGAGATTTGTCTCCTAACAGGTAGCCACAAAAGAAACCCATTTTAAAAAGAAAATGTCAAACACCCAATGTGCAGAGATCTGGGGGAGAAAGATCATGCAAACAATAAACACAAACAAATAGCCTTCAGAACTGAAGTCCACGAAGAGAGTCCTGTTCCCAGACCCTTTGTTCAGAGTAGAGCAGTGAGCTGAACCAGCCGATCCTCACCTCAGGTGCCGACGCCCTGACGTTTTGAATTAGGCTCGGCACGTAAATCGTCGTCCAAACATTGGGTTCAGTTGTTTCAATATGCTCTGGGGCCTGGACCCTGTCACCTCAATTCAGCTTTACCTGAACTTTCCAATTTGGCCTGGCACTTAAATCGATTAAACTTCAGGTTTTCGCTCTCGGTGATGGACCCTCTGCCTTGTCTCACCTCAGTTGTGCTACTTCGAATTGCCTCCAAATCCAAAGTTGTGTGCTATTGCTTGTGATGATTGTTTACCAGAAAAAGTGATTAACAACGTTTTCCTTCTTTCATTTAACCTCTGGCTAGAAGTCACTGAGATTCAGCAGTGCCATCTTAAACGCCTCTTAATAAAACTACACCTGTGGGAATCCTCCCAGGTTCTGGCAACTCTCTGATCTCTCCTTGACCAGTGTCGAAGTCCTTCAGGAGGGTGAACCCTCGCAAGGAGGTGGTGTACCTGGTGGGAATGTTGCAGGGTAGCTTCAGCCTTTTTCATAAGGCAGGTTACCACCTCCTTCAAAAGGGCATAAATCATACTAATGCCCAAGAAGATCTGGGTGAGCTTCAACAACTATCACCTGGTAGCACTCACATTAATTATGATGAAGTGCTTTGAGAAGTTGGTCATGGCTATAATTAACTCCTGCCTGACCTCGGCCTGCTGCAATTTGCTTGCCACCACAACAGGTATACAGCGGACACAATCTCACTGGCTCTCCTCTCAGCTTTGGAACACGTGAATAATATCAGTACGTATGTCAGGCTGCTGATTATTTATTACAACTCGACATTCAACAGCATCATCCGCTCAGTACTAATCAATCAATTTCAAAACCCTGGCCTCTGTGCCTCTCTCTACACCTAGATCCTTGTACCCCTCATTGGGAGACCAATGATCAATAGTTGGATCAAAAATAACATCTCACTAACAGTCAACACAGCTTCACCTTCGTGTATAGCCTGCTGCTGTGCTCTCTCTACACTCATGACTGTATGATTAGGCACAGCTCAAACCCCAGCTATGTATTCACTGATATTGGTAGAATCTCAGATGGCAATGAGACACATACAGGTGTGAGATAGATCAGCTGGTTGAGTGGTGTCACTTGTATTCAACTTCAGCAAGACCAAGGAATTGATTGGGGACTTCAGGCAGTAGTTGTCAAGGGAACACAACATCCTCATTGAAGGGGTTGATAGTGTAAAGGGTGAGGAGCTTCAAATTTCTGAGCATCAACATCTTAGAGGTTCTGTCCTGGGTCCAATACATCGAAGGCATGCCAGTAGCTATACTTCTGTGGGAGTTTGGGGAGAGTTGGTATGTCACCAGAGACTTCAGAACATTTCTAAAGATGTATAATGGAGAGCACATTGACTGGTAGAAGGCTCTGATGTGCAGGATCGTCAAGGGCTGCAGAGGTTTGTGAGCTTAGCCAGCTCTTCAGTCACAAACCTCTTCACCACTGAAGACATCTTCAAGAAGTGGTGCCTTCAAGAAGGCTGCTTCGATCATTAAGGACCCTTAAAATTCAAGGCATGTTCTCTCCCTGTTACTGCTATTGGGGAGGAAGTACAGGAGTTTGAGACTCACATTCAATATTTTAGGAACAGCTTGTTCCCTCCACCATCAGATCTCTGGTCCGTGAACACTACCTCACTGTTCATCTTTCACATTGTTTATTGTAACTTACAATATCTTTTGACTTGTGCTGTACTGCTGCTGCAGTACAACAAGTCTGATGACATATGCCAGATAATTACCCACTTTTTGATTCTTTCATTTTCCTGATCAAAATTATTTGTTAACTGGTGGTTTGTGTTACAACTTGACATTAAAAGATGCCATTGATACTGGGCATCACTGAAACTTTGTTCAAGCTGATTTGGAAAGTAAATGTGGATATGGCTTGTGGATAATGATTATTAATAACACTGTGAAATAATAATCTTGTTACTGTAATTCAAAGCAATCAAAATTTGTGTTGTCATTCACATAGCTTATACCAAAACTATAAACTAACAGCTATTAAAGCACCTTCCCATATTATGATAATTGTAGAGAAATTAACAGCTACATTGTTTTACATTGGTTTGAATTTCTAATTGTTTAAATTGTATCATGTGGTTGTTGACACACCATTTTATGTTTTGATGCGCAGAGATCTTTCTAAGTTTGCACTCAATTACATAATTGAAGAAATTGATGAAGACACCTCTCTGGAAGACCTTCAGAAAATGATGGCCGTAGCACTGATGTACAGGCTGTTGGTCTGTTTCTATGAGGTAAGTGCTACTTTGGAGTAAGGAGTTGATATTAATGTGGATTGTAGGTGTCAGGGAATTTACTTGGGCTATTGTATATGCAACTTCCTAATCCAACCCTGGTACTTAACCCTGCATTTAAATACTCATGTCCAATTATACGGCAGCACTGAGGAAGCCTTGGAGTGCTCACAACATTTCTTTAATATCAAAAATGTTTCTCATGACCATCAGAAGTCAAAAGTGACATTGTGCTGAGAGATTTTAGAATGGGTGACTATAAAGTTGGCTGTAAAATAATCGTTTGCATTTGGAGAGGGAGCAGCTGAGCTTGAATTTGAATGCATGACTATTAACAACTGGGATTCACAAAGTAATGCATGTATGTTTGCACACTTCAACAGGAAAGGGCTTAGCTTACGAGTAGACTTGATAATGTGGAGACGAAAGGCAATTATAACTCCAGAGAGGTTAATGAATTTGGGTCATTTTGGGGCTAGATGACATTCTAGGTCTTTGGCCCACTGAGCTTGTCCTCAGACAATGATTAAGGAGTAAAATCATTGGTTAGTGAAGTGCTCTTGGTAGGAATTGACAGGTCAAGGATGTCTTGATCAGGTCCACGGCATTCTGGGAGGGTGAACAGCCGGAGGTCGTGGTACACATTGGTACCAATGACAAAGGTAGAAAAAGGGACATAGACTTGAAGAGGGGAATGTAAGAAGTTAGGCAGAAAGATGAAAAACAGCATCTCCAGGGTAGAATCTCTGAATTGCTGCCTGTCATGCACCATTGAGGGTAAGATGAAGAAGATTTGGCAGATGAATGTATGGCTGAAGAATTGGTGCAGGGAGCAGAGTTTCAGATTTCTGGATCATCGGGATCTATTCTGGAGAAGATATGACCTGTACAAAAAGTATGGGTTACACCTAAACCTGAGGGAGATCAATAGCTTTGTGGGCAGGTTTGTTAGAACTGCTGGGGAGATTTTAAACTAATGCAGCTCGGATGGGAACCGGAGTGTTAGGGCTGAGGATGGGCAGTTGGTATATGACTAGATGCAGTGTGCAGTGAGACTGTGAGGAAGGACAGGGAGATAGTTGGGCAAAATTGCAGTCAGAGGGATGAGTTAAAATGTAATAAGCGGCCAAATCAAAAATGGTGATGGATACAAGACTAAGTTTGAATGCATGCAGTACACAAATCTTTTAGCGCAGTTAGATATTGTCAGGTATGATGTTGTGGACATCTCTAAGTTGTGGCTGAAATGAGCTTAACGTTTAAGGATACACATTTGTTTCGAAAGAATAGGCAGAGGGGATGGGGGGCTCTTGGTAAAAAATGAAGTCAAATCCTTAGAAAGAGATGATATAGGATTGAAAGGTGGATAATTCTTGTGAGTAGAATTAAGAAACTGCAAAGATACAAAGACTCCCGGAAGTTGTGTATAGGCCTTTGAACAGTATCCTGGATGTGGGCTAGAAGTTACAATGGGGGATGTAAAAAGGGCAATGTTATGATAGTCAGTGGGGGATTTCAGTACGCAGGTAGATTGGGAAACCAATCAGGTTGGTGCTGGACCCAAAAGAAAGAATTTGTCAAATGCCTACAAGATGGCTTTTTAGTGCAGCTTGTGGTTGAGTCCACTAAAGGATCAGCTATTCTGGATTGAGTGTTATGTAATGAACAATGATCATAATATGATAGAATTCAGACTGCAGTTTGAGAAGCTAAAATCAAATGTGTCAGTATTACAATGAGAAATACAAAGAGAACTGGTTCCTTGGGTTATAGCCAGTGGGTTGGTAGTGGGAATGAGGTCTCACTATCTACTAAATGCTCTCATTGGAGTGCATCTCTGATTACTAAATTCAGCTCCTGGCCATCACATGTAGCTTGGCTACGAGCCTGACAGAACAGTTTCTAGTGGGCAAAGGCTGGTTACTAGTGCCTAAAACCAATCTCTTTGGGCAGCTGAGGTTGGCAGCTCATCCAGCAGAAGGAAAACTCTGATCTCAAACCTCCGCTGTTTTGTGGCTGTACCCACTGATGGGGACGGTTCCGGGAGTAAACCCTGAGGGGTAAAATCCAAAGCTGGTGTTCCTAAGGCAGTTGTGCGTTGAGTTTAATGTAGATTGGTAACTCCTGCAGCACTGGTGCCAAACAAATTGTATCGATCTATGTTTCCTTTGGATTTCTCAGCAGTGTGGAGAGAGGAGCCTGCTACATGGGCAACAGCATGCCCTTTGTACCCTATTGCCCTGGCCCGCATATTGTGTAGGTAGTGAGGACACAATGTCCATGGTTGACCCTGACTAGCAAAGGACCTCTAAAGGGAATTACAGAAGCATGAGAGAGCAACTGGCCAAAGTTAATTAGAAAGGGACACTAGTAGGAATGACTGCCACACAGTAATGGCTGGTGTTTCTAGGAGAAATTCAGAAGGTGCCCTAAAGGTACATCTCAAAAATGAAGATGTATTCTAAAGGGAGGATGCGGCAACTGTGACTGACGGGAAGTCATAGCTAGCATAAAAATAAGAGGGCATATAATATGGAAATAATTAGTGAGAAGATAGAGGATTAGGAAGCATTTAAAAGCCAACAGGCGGCAACTGAAAAAGCCCAACTACAACTACGTTGACTCAGGCCTAGATGGCCAGCGTCAGGCACAATGACAGACTCTTCACTCCTCCCTCTCCCTCATCAGTGTGTTCGGTTCATCTACTTTAGCTGTGCTGCTATCTTCTAGGAGCGAGTTGACCGTAGTCTTGGGAGGGTGCCCGGGCATTATGATGAAAAAGCCATCAAGAAAAGATGAACTGTGAAGGGAAGGTAGCTGATAATATCAAAGAGGATACCAAAATGTTTTTCAGATTATATATAAAGTATAAGAGACAAGAGCGTATATTGGATGGCTGGAAAATAATGTTGGAAAGGTAGTAATGGGGGCCGGGGGGAGACATAGAAATGGTGGATAAACTTAAATATTTTTTGTCATTCTTCACTGGAAGATGTTAGCAGAATGCCAGAAATACTAGTGTGTCAGTGGGCAGAAGTGAATATTGTTGCTATTACTAAGGAGAAGTGCTTCAATGTCCATTTAGAAATCATATGAAAGAGGGGAAAAGACTGTTCCTGAATCACTGAGTGTGTGCCTTCAGGCTTCTGTACCTCCTACCTTAATAATGGACACTGCTTTTCTGAGACACTGCTCTCTGAAATGTCCTGGGTACTTTGTAGGCTGGTACCCGAGATGGAGCTGACTACTGTTATAACCTCCTGTTGCTGTGGCACCATTCCACTAGTTAACATATCTCACTCCTGTATGCCCTCTCGTCACCACCTGAGATTCTACCAACAATGGTTGTATCGTCAGCAAATTTGTAGTTGGTATTTGAGCTATGCCTATATACAGAGTCATGTGTATATAGAGAGTAGAACAGTGGGCTAAGCACACACTCCTGAGGTGCACCAGTGTTGATTTCAGTGAGGAGGAGATGTTATCATCAATCTGCACAGACTGTGGTCTTCCGGTTAGGAAGTCGAGGATCCAATTGCAGAGGGAGGTACAGAGGCCCAGGTTCTGCAATTTGTTGATTGGGATTGTCAAAATTATGGTATTAAGTGCTGAGCTATAGTCAATGAACAGCATCCTGATATAGGTGCTTGTGTTGTCTAGGTGGTCTAAAGCTGTGTGGAGAACCATTGAGATTGTGTCTGCCGTTGACCTATTGTGGTGATGGGCAAATTGCAATGGGTCCAGGTCCTTGCTGAGGCAGGAGTTCAGTCCAGTCATGACCAACCTCTCAAAGCAGTTCATCACTGTTGATGTGAGTGCTACCAGGCGATAGTCCTTAAGTCAGCTCACATTATTCTTCTTATTCCTTAAGTCAGCTCACATTATTCTTCTTATTCTTCTTATAATTGTTGCCTTTTTGAAGCAAGTGGGAACTTCTTCCCTTAGCAGTGAGAGGTTGAAAATGTCCTTGAATACTCCCGCTAGTTAACACAGGATTTTAAGAGCCTTATCAGATACTCTCATTAGGACCTTCTACTGTGCGAGGGTTCACCCTCTTTAAAGACAGTATAACATCGGCCTCTGAGACAGATCAAAGGGTCATCAGGTGCAGCAGGGATCTTCACAGCTGTAGTTGTGTTCTCCCTTTCAAAGTGTTGTTATGAGTGAAGAACAGACCTGATAGACAATGGGGTGCAGAGTTAACCATTCCCAACCCCCCTCCTGAGAACTACGAACTATTGCTGTTGCTATGCTGCTCATGAGAGAGAGAGAGATATAGCCCAGGCAAGAACATCTGCTACAGATAAGAGGGGGAGAGAGACTGTTGATTTACTGTATTATGACTCTTCCTGGATTATTTACTTTCTACTACAAGGACTGTACTTGGCTCATTAATATTCCTCAGGAGACAGCAGGAGTGGCCTGATTTGATGGACACAGTCATTCAGAGTTGATGGATAGCTGAGACCCTGTGAGTGGGGATAAAAGACAGGTCTGGAGAGAGACCCTTCAGACACACCAGTGGACACTGATTGAGTGTTGGGAACCCATAGAAAGGTGGGGGCTTCGGAGACCGAACCAGGAGATCAGTCAGTAAAGCTCACAGTGTTACAGCACTGTTACAGGTGGGGACTTGTGTGTGTGTCCACTCATGCCAGAGTGACGAGTCCACCACAGAAGAACGGTCTAGCTGAAGACCAGAGGGATCATAACTGAATGACCACAACAATACGACGGTTTAAGAAAGCAAAGGAAGGTTTGGCTGCTGTAGCTGTTACCTCTCGCTCGCTCGCTCTCTCTCCAATGATTTCAATACAACAACCATAACTACTTCAGCATTTATGAACTGAACTTTATACTTTCCTATGACAATTCATTTACCCTTAGACATCGATAGAGCTTGTTTATTATTGATTATTATTCCTACACTTTTAGATTTATTACTGCTAACTTGTTTTGTATGTATATTTGCATTTTTGGTACTGTATTGTATAGTTTACTAATAAACACCTTTAGTTTGGTACCACCAGACTCCAACAGATACTTCTGCCTTTGCTGGTCTGACACCCAGTTACGGGGTATGTAACAAATTGGGGCCTCACCTCGAGATTTGATTACCAAGTTGGGGGGCCAGTGAATCAGGATAAAAGTCCCTTATCTGATCTGGTTGTGTGAATAACCAGACGGGAAACCAGCAGAGATGGAAATTGACAAATTTTTAAAAGACCCGACTTCGGGGGCATTAGAGGATGCCAAGAAGGCGGAATTGGTGAGCATTGCAAACAGAATAAATCTCTCGGCGGTGAAATCGTCGATGAGCAAGATGGATATACAGAGAGCAATAGCTGTGCATTACGTATCTGAGGGTGTGTTCACGTCGGATGTATTGGACCTGTTCCCTGAGAAGAAACCAGTCGAGGGTGAGCTTCAGATACAGATAGAAAGATTGAAGTTGGTTGCGGAGAAGGAGAAAAAAGAGCATGAGCTCCAGATACTCCGGATAAAGGAGATAGAAGCTGTAAGGCAGAGAGAGAGGCAGTTTGCGCTGGAAATGGAGAAGTTAAAGGCATCGCAGGGAAGTGACCGGGCAGCAAACCCAAATGAGGGGTTGAAAATTGTTCAGGAGATCCAGTTGGTACCTCCATTCGAGGAGATGGATGTTGTTAGGTTCTTCCTTCATTTTGAGAAAGTGGCTGTGAATCAGAACTGGCCTAAGGGGAAATGGGCTGTTCTGTTACAGAGCGTACTTAGGGGGAAGGCTCAGCAAGCGTATTCGGCATTGTCCATGGATGAGTCTAAGGATTACGAGGAAGTAAAAAGGACTGTACTGAGGAGTTATGAGTTGGTGCCAGAGGCATACCGGCAGAAGTTCTGGAACTTGAGAAAGCTGTGGAACCACACGTATTTAGAGTTTGCCCGTGAGATGCAAATGCATTGTGAGCATTGTTGCGCCTCAAAAGGGGTCGTTGGAGATTATGATAAACTGTTAGTTAATACTGATGGAGCAATTTAAAAGTTGTATCCCTGAGAGTATGAAGACGTACTTGGATGAGAAGGAGACAGTGGCTCTGTGACTGCCAAATTAGCAGACGAGTATCCCTTAACACACAAAACAAAGTTTTCCCTAAATAAGAGCTACCAGAGAGGCAGTAGGGACGGTAGAGAAAGCCCACCGGCTAAGGCAGAGAATAAGCTGGGAGCTAGTGGAAAAGGTAAGGAGGAGGAAAGACAGGCTGGCAGGAAGGTTCCCAACTTTACGTGTTATAATTGTGGGAAAGCTGGTCATATAGCATCTAAGTGCTTTGCTCCGAAGGAGGAGACAGTAAAAGGGAAAATAGCAGTTCCGACTGGTTGCATTGAGCCGGTCAACAGATCGATGAGGAAGGCAAAGTTGGAGTGCAAGAGGGGCGTGAGAAGTTTATCTCGGAAGGGACAGTGGCTGTGAAGGAAGGAGAAACCTCAGTTCCAGTGTGGATCTGGAGAGATACTGGGGCTGATCAGTCATTGATTTTAAGGAAGATGTTAGACTTCGGTCCCGAGACTGAGACTGGGGTGGTTGTGTTTGTCTGAAATGTGACCTGGTATCTGGACCAGTCAAAATAGGGGTGCGGTCAAAACTACTGATGGACGGCGTGGACGTCCTACTTGGTAACAATCTGGCAGGTGGTGACGTGTATTCAGCAGTGAAGCTGACAAGTAAGCCTGTGAGTGCTGAGGACCTGCCCATAGATTCCAAGATTTATCCCGCGTGCACAATCACTCGCAGCATGTCTAGAAAGGCGGCTGAGAAAGGAGACAGTTTAAATGAGTCCATTTAGCAGAGACATTTTTGCCGACCTTGTATGAAAAGGGGTTACTGGAGGAGAAGGAAAAGAATAGTGGAGCTAAGGAAAGTGAGGGAGACGAAACAAATTTAGTGTTGCAAAGGAATGGAATTTTGAACTTGGCTCACAAGACACCCATAGGTGGACACTTAGAAGTGAGGAAGGAGATTATGGAGGCACAGAGTAAAGATGAGAAACAGATGTGGCAGTTAGAAGGTCCTGGGTTGGACACGGATGATATGTCTGGCTTGACTGAACTGTTCTCAGTTGAAGAAGTTAAGTGTGTTCCCGATGATATAAGGGCAGTCCTAGATGAAAAGGATGCTGCTATCTTGAAGGAGTCTGCTGGGTTAACAGACGAGGTTGTTTTAACCCGCAAGGTTGGGTTTACTCCGAAGGGGAGTTGCCCAGAGAGTACCTGGGAGGATCAGGGGAACTTAGAATTTGAAAAGGGGACTGGTATTGAAAGCCTAGAAGCGGCAGATGTCCTGTTTTGCTTGTGTTCAGGATGTGGAGTCACAGGGTACTGAACCTAGTGTCGAAACTCAGAAAAGGTCTGAAGTATCTGATTTAGTTGAAAAGAAATGCAGTTCTTTTGGGTCAGATAGACTTGGTTCAGTGAAGAAAGGGTTAACCATGGCACCGGAAGAAAGTGAGAATTCTCAGTCACTTGTGTTAAAAGTTAGTGAGGAGATGAAAGCTGGTGATGTGAATATTATTGAAGGGAAAGGGAAAAGTATTGTTCCTAGACTTTTGAATAAAGAAAATTTAAAGTCGAGTTTGGTTTCAGAACTGTTAAAGTGAAGGGACCGTTAACTAAACAGTGGTTTGTTAACAAGGTGCCTGTGAGTCAATTACAGTTTGTTTTGCAATTTAAAGATAAACAACTTGGTGATGTTGTTCAAGGATGTGATTTGGAGAGACAGAACTTAAAGTGTTGTTTTGATCACGAGGGATCACCTGCATATGTGAAACTGGAAACTAACAGAATTAAAGATCCTAAAGATAAAATTAATGACCTGCTTAAAATTAATGAGTGGTTTGGAAATTCAGCAAATGGGCTTAGTTTGGAAAACATTGGTGATAAGGTAGCTCCTGTGAAGGCCTGTTCCAAGCTGGTGAGCAAGCTAACCACGTGAGAGTTAAGTGGAAAAGAGGCAAAGGTTGACCAAATGCCACTTTGAATAACAGGATCTGGTTTTGCGGGAATTTGATTTTTTTTTTAGCAAAGCATGTGAATAAGAAAGGCAACATCATGGAAGATTGACTGTTAAGTTTAAAAGTAAAATAGAGATTAGTATTTGCACAAATTTCTGTAATGTACTACAGTATAATCACACATGTATTGGTTCACACTTTGTAATATACACCTAAGCTAAGAACACAACTCATTGGTTTTTTTGGCTAACATGAAAAATAAAAATAGGTTATTAAGTTGGAGTCTGTTGCAGGAATTCGATATTAAAATACAACATGTAAAGGGGAGTGACAATGTAATTGCTGATTGTTTATCTAGATGTTAATTTGAAAATGTATCTGTATTACTGTTGTAGTTAAGACCACTCCTGTATTATTGTAAACTCTGTAATTTAGTAATATGCTTTATTAGTTAATTTTCACCCTGGTGAAAATTTCCAGAAGGATGGAGGTACACTTTTAGATTTATTACTGCTAACTTGTTTTATATGTATATTTGCATTTTTGATATTGTATTGTGTAGATTACTAATAAACACCTTTAGTTTGGTACCACCAGACTCCAACACATACTTCTGACTTTGCTGGTCTGACACCCAGTTGCGGGGTACGTAACAGCGTGCATAGAAGGCGCTGAATTCATCTGGGAGTGAAGAATTGCTGCCATTCATACTATTGGGTTTGCCTTTGTAGGAATTAATGTCTTGCAGACCCTACCAGAGTTGCCATGCGTCTGATATCGCCTCCAACCTCGTTCAAAATTTTCTCTTCGTCCTTGAAATAACCCTCTGCAAATCATACCTGGTTTTCTGGTACAGGCCTGGGTTGCCAACTTGAATGCCACAGATCTAGCCTTCAGCAGACGATGTACCTCCTGGTTCATCCAAGGCTTTTGGTTTGGGAATGTACAGTAAATCTTTGTAGGCCCACACTCATCCACACAGGTTTTAATGAAGTCGGTAACAACTGCAGCATACTCATCCAGATTCAAAAATGAACCCTGACTACTGTCCAGTCCACAGATTCAAAGCAGTCCTTTAGGCGCTCCTGTGCTTCCCTTGTCCAAACCTTCTTGGTCCTCTCTACTGGTGCTGCAGTCCTCAGTCTCTGCCTATATACAGGGAGTAGAAGTACAGCTAGGTGATCAGACTTCCCGAAGTGAGGATGTGGAATAGCACGGTAGGCATTCTTGATGGTGGTGTAGCAATGGTCCAGCGTGTTGTTTCCTCTCGTATTGCAAGTGATCTAATTGCTTAGTGATTTTTTTCATACTGACCTTGTTAAAATCTCCCAAAACAATGGTGAAGGAGTTAGGGTGCGCTGTTTCATGCACGTTGATCCTGTTACTCAGATCTTCTAAAGCCTGCTAGACATTGGCCCAAGGTGGAATGTAAACTGCTTCCAGAATGACCCCAGAGAACTCCCGTGGTAGGTAGAAAGGACAACACTTTACTACTAGATATTCCAGATCTGGTGAGCAGAATTGGGACAGCACTGATAAATTTGTGCACCAAGAAGAGTTGATCATGAAACATACTGCTCCATCTCTGCTTTTGAGAGACTCTATAGATCTATCCTGACAGTGTACAGTAAACCCGTCGATCTGAATTGCTGCATCTGGTATGGAAGGGGGTTAACCAGGCTTCTGTGAAACAAAGGACACACATGGTCCTAATGTCCCTCAGATTCAGCACCCTGGCTCCAAGATCATCAATTTTATTCACCAGAGACTGCACGTTTTCCAGCAAGATAGTCGGTATAGGGCAGGGGTCGGCAACCTGCGGCTCTTTCATCTCTGTGCTGCAGCTCCCTGTGGCTTTGGAAAATTTGTGGCTTTACTGCAGAAGTCGCTGGACATAAAGCTGCTGACTTTTCACTGCATCTTGCACCAAGAGGCACTGTGCGCTCAAACATTTCCTCCGGAATGCACAGAAGTAATGGATGTTGTCATTCAGATTGTCAATAAAATAATGGCAAAAAGTTTAAATCACCGTCAATTCCATTTGTTACTGAACGAGCTGGAAAGCGCAGATTCTGATCTCCTGCTGCACAACAAAGTCCGGTGGCTGTCCAGAGGGGAGGTACTGAAACGCTTTGTCGCGTGTCTGGAAGAAGTGAAAACTTTCCTGGGCAGCAAAGGGCTCACCTTTCCTGAGCTGGAACAGCCAGAGTGGCTGGAAAGCTACACTTCATGGTAGACATGACAGCGCACCTGAACACGCTGAACACAGCTCTTCAGGGGAAAGGACGTACAGCCCTACACATGTTGGAGGATGTTTTGGCATTCGAGCGCAAGTTGACAGTGCTTGCCAGAGATTTACAGAAAGGCACATTGTCTCACTTCCCCAATTTGAGAGAGTTCAAACAAGGTCACAACATGATAAATTCGGAGTATTTACATTCTGCAATCATCGCAATGCAAACATCGTTTGGGAAACGCTTCTGTGAGTTCAGAGAGGAAAAATACACATTATCCTTCCCGGTCACTCCCCTAAGCATCGATCCATCCCTACTGAATACGACTGCATTGGCAGGTGTGAGTCAACCTGATCTTGAGATGGAACTGGCCGACATAGCCGACAAAGACATATGGGTGTCCAAGTTTAGACGCTTGACAGCAGACCTTGAAGATGTTGCCCGTCAGATTCTTGCTCAGAATCACAAATGGAGTGATATTGAAAACCTCCTAAAACCGGACAAACTTGTGTTCGAAACATGGAATGCTATCCCCAACATTTATGTAAACATTAAAAGTATGCGCTTGGAGTCCTGTCAATCTTTGGATCCACATATGTATGTGAGCAGGTGTTCTCCAACAAGAACTTTATTGTAAACAAACATCGCGCACGCCTCACAGATGACGGCTTGCGATCCTGTGTAAAGATGAAGGTGACGTCATACAGCCCTGATGTGCAGACGCTGTGCGCTGAGGTCCAGGAGCAGAAATCCCATTAACCAAGTATGATAAATATTTTAATTGCCTAGTATTTTAGTATATTCATATTTTTTCATTGTTCAGTGAAATAGTCCTTTTATTTTTCAGGTTGACAGCTGGCTGACGTTATTTTTGGTTTGCTGCTGGCGGAAAATTTAAGTTCGGCGTTTTTCATAAATACAAGAATTACTCAAATAGACATTGAGTATTTTACTTAAAAGTAACCTTCAACCCAATGTCTTTTTTTCGGAGTTCAAAATGTTTTTGTTGCTTGCAGAAATGTAATTTCGTTTACTCTGCAGGAGTTCATCGATTTCATAAATGCAACACATTATAGTTTGTTTATACATAGCATAAAGGCAAAAAAAAACGTTGTATGTAGTGTTATTTCATTTTAAATGTCAAACGGGTTTTGTGGCTCCCAGTGTTTTCTTTTCTGTGGGAAATGGGTCCAAATGGCTCTTTCAGTGGTAAAGGTTGCTGACCCCGGTATAGGGAGTTTAAAACCCCGCTTCCTTAAACGCGCTTGTAATCCTGATCTGTGCCTGTGCTTCCTGCAAGGTTTCCTCCGTGGGCCCCTCCGACCACAGACTGTTGTTTCCGTCAGTTTTAAGCAGCAATAGTTCGTTTAAATGCATTAAAACATCTTTGACTGTACTGACCTTGGAAGCAGTTGTGCTTTTTAGCTGTAACAAACTGAAACGGGAATATTTAATCATATCCATTGAGAGTACTGCTGCTATTTGAGTTGTGCCTAGACGCCCCGGAAGTAAAGCTGCATTGTCAGAAGTACCATATTTCAGATTACCTCCATCTGTCTCATAGGACATGTTTTGGTGCATTTTATGTGCTTCCTTTTTAACCAGACTGCCTTGCCTATACTTAAAGATTAATAGAAGTGCTTTGTCTGAAAGTGTGAAAGGCCGTGTGTGTCCACAGTGATTTATTTACAGTAATACAATTGTCAGTGGTAGCTAGTTAAATAATTTGGAAAAAAAATTCAAGATAACTTCAATTGTGTTGTTTTTTCCATTAGATTGTTTGCCTGTGGGGAGTTGGCGGGGCTACACCTGGCAAGTTCCTGCTGGGGTTACGAGTCGTATCCTGCGACAGCTCAGTGCTAGTTGCTCCTAATCGGGTGCTGGTGGTCCCGGCACACAACGTGAGCATCTCATCGTAAGTAACCATGGCAGTTAAAAACAATCAGCAATTCCCTTCCAGTGTGACAGAGGGTTTTGGTGTGCAAGCACGAGCAATGCAGCTGATTCAACTGTTCCTTCATTTGCAAGATCACATCCTACGGCATTGTATCGTGAGATTTTCATACAATTGTAATTGGTGGAAAGCTGTGAGTTTGATTAGGTTCTGAGGATCATTTAAGTGGAGCATGGAATTGAAAAATGGGACTGCGTGTTTTTAGGTGCCATAAAGAAAGATGTCAAGTACCCAGGTTCATTGCTGTTAAGGCCCAAAGTACAACAGAGATTCAAACCAAGGTTTTTCATCTGTTTTGAAGGCTTGTTGTGCAAACATTTCAGACATCTTTGGAATGTTGTTCACAAATTTTGTTTTTCACAATACCCAATTGACAAAATTGCTCTAGTATTTTAAGCACCAAAAATGGTAATTTCCCTTTACAGTATCGCCCCACATTCTAAAGAGTACATTTATCATTTTTCAGTGTTCTAAATTTTGATTCAATCACATACCAAGGGCAGATTAATTTGTGGTATTACAAGTTGTATGGAGTTGATTTTTCTTGTGGATTACAGGGCCTGGAGAAAGGGGTTCTTAGTGTTAATTAGTTATTGGCATAAGCAAATTAATGCAAACAGCAGCGTAGTATGCCCTCAGCTAAGTGCTACTAAGGTGTTGCTCAAAAGAAAAAAAAATTGCCCTTTTAAAGCCTTCACGAATGTAAAACTTAGTTGGCTTTATTCAGTATAGTCAACAAAAGAAGTCATGAACTTTACAAAGCCATGTTCCAGACTTGATGTTGTAAAATTTACCATAGATGTAGGCAGAAATTTGCAGAAACTACATTCATCCAAGAAGACAGGCTATGATAAAGCTCAATAATATTGACCTACAGTGGCATGCAAAAGTTTGGGCATCCCTGGTCCAAATTTCTGTTACTGTGAATAGTTAAGTGAGTAGAAGATGAACTGATCTCCAAAAGTCATAAAGTTAAAGATGAAACATTCTTTTCAACATTTTAAGCAAGATTAGTGTATTATTTTTGCTTTGTACAATTTTAGAGTGGGGGGTAAAAAAGCAAGGAGCACCATGCAAATGTTTGGGCACGCCAAGAGATTTGAGCTCTCAGATAACTTTTACCAAGGTTTCAGACCTTAATTAGCTTGTTAGGGCTATGGCTTGTTCACAGTCATTGTTAGGAAAGGCCAGGTGATGCATATTTCAAAGCTTTATAAATACCCTGACTCCTCAAACTTTGTCCCAACAATCAACAGCCCATGGGCTCCTCTAAGCAGCTGCCTAGCACTCTGAAAATTAAAATAAATGACGCCCACAAAGCTGGAGAAGGCTATAAGAAGATAGCAAAGTGTTTTGAGGTAGTCGTTTCCTCAGTTCGTAATTTAATTAAGAAATGGCAGTTCACAGGAATGGTGGAGGTCAAGTTGAGGTCTGGAAGTCCAAGAAAACTAGAAAGGCTAGAAAGGCATCAAAACCCCGTCTGACTGCAAAAGACCTTCAGGAAAATTTAGCAGACTTTGGAGTGGTGGTGCACTGTTCTACTGTGCAGCAACACCTACACGAATATGACCTTCATGGAATTGTCATCAGGAGAAAACCTTTCCTGCATCCTCACCACAAAATTCAGTGTCAGGAGTTTGCAAAGGAACATCTAAACAAGCCTGGTGCATTTTGGAAACAAGTCCTGTGGACTGGTGAAGTTAAAATAGAACTTTTTGGCTGCAATGAACAAAGGTATGTTTAGACAAAAAAGGGTGCAGAATTTCATGAAAAGAACAGCTCTTCAACTGTTAAGAACAGGGGTGGATCAATCATGCTTTGGGCTTGTGTTGCACCCAGTTTCACGGGGATCATTTCACTGGTAGATGAAAGAATTAATTCAATTAAATACCAGTAAATTCTGGAAGCAAGCATCACACTGTCTGTAAAAAAAAAAACAGCTGAAGGTGAAAAGAGGATGGCTTCTACAACAGAATAATGATCCTAAAAGCACCTCAAGATCCACAATGGACTGCCTCAAGAGGCGCAAGCTGAAAGTTTTGCCATGGCCCTCACAGTCCCCCAACCTAAACATCATTGAAAATCTGTGGCTAGCTCTCAAAAGAGCAGTGCATGGATGACTGCCCAAGAATCTCCTGGTTAATTCCTGGGATGTCCAGACTGTCTGACACAGAGAGGTTAGAGAGACTGGGCTTGTACATGCTGGAATTGAGATTGAGAGGGGATCTGATTGAAACATATAAGATTATTAAGGGATTGGACAAGATAGAGGCAGGAAATATGTTCCAGATGCTGGGAGAGTCCAGTACCAGAGGGCATGGTTTGAGAATAAGGGGTAGGTCATTTAGGACAGAGTTAAGGAAAAACTTCTTCTCCCAGAGAGTTGTGGGGGTCTGGAATGCATTGCCTCGGAAGGTAGTGAAGGCCAATTCACTGGATGCTTTCAAGAAGGAGCTAGATAGGTATCTTATGGATAGGGGAATCAAGGGAAATGGGGACAAGGCAGGAACCGGGTATTGATAATAATTGATCAGCCATGATCTCAAAATGGCGGTGCAGGCTCGAAGGGCCGAATGGTCTACTTCTGCACCTATTGTCTATAACTTAGAAGCCTTTTGCAAGGAAGAATGGACAAAAATCCCCCAAACAAGAATTCAAAGACTTAGCTGTCTACAGAAAGCATTTATAAGCTGTGATATTCGCCAAAGGGGGTGTTACTAAGTACTGACCATGCAGGGTGCCCAAACTTTTGCTTCGGGCCCTTTTCCTTTTTTGTTATTTTAAAAATGTAAAAGATGGAAATAAAAAAGTAACCTTGCTTAAAATATTGAAGAAATGTGTCATCTTTAACTTTGTGACTTTTGGAAATCAGGTCATGTTTTACTCGTAACGGAAATTTTGACCGGGGTGCCCAAACTTTTGCATGCCACTCTAAATAGTCCAGTGGATGTTTCTGCACTTCAAATTCTACATACCTAATGAGCTGAAGCATTAATTTTCAGGAAATACATTTGCTGTAGAAATGAAATATTTAGATGTTTTTTAAAAAAGTTATGTTTGTATTGGAATGAGAAAACCCGTTTTTTTGAAAGGTGATCCAAACATAAATTGTATCCTTTTTTTTGTTCACAACAGGTCTGCAATAAGAGCATTGATCAAGAATTTTTCAATTGCTTTTTTTTTCCCGGCCTTCGTTACATTACTGTTCTTCCAACATAATCGCACAGCCTATGATATTGTAGCTGGGACTATTGTGGTCAAGAGAAATGGAGTGAGATGAAGATGCCACAGAAGACTTGTATATATTTTCAAACTACTTTGCTGTGGTTCTGCATCACTCAGAAGATGGGGGAGAAAACACCCTTTACTGACTGCACCCCATGATCTTATGCAAGGCCGAGTGGACAATGAACACACACACCTGCCAATGTCATAACATTCCAGAAATGGGAGTTAATCTGTTCTCATGGTTGATACTGTGGTCCTTTATGGGTCATGATTGACCTCACATTAGAAATTTGAATAATGTTCAAATTTGTCTCAATCATTGAGAAGAAGTATATTCTATTAATACCGATGTAAAATTGATAAGTTGTACAGAATTCATTTCACATTTGGCCCTTTGTTTCATTTTAGTCCTTTCCTCATTGCATGTCTGCATATGAGAAAATATCCTTTAGTTCCTTCCTGTGGGTCATGAGGAAACCAAAACTAGTACCAGTGTTCTGATAGTTATCAGTCCCCACTGAAATAATTGGGCAGTTTGCTTGTAAAATTGTTTTTATCCTAAAGCTTTACCTAATATACAGGAGAAAATGTGTGGAGAAATGAAAGCAATCTTTGACATTGTATTTGGCTTTCTGCTGTCTCTAAA